>NC_086383.1:46582447-49418697 GCF_036588685.1 Mytilus trossulus
ATAAACGGTGATTCGCCAGTAAATACTTTGATTTTGATAAAAAAAAAATCGTGAACTTTCCTTTCTTCCGTCTGAAATTAAATTGCTATTGAAGGAAAACTGTTCGATATGAAGTAAGAGTAACGTATGTGAGAAACTTTGTGTTTCATGACATGTAACTTGAACAATAAACAGGCATGAAGTAAGTCTCGCTTTCACTCACACAGTTTGCAATCAGTGCCTTTCCATTGACACAAACGTTGAATGTGAGACCTTATCAACATTTCTAGAAAATTGCAGCAAAAATACATATGACCCCGACGTGATTCGAACACGCAACCTTCTGATCTGGAGTCAGACGCGCTACCGTTGCGCACGGAGTCCTTCTTCCAACCAAATGGAATTTTTAGTCTATAACGCTCAGGTTATTATCGATCCTACTAAACTTGTACCCCTCCCTTTGGCTGTAAAATAATAAAATCGTGTTTTCCTTAATTTTGAAAAATATATACGATTCAACACGAATCAAGCATGATAATTTATAGACAAAATGTACAAGACAACCTTGAATATTGAAAATATCGCCTGCGGCTACAACTTCAAATTGTTTGGAATTTAACTCTAGTTACTTTAATTAACAAAGACTAAGTTTCCTTATTCAGACTTGCCAATGGAATATTAAGAACTTATCAGATGACTTCCGTATGACGATGTGGCACTTACGACAGGTTGTTGCCGCATCTGGTATTAAGTATAAAGTAGTTAATTTTGGACGTATGTATCAAGTCGTCGTGGCCGAGTGGTTAAGGCGATAGACTAGAAATCTATTGGGGTCTCCCCGCACAGGTTCGAATCCTGTCGACGACGCAGACTTTTTGGTATCAACTTTTTGTAATGAATCACACACTGCTCACTGAACGCGCTCAAAGACAAGTAGGAATCAAAGTTATCGATAAGCTAACCGCAGATAGACATTGTCCTGAAAACGACCATTCGCAATGAATGCAGTTGTTGTATGACAGAGTTCATTCGGCTTAACCGGTGACTGAGGAAGATCGTAAGGATATCATGCATCGAGGAAGAAAAGGGACACATTGTCAGGATCAATCCTGACAATTTCGAGGAGATAAACGGTGATTCGCCAGTAAATACTTTGATTTTGATAAAAAAAAAATCGTGAACTTTCCTTTCTTCCGTCTGAAATTAAATTGCTATTGAAGGAAAACTGTTCGATATGAAGTAAGAGTAACGTATGTGAGAAACTTTGTGTTTCATGACATGTAACTTGAACAATAAACAGGCATGAAGTAAGTCTCGCTTTCACTCACACAGTTTGCAATCAGTGCCTTTCCATTGACACAAACGTTGAATGTGAGACCTTATCAACATTTCTAGAAAATTGCAGCAAAAATACATATGACCCCGACGTGATTCGAACACGCAACCTTCTGATCTGGAGTCAGACGCGCTACCGTTGCGCCACGGAGTCCTTCTTCCAACCAAATGGAATTTTTAGTCTATAACGCTCAGGTTATTATCGATCCTACTAAACTTGTACCCCTCCCTTTGGCTGTAAAATAATAAAATCGTGTTTTCCTTAATTTTGAAAAATATATACGATTCAACACGAATCAAGCATGATAATTTATAGACAAAATGTACAAGACAACCTTGAATATTGAAAATATCGCCTGCGGCTACAACTTCAAATTGTTTGGAATTTAACTCTAGTTACTTTAATTTAACAAAGACTAAGTTTCCTTATTCAGACTTGCCAATGGAATATTAAGAACTTATCAGATGACTTCCGTATGACGATGTGGCACTTACGACAGGTTGTTGCCGCATCTGGTATTAAGTATAAAGTAGTTAATTTTGGACGTATGTATCAAGTCGTCGTGGCCGAGTGGTTAAGGCGATAGACTAGAAATCTATTGGGGTCTCCCCGCACAGGTTCGAATCCTGTCGACGACGCAGACTTTTTGGTATCAACTTTTTGTAATGAATCACACACTGCTCACTGAACGCGCTCAAAGACAAGTAGGAATCAAAGTTATCGATAAGCTAACCGCAGATAGACATTGTCCTGAAAACGACCATTCGCAATGAATGCAGTTGTTGTATGACAGAGTTCATTCGGCTTAACCGGTGACTGAGGAAGATCGTAAGGATATCATGCATCGAGGAAGAAAAGGGACACATTGTCAGGATCAATCCTGACAATTTCGAGGAGATAAACGGTGATTCGCCAGTAAATACTTTGATTTTGATAAAAAAAAAAATCGTGAACTTTCCTTTCTTCCGTCTGAAATTAAATTGCTATTGAAGGAAAACTGTTCGATATGAAGTAAGAGTAACGTATGTGAGAAACTTTGTGTTTCATGACATGTAACTTGAACAATAAACAGGCATGAAGTAAGTCTCGCTTTCACTCACACAGTTTGCAATCAGTGCCTTTCCATTGACACAAACGTTGAATGTGAGACCTTATCAACATTTCTAGAAAATTGCAGCAAAAATACATATGACCCCGACGTGATTCGAACACGCAACCTTCTGATCTGGAGTCAGACGCGCTACCGTTGCGCCACGGAGTCCTTCTTCCAACCAAATGGAATTTTTAGTCTATAACGCTCAGGTTATTATCGATCCTACTAAACTTGTACCCCTCCCTTTGGCTGTAAAATAATAAAATCGTGTTTTCCTTAATTTTGAAAAATATATACGATTCAACACGAATCAAGCATGATAATTTATAGACAAAATGTACAAGACAACCTTGAATATTGAAAATATCGCCTGCGGCTACAACTTCAAATTGTTTGGAATTTAACTCTAGTTACTTTAATTTAACAAAGACTAAGTTTCCTTATTCAGACTTGCCAATGGAATATTAAGAACTTATCAGATGACTTCCGTATGACGATGTGGCACTTACGACAGGTTGTTGCCGCATCTGGTATTAAGTATAAAGTAGTTAATTTTGGACGTATGTATCAAGTCGTCGTGGCCGAGTGGTTAAGGCGATAGACTAGAAATCTATTGGGGTCTCCCCGCACAGGTTCGAATCCTGTCGACGACGCAGACTTTTTGGTATCAACTTTTTGTAATGAATCACACACTGCTCACTGAACGCGCTCAAAGACAAGTAGGAATCAAAGTTATCGATAAGCTAACCGCAGATAGACATTGTCCTGAAAACGACCATTCGCAATGAATGCAGTTGTTGTATGACAGAGTTCATTCGGCTTAACCGGTGACTGAGGAAGATCGTAAGGATATCATGCATCGAGGAAGAAAAGGGACACATTGTCAGGATCAATCCTGACAATTTCGAGGAGATAAACGGTGATTCGCCAGTAAATACTTTGATTTTGATAAAAAAAAAATCGTGAACTTTCCTTTCTTCCGTCTGAAATTAAATTGCTATTGAAGGAAAACTGTTCGATATGAAGTAAGAGTAACGTATGTGAGAAACTTTGTGTTTCATGACATGTAACTTGAACAATAAACAGGCATGAAGTAAGTCTCGCTTTCACTCACACAGTTTGCAATCAGTGCCTTTCCATTGACACAAACGTTGAATGTGAGACCTTATCAACATTTCTAGAAAATTGCAGCAAAAATACATATGACCCCGACGTGATTCGAACACGCAACCTTCTGATCTGGAGTCAGACGCGCTACCGTTGCGCCACGGAGTCCTTCTTCCAACCAAATGGAATTTTTAGTCTATAACGCTCAGGTTATTATCGATCCTACTAAACTTGTACCCCTCCCTTTGGCTGTAAAATAATAAAATCGTGTTTTCCTTAATTTTGAAAAATATATACGATTCAACACGAATCAAGCATGATAATTTATAGACAAAATGTACAAGACAACCTTGAATATTGAAAATATCGCCTGCGGCTACAACTTCAAATTGTTTGGAATTTAACTCTAGTTACTTTAATTTAACAAAGACTAAGTTTCCTTATTCAGACTTGCCAATGGAATATTAAGAACTTATCAGATGACTTCCGTATGACGATGTGGCACTTACGACAGGTTGTTGCCGCATCTGGTATTAAGTATAAAGTAGTTAATTTTGGACGTATGTATCAAGTCGTCGTGGCCGAGTGGTTAAGGCGATAGACTAGAAATCTATTGGGGTCTCCCCGCACAGGTTCGAATCCTGTCGACGACGCAGACTTTTTGGTATCAACTTTTTGTAATGAATCACACACTGCTCACTGAACGCGCTCAAAGACAAGTAGGAATCAAAGTTATCGATAAGCTAACCGCAGATAGACATTGTCCTGAAAACGACCATTCGCAATGAATGCAGTTGTTGTATGACAGAGTTCATTCGGCTTAACCGGTGACTGAGGAAGATCGTAAGGATATCATGCATCGAGGAAGAAAAGGGACACATTGTCAGGATCAATCCTGACAATTTCGAGGAGATAAACGGTGATTCGCCAGTAAATACTTTGATTTTGATAAAAAAAAAAATCGTGAACTTTCCTTTCTTCCGTCTGAAATTAAATTGCTATTGAAGGAAAACTGTTCGATATGAAGTAAGAGTAACGTATGTGAGAAACTTTGTGTTTCATGACATGTAACTTGAACAATAAACAGGCATGAAGTAAGTCTCGCTTTCACTCACACAGTTTGCAATCAGTGCCTTTCCATTGACACAAACGTTGAATGTGAGACCTTATCAACATTTCTAGAAAATTGCAGCAAAAATACATATGACCCCGACGTGATTCGAACACGCAACCTTCTGATCTGGAGTCAGACGCGCTACCGTTGCGCCACGGAGTCCTTCTTCCAACCAAATGGAATTTTTAGTCTATAACGCTCAGGTTATTATCGATCCTACTAAACTTGTACCCCTCCCTTTGGCTGTAAAATAATAAAATCGTGTTTTCCTTAATTTTGAAAAATATATACGATTCAACACGAATCAAGCATGATAATTTATAGACAAAATGTACAAGACAACCTTGAATATTGAAAATATCGCCTGCGGCTACAACTTCAAATTGTTTGGAATTTAACTCTAGTTACTTTAATTTAACAAAGACTAAGTTTCCTTATTCAGACTTGCCAATGGAATATTAAGAACTTATCAGATGACTTCCGTATGACGATGTGGCACTTACGACAGGTTGTTGCCGCATCTGGTATTAAGTATAAAGTAGTTAATTTTGGACGTATGTATCAAGTCGTCGTGGCCGAGTGGTTAAGGCGATAGACTAGAAATCTATTGGGGTCTCCCCGCACAGGTTCGAATCCTGTCGACGACGCAGACTTTTTGGTATCAACTTTTTGTAATGAATCACACACTGCTCACTGAACGCGCTCAAAGACAAGTAGGAATCAAAGTTATCGATAAGCTAACCGCAGATAGACATTGTCCTGAAAACGACCATTCGCAATGAATGCAGTTGTTGTATGACAGAGTTCATTCGGCTTAACCGGTGACTGAGGAAGATCGTAAGGATATCATGCATCGAGGAAGAAAAGGGACACATTGTCAGGATCAATCCTGACAATTTCGAGGAGATAAACGGTGATTCGCCAGTAAATACTTTGATTTTGATAAAAAAAAAATCGTGAACTTTCCTTTCTTCCGTCTGAAATTAAATTGCTATTGAAGGAAAACTGTTCGATATGAAGTAAGAGTAACGTATGTGAGAAACTTTGTGTTTCATGACATGTAACTTGAACAATAAACAGGCATGAAGTAAGTCTCGCTTTCACTCACACAGTTTGCAATCAGTGCCTTTCCATTGACACAAACGTTGAATGTGAGACCTTATCAACATTTCTAGAAAATTGCAGCAAAAATACATATGACCCCGACGTGATTCGAACACGCAACCTTCTGATCTGGAGTCAGACGCGCTACCGTTGCGCCACGGAGTCCTTCTTCCAACCAAATGGAATTTTTAGTCTATAACGCTCAGGTTATTATCGATCCTACTAAACTTGTACCCCTCCCTTTGGCTGTAAAATAATAAAATCGTGTTTTCCTTAATTTTGAAAAATATATACGATTCAACACGAATCAAGCATGATAATTTATAGACAAAATGTACAAGACAACCTTGAATATTGAAAATATCGCCTGCGGCTACAACTTCAAATTGTTTGGAATTTAACTCTAGTTACTTTAATTTAACAAAGACTAAGTTTCCTTATTCAGACTTGCCAATGGAATATTAAGAACTTATCAGATGACTTCCGTATGACGATGTGGCACTTACGACAGGTTGTTGCCGCATCTGGTATTAAGTATAAAGTAGTTAATTTTGGACGTATGTATCAAGTCGTCGTGGCCGAGTGGTTAAGGCGATAGACTAGAAATCTATTGGGGTCTCCCCGCACAGGTTCGAATCCTGTCGACGACGCAGACTTTTTGGTATCAACTTTTTGTAATGAATCACACACTGCTCACTGAACGCGCTCAAAGACAAGTAGGAATCAAAGTTATCGATAAGCTAACCGCAGATAGACATTGTCCTGAAAACGACCATTCGCAATGAATGCAGTTGTTGTATGACAGAGTTCATTCGGCTTAACCGGTGACTGAGGAAGATCGTAAGGATATCATGCATCGAGGAAGAAAAGGGACACATTGTCAGGATCAATCCTGACAATTTCGAGGAGATAAACGGTGATTCGCCAGTAAATACTTTGATTTTGATAAAAAAAAAATCGTGAACTTTCCTTTCTTCCGTCTGAAATTAAATTGCTATTGAAGGAAAACTGTTCGATATGAAGTAAGAGTAACGTATGTGAGAAACTTTGTGTTTCATGACATGTAACTTGAACAATAAACAGGCATGAAGTAAGTCTCGCTTTCACTCACACAGTTTGCAATCAGTGCCTTTCCATTGACACAAACGTTGAATGTGAGACCTTATCAACATTTCTAGAAAATTGCAGCAAAAATACATATGACCCCGACGTGATTCGAACACGCAACCTTCTGATCTGGAGTCAGACGCGCTACCGTTGCGCCACGGAGTCCTTCTTCCAACCAAATGGAATTTTTAGTCTATAACGCTCAGGTTATTATCGATCCTACTAAACTTGTACCCCTCCCTTTGGCTGTAAAATAATAAAATCGTGTTTTCCTTAATTTTGAAAAATATATACGATTCAACACGAATCAAGCATGATAATTTATAGACAAAATGTACAAGACAACCTTGAATATTGAAAATATCGCCTGCGGCTACAACTTCAAATTGTTTGGAATTTAACTCTAGTTACTTTAATTTAACAAAGACTAAGTTTCCTTATTCAGACTTGCCAATGGAATATTAAGAACTTATCAGATGACTTCCGTATGACGATGTGGCACTTACGACAGGTTGTTGCCGCATCTGGTATTAAGTATAAAGTAGTTAATTTTGGACGTATGTATCAAGTCGTCGTGGCCGAGTGGTTAAGGCGATAGACTAGAAATCTATTGGGGTCTCCCCGCACAGGTTCGAATCCTGTCGACGACGCAGACTTTTTGGTATCAACTTTTTGTAATGAATCACACACTGCTCACTGAACGCGCTCAAAGACAAGTAGGAATCAAAGTTATCGATAAGCTAACCGCAGATAGACATTGTCCTGAAAACGACCATTCGCAATGAATGCAGTTGTTGTATGACAGAGTTCATTCGGCTTAACCGGTGACTGAGGAAGATCGTAAGGATATCATGCATCGAGGAAGAAAAGGGACACATTGTCAGGATCAATCCTGACAATTTCGAGGAGATAAACGGTGATTCGCCAGTAAATACTTTGATTTTGATAAAAAAAAAATCGTGAACTTTCCTTTCTTCCGTCTGAAATTAAATTGCTATTGAAGGAAAACTGTTCGATATGAAGTAAGAGTAACGTATGTGAGAAACTTTGTGTTTCATGACATGTAACTTGAACAATAAACAGGCATGAAGTAAGTCTCGCTTTCACTCACACAGTTTGCAATCAGTGCCTTTCCATTGACACAAACGTTGAATGTGAGACCTTATCAACATTTCTAGAAAATTGCAGCAAAAATACATATGACCCCGACGTGATTCGAACACGCAACCTTCTGATCTGGAGTCAGACGCGCTACCGTTGCGCCACGGAGTCCTTCTTCCAACCAAATGGAATTTTTAGTCTATAACGCTCAGGTTATTATCGATCCTACTAAACTTGTACCCCTCCCTTTGGCTGTAAAATAATAAAATCGTGTTTTCCTTAATTTTGAAAAATATATACGATTCAACACGAATCAAGCATGATAATTTATAGACAAAATGTACAAGACAACCTTGAATATTGAAAATATCGCCTGCGGCTACAACTTCAAATTGTTTGGAATTTAACTCTAGTTACTTTAATTTAACAAAGACTAAGTTTCCTTATTCAGACTTGCCAATGGAATATTAAGAACTTATCAGATGACTTCCGTATGACGATGTGGCACTTACGACAGGTTGTTGCCGCATCTGGTATTAAGTATAAAGTAGTTAATTTTGGACGTATGTATCAAGTCGTCGTGGCCGAGTGGTTAAGGCGATAGACTAGAAATCTATTGGGGTCTCCCCGCACAGGTTCGAATCCTGTCGACGACGCAGACTTTTTGGTATCAACTTTTTGTAATGAATCACACACTGCTCACTGAACGCGCTCAAAGACAAGTAGGAATCAAAGTTATCGATAAGCTAACCGCAGATAGACATTGTCCTGAAAACGACCATTCGCAATGAATGCAGTTGTTGTATGACAGAGTTCATTCGGCTTAACCGGTGACTGAGGAAGATCGTAAGGATATCATGCATCGAGGAAGAAAAGGGACACATTGTCAGGATCAATCCTGACAATTTCGAGGAGATAAACGGTGATTCGCCAGTAAATACTTTGATTTTGATAAAAAAAAAATCGTGAACTTTCCTTTCTTCCGTCTGAAATTAAATTGCTATTGAAGGAAAACTGTTCGATATGAAGTAAGAGTAACGTATGTGAGAAACTTTGTGTTTCATGACATGTAACTTGAACAATAAACAGGCATGAAGTAAGTCTCGCTTTCACTCACACAGTTTGCAATCAGTGCCTTTCCATTGACACAAACGTTGAATGTGAGACCTTATCAACATTTCTAGAAAATTGCAGCAAAAATACATATGACCCCGACGTGATTCGAACACGCAACCTTCTGATCTGGAGTCAGACGCGCTACCGTTGCGCCACGGAGTCCTTCTTCCAACCAAATGGAATTTTTAGTCTATAACGCTCAGGTTATTATCGATCCTACTAAACTTGTACCCCTCCCTTTGGCTGTAAAATAATAAAATCGTGTTTTCCTTAATTTTGAAAAATATATACGATTCAACACGAATCAAGCATGATAATTTATAGACAAAATGTACAAGACAACCTTGAATATTGAAAATATCGCCTGCGGCTACAACTTCAAATTGTTTGGAATTTAACTCTAGTTACTTTAATTTAACAAAGACTAAGTTTCCTTATTCAGACTTGCCAATGGAATATTAAGAACTTATCAGATGACTTCCGTATGACGATGTGGCACTTACGACAGGTTGTTGCCGCATCTGGTATTAAGTATAAAGTAGTTAATTTTGGACGTATGTATCAAGTCGTCGTGGCCGAGTGGTTAAGGCGATAGACTAGAAATCTATTGGGGTCTCCCCGCACAGGTTCGAATCCTGTCGACGACGCAGACTTTTTGGTATCAACTTTTTGTAATGAATCACACACTGCTCACTGAACGCGCTCAAAGACAAGTAGGAATCAAAGTTATCGATAAGCTAACCGCAGATAGACATTGTCCTGAAAACGACCATTCGCAATGAATGCAGTTGTTGTATGACAGAGTTCATTCGGCTTAACCGGTGACTGAGGAAGATCGTAAGGATATCATGCATCGAGGAAGAAAAGGGACACATTGTCAGGATCAATCCTGACAATTTCGAGGAGATAAACGGTGATTCGCCAGTAAATACTTTGATTTTGATAAAAAAAAAATCGTGAACTTTCCTTTCTTCCGTCTGAAATTAAATTGCTATTGAAGGAAAACTGTTCGATATGAAGTAAGAGTAACGTATGTGAGAAACTTTGTGTTTCATGACATGTAACTTGAACAATAAACAGGCATGAAGTAAGTCTCGCTTTCACTCACACAGTTTGCAATCAGTGCCTTTCCATTGACACAAACGTTGAATGTGAGACCTTATCAACATTTCTAGAAAATTGCAGCAAAAATACATATGACCCCGACGTGATTCGAACACGCAACCTTCTGATCTGGAGTCAGACGCGCTACCGTTGCGCCACGGAGTCCTTCTTCCAACCAAATGGAATTTTTAGTCTATAACGCTCAGGTTATTATCGATCCTACTAAACTTGTACCCCTCCCTTTGGCTGTAAAATAATAAAATCGTGTTTTCCTTAATTTTGAAAAATATATACGATTCAACACGAATCAAGCATGATAATTTATAGACAAAATGTACAAGACAACCTTGAATATTGAAAATATCGCCTGCGGCTACAACTTCAAATTGTTTGGAATTTAACTCTAGTTACTTTAATTTAACAAAGACTAAGTTTCCTTATTCAGACTTGCCAATGGAATATTAAGAACTTATCAGATGACTTCCGTATGACGATGTGGCACTTACGACAGGTTGTTGCCGCATCTGGTATTAAGTATAAAGTAGTTAATTTTGGACGTATGTATCAAGTCGTCGTGGCCGAGTGGTTAAGGCGATAGACTAGAAATCTATTGGGGTCTCCCCGCACAGGTTCGAATCCTGTCGACGACGCAGACTTTTTGGTATCAACTTTTTGTAATGAATCACACACTGCTCACTGAACGCGCTCAAAGACAAGTAGGAATCAAAGTTATCGATAAGCTAACCGCAGATAGACATTGTCCTGAAAACGACCATTCGCAATGAATGCAGTTGTTGTATGACAGAGTTCATTCGGCTTAACCGGTGACTGAGGAAGATCGTAAGGATATCATGCATCGAGGAAGAAAAGGGACACATTGTCAGGATCAATCCTGACAATTTCGAGGAGATAAACGGTGATTCGCCAGTAAATACTTTGATTTTGATAAAAAAAAAATCGTGAACTTTCCTTTCTTCCGTCTGAAATTAAATTGCTATTGAAGGAAAACTGTTCGATATGAAGTAAGAGTAACGTATGTGAGAAACTTTGTGTTTCATGACATGTAACTTGAACAATAAACAGGCATGAAGTAAGTCTCGCTTTCACTCACACAGTTTGCAATCAGTGCCTTTCCATTGACACAAACGTTGAATGTGAGACCTTATCAACATTTCTAGAAAATTGCAGCAAAAATACATATGACCCCGACGTGATTCGAACACGCAACCTTCTGATCTGGAGTCAGACGCGCTACCGTTGCGCCACGGAGTCCTTCTTCCAACCAAATGGAATTTTTAGTCTATAACGCTCAGGTTATTATCGATCCTACTAAACTTGTACCCCTCCCTTTGGCTGTAAAATAATAAAATCGTGTTTTCCTTAATTTTGAAAAATATATACGATTCAACACGAATCAAGCATGATAATTTATAGACAAAATGTACAAGACAACCTTGAATATTGAAAATATCGCCTGCGGCTACAACTTCAAATTGTTTGGAATTTAACTCTAGTTACTTTAATTTAACAAAGACTAAGTTTCCTTATTCAGACTTGCCAATGGAATATTAAGAACTTATCAGATGACTTCCGTATGACGATGTGGCACTTACGACAGGTTGTTGCCGCATCTGGTATTAAGTATAAAGTAGTTAATTTTGGACGTATGTATCAAGTCGTCGTGGCCGAGTGGTTAAGGCGATAGACTAGAAATCTATTGGGGTCTCCCCGCACAGGTTCGAATCCTGTCGACGACGCAGACTTTTTGGTATCAACTTTTTGTAATGAATCACACACTGCTCACTGAACGCGCTCAAAGACAAGTAGGAATCAAAGTTATCGATAAGCTAACCGCAGATAGACATTGTCCTGAAAACGACCATTCGCAATGAATGCAGTTGTTGTATGACAGAGTTCATTCGGCTTAACCGGTGACTGAGGAAGATCGTAAGGATATCATGCATCGAGGAAGAAAAGGGACACATTGTCAGGATCAATCCTGACAATTTCGAGGAGATAAACGGTGATTCGCCAGTAAATACTTTGATTTTGATAAAAAAAAAATCGTGAACTTTCCTTTCTTCCGTCTGAAATTAAATTGCTATTGAAGGAAAACTGTTCGATATGAAGTAAGAGTAACGTATGTGAGAAACTTTGTGTTTCATGACATGTAACTTGAACAATAAACAGGCATGAAGTAAGTCTCGCTTTCACTCACACAGTTTGCAATCAGTGCCTTTCCATTGACACAAACGTTGAATGTGAGACCTTATCAACATTTCTAGAAAATTGCAGCAAAAATACATATGACCCCGACGTGATTCGAACACGCAACCTTCTGATCTGGAGTCAGACGCGCTACCGTTGCGCCACGGAGTCCTTCTTCCAACCAAATGGAATTTTTAGTCTATAACGCTCAGGTTATTATCGATCCTACTAAACTTGTACCCCTCCCTTTGGCTGTAAAATAATAAAATCGTGTTTTCCTTAATTTTGAAAAATATATACGATTCAACACGAATCAAGCATGATAATTTATAGACAAAATGTACAAGACAACCTTGAATATTGAAAATATCGCCTGCGGCTACAACTTCAAATTGTTTGGAATTTAACTCTAGTTACTTTAATTTAACAAAGACTAAGTTTCCTTATTCAGACTTGCCAATGGAATATTAAGAACTTATCAGATGACTTCCGTATGACGATGTGGCACTTACGACAGGTTGTTGCCGCATCTGGTATTAAGTATAAAGTAGTTAATTTTGGACGTATGTATCAAGTCGTCGTGGCCGAGTGGTTAAGGCGATAGACTAGAAATCTATTGGGGTCTCCCCGCACAGGTTCGAATCCTGTCGACGACGCAGACTTTTTGGTATCAACTTTTTGTAATGAATCACACACTGCTCACTGAACGCGCTCAAAGACAAGTAGGAATCAAAGTTATCGATAAGCTAACCGCAGATAGACATTGTCCTGAAAACGACCATTCGCAATGAATGCAGTTGTTGTATGACAGAGTTCATTCGGCTTAACCGGTGACTGAGGAAGATCGTAAGGATATCATGCATCGAGGAAGAAAAGGGACACATTGTCAGGATCAATCCTGACAATTTCGAGGAGATAAACGGTGATTCGCCAGTAAATACTTTGATTTTGATAAAAAAAAAATCGTGAACTTTCCTTTCTTCCGTCTGAAATTAAATTGCTATTGAAGGAAAACTGTTCGATATGAAGTAAGAGTAACGTATGTGAGAAACTTTGTGTTTCATGACATGTAACTTGAACAATAAACAGGCATGAAGTAAGTCTCGCTTTCACTCACACAGTTTGCAATCAGTGCCTTTCCATTGACACAAACGTTGAATGTGAGACCTTATCAACATTTCTAGAAAATTGCAGCAAAAATACATATGACCCCGACGTGATTCGAACACGCAACCTTCTGATCTGGAGTCAGACGCGCTACCGTTGCGCCACGGAGTCCTTCTTCCAACCAAATGGAATTTTTAGTCTATAACGCTCAGGTTATTATCGATCCTACTAAACTTGTACCCCTCCCTTTGGCTGTAAAATAATAAAATCGTGTTTTCCTTAATTTTGAAAAATATATACGATTCAACACGAATCAAGCATGATAATTTATAGACAAAATGTACAAGACAACCTTGAATATTGAAAATATCGCCTGCGGCTACAACTTCAAATTGTTTGGAATTTAACTCTAGTTACTTTAATTTAACAAAGACTAAGTTTCCTTATTCAGACTTGCCAATGGAATATTAAGAACTTATCAGATGACTTCCGTATGACGATGTGGCACTTACGACAGGTTGTTGCCGCATCTGGTATTAAGTATAAAGTAGTTAATTTTGGACGTATGTATCAAGTCGTCGTGGCCGAGTGGTTAAGGCGATAGACTAGAAATCTATTGGGGTCTCCCCGCACAGGTTCGAATCCTGTCGACGACGCAGACTTTTTGGTATCAACTTTTTGTAATGAATCACACACTGCTCACTGAACGCGCTCAAAGACAAGTAGGAATCAAAGTTATCGATAAGCTAACCGCAGATAGACATTGTCCTGAAAACGACCATTCGCAATGAATGCAGTTGTTGTATGACAGAGTTCATTCGGCTTAACCGGTGACTGAGGAAGATCGTAAGGATATCATGCATCGAGGAAGAAAAGGGACACATTGTCAGGATCAATCCTGACAATTTCGAGGAGATAAACGGTGATTCGCCAGTAAATACTTTGATTTTGATAAAAAAAAAATCGTGAACTTTCCTTTCTTCCGTCTGAAATTAAATTGCTATTGAAGGAAAACTGTTCGATATGAAGTAAGAGTAACGTATGTGAGAAACTTTGTGTTTCATGACATGTAACTTGAACAATAAACAGGCATGAAGTAAGTCTCGCTTTCACTCACACAGTTTGCAATCAGTGCCTTTCCATTGACACAAACGTTGAATGTGAGACCTTATCAACATTTCTAGAAAATTGCAGCAAAAATACATATGACCCCGACGTGATTCGAACACGCAACCTTCTGATCTGGAGTCAGACGCGCTACCGTTGCGCCACGGAGTCCTTCTTCCAACCAAATGGAATTTTTAGTCTATAACGCTCAGGTTATTATCGATCCTACTAAACTTGTACCCCTCCCTTTGGCTGTAAAATAATAAAATCGTGTTTTCCTTAATTTTGAAAAATATATACGATTCAACACGAATCAAGCATGATAATTTATAGACAAAATGTACAAGACAACCTTGAATATTGAAAATATCGCCTGCGGCTACAACTTCAAATTGTTTGGAATTTAACTCTAGTTACTTTAATTTAACAAAGACTAAGTTTCCTTATTCAGACTTGCCAATGGAATATTAAGAACTTATCAGATGACTTCCGTATGACGATGTGGCACTTACGACAGGTTGTTGCCGCATCTGGTATTAAGTATAAAGTAGTTAATTTTGGACGTATGTATCAAGTCGTCGTTTTGGTCATTAGATTTATCTTTAGGCGTACCCATTTAAGACAACCAAATTACTACTTTACCTTTACTTTAAAATGCTTATATTTATACAAGCATATTTAACACTAGTACTTTCTTCTGTTTGCATAAACCATGTATAAAGTTGTTGGGAATGTTCCATGAAAAACATAAGCGAAATACACTATTTACTTTAGGGACTTTATTCGAGGACAACGAAAATTTAAGGGCGATAATCGTGTTTTAAACCCATTACTAATCAATTTCCTTAGCTTTGTGAGTATTTGATTAAAGTGGTAAATGAAAAAATCATGCCCGCTATAAATCAGACGTTTAACATAATTTCAATAAATTCAACCGTTTTAGTCATTCAACTAATCGCAGCAATATTGCAAGTAAACATAGTCAGGTACTTTTAACCTTTGATGGTAGCTTATAAATGAGATAAATATGCAGATTAATAAATGTGTTTTTTATGATAATAATTCATTGACAGAAGTAGAAAAGATGTGTTGTAAACAAATTCATGTTTTTGTTTTTAAAAAAGTAATTGGTAAATAATCCTAGCTACATTCTTAAATTCATCCGAAATATTTAGTTTTGTTCCACATTGGCTTTCAAACCTAATAAAATACGTTTACTACACATGTGGAATTCGCCCTATAGAAATACCAGGAAAATTAAGAAAATAATAATGGAATTTCAAAATATAATTTACCTTGGAGTTCATATTCAGGAAAAGTAAATAATTAGTAAATCTGCAAGAAACCATAGACATAAACTAATGATAGTATTGTATATGGTATTACAAAATTATGTCAAACAATCCAATTGAAATGATAAATGGTCTGTATCATTAGTACTGTCATATCAAAGAAATCAATGAAATTTTATGATGCACAGTCCTATAATTACATTCATTTTCATAAATGAACAGGTTTATCCTCAATCGTGTACTAGGTTTAATTTCCTTTAACTGTAACGAGTTTAACGTGTTTAACGTGTATAACGTGTTTAACGTGTTTAAGGGCATACGATACAGTTTTGATCCTGTATTTACAAGTTCGTGAAAATTTGCATATAGGCTATTTTTTACTTGATTAAATTAAATATGTAATAAAAAATATACCTTCATGTGCTACTTTTTGAGTAAAATGAGGTCGAAATTTTGTATATTTTCTCAAAATTCAGATTTGTGGCCGTAATTTCTTTTTCGAAAGAAAGACATAACTTTTTTGTTATAAAAGATAAACACAAATAGTTTTTTGTTAAATGATCAGTAATTTCTGTATTTTATAAGTATCCTAAAAAAATAACCATTTTTTATTCAGAAATAACTCATATTTATCAAATGTTCATAAATTGAGGAAAATACGTCATTTTTTGCTGCATGTTTATCAAAATTAAAAAAAATCCTCTATTTACAGTTTTATCAAATTTGGGTCACATAATCTCCCTGCAATATGAAACAAATTGCTGTTTTGAAAAATAGGGGTCCATGAACTCGTTTTCAAATTAAATCAGTTTGAATGATAAAAATCAGTCGAAAAATGTATCTTTTCCCGATATGTCACAGTTTGACGTCGCAAAAATAATATTTTACGATAGCAACGTCATTACCTCCCCTGTAACTGTATCGTATGCCCTTAACACAACCTGTATAACGTATGGTTAAAAAAATTAGCGTTTAGGAAATATAAAAAAAATATATTAGGAAGATGTGAATGTTGCCCCTTCTCTCCTTATTTATAGGAACTGCGCAATTGTCTCAATAGGAAAATAGTTCGACTAGAGAATAAGATGACTATAAGTTTAATTTGGAAACTATTATTTTCAGCACATTTGGTATGCCGCAATACTGATCTCAAATTCTTTTGTATTCCACTAATGAGCACCGGTCGGTTATACCAAAACCGTATGATGTGTTGCTTTGACGTATATCCCACGTATTGTTTTGTTCGTATTTTTCTAAATGGATGTATCGTTATTGACAAAACATAATTGATAATAAACTTGGTAAGAATCTATAGAAGAAACAATACATATTTAATATTTAAACTGTTAAAGGGGACGAAAAATTAATTAGAGCTGATAATTAAAGGTAAATGTAGAAATTTCCAGGTTAAAGTAGGTCAGATTACCCATAATCTTTTCATTCAGAACAGGTCCAGAAAAAACATATTTTTTCCCCTCATCCTTAAAATGACACAAACACTGTCAATAAGTTAATCAACTTAAGTACCCTTTGAGTTACAAGTTCAAACACAAATAGCTATTATACTATAGAGTAGAATTTTAACTTGAATTTATAAAAGCACAACGAAGCGTGCTCACAACATTTTGGGCCAGATAATTTTTGTTTGTTTGTTTTGAGTGATAAGCTAAGATCATTTATTTCAAACTTATCTTTAATACTAAAATTACGAGGTCCAAATTGTCAGCCGTCATCACGTAAAAACGATGAATCAAAGAATTCAACTTTATATATAACTTATCTGTACGTTTCGCATCTGACAGGCGCACCACCAAACGCTGTATTTAGGATTTTGCTATATACACGGGTCGTACTCACAGGGTTGACACTACTACTGTTCCCGATCGTAGTACTTTTATCAGTATGACTTTCTAAGATGACAATACGAACAATAAAAAAACTGTAAACTGGACTTAAAATAAGGCGTATAGGTACAGCATGTACAATTTTCAATTTGCTGAAATGACGTAAAACAGCGAATCAAAGAATTCAACTATATTTATAACTCATAAAGGACAATGCTGTTGATTAAAAAATACTCCTTTCCAGGCCCTTTTGTTTTCCAAATAAAATTATTAATACCAATAATTGATGACGGGTCCAAACAGAAAGATGTTGAAAGCAGAGAAAACTGTGCATCTTATAATCGACATGACTTTATCAGATGACAAATTAATTGAATTCAGTCACAGACCCGTGAATCACGGGTGTGTTCTAGTATCTTTTCAAAATGTGCAAGTCCCCCGGAATCAATGTTTCGACCCTTAAGCACTTTGTCTAATGATGTCAAGAATACATCATATTTGTTATATAGACAATAATAGTGCTTTGACTTGACATATCAACGATAAAAGGATGAGGCGTAGAAACGGAAAAAAACTATATCTTTAACGGGAAGCTTAAAACCCAAACTTATGATAAAAGAGAGGATTTTTATGGGATAAAACTTGATTTTCATATGATGAAGACATAATCTTTCATCCAGTTTAATTGAGGTCTCGAGCTTAAATGTCAGTCACGGCTATTAGTCCTTTGTTCATTATTGTATCATTGTCCTTTTGTATAGTTTCTTTTGTATTTTGACATCGGATTCGGACTTTTAAACTGAGTTTTACTACATGTATTTCTTTGTATTTATTTATTCTACATTGGCTACAGGTATAGGTGGAGGGTTGAGATCTCACAAAACATGTTTGACCCGCTGCATTTTGTGTCTGTCTTAAGTCAGAAGTCTATAGCCTTTGTAAGTCTCTCGTGATTTTAAATTTTAGTTTCTTTTATATGTTTCGGAGTTTAATAATACGTCCATTATCACTGAACTAGAACACAACTTTATTTTGGGGCAAGCTGAGGACCACCTTTACTGGTGCGGAATTTTCTCGCTGCTTTGAGGACCTATTAGTGACCTTCGGCTGTTGTCTGCTTTTTGATCGGGCTGTTATTTCTTTGACATATTCCCTATTTCTATTATCAATTTTATTACTTGCATTTGAGCCAGTTGATCCGTTTTGTCGAACTATCTGATTCCTGCCGTTCAGTGTAACGGACAATGTTAGCTTTTAGAATTGTATGCGATTCCGCAATGAAAATGGAATTGATTAAGAAACAACTAAGACCTTTGTAACCAATAATTTTTTTTATCTTTTTTCCTCTATCATGATTGTAAATGACTTCCGATAATTTTAAACGACTTCAGTCTGGCAGGCGCATTCTGATGTTGATAAACTAAATCGCTATATCTCTATGTATACTTTAAAAAAAAAAGAAAGATGTGGTATCAACAGACGACAACCACTGAATTTCAGGATCCTGACTTCCGACTGGCACATAACTACAGAATGTTGTGAGGTTAAGTATGTTAGCGGGATCCAAATCCTCCCCTTACCTGGGTTAGTGGTGTAACATTACAACATAAGAACGAACTGTAAAAACAGTTGGAAAAGTGCATATTTTTTGTCATAAGATAAAAGGTTTTATCATGAAAGTGGAGAGGAGTTATTTTTTTATTTCCAAAACTACTTAGCAATATAGGAACAAGAAAATGAATTCTGAGGAAAAAAATAATACATCTTATGGGATAGAAGTTTACTAACCAATTTGACTCGAGGAATTTATTTAGAAAGTATTCTACACATATACCAAACGATTTGATATTTCATTTGATACATAGTTTACCCGAAGATCTTTGTGAAAACGAGAGGCAAAAGAAACAAGAGGGACTTTCAAGCTCATCAGTAGAAAAGAAACTGACAATGTCATGGCTAAAAAAAGACCAAAAACACAAACATTAGTACACAACAAAGAAACTGAAGGCTGAGTAACAAGAGCGCCACCAAAAACTGGTGCACCAGGAGAATAACAGATCTTTCTCTATATGTGTCATCTATCGTGTTGCTCATGATAGTATTCACCCAGTAATATGTCTAATTCGCTAGATCACATTCAGGTGAACGGGTTTGTAGTGACTACTTTAGAAACATATCTCCTATTATCTGTGAGACGGATATTTCATTACGGCCAATCAACTTGTGATAGCGTGCGCAAATTTTCGGCTTTCTATATCAAATCATATTTGATTGTTTTAACTTGCTCTCATGTGCTTGTCCGATTTTCAATTAAAATAAACCTTTTTTTAAAGTCAAATTAAAATATGCTTCCAGTCTTATTTGACCTCCTCTTACCAATGTATACAATCTTGTCCAAACAAACTGCATGGGTTTTTTTTGGGTTTTTTATTTGGGGGGGGGGGGTATTTTTTTCATCTCCATCATATCAATAGAAAATTTGTAAAACATGTCATAGGGAAAAACTAAAATTTGAAAAAAGAATTAGAAATATTGAGAAAAGTGGATAATTAAGACTTAAACATATTAAAAATCGTTCAAAAGATAAAAAAAAAATTATTGCAAATGCAAGCACAACTATTATATGAAGCACTTAATTTTCATTTTTATAAAACACAATTAAAACAATACGTTATAAATTTCCAAGTACTAGTATTCAAAGTACTTTTCTGGATTTACCTTTCATCAGAAACACTCAAAACCGAATATTTGAAAGGCAAAGATGTACAAAAACCGGAACATGTAAGAGCAAACATACCAAAGAGTCCTAAGATTTTTATTAAATCTATCCAAGGTCAACTTTGCCTGAGGGAGTTGAAACCCTAGTTTCTTAATGATTACAAAATTTATTAACAATTTTAAAAAGTTTTGTCATAGATTATGTCAGTACTGACTGCTGAGCTGATAATACCCTTGGGGACTGGTAGTTCACCAACAGAGGTATCGACTCAGTGCTGTTAAAGTAATGAAAACACTTTAAATGCCGCATACTTCTGAAGCACTTTTCAAAATTAACTTTTTTGATCAGGAATGTATGACATGTTAAATGCTAAATCTTACATGATCTTGAATAAGTCGTACTTCAATGTCACATGCAAGAAAACAGTAAAAAAAATACGTGCAACAAAACACACGGATTGCTTCTACTTGTTATATGGCCCGATAACACAGTTATTTCGTAGTGCATTTCTTTTAGACAATAAATTCAAATTAAAAAAATCGCACCTGCTCTTTCTCAAAAATATTTTTACAGTGTAGTGTACTACCAGTGAGACAAATAATATCAAATTTATAGAAACGTCTACCAGCTCTGACTCAAAATATTGACAATTCTGTGTTAAGGGGGTGTAAAATTCAGTTTGACAGCTTCAGACGTGATAAAATTTGTCCTTTTAGAACTGGACCAATTCACTACTTAACATAAAGTTTCAGCACCCAAATTTTGTTGACATGTAATTACATCCCCCTAATTAATATTTCATGCATTTAATATAAATAAATAAATTGGGAAAGTGTATCAAATAAAACATGCAAGTTATACACTTTTTACACTAGGGACTATTATTCGTAGACAACGAAAACCAAAGGACGATAACTGTGTTCTTGGATCATATTTCAAATCATCTTCGGTTATAAGTGGCTTACAAATCTTAGTCGTTCCTTGGTTTGGCTTTATAATTATTTTGATCTGAGCGTCACTGCTGAGTCTATTGTAGACAAAACGCGCGTCTGGCGTATTAAATCATAATCCTGGTACCTTTTATAACTATTACACCACTGGGTCGATGCAACTGTTGGTGCACGTTTCGTCCCCGAGGATATCACCACTCCAGTACTCAGCACTTCAGTGTTGACATGAATATCAGTTATATGGTAATTGGTAATCCTGTCAACACCGATGTCCTGGTGATACCCTCGGGGACGAAACGTTCACCAGCAGTGGCATCAATGACCAAAAATTCCAAAATGTTGTGCAAAATAGGGCTTAGGTAATTTATTCCTGAGTTTAAGAAAAGTTGTTAGATTTTTCAAAAATTTAAAGTTATGAAAACAGGAAATTTATTAAAATTAATTTATTTCATATTATATATCAAAATTATATGTTAATCGTCGTTTTTACCTGTATAATGGTGATTTTTAATGGATCGAATCAGTCAATCAAATGATTTACCTTTGATTCAGTTTCAATATTGACATCCTTTTCCTTTAAATAACCGAATTTGACCCGGAACTTATCAACTTTTGATACAAATGTAATAGCAATAAACAAAAGAGCTTGGTAAAGTGTTCTTTTTTTATCAAGACTAAAGTCCTATAATAGGCATTGCAAAGGTTGTTTAACGTCATGACGGCTAAAAAATAAACCTCGTTTTTTCGTACTAAAGATAGTAAATACAGCCTAATCATGATCAGTAGGTGTGACGAATGTATGCTTTCCTGGTTTGTTCTAACCTATGAAAAGCTCGGTGTAATATATTTTGCAAGCAATGATATACATGATAATCATTCAATAGTTAAAAGGATGTCACGTAATGTTTACACATTTGTACGCCAACTGAAAGAAATTATTTGCAATAACCCTTTAGAAAAATACCGTCAGAAATCCGACAAATAGATGTGAAATCAGACCTGCAAAGATTGTAAAAGATAAAATCACAAAAATACTGAACTGCAAGGAAATTTAAAAAAACCAAAAGTCCATAATCAAATGGCAAAATCAAAAGCACAAACTCATCAAACGAGTGAATAACAACTTTCACATTCCAGAATTGGTACAGGCATTTTATTATATAGAAAATTATTGATTGAACCTGGTTTAATCTCTCACTTGAATGACAGTCGCATCAAATTTCATTATATTGATAACGATGCGTGAACAAAACAAACAGACATAAAAGATAAAAATGTCAAAAATAGGGGTACAACAGTCAAAATTGTGTTATAATCTTAATCACTATGAAAACAAACAAAGAAGTAACAAAGCACAAAAAGGCATATATCAAATTTAAAAACCTTATTCATGCTTTTGTAGTATACGATTTTATTTATAAATCCACCCATTAAGGATTGAACGATCTTAATTATTGGGACCGAATGTGTTTGAAATACATTTACAATAATCACGACTGAACAATAATGCTTCAGCTTGAATATTTTTTTATTTCATTAGTTGTAAAAAAAAAATAATAATGTTCAGTATTAATTATAATATCACTGAGATTCATTTCACTGATAACATTTCGTACGTGTATGTTAACAGTATGTAGGTATATTATCACAGTTCGTAGGTATATGATCATAATGTTCAAGATTATCTGATATTCTGAGTTTACTAGAAGCTGTATGATACATTGATGTCACCTGTTCACCATTGACAGTATCATATGTATTTTGAAATGGCCTGCTATATGTACTTCTTCCATGTGCAAGTCTGTCATACTCTGTGTAAGGTGTTATACACAGTCCATCTATATTCCTGTTACTTGTATCAATATGTACTTTTGAAGTTTTGTTGATTACAGCATACTCATCATAGGTAATTAAACCACGGACGTGAAATATTTCCGGTTCAGAATTAACTTGAATATTGCTTGCATCATATCCTGTTTTAGGTGAGCTGACACTTACTGGGTTACACTTCCTAAAACGATATATTTTGGTGTTAATAGTTATGATTTATACAGGTTGCCAGGCGAAATCATATGAGATAGATATAACACACAATATTACATACTTTTTAAATAACATTTGTTTTAAATTATGCATTCGTACATTTTGGTATTGTTGGTACGCCTTCAAATCTGATTAGAAAAGTATATGCACTTTGTTTGGCTGTATATAAGGTAAAGCACTTTGTTTGGCTGTATATAAGGTAAAGCACTTTGTTTGGCTGTATATAAGGTAAAGCACTTTGTTTGGCTGTATATAAGGTAAAGCACTTTGTTTGGCTGTATATAAGGTAAAGCACTTTGTTTGGCTGTATATAAGGTAAAGCACTTTGTTTGGCTGTATATAAGGTAAAGCACTTTGTTTGGCTGTATATAAGGTAAAAGAACATCTATATTATTTGTTTTACATACAGCATGTGCAGGTACTGGTAAAACAGGAGACAAGGCATTGTTTGCAAAGACAGAGGATTATATATTTTATAAATTCTTTTGCTTAAAAATAATTTACCCTTTTCTTTTCAAAATGACGAAAGCAGCTACAGAAATGGTGATAAGAAAAATTCCCAATGCTAATCCAACAGCTAAGCCTGAAAAATATCGCAAATGAAAGAGCATGTCATATCTGAAAAAAGATTTAAAGAATCAAAGTTTACTATATCCTTTAAACATTAACAAACACATTGAACGGTTGTGTTTCATGAAACAACCCATGCTGACAGTATTTGTTCTCATCGGAACAACGGTTATAGACGATTCTAACATGTACAGTTTTTTGTGGGAAATTTTCCGGGGAAATTTTTGTTAGGTGGAACAAATATACCTTGATAATTCTACTACAAAATGAAAATGGAGTATAATTTGTTATTCCCTAATACAGACAACTTTTTAAACACATTGATATCTGTACCTATCATCGAATCGAGTGTTAACACAGTTGTTTTCAATTCGTTTGATGTGTATGGTCAATTAATTGAGAAATTTGATAAGGGACTTCCCGATCTGAATTTTCCTTGGAGTTCGATATTTTTGTCAGAACATTCTGTTTTGACATTGTTTATTCACGATGCTAAATCATATTGTTACCCCATATAGAATTTACTGACCCCATATATATATCGTATTAGGTCACTAGTACATTATGTAACTAATAATGTTGGAGATATAACATATACATAGTCTTCTTTTTTCTTAGAGTATATTCATTTGGTCTAATTTTGTATTTGCTGCAGGAATAATGATTTAAATAGTTATTTCAAATACTGTTTAAAATACATGCTGACCAACTAGTTAGATCATATATATCCTTGAGTAATTGATAACCTGATATAATAAACTCAAGATGATTATACACATTCCGAGAAAAAAACATGTTGATATAGAAATGAGATGTGGTAGAATTGCCAAAGAGACATTTATCTACTAGAGTTAAAAATGAAGTGATAGTAAGCAATTATAGGTCATTGTACAGACTTCAACAATTAGAAAACACCATGTCATATAGTTGTCCATACATATAGGAAATCATCATGACAAATTTGGAAGATTTGCAAAACCAACGACCTTATTTTTTAACAAAATTTATCAAATATTACTGACATTAACAAACGACAACCATATGTATGGGCGCTTAACCTTCCCCTTACGTGGGACAGTGTTGCAAAAATGAGTTGGTTTCATTGTCTCATTTGTATAAAAAGCAATGAATGAAACACACAAGTGTGAGAAAGGATTACACTAAAATAATGGAGGAAAACATTTTAATCAGTGGTAATATTCCGATGAAGAAATACCTATACATCGAAATGAACAAAATGATTTAGTGGTCAAATTTCGACTGCTATTTCATTTTTTAAGGTAAGAAACAATAAAAGGGGTATGTTGCAGATTTTGCTGAAAATGTGTATACAATGTTGGCTCGCTGAACTACAACTGAAAATCGAAAAAAAAATGCATTTATCTCTTTTATCATCTGAAAAATTGCGAATTGATTTCTTTTAATATGGGTGAATATTTGTATAGAAAGCACAAAAATCGGCTAAAAACATATGAGTTGTCTTAAAATCTCTAATTCTACTCCATAGAGTTTTTTAAAAACTCTATGTTGTTGACACATAAATTTCTGTCACATAAATGATATAAAATAATCATATGGCCACCGACTTCGTTTTTTGTCTAATAATCAATTTGTTACCTTTTTGGTTATGAAAAACGTCAAACATCAACGTTTAACGTCCTACAACGCGGCGACGATATGATTATTTCTATGTTTTATTGGGGAAAAACGAAGACATTGACCCTTTCTTTATTTAAGAAAAAAAATGATACAAGCTATACTTTATTGTAGTCTGAACATGGGCAGGCATTATTTTAGGGATTATTTTTGCCCGAGCGATAGTGATATAATGCCTATCCATGTTAAAACTAAAATAAAGTAGTAGCTTGCATCAATTATTTCGATTCTGATTAGGGCAATTAGGGTAATTTCTATGTCCGATTGTTATAAGTGTAGCGTGTTTGTGTAGGCTCTTCCTTGAACCTCCCTTTTTTGTTTGTAATCCAACAGAAGACTGGCAATGGGATTTTTCATACCTTTATAACTTTATACCTTTATCTTCGGGTCGTTACATAAGCCAAAGGCTTCTACTGACCCCTCATCTTGGATTGTCGTATATGCATTTCTCTTCTCATAATTAATATATATATATATATATAGGATCCTTTAATATAGATAATTTAGCTGATCTGTAACAATAACATCTTCATGCCTTATATATCATGTTCTGTAGTACGCCGCTAGATTAAAACTGACGTGGAAAGGTAACACATGCCCACCAAAAGTTCTTTTATTTGAGAGCCCAGGTGGTCGTGTGGTCTAGCGGGACGGCTGCAGTGCAGGCGATTTGGTGTCACGATATCACAGTAGCATGGGTTCGAATCCCGGCGAGGGAAGAACCAAAAATTTGCGAAAGCAAATTTACAGATCTAACATTGTTGGGTTCATGTTTAGACGAGTTGTATATATATATATATATATATATATACAACTCGTCTAAACATGAACCCAACCCAAGAGAAGAGGCATTTAATATATTAAACTTATAATAAAAAAAAAAACACTTATTTGGGTGTGCGCAGCTGAACACTTAACACGAACATATGAATTCATAAGGGTTCCAATTTTCGCCATTTAATGCGGACTTAAAATTATTCAGAGTCTTTGCCGTCACCGTTAACTAGGGGGGTGACCAGCTAGCATGATCGGTTGTCGTATCTAGGTCATATATGTCAATTTCCAAATACAGTCATAACAAATGAATTAGTAACAACATGAGTATCATTTAAGAGTTTGGAAGTGTTTTAAATTAATGAAATATTTTAGATGCATGACAATTTGATAAAATTCATTCTTCTGCAGTAGTCGATATAGGCATGTGCCATCAAATTTTGTTGGATTTAGAGCATGGGTTTATTCAGAAAGCGAAAGAAGCACGTCATTTCAGAATGAGCATCATTATAACAGAAATGTGTGTATTAGCAACATATAGCTTATTAAGAAAAATATATGGAACAGAATTAGAGCGATTTTCAGACAAATTTTTGAAGGTTTTATGCCGATTTTATGTGCTTTTTTTTTACAAATATTCACCAATTTTGTAAAATTTCTATCAGTAATATTTCTAATAATAAATGAGATAAATGCATTACTTTTTCGATTTCCATTTGATGTCTGTTGAGCCAGAGTTGTATGATAAATTTGACTGAAATCTGTGACATATCCCATTTACTGTAACTTTACCTTATATCAAATTTAATACATTTACCTACCTGTAGTAGCTTCAGAGACTTTACTTTGAGAATTCGGCAAAACGTCTTTTGTCATATTGGACCTGCCTTTAGTTAATATAATATGCTATCATAAGGGTTTTAGAGTATTGGAAATGTATACAAAAATGACGTATCTAGGGTTTTTTTCTACACAAAATACGTAAATGTATTCAAAACGGGGTTTTATGTATATATGATAATAGCATGGTAGTATGTACTTTATATAAATGTAATCAGTAAACCATTCTTGTTTATCCAAATTTTGATTTTTAATTTCCTATAGCATGTATAATGTAGTCACCCAAAGCAAAAGCATATATATATTACATGATCTGTATGACGAAGGTTTACGCAAAGAAGTTTCTACACACACCAGAATAGATACAGGTATCATGCGTACAATAAACATAATGGTATAAGTAACATGATTAGCCTTTGTGTATCCAAAAAGAGAAATACCCATAAATAATAATTTGAGGTAGATTCATGGTATACCGCCATCTTGGATTGTACAATCTCAGTACACGTTCAGTTTAGATATTAGCCTAAATCTGCGAATTTGTAGACAGATGTGCAATTGTTTTGGTAAGACTGTCTATCTTTATCTTGCTGATTTATTGCATTATTCAAAATATTTAAAATTTGTGTTTTATAATCAATTTTCACATCTAAGCCATTTAAGGGGAGATACAAAATTTAAACTGGACTGATTGGAATTTTTACTTGTAGCAAGAAAACAAGTCCGGTGACACCACGTTTTTTTGTTTTATTTTCTTAAAACATATTACAAAACCCATCTTCTCTCTATTTATTTTAAAAAATTCTATCTCATAAATTTATTTTTATGCACATAAATGATCATACTTCGCAAATTTAGACAACTTTCAACGACTCATAGTGTCAAAATTAGCACGGTGACCGATCCTTTTTATTTTAATTTTGAAAAGTGCAAAGTAAAATCTTCATTTTTGCAAGGTATAAGAACTTTCTATCTCAAGAAACATATACTTATCATCTACCTTAATATGAAAAAAAATGTCAAGCGTTTATTTATCAGCGTCTTAATACAATTTCTTTGAACAGAACCAACTACAGATAATTCTGTTTTTAAGTTACTTCAACATATTCTGGGAATTCATTTTTTCTCTTGGTGTAGACTACATGCTGTATAAATATCCATAACAATAAAACGTCATCTGAAAGTGTTAATGCAACTTGAGTATATGAGATAATGAAACTTTGCCTGTGTTATCAATCAATACTTATTGTCCTCTTTAGAAGCAGAGTATTACTGCCATGTAAATCAGATACACACATTATTTTACATTAAAAGGTGATGTAAATTATATGTTACATACCTGATTGCTCACATGCAAATGTCAAAATATCATTACAATCTCTGTAAACTCCACTTCTCCTCGAGTCATCGTTTACATTTCTGAATTTACAGGAAGTAGGTGTTGCTAGTAACTGGTCATCTGTTGAGTTATGGTTAAATTTACCATGAATAAAATTGTTTTTAATTCCATACTAGTTATATATAATAAGCCCTATCTTATAAAAAAAAAACGGAGTTGGGTTATATTTGGCCCAAAACTTGTTGATTGTTTTTAAAAGTTACAATGCCTAATCTTTATTTGCCAAAATATGATACACTTTTAAAGTAATTCAGTACATATTTAATGCCTATAATTGGCAAATTCACGTAATTTTAATTGTATAATATGCTATAATTCTTATATGATTTGCATATCTATAAATACTTGAATTGGATTGGTCAAGTAGAATTTTCTCGAAGTTTACACTTCGATAAACTATGTTTCCGAAACTACTTTTGTAATCTATTCATGCGTGATACATAAGCTTGCAGTGATCCCGGGCTTTTCAGCAAATTGAGATTTAAAAACAATTGCATAACAGTTGTAATGTCGTAATAAAAACTTATTGACATAACTAATCTTCAGTATCCATTGTTTATTCTCGTCAAAGCTCACA
Organism: Mytilus trossulus; assembly: GCF_036588685.1. NCBI lineage: Eukaryota > Metazoa > Mollusca > Bivalvia > Mytilida > Mytilidae > Mytilus > Mytilus trossulus. The sequence goes on from NC_086383.1 coordinate 46,611,695, forward strand.
CATCAAATCAAAGTCCTTTATTCTTTATTTTATCTGCAAACTTGGAGTTTGGGTGAAAATTGTCAAGTCTCCTGATCGAAAAATCTAAATATTTACGAGGAAACTAAAAATTATGGGTTGAATTTAAATTTAATTAAGCATCTTATTAAGACAAACACTCGATATGGATATCTCGGCAATACTAAGACTGTTGGATACGCAAACGTCAAATTGATTTCAAAACGAAGCGGTGGTTTTTATGCCGATTTGTGCAAGTGGTTATCTCCCCTTAACATCACCAGTCAAAAATAAAAACCCAGCAAAATGCATAAAAATTAAAAAAGGAGTTTACTTTACAAAAATTAGAAAGAAAATGAACGAAACTCGATTTATAACTATGTTATGATGATATAAAGAAGAGATACTTCCCTTTTTTTCAGAGAAGGACTAAATTAAAAGACAAAATATTACTGTAGTAAAAAAAAAATATTCAGAAATGTGGATAATGACACCTGACATGTAAAATTCAAAACCTAGCTATATTGAAAGAAATTAGATCAGGCGGATGAAGTATACTACATGCAATTTTTATATGTGGGATTATTCCTAGCAGAATTTTTTAAACACTTCTGATTATATTTAATGCAATAAAACATAGTTTATAGTCTACAATTTCAATAATCTTTCTGAAAATTGATATAATTATTAAATAAATATTACTGATCATATATATTTTATATTCTATAAAGTGTGACCAAGAGTCACAACAATTTTTTCAAATTAAGAGAGCATTTAAACTCAAGCCTCTGTTTCAGTTGGTTGAACAGTAAAATACACAAAAGGGATTTGTAAGTTTTAAACCAAAAATACTGACAAAAAATCTGTAAAAAAATATGCTGTAAATTATAAGTGAAAGTGACACAATTTTGAATTTCAGAATCATTATTATTGTAAAATTAAACTATTAGATTAGCTTGCACAGTAGCCATTTGTCTTATTTCTCAGGGTATTTTAATAGATTATGAAAGTAAACTTTTTGGAAAAAATGGGGCTTCTTCTCTTGAACATGTTGCTGTATCTGACAGCTGCTTTAATTACATATTTATAAACAAAGTATTGTATATATACTTTACCTGAATACTAGTTATAGGAAATGAAATGAAACTGGTGGGACAAATTTTGTGCATTTTACTTCAATAATGATCAATGATGCTTAAAATTTGACAAGAATTTGCCATTTGAATAAATTCAATTTTGTAAGAATACATCTCTTTGAATTAACTTCTTGTTTGGCTGACATGGCTTGATAAGCTAGTTTTTGCTCTTATTACTATAAAATTGAGAATGGAAATATAGCTTACTTAGTAAAGAGATAATAATATAAGCAAGATTTGATTAACTGACCTTCATCTCCTTTTTTCATATGTTTTTTTCCTATCAATAATTTGTCAGATCTGTCAGAATTTTCCAAGACGTTTAGCTTTAAAGGTCTTTAAACGCAATTAAGAAGATGTTTGTCTGTTGTCTCACTTTTCCAATGTGTAAATTCTTACTATGCACATGACCCTGACACATATTCTGTTACAAACGTAACATGACGTATGTTGAAAAAAGAAAACAATGTCACCGTCAATTTGTGTAGGGGGATTAAACGGGGTTTTAGTTACTTTAAAATACAAGTATAGTATGGAAATGTGAAAATCAACAACTTTTAATCCAAATTTCATTTATGTCTTTAATAAAATCAGTATTTTAGAGCACTTTGAAACAGGTACAATGAAAAGAATCTAAACTTCACTGTTTTGAAGAAGAAAACCAGATACAAATTGTCATGGCTGGTGGTCACTAAAATTGATGTATAAAAGTAAAAAAATGATGGCTTCAAAACAGTTAGTTACGACTTGCCATTGTGCATTTGATGGTAAAAACATAAAGTAGACAATTTTTTTTTATTAAATATCACAAATATTTGGCTGAAGAATTATAAGGATTATGTAAACCGGGGCTCTTACTCACAAACTCAACATAAAAGTCCGAAGACTTTTATTCAGTTTGTGAGTTAATCGCCCCGATTTACACATCAATAACCTCTAATAAAAAAATGTGTTTAATCCTATATTAAACCAGCTGAAAATGCGGCTGTGCCCGTATAATGCATACAGGGCATTAAGACTTTTAACTTATGTGAATCTCAGATTTCACGAAAAAAATCCCGTATTCCCTAAGTAAATTAGCTCAAGTGTCCACTTAACTAAAGTAACCTTAAATCGAAACCTTTCTTTTATTACAGTATACTATATATAAGCTCATCACATGTACCCATCCATGTAAAAGTTTGTTCTGATTATTTATATTGATTGTTCAATACATACTTTTATTTGAAAGAATTGGGTTTAGATTGATATTGGAATGCAGAACAATTCTATGATGAGTGTATTTACAACCACTGGGTCGATGACACTGCTGGTTGAGATTTATTTCCCCGAGGGTATCACATGGCCAGTAGTCAGTAATTTTGTGTTGACTTGAGTTATCATTGACATGTTCATGATTTTTTTAAATACTCAGGGTTTACTACATCAGGTAAAAATAACCGTACATGTATTTGGCAAAACTTTTAGGAATTTTTGGTCCTCAATGCTCTTCAACTTTGTACTTTATTTGGCCTTTTTAACATTTTTTTATTCGAGTGTCAAGGATGAGTCTATCGTAGAAGAAACGTGCTTCCGGCGTAAATATAAAATTTTAATCCTGGTATCTATGATGAGTTTTTGTTCAATAGTACGTAACATAATACAATGTTGGAACAGATGATAAATTGCCGCATAAGAAAAAGGTGTCCGTTTTGAGCATGGGAAGAAAGAAAATATTTGTTATCCAAAACTTTCCCCTACCAAATCTTCTAATTCATCTTTTATGCATATGGATGTAATATTTTCTGGAGACAACAATATGTTTAAAACTTTCGTTACGTTTTTCTTTGGGATTTAAAATATCTGTTTCGATTTGAAATAAACACTTTTATCGCTTCACGTTTACGACAAAAAAAAAGGTTAAAAGTCCTAAAATCTCCATTGAACACATTATTAGATTCACATGTTTACAATAAGGTAATTTTTTAACGAAATAAAGGTCCATGTCCCTTGAAATCCGCTACTTGATAGGTCTGAAAACCTTTCGATTTTGTTTTGTAAGTGAAACACATTTAAGGGAGATCTTTTAGAGTACATACAATCTAACTCTCTTTCATCTTGTAACAGTATTAAAACATTTGACTTTTCTACTCTTTAGGGAGGGATAAATCCTACTTTGTAAAGAATCACTCTGATTCAAACAAAAAAATCTCTGAAACCGATATTATCAAGATGCTTGATTTCTTGATTGACAACATATTTGTTACGTTCGGAGAACGTGTTTTTCAACAGACTGTCTGCATCCCAATGGGAACAAACTGTGCCCCTCTACTTGCTGACTTGTTTCTTTATTTTTTTTAGGCTGACTTCATGCAGGAACTTCTTAGGAAGAAAGATAAGAAGTTAGCAATATCCTTTAACTCTACTTTCCGCTATATAGATGACGTTCTTTCACTAATTCAAAATTTGGTGACTATGTGGAACGCATCTATCCCATCGAATTGGAGATAAAGGATACTACAGATACAGTTAAGTCGGCTTCATATCTTGACTTACATCTAGAAATTGACAATGATGGTCGGTTGAAGACAAAACTTTTCGACAAAAGAGATGATTTCAGCTTTCCAATTGTAAACTTTCCATTTCTAAGTAGCAACATTCCAGCAGCACCTGCGTACGGGGTATATATCTCCCAATTGATACGATATTCCCGTGCTTGCATTTCCTATCATGATTTCCTTGATAGAGGGTTACTGCTCACAAGGAAGCTATTAAACCAAGAGTTCCAAATGGTGAAGTTGAAATCATCCCTTCGTAAATTTTACGGACGCCATCACGAGTTGGTTGACCGTTATTGAATAACCGTTTCACAAATGATATCGGATATGTTCCTTACGTCGTAACTACAATCCCCTTCCCTTTCATGAATTTGACCTACAGAATTAGACTATTTACCGGATTTGTAATCACATAAGCAATACGACGGGTGCCGCATGTGGAGCAGGATCTGCTTACCCTTCCGGAGCACCTGAGATCACCCCTAGTTGTTGGTGGGGTTCGTGTTGTTTATTCTTTAGTTTTCTATGTTGTGTAATGTGTACTATTGTTTTTCTGTTTGTCTTTTTCATTTTTAGCCATGGCGTTGTCAGTTTGTTTTAGATTTATGAGTTTGACTGTCCCTTTGGTATCTTTCGTCCCTCTTTTGCACTCAATCTTCAGAATAAAACTATAATGATTGAAAATTCAAATGACGTCATTGTACGTATTGTCTTATTCAAATATTATGTCAATATATTCTTTCAGTATCTTTACAAATTGACCATAACTTTCGATCTTAAATAACATTACACATTTTACACTGTTAACAATAAGTTGTGAGCAGTTCCCTATAATGTGTTTTCTTGAACTTAGTTTTTACACGGATTTAATCAGTGTTTCAGGTGGCACGGTAGTATTTCCTGGCCATAAGGGATAATGATAGACTTTTTAGAATTTTCACCACTTTCTAACACTGCAAAAAATTCTACATTCACAGTTAACTGAAGTACTTTCATTTTACTATTCAGAAATGAATTTGGATATGTACCATGACCGTTTACTTTTTTTGCTATTTTTAAAATCCTAAGGCCACTAGTACTTTTAGGTCTTTTATGGTGCAGTGAATGCAAAATTTAAAAAAATTCTCAAAAATTCATTTTCATCTGTATATAAAATTATTTCATATTTTTCTACACCTGATTCATCACTCAGTTTTGGAAAGTATGTTCAGTTGATACTGTATTTTTTGTCCAATCACACTGTTTAGATACATTTACCTAAGTAGGGTACACAAAAGAGCAACCTAAGTTCTGGAAAGCAAATACTACCGTGCCACCTTAACCAAGACATAACAAACTTGAAACCAGTCATGACACCTATGATGCATAGACTTCTTATTTTGGAACATATTACAATAAAGAATACAAGTCTGCACTCATTTCTTACCAAAAAAAATGAAACATTACATCCCTACCCCATCTTGCAGATTTTCACTTTTTTTTCATCTTACCATTTTTACTTAAGGAGTGAACAAAACCCAAATATATGATGTTTCAAATCAACACAGAAGTCAAACATGATGATTCAGGAGGAATTAGTGGATTGCCAACTCTGTTTATGGTTAATCTGACTGAAAGAAACAGTTTTAGCACCAAATCATGAAAACTGGTATTAAAGTCCATTCCACATTTTACAGCATGCCTTATATTACTTTAAACATTTTCAGATTATGAGAATAATACAACAAGAGTCTTTAGATTGCAGTTAACTATTATTCCAAAATCTGTTTGACAATACATGTACTAGAACACATCTCTAAGTTGACTGTTTGTCTATTTCTCATGTATGCATCAAGTTAAATTATGTCCCCTTACATAATCAATTTGCCTTTATTGTGCTTTTCACTGTCAGAAAATCTTAACAACTAATGGTATTTGCATGGAAAATGAATAAACCATTTAATCTTGCTGATATAACATCATAAATACATTCTTTGTCAAAAATAAGGTCTATTCAATGTAAAGAAACCCCTATTTCTATCTCTATTTCAGACCAGTATGAGAGCGTAATGAATAAGTAAGGACCCCTTAACCACTTACTAGTTCCCCAAAAGCTCCAACTGGTGTCATGTTACATCAGAACTACAAATTAAACCTCAAGAAAACTAGTATAGCTGTACTTGTGTTGAAAAAAATAAGAAATTATGCAATTTATTTATTTCGGTGAAAATAATAGGATGTACATGCAACTGAAGAATGTCGCGTCTCAAATTTCAGTGGTTGCACATGTGTCAGACACTGCGAAAAGTCAAAGCGCGCATTTATAATTAAAAATGTAGTGCAAGTTACATAAAAATAATGAATTTCAACGTTCTAGGTAAATTTTTATATTATTACCTACAGATCAGGCAAAATTTGCTGAATCAGCAATTTTTACTCTCAGGGGTGGAATTTAAGGCTTGTTTTTATCATAGTTGCCCTTAATCAAATTTGTTTTGATAAAATTACAAATTGCATAGGTAAAAAAAGTTCCTTTATTGATTTAGTGTAAAAATATATATCCCCCTTAAGGTGGCACGGTAGTATTTCCTGGCCATAAGGGATAATGATAGACTTTTTAGAATTTTCACCACTTTCTAACACTGCAAAAAATTCTACATTCACAGTTAACTGAAGTACTTTCATTTTACTATTCAGAAATGAATTTGGATATGTACCATGACCGTTTACTTTTTTTGCTATTTTTAAAATCCTAAGGCCACTAGTACTTTTAGGTCTTTTATGGTGCAGTGAATGCAAAATTTAAAAAAATTCTCAAAAATTCATTTTCATCTGTATATAAAATTATTTCATATTTTTCTACACCTGATTCATCACTCAGTTTTGGAAAGTATGTTCAGTTGATACTGTATTTTTTGTCCAATCACACTGTTTAGATACATTTACCTAAGTAGGGTACACAAAAGAGCAACCTAAGTTCTGGAAAGCAAATACTACCGTGCCACCTTCAAAGTTAATCTTTTATTTCATATATCGAATGAAATAAACAGCCTGCATAAAAGCATTATAGATAGTTAATATAATAAAATGCAAAATACGACTGTAACAATTTTATTATAAATAAGCCCTGTCTAAACCTCGATGGTCGAAGTCGAAGGGACCAGACCTAAGTATTCGACTCATTCGAGGTCGAATGTGAGGTCAAAATTTGGAATGCATGAAATACGGTATGAGACTTGTGTAAACTAGATACAATGAACAATGTGCCTTTTTTCGTTGTGAAACTTTATGGTTGTGTATCTAATCTCCATTTTTGGTCACACATTCAAGTACAGATACAAATCATGCACAAATAAATTCAAAAGTCTACAGAAATATTTATAAAGGTCAGTTAAGGAAGTTCGCTACTTAGTTTCAAGCATTTCATAACATAAGTTTATATTGATAGGGGATTTATTAAGGCACCAAAAGAGCAAAAATAAGATATAGGTCAATGTGCTTGTTTTCGAGATACAAATATAAGTCATTGAAATTTTGGCGGAAAAATATTCTCTCTTGATTTTTCATAGATTTATCACTGACAAGTTTAAGTTCTCAAAAACAATAAAAAAAAAAAATAACAAAGATTTTAAAAGACTTTTACAGATGGCTTATAATTATACATGTAAACGATTTTCAAAAAGAAAAATGGGTGTTAATGGTATTTAAGTGGATATTTAAGGAATTCTGAAAATCTGACAAAAATTCCAAAACATGACAACCGAACATCCTTAAGATAAACATGTCATTTTAAATGTTATACAAAGAATTGTGTTTATTCAGCTTAAATCTCTATTGAAAATGATTAGGTTACATAAGAAATTTATCCGATTTGAATTTTTATCATTAGATCTGCTTATTTCGAAAGTTCATACTTTCAAACAGGGTCATTTACATTATTTTTACATCGACAGGGCTATGCGATTTCTCACTAAAACAAGTATTTGAATAAACCAAGTTCAACTCATCAGAAGTAATTATGCATTGATCAAACTAGATTTTTGCTGGGACCGAGAAATAACTTCGACTCATCCGATTTTTTACGTAACCGAGTTCGACACAACGAGAATCGACTGTATTTATCTTTGCTTAATATCCGTCTGCTTTTGTTCGCTCATTTTTTACAACTTATGGATCTGGCTTAATGTGAAATTCCGGGTCACTAAATGTACTAAAATTTTGTTGTTTACTTCCATAAATTTTAAATGCAAAAGTACCTTCATTATAGAATGTTTTTGAATATTCTCTCCGAAAAATTGATGACCACATTGGTGCTGTTTTCCAACCTCCGTCTGTTACTTGGCCTATTTCACTACACGCACTGTCACTGGTACCAGGTAAATAACTCATTTGATGAATACAAATATCGGCAGCATCAGTTTGTGATTTGTAGTTTTCAAAATATTTTCCATTTACTAAAAGTGAGCAAGATATTCAGTGGTAAATAATGTGCACAAGTATTTAGATATGTTTAATTGTATTCTACATGAAAAAGCTCCTTTGTTCTACCAGGGTTATCTGGGTCGGATCATCCCTACCAGATCACCTCAGCTTGATTTTCTTTATTTTGCATGTTTTTTTCCGTTTTTGTAACATTTGGCTGGAATGCGATCCACAATAAAATTTATTTATACGGAAAAGAATCATTTTCAAAATGTATGTAGAAAAGATCAAGTGTTTATGCTTGGATTCGACCTTTAGCATATAGACCCACCACGATTCATACGCCTACACCAGGGGGACTGGATACAAACTCTCTGTTAATTTAACATAGTTAACATCTGTCCAGGGCTCATAAAGGGTATATACTATATAGTAATATATAAAGTATATTATAATGATCTTAAGGAGTTCTAAATTAAATTTTATGAAGCGTAATTTTGTTTTTCTCTAATATAGAACAGCTGGGATGTAAAATAGTCTTCGGACTTGGTGTGTCAGTGCAAGATCACCCTCTGTCCTCCGGCCATCGAAATGATCTTACAATGACACATCGCGTCCTCATGGGATAACTACTACAGACAAAATAGTTTTTTAAACTCTACTCACCACAGATATTTTTAATATCGTAGCTTGCGTCGCAAGAAACGGAAATAAGAGGTCCTCTTTTATAGTATAGTCCACCATTATTAGAACACGTTGTTGTCACACAGTTCTCTTTACTTTCATCAAGTATGTGTACCGATGCTAAAACAAAATGTTGAATTATTCAAAATGTTAATCGTAATTAATTATAACAAAACATTATTTCAATAAACACGAATAATAAAATGTACAGTTATCCTTCTTTTACATTACTATTTAAGCATCACTGCATTAAAACATGTATATAGAGTGTATACAAGAACAGCGTTCTCTTTGATTTTCATGTTTTGCAGATTTTGTGTCTTAATATACTAATATATTAGGAAAATTATAAATATTTATACATATTTAAGTTAATTTAAAATCTCGCTGCTGAAGCTAATTGTTTTTTTTTACAGTAGTACCAAAGTTTAACTGGTCTTATTCTTCAATTTAGGCTCGAAAGTATTAAGATTTATATAAAACGGGGATTCTTCTTTCCGCCTAGTAATCGATCGTTTGCGCTAATGTTTCGTTTTCGCACATTTTTCAAGGGTACGTTATACGTCAAATGAGCAAAACAATTATTTGTTCCAATCTAAAAATGTATATGACCAACCATAGTATTCTGCATGATAAAATAAAATTACTATACCCTATTTTGGGACGCGCTGGTAATGCCTGCCAAGGTAAAAAGGAAAACCATGCGTAGAATGTAAAACAGTGAAAATCATGCAAACTAGATCCTAAATTTGACAGCCATTGTATGCGACTGTTACAAATTCAGGCAATATATGAAAGTGACGAAAATTCGTTGCGATACACTGAAAGTGTACTAAAAATAATGGGAGCCATGCCTCATTTGTTTCAAGACCGAGTTAATCCATAGAAATGTAAACCCTTACGATGTATATGTGACTGATATTTACATGATAGTTTTTTTTATAATGAACAATTCAGTCGGGTGCAGTCTGTTTATGTTAGTACATTATTTCTGTTAACTATTAAAGGATGTGAAAGTAAGTAGGCAAATAATATATGTCGTTATTATTCTGAAATTCTTTCTTAACACCGTATCTCAGAAATTGTCAGCATGCGTTCCTTAGAAAGTAGACTGATACTGAATATACAAGAAATTGTGGCTGTACCTGTTTGCTTACGCTACAAGGAAAATGTGATGTGTTGACAAGCGGCCGAAGATATTACAGTATACAAGACTTAAGGGCATACGATACAGTTACAGGGGAGGTAATGACGTTGCTAACGTAAAATGTTATTTTCGCGACGTCAAACTGTAACATATCGGTAAAAGATGCCTTGTTCGACTGATTTTTATCATTCAAACTGATTTAATTTAAAAGCGAGTTCATGGACCCCTATTTTTTAAAACAGCAATTTGTTTCATTTTGCAGGGAGATTATGTGACCCAAATTTTATAAAACTGTAAATAGAGGATTTTTTTTTAATTTTGATAAACATGCAGCAAAAAATGACTTTTTTTCCTCAATTCATTAACATTTGATAAATATCAGTTATTTCTGAATACAAAATGCATATTTTTTAGGATACTTATAAAATACAGAAATTACCGATTATTTAACAAAAAACAATTTGTGTTTGTCTTTTATAACAAAATGCTATGTCTTTCTTTCGAAAACGAAATTACGGCCACAAATCTGAATTTTGAGCAAATATACAAAGTTTCGACCTCATTTTACTCAAAAAGTAGCACATGAAGGTATATTTTTCATTACATATTTAATTTAGTCAGGTTAAAAATAGCCTATATGCAAATTTTCACGAACTTGTAAATACAGGATCAAAATTGTATCGTATGCCCTTAGCCCCAAGCACACGTTATCGGATAAAAGTAACAGACCCCGAACAGATAACATTTTTTTAGTCCTTTCATGTCCGTGAGAGGTCCGTCCATATCTGTTTCATGTCCGTTTTATCTGTCGACGTCCGTTCTGCCCGGAACTTTGAAAGGACGTCCGACAGATGAAGTGACTGTTGAACGTCCGGAAGGCGTCCGTTTTTTACGGTACTCGTCTGTTTTGTTTCGGTTTTGTATCCGTAACTTGTCCGTTGGAGGTCCGGTAGACTAATTCAACAATGGACTTCTAACAGATAAACTGTTGTGAAACGGACATTAAAGGAAGGATTACGGATAAAACGGATACGTACTAAATGTAAATCCATGCCAATCCAAAAAATTGCGTCAGAAATGCCAATTATTGGTTTGTCAGATTTCTTGAGTGACACGACTGTTTACTATTCGAGATGAATCTTGGAGTAAAAGTATATATGTCTTCACTGTAAATCAATTCTTATTCGGGCGAGACTGTTCCTTAATGTTGCAAATATAAACCTACCAGCTGTCGAAATGAGAAGACGGGATTTATGGACAAGATCATGGAATAGTCCTGAAAGACGACGCATGTTTTATCTATATACTAGTAACCAACACATGACCAAACTTAGGTAGGAAGATCGACAGTCCTTTGTACACTTTTCTCGAATGCCCCCTTTAATTTCCCGATTATATTGTTCAACGGTTTCATCCAGTACACTTCTGTTATGTGTCCGTTTTGTGTGGTTCTCGTCCGTTGGATGTGCTTTCGGCATCCGTTCTGTCCGGTATGTTTCCGTTTCTCGTACGTTGTTTATCATGTGCGCTTGTTACGCGTTCGTTTTTTGGGGTTTTTTTTTGGCAGTACACTAATAAATTCCCAACGGATAAAACCTTTGTCAACGGAAACAAAATTTCATCCGTTCGAGCTATCCCGTAAAGTGTGACCACAGCTTGATGCATGTTTTTTTATAAGTTGCTATTGTCTTTGAACTATCTGTCAGAAACTGCTGAAGTATGTTTTGAGGGAAGTATAAATACCCGGTCACGTCCGGTCTTTATTATATGTTTGTTTTCTTCTGTTTTGTATCGATCTGATAAACAAAGCCCTTTGCAACATATTTTTATAGTTATTTCTAATGTTGGACTGTTACACGAACTTGCATCACTGTTCCAGGTTTACTTGAACTTGGATGGCGAGATATCTCATATGCACTCATACCACATCTTATTATTTAGATATTGGAGAGGGTTGCACCTTCAAACACTTTTAACCCGCAACTGTCTGTATGTACCTGTTCCAAATCCGGAGCCCGTAGTTCAGTGGTTGTCGTTGGTTTGTGTCCGTCATATTTGTTGTTCGTAAGTTGTTTTTCTAATAAATAAGACCATTTGTTTTCGCATTTGAATTATTTCATATTTTTCATGTCGATGCCTTTAATAGCCAATTATGCGTTGTGTGTTTTTCTCACTGTTGAAGGTCGGACAGTTGTCTATAACTTGCGTACATCCACTTTAATTCAACTTTGGTAGATAGTTGTCTCATCGTCAATTATACTACATCTCCTTATTTTTATATTGAGTGTTTTTGAAGTTAATAGAAATTAGTTCATACAGTTGTATATATATGACCTAAATCCCTCTCATGGTAGGATGGCTTACATTGCGTCTTTTCTGAAGGAAAATTGGTAGTTTATTTTCCATCGAGCTTAGTAATACTCAGTATTATTTTTTTTTTTCCATTTTAATTTTGTTAAAAATCAAGCTGCACTTTTTATAAATAACACATTTACAACTTACTTAAAGTTTGAAATACAACACTACCGCCGATACCTGGACTGTTACTGTATTGAGGGTTTCTAAATCCTGATAGACATATACATCCTGGACTCTAAACATAAAAAAAAAACACATTAAAAAAAATAACGTTGGTTACATAATTTGCTGAAATGCTCTTATTCAAAATTCACCTGTTCACTATACATAAAAGAGGGCGAAGGATATCAGCGGGACATTCAAACTCATTGAAAATAAACTTGGCCAAACAAGAAAAATACAATATGACAAGCAATAGTACACAAAACACATCATTGACTACTATAGACTAAGCGACAGGAACTCCAAAAAAAAATGGGCGTTATCTCGGGTGCTCCGGAAAGGTCTGCAGATCCTGTTTGCGTCACATGTGTCACCGGTCGTGTTGTTCATGTGAGTAGAACAAACCCGATAACAAGTAGAATTCGATAGGTCACATTCAGTAAGGGGACGGTATTGTAGTTATGACATTAGAAACGTATCGGATATCATCTGAGAAACAGATATTCAATAACGGTCAACCAACTCGTGATGGCGTCTGGATTTTCTATTAAAATATGCGACAGCAGACGTATAATAAAAGAAACAATAACATGAAAAGGACATGATACATGTGTCACACTCAATAATGTGAACATCAGACTCTAATGATTTTATCTGGTGTATTCCCAAACACATAATGTGACATTACCAAGATATAGGAATCGGAGTTGGTGTTCCAGAATTTTTTTATTGCTATTATCCTGTTTATGTACTACAATTATAATTGTTAGCATTTTTACATCAGAATATTAATCATTTATGGAAAACATCGAAATATTAAGTTACAGTTTAGTAGGCTATTAAGTTACGGTTTAGAAGGCAAGTTTTATTAATGTCTGTACTAAATATCCGTTTGTTCAGAAATACAGGATGAAAATGTAATATACGTTTACCTTATATGAAAACAATAATATTTCTTGACTTTGACAATGATGCTGGCACGCTCCTAATGTTTCTGTATTGTACACATCTGTGTGCGAATACGAAGTCAAATCCTGGCTACCTTTATGTAAAGAAGATACAGAATTGATACTCAAATAATATACTGAGTGCCAATGAAAACGCAACACTTTTGTTTTTCAAAACAAATCTTATAATTTTTATTTTATTTATATTAGATCATTGTATAGTTGGTTGAAAATGACTTTTAAGACAATTGTCGACAACTTTACGGTTGAGTGATTTTTGGAACAAATGCGAAGTAAGGGTAATTTTGAACGGACAAAAACCGAGTTCACCGATTTTCAACATACGCACCATTTTCTGGATTTTGTCATTTAAAGCTTGGCTAATGTCATGAATTTTCCCGCCCTTATTGTTAAGAAACTGCAATAAACAGCTGAGTAAATGCCAAGACTTTCAGACAACCAGCGACATGCAGTTTTGGGCATGATCTAAAGTGGCCTTTCACAGCATACAATTACAGGAAGACTGAAGTTTTAGCCTCTACAATAACCCAAATTATCCACAATTTCAAACAAAATGGATCATTTAATGATTAGCCACATCAAAGGGTACAAAAAGCAAGAAACGCTCAGCAAATCCGAAACCTTTTGTCTTTCACATATCCGATATCGACTCTGGTGGCTGTCCAAAGGTCACGAGAGTTCAATGGTGGTCATGGGGAGCAATTACAGTAAAGCACCATTTAAGCATAAACTGTTCAAAGAGTACCACAGTCTTTCCTTAGTGACACCTTAACGGCCGTCTGGCGTAAACATCGAATTCTGTAGACCAGAAATCATTCATTATTTACCAAAACCGTCAGTGGTGGTTACATAGACATTTGGCACCCGCCTTTGCCAAAAGTCATGCTTTTCGCCAGATTTTGGTCTGATCGAGCAAATTTTGCATCAGATTTGACATAGTTTAGACAATGAAAACAACCACCAATATCATAAAGTCAGCTTGAGTTTGCTTTGCGAGACAATCAGAATAACATTCCTCCGGATCACATTAAACGTCCAGGATGATCAATTACACGGCGCTGTCGAGATTGCGCTGCACCACGGAGTTGTTACATTTTTTGTTAGAACTGTGAGTTGATGATTCGACATTGGATTTTTCGTTTATCTGTTGCGCTCGAAAGATGACAACAAACCATTTTTGTTTGATATCGATCTATTGTTAAAATTGTAAATTTTCAAGAACAATTTATTTGGAAAGATTATCATTTCTAATATAAATTCTATTTTTGAAAAACCAAGTGTTGCGTTTTCAATGGCACTCAGTATAGTATACAGATATATAATTTAAGTACTTATTGGTAAATATATAAAAGTATAAAAATGTAGATAAATTATATCGACATTCAAAGAATCTCTCAAAGCTATATTAATATATTGAATATGAGACATTTACCATATTGTGATATGCCTACTTTTGGTCAATGTGCTAAAGTGGGACAAAGAAAAAGGGAATTAAAAATTCCATTATTATCATCTGTTCGCCTATCAATTTGTTTTACACACAAACATAAACATTTCTTGTCTCTCCATCCTCTGGGATTTGAAAGTATTTAAATGCTTAAATGGAAAATATGTTTGTAAAAGTTAACGACAGACTACGACAGCCGACGACGAACGACGGACTCAAGTGATGAAAAAAGCTGACTCGGAACTTTGAGCCAGGTGAATTATAAAGCACGTTATCAACTATTGGTATATATAGCACTCAATTTACTGAATGACAACTTAAATCACTACTACGGTATTACTACAAATATAAATGTATATGACAGATACTGCACATGCCATTTTAGAATGTATCATCTTTATCTATATATATATAATTCTGCTTAAATCATGTTACCTAAATTTTGAATCCAAGAAGTCTTAAACTTTGCCTCAGGAAGCCAAACTTCCATACGGTTACTTAATACAAAGTGCTGCTTTAAGATAGTAACATTACTTTCTATCACTGATAGCTGCATTTTACATGTTTCTATTGCTTGATTCCATGTTCCGTGATAAAATTTAAATCCAAGCGTGCCTAAAAAATATATTGAATGTATAATATCTAAATTCTCTACATGAGATTTGAGTTATTATATATATAAAATGTAAAGATTGACAGACCAATAAAGAGGTCAAACTTTGAATTAAGAGAATTTGGTGTGAGATTGGGACCGTATTTATAAGATAGTTACATGAATAATATGAAATTGTAAAGATACATTATTGTTTATGGTCATACCATTTCTTTTTCTAAACATGCATATATTCGAATCAAATGCTCACCATAGTCATAGATACATGTAGTAACAATTAGTAAAACAACGGTCCAGTCTGATGTCAACATTGTCACCCTGTAAAAGTAATGATAATGTTGTTAAATGTATTTCATTTCTATATTTATCTATGACTCGAGGCAGAGCAATGCAGCATCTAAAATATTAATTTAAAATCTAAATGAAAATTGATTTATTTTTAGAAAAGAATGGTGAAACTTTCTTCTGTCACACGTGTTACTTGTTTGTCAACCTATGCTAAATCAATAGGGTCATAGACTTTTGTTAAAGTATCTTACTAGGTTTGTCATGATGAATTTGAACAAGTTTTTGGTGAAATGTATCATCTTGATTTCGGTTATAGGCATGCTTGTAGTTAAACAGTGAAGTGGCAAATCAGGAGAGGGTCTTATTTTACTAGTTAATGGACCGTCGGTACGTAATCCTACTCTTTGCCCGTCGTAGCCATTTTTTACGGTGCGGGTTTTTTAAAAATTGAAAAAGAGTTCATGTTGATTCTTTCGTTCAAAATTGTATCTCCAAGCTGATGGGAGCAAGGAAATAACTCGACAAAATGTATATTTTTTTAAATAGTTCTCTAACTCTTGTTTTTTTTTGTATTTAATGAAGGTTTAAGTGCTAATTCATATGGTAAAACATTATACCATTATATTGGGGGCAAACTAAAGTAGTAAAATAAAAAAGAACAGACAATTAAACAAAAATACGTACATTTTCCTTTACAAAATGTAGACTGATAATGCAATACTTATGTAAGCAAGCTATCAAATACGGAGATAAAACAAAATAATTATTACTATCGATTTACATTACAAGATTCAATGCAGATAAATGTATTATAATTATATACTTAAAATCGAAATTAAAATTAAAATTAAGATCGAACAAATGGTGTACTCACTTGTATAAGTCTATTTAGTGATTCAAATGAAAACTGGTTTTCAATTTTCTGATAAGATAAAGTCAGATTTCTGTATCTAAAATTATCCCAACATTGTTAATTTGCATAGTTTCAATGATATGTCTATTTTAAAGGTAATTTTCCCATTTCTGTAATGAACGAGGAAGTTTATATACGGATAAGTTATTAAAACCATACCACTTTTAGATGATGTCATTTTCAATTTAATGATTAATTTCTTTTCTGAAAACATATAACCTTGCAGTAATACAAAATACAAATCAATGGATGATTTGTAGTTACACCCCATCTCTATTGTTATAACTCATAGTTTCTATTTCTGAAACAATTTTAAAATTGAAATTGATCTATGGTTACGAATAAAAATGGATTTTGGCTACAGGGTCTGACGAACGAGGTTACTGGAAACCGCTGCTTCTACACCTCTTACCACAGTCTATTGTTATGAAATTGATCATTTTTTTTAAAGTAGCATGAGCATGAAAAATTACCAAAAATGATGACGAACGTTTCCCGCATGTTTTGTTTCTCAAGAAAAAAGGGGGAGGTGTTTTTTTAAATAAAACCGTAACACATGTAAAATACATTTATGATGTTGCGTTCGTTCTGGTCCAGCATGTTTTGCTTCATTCAAAAATTGCTGATTTTTATTGCATGCTATGTATCTAATTTTTATTTCATGCTATGTATGTAGTCTCGATAATCCAGACACTCCATATGCAATGTGTTGGCTGTAAGAACGCATCGGATAACTCTGGTGCATCGAGACTAGCTATGTATGCTATTAGATAAGATTCAACTTTGTACAGGTCGACAACTCTAGATTTTCTGACGTCAGAATATATTTGCATAGTTATTTCCAAAAACACAAGGCCAATATGGCCTTGAAAAACTGACCAATCGACTCAATGAACTCCAATGCATTGTGGGCTACTACGAGTAAACTACTACTTAAAACACGTGGAATTAGTGGGAAAACAGTCAACTAATATATTGTCTGGGACTCTCATTACACAAGTTTTTATTCTGCAAATATATCTAATGTAAAATATATAACGTAATCTTCAATTTGCATGCTCAGATTAAAAAAATATTGTTTACTGGCTTCACAATTCGACTTTCTTTTTCGCTTTGCAAAAGTAGTTGAACCGGTTATGTGCATTGTTATGAATTGAACCTGCATTAATTTCACGACATGAAACAGTTAAATATCCAATGAAGTGACCACTGTCCAGTAAGAAAATCATTTGAGCTCTTCAAACCGGTATAATGTCATTTCAAAATCCTTTCTGCATAGAAAACACGAAAATTTTCATTGAAACACTTCTCTCTGAACTGAATGTGTATTTTTTTTTTTATCTTGACCTGAACTAAAAGTAAGAACATCATAATACAGTATGCTAAAAATAAGTGTTATGAAAGCGGCAGGGGCTGTTGTATTACAGATTGTGTAATATGTCAAATTAGACTGTTTTTAAGTTATGTAAATATTTTTATATTCGGTCAAAAGCTCCATAAAAGCTGTGTTGTATATTGTAACTTATGCCGAATCAAAATTAATTAATTATTTTGGCTTCTAACTAGCTGTTAGTTAAGCTAGGTTCACACTGCCGATTAGACCAACTCGTTCAATCTCGATCAAGATAAATAAAGCGATTGTCTGTCTCAATCGACAAGAATGTTCGGGGTGGTCTACCTTGGTCGTCATCGATCTGTCTATCTAACCGAGAGTTTTTATCAGGTCAAAAACATTCGAGTAAGGACCGAGAAACCAGTCACTCGAGAAGGGATCGAGAATTCGTCGAGTAGTGATCGAATGGATCGCGAAAGGCTCGCGTAGAGATCGAGTTTGGTCGGAATACAAATAGTTTACCGATCAGTACTCGATCATTTCGATCTTTAATTTGCTTGACTAATATCCGATCATTTCCCGACAACCTGTACGATATGTGGTCAAGATTAACTCGACCAAGGCCCGATCGCTCCATGATCCTGCGACTTCTATATTTTTAAAGGGAGAAATGATTCTAAAAGGGTTTTTTTCGTTTCAGTCTTCAATGTAACTACATGAATCAGTATTTGTTTCGTTTAACAACATACTTATTAGCAAGATCAGATGTTCAAAGTAAAAACATGAAGCTGTTAGATTATGAGTTTCAGAAATAGTTTAAGAGTTAGTAATTTAAGAGATATTTTTTTTAAAGCGCAGTGTCCTATAGATATATGAATGAATGAATACTTTATTGCAAGAAAAATATATGTTATAGCAACGAAAACATATTTACAACATGACAAATGATAAACAGCAGAGATCAATACATATAAATCATTATAAGAAAACAAATAACACTAAGTAACAATATGTGATCTGATTGACCACGCAGATCTTATGTAATTACACAATTTTTTAATATGTAAACAGACATTACTTTAAAAAAAAATACTGTAATTAAGTAATGTAAAAAATCCCTGTCTTTAGATCTTTGGTTGAAAGATGGCTCATTGGCGATTAAATTAAAGCGCCTTATTTTCAAATAAGTGCGGCATAGCCTTAAAGGAACCTGACCACAAATGAACGGTTTTTTTTACTGAAATTCTAAGGAAACTTTATGCATAACGTTAATCAAAATTTACAGTAAGGTTAATTGCATTCTGTTTATCAGTTTGTTTCTATGTCTGATTAACTTGGTTTTTTCTTTCTTTACATTTATTTTGGAGAACAGACTAAAGTGGGAGTAAACCAAGCCAAATGATTTACATGTCGATCAATCATCTCTTTAGTATAAGAAATATCTAAACAAAACAATGTAACAAATATAAGGGAATAAATCCAAGTCACAATAGCTATGTCATCATGCTCCGACAGTTATAGACAATATGTTGCTTTGTCAGCGCAGTATTTATCATCAATGCTCCGACAGTTATAGACAATATGTTGCTTTGTCAGCGCAGTAGTTATCATCAATGCTCCGACAGTTATGGACAATATGTTGCTTTGTCAGCGCAGCAGTCATTTTGTGTAGTGCAGGCTGAATCACATTGGCAGTTGCAATTAGCGTCGTATACACACCGACCGGAGCAGGAGTTCTTGTTGACTGAAATCAGATAAGGAGGCTACATAGTAGACATTTTGCAACTTGAATGTATTAGCTTTTCTAAAATTAAATAAAATTTTAGAATTCACCAAATCGTCTGCTAATTATGTTAAATCATATCATAAAATTAGATATATAACCGTTTTATGTTTCTTTAAAGTGTTTTGCTACAATGCAATAATTATAAATCACTATCATTATAATAACGATGCGATTGTTGTTTTTCTTGCTATATATTTCTTCTTTGAAATATAATTACATATGGATACAAGGAGACACAAATACATCGACACAAAAACCATTAAACACATATGAATAATGAATAATGTTATTATTGGAAATTAAAGTAAATATATTCCACTAGAGTATTTGTTTGCAAGTACTATAGATTAATAGACAACTGAATAGAGAAATGCAGCAAAGTTTCGACTTTTTGTTAATTTGAATTAAACCTGAATATTTTGTTCCGAGTTTGATGTAAGCTAAAATAGACATTAAAGAAGTAGCGTAGATCGCCAATGATTTAGATTAATTTGGTCTGAAGAATATGATCATTTCAAATAGGGTTAAAAAAATAGAGTCGTTCGGTAAATTAGCATTCAAAGTTGAACACACTTACCAAAGTTATAGGAACAATTTAAATTTAATATTTTAAAAAGATATCAAACAAATAGATAACAGGGCGGTATAATGAAACGTACCTTGACAAGTAGTACCAGTAAAACTCGAGGTGCATGCACAATTATAAGTGGTAGCCCCAGTGTCAGTACATGTCCCTGCATTGTAACAAGGAGTTGGAGAGCAAGGGCTTGCTAAAACACAACCAAAGACATTCTTCAGTGTAATTGAAGTCTGGAGCTGTCATGTCACTTAACTGCTATTAGTCTTTTGTTATTTATGTATTATTGTCATTTTGTTTATTTTCTTTGGTTACATCTTCTGACATCAGACTCGGACTTCTCTTGAAATAAATTTTAAATTTGCGTATTGTTATGCGTTTACTTTTCTTCTTTAGCTAGAGGTATAGGGAGATGGTTGAGATCTCATAAACATGTTTAACCCCGCCGCATTTTTGCGCCTGTTCCAAGTCAGGAGCCTCTGGCCTTAGTTAGTCTTGTATTATTCTAATTTTAGTTTCTTGTGTATACAATTTGGAAATTAGTATGGCGTTCATTATCACTGAACTAGTATATACTTATTCAGGGGCCAGCTGAAGGAAGCCTCCGGGTTTGGGAATTTCTCGCTACACTGAGGACCTGTTGGTGACCTTCTGTTGTGGTTTTTTCTATAGTCGGGCTGTTGTCTCTATGACACATTCCCCATTTCCATTCTCAACTTCATTTATTTGAAAATAAATATGAATATAAGTAAAAATGAATTTGAAAAATATAAAAAAAACATCGTTGTTTTGTTTTGCGCAGTTCGTCTTTTATTTGCTTATAGGCATATTCTATAGAGTGTCTACATGTCATTTTGTTGTTCTTTGTTAAGACTGTTGGGTATGCAACAATAATAAGACAATATTGTATTCTGTGCCCATATTTTTTACCCAATTAACCTTTCACGTCTGCTTGTTTTTTTCAAACGTTCTCAGTATACTGTCATACAAGTTAGATGTTTATCCAGCGATAAAAACCAGGTGTAATCCGCAATTTTCTTCATAAGGAAATGACGGTACCAGGTCAGGAATATGACAGTTGTTTCCATTCGTTTGGTGTGTTTAAGCTTTTGATTTTGCTATGTAATTCTGTTTGGAATTTTCATTTGGAGTTTTGTAATTTTGTCATTTTAATTTTTATACTTAAAACATTTCATCGCTATACGTCAATGATTCTGGAATACGTTTCAAATTGACGATGAAGCAATGAACAACCGGTCTAAATACTTACTAGAGGCTCTAAAGAGCATGTGTCGCTCACGTTGGTGTATGTGCATATTAAACAAAGAACACAGATGGATTCATGACAAATTGTGTTTTGCTGATTGGTGAAGTGTTTGTAAATCTTCCTTTACTGAATATTCTTGGTACTTACAATTTTCTCTATCTATAATAAACCTGGCCCTTTAGATACAGAGGAAAAAGTTTAGTGAAAATTGTTAAAAATTGACTATAATGGGCAATTACTCCTTAAGGGGTCAACTGATAATTTTGGTCATGTTGACTTATATTTAGATCTTACTTTACTGAACAGTATTGCTGTTTACAGTTTATCTCTATCTATAATAGAATTCAAGATAACAAACCATACATTTGTACTCACCACATGTGCTTTATCTTTTTTTTTATAATTCATATAAATATATTAAAGAATACTTTCAAATTCTGTTCAATTCAATAACATCAAAATTCTTCAAGTCAAACTATAACTTATTTTCGCAATCAAACTTTCAAAAATTTCCAGTTTAAATCAACACATGTTATATATGATATACGATAGTGATTTTATACAGTGATCTTATCAGGTGTGAAAATCAATTGTATTGGTTATTTAAATATAATTATGCATGTAAAACTATTGTATACACTCATTTGATATTTTCCCTGGTCAAGTGAGGCTGTCAAAATACAGGAGCCCCTAAGAATGCGATCTGGGCTACTTAGGTATTTATATATCAGGAAATGATTGAATATAATATTTGTTATCGTTCAAAAAAAAAACAAAAAAAACCCGCCAAAATTTCTTTAAAAATTGCCAATTTGGGGACAGCAACCAAACAACCAGTTGTCCAATACATCTGAAAATTTCAGGGCAGATAGATATTGACTTGATAAACAATTTCGTCCTGTCAGATTTGCTCTAAATGCTTTGGTTTCAGAGTTATAAGCCAAAATCTACATTTTACGCCTATGTTCTATTTTAATCCATGGTTTGTTGGCCGGGTCACCGAACACACTTTTTAAACTAGATACCCGAGTTATGATTATGGTTAAGTTTGGTAAAATTTAGCCCAGTTGTTTTAGAGGAGAAGAATTTTGTAAAAGTTAACGACGACGGACGACGAACGCCAAGTGATGGGAAAAGCTCATTGTGAGCTAATAGTTATCAAAAGTACCAGGATTATAATTTTATACGCCAGACGCGCGTTTCGTCTACATAAGACTCATCAGTGACGCTCAGATCAAAATAGTTAAAAGCCAAACAAATACAAAGTTGAAGAGCATTGAGGACCCAAAATTCCAAAAAGTTGTGCCAAATACGATGTGAGCTAATAAGTAAATTATGTTATCAAGCTACGAAAAAAATCGTCAAATTGCTTTTTAATCTTAAAATATTGAAAAAGGAAATCAAGGTGTTAAAACAGGCAAAATATTCTGTTCCAATGTTCCTAAACACCGTAATATCAGGCATAAGAACAATTATGCAGCATTTTATTAGAAATTCAAGGACTTTGCATGAAAATGTGTAAATTAAGGACAGGAAAGAACAACCGATTTATGACTTGAATAGTCTCTTATCGAAATAGTGGAACGTATGCATGTCTTTAAAGTGAATTATGTTTTGTATATGCCATCCGAGGAAAGATTTACAAACTTTTTTTCTTTTTGTCTGTATTCATATTTTATTTTAGAAAGGTTTTAGATCACAATCCTTCTGTGCAATCCATCCGTTTTAAACACCAAAGTGAATATCAACCGTGGCTTTCCTTGACAAACTGTCCTACGTGATTCTTATTACTCGCACTGTTTCTTGAGTAACACATATACATGGTACTTCAGGAAGTTCGCTTCTCAGTTTCAAAATAACAAGATTTTCATAACTTCAGTATAAATTGATAGGGGATATTGGAACCATAAAGCAAAAACAATATGTATATATAGATCAATGTTCTTTTTTTTTCGAGATTCTAGTCATTGAAATTTTGGTGGGAAAGTGTTCCTTTTTTATTTTTCATAGCTTTATCATTGAGAAGTTAAAGTTCTTAAAAACTATAAAGAATAACAAAGGTTTTATAAGACTTTTACAGATGGCTTGTAATTGTACATATAAAAGATTTATAAAAATAAAAATGGGGGTTAATGGACAATTTTTTTAAGGCATTCAAATGGATAAGACCAGAGGAATCCGAAATTCTAACAAAAATCCCGAAATACGACAAGCGAACATCCTTAAATCATATTACTCTACTGTGTATATATCTTATTAAGAAGAAATAGTATTGTGTTTCACTAAGTTTTAATCTTATTTAGTATAAATGTATAATGCATTTCAAATTTAAATGTGTAAAAATGTGTTTATTATATTGCGTCTAAAAAGTCTCTCATAAATCTTTTTAAGATTGGCGCATACAATGCAAATGTTTTCATGTAAATCTCATTTTATGTTTGTTTGTGGTGAGACTATAATAAAATATTGAATCTGAAACTGAATCTGTGTACAAGATGAAATGTACAGTTATTTGGGCTTGATCTAAAAATGGAATACTAACAGTTACAAGTTGATCCATACCATCCAGGTGAACATGCGCAGCTGTAACTCGATCCACCAGTAGATGTACAAAAACCGCCATTTAGACATGGATTTGGTGAGCATGCGTGAGCTGCAAACAAAATGCAATAACAAGTATAAACTTTAAAGCTGAGGTCTACCTTAACTTAATATTACGAACCTACGAATCTTAAAAATCAACTTCGTACTTTCCTCCATATATATTGACACAGAAAAATATCCTAAAACAATAATACAATATATGATAAACTTAATGATTTAAAAAATTTCCAATTTTGTCAATTTTCCATTTCTCTGCAATGAAAAGCTCCTCATCAACATAAATGACATGTGTTTGCCTAATTTATTTTGCTTATGTCAGAAAAGATTGGCAGCCGCATTTAGAAAGTCACTCAAAGAATTGAATTGGTGAGCATGTTTGTGCTACAATAGAACAAAATACATTAACCTATTATCCTAAGAAGATATGAGTACTATTATTATATGTTAAACATGTATACAAAGCATTTGTATCATTATGATCATTGTAATTGAATGACATCGAATTTTTATATTTAAAAACAGGTGCATTAGATAATTGATCACCAAAAAGAACACATGGGGGGGGGGGGGGGGTAAATCTAATTTTGTCTACTTTATAGATTTACTTACATGACCTTAGGTGAAATTTTATAAATAAAGAATTTAGACTTGACACTTTTACCTGAAAGAGTATTAATTAAAGATCAAATTAAGCTATAAAATATTGATCGGTCATGCAGCTCCTTTTCGAGGTAATTGTTTCATAGAATATGGCGGGGAAAGCCTGACTCGGACTTATTCCTTATATTTGCATTGGTATTATTTGGGTCTTGAATCAAAAGAAAGAAAATCAAGAATCTGCTTGAAATTTGTCAAATGACTTTTTCTGAGCTATTATTTATTATATTAAAGATAACAAGGTGTTATGCGGCAAAATATTTTACCTTGTATCATATCGAAAAACACCAAGGAGTCCGAACATTTGACACAAATTCCAAATTGACAAAACTTCACCTAAGTACATCCTTAACTAGATTGGTGGTAATTATAGCTAAGAATATCAACATTATGAATATCACATGGATAGTATTGTTCAATGAACATAGCATGCTAGTGTATATACATTGCGGGTGCAAAGTGCCCGGCGAAACAAGTACACAGTCACGATTTCTTATGGTTTAAATAGTTTAAACTGTATTATTCTGTTGTGTACCTGCTGACACGTACAGTTATTTGGGCTTGATCTAAAAATGGATTACTCACAGTTACAAATTGCTCCATACCATCCAGATGAACATGCGCAGCTGTAACTCGATCCACCAGTAGATGTACAACCACCGCCATTTAGACATGGATTTGGTGAGCAAGAGTGAGCTGAAAACCAAATGCAATAACAAATATAAACTTTAAAGCTAAGATCTACCTTAACTTAATATGACGAACCTACGAATCTTGAAAGACAACTTCGTACTTTGTTCCTTTCCTGTATATTGACACAGCTAAACATCATTAAACCATGATATAATATAGGTTAAAATTGATGATTTCAACTTTCCAATTGACAATTTTCCATGTCTCAGAAATGAAAAGCTTTCACTTCATCAACATAAATCTATATCATGTGTTTCCTTCTTTATCTTGCTCATTTGAGCAAATATAAGAAGATCGGCATTTAGAAAGTCACTCAAAGTATTGAATTGGTAGCATGTTTGTGCTACAATAGAACACATTACAATAATCGATTAACGTGCTATCATTATACATGTATGTAAATCATATATTGAGCATTTATATCATTAGGATTATTGTGATGTGACAATATTGAATTTTTATATTAGAAAAAAAAACCAGTTGCATTTGATAATTCATCACCAAAAAGAACACGTATCGGGAAAAATTAATATATCAACAAATATCAAAGAAAGAGTTTCAGTTATTGAATATGATATCAATATACAAGTAGAAAAGTATATTGCTGGTAGATGTGCATTCTGGTTCAATAGTTATCAAATGTACCAGAATTATAATTTAATACGCCAGACGCGCGTTTCGTCTACATAAGACTCATCAGTGACGCTCAGATCAAAACAGTTAAAATACCAAGCAAATACAAAGTTGAAGAGCATTGAGGACTCAAAAATTCCTAAAAGTTGTGTCAAATACGGCTAAGGTAATCTACTCCTGGGTGTAAGAAAATCCTTAGTTTTTCGAAAAATTAAAAGTTTTGTAAACAGAAAATTTATAGAAATGACCATATAATTGATATTCATGTCAACACCGAAGTGCTGACTACTGGGCTGGTGATACCCTCGGGGACGAAACGTCCACCAGCAGTGGCATCGACCCAGTGGTGTAAATAGTTATCAAATGTACCAGGATTATAATTTAATACGCCAGACGCGCGTTTCGTCTACATAAGACTCATCAGTGACGCTCAGATCAAAACAGTTAAAATACCAAACAAATACAAAGTTGAAGAGCATTGAGGACCCAAAAATTCCTAAAAGTTGTGTCAAATACGGCTAAGGTAATCTACTCCTGGGTGTAAGAAAATCCTTAGTTTTTCGAAAAATTAAAAGTTTTGTAAACAGAAAATTTATAGAAATGACCATATAATTGATATTCATGTCAACACCGAAGTGCTGACTACTGGGCTGGTGATACCCTCGGGGACGAAACGTCCACCAGCAGTGGCATCGACCCAGTGGTGTAAATAGTTATCAAATGTACCAGGATTATAATTTAATACGCCAGACGCGCGTTTCGTCTACATAAGACTCATCAGTGACGCTCAGATCAAAACAGTTAAAATACCAAACAAATACAAAGTTGAAGAGCATTGAGGACCCAAAAATTCCTAAAAGTTGTGTCAAATACGGCTAAGGTAATCTACTCCTGGGTGTAAGAAAATCCTTAGTTTTTCGAAAAATTAAAAGTTTTGTTCAAAGCGTCCGAAAAAAAATTAGCCATAATTTCGTCTACTTAAACTAGCTTGGTAGTAACAATAGCAAACAATATCAATATGTGAATATCACAATGATATAATTTAAGATAAAGATAACATGATAGGCTATATAAATTGCGGGTGCAAAATTCCCAGCACAACATAAGTACACTGTCCTGATTTTGTCTACTTTTACACGCTTATTATTAAGTAGACCAAATAATACCGACATAATGAAAATCCCTCGAAAACTTGAATTGCATTGGTATTTTGTTGTTCACAATTTGCCATGAAATAAAGGCAACAGTAGTATACCGCTGTTGAAACTCATAAATCCATGGACAAAAAACAAAATCGGGGTGACAAACTTAAACTGAGGGAAACGCATTAAATATAAGAGGGGAACAACGACATAACATTAAAATGTAACACACACTCAGAAACTAAGCATTAGACAAAATCCTATGAGAATAACAAATATAAGATCAAAACAAAATACATGAATTTGGGATAGATAATTACCGTGACAAGTCTTAGAGTAATGTAAATGCACAGTAAAAAATAAGAGAAAACAAACGACACAACGGAAACACAACGTTAAAATGTAACACACACAGAAACGAACTATAATATAACAATGGCCATATTCCTGACTTGGTTAAGGACTTTTTTAAAGGAAAATGGCGAGTTAAACCTGGTTTTATGGCATGCCAAACCTCTCTCTTTTATGGCCATGTGAAATATATCATTCAAATGGCAGCACAACATTACAGGACTACAATATAAAAAAATAGGAGAACACAATTGACAAAGAAACACACGAAAAATAGCTAACAAATTTAAACTTTGAATACGCCAAAAGTGCATGTTAAAGCTACAGCAAGATGCTCCTAGAAAAAAATTACATGGATTTATGACCGATTATAAACAACAAACAAAATATCACTACAATTTTTAAGGTTTTCGAGTGATTTACATGATATAATTTAGTTATATCGATCTTTATTAATGGGAATTGTTGAATAGGTATCAATAGACGCGTCAATATCGTATCATATACAAGACAGTAGGGGTCCGAGTCATTTTTCAACCTTATGTAGACGAAACGCGAGTCTGGCGTACTAACGTATTGAATTATAATCCTGGTACCTCTGAAATTTGTTTACACCACTGGGTCGATGCCACTGCTGGTCGATGTTTCGTCCCCGAGGGTATCTCCAGCCCAGTAGTAAACCCTTCGGTGTTGACATGAATATCAATAATGTGGTCATTTTTATTAATTTCCTGTTTACAAAACTAAACAGGCATAGATTACCTAAGCCGTAATTGGCACAACAATTTGGAGTTTTGGATCCTCAATGCTCTTCAACTTTGTACTTGTGTGGCTTTATAAATATTTTGATATGAGCGTAAGTGATGAGTCTTCTGTAGACGAAACGCGCGTCTGGCGTACTAACGTACTTAATTATAATCCTGGTACCTTTGACAATTATTTATTTAACCTTATGTAGATGCATTAACATAAGATGATGAGCACAGTTATGTTAGTGCTATCTCTGTGCAAGTTCATGAATTGGAAATTTACGTTTTATGAATATTTTCATGTCTAATAACATAATTCCTTTACGATATTTAAGTGAAACTCATCTCAGTTACTTAAAATAGACAATTGTCAAATTGGGGTTGTGCATGTCCAGAGTCGGTCTTTTTCATGTATATTTAGTTTTTTTCTTATAGAAAATTATTAATGAACTGTCAATGAATTCATTTAGAATTGGATCGGGTTGCACCGAAATGGAAACACTTTATGCAACAAATATAGGTAAGTACTGGTGTAACTCTTGTATTAACTTACACTGGCATTCTGTACCGTAATATCCGTATGTGCATGCACAAGAGTAAGTGGTTCCAGAGAAGCTGCATGTTCCTGAATTTAAACATGGATCCGACGAACATGGTGTTGCTGAAATATTAAAGTATATCATGTTCTCGTACAACAAACAATTATTTCAAACTCCTTTTCAATAAGAAATTCAGTGAAATGGTAGTTACATGAAAACTAAATAAACTATTTTTTAAATAAAGATATATTTGTCATTTGAAGTTTATTGTTTGCTTTAATGTCTATAAATATGAGTAAACGAAAAAAAAACATAAATACAAGAATGATATAATACTTTCACAGTACGTTCCAGATATTCCAACTGTACACCGACACACAAAAGATGAAAGGCCATTTTTACATATGCCACCATGTTGACACACTATTCCTGTGCAGGGTGGTACTGTAAAGAAAGAAGTGAATGCTTACAGATATAATATTTTCGCTATCAGTTTATGACTGTGTCTAGAATCAACAATTGAAACACCATTTTATAAATAACGTGCGACCGAATAGCTTTTGTGGATTTGCCCAAATCACTAACGCTGAAAAACGAATATTTGAAAGCCAATGAAGTAAAAGAACAGAGACAGTTGCTACAGAAAATAGTAAAAACCGAAAGTTCTCCTTCGTCAAACGTGTCAAAATCATTGCACTTATTGGTTATATTACCCCTATTTTTGATATTTTTACATATTGTGTCTGCTTGTTTTGTTCAAGCATCGTTGTCAATATAATTGAATTTGATGCGACTGTCAAACAAGTGAGAGTTTTAGTAAGCTAGCTTTAACACCAGGTTCATTCAACCATTTTCTACATATGAAATGTCTGTACCAAGATATGGCATATGACAGTTGCTATGCATTCGTTTTATGTATTTGAGCTTTTGAGTTTGATTTGTAACAAATAGAAAAAAATACACATATTATAAAGTTTTTGTAAGAAACTATTGAATATATTCTAATATATTCTATTGATACATTCAATTGTTTAAGTACAGACGATGCGTAATTGTATCTAACAATATTTTGATAGGGATATGAATGATACAGTAAAACAACTCTGTGTCATTTGTTGTTCTGCAATCTTTATAATTTCTTGAAAAGTTTCAAAATCTACGTTAAAAAGTTCCTAAACATACTAATATACAAATAATAAAAGACATTTCTCTCCGAGCACGTATATCTTCCTATCGCGATCTTCTTCGCATTAGAGACGACAACAAGTCATAGACACTAACCATTAAGTAGGAGCACATAAAGAGAAAAGAAAGAACTATATTAGGTAAGTGTTCTTTATAAGGAAATAAAGAATCTGAATGTAGCACACGGTTTGGTGTTTTTGTTTTGATATTTGTATTGTTAAATCCGGAAAAGCGCATCGGACGCATGAGATAAGTTAACGTGTTGATATCAATATTTATAGCAAATGTAGTTTTTAATAACGAGTTCTTTTATGACAATATTGTTTTCTTTCATTGCAAATTAATGATTTTTAGTTTCAAGTGATGACTAGTATTAGGAACTTACAGAAAAAGAACAATGCGGATAAATTAGTCCTGTAGTCGACCCTCATTCTGAATTATCATTGATTTGGTCATATTTATAAAGTAAATGATTACAAAAAAAAATGAATTGCTCAGAATAGTACGGATTTTTTTTCAATAGTTCGGCTTTGGGCGTTCATGATGAAGGTAAATGCAGAAACTTACCTCGGAAATATAAGATTAAAAAGTGATAAATTTTTATCTCAGAAATAAGCCTAAGCTGTATTTCGGAATATTTTTACTTAAAATCGTACTGCTTTTTTTTTGCTTTTTTTATTCGAATGTCACGGATGAAAACACACGTCCGGTGTATAATGTATACGCCTTGTATCTTTAATGAGTTTATTTTAGGTTAGCGGAACAAAGACTCTATAATCTTGAATTTGTTTCTACATACAAGGGTTACTTTGATGGGACATGTGTTGTTTTAATACGGCATCGGTTGTTTCATACGAAATGAAAGCATACGAAGCAATCGAATGACTCGTCTTTCAGTGAATATGGCATCATTTGGCCCGTTTAAACTTTTTTTTTATTCAAGCGTCACTAATGAGTCTCTTGTAGCCGAAATGTACTGGCGCCAACACAAAATTTCAATCCTTGTATCTATGATGAGTTTATTTGTATGAATTGAACACTTACACTTAATATATGGTCATTCGTATCTAAAAGCGAAGTGGTTTGAACAGATATCTCAATTTGATCTTCTGATTTGTTAAAAAGTTTCAAAGTTCTGTGAACGTTTACTCACGTAAGGAGTGACAATTGTATCCACCACTAACTGATAGCGTGCATTTAGACTCCTCTGTACACGGGTTAGGATTGCAGGGATTAGTATCCTATATTCAGATGGAAAAAAAAACAAGTTACTATGAGTGCATTTCTTTCTAACACAAACGAGGCAAACGACTAAGCGCTTACATATTTTGATCATTTGCTTTTAACATACGTTTGCAAAGTTTACATAAACTTTGAAAAACTATACACTCGCTCAAATACGTGTCACATGGGTCGTTCATGTTGATGATGGAATTTCTACATCATTTATTAAACTTGTAAAGTATAGAAGAACTATGAGAAACACTTGTTACAATTATCGATCAACGTTTATAAGCAAGCAAAATGATACTTCATATTCAAAGATTTCAATCGAGAGTTTTCATCAAGTGTTTAATGCAAGTTCACCAAAACTTAATATTCGTAGTCTTTTTCACTTGATAAAAAAAAATGCACGTGATATTTGTTTAAAAGAACCTGAAGTTATATAAACAAATATACAATTGACATGATTATGTTAACTTATACCCCTTGTTGATTACCTCCCTATATATTTTGCTAACACTTCTAAACCTAACATTATGTCACACAATTCAAATATAAAAAAAGACAAAATCATTTTTCATAATAGAACATTGCACAAGAGTAAATATGACAAACAGCAACTAACGACTGCCTTGAATAAATAACTCCCGACGTGGGACAGGTCTTATACAACATGGCTAGATAAAACACTTTTGTGCGTGCTAGAATGCACATTAAGTGTCAGTCTTTGTAAGAATCAGGCAATTTAGGTAAAAATCAAAACATGATCAGAAAAAACCCACCGAGCTTATCATTCTATTTAATACTAACTATCATCCTGAGTTAAAAATTATTAGCCTTTCGTTTGTGTGTGTCTGGTAATATCAAATAACTCAGTTAGAATATTGGTTAGAATGATAGCAAATCACAGAGTTATCTCCCCTTATTTGTTAATTTCTAGTGCATTTCAACCTAATTGTATCTTTTATTACCAGAACAGAAAACAGAAATGAATGTTTTTTTTGTGCATAACTACATATTATGAACTGAAATCAATGTCAAATTGGGTGGGTTTTTTTTGTCATGTTTTCATCACTGCCTGATTCTTAGTCAGACTGGCACTTAATGATAAAAAAGGACAACACAAGAATTTAAAAAAAAACAAGCATCGTTTAACTGTAAGCAATTCATTGCCAATAGAATGAAAACCTCTCAATAAATATACGGCGTTTGTTTATGGACAGAACCGAACTGGGGGTTTGTTATCTAATTAGGTCTTTCCACTTTTCTGTGGAAAGATCTATTGTATATTTTTTCTGATTATTTTTTTCTTCTTCCGAAAATGCGACATGTCGTAACACCTGAATTTTAGATGAAAGGGTACGCTAACATTAAATGGGAGTATTCTCCCCTCTTATATTAAAAATTAGGGAAATAGTGATATAACTCATTAATCATATATTAAGACCTATGGTGTTTTGATTTGAAGCCCCTGGTTGATGACCTTCAAATTAAGGTCAAAGGTAATTTTGGCGTTTTAGATTGTATTTTTTATGTATATATAATATTTTATGTATACATGATAAAGCAATGGGACTTGTTGCATTATGTTGCAAGCCATTGACCATGGATTAGTAAACCAGAAGTGACCTGGTGTAAACCGGAAGTAGATATTTTTTGTACTTATTTATTGTAAAAGTATATTGAACAATATATTTTTGAATCAGTATCAAGTAAATAGTTATCAAAGGTACCAGGATTATAATTTAGTACGCCAGACGCGCGTTTCGTCTACATAAGACTCATCAGTGACGCTCATATCGAAACTATCAAATAAAATCGGAAGTGACATATTTCTCAAACCGAAAGTAACAATTTATCCCACTTAATTAGAAAACAAAGTAAGTTTATATTTTCCTAAACAAAATATGCTGACATAATCATAGCAGTTTGACCTTTTCTAGATTGATTTTTCAGTTTACGAGTTTTGAATTATGAATTTTGAATTTGAAATTTGAATTTTGAATTTGAATTTTGAATTTTGAATTTTGAATTTTGAATTTTGAAATTTGAATAGTCCTTCTCGGCTTTCGTACTCGTCTACTTTATTCGTTCTTTTGACCATTATCGTCAAATAAAGGCAACAGTAGTATACCGCTGTTCAAAACTCATAAATCCATGGACAAAAAATCGGGGTAACAAACTAAAACCGAGGGAAACGCATTAAATATAAGAGGAGAACAACGACACAACACCGAAACGCAACACACAGAGAAACGGAACAAGCAACAGACAAAACACCACGAGAATAACAAATATAACATCAAAACCAAATACCTGAATTTGGGATAGGCAAGTACCGTGCCACGTCTTATCTCAATATCTCAAAAATAAGAGAAAACACAAACGACTCAACGTTAAAATGCAACACACACAGAAACGAACAATATAATAACAATGGCCATCTTCCTGACTTGGTACAGGACACTTTTAAAGTGGCATAAAAGTGGTGGGTTGAACCTGGTTTTATGGCATGCCAAACCTCGAACTTTAACGGCAAAGTTAAATATAACATTGAAATGACAACATAATATTACAGGACTACAATACAAATAAAAAGGAGAACATGTTAGACAAAGAAAAGCATGATTAATAGATAACAAAAAGCATCAGGTTTAAAATTCAATACGCCAAAAACGCGTCTTGTCCACACAAGACTCACCAGTGACACCCAGATATAAAAGATTTAAAGTGAAAAAAGTACAAAGTTGTACAGCACTGATGATCAAAAGTTGAAAAGGTTTTGCCAAATACGGCATTGTTTGTATGCCCGGGATAAGAACATTCTTATTATATAGAACAATTCATGCAATTGCAAACAGTAAATTTTATCAAATGAATATGAAAGAGATATACATAATATACAAAGTTCATTGTATGCTATTAGAAAAAATGAATCTAGAATATGAAATAGGAGATGCTCAATGCGACAAGAGGCTTAAGTGTTGTTGACTATTGTTTAGTACTTTACGAAATGTTGAAATCCTTTGATAGGTTTGAAGTCAGGCGCGTTTCTGCGCTTATTGATGATATGGACATTATCGGTATTGTAGACCCGACACGGTGTATGCCAGACCATTCTTTACTTAGTTGGTCAATGCACTTGAACTTTCCTGTTGATGAAAACACAGAGCCAAAAGCCAATGCTGCTAGCTTTAAATCCAAATATGACCTTGGGAAAGTACCCGACGACTGGTTAAATAGTGAATCGATTATATCGGATATTGATCGTATACTATGTACTTTAGAAGAGTCTGAATCTAATCAGTGTGATATGGACAAAAAATATGAAAGCTTTATTAGTATAGTATCAAGTCGGAAATGTCGGAAAAAAATCCCTAATAAGATCATTCAAATTAGCAACGGTTCCAGTAATAGGCATCGGAGACTCAAGAAACATTGGTGGAGTACAGAATTAACACACCTTTGGAACGAGGTGTGCAAATCAGAAACTATGACTATCTTAAAATCAAAAGTTGTCATTCTAAAAAACAGTTACGTCATTTATATTGTCAAAACAGGAAATTATTTGACAAAAATGTACAACAGGCAAAGCGTCGTTATTGGTATAAAATGCATGATGATTTGACCAGTTCATGTGATAATCCGAAATAATTTTTGCGAAAAATTGGAAAGATAGGCATTGGTGCAGAAAGGCAACGAATCATACCGATGGAAATAAATTTAAAAGATGGTTCGGTATCACCAGATCCAATTTCAGTTTTGAATAAATGGAAAAATGATTTTTCTTCAATGTTAAATGTAAAAAGTTGTATACAGCCTTCTGAAAATATCGACTCTAAAGATCAAGATGAATGTGATTATTTATTGGATTGTGAAATTACAAGCGAGGAAATATTTAGTGTAATAAAAAAGGCTAAAAATTGGAAGACGCCCCGCCCCGTCTTGATGAGATACCAGTAGAAGTGTTGAAAAACCAAACTGCTTTATCATTTTTAGTTCGTTTGTTTAATGTGTGTTACAATACGGGTAACGTCCCTGTTCTATGGGCCAAAGGTGTAATTGTACCAGTACCGAAATGTTCGTCGTCTGACCCCAGAGATCCTCTTTCATATCGTGGAATAACTTTATCTCCAGCTATTTCTACATCATTTTCTTTACAAAGCATACTTTGATACGATGTAAGTTTATAAAAGATTCACTCGGAAGTCACAAATCTCTACCGAGGAACGTGTATACAACGGGAATTTGGATTTGAAAAATTCGCTAGGATGACCGTAAATCGTAATCGAGATGACCGTAACAGGATTAGCGATTCATAACAAGGCTGACCGTAATTGGTTAAAAGATGACCAAATAAATAATAAGACACAACCATGCATAACAGAAATGAACTTTGAAAACGTGACAGGTGTATTAAGCGACCATGGCGCTGCTTTTTATTAAAAAAAACGGAGTAAGCACCCTCAGTACTGGAAAGCGAAGAAGAACCAGAAAAATGCTATGGATTAAAACACATTTTACTAATGGAGGCCTGACCCCCGCCGAAACACAAAAAAACATGAACGAAAAATAAAAATAAAAACACAAGACCCAATAAATCCGCTTGATTTTTATTCCAATTGACAAAAACAGTTGAATTAGATTTATACATGTACGTCTCAATCCAATTTATGTATGCGTACATTTTATTGTTGACATCACGGGTATGTACTGTACATAAGAGTTTTAAAATATGACAAACAGCGAAATATATACAAATGAACGAATGTTTATAACATGTAACTGTAAGTGTTAGAACACCATTATCAAACTGACGAATGCATTGGTTCATGCCTGGAAAAGTGCTTAACTTGAAACTTTATTATTTTTAATCGTAACGCACTCGAAAAATCCCGGACTGCTCTCGAAAAAAAAACGAACATTAAAAAATGAATTTAGTCTGAAAATGTCGTTTTCAATGCAAAAACAAGCCTTTTTGTAAAGTGTCTGTGTTTCTAAGGATATATAGATTCCTTGTATGCATTTCCTTCAACATTATCAGTATTATGTGTATAAAAATGGCTTTATTCTGTATTTTAGAATTAAAGAATTTTAAGGCTTATTTTAACTTTTTTTTAACAAAAATAATGTCGGGTTAGTAATATCTTTCTATATAAAATACTTTCATACAAAATATAACTTTGTATATTAAGCACAAGCGTCTATATCACGTCTTGTTAAAGATGAAGTCTGTTTGTTTACATTTTTGTTCATATTTACTCGAAAAAAAGTGGTCTCACTCGAAAAAGCCCGATCAAATCACTCGAAAACCACGATCCTAGCCGGACACTATACCTACCGTGTGTTACAGATATTTTAATATTGTTTTTATATCAGTATAAATATTTATTTCATTATCAGTAAATTGAAATTCAACTTCATACATTTAAAATATATGTACCTTTACATTCTAATAATATGTCGTTATCTGTATAATATGTCGTTACCTATATTTTTGTTTGACTGTAAATGATGTCTATACACACAATCCATTGGATGTATTTTGGTTGATATTTAAGTCTTCGATAGATTATTCATGTTTTAGTTGCTATTGGCTTTGAAGTTGTTATCAGTAACTACGATTTATCTCAGATCTGAAATGTGATTCTTTTTTATTAAATTTTTGTTTAAGCTTTGTATCGATCTAATGGGTTTAGCCCCCCTCATCTATTTTTTTTTATATATTGTATGATGTACTGTTACACTACTATCTAGGGTAATTGTAAAATTGTTAAACCCCTTCTGCATGTGCTAGTCGCAATTCACTGGATTTGATGCAGTATATGATATTTGATTCTCGTTTATTATATTGTTCATTAATAAGGCAGTTAATATCTCCTTTCAACATTTGTTATTTTGGGGTCTTTTATAACTTATTCGCGGTATTGGTTTTACTCATTGTTTAAGGCTTTACGGTTACTATAGTTGTTAACGTTTACGTCATTTGGTCTCTAGAGAGTTGTCTAACTGGCAATAATACCACATCACCTTATTTTCACACAGAACTTGAATAAAACGTTAAGAAACTTACCATCGTCCAGCTGGTAATATCTGAGCTATATAAGGCACCGGCTCTTGTTACACTAGTTCCACCTGCCTTCAAAAGCTCACAAACCAGAGTCTCTGGGTTATAGTTGATACTAACACAAGATTCCTGAGTTTTGCAGTAACGTCCACACATTTTTAGACCTGTTTTGTCGTAAACAATTATTACGTAGGTATCTCTGTATGTATTACTTGTAAGCGAGCCTAATTCGATGTCCGCTGTACAAACAGCAATCAAAGTTATTAAAACAATATAACTTATCATCTTACTTTGTGTATTCCTTTTTCGAAATAAAATAGAAGATATATTTGATCTGTTCTACTGAAATAAAAGTAGATGTTGCAATCATGTGTTCAGGTTTTGAGTGACGCAAATTGAAAAAAAACATTGTGTTCAAAGTCATTTTTATCAATTCAAAATTATGTAACTAGCATTTTCAAAGAAAACATACATTAGCTTATCTACAATAGATAATTATTAGCCTTTGCATTTTACTTTTTCTTAAGAAAATCATAAGTGGTAAATTAAATATTAAATATTAATATGGATCAACTAAACAAAGAAGTTGAGAATAATTACTATCAATTAAGTTTCCTAATGGATTTTTCGTTCTGAGAACTTTAGATTGTTTTTATATGTACGTATATAGTTATCAAATATGCAAGGCTTATAGTTAAATACGTCAGATACGCGTTTCGTCTACATAAGACTCATCAGTGACGCTCAGACCAAAATAGTTATAAAGCCAAGCAAGTACAAAGTTGAAGAGATAAGAGGACCCAAATTCCCAAACCATATGCCAAATACGGCTAAGGTAATCTATGCCTGGGATGAGAAAATCCTTAGTATTTCTAAAATTTCATACTTTTGTAAACAGGAAATTTATAAAAATGACCATATAATAGATATTCATGTCTGATAATACCGTAATGCTGACAACTGGGCTGATGATACCCTCGGGGACGAAACGTCCACTAGCAGTAAACAATAGATAAATTATAAGTTATAGATATTTTAAACATTTGAATGTCATCCTTGTTTGTCATCGTTTAATTACATGCATATGTAAACATAGTTTTAACAATTATAGTCATATTTTTTTTTAATGTGTGTAAAATTTTATAAAAGATATAACATTCTGCTATTAAATCAAGGGAAATGTGCCAAAAAATTATATTTTTAAAATTTTGTTTAGTTTTTGCAAGAAAATGTCTTAATTTTGACTAATTTAAAAAAGTGTATTATTTTTATGATTTATCAACAAATAGTTGTTGTTAATAGATTCTGAAGAAAGTAAATATTAAAGTAATAAAATAAGACTAAATTGTCATTTGAATTTCTTTTTATTTATTTAACTTTTATTTTTCAAATCTTTACAAAACACTTTCCTGATAGGAGTAGGTTCACTAAGACGCAATTTTGGCCCCAAAATATAGCAGTTTTAGAAAATTGTGAAAACGTAATCTTTAAGCTAATTTTTGGAAAGTAGAATGATTCTGCTACATTAATACGAGCTGTGTTTGACAATACAATATCGCATTCTAGCATCATAAAGTCATGCTAAACTAATGAAATCTTAAAAAAATTTGCATTTTGGTAAATTTTTAGACGGTTTCCGTCTAAAATGAAAGTGGCCTTACTCGTGTTCATTCATAATATTGAAATGTAATTTGTATTTGATGATAATAAAAAACGTACATAAAGGTTAAGGTTGAATACGGATGCCCACTTTCATTTTTGACAAAAACACATCTGAAAGTGACGTTTTTTGGAATATTTGATGGATTTTTTATATTTAAGCTTAAATAAGAGCGTTTTTAATGACTAAATGAATTAAAATCTTTCACATAAACTAATCGAATCAAATGAAATAGACACTAAAAGTTTTTAAAAAGTGTCCAGAAACTGTCGTTAGATGAACCTGAAATTTGAGGCAAAGTCGGCCCTTACCGGACCTACTACTTTGATATAAAAGTTATCCAATAAATTTAAACAATTTGAACAGTAAATCTGCATCCAATTTAGTAGTTTTACATCTTGTTATTCTACCCCACCTTGTTTATGATGTTTGGCTCACAACTAAGAAGACCTTGGTGAAGCTGACAACTTATACGCTACAACATCATTTTCTGATTACGTGATAGGGTTGAAGGATACCGCTTTCTATGTAATCACTTCTACACAGAATAACCACGCATCACCTTGAAGGATGGCACAACAAAATTAAGGAAAAACTCCAATATGCACACGCCATTTCTACGAGGTCATTAAACTACTGAAGAAGACACAATATAATAGAATGTAATATAATCCAGTCGGAGGAGTCCGCTCACCAAAAAGACGAAGATATAGAGTAAAAGACACAAAACTACTGGAGGGAGATACCAAAAAGGTCTAATCAATGTGATAGACTACTCTGACGCAGCATCCCATTTTCTCCATTTGAATTGAACAACAAAGTGAAATATTGTTATTTGTGACTTTGTGAATTGAATGTTTTTAAACTTTTGAAATATATATAAAATATTGTATATTCCTTTATTAATCATATGTTGCCCAATATTACTTATATCACGGTGCTTTTACTGTATTTATAAACTTGATTTATATATATTATGAAAAAAATGTTTGCAATGAACGAGAACTTATATTTGTGAATTTATATCATGGAAATCATTCAGTATTAAGTAAGGGACTTTTCAATTATTTTCAGGGAGGGGGGGGGGGCTGGTCAGAATACAGGGGGGTCCAGTTTATTTTCTGTATGTGGAAAGGGGGCATGGAACATTTTTTTTTATAAATTCAAAGTGGGAGGATCAATATTTTTTGCAGATGGAAATAAGTAGTTTACATACTCCAATTCAAGAGACAAAATGTCAAGAGGAACATTACAACAGTCAAATGAAAATATATTTTACCACCATACATATACATTAAAGCAATACATCACATGACTTTGGTGATGTAGGAGGCTGCCAATTTGTTTCATTTTGTCCCATATACAATGCATATGTGCTTCATTACCCAAATAATCCAGTCGATATATTTCGTTCACTTCAATCACTATACAAAGAAGCATTACTGCCAAGTTTTATTTTTAAATAGCTTATTAGGTTCAATTATGTTGAGGAAATGAGAGGTATAAACGAAGCCAAAGGGATCTTAATCATAATGAAAACAAAAAGGTACATCAGTGATGTTCATCATCTCGAAATCATCCTTTTACTAGTATTCCATTGTTTGTATGCAGATTAGATAAATGGTCATTAAGTATCAATTAAAACAAGATCTACAGCGATTTGTGCAAAATTTTGTTCAAAAATCCAAATCACACCACATCAGCAAAGAATATAGTGTATAGCAACAAATTCTCCTCTCCATTTAATGGAAAATTATAAATTATAAAAAAACTAATTAATGACCATTTATCTAATCTGCATACAAACAATGGAATACTAGTAAAAGGATGATTTCGAGATGATGAACATCACTGATGTACCTTTTTGTTTTCATTATGATTAAGATCCCTTTGGCTTCGTTTATACCTCTCATTTCCTTAAAATTTTGGGGTTACTATCACACATTTATAAATGAAATTACTATAATGAATAAATGAGTAATTGAATTGTTCAAGCTGAAAGCATGAATTATCCATATGAAGGTTTACAGACTCGAAGAAGGTTTTAACAAGTCCTAACGTAATTAGTTATCAAAGGTACCAGGATTATAATTTAGTACGCCAGACGCGCGTTTCGTCTACATAAGACTCATCAGTGACGCTCATATCACTTAAGTTTTCGCAGCATTCAAGAGAGGGACATATAATAGATACTTCTTAGTAAATGATGTAATGTTACTGTTTCAAAAATACTTCTTTTTAATGTATATTGTTTACCGAGTTACTCAAGTTTTCCTATAACAGCTCAATATAGGAAATTAGAAGAAAAAAAGGTCAGAATAAAGCTTCAGAAAGCACTGGCTTGCAGTATCTACTAATATTCATGTAAGGGACCTATTTCAATCCACTGAGAATATTTCATGTTTTGCATGTTAAAATTTTTGCATGTCTAATAGAGGGGGGTCACATTTTTTTAAATGTTTTTAAGGGGGGATCAAATAAAATAAATGAAATATTATGGGGGGGTCAATAAAATATTCTATGTTTGATATCAAGTCGTACTTTATGAAATTATTAATGGCTTTATTGACATGTTTCTGATTTGGTTAATGAACACAAATACTATAATTGCTATGCATGACAGGTTATTTTCTTTAAACGGCGATCTTTTATTCATTTTTCGATTGACACAAAAAAATGACTAGCGAAGCACATAACCAATGATCAGAATATATTTTGTAGTCATACAGTTTGACGTTAATGATTTATCCGAGTACTCGAGTACTCGCGAGTATCATGACCGAGTACACTAGTATTAAATTTCAGATCTTTTTTTTTACATTTCTAGTGATAATGAAACATCAATTAAAACCAATTCCATTTAATTTGAAATCCTGCTAGTAATGAAATGAAACCATTTAAACATAAGACTGTTAGAAATAATAACAAACATAGATTATTGATTTCGTCTTAAATCTATGTATATAAAAAACTCATCATAGATACCAGAATGAACATTTTTTGTACGCCAGACGCGATTTTCGTCTTCAAAAGACTCACAGGTAACACTCGAATAAAAAGGAAACAAGCCAAATAAAGTCTGAGGATGTAGAGTATTGAACACTCCAAATTCATTAACGTTTTGCCAAACACAGCTTGTATATTATTGATGTCATTTGATTATTTGTTTATTTGTTTCTGTTAACGTTTTTTTATTTCCATTACCATTTCATTCACAGATTTTATTGAAAATGATCTCTTCACCATTTGATTGTGAACATAATGCTTAGAAAATCAGTATACTATACGCTCTCTATCAACAATATGTTCATCCGAAACATTTGAAATTCTGCGAACATTTGCTGAAGATTGAAAATTCTACAGCTGATTTTATGATATATGGAGAATTGGGCAGATATCCTTTAGAAATTGATATAAAACTCCGTATAATTAACTACTGGACAAAATCGATGTCTGGAAACAAGAAAAGCTTCCTCCAATTCTATACAAGTACTCATTTTATAAATATATAACTGATATTACTTGGTCAATAAATGTTAAATCCATTCTTGATGAATCTGGTTTGTCATTTGTATGGCACCCAATATTTATTAAGTGATAAATGGCTAAATGCTATTGTTAAACAAATTCTTGTTGATCAATTAAAACAGAAATGGCATACTGACGTGCTAGAATCGCCAAACATTTAAACTATCGTATGTATAAAGAACACTGTGAATTTGAATATTATTTTGAAAATTTAGATGATAGAAATGTAATTACATTAAGTAATTGAACACAGAAAATCATTGATTTCTTATTGAGACTAGTAGATGGCAAAATGTTGCAAGAGAAAATAAAGAATGCTAAATTTGTAACGCTGGCGATATCGGAGATGAATTTCTTCAAAATTTATATGCTCTGTATTTAATGATAGTCGTGACCAGTTACTGAGAAAAAGATACACAAATCAACCAAATTCGCTGACATCTAATGAACTAATGGAAAGTAAAAGTATTTCGTATCTTAACAGTTTGTGCAAATTTATAAGACTTGTAAATATGCATGTAGTCTCTCCTGGGTAAATCATAGTAGTACTTGATATCATATAGTTTTAATATGTATACTGTAATTTATGATATTTGTCTCTCTTGCTTTCGTATATCTTTTGTATGTCTGTACATACACATTATGTAATATTTATTTTGTGTGTCTCTCTCTGTACCCATGTAAATAGATTAGAAATAAATATAACTTAAGGAATTCTCTGTATGCATGTATTGGCCTCTATTTCTCTCTCTCTTTTCTATAGTAGTTCGATAATTCTGATGTTAAGGAGAAACAATTCCTTGCAATTAATAAACAAATCGGTCGAATGCATTATTAATTTGTTTTAAAAAAAGGTGTAGATGTAAATATGTAAATTTGTGAGAATTTATCCATTGTGTTTAATATTTTGTGTCTTAGCTCTCCTAACGGAGGTAAATCAATAAATGCGCCTCCAAAGAACCAAATTTGTTAAGTGTTATTTTCATTTAGTTGAAATTCTGCTGTGGAATATTTGTGTAGATAATCATCACCATCATGAAATTTTATGATTAAAGGTCATAATTTATTTTGGTTAAAAAAAATGCTGCTTCATACAAACATTATGAATTCAATTAGAAAAATATTATTACGAGTTTTTTAAAATCACGAAACTCGAATTGACTTTCACCAAAAACGCTTAGTCAACATACTGACGTACCCGGTAGTACAACTAAACAAAACACGTACAGTATGATTTATTAACGACAAATATATCTACTAGACAAATAAATCCATTCAGTATATATTAAAGTTTTGGATAATATTAATCAGAAGAAAGGGTATGGATGTATCTATGCCAATGGAATACAGGTTTCCCGTGGTTGCAGATTTATTTAGTACAGGTGAGGGAGAACTTGGCTCCTTGTATTGTTAGGTAAGGATTGATTTCCTTATTGGTGCAATATTATTATGTGCAACTCCATTATTTTCCACGGAACGGGGTTTAGGGTGTATCCGTTTACGTTTTCGTCGATTAGTTGCCGCTCCACACAAACACCACCAACAACAAACTGTTGCTCCGACTAGTGCTGCCGCTCCGCAAACGGAGGCGATCACCAATGGCCATGTTTCTGAATTCTGCAAAAAAAGCTAGTTAATCAAGTTTTTGATATTATGAATAATCGATTTATAAACATTTATATATTAATATCATTTAGTTTGTCTGTTTACTTCAGAACTTCTACAGGGTCATTTTCTCGATTGTAATTTCACAGAACGAGTTTTCGAACCACAGAATTTGTACTTTCAAAGAGCAACATGGCGAATGTCACTAGTGGAGCAGGCTGTGCGTACCCTTACAGCGCAAATGAGATTCGAATCATTTTTGGTAGGAACAATGTTGTTCTGTCTTTTATATGCCATATAGTTGTATGCGTACTTGTTT
Organism: Mytilus trossulus; assembly: GCF_036588685.1. NCBI lineage: Eukaryota > Metazoa > Mollusca > Bivalvia > Mytilida > Mytilidae > Mytilus > Mytilus trossulus. The sequence goes on from NC_086383.1 coordinate 46,656,265, forward strand.
ATCGATTCGTCTGGGTTTGTTTTTGTTTTTTTTTTTGTTGTTTTTTTTTTTTTTTTTTGGGGGGGGGGGTATTTTTGTCATGACATTGTTATAGTGTACCTCTTGATTGTAATTTATCATTGTGTGATTGTGTTAAGATCTGTAAAAAGAGACATTGCTTTGGAAATTAAGTTACCAACAAAACGGAATAGATTGTACTCATTGTACTTCCTCAACAAACAATTACATAAACCTTTTAAAAAATCACAAACATTACATGCAATGACGACAATATTATGCACATACCATAGGTTGTTGTTCTGGATCTGAAATGGAAAATGAACAAATATATTTTACTTATTTTCATCTTTCTCCTAAAACGCTTTTTTTCAATAACATTAGTAAATGTTCAAGTACTCAAGTTTAGAAGATATCTTCATTTCATACTTTTTTGGTCGACTCTTAATTTTAGTGACTTGTTGTCATTAAGACTTAATCATTAAGCATTATATCAATTTAATTTGCCTTTCTGTTTTTTAATATTGGATATCATTGAGGCATTGACGATGAATGCTAATTCCGATCGCCTGATGATATATTGTTGAATTGTCCTTTATAAAAAAAAGTCAAAATTCAAACTTACTATCTGTGTATTTTATTATGATTATTGAATAGTTTGTCTTACATTTTTTTCTATAACGAAGGTAATCTGGAATCGTTTGAAATGTTACGAGGTAAAAAAGTGAAGGAAAAGCCCATATTTTTTTTAATGATTCGTACCTATTATAACAGAACAAACAAAACATTAATATCTATCCATTATCATTTTCAATAATTGTCTAGATATTGAGTTTTAACAATAGAAAACAAGTTATTGCCTTGTCTCATATACATTTTAATGCTTACCAAAATTGCATGTTTTCCCGGTATAATTTTGGACACAGGAACAAGAAAATGTGTTGATATCATTAACACATCTTCCCCCGTGTTTACATGGGTTGGAAGAGCACTCATCTATTTCTGTCTCACAGTCAACACCAGTATAACCTAAGTAGGAGTAAATACATCATGTTATTGTTGTTACAGGCAAACTTTAGCTGCAAAATAATGCGTTCCTTTTTAAGTAAACGATTATTTCGGCAAGATTTGAAATTTTAAGCTATTTCCCTAAAAATATATAAAAAAATACTTACTATAAAACTTATCCATCAAAGAGGGGCGACAGACAACATTACACATGACACAACAATAAAGCTTTATTTGGTTTTTTTAAATTGGTATAATGGTCAATAGATCGAAAATATCTTTACAAAATAATGACATGATTATTTTCCTGTGTACTGATACCTGTTGTTGTTTTCTTTAACTTGTAGGATGTTTGACAAAAATAATTTAAAAAGGAATAAAATATAGATGCTTTTATTGCTACTAACGTATAATTTGCGCTCAATTCAATTATACCAACAACAAGAAAGACATAAACACAACGAAAAGTATTCAAAACTAAAGGATAAGCTATAACATTGATTCATTGATTCGTTGTTGTTTGCTTAGAATTTATTAAGATACTACTAAGGTCCCAGAGCCGATGTAAATGTCTTTTATAAACTAACGCATTTCCATTATGTCCTTCATTTGAACACTTGTTGTGACGTATTTTCCTAAGTACAATTATTTTCTTAAATGCGCCATTTTATCAATAAGTTAGATTAGCTACGAAGTTCTCGTCAACTATGCACTGACAGAAACAAGGAATTAGTACATTGAAATCTTGATAAAAAAATATTATAACAAAACCGTACGCACTTGAAATAACAATTAGTTCACTAAATTGGAATTTCCGTTGATTGGTTATTATAAGAAATTTAAACGTCTTTTACAAGACATGTATTATTTACAATCACTAGATACAGATATGCGTTTGTAAGTATACTGTTTACAAACAGGTGAAGCTCCAAATAAAAATTCGATTCAAAGTGTAATAAATTTAAAAAAAAACAAACGAAATATAAAATAACAACAAGGTAATTATGTTCGATCACCAGAAACTATGTACATTTTTAACAATGGCCACACTTACTTACTAACATTAAAGTCTTGAATAAAATTAATGATTGAAATATATGTTTTGTTTAATTCGTTTTCTTCTTTTATTTACCCTCTATCTTCTACAGTTGTTGGAAAAATTTAAACAAATAAGTAAAAATAGTCATTCATTCAATGAGAAGTAGACATTCTTTGCCTATTTTTGGATCATGTTTAACTGATGTTTGCTGTTACAGTTTGTCCTTTAACTTCTATGGTTTTGTACAGTTGGTGGCCAACATGTTTCATCGATGTGTTTGATTTCAACCACTCATTATAGAAACAATCATCATGCTCATTATGTAGACAAGATGTGGTAGGGAATTCACCAATCTCTCTTAACAAAACACAAAGTACATATCTGATAGCACTAACAGTAACAAAATCTTGTTCAAAGCAAAAAACAATTAAACAAAATCATGTACTAGTATTTCAGACTAAAATATCAATACACGTCCAACATACAATGGAGTAAGTGAAAAGACTCATCAACATTCAGAAAATTTCAAAAAACATAACCTTATGTCTACCAAGATACAGACATCGAAAGATGGATTCCCGAGTGAGAAAACAAAATTGTTTTAGACAAAAGTATGTATTTAAACTTTTCCATTTGTGATAAGAAATCAGTTAGTTAGCCAATTCAGACTGAAAGCGATGACCATGTTGCCTAAGTAGTTGATGAACTATGTTTATGGAAACATTCTAGATCTCATTTCTTGACTACTGCAGTTTTTCAATAATTCATCTTCTGATATTTTTAAATAAGAAGATAGTTCCCTCCAAGCAGAAACTTCTTGAAGTAAAAAGAAAAAAGAGAAATTCTATTCTCTGTGTATATAAGTGTACTTAGATGACGGATACTTGGGAAGTCTAATTTAACCACGAACAGTTGACGGAAATTGCTTGAAATAAGTATAATGTCATAAAGGTTAATAAACAGACTTGAACTGTTTTGACTTCATGGGTTTGTTTCCGCAAGAAAAACACATAAATATGAAAATAACAAGATTTGGTATGATTACTATTGAGACATGTATCCATCATAATTCAAATGATGTGGATATACTAGTATAAAAGTGGATAGTGGGCTATAGAATACTTCTGCATGAAAAATATCAAACAATTCAATTGAGACAACTACATGTAATGGCCTATTCTATAATAAAACATTTACGAAAAACAAATATGACAGACATGAACCAACGAAAACCTCTGAACTACTCGGACTTTGGACATTAAACAGGCGCATAGAGAATGTGAATGTGTTAAACATGTTTGCTGGCACAAAACACTGTCAATTGGAATGTGTCAAAGAGACAACAACCCGACCATAGGGCAGACAACAACTGAAGGCCACCAATGGGTCTGCAATGCCGCGAGAAACTTCAACATCCTGAGTCATTTTTCAGCTGTTCCCTAATCAAATATGTATACTAATTCAGTAATATTTGGCATCATACTTAACTCCGAATTATACACAAGAAACTAAAATTAAAAATCATAAAACACTAACAAAGGTCAGAGGCTCCTGACTTAAATGCTGCGGTGTTAAACTTTTTTTTTGAGATCTCAACCCTATTTTTGGTAACAGCATATGATTTAATATTTACTTCATCAAGATAAAAATATGATACCATAAAACCTACTTCGGTATACAAAAAAACCAACATTATGTAATCGTTGCTAAGCACTGTTTTGATTGCTAATCTTTTTTTCAGCATGATATTCAATTGACCTACTTTCATTTATTACTTCTAGTTAATCTTGCATGCTTAAACTTTCTATAAATCTGGTTTCACTCTAATTTGTAAAATTAAAAATCAAAAGGGTTTTTCTGTAGTTCAATCTGATTTCTATCTTTTTCGGCTGTTGCTAAGCAACTTTTGGGTTGCTATGGTCAATTTCATTTTCTTGAAAAAATAATGATGACTCAGACATCATATATACGACAAAAAAATCATTTACGGTAGCTAAATCCTTAAATACTGCTGTATTTATACCTCATCTGGCAGACATTACAAATTTTTGAACCGTTGCTAGGCAAAATTTTTGTTGCTAGGTTGTTGTTAAGCATTTTTTTAAACAGAAATTGAAGTGACTTTTCCATTGCAAACTCAAGTTATTGTTAAACAAACAATACTATTTTTAATTATGCTTTGTGCGGAGAAAACAATGTATATGTGATAATTTGGTTATTTATTAAAACCGTTGCTAGGCAATCTTCCTTTCACCGGAACATAAAAAAAATCATAGTCATTAAGAATTTCTATACTAAGACTATCAATGATGTATATATAAACTTATTTGGGAAGGGGGCCAGAAACGCTTCTTATCATACCTCGTCCTTTCACACTTTAAAAAAAATAATGTCTTGTTTATAGCGAATTTGAAACAAAGAATGTAAAGGAATTGTCTAATTTAGGAAAATATTTTAAAGTAAACCACAGATATGAAATTAATATGACAATCATTTGAATGACTCATTCTTTGTCTCCAATTATATTTAAAATGTTATTGTATATCGTAAATCGGTTTCGCATGTTCGACTTCACGTATTCGCATTTTCGAGTTTTCGACTTTGCAATTTTGTGTTTTCGCCCTAAAGAATATGAAGGCGAAAACTTAAAATAGCGAAATGGCCTTTACCGGCCACCATGATAAAACATGATGATTTATAGGTTTCAAACAAAAAATATTAACAAGTGAAATATGGTTATCTAAAAATTGTAAAAGGAATAAGTTCCATGCTTCGTTGTATACATTGGAAACAAGAACACGTTGAAGAAGTCCTATGAATAATTAAATATAGTTTCGGTAACTTCTATCTAAATATTTCTGAAGAAAAGTGATATCTAGTCAGTGACTGTATCTGACATAGAAATATACATTCAACGCATTTTGACTGCTCAAATAGAACAATTGCAGTATAAAAATATTTATACCATTAACGTTAAAAGTTAGACGTCAAAGAAAATTGTATTTGCGTAAATCTTATCCACTGTTATATGTATTATTGGTAGATTAAATATTCAAAGGAATAAAATGAATTTATTTTAGGCCTTCGAAATTTGTTCACCTGCCATGCAATCACAAATAAATGCCTTTCCAGTATCTACACATGTACCATTGTTCTTGCATGGAAAATCAGCACATGTCACTCTTGCATAATAAATTTCATTCGAATTCAAATCAAATCTACCCATACACAGTTCTCTTAAGGTGGTACCTATTAAAACACTACAGGGGATAACTCTGTAAATCAGCTAAACGTTTTAATTACGTTGTGTTGTTAAAGAAATATTAAGCTTATCGATGATCAAAATAAGTGTGCGTCAAAGTGCTATATAACCAGTGCAATTTTCCTGATAAAACAGTTGATTCAATTTTTTTTTGAAATTTTTATGTTTTTGTCAAAGGGAAAGTAAGTACTTTGTCAAAATTTTATGAAAATTAAACGAGCCAAATTTTGTTTAGTTGAGGTGTTTGGTACCACCATAATTTGAAGAAAAGTTTTTGTAATATCAAAGTTCTGAAATCCTATTCTAATTCAATTTACCAGACGAGGAAAGAAAAACACATTTGTTTACCATAAATAACATGAATATCTGTGAAAGAAATGAAAAATGATTTATATTGGGACTCTTTTTTTCTTTGCAGTTTCCTGTGTTGTAGTATTTTTTATCTTTTTTCTTTTTCGACCGTTTTGCCTTTTCGTTAGTTTTCCTTTTGGTCATTTAGTTGTTTGTTTTCTTTTGTTAATTGTTTTTGGACGACAAGGGTACATTCTTCCCCTTTTACTGTGATATTAATAGGATATCTTCCATCCGTAAAGTCTTTTGATTTTTTTAAAGCCATGTTGACATTGCTTTTGATTGTTTTACAATGATGACTAAATAAGTATATCTAAAATCCGTAGTCTTTTGATTGTTTTACAATGATGACTAAATAAGTATATCTAAAATCCGTAGTCTTTTGATTAATTGGCACTGATATATACCCCCTGTTTCAAAGTGATGAGTAAAATAGGATATCTACTATCCGTACCGTCGTCTGGTTTAAACCCATGTTGACATTTTTTTTATCGACATTGATATCTTCCTCTTGTTTCACAAAGATAAGAATATGATACTTACTATCAGTACAGTCTTTTGGTTTAAAGCCATGTTGACATTTACATGTTGTCCTGTGCCATAGATTGACGCATTTTCCATTGTTTTTACATACAATATGCTTTCTGTCACAGTCATTAAAATCTTGAAAAAAAAACGTAACATCATAATTTCTATATTTTGTTAGTATATATCTCATACATTGACGTATATAATATGATGACTACATGTACTTTGTGTGTGAATATCTACCATTCTTTGACATGATGATTATGTCCTACCGAGCTAATGAGAATATAAACAAATAAAGCGATACACAATTTAAACTCACTCGCAAAGCAGCTGGACCTAGCTATCACTGAAAAAAACGTATAAGCTACGTATCCGCCTTAATATCACAAAGTCTAATTATTGCATAAAAGTCGAAATAATGAGAAAAAAATCATTCAATTGACGAAAATAGAGTTGTATACGTATGTCGTTTGAAGGCCTTCAGTAAATATTTCAACAATTATTGAAAACATAAGAACTGAGAGCAACGCGTTTTGTGAAAAGCTGAATGATTTGGCAATAGTCTTCCTTCGGCATTGTTTTGTTTTATTACTTGGAATCCTTTTCATGTTTTATCATATAAATAATAGTGAGATCTGGTATATAATATTGAACAAAAAAAAATATATTTCGGACACATCCCATTTATTGCATATTGAAACTCTAAATATTTTACGTGAAATTCTAATTAAACCCAATTCGTCCCAAAAGGTAAACTAAACATTAGCAACTCTGCAATACCACGTTATGTGTTATTCATTATTTGTATTGTTTCCGTTTTCATATGATAAAATGAACTTACCATTTATCAATCCAACTACACATCGTGTATCAGATGTTATTCTAAAAGTAAAACATGACCTATACATGTAAATATGATGTGTATGCATTGCAGCATAAGTATCGTCATAAAACGCAACACACACTTGGTAAACATAAGGCAAGAAAAGGTCTTTTTAAAAAAAATTGTTCAAAATAAAGGCAACAGTAATATACCGCTGTACAAAATCATAAATCCATGGACAAAAAAACAAAATCGGGGTAACAAACTAAAACCAAGGGAAACGCATTAAATATAAGAGGAGAACAACGACACAACTGTTACACTGAAATTTAACACACACAGAAACGGACCAAGCATCAGACAAATCCCACGAGAAAAACAAAAATAACATCAAAACCAAATATATTAATTTGGGATAGACAAGTACCGTGACACGTCTTATCGCAATGTGAATTTACACTCTAAAAGAGGACAGACCGAGTATGTGCTATAATGTTTATACTTGGTACTTTGGTCACGTTCTTTTCATTATATTTATTCTAATTTGACAAAAAAACAAGCCAGTATAACGCTCAAGCGAAACTAAATCAGGTTCACAAACCAAAAACCGATGGAAACACATCAAATATAAGAGGAAAACAACGGAAACACTGAATTGCAACAAAACAAACGCCTAAATACATAGAAACGAACTTTTTGATAACAACTTCCATATCACTTATATGACTTAGTAAGTTAGTACAGGAGATTTTAAGAAAAGTAACTATTTGATGAACCAGGTTTTATGGCTTGCTCAACGTCTGGCTTATAAGGTAATAGTAACAATATCGCTAAAATAACAATAATACGTAGCAAGAATACAGTAAAAACAACACTCTGGATAGATAAATGCATAAATGATTAATATGATACATTGTAGTACATTAGTCTATGAGTTTGACTGTTCCTCTTGTATCTTTTATCCCTCTTTTAACCACTGGTCGATGTCTCTACTGACGGACATTTTGTCCCCGAGGACATCATCCGCCCAGTGGCAAAATTGCATGAACTTATTTTAAATCTATGAGTTTGAATGTCCCTCTGGTATCTTTCGTCCCTCTTTTATAACCACTAAGTCGATGTCTCTGATGGTGAAAATTTTGTCCCTGGGGACATTATCCGCCCAATGGCAAAATTGCATGAATTTATTTTCAATCTATGAATTTGAATGTCCCTCTGGTATCTTTCGTCCCTCTTTTATTACCACTAAGTCGATGTCTCTGCTGGTGAAAATTTTGTCCCTGGGGATATTATCCGCCCAATGGCAAAATTGCATGAATTTATTTTCAATCTATGAGTTTGAATGTCCCTCTGGTATCTTTCGTCCCTCTTTTATAACCACTAAGTCGATGTCTCTGATGGTGAAAATGTTGTCCCTGAAGACATTATTCGCCCAGTTGCAAAATTGCATGAATTTATTTTCATTCTATGAGTTTGAATGTCCCTCTGGTATCTTTCGTCCCTCTTTTATAACCACTAAGTCGATGTCTCTGATGGTGAAAATTTTGTCCCTGGGGATATTATCCGCCCAATGGCAAAATTGCATGAATCTATTTTCAATCTACGAGTTTGAATGTCCCTCTGGTATCTTTCGTCCCTCTTTTATAAGCACTAAGTCGATGTCTCTGATGGTGAAAAGTTTGTCCCTGAGGACATTATTCGCCCAGTTGCAAAATTGCATGAATTTATTTTCAATCTATGAGTTTGAACGTCCCTCTGGTATCTTTCGTCCCTCTTTTATAACCAAAAAGTCGATGTCTCTGCTGGTGAAAATTTTGTCCCTGGGGACATTATCCGCCCAATGGCAAAATTGCATGAATCTATTTTCAATCTATGAGTTTGAATGTCCCTCTGGTATCTTTCGTCCCTCTTTTATAACCACTAAGTCGATGTCTCTGATGGTGAAAATTTTGTCCCTGAGGACATTATTCGCCCAGTTGCAAAATTGCATGAATTTATTTTCATTCTATGAGTTTGAATGTCCCTCTGGTATCTTTCGTCCCTCTTTTATATCCACTAAGTCGATGTCTCTGATGGTGAAAATTTTGGACCCGAGGACATCATCCGCCCAGTAGCAAAATTGAATGAATTTATTTTCAATCTGTGAGTTTGAATGTCCCTCTGATATCTTTCGTCCCTTTTTATAACCACTTAGTCGACGTATCTGTCTAACCATTACAAATATAAACCATCGGTTTATGTAAATTATCTTAAATCAATTCATAAACGAATATGAACGTTTGAAACAAAACAAAATGCACTATAATTTGATAGATGATACCGTTGCTGACCACAACAGAATAACGACTGAAAAAAAGCGAAAATATCACACGGATATATCTAAAGAAACGAAAGTCCTCCAATCAGGTTACCAATAAAAGAACAAATGACAACAATGTACTTTCAACACAGTACTAAGTCATAACATACTAGGAAGTAAAACAAAAATACTGAACTTAAATGTAAATTCCAAAAGTGTAAGAATTAAAAATGACAAAATCAGTTTTTTTAGATAACGAAATGAATTAAATACAACTGTCATATTCCCCACATGGTTCATGCATTTTCCAAAAAAAGGGGAAACCTGGTTTTATTAATTGCCGAACCTCACACTTGTATGGTAATTGTTTATAGTTCACTTAATATATTTGCAAAATTGGTTGAGCAAACAGATATCATATAAATGTTACAATAATTCGGATCCAGCAGCCAAAAATGAGTAAACATAAATCACTGATATACAACAAAACTGACAAAGAATTTCAAACATATATACAAATCTGATAAGATATACAGATAGATTGATCGTAATTACTTATTGCAAGCCACATTAACATTGTTCAATCCTTCGTGTGTTAATAAGTTATATCGGCTGTACTGCGATGTCGAATTTAATACAGAAAAAAAAGCTTTTGTAATTCTTGTTAACAATTAGCTTGAAATCATTATAATATATTATTCTATGTGACAAACAGTTAATGATATATATATAAACATGATTGGATGATTAAGATAAGTCATGCAAATCAAAGTATAGACACACTGAATACCTAATAATTTATAGACATAACGTATAGCAATATCAAGGTCGTTTCGGTTGGAGCGGAAATATAATTAAAAGACAAAAAATAATAATGTTTTCTGTATCAAATAGCAGTAAAATGAGAACTGGTGTGTTCAGAATTGATTGAATGAGTTTATTCGCAATTAATACACATGATGAAACAATGACAATATGTATTGCAGACAAGACACAGCGATAAACAGCATTAAACAACACACATGGTAATTAGAAAATTGATAATTTGAAATTTCATTATCCTTGAAGACAATTTTAATGTTTGAATTATCGACTTCTTTATCGTTGTCTGGATCTGTCGACATAGTTACTACTTCAAAGTTAAGATAATCAACTAACTGATACTCGCATAATTAAATTTATGGAAAATGATCTTTATGCTGTGTTTAATTTCATTTCTTTATATGTATACGATAAAGTATATTCTATGGTAATTTCCTTGACAAAAATCTTTGAAAGTTTAATTGAATTCTAATAAGGAGAAATATTTTTTTTAAATGTCTGCTTCCCCAGATAGAGTAATTAGAATGTGAGGGCTTTGCTTAGGGAAAAACAAAAAAAAACTATTTCTGAAAAAAACAAGAGGTTCACATAGGTAATAGTTTGTAATCATTTAAGCATAATTCATTAAATTCTGTACCAAAAAATGAAGTAGGATCCCGGATACAATTGCAATCTGTAATGTGCATATAGAATAAAGCTCATGTCACGATTAAGTGATCCAAATAATTATGATGAAGAAACAAAATAGGAGATTGTAAAAAATCATCGTTTAAGAAATATTTTGTGATAAGATCAGTAGGGGATAAAACAAAAGGGTGACGGGTGGAGTCACAGACAGACTATTCTAATATATTCCGCAAATAGCGGGTGGTATGGATTAAACAAAAGAGTCAGTCTGGGAGCTTATCTGCAAATACTTATATCGTTTTAACAACTTAAAAAGTGTGGGGGGGGGGGTATATTGTCAACTTGTCATTGGTATCAGGCTTAAACATTTGAACGTTATACTTGCGTTCTTTGTAATAGACTCATCAGTGACCACTTGATTCAAAATATTCAGAAGTGCAAAAAAAGAACGAAGTTGAATAGCATAAAGTTTAAAGTTGAAATTTTGATATTTTAGTGTGTTTAATTATCAATTTCACTCAGATTTATTGGCTGAAAGTTTCTGTATATCAATTGTAGGCAAACATGCTTATGGTGTGGAAAAAATATATGTCCTTCAAGATTTTAATTGATAGTTTCATGCATATTGGCATTTTAATAGATCTTTTACTGCTGTTTACAGTCTATCCTTTAGAGTGATTTTAGATTCCATGAAAAACTTGGTCTTTAAAGGCGGTAATATGCCATGGCTGACATTCGCAAGTTAATCCCAATTCAGATTTTCTGTATCGATAACGGATTTCAAGATGTTAGAATGTTACTGGCATAATAACGTCATATTTCATGTTGTGAAATGATTATCATGTTTGATAATCAACAACTACCAATTTCATTTCATTGGTTGAAAAGTTTCAATGGATGATCTCTGAAAAAGTTAACAGACGATGAACTAACTATAAACGCTAGTCATTACCAAAAGCTCATAAAAACGGTTGGCCAGGCGCAGTATAAAGTCACAACAAGAAGCGTATGTGCTCACAGGACGTTTTTGCGAAAGTAAAGTCCAAATAAATGTTCCGAAAACTATTATATGATAAGATACAGAAACCTTACCCATTATTACGTTTTCCCCATACACACATTATATTATCAGCTGACTGCTCAAGAGGAGGGTTCCAGCTTATATAGATTCTTGAAACATTATTTCTGAGTAAATCGTCTTTCAACAATTCCACTTGCATCCCTGCTGGAAGACTTGCCATAAATTCCACTGAACTAAAAAAAACATCATTTATATATAAATGTATGTGAAGTTAGCAGCCAGTTCTTTATTCGATATTCGATATTCAATATCCAACCGGCTCACAGGCACTTGCCTCAAAAAAAAATCCTATATACCTTAATATAACACAAGGTACTTAACTAAATTTTTGAATAATAACACCCAGTCCCAAATTCCCGTTATTTTTTTTATTTCCCGGTTGACAAACCTACTTAAACTTAATATGCCGTAAATCTAAATTGATTTATCTACACAATGGTATATGACACGACTATCATTGATATCGGGATCATTAGAAGCAGGCCTCAGAAGTCGGTCAACGGGATGTTTTTTTGCATTCGTCTCATTTTTTGGCAACATCCCAGAATATTGTCATATTAGATATCTATGGAGGGCTTATATTGTCACTTTTCAGCTAAAAATTATCAAAATTTTAGGACAAAGGGCACAGGACAATGGTGATTGCCCCCTGATCTCTCAATCTGCCTAATATTAAGCCCCCACTTATGAAAATTCCTGGATCCGCCACTGACGGTCATTCAATGTCCATAAAGTTTTGACATTTTTTAGCTAAAAAGTGACAATCTAAGCCCTCTGTAGATCTCGAAAATGACATTATTCTTGGAAATTTTTCTGATACAACCTTCATATATACAAAGTCTATGATTTAGTTGAATTTTATGGACATTGAGAGACCGGGGGGGGGGGGGGGGGTCTCACCCTTATTTAAGCGGCTTCAGGTAGATTTTCACTGATTTGTTTGTTTGGTTTTTTTTTGGCCTACAGCCTTTCCATTAATATTACTACTGGTAATTCTAAATTTTTCTAGAGTTATCAGTTTTTCTTTTTGTTTCAAGAAATATCATGTATAAAAGTACTTCTTTGAAGTCGTTTTATTTACAAACTTTATACCAGATAAAGACAAATATGAAAATTAGAAAAGGGTTTATATTCGAGGACAACGAGAATATATAACAGCTTGAAGAGGTCATTTAACGATTTCTTACATATCCTCTTAACTATGAAAATCGTGTTTTTAATGTAATCAAGTATTTCTTTATTTTTATTATTTTCAAAAAAAAATGAATATCCAAACGACTGCTAGCAGCCGGTTCGATATTGAATATCGAATAACGAACCGGCTGCTAACTTCACATACATTATATACAATGTGCTTGGCAGAAAATCTTTAAAGAATTTACATTTATTTTTATTGTTTTATTATGAAAGTCAATTAAACAAAAATCAAAACATGTACCTTCATATACAAAACAGGTATATCTGATAGATTCGGTCGAGGTTTATACCAGTTAATAGTTTATTGGTTTTCAAAGGTACCAAGCTTATCATTCAATACGCCAGACACGCGTTTCGTCTAAATAGAGCTTTCTTACAAATTGACGAAAAGTACGAACGAACGAAAAGGCAGCACGTATTTCACTTCTACAATAACAGTTAAATGAGTCTTTGTTATATCCAGTAAAACAGCATAAATCAAGTTTATTTAAAAAAATAATTATATCAAAAATAATACACGATTTTAACATAATCAAACAGAGAAAAATAGTGTCAAATACACTTACGTCTGATACGTTACTTACGTAAACCACGAGTACACACATTTCCGCGGGAATTTTTTAAGCACGAGTTTCACGATTAACATTTCAATGACATTATTGAACTTACGTTAGTCTAACTCTAACGACAAGATTCACATTTATTTTTATTTGTTTCAGTACACTTTCAGCAAATTGTCAAAGTGGAATATCGAAATTTGCTAAAAACAAATGATGCTACAATGTTTTTTAAAAGTAATGTTGAATAAATCAAGAAAAAAAACGACTTTGTAAATCAAGAAAATGAATCTACAATTTTGCACCATATATATTCTGGATTTTATAATGACGTTTTAACAGTACATATGTTTGAAAGATAGACGCGAAATAAACGATGTTGTGCTCCGGTGTATCATATACACACATTTAGGGGGTGCAATGAATATTACCAGGGGAGAGGCGATGATTCAAAAGTTATGAAAAGAGCAACAGCATATGGCATAGTCTGAAGATAATTCTTTTTTTTTCTTCATTTACATTTCATTATTTTGAGCGTTGCAAATTTTGAATCAAGGAAGTATTTGTGTTTCTGTTAGGGAGGAAGACAATGTATTTGCTTTGACATTTTGCTTAGGTTAAACAGTGCAACATTGTAATATCGAAGAGTGGGGGAGCGGCCGTTTTTTTATGTTCTAGTGGCATTTTTCTCGTCTGACTACTCTTTATTTATATTTTTATTAGTGTTATCTTCTCCGACCTGGTGGAATCAATAATCATATTCCAACCTTGCGTACGTCACAAAAATCAAATCCTAAATATATCTCAAGAAAAATCCAATTAAATAAGTGTCGTTGCATGCACGATAATTGTCCGAGGTTCACGACTATTTTTAGATATGTCAAAATAAAGGATCCCTAAAACGAGTCTTACGTATGATTAGTCAAGCATACGTACCTTTCGTCAATTTGTAAGAAAGCTCTAATAAGACTCATCGGTTACGCTCAGATAGAAAAAAAGTTAGAAATCCAAACAAGTACAAAGTTGAAGAGTATTGGGGACCAAAAATTCAATATAATAGTGCTAAATAGAGCTAAGGTCATCTATGCCTGGGATAAGAGAATCTTTAGTCTTTCGAATAACTTATACTTTTGCAAACAGTAAATGTTTTTTAGGATAAGTCCTATTTTGTTATATATCTCTCTGATTCAGGCAAAACAGCATATGAAAGGCGCTTGATTTCTTGGTTGATAACATATTTGTTACGTTTTGAGGACGAGTTTTTTAAACAAGCAGATGACTTTCCCATGGGAACCAACTATGTCCCTCTTCCTGTCGACTTGTTTCTTTAATCTTATAAGGCTGATTTCATACAGGAACTTTTTAAGAAGAAAAAGAAAAGAAGTTAGCATTATCCTTTAAAGTTACTTTTCGCTAGACAGATGATGGTCTCTACTTAATAATTCAAAATTTGTTGAATATAGTGAACATATCTATCCAATCGAACTAGAGATAAAGGATACATCAGTTACAGTTAAGTCTGTCTCATATCTTGTCTTGCAACTAGAAATTGACAATGAGGGTCGGTTGAAACCCAAACTTCACGACAAAAAATATGATTTCAGCTTCCCAAAAGTGAACTTCCCATTTCTATGTAGCATCATTTCAGCAGCGCCTGTATACGGAGTATATGTCCCCTAATTGATACGATTTTCCCTGAATTTTATTCCCTATTATGGTTACCTTGCGGTTTGCTGCTCACAAAGAAGCTATTTAAAAGCGATAGTTCTAAATGTTGAAGTTGAAATCATTCCTTCGTAAAATTTACTGACGCCATCACGAGTTCATTGACCGTTGTGGAATATCCGTTTCACAGATGACAGCGGGTATGTTTCTTATGTCGTAACTACAAACCCATTCCCTTTTCACGAATGTGACTCGTCGAATTGGACTTATTAATGAATTTGTACCAAATGAGCAACATGATTGGTTAAAAGCGTCATCGTGGAGACCGTGTATATTTCATATTAGGTTAGTAGGAAGGCGGGGCTTATTTCATACACAATTAGTAGTGGAGTTACGTTCCTTTCTATTCAATATTAGGTAAGATGGAAGATGGGGCTTATTTCATACACAGTTAGTAGTGGTGTTCATTCCTTTTATCAAATCAAAACGATACTGAGAAAAAATCTGAAAGTTTTCAACAGACGAAGAAATGATGATTAAGATAAAAATAAATTCGGAAAACACATTTAAACCTAACAAGTTGTTAGTGTTGGCATCTTTTTTGTAGGATCAATGGAAGTAGCTAGTTTCTTAATGCTAACAGTTTTAAAGACTTGCTCACGTCACTGATGAGTCCTTTTTTAGACGAAACGCGCGTATGGCGTATTTACAAAACTTAGTCCTGGTATCTATGATGAGTTTATTTACTTCCACTGGGTCGATGTCACTGCTGGTGGAGATTTATTTCCCCGAGGGTATCACCAGCCCAGTAGTCAGCACTTTTGTGCTGACATGAATTATCATTGATATGGTTATATTTATAAATTAACTGTTTACCAAAAAATGTATTTTTTTAAATACTAAGGCTTTTCTACCTCAGGCATAGATTACCTTAGCTGTATTTGGCAAAAATGTTAGGAATTTTGGTCCTCAATGCTCTTCAACTTCGTACTTTATTTGGCATTTTAAACTTTTTTGGATTCGAGAGTCACTGATGATTCTTTTTAGACGGAACTCGTGTATGGCGTTTTTACAAAATTTAGTCCTGGTATCCATGATGAGTTTATTTGATAGGTCACTGGTTTCAATTTCACACGTTAAGATAGTCGGTAAGAAAAATTCGTTACATAGTGTTAGTTACGTAATACAGTATATATGGGGTCAGTAAAATTCCATATGAGGATTCGAGCTTAACCCCATATGGAATTTAATGACCCCATATATACTGTATTAGGTCACTAGCACATTCGGAAAGTCCATAATCACATGGCAAAATCAAATGACAAAACACATCAAAAACGAATGGACAAGAACTGTCATATTCCTGACTTGGTATAGGCATTTTCAAATGTTGAACATGGTGGATTACACCTGGTTTTATAGCGCTAACTCTCTCACTTAGACAATGTTAGATGACAGTCTCATCAAATTCCGTTATATATAAAATGATGCGTTAACTTAACAAACACAATAAGTAAAATAGTCAAAACATGGGTACAGTAGTCATCATCGTGTTACAATTGATGGACAGGAAAGAAAAAAATATTCCTTAAGACGTCCATCAATGGAACTTTTCATTTAAAATCTATCCGATTCATTATGGCAAACAACTTAAATAAAAGGAGCTGTTACGATACAAACACTATTTGAAACAGTTGTTTCTGTTCCATACCTTATCGTTTGAAGCATTTGAGACGCCATCATGACTTGGTTGAATATTAAACGTTTATTTGTGCCACAGATAATCAGCAATATTTTCAACCAAGTATATCCTCTTTTCCTCGATGTAGACATTACCAATTGCAGCTTATCACTTACAAACTAATAATGTATGAGGGGTTAATGTTTTAGCGGTGGTAAAAATTTGAAAACAACACCTTTAACAATTTCTTGCTTCCGAAGCGCTTTTCTGGATTTACCTTCATCAGGAACGCTCAAAGCCAAACATTTGAATTCCGAAGATGTATAAGTACCGAAAATCGTTTTAAGAGCTTTATGTCAAAAATACAACTAGAGTAAATAGTCAAATTCATATAAAGCCAACTTTGTCAGATAATTTAAAAATTTATAAACGGACAATTTTTGTAAAGTTTGTTAAATCATGTCAGTACCGAAGCACTGACTACTGAGCTGATGATATCCTCAGGGACTGATAGTCCACCAGAAAAGGTATGGACCCAGTGATATTATAAATTGAAAACAACACGTTTAATATTTTGTTTGCTTCCGAAGCGCTTTTCTGGATTTACCTTCATCAGGAACACTCAAAGCAAACATTTGAATTCCGAAGATGTATAAGAACCGAAAATCGTTTCAGAGCTATATGTAAAAAAAAAAAAAAATAGCAAAATTCATCTAAAGCCAACTTTGCCTGAGGGAGCTAAAACCTTAGTTTCATAATAATTTCAAAATCTATAAACGGACAATATTGTAAAGTTTGTTAAATCATGTCAGTACCGAAGCACTGACAACTGAGCTGACGATACCCTCAGGGACTGATAGTTCACCAGCAGAGGTATCAACTCAGTGAAGTTAAAAATTGAAAACAATACGTTTAATAATTTCTTGTGTCCGAGGCGCTTTTCAAGATTTACCTTCACCAGGAACGCTCAAAGCCAAACATTTTAATTCTGAAGATGTATAAGTACCGAAAATCGTTTAAGAGCTAAATGTAAAAAATAACTAAAATAAATAACAAAATTTCATATAAAGCCAATCTGCAATTCTATAAAAGTCGTCTGGTATGAACAGTTTACCGACTATTTAAAATTCCTTATCGTGACATTTGATTTAGAATAAATGGTTAATCTACCTTTTGTTCGTCTTGATGGGTTTTATATTTTCTGGTTCATTGGTATGTTTCTGAGATTAGTGTGGCGTCCACTAGTAAACATTACGGACTAGATGAATCCCACCTACAGTATGTGTGCGGATTTTTGTATTTTAGTTTTTATTATTTGAAAGCGTTGAAGACCAATGGTGGCTTTGGGCTGATGTCTACTTTGGTCGAATTGTTGTCTCTATGAAATATTCCTTGTTTCCATTCCCTATACTAATACATAAGTAGCATGTAAGAGAACCTGCCTAGTGTCTCAATTCGTTTATAGTGAATGTGATTTCCTCGGATTTCATTTGGTTGTTGTGGTCCAGTTGGATTGGCTACTTTCGATTTTTGATATGCTGATTTTGTTTGTTCGGTTTCTGTAAATACATCATAGTAAAAATCAGACTAATATTAATTATATTTTGATTTTTATAACTGAAACTTACTTTGATAGTTTACTTTCCACGTAAACACCATTTCTGAATTTTCCATTTTTTAGGAAACCCGGATAGGATATACGATGTCCATCATCAAGCGTGGGATGTGCAAATGTCATGTCTGTATCGTCGCAACTACTCGGATTATCAATCACTTTCACGGTAAACTAGAAAAATAGTTATACAGTTATGAAACAGTCGTCGTAAGATTGTCGGAAAAAGAAAGCTTAAAACTGTTATCAAAACAAAAATATCCCTTCGAATACTTTTATCAAGGTGAATCTTATCATTACGAAGACATATGAATTAGATATGATTAATATCCTTGCTTTAGTTATTCCAAAGCCCACGTTGTACTATGCTCAAGTACTGTAAACCAACTTATATTCGCGAGCGATTTATTTTCACGACTTTGGCGAGTAGAAAAATAACGCGAATATAAATCGTCGGGAATATGTAAACCTTGGATTTTTCCTTATTAAACGTCATCAAGTTAATAAGAAATTCGCGAAATTAAATAGCCGCGAAGTGGTAAAGAAAGGATAAAACGCGAAATAAAGTATCCGCGAAAATAAGTTGGTTTACAGTATATATCGTATATATAAAGAAGATCTACAAATAAGTTAACATGACCAAAAATGTTCAGTTCACCCCTTAACGAATTATTGATCTTTATACATTGTATTTATGTTTGGCCCCCCTATTTTCTCATTTTTAAATTCTGTTTAGGAAAGCTACTTATCGTGTTAAAGTATTCACGTAGGTTTGAAGTTTGTTTGGCTAAACTTCAAAACCATTAATTTCAGAAAATGGGTGAGGTTTGGGTTGTAGGGCAGCAAAAACGCCAAAATCAGAAAAAAGTTACGATTTTTCGGTCATTATTTCTTAAAATTCAATAGGATGCGCCTATGTGACCCAGAGAAAATTACGTAGATTTAGACGGCATAAACAGTGCTAAGCACATTCGAAAATAAAGAGTGGTTAGGTGATTCTGTCAATATTTCTGAAACAGTAATACAATATTAGTCCACAAACCTGCAGAGGTATTTTACTGATACTGTGGCGTGGGGTTACAGTGTCATTTCCGATTTTTATTGTATAGATTGGATAATCTTCTATCATGAGCGTTACACGGTATGATTCGCCAGCTTTGTATCCATTCATTGTAGTTGCATCGATGATGAGTTGTGCTAGAGTCTATAATAAATAGAGCAGCCAGGTTGGTAATACATGTATAGCGTTATTAAGGGGATGTTTTTATATTATTCCGTTATGATGTTCCTGTACAGTCGTATTATATCAAATAGTTATCAAAGGTACCTGGATTATAATTTAGTACGCCAGACGCGCGTTTCGTCTATATAAGACTCATCTGTGTTGCTCAGTTCAAAACACTTGTAAAACTAAACAAGTACAAAGTTGAAGAGCATTGAGGACCCAAAATTCCCAAAAAGGTGTGCCAAATACGGCTGAGGTAATCTATTCCTGGATCGATAAGAAAATCCTTAATTTTTCGCAAAATTCAAAGTTTTGTTACAGGTAATTTATAAAGATGACCATATAATTGATATTCATGTGAACACCAAAGTGATGACTACTGGACTGGTGATACCCTCGTGGACGAAACGTTCACTAGCATTGGTATCGACCCAGTGGTGAAAATAGTTATTAAAGGTACCAGGATTATAAATTGGTTTAAATCATTCATATTACGTCTTCGATGAATATGATGTATTCAATAGATATCAAAGGTACCAGGATCATAATTTAGTACGCCAGACGCACGTTTCGTCTACATAAGACTCATCAGTGACGCTCATATCAAAATATTTATAAAGCCAAACAAGTAAAAGTTGAAGAGCAATGAGAATCTAAAATTCTAAAAAGTTGGGCCAAATACGGCTTATGTAATCTATGCCGGCATGTGCTAAAAGGTGGAGTGGGGTGGAGTGGAGTGGTGGAGTGATGAAGTGGTGGAGTGTTGGAGTGATGAAATAAACTTAACATATTCAAAAAAAAACAATAGAAAACCAAAAATCATATATAATTGTTTTATTGCAGCACACAATTAAGTTATATCATTCCATTTGACATATTTAATTATTCATCAAAGTCGGACAATGTTTAAGTTTTTGGTAGCATTTTATTACAGCCTTGATGGAAAAAAAAGGGTCAATGTTGTTTATCGTGTAATTTGTTTTACTGTTATATCTCCAAACAATATTAAAAAAAAGATAAATGTTAAATGATAGATTTCTATAATTTAGGAGTGGGTCTTTCAGCATTTTTTCCTTATTTAACAACATTCTGGTGTAAATAACTTTAAAGACAATTAAGACACTGAAGTTCAAAGACATGATTTAAAACAACCATTCCATCTTATCATCATAGCTGTAATAATAAAAGAAAATGATTCGGCTGTGGACAATCATTTTCAGATAAACATAGAAATGTTCCAAATGGTCTTGTGTAAAACTAGAGGCTCTCAAGAGCCTGTATCGCTCACCTGATTCTACTTGGGTTTTTGAAATCATATAAAAAAATATAAAATTTGGCTAAAAGTGACAACACAACCTCATAAGGAAAGGAACATTCAGGCTATGTTTAATATCATTCAAAAGTCCCCCACTGGCGGCCATCTTGAATGACGGATCGGCTACAAAGTATCAACACTTGGTCAGCACTTTATAAGGAACATTCATGCCATGTTTGGTTTTATTCCATTCAGTGGTTCTCAAAAAGAAGTCATTTGTATGCATTTCCCATAGGGTCCTATGTTTAACTAAGTCCCCTACTGGCGGCCATCTTGGATGATGGATCAGCTACAAAGTAACAACACTTGGTCAACACCTCATAAGGAACATGCATGCCATGTTTGGTTTCATTCCATTCAGTGGTTCTCAAAAAGAAGTCATTTGTATGCATTTCCCATAGGGTCCTATGTTAAACTAAGTCTCCTGCTGGCGGCCATCTTGGCTGATGGATCAGCTACAAAGTAACAACACTTGGTCAGCACCACATAAGGAACATTCATGCAATGTTTGATTTCATTCCATTCAGTGGTTCTCTAAAAGAAGTCATTTGTATGCATTTTCCATAGGGTCCTTTGTTAAACTAAGTCCCCCGCTGGCGGCCATCTTGGGTGATGGATCAGCTACAAAGTAACAACACTTATTCAGCACCTCATAAGGAACATTCATGCTATGTTTGGTTTCATTCCATTCAGTGGTTCTCTAGAAGAAGTTCAAAATGTAAAAAGTTAACGACGACGACGACGGACGCCAAGTGGTGAGAAAAGCTTACTTGGCCCTTCGGGCCAGGTGAGCTAAAAAGAAATTATCATAGAATGTATGTTTAAGTCCAAGATCTAAAATCTTGAAACAATCTGTTTCTCTACAAAACACATATTTTTATTTAAATGGTGACTGTGCAAGAAAAAAGAATCCTCAGTTTGAATTTTAATCCATAATGACATAAAGCAAAGTTTATCACATGAGCATTGCCTTTTACTAGAATCGCTCGGAATTCAACATTAAATGATTTGGACAATAGATAAAGTCTTCATTTTACAATAAAATTTGTTGATATATTTATATCTGTTTTGTTGTCATAATATGCAGAACATATAATGTGTGGTTTGTACTGATTTAACATCTGTTTATTTTATCAAATTAATTAATAACAACAACATTTTTCATCTATCAAAGTTATTTATTTCTGAGATTATAGTAATGACAGTTTTATGTGTTCTATGGAGAGGAGATGGTGGCAAGATATAGTTTCCTAGTCTATTTTTAATTGGAAGAAACAGGCTATTTTAAATAGTGCAATCATAGATAAAATCAAAGTAAAAATGTTGAGTGACAATTTAATTTTATTATATCATTGTCAATTGACAAAACAAGTATTAATAATTTTATTTTATTTTTTTATCACAAGAAGATTTTTTAGGCTTTGTTAAATTCTAACATATTTTGCTTGGAATATTTTTTTAACTAGGGACTTAACCTACCACAATTTGTAAACATACCTGCCAACTTTTCAAAATGCCCATGGGGGTTTTACGTGCAAGATGGCTTGTATAGTCCTACAAACCCTTCAAGGGGGCCTCAAATATATCTTAATGTTGTTTTTTGGCTTCTTTATACTTTTACAAGGCTATAGCTACTGTAAAATTAATAATTTTGTTTAAAATTATGGAAAAAATTGCACTTTCAAAATTTCAATTGCTACCCAAAACATAATCCAACTTTGATGATTAATCAAACATGTCAAATTAAAAAATATAACATCATTGTCTGCTGCAATTAAAAAAGAAACAATTATAAATGTTTGTTTTTTTATTGATTTTTGGATATGTTAAGCATATTTCACTCCACGACTCCACTCTAACACTCCAATACTCCACTCCACCTTTTAGCACATGCCATCTCTACCTGTGTTAAGAAAATCCTTAGTTTTTCGAAAAATTAAAAAAAGATTTGTTTACAGGAAATTTAGGAAAATGACCACATTATTGATATTCATTTCAATATCGAAATGTAGACTACTGGGCAGGTGATACACTCGGGGACGAAACGTCAACCAGCAGTGGCATCAACCCAGTGGTGTAAATAGTTATCAAAGGTACCAGGAGTATAATTTAGTACGTCAGACGCGCGTTTCGTCTACGTAAGACTCATCAGTGACGCTCATATCAAAATACTTATAAGCCAAACAAAAGCCAAAAAAGCTGAAGAGCAATGAGAATCTAAATTGCAAAAAGTTGTGCCAAATACGGCCTAGGTAATCTATACATGTGTTAAGAAAATACTTAGTTTTTCGAAAAATTCAAAAATTGCTTTATGCTAAACGTTCTTCGTAACTCACAAACTTAGTTATATTAAAACGAAAAAAATGAATAATTGGCCAATCATACCACATTTTCTTTTTTACAATTATCTTGTTATCAAATTTTGTTTAAAAGATGTGATGTTTGGGGGGTTTATTTACAAAATTGATGCACTATTTGTTAATGTCAAAAATGTGTTCTTAGTTCGATATTCAATGTTCAATATCCAACTTGCTGCTCTATTTACGAAGGAAATCGTTTTATTGTCTTCAACCCTTATCAATGATTATGTAAGTTGCATATTTGTTTTTATGTAACATAGATATTTATCAATAAAACGACATCAACACTGTACTTTTTTATATAGTATTTCTTAAATCGAAAACAAAAACCAATAGAAACAGTTTGAAATATCAATATAAGTATATTTCTGAAAGAAGAAATATCTAGTGAAAAGTAAAATCACTAAAGTACTGAACTTAGAGGAAAATCTATTCGGAAAGTCCATAATCACATGGCAAAATCAAATAACAAAACACATAAAAAACGAATGGACAAGACCTGTTATATTCCTGACTAAGTACAGGCATTTTGAAATGTAGAAAATGGTGGGTTGAACCTGGTTTTATAGCGCTAGCCCTATCACTTTGATGACAGTCTCATTTCTATTTACAATGATGCGTGAACTTAACAGACATAATAATATGGGTACAGCAGTCATCATCGTGTAACAATTTTAAAAGGAATTATTTAACAGAACACAAAAACATTTATCTACAAAGACATTAATTGATTCGCGTGTCTGACGTCACAAAATTTATACGTCACATATATTAGTCATTCAATGTATATACACACGATTTTAAAATTTCACATAGGCAATGTTAGCATACAGGGTTAAAATTCTACCTGGGACCGATTAAATATAATATATAAAATTACATGTTAGAATTCTATATTACACAAATATGCAACTTACATATGGATTTATATTTGAGGACAACGAGAATTTACGATACTTAGTAGTTGAAAGGGGACTTTAAACGATTTCCTTCGTATCTTTTCACACCTCTTAACTCTAAAATTCATTCTTTGAATGTTATCAAAATATTTTCGATGATTTGCAACTAAATTTGAATATCGAACAGTATTGCTAGCAGCTGGTTGGATATTGAATATAGAATAACGAACCTGTTGCTAACTCCACATTTGTATTTACTACCTTTTCAGAAGTGAAGACATTTGAGTTTATTCAGGAAATTCCGTATTCTATTGTTGGTTAGTGTGTTGGTCTTAATGTTAATATTACTTTCCCTAAATTCTGTGGTGGGTGTTTAATGTGTTATTCAAAATCAAAATTCGATAATCAAAATCGAAATTCTAAAACTCTAAATTAATTTTCTAAGTCCTCTATCTGATAAAACAGGCTGTGTACGAAGCTACAAAGCTGATGACTTCAGTTTATAAGTTAAAAAAAAACTCTTTTTTACTTGAAAAATATGCTTATGCATGAATGTTGTATACCTTAATGTGACAGCATCTCACTGGTCTTATTTATAACGTACCTTTCTTAATTTCTCCATTATTTAATAAGTGGTTTCAAATTCCTTACGCGATTACTACAGCCATTGTGTCGCGTTTTCGAAAGTAACTATAGTTAAGGTAAAATCGTCCTTCTAGGACAACATCAATGAATTATTATCCGACAAAATTTTGTTTGTACACTAAATCCAGATACTCAAAACCGAATTCTAGTACATTCATACATACAAACTTAATTCATGATGCATTAACAGTACTTTATCTCATAATAATGCATTAACAGTACTTTACCTCATAATGCATTAACAGTACTTTACCTCATAATGCATTAACAGTACTTAACCTCATGATGCATTGACAGTATTTTACCTCATAATGCATTAACAGTATTTTACCTCATATTGCATTAACAGTACTTTACCTCATAATGCATAAACAGTACTTTACCTCATAATGCATTAACAGTACTTTACCTCACAAGGTTTTAACAATGAAAAAAGTATCCTAAACTGCATTAGGATTCTAACAAATTTAGTTTTAATGTGAGTGGTCGACTAAAAAATTGTGATTATTTTGCCTTTTGATTGCTCCATCCGAAACTCGATATTGATTACTTTAACCTATACATACTGGTTTTAATATGAAGTTTGGAAGTGAAGTGCAGGCTCCTCCACATTCATCTGGATAAGCTTCTCTTGCTTGTAGATTATCACCATCAGGATCTTCTACTGGTAATGTTATTGTTGTCGGACATCCGAACGGAATTCTATAACAATTCAAGTTATGTAATAATATTTTAATTTTATTTTTAGTATAAAATTTTCTGAGGTTATGAAGCTATCATGATCGTAGTGCTGCATTCCTATTTTCTAATAGCATTCATGTAAGATTATAAAAGAAAATCTGCAACTACTCCTATTTATCACATTTGTTGAATCAAATTGTTACAATATGGACATACCGAATTCGTTAAGGGGATGGACAATGTTGGCGGTTTAGGGTTTTTTTATTCATAGGCTTTTATAATTGTTTCAATTTTGTATGTTTGTACACTGAGGTTTATTGCATTTTGTTATGCATTAATTTTTATACTGGCTTGCGCAATATATTTTTTTTTTCAGTTTTACAAGGCTAATATAATAATAAAGTCGTGTTTCAGCAATTTGTAAGTGATAGTAAGCTTTCATTTAACTACACATTTAAAATAGAGTTTGCACTTTATTACTTAACTGACTAAGATAGACAACTCCCCATTATTTGATTTTAAGTGTGTTCTAAGTAATACGTTTACCCTTCAGTAGGTGGATTTTAAGTGTATTGTAAGTAATATGTTTACCCTACTGTAGGTTGATTTTAAGTGTGTTGTAAGAAATATGTTTACCCTACTGTAGGTTTATTTTAAGTGTGTTGTAAGTAATATGTTTACCCTACTGTAGGTTAATTTTAAGTGTGTTGTTAGAAATATGTTTACCCTACTGTAGGTTGATTTTAAGTGTGTTGTAAGTAATATGTTTACCCTACTGTAGGTTGATTTTAAGTGCATTGTAAGTAATATGTTTACCCTACTGTAGGTTGATTTTAAGTGTGTTGTAAGTAATATGTTTACCCTACTGTAGGTTGATTTTAAGTGTGTTGTAAGTAATATGTTTACCCTACTGTAGGTTGATTTTAAGTGTGTTGTAACTTGTAAGTAATATGCTTACCCTACTGTAGGTTGAACTGCTGCCACAGGACTAGCGTTTGGTAAAGTACTATCATTCCGTATCCTCAAATCTATTGTTGTAACAAGTCTTCCGGGACCAGATGCTGGCACTGCCCATGGAATACTGTCTAGCCTATACCAGAAAAGTATGAGAATTGTTGATTATTGCTCCCACTGTGTATATGTGAGTGTTTAAAACTATTTGTTTAGTTTCCTAGGTGCATCATCATCATCATCATCATCTTCATCTTCATCATTATAATCGGCATTGTTGTCTTCATTGTGATAGTCGTTTGTTTTTGAAAAACATCTTCACAAATATGGACTATCTACAGTGATAAAAACTTTCTAGTCCACTTATCGACTTTGTGTTACACTTATAAATGGTAAAATATGTGTAAATTCTAATTTCAACGTAAAAAAGGTCATAGATGTAGAAACACAAACTGATAATGCGATGGCTTAAAACATTAAAAGCGACCAAATAACTGTACAAGAAGAACGAAAATATTTTTTTACATTGAAAAGGCCGTTAGTTTTCTCTTGTGCTTGAGTTGTTTTACATTTGGGATTTCGGGCCGTTTAATGACTTGCTATGCTCATTGCACCGTAAATTATAGCTGTGTCATTTGGTCTCTTGTGGAAAGTTGTCTCATTGGCAATCATACCACATCTGTATCATAGACAAATATTTTTGTGTTTCAAAGCCTTTTTCATTTGGTGTTCCAGATGAAGAATTTGGAAAAAATGGTTACAAGCTTGTACACAGGAAAAAATAGTCTGACATTTTGAAAAGTGCAAATTGAACAAACTTCAACTATTATGGGAAAATCAATGGTGGTATTATACCTGTTAATATGAAGTAACGGAATTAGTTCAAATAAAATTGAACACAAATTAAAAAAATTAAAACATACCGAACAGTATATCTGTTTGTTCCAGGATTCATGTGAAAAAAATGATTTTCGCCTTGTTCCCAGTCTGCTGACTGTTCACTAAATGATGTTAAAATGGTGTTAATATCTGATAAAGTCATTGCTGGATTACAACCGGAGATACATTTCCATTGCATTGATGATAATGATGGCGGAACGGTTCCTTTTATGTACAAGTTACTAGAAGAACAGTTTTGGCCACATGGGCCTGTGCCCTTTTCCCATGTTAACCGATAAGTAAATCGGACCTAAAAAAAAAGATAAATCAAAATTGTCACCTTTTGCACATTGGAATCCGCTAAAAACCTTTAAAAAATATGTATGAGGCTACGATTTTGACGACACGATACGAGATTGATATGAAATAAAATGAATTTTTTTAAAGATATTTGTCATTTTACGTGACGTCCAATCGGCAAGGTGCCTTCGGGACTCCGATCTTAATTTACTAGAATTGACAATTTCCCTGTCTTAAATCGATTGTTGTCTCCATGAAGTCTGGCTTCTTCTTCTTCAGTTAAAACTGGGTGATGATGATGATGGGTATAATCCTTCAATCATTCGATGTAAATTAACATTGTGTTTTCGTATCATATACATGTACATGTAATACACATATATAACACTGGCACTCTATCGAAGCAAATTTTGACCTTCTTGAATTCGGTGCATGACGTTTGCGCGCATTACCATTACATTTGCGCGCAAAAATCATTACGTTTGCGCGCAGTTTTTCATTACAATTGCGCGCATTTATTTGACAGGTAAACTCAGGTAAGCTTAGGCAATAACTCTTATTTATCTATATATTTATTCAATTATTTTAAGTAAAAGTACCCTTTCCGTTAGACTAAGTCACCTACACTCACCCACGAGGAGGTAGAAGTTGGATACAAGCAGGATAAGTCGGTTGCATTATATTGTATCTATTCGGAAATTTTAATACGCATCATATACTAATGATTTTCTCCCCCGATTTGCTATAAAAAAAAACTTCAAATGTTCGTTACTTGACAAAACTTTACAATCTAACTTTCAATAGATTATTTACGAATTTTAAAGAGATCACTATTCGGGGTACTTGATCACCCTGAAAAAAATTCGCAATGAAGTTACATGTATGCCTTAAGTTATAACAGAATTTGTCATGCACACTTTATATTGTGTCTTATATAATATAATATATTATTAAAATATATTTTCAAAGTTAATGAAATTTTATGTTATTCATATTTCATTATATACCGTTTTTTCCTGAGTTTACCTCTAAGATAAATGCGCGCAAATGTAATCAAAAGCTGCGCGCAAACGTAAAACATTTTAATCCCCAAATGCGCGCAAACGTAGTGCGCCCCTTGAATTACCCTAGCCTATGAAAATAAAAAGATATGGTAAATTTGCCAAAGAGATAAGTCTCCACCAGAGACAAAATTGACCGAGAGTTTATTTTTCAGGCATTGCTTTTTAAGAGACCAGATCTTCTGAAGAATATCTTTGCTTTGAAAATTTTAAATTTGATCCCCTTAATTAGTTTTATGAAAGTTTAAATTCTTATATTTCACAAGTAAATAACTTCAACAAATTATGTTAGTCATATGTACAATTAAAAAACGCAATTTATATATTCTTGCATTACGTACTCTTGGTCCTCATTTGAAATTGTATAATTTTCAGAAAATAATTTAAAAGCAGGTCAGTAGTTACGTTTAACAGTGACTTTAGAATTCCTGCAGACAATCGGTGTTAGTGCATTTTGTTCATACGTGTATAAAATATAATCACCGGGTTTTTTTGTGCAAAACCCAATTTAACAGAAGTAAAAATCAGAAAAAAAAATACTACCTTGTTACTATGTGGCCACTTTAACCAACTAATGCTTCCTCCTAGGTAAGCTTGGTTTGAAACAGAAATGAGACTAATAGCAATATATATCCTTAAATGCAAAAGCATTTCCAGTTCTCAATCTGAAGTGTAGACCATTGACATTAACACTGTACGACAAATACGTTCGTTTAAGTTTTGCACTAAGCTTTATCTTACAAAACAAGGATTTAGGAATATTAATCCTTGTAAATTGAAAGTTTTCCAAGTTATCAGTTTCTACAGATGTCATCAATTACACGAAAACCAACTTATTGTCCATTTCTAAGCTTTAAAATTAAACTGACATTCTTAATACACTGAGATTAAACCATAATATATCATACACCGTCTTATCACAGAAAATGAAAAATTTAATAATTTTTGAAATATCACTACAGATATTTAAATTGATATTGGTTAAAAATCAAAACTGTTTTATGACGAAATAAAAATATTTGTAATTGTACTGGGTGCTATATGTACAGATCTGACTATATATACTAGGAGTTTTAAAATAAACTAATCAAATGCCTTCCTAGTGTAATTAAATTTCAAACAATTCACCCTTATAATTTCCTCAAAGAGTATAGTTATATTTTTAATATAAAATGAAATCATTCGTTGTTTATAAGTCGAAGTAATGTCCACTACAAACAATAATTTGAAAAAAAAGAGCAGTGTTTGGTGAAGAATTAAAATCTACAATAATTGACCATTTTTGTATTTAATTTTAACGATTAATACCGTTATCAATCTTAGTATATCCGAAATGTGTGAACAACTTTTAATCTAAAACAATTCATTATAACTGATGCAATACTTGTAGACTTATTTTCTTTCTGATAAGCTTATTCCAGCCCTCGACAAGGGTAAGCCACGATTTAAAGCAGGATATCAAAAAAAGAAAATGTTCAAAATATTAATAGACTAAAGCACGAATCAAAGTATATGTGACACATTCTTTATTGGGTATACTTATATATTATACTGAGCGTCAAGAAACATCGAATCCGTATGTAAATCCGTCGAGAAATGGAGATCTAGAATAACAATATTTCATTCTATAAAGCATTGTAACATTTTCCCCAGCCGTCGATTGGTAACCGTCAATTCTGAATGTTAAGAGATGCTCGAGAATTGGAACATATGTAACCTTTTTCATATTATAAATGCAAATTAAACTTTATACATTTCATGCGACCTTATATAAAAAAAGAAGATGTGGTATGATTGCCAATGAGACAACTCCCACAAGAGACCAAAATGACATAGAAATTAACAACTGTAGGTCACCGTACGGCCTTCACCCATGAGCAAAGCCCATACCGCATTGTCAGCTACAAAAGCTCTCGAAATGACAAATATAATACAATTCAAACGAGAAAACTAACGACTAATAAATGTTAAAAAATGAAACTGTAAAACCAAATATGCAACAAAGCAACAAACGACCACAACTAAATACAGAATGTGGCACCCTAACCTCGGACAGTGGTTTAGCAGTACAACATAAGAACTCACTATTAAAATCAGTTGAAACTGGCTTAATTCATCTATGTATCATAAATACATCTCGTTACAAAACATAGAGTGGACATGGCCGGGTACTTGTACATCCCAACAACAATAAGACACTAAGTACGGTCTGAGAGAGCATATACTGACATCTACTTCAAATCTAGTTCTAATCAATCAGTACAATCCAACTTCATGCAACGGAACGAATGTAAAGACGTCATAAACAGTCAGAGACTACCAAGATACAGGTATTGTAGATCAATGAAAGTACATATGTTACAATAAATAAGTGAAATTAGGAATTACACGTAATTACTAAACATTTCGGTAAATACCTGTAATTACTAGCCAATTTAGTATACATGTATTTACTAGTTGTTTCAGTGATTACTGGTATTCACTAACCCGAATAATCCAGTCGTTATATTACGCTCCCTATCGATCACTTCATTGACGCGTCCAATGATCACGAAGAATTCAAGCCCTCGAAATGTGGATAGAATCGGAGACGGTAAGGGCTTGAATTATTCGAATTAGGTATTCACTGATTTTTTTTGGTAATTTTTACAGCTAATTACTAACTTGATATTTTTGTTATAAAATAAAAGATATAATTCAAGATACCAAATAAGAAAGTAAAAGGGTATGTATTTTAGGGCTAACTTAATAAAGGATTAAGGAATATGAGGCACATCAAAAGTGTATACTATCTAGTGTTTGTGAACTAAAACTGGAATATGGTTGTATTTTTCAGCATACAAGACAATGCTATCAATCCACTTTAGAGAAATGCATTAAATTGTGAGAAATTTGAAGGCAACTTCGACACCTCTTTTTGCTGATAGACATTCGATAATGCCAAATTTGGTTGAATAATCTTGATAGTTCTTTAAATCTCATAGTTTCTTTAAATCTAAATCTCCATCAGGCATACTTGCCCAATGACACAAGTTAAATTCCTTTTACAAAAAAGGTTTATTTAAGACTTCTTTTGTCAGACTATTGCGATGAAGCTGACATTCTTCACAAACAAATTTATACACTTTGATGGTGTTAAGAGTCACATTTCATATTTCTGTGTTTCTCTTTTATATGAGTTTTTTCAAGACCTCCAAACTTAAGCTTATAAACCTGAAAGAATATTTTATCATCGTTTTTACTTGTATAAGAATCATCTGTTTGTGGATTGTATATAAGTCAACTAATTGGTCTATCCCTTTTGTTTTACTTTCAATGTTGTCATTCTGTTTCTTTTTGTCGAAACTGCGACTATTGCCGCAAAAGCGAGACATAGCAAACCATTCTGTCGTCAGTAGCGTCCACACATATTCACTATGTGTTAAAGTTCTTCACATTTTGATAACTTTCTTAACTTATCCTGGATTTCTACTAAACTTGAACAGAAGCTTGTTTATGATTATAAGATAATACCCATAAGTTATGTTTGTAAAAAAAAAATCCTTTTTCACATATTTCTTATAAATGGACTTCGTTTTTCCCCAGTTAATATTACATACACTCTGCATTTTTTTCTAAAACATTTATAAGATTTCATAAACCATCCTGGATTTTAACGAGATTTGGACAGAAGCTTCTTACAATACTTTTCAAACGATAGTTTCAGGAGGAAAAATTTAATATTTGTTTCCCATTTTTGTTGAGCCTGCGACTAACAGCAAAAGAAGGCGAGATACTGGTTCCGCGAAACCTTACAATTTTCAAATTGTTTACTGACCCTGTT
Organism: Mytilus trossulus; assembly: GCF_036588685.1. Lineage (NCBI taxonomy): Eukaryota > Metazoa > Mollusca > Bivalvia > Mytilida > Mytilidae > Mytilus > Mytilus trossulus. Next base: position 46,688,956 of record NC_086383.1, read on the forward strand.
TGAACTTTCAATAATGCATGCACATCTTGTTGGTAAACAGACGCTTGACCAACGTAGAAACAAATACCTCGTTTAAAACATGTGCGCGATTAGCCGTTTGCATCGTTTGTGGAAGAAAGAAATGCAGCCATTGATAAAGATATGGCCAACATCACGCATGAAAGGAAAATGTCATTATATGTTCATGAAGGCAAACACATATTAATCAGTTATATATGTCTCTGATGCAAAGAAAAATTCACAGGACAAGTAATCGAAATTTGTGAAAACTTGTGCCATATATGTAATTAAAACCAATATATATTGACTGTCTAACAAATTAAAATATTAAGAAGGAAATTTAAAAAATACAGTTGTAAATCATAAATTTTCCATAAATCCTCTGGTTTTAAGAACTTTAAAGTGTGCTTTATGGCTTTTTGTCCTGTGACTTTCTTTCCGTTTATAGTTTTTAATTATGCAACTTTAGGATATACAATAGGAAAAATAATCTCAAAACTTAATTGTGACTATTTTATGTCCAGTGACTTTTTGCCTGCGACATTTTGTACTGTGACTTTTAGTCTGACATTATTAAATGTATCTACGTTTCAGACCTTTAGTCATTACAACCGTATGTGACGGCCAATCTGAGACTTTCGTGACACAAATCTTTCAAAAGAAATATTGTGAATTCGATTATTTAATTTATGCAATAAAAGTATCCCTAAAAAACACGCTTGCCATGGGACATAATATATTAGTATAATAGCCTCAGGTTTGCACTTACAGAAGAACAAATAAAATAAAACTACAATTGCGAAATCAAATGAAAAATAGATTATCCGTTTTATGTGAAAGATAGTTCTAAATCTGTTGTAAGAACTACGAATGAAATGTGTTTGTTTGTCTTAAGCTCTTATTCTATTGTGTGTTTCACTGTTTACGGATTAATCGAATCAGATATTAAATTTTCCGGCATCAACTTGTCTTATTTTGAAGGTTGGGTATACAGTCATTTGGTCCGTTCATGCGAAATTAAATTTGTTATCTCTCAAACCAAAAAAACAATCAATGCATTGCATACGAAACAAACAAATAAAAAAAATTAAAGTGCTGTACAAAGTATTTCGCTTTAGTTACTTTTTCATTTCATTTCATCTCAGAAAACTGTCTCGGTCATCTGGCCAATTAAAGCCATAAATTGTTATACTTGACACTGCCGTACAATATACTATGACCACCATGACATGTACCTTCAAATATACAAACATTTCACTAATTATCAATCCTTGCTTTATGTATTGTTTTATTATATTCGGATGAACCTGTCAAATCTTACTGACAAACCAGGTTTATAAAGATTCAAAAACATCCAACTTGTATCAGTATTTCACAAAACTCGTGAGCTCAGCATTCTGACCAAAACACCAACACATTATCTTGTGGAATATACAGGAAGCAAAACTTACCAAGTAAGAACAGAGATTTCTGTAGGTTTGTACATATACTTTACACATAATGTAAACTAATTGTAATGCAATGCGTCTGTTTTTAAAAATGACCAGGTTTGCTGAATTTATTCTTGGTCGAATAGTTGTTAACTATAGCTGTGACGGTTCGCGTGTTATAAAACCCACTTACATTTTCTAACAACACTTTTTTTCAATTCAATCTTTCAAAATGATCGACTGATTCTAAGAATTTCAAACTTTACTTATGTTTATTATTTTTATTAATGTAGGGAATAGCATGAGTTACAAGTAAATAATCAAGTTTCTTAATGATACTGAAATATTATATGTAATTCTTGACTGAGACTACTATAATGTGTTATAGTAGTCTCAGTTCTTGATAAACACATTTTTTTTTCTCTGATACAAATATCAAAACCCTTTGTTGAAAACTAAAACGTAGAATTGAAACAAATGTCTTTTACTCTCTTTAAAACTTAAAAATGTCAGGCTTTATCTTTTTGAATCCTATAAAATTGACATAATAGGTCTCATGGTAAACGCAAGAACCGCAAAGCCAATCAACGTATTAAACATCGTATAAATTATACACTTGCTGATCTGTTATCTATAATAAAGAATAATGGCAGACATCAAGTATTATGCAAACTGGGTCAGATACCTATAAGTAAATTATATGCTATTTTTCTGGAGTGTGATAAAATTTCTTTTTTTAGCCCATTTTATGAATACACCCGTATTATTACAGCCTTTTGTCATCACAGGCTTTTTCCTATTATTGATAAACCTGAAAATCATAAACGACATTTTCTCAAATTAAAATATATAAATAGAGGTATTGATTTTATTAATTTGTCTAGCATATTCAATGACTCTTCTGTCTATAGCTTAATACCTCCATATTTTGATAATATAGAACAACCCATTATTTCGTATTCTTATAAAAAAACGAGCAGAAATTTGATTTTCAATTATACGTCAATTACAACAGACGTCAATATAGAAAATAATGTTCCTTCCACTTGAGATTGCGAAACATCTAGTTTTAAAAATGTTCCCTATGGTCATGTTATCACAGGAGACCTCAACATAGTCGATGACCGTGAAGTCATAACTTTTCTCAAGAAAGGACCGAAATACCGTCCTCCATCTACAATAGATTGGAAACAGTGTCGTCAGGTCATTAAAGACGCTCTGTCTGCCTATTGTAAAAATTGGTGCAAACGTGGAAAATCCGATAAAAAATCTTTAGACAGTTATATTTGAATAAAATTATGAATACTGTTGATATTCGAATATCTCATTTAGAAAACAATTCTGAAATTAATAATAGGAACCATGATATACCCATTTCTAGAATTAAAAAAACAAACTCAAGGTACTCGCAGAGCGGTTTGTGTTCGTACCGGCAGACAAGGCACCAAATAATGTAGTGGTGGTGTGACGCATATACTACACGAAAGTTCTTCAAAACGAAATTATCAATTCCTCTACATTCAGGTCAGTGCGTACCACAGAGAGTCAAATCGTTAACAAGCATACCACTGCCACTGCCCAGCTTAAAGCATCTTCCGAACATTTGAAAGTCCCTACCATGTACTGGTTACCGAAATTACACAAAAAAACATTTAAATTCCGTTTCATCTCCGCTTCGAGTAAGTGTTCTACTACCAATCTATCAGTGCTTCTAACCACCTCCCTTACTACTATCAAAGATCTGGTTATTAACTTTTGTAATAAAGCTTATAAAAATAATGGTATTAATTATTTTTGGAGTGTTAAAAATTCTTTAGAGGTTTTAGATAAAATACATGCTTTCAATGGTCCTCAGTTACAATTCTGTTGACAGTTATGATTTTTCTACTCTGTACACTACACTTCCACACAATCTTATAAAGAAAAAGTTTTCGTATTTGATAAAATGGTCTTTCGAAAAATTTCATTGTAATTTTATTTGCTGTAACTCGTTTAAGGCCTTTTTCTGTAACGAAAAAGGAAAGTATGCTAGATACACTTACTGGAAATGTGAGGATATGATTGAAGCTTTAAACTTTCTGCTTGATAACATTTATGTACGTTTCGGCGATAAAGTGTATCGTCAGGTAGTAGGTATTCCTATGGGCACAAACTGTGCCCCTTTAATAGCAGATTTATTTCTATATTGCTATGAATCTCAGTTTATGACCAAACTCAGTAAAGACCCATCATTGTTACATTTGGTTGATACATTCAAAAATACCTACCGTTATCTGGATGATATTTTTTCGTTGAATAATCCAGAGTTCTCTAAATATACTTCAGAAATTTACCCAAACGAAAAAAATACTTTATCTAAATCTAACATAAACAGCTGCAGTTGTCCTTTTCTAGATTTAGACATTTCAATTTCAAACGGGAAACTTCACACTAAAATTTACGACAAAAGAGACGATTTTTCATTTCCTATTGTTAATTTTCCTTTTTTAGACGGCGATGTGCCGTTGGCTCCATCATACGGTGTTTATATATCGCAACTCGTTCAGTTTGCCCGTGTGTGTTCTGATGTCATAGAATTTAACGAACGTAATCAATGCATCACTGGTAAATTGTTGTGTCAGGGATTTCGATACCATAAATTACTTAAAACTTTTACTAAATTCTTTCATAGATACAAAGATTTGATAAGTAAATTTGGCTATACCTGTAGAAAGCTTATTAAAAATGGTATTTCACATTCTAAATTTTATGGTAATATTGTACTTAAAGCGAGGAAATCACTATGTGATCCTTGTAAACTCATCGAACCTTTAAACACACTTATAAGTAAGGGTTATCGTACCAATATTGTAATTAGATCTCTGAATATAGTTCACATTGGCACTAATATTGATTTTGTCATTAGCAAATTAAAACATAACTAAATTTCATTATCTTTTGAGGCGAGATGTATAGAGACACAGACACGTTAACTTTTATTTCTATAGAAGTCGCTCTTCACTATACTACTACCTGCCGAAACATTTATTTTTGGCATTGCACAAGTTATGTCTTCTTTGACTATTAATGACGTTAAAATACTAAATCCCTGGTATGTGTTTTAGTCGATTTTAGTCTCTGATTTTTTACTATTAATTGGTTTTGGCTTTTAACTAGCTGTCAGTAACTGCGAGTACTCTCAAATCGTATTTTCTTGTTAATTCGACCTGTTGATACTGTTTATAATGCTTTTTTGTTATTTTTTTATTTATATGGATCTTGTCTGTACACCAGCTTTGATTTTTTGTAATATCTTCAATTTTTCACTTATTCTTACAACATTTGTATAAACTTCAAGATTATAAAAAACGGTTTCTAAAGTGAACATTGATTGGTTAAATATTTTTCAGTGTGTTTGAATTTGTTTGTTAGCTTTTTGGTCATGAATGTTTGTCTCTTATATTTAATTTACTGTGCATTTGTATTCAGATATCGCAGATCAAATTTATTCGTTCATTGTGTAATCATACGTTTTTTGATTGAGTTAAGTCTGCCAATTGATATTTTATTGTATGTTTTTCTATGTTGTGATGTTATGCTATTGTTTCAGAAAAAGGGAGAAGGTTTGGATCCATTAAAACGTTTAATCCCGCTGCAAATGTTTGCACCTGTCCTAAGTCAGGAATCTGATGTACAGTATTTGTCGTTTGTTTATGTAATATATACGTGTTTCTCGTTTTGTTTATAGAGATTAGACCGTTGGTTTTCCCGTTTGAATGGTTTTACACTAGTAATTTTGGGGCCCTTTATAGGTTGTTGTTCGGTGTGAGCCAAGGCTCCGTGTTGAAGGCCGTACTTTAACCTATAATGGTTTAATTTTTAAATTGTTATTTGGATGGAGAGTTGTCTCATTGGCACTCACGTCACATCTTCCTATATCTATGTAGGCGTTTTGGATGTGGTAAGTAATACATGAGGGTTTGGATGGGGTTAAATGATTAAAGAATAATGCCCTTAAAAAATGAAGATTAGAGAATAATGAGCCAAAAAATAGAAGATTAGAGAATAAAAGGGTTAATTTTTGGAAGATTAGAGAAAAAAGGGGTTATTTTTTTAAAGATTAGAGAAAAATGGGGTGAAAATTAAATGTTTACAGAATAACAGACCCCCCCCCCCATCCATACCCTCATACATAAAAATACAAGTTTTTTTCATCCCATCAAAGCGGAAATAAAATTCATGTAGGAAAATAATCCATATAAAAATCAGTAAAATATGTGATTTGCCTTATTTAATTTTTGAACTTGCATTCAATTTATTTCAAATGAGTATTGCTTTATAAACTTTGAACAATAAGTTTGTGACAAATACACAATAAGTATACAATATAACTGAGTATATAGTAAGCTTTAAATCCTTGCTTGTGTTGATTTCTTTATCTTTGTTTTGATATTCTCACTAGGAAATTATCAAATGTTCTGGGACTTTTTTCAAGAAATTGCAATTGTTTCAAGGAGGTTTAAAAAAAAAATCATTAATATTGCATGGAAAATGATTTTGAATAATTTATAAAATCAATGAATGTTAAAAAGTGTAATCTTCGATAACATTTCACGTTCTTTTTTACGAATATAGTCCTTAGTGTTAACAGTGGGTTAATTGCCATTAATTTTTATACCCCTTCCAAATTTATTTCTCCATGTTTAATGCCTCAAATTGTAAGTAGGGGGGTGAAATTACACTGTACAAAAATTTGGGTTCAGAATTTTACAGGAAAGTAGTGATTTGGTCCAGCTGGAAAAGGTTAAAAATTAGCACTTCGGAAGCTGTCAAAAGATTTCTAGACACCCTAATCACAAAATTGTCCATATTTTGAGTTAGAAGCGATGAAGTTTTCTATAATTTGATATAATTTGTCCCAAAAGTAGTACAACACACTGTAAAAATTTCATTGAGAAAGCGCAGGTGGGATTTTTTTAATTTTCATTTATGTTCTAAAAGATAATTGTGGGTTGGAACTAATGGTTGATAGCTCTGTATAGACAAACTATCAACATGTATTTTAAACTATAGTAAATTCGTGTAATTGAAGCCATATCGTTTATTTAAAAAAAATACATCTATTGTATTATGTCATAAACTTGGCATTTTGATGGACCGTGTTTTGTTTATAATCAGGAAAAGTTATTCAGTTGCAATAATCAGTTATCAAATCGTATTTTAAACTTATTAGGAAAATTGATAGCTAATTAATTCTCCCCTGCCTACGGCCTGTAATCAATAAGTTATTGGCGGTTGGTTTTTTTTCGGTCAGCTATATTAATTTGTTCTGCTCTTATTTTAACCATTTTACCGCTTTCGTGTCGTTCGGTCCAAATTTGAAAATGAGCTTAGTACAATTATTATTCATCAACAGTTAACATCAGTTCCTTTGACCAATGTAAACTAGTCTTTGGACTGTTGCAATACAAAATCATAAGCTTCGCTTTAGAATGATGTACATGTTTTTGGTTTAAAAATGTTTACCACTTGTTAGCTGCTTCAAACTTTAAACATAATGGTATATTGATAAATATTAAGGGGGATTAGCAATACATCTTATTTTGGAAACTGTTCTATACATGCTTATAGTCAGGAAATATATAACAACTCTTTCCATAATGAGAATTGTTAAAAATTGGGCAATATATCATTAATAAAACAAAGAAGTGTGTAAAGTTTCAAGCAATAATCATAAATCGTTTTTGAGATACAGTGCGACATGTAAAAAACCCCTGCCCCTTTTTTTCAAAATACTCAATAACTCAAAAATTAAATTTTGAATCATCACCAAAAAGTATACTGATCTTAAAATTAATATAACTAAGAATTGTGTAAAGTTTTAAGCAATAATCAATATAGTTTTTGATATACAGTGCGACATGTGAAAAAAACATACCCCTGTTTTAGTTACAAAGTGCTGTAACTCAAAAAGTTTTAATCTTATTTTCACCAAAAAGTATACAGATCATTTGACCGTCATAAGAAACAACTATAATAAGTTTCATGAAATTTTGATAAGTCATTCTCAAGTTACAGCGCGACATGTTACGCCGTCCAGACGGATAGACAGACTGACGTACAGATGGACAAAAGTTTAAAAAAAGGGGGTGTTAAAAACATTAGATTTATACTGGTGTAATATTTGTAGCAGATATGTATAAAATGATGCATTATATGTTTTCATTTTTTAGATTCAAAACATGGCCTCCTATCAGGTACAGTATGGAACCAGGAGACAAAGTTGCCACTGCTGTTGTTATTGGATCTGGGACAGAGACCGAGATGATTCAAATGAAAACCAGTAGAGAGACATCAGAGTCATCACGTGAAGCATCAACAAAACCACCAACTCAACATACAGGGCAGCCATATTCCTCGAGCCTACCTACCACCAGACGTCCTGCCAAGAGGAAAAGGACAACAAATACACCAATGGTGAGTTTTACCATAACATTACAAATCTGAAATTGAGTGTTGTTATGCGTCCCATTAACCCATATCTCACACACATTTATCTTTATATTCATTATATATCTGACAATTCTTTTGATAACCTAATGTTCATCCATCACCAAGTTCCTGGTTTCTACAAGTCATGGTAATGTTAGAAAACTCCACAGAATAATAATGAAAACAAGAGGCTCTAAAGAGCATGTGCCACTCACCTGCATCTTCATCAATAGTAACTTTTTAGTTAAAATCATGAAACAGAAATAACACTATAGAGTTAACTGATATGTTAGGTCGTGTTGGTATATTTGTAGCATTCATCCTGCTGATAAATATTCATTTTAAACGTTTCTATTTATCAATTATAGTTTTCAGAAAAATGTTAAAAACGATCATAAAAGGTCAATTATTAGTTGACTAAATATGGATCTTGTCAGACAGATCGAAAGTGCTTCTATAAAGTTTCTAGCTATCTATAAAAGTTTTCAAGTTAATAGACAAAAATATGTAAATTCATCATAATTATAAGGAAAATAACTCCTTTTGACTGTTATGACTTAATGTTTATAGATAGAGCTCAACATTCTGAATATATTTTACACATCAAATTATTTCTATTAATACTAATTCTCAAAATAAACGATAAAGTTGCACTTTACCCCTATCCTCTAATTTGGCCCATGGCAACTATTTTGGTTGGCAGACAGGATAATCAGACAGTAGATACACAAAGTTGATTAAAAAAACTAGGACTTGGCAAAAGTTGTGATTATATACACTTAATTTGATAATTCTTCCTTCTCAATTCAGAAGTTGTTGATTGTTTCTGTAAATCATACTGTTTTGAACATAAATCAGGACCTTCGATTTCCCTAGTTTTAAACTTGTCATATCAAAGCCTTTTTGTAACTGGATTTGCGCAATGTGATTTTTTCATTGTTGAAGGCTGTATGTTGACCTATAGCTAGCCTGCTAAATTCTACAGTATTAGATTTATGTAGGTTAGTTGTGTCATAGCAGTCATACCAGATCTTCTTTTTATTGGCATAAATGATTAAATCACATGATTTGTATGAACTTCAAAAAGGATTCAAACATTTAAATGCGGTTGAGCAAAGATTTATCATATTGAGTGGCATAAGATCATTGTAATAAGAGATGCTATTAAGATATCAATCTCATAACTACTTTTCCCCTCATTTATAGACTTAAAAAACAATTTTACTTTATTTCAGAGGCAATCCAAAACCTCCAGAATAGTACCACTCTCCAAAACTGCATCATCTGAATCAACAACCAGACCATCAGCGTCTACCTCTAGAACTGCACCATCTGAATCAACAGCCAGACCATCAGTGTCTACCTCTAGAACAGCACCATCTGAATCAACAACCAGACCATCAGTTTCTACCTCTAGAACTGCACCATCTGAATCAACAACCAGACCATCAGTTTCTACCTCTAGAACTGCACCATCTGAATCAACAACCAGACCATCAGTTTCTACCTCAGTACCACCAACATCACTTACACAAACACAACCAACTACAACAATGTATCCAGGTTCTAGTTTTCCTGATGAAGACAAGATTATTAAGTTGTTACATGTTATAATAGAGCAAAATACCAAACTTGAACATAAACTAGAAGCCATAAACAGACGTCTAATGACCAATGAAGCCAAACAGAATACAATGATAGACCTATTGCAAAGATGTGACAAGTTCCTGGAATATGAAACATGAGAGATTTCTTTTTACTTCTTCATCATATTGAAGACTTGAGTTTAACTTGCTGCAAACTGATCACAAGATAACTAGTTTTCTTATCAAACAAAGATCATTCACCTATTGTTATTTTTATATATTACAGTGAAATAAATAAGAAAAGACTACCAATATAATTGTTATCATTAAATACATAGCTACACAATGTCCTAATAGGAATATTACATGAAAAATATAAAAACATTTCTCAAAAGTGGTTTATTAAAAAAAAGTCTCTGGAGACAATTTTAATCTATGACATTATTTGTTTTCTGTCCTATTTTCAACGATAAACAGTTGGTCTCTTGCTAGAAAAACAAGTGGAAAAACACACAAATCATTGACATGGAAATGTTGTAGCCATAATCATATCCACTATTATCAATTAGTCTCATCATCTATATTTGGTTATCATAAAGCAACACATCAAATATGTATTCCAGTCTCAAAATTGCTTCTATGGGTGGTTACAATATTGTGAAAGAGTCTTCTCTGGGAACAATGTATGATTTTATGGAAAATCCATAGACAAGAAAACAGGTTCCATTACTTAGTAGTTTTATTTTTTGTTTTGATAGCAGAAAAGCTACAGCTTTTGATATTCTATTTGTCAAAATGGTAAGATGTGAGACTTTTGTAATCTTTCATAATATCAAAAATTGCATCTGTCAGCAGTTCTGTTTGTAAGTTGTTTTTCCATTCTTTGACAAGTTTTTCCTTTGGCTTAACACCATGGCCTTCTGAATCATCTGTAATTCAGATAAATACATTAATAATATTTTATCCAAGTCATAATACTACGATTAAAGAATTGAAGTTTGTCCTTTGGCATTATAAGGCTTGTCTGTGAGGAAGCTGGAGAAGTTTGGTTTTTAATAAACAAATACACCGTATCAACTATAATAGCATGTGTACCAACTTCAGATTGAAAAATATAAAAAAACGTCTTGAGCTCGTAGAATTGAATTTGTCTGAAACCGATCATTGTTTAATTTTGTTGTCTTCGAAAATAATTTGGAGTGTTTCAATTTGAAATGATTAATTATAAAAAAAAAAAGAAGATATGGTATGACTGCCAATGAAACAATTCTCCACAAGAGACCAAAATGACACAGAAATTAATAACTATAGCTCAACATTCAACCTGTTTGTTTATTTTGTTTGCTTGAACTATCACGTATACTTTGAGTAGATTCACATTAGCTCGCATTTTACAATTTTTAAGGTAGCATTTCGTTTAAAGAAAGACTTAACCTTGCACTACGGAGGTTACACATTTAGATGTTGGTTTACACAATATTAGATCAAAAACGAAATAATGAACTAATTAATAAAATTTAATCGCATCTCTGATTTAAAGTTATTGTTAAAAAAACATATTTACCAATCATGTTTCTTTATGGTCCTGTCCCGAGCTCTAATTAATTTTATGTATGTAGGATCAACAATAGCAATCAATATACTGTACAATCAGTGATCTGTCAAATTAATAACCACGACGACAATTTTTAAATAAAACAAAGCTATTTAATGATTTCCATGCAAATTTATATCAAAACTATCAAAATTTAAAAAAAAAGTCCGGTTAACCGGTTAGCGTTTTTGGTATTCGGTATTCGGTCGTTCGACCGGTTAACCGGTTAACCGTTGACAACACTAATTAATATGTATATAAAGTACAGTATAATATATCAAAAGGGTCCTGTAAACAAATGGTCAAGCTGTAATTTAAAGGAACACACATATATAGTAACAGTGCTAGTATTTGATAGGCTTACTATAGCACCTTATCAAATGGTACTGATGAGATGTGATTATTTCATTTCTGTAAATCATCAAAACTAAGATTATATATAGTCTTATTGATATCAGATAAGAAGGTCATTTTTGACTATACATGCTATAAGACAATTATTCACCACCAAAAATACAAAAGATGTATTGTCCTCTTTAATATAAAGGTTAATTACTACAACCATCACAAACAGTTTACATTATCAATTATTCATGCAATTGTCAAATGAACCCTCTCAGACAGGCACATACAATCATACCATATATAGTATCTAAGAAACACACCTTATTACGACAAGAGTCCACACACTGAAATGGCTTGTCTGAGTTACTGACCATTGCTTTAATATTGATAGAAATAAAAATCATGCCAATGGGGAAGGCCCTATTAAAACATATGGGCCTACTTGATTCATCCAACTCTGGTTGACTCAGTGCTAATGCGCAAATAATTACCAGAATGTGATACCTGTATACACCTTACAATCATTCAATACACCAAATATAGTGGACCTATTGTTTATAGTATTAGACATCTTAAAAAAAACAGATCAAAATAACAAAAAACTAAACACAGAGCAATTGACCTTACAAATGAGGCAATAAACTATTAAAACCTGCCATGTGTCCCCATGCTTGTAGTGTATGCCCTTATACATTTCAGTTATTGGTTGTTTGCCTGTGAGAGAGCTTTCACATGTTTATATCTTTATATTGTTACTTGGATGGAGAGTTGTCTCATTGGCACTCACACCACATCTTCCTATATCTTTTTACTGCAGGGTTTGTTACTTGTGCTGTGTGGATGCAGTAGAATGTGTCCCCATGCTTGTAGTGTATGCCCTTATATATTTCCGGTTGTTTGCCTGTGAGAGAGCTTTCACATGTTTATATCTTTAAATTGTTACTTGGATGGAGAGTTGTCTCATTGGCACTCACACCACATCTTCCTATATCTACAGACTATATAAAAAAGAAGATGTGGTATGATTGCCAATGAGACAACTATCCACAAAAGACCAAAATGACACAGACATTAACAACTATAGGTCACCGTACGGCCTTCAACAAAGCAAAGCCCATACCATGAGAGCCGTGGTGTAGTGGTTAGTGCATCGGACTATTAACACGAGGGTTCCTGGTTCGATTCAATTTTCGGCTCTCCCTTGACACCATTCGCGAGTATGGTCTTGAGGAAACGATGATAGTCCGTCGGACGGGGACGATAAATGGCTGACCCGTGTTAAGAGAGAGCCATATCTCTTGCACGTTAAAGACACCCTTGTAGATTTCGAAAAAAAGAGTAGGCTAATGCCGCTACAAGGCAGCACTCGCACCCGCAAAGTGGAAAGGGATTAATATAAGTTGCAAAACTTGTTTCCCAATCCACTATAAATAAATATGTTTAAACTAAAGCCCATACCGCATAGTCAGCTATAAAAGGCCCTGATAAGACAATGTAAAACAATTCAAACCAGAAAACTAATGGCCTTATTTATGAAAAAAAATGAACTGAAAACAAATATGTAACACATAAACAAACGACAACCACTGAATGTACAGGCTCCTGACTTGGGACAGGCACATACATAAATAATGTAGCTTGGTTAAACATGTTAGCGGGATCCCAACCCACCCCTTTACCTGGGACAGTGGTATAACAGTACAACATAAGAATGATCATATCACTATGTGAGATATAATAGTGTACTCATCATTAACAACAGTAAATAGTCTTTGACTGTTATCTAGTCTGTGTTGACATGTTGTCTATAAGGTCACTGTACTCACCACTGACAATGACTGTTATCTAGTCTATGTTGACATGTTGTCTATAAGGTCACTGTACTCACCACTGACAATGACTGTTATCTAGTCTATGTTGACATGTTGTCTATAAGGTCACTGTACTCACCACTGACAATGACTGTTATCTAGTCTATGTTGACATGTTGTTTATAAGGTCACTGTACTCACCATTAACAATAACTGTTAATCTAGTCTGTGTTAACATGTTTTTTATAAGGTCACTGTACTCGATCACCATTAACAATGACTGTTAATCTAGTCTGTGTTGACATGTTGTTTATAAGATCACTGTACTCACCATTAACAATGACTGTTAATCTAGTCTATGTTGACATGTTGTCTATAAGGTCACTGTACTCACCATTAACAATGACTGTTATCTAGTCTATGTTGACATGTTGTTTATAAGGTCACTGTACTCACCATTAACAATAACTGTTAATCTAGTCTGTGTTAACATGTTTTTTATAAGGTCACTGTACTCGATCACCATTAACAATGACTGTTAATCTAGTCTGTGTTGACATGTTGTTTATAAGATCACTGTACTCACCATTAACAATGACTGTTATCCAGTCTGTGTTGACATGTTGTTTATAAGGTCAATGTACTCACCATTAACAATAACTGTTAATCTAGTCTTTGTTGGCATCGTAAATATAGCTCAACTTGCAGACTTTTTATACGTTCAGGTATTTCACATCCAATTTTTTATGGAAATATTCTTTATAAAGCTCAAAGGTGTCAGTATTCACCTCAGGAACTTACAAACCCTTTGAATAGACTTATTAAGAAGGGATATAATTACGATACTGTTGTCAAATCATTAAAGATTGCATATTTTGGCGTTAATATTGAGTCACTGATAAGGTCTTTGCGTCGGAACTAAACACATTTATTCTAAAAACAGTTGTTGGCATGACACGGGTTATGTTCTTCTCATATATGTTATGATGGTATGATACTAAACCCCTAACGGGAAGGATTGTGCCTGATGTTCATATGATGAAATCATAATCTTTCAGTCAGTTTAATTGAAGTCTGGAGCTGGCATGTCAGTTAACTGCTAGTAGTCTGTTGTAATTTATGTATTATTGTCATTTTGTTTATTTTCTTTGGTTACATCTTCTGACATCAGACTCTGACTTCTCTTGAACTGAATTTTAATGTGCGTATTGTTATGCGTTTACTTTTCTACATTGGTTAGAGGTATAGGGGGAGGGTTGAGATCTCACAAACATGTTTAACCCCGCTGCATTTTTGCGCCTGTCCCAAGTCAGGAGCCTCTGGCCTTTGTTAGTCTTGTATTATTTTAATTTTAGTTTCTCGAGTACAATTTGGAAATTAGTATGGCGTTCATTATCACTAAACTAGTATATATTTGTTTAGGGGCCAGCTGAAGGACGCCTCCGGGTGCGGGAATTTCTCGCTACATTGAAGACTTGTTGGTGACCTTCTGCTGTTGTTTTTTTTATTTAATTGGGTTGTTGTCTCTTTGACACATTCCCAATTTCCATTCTCAATTTTATTTGTTGGCATGTTGTTTATAAGGTCACTGTACGGGGCAGCCCCGATGTTCCGACACCCCGTTAGTCCGACACCCCATTGGTCCGACACCCCACTAGTGCGACACCTCATTAGTCCGACGCCTCATTGGTCCGACCCACCAATAGTCCGACAATACAATTAATCCCGACCAATAGTAGTAAGCTGATACACAGAAACTTACTAATTTGTGAACCTAGTGTTAGACCAGTTTTTAGAGAGCAATGTGACACATCGATAGTACTATTATGTAAATGTTTATCTTTACGAGGAACAACATAAGACAGTATGCATGCCGAAACTGTGAACACATACTTTCCACATCAATTAACCTGTCAATTAACCCGCTATCCGAACGGAATTTCTTACCCCAGGCCCTCACTCCCCCATTGCGGGAGATGCAAACAACAATCGTCATCTTCAATTTATTTATTGGTAAATGAATTGATTTCAATATTGTTGATTAGAGCTGGGAACAGTATATCTATATTTTTTAATTTGGCTGAAATTTATTTCATTTATAAAAGCTAGCAATATGAAAGGAGATGAGGTATGATTACCAATGAGACAAATCTCCACAAGAGACCAAATGACACAGAAATTAACAACTGCTGGATTATATAACCTTCAACAAGGAGCAAAGCCCATATTGCATAGTCAGCTGTAAAAATCCAAACAACAAACATAATGTATAAAAAAGAAGATGTGGTATGATTGCCAATGAGACAACTATCCACAAAAGACCAAAATGACACAGACATTAACAACTATAGGTCACCGTACGGCCTTCAACAATGAGCAAAGCCCATACCGCAAATTAGTCGGCTATAAAAGGCCCCGATAAGACAATGTTAAACAATTCAAACGAGAAAACTAACGGCCTTATTTATGTAAAAAAGATTAATGAAAAACAAATATGTTGCACAGAAACAAACGAAAACCACTTAATACAGTCTTTTGACTTGGGACAGGCACTTACATACAGAATGTGGCGGGTTAAACATGGGAAAATACTTGTTATAGTTATTCAATCTAACTAGGATACAATTGATATGAAGACTTAAAATATATATACCAAAGAACTGGTCATGATTGAGGATTAAGGTTTTCCATACTAAAATATGCACTGACAAAAAAAAAACATTCTTAAGCATTCGCATTGCAAATGTTAATCTGTCTTTCAAGCACAACAAAATCTACACCTTTTTTCAGAAAATGTATGTATAATTATCACAATCTGGACACTGATAACAGGGTGGTTTCAGTTGGCTAGGCTGACATGGTGTTGTTATTGCAGTCTTAGACTTTTTGGCAGGTAAAGGTTCAAAATCTTCATCTGAAAAACCCAGCAGTGTCAGACTCTGGTTAGCATTCTAGTAAACCATCAAAGTCCATTCCATCAGACCAAGAAGAGAAGTTCTCTTTCTTCTTCTTCTGTGGGTTTTTTAAGGACGGCTTTCCTACTGGAAATTGCGCCCTATATGTTCCTAATGTTGTTGTTTTTTTAATTAAAAAAAAAAAAATAGGATCTACTTATTGTTTGTACTTTTTTTTTTTTTTTGACTTTTGTTGTGAGTTTTACAAGAACCTAGTGTGTCGCTTTTTTTTTTTTTTTATCAGATGTTACTTATTTGCTTTTGAAATATACGTCTTAAGTTTTGATCAGTGGTCCCGTGAGAATCGTGTATACGCACTATCCCACGGAGGTACTAACCTTGGTAGTGTAGGTTAATTGCAAACTGGAACCAGACATTGACCTGTTCTCTGTCTGGTGATCAGTCAGAAGTTCTCTTTCTCGTACATGGTTAGCAAATGAATGATTTGCATTTACAAACTTCATTCTCTATGTTGTAGGCTTGTGTGTATTTTGTCATGAATGCTGAAGAATCATGATCAAAGCAAGCTTTTTCGGTGGGCTTGTGTTTTTCATAATATTTTCATCATTTTTAAGTAGGATCATAATTGTTTTAATTGCGTTAATTAAATCTTTTGATCCGCAATCAATTTCGAAATTACATTTTAATCAGCTAAAAAAGCAGTTTCATGAAAACAATTATTTATATTGAAACCTTAAATTTAATGAGGACTTGTATAAACAAGAAACGTTTTTTTTATTCAAACACTAGAATTATGCTTTCCTCAAGCTATTTTTGTAATTATTTCACTATGCTTCTTTATTTAAAAGAATTATCCATGGGTTTCTAATTTAATAATTGGAAACTAAAATAAATCATTTAAGAACAAGAAAGTTATTTTTCAAGATAAAACGATTTCCTAGAAGAGGTTTGTTTTTATTTTATAAAAAAAAACGTGCCAAAAAACTTTTTATTTATTTAATTGTTGAAAAGTTTTTAATTTGAATAGGGAAGACGATTACAACTATTATTTGCCGTTTTTAATCCAATATTTCTCTTTTTAATTTATTTGTATATTTACAAAAGCGATTCATTATATTTCTATTTCAATGAATGAAGAAAGACAAGTTTCCAAAACCAATAGTTTTGAGCTGTTTCGAATAGGAAATGTAGAGCCGTTAATTATCGACCATTACACCGAATACGTATTTATACCATGTCCGTTACCGTATCATGTAATTTATTAATTAACTACACGACAAGGAAATCGGCGACAATGGTGGCACGGTAGTATTTCCTGGGCCATAAGGGATAATGATAGCCTTTTTAGAATTTTCACCACTTTCTAACACCTGCAAAAAATTCTACATTCACAGTTAACTGAAGTACTTGAATCATTTTACCATTCAGAAATGAATTTGAATATGTATCATGACCGTTTACTTTTTTTGCTATTTTTAAAATCCTAAGGCCACTAGTACTTTTAGGTCATTTATGGTGCAGTGAATGCAAAATTAAAAAAAATTCTCAAAAATTCATTTTCATCTGTATGTAAAAAAAAATCATATTTTTCTACACCTGATTCATCACTCAGTTTGGGAAAGTATCATATGTTCAGTTGATACTGTATTTTTTGTCCAATCACACTGTTTAGATACATTTACCTAAGTAGGGTACACAAAAGAGCAACCTAAATTCTGGAAAGCAAATACTACCGTGCCACCTTAACCAAGACATAACAAACTTGAAACCAGTCGTGACACCTATGATGCATAGATTTCTTATTTTGGAACATATTACAATAAAGAATACCAGTCTGCACTCATTTCTTACAAAAAAAAATATCAAACATTCCATCCCTACCCCATCTGGCAGATTTTCACTTTTTTTTATCTTCCCATTTTTACTTAAGGAGTGAACAAAACCCAAATATATGATGTTTCAAATAAACACAGAAGTCAAACATGGTGATTCAGGAGGAATTAGTGGATTGCCAACTCTGTTTATGGTTAATCTGACTGAAAGAAACAGTTTTAGCACCAAATCATGAAAACTAGTATTAAAGTCCATTCCACATTTTACAGCATGCCTTATATTACTTTAAACATTTCCAGATTATGAGGATAATACAACAAGAGTCTTTAAATTGTAGTAAACTATTATTCCAAAATCTGTTTGACAATACATGTACTAGAACACATCTCTGAGTTGACTGTTTGTCTATTTCTCATGTATGCATTAAGTTAAATTATGTCCCCTTACATAATCAATTTGCCTTTATTGTGCTTTTCACTGTCAGAAAATCTTAACAACAAATGGCATATATATCTAAATCTGATGGACATTTTTGCCACCAGTCAGATTTGCTCTAAAAGCCTCAGTTTCAGAGATATAAACAAAAAACTGCATTTTACTCTATGTACTATTTAAGCCAGGTCAGCCATTTTGGTTCGCGGACAGGGTCATCGGACACATGTTTAAACAATATACTCTTATGATGATAGTGGACAAGTTTGTTTACATTTTGTCTTAGAAGTTTCAGAGGAGAAGATTTTTGTAAAAGATTACAAAAATTTTAGAAAAATTGGAAAAATTGACTATAAAGGGCAAAAACTCCTGAAGGTGTCAACTGACCATTTTGGTCATTTGACTTATTTGTAGATCTTACTTTGCTAAACACTATTGCTGTTTACAGTTTATCTCTATCTATAATAATATTCAAGATAATAACCAAAAACGGCAAAATTTCCTTTAAATTACCAATTATGGGGCAGCAACCCAACAACGGGTTCTCCGATTCATTTAAAAATTTCAGAGCAGATAGATATTGACCTGATAAACAATTTTACCCCTCGACAGATTTGCGCTTAATGCCTTGGTTTCAGAGATATAGACCAAAATCTACATCTTACCCCTATGTTCTATGTTTAGCCATGGTGGCTATCTTGGTTGGTTGGCCGGGTCACCGGACACGTTTTTTAAACTAAATACCCAAATGATGATTGTGGCCAAGTTTGGTTTAATTTGGCCCAGTAGCTTCAGAGGAGAAGATTTTTGTAAAAGTTTACGACGGACGACGACGACGATGCCGGACACAAAGTGATGAGAAAATCTCACTTGGCCCTTCGGGCCAGGTGAGCTAAAAATGAACGAAAAACAAATATGTAACACATACACAAACGACAACCACTGAATTACACAGGCTCCTGACTTGGGACAGGCACATACATACATAATGTGGCGGGATTAAATATGTTAGCGGGATTCTAACCTGGGACAGTGGTATAACAGTACAACATAAGAACGAACTATACAAATCAGTTGAAAATGGCTTAACTTATCAGATGGACAAAAATACAAGTGCACGTGGCCGGGTACTTGTACATCCTAACAACAAATACATGTAGACATTATTGATAATTCCCCATTTCCATTCTCATTTTACTAGTAACAGATCTGTAAGCATGTTTTTGAGTGTTTGAATTTGATATATCTTTTGATGTACGAATGCAGTTTGCAATTATGTTTTCGTCCGTTCAGTATTTCAAGCATTCGCATATAGTTATATATAATTTCATAATATACGTTGAAGTGTCGGACTAACGGGGTGTCGGACTAGTGGGGTGTCGGACTATTGGGGTGTCGGACCAATGGGGTGTCGGACTAACCGGGTGTCGGAATATCGGGGCGACCCCCACTGTACTCACCATTAACAATGACTGTTAAGGTCAAGTTACAGTAAATGGGCTTTGTCACAGATTCCAGTAAAATTTAGCATACAACTCTGGCTCGATGAACTTCAACTGAAAATCGAAAAAATAATGCATTTATCTCAATTATCATTTGAAATATTATTAATTGAATACTTACAAAATGGGTGAACATTTGTATTGCATAGAAAGCACATAAAATCGGCCAAAACCCTCCTAAAATTTGTTTTTAAATCGCCAAATCTGTAAACAACATAGATTTTTCTTAAAAAACTATATGTTGTTGATACATATATTTCCGTTATAATGATGCAAAATAAAAATAGGGTCACCGACTTCGTTTTTATGGTATACATCAGGTCCGAGACCACCATTGTCGTCCCTTGATTTTCGTTGTTCACAAATATAGTCCCTAGTGTTGACAGTGGGTTACTTGCCATTAATTTTCATACCCCTTCCAAATTTATTTCTCCATGTTCACTGCCTCAAATTGCAAGAAGGGGGATGAAATTACACTGTAAAAAAATTTGGGTCCAGAATTTTAAAGGAAAGTAGTGATTTGGTCCAGCTGAAAAAGGTTGAAAATGAGCACTTCGGAAGCTGTCAAAAGATTTCAAGACGCCCTAAACATAAAATTGTCCATATTTTGAGTTAGAGACGATGAAGTTTTCTATAAATTTGATATAATTTGTCCCAAAAGTAGTACAACACACTGTAAAAGTTTCTTTGAGAAAGCGCAGGTGGGATTTTTTTTATTTTCATTTATGTTCTAAAAGAAATGCACTACGAATTAATTGTGTTCTCGGACCTAAGAGGTGAAATCTGTAAATATAGAATTTGTACTCTGGCAACTTCCCTAAATGATTTGATGGTGTCAACTTGTCAAATAGCATGAAACTTAAGGATTTAAACTTTTATTTTATAGAATTTCTGCAAAAATTACCAATTTTGCATTTTATGGTCAAAATAGGCATTTTATAACTTTTTCAATATTGATGCATAAATGGCATCCTGACTTTCTATCTGACAGGTTTTTATGGGTCAATATTTGTGTTTCTATGCCTTTACCTGCTTCTTTTACTTATTTATGAACTCTGAATCTACAGAAAAGAAGTTTATCTCAGATAAAATGTGCAAAATGTGTTGTATAAATGACCCTTGTCTAACGCCTTGTTTGGATGAAGGCAATAGTGGGGAGCTTGGTATATAAAATTTGATGTCCATATTACAGACCTCACTAAATTTGTATCAAATGCACTTTACAATGTCTATTGTACCTGTTCCATTTCTCATAATAAATTTCTTTTCTTCTGTAGGATAGCAAGTGGTTTAAATATAAGCCTGTTGAGAATAAATTGCATGCAAGTTTTTCCCTAAAAAGGCAAAAATCTTTGTTTCAGCCCATACTGCTTGTAAGAAAAGTTAATTGCAAGAGTCTTTTTGTGCTCAGATTTGTTGTATCATGTCACATGAGTATAGAAATGATAAAAAAGACACAAATTTTTATTTCTTATAGCCTCAATATGCATTTTTTAATGTAAATATGTAGCACGGCCTTAATTGACCCTAAATTTTTTCCAGTCTTACTTGGCCTAAGACCCTTTTAAACTAATATGATATGTTATTTGTAACTTTTCTTTCCATTTAAAGTACTTTAAATACATATGTAAGGATTATTTATAACTAAAAAGCTTCACAAATTAAAAATTGCTGGAAAATATTACATCTTCATGTAAGGCTCCCCTTCATTGAAAAACCTGAATTTTTAGGCACAGGCTCATATAAATTTGACTTTTGAATAATTATGCCAAGTCTGATAAATCAAATGAGTACTCTATTGCTTTTAGTACATGATAAGTTATATGTTAAGGCATTTAAAAAGTATTTTTTTGCAATATTTTAATTTTTAAAGCCCCAAATGTTGATAGTTGAAATTTTTCAATTTTAACGTCAAAATTTTACACTCAAAGATGAGTATAGAACTTAACTTAATGTCTATAATGTACATCCTATTGTCATGAAACTTTGTAAGCAGTGTTATAATACATTAAGCTTTGTTCATACCAAGTTTTTTTAAGATTTGTCAACTCTTTCTACCCTATTAGGTCCGAGACCACCATTGTCGTCCCTTGATTTTCGTTGTTCACAAATATAGTCCCTAGTGTTGACAGTGGGTTACTTGCCATTAATTTTCATACCCCTTCCAAATTTATTTCTCCATGTTCACTGCCTCAAATTGCAAGAAGGGGGATGAAATTACACTGTAAAAAAATTTGGGTCCAGAATTTTAAAGGAAAGTAGTGATTTGGTCCAGCTGAAAAAGGTTGAAAATGAGCACTTCGGAAGCTGTCAAAAGATTTCAAGACGCCCTAAACATAAAATTGTCCATATTTTGAGTTAGAGACGATGAAGTTTTCTATAAATTTGATATAATTTGTCCCAAAAGTAGTACAACACACTGTAAAAGTTTCTTTGAGAAAGCGCAGGTGGGATTTTTTTTATTTTCATTTATGTTCTAAAAGAAATGCACTACGAATTAATTGTGTTCTCGGACCATCAACAAAGTTGCGTTAGTTGTGAAAAAGCCAACAAAACGTCGAAATAATCGTAACGTTATCGCGTTGCAGGCCATAAAACGTTGATTTTCAACGTTTTTCATTACTAACAAGGTAACAAGGTAACAAATTGATTATTAGACTGTATTAGACAAAAAAAGAAGTTGGTGACCCTATGATTATTTTATATCATTAAAACAGAAATTTATGTGTCAACAATATATAGTTTTTTAAGAAAAATCTATGGAGTAGAATTAGAGATTTGGCGATTTTAAGACAAATTTTAGATGGTTTTTCGCCGATATTATGTGCTTTCTATACAAATATTTACCCATATCAAAAGAAATCAATCTGCAATTTTTCAGATAATAAAAGAGATAAATGTATTATTTTTTCAATTTTCAGTTGTACTTCAACGAGCCAAGGTTGTATGCAAAATTTTAGCAAAATCTCGAACATAACCCATTTACTGTTCCTTCACCTTAATCTAGTCTGTGTTGACATGTTGTTTATAAGGTCACTGTACTCACCATTAACAATAACTGTTAATCTAGTCTTTGTTGGCATTGTGTGCAGTAGATCAGTGTATGTTAACTGGAATTCTAGTTGAAGTATATCTGAAGAATTTCCTATCTTTATTTCAATGAAGTCGACAGGTTCACTGTAATCTACGTTTAATTTTCCCTGAAAACAAATCATAGCCGTCTAAAAGAAAACTGCTTGACTTACAAATTTGAATAAGCACAGGTTTGCTCTATATACTTCTTACTGCTAAACTAGAGGCTCTAAAGAGCCTGTGTTGCTCACCTTGGTCTATGTGAATATTAAACAAAGAACACAGATGGATTCATGACATGGTCATGTGTTTGTTGATTTTTCTTTACAAAACATTCTTGCTGCTTACAATTATCTCTATCTATAATTAACTTGAACAAGTAATTTCAGGGGGAAAATGTTAGTGAAAATCTACAAATTTTGTGAAAATTGGTAAAAATTGAAAATGAAGGGCAATAACTCCTTAGGGGGTCAATTGACCATTTTGGTCATACTGACTTATTTTTAGGTCTTACTTCGCTGTACAGCATTGCTGTTTACAGTTTAACTCTATCTATAATAATATTCAAGATCATTACATAAAACTGCAAAATTTCCTTAAAATTACCACTTCTGCCAGTTATCTGATTTATCTGAAAATTCCAGGGCAGATAGATCTTGACCTGATCAACAATATCACTTGATTTGCTCTAAATGCTTTGGTTTTTGAGAACTTTATAAGCCAAAAACTGCATTTTACCCCATTGTTCTATTTTTAGCCATGTAGGCCATCTTGGTTGGTTGGCCAAGTTACCAGACACATTTTTTAATAAGATACCCCCATGACGACTGTGGCCAAGTTTGGATTAATTTGGCCCAGTAGTTTCAGAGTAGAAGATTTTTGTAAAAGATAACTAAGATTAACGAAGAATGGTTAAAAATTGACTATAAAGGGCAATTACTCATAAAGGGGTCAAATGACCATTTTGTTAATGTTGACTTATTTGTAAATCTTACAACACTGAACATTATTGCTGTTTACAGTTTATCTTTATCTATAACAATATTCAAAATAATAACCAAAACAGCAAAATTTCCGTAAAATTACCAATTCAGGGGCAGCAACCCAACAACGGGTTGTCGAATTCATCTGAAAATCAGATAATCTTGACCTAATGAACAATTTCACCCCTGTATTAAAGATTTGCTCTAAATGCTTTGATTTTTGAGTTATAAGCCAAAATCTGAATTTTACCCCTATGTTCTATTTTTAGCCAATGCGGCCATCTTGGTTGGTTGGCTGGGTCACACCACACATTTTTTACACAAGATACCTCAATGATGAGTGTGGCCAAGTTTGGTTAAATTTGGCCCAGTAGTTTCAGAGGAGAAGATTTTTAGTAAAACTTAACGACGGACGAGACAACGAAAGCCAAGTGATGAGAAAAGCTCACTTTGGCCTTTAGTCCAGATGAGCTAAAAAATCTTATTTAAGTATAAGTGTAATTATTCCTATAAAAGGGAGGGGTCTGACCTTTATCAGCACTCCTGCATTGGGTGTTGTTTTGCTAGAGGTTTTCACAGTTGATACCTTCTTGCTTTGGGAATAATTGTTTCAAAATTTTCAGGATGTCAGGATTTGAATTTCTTTGTTTTTAAGCCTGGGATTGTTTTTATCTATTTATAAAGACAGTCTACTAGCTATATCTGCAAAATTAAACTTGTTAGTAAAATCATGATAATTATCTTGCCTTTCTTATCATTTTAATAATTAAAAATGTCTGTTCTTGTTTTCCCAATCTTGTCATTAGGGAACAACCACTCAAACTTCAAAGTTGGTCTCGCATTGATAAACTTCTAAACAATTTTCTGACTTGGGCAAAGAAACATAACACTCCACCCCCTTACCTGCCAACCCCTTTTTCTGAGTTCATCCTAGTCCAAATATATAGACTACATTCATCCAGACAATGATCACATTGATTTCAAATTATTTTAGGATTAAAATTCTTGTTTTTTCAGTTATGTCATTCATTAACAACCCGAATGAGAAATATGAAACATTGAACTTGAAGGCCTTAAGGTTACCTTTAACTTCAGAAACAGATTTAGGGGAAGGCTACCGGGATCATACAACATGTACAAAGTCAATGGATATATGTATGCTTAATGTAGACTTTTTACCTGTTGCACACCAAACTTTTATTGTTTTGGGCCCCCGTTACCCCTTTTTTCAATGTATCCTGGATCCTTATTTGAGTTTCTTTTTTGGACTTTGGTCTATGAATATAATCCCAAAACACAATCCGAGTCTTGTCTTTTGTAGTATGGAACATTGTAGTGAAATTTCAGATAGATCCATACATTTAAACATAAGTTATTGTCTGGAAACTACAAAAATGATATTTTGGCCCTTTTTGGATTGTAATTCCTACATGTTTTTGGGAAGTTATCCAAAGCTCGATCCCAGACTTCCCTTTTGTGATATGGAACCTTGTGGTACAATGTCAGCAAGATTCATACACTTACAGTTATAGTCAGAGAACTAGCAAAATGCCCTTTTTGCCCCTTTATTCCTAAACTGTTTGCCCCATAACTATGGCAAGCCAAAGTGGACAAAAAGAGCTATTTTCTAATATTAAAAAATGATTTTCTAATATTAAAAAATCATTTTCTAATATTAGAAAATCATTTTTTAATATTAGAAAATCATTTTTTAATATTAGAAAATCATTTTCTAATATTAAAAATTAAGGTACTTTTTAATATAGAAAATGATTTTTTAATATTAAAAAATCATTTCTTAATATTAGAAAATCCTTTTTTAATATTAGAAAATCCTTTTTTAATATTAGAAAATCATTTTTTAATATTAGAAAATCATTTTTTAATATTAGAAAACCATTTTTTAATATTAGAAAATCATTTTCTAATATTAAAAAGTACCTTATTTTTTAATATTAGAAAATGATTTTCTAATATTAAAAAATGATTTTCTAATATTAGAAAATGATTTTCTAATATTAGAAAATGATTTTTTAATATTAGAAAATGATTTATTAATATTAGAAAATGAATTTGTAATATAAGAAATTACTTTTGATTTTCTAATATTAGAAAATGCATTTCTTATATTAAAAAATGATTTTCTTATATTAGAAAATGATTTTCTAATATTAAAAAATGAATTTCTAATATTAAAAAATGAATTTCTAATATTAAAAAAACATTTAGTAATATAAGAAAATGAATTTCTAATATAAGAAATTACTTTTGATTTTCTAATATTAGAAAATGAATTTCTAATATTAAAAAATGATTTTCTAATATTAGAAAATGATTTTCTAATATTAGAAAATGATTTTCTAATATTAAAAAAGGATTTTCTAATATTAAGAAATGATTTTTTAATATTAAACCAGATGCTCCGCAGGGCGTAGCTTTATACGACTGCAGAGGTTGAACCCTGAACGGTTGGGGCAAGTATGGACACAACATTCAAGCTGGATTCAGCTCTAAATTTGGATTGTGATTAAATAGTTGACACAGCATAGGTTTCTGACACAGAATGAATGTGTTCTAATGAAATTAAAATTTTTGTTTTCTCTTAGAGCAATTCACTATGCTGTTGAATATTATTCCTCTCAAAAAAATGTTTGAAGAAATTTTCTCTTTATTTATGAAATTTCAAATGAGAAAATTGAACCCAATTTTTTAATCACATCCCCCTTTCCCTTATTCCAAAACTAATCTCAATTAAAATTTCTAATGGAGTTTGCAACAATTACTACTGATTTAAATACATCATAAAATATTAAGATGTAAAAAAAAATGCTTGTTATCACTGAATGGTAAAGATTATTTTAATTTATCAGTTGGTAGTAAAAAGTGAATATACATTGTATATTGTATATATAACAAAGATTTAAGTTGATTCTGGACAAAGAAAGATAACTCCAAATAAAAAAATTCTTACAATTAGATATTTCTTGCTTTCTATTCTAGACAAAGAAAGATAACTCTAATTAAAAACAAAATTGCTATTTCACAATATTTTGCAATAAGATATTTCTTGCCATTGCACAATACTGTGCAATTGAAAAGACTTGCTATTGCACAAAACTTAATATAATAATTTTAGATCCTGATTTGGACCAACTTGAAAACTGGGCCCATAATCAAAAATCTAAGTACATGTTTGGATTCAGCATATCAAAGAACCCCAAGATTTCAATTTTTGTTAAAATCAAACTAAGTTTAATTTTGGACCCTTTGGACTTGAATGTAGACCAATTTGAAAACAAGACCAAAAAGGAGGAATCTACATACACAGTTAGATTTGGCATATCAAAGAACCCCATTTATTCAATTTTTGATGAAATCAAACAAAGTTTAAATTTTGACCCCGATTTGGACCAACTTGAAAACTGGGCCGATAATCAAGAATCTAAGTACATTTTTAGATTCAGCATATCAAAGAACCCAACCGATTAATTTTTTGTCAAAATCAAACGAAGTTTAATTTTGGACCCTTTGGACCTTAATGTAGACCAATTTGGAAACAGGACCAAAAGTTAAAAATCTACATACACAGTTAGATTCAGCATATCAAAGAACCCCAATTATTCAATTTTGATGAAATCAAACAAAGTTTAATTTTGGACCCTTTGGGCCCCTTATTCCTAAACTGTTGGGACCAAAACTCCCAAAATCATTACCAACCTTCCTTTTATGGTCATAAACCTTGTGTTTAAATTTCATAGATTTCTATTTACTTATACTAAAGTTATGGTGCGAAAACCAAGAAAAATGCTTATTTGGGTCCCTTTTTGGCCCCTAATTCCTAAACTGTTGGGACCTAAACACCCAAAATCAATACCAACCTTCCTTTTGTGGTCATAAACATTGTGTTTAAATTTCATTATTTTCTATTTACTTTAACTAAAGTTATTGTGCGAAAACCAAGAATTATGCTTATTTGGGCCCTTTTTTGGCCCCTAATTCCTACACTGTTGAAACCAAAACTCCCAAAATCAATCCCAACCTTTCTTTTGTGGTCGTAAACCTTGTGTCAAAATTTCATAGATTTCTTTTAACTTAAACTAAAGTTATAGTGCGAAAACCAAGAAAATGCTTATTTGGGCCCTTTTTGGCCCCTAATTCCTAAAATGTTGGGACCAAAACTCCCAAAATCAATACCAACCTTCCTTTTATGGTCATAAACCTTGTGATTAAATTTTATAGATTTATATTCACTTTTACTTAAGTTAGAGTGCGAAAACTAAAAGTATTCGGACGACGACGACGTTGACGACAACAACGACGACGACGACGCCAACGTGATAGCAATATACGACGAAATTTTTTTCAAAATTTGCGGTCGTATAAAAATCTAAGTACATGTTTAGATTCAGCATATCAAAGAGGCCCAAGAATTTAATTTTTGTTAAAATCAAATTTAGTTTAATTATGGACCCTTTGGACCTTAATGTAGGCCAATTTGAAAACGGGACCAAAAATGAAGAATCTACATACACAGTTAGATTTGGCATATCAACGAACCCCATTTATTCAATTTTTGATGAAATCAAATAAAGTTTAATTTTGGACCCAGATTTGGACCAACTTGAAAACTGGGCCAATAATCAAGAATCTAAGTACATTTTTGGATTCAACATATCAAAGAACCCAACCGATTCATTTTTTGTCAAAATCAAACTAAGTTTAATTTTGGACCCTTTGGACCTTAATGTAGACCAATTTGAAAACATGACTAAAAGTTAAGAATCTACATACACAGTTAGATTCGGCATATCAAAGAACCCCAATTATTCAATTTTGATGAAATCAAACAAAGTTTAATTTTGGACCCTTTGGGCCCCTTTTTACTTAACTGTTGGGACCAAAACTCCCAAAATCAATACCAACCTTCCTTTTATGGTCATAAACCTTGTGTTTAAATTTCATAGATTTCTATTTACTTATACTAACGTTATGGTGCGAAAACCAAGAAAAATGCTTATTTGGGTCCCTTTTTGGCCCCTTATTCCTGAACTGTTGGGACCTAAACTCCCAAAATCAATACCAACCTCCCTTTTGTGGTCATAAACATTGAGTTTTAATTTCATTGTTTTCTATTTACTTAAACCAAAGTTATTGTGCGAAAACCAAGAATAATGCTTATTTGGGCCCTTTTTTGGCCCCTAATTCCTTAACTGTTGAAACCAATACTCCCAAAATCAATCCCAACCTTTCTTTTGTGGTCATAAACCTTGTGTCAAAATTTCATAGATTTCTATTCACTTAAACTAAAGTTATAGTGCGAAAACCAAGAAAATGCTTATTTGGGCCCTTTTTGGCCCCTAATTCCTAAAATGTTAGGACCAAAACTCCCAAAATCAATACCAACCTTCCTTTTATGGTCATATACCTTGTGTTAAAATTTCATAGATTTCTATTCACTTTTACTAAAGTTAGAGTGCGAAAACTAAAAGTATTTGGACGCCGACGACGACGCCAACGTGATAGCAATATACGATGAAATTTTTTTCAAAATTTGCGGTCGTATAAAAAGCATTTTCTAATATTAAGAAATCATTTTCTAATATTAGAAAATCATTTTCTAATATTAATAAATAGACTTTTTCTTTTTTTAATATTAGAAAATGATTTTTTAATATTAGAAAATGATTTTCTAATATTAGAAAATGATTTTCTAATATTAGAAAATGATTTTCTAATATTAGAAAATAGCTCTTTTTGTCCACTTTGGCTTGCCATACATAACACCTTACATGAACCTTCTACTTTTGGTTTAAAACATCCAAATACTTATACACAAGTTAATATCCTGAAACTAGAAAAATACTTGTTTTTGGCCCCTAATTCTTAAACTGTTGGGACCATCATCCGCAAAATTTTTCCCAACCTTCCTTTTGTGGTATTGAACCTTCTTAATTTTTTTTATAGAGATCCATTCTTATTATACTTAAGCCATTGTCCAAAATCTAATGTGTCTTTGGACCATGAAAACGAAAAAACAACAACAGCATACCATTATAGGATCTCCAAAAATTGTTTGCAGTCATATAAAAAGGCTAAACTAACTTTTTCTGAAAGTTTCAAACAATGACAGGTTCACCAAAAAAGTTGCGTTTCTGCGGAAAAAAATCATACCATTTTGTGAATGAAAGGGAAAGTAGATCCTTGCCCTTATGAAACTGAATTGTTTGCCGCAAACTTAGTCTGCTGCAAGCTTGCGGCAAACAAAAAGTTTGCAGGAACACAGAAAATAGTGTTTGCAGATGTTTGCAGCTAGCTGCAAACCTCTGGCAAACAATTGCAGAAGACTGTTTTATATGTTTGCCGCAAGATTGCAGAAAACTTTGACCATTCTATATGTCTCCCAGAACATTGCAGGAATTACACAATATTGACTGGGCATGCCTAGTTGGCACTTCCTGGATGCTAACAATTTGAAATTGTGGCTAGGTCATGTTGGTTGTGTTTGGAAATGCATTTCACATATAAGATATTTGGTTCATTAATATGGGATAATCAGTACGTAATTTTGTAAGTACAAATGATTCATAGAACTTCATGTTTTAATGAAATAAAAACAGGAAGTTGTCAAGTGATCAATCTGAAAACACATCACACGGTATAGCTGACTTAGTTAAACCCAGAAACCAAATTTCAGAAATCCTTGTATTGTAGTTTCTGAGAAAAATGTGACGAAAAATATTCATGGGACGGACGGACGGACTGACAGAGGGAAAACAGTATACCCCCCTTTTTTAAAGTGGGGGTATAATTAATGTTATCATCATACATAATTAAGTAAGCAATTATATATACATGTATGTGTTATTGAAAAACTTAAGCCATTATAAGTTTGAATTTGTAACTGATGTACTGCACCATCATGATCATGATAAGATTAATTTAAATTCTGTAATGCAATTATTACCTAGCTTTATAGTCTCAATACACATTTGAGATTTTACCTTGTTCATTTTTTAATACAGGTATATTATGTCATTTGAGAATGACTTCTGCCCCTTTTTCAAAACTCAAATGCATGTATGTATTTCCTTAAATCTCATGAGTTTGCAAGAATTCTTCCAATGACAGTTTGTATAAAGACAGGAATTGACTTTTATAAAATTTTGTGTAATTTTTGAAAGAGATCATTTTAAATTGAATGTGTCTTCACACATGACATTAGTATATGTGTAGTTCCTGCAAGTTTGCAACAAACAATTGCAGCAAACTTGCAGCAAATCTAATTTGCATAATTATGTTTGCAGCAAACAATTGCCGCAAGCTTCCGTCAAATCTAATTTGCATAATTATGTTTGCAGCAAACAATTGCCGCAAGCTTGCGTCAAATCTAATTTGCATAATTATGTTTGCAGCAAGCTTGCTGCAAATTTCAGTTGCATGGTAAAATGGTTGCAGCAAGTTTGCAGAAAACATTTGCTGCAAACTTGTGGCAAATGTTTGCTGCAGGTCTTTTTTTCAGTGAGGGTGATACTGACATTATCAGTGATTTCACATCAAAGGAGAAATGCACAAATTACCTATAAACCATAATCATGATTATGCATCCTGCAAAAGGGGGTATAATTAATTCAGTCAGAAAACAACCATGGGTTCAGACAGAATGGTTGAATTACAAGCAGAGAAAACTTATGACCATATTCACAGTGTGACATCATTAGATGACAATACAAATATTAAACATTCCTTTACAGTCACAGAGAATCAATGTTGCAATGTAGGTTCTACTATATATAATCAATCTTTAATTTCACCATTGGCAAAGAGATAGTTTGATTTGTATTTCAAATTTTAAGATAGATTTTGACTGGCAAAAGTCCATTTCTAATGTCCTTATTTACCTGTACAATTTTTGCCTCTTCTCTTCTAGTAATAAATGCAAACAAGTAATCATTTAGTTTAAGCAGAAACTGTCTAGGGTCTACTTTCAGTAATGTTTCTTCTAAATCCAAGACAGGAATAAAACCAGGAAAAGAATGTCTCATCACTTTGAAATTCTCGTTTTCCAAATCCTGAATTTCTAAGTAAAAGGTCTCATGACAAACGCCTTTGTGTGATGTGTCATAACTGAATATAATGTTGGTATTGTCAACAGAAAACACTGAAAATCCTAAAATAAAAACTGAATGTGTAAATATAGTTGTTTAGTAATATAAAGAAATGTTTGCTCGGTTTGCAACAAAAATCAATAATTTCCATTAAATGTAAAAAATGTATTGATATGCATAGATACAGGTGCTAGAAAGCTCCTACAAGTCCCATGAACAAATGACCTGTAAACCAAGAGTAATCTCTCACCTTTGTGCAATTTGGATAGTATGATAAAAAATTCAAAATTCAAAATTCAACACCTGAACATGCATGACATGTGAAGTTTAACTATGCAACACATTTAATGTAAATAAACCATGACTAAAAGTGCAGGGCAAAATAACCTCTGCAAAAAATGAGAAATTCAAATGCTTATATAACTGCCTATTAAATAACCTATTAAAAGTTTTTCCCTTCAAGTTGGTATATATATATAAACACACACTTAAACATGCGAATTTGTAAAATTTTAAAGTTTAAACCATGATCAGGGGTCAGGGCCATATGGTTATCTCCATGCAAAAGAGACAAAACCTATTTAACCCCCTCCACATTTTTGTGTGTGTCAAGAGCATCTGGGCTTTGTAAGTCATGTATGTTTGTTTCTAAATTTTGGTTCATTTATATTTTTTTAGAGTTTCGTGTGGTGTCCATTAATTCCTAAATAGAACACATTTTTATATTAGGGACCAGCTAAGGCCTGCCTCCTGGTGCAGGATTTCTTGCTGGGTTAAAGATCCATTGGTGGGATTTTTTTTTTGCTTTTGGCCAGGTTGTTGTCTTTTTGACACATTCTGTTCTCAATTTTAAAAGTTTACTGACAGGTAATTTTATGTTTTAGTTTTATGTTTTACACCACTTGATTCTTATCACCTGTTAATCTGTAACAATCCATCAAGGTAGACAACTCCTGATGATGACTTTTTACATCAGTTAATTCCTCTGTATCTCTCTCTGGAGTATCTTCTTCCAATGACACATTGTTTTCTGAAATCTATTTAAAAAACTGCTTATTTACTTTTCACATATATGTTTAAAATTATAATGAAAGAGAAGAATTTTCAATGTGCCAAGGTTATTTCAATTGTAAAATGCAAATGTTAAATTAAAATAGTAATACTTTAACATGTAAGTTATGCAAATTATTCAAAGGCAATGAACCATGACTGAAGGTACAGGGTGACACAATCTCATGGAAATACAAATTCATACCAAATCTTTCACCTGACACTAGTGGTTCCTCAGAAGCAAACCTAATCAGGGTGTCCAAGCTGTCACATAATCA
Organism: Mytilus trossulus; assembly: GCF_036588685.1. Lineage (NCBI taxonomy): Eukaryota > Metazoa > Mollusca > Bivalvia > Mytilida > Mytilidae > Mytilus > Mytilus trossulus. Next base: position 46,722,363 of record NC_086383.1, read on the forward strand.
CAAATGTTTTGCCAATATAATCACATAATGATAACTATTTTTTAAAACAAGATAGTCAAATAAAAAAAAAATACAGTCCTACAGATTATCATGAAATATTTGAACTGGTAATCAAATAATCACTATAGAATGGCTAAGTAATCATATAATCAATGAGAAGGCTTGCTTATACACATGTACATTGAAATACATGCTTAATATCATTGACCTTTGGTTCCTGTTCTAATTAAATTTAATCACAAACTGATAAAATTGTTGATGGCGCAGACGCAAGAAACAGCATACTCTGTCAAGGGGAGACAAAAACCCTGAGTATATCATATACTAGTAGGACGTTAAAACAATACAGTATTGGCAGTTTTATATAATAATATGAAGTTGTCTCATTGGCACTCCTACCACATCTTCTTATTTATATTATTTATATATAGCACATTGTAGCACTTTAAAACAATAATTTGGCAATTTTGTACAAACTTGCAGACCTTTGCAAACATAAGATGTATTGACAGCAAAGGAGCTTAATATCAAGATATTTGAATTTGAAGAAAAAAAAATATATATCACAGATAATTTGACTAAAAGTTAAAACAGTAAAAGATTTTGAGAAAAGGGATACATGTCTAAATACATGAAATGATTTGACTATATTAATAAGCAAAGTGGGAAGTAAAATTAAATATTGCACTGTCAATATGACATTTGTTGTAGTTGGTTTATTAAAAAATAATAATACTCAGAACTAAATCAAAAGGAGTTTCCATGGAAAGGTGGACAGATCTTAATAATTTTTCCAATGGACATTTACCATAGTTTCTACAGTCTGTAACTGAATTTTGAGAGCATCTCTTTGTCTTCTTAACTGTACTAGTCTCTGTACTGTCAGTTGTGTGTTATCTGATGTGTTTCTACTCAGATTTTTAGCCTCTAATACTTCCAGAAAGTCCATTTCTACAATGAAAGTGATAAAAGTAAAACAGATGTTTACCCATGTGTACATGATGTATGAAACAATACACACCTGTCACCATACACTCTGCCATATTGGAGGACAAATTAAACAAAACTGCCAGTGATCAGGATAATGTATATTTTTATACAATAACATCCATTTAATGAATCTGATGGTTACAACACACAATCATCACTCTTATCGGAACCAGTCGAGCAGTCACTTTATTCCATTTTTCTTCATAAGATAAGGTATATCATGTATATCATATTATGTATATACAATGTATAAACAAGTCTTAATTGAAACACAATTATAAAAGAAACTTTTTTATATCATGATTTTTTGTATGTTTTCATGCATATCATTTGTCAGTCATACTGTACATACTGTATGAGGATTTTTGTTTTTAACTTTTTTTTATCCATGTTATCAGGTTATTATGGTTATTTCTGCATGGACAATTCATATTTTTCATGATGTATCCCTTTGTCATTGTTTGTGGTCACAACTCCTACAGTTTCAACCTACAAAATTTGTTCTATTTCCCATACTCATGATTCGTTTATTTCCATGGGTAATGAAAGATATTTTTCTGGGATTGATAAAATATGTAAAATGATCATGATGATCTATTATTTGGTGTTCATTTTATTTACTGGATTCAAAACTTCATGCACCTACTGGCTATCATTTTTAACATGTTTAAGAACATTGCAAAATTGACCAATCTACATGTATACCTTTCGATTTGTGTTGTTGTTCAACTTGTTGGGTTTCTATTTTATTAGTCTTACTCCCATACCTTCTTTTATTCTTACATATCCATAATCAAATATATATTGTGAGAAGAAAAAAAAAATTAAAAAATCATACAAGCTTATTGTAGAATACTTCAATATTTCTTTAGATATCCAGGGAAAGTCACTTTTCTCAATGTTTTTCTGGACAAGTAAAATTTAGGGGAGTTTAACTTACCCAAGACAAGTGCTCATGTCATCACAAAAAATATTTCCACTGTTTGCGTTTCTTTTATACACATGTATTATGATGCTTTTTCATATAAAAAGAAGATGGTTTGATTGCCAATGAGACAACTCTCCAGAATCATAACAATAGACCAAATGATTATGACACAGAAATTAACAACTATAGGGCACTATACATGTATGTCCTTTAACATGGCCATTCCAGCAGTCAGCATAATCATTTTTATTGTCTTTAACAATTTTTTTTCTACATGTAGCTGGTTTCTACTATGAAATCACTCCGACTTAAACCATGTTAACAGTTCTGGTTTCAAAATGGCATAAAAAGTGTTAGGTATGCCCTAAAAATTAGGATAGGTAGGGTTAGTGGAAACACATGTATTATATTTTTTGGCCTTACAAATGTACGTGAGAAAAATTCAGGGGAGATTATTCAAACATTATAATTAACTTTCATATTAATTATAAATATAAGTTAGTATATTTTATTTACTTCTTCAAGTAAATAAAGGTTACTTGTACAAGTAGTACCCCTGACTGATTATTTTAAATCAAACACCTGTAATAAATTTTAATTATCCTAATCAAAGATATCATTGTCTCCTTAGTGATGAACCATCAACAATGATCAACATGTTCTTGCTCCAAACATTATCATCAGGGTTCTCACTAGGAAATTTTCATGGTGAGTCCTGGGACTCATCACTTTTAGAAATGGTGAGTCCCAAAAGATTTTGATGAGTCCAGTATGCATGTATTTTTTTTGTGTCATAATATAATGAATTATGACGAAATACAACTTAAACGATGTGTGTTGGGTTGGTAGTTTTTATTAAATTAATACAAATTATGACCTCTTATTAATAGTTATTGTTCAAAATATAAACATGTAACAGACTTCTTTCTGGGTCATTCATATTCTTGATGTGGGGCAACATTGAATAAAATGTTGGTTTGCCAAAGCCAGAGTTCCACAAAAAAGATCAGGGCGATAGGTATGGTTTTATTTTTTATTTTTTTAATATGAATGGACTATTTAATAATAAACTCAGTTAAACAATTTGTCTGGTCATGTTTAGTTACCAAAATTTATCAAAATTACAAAAAAAATAACTTTACAAATTAACCCCTCCCTCTGTACACCCTTTTCCCAATTAAATTAGTATAGATTGAGCTATATACACCAAATTTAACTACTTTCATGGCACTACCATATCAGCTGTTTATTTTAAATGTCTATAAATAGCCAGACTGAGTTGTCTGTTACTTAGGTGTTTCCCCAAGTATTTTTCCCACCTAAAATGATCATGTGACATGTTTAGTAAGAAAATTAGTAAGTAAATTTTATTTAGAGTCAGCATATATATATACCCGGTATACATAATAACAGAGAAAACATGAGCTCTGGTCAGCTCTTTAACCGACTAAACAAAAGAAAACATTTGGTCAAGGAATTCATTTTCTGGATTATTCTGCATTTAATAATTTAGTTTGGATTTTTATTCATTTCATTTAAGGTACAGTCAAGCATTTGTATCTAAAAAAAAATAGTTTGCAAAGATTTTTTTACTTTTCAATTTGACAAATGTCTCATGATCACCGTTCATTGGCTTGTTCAACCATGCAGACAATGTAAATTATAAATCTATCAGCTGTCAGAAATATTGATCTTCTTATCACCAGTCTATGGAAGGTGCGATACGATACAAACTTTTCTTATATCAATGAGCGATATTGTCTTATATCAGCGAGTTGCATTGTGGGAAATCGCAGACGAATGTATACATTTTTATGAAGGAAGGAAGATTTCTCAATATGAAGTAATGATTCTTTTCTTAAAACAGGCTGACATTTAACAAGACATACGTCTGCTGTATAATTTCCATGAATTATTTTAAGTTATACCAAGCAAGGTGTATTTAAAACGAGAAAATTGAATTGTTTAATAAATGAGACATAAATGCACGATTTATCATTTATAGATGTACAAATTCAATTAATGTCATGTAGCAAATTATGTGGAATGCAATTGAGATGAATTCAATTGTTAGATAAGCCAAAATCGCCTATAAGTAAAAGATACTGCTATATTTTAAAATATCAATGCAATGTTTGTCTTATATCATAGCGATATTTTTTTAATATCAAAAATTTATGAATGCGATTCTTTTCTAATATAACTGCTATAGTTTTCTAATATAAAATTAATACGATGATACGTCACAATGCATGTCAAATGAACCGCACACATAATTCACAAACTTAGTTCATGATCGGCTTAATATTTGAGGATCAATATCACTAAAATTTCGTATCTATAACAAAATTAACGCTTACACGATCTTATCATTTTAAAAATGTTGCTTGACCCTATTGATATTTGAAAGTGTTAACAACCTGTTCAGTCTATTGTTTTCAATCACATGGTTTAACCGACTAATTCTATTTGAAGTGATGATGCAATGGTGGAATATAAAAATACGGTTGTAAATAGACTACCAACCTATTAGATTCTAATATAGGTCCAGTGGCAGATCAATGCATTTGAATCGGAACATTTGGTTGGACCCCACCCCCTTATCCTAGGTTTGGAACCCCCTTTTGAAAACAGCTGGATCTGCCCTTGAGGTCCCAATGCTATAGCCTATCCACATGGGTAATATCGAAACAGACAAAAACTAGATATGTCAAAGCAACACGAATTGTCCCGTCTTAAAATGTTGAAAAATCTGCAATTTCAATAACAAACGATGACACAAACATGATGGTAGTCTCACATGTAAAAATTCAGCTCAAAATCTAGAGGCGTATAGAAAAAGAGTCAGTATAACTGTGATTTTCAACAATTTTCAATGTTGTTAATCTTTAATTTTGGCAAAAATTAGCTGAGCAAAACAATTTTAAATCTGCAAATCATCATAGTTAGCTCACATACAAAAAAAAATCAGTCCAATATCTGAAAGCATTTAGAAAAAAAGTCTGTATAACTGAAATTTTCAACAATTTATCAAAGTCCATAGCCCGTAATTGCGACAACAATTAACCAAGCAGAACAAACTTTAAACTTGATCTGTAACTCATCATGGTTAACTCACATAACAAAAATCAGCCCAATATATGAAGGCGTTTAAAAAACAACTACGTATAATGGTTTGTTACGGAATGACGGAATCTGACGACATTGTTTATTAAACCCCATCTGTACTGGCATTTTCAAATTTTGAAAATGGTGGATTGAACCTGGTTATATTGCGCTAAACCTGTCACGTGTAAGACAGTATCATCAAATTCTGTCATATTTATAACGATGCATGAACAAAACAGACATAATAGGTAAAATTGTCAAAATATGGATACAGCAGTCAAATATTAATACTAATAATTACTAATACATTAATATCGATATTACAAAAACACCGTTATGATATTTTAAAAGTATCGCATTGATATTTTGAAAATATCGCATTGTTTATTTATGTTTATAAGAAAAACATAGCACTTCAAATTTTACACGGACATAAACATTAGCTTCTAACTAACTTCTGAATGTATATTTAGACTCAATTGTTGTTTATATTTGAACAATAAGTTTTAAAGTTAGTATTTTCTTAATTTTTCGTTGCTGCAAACAACATTTTCCGCATGGAATGTCTGCATATTTACAATTGATATTAGACAATATCGCTCATTGATATAAGAAAAGTTTTTATCGATACGCTTCTTCCATAGACTGATCACATCGATGTTTTGACATCAACTTCCGGTCTAGTTTCTTGTCAAAACAATGTCATTTCATTAATCTTCTAGGCAAAACGGTGTTTCTGTGAATCAGGGGATACAATCAGGACACGGGTTTAAAAAATGATGCGTCCAGCTCGATTTCCATGCGTCCAGGACGCGTATACGCGTCTTAACGAGAACCCTGATCATGATTATTACAATATCAGAAGATCATGCATATCTATGTCAGAATTGCTGTCCCTCCTTTCTTATTTTTCACTGTGGCAATTTATCACACATGTATACAACCAAAGCATGCAAGCACTTCAAAGCATCTTTGTCCATTGTCATGTATTCCAGATGTGGTTTTAAATATCTATATGTCTATAACAGGGGCGGATCCAGGATTTTAGGTGAGGGGGGTTGCATAAACTTAACAATGCTTAAGTGGAGCGTAAAATTTTCAAAATTATTGAAATGTTCTTCTAGAGTGGGTGCAATGAAGAAGTGTGGTGAGAAATATCTTGTGGTAAAATTAGCAAGAAATTAAAGTTTCAAGCTTAAATCACCCCAATCCATTCCTGACAATCTACAATCACCATAATTAACTAGAAATATGTGAGCTTCTATTCATTGAGACTACCTCTAAATATATATTTACCAGAAAATGGGACTGAACACATATTAGTAGAATACAGACAATCCTGAGTACACAAGCTGACCCACCATAATCTGATAATAAAATCAAGTGAATGTCATGTCAATGGTTACTTGATAACCATGATAACTGGTGTTACATTTCAATCAAATATATTCAGGGGGTTGGGTTTTTGTCTAGTTTAAACATATTTATCTATAGTGAACTTAGAAACTAGTTATTACAAATTATATCAATCCTAATACCACTTTACCATGTTTACAGGTCTGCCTTTTTAGCAGCATATTAACCTGCTTTTTTCAAATTTCTACACAGGTTTTACATGAAAGAAATATTGCTCTCTCTTAACATGGGTTATCCATTATCGTCCCCCTTCCGACAGACTATCTGACATTGTTTCTAAAGACCGTACTTGCATACGGTGTCAAGGGAGAACAGTCCCTGAAATTTTGTTCCCGAAATGGTTTGAATCAGGAATCTTTGTGTTATGCACTGACCACATACTTCCGCAAAATTTATAGGTTGCCAATGAGAAACAAATATTGACAAAGAGATATTTAATAATGATACTTATATTAAATAAAACTAACCTTTCCCTTGAACCAGTATTTCTATCTTTCTGTTTCATTAATAAAAAAAAATCTAACCTACTCTGTTTTCTTGGCTGTGCCTTGATAAATAATCAACCCAACAGTCAGTCAGGGGTACTACTTGTACAAGTGTATTTTATTTACTTGAAGAAGTGAAAAAAAGTATACACATATAAGTAAATAAATAATGTTTGAATAATCTCCCCTTAATTTTCTGAAAAATTTACTTGTATAAGTAGATTTTTCTTACAATCCAACAAAAGCCTCATGTTTTGAGATGTAAAACCATGCCTTTAATGATTTTTCCAGGTTTGCTCAAATTTTTTCATTAAAGTTCAATGTTTCATCTCATTATATCATCAAAGAAACTGATTGAGCAAAGATCTTGTATATTTGCGCAAGGCCTTCAAAAATTGCTCCTCTGGGGCTTGTAAATGAGCAGTGTTAAGAAGATAACAGACAAATGGGACTTTCATTGTCCATGAAATTACACTTAAATGATTAGTAAAGACATCTGCAAAGGGTACACAATTTCAAATTCTATTAGAGCAAAGAAATATTCAAAATTCAAGAAAAGAAGAAAGGTTGATTTTTTTAACTATACAAGTAAAAAAAATCTGAATGCCGAAGGGACATAACTCAGCCAATTTTTGTTTTACCTATACAAGTAAATAAAATTCACTTGTATAAGTATCCTACAAATTTACTTATATGTGTATATTTTTTTTTACTTCTTCAAGTAAGTAAAATACACTTGTATATAAGTAGTACCCCTGACTGACAGTGGGCAGGGCCCTTTCACCTTCTACAAAAATGTTCTATGTGGGAAAGCGAGTTGGGGATGTGTTGCAACTTCGATTATCAAAGAAATAGTTTATAAAACCGCAACTATAATGTAACAATTGTTTTACTTTAACTACTAAAAGCCTATGATATTTGTCATCAAACATGTCAAACACTGTACTGCGTTTGACAACTTCCTTTGAAGTTTATGATATTTATAGAACTTATGATCTGATGATACACTGTCATGACTGTAGGTTTGTCAATTAGTAATCAAGTTGATTCTGTTAAACTTACTGTTTTATATACTTCTTTGATGAATTCTTTTTGTTGAATCAACACATACTTCATGCACTTTGTTGAGCTGAAGACAACCCATGCTTTGCAATACACCTTATCGCTATTTGTTTCCCATTACTGGACATCACATGGGTTCCCGTAAAATCTTGACGTCATAAAAATAATACAAAATATCTGACGCCACAATGGAAAAGTAATTGTTGTTTGACGTCAATAGTTCGAGCGGGACATATTCTGGTATCAGCCGTGATAAGGTGTATTTCAGGAGGGTGTACGCCCCCCATGCCCCCACCTAAATCTGCCCCAGGCCTGTTTAAATATACCATTTAACATGATTAAGTCACAATATATGTGATGTGATTGTTTCCTTTCATTAGTAGACCAGAGGGGATTGTGCTCCCCTGTTACACATAAAAAAAATATTTTATTATATAATTACTTATGGATCTGTCTTCTTTTTTTAAGATATACAAGGATTTATACAGTAAGACTTTAATAGACAACTTCTACAAAGACAAATACTTGGATTTTAATATAATTTTTAACATGTTCATGTTTTACTTTAAGACATGAAAGATATGCTGATTATAAAGCCCATATGATATATTGATAGTGTTCCTAATTGGAAGGATATACAAATAAGTATAAATTAAAAGAATATGAACATGAATGATCATGCATGATGATGCAGAAAAAGATGTGGAAGGAGAAAATTATGTTTAAAAAAAAACGTAAACAGTACTACCTCCGCAAATTTTCTCCGAACTAGCTTCTGTATTTAGTTTTACCGCCAAAACGGAAAATCTGTTTCCGGTACATTCTTCAAGTTTATTTACAAAATTTCCCCTGCATCTAACCATGGGTACAAACAACAGAAATTGTTGAAAAACACAAGTTATAGAAACATAAGGTAAAAAACTGTATTCATCTTACACAAACATAATTGTCTTTTGACATTTTGACACATATAACTTTGATTTTGTTGTTGGGTCTCCTTATAAAACTTCTCAAGTAAGGCTTCGCTAGTATATACATTACCATACACACCCTCTAACTTATCAAGTATTTGCTGAGGAGAGGCATGCTCAGATAAAGACAACAACAGGCTTCGTGCCTTACCCTTCAATGACCCTCTAACAGACTGTAATACAACTGAATCAGAATAATTCCCTTCACGTAAAACACACTTAAGGTTCATGTGGACCCTATGGCTAAAATGGCCGTATTTTCACCTCAAAATTTACTCTGAGTACAGAAAAACCTGTGCATCTGTAAAAAAATTCAGGCATAGCATGCCCTAGATAAATGAATTTTAAGTATGTTTTATTATAATCCTGGTACTTTTGATAACTATTATGTTTTAGAAAAATAAAAACTTACCAGGATTTTGTCGTGCACTTTTTTTCATTCCTTTAGAAGGTGCCAAAATAAACTAAGTTGGGAAACAGGTTTGAGAACTTCCCCACAGGTAAAAATTAAAGTGAGTATTTTTAATTGACATGGACATTAGATGGACAATAGATACCTGACAATAATTGGTTATTTAAACTGTGTACCTGAGTGTACCATATCAAGGTAAACTCAACTGTTTGTTAATTTTATCATCTTCTCCAGAGCCGAAAAAAAGTGTACGGCAAAATCCAGTTAAGTTATGAATTTTCTAAATCATACAATGCATTTGAATTCTATTTATCTAGGGCATGCTATGCTTTAAAACTTTTCCAGATGCACAGGTTTGCCTGTACTCAGAGAAAATTTTGAGGTGAAAATACGGCCATTTTAGCCATAGGGTCCACATGAACCTTAACCTCAAACATCCAAACATCAAAAGTCGCTTCACTTTTAGCTTCACCAGAAAAAATTGGGAATCTTGGTCGCTGATATGCACTGAAACTACTAGACGTATTTCCAAAACCTTGGATCCCACCCGTACGTAAAAAACTAGACCCTCTTATGGGTGTAGGGGGAGGGGGCCTTGGTGGTATACCTTCAGTTTTCACCTTTGGGGTACTGTGTCTTTGTTCATGACCCGCTATAACTTTATAATCTGTATGTGTATGTAAGAACTTAATCATTTTGTCTATGTCTGCTTTAGACAAATTTTCGACTAATTCGCCCTCCTCGGCGGATTTATTACTAGCCATGATACTTAATAAATATTCAAACTGGGCGGACTGTGTCTTAGTAAAATATTCAGTTCTATACAAGGACAAGGTAACAATACTTGGACAATACAAACATATACACAAATACAAGGACAATACAAACAGAAATAATGAAAATGATGAAATGAGCATGAATAATGACTACTCACCTTTCACATGTCAAAGGTCAAAGTGCAAAAGAATTTGAAACAGAATCGTGCAGGGTTCTAGACTTGATATTGAAGTGCTGTGTTACTATTGAGATATACTGAAAAATATGTTAAAAGAGTTAATGATATATGGACCATAATTTGCTATTGGGCTCCGTTTCCTATAACTATAGAAAAGTGATAAAATGTGAATTACTGTAAGAAAAGTTGCAACTACATCTAATGATGCCATTATTTTTATCAACATACAAGTGTATGCTACTCTTCCCTAGAAAAAAAATTGAAATATACGAATTTCAAAGATTCTACAACCGTATTTTTGTGTCGTTTCTTGCGTTACTTATTGCTTCCGAAGAGCATAACGCTGACTGATTTATAGATAATCGTCACCTGCAAATTCGTAACTTTTGCTTTCAAATAACAAAGAACATCGACCAATAAGAATAGTGAGAAGAAAATGCAGAGAACTATAAGTATTTATGTAGCAGATGTAAGAACAGTGGCGTGATTTTTGTGTCCGATTTCATAACGCAATTTTTAGATGATGTAATCTGCTTTGTTGTAATAGAATTCTTAAAAACAATATGCAAATATGAACTCTCGCGAGATGTTCAAACAGGTAAATCCGAGATGATTTACATTCTTGTTTTGATCTTCGTAATAATTAAGTAAGAAAATTACGTTGTCGTTATGCGTTACATTTCACACGAAACAGAAGTCCAGTTATTTATTAAAATTGTTTTTGTCCTTAAGTTCTAACCATTTCCGGTCATACGTGAAACACGTGACTAGCATGTGATAACGCCATTATGGCCGGATGTACGAAATACTAGGTCTAAACATTATTTTTGTTTCCAACGGGATGTTAGCAGACTTGTTTTGTCTTGTTTAAAAGAGGAAAATACAATTGTCAAAGAGATTGCGCTGGTGGTCTGTTATTTTTCCTATGTGCATAATGTTACATACGATCCTGTGTGAAAATAAATGCCCAATGACTTGACAAAATCGATTTCATAGTTGACAGACGTTAGAACACACTTCGTTTCCCGATAATGACGTGAAAAGTCCTTGGAAAAATCAATCGAAATTACGTCTCTTACCGTTGTACCAATGCTCGTTGGATTGATTTACAAATGTAACTTCAGCAGTAAATATTACTGGATATTTTAGGTGAATAAATATAATTTAATAACAAATACATGTTAATATACCGTTACACTTAGAATGTACAAAGTTGGAATCTTGTCACAGTTTTTAATTAATATTTTTTATTCATGTTCTGCAAACACTTATCAGAAACGCAATAAACTTGTCAAACGAGAAGTAAACTTTTACCATGCATGACTTGAAAGGAAGTACTTTATTGATTTTAGCCCACTAAAGTAGTTTAAAATGTGGAAACCATGTAGATGGTGTACAGGTCATAAGAATCACATTGTGCCTATTTAAAGATTTTAATTCCAAGTTAAAAAAAAAATTCTTTACTGGATTTAAAGAATGTTACATTGCCAATGATTTGGAATAAATTGTATATAACTGGAATATCAAAACCAAATATAAATACATTTATTTGCTTAAATATCAAGATACAACGATTATGGTATCCTGTATCAATGGAGAAAATATGGAAAATTCTGAATAAATTGTACTAATTGTTTTCAAAACAAGCACATATTTAGGAGTTTTATAATACTGTTACATTTAAGATGGATTTTAAGAAAAAGTATACTGTTCAGATTATTTTAAGCAGATTTTGCAATAAAATAAAACTAAAAAAATGCTTTCGGTTTCTTATGGTTTCCTGTCAGGTTTAAAAAAAACTTTAATATAACATTGAAAATAGATTTTAAATATTAACATGAAGCAAGTAACACTAGTAATGGTGTTTATTTATGCCTTTTGAATTATATTGTGCAAAATAAAGAAAATAAAGATTGGTTTCCTGTTTGGTTTCATGTCACGTAAACGGTGAATCAAAATGTATTATTTTTTTCTCAAAAAACTCAATTGTTCCATTCATACTATTTTAACAGCAACACAACCCACAAAATAAAAGTTAAAATTTTAGAACTTATAAAAAATGATACAAAAAGAAACCAAAGGCCGAATACCAAATTATGGTCCATATATAATATATAAAATATTCATAAATTTCAATACATAAACAAAATCAAATATTTTAAAACAAATTTACTGTTATATTTTCTTTGTATAGTCTGAATAGTAAAACGAAATACACTGCTCTGTTTATCTTTATCTTGAACACGTGACTTTCTACATGTTCTAGTTGATCCTCATTTATATATAGGTAGTCGTAATCAATCCTACGGTTGAGTAGATTCGTCATGTTCGTAGTAAAACAAAATAATAAATGAAGTTCACTTCACAATCAATACATATTATACGGATATACTGATAAGCACATCATATGTAGTACATTCACAAACTTTGTAATATGTTAGCTAGATTTATACATTTTCACATGAAACTAACATTAATTTCAAACTAATTGAAACAATTCACAAATCTTTCTATAAAGGTATGCGCTATACACTGTAGTAATTATACTTTTGCGTACCTTGTCACACGGAACACATTAAAAATATACTCTCCATAATCATGATAATAATACATCAGGCCGGCATGTATAATTTTTATCGTCAAAAGGTTTTCGTTGTTTTCGTTGTGAAACTGAGAAACTGTTACTTGACGGAATGTGGAGACGAACGGAGTAAAGTTGACAGGCATCTATATTGTGCCGAATACAAAACTGACAAAGGACTTCATCAAACAATAATGGTACAGCATGAAGTAATTATAGGATTGCTTTTAATAATCTCGGTGGAACCTCCAATTTGTCACAGGGTAATATGGCCACTTGGTCTAATCATTAGGGCGTTGAATATTGTGACGAATAACGATGTAGCAAAACCATTTATTCACACTGAAAGTAGATAATTATAATAAACATTTATTTCAAATGTTAACTTGAAGTTTCCTTATAAATTGAACTATTAATTGGATATAAGCTACTGCATGATAAGGCCTAAAAGAAAATGTGCTTACCTGAAAGTAGGGAATAAAGTAAGATGTCCCTATGTAGCGTGTGTGCTAAAGTGTGTGAAACTCGCATTAGTGCGAGTTCACCATATTTATAGTGCTAGAAAAAGTGACGGGGTTGTAAGCATAATAACTTCGTGCAGAGCAGTTTAGCATGTTTAGAATAAAGTCTGTCCGTCAATGAATGAATGAATGAATGTAAGAATGTATGAATGAACGTAGTAAATAGATAGTACACACAACGTATAGTGCAGTACTAGTATATAAATGTACTGTAATAAATAGCTATGGTGACATATACTATATCAGTCAGAGCTCAGACATAAATAAGTCTGAATCTGCTTTTAACTCATAGAGGTCTAAACTTGTAAGTTTTAGGATTTGTCTCCCTTTAATGTCAGACAAATTACGACTTGAATAAGTCCAATATTGTTAAACAAGAAATAATTGACCAGAATCAAAAAGTTGCAAATATCGACTCCTACAAGTCGATGAGTGATCAAAATTGGTTAACTTCAAGACCCACGCATATTTATAAGGAGGTCATGCATCTAAATCAAATAATGACAACATTGAAAGCCAATGCTTTGTCTTTTAAAGAAAAATATGGATGAGAGTCTAAAAAATCGGAGATAATGTTAATTGACCTTACAATGCAACCACCTGGAATCACACTTAATGAGGAAAAACATCTGTGTTTAGTAAGGTTGTTCAATTAGATAATTAAATATTGATAGCTCAAGTCCTTGTGAACTCTCATACAGGTTTTTGCTGTCATAGGTGGTGTAGTTTGGCCACAAAGTAACATTAAGTTTTTTCACCAACATAAATATACATAAGCAAGTCTGTCATTTTCTGACTTAGATAAGTCTAAAATTGAAACTAAATTTTTATAATAAATACATGTTTCGACTTATTTAAGTCAAAAACAAAAATCGACTTGTTTATGTCTGAGCTCTGACTGTATATATGTCACCATAGCTATTTATTACAGTACATTCATAATTATACTAGTCCAAATAATTATGACGTCTGGCAAGGCTATTTTATTTTATTTTTCTGGGACGCCTTCCTAAAAAATTAAGATAGCCTTGCCAGACGTCATAATTATTTGGACTATAGTTATACAGGCATGACAGTGCACACACAGGGTATTAAATCAGTAACAGTAAGGGTTAGCAGCCTCAAAATCACCACCAGAGTATTGGAAAAATCTAGAAAGTTCGAAGTCTAGATCAGAGTATGGAAGTAATATTTAAAAGGAATAACATCGACTAATTAGCATGTATTAACAGCCTGCAGAGCTCTGTACTAAAGTCATATGATTTTATCCAATTATAGTCTCAGCTGTAAGACCCCTTTGGTTACTATCTGTGATACCGCGGTTGTAAAATGGCATCTGGAATTTCTTATCAGTCACATGATTTTATCGAGGCCGGTAATTATAAAGTACCTGTGTGAAATCTGAGATTTATTAATAAGAAGGTGACGCTGTATCATATATATAAAACATCTGACTTCAGTTAGAAGTCGTATGATGTAAAAAAAACTTGAAAAACGGACAAAATTGTTCAAACTACAGCAGTTTATCATGGAAAATTGTATTTGATTTAGAATAATTTTGCTTTTTACCGTTTGTTTTAAACTGTTTTAAAAGTCTTTTCCGGTTAAAGCGGATCCCGATTTAAACAGTTAAATACCGATGAATCAATCAGGTTTCACATGATGTTTAACAAAATAATGTAGGCAAATGTAGACATATTTTTTTTTACTGTTGAAATGTGCAAAGTTTATCGAGATTGGAAAAAAGGAAATTTACTTTCAAGAATTCTAAATTTATGTATATGTCATAAATGTCATTGATTACATTATTGAAACTGGACAACTAAAATTGGGATAATATTTTCATGATTATATATTTAAAAAAAATGTTTATTGTGGAATGTTTGTATTAATATAACAAGCTACAGCAAAAATTATAACAAAGCGATAACTTTTACACAAATTAGCGTATGCATAGAGTAAAAACAAGAACTTGAATTGAAGGATAGAACCGTTTAGAATTGTGAATATTTTAATTGACTAATACACGAAAGACTTAGACTTTTCGTATTTAATAAAGCGGGTTCAAACGTAATTTTTGTACAATCATCTTCTTAACTTACGGAAATGTTTTTTTTATTTGTTTGTAAATATCAAAATTGAAAATGACCCAGCCTTGTTTTCCAATTTCGTATGTGATAGCTTTCGGTTTAAACTAATAAGATCAAACTAACAAAAAATATGAAAAAGGGACTAAAATAAAAATTAAATGAATGACTCTATTCGGCAGCGTACATCAACGGAATGTAACGAATGGACTATTTGGGTTACTTCGCACGTATATACGACACAAACTTGTCTGTTCGTAATTCTCTGTGAACAGGAAAATGACCGATAAGTGTCAGTGATTTGATCAATCACATGCGGAGAATCAACTTCGATGCCAGATATTGAACCAATTAACAAGTTATCGAAAGATGGGTGGTAACGCAGATGAAACCTTTGAAGTGACGACGATGTTATTCCTTTCAATATTACTTCCATGATCAGAGGAACAGGCACTTCAAGGAAAGACTTATTTTGGAAAAAATACATCAATTAAAAAATAATACAACATTAGCTTTCACTGATGGCTCCTGCAAAATAAACCCAGGTCCATCATCTCCATGTGGGGCTGGGGCAGCTATTTTAATATCAAACAGCACAGAACATGTAGAGTTGACACAGCCAGTTTCCAATAGAGAATCTATTTTATTAGGGAATTAGTAGCTATCAAGCTGGTAATAGATTATCTTATAATTCCAAACAACAGAAAAAACACTGAGTCCATCAAAAAATTCTCTGACAGCCAATCAGCAATTGGAATTTTAACTTTAAATTGGAAATCAGATAATTACGGGAAAACTATTCATGATATTAAAATCGGTATATTAGCACTAAAATCAGAAGGAATCATTGTTTCCATTCAATGAACCCCTGGACACGGTGATATACAAGGTAATGATCCATCATGAACTAGCAGACCAACTAGCTAAAAAAGCAGCACAGGACGCAGAAAAAAATACAAAGCATTCTGATATTTACAAAACAAGTTATACAAAAAGGAGCAAAAAACAGTGTAATGTTAAAATGGCAAAACCGATGGGACACAAGTGATAAAGGAAGAAGATATTATTCCTTTCAACAAAATGTAAAAACTACACTTCCAAAAGACGTCAACTGAAATATATCGGATAACTACTAGTTTAGGAACAGGATATTGTAATTTGAACTCGTACAAATCAATGATATGCCCATGGCAGCACTCATCGACAAATGCAGCTGTGGACAAATAGAAACAGTTGACCCTTATCTACTGTATTGTGAAAATTATGACAAAGCTATAGAGAAACTCCGCTCTGCACATTTGCTGCACTCTACTTCATAACATCAAAACTAACACTTGAATCAGAAGTTTTATTAGCAACAACATGAACAACAGAAAATGAAAATTACAAACATCACATACATACATAGAAGATATTCAACATTTGTTAGGAGTCTTTTTTTAAAGATACTGGAAGGTTCACAAAATAGATAATTACGGTTTTATAAGGGTTAATTAGTTATTAATTTTTTTATTTTTTTTTATTTAATTAATTATTTAATTATTTACTTATTTATTTATTTTTCTCTGCAGTGCCACGTCGTAAATACAAACATACCAATGAGTTATATATATACAATAGCGACATAAAATTACCAGAGTGATCCAAAAAATATAGAGAGATTATAGTGCCTAGTTGACACTTCTAAAGACTATTTAAAGACAGTTGATAGACATAATTGATTTAACAACAATACACATCACAGTACATGTAAATGTATATTTAGTATATATAGTATTGTCATGTTTTCCAGTCAGGGGTGCTACTTAAACAAGTGATTTCATTATCTCCTATTTCAGTGATTTTTTTATATTCCGGTACATGTACATGTATCACCTATTTAAGTGATTTTGGTGTTTTCTTTGATCTTCAAATGCTAATTTCATTGATTTTCCATATTTTCACAAATTTTCTTTAATTTTCCTACATAAATCAATTATCCTTTAATTTATGGATATCTGTTTCAGCAGTGCGTTAAAGCTTTTAAAAGTTTCCAAGGGTACTTCTGAAATTTCTGAAATTACTTGTTTCAGTGATTTTGAAAAGTCTGTGCGAAAATTTTAAATATTTCACAGCCAAAATCACTCAAAGAAGTCATTTTGAAATCACTTGTTTAAGAAGCACCCCTGACTGTTTTCACATGTTACATGTACGTATCGTCCATATTTTGCATTTTCCATTGCAATACATTTTGGCATGGTTTTTTTTGCCTTTAAACATGTTAAATTAAAGTATAATTTATAATTATTAATATTATGGACCTAATAAAATACATTTAATTTACAGTGTAATTATAGCTGGCATCTAACATTCTTGGTTTAAAGATGTCTTCCAGAACACACTTTGGTGTTGTTGATCAGGCTATGAAGTCTATGAAGACTGTTGAAGAATACATCAAAGTTGGTATGGAGACAACGCTAGATGTTGGTATGGACTTTGTTGAACATGACAAAGGTAACAATCAGACTTGCTATAATCCACCACCGGATATACTCGTATATTTAGTTACTAGTTACACATAACATTAACAGTACCAACTTTGTGCATTTTGTAGATAAATATCTCATCAGTGATGATCAAGGTCAAAATACATGAAAACCCAAAACTTTTTTTTGTGAATGAGGAGCTTGTAAACTAATAGGAACAAAAAGTATAGCCAAAGCCAACCATGGAATCATAGCGGCTTTAGCCTATTTTTAACTACACACATTAATTATAATGCCAACAGAAGTTTCTAGTTTCTATTTGAATATGATTCAATTTGACAGTAAACCTGACACAGCTGGAAGGTCATCTGAAAGCTATAATGATTAACATGATTACACAGACAAAATTTTGCCTAGAAAAATATATATTTTTGCAGTGATGCCTTTGTTTTGGTTGATGTATAATTATTCATACAGAAGCAATTAAGCTAACATCATTAAATGTGACCTTTTAGTGAATTAAGTTTGTGACCATGGTGTCGGTTCATATCTTATTGGGTTCACTTTATATCATCATCTGTGTGTAAAATTGCAATTTTCTTTCTTTTGTCCCCTTGTAAACATGTCATACATGTATAAATGTATGTTTGTTCTATTTAACAGAACTTGAAACTTTGTTATAATTATGCCCCATTTATGGGCATAATGTTTTCTGGTCTGTGTGTCTGTTTGTTAGTTCTGACATCTGTCCGTCTGTTCATTCATTCGTCCTGAGGCCTCCATCTGTTACGCTTCAGGTTAAAGATTTTGGTTGAGGTAGTTTTTTATGAAGTTGAAGTCCAATCAACTTGAAACTTAGTACACATGTTCCCTTAGTTATGATCTTTCTTATTTCAATGCCAAATTAAAAGATTATCTCCCATTTTCACAGTCCAATGAACATAGAAAATGATAGTGCGAATTGGGCATCTGTGTATTTGGGACACATTCTTGTTAATACTATGATATCCCTTTCTGTTGGAACAAATATTCCATAGATCTCCTTTACACCAGAAACATATTCTCCTTGAAGAAGGATGTGCAAACCATGACAACAACTACATGTATAAACAAATGTATGAGTCTAATACTGTATAGCTGGTTATTTTCGTGTGCATAAAATGTCACGATTTTCAGTGTATAAGGTATACAAAATATTTTGGCACTTATTATGTTGGCGGATTCAAAACTTTTATCATTACTTTTGCATGTACACTTTTAATTTGGCGGAATTTATTTTAGTGATTTTGTTCTATTTGCAAAATTGAGGGAAAATTTATTCCCTGAGAAAATAACCCACTATATATATATAAAGTAGCCCTTGTTAAGCCAGCTATAATTGTTGCGAAACCTCACCTTGTTCTTTTTTATGTCCAACCTACAATAGAAGAGGGGCATTATGTTTTCTGGTCTGTGCATCTGTTCGGTTGTCCGTTTGTCCCACTTCATGTTAAAGTTTTTGGTCAAGATAGTTTAGATGAAGTTGAAGTCAGAACAACTTGTTTTTAGTACACATGTTCCCTTTGATATGATCTTTCTAATTTTAATGCCAAATAAGAGTTTTTATCTCAATTGCACTGTCCATTGAATATAGAAAATAGACTATTATGGACACATTCTTTTTTTAGCTCACCTGGCCCGAAGGGCCAAGTGAGCTTTTCTCACCACTTGGCGTCCGTCGTCCTCGTTAACATTTTACATTATGAACTTCTTCTAGACAACCACTGAATGGAATGAAACCAAACATGGCATGAATGTTTCTTATGAGGTGCTGACCAAGTGTTGTTACTTTGTAGCCGATCCATAATCCAAGATGGCCGCCAGCGGGGGACTTAGTTTAACATAGGACCCTATGGCAAATGCATACAAATGTCTTCTTCTAGAGAACCACTGAATGGAATGTAACCAAACATGGCATGAATGTTTCTTATGAGGTGCTGACCAAGTGTTGTTACTTTGTAGCCGATCCATCATCCAAGATGGCCGCCAGCGGGGGACTTAGTTTAACATGGAACCCTATGGGAAATGCATACAAATGACTTCTTCTAGAGAACCACTGAATGAAATGAAACCAAACATACCATGAATGTTCCTAAAGAGGTGCTGACCAAGTGTTGTTACTTTGTAGCCGATCCATCATCCAAGATGGCCGCCAGCGGGAGACTTAGTTAAACATAGGACCCTATGGGAAATGCATACAAATGACTTCTTCTAGAGAACCAATTACTCAAATGAAACCAAACATGGCATGAATGTTCCTAATGGGGTGCTGACTAAGTGTTGTTACTTTGTAGCCAATCTATCATCCAAGATGGCGGCAAGCGGGGGACTTAGTTTAACATAGGACCCTACGGGAAATGCATACAAATGACTTTTTCTAGAGAAACACTGAAAAGATTGGAAGCAAACATAGCATGAATGTTCCTTATGGGGTGCTGACCAAGTGTTGTTACTTTGTAGCAGATCCATCATCCAAGATTGCTGCCAGCGGGGGGGGGGGGGGGGGGGGGGACTTAGTTTAACATAGGACCCTATGGAAAATGCATACAAATGACTTCTTCTAAAGAACTACTGAATGGAATTTAACCAAACATGGCATGAATGTTCCTTATGAGGTGCTGACCAAGTGATGTTACTCTGTAGCCGATCCATCATCCAAGATGGCTGCCAGCGGGGGACTTAGTTTAACATAGGACCCTATGGGAAATGCATACAAATGACTTCTTCTAGAGAACCACTGAATCGAATGAAACCAAACATAGTATGAATGTGCCTTATTAGGTGCTGAGCAAGTGTTTTTTTACTTTGTAGCCTATCCATCATCCAAGATGGCTGCCAGCGGGGGACTTAGTTTTACATAGAGCCCTAAGGGAAATACATACAAATGTTTTCTTTTAGAGAACCACTGGATGGATTGAAACCAAACATAGTATGAATGTTCCTTATGAGATGCTGACCAAGTGTTGTTACTTTGTCGCAAATCCAACTTCCTAGATGGTCACTAGTGTGGGGACTTAGTTTAATGTAGGACCCTATGGGAAATACATACAAATTTCTTCTTTTAGAGAACCACTGAATTGAATGAAACCAAACATAGCATTAATATTCCTTTCCTAATGAGATTGTGGCCAAGTGTTGTTCCTTTGTAGCCAAATTTTATGTTGTTTTTTTATATGAATGCAAAAACCCAGGTTGTTTCAGGTGAGTGATACAGGCTCTTGAGAGCCTCTAGTTTATGCCCAACCTAGGATAGTAGAGGGGCATTATGTTTTCTGGTCTGTGTGTCTGTTTGTCTGTCCGTTTGTTTGTTTGTTGGTCTGTCTATCCTGCTCCAGTTTAAAGTTTTTGGTCAAGGTAGTTGAAGTTGAATCAACCTAAAAACTTATGTTCCCTATGATATGCTCTTTCTAATTTTAATGCCAAATTAGAGTTTTAATCCCAGTTCCATGCAGGGTCCATTGAACATAGAAAATGATAGTGCAAGAGGGGCATCTGTGTACTATGTCTATGGACACATTCTTGTTTCTAAATAAAGCAATTAATTTTAGTACCTGATTTATTATTTTTCAGACAATGAGAAACAAATAGATGAGCTGAGATCTGTGATGAAGGAGTATGTTAGAATGGAAAGAGATCTTCAGCAGTTTATGGAGGCTGTAGAATGTGTCAAATCAACTGTAGGTGCTGAGTTATATTCCGTAGAATGAATAATGATTATCCTTATCTGCTTGTTGAACCATCTGGCAACTTTATATTCAATCCACTTGGTCTTTAAAGACAGTGATAGCCATTACATTTGTACTATCTATTCTTCTTCCATATCAGGCAATCTTTTTTGAAGTAAGAATGGTATTCCTGCATTCATAAGTCTTATGTGGCTGACTCGATAGTTATCAATTGTCAAAACTTTATCACCACTTTTGAGATTAATAAAATATAGTGCATTGATAGCAACATTCTATATACATGATATATATCCAATCTATGAACAAAATCAAGAAATTAATCAATCAAAAATACTCACATACATTGTATAAAAAGTTACAGAATGATTTAAATGTGCAAGTGGATACATCTGTTGTAGAGTTGTCACTGACTCAGACGTACTTATAAATATAATTATTTTCTGTGACTGTATATTACATTAATTTGTAGGATCCTTTACTATAGATAATTTAGCTGATCTGTAACAATAACATCTTCATGCCTTATATATCATGTACTGTAGTACGCCGCTAGATTAAAAATGACGTGGAAAGGTAACATAAGGCCAGCGAAAGCTCTTTTTTGAGAGCCCAGGTGGTCGTGTGGTCTAGCGGGACAGCTGCAGTGCAGGCGATTTGGTGTCACGATATCACAGTAGCATGGGTTCGAATCCCGGCGAGGGAAGAACCAAAAATTTGCGAAAGCAAATTTACAGATCTAACATTGTTGGGTTGATGTTTAGACGAGTTTTATATACCTATCAAGTACATGTATAAGTTGGGCATGGTGCATGAATCTTCAATCTGTTCTAAAAGTATCAATGAGCACTCTTATTGTTAAAAGTAATATTCAAAATTGGAGTTATCTTCCTTTGTTCATAATAATATTTGAACTGATTCACAGAATGCCTTCCAATGCAAAATGAATGTATCTTTATCCTTCATTGCTCACAAACACTTTAGTTATAAAGACCAGTGTGTTCCATTTTTAGTTCACCTTTTCTAAAAGGAAATGTGAGCACTTTGTCCAGTGTAAACTATTTCAAAGATCTTCTCTGAAACTATTGAACTAATTTCAACAAAATTTAAGCTGAAAGATTCTTATGGTATCTAATATAAAGTTTACAGGTTTTTTTCTTTCTACTTTGTCAAAAAAAATATGACCGCCATGGATAAACAGGACATAGGTGCAGGATTTGGCTTGTATCTCAAAAACTAAAGCATTAAGAGCAAATCTGTCTTTAGGTACAAATGTTCTTAGGTCAAGATCTAGCTGCCTTGAAATTTTCAGACAAAGCTGACAACTGATTTGGGGGTTACAAAAAAATGTATTTACGCTAAATTGGTAAACATTTTTATCGTTAATAATATGAGAGATGAAAATAAACTGTAAACAGTAAACATCATAATTTTAAAAACATTTTCTCCTTGGAAACAACCGAAGCAATGTCAGCTAAACTTAAGCTGATTTTTTTAGGGAATCTACTGTCTAGTTATCTAGCTTAAAGGTACAACAATGTTGGTCCAAATCTAATTTTCTTTGTGCAATGTAAACAATGAGCCATGGGTTTAAAATAAATTTGAAAATAATTAACTATTACATATTTCTTTTCAGGCAACAAAGAAAAATGAGCCCTTGGATTTGGAGAAAGAATTAGATAATAAGTTGTTGGAACTTAAGCAAGCAAACAATGATGCAGAACTGACAAAGCATGAGAAATATGTGGATCTTATTGACAAAGTTAATGAAATGCAGCAGCCAGGTAATTATACCCCCGCTTTAAAAAAGGGGGGGTATACTGTTTTACCTCTGTCTGTCCTTCCGTCAGTCTGTCAGTCAGTCCGTCCGTCCCATGAATATTTTTCTTCGCATTTTTCTCAGGAACTACAATACAAGAATTTCTGAAATTTGGTTTCAGGGTTTATCTAAGTCAGCTATACCATGTGATGTTTTTTCAGATTGATCACTTGACAACTTCCTGTTTACCGAACACTTGCATATTTTTACACTATTAATATTATCCACTTGCGGCGGGGGTATCATCAGTGAGCAGTAGCTCGCAGTTTCACTTGTTGATTGATCAAAGGGACTCTGTAGGATTTTTTCACTTTTTATATGAAATAAATATATACATAACGTATATCTTATTTGATTGAACCCTGTCGAATAAGACTATAAACATTTATCTCATTTTCTAAATCAGAAAGTTTTATCGTTTGCATAATTATTTTTCTGTGCTTGCAAATGAATGATTTATAGACCTGTGTTAAATAGATTTCCAATAATTTCATATAGCCAAAATGGTCAATTTATATCCTAAGGACTTATTGCCCTTTATAGCTAATTTTTAACAATTTTTCGTAATTTTTGTAATTTTTTACAACAATCTTCTCCTCTCAAACTACCATGACTACTGTCAGAGACAAATTAGGCAAAACTTGGCCACAATCATCAAAAGGGTATCTAGTTTAAATAAATTACTTTGCTAAGCTCATCCCGATACGACCAAAGAGGTCACACCCTGAACAGTTGGAGCAAATTTGGACACAATATTCAAGTTTGATACTGTCAGAATTTGGACATATTATATGTTTCTGACACAAAATAAATGTGGTCAAAGATCTTACAAATCTATTGCACAAATATTGTGCCCTTTTTTTTTTTAGCCCTTGTTTCTAAGTATTACGAACCCTGGTTTATTGTCATACATTTATGTATGAATTGACACAATCCTATTAATTTTCAAATATTTGTCTTTGAACATCACTGAAGAGTTGTTGAAATGAGCATCCTACAGTGCAGTAAGATTGGTATCCATTAGAAATATAATAATCATTGACTTGCCTATTTTAGATTGTGTAATCTGTGGTTTGTACAGTTTAATTAATGTGTGCCTTCACTTTGTTCTGTGGTGGTTCAATCTTTTCTGTAATAGCTAAAGATTTTAAAAATGATAATTCACTACCAGCTGTTCTAATGGATCTTTAACTCAGTTTGGTCTATTATGAAGAATTTTATATGATTTAAATCCATCCTTAAAATTTGCCTCAGCCAGATAGTAGTAAGACAATAACAATCAAAACCAAGGAGTAAACAAAGACTCACACAACCAAAGGACATTTACATCAACAGTTATAAATAATAATTAAGAAACAACACGAACTCCACTAAAAACCGGGAGTGAAATCAGGTGCTCCTGAAGGGTAAGCATTTCCTGCACCGTATACAGCACTCAACGAGTTATTTTCATATTATTTTGAGATATTTAAGTCATTGATAATAATTTTGATTTTTAGTGACAGGTTTGAATTTTGAATTAAAACTCCTTATTTATGTTATTTGAGATCTTTTTGTGATAAAATCTACATTTGTTTAACAATGTTTTATCTTAGAAAGCTGTTTGTGATTTGATTTGTTTACACATGTATGTTTACAAACCCACAGCTATTTGTCCTCATTATGTATTAATATTAATAACATATGTTTTAGAGTCTTGTGAATATATGATGAACAACTTGTGCCTTCTGTAAAGTTTTAATGTGAAACAGATAAGAAATCAACTTTACTTTCATCTGTTCTGATCATCATGCTGAGTCTTTTAAAGAAAAAAAATAATATTGTTTGCTAAAAAAACCAGCAGCGACAATTTATTCATGTTAATTTTTTGCACTTGAGTTAATGCTTTTTTCTCTTTGATTTTTTAACACTTTTAATTTAACAATGACATTTAGTAATAAGATAATAAAAACTGTTAGGTTGTCAATTACTTTTGAGACTACAATTGTTTGTTTCAGAGGGATCGTATGCTGCTCCAGCCACATCCACTCAGATTGATGAAGATATTGCCATGACGCAGCCAGAGATCAACACACGCTGTCCATATACTGGCAAAGATATGATTAATCCGGTCAAAAACTCTTATTGTGGTCATCACTATGATAAAGAGGGAATCAGCCATTATATCAAAACAAAAGGACGCAAAGCAAAGTAGGTCCATATTCATTTGTTTAAATAATATTTTATTTTATTATACTTCACGTTAAAATGCCATATTTTGATTGGCTAAGACGAGGGTGTCAATTTACTCTATCACATAGCTAAGCGGGTGACAATTTTTTTGAATGTTACCCTCTCATCTAGACATAGCCGAAATCAATAATTCAAAGAACAATGAATTGAATTCACATCAAGGAATTAAATGCAATGCTTAAGTTCTACGTTTTGGCTCAGATTTTATTATCGACTGTTAAAATAAATAAAATAAAACATCTTGCTTGAATTTTGTTGTTTTTTTCTAATGCCCGTAACGTTGTTATGAACGTGACGTCAAAGAAAATACTTTTAAAATAAAAGTAATTTGTAAAAGCCAATAATGATAGGACATTCAGTATAATAAATTAAATAACACATAGCTGAGAGGGTGATAGAGCAGATTTGAACCACTCGAAAAGGCATTGTCAACCTTGGCTTCGCCGCAGTTGACAATGTTTTCTCGGGGTACTAATCTGCTCTATCACCCTCTCAGCTATGTGTTATTTATATATTATTATACTTCACTTTAAAATGCCATATTTTGATTGGCTAATACAAGGGTGTTAATTTACTCTATCACATGGTTGAGCGGGTGACAATTTTTTTTAATGTCACCCTCTTGCCAATCAAAAAATCGACAGTTCAAAGGACAATTAAAGGGAAAATTCACGATTTTTTACTTATGGTTTGAATATGTTCATTATGACATAATATATATATTCACAAAGTTTTATCGCTATATGTGCAGTAATAAAGGAGAAATTCAATATTTAATGAAAAAATATCAATGACTTCCTGTAGGTCGTGACGTTTCTCCTGGTTTTTGCATGCCGGGATTTAAAATACAATCATTAAAAGTCTTGGTTTTTAATTATATTTTAACGTAATCGTAAGCGCGCAGATGACTTATGCTTTATCTAATAACCATCCGATAATAAGAAGATAAAACGCAGACGTTCAATTGTACATATTCATGAGATAAATTTTCTATGTTAAACGTATATATTCGAATTATTTTTGTAGACAACACAAAAAGTTATAAATTTATTTTTAATTAATGCATTTTCGGACTGATAAGGTGAACAAAGTAAAGTACTATTATCTGTAAAGACAATATGTCGGTGTACTCTTATTGACCTTTTACTATCTCTGCTATGACTTGGTTGATACGATGTGTGTATCCACGGTTCTGTGGCAATACTCGTAGATGGCTTGTTGAAAGGTAAATTGTTATTTGCACTTCGGTATTTAACCACGCCTCTAAGGCACATCTTGCCAGGTGTGACTGTCTATTCGGATCAGTGAATTATAAAACAAGGGTGCATTGATACACACATTTAAAATATATATTCAAGTTGGTGACAAATAAAAATTGATCGCCGTGGAATTGTTTAATTATATTTGGTGCTATTATTTATTTGAATTCAAATAAGTTAATTTACTAAGAAATACACAATTTTCGGTAAAAGACGGGAAACTTAATTCATATGTCAGATTGAAATGATATACAGCTGTTTTCCTTGATTTATGTGTAATAAAAAGGAGAACTTAGAAAGTTTTTTTGTCTTTATTAGGCGAAAAAAATGTACGAGAACACTTAGATTTAGACTTTTGAAAGACATGTATTAATTAATAACTGGAACTATCTGAAGATAACTCTACCGTAGCGGAATATAATATAAACGAATAAAGAAAAAATACTTTTGTACTTGAGAGGTTTTAAAAAATTGGCAGCAAATTTAAGGTCTTCGTGGAATGGAATCGAAAAATTACGAATAGATATTCTTTATCAATTGTGAAAAACGTCAACCAAATTTAATCATAATCGGGGACGTCCTTATTAAAATAGTCTTCGTCTCACAACGTATAATACTTAATAACTATTTGACCAAAGATGTTTAAAAACAAAAGACAACGAATTTAATGTCATCTTTCCCTATTTTTGAATGTAATTATAAGTCTGTTCAACTGGCAAGAATACCCCTAAAGCGGACAAATATCCGACAAGCAGTTTATTCTTTAAATTTGCTGTCATTGAATATCAAGAAAGAAAATAAATCCCGAAAATGATTTGAAACTTTAATACTCAATAGCTTTCCTAGAAAATATTCACATCCCTCGGGGATTATTAGTGTACGTCCAGTTGCATATGTCGGAACAATTGTGGTGATGACGATTTTTTTCCTTTATTCGAGAACAATCTAATTGATATATAAATCTGTGATTTTACTATGTTCATAACTTAGATGAACCAAAGCCAGTTATAGATCGACCTGTATTGAAATCAAATTGGTCCTCTCCTTCTTCTTCTTTTGGAATGCAATAGTCTATCGAATTGGATGATTACATACTGTTTGCATACGTGGACTAGTCTATTTACAAAACTTTTACCCCAATTTGCCAAAAAATGTATGTTTCTTTTTTATGTTCAGTGTATACATGTATACATTGAACATTGGACGCTTCCGGGTACGGGAATTTCTCGCTACATTGAAGACCTGTTGGTGACCTTCTGCTCTCTTTGACACATTCCCCATTTCCATTCTCAATTTTATATATTTAAAATTTTCGCTATAGTTCCGAAACTTTCTATCCGGGGGTATAAACGAATCGTCGACAAGTGCGCACATTTTTTTAATCAACAATTCTGGTATGATCCAATATGTCCTTTACTATTGACAACGAGTATATATTACATTTTCCCAAATTAACCCTTGGAAAAAATATGTAAATAGATTCGTATATTTTCAAATTTTTTTTTGGTATCATATTTTTTTATAAATAATATTCTTTACACCAGAAATTTTATTTATAAACAAGCGTATGAGTTAAGTAATGACTAGTATATTATATCACTTTCGGACACGCAAGACAGAGATGTATATTATACATGCACCTGATAGTTCAAAATGGAAAGTTATAAGTTATCGGCCGAGTACACTGATCAATACCTACAGAAGTGAAACGATGCATGAACTTGCAAGCCCGACAGGAAATCACTTGAAAACCTGGACGTGTCACCTTACACCCCTCACAATACCTTTGGGAGTAATACCTTTGGCCATGCGGGTGATCAGTGGAGCGAAGATTCTAATTTATTTGAATAAAGTATATTACTTTAAAGAATTATGAACGAATTAGATTTTCGAAAACAATTTTCACGGAACACTTATTTATGATTTGAACTTTGACTTTTTAACTAATTCCAATATTAACAGTTTAAAAATAACAGACTATATGGTTATTAAAAAAAAAAAGAACATTTTCCGTATCAAGTAAGTTAGTCAGATAAAACAACCGTACGATTGACAAGATATCGACACGTAATTACGACTACATCGGTTACTGTAGTTTTGTTTCTTTGTGGTTTATAGACATATCGTGATTTTATTCGGACAAGGTAACAAAATGGCGGAACGCAGAGAAGTGATACTCAAAATTTAAAATCAATGGTGATCTCTTATCTTGCGTAATAAAACTTTAATATTTATAAATTTGAGCATTTTTATACAGAATGGACATAACATCAATTTTTGATTTTTTTGCGAAGTTTCCCTTTAAGCAAAAATTTAAGACAAAGTTCTACGTTTTGGCTAAGATTTTATTATTTGACTCAAAATAAAAGATATGAAATATTTTGCCTCACTTCTGTTGATTTTTCTAATACCTATAACGCTGTTATGTACGAATTATTTTACTACATCCATATAAAAACAAAGAAAGTTTTTGAAAGTTGTATTTTTTCACCCATGTTGTGTAGAAAATGGTCAGTCGTATACTATAAATGGGTTTTTTTTCACGATTTGATGACAAAATGGGCAGGTTAAATTTTCACTGTGTATAATTTTCCATGGTTGGGAAAATACATGCAAAAAAACTATGCATTATATATTGTTAAAGATGTTTCATGAATCAATAAAATCATGTCCATTGTCACAATATTTATGTGCAAAACAGTATACCGGGTAGATAGAAAAACAAATATGATATACTGCAATCCACAACACCCACTGATCTACAGGCTCCTATCGTATGACAGCCATGTTTAGATAGTTATAAGATGTGGTATGATGTATTGATTTTGATATGTTCACAGTTAATCTTAAGACAGGTACTGTTGGTTATAAAACAGTAATAAGTGTTTACCGTACTATGTAGTTTAAGATGTCCTATGGCTAATGGTTACAACAGTAATAAGTGTTTACTATGTAATTTTAGATGTCCTATGGGTAATGGTTACAACAGTAATAAGTGTTACTATGTAATTTTAGATGTCCTATGGGTAATGGTTACAACAGTAATAAGTGTTACTATTTCATATTAGATGTCCTATGGGTAATGGTTACAACAGTAATAAGTGTTTACTATGTAGTTTTATATGTCCTATGGGTAATGGTTACAACAGTAATAAGTGTTTACTATGTAATTTTAGATGTCCTATGGCTAATGGTTACAACAGTAATAAGTGTTTACTATGTAGTTTGAGATGTCCTATGGCTAATGGTTACAACAGTAATAAGTGTTACTATGTAATTTTAGATGTCCTATGGGTAATGGTTACAACAGTAATAAGTGTTACTATTTCATATTAGATGTCCTATGGGTAATGGTTACAACAGTAATAAGTGTTTACTATGTAATTTTAGATGTCCTATGGGTAATGGTTACAACAGTAATAAGTGTTTACTATGTAATTTTAGATGTCCTATGGCTAATGGTTACAACAGTAATAAGTGTTACTATGTAATTTTAGATGTCCTATGGCTAATGGTTACAACAGTAATAAGTGTTTACCGTACTATGTAATTTTAGATGTCCTATGGCTACGTTACAACAGTAATAAGTGTTTACTATGTAGTTTTAGATGTCCTATGGGTAATGGTTACAACAGTAATAAGTGTTTACTACGTAGTTTTAGATGTCCTATGGGTAATGGTTACAACAGTAATAAGTGTTTACTATGTAGTTTTAGATGTCCTTTGGCTAATGGTTACAACAGTAATGAGTGTTTACTATGTAATTTTAGATGTCCTATGGGTAATGGTTACAACAGTAATAAGTGTTACTATGTAATATTAGATGTCCTATGGGTAATGGTTACAACAGTAATAAGTGTTTACTATGTAATTTTAGATGTCCTATGGGTAATGGTTACAACAGTAATAAGTGTTTACTATGTAATTTTAGATGTCCTATGGGTAATGGTTACAACAGTAATAAGTGTTTACTATGTAATTTTAGATGTCCTATGGGTAATGGTTACAACAGTAATAAGTGTTTACTATGTAATTTTAGATGTCCTATGGGTAATGGTTACAACAGTAATAAGTGTTTACTATGTAATTTTAGATGTCCTATGGGTAATGGTTACAACAGTAATAAGTGTTTACTATGTAATTTTAGATGTCCTATGGGTAATGGTTACAACAGTAATAAGTGTTTACTATGTAGTTTTAGATGTCCTTTGGCTAATGGTTACAACAGTAATAAGTGTTTACTATGTAGTTTTATATGTCCTATGGGTAATGGTTACAACAGTAATAAGTGT
Organism: Mytilus trossulus; assembly: GCF_036588685.1. Classification (NCBI taxonomy): domain Eukaryota; kingdom Metazoa; phylum Mollusca; class Bivalvia; order Mytilida; family Mytilidae; genus Mytilus; species Mytilus trossulus. The sequence goes on from NC_086383.1 coordinate 46,753,668, forward strand.
TACTATGTAATATTAGATGTCCTATGGATAATGGTTACAACAGTAATAAGTGTTTACTATGTAGATTTAGATGTCCTATGGGTAATGGTTACAACAGTAATAAGTGTTACTATGTAATATTAGATGTCCTATGGGTAATGGTTACAACAGTAATAAGTGTTTACTATGTAGTTTTAGATGTCCTATGGGTAATGGTTATAACAGTAATAAGTGTTTACTATGTAGTTTTATATGTCCTATGGGTAATGGTTACAACAGTAATAAGTGTTTACTATGTAGTTTTAGATGTCCTTTGGCTAATGGTTACAACAGTAATGAGTGTTTACTATGTAATTTTAGATGTCCTATGGGTAATGGTTACAACAGTAATAAGTGTTACTATGTAATATTAGATGTCCTATGGGTAATGGTTACAACAGTAATAAGTGTTTACTATGTAGTTTTAGATGTCCTATGGGTAATGGTTACAACAGTAATAAGTGTTTACTATGTAGTTTTAGATGTACTATGGGTAATGGTTACAACAGTAATAAGTGTTACTATGTAATATTAGATGTCCTATGGCTAATGGTTACAACAGTAATAAGTGTTTACTATGTAGTTTTAGATGTCCTTTGGCTAATGGTTACAACAGTAATGAGTGTTTACTATGTAATTTTAGATGTCCTATGGGTAATGGTTACAACAGTAATAAGTGTTACTATGTAATATTAGATGTCCTATGGGTAATGGTTACAACAGTAATAAGTGTTTACTATGTAGTTTTAGATGTCCTATGGGTAATGGTTACAACAGTAATAAGTGTTTACTATGTAGTTTTAGATGTCCTATGGGTAATGGTTACAACAGTAATAAGTGTTACTATGTAATATTAGATGTCCTATGGCTAATGGTTACAACAGTAATAAGTGTTTACTATGTAGTTTTAGATGTCCTTTGGCTAATGGTTACAACAGTAATGAGTGTTTACTATGTAATTTTAGATGTCCTATGGCTAATGGTTACAACAGTAATAAGTGTTTACTATGTAATTTTAGATGTCCTATGGGTAATGGTTACAACAGTAATAAGTGTTACTATGTCATATTAGATGTCCTATGGGTAATGGTTACAACAGTAATAAGTGTTACTATGTAATATTAGATGTCCTATGGGTAACGGTTACAACAGTAATAAGTGTTACTATGTAATATTAGATGTCCTATGGGTAATGGTTACAACAGTAATAAGTGTTACTATGTAATTTTAGATGTCCTATGGGTAATGGTTACAACAGTAATAAGTGTTACTATTTCATATTAGATGTCCTATGGGTAATGGTTACAACAGTAATAAGTGTTTACTATGTAGTTTTATATGTCCTATGGGTAATGGTTACAACAGTAATAAGTGTTACTATGTAATATTAGATGTCCTATGGGTAATGGTTACAACAGTAATAAGTGTTTACTATGTAATTTTAGATGTCCTATGGGTAATGGTTACAACAGTAATAAGTGTTCACTATGAACTTGAAATGTTCTGTTAGTTTTTACTATGCGATTTTAGATGTGGTTTTGGATATTATGCAGTAATAAGTATATGTTAACTATGTATTTTTAGATGTCCTGTTGGTGGTTGTGGGAATGACAAACAGATAGAACTGAGTGATTTGATTGAAGATAAAGACATGAAAAAATTTATAGATAGGAAAAATAGACATAATAAGAAAACAAAGAATTGAAAACATTTAGGTATATAAACTATACAACCTGGTTTGTATTAAAGATGAAGTTACCTGAGATGGAAACAAGTAACCATAATACAACTGTAATGCCAATGACAGTTACCTGTGGACAGATAGAGATGAAACAGACAGGAAAAGATTAAGACCAGTTGGTTCCATGTTGGTTCTATGTTTTGTGTATAAATTAATTGACAAATACAGTGTTCTTTTATTGTAACAAAACTAAAATCAGGGATAATATTGATGTTTCTATATACAGAATTTTGTTAATGTTACATGTTTTATTCTGGAGAATGTCTTGAAGAAATTTTTAATTGTATTTTTTCACTATTTCTTAAAAGTGTCATTTTTAAAATATTGGGATAATTAAAGGGTTATTTTTTTTAGAAAGGCACATTACCCAAAACTTATTTTGACTTTTTGCTACTTGATGAATCATTTTACTAATGATTACTGTAGTAATGTAAATTAATAGAAATAAAGGCATAAGAATAATATAAATGGTGATTGTCAGGTAGAAGAAACATTTGTTCTTCAAAATGCAAATTTCAATGAGCAATCAAAATTACTTAAATAAGAAGAAGAATTTTGTTTGTTGAAAAACTAATATTACAATGATCTTCAGTGTCTATTATATACATGATATAAATGAGAACTGTATGAATATTGTAAGATGCACAACTAATATTTTTTTTAGAAGAGTTAAACTTATTTTCAGATATCTTTTCATATTCTGCCTGTTATGACTAAATTATAGTAGTCAACACTGATTTAAACAAATTTGTCTGTTTGGCTGTCAAACTTTTCAATAATACAGTTCACAACAAATATTACATAAAAATTACTGGATAATTAGCATTAAGTAATATAATTTCAAGTTTAAATGATGCAGTGCTTTTTACTTTTTTATTTAATTTGGATACAAAATTCAGCTCTTCACTATATGTAAAATTTGAAATTTAACTGGTCAGATGAAATTTATTTTAATGGCTGTAAATCATTTGTTTCTTGCACGTGAAAACAAAACAAAATGTGTATTATAATTGATTTTAATATGGACATTGATTATTTGCATTTTCTGCATTTATGATATAAATCAGTGGATAGTGTAATGAGACACTTTCATATTTTGTCATTTAACTAAATGAAATAAAAACTCAAGCAGCAATCATATTTTTCAAACCAAACAGCATTTATATCATTAACTAAATGTCAAAATGAAATAAAAACTCAAGTTGCAATCATATTTTTCAAACCAAACAGCATTTATATCATTAACTAAATGAATTAAAAACTCAAGCAGCAATCCTATTAAACAGCATTTATATCATTTTTGTCTTTTTACAGTAGCTATAACATATTTGTTGCCTAGCTATGTTAAATATAGTGCTATTGAAATTATAAGTAAGTATATTTGTCAAAAATTAATAAAAAGTTGCCTTTCTGAGTTTTGAGAATAAAAAAATGATCAAGGACTTTCATTTTGTTAAGATGGAAAGTTGTTGTTCCCAACTAAAACAATGACAGTTATTTTAAGATGGAGAACAATCAGCTATTACTGTGTAAATATTGTTTGTTTGTTTTTTAAATAAATTTTAAACTTGATTTTTGCGTATATGTCAGAGAAAAATGCTGATACAGTTATGGCTGCCTATTTTCATTTTGATATAAAGTTAAGATTTGGTACTAATGCCAAGGAGACAAATTTCTATTTTGGTCAACACATGGATGTAAGCAACTATAAACCTTTAATATGTACAACAAATAGAACTCATACCCTATCATTTGCCTAAGGTCAGCTATGTAAGTATAAGGTGGTTTTATTGCTGCTTAAATTAGCATTAGATACAGGCAGATACATCTTTGTTCAGTGTAGATGTCAATTTAAGGTTCTTAGTCATTTAGTGTGGTAAACCTTTTTCACTTCTGATACCAAAGGATTGATTTAAACTGATCTTATCTGTAGTCAAAAGAATATTTCCTGATTTATCAACAGATTAATGATAGAGACTGTTAGTAGAACTAAGGGGATAAACAGGTAAATGATGCATGATTTCATTTTTGGCGAGCCTGCAACTTATGTTGCAGAAAGCTCGACATAGGGATAGTGATCCGGCAGCGGCAGCGTTAGCTAACTTTTTATTTTAGAAGGTGGAAGATCTGGATGCTTCATACTTTGTATATAGATGCCTCATGTTACGAAGTTTCCGTCAGTTACATGTCAAATGTCCTTGACCTCATGTTCATGGTTCAGTGACCACTTGAAAAAAAAGTTCAGTTTTTTTGTAATGTTGAATTCGCTCTTATTATAAGTAATAGGATAATTATATTTAGTATGTGCGTACCTTGCAAGGTCAGACAGTTTTCACTTGACCTCAACCTCATTTCATGGGTCAGTGAACAAGGTTAAGTTTTGGTGGTCAAGTCCATATCTCAGATACTATAAGCAATAGGGCTAGTATATTCAGTGTATTGAAGGACTGTAAGGTGAACATGTCCAACTGGCAGGTGTCATCTGACATTGACCTCATTTTAATGGTTCAGTGTTTATAGTTGAGTTTTTGTGTTTTGGTCTGTTTTTCTCATACTTTATGCAATAGATCTACTATATTTGTTGCATGGAATTATTGTAAGGTGTACATGTTTAGCGGGCAGATGTCATCTGACCTTGACCTCATTTTCATGGTTGAGTGGTTATAGTTGAGTTTTTGTGTTTTGGTCTGTTTTTCTCATTCTTTATGCACTAGATCTACTATATTTGTTGTATGGAATTATTGTAAGGTGTACATGTCTAGCGGGCAGATGTCATCTGACCTTGACCTCATTTTCATGGTTGAGTGGTTATAGTTAAGTTTTTGTGTTTTGGTCTGTTTTTCTTATACTATATGCAATAGATCTACTTTATTTGTTGTATGGAATGATTGTAAGGTGTACATGTCTAGCAGGCAGATGTCATCTGACCTTGACCTCATTTTCATGGTTGAGTGGTCAGAGTTAAGTTTTTGAGTTTTGGTCTTTTTATCTAATACTATATGCCATAGCTCAACTATATTTGGTGTATGGAAATATTTTATGATCTATATGCGCAGTCGCACAGGTTTAATTTGACCTTGACCTCAATTTCATGGTTCATTGCTCAGTGTTAAGTTTTTGTGTTTTGGTCTATTTTTCTTAAAACTAAAAGTAATAATTCAACTATATTTGTTGTATGGAAGCATTGTTAGCTGTACATGTCTGCCTGGTATGGTTAATCTGACCTTGACCTCATTTTCATGGTTCATTGGTCTTTGTTTAGTTATCTTGGTTAATGTTTAGTTTATGTGACAGTTTTTAATAAAGCTTTATACTTAGGACTATGAACATAATATCAATGATTAGTAAAGAAGGCGAGACATTTCAGCGTGTGCACTCTTGTACTCCAAATATTTAGCTGCATTGTAATGCATTCATTTCTGATAAATCTGTACTAACTACGGCTTTGGATCTGAAAAATAAAATGTAAAATATAGTTAAAGAAACTCATTTCGTCCATTGAAAATTAAAAATGTATTACAAATGAATGAAAATAACACCCTTCAGATGTTTTCAGGTCAGCACCAGAGACCAAATGGCTGCCAATAAGTTAACAACAAGAGGCCTTCAACAATGAGCAAACTCAACTAGTAAATAAATTTCAATACAAAGCAACCAACAAAAACATATTTAATACACAAGGTACAGATCTGATAGTCCTCAAAATTACTGAAGGTTCAGACATCACTTATGTTCTTTGTTGTCTTAACTTTTACCTCCTTTAAAACTGATGGTCCTTATCTAACCAATCTTGTCCACAATCATTATTGGAGTATCTAGTTTTAAAGAATATTTCCAATGACCCTGACTGCCAACAACCATGACTGACATGTCTAAAAATAGAACACATGGGTAAAAAGTAATTTTTGTTGAGCCTGCGACTTTTGTTGCAGAAAGCTCAACATAGGGATAGTGATCTGGCAGCGGCGTTAGCTAACTTCTTAAAAGCTTTATATTTTAGAAGGCGTAAGACCTGGATGCTTCATACTTTGTATATGGATGCCTCATGTTACGAAGTTTCCGTCATCCACAGATCAATGTCGTTGAACTCATTTTATGGTTCAGTGACTACCAGTACTTTGTTGGTCATGTCCATATCTCAGATACTAAAAGCAATAGGTCTAGTAAATTCGGTGTATGGAAGGACTGTAAGGTATACATGTCCAACTGGCAGGTGTCATCTGACCTTGACCTCATTTTCATGGTTCAGTGGTTTATAGTTCAGTTTTTGTGTTTTGGTCTTTTTTTCTTATCCTGTATGCAATAAGGTGTACATGTCTTGTTGGCAGGTGTCATCTGACCTTGACCTCATTTTCATGGTTCAGTGGTCAAAGTTATGATATGGAGTTTTGGTCTTTTTTTCTAATACTATATGCAGTGGGTCAACTATATTTGGCGTATGGAAATATTGTATGATCTATATGTCAGTCGTGCAGGTATTATTTGACCTTGACCTCATTTTCACAATTCATTGCATTGTGTTAAGTTTTTGTGTTTTGGTCTGTTTTTCTTAAATTTTAAGCAATATGTCAACTGTTTTTGTTGTAAGGCAGAATTTTCATGGTTCATTGGTCAATGTTTAGTTTTCTTGGTTAATATTAAGTTTATGTGACATTTGTAATAAAACTTTATATTTAGGACTATCAACATAATATTAATTATAAGTAAAGAAGGCGCGACATTTCAGCGTGTGCACTCTTGTTGCCTTATCTTCATAATTGCTTTAACTTAAGAATCTAATGGCAAAAATGTTAAAGTGAGATCTTATTAATGACCATTGACACCAAAACTATAATGGAAATTTTCTTAAAGGAGTTATTGCCCTTAATCAACAAAATCTACCCATTTTTTTGTTTTATTTTAAGTGATATAAGACAGAAACTTGAAATAGCAATAATGATCATCAAGAAAAAATCTACATATAAGTCAACATGATTGAAATCATCAGATGAGAACTTACACTTTTCAAGATTTTTTTATATTTATGCCTATTATTTTGAAAGCTATGATAGCTTAAAGTCATAAGAAACGAGTGACCGGTGAAAAATAATGTTCTTCCAATTCTTGAACCAACGCATACAAACATCATAAACTTAGTCTTCTGTACTCGAATTTATCATTTTTTTCGTGTAAATTTCGTATAATCGTCAATTTTTTTTTTCAATCGGTCAGTGTTGTTGTGAAAATATGGCAGGTAATTAAAGTTCGTGTTTTGAAGCCGAAGTTTAACAATTGGCACCTGTTTGTCAACAATTGACGAAAAATAAACAAAAAAGCATGGAAATTGAGCACGTATTTAACATGGAAATACAGATAATAGTTTATTTTAAGGACACCCATGTGTATTGTGGTCACCGGATATTTACGAGATGGGTCACACTGAGGTCACCATGCATACGGAAAATATGTTGGGGGGGGGGGGGAATTGCTTGCTGGAAGGAAGCAATTCAAATAAAGTAAACTTCTTCTAAATATGAATAAATTAAAGAATTTTCTTCAGAAAAAAGTATAACGTAAGGGTACCCAAATTGCACCGAGTACCCAAATTGCACCTATTTAGAAAAAATAGCAATAAAAATCTTACAAGATTTCCTAGAGACTAAACAAGTTGTATTTTTATGATTTGATACTATGCCCGTCTTTCAACATAGGTAAACATATTTAGTTATACACAAAACGTTCACAGTATTTATCAACAGATGGACTGTTTACTGAAAAAAACAAAATGTACGAAAACGTCACCATGCGACGTCATCAAAACGTCATTTTTTAAAATTGGCAAATACAATATATTATAAGTATCCATTTCGTAAAATATGAATAGTAAGCATGGACAAATATCCAATTGTTCAAAATATTTGAAGAAATTAAACAAAAGCTCGGTTATTAGACTTTTGATGATGTAAATTTAAGCATGGATGCAATTTGGGTACTCCTCATTACAGAATCATGGATAGTTTGGAGGTTGATTCAAACCCATTTTTTAATGACTCAATATGGACTAAAAATTAAATTGGTGTACCTATATGACAAAGAAGGATAGGGCTACAAAATAAACACAGTATGGACATTTTTTTCCTGATCATAAAAAAACGTAGGTGAAAAAACTGTCAAAATAGGTGCAATTTGGGTACCGTCACGTTATGCACATAAGTTTTATAATGAAAACTATCCATTGAGTTATAAAAAACATATGCATTAAATTTTTTTGACTTGAGGTTTCTTATGACTTTAATTTATCACCCTTATATAACAACTTTTGCTATTTCTTTTGCATGTTTGTCTTTTAAATTGTTCTATTTCTTTTGCATGTTTGTCTTTTATATTGTTAATTATAATGCATAAATTTCCAACTTCTTTTTTTATTTTGTGTACTATTTGTCTCATTGATTGATACCCCTATATATAGGCCAAATAAGACACTAGAAATTCCCCCAGAATTAATTATTAAGTAAAAGAACCCAAGTAAAACAAGTGACCTCAGAAACAGTGACAGTCTCTTTGTACGTAGATATCATTGTACCATTATTATACAAAGTAATAATCTTTTGATTGAGAGAGGAAAAAAAAGAAGCCAGGAATAAATTGTTAATATTTTATTCATAAAAAAAACTTGAGGCTGCCAGCAGCAAACACTACTGGAGTGTTGTATCCTTGTGTCATAGAATTGGTTTAATTCTACTTACTAAATATAAAATGCTTGACAGATGGATAAGAAAATATTCTTACATGAATAAATCAGTTTTATCAACTTCATTGAAATTAACTCATTTTGATATACAACATTATTATTACATATAATTATAATCAATTGGATCTAAAAATGTTGAAAGTTTTGATATCTGACATGTGAATTTAAATTTTTCATTATTAAATATGAAAGAAATTACTATCTTCAAAATATGTTTATAATATGTTTAGTCGGGAAGATTACTTTTTTCAAACTTGGTAAAACTGTTTTATAAGTGAGTGAAACATTGCAAAGTTTATATTGCACAAATCAGTGTACATACAAAGCTATCAATGAATGGTCATTAACATTAAAAAGATATGTGTTAATAAAATATAATATTAAACGTCTATAATAGTTAAAATAAATTATCACAAATTAATCTCTAAGTCCAGCTTAGGTCTTTTCATGTTGTCCACAACATTTTTAACAAATAAAAATAAAAACCTTCAACAATTCAACAATAATTTTATCACAGTAGCCTATGTTCTCATTTAAATCATCTTTTCATTCATTTTGATTCTTACACTTCCTGGAACATAAAAATAACTTGTTAAATATCTGATGGAGAATACATGTTTATATTAATACAATGAAAATCATTTCATATGGACAAAAATCTATAAAGTGTAAATCTGTATTTAGCCATAAAAACTTCTCTTTAAATTCTCAATAAAGGGAGACTAATCCATAACCTATTTCATTCTTACAGATAACATTTTGTTTAAAAAAACAAAATGTAAGCAATACCTGAACCCCATCTTCCAATTAACGATATAGGAATTTCTCATTAACATATTTGTATAAGACAACTTCTAGAAAAACCTCTTTCCTGGATACACATGTAGCTCATTTCAAAATGTTACTTGAGACATTATTAAGTATTTTTGGTACCATTTCGATGTATAAAAAATAAATAATGTACTAATTTAGTCAGATCCAAGTTTTGTAAAGTATACTTGAAAGATCTTTAAAAAAAAACATGGATTCAAAGATTTTCAAATTCATGAAGCAGAATAAAACTGCTTAATCATACCTTTTCTTTCAAAGAAAGATATGTATGCCAAATATTTAATATTATTTGATGATACATGTATCACTTCTGTTTTATCAAACTACAGTCAACAATTTAAATGACCTTTAACCTATTTAGGGCAGCTTGTAAAACAATCATATAAATTTGACAAATGTATTACTTTACGTTCTATTTCTTTCAGACAATTCATATTTTCTAGCCAAATAGAAAAGCAAAATAAAAATATTTTTTAAAGTTTCATGTACCTTACTTAATTACAAAAAGAAAAGAAGTCCAATTAGGAATAAACTTCCACAATAGAATCTGCTGTAAACTGATTTAATTTAGTTCATAAGAAAAAGGAAAAAAACTTGGCATATGAAATAGCTTTACAAAATTGACCAAATAATTAAGTATATATTTAGTTGTGGAATAAACAATTCAAAAACAAGAACCAATATTTTTGAAAAATTAATAAATTTACAATTGTAATACACAATCATTTTTACAGAAAATATCGGACGGAATTTATATATATATATATATGAATATAAAGATATAAAATAAAATATAAAAAAAAAACTACAAAACTTCTAGCGGGATAAATAGTTCTCTCTATATATATAGTACATGTATAATGATTCCTGTGCTTTCTAGCATTAGGATAGCAAATAACTTTTCTTCGTAATTTATATATTCATTTCGACAATATGTTAGGGAAGGGGGGTAAGGAGGGGTCCTGGGTCCTGATCCAAAAATCCCGGGCTAAAAACATGAAATCCTGAGGTCCCGAATTTAAATAAATTTAAATCCTGACATCCCTAAATTAAAAAAAAAAAATCCCTGATCCCGAAAGGGACAATTCTGAAATTCTGAGCTTGAAAACACCCGATCCGGAGTCCTGATAAAGGTCCTATCCCCCTCATGTTTATTACTGTAACAATTATGAAACAATATGGTCCACATAAGGTAAACAAACAAAAATGAAAACAGACGATCATAATTGAGAGAAGATTGACTGTTAATTTTTCAATTACCAATTTTCTAAGCTTTTTCTTCTCGTGCTATAAAGTGTACATTGAAAAAGACAACTGATTTATAATGTATGGCATATTAAACAGTTGAACAATAAAAACAACAGAAAAGCAAATATTGAGAATGACAAAAATAAGTGTTTTAAAGAAGATGGTAGCTTTGAATTTGTTCTGAAAATATTTTTACTGATCTGATAATTGACCAACTACCATTTCTCATAATAAATGCTAAGTATAAATAAGAAAGTTGTGAACTAACAACTAGATGTGCAGACAAATGAACTGACTGACAAGGTTAATATGTGAGTTGTTGTACTATAATAATAATAGAGAGTTGTCAAAGTCTCTACTGTTAACTTCTTACATAAAATTCAAATGTTAAGTAAAAAAAAAATCAAATTCCTGCATATTTTGGAAGGAATAAACATAAATGGAAATAATATACTATGCCAAAGGATAACTGTCAAAGATATTAAACATAATGTGACAATATTTTTTCAGTCAGACAGAAATGAATTGTACAATAAGACTTCAAGCCATTTTCTTCTTCCTGATGGATCCTGAACTGCTGGACGTTGGTGAATCTGGAGCTGCAAACCCACTTTTAGACATGGATGTGTGGCGTCCACGAATCTAAAATAAAACATTTGCAGAATTCTAATTTATGCAAAATTGAATGTATGTTAAACTGTTTGCAGTAACATTTAATTTACTTGTGTACAAGGTACACTTATTATTTTTTTCCAAGGAAAACATTGATTTTTCAACCTTTTTTATATTTTCCCTTAAACTCTAAACAATTTCTAAAGTTAAATATGAAAGTCAATTGAAAACAAATAACTGAGAAATCCAGTAATATACATATCAATCAATGTATGTTCTTGCAGTGGCCTTATATAAACAATGATAAACAAGTCCAAACTTGAGAAAATTACCACTATCTGTTATCTCCTGAGGATTTTTAATTTCAAACTTTACCACTATCATATGCATTGCAATGAAACCTTTGAAACCCAAAATACAGGATACATAATGTTGGTTCATAAATGTAAAATAAAATATATGGTAATTTGCTAGATATTGGTAAACCTTTATACTAATAGATGAATATAACCTGACAGTGTTTAAAATCTTTTAAACTTAATCCACATCTTCTACTTCACCAGCATAGTTTGCATACTTTTACATTTATTGTGTCTTTACACTGTCAAAGCAACTTCTAACTTTCTAAATTTGAGTATCTTAAATACACCAAGTAACTACACTGTAAGTCTTACCCTGTTAAAGCTGGTCTGTGATCCTAGGTTCTCAATCCTTTTTGCTCCTTTCTCCAATGCAAATTTTATATCCTTGTCCATACCAGGTATTGCTATATCACCAAATATCTATTAATAAAGTAGAGTCATACAGTTAAAGTTACTTTGAGAAAACATAAAAACTGAGTACCGTAGTTTTATATATATATAAAAATATAACTTATGCCAAAACACATAACTTACAGTGTCTGGTGATGTTTCGTAGTCAGACACGTTTTGGTCTATTAAGGTCCTTCATCCAGAGGCAGAATGGTGGATTAATGTTTGTATCCTATTTACCGTAAATTGAGAAATTTTAGTGTCAGGATATTTTGGCGGTTTTCTCTCAAAAGGCATTTGTTTTATTTTGGTGTGTGTAATTTAAGTGTTTCGTCCAATTTATATGTCTAATTTTTGAAAAAACAATAGTGATCAATTTATATGTGCTTCTATTAACCTGTTTATTGACAAAATATCATTGAATTTCTCAAACTAAACACACGACAAAGTTAACTTATGAAGGAATCAGATACGGATTTTTTGTGTGTGTAATTTAAGTGTTTTGTCCAATTTATATGTTTAATTTTTGAAAAAACAACAGTGATCAATTTATATGTGCTTCTATTAACCTGTTTATTGACAAAATATCATTGAATTTCTCAAACTAAACACACGACAAAGTTAACTTATGAAGGAATCAGATACGGATGCAATTGCAAATAATTCCATATATCAAGTTTAAAGTTGAAATAGAAATATGAAAAAAAAATTGAACATTAAAACAACTTTTTAATTAGATTATTTTTTAACAAAAATCATTTTAAATTTCAATCCTTATGCCTCTGGCAATTAGATGAGAATAAAAGATTAGAAGAAGGATTGATGTTCTAATTGTCAATAACGGCGTCTAATCAGCAATAGTCTGGCATATTCATGACTAGTGTGAATAATATTTCATGTTTTGTTTTATTAACAATTTAGGAAAATTGACAATTAAGGTGGTACCTAACACTACAGGGAGATAACTCTGTAAAGTCAGCTAAATGTTTTAAATACGTTGTGTTGTAAAGTGAATATCAAGCTTCTCAATGATCAAAATTGTTGTTTGTCAAACTGCTATATAACCAGTGTAATTTTTCTGACAAAATGGTTGGTTCAAAATTTTTGAAATTTTTATATTTTTGTTAAAGGGTCAAAGTAAATACATTGTCAAAATTTTATGAAAATTAAACGAGCCAAATTGATTTTAGTGAAAGTGTTGGGTACCACCTTAAGTAGATATTATATAGTGTTGTCAAATTAATCCAAGTATTTATTTTCAGATTTATCTATGTATAGAATTGTAGAACAAATACAGAAATTAAATATATAATATTTTCCCCAAACAATTAACATTACAGTATTGTCGTACCAGTGCACAATTTTCACGTTTAAATTTTTAGTGTTTGCTTTATTTTCGTGTGTTTATTTTTGGCACTTTTATTGGATGCACCAAATAAACCAAAATTACCCAATTTACGGTATATAGATACGGGAACCATGTTAACCAATAACTCAATTCATTGTTTTAATTAACACTTTTCATTGTCAAAGTTATCTTCCCCGAAAAATTAGTGTATCTTCCTATTTACAAATAATTAAAATGTCTATCAATCTTACCTCTACGACACCACCATCAGGTAGTCTAAGGAAATGTCTGTACAGTTCTCTGAGACCATCCAGGTGTATGGTATGGATAGAGACATGTGTTGTGATCTCCTTCCGACCATGTTTTACCTCGCGATGCTCCACTCCTTGCTCATCCCAAATACTCTCTTCAACCTAACAACATTCAATTTAAACAAAATAAATGATGAGATTTGTTTACAAAAATAAAATACAAAAACAAAGAGACAACCAAAAAAAAAGGGTAAACATTTGTATCAGTCTTCAAAAAGGCACTGATATACATGCTAAAATATATTTTTTTTTTATGTTCTTTAAAAAAAGCAAATTTATTTGATCAGTGTAGCCTTTTTTCTGTGTGCAAAATACATGTTCTTGAATATCCTTCGTCATATATAGTCTAGATCAAATTCCTGAAAATCAAAACTATCAAAGGTTTGACAGTATGAAAACCAAACAGGCCTACACCAGCTGTCTACAATTAGCTCATTCCTCAGATGTAGTTTTCACATTTATATCTTACATCTTCCTCTTCCCAAATATAATCATATACAGCTGTCTTTCTTCTCTCCCCTTCCTCTCCTCTCCAGGCCTCAGACTTCTTAACAATATAGTTCAGCTCCTGATTGGATACTTCAAGGTCATAAGGATTGAAGAAGTTATCCTCTGCTCCATGTAGACGCCAGTAAACATCCAACATTCTTCCATTGTTGTGCAGCCTAGAACAATATAATACTTATGTTATAGACAACATAATACAGTTTTCAGTAAAGCTTCTTATATACACACTTGGTGTTTCAAAATATAAAATGCCTGAATAACCTTGTTCATCCTATTTTGAGCATGAATCAAGTATTTGGTTTGTTCTTTGGTATAATTCATAGCTTACTGAACAGTACTGTATGGGTTTAGATCATAGGGTCATATTGTTGTTTAAATCCTTTGGTTTCTGATGGATATTTATCTTCTTGTCAATCTTACCATATCTTCTTTTTTGTGTAATATTTTAGTTCCTTAACTTAACTTGTTACTCCTCATATATGCTGATTATGTTTCATCATATACTGTGGATTCATTTTTAATCATTGGATACCATTTTTTATTGACATAGGAATGTTTGAATTTAAAAAAATAATTATTCAACAAAGAACAAGTTTTCTATATACTAGAATGCAGTCTTTGACAAAACCGTGAAATCCATTATACTGGAATAAACAATCTTTCACTCATCTACTTAAATTGGTAGTTGAAAATAAAGGTATCCACAGTACATTTGTATTTCAAATCATATTTTAATTTCCAACAAACAAAGCCTTGTCAAAATGTCTTGTACATAAAAAAAAAAAGAAACTCACATAAAAATTATCTAACTATAAAAAATTATTTTTCCAAAGAGATCAAAATTTGAGTTATACACAACTAAAAGATCTTCAAAATCCAAAAAGAGCTTCATTTCAACATTCATTTCATTTGTGGAAAATTATAAAAGTCTACAAAAGCACACTAATGTCGTTTTGAAATGTAAACCAAATTTTCATAATTTTAGAAGAACAATTTCTTTACTATTATATAGATATCCTTTTGTTGTATGCTTACCTTAGGAAATACATGTAGATAATAGAGGCTGTCATGAACATGGTAAATAAGTACAGGAATGAGGTAATAAATATGCCTGCCAGTCCTGAACCTTCTGCCCTTTCAAAGTGCCAGTAAAGCTTCATGAAGTCTGCCTCTGGGTTTACTGCATCATCAATGTATCGCTGGAGAAAAAATAAAATAAATTAGTACATGTAGTTTATAACACATTTGACAAAAAAAACTAATAAAAAATGGTGGAATGTTGATTTCATCTTAAGCTACTATAAATAGACTCCAAGATGCAATAATTGCAAGGACTTTATTAATACCAAAAATGAAATTTTGTGATTATCTCAATAATAAGAACTTGCATTCTGATATCTGACACATATCTGTATGAAATACCAACTGAAAATTATCTTGCATTTTAGTCCATTCTTTAAAGTCCTAAAAATAAAACACAATAGTTTCTGAGTTTACAGTATTTGAAAACAGCTAAAACTTTAAGTAGCATGAAAAGTAAAACTTTATGAAATGTGAAAATTGTATCCAAGCCACAGATTTAGAACAATGAAATATGGGTCCTTCATCCTATGGCACACAGCCAGTCTCAACAAGTTCCTACTGCACAAACAATTATCATGCTGTACAAATTTGAATTCTGAGAAAACTGCAGATAGGAAAACGAATGATTAGACTTGATTGATTTTTGATGTTTAAATGCCACTTTTAAGCACTGTAAATTCAGAAATTCTATGATACCACTTAACTTTGCTGAGACATACTAGGACGTAACTCAGGAAAAACTTATAATATATTGTAATTAAGCTACAGAAAATGAAACATCAATTCAAACAAGGAATCTAACAGAGATTTCTACTTTGTTAATTGAAATACTAACCTTCAAAATACAATCCACAATCATTATTAAGAGTGGATCCAGCAGAGTCAAATACTAACCTTCAAAATACAATCCACAATCATTATAAAGAGTGGATCCAGCAGATTCAAATACTAACCTTCAAAATACAATCCACAATCATTATAAAGAGTGGATCCAGCAGAGTCAAATACTAACCTTCAAAATACAATCCACAATCATTATAAAGAGTGGATCCAGCAGAGTCATCAGTCCATAAGCCACAGTAAATTTACAACCAATGTCAGGGAAAAGTCCAAACAACTTCTGAGATATCCAACAAAATATCACCAACAAAATGAAAATAACAATGTTCATAATTGGACCTAACCAAACCACTGCTATCTCTTCTCTGGTCTTCATCAGGTTACTTTGATAGTTCAGTTCCACAGTGTACGGCAGAAAGTTGAACCTGAAATATGGAGATACTTTAGTTTGAAAATAATTCTTTTACAGATAATCAATTCTATTTTATTTGACCTTATACATGTTATAAAGTGAATTTATGTAATTTTGATGTAATCATATTTTTTTAATTTTTGATGCGGTGGAGACAAGACTTTGTCAACATTAGAATTGTATGTTTAATGATGTATATCATAATTTTAGTGTGGTTAATATACTCTGAATAAACCGATAAAATATCTTTTGATTATATGCTTTACGTAATCTGTCTTTTTTCCTTTGTAATAAGTGTTTTTTCATTTTGGCCTTAACCAGAGTTATCAACTGAAAGCATGTCTTTGACAATTCATTAGTTATGTATTTCTATCAATTTCACAAATTCTTTATACATACATAGTTTGCTTCTAAAGTTGTAATATCTGGCAAATACGTGGAGCAGTATAACTTACTTATTGATTGGTATACTGATAGCATTGAGGAATAACCACTGTCCAATATAATGCATGTACATTCTGAGGAAAAACACAATAATAAACATCAACAGCATGCCCCAGAATTCTCTACTTCTCCACTGTGATAATCCAAGTTCTGCTAGGAACTGACGACCAACATACTGTAGCTTCTCATGACTACTTCTAGCCAGTCTACCTTTTCCAGCAAAAGCAGGTCTACAAAAACAAAAACAAAATGACGTAAACACCAATTTTATTTCCCATCAGCAACACAAAAGGACTGTAGTCACTAGCGTAGCAGGAACAGCCTCATTCAGGGTTTGTGTTCTCAAAATTCAGATAACCACTTAGTGTTTTATGGACTGTTTTTTTGTTGAATCACTTTCAGGCATGATTTCTTATTTACTTCAATGTTTATTGCATCTTCTCACCTGTTACACTTAACAAAAGGAGAAAGTATGATACTTCTTTCACCCCATGAACTAGAAAATCAAAAAGTAGTATGAATTTACTAAATCATATGTTTTCAGAAGTTCTAAAGACAATTAACAGTAAAATATTTGTAATATTATATCTATCTATTTGTTTTTAGGAATTTTGTAAAAGTCATCAAATTGACTCTATTTTTTATCTTGAAATTCAAATTTAGAAGAGATGATCTACCCTGAAAAGGTTTAAGCCAACTAAAATCTTTTGAATACAAATGTTTTCAGGCTAAATAATGTTAACAAAACAAAAGTTGACATCTTTAGATCTATCCTTTGACTTAAAAGTATATCTTGTGTCAGAACTTACTGAACTGCAAAGGAATGTTCCTCTAGTTCTTCAACATGTGTCAACTTCTTCTTCTTCATGTTTGGAGCCAGTAATGGAGTTTTAGGCAGCATTGAATACAATTTCTTGTGATAAAGATCAACAGGTTTGCTGTTGTATTGCTAAAAAAATAAATGAAAAAAATGTGCTTCTGGTAAAAGAATAGCTTTTTATTTCTTCTTTCCTTAATATATCTTTTAAAAAGGCCTTGATGCTCTGGCAGTTGAAAGGAATTTTCAGTCATTTAATCCCTCAGGTTGTTTATAATAATACAGACACATATAACCTGTCACATGATAAGACTTAATATTGGTATCACATTATTTACTTGAATTGAACAATGATCATTATCAGGAGTTATAACAATCATTTTGTACTAAGATGGGTGACCTCTGACCAAGTTAGAAAAGTGACCACTAAAGCAAGTTAAAAATGTGTTGGACAGGTTTCAGATTGACTCATTTTAAATGATTGCAACACCTGATTTGAGGTTGCTTTTGGGCAGGTTTGGCCGTATATAGTTTTAACCAAACCTTTGGACAGAAATGGCCATTCAATAATTTTGACACTAATTGTCTCTTTTCATTAAGATCTATGTAATGTTTGTATTTTCCAGGGTCAAACTAATATATACCTTGTAATACATGCCAGGCATGCCCTTGACAGGAACTAATACATACCTTGTAAAACATGCCAGGCATGCCCTTGACAGGAACTAATATATACCTTGTAATACATGCCAGGCATGCCCTTGACAGGAACTAATATATACCTTGTAATACATGCCAGGCATGCCCTTGACAGGAACTAATATATACCTTGTAATACATGCCAGGCATGCCCTTGACAGGAACTATTATACAGTGAAACCTGGGTAAACCGAACCCTGATAAAACCGAATTTTAGTTTAAACCGAACAGTTTTCAAAGTCCCACAAAATTTCCCTATCAATTAACATTAATATAACCTGAAAAATCCGAACCCTGTCAACACCAAATTCCGAACGCTTTTTGAAGGCTCATTAGTAAATTTGTATATACAATTTACCTGTCAAAATCGATCGATAGCAATCAAAACAATAAAATATAATAATTATTTGCATGATTTAATAAAACAAACACAGGATGACAGAGTATCCCCAAGGGTATTTTAGGTTAATGAACTTGTGATTTGTTATTACACACTAATTAGCATGTCTGTGTCCATTATAAAGTGATTTTTTTATGTAAAGAAACGTTCAACTGGTCAGCTACCCCAATCGCCGATAATGACAAGAAAGGAACTTTCCCTCAGATCCATTAAATACACCTTACTCAAATAATTACGGCAACAAAACCGTAACTGCCATTCTGTAGCTAAACTGTTTAATTAAATAATAGTTTTTAAGTCTTTCACTGGATTAGAAGTCGTGCAACACAACGAGGTCAATAGATTTCGATTGCTGGATTCCCTTTAGAGGCCCTATATATTTGATTCGTATGCTCCCGAAGACTTCCGTTAGCTATTTAGCAACGATAAAGTCCGAGAATAAACTGGACCCCTGCTGCTGTTTCACTCTTATCGTTTGCCGAAGTAACAATCAGCTGGTGACCAGTTTGGTCCGAGAACTCGTGTGTACAATGACGTTCCCGATTCAATTACGGAATCGTCATTCGACAGTGACTGTGAATCTGAATTGGTCAGTGAATTAAAGGATGATAAAATAATTATAAAAGCAAAATTGCTCCAGGTCGGACATTTCACAACGGGGAGCGTGATTGACGGAGTGGCGTTTGATTTTTAAACAACAATGTAGCAATACGTCTATCTTCATCTTCTTTTTTTTTACATTTACATCTAAATCAACACAAAAATAAAGCTGTCGTCTGTTGTGTCACCTATTATCCCTTGTCAGTAAATACCAAAATTACTTTGGTGTCGACTTCCGTTTACCTCTACAATCAGAACACCTGTGAAAACCGAACAAAACGCAAAGTCCCGTGGGTGTTCGGTTTGGACAGGTTTGACTGTATACCTTGTAATACATGCAGGGCATGCCCTTGACAGGAACTAATACATACCTTGTAATACATGCCAGGCATGCCCTTGACAGGAACTAATATATACCTTGTAATACATGCCAGGCATGCCCTTGACAGGAACTAATATATACCTTGTAATACATGCCAGGCATGCCCTTGACAGGAACTAATATATACCTTGTAATACATGCCAGGCATGCCCTTGACAGGAACTAATGTATACCTTGTAATACATGCCAGGCATGCCCTTGACAGGAACTAATGTATACCTTGTAATACATGCCAGGCATGCCCTTAACAGGAACTAATATATACCTTGTAATACATGCCAGGCATGCCCTTGACAGGATTAAAATCTTCCTCTTTTCTGATGGCTAGGTCAGCCAGTTCATCATCACTCTCATCAGAACTATCACCTATAGCCATGTTTAGTTTCCTGTCTTTGTGTAGGATACGAGAACCATAAGTAGTTGCTTGAGCCTCTTTACTCTAATCAAAATAAAAACATAAAAAATGTCAGTTAAAATCTAATATCAGTCAAAATTTTCTATGCTTCTCTGAAAAAGGAAGTTAATTTGTGCTTAAATATTACTCAATTCAAAAATGAAATATTTTATTATTAATTTTTCATTACTGAGTAAATTCTTCATATATTTCAAAATATTTATCCTTTTAGTCATGGTTCTTGGGTGATTTTTTTGTTTAAACAAGAAAGATCCCCTACACCCCAAAAAAATAAATAAACAAAAAATAAATAAATAATTCAAAATATCCTAACCTTGTTTTTATCTGCCAGTTTAACTTTGGAAGTTGTTGCTTCAGATCTCACTTCAATAGTCCCAGAGTCTGTTGGACTCAAACTTGTTGACGATCTGCATTAAATCAAAATTAAAATACATAAATATATATGTATATACTCTTGAATGCAAAACATCTTCATGAGCAATGATAAAAGAGAATATTTCATTTGACATTTAATAAGCTCCACAGCTCAATAGACTCTTAACTGTCATAAAAAAAGAATGAAGACTCTTTCTTTCAGTCATCTGTAATTTCTATAAACCACCATTTTAAATTTTCATAATTATTGAAGGGATGGAGGATATTGGTCCTGCTCTGCAGACAGCTGACCGCCATTTCACATCCCAAGTAACCCAAGTGCCAAGACTAGATTTGATAATTGTTGTAAAATTGTGGATTTACTATCAAATGTGATATGATACAATTCTAATGTACATCTGTTAGATTTATACACTTATTAGTGTCACTGTGAAGGGTAATAGAATACAAGCTGTGTGATATATATATAATACATGTATGTTGTAGGAAAATATAAAATTTATTTGTATGAGCTTTAGAAACAGGACATAAAGCGAGGCTCTGCCAAGTTTTTCTCCGGTTTCTTAGTGAGTACAAATAAATTTCATATTTTCCGACAATGTACATATATTGTGTTTATTCTGAAATTACTCTGAACACTTAACACTTTTAAAAGTTATTAAAATCTAAATCATTGTCTCTAATTTCTTAAAGATATTTTGTACATGTACAAATAAAGCAAAAAATTATTAGTATACCTGTTATTAGTATACCTGTTATTTGTATAATAGATGGCTAATTGCAGGATAAACATGATAAAGTGAATGATCACCTTCATAGTAATCAATCAAAATCTGGCATTTTGACATGAAGTATTGTAAGATGTATTTAAAATATTGCTCAGTCCAATATTTAATCTTACCCATCATCCGAGGCCATGGTAGATATTGAACCAGGAAGTGGTTTCTCTCCATCTCTATACTCCTCAGCTGATCTCACTCGGTCAGGGTATCCTATCAACCCAGACGTAAAATGTAATTCCACTTCATGTTCTTTTTGTCCTGCCAAGTATCTGAATAAGAGAGACCATTTAATTAAAAACATAAAATACATTTTCTGACCAATTCATAATTTGTTTTGTTCATTATGGAATATACTGCAAAGTACAGAATATAAAAAGTTTTCAAAATAATAATAACTTATGTAATAAGATATCAAATAGTTTGCTTTGTCTAAAAACCTTATAAATCATTCAAAATCAATGATTTCATCATTTTATAGTACCATTAATATATACCTAGGAAGCTTTATGATTTCAAAGTAGAGATTAGACATCCAGTGATCCAGATCAGATGCCATTAGTTCTTCTATCTTGTCATGTTTGTCTAAAATGGGGTCCATTTCTCCACGCAACATTGGGCATCTATACCTGAAAAAAGTCATAAGAAACATGTGTATCACATCTTATAACACTAGTAGATCTCTGCATCTGGAAAGTGATCTGATAATAAGGTGTGTCTAAAAAGGTTTTATTTGATAAGTAGATTTCTGACCCACTTAGTATAATAGTAATGGAAATCAGTCAAGACCACTGAACCATGAAAATAAGGTCAATGTCAGATGACACCTGCCAGTACATCTTACAATCATCCCATATCCAAATATAGTAGACCTATTGCATACCGTACCGGTATAAGAAAAACAGACCAATACACAAAAAATTAACTTTAACCACTGAACTATAAAAATGAGGTCAAGGTCAGGTGACATTTGCAGTTGGACATGTACACCTTACAATCCTTCCATACACCAAATATACAATTAACATTAACAATAAATACCATTGGTTTTATAAAAATCGAAATAATACTATAGCAAATTAATGATTTCTTTTTTTAATCTTGAAGTTAGGTTAACAGTCAAATCTAGCAAACAAAACAAACTGTATCTCTGATATATATCCTTAATCAAAAGTTCAATATGATTTATTTTTTTTGCTACACTAAATTATGTGTAAATTTTGACATGTACAAAATACTTACTTTCCTTCTATAACATCAAATTGGCCATCACATATTGGAAATGAGCCCCATGCAACAACTCTGTCTTTTGCTACTACAGATCCTCGTAACAAGAATAGTTCAAAGGTCAGTACCATACCAGGTCTCAGTGATGCTTTGGCAGGAAGAACTGTAAACACACTCTGGTCCATCTAAAGAAAAAATTTAGTCTTGGATATAAAATGTGTTTCAACTTGAAAATAGTTTCTAAATTACTAGCCTGCACAATATCAGTATATTTTTGGATTTTGGTTTCAGAAAGGGCTCATAATCTTAAGCTCATTGCCACATGAGGATTGTCAAATGGTAATTTAAAACATTTTAGTTTTTCTTAAACAAGAGATCCCATATTTGGAATCCTGGTTTTAAACATGTAGTGCCATTAAAACTTTTCCCCGCTAACCCCTGCTTTTCTTTTCTTAATTTTATTACATGTAGTTTAAAAAGCCATATTTGAAAATCCTATAAAATCCTTGTTATTTTTTCATAACTTTTTATAGAAAAAGAGTGCCAATGTTAAATGTATAAAAAGTCCAGGGAGAATTATTTCCAGCCAGGGTTTTAATGGTTTATATCTGGAACATTGTTTTAGTTCCTTAATTTACATACTACCAAAGGTCTTTTTAAAAAGATTGTCATTTTGAAACAGGGTAGCAAACATCCTTATATTTGTTATAAATGTTCTTAGAGTTCTGAAAAATATTTTGTTTCATTCATTTATATTCTGACAAGTTTGATATTTTTACTTCAAATATATACATATTATGTATATTATGTAAAGTCCTTTAACTGTATTTAAAGATGATTGACTTTTGCAGGCATAGTTTTTTTGTAATAACAAGTGATGAAAAAAACACAAAATGACAAAAAAAATATTTTTCCAAACGTTTGGAAAAAAAAAACATGTCAAATTTCCTACCCAGCTACAGGTTATACCGGCTTCACACATCAGCCTATTAAATGCGCTTGTAGTGTACAGGTATATGCTATACACACGCTTGAGCTGGATGAAAACTTTTATGCTGCATAAAAATTTTCTCAAGCTGTAGCGTTCACCAAGCATAAACTTTTGAATTTTCTACCTACTTCAAACTTATGCAACACACATTTAATGATGCTGAGCGTTCCTATGATGTGCAACAAGCGTATACAGACTTTGTCAATTTTCTCTTTACGTCTGGTGCATGCCAGCCTATACGTGTTATTATGTTTGATGCCGTCATTACAGAAAATTTATCCACTAGGAATGGGTTGATGCCTTTGGTTTAGTGAATATTGTACAATACAATAATGAAAGAAAATAAATATCAAAATATAATAAAGCTTTTCTAGAGCACTGACTACTGAGCATATAATATCAATAGTAAACAAGATGACAAACAAATACTGTAATATCCTCACCATTATTGCAATTTACCAAAGTTGTCCTTCCCAAAAATTTGGTGGTCAAATCCCTAGGACCGACACTTATCAAGAACTCTGAAATTGACAAAATCGCATTTATAAATGCTTGCAATAATTTCTGAATTAACTGTAAGGTGTCAACTCCATTTGAATCAATGGGAATAATTACCTTCATTTCCACATTATAGAACTGTCCATCATGATCTATGGGGAGGGTTGCAGCTCCCCACATCTGGCCTTTCAACTTTGACCATCTTAAAACATGACCTCCAAGTCTGTTGTAAAGGGAAACCATTAACACATACCTTCCACCTGAAATTCAGTAAAACAAACTATTATGACGGTGTTTGGTTGAATGCAGTAACTTTTTTTCACAACACATAATTTTCTTTTCTGCTATGGAAAAATTTATTGATGCATAGACTGGCAAACATAATACATCCATACAGTTGTAGATGGAACATTAATATGTAATACACATTCTAACTTTGATATCTTTTGCCACTAACCTGGAAGCTTCTCTCTAACACCTCTCAGACATTTTAGTTTCACTTGAATAGGTTGTGGGGTTTTGTCCCAGTCAACCTTCCACCTTCGACCTTTACTCCCACCATACGTGCCATCTGCCAGCATTAAATCACCATAAAATGTCTATAAATATATATCACAGTAGATAAATGACATTGAACAAATAAATACCATAGTTATAGCTGTAATTTAGGTTTTTCCATAAAATGTGGATTTTTAAAAATTCTGTGGAAAATATTTGTAATTTTTTTACAATAATTTTACATAAAAAATATGGTACAGTACGGGTAGGGACTTATTTTTATGGATGTCTTAATCCGTCTAGTCGGATATCAATAATCGGACATTTTTATGGTAGGTAGTATGGTCATTAATCAACAAATCCAGGTGTGATTGGCAATATATTTGTCCTTTCATCTTAATCCGTGCTGCTAGAATTACGGTTCACTGATTTCAGAATCAGGTTACCTGTAATTTTAACCTCTCAGTCACTTTATTGATTACATCGTTTTTGACATAAAATATTTTTACAGGTGAAGTACTGGAGAAAACTTTGTTTTAATAAAGCCTATTTTTTTAATTATGGTTTTTATATTTCAACTGCTATTTATTTTCTAATTGTGTTCCTCAAAATTATTTTTGTTCTATGTTCTTTCTTGTTTATTTCTTGTTTTTTTGGGGTTTTTTTTGTGTATCTGTTTCTTATTTGTTTGCATAAAATTTCAAACATAAATATTTTTACATGTATTCTATTTCTGGAAGCTTACGGTTATTTTTGTTTTACTCGTAAATCCATTAGCAGAATGCTGTCTCCATGGTTAGTTTGACGCGGCCACATGCAAAATATTTCTATAATATGTATTTAATATTCAATTCCGTCTGTGTTGGGTCAGTTCCGAGATATAAAAAATAATTACAGTGAGCAATACTTGTATATTATTTAGTAGCTTGCTGATTCTTTGTAGTTTTTACTTTTTACTGTAAACAATTTATTGTCCAAAACTTCAAAGTAGGAGATGTATCAATAAAATATAACGCAAATAATAACACTAGAAGAAGATATTGATTCTTCCCGGACATAAGTTTATTTTAAGATTTCCGTGTTTGTTCATTATGTTAAATTTATATAATTGATCTGCATTTGGGGGTAGGGGGTAAATAGGGTCCGGATCTCGAAATCCCGGGCTTAAAACACGAAGTCCCAAGGTCCCGAATTTAAATAAATCAAAATCCCGACATCGAGAAAAAAAGAATTCCCAGATCCCGAAGTGTTAATCCCGAAATCCCGAACTTAAATTAATTGCGTAATATTAATTTACGCACAATCCATGTAAAAAAGGAAACTTGTATGTTATATATTTTTAACAGCAATTTGTTAAGAAAAATTTGCCGTGAAAAGATAATTGCATGATACACATATTAGTGATCAACAGCGTGTGCACGTGGTTGAACTTTATAAACTTGACTCCACTCACAATATTATTGAATGCTAATGAAAGATGTTAAAGATCGATTTTGTCCACTGCACGAGATTCTTATATGGCGGGAAATGTCGTTACAGTAAACTCAGGTGACCTTACTGAACGACCGTGGGAAAATCCATTCATGATTAAATTTGATGTGGAATGATTGACAGTATTGTGCGTTAGTTTTGAGGCTCTTGATCGATTGACCAGAATAGAAATTTAATCGATTTACATATATGTAAAATCAAAACAAGATTTAGTCTTCTTTTAACTATTTTTTGTTTTATTTTTAACAGTCATTTCCCGGATTCCCATTTAAATATTCTACTTTGGAGAACTCCTTTAAACTTCGGACAACATCGATTTAAAAATTCTTACGGACTGCACTGCGCGAGCTATAGAATGACTAGAAGTACGACGAAAAAGTAAAGACAGCTGATCATGAATAGTACGATTAACCTTCAACCCCATTGGGGTATAAATGTGCATTTATTCAATAAACTATATAAGGTTAAATTTTGATTTTCGTGTATCGATTCGTAAAATATATTTATAATAAAAACACCAGCGATTTTCATAAAAGAGTCGACTGAGACATGAAAATAGAAGGCAATATTTCGATTGTCAACAATTTTTTGTTAAATAAAAAATAGGAATCGAAATATGATCACGGCGTTACAAATATCGTATTTAAAGCAACCAATTGTTTGACTTTCAAAGAGATTAACGGGAAATATGTCAAAATAGAAAGCACGAGTGATCTGTCTGACCAAAATGTTTTACTTGCGAGAAATGATTGACAGGTGTGAATTGATGTAGAGGCTCCGACGGGGAAAGTTGTATCAAAAGGAAAATAACTTTATTCACAATGCCTATACATATTTTATAAATACGATATGTTGGCCTTATACTTAAAATTGTGTTTCTAATAATAAGAACAGGACGTTAAAAGGGGGAAATAATATAACCATCAATGAAAACTCGTATAATTTACGGGATTGATGTCTCAACAATTTGATTTAAACTTCGATTGAAAACAGTCTTGGTTGTTATTAGGCTTATTATTTTGAATTAGATGAAATATTTACGGTTTACAAATGCAAATGCAAATACAAAATAGTTTATTGGCACAAAACTATTATAATAATTGGCAACACAATATATTGTTATAAATCGTCTTTATTTCATTTTCAAATTATAAAAAAAAAAAATCCCACATTCATGATATTCAATTTTAATTTTAATTCTAAATATTCAATTTTTAATTTATATTCTTATATTTAATTTTAATTTAAATTCTTTCTCTTTGAATACAAAACAATATTTTACATTTATCTATTCTCCATAAATACAAATATATCTGTACAGGTAAAATTTAATTCTAATCAAGCTGGTACAGATTGATTTACGACCTTCCACTTGGATATTGCACAGCAGGTGTTTATTACTCTGGGACAACTGTCCGACCAGTCTGACATCTAGACGGATTAAGGCTTCCATAAAAATAAGTCCCTACCTGTACTGTACTTTTTGGACTTTTCAAATCAGTATGTACTTTTATCTATTATCACATAACTGTAAAATCTTTTAAGGGCTAATCGTAAGGAAGATCAAACCTCTTTCAGCCCATCCAAATTTGTACTTGTTCTAAAAAGTAATCCTACATTTTATGGGGCAATATTGGTCGATGAATAATATTACATGCAGCAATAAATTTTCAAATTATCTTGCTGGACAAGACAGTTGCTCAAAAATGTCAGATAAACCTTATTCTGGCAGTTTTTATTCAATTAAGGCAGGTTGTGACTAGAAAATAAAAATTAATGTAAAATACTACCACTGTAGAATGTTCCTGATAAATTAATAAATTAATAGATTTTAAAATAGAGACACCATCCCTATCATTAATTTGTCATTGTGTTATGAACTAACTTTGACTTCCCCTTTACGACTCTCTAGAGTACTGATAAGTTGACTTTCAGCTCTTCTATAGGCTCTGTGTAGTCTATCCATCAACAATTTCTCCTTTTGTCTCAGTATCTCCTGTAAATATAAAAAAAAACTCTTGCAATGGCTTGTAACTGAGGAACCTTATCTGTCAAATTAACATCCACTACCATTTTATTTCCTTATCTGCTCTAATGTTAACTTTAATTGATGGTAATAATGTGGTTCAAAGCAATAAAGTAAAATAAAGATCAAAAGTTACAACAGAATTACAGTTAATTACCTCTCTCCTAGCGATGTCATCTCTCTTCTGTTTGGTAAGTAAAGCTAATCTTTTCTTAGCTTCTTCTTCACGTTGTAACACCTCTTCTTGCAGGTCTCGCTTTCTTTTTGCCTCTTGATCAAGGTATCTATAAGTTTATTCAATGTAATATTAACCAGCTTTAACTGACATCTCTATTTTGTAGCTGGTGACAATTAAAAATGTATATTTAGTTTGAACACCCGTTTTGCCACCTGGTTTCATTGAAAATACTGTAAACTTATTTTGGCAGGTGATTTATTTTTTGTGACTTTACAGAGTAGAAAAAATAATGACTATAAATCATCATGAATATTTTTACTTAGGGTGGTATCTAACACTTTCACTAAAATTAATTTGGCTAGTTTAATTTTGTTAAAATTTTGACAATTAATTTGGCTAGTTTAATTTTGTTAAAATTTTGACAAAGTATTTACTTTGACCCTTTAACAAAATGTAAAAAGTTCAAAACTTTTGAACCAACCATTTTGTAAGAAAAATAACACTGGTTATATAGCAGTTTGAAAAACACCAATTTTGGTCTTTGAAAAGCTTATTATTCACTTTACAACACAACGTAATTAAAACGTTTAGCTGACTTTACAGAGTTATCTCTCTGTAGTGTTAGGTACCACCCTAAATCGTTCCTCATGCAAATACTTAGTTCAGGCTAATTTCAAAATCCTGAAATTAAATCACTGCAACAAGGGATTGAATGGGCTAAATAGTAAAATAATTTGGTTTAAAGTATCATTGACCTAAAGCTGATGAAAAATTCTCTTCACTTACATTATTTCATTCACAAAAGCTAATCTTCATAACTTTGAGGAGAATCAGAATTTTCAAATGTGAAGCATTCGAGTGGGATTACTTTAATGAATCCAATTGATTTTATAAAGACCAGAACTACTAACTCTATATGTTCATCTCTGAGTCGTTTTTCTTCTTCTTGGACTTCTTCAAGAGAAATCTGACCAAGCATTACTACTTCATCTTTAACACCTTCTTCAAAATGATCCAGATATGGATCTAACTCACACTTCTCAATCTCTAGTTTTAATTCTGAAAAATAGAAACTTTTATCAAAATTCATGCAAAATTCAAAGCATTAACTAGACTATACAATCTTAAAATGAGCTATGAAAACAAACTGATTAACACAAATGTTTTATTTTTTCTAATACAATTTAGTTTAAATGATTCTTATAGTTTAAAGTAAAAAGTTTGTAAAATATATGAAAACAAGGGTGCATACACTGAAATAACTAGCATACTTTACTGATCATAATTGGTTCTATGCTAGATTAAGCAGTACTAGTGTTCTTGATAAGATTTACTAAGTTGGGTTTTTACAAATTATTTTTTATATATTTGTGTGAAATATTTGTTTTCATTGCCTCATCCATTCCAACGTTCTTTGCTTTCCTTGCTTATTGCCTATTACTAAGCAAGAATGAATCAAATTCCATTTTCAAGTCTTTGGTTTAACTGGATGGGCTTTGAACCAAAATCCCTCACACAAATGCAGGAATGTACAAACAGGCCACTGAGATGGTAACTGTGCCACAGGCACCTGGTTTGTTGTCATACTATTCAATACACTATACAATTTGAGCGTGAACTATGCTTTATTCCTCCTTCTTTGACTCATCTTGTGGTCAGGCGAAGGACATTTTATCAACTAGTGCCTCTGGTTTCACTAGCGATACAAAATTTGAGAAAGGGTCAAACAATTTAGAAATTCCAGCAGATACAGCTTTTTGATTAATTGCTCTAATTTTAGAAAGAAAGTAAAGGAGTAGGGGCGATAAGGCCCTTATTTGGCCCCAAAATAACTGCAAATTTAAAAGTTTTCATATGTATTCTTAAATAACTGAAAACCGTACTACAGTACAAGGTACTCAGAGAAACAAAACAAAACAAAAATTAACATTGAACAAGTTTCCATGGCAACAATTCATGATTTATTTTGCATATTTTGTAAAATTTCATGATTTTCCTTGTTATTCATCAAATGTTATGCATATTTTAGATTGAAAAAGTATGTGCGCACCAGAGAAACTTTTTATTTGGTGGGATCATGTCAATATTAATAATAAAGCTTCTGTCAAATTATTTTGTTGTTTCTTGCCTGTGCACGATGTTTCCATGACAGAAATATAGATGGAAAACTGCATAAAATCTATTTTTCATCGTTTTCTTTCAATTAGTACATATTATGACGTAATTGTGACGTCATCAGGTAAAAATTTTGATGTTTTTCTTTTATATTTCTTGAACCTATGCATTTCTCAACATAATGAGCCAATTTGAAATAGATATCAAACATTTAATTTTTGTGGGCCAAATCCAGGCCTTAATGCCCCTACTTCCCCAAGTTACAAAAAAAAAAAAATTTACATGACAACAATTTTGTAAAATTTTGGTAAGACAGAGCAGAGGCAAGAAAGGTCAAGATCACATAGGTTTGATATTTAATTTGGTTCTCCTTTGCATTATAAGGTTTTTTTAACACTTTTAAAAAGTTGACAAATGAACTTGGTTTTTGATTGTTTTTATTGGTCAATCATGCAAATACACAGCTCTGCATGTGTTTTGGTCTAATAGACTTTTGCTAACAATGTTAGTCTTGCATGAATTTTAATTTTATGTATGTATAATTTGGAGTTTAGTATGACGTCCATTATCACTGAACTAGTATTTATATTTGTTTAGGGGTCAGCTGCAGGATGCCTTTGGGTACAGGAATTTCTCACTACATTGAAGACCTATTGGTGTCGGACCTTCTGCTGTTGTCTGTTCTATGGTTGGGTTGTTATCTCTTTGACACATTCCCCATTTCCATTCTCAATTTTATTTGCATTTTCTCACCTGAAATCTTAATATAACTTGGTTTGTAAGTTACTCTGGTAATCTTTTCGTTTTCTTACCTGAAATCTTGGTATAACTTGGTATGTGTGTTGGTCCTGTAAAAAGTGCTGGAGGGTCGTCTTTTGCCTCCAAGTCGGTTTGGCCATCCTCTAATGAGTCCATCAGTCTACGTAGGTCTGGTAATGTATCATCTCTTTGTGGTGGTTCTAAATTACAAGAGTATTATAGGAAGGACAATTAATGATCCTGTGAAAAATCTTGCCTACATATTTAATGCATTTTTGATATTTTTATCATTGAAAAGTCTCATCTTCATATTTTTGACAGAGTTTTTCGTAAAATCTACTTTTGATTTTTAATTAAACTTTCCTCATGGTAGACATAAAATAATACTTTAAATTCTAAATATTTAATTCACAGTTGAATAGCATAGTTATTCAAAGAAGGTGCCCAAAAAACTGCATTAATATCGAAATTGATTTTGTTTAAAGAAATTATGAAAATGAATCAACCTATGTCAATCACACAAAAATCACAAACTTATATATTTTTAGTGTTTCACATATTTAAAAATAAAACCATTTTATATTGATAGCAAATAGAATCCATCAATCAAAAAAGGAACCGAATTCCAATGTAGCCACCATCACACATGTTACACAAGTGTTATCGTCCAAGGACAGAAATTCTAATATATTTATACTTTTACATAGATAACATACAAGATATGTAAGCTTGAGATAAGATTCCTTATTCAATTCCCAAGGGGCATAACCAAGGTAAAAATAATTATGTAGTGATGAAGTTCAAACTTGTGTCAGACATTTCTGAAATTGAACTGGATATAAATTTCATAATAAACTGTAAGACATGTCTTGTATTTTTGTAATTTTGATAATGCAATAGTTATCAAAAGTACCAGGATTATAATTAAGTACGCCAGACGCGCGTTTCGAAGACATAAGACTCATCAGTGAAGCTCAAATCAAATGTTGAAATTGAAATATCAATACTTTAATTATAACATGTTACATAAGTTAGGCAAAAATTCAAAGTCAATGAACCATGACTGAGGTACATGGCTAAACAATATCCATGTAAATGAGATGTACTTATACCACTGCATACCAAATATCATTACTAGTTGTTCCCCATAAACAGATCATGACCTAATCACAAACTAATACATGTAAAATGAGCATAAGTTTCAAAGTCAATAGACTATAACTGAGGGGACAAGGCCAAATAATCACCACAGAAATCAAATGAGATGTGCAAATGCTTAGACAACTGCATACCAAATAAAATTCACCATAAACAAGCTTTGTTGACGCTGACCTCATTGCCAAAGCCGTCAAGTGCATACCCAAGTTTCGCTTTTTTGACTCGTCAAGCGAGACAAAAATCTGGCAAGAATAATATGCATTTCAAAAGGTTGACAATATACAATTATGGACTGTAGAAAAGTTGTTGTAAGTCTATAAGAATGAACAACCCGTTTTATCAAGGTATTAAGATAATACATTTTTTTTAAAGCTGAAAAGATATCAACATCAACTTTTGCATATAGCTTTGATGAAATAATAATGACAGTTTAAATGTTTGTGTAACAAAAACTATTCGAAACACTTAATATGGAAATAAGAAGACTGAGTCTGGAGATGTGGTATGACTGCAAATAACATTGCTTTATCAAAACATTACAGATCTAAAATCATCATAGTAGTCTTATGCTTATGTTTTAACTCAAATCTTAAGAAATTGCTTACCAAATTTAAATTCCTCTTCCTCAATTTCAATGCCGTATTCCTTTGGATCAACCATTGTAAATTCTGTTGTTTGATTTTCTCTTTTTTCAACCTGGAAATATACGAGTATTGAAAGGAAAAATGATATCTAGTATATAGCAATCAAACAATCACATAAAAATAAATATTTGGCCTTTTACAGTATTATACTGACTTATGTGAGCTTAATTGGTTTCAAAACTAGAGGCTTGTGTTGTTAACCTTGATCTAGTGCATATTCTACAAAGAACACTTTCCAACATTGTAGACAAGAATAGAGATCATGACAAAAATCTGTTTTGGTGATCTTGTTGTACTGATCATTTAGTCTGTTTAATTTTTCTCAAAAATCACAAATGAGGGTAACAAAATAAATCCTCATTGAAAGGCAATCACTCCTATAAAGATTGACAGTCTGCTAACTGCTTGTTAGTAGATCATGCCTTTCTGAGGATTTTTTGTGATTGTCATTTTTTATCCTAAAAGGCAAAATACAAAAAAGAGGTGAAAATCAACATTAAAGGGCAATCAACTCTAATAAAGATTTGTCAGAAGATTTCCTCTATTTGTCTTAATTTCAAACCTTGTCTGCTGATCATTTTTGCTTTTCTAAGTTCATATATATACATGTATGTATTATAAATCTATTAAAATTATTAATATAAAGTGCCTAGAAAATTAACCTAACGATGTTAGAGTAGATTTGAGTCGTAACTTCCTCCCCGGCGCCAGGGCTGGAACCTGTACTTTTTTTTCTAACTTCTACGACAACACCGCCTAGCATTGTGCAGAGACCTTATCCCCTCCTCTAACTCTAGCTTATAAAGATAATAAGCTTTCGTTTCGGGAGGTGTTTCCTGCATGTAGGAATTAAACAAGGATCTCTGATACAATACACGAAGTATTTATTTTTAGTGTATAGAAATGATCATCTACTCATCTCTTCAGTATAATTGCAGGATGCTAATCTATTTTTAGAAGCATACAATCACTGTAAATAAATATATGTATATGTCTGTCTGTGTGTAGTGACAACTGCAAATTATACCTTGTCCATCGGATTTCTTATGAATAAGAAATACCAGGCCTTAGCATATGTATACAGTGCCTAGAAAATCAACCTAACTTTTGAGGGAAAATATCTCCTACTTTGAAAGTACTTTAACTCGTGGGTATCAATTTTTCGTGGTTTGAGTAATATTTACATGTTCGTGGGTTTTTAAATTCGTGGATTTTAGTTTTCTAAAAAAAATGGAAATTGAAGCCTTTAGAAACGAAGGTTACAAATAATCTTGATTGAAGGAAATTGCAAAGTAAACATTTGTAAATCGTAGTGATAACACTAATTAACCAAAAATAAGGTGATTGACAGATTACATACCATCAAAGGTGTTAAAGGTCATAAATATGTCACCTAAAGAAAACAGTAACATAAACAAATGCTAAAATCGTATGTTGAATTGAAAAAAATAATTCTTAAGCCCAGCATGAAATTATTATTTTCCACATGTACGAGAACCTTGAGGATACAAAATGAACACTTTTTCATACAAGCATATTAATACCGGAAATCTGACTTTCATCGATCAAAAATATTTTTTATGAGAATTAAAAGATCAAAAATTGTACATTTAGGGTTATTAAAGGTTAAATGAGTATATGGATGCAATTGCAGTTCATAATGCGTTTGCCCTGCGACTATTATTATAGTATTCTCAGATTTGGCGTTATTCAATATATTCTCTAGACCATATCAGTAGTCAAACCTACATTGGGATCTTTCCATGTTTTGATTTGGACATTAGTTGTTTTATTTCGTTTGACAATTTAATTCGTGTATTAAGTCATCCACGAAAACCACAAAAATTGGTACCCCACGAATAAAAGTACTTTCACAGTATTAGAAATCATCTTACAGTTTTGATGTACACAGACAATTGTTCTATCTTTGCTATATTTGCCATCTTGGTTGGCAGGCAGGGTTTTTGGACACAGTTTTTACATACCTCAACTATGATTCTGGCCAAGATTGGTTAAATTTGGCTCAATAGTTTCAGAGAAGATTTTTGTAAAAGTAAATAGATGGAGGACCACAAGTTAAAAGGAAAGCTCATTTTGACCTGTGGGCAAGGTGAGCTAAAACTTGACCTGATAAGTGACTTTAATTCTTGGGCAAAGAACTAAACAGATTATTTACTGTGATTGTACAATTCAAGATGAACTACCTTAACTTCTTATTTATAATTCTGATGATCAGAACATATATGTACAGTAATGAAAAATGACATGCTGCACCTCTTATATCTGTTAAAATAATGATTAACATTTAAAACTTTGTCATGAAAGATAAACATGTAATATTTGTCATTCAAAAAAATGTTAAAGATGATGTTTTAATATTTAGCTGGTAACATCTTTGGATACATAAACAGATGATTCAAATTACATCAATCAAGTTTCCCGTACTTACTTCAACTGTTCTTTTGGTTTCAGTTTTTGGCTCTTGCTTTCTAAATTTTGTTGGAAATTCTTCTTCTGACATAAAGAATAACAAAAATAATTGTCAGCATCACAAACATGTTGATAGTGCATATATATCAATGTGAATCTCACTCTGTATTCCAGGATACTGTGTATCTCTCTGTGTATACACTTTAATAAACGATATTTGAAAAAAAAATAGTATTGTTAACATCCATTATGTTCATTTGTGATCAATTTCATTGTGAGTACACAAAATGAATTTCTGTTACAAATAAAATACAATATTCCCCATGATAGTTT
This sequence comes from Mytilus trossulus, assembly GCF_036588685.1. Lineage (NCBI taxonomy): Eukaryota > Metazoa > Mollusca > Bivalvia > Mytilida > Mytilidae > Mytilus > Mytilus trossulus. The sequence goes on from NC_086383.1 coordinate 46,789,360, forward strand.
CGAGAAATTTGCATGTACAGGAACATAACTGTTAATTTTTGAGACATCAAAGGATATTTTCTCTTTATTCAAATGTGCCCAAGTTCACATGTAACAGTCAATGAATAATTTAGAAAAGAAAATGTTTTTAAATAAAATGCATCACTTATAGAAAAAGTTGACTGCTTTTTTAATTCGTAGTTCTCAACAGTTATACAGATCCTGAAATTTTAAAGATATATATATTATATATAGGCTCACATATTAAGTTATTAACAAGAATGTGTCCACAGTACACGGATGCCCCACTCGCACTATCATTTTCTATGTTTAGTGGACCGTGAAATTGGAATAAATTCTCTAATTTGGCATTAAAATTAGAATGATCTTATCAAAGGGAGCATGTATACTAAGTTTCAAGTTGATTGGACTTCTACTTTATCAAAAACTACCTTGACCAAAAACTTTAACCTGAAATTTGCACTATCATTTTCTATGTTCAGTAAACCATATAATTGGGGTCAAAACTCTAATTTGGCATTTAAATTAGAAAGATCATATCATAGGGCACATGTATACTAAGTTTCAAGATGATTGGACTTCAACTTCCTCAAAAACTACCTTGACCAAAAACTTTAACCTGAAGCAAGACAGACTGACAAACTAACAGACGGACGAACGGATGCACAGACCAGAAAACATAATGCCCCTCTACTACCTTAGGTGGAGCATAAAAAAGAGATGGTATGATTGCAAATGAGCACTATCCACCAGAGTTCAAATGATTTGGCTGTTAGCTACAATACAGTGTTGGTCATATCTTGTTCATTGCATGATTAAAACAAATATAATCAGGCAATTTACATGTATATAGGCAAATATCTATTTATATGACATGATTGACTCTTGTACTGATTAGCCACTGTATTCATCATATTTAGACTCAAGACTGTAGTTGTCTTTTCATCGTTTTTTTGTCATTTTTTTGTTTCGATTTATTGGTTTTAATTCTCTTTTAGTATCTTTTTCTTTCTTCTAAAGCTTGTATTCGAATGAAAAATAATTATAATATAAATTGGATCTTCTTAGACCTTTGAAATACAAAGAACCAAAAAAAAGCAACATTTTTTATACATTTTTACCTTGTGGTGGTGTAACAACAGGTTTTCCTGTTTCATTCTCAACGTCTGCTGATTGTTGTCGACCGTCTGCTGAAACTGAAGGTTTCCTACTATCAGCTTTAGTGTCCATCTTCTTTTGCCTCCTTCGATCTAAACATCAAGTATCAAGTTATTATCATTAAGTTTATTCCCTTTAATAAAGGTTAACATTTAAAATGTCTACACAAGAACTGTCTTTTCAGCATCCATTACTTATCATGGATTAAAATAAGACTAAAAAAAGGCAAATTTAATTGTACATGTTCACTAGAAGAAATTGATATATATATTGTTAATTGACTGAAAATGGCAACCTCCTATCTTCTTTATAAATTTTATGTAATCTTTGATTTTTCTAACTGATAAAATTATAAGTGGTATGATAAAACATTAATACATGAACAGTGTTTTACTTTGAAGCTGTTCAATAGTTAAGTCAATTCCAACTTCATGCTTTCGGCTATCAGCTGCTTGTCTGTCACTTATAGAAGTTATCAATAAATATTACTGCAAAGACAAAAGCACTGATTGGAATAATTTATATCAATTAAAGCACTGATTGGAATAAGTTTATATTAATTAAAGCACTGATTGGAATAGTTTATATTAATTAAAGCACTGATTGGAATAATCTATATTAATTAAAGAGATATAGGAAGATGTGGTGTGAATGCCAATGAGACAACTCTCCATCCAAATAACAATTTAAAAAGTAAACCATTATAGGTTAAAGTACGGCCTTCAACACGGAGCCTTGGCTCACACCTAAAAACAAGCTATAAAGGGCCCCAAATTTACTAGTGTAAAACCATTCAAACGGGAAAACCAACGGTCTGATTGGAATAATTTATAATAATTTATACCTTTTTTCTTTGGATCTTCTTCCATTCTCTATGTTACAACAATCAAGTTATAGTCTGCCTCAAATTCTACAAACAGAAATGTAAGGTTTATGAGGTTTAGATACACTTAATTGTGAGATACATTGTACATTTTGTATGTTGAACATTTCCTGTTGTACACTCTCTATGTAATAATTAATGTCAAATCTATGTGATATGTGAAAAGTATAATTTCTTTTAAAGTTTTAGCAATGTTTTTAAGAAAATCAGTGTTATGATATCTGAATAATTACCATGTCATGGTTGCCTTTTGCTACATGTTTGAAATCAGAATAATTTTTTTTTATCTGACTGGCTAAAAAAAAAAAAATAGCCTAGCAGGTGTGTTTTGCTGGGCTAGAAGTTTTTCCATCAGGATTAAACGTATCCTGTTACTAAATAAAAGTCCTGGGCTAATGAACTTAAATGAAAAATTGTAACCCAAATATGAAAGAAGAATGAGTTCATCGCCCCCAACTTTGAATACATTATACATTCTGTAACTTTTTGTGTTGTCAAATCGTACAGTTACTTGGTAACTTGGATAATCGTTCCATTGATAACCGGTTAACTGGTACTTTGAGTTGATGTTTGAAGGCCTCATCTATAGTACCCTACAAATGTACATTTTTATAATACAATGAATTGAAGTTTGTCCTTAGGCATTATGGGGCTTGTCTGACGATTCCTGGTGAAATTTGACTTTTTTAAGACAAAACACTGTATCTACAAATTGAAACTGTTAGAAACCGATGATTCTTTCATTTTCTCTCAATGTCTCAGAAAATAATGTGAAGTGTTTTTTAGTTTGAAATGATGAATTACTTTCATATTGATTTGCCTTTTCACAATTTTTGAGTTGGCATTTCATATAAAGTGTTGAAAACTTTGCACGACAGAGGATTCACATTTAGATGTGAGTCACTGCAATATTAGATCAAAAATAAAATAATGAAGTATCGTAAAATATTATCGGTTTACTGATTTAAAAAACATGTATACTAATTAGTTTTACCTAAGATCTTGCCCCTAGCTGATAGACAAGTTGTCTAATAAGTTCTAATTAATTGGGTTCTTTAAAAATAACAATAGCAATCAACATACTGGACACTTAATCTTTCAAATTAATTACTACTACAATAATTTATAAATAGAACAAAATTATTTAATGATTTTAATACACATTTATATCTAATCTATTAAAATTGAAAAAAGTCTGGTTAACCGCTTAGCTTTTTGGTATTTGGTCCTTCCGATGGTTAATGTGGGTTAACTAGGTTAACCGTTGACAACACTAGTAATTTTACAATTTATAAAGGAACAAAACTCAGTAACAGCTATTATAAAGTGACAATAACAAAATTCTTCCTTCATTTGTGTTTGGTGGTAGTATTTTCACTAATTATCAAGTTGTATATTATTTTATGAAAAAATACACCTGGGACTTTATCCCTAGTCATAATACTTTCCCAGAAAAAAAAACAAATGTTTATAACACGTGAAAAACATACATATTTTTAAGTCAAAAGTTCAAAACATACATATTTTTAAGTCAAAAGTTCAAAACATAAAATTTTATGTTTATAACAAGAAAAAATTATTTTAATCGGTAATAGACAGATTGATGACCAGAATATGAAAAAAAGTTTAAAAACCCAGGCCTCATAAACATGTTACATTACGTTCTAAAAATTTGTCCATTTACCAGTTTACCAGGAATCCCCAATTAGGTTTATTCTGCCATTTCAGGAAAGGGTCATTTTAATTTTTCTTAAATCAGTTCCATTTATTGTATAAATCAATCAATACCTAAACAGGTAATCAAGGCAGGGACGATTCAAGATGTTTTCAAATGGGTCCCTTGAACATCAAATTGGGAATTTTTATCCCAATTGGGAATTTTCATGCATAAAATCTAAGAAGAAATAATATCATTTTCCTGTAAAAGCGGAAAATGTATATTAAGTTTAACATGTACACTGATTGCAAAAGTTGTAACATTTTGAATACTTATACCCCCGCTTTCAAAAAAGGGGGGTATACTGTTTGACCTCTGTCTGTCCTTCCATCCATCTATCAATCCATATTATATGCGTTTTCAGATTCATCACTTGACAACTTCCTAATTACTGAACACTTGCATATTTTTACACTATTAAAATTATCCACTTGCGGCGGGGGTATCATCAGTGAGCAGTTAAGCTTGCAGTTTCACTTGTTATAGATGGGCTACTGATTATAATATATATGATTCTCAGAGATATGATCACCATATCACTTGACAGTTATTGGATTGAGACCAGGGAAGTTGTATTATATGAATATCATTGCACATGATACATGATCGTCTTAGCTATGGTAACCTAGGCCTTTTACATGTACATAAACATCTATACCAGCTAACATAAATATATGGCAAGCTGTTTTGCTATTTATTCAAATGTCAAGATATCTTATATAATATATAAGATATCTTATATAATATATAAGATATCTTATATAATATATAAGATATCTCATTTAATATATAAAAAGTAAAATCACAAAAATACTGAACCCAGAGGAAAATCAATTAGGAAAGTCCATAATCACATGGCAAAATCAAATAACAAAACGCATCAAAAACGAATGGACAAGAACTGTCATATTCCTGACTTGGTACAGGCATTTTCAAATGTAGAAAATGATGGATTAAACCTGGTTCTATAGCGCTAACCCTCTCACTTTAATAACAGTCTCATCAAATTCCGTTATATTAACATGATGCGTTAAATAAACAGTCACAATTAATAAAATAGCCAAAATATGGGTACATCAGTTATCATCGTATAACAATTTTAAAAGGGGACAATTTAACCGAACACAAAAACATCTTCTATCTACGAACACATTAATTGATTTGATGTAAGATATCTTCTGTGATTTTATTTATATAAGATGTCTTTAATATATTATATGAGATATCTTGACATTTTTCAAAAACGGTCTTTTTTTAGGAAATAGAGCAAAATAAAAAATAATTTATTTTACAAAAGAAGTTTTCATCAAATTATATAACCAGCTCTGCTGGGCGATCTGCTTTTACCAGATCAGCGCCCATTTTAAAAAATGTATTCATCAATGTTATATCAAAATTTGAATTTGCTCTTAGCTGAGGTCTGCTTTGACACCCATTTTGACAAAAAAAACATATTTTTGATCAACCTGCTGGGTGATCTTCTTTTACGAGATCAAATACTCCCGTAACATTTTAATCAATTGAATCTGGCTGCTAAAACTAACTAACTAAAATTGTTTACCACACGTTGACATAATCAAATCGTTGTTAAGATTCCACTAAAGTAAAAACATATAGGACAATTCATAAACATCTAAACTGTCTTTATTTTTCAACCTATAAAGAACAAAGTCCTAAACTTTTCCGGTAAAACCGATTTTTATTTTATTTTCATGAATTGGGAATTTATCTTATTCACAAATATTTTTTGATGCCGCTGGCCGATTTTAGGGCCGCCAAGCGGCCCTAAACTATATAGTGGAATCATCCCTGCAAGGCAAATAATGAAAATAATAATTTACAAGTTAAGATATAATGATTAATGGAGGGGAATATGGACAAGAATTCCAGAAGTCCTGCCCTACAGATTTTCTTTTGCCTTTGATTTTTCACTTTTCATCTTATTATGTTCATAATACCATAAAAAACATATTCACCAAGTTTTATTTTGATATGAAATCAAATAAAGGAGAAAATTGGGAATTATTAATTTTATTTCTTGAAACTTCCTGACTTATGTGACGTAGTTTAAGTCTTTGATGCATGCTGGGAGTGAAAATATCTCATTTAAGTCTTGTTCGTTAACCATCTAATAACGCGATTTAAAGCGCATCGTCGACTTTTGGTGTAGCTATTAACCAACGAAAAATAAGTGATAGCCATGCAACTTTTACAATTAGATCGTGTGGATATTTTAAAACGAATTTTAATAATAAAATTAATTCATACAATAGAACATTTTTATGATTTTTTCTACAAATACTTTAAACAAACATATGAAATTGACATGATCAATAGTGTAATAAAAATACATGTTTGTATTCTGACCTTTTTGCTTCATTCCAGCAAACATTTTCACTTGCTTGTACGGTGGAAATAATATGTGTATTGTTTTGTGACACCTAAAGAATGTTGAGTGCGTCGGTTAACTCAAGGTAAATAAAGGATTAGCATTATGTAATTCTAATCCTTTGATCCTCATTCAGTGAAATCTAGGCGTCACGGTTTACTGGCTTGAAGGTGTGAACAACATTTCGTATGAATTGAAAACGGGAGTCAGTCAAAGTTTTAGACACAGAAATCAAGGACTTATATAGACGTCCCTGCAGAAATGTAAAAAAAAAATTAAAATTAATTAACGGGAATAATAAGGTCGCACAATAACTGGATAGCTGTTGTATATTTTTATATTTTGCATAAGCATGATAAGATCACTTTTGAATGAATTATGACTTTTGATTAATTCAGTAACGATAAAATACTTAATTATTTTAATTGAAGTAAAAATTCATAAATAAAAATAGCCTTCTAATCACGAGTGTATGAATTAAAAATTGTACTATCTTAGATTAGGATCGGCCTTAAATATTTCAAACAGATCATTAACAATTGCAATGATATAATTTAGTCCATCCAAAATTATCTTTAATTACCTATTTAGGAATTAATGTTTTCACCAAAATATTTCAAATCTCACAACGCAGGAATACTTCAGATATTTGATAATTTTTTTTAAAAAATGACAGAAAATTTAAGAATCTTTTTGGAATGGAATCGAAATTTACGAACATATATGCTTTTCAAGTGTGAAAAACATCATCAAAATTTATATATAATCGGGAATGTCCTTACAAAATAGTCTTCGTCTCACACCGTAACTATATCGGGCCCAACTATATATAATACTTTTGCTATTTGACCAACAATGTATAAAAAAAAACCAGAACGAATTTAATGTCATCTTTCCCTATTGTTTAATGTTATAAGTCTGTTTCAACTGGCAAGAATACCCATAAAGCGGACAAGCAGTTTGTTCTTTAAATTGCTGTCATTCAATATCAAGAAAGAAAATAAATCCCGAATTTGATTTGAAACTTTGATCCTCTATAGTTTTCCTGGAAAATATTCACATCCCTTAGGGATTATTAGTGTACGTCCAGTTGCGTACATATAACATGCATGTTGGAACAATTGTGATGATGACGAATTTCTTCCTTTATTCGAGAACAATCTAATTGATATATAAATGTCCATAACTTCGATGAGCCAAAGAAAGTTATATACCGACCAGTATTTTAATCTCTTCTTCTTCTTCTTTTGTTATACAATAGTCTTTCGACATTTGATGATTACATACTGTTGGCATACGTGGACTTGTCTACTAACAAAACTTTTACCCCAATTTACACAAAATGCATGTTTCTTTCTTATGTACAATGTATACATGTATATATTTGAATTTTTGCTATAGTTCCGTTACTTTTTATCCTGGCGTATATACAAATGGTCGACAAGTGCGTACATTTTTTTAAATCAAAATTTCTGGTATGGTCTGAATTGTCCTTCACCATTGACAAAAAATATGTATATAGATTTTTATTTCATCAAATCTGTATATTATTTTTAGGTATTATCTATATTTTTATAAATAATTTTCTTTACATCAGAAATGTTATTCACAAACAAGCGTACGAGTTTAGTAATGACTAGTATATAATATCACTTTCGGACACGCAAGATAGAGATGCATATTATACACCTAATAGTTCAAAATGGAAAGTTATAAGTTATCGGCCGTGTACACTGACCAATACCCTAAGAAGTGAAACGATGCATGAATTTGCAAGCTCGACAGGAAATCGCTTGAATACCTGGACGTGTCACCCCCCCTGCAATACCTTTGGGAGTAATACCTTTAGCCATGCAGGTGATCAGTGGAGCGAAGATCCTAATTTATTTGAATAAAGTTTATTACATAAAAGAATTATGAACTAATTAGATTTCCGAAAACAATTCAAGTTTCACGGAACACTTATTTATGATTTGAAATTTTTACTTTTTAACTAATTCCAATATTATTTCATTATTGTTAAAAATAAAAGATCATGGTTATTAAAAAAAAAAGATAAGAAAATTTTCCGTATCAACTTAGTTATAGTTAACTAGTCGGATAAAACAACCGTACGATTGACAAGATATCGACACGCAATTCAACTACATCGGGTTACTGTAGTTTTGGTCCTTAGACATATCTTGGGTGCAAATTGGAGAAGGTAACAAAATGGCCGACTGGAGAGAATTGATACTCTAAATTTAAAATCGATGGTGATCTCTTATCTAGCAGAATAAAACTTTAATATTCATGAATTTGAGCATTTTTATACAGAATGAACAATAATATCAATTTTTGATTTTTTTGCGAAGTTTCCCTTTAAAATTTGAAAAGCTTTGGTTGAATGGTTCATGAGAAAATGCACGGACATGACTGGAAACACCATTTTTCAATCTTTCAAGAACCATAACTCCTGAACGGTAAAAGTCAAAATCGTTATTATTGAACTTGACCTACATTTAGTCATCAGTAACAACATAACAAAATTTGGGAAGCTTTGGTGGAACAGTTCATAGGTAAATGCACGGACACGACTGGAAACACCATTTTACGATCTTTCAAGAACCATAACTACTGAACGGTAAAAGTCAAAATCATCATTATTGAACTTGACCTCTATTTTGTCAGCAGTAACAACATATTAAAATTTGGGAAGCTTTATTAGAACAGTTCATGCGTTAATGCACGGACACGACTGGAAACGCCATTTTTCAATCTTTCAAGAACCATAACTCCTGAACGGTAAAAGTCAAAATCGCCATTATTGACCTTGACCTTCATTTAGTTGTCAGTAACAACATATTAAAATTTTAAAAGCTTTGGTTGAACGGTTCATGAGTTAATGCACGGACAACATTTGATTGCCGACCCCCCGCCCGCCGAGCATCCCCAAATCAATAACCGACATTTTTGTCACAAAAATCCGGTTAAAAATGGTAAATATGACATTAAAATTGAGTCATTCATGTCATTATTAACAATTTAATAAACTTTATTAAAGTGATTAAAGTAATTTCTTAAGCCTACAATGTATATCTACAGGTACATTTAGAGTTATTTAAACTTGGCTAATGTTTGTATGTCAAAATTTTTTCCATTAAATAATTAAAGTTATAGATATAACGATTCTGTTCCAAATTATAAGTACATGTATCTGTTTTTAATTGCAGGGCTCTGCTACCAGGCGACTTGGGCAAAGAAGTCGCTTTCCTGACCGTCACTTCACTTTCCCCGACCCCCATAAGCGAAATCAAGTCACCCTGTTATTAACTATACTTGCTTTCAGTCGATTCTGTGCCATATAACTGTTTTTAATTGTAATAAAATTCAAGTTTAATGAATGTTTTTTTTATTCTTATGTTGTGTGTATTGTACTTTTTTAAAAATCGTTAAGTTACTTGGTAATAATTATTGGGGGAAAAATCAATAACAGTAGAAATGATAGGACTTTTTTTTTACCAGAAATAATTCTTCCCGAAGACTGAAAATACAGCAACTGGACGTCATAGGTCAAACGTTGACCTCATTCTTATTAGTGCGTTATCATCAGTATGTTGATGGAGTGCTGAATTATAAAGAAGAGAAGAAGAAGATGTCACGCCAAGTATGCGATAGAGGGTATGCGATATGGGTTATTGACTTAGCTATGTGATAAGGGTTTAGCTATACAATACGGGGTATAATAACCTTTATTAGATATACAAAATTGCTGTATTTTGTACTAAATATATGATAAATGTTGATAATGATAGTGGGTCTTCCCATGGATAGAAACACTAAAAGTTAGTGTCTGTGTAAGTAAGTCACAGACTGCAGTTGGATATTAAAATAGACTTTTAATCAATAAAAAATACTTTCTAGTACCTCGTAGACAACAGATCCGTTGATCATTTTTGATAACTTTGTAATTAAATATTTTTTCATAATTTTGGACGTTCATGATTTCGAAGTTGGCAAACTGCCACCTACTATCATTACTTTGTTTAGAAGCAAAGAGCTATGCTACAATCAAAAATCATTTATTGAGACTATTAATCTTATTATTTGTTATGTACATAGATTCACTTGCGCTTACTTTTAAATGTAACAATCGAAAATTTCAGGGCACTGGCTCCAATAGTCCTAGGCGGCCATTTCTAAACAACTGTGACGTCAATGGAAACCAATGCATTATATGGTAATGTCAAGAAAAGGTCCGAATGTCTATACTAGATAACAATAGGTGCGCTTGGATAAAAGACCTATTTTTAGTATCGTACGGGACCGTAAAATGGGGGTACCACGATTTCCCGAGAACTACGAGAACAACATAATATCCCGAAAACAAGATTATATTTAGTTTAAACATATTTTATTTGCTGAATTAAAGCAAAATGGATTAGACACAAGTAAATCATACTTATGAAGTCTTTTCCATAATACAATAATTACATTAGATGTAAGTTTCATTATAATACGTTATTCTGATTGGCTAACATGTTATTCCGTAAACAATTGCATCAGACAATAACATTTATCATGCATGATGACAAGAGGTCCCACAAAAAAGTGCACAGGTGAATTATATAAAACTGGATAAAAATCGTGTTTTCATGATTTTAGCTTAAAAAAATGTAATTATAAGTATTGAATACTTCTTTTTGAAACTTTATAGGGTTGTAAAAGCGTGGACCGTGCGTACATTTTTAGAGCGCGGCGCTTCATACAAAATGTACATCGGTCAACGCTTTTACCACCCAATAAATTTACAAAAAGAAGCATTCAATTCTTAAATATAAAGTTACAATAACAGTATAATATAATGGACATGCATATAAAACAAACAGTTTATACAATATAATACTAGCTTTCATAGGTGAACAAAGAGGAGACAAAGTAAAAAAGGAAAAAGAAAGTTTGAAAAATCGCATACTTCTGTGACGATGACTTGTGGATTGATGACAACGATGACGTCCTGTGACAGCAATAATAATAACGCTCTATCAAGGCATACGTAATCTGTTTGACCTTTTTATGTTATTCTAAACTTGTTTGAAAATTTGAATATTTTGTTCGTTCGAAAGTTCCAAGTGTCCGCAAATTAATAGTTTTGTATCTAAAACAAAGTTTTCAGATAGCCAGTTAAGGTTATCGAATAAGTTTTTCCTACATAATGTGTATTTTGGGCAAACGAAGAAGTAATGGTAGACATCCTCAATATCGGACCCACAATGACAAGAAGGATCATTTATAATGTTAGCTCTAAATAGGTCATTGTTCAATGGTGAAGCGGAACATCGCAATTGCGTTAAGATAATATTTAATTTCCTTGGGCCGTACAAATAAAACGTTTCAATTTTACATAGTCTAGACTATCGTTTTTTAATTCTTTCTTAAATTTAGAAATAGAGTCGACACTGCGAATTTTTGGATCAAGTTTATTCCATTCACGTATAGTAGAGGGAATAAACGATTCAGTAGTAAGGGAAAGTCTACAAAATGGAACAATAATATCATGACCATTTCGCAACGGGTAGTTGGTTGTATATTATATATCCCGAGAACAAGATTTTTTATGGTGTTATATGTGTTTTTTTGCTTAAATAAGTGTAACAGCATACAATAATTAAGGTTTATGGCGTTCATAATTAATAAAAGTACACGCAATCTTCAGAAAATAGATTTTTATGTCTTGTTACTTATATGCAAATTCCTTGTTGAAAACAATATGGCGGACGTTATATTTTGTAAGGTAGATGCATCAATGACACAATCATCAGTACATTCAGTACATTTTATAAACGGATATTTCATTTCCTCTGACATTTTGGAAGAATAAGCACCAAAATCGTAAATCACTTTTTATATGCAAAATGTTACTAAAATAATACCAAGCCGTTGTCTTCATATTTCTTTGATGAACAAAATTTGAGAAAATTGAAATTTTTGTATTTTGTATTAAAACCACACCAAGCTTTAGTTTAAAAGGAGATATTTGGAGAAAATTGTACAGGAATTACAGCATTTAATTATATCATAAGAAAACAATATAATTACTAAGATTTTGAAAACATGTTATTTTAGTAAAAACTTTGACGAATCATAATTTATTTCATTTTATTAACAATAACAATAACGATATAAATAAAATCTATTAACAATAGAGACATATAATTAATTAACAACAATCAGTTTTTATATGAATGTTTAACATTTTTTTTAATAAAATCTATTCCTTCAGTACATTTGATACTTTTCTTTTCTGTCAGTTCTTCTAAGATCTTCTAATACTTTGATTTTCTAAAGTTGTCTACCTTTAGAATGTCCGCCATATTGTGTTCAACAAGGATTTTGCATACAAGACATAGAAATCGAATTTTTGACCTGAAATTGCATTTTTATACGACCGCAAATTTTGAAAAAAAAATTCGTCGTATATTGCTATCACGGCGTCGTCGTCTGCGTCGTCGTCGTCGTTGTCGTCGTCGTCGTCGTCGTCGTCGTCGTCGTCCGAATACTTTTAGTTTTCGCACTCTAACTTTAGTAAAAGTGAATAGAAATCTATGAAATTTTAACACAAGGTTTATGACCATAAAAGGAAGGTTGGTATTGATTTTGGGAGTTTTTAGGAATTAGGGGCCAAAAAGGGCCCAAATAAGCATTTTCTTGGTTTTCGCACTATAACTTTAGTTTAAGTTAATAGAAATCTATGAAATTTTGACACAAGGTTGATGACCACAAAAGAAAGGTTAGGATTGATTTTGGGAGTTTTGGTTTTAACATTTTAGGAATTAGGGGCCAAAAAAGGGCCCAAATAAGCATTATTCTGGGTTTTCGCACAATAACTTTAGTTTAAGTAAATAGAAATCAATGAAATTTAAACATAATGTTTATGACCACAAAAGGAAGATTGGTATTGATTTTGGGAGTTTAGGTCCCAACAGTTTAGGAATTAGGGGCCAAAAAGGGACCCAAATAAGCATTTTTCATGGTTTTCGCACCATAACGTTAGTATAAGTAAATAGAAATCTATGAAATTTAAACACAAGGTTAATGACCATAAAAGGAAAGTTGGTATTGATTTTGGGAGTTTCGGTCCCAACAGTTTAGGAAATAGGGGCCCAAAGGGTCCAAAATTAAACTTTGTTTGATTTCATCAAAATTGAATAATTGGGGTTCTTTGATATGCCGAATCTAACTGTGTATGTAGATTCTTAACTTTTGGTCCCGTTTTCAAATTGGTCTACATTAAGGTCCAAAGGGTCCAAAATTAAACTTAGTTTGATTTTTACAAAAATTGAATCCTTGGGGTTCTTTGATATGCTGAATCTAAAAATGAACTTAGATTTTTTATTATTGGCCCAGTTTTCAAGTTGGCCCAAATCGGGGTCCAAAATTAAACTTTTTTGATTTCATCAAAAATTGAATAAATGGGGTTCTTTGATATGCCAAATCTAACTGTGTATGTAGATTCTTCATTTTTGGTCCTGTTTTCAAATTGGCCTACATTAAGGTCCAAAGAGTCCAAAATTAAACTAAGTTTGATTTTAACAAAAATTAAATTCTTGGGCCTCTTTGATATGCTGAATCTAAACATGTACTTAGATTTTTGATTATGGGCCCAGTTTTCAAGTTGGTCCAAATCAGGATCTAAAATTATTATATTAAGTTATATAAAGCTACGCCCTGCGAAGCATCTGGTTATTGAATAAAAACGAGTATTATGTCTTATTAGTATTCTTTATTATCGTAAAAAGTAGTAAAAACACAATAAAAACACCTATAACACAATTAAAAATCTTGTTCTCGGGATATATAATCTTGTTTTCGGGATATTATGTTGTTCTCGTAGTTCTCGGGAAATCGTGGTACCACGATTTCCCGAGAACTACGAGAACAACATAATATCCCGAAAACAAGATTATATTTAGTTTAAACATATTTTATTTGCTGAATTAAAGCAAAATGGATTAGACACAAGTAAATCATACTTATGAAGTCTTTTCCATAATACAATATAAAGTTACAATAACAGTATAATATAATGGACATGCATATAAAACAAACAGTTTATACAATATAATACTAGCTTTCATAGGTGAACAAAGAGGAGACAAAGTAAAAAAGGAAAAAGAAAGTTTGAAAAATCGCATACTTCTGTGACGATGACTTGTGGATTGATGACAACGATGACGTCCTGTGACAGCAATAATAATAACGCTCTATCAAGGCATAAGAAATCTGTTTGACCTTTTTATGTAATTCTGAACTTGTTTGAAAAAATTTGAATATTTTGTTCGTTCGAAAGTTCCAAGTGTCCGCAAATTAATAGTTTTGTATCTAAAACAAAGTTTTCAGATAGCCAGTTAAGGTTATCGAATAAGTTTTTCCTACATAATGTGTATTTTGGGCAAACGAAGAAGTAATGGTAGACATCCTCAATATCGGACCCACAATGACAAGAAGGATCATTTATAATGTTAGCTCTAAATAGGTCATTGTTCAATGGTGAAGCGGAACATCGCAATTGCGTTAAGATAATATTTAATTTCCTTGGGCCGTACAAATAAAACGTTTCAATTTTACATAGTCTAGACTATCGTTTTTTAATTCTTTCTTAAATTTAGAAATAGAGTCGACACTGCGAATTTTTGGATCAAGTTTATTCCATTCACGTATAGTAGAGGGAATAAACGATTCAGTAGTAAGGGAAAGTCTACAAAATGGAACAATAATATCATGACCATTTCGCAACGGGTAGTTGGTTGTATATTATATATCCCGAGAACAAGATTTTTTATGGTGTTATATGTGTTTTTTTGCTTAAATAAGTGTAACAGCATACAATAATTAAGGTTTATGGCGTTCATAATTAATAAAAGTACACGCAATCTTCAGAAAATAGATTTTTATGTCTTGTTACTTATATGCAAATTCCTTGTTGAAAACAATATGGCGGACGTTATATTTTGTAAGGTAGATGCATCAATGACACAATCATCAGTACATTCAGTACATTTTATAAACGGATATTTCATTTCCTCTGACATTTTGGAAGAATAAGCACCAAAATCGTAAATCACTTTTTATATGCAAAATGTTACTAAAATAATACCAAGCCGTTGTCTTCATATTTCTTTGATGAACAAAATTTGAGAAAATTGAAATTTTTGTATTTTGTATTAAAACCACACCAAGCTTTAGTTTAAAAGGAGATATTTGGAGAAAATTGTACAGGAATTACAGCATTTAATTATATCATAAGAAAACAATATAATTACTAAGATTTTGAAAACATGTTATTTTAGTAAAAACTTTGACGAATCATAATTTATTTCATTTTATTAACAATAACAATAACGATATAAATAAAATCTATTAACAATAGAGACATATAATTAATTAACAACAATCAGTTTTTATATGAATGTTTAACATTTTTTTTAATAAAATCTATTCCTTCAGTACATTTGATACTTTTCTTTTCTGTCAGTTCTTCTAAGATCTTCTAATACTTTGATTTTCTAAAGTTGTCTACCTTTAGAATGTCCGCCATATTGTGTTCAACAAGGATTTTGCATACAAGACATAGAAATCGAATTTTTGACCTGAAATTGCATTTTTATACGACCGCAAATTTTGAAAAAAAAATTCGTCGTATATTGCTATCACGGCGTCGTCGTCTGCGTCGTCGTCGTCGTTGTCGTCGTCGTCGTCGTCGTCGTCGTCGTCGTCCGAATACTTTTAGTTTTCGCACTCTAACTTTAGTAAAAGTGAATAGAAATCTATGAAATTTTAACACAAGGTTTATGACCATAAAAGGAAGGTTGGTATTGATTTTGGGAGTTTTTAGGAATTAGGGGCCAAAAAGGGCCCAAATAAGCATTTTCTTGGTTTTCGCACTATAACTTTAGTTTAAGTTAATAGAAATCTATGAAATTTTGACACAAGGTTGATGACCACAAAAGAAAGGTTAGGATTGATTTTGGGAGTTTTGGTTTTAACATTTTAGGAATTAGGGGCCAAAAAAGGGCCCAAATAAGCATTATTCTGGGTTTTCGCACAATAACTTTAGTTTAAGTAAATAGAAATCAATGAAATTTAAACATAATGTTTATGACCACAAAAGGAAGATTGGTATTGATTTTGGGAGTTTAGGTCCCAACAGTTTAGGAATAAGGGGCCAAAAAGGGACCCAAATAAGCATTTTTCATGGTTTTCGCACCATAACGTTAGTATAAGTAAATAGAAATCTATGAAATTTAAACACAAGGTTAATGACCATAAAAGGAAAGTTGGTATTGATTTTGGGAGTTTCGGTCCCAACAGTTTAGGAAATAGGGGCCCAAAGGGTCCAAAATTAAACTTTGTTTGATTTCATCAAAATTGAATAATTGGGGTTCTTTGATATGCCGAATCTAACTGTGTATGTAGATTCTTAACTTTTGGTCCCGTTTTCAAATTGGTCTACATTAAGGTCCAAAGGGTCCAAAATTAAACTTAGTTTGATTTTTACAAAAATTGAATCCTTGGGGTTCTTTGATATGCTGAATCTAAAAATGAACTTAGATTTTTTATTATTGGCCCAGTTTTCAAGTTGGCCCAAATCGGGGTCCAAAATTAAACTTTTTTGATTTCATCAAAAATTGAATAAATGGGGTTCTTTGATATGCCAAATCTAACTGTGTATGTAGATTCTTCATTTTTGGTCCTGTTTTCAAATTGGCCTACATTAAGGTCCAAAGAGTCCAAAATTAAACTAAGTTTGATTTTAACAAAAATTAAATTCTTGGGCCTCTTTGATATGCTGAATCTAAACATGTACTTAGATTTTTGATTATGGGCCCAGTTTTCAAGTTGGTCCAAATCAGGATCTTAAATTATTATATTAAGTTATATAAAGCTACGCCCTGCGAAGCATCTGGTTATTGAATAAAAACGAGTATTATGTCTTATTAGTATTCTTTATTATCGTAAAAAGTAGTAAAAACACAATAAAAACACCTATAACACAATTAAAAATCTTGTTCTCGGGATATATAATCTTGTTTTCGGGATATTATGTTGTTCTCGTAGTTCTCGGGAAATCGTGGTACCACGATTTCCCGAGAACTACGAGAACAACATAATATCCCGAAAACAAGATTATATTTAGTTTAAACATATTTTATTTGCTGAATTAAAGCAAAATGGATTAGACACAAGTAAATCATACTTATGAAGTCTTTTCCATAATACAATATAAAGTTACAATAACAGTATAATATAATGGACATGCATATAAAACAAACAGTTTATACAATATAATACTAGCTTTCATAGGTGAACAAAGAGGAGACAAAGTAAAAAAGGAAAAAGAAAGTTTGAAAAATCGCATACTTCTGTGACGATGACTTGTGGATTGATGACAACGATGACGTCCTGTGACAGCAATAATAATAACGCTCTATCAAGGCATAAGAAATCTGTTTGACCTTTTTATGTAATTCTGAACTTGTTTGAAAAAATTTGAATATTTTGTTCGTTCGAAAGTTCCAAGTGTCCGCAAATTAATAGTTTTGTATCTAAAACAAAGTTTTCAGATAGCCAGTTAAGGTTATCGAATAAGTTTTTCCTACATAATGTGTATTTTGGGCAAACGAAGAAGTAATGGTAGACATCCTCAATATCGGACCCACAATGACAAGAAGGATCATTTATAATGTTAGCTCTAAATAGGTCATTGTTCAATGGTGAAGCGGAACATCGCAATTGCGTTAAGATAATATTTAATTTCCTTGGGCCGTACAAATAAAACGTTTCAATTTTACATACTAGACTATCGTTTTTTAATTCTTTCTTAAATTTAGAAATAGAGTCGACACTGCGAATTTTTGGATCAAGTTTATTCCATTCACGTATAGTAGAGGGAATAAACGATTCAGTAGTAAGGGAAAGTCTACAAAATGGAACAATAATATCATGACCATTTCGCAACGGGTAGTTGGTTGTATATTATATATCCCGAGAACAAGATTTTTTATGGTGTTATATGTGTTTTTTTGCTTAAATAAGTGTAACAGCATACAATAATTAAGGTTTATGGCGTTCATAATTAATAAAAGTACACGCAATCTTCAGAAAATAGATTTTTATGTCTTGTCACTTATATGCAAATTCCTTGTTGAAAACAATATGGCGGACGTTATATTTTGTAAGGTAGATGCATCAATGACACAATCATCAGTACATTCAGTACATTTTATAAACGGATATTTCATTTCCTCTGACATTTTGGAAGAATAAGCACCAAAATCGTAAATCACTTTTTATATGCAAAATGTTACTAAAATAATACCAAGCCGTTGTCTTCATATTTCTTTGATGAACAAAATTTGAGAAAATTGAAATTTTTGTATTTTGTATTAAAACCACACCAAGCTTTAGTTTAAAAGGAGATATTTGGAGAAAATTGTACAGGAATTACAGCATTTAATTATATCATAAGAAAACAATATAATTACTAAGATTTTGAAAACATGTTATTTTAGTAAAAACTTTGACGAATCATAATTTATTTCATTTTATTAACAATAACAATAACGATATAAATAAAATTTATTAACAATAGAGACATATAATTAATTAACAACAATCAGTTTTTATATGAATGTTTAACATTTTTTTTAATAAAATCTATTCCTTCAGTACATTTGATACTTTTCTTTTCTGTCAGTTCTTCTAAGATCTTCTAATACTTTGATTTTCTAAAGTTGTCTACCTTTAGAATGTCCGCCATATTGTGTTCAACAAGGATTTTGCATACAAGACATAGAAATCGAATTTTTGACCTGAAATTGCATTTTTATACGACCGCAAATTTTGAAAAAAAATTCGTCGTATATTGCTATCACGGCATCGTCGTCTGCGTCGTCGTCGTCTGCGTCGTCGTCGTCGTTGTCGTCGTCGTCGTCGTCGTCGTCCGAATAATTTTAGTTTTCGCACTCTAACTTTAGTAAAAGTGAATAGAAATCTATGAAATTTTAACACAAGGTTTATGACCATAAAATTTGTAAGGGTTCCGCGGAACCCAGTGTCTCGCCTACTTTTGCTGTAAATCCCAGGCTCAACAAAAATGAGGAAAAAAATCTATAAAAATATTCCTCTTGATACTATCTTATGATTGTAAGAAGCTTCTGTCCAAGTTTGGTAAAAATCTAGGATAGTTAATGAATCTATTAAATGTTTTGAAAACTTTAACTGCAGACTGTATGTAATGTTAACTGGAAGAAAATCTAAGTCCATTTAAAAGTAAAATATAGAAAAAATGGAGTTATCTTTTTACAAAATTTACTTCTGGATACTATCTTATGATCATAAATAAGCTTCTATCACAGTTTGGTACAAACCCAGGATATTTTTAGAAAGTTAATTAAATTCTAAAAACTTTAACCACAGAGTGAATGTAATGTTTCACCGCAGAAAAACTAAGTCCATTTTAAAGTAAAATATGGAAAAAATGGATTTATTTTTTTACAAAATTTACTTCTGGATACTATCTTATGATCATAAACAAGCTTCTGTCCAAGTTTGGTACACACCCAGGATAGTTTAAGAAAGTTATTAAAATTCTGAAAACTTTAACCACAGAGTGAATGTTATGTTTCCCCGCAGAAAAAAACTAAGTCCATTTATAAGTTAAATACGGAAAAAATGGAATTTTATTTTTACAAAATTTACTTCTGGATACTATCTTATGATCATAAACAAGCTTCTGTCCAAGTTTGGTACACACCCAGGATAGTTTAAGAAAGTTATTAAAATTCTGAAAACTTTAACCACAGAGTGAATGTTATGTTTCCCCGCAGAAAAAAACTAAGTCCATTTATAAGTTAAATACGGAAAAAATGGAATTTTATTTTTACAAAATTTACTTCTGGATACTATCTTATGATCATAAACAAGCTTCTGTCCAAGTTTGGTAGAAATCCAGTATAGTTTAAGAAAGTTATTAAAATTTCAAAAACTTTAACCATAGAGTGAATATTTGTGGACGCCGCCGACGACGACACCGACGACGACGGAAAGTAGGATCGCTTAGTCTCGCTTTTTCGACTAAAGTCGAAGGCTCGACAAAAAGGAAGGTTGGTATTGATTTTGGGAGTTTTGGTCCCAACATTTTAGGAATTAGGGGCCAAAAAGGGCCCAAATAGCATTTTCTTGGTTTTCGCACTATAACTTTAGTTTAAGTTAATAGAAATCTATGAAATTTTGACACAAGGTTGATGACCACAAAAGAAAGGTTAGGATTGATTTTGGGAGTTTTGGTTTTAACAGTTTAGGAATTAGGGGCCAAAAAAGGGCCCAAATAAGCATTATTTTGGGTTTTCGCACAATAACTTTAGTTTAAGTAAATAGAAATCAATGAAATTTAAACATAATGTTTATGACCACAAAAGGAAGATTGGTATTGATTTTGGGAGTTTAGGTCCCAACAGTTTAGGAATTAGGGGCCAAAAAGGGACCCAAATAAGCATTTTTCATGGTTTTCGCACCATAACGTTAGTATAAGTAAATAGAAATCTATGAAATTTAAACACAAGGTTAATGACCATAAAAGGAAAGTTGGTATTGATTTTGGGAGTTTCGGTCCCAACAGTTTAGGAAATAGGGGCCCAAAGGGTCCAAAATTAAACTTTGTTTGATTTCATCAAAATTGAATAATTGGGGTTCTTTGATATGCCGAATCTAACTGTGTATGTAGATTCTTAACTTTTGGTCCCGTTTTCAAATTGGTCTACATTAAAAGGTCCAAAGGGTCCAAAATTAAACTTAGTTTGATTTTTACAAAAATTGAATCCTTGGGGTTCTTTGATATGCTGAATCTAAAAATGAACTTAGATTTTTTATTATTGGCCCAGTTTTCAAGTTGGCCCAAATCGGGGTCCAAAATTAAACTTTTTTGATTTCATCAAAAATTGAATAAATGGGGTTCTTTGATATGCCAAATCTAACTGTGTATGTAGATTCTTCATTTTTGGTCCCGTTTTCAAATTGGCCTACATTAAGGTCCAAAGAGTCCAAAATTAAACTAAGTTTGATTTTAACAAAAATTAAATTCTTGGGCCTCTTTGATATGCTGAATCTAAACATGTACTTAGATTTTTGATTATGGGCCCAGTTTTCAAGTTGGTCCAAATCAGGATCTAAAATTATTATATTAAGTTATATAAAGCTACGCCCTGCGAAGCATCTGGTTATTGAATAAAAACGAGTATTATGTCTTATTAGTATTCTTTATTATCGTAAAAAGTAGTAAAAACACAATAAAAACACCTATAACACAATTAAAAATCTTGTTCTCGGGATATATAATCTTGTTTTCGGGATATTATGTTGTTCTCGTAGTTCTCGGGAAATCGTGGTACCGGTAAAATGGAGAAAAAAACATGATCCTTTAAAAAGTCTTGCATACATCGAGATACAATAGAAAATAAACTTATGGCATACAAAATTAACACAATAAACTGATTATAATTATATTAGAGTAACACTAACAGTTACAGTGCTATTTACACCATCCATTAAATGAAGCTCACAAAATATGGATTAGCGTATAAAACAATAGACGTAAAGTTTTACAAGGCAGGGGAAATAAAAGAAAGAATAAGTACCCAAACGTATATATTTATATATATACAACTCGTCTAAACATCAACCCAACAATGTTAGATCTGTAAATTTGCTTTCGCAAATTTTTGGTTCTTCCCTATATATTCCAAGCCAAAAGAGCTCGATCGCCAGATCCGAAAGTTAACCCGATATGAACAATCTTTGAACAGGAAAATGAAGACGGTAGAACATTTTATTCTACACTGCAAAGAATTGGAGCAAATAAGATCAAAATATTGCTAAAAAAACGAACAGACATTGGTTGAAATTGCAGGGGACGGGTCCAGGTGCAGATGGCAGTTAGGTCCGCTGCTGTATGTCCTGAGGTAATCGGTGCCCTCAGGTAATCGTGGCAATAGTGCCCATATGCGTAGTAATAACCTGATCTAAAAATAGAATTAACTAAAAATACATCATTGTACTTTCTATTTCGACTCATAGTATATGTGCGAAAAATAGGAGAAAACAGGAACACATACAATTTTTACAATAAGTTACGACAAATAATTCACGAAAAGAATCCAAATATTTGGTTTATTTGTGATCATTGCAACGTGAACAGATATTTATTTAGTGAAACGTAAATGACTTAAAATAATTAAAAAGAAAACACTTTTTGTATGGCGATTTAAACTTTTATAATAATAGTTTTCAAAAACTGGTTTCATAGAGATTTATGTAAATAAATGTATATATACAATTATTTAAACTAAATATTAATTTAAAAGAATAAAAGTTATCAACACATGCCTAAGGCAGCAAACACATGATTTTCGGGGGGGAGGTGCTATGGATTTTTTTCCTTCGGCGAAAGACAATATTTTTTGGAGACAGGTCGAAATCATTATTTTCTTTCATTTCAATTTTAGCATTACATATAGTGGCAGAACAATTAGAAACAAACTTTGAAAACAACAACATAGCCCCCCTGAAAATGAAATGATTGCTGCCTAAGTTTCGTGAATGTCCTGTTGAAATTTTGTCTATCATTGTGTTCGGTAATATATGACACTTACATATGGACAGATTACGCATATGTTGATTTTGGTTACTTATTTTAAAGTAACATAAGTAGAAAATGATAACATTTAATAGATAGGTTATTAAAATCAGTCCATCTTGTTCGACTGCATGAGGTGCAGTGGTGGATCCATTCATTTAAAAAAAAAAGGGGGAGAGTCCCCAATACAGGACACAAGGAGGGGGTTCCAACTATATGTTCCCATTCAAATGCATTGATCTCCCCCCAAAAAAGGGGTTCCTATCCCCAGAACACCCCTGGACCCGCCACTGAGCTGTTACAAATAAATATCGCTATAAACTGTCACGGCATTATTTGAATTTAAGTGTACTGCATGCATCTTGCACTGTAAGATTAACATTAACACTAATGCAAAATTGTTAAATAATTACCACTTTCGTTGTTTTTTTCTTATCTTTGTTTGAAATGTATTTTATTTAAAGCTTCTTTGTGTACCATTCTTTGTTTATTCGAAAGGGGTAGTAGATAAATATATATACAATTAAAATAGAAGAACCTAGATAACGATACGTATGCGTTCAATAATGATACATATAAAAAAGAAGCTGTGGTATAAATCCCAATGAGACAACTGTCCACAAAAGGACACAGAAATTAACAACTGTAGGTCACCGTACGGCCTTCAACAATGAGCAAAGTCCATATCGCATTGTCATCTTTAAAAGGTTCAGAAATAAAAATGAAATCCAATTCAAACGAGAAAACTAACGGCCTTAATGATATAAAACAAATGAACAAAAACAAATATGTAGCACATACTAGTAAACAAACGACAACCACTGAATTACAGGCTCCTGACTTGGGGCAGGCACATACGTTTTTTTTTCTCTCATAAAAGTTGTACAAACAATCGATATGTGAAAAGTATTCCATCAATTATATCAAAGTACAAATAATCATAAATTTTTATCATTTAAGCAACTCTCAGTCTATGGCTACACGTGCTGATCTTATCTATATTCATGCATAATATTCATTAGCTGTGTATGAGTATCAAAATCGTATCATACGCGATGATGACCAGCCAGTACACACTGTA
The DNA here is from genome assembly GCF_036588685.1 of Mytilus trossulus. Taxonomy (NCBI): domain Eukaryota; kingdom Metazoa; phylum Mollusca; class Bivalvia; order Mytilida; family Mytilidae; genus Mytilus; species Mytilus trossulus. Next base: position 46,813,260 of record NC_086383.1, read on the forward strand.
AGGATTTTATTAACCAGTATTTAAAAAAAAGAAACATTGCAGTACGAACAGTAATCTATTTTTTTTTCATTTGATATTACTTTGAAAGTAACGTAGTTACAAGCACAGGTTATATAGTATATAACTTTTTTTGTTTAAATGTTTATTTTTTTTATCTATTCTATTAAACGAGAAGACCTCATTTTGGGTGTCGCTTCTCTTCTTTCCACAATAAATTAATCATCATGCCTCTGTGTCCTATTGATACAGTGCATAATCGCATTTGTCATCCATTCATATGATTATTCGGATTGAGTTATTTTGGGTGAAAAACGAGAAAAAAGACGTCCGGATATGTTTCCGTCATTGGGCGAAATTTTAAGTCAGATTAGACTTCCGGTTTGCGTTTGTCTGTATACTTTGAACATACATTAATACTACGAATACAGTGTATTTTCTGTTTTATATCCGTCATTGGACGAAATTAAAGTCAAATTAGAACCCCGGTTTGGGTTTTTTCTTTTTACTTTGAAACAAATACATATACTACGAATAAAGTGTATTTTTCTCTCTGATATAATTTTCAATTTACTATCCACGGCAGTCACAGGGTTTATTTAAGAGTGGGTCTGAATAATTGATCAATGACCGCTGTGGATCAATTATTAAACTGAGAATTGACTGTAAAAAGAAAATACACTTTCGGGACGTCTGGAACAATAAATTCAGAACCTCAGGATTTCATGTTTTTAAGCCCGGGATATTGGGATCAGGGACACTCCGCAGTGGCGAATCCAGAAATTTTCATACGCAGGGGCCCGTTGACTGCCTAAGAGGGGCCCGCTCCGGGTCATGCTTCAGTAATTCCCTATATAAGCAACCAATTATTTTCCAGAAAAGGGAGGGGGGGCAGGGCGGGCCCCTAAATCTGTCAAGTCCCGACCCCACCCCCCTTTAATGAAAGTTCATTATATACAGATAAACGCTAAAATTATTCATGTGTCATTAAAATTAATAGAGAACAAACAAACAAAAAAGGATTTTTTTGTGGAAAAAGGAGGAGCAGGGCTAGAAAAACAATTAACCTGTCACAAATTACCTATGACTTTTGATATCTTTTCTGAAATTTTTCATACGCAGGGGCCCGTTGACTGCCTAAGAGGGGCCCGCTCCGGGTCATGCTTCAGTAATTCCCTATATAAGCAACCAATTATTTTCCAGAAGGGGGGGGCAGGGCGGGCCCCTAAATCCGTCAAGTCCCGACCCCACCCCCCTTTAATGAAAGTTCATTATATACAGATAAACGCTAAAATTATGCATGTGTCATTAAAATTAATAGAGAACAAACAAACAAACAAAAAAGGATTTTTTTGTGGAAAAAGGAGGAGCAGGGCTAGAAAAACAATTAACCTGTCACAAATTACCTATGACTTTTGATATCTTTTCTGAAATTCTCAAGTCACTAAATGTTTTGCCAAAAAAAAGAAAGAAGATGTGGTATGAATGCCAATGAGACAGCTCTCCACAAGAGACCAAAATGACACCGAAATTAACATTTTTAAAAGGTCACCTTACGGCCTTCAACAATAAGCCAAAGCCGATACTTCATAGTCTGATAAGAAAAGGCCCCAAAATGACAATGTAAAACAATTCAAATGAGAAAACTAACAGCCTTATTTATGTACAAAAAATGAACGAAAAACAAATATCACTGAACCACTGAATTACAGGCTCCTGACTGGAATGTTCATAATACATGTACACTAAATTTATGTTCAGAATGAAATTAATAGAAAACAAAAAATGGGAATTTTGGAAATAAAGGAGGAGGGTTAAAAAAAACATTTTCCTGTCCCCAAGTACCTTTTAGTACTTTTGATACTTTTCCTGAAATTCTCAAGTCATTAAATCTTTTACAAAATTCTTCCTACAACACTTTACATCCTTTCAAATCTGAATGCCCGCGATTTCGCGGGTGTGTTCTAGTCAATCTTATTTGAGAGATGTTGGATATTTTCAAGGAAAAACCTCACATCTCCAGTGGACTTTTGTACATGGTCAGATAACCTTAGGTCATCTCTAAATTACTGTGTATTTCCTGTATCTCAGATCATATCTATGATTGCTCACATGGTGAGGTTACCTCAGGTCACCTCTGTATGATTGAACATTGTGATGTTACCTAATATTACCTCTGTATTGCTGTACATGGTGAGGTTACTCTGTATAACTGCACATACTCGTATTACCACACTTTGTATAAACTTTACAAAACACTATTTTTTTAGTTTTCCTCAGGGTACTTCTGCATTTCTATACATGGCAAAGTGCACATGTTAACTAATGTCATTTCTTAACTACTGTATATAAATATGTAACCTCAGAATACCTCTGTATATTAGAATATGGTGAGGTTACCTAAGGTCACAACTTCATGGTCATTGTACCAGCTGCATGTTACCACAGATAAACTTTGCAAAACGCTAATTTTCTACAAACCTCAGGTTACCACAATTGAATGTTCATAACTCCCTTCGTCAGCTTAGTTAGTCCAGATTACATCTATGTTTTTTTTTCACGGACAGGCTTCCTCGGGTCATCTGTAAATTACTGTACATGACCAGGATACCTCGGGTCATCTGTAAATTACTGTACATGACTAGGTTACCTCAAGTCGTATGTAAATAACTATACATGACCAGGTTACCTCAGGGAATCACTGTACTACTGTGCATGGTAAGGTTACCTCAGGGAACCATGGTACTTCTGTGCATGATCGGGTTACTTCAAGGAACCATTGTTCTACTGTGCATGGTCTGGTTACCTCAGGGATCAATTGTACTACTGTGCATGGTCATGTTACCGTGGGAAACATTGCACTACTGTGCATGGTCAGGTTACCTTAGGGAACCACTGTACTACTGTGTATGGTCAGGTTACCTCAGGGAACCATTGTACTACTGTGCATTGTCATGTTACCTCAGGGAACCCTTGTACTACTGTGCATGGTCAGGTTTCCCCAGGAAACCATTTTACTATTGACATGGTCAGGTTACTTCAGGAAACCATTGTACTACTGTGCATGGTCAGGTTACCTCAGGGAACCATTCCACTACTGTGCATGGTAAGGTACCTCAGGGAATCATTGTACTACTCTGCATTGTCAGGTTTCCTCAGGAAACCATTGTTCTACTGTGCATGGTTATTTAACCTCAGGGAACTATTGTACTACTGTGCATTGTCATGTAACCTCAAGGAACCATTGAACTACTGTGCATGGTTAGGTTACCGCAGGAAACCATTGTAATACTATGCATTGTCAGGTTACTCAGGGAACCACTGTTCAACTATGCATGGTCAGGTAACCTCAGGAACACATTGTACTACTGTGCATTGCCAGGTTACCTCAGGGAACCATTGTACTACTGTGCATGGTAAGTTTATCTCAGGGAACCATTGTACTGCTGTGCATGGTCAGGTTACCTCAGGGAACCATTTTACTGCTGTGCATGGTCAGGTTACCTCAGGGAACCATTGTACTTCTGTGTATGGCCATGTTACCTTAGGAAATCATTGTACTACTGTGCATGGTCATGTTACTACAAGGAACCACTGTACTACTGTGCATGGTCAGATAACCTCAGGGAACCACTGTACAACTGGGCATGATCAGATAACCACAGGAAAGCATTGTACTACTGTGCAGGGAACCTTTGTACTATTTTGCATGGTCAAGTCTCCTCAGGGAATCATTGTTCTACTGTGCATGGTCATGGTCCCTCAGAGAATCATTGTACTGCTGTGTATTTAAAGGTTACCTCAGGGAACCATTGAACTACTGTGCATGGTCAGGTTACCTCAGGAAACCATTGTACTACTGTGCATGGTCAGGTTACCTCAGGAAACCATTGTACTACTGTGCATGGTCAGGTTACCTCAGGGAACCACTGTACAACTGGGCATGGTCAGGTAACCCCAGAGAACCATTATACTAATCTGTAGGGAACCATTGTACTGTGTATGGTCAGGTTACTTAAGTGAACCATTGTACTACTGTGCACGGTAGGTAACCTCGGGGAATCTTTGTACTTCTGTGCATGGTAATGTTACACCAGGTAACCACTATACAACTGGGCATTGTCAGGTAACCTCAGGGAACCATTGTACTATTGTGCATGTTCAAGTCTCCTAAGGGAAACGTTGTTCTACTGTGCATGGTCATGGTACCTCAGGGAACCATTGTACTGTTGTGTATTGTGAGTTTACCTCAAGGAATCATTGTACTACTGTGCATGGTCAGATTACCTCAGGGAGCCATTGCACTACTGTGCATGGTCATGTTTCTTCAGGGAACCATTGTACTACTGTGCATGGTAGGTACCTCAGGGAATCATTGTACTACTCTGCATGGTCAGGTTACTTCAGGGAACAATTGTACTACTGTGCATGGTAAGTAATTAGGGAATCATTGCACTACCGTGCATGGTCAGGTTACTTCAGAGAACCATTGTACTACTGTGCATGGTCAGTTTATCTCAGGGAACCATTGTATTACTGTGCATGGTCAGGTTACCGATGGAACCATTGTTCTTCTGTGCATGGTCAGGTTACCTCAGATTACCATTGTGCTTCTGTGCATTGTCAGGTTTCCTCAGGGAACCATTGTACTACTGTGCATGGTCAGGTTACTTCAGGGAAACATTGTACTACTGTGCATTGTCATGTTACCTCAGGTGACCATTGTACTACTGTGCATGGTCAGGTTTCCCAAGGGAATCATTGAACTACTGTACATGGTCAGGTTACTGCAGGGAACCATTGTACTTCTGTGCATTGCCAGGTTACCTCAGGGAGCCATTGTACTACTGTGCATGGTAAGTTTATCTCAAAGAACCATTGTACTACTGTGCATAGTCAGGTTACCTCCGGGAACCATTGTACCACTGTGCATTGTCATGTTTCCTCAGGGAACCATTGCACTACTGTACATGGTCATGTTACCTCAGGGAACCACTGTACTACTGTGCATGGCCAGGTTACCTCAGGGAACCAATGTAATACTGTGCATTGTCATGTTACCTCAAGGAACCATTGTACTACTGTGCATAGTCAGGTTTCCCCAGGGAATCATTGTTCTACTGTACATGGTCAGATTACTTCAGGGAACCATTGTACTTCTGTGCATAGTCAAGTTTCCTCAGGGAACCATTGTACTTCTGTGCATGGTCAGGTTACCTCAGGGAACAATTGCACTACTGTGCCTGGTCAGATTACTTCAGGAACCATTGTACTACTGTGCATGGTAGGTTTCCTTAGGGAACCATTGTACTAATGTGCATGGTTAGGTTACCTCAGGGAATCACTGTTCAACTGTTCATGGTCAGGTTACCTCAGGGAACCATTGTACTCTTGTTCATGGTCAGGTTACCTCAGTGAACCACTGTACAACTGTGCATGGTCAGGTTATTCACAAAGATAGACAAGAATGAGATTTACAGATTATTTAGTAGACTGAATTTTTTTTCTGAACTCATTTTTTTCTGTTTGTTTATAGGTTTATGGTGAATGGAAACACAAATATAGACTTTTGAAAAAATCTTGCATCTTTTGGGGATATCATTCCAGGAAAGTGAAAGGATATCATGTTTACTTGAAGTGGTGAGGTCTAGTAAAAATAGCAAACAGAAAGTAGAAAAAAAAATGAGTTGACTTCAGGATTGCGTAACGTTTTATTCTTCGTGGCAAGACCCCTTTTTTTCAATTAAATCACAATTTCACTTTGGTACATCCATGATATGATTTTCTAAGATCAGCTGTTTTGCATGTAATCCTATGGAGCAGTCAATAACAACACTGCAACCTTATGTTACTTTGATTTGAATCGATTATATTTGCTGTTATTTTTTGGGTTACCTGCGGTAATCCTGTTATGAAAAATACTTCGTAGATACTTTGCTGGTATATGCATTTATGCTGTAATTACACAATTTCTTAATTTAAAATGTAGGACTTCATAGATTTGTATTGTTTATGCGATTATATGTAAATGTTACACGAGTTCACTTGAGTTAAATGGGTTGTATTTGGTGTTATAATTGGGGTTACCTGAGGTAACCCTGTCATGAATGAATACTTCGTAGATACTTTGCTAGTCTTTACATTAATTGTAATAAACCAACTTATTCATTTTGAATGTAGGACTTCATTGAAGTTATATTGTGTTTCGGATATATATGTAAAGGTGATCTCAAATAACCTCAGTTAAGTGGGTTATATTTGCAATTATATTTGGGGTTACCTCAGGTACCCCTGTTATGAAAGAATGCTTATTAGATAGTTTGCTAGTGTAAACATTTATGTTGTAATCAAACAATTTCTTTACTTTACATGTAGGACTTCACAGATGTAAATTGCTTACACGATATTTAGAAAATGCGATCTGTCTTAACTCGATTTAAATGGATTACACTTGTAGCTATTTTATGGGTTACCTGAGGTTACCCTGTCATGACAGAATACTTAGTAGATACTTTGTTAGTATATGTATTTATGGTGTAATAAACCAACTTCTTCCTTTTCAATGTAGGAATTCATTGAAGTTATATTGTTTATGTGATGTAAATGTAAAGGTGATCTGAATTAACTTGAGTTAAATTGGTTGTAATTGCTGTTATTGCTTGGGTTACCTCAGGTAACCCTGTTATGAAAAAAATATTAGTATATACTTTGTAAGTCTATACATTTGTATTTTAATCACACAATTTCTTAATTTAAGAATGTAGGACTTCATAGATTTGTATTTTTTATTTGATGTTATTGTTATGGTTACCCGAGGTTATCCTTTCATGTAAGAATACTTTGTAGATAGTTTTCCAGAATAAACATTTAAGTTGTAATAAACGATTTACTTTTTTATAAATTTGAACTTCATAGATGTGTATTGTTTATATATGATATTTAGGAAAGGCAACTTAAGTTAACTTTATTTGAATTGATTGTATTTACTGTTATTTTTTGGGGTTACCTGAGGTAACCCTGTTATGAAAGAATACTTCGTAGATACTTTGCTAGTATATGCATTGATGTTGAAATTTTCAACTTGTCCATCATGTGTAAAATGATACAAGTGTTCAGTAAACAGCAAATTGTCGAGTGATGAATATGAAAACGCACGACACAATGTAACTGACATCCTGGCATTGTAGCTCCGGTGAAAAATGCAACGAAAATATTCAACTTAGCCGACATGTGTAAAATGATACAAGTGTTCTGTACACAGGAAAGCTGTCGAGTGATGAATCTGAAAACGCAGCACATGGTATAGCGGACTTATATTAACCCTGAAACTTAATTGCAGAAATCCAGGCATTGTAGTTCCTGAGATAAATGCGACGAAATTTTTCAACTTGGCCATCATGCGTAAAATGATACAAGTGTTCGGTAAACATGAAGTTGTCGAGTGATGAATCTGAAATACATCCCACTGTAAAGCTGACTTATTAAAACCCTGAAACCAAATTTCAGAAATCCTGGCATTGTAGTTCCTGAGAAAATGCGACGAAAATTTTCAACTTGGCCATCATGTGTAAAATGATACAAGTGTTTGCTAAACAGGAAGATGTCGAGTCATGAATCTTAAAACACATCACACAATATAGCTGACTTATATAACCCTGAAACCAAATTTCAGAAATCCTGGCATTGTAGTTCCTGAGAAAAATGCGACGAAAATTTTACAACTTGGCCATCATATGCAAAAGGATACAAGTGTTCGGTAAACAGGAGGTTGCCGAATGGTGAATCTGAAAACGCATCCCACTGTATAGCTGACTTATATAAACCCTGAAACCAAATTTCCGAAATCCTAGCATTGTAGTTCCTGGGAAAAGTTTTTTTTCAAAATCTTTCAACACGGCAATCAAGTGTAAATAATACAAGTGTTCGCTAAACAGAATGTTGTCGAGTGATGAATCTGAAATACATCCCACTGTAAAGCTGACTTATATTCCTGAAACCAAATTTCATAAATCCTGGCATTGTAGTTTCTGAGAAAAATGCGACGAAACTTTTCAACTTGGCCATCCTATGTAAAACGATACAAGTGTTCGGTAAACAGGAGGTTGTCGAGTGATGAATCTGAAAACGCATCCCACTGTATAGCTGACTTATATAAACTCTGAAATCAAATTTCAGAAATCCAGGCATTGTAGTTCCTGAGATAAATGCGACGAAAACTTTCAACTTGGCCATCATGTGTAAAATGATACAAGTGTACTCTAAACAGGAAGATGTCGAGTGATGAATCTGAAAACACATCATACGGACTTATATAAACCCTGAAACCAAATTTCAGAAATCCTGGCATTGTAGTTCCTGAGAAAAATGCGACGAAACTTTTCAACTTGGCCATCCTATGTAAAACGATACAAGTTTTTGGTAAACAGGAGGTTGTCGAGTGATGAATCTGAAAACGCATCCCACTGTATAGCTGGCTTATATAAACTCTGAAATCAAATTTCAGAAATCCAGGCATTGTAGTTCCTGAGATAAATGCGACGAAAACTTTCAACTTAGCCATCATGTGTAAAATGATACAATTGTTCGCTAAACAGGAAGATGTCGAGTGATGAATCTGAAAACACATCACACAATATAGCTGACTTATATAACCCTGAAATCAAATTTCAGAAATCCTGGCATCGTAGTTCCTGAGAAAAATGCGACGAAAATTTTAAACTTTGCCATTATATGCAAAATGATACAAGTGTTCGGTAAACAGGAGGTTGTCGAGTGATGAATCTAAAAACACATCACACAGTCAAGACGAATTATATAAACCCTGAAACCAAATTTCAGAAATCCTGGCATTGTAGTTCCTGGGAAAAGTTTAACGAAAAATGTCAACTCGTCAATCAAGTGTAAACAATACAAGTGTTCGGTAAACAGAAGGTTGTCGAGTGATGAATCTGAAATACATCCCACTGTAAAGCTGACTTATATGAACCCTGAAACCAAATTTCAAAAAATTCTGTCATTGTAGTTCCTGAGATAAATGCGACGAAATTTTACAACATGGCCATTCATATGCAAAATGATACAAGTTTTCGGTAAACAGGAGGTTGTCGAGTGGTGAATCTGAAAACGCATTCCACTGTATAGCTGACTTATATTAACCCTGAAACCAAATTTCCGAAATCATGGCATTGTAGTTCCTGAGAAAAATGCGACGAAAATTTTCAACTTGGCCATCATGTGTAAAATGATACAAGTGTTCGCTAAACAGGAAGATTTCGAGTGATGAATCTGAAAACACATCACACGGTATAGCGGACTTATATAAACCCTGAAACCAAATTTCAGAAATCCTGGCATTGTAGTTCCTGAGAAAAATGCGACGAAACTTTTCAACTTGGCCATCCGATGTAAAACGATACAAGTGTTCGGTAAACAGGAGGTTGTCGAGTGATGAATCTGAGAAAAGGCATCCCATTGTATAGCTAACTTATATAACCCTGAAACCTAATTTTAGAAATCCTAGCATTGTAGTTCCTGAGAAAAATGCGACGAAAATTTTCAACTTTGCCATCATATGCAAAATGATACAAGTGTTCGGTAAATAGGAGGTTGTCGAGTGGTGAATCTAAAAACACATCACACAGTATAGATGAATTATATAAACCCTGACACCAAAATTCAGAAATCCTGGCATTGTAGTTCCTGGTAAAATTTGTACGAAAACTCTCAACTCGGCAATCAAGTGTAAATAATACAAGTGTTCGGTAAACAGAATGTTGTCGAGTTATTAATCTGAAAATGCATCACACAGTATAGCTGACTAATATAAACTCTGTAACCAAATTTCAGAAATTCTGGCATTGTAGTTCCTGAGAAAAATGGGAAGAAAATTTTCAACTTTGCCATTATGTGTAAAATGATACAATTGTTCGCTGAACAGGAAGATGTCGAGTGATGAATCTGAAAACACATCACACAATATAGCTGACTTATATAACCCTGAAACCAAATTTCAGAAATCCTGGCATCGTAGTTCCTGAGAAAAATGCGACGAAAATTTTAAACTTTGCCATTATATGCAAAATGATACAAGTGTTCGGTAAACAGGATGTTGTCGAGTGATGAATCTAAAAACACATCACACAGTCAAGACGAATTATATAAACCCTGAAACCAAATTTCAGAAATCCTGGCATTGTAGTTCCTGGGAAAAGTTTTACGAAAAATTTCAACTCGTCAATCAAGTGTAAACAATACAAGTGTTCGGTAAACAGAAGGTTGTCGAGTGATGAATCTGAAATACATCCCACTGTAAAGCTGACTTATATGAACCCTGAAACCAAATTTCAAAAAATTCTGTCATTGTAGTTCCTGAGATAAATGCGACGAAATTTTACAACATGGCCATTCATATGCAAAATGATACAAGTTTTCGGTAAACAGGAGGTTGTCGAGTGGTGAATCTGAAAACGCATTCCACTGTATAGCTGACTTATATAAACCCTGAAACCAAATTTCCGAAATCATGTCATTGTAGTTCCTGAGAAAAATGCGACGAAAATTTTCAACTTGGCCATCATGTGTAAAATGATACAAGTGTTCGCTAAACAGGAAGATTTCGAGTGATGAATCTGAAAACACATCACACGGTATAGCGGACTTATTTAAACCCTGAAACCAAATTTCAGAAATCCTGGCATTGTAGTTCCTGAGAAAAATGCGACGAAACTTTTCAACTTGGCCATCCGATGTAAAACGATACAAGTGTTCGGTAAACAGGAGGTTGTCGAGTGATGAATCTGAAAAAAGGCATCCCATTGTATAGCTAACTTGTATAAACTCTGAAATCAAATGTAAGAAATCCTGGCATTGAAGTTCCTGGGAAATTTGCGACGAAAACTTTCAACTTAGCCATCATGTGTAAAATGCTACAATTGTTTGCTAAACAGGAAGGTGTCGAGTGATGAATCTGAAAAACACATCACACAGTATAGCTAACTTATATAACCCTGAAACCTAATTTTAGAAATCCTAGCATTGTAGTTCCTGAGAAAAATGCGACGAAAATTTTCAACTTTGCCATCATATGCAAAATGATACAAGTGTTCGGTAAATAGGAGGTTTTCGAGTGATGAACCTAAAAACACATCACACAGTATAGATGAATTATATAAACCCTGACAACAAAATTCAGAAATCCTGGCATTGTAGTTCCTGGTAAAATTTGTACGAAAACTCTCAACTCGGCAATCAAGTGTAAATAATACAAGTGTTCGGTAAACAGAATGTTGTCGAGTTATTAATCTGAAAATGCATCACACAGTATAGCTGACTAATATAAACTCTGTAACCAAATTTCAGAAATTCTGGCATTGTAGTTCCTGAGAAAAATGGGAAGAAAATTTTCAACTTTGCCATTATGTGTAAAATGATACAAGTGTTCGGTAAGAAGGAAGTTGTCAAGTGATGAATCCGAAAAAGCAGCAAACAGTATAGCTGACTTATATAAACCCTGAAACCAAATTTCAGAAATCCTGGCATTGTAGTTCCTGAGAAAAATGCGACGAAATTCTTCAACTTGGCCATCATGTGTAAAGTGATACTAGTGTTCGGTAAACAAAAAGTTATTGAGTGATGAATCTGAAAACGCATTCCACTTTAAAGCTGACTTATATAAACCCTGAAACCAAATTTCAAAAAATTCTGGCATTGTAGTTCCTGAGATAAATGTGAGAAAAATTTTCAACTTGTCCATCATGTGTAAAATGATACAAGTGTTCGGTAAACAGGAAGATTTCGAGTGATGAATCTGAAAACACATCACACGGTATAGCGGACTTATTTAAACCCTGAAACCAAATTTCAGAAATCCTGGCATTGTAGTTCCTGAGAAAAATGCGACGAAACTTTTCAACTTGGCCATCCGATGTAAAACGATACAAGTGTTCGGTAAACAGGAGGTTGTCGAGTGGTGAATCTGAAAACGCATTCCACTGTATAGCTGACTTATATAAACCCTGAAACCAAATTTCCGAAATCATGGCATTGTAGTTCCTGAGAAAAATGCGACGAAAATTTTCAACTTGGCCATCATGTGTAAAATGATACAAGTGTTCGCTAAACAGGAAGATTTCGAGTGATGAATCTGAAAACACATCACACGGTATAGCGGACTTATTTAAACCCTGAAACCAAATTTCAGAAATCCTGGCATTGTAGTTCCTGAGAAAAATGCGACGAAACTTTTCAACTTGGCCATCCGATGTAAAACGATACAAGTGTTCGGTAAACAGGAGGTTGTCGAGTGATGAATCTGAAAAAAGGCATCCCATTGTATAGCTAACTTGTATAAACTCTGAAATCAAATGTAAGAAATCCTGGCATTGAAGTTCCTGGGAAATTTGCGACGAAAACTTTCAACTTAGCCATCATGTGTAAAATGCTACAATTGTTTGCTAAACAGGAAGGTGTCGAGTGATGAATCTGAAAAACACATCACACAGTATAGCTAACTTATATAACCCTGAAACCTAATTTTAGAAATCCTAGCATTGTAGTTCCTGAGAAAAATGCGACGAAAATTTTCAACTTTGCCATCATATGCAAAATGATACAAGTGTTCGGTAAATAGGAGGTTTTCGAGTGATGAACCTAAAAACACATCACACAGTATAGATGAATTATATAAACCCTGACAACAAAATTCAGAAATCCTGGCATTGTAGTTCCTGGTAAAATTTGTACGAAAACTCTCAACTCGGCAATCAAGTGTAAATAATACAAGTGTTCGGTAAACAGAATGTTGTCGAGTTATTAATCTGAAAATGCATCACACAGTATAGCTGACTAATATAAACTCTGTAACCAAATTTCAGAAATTCTGGCATTGTAGTTCCTGAGAAAAATGGGAAGAAAATTTTCAACTTTGCCATTATGTGTAAAATGATACAAGTGTTCGGTAAGAAGGAAGTTGTCAAGTGATGAATCCGAAAAAGCAGCAAACAGTATAGCTGACTTATATAAACCCTGAAACCAAATTTCAGAAATCCTGGCATTGTAGTTCCTGAGAAAAATGCGACGAAATTCTTCAACTTGGCCATCATGTGTAAAGTGATACTAGTGTTCGGTAAACAAAAAGTTATTGAGTGATGAATCTGAAAACGCATTCCACTTTAAAGCTGACTTATATAAACCCTGAAACCAAATTTCAAAAAATTCTGGCATTGTAGTTCCTGAGATAAATGTGAGAAAAATTTTCAACTTGTCCATCATGTGTAAAATGATACAAGTGTTCGGTAAACAGGAAGTAGTATAACTGACTTTTATAAACCCTGAAACCAAATTTCAATAATCCTGGCATTGTAGTTCCCGAGATAAATGCAACGAAAATTTTCTACTTGGCCATCATGTGTTTAATGATACAGTGTTGAGTGACCGGATGTTGGCGAGTGGTGAATCTGAAAACGCATCACACAGTATAGCTGACTTATATTAACCCTGAAACAAAATTTCAGAAATCCTGGCATTGTAGTTCCAGAGAAAAATGTGACGAAAATTTCAACTTTGCCATCATATGCAAAATGGTACAAGTGTTCAGTAAACAGGAGGTTGCCCAGCGATGAATCTGAAAACACATCACACAGTATAGCTGACTTATATTAACCCTGAAACCAAATTTCAGAAATCCTGGCATTGTAGTTCCTTAGAAACTATAAATGAGATGGACGGACTGATGGTCGGATTGTCCAACGAATGGACAGCAAACGGACAGAGAAAAATACAGTATACCCCACCCCCCGCTTTTTTCAAAGCAGGGGTATAAATACATCTATATACTTAGAATCAGTGACTTACCATACATGTAAGCGCTTTGTCTTGAACCAAACTTATCACAAATTTTATTATGTTAAATTAGCAAAAGTATCCAAGATAATTGACGATAAAAGAGGAGTGGAATCAAATAATATACATGGAAATGAGATGTGCATTCAAAACTCATACAACTGAAAACCATGTATCCTAGTATTTCCCTAAAACTGACCTAATCACAAACGTATACATATAAACTAAGCAAAGGTTTCAAAGTCAATAAACCATGACAGAGGAGAGGGAAAAAACAATCTCCAAGAAAATAAGATGTCACTTGTGGAAAACAGCATGCATAAGTCTATATTTTATTATCCTCTTATAAACAAGACACAAATATGAAATAACTATCCATGCTTCAAAAACATTTAATGCTCTCAAAATTAACAATTATGGAACATTAACACATTAACATAGTTACATGTACATATTTCTATCATCAAGTATTTATCCCAAACAAATAACATTATCATTACATGTTAATCCCAAACAAATATTATTATCAGGGTTGGCAAAAACCCGGGTTTTATGAGTATTGCCCAGCCCAGTTGGAAATACTGGGAAAACCCGGGTTGGAAATACTGGGCAATACTGGGTAAGATAAAATACTTGTCTGAATTTTAAAGAGGATTCAGTGATAAACACAAATGTTTAACATATAATAAGATTGGCAAACAGTAAATACAGAGCAAAAAAAAATAATCTTCAAATAAATGTAACTCCTTATTTAACCTTGTTTAAGAATTAACAATTACTTGTAAGAAAAATTACATTTAAATAATGTCACTAATTAATTAGTAATTATTCAGATTAAAACACATTTGTTTATGTAACAATAATCAGCCCTTATATTTCTATAATTTTATTGGCATGACCCCTTAGGGTGTTTATTTAGCAATATGAATGTATAACAAATAAAATAAACAAGTCACTAAACACTGCAATAAAATGCATGTTTCAAAGTTTGGATTATTAAAACAATCCTTGGTAATTAAAAAGGTATCTTTAAATGTACAAAGCTTCTGTTCTGCCTACATATATAGAATTAATAGAGAAGAGAATGAAATTGACATTTCAATTTTCTAGAAATGACTGTCAATGGTTATCTGTATTAAAAGTATATATTTAGCTGTTATACTATGAAACTGTATCAAGTCTTTACTATTTAGTGTTAAAATAAGCATAGAAAGAGTCCAGGATTGAATGACATCTTAGACATTGTTATTACACTTTAGTCAGAGTCCATCATTGTAAGACAAATTATATAATTAGCCATGGTTATTAACTATAACTAAACACTTTAGTCAGAGTCAAGGATTGGAAGACATCTTAGTCATGATAATTAACTAAACACTTCAATCAGAGTCCAGGATTGAATGACATCTTAACCACAGACAGTAATTAACTTATAAACATGTTAATTCCAAATTAATACCACCTTGTACAAATTTTTCAAAGACAATACCTTAACAATACAATCAAGCTGTCACTGTCTTCTGAAAACAACTTTAGTTTGTTATCCTAAATAACACACTGTATCGTAATACTGGTTATCTTATTGGAATCCTTACAAATGTTTACCCCAGATTAGATATTGCAATTCCCACAATTTACTATCCAATAATGACGATGTTAGTCTCCTTTTTCTCTCTTTCCTACTTTATCTGTTCTATTCTCTGAAGTTTGAAGTGGTTCACTCTCATTTTTCCTTTTTGAACGATGTTTAACATATCTGACTTCTGACATCAACTTGCTCATATTTAATAACCACATTATCTGTAATAAAACATGTTATAATTAAGGTACAATACATTAACGTTTACTAAAATATGAGGCACAACAAACAAATTCAAGACATCAAAGAACTTTTTGTTGTAAAATGTACATTTTTGACTAGCTTTATATAGCTTTTGAGATAATAAGCAAAAGTTTGAACATATGCCGGATATGGAATATTATAAAATTAATTAAGAAATAATTCCTTCATGTCATGCTCTATGCTCATTTTAACATGGGTAGGCATTATATTTGGCAATATTTTACACAGAGCGTAGTTCGATTCAAATAGGACAAATACAGTATTTTTATAGGTCGAAGCGTACGAAAATACCGTAAAAATATCTAGCTGTTCCCATTTTCCTCGCCGAGGAGTCTGTACATTACATTTCATATTTGATAAGTTTAAAAAGTACAAGCAGGGTAAATATATGTTGTTCGATATAACATATATTATAAAAGTTTATGTAAGCTCCCTGAATGTATATATTTTATAGGATAACAATAGAAATAACTTTAATAGAAACAGTAAATTTGTGTGCATGTGTCAAACATATTTTGTGCTCCTTAGAACATGGCTTTGTTTACAAAGCGTAATAAGGACGTCCTATTAGAACAAACTGTAATCATAGAGATATATCTCGCCTTTTTGTAATTTTGATAATGCAAATGTTAAAATTAAATAAGCAATACTTTAGCATGTAAGTTATGCAAATATTCACAGTCCATGAAACCCTGACTGCAGTTTTATGGCTAAACAATCTCCATGAATGGAATGTGCCAATGCTATAACTGCATAAAAAATACCATTGTCTCATCATAAGTCGTGCCCTTGAAACACAAACTTAAACAAAAACATTAACTTGTAAACTATGCCAATAAATTTGAATACTAAATACCATTGACTTACCAATAGCAGTCCATCTTTAACTGATCTAATCACAAACTAATACATGTAAACTAAGCAAAAGTTTCAAAGTCAAAAGATCATGACTGAGTGGCAGGGACAAATATTCTCCATGGTAATGAGATGCTGATGCATATAAAACTGAATAAAATTGGCCTACCAATATGAGCATTGTTACACTGTGTAGGCCTAGCGTGTATAAATATGCAGGGACTCCTTGTCTGTTTAAAGGCATTCCATTCAACACATGTGTTGCAGTATGCAAGATACCCTAGACTCTTCAAATTAAAAGAACATTCATTGAGCACGCTCACACATTCCACCCAGTTCATATAAATTACTATTTTAGACAGTAATATTTTTTTTACACAAACCTACTATTAGTAACTTTATAACTTTGACTTTAGATTAATTGACGTCTAATCTGTATCTAAATTCTCTTATTGTATATTTCTAGATATACAATTGTGTGCAATTTCTTATTTTAACAACAAAAACAATTACTTACTACCATAATCAAACAGTTAATAAGAATTGGCGTTGAAAAAACTGTTGATATAAACAAGCCATTACTGTCAAAATACTGCTGTCTCGAGAATGACCTGTAAAACACATATTTAAAAGAAATTCTGATTAAACTAATGATATATACTGATCTGTAGTTTTACAACATTTAAAATACAAAACAGTGATGAATCAGGCACTGCTAACCCTTACATTGATTGTTCATCTTGGTTCTTTTATGCTTACTTCATGTTATTTGGTGTACTGATTTGTTGACTCTTGTAGGTCCTTTTTTCTTTGTGTAGTTATACTTTTTGTCTCCTTCCAATTGGGATTATATATATCGACTTAAATTTTTAGGGAAAGCATAAACAAAATATGACAACAACAATCATGACAATAGATAAATTTGGACCTTCTTTAAACTGAGTTTTACTGTGTGTATAGCTATTTTTCTTTAATTCTACATTGGCTACAGGTATAAGGGGGGGGGGGGAGTGGGGTCAGGGTGAGATCTCACAATACCTGACGTTTAACCCAACTTTTGTTAGTCTTAGATGATTTTTATACAGTACACTAAGACAACTTTGGCACACTCAATTTTGGGAGATCAAATTGCATATTTTTATAATTAGTACCAATTTTATCAGATTACTTAACATTTAACATAACATCAATCAACTTATCAAGTTGACATAGCAGTAAAATTCAACTGTCAGTGAACACGATTTGATTTTCACGGGTCTGCATTAAATTCACACTTTGAGGGGGTAATGGGGGTATAAAACATGTGTGTTGTTACCTATTCATTCAGTCTCAAGTGTTATTTGACACATCTTTGGGGTATTTTTCCCTTAAATTCCATCGTGGCAAGTGCTTGTTTACGTATTGGAAGTTGCTATTCCAATGAATGGTCACTTCCTGGTAACAGTACTTCTTTATAAAGTTTTAATAATACATAAAAGTATTATTCAGATATGATTTTCGTGCTCTTTGGTCGGGTTGTTATCTTTTTGACAATTTCCCCATTTTTATTCTAAATTTTATAACACAATAAATAAAATGGACAACACAAACAAGCCAATAAATGATACATAAAAGGTCACAGATGAGCCCAACAAAAAATCTAAAAAAGGACACAAACAAGGCAACAAATGACATAAACAGCCCCATAGATGACATTTTTTTTTAAAAGGACACAAACAAGACATCAAGCCAGCCCATAGATGACACAAACAAACCCATAGATGACACAAACAAACACATAGATGACACAAACAAATACATAAATGACACAAACAAACACATAGATGACACAAACAAACACATAGATGACACAACAAACACAAAGATGACATAAACATAGATGACACAAACAAACCTATAGATGACACACAAAAAAACCACATAGATGGCAATAACACACATATATGACACAACAATCCCATAGATGACACAAACAAACCCATACATTACAGAAACAAACCCATAGATGACAAATACAATCCTATAGATGATACAAACAAACACATAGATGACACAAACAAGACAATATATGACACAAACAAGACAAGATATATAACATAAACAAACACATTCAATGACACAAACAAACACATAGATGACACAAACAAACCCCATAGATGACACAAACAAACACATAGATGACATATTAATCCCATAGATGACACAAATAAACTCATAAATGACACAAACAAACACATAGTTGACACATTTATACCATAGGTGACACAAATACACCCATAGATGACATAAACAAACACATAGATGACACAACAAACGCAAAGTTGACATAATCATAGATGACACAAATAAACAAATAGATGAATCAAACAATCATAGATGACACAAACAAACCCCAAAGATGACACATTAATCCCATAGATGACACAAATAAACTCATAGATGACACAAACAAACACAAAGATGACACATTAATACACAAAGCCATACATGACTAAAACAATCATAGATGACACAAACGAACCCATCGATGACATAAACAAACCCAAATATGCCACAAATAAACACATAGATGACGCAAACAATCATAGATGACAAAAACAAACCTATAGATGAAACAAACAAACCCATAGATGACACAAACAAGAACATAGATGACACATCAATCCCATAGATGACACAAATAAACCCATAGATGACACAAACAAACATATAGATGACACAAAAACAAACCAATAGATGACACAAACAAACCCATAAATGACACAATCCAATAGATGACACAAACAATCCTATAGATGACACAAATAAACACATGGATGACATCAAGCCAGCCCATAGATAACACAAACAAACACATAGATGACACAACAATCCAATAGATGACACAAACAAGACAAGAGATGACACAAACACATAGATGACAAAAATAAACCCATATATGACACAAACAAACACATAGATGACACATTAATACCATAGATGAAACAAACAAACCAATAAATGACTCAAACAATCATAGATGACAAAAAAAAACCATAGATGACACACAAAAAAACACATAGATGGCAAAAACAAACACATATTTGACACAACAATCCCATAGATGACACAAACAAACCCATACATTACAGAAACAAACCCATAGATGACAAATACAATCCTATAGATGATACAACAAACACATAGATGACACAAACAAAACAAGATATGACACAAACAAGACAAGATATAACATAAACAAACACATTCAATGACACAAACAAACACATAGATGACACAAACAAACACATAGATGACATATTAATCCCATAGATGACACAAATAAACTCATAAATGACACAAACAAACACATAGTTGACACATTTATACCATAGGTGACACAAATAAACCCATAGATGACATAAACAAACACATAGATGACACAACAAACACAAAGTTGACATAATCATACATGACACAAATAAACAAATAGATGAATCAAACAATCATAGATGACACAAACAAACCCATAGATGAAACAAACAAGCACATAGATGACACAAACATATATATATATAATGACACAACAATCCCATAGATGACACGAAAACAAACCAATAGATGGCACAAACCCCTAGATGACAAAACAATTAAAATAGATGACACAAACAAGTCCCATAGATGACAAAAAAAATCCCATAGATGACACATCAATCCAATAGATGACACAAATACATAGATGACACAAACACAAAGATAACACAAATAAACCAATAGATGACACAAACAAACACATAGATGACACAAACAAACCCATAGATGAAACAAACAAGCACATAGATGACACAAATATATAGATGACACAACAATCCCATAGATGACTCAAACAATTATAGATGACAAAAACAAACCAATAGATGACACAAACAAACCCATAGATAACAAAAACAATTCAATAGATGACACAAACAAACACATAGATGACACAAACAAACCCATAGATGAAACAAACAAGCACATAGATGACCCAAACAAACCCATAGATGACACGACTATCCAATAGATGACACAAACAATCCTATAGATGACACAAATAATCACATAGATGACATCAAACCAGCCCATAGATGACACAAACACATAGATGACACAAACAAATACATAGATGAAACAAACAAACCCATAGATGACACAAACAAACCCATACATGACACAAACAAGACAATACATGACAAAAACAAGACAACAGGGTTCTCATTAGGAATTTTTCATGGTGAGTCCTGGGACTCATCATTTTTAGAAATGGTGAGTCCCAAAAGATTTTGATGAGTCCAGGATGCATGAATTTTTTTTGTGTCATAATATAATGAAATATGATGAAATACATCTTAAACGATGCGTTTTGGGTTGGTAGTTTTTATTAAATCAATACAAATTATGACCTCTTAATAGTTATTGTTCAAAATATATACATGTAACAGACTTCTTTCTGGGTCTATCATATTCTTGATGTGGGGCCACATTGAAAAAAATGTTTGTTTGCCAAAGCCAGAGTTCCATAAAAAAGATCAGGGCGATAGGTAGGGTTTTAGTTTTTAGTTTTTAATTATGAATGGACTATTTAATAATAAACTCAGTTAAAGAATTTGTCTGGTCATTTTTAGTTACAAAAATTTATTAAAATTAAAAATACACTTTTACTTTACAAATTAACCCTTTCCCCTCTACACCCTTTCCCAAATAAATTAGTATAGATTGAATTATATACACCAAATTTAACTACTTTCAGGGCACTACCATATCTGCTGGTTTTTTTAAATGTCTATAAATAGCCAGACAGAGTTGTCTGTTACTTAGGTGTTTCCCCAAGTATTTTTCCCGCCTAAAATGATGACATGTTTGTAAACAAAAGAAAACATGTGGTGAAGGAATTCATTTATTTTCTGGATTATTCTGTTTTTAATAATTTAGTTTGGATTTTTATTAATTTCATTTAAGGTACAGTCAAGCATTTATATTTAAAAAAATAGTTGGCAAAGAATTTTTACTTTTCAATTTGACAAATGTCTCTTGATCGCCGTTCATTGGCTTGCAGACAATGTAAATTATAAATCTAACAGCTGTCAAAAATATTGATCTACACATCACATTGATGTTTTGACATCGACTTCCGGTTTAGTTTCTTGTGAAAACAATGTCATATCATCAATCTTCTAGGCAAAACTATGTTTTTGGGGGATACAATCAGGACGCGTCCCAGGGACTCATGGGTTTAAAAAATGACCTTTAAGCTCAATTTCCATGCGTCCAGGACACGTATACATGTCTTAACGAAAACCCTGAAGACAATACATGACACAAACAAGACAATACATGACACAAACAAGACAATACATGACACAAACAAGACAATACATGACACAAACAAGACAAGAGATGACACAAAAAAGACAACAAACTTGAGTTAAACTGAACATATTCGCTGATCAATTTTTCAAGATATTATAAGTTATCTACGTTCATATCCGTAGATATGGATATTTTAACACCCTGAAGTACCCCAGTACACCTTGAGGCGTAGCCGAAGGGTGTACAGGGTACTGAAGATATGGATATTTTAACACCCTGAAGTACCCCAGTACACCATGAGGCGTAGCCGAAGGGTGTACAGGGTACTGAAGGGTGTTAAAATATCCATATCTACGGATATGAACGTAGATAACGAATTTATCCCCGGTCTTAGTCCGAATCGGGCGAGTTTTATGGAAATTTGGGTACAAAGTGTAACGCGAAAACAACGTTTTTTTCATTATCTAAATTTTTTTCATTGAAATTTGGAAATTTACATATTTTTTACGGGGTGTAGGGTACTACCTTTGGTAGAACCCTACAGTTAGTCAAATATACGACGTTTTTAATACGGACACAGAGAAACTGGATTGAGTCAAATTTGGCGCTCAATCGGTTGTGAGCGCTACGCCATAGATGGTGTGACGTCAACGTGGGTAATTTGCATAGCTAGGTCAGTAGTCCCATTCCTTGAAAATGTGGCAGTCAAGTGATGCATTTAATGAAATGAGTGTAAATGGTCGGCATAATAGGAAAAAATCGTTAATGAACTCAATATTTAATAACAAACATCATGGATAATCTACAGAATTCAATATTTCACAAGGAGGAATCATGGAACTAAGGAAAACTTGCGTGAAGTTCCCCGGGATAATGGTTAGCAACGTCCGGGGATATGGGTTAGCAACACCCAGGGGCTATGGGTTTTGTAACGACATGCGTTAACCAATCAAAATCCTAGATATATACTAAGCCGGGGATAATGGGTAATATATATGTTAAAGTGAATTTGTATAATCAGGGATTATGTAGAATCCCTGATTTTTCAGGGAATATGTAGAATCACTTAAATCATTAATAATTATATATAATCCCTGAAAATGACCAGTGATTTTACATAATCACTGAACATTTTGATAATTATTCTACAAATTCCCTAATATAATTTCAGGGATTATGAATAATTTAAGGATCCTTTGTTTGATTAAAAAAAACGAAAATATATAAAAATTCTCATTTTTTACTTTAATTTATATTCCTTGCCAGTTGAAATTTTTTTGCTTTTAAACACAGATGATGGTCTTAAAGATATAACCAGCACAGGGATTCGAAATAAAGTTTAAGACTTCAAAATGGACAATATCAAGATTACCTTTATAGTAACTTTACATGTAGTGTTTGTTTATTAAAAGCAAGCTTCAAATGGATATCCATGTTCTATTCTTAAATCCACAGAGCATGTTATTTGTGGTACATGTAAAACAAATGGTGAAGAAGATTATGGAGCATGGTTTTTTTTTCTTGTTTTTGTTCAGACATGTTCTGGTTCAAATGAACAAAAAATCTAAACAGAGAAATTTTACACAACTAAATGTATAAAAAGCTAAGGATTGACAATTAGAACAAAGATTATATATAATCCCTAAATTGGCCAGTGATTCTACATAATCCCTGAAATTTTCAGGGATTCTACATAATCACTGATTATACAAATTCAGTGTAACATATATAAACATACATGTTATCCATGATTTAAAACTGACCATAAAATGACTTCATAGGCAGTCTATGCCATTGAAAACACCTATTAGATTAGATGATTAATATGAAAAAAAGTATTTTTTAAATAATGAACTCTTAAGTTTTTTTTCATCTTTTAATGTTGAGTCAGAAACCACAAAATTCACCTTTGTTAATAAAAGCCAAGTGAGGATCAAATATATTTTTAAAATTTGCTTGATTGAAGATGTAATACAAGGTATGTGTGTGGTTGTAAAGAAAACATATTGATGCATCAAAAATGTACTTATCCTAAATCTTCCAAAAATTTCAAAGTAGAATTCTACATTTGTTTTATGTCAGAAGAATGTGCACAATTATAGAAATGTGTAGAAGATTATTCGAGGTATAAATGCTAGAGTACACCAAACTTACTTGTAATTTTTTGCAGCCCATTCATTTATATATTCTGACAAATACACCATCACGACTGAAAAGTACAAATATAAACTATCATAAAATATTCATATATACTAGCTAATAAAACATCCACTCATAATACATAATACTAAAGATTACTATTTTTCCTCTTTATATTCTATTTATAGCAACTGCATAGTCCATATTCTTTTTTTATGTTTTCTTATGCAAAGATATAGTGAAGTGTTTTTATTTTTCTTTATTACAGTGTTAATAGGGATTGTGTCAATGTATTAATTAAACATATCCACCTTATGTAGGGAGTGTTCTTTTAACATCATAACATCGCTGGACTTCTTAAATGTCATATATGATTTTTTTTGGCTAAAAATACTTTTTGACACCAATGGTCTGAACAGGAGGAAATCTTTGGTATTACAAAATAGCATACACTTAAACCAATCAAAATGTGTGAAATAAGACATATTACAAAACTGCCAATGTCAGTTGTTTGTAAAATTTGCTTCCAAAATGTTGTATGAAAACTTAACCAGATGCTCCGCAGGGCGCAGCTTTATACGACCGCAGAGGTTGAACCCTGAACGGTTGGGGCAAGTATGGACACAACATTCAAGCTGGATTCAGCTCTAAATTTGGATTGTGATTAAATACTTGACACAGCATAGGTTTCTGACACAGAATGAATGTGGTCTAATGAACTTAAAAAAAATTTTTTGCCTTTGAGCAATTCACTATGCTGTTGAATATTAATCCTCTCAAAAAAATGTTTGAAGAAATTTTCTTTTTATTTATGAAATCTGAAATGAAAAAAATTGACCCCCCAATTTCTTTTTCACATGTACATCCCCCTTTCCCTTATTTCAAAACTGATCTCAATTCAAATTTCTAATGAAGTTTGCAACAATAACCACTCAATTAAATACATCATAAAATATCAAAATGTAAAAAAAGTGCTTGACATGTTATCACTGAATGGTAAAGATTGTTTTAATCTATCAGTTGGTAGTAAAAGTGAATATACATTGTATATTGTATAAAACAATGATTTAGGTTGATTCGACTACTATTCTGGACAAAGAAAGATAACTCCAATTGAAATCCAATTGGAATTTCTTGCTATTGCACAATATTATGCAATTAAATATTTCTTGCTATTGTGCAATACTGTGCAATTGAAAATATTTGCTATTGCACAATACTGTGCAATTGAAGATTGTTTGCTATTGCTTAATACTGTGCAATTGAAGATTTCTTGCTATTGCTGAATACTGTGCAATTGAAAATTTCTTGCTATTGCACAATACTTAATATAATAATTTTGGATCCTGATTTGGACCAACTTGAAAACTGGGCCCATAATCAAAAATTTAAGTACATGTTTAGATTCAGCATATCAAAGAGGCCCAAGAATTCAATTTTTGTTAAAATCAAACTTAGTTTAATTTTGGCCCCTTTGGACTTTGTTAAAATCAAACTAAGTTTAATTTTGGACCCTTTGGACCTTAATGTAGACCAATTTGAAAACGGAACCGAAAATTAAGAATCTACATACACAGTTAGCTTCAGCATATCAAATAACCCAAATTATTCAATTTTTGATGAAATCAAACAAAGTTAAATGTTGGACCCTTTGGGCTCTTTATTCCTAAACTGTTTGGACCAAAACTCCCAAAATCAATACCAACCTTCCTTTTATGGTCATAAACCTTGTGTTTAAATTTCATAGATTTCTATTTACTTATACTAAAGTTATGGTGTGAAAACCAAGAAAAATGCTTATTTGGGTCCCTTTTTGGCACCTAATTCCTAAACTGTTGGGACCTAAACTCCCAAAATCAATACATGTATCAAAATTCCTTTTGTGGTCATAAACATTGTGTTTAAATTTCATTAATTTCTATTTACGTAAACTAAAGTTATTGTGCGAAAACCAAGAATAATGCTTATTTGGGCCCTTTTTTGGCCCCCAATTCCTAAACTGTTGGAACCAAAACTCCCAAAATCAATCCCAACCTTTCTTTTGTGGTCATAAACCATGTGTCAAAATTTCATAGATTTCTATTAACTTAAACTAAAGTTAGAGTGTGAAAACCAAGAAAATGCTTATTTGGGCCCTTTTTGGCCCCTAATTCCTAAAATGATGGGACCAAAACTCCCAAAATCAATCCCAACCTTCCTTTTGTGGTCATAAACCTTGTGTTAAAATTTCATAGATTTCTATTCACTTTTACTAAAGTTAGAGTGCGAAAACTAAAAGTATTCGGACGACGACGACGACGGCGCCAACGTGATAGCAATATACGACGAAAATTTTGAAAAATTGCGGTCGCATAAAAAACGATGTAAAATAGCTTTGGGAAAAAAATAATTGTACATTTCTTTATTTCTGTGAAAATAATTTAAGTTCTTGGATAATCCAGAAATGTCGAAGTTTTTATTTCACTGCTATTTACAAAAATGTTCAAGTTTACATGCGACATTTTGGAAGCATGCAATTTGCCAAAATTTTCAAAGCATGTTTGTGAGAGATTTTTTTCTTGAAAAATTTGTAATTTACAACATTTTAGAAGCCCAGCGACGATAAATAGTTCTCCACTTCAATCATGTCAAATCTATAAAAAAAAAAAAAATTAAAAAAAAACTATCTTTCATAATTTATAAACACAACTGGACATTCTCCTCATGTGAATTTTAAAAGTTAATGTGAAAAGAATTTACATCAGCACAAATTGACACAACAAAAGTGTTTAATTTTTA
Organism: Mytilus trossulus; assembly: GCF_036588685.1. Classification (NCBI taxonomy): domain Eukaryota; kingdom Metazoa; phylum Mollusca; class Bivalvia; order Mytilida; family Mytilidae; genus Mytilus; species Mytilus trossulus. Next base: position 46,840,039 of record NC_086383.1, read on the forward strand.
AAATACCCTTTAGTTCATTTTTACTTTTGTTCCAAAACAACATTTAAAGTAAATTAGTATTGAAGGTACAAGCAGGACCTATGCCATTTGTATGTCTTACAATGAATTAAAGTACCTATGCCATTTGTATGCCTTACAATGTATTAAAGTACCTATGCAATTTGTATGCCTTACAATGTATTAAAGTACCTATGCCATTTGTATGCCTTACAATGTATTAAAGTACCTATGCCATTGGTATGCCTTACAATGTATTAAAGTACCTATGCCATTTGTATGCCTTACAATGTATTAAAGTGTACCTATGCCATTTGTATGCCTTACAATGCATTAAAGTACCTATGCCATTTGTATGCCTTACAATGTATTAAAGTACATTTTGTACCTATGCCATTTGCATGCCTTACATTGTACAATGTATTTAAGTCTGGATTTTAAGTATTTGTTCTGTTATTCTATTAAGTCATGCCAATTATAATACGGACAATTTTCTCTGCTTTCAGAATCTCTCCCTTTGATTTCATGAGCACTGGTTTCTTATAACTAAAGGTGGAAATTACTTGTAGATGTATTTATTTATTTGGTCAATGAATTAATTAAGTATTGTCAATTTCTGTACAATGATGTAGACAGGTATCACACAAACATCATATGATGGTGTGCCTAACAAATGTACAATGATGTAGACAGGTATCACACAAACATCATATGATGGTGTGCCTAACAAATGTACAATGATGTAGACAGGTATCACACAAACATCATATGATGGTGTGCCTAACAAATGTACAATGATGTAGACAGGTATCACACAAACATCATATGATGGTGTGCCTAACAAATGTACAATGATGTAGACATGTATCACACAAACATCATATGATGGTGTGCCTGACAAATGTACAATGATGTAGACAGGTATCACACAAACATCATATGATGGTGTGCCTAACAAATCAGAAGGTACAAATTAGGTAACAGGTACTTTTGGTATCAGTATCAGATTCAACCTAGTTCTTGTTAATTATTGGTAAATATAAATCATGTGTTAACAATTTAAAGGGTCTGGAATGGTGTAATGGCTCCTGACTTGGCATATATTAATAATTATCATATATACACCATACAACATATAATCAGGATTTATTCATGAATCTTTTATTAGCGAAACTCATTTTTATCTGTTGCATGGTGGATAAATTTTTATTGATTTTACTTACTTAAGAAACCAAAATAAATAAATTGTATATTGGATTTTTTCCTGATCACTATTGTAGTTAAGCAGCATATAACATGAAACAAGAGTAAATATCGAAACCATGGATCAGTCCAATCAATCTGAAAACAGAAAAAAAAACATGTAAATTATTCTCTCACAAATTTGAGACAATGAGTCTCTACATGTATACATTTGTACATAAATAAGAATGTAATAAAAATTAAATATGAGGCCAAACCTTTGTTCATCATCAAAATTAAGCTTTCTTTATTGATGAATGACATGAATGGCCTTGATACATCTTATATAAATTGTCCACCATAATTAGACATCACAGATTGGCTGGTAAAATTTTGACCTCGTAAGAGAAAATGTCTGAAGCCACAATACTAAAGTGAGTGTAGACAGTAGTATGAGAATTGTTCAAATGATTATTGTTGTTTAATCTCGGTCAAGTGTCAGATGCTCAAAATCCTATGAGCCCAAAAATAGAATAGGTAGGTCGGTCGGTATTTCCATTTTATTTTATTTTTTCATTTTATTTTTTTGTGATGGAAATAAAATTGCTTAGGGTCGGCACTCAAAACAGGGTGGATCAGGTAACCGTAAACAGACATATGATACAGGTATATTTTTTTTGTTGCTTCAGACCACTGCTTAAGACGGACCAGGTCAAGTATCATTGATCCATATAGTCAAATAAACACACCTTTTAACATGCCTAATGAGCCCATAAATTTTACCTTTATAGATTTTTTTTCCTCACTTACTTTTGGTCTATCATTGTTAACTATACACATGATACATGATGATTCATTATTATTGGTGGGACATCATCATGATCATGGAAGCAGGACAAGTCGCCCCACTGGCAAGTTGCCCCACACCTGTAGTCGCCCCACTTTTTCACCAACTTGCCCCACTTTAAAAAAAAAACTCCCCAACCTGGATCACAACTCGCCCCACTTTTTAAAAATCGCCCCACATGTGAAATTGGTTAAATCATGTTTAATATTACTCCTGCCAACTTGCCCCACTGAATGGAAAACGGTAATATTTAGATTAATATAAAATTAAAAATAAAAACTCGCCCCACTTAAATGAAAACTAATCTACACAGAATACAAACAAACCCAAAATTTATAACATCTTTTTCCATAAGTGAGGCGAGTTGGCATTACTACATTCATCCTGGTTAATAATATAATATAAATCTAGATATTATCTTTTTCTTTCATGTGGGGCGAGTTGGCAGGAGAAATATTCACGGAATAACATCTTTTTCCATGAGTGGGGCGAGTTGGCATAACTACATTTATCCTGGTTAATAATATATTAATCTAGATATCATCGTTTTCCATAAGTGGGGCGAGTTGGCAGGAGTAATATTCACGGAATTTAAGTTATATACAACGGGATAACATCTTTTTCCATGAGTGGGGCGAGTTGGCTTTACTAAATTCATCCTGGTTAATAATATGTTAATCTAGATTTTATCGTTTTCCATTCAGTGGGGCGAGTTTTCAGGAGTAATATTAACAGGATTTAACACATTTCACAAGTGGGGCGATTTTTTAAAAAGTGGGTCGAGTTGGTGATCCAGGTTGGGGCGTTTTTTTTTTAAAGTGGGGCGAGTTGGTGAAAAAGTGGGGCGACTTGTCATGGATTCATGATCATCATGTTCATTCATTTTTTTAGGGGATTTCTTGTGTTATTTAAACATCATAATTACAGGGTTTCTCCCTGGTCATTTTTCTTATTCGTCACCTTTTTCCCTAAAACAATATATATCCTGCGACACTTTCAATTTATCTTCATCCACTTACAACTAACATAAACATATATATTTCTTTTAAATTTGAGAAACATGAAAAAAGTAAACACGATCAAGGCCGTAACTACCCTTGAGGCAAGTGAGGCAATTGCCTCACTAAAATGTCGACACTGATTTTTTTTTATTATATAAATATAAATATCATAGTCATTTGTTGTTCTGTCAAAAACAGACTGCCCTGAAAGAGCATGCGAGAGTGGCGAGAAATTGTGAGGTCTTGCCATGCTCCATGGTAATTGCGATAAGGATGTCAACAGACCAAATATTCTGAAACGATTTGGCGAAACCGGCCACCGAAAAATTGGCAAACTCTACTGAAACGATGTTTGTTCTATGTTCTGGCGACAGACTCAAATTGATATTTGGATGATTATCTTACATATAAATTTAAATAAAAGTCTTTAAATATGAAAAATTTATATAAAAAGTGTCCAAATGTAAAACATCGTCAATCTCTCTGGAAATGCCTAGAATGCAGGATTTTGCACCATTCATTTCATAACCTAAAAAAAAAAATTCGCCTCCCTTCGCTCGGCTCAATTGTTTAGCCTCACTAAAATAATATGCCTAGTTACGGCCTTCACGATGGATGAAATCAAATAGTTTGAACATATTGAGAACAAACCCCCTGTATGGTGATTATACCTGTATAGTCTATAGAGGAATAATCCTTCTTTAGAGGGATAAAATGATCCCACTAAAAATGAATTTTGATTGCAACAAATTTTATTTTTCACAAATTCGAAGCCATATTTTTTCAAAAGGTTCAATAGCAGAGTAAGCTTATTCAATAATATTGTAACTATAAGGAGAGAGAAAACATAATTTACCGACGCAAGATATGTCCACAATCCTTGTATTTCGTCAACTCTTATTGGTCTTTCCATTTCCTTAAAACAATATTGAAAGTACTTTATTACTCAATGATAGGACTATTATAGTATGCTGCAACTACATGTAGTCCCAAAGGTTTGCCTTGACTGAAGAAAAATATATATTATTTGTTACCGGACACATACAATGTATGTTACCGGAAGCAGTTTAACTTAATCTCGTTTCGGTGATTTTCCGGATTATAATTTTTCTAAAGAGTTGTTTGTCTAACTCGGCCTGGAATAATCTCGGCCTATTAATTTACTTAGATTGATTTTGGATGGACCATTTTGTACACAAAGTTATATACTACAGTACACCAAGGGAGCCAATTTTAACCCTCTTTCTGCCGGAGGGACACATATGTCCAAACCGGCAGTGCCGGAGGGACACATATGTCCATGGATAAATTTATGCAAGCTTCTTATCAATGCTGTATCTCTTTCAATTAAAATACGGAAGAATAAACAGGGTTATGTTTTTCTCCAATTGGTCCCAAATGTAGTGGTCATTTTGTCGTGACGTCATATATCGACTGACGTTGTTGTTTGGCATGTTACGTCACAGACGTTGAGCTGTCGTATTTTCCGGCATATGAAATGCAACCTTGAAAAACGGTCGGCAGCAAGAGGGTTAAGGGCAACTTCCGAAGCAAGGTTGTCGGCTCTCCGGACATTCCCGAAGTCCTGCGTTTGCCGAGTCTATGAGCTTCAGAAAAGTCCTTGCTTGGAAGTTGGGTTAAGGGGTTCATTATTTAAGTTAAGTTTATTTTTTAGGACACGTTTCATTCTAACTAGTTTAAGTTATTTATTCTAACATGACGTCCTTCAAACGCTTTGAGTACATACCCGTGGTAAAATATGAATATATTGCATTGGCTGTTCCGATCGTACTCCCACGTCATATGTTTTTTTTAATGAATGAAGTACCCGACGTCATATAATGATGACGTTATAATTTAAGCATTTTACGGGAAAATACACGCTTTTGATACCGAAAATCATCACAACAAGGAAACGTAAACAAACGATGCAAAAATGTGGTATAAGCCCATTTTTTTATATACATAGAAGGCATATAAGTAAGTTATCATTAAAATTCATCGAAATCTATCTTTATAAGTTTTGTGAATAGTTTGAGCATGTCACTTATTCTGTTTGCTCCGTTCTTTTACGCCAATCTAAAAGTGCGTGAATTTATGGGAACGGCAAATAATGGCCTCCACCTAGGGCGCTTCAATCCAAAAAAGTAGCCGTATTTGTCCTATTAGAATCGAAATAATTCATGGGGGCTTGAATATATCTAGATTTTACCACGAGTTGTCCCTTTATGCCGATATTTTACCCCTCGCTATCGCTCAGGGTAAAATATTTGTCATAAAGGGCCAACCCGTGGTACTGAAAATAACGATATATTCAAGCCCCCATGAATTATTTCTTAAATATAAAATGTCTATTAAACGCTTTATTATCTTTAATCAGTTATTAATCAATTAATTCACATTAAATATAGTAACATTTGGTATGTAAGCCAAATAAATGCTTCTGATGGAAAATTGTTCAATTATTTCAAATTTAAACCAGCTGTAGCTATCATAATTATCTCTCTTTGGTTACGAACTTTGATTGTAGCTATTTGTAACTTACACCGTATATCGGCTCATAACAGCTGCGAAATGGTCGTTTTCTGAAAGAATTTGCCAAAAAATGCTTCTCTGCCGGGCTGTGTTGAAGAGGAAATCTATTTTTTAACTTCATGTAAAAAAATTATAGAGATACTCTCTTTGACTTTGTTTGTCACTGGCACAAAATACCTAATTAAGTATTATAAGTTATATGGTTCGCTACTGACCCCATACGGATCCATAGAGGGTTAGTGAAATCCATAGGGGGTGAGGCCGGAGGCCGCGTCCCCTTTGAATTTTCTTCACCCTCTATGGATCCGTAGGGGGTCAGTAGTTAACCGTATAACGAATTTATCGGACGCTGGACTTTTTGTGCGGCGTTTTGTTGAAAAATAAACAATGAAACACAACAACATTAATAGATGACGTCGCTATTAACGCGTCACGAACCCCATATGAAACTTACTAACCCCATACTATAAGATATATATGGTTCGCTACTGACCCAATACGGATCCATAGAGGGTTAGTAAAATCCATAGGGGGTGAGGCCGGAGGCCGAGTCCCCTATGAATTTTATTCACCCTCTATGGATCCGTAGGGGTCAGGAGTTTACCGTATAACGAATTTATCGGACGCTGGACTTTTCTGCGGCGTTTTGTTGAAAAATAAACAATGAAACACAACAACATAAATAGATGACGTCGCCAATAACGCGTCATGAACCCCATATGAAGTTGTATGGTCACACGGAGCCTTGACTCACACCTAACAGCAAGCTATACATTTAAGGGACCCAAATAATTACTAGTTAAAAACAATTCAAACGGGCGGAAAACCAGCGGTATAATATATATAAAAAAAACGAGAAACGAGGAACACTTACCACACAAACAAACGACAACTACTGAACATCAAATTTCTTACTTAGGAAAGGTGCAAACAATTGCAACGGGATTACACGTTTTACGATGGTATAAAACCTTCTCCCTTATATGAAACAATAATGTAACATCACAACATAGCAAGACACACTATAAACTACCAATTGGAATGGCTTACTGAACTCAATCAAAAAACGTAGTAACACAAATTAACTCACACTGAACGAAAAAATGTGATTTATGATACAATGTAAATGCAAAGTTAATAAAAATAAGGGATGAACAATTAAAGTAAAAGTAGTATACCGCTGTGAAATATCAAGGATTTGTATGTCTTAATATACAAATCCTTGGAAATATTAAACAATTTCAGAAAAACAAAAACTTTGAAGAAAAATACGTCATATTATAGACAGATAAATATAAATATATGTATACTTCTTCTGTCTGTATAATATAGGATACCAAGAAATTTCGTGTAAATCAATAAAACTAACCTAAAACTTGATTCATGTGGTGTGAATATCAACAATGAAACTAACCTAAAACTTGGTTCATATGGTGTGAATAATAATTAGCAACAATAAAACTAACCTAAAACTTGTTTCATGTGGTGTGAATATCAACAATGAAACTCACCTAAAACTTGGTTCATGTGGTGTGAATATCAACAATAAAACTCACCTAAAACTTGATTCATGTGGGGTGAATATCAACAATGAAACTAACCTAAAACTTGGTTCGTGTGGTGTGAATATCAACAATGAAACTAACCTAAAACTTGGTTCGTGTGGTGTGAATATCAACAATAAAACTAACCTTAAACTTGGTTCATGTAGTGTGAATATCAACAATAAAACTAACCTAAAACTTGGTTCATATGGTGTGAATATCAACAATGAAACTAACCTAAAACTTGGTTCATATGGTGTGAATATCAACAATGAAACTGACCTAAAACTTGGTTCATGTGGTGTGAATATCAACAATGAAACCTAACCTAAAACTTGGTTCATGTGGTGTGAATATCAACAATGAAACCTAACCTAAAACTTGGTTCATGTGGTGTGAATATCAACAATAAAACTAACCTAAAACTTGGTTCATGTGGTGTGAATATCAACAATGAAACTAACCTAAAACTTGGTTCATGTGGTGTGAATATCAACAATGAAACTAATATAAAACTTGGTTCATATGGTGTGAATATCAACAATTAAACTAACCTAAAACTTGGTTCATGTGGTGTGAATATCAACAATGAAACTAACCTAAAACTTGGTTCATATGGTGTGAATATCAACAATAAAACTAACCTAAAACTTGGTTCATGTGGTGTGAATATCAACAATGAAACTGACCTAAAACTTGGTTCATATGGTGTGAATATCAACAATAAAACTAACCTAAAACTTGGTTCATGTGGTGTGAATATCAACAATGAATCTAACCTAAAACTTGGTTCGTGTGGTGTGAATATCAACAATAAAACTAACCTAAAACTTGGTTTATGTGGTGTGAATATCAACAATGAAACTAACCTAAAACTTGGTTCATGTGGTAGGAATATCAACAATAAAACTTACCTAAAACTTGGTTCATGTGTGGTGAATATCAAAAATGAAACTAACTTTAATTCACTAAACAACCGGCACTGATAATCTATATATTTATTCAGCTGTGTTCTTAATGCTGTTGGAGAATTTTTTTTTACAGTCTATTAAATTGTATTGTAATTGTGTATGTACATTCTATGTATCTATGCTAATCAATGTTCTTTTTCTGTATGTTTGTATTCTCTATATGCCCCGTCAGGGCCATTAATTGGAAACAAAATATATTTTATCTTATATATATAATAGCACACTATTTTTTGCTTTATTCTTCATTTTTTTTTGTATATCATTTTGTTTGAAATTCATTATGAAAAAGGCATTCAGTTGATGAATTCAGATTTTCTAATCCATGATTATTACGTGCACATAGATGTGAATCCAGTTGAAGAAAGTATAGACCTTAACAAGAGAATTTTGAACTTTATATTTTTATATTTCTTGTGCAGACGTATGAGTAGATGTGAATCCAGTTGAAGAAAGTATAGACCTTAACAAGAGAATTTTGAACTTTATATTTTTATATTTCTTGTGCAGACGTATGAGTATAGAATTTGATTTTTAATATATAAGAATATAAAACAACTAATGAATAATATGTTTTGGAAAATCTTTTGAAGGAAGTTAACGTTAGAAAAATTATAGTAATCTTTTATTTTCTAGACACCTGGGGTGGTGTTCTCGAAAGTATCCTAAGATTCGTCCTAAGTCGTAGATAAGACCAATTTTAGGACGGACTTAAGACCAACTTAGGACACTCTTAAGTTGTGTCTCGAAGCTATCTCAGCGAATCTTATGTTAGGACGTCCTAAACATATCCTAAGTCAAATTTTAAATCGTTAAAGATATTTGTTGATAAAACATTTATTAATGACGAAAATATTTAATAAAATCGTTTACGAATTTTATAATAACATGTACAGAATAAATTGCATAATTACCAATGTAATTATAAAAAAAAATAGATTGTTATTTAAACTGGAAAACAATTTGTTTTGAAAAGAGAATAAAATTGTTAGTATAATCGTATCGTGAAACACGAAGTTCAAAGTTTAAAATCATGCACCTTTTCCTTATATACGAGTTAATAACCGATGGTGCGTTTCATTTCATTTTCATTTTCACGTAAAATAATGAGCAAAAAGCGAAATCCAAACTTTATTACACTAGGATAAAGATAGGATGCTCTTAAGACACCTTGTTGGGTGTCCTAAAGTTAGGACGAAAAATGAGATATATCATAAGTAAAGAGAGCTTCGAGAACACGACTTAGGACAAAGACTTGTCATAAGATAGACTTAGGACACGTCCTAATCCTAAGATAGCTTCGAGAACACCACCCCTGGGCCCAGTTTCACGAAGCTGTCTTAGGACTAAGACATATCTTAGGATGGTCTTACGACATATCTTAGTCCTAAGTGGGTTTCACAAAGTGGTCCTAAATTAGGACATCTCTTAAAGTTGGTCATAAAGTTAGGACAACGCGAGAGGTGTCTTATGATGGTCTTATGATAGTTATACGTTTATTTATATTTATAAATTACACTCATTTTTATATTAAAAAAAAAATCTTATTTTCATCTAATTATCTATTCTCCTGTTCCTGCTTATAACGTTATCTTTCTAGATTGACGGATTATCATGATTTGTCAACAATGAAATTTCGATTTATTTATATCCTTTAACCTTTTATAACCAATACAGTCGAAATTGAATTCAACTGGCTTGTACCCAAAAAATATCATTTGATATTCTTTTTTTTAAATTTTGCATTAAAAATTTCATTGTTTAAAGATTATTTGAATATAAATGACTTTTACTTTTTTATATTTATTTTGCAAATAATGTCATTTATATTGATCAATACGTTTAGAATAATTAATGGTAAGACATACTACAGTTCCATGATTTTTTCCCGTAAATCATATTTATATTTGAAAATTTAAAGAACTTGCGACAGGTTTAGGATGTCTTAGCTAAGATCATCCTAAGACAGCTTCGAGACGAGGACTGAGATATGTCATAGGAAAGTCATAAGAGGATAACCGGCCCCTGTTTTATTTGGTGTTTTTATGAATATAAATACGAATCAATACACGCCTTGATTTAATATTTCATTTATATATAAAAAAAAGGCAGAGAAAGAAAACAATAATCTGCTTTATAAAGGTATAGTAAATATGGTCTGTCGCACACTATCATGAGTAAAACAGTTAATTTTAATTAGTCGAGTTGGTCGTATTACTTCTGAATCACGGTCAGTCTAAACATGGGCACTATTACTACGATTACCTGAGGGCACCGATTACCTCAGGGCATACAGCAGCGGACCTATCTTCCACCTGCAAACTACACCGACAAAAAATGTGTTGTATGCTGACGGACCCAGATGCGGAATTAAGGGGGGGGGCATGTGCCCACCGTACCCCTTTGAAAAAAATTGGTTGATTATACAGGAAATCAATGAAGCGTGACGGGAGCGGGCCTTCTCTTATGCAGCCCCAGTTATGATTAACTCTGGATCCGCCACTGACAGCCACTGTAGGTTTCTGTTTATTTATTTGTTATTTTTATGATGATTTCGAAGAATATTAATACAGATACAACTATTTTTGATTGTAAGATGTAATATTTTCTACAACCGTTCTAGATTAATGGAGAAAAAATTAAAAGTAAACTTTAAATGCACGTCAAGACGATCTTATTTATTTTAAATTTCTCGTTAAATTATGCAATTGAACAATGTGTTCAGAAAGAAAGCAATTGACATGGAGATAGTTAGTCCAAATAATTGTGACGTCTGGCAAGGCTATTTTTTTTCTGGGACGCCTTCCGACGTGACGTCATAATTATTTGGACTAGGAGATAGTATGACTAGACACCTTTGGCACCTTTGTAATTGTATTTCTGTGCATGAAACTAAGGAAATGGGTCATGTCAAAATGGATCGTCAACGCTGTTGACTAAACAATGACCCGGTTTTGTCTTTGTATATGACCCGGTTTTGTTCAGTTTTGAAACCACAATTTTCATAATGAAAGCAACGTTAAAATAGATTTAAATATTGTTCACCGAAAGAAATTCAATATATTTGTCAATGTCAAATAAACTGAAACCACAAGTGAGTATTTTTAAAACGACAACTTTTCGAAATACAGGTAGTACACATTTTTCGAATGCAACACTTATATAATTTTTATCATTATTAATAATTAAGCCTTATACAAACGGGATAAACTCATCATGCACAAAAAAACAACACTCGCGACTGCATGAACGATCGAAGACACATTTGGTTTCCGGACAATGACTTAAGTTTAGGTGAATGGATCTCTAGGAAATTTTACAAGAAGGTTCAATACCACAAGGAAAGATTTGGATTGGTTTTGGGGTTTATGGTACCAGAGATTTAGAAATCAGGGGCCAAAAAACACCTTTTTTTTAGTTCCCGGACCATGACTTGTGTGTTAGTGTATGGATCTCTCTGAAATTGTACCACAATATTGGTTCCATATCACCATGGGAAGGCTGGGTATGCGTTTATGATAACTGCACTCAATTTTCAGGAATAAGGGGCCAAATTACTTGATAAATAAACAGCTAAATATTCATTTTGTTGGGAATTCGCTAAACTATGAAAACGATGTCAAGGGCAGTGGAAATATGACAGATAGATATTTCGTAACATAAAAGATTGATATGATAGGTTTGGTGCAGTCAGGTCTCTGACTTCTGAAACATGAATTATTATACAAATAGTTCAATCAGCCACGAATTTGCATTCATTGGTCTTGAATTTTGACAATACCAAAATATCAATGTAATAAGATAATCCAACACACATACATTCATTTCGCGGGTGTCCATGTTTTTCTTATTTCTTTCATTTGCAAGATGGTATACGATTTCGTTAACGTACATCAGTGTCGGATCCAGGCGGCGTATAATATCGAACACCCCTCCCTGCCTTTTATGCCCTAAAAATGATTATATCCTGTTTTTTTCGCAACTTTTTGTTTAGCCTACAATCGTCAAAAAATTATGTTTGCCTCGATACGCTCGGCGGTATATATATAATCTGTTGGAATGAAGTCATATTTGAAAAATGCTGGACCCGCCCCTATATATATTGTCAATAATAAACTCACCAACGTCAATGTACCATTATAATAATACAATGGAAAGACAGAAGAACCGTTGTAGATCAAAGATTTTTAATACATGGTCATTATAATACTTTGCACCGCATTAATATTCATTTTCTATGGTGATTCTTCATGCATATACATTTGTCTTATTATCATGCCTTATAATGAACATTTTGTCATTATAAGATTTATTTTAAATGATCACAGGAAAAAATAAATCACTAGAGGGGAGTTCTCCTTCTCTTCCTTTCTACACGATAGCGAACGCTGTCCAAAATGTAAGATCATTTCAGCACTGGTTCTACAGTCGTAAAAGATGGACATGTTTTTCTGAATATGATAAAAGGAGGTGTGCGATTAAAGTGAACGACACTGCACTTAAGGATGTCTGCTTGTCTTGTTTTGGATTTTTTGTCAGATTTTCGGAATCCTCTGGTTTTATCGATTGGAATGCCTTAAAAAAAATCCCCATGAACTCCCATTTTTCTTTTTATAAATCTTTTACATGTATTATTATAAGTCATTTGTAAAAGTCTTATAAAATTTTATTTATTTTTTAACAGTATTTGAGAACTTTAACTGGTCAATGATAAAGCTATGAAAACTCAAGAGAGAACATTTCCCCACCAAAATTCTAATGGCTAAAATCTCGAAAACAAGAACATGGACCACAATATTGTTTTGCTATTTTGATTCCTCAATTCATTCCCTATCAATATATACTTCTACTAGTTTTATGAAAAGTTATTTATTTTGAAACAGAGCAGCGAACATCCTTAATTGACAAAAATAACACAAAAACATAAAAAAAAAAAGTCAATAAATAGTCTACAACAATAGACAAGTATAATCAATACAAAATATCAAACCGTCCCCACGAGTCTATAATAGGGGATACATTAAACATAAAATTATTTCCTTACAACCAGTATTGTTGTACCTGAGACAAAATAAAACTACAACTTTGAACAGTTCTTTTTCGGGGTTGGCCCACTATTCCAAAATCCCTTTAGCCCAACACCCAATTACTACGATGGCCCATTTATCCGACATATCAATAGTCCGGCAAAGGTCATCATAGAAAATCTACTTCATAGAATTGGTAGACGTTGTATTTGCACTAGTCTCTGTTATCTCTTCTGAGTATAAAGTAATAAAACAGATATGTACTCCCATCTGGTTTGTAAAAATACTATGGTCCCATGAATATCGTGGCAATCGACAACTTTGCAAAAGTTTACCTTTCCATTACAAAGTGTTACCAAGCTGTTTCATAAACGAAACGGTTTTTTTTTTGTTTATGTCCAGTGTCAAATATTGCAAGCATGTCCAGCACCACAACGAATTAATAGTAAATGTATTGCATGTAATAGAGGATCAACCGGGTGAAGGCGATAAAGGAATGTCACTAGAAAATGCATGAGGTAATATGGGAAGGGACAGAAATTCAGCCTTGTAACATAAAATCAAATCAAAGTGTTATTTATTGTCGATACATTGCAAACAAAGTAACACAAGCTAGAGAGCTATTAAAATCGTCCACTTTCGGACCCTCGAAGAGATTTTTAATGGTTGTTAACGTGCAGAGAGCGAGACCCTCTGCTGCTTATCTATACATCATGAACAGCCAAAAAGATGCCCCACTTTGACAAGGGTTTTGCTAACAGTCGGAAAAAGACCATAAGTGAAGGCAATAGACCAAACATGAAATTACACTGCAAATTGGAAAGGTTAAAAATGTGTAGTATGTCTTACGCTTTTAAGGTTTATAACCCCTTTTACATAAACATTGTGTTATACATGTATCAGCAATAAAATGTTTTTTTGTAGGCAAATAGACCACTATTTTGTAAACAGATGGAAAATTTATCTCTGTTATCACACCTTATTTTTTTAAATCAACTTAGCTTACTCGTTGAAACGACTTAGCTTACCTGCTTAAACAAATTAGCTAACTTGTTTAAACAAATTAACTAACTTATTATAACGACTTAGCCAAATTGCTATAACGACTTAGCATTTATATCTTGTTATAACGACTTAGCTAACTCGTTTAAACAAATTAGCTAACTTGTTATAACGACTTAGATAATCAGTAGTAATCAAATAATAAATTATAAAAAACTGTTTTGACATATTTAATATCTTAATATTCTCCCGTCCGAGAGTAAAACTCTTGTCACTGGTAAGGGTGTACGGGATGTATCCGCGCACGGTCGGAATGATGCCATTAAAACTGGTGCCCGGAAACAATGTCCAGCTAAATAAAGAGCTAAACATATGCTTTACACTTGCAATTCTTTTCTTACTTTTTTAATCTATCATGGTTGTATGTTTAACCCAAGACTCTAGGTTTCAGTTGAGTTTTTTATACTTAAATGAATGTACTTTGTATTTGTTTAATGAGATTCAAAAGGTCAAGAACTGAAACTATATTCAAATAAGAATATGTAATATGATTGCTAATGTGGTAGAGCTATATTTTTATGTTTTATGTTAATTAAGATTTTATGTTATTAGAATATATACTGGATATATTCTATTTACATTTATTGTAATTTGTAGTCTGCTAGTTTATTCAGGTAGAACATTTCCTATTGTTTATATCTTTTCTATTGGTCACTATGATTTAGGCGGGAATCTTTTGTTTAACTATTCTTTGTTCTGGTCACTTGGCTAAAATATTTATATGAAGTGGTAGCCATTTTCTTCAGCTCTATTGGAAGTTGTTATATCTTAATTTGGTATTGAAATAGTCTAGGACTTTCATATTCTTTTATAAGGTTATACTATTGAAACAGAATGTAAACTGATTCAAATCAATCAGTTGGTGAAAAGACCTTTGCACTACGTGTGAGGGTCATTTTTGTTAGAAAATTACCACCAATTCTGATGAAATAAAGAACCTAAGACCTATCAACGTGTTTGTGTTTATTTAAATACATGGGAAGCACGACTACACTAATGAGACAGTTTTCCACCAGAGCCCAAA
Organism: Mytilus trossulus; assembly: GCF_036588685.1. Taxonomy (NCBI): domain Eukaryota; kingdom Metazoa; phylum Mollusca; class Bivalvia; order Mytilida; family Mytilidae; genus Mytilus; species Mytilus trossulus. The sequence goes on from NC_086383.1 coordinate 46,855,226, forward strand.
GGATGTAAATTTTAGCAGCTATAGGTCATCGTGCAGCACTCACCAATGACGATGCCCATACTGCATAGCAAGCTATAAAAGGACCTGAAATATCAATATTGAATGCAAAATAATTCCAGAGAGAAAACTAACGAACTGAATTATGTTAAAAAAATAATCGAAAAACAGATATGATAAACGACATTAAACTGCATTGAGTTACAGGCTCCTGACAAAGGACCGGCACATACAGAATGTTTGTTTAATAATGAATAATTCAGCATTTTGTAATTATCTGTGCATTGATGTGATGATTTTTTAATCAATCAGTGTACTCATATCTCAATATAGGGTTTAGTTTTACCCCAGTGGCAAATTTTTCTATTGAAAAGTAAAAATAACAAAATAGGGTATTTTGGTTTTGCGCCAGCGGTCAAATTCTATCATGAGGATGTTTCGAACTATTACATAACTGCTAGATTTTAAAATAACTGTGCATGTAACTAAATCCGAGTATTTTGATATTTTTTATGACAAAGGATGCAAGAGTGGCAAACTTTTAATTCTTATTTATTTTTCATTTTACAGAATGGTCACCAGTATACGAATTAAGAGGAATCATTTGAAGTATTTTTGAGATATAACAATATATTGGATATCCTAAATGTCAAAACTACTACTTACGGTAAGAAAACAGGTAAATGTACTCAGGAAACTAAAATTTAGACAAAAAAGGGAATATCTTGAAATGATTTATATGATTTTTATTCGTCCTATTTTGGATCTTTCATAAATATTCATCTGAAGTTTGGGACAACTGTGGGCAAATAAATTCTGAAAGGTTAGAAAAGATTCAGATAGACGGCGGTTTTTGCCTCTTGATGTGTTTTTTTTCTTCTCTCAAAATGCCATTCATTTTCTCAAAATAAAAACATAACTTGACTTAGAAATGTTTCTCCTCGTTCTCTTTTACTTAAGTTACCAGTTTTTTTTTAAAAAACATCCAATTTTTTAAATGAATAATGGTTTACTTTTATAAATTGTTATTTGGATTGAGAGTTGTCTCATTGGCACTCACACCACATTTTCCTATATCTAGTCTATAGTTTACTTTTTTTCTAATTTTTGAAGTTTAATATTTACCAAATGGTCATTGTGGTTGTGCATTGTGTAGATAATCTATGTTTTCCCCGATTCGTGTATATTCCGCAAAGATCCAATACATTTGTTGTTGCTTTTTATACAGTTTAAGAAGTGAAGAGACACAAGATGGGCATTTAAAAACTTAAAACACAAAGTAAGATGATTTTACCGTTATAATTAATATCTTTATTTGTCTATTTTTGACCAGCTTAAAGCAGAGCAATACCACAAAGAAATAGAGTAAGTTTTGTTTTAATTATGGAAAAGTACTAGAAACCGGAGATCTTTTAATCAATTAATATTAAATTTTGGAATATAATATTTAAAACTTCATTCGTCAAGTACATTTCATCGAAATAACATGTATTTAGAAGAGAAACAAAAATCACAAAATTAAATTGTTGTCTGAAATTATGTTTGGTAATAGGTTGAATAATCATCATCTGATTTCAGGAAATAAGCTTATAATGTCAAGAAATTTCAGGAAATAAGGCGTAAGATTTTTGTCTAGGATAAAAGCTTACTTTAATGCCTAATTTCAATTATAATCGATACCATATATATCGTGCTTATTGTTCCAAGGGAAGCTTAAATTACTTTAATTAATTCAACTTATATTGAACAAATAAATTGTAGCTAGTACCAAAGTGATGAATAAACATGTTAATAAATGATTATACTTGAAAATTTCAGTCTTGGTTGAATATAATATCTTAATATGCGAGATCCCACGTTTTCGAAATCCGTTTGTCTGTAACACTAGATACATATTGTGTAGTATTATAATTGGTCAACAAAATACAAGTAGGCGACAGTTATCACCTCAGGTGTCAATCAACATAAAAAGTATATATATGTAAAGGAAAGAAATGGCTATCTCAGACACCTTTGATACTGCGAGCGCTAGAAATTTTAAATTACCATTGTTTATAATGCTCATGACATGTAAAAATTTACAACTAAAAATTGCTTTTATTTATTTGGTAGTTTTGTCTACGTTTCAAATCTCTGCAAAAAGTGTAAATATTGGATACAAACCAAACAGAAGAGGAATATCTCGAGAAAGACAATTCATTCCCTTAGAAAAAGGTATGACATATTTACTGTTTTATAGGACTGGTTGAACGGAACAAAATAATATGGACTCGTCCAGTGTCCAGTTTGAATGTAATTCAAGTTACTGTATACAATCAAATTGCGTAAGATTCTTCTATGACAATGAGAGCATTAATAGGGCAAAACCGGTTAGGGAGGAAGGACACATTTTTTAAGTTCATTTTTTTTTCAATGCATAAAAATTTGGAAACTAAAAGTTTTTCTATAATTTCATGCTTTTCTGTATTGGTTTAGTTTTAGGATCTCACATTTTCGTATTTAAAGCAGATTAGGATTCGAAAGTTTCCATAAGTAGTTACTCTATACAGAAAATTCGCACTTTACAAAATTTATTGTTTTAAAAAAATACATGGAGACAAAGTAAAATCACTTTTGAAAACACTGCAATCATTTTTTATTCTGATTGGTTTCGTGGTATAATCGTAAAGGGCGTTCAAATGAACCGTGGTAGAGCAAACAACGAATTCCCTCTCAAAATGTATCACACGCTGTAGGTTACCTTCAAACTGTTCGAGCGGAAAACAGGTTGAAATAGAACAAAATAATCGAAGCTCTTTGGTAGAGAAGGCGATAAATCTTTACTGTAATGTTTACTATAGTATCAATTTTTTTTTTAAAGTTAATAAAAACAAATAAAATTAAAAAATTTATGATCAATTACGATTTATTTTTATTTTAAAAACATCATTTGCATAAGTTTTCAATTTTTCTATTACAAAGTTAAGCAGAACAATTAGATATCAAGTCAACGACGTGGGTATCTATCAAGTTCGATGTAGAAAATGCATAACCTCCAATTTTTAAAGATATTTACCACGGACGGAGAACATATTAATCTATTAGTTCAGTAATTTTCCTGTCTGTCCTTCCATATGCGTTCCAAGAAAAAATTCCAAATAATTAGTAACAATTGTATCGAAAAGAGAAAATCGAGTGTACCTTTGTATGCTAGGGCGATTTTGAGTTGAACATTTCGTCTTGAAAACGTATAAAGCAAGAATATTTGATCATCTCGCTTCAGATTCTATCACTTTTATATATCAAGGCTTGACTTTATAACATCAGAAATTCACAGTTATAAAAGATGAAATATATGATTCAAGTGAAATACCTTTCTAATGAATCACAAAATCAGAGTAGTTATTTTTTACTAAAAGTACTTGACGACCGTCTTTTAAGTTGGATGATAAAATTGCATATCTTCGAAAAAACATAATTTTGTGTGTGAGATAATTAGGGTTTATAGTCTTCAACCACTGAAAAGTTTTAGTCTGCCTTTCCAAATAGTGTGTTATTGTCCTGTTTTTTTCGAAAGCAACTGTGAAAATGTCTAGGTTTTTAGATAAATGGTCCGGTTTTTTTTACAGAATAATTGAAAGTATTCTAGACTTTAACAATGACTTTTCTCCATATTATAACTTTAATTAAGTGTTTTACAACTATTTTCCAGTGTTCATTTAGAAATAACTTGATCCTTAACAAAAAGGTGTCTAAAACATTATGCAGGGAACTCATATTCATTTAACTTCATTTCATGCTTCTTTTGATTTTACAGTTAATAATATTTCTTCTGGTGAACTGCGAAAATTAATAAAAACAAACTATTAATAAAACAAGTTTTAGCTTTCTAAAAAAGCTATAGTAGGACCACTTCGCTCTACAATAATTTAAGGTTATGTGTGTGCATGTGGTTATTAAAGAGGAGGATTTAGTATTGGAAATGTGGTATTCTAAGTTATTGATTGATATAAAATGGATGAACTTTAAGAGTGTGCGTTATACACCCATGCTTTTAAAAGTTTTAAATTTCATGTTGAAAATTAAAACAATTATAAATTAAGAAACGGCTCTTGAGGTGTGCCTTTCTGGAGGTGTATTGTCAGAAGTTATAAAATACAGATAATGCATTTTTGTAAACATTGTATAGGAACATTGTTTAGCAAAGCAAATCGTGCAAATTGCAAAGTAACAAAGCAATTAAACATGTATTAATAATTGAAATTATCTGTGAAATGTATGCATAATAAAACGAACATGAATTAATGACAGAGTCAGTTGATCGGAAATGAAATACATATAGTTAATTTGTCTAACCCAGGACGAGAAAAGTCTGTAATTCTTTATCTCATTTAAGCCAATAGCTGTTGCTGTATCTCAGCATCATTATAATGCAACCAATTAGAATATATACGTATCATACACAAATAATGTGGCGGGGTTAAACATATTAGCGGGATCCCAACCCTCCCCTAATCTGGGACAGTGGTATAACAGTACAACATAAGAACGAACTATAAAAATCAGTTGAAAAAAGCTTAACTCATCAGATGGACAAAAATACCCATTAACCTAAATATGATGCTTTAACAATGATAGACAAATACAAAATGTGTATATTATATGCTATCACTATCTAGATTGTTCAGTGTTTCGAACGACACCAGGAACAACATTGTAATGTCTTAACTAATATTCATTTTTTCCACTTTTTAGACACTTTTCTTTTATTGAAAGGAAGGTATCATGGTGTTTAGTTGCTGTATGACAACTTATATTTGCAGAATCAGACTCCTCCTCAGAGATGTAGCATTTAGACATTTTCGGTTCCCATTTCTTCAACAATAAAATAAATCATACAAGATACAAGACAAATAGATATAGAAATATCTGAGATGAACAAACATACATCTCATCTTATACAATATATGTATGTACGTCTAAATTCGAATAGTCTATGCTTATGGAACATACGTGTATGGTCCTAATACTCATATAATGTGTATTATATGAGTATTATGACCATACGCGTATGGAATTCGAATTGTCTATGCTTATGTTCCGGACCATATGAGTATTAGGACCATACGCGTATGAATCATATGTATTAAGATTACCTGCTTGGATCATATGTATTAAGATTAACTTCGTTTCTTTATTCACTCCCTGTCCTCGATCTAGGTGACTTTATTTAAAAAAAAAAAGAGCCCAATTTGTTAGTGTCCTGTTTTGTTATTTAATTTATCTTTATCATTTAAGTTATTATATTTATTTTCAATTAACAATTCTTTTCTCAATTGTTCATTTATTCTACATCTAAAAAATAAATGAGACTCATCATATTTCCCGTGCGTTTCTTGCGATTTTGACATGGTTAGAAATAAAGGGCGATCACTTGAATATTCTAACGAGAAGATTATCTATCTTGAACTATTTAAATGAGGTTCTAGAATAAAGTCAAAACCCATGCCAGGGTATCAGGTTTTTTTTAGTAACAGAAAATTTGGCATGCAGTATAATGATAATCAAACCTCTTTACAAAAAGAAGTGATTTCTTATTCTCATCAGTGTAGGTCAAATAAAAACATTTCGAAGTTGAGTAGCATTAAAAACCGAAAAGTCCGATTTGTTGTGCGACGAATACAATATATGCCTGTGGTAGACAAAACCTTAGCAATTAATAAGCCATAACCAGAATCCAACAAACCATATTAACTACCAGTACAGATTGCCATTTTATTACCGATGTTTAAAACTTTCGGTAGCAACTCTTTCTGTGATAAGGTTGGGGGAACGTTTAAATTCCATTTCTTTTAAATTTTATTTCTGATGATATATATCTCAGTCAAACTAATACGATGATGATGGTAGAAAGCATACATATAACTTGTAATAATCAAACATAAAACTTTTTTTTTATTTTTCGTCTGATAGTTAGCAATTGTTATCATAATACTCAATGTCATCTATAACACACATTTATTAATTTACAAGATTAATTTGAGTTCCCTTAACACCAAATAATAAAATATTAATATGTCTACTAATTTCTGACGTCAACAAAGTTGTATTATAGACTATGATACATTTGACACCCATGTGTTATATTATCTAAAGGAAAATGATATATAATGTGTGATATTTATGAGTAAACAAATTGCGTATAGTTATTGGGAAATACATAGGCGATACTTAGTCTCTAATTAGGCGAACTACCTTAACATTTAATAATAATGGTACCACCTTTAGATCTTGCCAGACTACGGAGGTCATTAAGGGTCATTCAAAAATAACGACATATTATGTGGAAATAACGATATCTTTGCATCGTAATAACGAAATAACGACATAATCGCTTGTCGTTCGTCGTTGTCTGTAGTTACCGTTATTTTTTTTTATTACAAAAATCACAAAATGTTGATAAAAGGTTTTTATTCAATTCAATTCCTTTGTTTCGCTATTTATGATGTTCGTCGCAAGCGAGGCAAAAATCTGCTTTTTTCGCTATGTGGTCTCTTTGTATAGTATTGTGGAAATAATTGCAAAAAAAATCGCGATTGCATGTGAGTTACGTGAGCGCGTAACTGTTTCTTAAATATCCTATGGTGTTTGTCGTTGTTGAAATATATTCGTTGTTGTTCCGCAGTTTACATATTTAATGACTATTGCTTTACTGCAGTATACTATATGTTTGTGCGATTCTCTGTGATGGAAGTTCTTGCGGGTGTTTGATCTGTATTTCTGTCACGTAGTGATATCATTTCAGCGACATTTTTAACATTGTCATAAAGTGGGAGGTTTGGCTAGCCCTTAAACCAAAGATAAACCCGCCATTTGTTCTTAAAATGTCCTGGACTAATTCAGGAATATGACAGTTGTTATCGAATAGTTCGTTATATGTATGTCAAGGGTTTATTTTTGTTCACTTAAGGGTTCCTGTTGTTCGTTTATTTCCCTCTTACAGTTGATATGTTTCCCTCGGTTTTAGTTTGTATCCCGGATGTGTTTTCTCTCAATCGATTAATGACCTTTGATTACTGGTATACTCCTGTTGCCTTTATTTAGTAACAGTGTCCATGTTGTTGGTTGCCGGTCAAAATCGACGGACTTCAAGTGATAACAATGCATGTAGCTATCCAAAAAAATGTTTGACAGGACACAACTTAGATATCTTCTTTTTTAATTCGAATTGCTAATTCGAATTAACTAATTCGCATTAGAAATACGTTTTTGTTTATCCGAATTAACAGTTAACGTCGTTTGGGCAATAAAGCGAATTTGACGCGCATTCCAATTCGAATTAAAATTGACGTTAGGCTGTTAAACGTTTCGAATGCGAATTAAACTAATTCGAATTAGTTAATGCGAATCGAATTCGAATTACGTGTGAACTCAGCAATAGGCTCTAACTGAAAGAGCTATGAAAATCTTCTACTGAAGAACTATCAGGCCATACTGGATTAATTTAAGAGAAAAGACAATTATGATTAGGATTAAATATAAAAAAGAACATGTGATATGATTGCCAGATGAAAACAAATGACACCAGGATGATAGATAAAAGAAGATATCGTATGATTGCTAATAAGAAAACTGTCCATCTAAGTCACAATTTTCAAAAGTAAACATTATATGTCAAAGTTAGGTCGTCAACTAGCTCGGATCATTAGATGACACTTCACAGAAAGCTATCAAGTGCCACTAAAATAATATACATTATAATACATTTATGAATTTATTTTCTATTTTATTATTTGTTAGATCTGCTGAGGTTTGCCGAAAAGGAAAGTTTGACCATGTTTACTGCATTGTGACAAAACATTACAAATATCAGGACGTAATATGTGACGTACGATTTGCCGTGATTCGTTTTGTTTGTTTTTCTTTAGTTTTATGGTAATCTTCTTTTTTCGTAGTCTAATAACGATAATTAATGACGGTTTTTTTTGGTTTTATCTTTTTATAATTTGCCATTTATTGTTTTTGCAGAGCGAATTATTTCATTAGAGAAGAAAAATATCCACAAACAGATAGAAGAAATGTGTCCCCCAAATATAGACGTCCGTGACTGTTACAATGGATTAATGAATTTGTGGATGCGATACATGTTATCACGGAACATTGTCTGATTATCTATAACAAAACTTTCACATATTTCTGACTTGCAAGCAATTTTATAATAATTCAATGTATCCAAAAAGAGAAACTATTTTATAAAAAAAATACTGCTAATTTGTCTTTTTCATTTTTTCCTTCAATTTTGATTTGTTTCTACTTTAGAACACTTATGGGTTATACCTTTCCCTTTGTTTCTTTTTCCGTGACATTTCAATGTTATTGCATATTACTGAAGGTTACTCGAGATGTAAAATCGAACTCACAACAATTTACTTTTATTCAAATTGATAAATGATATGAAATTTAATTTGTACTTTCTTCTGGTTTGTTTTACTTATATAGTTCATCTTACAAACAAAATCATTAAAATAATAGAAATTTTAATTTTTTTTAAACGAACTATTTGCTTATTTCTTCAATAAATAACAAAAGTACGTCCAAGAGGTATGTAATTCACGATCTATTCGTTCAGATTAAAGAACAGTTAATATAAAAATAAGAAGATGTGGTACCATTGACAATGAGAAAACTCTCCGTATAAAAACCAATTGATACAGAAGTTAAAAACTATAGTAGTGCCTTCAACAATTAGAAAAACCCATACCGCAGAGTCAGCTATAAAAACTCCCAAAATGACATACGTTATATACAATTTAAAAGTTAAAACTAACGACGCGATTTATGTACAAAACAATGAACGACAATTAAATTCTAATTCGTAAACTCAAACGAACATAAAATATTTATCAAATAACCACAAACTCTTACATGGGAGACGCAATTGCAAAGACAAGCGCACATTTTATTATAAATATAATATGAGTATACTATTGTTGAAAGTTCATATAAATATATAGCTATCAAGCAGCTGGTACTGGTTTCCCCATACTTGTGGTCCACAAATCCACAAATCTGAAAATAAATAATATGATTAATAATATTTTTTATTTTGCAAAATGCTACTGTACACTTTGACTGCAATGGCTCCAATGACTTTAAACCACCTGAGTTGTTCACTCGTGCATGAACTCAATATCCCAATCGAACCGACCTTACTATAATTAACCAAACACGTGTTAACTATAAACAAACAACTTTACATGTTCGATTTTGTAAAACTTTGATAAATACATTTAAATTCTAATTCTTAAACTCAAATGAACATAAAATATTTATCAAATAACCACAAACTCTTACATGGGAGACGCCACTTGCAGAGACAAGTGCTCTCGAAACACAAAGAACGGGGAAATAGCATTGAATATTTATCTAATTTTTGAATTCGATGAACAGATAACTGACTGTGCTGGAAAGTCTTCTCTAACGTAACCATCGTTTCTTCTGGCCTGTTTTAACCCGTTATGTTTCAGAAAAGATCTTATCAGAAGTACAGGTGTTAGCACTGGCTCTTGTATACGAGAGACGAAACCTATGAAAATTTGACTACTTGTTGAATGTTATTCTAACTAGATATCAATCAAGTTTATGGCAGCATCTTTAATATAACTATTCAAAGAAATTTATTTTGTTAAATAATATACCAATATACATGTCTGAAATTCAGCCTTATAGCTTCAATAACAATCAGTATTATCTAAACATTCGCCCTAATGACTTAAATAATAATATGCTAAGTTACTTAAATAATAAACAGCCTAGTTGCTTCATCAAAAAGCCACATGCTTAGTGTCTTCAACAACAACCAGCCAAGTGCCTTTAATTAAAACTTGCCCGCCCAGTGTTTTCGTCGATAAACAGCCTAGTATCTTTAGCAACCAGCCGAGAATTTGAACAACCAGCTCAGTGTCTTCAATAGCTAAACAACCTGTCCAATGTATTCAGCAACAGTCAGCAGTGTCTTCAATAACAACGGACAGAGTCTTCATTGACCAATCTACCAAGTGTCTTCAACAACAACCTACCCAGTGTTTTCAACATCAACATGCCGAGTGTCTTGAATAACTATCAGCCAAGTGTTTGTAATAACAACATGCCCAGTGGCTTTAACAACAACAAGCCAAGTCACTGCAAGTGTCATCAACATCAACCAGCCCATTGTCCTCAACACCAAGCCCAGTGTCTTCAACATCTATCAACTCAATGTCCTCAACACCAAGCCCAGTGTCTTCATCATCTATCAACTCAATGTCCTCAACAACAAGCCCAGTGTCTTCAACATCTATCAACTCAATGTCCTCAACAACAAGCCCAGTGTCTTCAACATCTATCAACTCAATGTCCTCAACAACAAGCTCAGTGTCTTCAACATCTATCAACTCAATGTCCTCAACAACAAGCTCAGTGTCTTCAACATCTATCAACTCAATGTCCTCAACAACAAGCTCAGTGTCTTCAACATCTATCAACTCAATGTCCTCAACAACAAGCTCAGTGTCTTCACTCTTCAACATCTATCAACTCAATGTCCTCAACAACAAGCTCAGTGTCTTCAACATCTATCAACCCAATGTCCTCAACAACAAGCTCAGTGTCTTCAACATCTATCAACTCAATGTCCTCAACAACAAGCTCAGTGTCTTCAACATCTATCAACTCAATGTCCTCAACACCAAGCTCAGTGTCTTCAACATCTATCAACTCAATGTCCTCAACAACAAGCTCAGTGTCTTCAACATCTATCAACTCAATGTCCTCAACACCAAGCCCAGTGTCTTCAACATCTATCAACTCAATGTCCTCAACAACAAGCTCAGTGTCTTCAACATCTATCAACTCAATGTCCTCAACAACAAGCTCAGTATCTTCACTCTTCAACATCTATCAACTCAATGTCCTCAACACCAAGCCCAGTGTCTTCAACATCTATCAACTCAATGTCCTCAACAACAAGCTCAGTATCTTCAACATCTATCAACTCAATGTCCTCAACAACAAGCTCAGTGTCTTCAACATCTATCAACCCAATGTCCTCATTACCAAGCCCAGTGTCTTCAACAATAACTACCCAATAGACTGCATTAACTACAAGTCCAGTATCTTCAATAGAAACCTGGCCAATGGCGTCAATAACAACATGTCGAGTGGCTTATATAACTAACTATTAGCCTAGTAACTTTAATTACTAAATGCCGAGTGTATTCAACAACAACCCGTCAATTGTCTTCAACAACATGCTGCCCACTGATGTCAATAAGAACATATAAAACAGAAGATGTGGTATGATTGCCAATGAGACAACTATCCACAAAAGACAAAAATGACACAGACATAAACATCTATAGGTCACCATACTGCCTTCAACAATGAGCAAAGCCCATACCACATAATCAGCTATAAAAGGCCCCGATAAGACAATGTAAAACAAAATCAAAGAAGAAAACTAACGGCCTTATTTATGTAAAAGAATTGAACGATGCCCAATGTCTTCAAAAACAACCGGCCCATTGGCTTTACAAACAACCTTCCCTGTGGCATTAATAACATGCCTGGTGGCTTAATATAACTATCAGCCTATATCTTATAACGACATGACCAGTGGCTTAAACAACATTATGCCGATATGTAATAATAATAATATGTCCGGTTGCGTCAATAATAACATGTCCAGTTGCGTCAATAATAGCATGTCCAGTTGCGTCAAAAATAACATGTCCAGTTGCTTAATTAACTATCAGCCCATTAGCTTTAACTTCAATTTTCCAAGTTTCTTCACTAACATAGCGCCCGATGGCTTCAATTACCTATCTGTGTGGCGTCAACGACGACCTGCCCATTGGCGTCAATAAGAACAAGCCAAGTGTTTTCACCAACAGACTGCCCACTGGCTTCACACACAACCTGTCAAGCGGCTTCGATACCAATCCGCCCAGTTGCGTCTATAACAACCGTTGTGTCGATTACAACATGCCCAGTGGCGTAAATACTAACATGGCCAGTGGAGTCAATAATAACATGCCCAGTGGAAAATTTAACAATCAGCCTTGTGGTTTGATAACAACTTGTTCAGTGTCTTCAATAACAACACGACCAGCTGCGTCAACAATAATCTGTCCAACGGCATCAATAACAACCAGTCCAGTGGCTGCAACCATAACCAGCTAAGTGTCTTCATTAACAGCTTGCCAAGTGGTTTTACAAACAACCTGTCCAATGTTTTCAATACCAACCTGCAAGTGGCGAATATAACAACCTGCCCAGTGACGTAACAAACAACTTGTCCAGTTGCTTCAATACCAAGCTGCCCTGTGGCGTCTTAAACAAACCAAGTGCTTCAATAACAACATGCCTAATATATTAGCTTATAGCCCATGGCTTGAAAAAAACATTCCCAGTGGCTTCAACAGTATCTTACTTAGTGGCTTCAATGTCAACACGCCTAGTGTGATCAATAATACCTCGCCCAGTGGCATCAATAACATCACGCCCAGTGGCGTCAATACTACCTCGGCTAGTGTCGTCAATAATACCTCGCCCAGTAGCGTCGATAACAACACGCCCAGTAGCGTCAATAACAACCTGCCCAGTGACTTCAACAGCATCTTGCCCAGTGGCTTCAATGTCAACCGGCCCAGTGGCCCTCAATAACAACACGCCCAGTGGCGTCAATAACAACACGCCCAGTGGCGTCAATGACAACACGCCCAGTGGCGTCAATGACAACACACCCAGTGGCGTCAATGACAACACGCCCAGTGGCGTCAATCACAACACACCAAGTGGCGTCAATATCAACCTGCGCAGTGACTATAACATCATCTTGCCCAGTGGCTTCAACAGCATCTTGCCTAGTGGCTTCAATGTCAACCTGCCCAATGGCTTCAATAACAACACGTCCAGTGGCGTTAATAACAACACGCCCAGTGGCTTCAATGTCAACCTGTCCAGTGGCTTCAATAACAACACTCCAAGTGGCGTCAATGTCAACCTGCCCAGTGGCTTCAATAACAACACGTCAAGTGGCACCAATAACAACCTGTCCAGTGGCGTTAATAACATTACGCCCAGTGGCGTCAATGTCAAACTGCCCAGTGACTCCAATAACAACACGCCCAGTGGCGTCAATAACAACCTGTCCAGTGTGGTCAATAACATCACGCCCAGTGGCTTAAATAACATCACGCCCAGTGGCGTCAATGTCAACCTGCCCAGTGGCTTCAATAACAACACGCCCAGTGGCATCAATAACAACCTGTCCAGTGGTGTCCATTACATCACGCCCAGTGGCTTCAATAACAACACGCCCAGTGGCTTCAATGTCAACTTGCCCAGTGGCTTCAATAACAACACGCCCAGTGGCGTCAATAACAACCTGTCCAGTGGCGTCAATAAAATCACGCCTAATGGCATCAATAACAACACGCCCAGTGGCGTCAATAATTACTTGCTCAGCGGCGTCAATAACAATATGCCCAGTGACGTCATTAACAACATGCCCAGTTGCGTCAATAGCAACACGCCAAGTGACGTCAACAACACAATCTGTACAATGTCGTCAATAACAACACGAATAGTAGCCTCAATAAAACCCGCCCAGTAGTTTCAATAACAACAGTCTAGAGGTTTGAATAACTATAGCCAAGTTGCTAATATTACGACATGCCTAGTGGCTTCACTTACAACTAATCCAGCGGCTCCAATAACAACCTGTTAAGTGGATTAAATTATTTTAAAATAGTCTAGTGCCTTAATACTACTAGCAGTTGATTTAACTCAAATCGGCCCAGCAATTAAGAAAAATAGTTACTCAAAAAGTAATAAACTTAAAAGAAATGTACTAGTATCATTCCCAATGGTAGATTAGGCAACAATAATCAATTTGAAACTCTTGGTTACTGTATTGTGATATTTTAGTTAAAGCTCATGTTAACTATATACTTTAAACCACCTGATTTGTTCACTCGTGCATGATCTCAATATCCCAATCGAACCGATCTTACTATAATTAACCAAACACGTGTTAACTATAAACAAACAACTTTACATGTTCGATTTTGTAAAACTTTGATAAATACATTTAAATTCTAATTCTTAAACTCAAACGAACATAAAATATTTTTCAAATAACCACAAACTCTTACATGGGAGACGCCACTTGCAGAGACAAGTGCTCTCGAAACACAAAGAACGGGAAAATAGCATTGAATATTTATCTAATTTTTGAATTCGATGAACAGATAACTGACTGTGCTGGAAAGTCTTCTCTAACGTAACCATCGTTTCTTCTGGCCTGTTTTAACCCATTATGTTTCAGAAAAGATCTTATCAGAAGTACAGGTGTTAGCACTGGCTCTTGTATACGAGAGACGAAACCTATGAAAATTTGACTACTTACAAGTTGAATGTTATTCTAACTAGATATCAATCAAGTTTATGGCAGCATCTTTAATATAACTATTCAAAGAAATTTATTTTGTTAAATAATATACCAATATACATGTCTGAAATTCAGCCTTATAGCTTCAATAACAATCAGTATTATCTAAACATTCGCCCTAATGACTTAAATAATAATATGCTAAGTTACTTAAATAATAAACAGCCTAGTTGCTTCATCAAAAAGCCACATGCTTAGTGTCTTCAACAACAACCAGCCAAGTGCCTTTAATTAAAACTTGCCCGCCCAGTGTTTTCATCGATAAACAGCCTAGTATCTTTAGCAACCAGCCGAGAATTTGAACAACCAGCTCAGTGTCTTCAATAGCTAAACAACCTGTCCAATGTATTCAACAACAGACAGCAGTGTCTTCAATAACAACGGACAGAGTCTTCATTGACAAACCTACCAAGTGTCTTCAACAACAACCTACCCAGTGTTTTCAACATCAACATGCCGAGTGTCTTGAATAACTATCAGCCAAGTGTTTGTAATAACAACATGCCCAGTGGTTTTAACAACAACAAGCCAAGTCACTGCAAGTGTCATCAACATCAACCAGCCCATTGTCCTCAACACCAAGCCCAGTGTCTTCAACATCTATCAACTCAATGTCCTCAACACCAAGCCCAGTGTCTTCAACATCTATCAACTCAATGTCCTCAACAACAAGCTCAGTGTCTTCAACATCTATCAACTCAATGTCCTCAACAACAAGCTCAGTGTCTTCAACATCTATCAACTCAATGTCCTCAACAACAAGCTCAGTGTCTTCAACATCTATCAACTCAATGTCCTCAACAACAAGCTCAGTGTCTTCAACATCTATCAACTCAATGTCCTCAACAACAAGCTCAGTGTCTTCAACATCTATCAACTCAATGTCATCAACAACAAGCTCAGTGTCTTCAACATCTATCAACTCAATGTCCTCAACAACAAGCTCAGTGTCTTCAACATCTATCAACTCAATGTCCTCATCACCAAGCCCAGTATCTTCACTCTTCAACATCTATCAACTCAATGTCCTCAACAACAAGCTCAGTGTCTTCAACATCTATCAATCCAATGTCCTCAACAACAAGCTCAGTGTCTTCAACATCTATCAACTCAATGTCCTCAACAACAAGCTCAGTGTCTTCAACATCTATCAACTCAATGTCCTCAACAACAAGCTCAGTGTCTTCAACATCTATCAACTCAATGTCCTCAACAACAAGCTCAGTGTCTTCAACATCTATCAACTCAATGTCCTCAACAACAAGCTCAGTATCTTCACTCTTCAACATCTATCAACTCAATGTCCTCAACAACAAGCTCAGTGTCTTCAACATCTATCAACTCAATGTCCTCAACAACAAGCTCAGTGTCTTCAACATCTATCAACTCAATGTCCTCAACAACAAGCTCAGTGTCTTCAACATCGATCAACTCAATGTCCTCAACAACAAGCTCAGTATCTTCACTCTTCAACATCTATCAACTCAATGTCATCAACAACAAGCTCAGTGTCTTCAACATCTATCAACTCAATGTCCTCAACAACAAGCTCAGTGTCTTCAACATCTATCAACTCAATGTCCTCAACAACAAGCTCAGTATCTTCACTCTTCAACATCTATCAACTCAATGTCATCAACAACAAGCTCAGTGTCTTCAACATCTATCAACTCAATGTCCTCAACAACAAGCTCAGTGTCTTCAACATCTATCAACTCAATGTCCTCAACAACAAGCTCAGTATCTTCACTCTTCAACATCTATCAACTCAATGTCATCAACAACAAGCTCAGTGTCTTCAACATCTATCAACTCAATGTCCTCAACAACAAGCTCAGTATCTTCACTCTTCAACATCTATCAACTCAATGTCATCAACAACCAGCTCAGTGTCTTCAACATCTATCAACTCAATGTCCTCAACAACAAGCTCAGTATCTTCACTCTTCAACATCTATCAACTCAATGTCATCAACAACAAGCTCAGTGTCTTCAACATCTATCAACTCAATGTCCTCAACAACAAGCTCAGTGTCTTCAACATCTATCAACTCAATGTCCTCAACAACAAGCTCAGTATCTTCACTCTTCAACATCTATCAACTCAATGTCATCAACAACAAGCTCAGTGTCTTCAACATCTATCAACTCAATGTCCTCAACAACAAGCTCAGTGTCTTCAACATCTATCAACTCAATGTCCTCAACAACAAGCTCAGTGTCTTCAACATCTATCAACTCAATGTCCTCAACAACAAGCTCAGTATCTTCACTCTTCAACATCTATCAACTCAATGTCATCAACAACAAGCTCAGTGTCTTCAACATCTATCAACTCAATGTCCTCAACAACAAGCTCAGTGTCTTCAACATCTATCAACTCAATGTCCTCAACAACAAGCTCAGTGTCTTCACTCTTCAACATCTATCAACTCAATGTCATCAACAACAAGCTCAGTGTCTTCAACATCTATCAACTCAATGTCCTCAACAACAAGCTCAGTGTCTTCAACATCTATCAACTCAATGTCATCAACAACAAGCTCAGTGTCTTCAACATCTATCAACTCAATGTCCTCAACACCAAGCCCAGTGTCTTCAACATCTATCAACTCAATGTCCTCAACACCAAGCCCAGTGTCTTCACTCTTCAACATCTATCAACTCAATGTCCTCAACAACAAGCTCAGTGTCTTCAACATCTATCAACTCAATGTCCTCAACAACAAGCTCAGTATCTTCAACATCTATCAACTCAATGTCCTCAACAACAAGCTCAGTATCTTCAACATCTATCAACTCAATGTCCTCAACAACAAGCTCAGTGTCTTCAACATCTATCAACCCAATGTCCTCATTACCAAGCCCAGTGTCTTCAACAACAACTACCCAATAGTCTGCAATAACTACAAGTCCAGTATCTTCAATAGAAACCTGGCCAATGGCGTCAATAACAACATGTCGAGTGGCTTAAATAACTAACTATTAGCCTAGTAACTTTAATTACTAAATGCCGAGTGTATTCAACAACAACCCGTCAATTGTCTTCAACAACATGCTGCCCACTGATGTCAATAAGAACATATAAAACAGAAGATGTGGTATGATTGGCCAATGAGACAACTATCCACAAAAGACAAAAATGACACAGACATAAACATCTATAGGTCACCGTTCTGCCTTCAACAATGAGCAAAGCCCATACCACATAATCAGCTATAAAAGGCCCCGATAAGACAATGTAAAACAAAATCAAAGAAGAAAACTAACGGCCTTATTTATGTAAAAGAATTGAACGATGCCCAATGTCTTCAAAAACAACCGGCCCATTGGCTTTACAAACAACCTTCCCTGTGGCATTAATAACATGCCTGGTGGCTTAATATAACTATCAGCCTATATCTTATAACGACATGACCAGTGGCTTAAACAACATTATGCCGATATGTAATAATAATAATATGTCCGGTTGCGTCAATAATAACATGTCCAGTTGCGTCAATAATAGCATGTCCAGTTGCGTCAAAAATAACATGTCCAGTTGCTTAATTAACTATCAGCCCATTAGCTTTAACTTCAATTTTCCAAGTTTCTTCACTAACATAGCGCCCGATGGCTTCAATTACCTATCTGTGTGGCGTCAACGACGACCTGCCCATTGGCGTCAATAAGAACAAGCCAAGTGTTTTCACCAACAGACTGCCCACTGGCTTCACACACAACCTGTCAAGCGGCTTCGATACCAATCCGCCCAGTTGCGTCTATAACAACCGTTGTGTCGATTACAACATGCCCAGTGGCGTAAATACTAACATGGCCAGTGGAGTCAATAATAACATGCCCAGTGGAAAATTTAACAATCAGCCTTGTGGTTTGATAACAACTTGTTCAGTGTCTTCAATAACAACACGACCAGCTGCGTCAACAATAATCTGTCCAACGGCATCAATAACAACCAGTCCAGTGGCTGCAACCATAACCAGCTAAGTGTCTTCATTAACAGCTTGCCAAGTGGTTTTACAAACAACCTGTCCAATGTTTTCAATACCAACCTGCAAGTGGCGAATATAACAACCTGCCCAGTGACGTAACAAACAACTTGTCCAGTTGCTTCAATACCAAGTTGCCCTGTGGCGTCTAAAACAAACCAAGTGCTTCAATAACAACATGCCTAATGGATTAGCTTATAGCCCATGGCTTGAAAAAAACATGCCCAGTGGCTTCAACAGTATCTTACCCAGTGGCTTCAATGTCAACACGCCTAGTGTGATCAATAATACCTCGCCCAGTGGCATCAATAACATCACGCCCAGTGGCGTCAATACTACCTCGGCTAGTGTCGTCAATAATACCTCGCCCAGTAGCGTCGATAACAACACACCCAGTGGCGTCAATAACAACCTGCCCAGTGGCTTCAATAACAACACGCCCAGTGGCATCAATAACAACCTGTCCAGTGGTGTCCATTACATCACGCCCAGTGGCTTCAATAACAACACGCCCAGTGGCTTCAATGTCAACTTGCCCAGTGGCTTCAATAACAACACGCCCAGTGGCGTCAATAACAACCTGTCCAGTGGCGTCAATAAAATCACGCCTAATGGCATCAATAACAACACGCCCAGTGGCGTCAATGATTACTTGCTCAGCGGCGTCAATAACAACATGCCCAGTGGCGTCATTAACAACATGCCCAGTTTCGTCAATAGCAACACGCCAAGTGACGTCAACAACACAATCTGTACAATGTCGTCAATAACAACACGAATAGTAGCCTCAATAAAACCCGCCCAGTAGTTTCAATAACAACAGTCTAGAGGTTTGAATAACTATAGCCAAGTTTCTAATATTACGACATGCCTAGTGGCTTCACTTACAACTAATCCAGCGGCTCCAATAACAACATGTTAAGTGGATTAAATTATTAACAGTATAGTGCCTTAATACTACTAGCAGTAGATTTAACTCAAATCGGCCCAGCAATTAAGAAAATCAGTTACTCAAAAAGTAATAAACTTAAAAGAAATGTACTAGTATCATTCCCAATGGTAGATTAGGCAACAATAATCAATTTGAAACTCTTGGGTACTGTATTGTGATATTTTAGTTAAAGCTCATGTTAACTATATACTTTTTAAATAGTTAGTACTCATTATAAATCTGATGTATACTGAACTGGATACCATGAAAAGAATAACTAAATTACTTATTCCCAAACTTGTTGTTTAACTGCATGTAGGTCAAAAATGATCCCCTTTACAAATCCTTTCTCTGAATTAGCTTCTGAAACAAATTCCGCATTTTTATAGTTCTTGATAAATATAGCAGTATAACTGGTTGAATCATAATAAACGGGATACAATAACCATTATCAATCCTGTCTAAAACGAATGAATTTGTATAATTTATCTTTCATATTATATATGTTCTTCTCATTTCCCAAAACAGATCATGAAGAGGTAATCTTTTTCATATTCAAAGGGCATGCACTGAATTGTATCTAAATATTAATGTTATATAATAAAATTTTATATTCAATATGATGAAAAACCATACATTATGTAAACAATACTTATCACCTTGATGTTTAACATGCTCGTGTTACTTGTTTTACTTGGTGAGTCAAGGTCCGTGTTGCAGCGGACCTAATCTTCTTCTCATCATCGGCAACCTAAGCAAGCTCGTATGACAGGTATTCTTTGGCTGTATCAATTCCTGCTGGTGACTTATCAGCAATCGTAATAACTTCATCCACTTAAGAAATTGTAAAAGGTTATGTCTGCAACTTTGGTAAGCATGTCTCTATCTGTTATGACAGTACCATAATGTCATAGAGGATCTTCACGTTCAGAACTTGCCATATTACGAAAAGTACAAGTTGGAGAGAAACTAATAAAATGCTACTGTACACTTTGACTGCAATGGCTCCAATGACTTTAAACCACCTGATTTGTTCACTCGTGCATGATCTCAATATCCCAATCGAACCGACCTTACTATAATTAACCAAACACGTGTTAACTATAAACAAACAACTTTACATGTTCGATTTTGTAAAAATTTGATAAATACATTTAAATTCTAATTCGTAAACTCAAACGAACATAAAATATTTATCAAATAACCACAAACTCTTACATGGGAGACGCCACTTGCAGAGACAAGTGCTCTCGAAACACAAAGAACGGGAAAATAGCATTGAATATTTATCTAATTTTTGAATTCGATGAACAGATAACTGACTGTGCTGGAAAGTCTTCTCTAACGTAACCATCGTTTCTTCTGGCCTGTTTTAACCCATTATGTTTCAGAAAAGATCTTATCAGAAGTACAGGTGTTAGCACTGGCTCTTGTATACGAGAGACGAAACCTATGAAAATTTGACTACTTGTTGAATGTTATTCTAACTAGATATCAATCAAGTTTATGGCAGCATCTTTAATATAACTATTCAAAGAAATCTATTTTGTTAAATAATATACCAATATACATGTCTGAAATTCAGCCTTATAGCTTCAATAACAATCAGTATTATCTACACATTCGCCCTAATGACTTAAATAATAATATGCTAAGTTACTTAAATAATAAACAGCCTAGTTGCTTCATCAAAAAGCCACATGCTTAGTGTCTTCAACAACAACCAGCCAAGTGCCTTTAATTAAAACTTGCCCGCCCAGTGTTTTCATCGATAAACAGCCTAGTATCTTTAGCAACCAGCCGAGAATTTGAACAACCAGCTCAGTGTCTTCAATAGCTAAACAACCTGTCCAATGTATTCAACAACAGTCAGCAGTGTCTTCAATAACAACGGACAGAGTCTTCATTGACAAACCTACCAAGTGTCTTCAACAAAAACCTACCCAGTGTTTTCAACATCAACATGCCGAGTGTCTTGAATAACTATCAGCCAAGTGTTTGTAATAACAACATGCCCAGTGGCTTTAACAACAACAAGCCAAGTCACTGCAAGTGTCATCAACATCAACCAGCCCATTGTCCTCAACACCAAGCCCAGTGTCTTCAACATCTATCATCTCAATGTCCTCAACAACAAGCTCAGTGTCTTCAACATCGATCAACTCAATGTCCTCAACAACAAGCTCAGTTTCTTCACTCTTCAACATCTATCAACTCAATGTCCTCAACAACAAGCTCAGTGTCTTCAACATCTATCAACCCAATGTCCTCATTACCAAGCCCAGTGTCTTCAACAACAACTACCCAATAGTCTGCAATAACTACAAGTCCAGTATCTTCAATAGAAACCTGGCCAATGGCGTCAATAACAACATGTCGAGTGGCTTAAATAACTAACTATTAGCCTAGTAACTTTAATTACTAAATGCCGAGTGTATTCAACAACAACCCGTCAATTGTCTTCAACAACATGCTGCCCACTGATGTCAATAAGAACATATAAAACAGAAGATGTGGTATGATTGGCCAATGAGACAACTATCCACAAAAGACAAAAATGACACAGACATAAACATCTATAGGTCACCGTTCTGCCTTCAACAATGAGCAAAGCCCATACCACATAATCAGCTATAAAAGGCCCCGATAAGACAATGTAAAACAAAATCAAAGAAGAAAACTAACGGCCTTATTTATGTAAAAGAATTGAACGATGCCCAATGTCTTCAAAAACAACCGGCCCATTGGCTTTACAAACAACCTTCCCTGTGGCATTAATAACATGCCTGGTGGCTTAATATAACTATCAGCCTATATCTTATAACGACATGACCAGTGGCTTAAACAACATTATGCCGATATGTAATAATAATAATATGTCCGGTTGCGTCAATAATAACATGTCCAGTTGCGTCAATAATAGCATGTCCAGTTGCGTCAAAAATAACATGTCCAGTTGCTTAATTAACTATCAGCCCATTAGCTTTAACTTCAATTTTCCAAGTTTCTTCACTAACATAGCGCCCGATGGCTTCAATTACCTATCTGTGTGGCGTCAACGACGACCTGCCCATTGGCGTCAATAAGAACAAGCCAAGTGTTTTCACCAACAGACTGCCCACTGGCTTCACACACAACCTGTCAAGCGGCTTCGATACCAATCCGCCCAGTTGCGTCTATAACAACCGTTGTGTCGATTACAACATGCCCAGTGGCGTAAATACTAACATGGCCAGTGGAGTCAATAATAACATGCCCAGTGGAAAATTTAACAATCAGCCTTGTGGTTTGATAACAACTTGTTCAGTGTCTTCAATAACAACACGACCAGCTGCGTCAACAATAATCTGTCCAACGGCATCAATAACAACCAGTCCAGTGGCTGCAACCATAACCAGCTAAGTGTCTTCATTAACAGCTTGCCAAGTGGTTTTACAAACAACCTGTCCAATGTTTTCAATACCAACCTGCAAGTGGCGAATATAACAACCTGCCCAGTGACGTAACAAACAACTTGTCCAGTTGCTTCAATACCAAGTTGCCCTGTGGCGTCTAAAACAAACCAAGTGCTTCAATAACAACATGCCTAATGGATTAGCTTATAGCCCATGGCTTGAAAAAAACATGCCCAGTGGCTTCAACAGTATCTTACCCAGTGGCTTCAATGTCAACACGCCTAGTGTGATCAATAATACCTCGCCCAGTGGCATCAATAACATCACGCCCAGTGGCGTCAATACTACCTCGGCTAGTGTCGTCAATAATACCTCGCCCAGTAGCGTCGATAACAACACACCCAGTGGCGTCAATAACAACCTGCCCAGTGGCTTCAATAACAACACGCCCAGTGGCATCAATAACAACCTGTCCAGTGGTGTCCATTACATCACGCCCAGTGGCTTCAATAACAACACGCCCAGTGGCTTCAATGTCAACTTGCCCAGTGGCTTCAATAACAACACGCCCAGTGGCGTCAATAACAACCTGTCCAGTGGCGTCAATAAAATCACGCCTAATGGCATCAATAACAACACGCCCAGTGGCGTCAATGATTACTTGCTCAGCGGCGTCAATAACAACATGCCCAGTGGCGTCATTAACAACATGCCCAGTTTCGTCAATAGCAACACGCCAAGTGACGTCAACAACACAATCTGTACAATGTCGTCAATAACAACACGAATAGTAGCCTCAATAAAACCCGCCCAGTAGTTTCAATAACAACAGTCTAGAGGTTTGAATAACTATAGCCAAGTTTCTAATATTACGACATGCCTAGTGGCTTCACTTACAACTAATCCAGCGGCTCCAATAACAACATGTTAAGTGGATTAAATTATTAACAGTATAGTGCCTTAATACTACTAGCAGTAGATTTAACTCAAATCGGCCCAGCAATTAAGAAAATCAGTTACTCAAAAAGTAATAAACTTAAAAGAAATGTACTAGTATCATTCCCAATGGTAGATTAGGCAACAATAATCAATTTGAAACTCTTGGGTACTGTATTGTGATATTTTAGTTAAAGCTCATGTTAACTATATACTTTTTAAATAGTTAGTACTCATTATAAATCTGATGTATACTGAACTGGATACCATGAAAAGAATAACTAAATTACTTATTCCCAAACTTGTTGTTTAACTGCATGTAGGTCAAAAATGATCCCCTTTACAAATCCTTTCTCTGAATTAGCTTCTGAAACAAATTCCGCATTTTTATAGTTCTTGATAAATATAGCAGTATAACTGGTTGAATCATAATAAACGGGATACAATAACCATTATCAATCCTGTCTAAAACGAATGAATTTGTATAATTTATCTTTCATATTATATATGTTCTTCTCATTTCCCAAAACAGATCATGAAGAGGTAATCTTTTTCATATTCAAAGGGCATGCACTGAATTGTATCTAAATATTAATGTTATATAATAAAATTTTATATTCAATATGATGAAAAACCATACATTATGTAAACAATACTTATCATCTTGATGTTTAACATGCTCGTGTTACTTGTTTTACTTGGTGAGTCAAGGTCCGTGTTGCAGCGGACCTAATCTTCTTCTCATCATCGGCAACCTAAGCAAGCTCGTATGACAGGTATTCTTTGGCTGTATCAATTCCTGCTGGTGACTTATCAGCAATCGTAATAACTTCATCCACTTAAGAAATTGTAAAAGGTTATGTCTGCAACTTTGGTAAGCATGTCTCTATCTGTTATGACAGTACCATAATGTCATAGAGGATCTTCACGTTCAGAACTTGCCATATTACGAAAAGTACAAGTTGGAGAGAAACTAATAAAATGCTACTGTACACTTTGACTGCAATGGCTCCAATGACTTTAAACCACCTGATTTGTTCACTCGTGCATGATCTCAATATCCCAATCGAACCGACCTTACTATAATTAACCAAACACGTGTTAACTATAAACAAACAACTTTACATGTTCGATTTTGTAAAAATTTGATAAATACATTTAAATTCTAATTCGTAAACTCAAACGAACATAAAATATTTATCAAATAACCACAAACTCTTACATGGGAGACGCCACTTGCAGAGACAAGTGCTCTCGAAACACAAAGAACGGGAAAATAGCATTGAATATTTATCTAATTTTTGAATTCGATGAACAGATAACTGACTGTGCTGGAAAGTCTTCTCTAACGTAACCATCGTTTCTTCTGGCCTGTTTTAACCCATTATGTTTCAGAAAAGATCTTATCAGAAGTACAGGTGTTAGCACTGGCTCTTGTATACGAGAGACGAAACCTATGAAAATTTGACTACTTGTTGAATGTTATTCTAACTAGATATCAATCAAGTTTATGGCAGCATCTTTAATATAACTATTCAAAGAAATCTATTTTGTTAAATAATATACCAATATACATGTCTGAAATTCAGCCTTATAGCTTCAATAACAATCAGTATTATCTACACATTCGCCCTAATGACTTAAATAATAATATGCTAAGTTACTTAAATAATAAACAGCCTAGTTGCTTCATCAAAAAGCCACATGCTTAGTGTCTTCAACAACAACCAGCCAAGTGCCTTTAATTAAAACTTGCCCGCCCAGTGTTTTCATCGATAAACAGCCTAGTATCTTTAGCAACCAGCCGAGAATTTGAACAACCAGCTCAGTGTCTTCAATAGCTAAACAACCTGTCCAATGTATTCAACAACAGTCAGCAGTGTCTTCAATAACAACGGACAGAGTCTTCATTGACAAACCTACCAAGTGTCTTCAACAAAAACCTACCCAGTGTTTTCAACATCAACATGCCGAGTGTCTTGAATAACTATCAGCCAAGTGTTTGTAATAACAACATGCCCAGTGGCTTTAACAACAACAAGCCAAGTCACTGCAAGTGTCATCAACATCAACCAGCCCATTGTCCTCAACACCAAGCCCAGTGTCTTCAACATCTATCATCTCAATGTCCTCAACAACAAGCTCAGTGTCTTCAACATCGATCAACTCAATGTCCTCAACAACAAGCTCAGTATCTTCAACATCTATCAACTCAATGTCCTCAACAACAAGCTCAGTGTCTTCAACATCTATCAACCCAATGTCCTCATTACCAAGCCCAGTGTCTTCAACAACAACTACCCAATAGTCTGCAATAACTACAAGTCCAGTATCTTCAATAGAAACCTGGCCAATGGCGTCAATAACAACATGTCGAGTGGCTTAAATAACTAACTATTAGCCTAGTAACTTTAATTACTAAATGCCGAGTGTATTCAACAACAACCCGTCAATTGTCTTCAACAACATGCTGCCCACTGGTGTCAATAAGAACATATAAAACAGAAGATGTGGTATGATTGCCAATGAGACAACTATCCACAAAGGACAAAAATGACACAGACATAAACATCTATAGGTCACTGTACTGCCTTCAACAATTAGCAAAGCCCATACCACATAATCAGCTATAAAAGGCCCCGATAAGACAATGTAAAACAAAATCAAAGAAGAAAACTAACGGCCTTATTTATGTAAAAGAATTGAACGATGCCCAATGTCTTCAAAAACAACCGGCCCATTGGCTTTACAACCAACCTTCCCTGTGGCATTAATAACATGCCTGGTGGCTTAATATAACTATCAGCCTATATATTATAACGACATGACCAGTGGCTTAAACAGCATCATGCCGATATGTAATAATAATAATATGTCCGGTTGCGTCAATAATAACATGTCAAGTTGCGTCAATAATAGCATGTCCAGTTGCGTCAAAAATAACATGTCCAGTGGCTTAATTAACTATCAGCCCATTAGCTTTAACTTCAATTTTCCAAGTTTCTTCACTAACATAACGCCCGATGGCTTCAATTACCTATCTGTGTGGCGTCAACGACGACCTGCCCATTGGCGTCAATAAGAACAAGCCAAGTGTTTTCACCAACAGACTGCCCACTGGCTTCAAACACAACCTGTCAAGCGGCTTCGATACCAATCCGCCCAGTTGCGTCTATAACAACCGTTGTGTCGATTACAACATGCCCAGTGGCGTAAATACTAACATGGCCAGTGGAGTCAATAATAACATGCCCAGTGGAAAATTTAACAATCAGCCTTGTGGTTTGATAACAACTTGTTCATTGTCTTCAATAACAACACGACCAGCTGCGTCAACAATAATCTGTCCAACGGCATCAATAACAACCAGTACAGTGGCTGCAACCATAACCAGCTAAGTGTCTTCATTAACAGCTTGCCAAGTGGTTTTACAAACAACCTGTCCAATGTTTTCAATACCAACCTGCAAGTGGCGAATATAACATCCTGCCCAGTGACGTAACAAACAACTTGTCCAGTTGCTTCAATACCAAGTTGTCCTGTGGCGTCTAAAACAAACCAAGTGCTTCAATAACAACATGCCTAATGGATTAGTTTATAGCCCATGGCTTGAATAAAAACAAGCCAAGTGGCTTCAACAATATCTTACCCAGTGGCTTCAATGTCAACACGCCTAGTGTGATTAATAATACCTCGCCCAGTGGCATCAATAACATCACGCCCAGTGGCGTCAATACTACCTCGGCTAGTGTCGTCAATAATACCTCGCCCAGTAGCGTCGATAACAACACACCCAGTGACGTTAATAACAACCTGCCCAGTGACTTCAATAGCATCTTGCCCAGTGGCTTCAATGTCAACCGGCCCAGTGGCCCTCAATAACAGCACACCCAGTGGCGTCAATAACAACACGCCCAGTGGCGTCAATGACAACACGCCCAGTGGCGTCAATCACAACACACCAAGTGGCGTCAATATCAACCTGCGCAGTGACTATAACATCATCTTGCCCAGTGGCTTAAACAGCATCTTGCCTAGTGGCTTCAATGTCAACCTGCCCAATGGCTTCAATAACAACACGTCCAGTGGCGTTAATAACAACACGCCCAGTGGCGTCAATGTCAACCTGCCCAGTGGCTTTAATAACAACACTTCAAGTGGCGTCAATGTTAACCTGCCCAGTGGCTTCAATAACAACACGTCAAGTGGCACCAATAACAACCTGTCCGGTGGCGTTAATAACATTACGCCCAGTGGCTTCAATAACAACACGCCCACTAGCGTCAATAACAACCTGTCCAGTGTGGTTAATAACATCACGCCCAGTGGCTTCAATAACAACACGCCCAGTGGCACCAATAACAACCTGTCCGGTGGCGTTAATAACATTACGCCCAGTGACTCCAATAACAACACGCCCAGTGGCGTCAATAACAACCTGTCCAGTGTGGTGAATAACATCACGCCCAGTGGCTTCAATAACAACACGCCCAGTGGCGTCAATGTCAACCTGCCCAGTGGCTTCAATAACAACACGTCCAGTGGCATCAATAACAACCTGTCCAGTGGTGTCCATTACATCACGCCCAGTGGCTTCAATAACAATACGCCCAGTGGCTTCAATGTCAACTTGCCCAGTGGCTTTAATAACAACCCGCCCAGTGGCGTCAATAAAAACCTGTCCAGTGGCGTCATTAAAATCACGCCTAATGGCATCAATAACAACACGCCCAGTGGCGTCAATAATTACTTGCTCAGCGGCGTCAATAACAACATGCCCAGTGGCGTCATTAACAACATGCCCAGTTGCGTCAATAAAGTAATAAACTTAAAAGAAATGTACTAGTATCATTCCCAATGGTAGATTAGGCAACAATAATCAATTTGAAACTCTTGGGTACTGTATTGTGATATTTTAGTTAAAGCTCATGTTAACTATATACTTTTTAAATAGTTAGTACTCATTATAAATCTGATGTATACTGAACTGGATACCATGAAAAGAATAACTAAATTACTTATTCCCAAACTTGTTGTTTAACTGCATGTAGGTCAAAAATGATCCCCTTTACAAATCCTTTCTCTGAATTAGCTTCTGAAACAAATTCCGCATTTTTATAGTTCTTGATAAATATAGCAGTATAACTGGTTGAATCATAATAAACGGGATACAATAACCATTATCAATCCTGTCTAAAACGAATGAATTTGTATAATTTATCTTTCATATTATATATGTTCTTCTCATTTCCCAAAACAGATCATGAAGAGGGAATCTTTTTCATATTCAAAGGGCATGCACTGAATTGTATCTAAATATTAATGTTATATAATAAAATTTTATATTCAATATGATGAAAAACCATACATTATGTAAACAATACTTATCACCTTGATGTTTAACATGCTCGTGTTACTTGTTTTACTTGGTGAGTCAAGGTCCGTGTTGCAGCGGACCTAATCTTCTTCTCATCATCGGCAACCTAAGCAAGCTCGTATGACAGGTATTCTTTGGCTGTATCCCTTCCTGCTGGTGACTTATCAGCAATCGTAATAACTTCATCCGCTTAAGAAATTGTAAAAGGTTATGTCTGCAACTTTGGTAAGCATGTCTCTATCTGTTATGACAGTACCATAATGTCATAGAGGATCTTCACGTTCAGAACTTGCCATATTACGAAAAGTACAAGTTGGAGAGAAACTAATAAAATGCTACTGTACTCTTTGACTGCAATGGCTCCAATGACTTTAAACCACCTGAGTTGTACACTCGTGCATGAACTCAATATCCCAATCGAACCGACCTTACTATAATTAACCAAACACGTGTTAACTATAAACAAACAACTTTACATGTTCGATTTTGTACAACTTTGATAAATACATATAAACATATGATATACAGCAACAAACGACAACACATGGCCCTGACTTAGGAGTCGGGACAGATATATATGTAAAATAAGCTAGTTGCTGGCACATTACTCTCGTCTAATCTGGGACAGTGGGTTACCAATACAACATACATATAAAATATAAAAAATCATTTAAAAATAAAAAAATAAAATTTGGAAAACTATAAAAATCATTTGAAAACTCGATACAAAAAAAAAATTAAACATTAACATCTCACAAAAACACACAGCGGTACAGATCTTGGTTTACTCTCGTAGCCAAAAACAACTACTTATAAATTCTGCATCTAAGACTCAAATATCATAAAACTAACGCATCAAACATCCGATGGATTTAGTGTAAGGACGTATTTAAGGTAGCACAATACAAAGATTTTATAACTCCAACTCCCAAGTTTTAAAATGCTGTAATTTTCTTTTTTAATGATGCTTGAAAATTTATAAAAATGGTAGTTTTGGATAGCTAACAGATTACTCTTTCAAATTAATGCAATGTTTGTACCTATGCAAAACAATTATGTAACCAATTATAATGTTAACTGTGTCTAAAATATTTTTCACCAAATTTCCACTTTCAAATGTAATTAGCTTCTGCATATGTATCCCTAGAGGGTTGATTTTATTATATGTTATTCCAATGGCCATTATCTACAAAAGAGTGTCTCAGATTTCAGATAGAATGTATAGAACAAATTTTACACCTAACATTATCTTCTTTTATGTGGTTAGGATGTTTACACTAATTAGAGATTTATGAGAGAATGGAATACCATAGAGACAATCTGATACACCCTTTTGAAGCCCATGATGTGTTGATCACCAGCCCAGTAGCCAGTACTTCGGTACTGGGCATAAAAATACGGATTTTTTGTGTTATTAAAATTTGCTGTTACAAAATATTAGAAATTATTAAAAATTAAGAAATGTATCTCCCTCATGCAAAGCTCTGATTCCTTTAACGAATTTGGCTATACTTTTTGGACCTTTTGGATTATAGCTCTTCATCTTTGGATTTCAAAGATTTTGGCCATGAGCATCACTGAAGAGACATGTATTGTCGAAATGCGCATCTGGTGCATCAAAATTGGTACCGTTGATTTTATTACGATTTCGTTAACATTTTCTGTAAATTTAAAGAGATGATAGAGCTAAATTCATTCAAGTGAACTTACCCAGATTTTGCCACTGATTACATAATGATTGCATAATAAAAATATTGCATTCATTTAAAAGATTAATCTTTTATCTATCTATATATACCTCTTTTATTATTTTCTATGCATTCATAAGAAAGTTACAGCACTTCAAAGGTTAGTGATTGGAAGTAAAAAAATCTTTGTATTGTGCTACCTTAACAGTCAAAGAAAACATGATGTTTTGGGTGCAATGCTAATTTACAGGTATCGACATAGAGTGTAGACCTATGAATGGTAATATGTCTCACATTTTATTTCTTATACACAGGCAAATTTTGTTCACGTAAATATCACGTGAAATTCATGTGAATTTCATGTGAAATTTTTCACGTGAGATTCACCTCAAACGAACGAATAAATCAAGATTTTTATAGAAAATCCACAGCCATTAATACAGAGATTTTTATTATAACATTTGAAACATGAATTACTCACTTGATTTTCTATGATGTGCTAGTGTTTATTTTTTACAAAAAGTTCTAAGTAACCTGTTAATTCCCAAATACCTCGTGCTGGGTCGAAATGTTTCACGTGAAATAGGATTTCTCAGATTAAATTCAGATTCCCAGGGAATATATGCTACATATAATACAAGGTGTAAGATGTTGACAATTTTTTGATTTTCAGTTAATTTGTTATAACTTAAGACACCATTTATATTTTTTTACGTGAAATACCTAAAAAAAAATTCGTTAAATTCATATGAAATAATTTTACGTGAAATTCACGTGAAAATTTAATGTGAATTTCAGGTGAAAATTTAATGTGAATTTCACGTGAAATTGACGTGAAAATTTAAAATGAAATTCACGTGAACAAAATTTGCCTGTGTAACCAGCTTTAACGGTTAAATGGAACTTCAAATTAAAAAAAAATATGGATGTTTTTATATATGTTTGCTATTTTTTATTATAAAACTTGTGATCGTATACTCTTTTTTTTTCTCAAGAAAGTTCTATAAGTTGTTTAAATTGAGAAAAACAATTGTATTTTAGCTCACCTGGACAAGATAGGCTCAGTTAGCTTTTCTTATTACTTCAATCACTTCTTGTCGTCTTCCAACAAGTTCGTCTCCTTTGAAACTACAGAGCCAAACAAAAACAAAATTAGTATAAATAAAGGCAGCAGCAGTATACCGCTGCATAAATCCTCGGGGTATCTAGTTTAAAAAATGTATCAACCAAGATGACTGTCATGGCTAAAAATATGACTTGTTAAATGGAGTGTATGGCTTATATCTCTGAAACTAAAGCGTTTATAGCAAATCTGACATTGGTAGAAATTCATCAGGTCAATTTATTTCTGCCCTGAAATTTGAAAAGGCATCAGACATCCCGTTGTTGGGTTGCAGCCCCTGAATATTTCAAAGACATTTTGGTTACTATAAGTAGATGATTCATAAAAATTTGTTCAGCAAATAACTTGTAGAGTTAAAAGTAAATTTAAAAAAAAATCGTAAATTTATTTGTAAATTTGGTAATCTTTCACAAAAATCTTTCAATCTACTGGGCCAAATAGAATTATCATGATTAGCCTTAATTTTCAATAGGGCATCTTGATTTAGAAATGTATCCGATGACCTTGCCTCCAACTAACATGGACGCCATGGCTAAAATATAACATATATGTAGGGTTTCTTATAGAAGTCTATTGGAAAATTCTTAAAAAAACCAATTTCAAATGGTTACAACTTGACAACTAATTAAAATAATGATAAAGGATTTTCAGTTACTATTGAATGACCAGTTTTAAATTTGACTGCTAAACCTGTGTCAAAGAGACAACAACCCGACCATATGTCAGACAACAGCAGAAGGTCACAAATAGGTCTTCAATGCAGCGTGAATTTCTCGCACCCGGAGATGTCATTCAGCTGGCCCTCAAATAAATATATATACTAGTTCAGTGATAATGAACGCCATACTAAACTCCAAGTTATACACAAGAAACTAAAGATAAAAATAATACAAGACTAACAAAAGCCAGAGGCTCCTGACTTTGAACAGGCGCAAAATTCAGACTTTGTGATGCCTTAGAACTCCTCTACACACCTAAGAGCAATGTGTGTTTTTTGGTAAGATACACCTTTTGTTTTGTAGAAATATAAGGGTTAGGCCAATCACTATACATTTTCAATTTTCAACAATGGTTTTGACAATTCAACATTCGTTTTCAACATTTAATTTTCAGCAATAAACATTCGTTTTCAACATTAAACATTCGTTTAAACATCTAAAATTAGTTTCCAACATTAGATTTTCCAATTTTCAACAATGGTTTTCAAACTCAACATTCGTTTTTTAACATTCAATTTACAACATTCAACATTCGTTTTTCAATTTTGAGGAATGTTTTTCAAAATTCAATATTTCAGAGTATGTAAAGTGCGGATCATAAAATATCATTTTCACTGTATATGTCATACATTTCTGATGTAGCATGATAAATAAACAGACGAATTTTAAACTAGCAGGTAAGATGTTGTTGCAGAAAAATATTCATATCATCACAATTGTTAAAGTTGTATAACTTGCTGGTCGGTTTGAGCCAAGACCTTATTTTGACCTTTAATGGTATAATTTAATAAATTGTGACTCGGGTAAAGAGTTGTCTCATTGTCTCATATCACATCTTCTGATATATGTCTATCACTCAAACCGAAACGGGATGGGATAAAAAGGGATTAAAAAAAAGGCACTACTTTTCTAATGTATTTATATGGGTTAATTTTAGTGTTGTCAAATCGTACAGTGTTGATTAACCGGTTACTCGGATAGTCGTTCGACCGATTAACCCGGTAGTTTTAGTTCATGTTTGAGAGCATTCATGATTACCTTTAGTGCACTTCAAATGTTCGTTTTCATAATACGATGAATTAAAAAAAAAAGAAGAGAGAATGGAAAAAAGGAATATGTCAAAGAGACAAGAACCCAACAAAGAGCAGATATACATGTTATAAGGATTGTCTGTGAGGAATACTGGCGAATTTGGACTTTTAATAATCCAATACCACCGTATATACTATACCGAGCTAAAGTACGTTCACTATTCACTTTTCACTATTCAAAATTCATGAATAGTGAATTGTGTTTTTTTTGCACTTTTCACCATTCAAGTTTATTCAAATTGAATAACTTCAATCTCTTCTTGTATGTCCTGGATATATAAAAAGAAGATGTTGTATGATTGCCAAGGAGACAACATTCCACAAGAGTCTAAATTACACAGAAATTAACAGCTACAGGTCATTGTACGGCCTTCAAATATGAGCACAGCTCATACCACATAGTTAGTCACCGAATACTAACACGGCCTAATTAATGAACAAAAAATGATAAACTCATCGAATGAATACAAATAGAAATACATGTAACAAAAAACATAGAGTAGAAACCGTGGACAGATATACGCGTACATCCCAACAACAAAAAAGACACTAAGTTCAGTTCTGAGAGTACTCGCAGCTACTGGCAGCTAGTTCAAAGCCAATAACAACTAATAAAAAAATCATACATCTAAGACTTTAATGATTTCACATCCAACATAGATTTAGTGAAAATTCATCATAAACAGTTCGAGAAAAACATGACCTTGTATTGCACAGAAATCGACAGATTGAAGATCCATGAAAGGGCAATAATATTTAGTTTTCTTTTTATTTACTGATCACAAAATCAACATAAATACCAATAAAAACAACATTCAAAGATCTGATGACGATTCTGTATCGGTAACTTTTTAGAATACGTTTATTCAAAAGGGGGGACCTTTTTCGTAACTTCAAGATACCAAGGTGTTTTTGCAAGGTCGAAATTTCGGGATTGATCGTTTCGGGATCCGGGAATTCTTTAGTTGAATTTCGGTTTGTCGGATTTCAATATCTTTAAATGCGGGACCTCTGGATTTCATGTTTTAAAGTCCGTGATTTGGGATCTTCTTTAAAGGATCTCTAAAAAAAGTTGGTCTGTTTTGTGTAATATTTTTTAGAATTCGACGATTAAAATTTTATCAGCTTAAAACGTGGTGTGTTCAAATGATATGGTATTAATTAAAGTATGCAGCGATAGGATGTATGTTAGCATTGCCCCTTTTTATTTATCAATTGTATCCAAACTCCAATTTCGATCAATATACATGTATAATACATTTTATGCATATCTACATGCTAACGGCACAATTGTCGCACTTAAGTTGTAACATATATTTCGTAAAGGGGGAAAGGGAGGTGTCAACTTTTATTTATCAAGCAGTATTCTTATCATTCGTTCCCCCAGCATTACTCTATCGAGTTGTCCCCACCAAATGAAAGCCACCGGAATAACGAAACGCCTTACCTTGTGCCAGGAAGGGGCAAACTAATGATAATGTCACAAAGTGCCAATAATTCTTTTCTACATCTCATTATCCAATTTAATATAAATACTCTAATCTCATTTTTACACATTTAAGCATAAAACATAGAAAAATGAGGAACTATATAGTGAATAAAGTGCACAGAAAAATACTTCGAAAGGACGCTTCGATCGAGTTTTAAACCCTTGAATCCCCTAATTTTAGGTATATCCTATATTATATTCCATCTTCTATTATAACCTTTAGATATATAGGATATACCTGTAATTATGGGATGCAAGGGTTCAAAACTCAATTGTTGAAGTATTTTTTTATTAAGTTCGGCCGTTTTTTGTATTCGGGCGCTACAATACCCCTTAAATCGGATCTGTGCACTTTATTCACTATATAGGGGGTTCACTTTTCGGGTGCTCCCTAATACAGACCTCCTATTTTGGGTGGCTATTTTTGGGTGGCTATTTTCAGATTTTTCTTAAATCAATCCTAATTCTATCTTACTTTTGCGATATAGTTTTTTTCAAATGTGACGTCATTTTTGTGCTGATTCACAAATTCATGTTACGTAATTTTTGTGCATTTTCACCACTTCGTATGTGACGTTATTTTATGATTTTTTATGTTGAGGTCTGGACTAAGTCGGGTGTGTCTATTTTTCTGTGATGGAATGTATTCGGGTTTTGTTTTCTGTAATTAGTTAATACTTCAGTATCATTATGTATATCTTTTATATTCATTTGAAGAAATTTACTGTTTTGCAATAGCATACATTGTTCTATTAAAATAATATTAAAGGATGTTCTTATCCCAAGCATAAAAACATAGCCACAACCATTTTCTTCTGATCTTCAGTGCTGTTCAACTTTATACTTTCTTTCACTTTCGAGCTTTTTTTTTATCTGGGCGTCACTGGTGAGTCTTGCATGGACGAGGCTCATTTTTAATATTTTTTATATTTAACATTGCCATTGCGAGGTTTACTATGCCACAACACAAAGTTCAACCCGCCATTTTTATCCTTTAAAAAATGTCCTGTACCAAGTCAGGAAAATTACCATTGTTATGTTATAGTTCGTTTCTGTATGTGCAACATTTTAACGCTGTGTTTCCGTTGTGTCGTTTGTTTTCTCTTTTGAGTTCTTTGGTTCTTATAACGTGACTCTGTTCATTGATAGTTATCAAAAGTACCAGGATTATAATTTAGTACGCCAGACGCGCTTTTCGTCGCCATAAGACTCATCAGAGACGCGCATATCAAAATATTTATAAAGCCAAACTAGTACAAAGTTGAAGAGCATTTAAGGATCTAAAATTCCCAAAAAGTTGTGCCAAATACGGCTAAGGAAATCTATACCTGGGATATGAAAATCCTTTGAAAAATTAAAAGTTTTGTAAACAGGAAATTTATAAAAATGACCACATTATTGATATTCATGTGTTGGTTACCGGGCTGGTGATACCCTCGGGGACGAAACGTCCACCAACAGTGGCATCGAACCAGTGGTGTAAATAGTTATCAAAAGTACCAGGATTATAATTTAGTACGCCAGAAGCGTGTGTTTTCTGTTAAATTGTTTCTTAAAAAATTGTTACACGATGATGACTGCTGTACCCATATTTTTACTATTTGATTTATTGTGTCTGTTGAACGCATCATTGCGCTTCATATAACGGAAGTTGATGAGACTGACATCCATTAGCGCTATAAATTCAGGTTTAATCCACCATTTTCTACATTTAAAAATGACTGTACAAAGTCAGGAATATGACAATTCTGGTCCATTCGTTTTTGATGTGCTTGTTATTTGATATTGCCATGTGATAATGGACTTTCCGAATTGATTTTTCTCTGAGTTCAGCATTTTTGTGATTTTACTTTTTTAATGTTGAAAATAAATGGTGAATGTTGAATTTTTAATGTTGAAAACAAGTGATGAATTTTGAACCATAGAAGAAAATTGGAAATTTAAAACAAATTTCAAATGTTAGAAACGGACGTTGAATGTTAAAAACTGGATGTAGAAAAAGATTGTTGAAAACGAATGTTGAAAACTAATGTAGAGTGTTGAGTATGAATGTGGAAAACGAATGTGGAAAACGAATGTGGAAAACGAATGTAGAAAACGAATGTTGAAAACTTCTATAGATTGTTGAGTATGAATGTGGAAAACGAATGTTGAAAACTTTTATAGATTGTTGAGTATGAATGTGGAAAACGAAAGTTGAAAACTAATGTAGAGTGTTGAGTATGAATGTGGAAAACGAATGTTGAAAACTAATGTAGAATGTTGAGTACGAATGAAGAAAACGAATGTTGAAAACTAATGTAGAATGTTGAGTACGAATGAAGAAAACGAATGTTGTAAACTAATGTAGAGGTGTTGAGTATGAATGTCGAAAGTTGAAAATTGAATGTAAAACACGAATCTTGAGTTTTATAAACTAATTTTGAATGTTGGAAATGAATGATGACTGTTGAATGTTGAAAATTGAATGTTGAAAACGAATGATCAATTTTTAAAACCAATCTTGAAAATTGAAAATCATGTAAAAAAACTAATTTTGAATATTGATAACGGATTCTGAATGTTGAAAATGAAAGTGGAAATTTCAAAAACCATTGCTCAAAATTGAAAATTGAAGAAACTAATTTTAGATATTGATAACGAATATTAAATGTTGAAAACTAATTTTAGATATTGAAAACGAATGTTCAATGTTGAAAACGAATGGTAAATGTTGAAAACGAATGGAAAAAGTTGAAATTTGAACATAGAAAACAAATGATGAATTTTGAAATTTGTTGAAATTTGGATAATAAAAATGTTGAAAACTAATTTAGAATGTTCAAAACCAATGTTGAAAGTTGAAAATTGAATGTATGTTGAATTTTGAAAACAAAAACTAATCAAGAATGTTGGAAACCAATTATGAATTTTAAAAACGAAGGTTAATGTTGAAAATTCAATGTTGAAAACCAATGTTGAATTTTGAAAAACATTCCTGTAAATTGAAAATCGAATACTGAAAACTAATTTGAAAACGAATATTTAATGTTTGAAACGAATGTTGATTGTTGAAAATTGATTGTTTAAAAAGAATATAGAATTTTGAAAACCATAGCTCAAAATTAAAAATCTAATGTTGAAAACAAAATTTAGATGTTATAAAATACTGTTTAATGGATAACGAATAGTGAATGTTGATTTATGAATGTTAAAAATAAATAAGGAATTTTGAAAAGCATTGTTTAAAATTGGGAATCGAATGTTGTAAACTAATTATGAATGTTGAAATAGAATGTTAAATGTTAAAAAATGAATATTTAACACGATTATGAAATTTTGAAAAACATTCTTGAAAATGAAAATCGAGGTTGGAAACTAATTTTAGATGTTGAAAACGAATGTAAATGTTGAAAACCAATGTTTGTTCAAAATTTTATTTTTGAGACCATTGCTCAAAATTGAAAATCGAATTTTGGAAATTAATTTTAGATGTTGAAAACGAAACGAAGTTTAGATGATGAAAACAATGTAAAAACGAATGTTGAATTTTGAATGTTGAATCGAATATGTAATTTTCCATCGCTTAAAATTTTAAATCGAATGTTAAAAATTGAATCTTGAAAACTGTTCAAACTAAATAAAAAAAATAAAAAAATCAAAAGCGAATGCTGAAAACTAATTATAAATGATTAAAACGAATAATGAATGTTTGAAACGAATGTAGATAGTAGAAAATTGAATGTTGAAAAACGGATATTGAATTTTGAAACCATGATTGCTTCAAATAGAAAATCGAATTTTGGAAACTAATTTTAGATAGTGAAAACGAATGTTGACAATATTGAAAACGAAAATTCAATTATGAAAACCATTGCTCAAAATTGTAAATCGAAGATTGGAAACTAATTTTAAATGTTGAAAACAATATGAAATGTTAAGAACGAATGGTGAAGGTTGAATGTTAAATGTTAAAAACGAATGGTGAAGGTTGAATTTTAAATGTTGAAACGAATGATGAATTGTGAAAACTGATGATGAATGTTGGAAATAAGTCGTCTAAGGGATATTAAAAACTAACGTTAAATGTTGAAAATTGTATGTTAAAATCAAATAATGAATTTTGAAAACAGTTGTTCAAAATAGAAAATCGAATGTTGGAAACTCATTTTGAATTTTGGAACGGATGTTATTCGTTTTCAACTTTCAACGTTCGTTAATCGTTGAAGGTTGAAAACGAATGCTCAATTTGAAAAAAAAATCTTATTAAAATTGAAAATCGAATACTGAAAACTAATTTTTAATATTAAAAACGAATATTGAATGTTTGAAACGAATGATGGATTTTTTGCTCAAAATTGAAAATCTAATGTTGAAAACAAAATTTAGATGTTATAAAAGACTGTTAAATGTTGATAACGGATAGTGAATGTTGAAAACAAATAAGGAAAAGCATTGTTTAAAATTGGGAATCGAATGTTGTAAACTAATTATGTATTTGAAAAACAATGTTGAAAGTTGAAAATTGAATGACGCGATTATGGAATTTTGGAAAACATTCTTGAAAATTGTAAATCGAAGTTGGAAACTAATTTTAATTAGTTAATACTTCAGTTTCATTATGTATATCTCTTTCATATTCATTTGATAAAATTTACTGTTTGCAATAGCATGAATTGTTCTATATAATAAGAATGTTCTTATCCCGGGCATACAAACAATGCCGTATTTGGCAAAACCTTTTCAACTTTTGATCTTCAGTGCTGTACAACTTTGTACTTTTTTCACTTTCGATCTTTTATATCTGGGCGTCACTGGTGAGTCTTGTGTGGACAAGACGCGTTTTTGGCGTATTGAATTTTAAACCTGATGCTTTTTGTTATCTATTAATCATGCTTTTCTTTGTCTAATATGTTCTCCTTTTAATTTGTATTGTAGTCCTGTAATATTTTGTTGTCATTTCAATGTTATATTTAACTTTACCATTAAAGTGCGAGGTTTGGCATGCCATAAAACCAGGTTCAACCCACCACTTTTATTCCCCTTTAAACGTGTCCTGTACCAAGTCAGGAAGATGGCCATTGTTATAATTTTGTTCGTTTCTGTGTGTGTTGCATTTAAACGTTGAGTCATTTGTGTTTTCTCTTATTTTTGAGGTATTGAGATAAGACGTGGCACAGTACTTGTCTAACCCAAATTCATGAAGAAAACAATGTAAGAAACGAATGTTGAATTTTGAATGTTGAAACGAATATTAACATAAAATTATTGAATGTTTAACAATTATGGAATTTTAGAAAATCGAAGTTTGAAAACTAATGATTGATGTTGAAAACGAATGTGAAATGTTGAAAACGAGTGTTGATGGTTGAAAATTAAATATTGAAAACCATTGCTCAAAATTGAAATTCGAAAATTGGAAAAAATGTTAAATGTTGAAAACGAATCGTGAATGTTGAATTTTAAACGTTGAAACGAATGTTAAATTTTGAAAACCATTGTTGAAAATTGGAAATCGAATGTTGAAAACGAATGTAAAATGTTGATAAAGAATGTGGAAAGTTGTAAAAAGAATGTTTAAAAATCATTTTTAAAAATTGAAAATCGAATGTGGAAAACTAATTTTTAATGTTGGAAAACGAATGTTGACCAAATGTTAAAAAAATAAAAAAATCTTACAATTGAAAACGAATTTTGAAAAATAATTATGAATGTTAAAAACGACTAATGAATGTTTGAAACGAATGTTGATAATAGAAAATTGAAGGTTGAAAACGAATATTGAATTTTAAAACCATTGCTCAAAATTGAAAATCGAAGATTGAAAACTAATTTTAAATGTTGAAAGAATATTTAATGTTAAAAACGAATGATGGATTTTGAATTTTGAATGTTGAAACGAATGATGAATTTTAAAATTTAAAAATTAGAATGTTTCATAATGAAGATGAAATTGAATTTTAAAAATCATTTTTAAAAATTGAAAATCGAATGTGGAAAACTTATTTTAAAATGTTGGAAACGTATTTAAAAAGATTAAAAAATGAACGTTTAATGTTGAAAATTGTATGTTAAAATAAAAAAATAATTAATTTTGAAAA
This sequence comes from Mytilus trossulus, assembly GCF_036588685.1. Lineage (NCBI taxonomy): Eukaryota > Metazoa > Mollusca > Bivalvia > Mytilida > Mytilidae > Mytilus > Mytilus trossulus. The sequence goes on from NC_086383.1 coordinate 46,896,511, forward strand.
CCATTCCTCAAAATTGAAGATCGAATGTTGAAAACAAATTACGGATGTTATAAAATATAACGCTGAATGTCGAAAATTGAATGTTGAAAACGATTTTTCAATATTGGAAACGAATATTGATTGTTTGAAACGAATGTTGATTGTTGAAAATTGAATGTTTAAACCTAACAATGAATTATGAAAACCTTTGCTTAAAATTGAAAATCGAATGTTGGAAATTAAAGGACAAGGTATGATAAGGGCTATTTTTGGCCCCCCTCCAAATAAGTTTATATTGATAATAATGATGGTCTTAGTGTAAAAGAAATGATTTTATTGTGTTCCGGTGAAAGGAAGGTTGCCTAGCAACGGTTTTTATTAAGAATGAAAATTATATCATATGAATTGCTTTATCAGTACAAATTTGAATATTTGCAAATAATATTGGTTGTCCAAGAACTTGAAGTCACAAATGAAAATATCCTTTGATTTTGTTAACTATATGCTTGAAAACAACCTTGGCAACAGAAATGTTGGTTGTCTAGTAACGGTTACAAAATTGGTGCTTGAATTAAGCAGTGGTTTGAAGATTTTTCTCTCAATTTGTCTTTCATTCCAATACAAGTGTTGCTTAGCAAAAGCAAATCATGTTTGAATTAAAACCAACTACAAATCAATAAGTCATAATATTGAACAAATTAAATTGAATGTAATACAGATTGTCAAAGTGCATTTCAACCATGCAATAATAGGTTCTTTATTTTTTTAAGTATGAACTTAGTTATTTTTTATGAATATACTTCGTAATACGGTGTTACACTATAATATTAACATCTAGATTATCATTATTTTTTGGACGAATTGGATATCGAGTCCCACATCTTGCTTTAGCAACAGCAAACTTTTTTTTTTAAATTGTAGACCTTTGGTTGAGATCTCATAAACATGTATAACCCCGTCACATTTTTGCGCCTGTCCCAAGTCAGGAGCCTCTGGCCTTTGTTCGTCTTGTATTATTTTAATTTTAGTTTCTTGTGAACAATTTGGAAATAAGTATGGCGTTCTTTATTACTGAACTAGTATATATTTGATTAGGGGACAGCAGAAGGACGCCTCCGGTGCGGGAATTTCTCGCTACATTGAAGACCTGTGATGACCTTCTGCTGTTGTTTTTTCTATGGTCGGGTTGTCTCTTTGACACATTCCCCATTTCCATTCTCAATTATATCTTTGTTTCAATGTGACGGTCTTTTCATGAAAACAAGAATAAATAGGAGTTATTAATTTCAGATGAGTTAGAACAATTTTTAAAGATACTTAACAGTTAATGGAATGAATGAGACGTGACTTGTACCACATACAGACATTTTATGGAATAAAATGTCTCATACAGGCAATTACGAATTAATATGATGTAGGGGTTGGAATGTGAATGTGAATGGTGAATAAGAAACGACTTACCAAGGCAAAAGGGGGATATAAATCATTTTTGGAGTTATTAACGAGGCATTATTTGACCTAAGAAATTAATCATATTGTGCATTAAAGAAAATGGCATAGCCTGTAAGAACATATATGGTTTAAGGGTTGGACAATCAATTAATTAATTGGACCTTAAGATCAACGGTAAATGTCATAATGATATTATACAAATACAGCCTTTGTATGCGGTCGATACAAGGATATATAAACCTGAAAGAAGTATATTGACTGAGGACGAAGTCCGAGGTCGATATACTTCTTTGGGTCGATATATCCTGTATTGACCTCATACACAGGCTATATTTGTTATATTATTAATTTCCGACCATATTTGTATCAAAATCGTCATTTAGGATTATTGGAATTTTATAGATATTACATTTTCTCTAATTCTATGGAAATTTATCCCTTTCCGAACCCATTGTATAAAAAAGTTTAATCAACGTGTGGTTGCTGGTGATCTCAAAAGATGATTGGATGATTTTAAGGGTCATGACCTTTTTAGCTAACTGGATGAATCAAAATTTGATAACAGGTGTTAATGAAATTGACAACTTCGTGCAATCTGAAAGGCACTCAAAGGGGATTTTCGGTTAACAAAAAAAGAAAATGTCTTTTTAATCATTAGAGAAACAGATTCTCACATATTTACTCGTGGATTATCGGATTTATCCAATCTCGGTAGTTAAATTATAAATTTTAAAGTCCTCGCCGAGGCGGCTCGGACTTTAAAATTGATAATTTAACTATCTCGATTGGATAAATCCGATAATCCACTGGTATCAATGTAAGAATCTATATGTCTCCTTGACAGTAACAACATATTAGTTGTTATTTCATTTCCTTTTTTTTTTTTTAACATCTTATGTATTTAAAGATTTTTTTGTCAAATAATCGATGACAGATATCATGTGTTATAAAACGTTAAACAATATCTTGAAATTCAGTACATGACGTCACAAAGTATATCGGTTTTTAGATATTCTAAAAATAACCGTGCGATATGCTTTTTGCAAGTCAATCTGCTTTTTGCTATCCGCCGTTTTTTCTCTACCTTCGAAAATATAGTTTAACATGTGACTATCTCTAAACGAATCAAATTTGTTAAAATATACGAATTAATAATATTAACTGTTAAACTGGTATGATTTCTGAGTCATTCACTGTATGCCAAATATCATAAGTCAATGTATAAAAACTAAATAAGTGTAGGACAAGTGTGTATGAGAATAAAATTCCAAAAAAGTAGAAAAATAGTTATGTTTTATCATAATATATCCATTCAATTCATCTTGGAAAATTGAAAAAGACAAGTGAGAACTGACTCAAGAATAAACTGATGTTTATTTCACGAGGAAATAGACTATGGTTTGAATGGTTTTACAGTAGTAATATTGGGGCCCTTTATAGCTTGTTGTTCGGTGTGAGCCAAGGTCCCGTGTTAAATACCGTACATTGACCTAAAATGGTTTACCTTTATAAATTGTTAGTTGGATGGAGAGTTGTATCGTTGGCACTCACTATGGAACCTTTTTGTTATCTGTAATAAAGATGTGGATACTGGCAATGACAAAAAAGGGTTTCACTTTCCTGTCTGTGTCAAATGATTTGTGAAATATCACGTTAAATGCATGTATGTGATTATTTGCATTTTGTATTTTTTAGTGTTTTTTTTATGGTTTTTGTAATTTGTTTATCAAAATGAAATACAGTTATAATTGGCCGTTGAAGGTTGTCGCCTGTTTACGCATGCTGCGTTTGTTTGCAACTAGTAAGGAACCTTTTCAGTGGTTACTGTGGTTCATACGTGTTCCTCGTTTCTTCTTTTTTCTAATATTTAGATTAAACCGTTGGTTTACCTGTTTGAATTGCTACATTAGTCACTAGTGTGACCTTGAAAGCTTGCTGGTCGGTGAAAGTCAAAGCTCTGTGTTAAAGGTCGTACTTTGAACTTTAATTATTTACTTTTAACATGTTGTTTTCTGATAGGAGAGTAGTATCATTGGCACTCGTACCACATCTTCTTATTATCAGTTATATGGCCGTAAGCCGAGTCCCCTATGAATTTTATTCACAGTAGTTAACCGTATAACGAATTTATCGGACGCTGGAGTTTTTTTGCGGCGTTTTGTTGAAAAATAAACAATGAAACACAACAACATTAATAGATGACGTCTCCATTAACGTCATGAACCCCATATGAAACTTACTAACCCCATACGGTCACCACATGACGGCGTCACAACGTAATAAATCATCTGTGGTCCGATGATTTTATATATGTTGCAAAAGTTATTTCTTTTGGGTTGATGTGTTTGCGCGGATTCATATAAGATGGCTTCTCACAGTACATGTATGCACCCTTTTATTAATTCATTGTACACTCAAATAAATATAATAAATGAATCAAAACGCCTGATATCGTTGGTTCTGACACTGGCCTGGTCACACCTCAGACTTGAAAATTGGTACATTATATTTGCTGATTTCTGGGGATTGAAGGGTCCAAAACTCGATCATAGCGTGCTTATAGAAGTCTTTTTTATTAGGTTCGACCGTTTTTGGTATTCGAGCACTCCAATACCCCTTAAATCGGAGCTTTGCACGATGTTCACTAAATAGGTTTTGTTCCACTTTCTATCACCTTTCTAAGTTTATTTTGGAATGTAGAAAGGGATTCAAGTGTTCAAAACTCGATCATAACGTGCTTATAGAAGTCTTTTTTATTAGGTTCGGCCGTTTTTGGTATTCGGGCGCTCCAATACCCCAAAATCGGATATGTGCACTATATTTTCTATATAGGTTTTGTTCCCCGTTCTATTTCCCTTCTTATGATATATAGGATATACCTGTAATTAGGGGATTGAAGGGTTCAAAACTCGATCATAACGTGCTTATAGATGTCTTTTTTATCAGGTTTGGCCGTTTTTGGGATTCGGGCACTCCAATACCCCTTGAATCGGATCAGTTCACCATATTCACTATATAGGTTTTGTTCCCCCTTAAGTTGGAAGAGATCTCATCAAGGAAGTGTGTAAAGATGTACTTGGTAGAAAAACTAACAAAGAGAAATATTGGATGTCACATGGAAAGTGGGATAAAGTAGAAGAGAGAAGGAAAATGAAGGAAAAAGTAAACAACACACAAGGGCTCAGAAACATGATACAACTTCATCAACAAAGAAGTGAAAAAATGTTGTAGGAAAGAGAGAATTTGTAAATGATCTAGCAACTGAAGCAGAATTTGCAACATATAAAGGCGACATCAATACCTTGTACGATATCACCAAAACCCTTAGTAGAAGTAAAACAGCTAAGTCTAAACCAGTAAAGGATAAAGATGGAAAAGTTCAAACCAATCTTAATGAACAGATGGAATAAATAATTTCTCAATGTCCTGAATAGACCAGAACCTGACCAACCAGTAATAGTAGAGCCAGCTGGGGTAGATTTAAACATAAAAATAGATAACATCAAGAAATATGAAGTGAAAAAGGCCATCAAAGCACTCAAAAATGGAAAATCTGCAGGCATAGATGAAGTTTTCAAATTTTGAGGGAATGACATAATCGACTACATATACAAACTCCTGAATAAGATCTGGCAGGAAGAAAAGATACGAACAGAATGGTTAAATGGTTTGTTTGTGAAGCTGCCAAAGAAAGGTGATTTAAGGCTATGTGAGAATTGGAGAGGCATAACACTTCTATCAGTAGCTAGTAAAATACTGTGTAGAATTAATCTCAACCGAATTAAAGATACAATTGATCAGGTACTGAGAGACGAACAAGCAGGTTTCAGATCAAACAGAAGCTGCATTGACCAAATGTCAACACTACGTACCAGCATTGAACAATCTAACGGTAGAATAGCAATCATCCCTCTACATCAACTTTGTCGATTTTGAAAGGGCATTTGATAGTGTCAACAGAGAAGGGCTGTGGCAACTGCTAAAGCTTTATGGCATACCAACAAAAATTGTAAACATGATCAAGGCGTTTTATGAGGATTTCACAGTACAGGTGATACATGAATCATCATTCACCAATCCTTTCCATGTAAATACTGGTGTAAAACAAGGCTGCCTACTCTCCCCTACACTATTCTTGATAGCTACAGACTGGGTAACAAAGCAAGCACTAGACAATACACCAAGAGGTATACAGTGGAACTTCGCACAAAGGCTAGAAGACCTAGATTTTGCAGATGATCTGGCTCTGTTATCTCACCGTTTGACAGACATGAGAGACAAAACCACCGAACTTTATGAAACAGGAAAAAAACTAGGGCTTAAAAATCAACATCAAAAGACAAAAATTATGAAAGTAAAGACAAGAAAAGGAGGAACAGTGTCGATTTAAGGAGAAGATATTGAAGAAGTAGATCCGTTTACTTATTTCGGAAGCAACATGGATAGCACTGGTGAGACAGATGCAGACATCGGAACAAGAATAAGTAAAGCTCGACAAGCCTTTGCTATGCTGGAGCCAGTTTGGAAATCGACAGCATTTCCAGAAAACACCAAAGTTCGTATTTTTAACACCAATGTTAAATCAGTTCTTTTTTATGGGCAGAGAACTGGAGACTTACAAGCAGGGGTACAACATCAAATCCAGGGTTTTATCAACAAATGCCTGCGCCAAATTTGTAAATTTTGGTGGCCAGAAACCATTAGTAACAAATGCTTATGGGAAAGAACCAACCAGGAACCAGCAACTAAACAGCTAAAGAGGAGAACTTGGCAATGGATTGGGCATACTTTGAGGAAACCATCACTAGACAAGTATTATAATGGAAGATAGTTCTAAATAGAGTAAAATGGAAAGCGACTGTTGCAGCCCTATGTTCCTTAAGGAGCGAAGAGGATTAAGTCAAGTTCTATTACCTTTCTTATGATATATAGGATATACCTGTTATAAGGGGATTCAAGGGTTCAAAACTCAATCATAACGTGCTATACAAGGACATCGAAGCCCAGGAAGACAATTTCACAGCTGGAGAAGATCAAGGCACAAAGAGCCGGAGGAGATTGGATATACCTGGAGCGAGGCTAAAATGATAGTCAAAACTCCATCATAACGTGCTCATAGAAGTCTCGGTTCGGTCGTTTTTGGTATTCGGAGGCTCCAATACCCCTTGATTCGGATATGTGCACTATATTCACTATATAGGTGTTGTTCCCCCTTCTATTACCTTTCTTAGGATAGTTGGATATACCTGTAATTAGGAGATTCAAGGGTTCAAAACTCAATCATAACGTGCTTTTTTCTTAGGTTTGGCCGTTTTTAGTATTCGGGCGCTCCAATACCTCTTAAATCGGATATGTGCACTATATTCACTATATAGGTTTTGATCCCTTTTATTACCTTTCTAAGGTTATATAGGATATACCTGTAGTTATGGGATTTAATGTTTTTAAACTCGATCAGAACGTGCTTATAGATTTCTTTTTTATTAGGTTCGGCCGTTTTTAGTATTCGGGCGCTCCAATACCCCTTAAATCGGATATGTGCACTATATTCACTATATAGGTTTTGTTTCCCCTTCTATTACCTTTCTTATGATATAAAGGATAAACCTGTAATTATGGGATTCAAGGGTTCAAAACTCGATCATAACGTGCTTATAGCAGTCTTTTTTATTAGGTTCGGCCGTTTTTGGTATTCGGGCGTTCCAATACCCCTTAAATAGGATCTGTGCACTATATTAACAATTTAGGTTTTGTTTTCCCTTCTATTACCTTTCTTAATATATATTTATGATATAACTGAAACTAGGGGATTCAAGGGTTCAAAACTTGAACATAACGTGCTTACAGAAGTCTTTTTAATTAGGTTTGGCCGTTTTTGGTATTCGGACGCTTAAATCGGAGCTGTGCACTATATTAACGATATAGGTGTTGTTCCCCCTTCTATGACCTTTGTTAGTACAGTTGGATATACCTGTAATTAGGAGATTCAAGGGTTCAAAACTCGATAATAACGTGCTTATAGAAGTCTTTTTTATTAGGTTTGCCCGTTTTTAGTATTCAGGCGCTCCAATACCCCTTAAATCGTATCTATGCACTATATTCACTTTAAAGGTTTAGTTCCCCGTTTTATTACATATCTTAGGATACAGAGGATATACCTGTAACTAAGGGATTCAAGGGTTCAAAACTCGATCATAACGTGCATATAGAAGTTTATTTTTATTAGGTTCGGCCGTTTTTAGTATTCGAGCGCTCCAACACCCCTTAAATCGGATCTGTGCACAATATTCACTATAAAGGTTTTATTGCCCCTTCTATTACCTTTCTTATGATATTGTTACGCTGCCTCTCTGGCGTTAGAGTCGGGCACCAGAGATAACAGGGTTACATAAAAAGGAACCTATTAGAGGTCGAGAAAGGTGTCTTAATTTAAACCACCGATCTAAACCCGAAATAGGACGAAGGAATTATATACCAATAAAGGTGTATTAATGCGCTATTGTAGTCCTGTTTTCATAAGTATTATTAAAATAAAAATAGAATAATAATGAAGTTCAACATTTTATTAATGAGATAAAATACTGGAACGAGTCTGGACTATCGGTGCTGTCACTGGTCAGTGCCCCCGGGTATGGTTGCATGGTCTTACAATTATTCACGAGAGTGAATACTACTCATAAACTATATATTTATAGCTTTTCTTTAACACAAATCCTTAATATCAAGGTTTCAATCATAGTTATATAATGACTCTTATTAAACAAGATCAAAAGCCTTGTTCTTCATCAAACTGTTATATTAAAAACATATAAATATATATATGTTCTTCAATTAACTATCTTTGTTACTATATCAATAGTCACGGTTATATTTTCATTAATTTATATTATACACATCTGAATCTCCAAATCTGGTGACAAAAATATTTAGTCACCGTCACCCGCAAGTATAGTCACCGTCACCGATATTATAGTCACCGTCACCGAGATTTAATCACCAGGACTTAGATTTGTCACCGTCACCTTTAATAAACTATAATTATATAATATATTTCACAATACTAACTTTTAAACTCATTACATCCGACATAATTGTATTTTAGTTTATCTATCTATTTCATACGACTCTTTCCACAAGTTTGAGCTATCTCCCTTGACGCAGTCAACCACACGTATTTATATCCTTAATTGACCAATGAGAATTGAGCTTATATAAAGACGTCCAATCACGAGCCATCACTCTTCTTAGGGAAATTCCCTTAACGGTGACAAAATAGTAAACAATGCCATGTTCTTCACGAATAAATATAGTTTAAGTATTTAAAATGCAACTAAAAGTTTGGAAAACTTTTGTAATGGATACAAACAGATACAAACTACTGTATATAGCAATCGAAAGTCAACAAATAACGAGCATTATAACCAATACACATCAAACATGTAAGTATCACCTAGATCGGTGACCAACATTGAAAATCGGAACGAGAGTTATTTACAGTCTTTAACTGTTCCGAGAAATTAGCAATCATACACAAAAGAAACCCAAACATAACGAATTATAAGATGTAAAATTATGCCGACATGAATCACCATTTAATTATTATTTACAGCCGTAAACAAAAATCTATGGCCTACTTTCATTTTCCAACAGTACGAGAATAAACATCATCTGTCTCAAAAACAATGATACTCAGTTTTAAATCATACAAATTAATAGTTTTATATATACAAAAATAAGCCTTTCCTGACTTATCAAACACATTCGATAACCAACTTCTGATCATGGATCATAACAACAACATACATGCATATTAGAAACTGAATAGCTACGGGGAGCCGGCATAACATTGCCCCCTTCCTTAAGGATTTGGTCCCCAAATATATGAGCTTAGTAAGCTTATTGATACAGCTTAAGAAAAACTCATCAAAGTAGCTGTATTTTTTTTTCTTCAGCTGACAGTATGCCTGTACTATGTGGATTTAACAACAACGATATCATTTCATTCCCAAGATAAATTTTACTAAACATATTAGCAACAAACATCAAACTACAACAAATTTAACAACAAAGTCTAAAAACTACTGAGTCTGCATGCACATAAGTCATTCAATCTCTCCTGTACTATGGAAACAAGCCCTGACAGTTTGTAAAACTTTGCCTCCTGTAATAACTCATACAGATATATGTGTTCTCTAGGTAGATATCTTTTTTCTACGTTGCAATTGTTCCTTAAATAATTAAGAATGATCTTAAAGTGAGCTGGATCTCGGTCAAAGAAATACACGTTGTTTGATGGTCGGAATGGACTTAACGGTTGCAGCATTAATGCAAATACACATGAAGGATCTGCTCTGAGTGTGTTTTTACTTGTTTCTATCTTCATCCCTCCAACATTGAGGGTAAGTGTGTTTTCTTGTGTGTCCTGTAGGGACTGTAAGAAGGTCTCTACCAATTCTGTTTTAGCAGAAAATTCAACATTCCTGATTGGATCGATTTCGGTCTCTACAGGTTCTTCTACAACGTTCTCCGTATTTTGTGGTCTACTATCTGGAGTTGGTTTCTTTACTGTCCTTGAGGAGTTAGAAGAGCTAGACGACGTTCCTGACGATGTTGTTGAGGAGGAGGAACTCTTGTTATAGTTGTCTGCTTTCTCTAACGTCTTCACTTCAGTTTCTGATACATGCAGCTCGACTTCTTCCTCTAACAATTGGCTGCTTGTATTTCCCTCTACTTTATCTGCCTCTGGCTCTACCGATATGGTTATGGTTTCCCCATTCTCACTCATAAGATCTTGTAGTACGTCTTTTATTTTCTTCAGCCTTTGTTCTTTTGTCTCTGATGGTTTACAAATCTTTGCAGGAGTTGGCCCGGAGAGGTTGCTATTTTCTTTGTTCTCTTCTATGTCAGATCTATCAGTTCTTTTTCTCGATGTTTCCCTCAATGAGCTTCCTCTCTTCTTCCACTCTACTCCTTTATTAGTACCAGTGGTTCTATAGCTGGTTTCGCCCATCTCTGATTTGGCATATCTATTACGTCTGGGTGCCAGTTCGATCTCATTCCCATTACCATCTACTAATTTGATTTTCTTTGGCATTTCCTCAGTTCTAAACTTTTCAAAATCTTCTTCCGCCTCTTTTCCCCTACGTCCGGAGCTGTTCTGAAAGCATATCATCTGGCTTTCTAGAACCTTGCATCCATGGCTTGAATTCCGTCTTTGGAATAATTTCTTGCATTCTGGACACTTCCAGGCAAAGTCTGAGTGTCTTTCTAGTATGTGTCTCTCCAGGAACCACCTCTTATCAAATGTCATATCTTCACAGATAACACACATCCATTTACTCTATAATAGAATAAAATAACAATCATAAGAGAGAGATACATAATCATGGACTGATCATTATAATAATTTATATTTTTACAACTCAACAACGTATACAAAGAGTAGTAAAATAATTTAATTACCAGTAACGGTCATACCTATATATGTTTTGTTTTTTTTTTGTTTTTTTTTTATTCAATATTTAATCATATGTAATAATTATAGATATATATATATAAAAAGATAACCAACATGCATACAAAACAACTTTGATCAAAGAACAAAGTTAAACTAAATTTGATAATTATCGACTATGAAAACCAGGTTGGACCATGATCTCCCAAATAAGGTTTGAGTTTATCATGGTGAACCACTTTCGGTTTCATTCTTGGACCTAGCTGAATTCTATATAAGACGTCATTCAGTCGATGGGTAACAACAAATGGACCATGCCAAGGTCTCTGAAATTTTGGATTTACACCAACTTTCCGTTGATATTGGTAATACCAGACTGGATCACCAGGATTGAACAGCTTTAAATGAATGTTATGATCATAGTTTCTCTTCATAACATCACTAGCAACATTTAAATTGGTTCTCGCAAATTCATGAACAGTCAACAATGTATGTTCAAGATCATTTACAAAGTCAGAAATAGAACTTTTAGGAGTGTCAGGAGATTTACCAAACAATAAATCTACCGGTAGATTGATTTCACGTCCATACATCATTTTACAAGGTGACACACCCGTACTTTCGTGTTCAGCTGAACGATATGCCATCATTAGAATGGGCACAAATTTGTCCCAATCCTTTTGGTGGTTCGATACAAATGAAGACAACATATTTTCCAGGGTTCTCATAAACCTCTCAGCCATTCCATCAGACTGGGGTCTCATAACCGTGGTTCTTGTTTTGTCAATATCTATCAACTTGCAAAGTTCTTTAAACAGATGAGACTCGAAATTAGCCCCTTGGTCCGTATGTATTTGTAAGGGGACTCCAAAGATCGAGATAAAATTGTCTACTAATGCTCGAGCTACCACCTCTGCTTCCTGAGATTTTAGTGGAATGGCATGTACAAACTTAGTGAAGTAATCACCAATTACGAGTAAATAATTATTTCCCTGAATTGACCTAGGCAAAGGCCCCATTATGTCCATAGCAACCCTTTCTAGAGGCGCACCGACATTATATTGTCTCATAGGTGCTTTTGGCTTCCTATTTGGTCGCTTTCGTGAAGCACATACATCACATTTGTTACACCAATTCTCAACATACTTTCGTACTCCAAACCAAAAGAATCTTTGTCTAACCTTACTTAAGGTTTTCTTGATACCTAAATGACCACCAGTGACACTATTGTGTAACTGCTTGAGCACACTTTCTTTCAAATTTTCTGGAATTACTTTTTGCCAGGTGACCTTGTCCCCTTTTTCACTTTCCCATTTTCGACATAGAATACCGTCTCTTATCTCAAATGATTCAATTCTATTCCAGAAGTATTTGATAATCGGACTGAATTTTGATATTTCTGACCAAATGGGTTTGAAATTGTTTACTAGCCAATCTCTAATTATCTTTAGTACCGGGTCATTTTCTTGTTCATTTTCTAAATCAAAATCTATCTCAACAAATTGTGCATCGTGTATCGGAGATGACGAGCTCTGTTTTTGTTGGTCCAAATGATTAGGTGTCATACTTCGAGTTTTAACTACTCCTACCCGTTGGTTAATTATGTTTTCAGGGGTCTTTGATTTGCAAACATCCACTGATGTTTCTCCTGCAAATCCTCTTTTCCCTTTTATTTTCACGGACCTTTTCAAATTGGGAACATTTAAAGTTTCAGAACTACTTGATTTACGAGCATCATATGATGCCTTTAAAGCAAATCCACTTTCATCCTTCACTTTATCAGATATGTTCACACTTTCATTTTCATGTTTTGTACAGGGTTTAGAAGCGTTTAAATCGTCTGATCTATAACTAGCATAAAGTTCTGCTGCTTCATGTTTCTAACTAGTCTCTAGACGTTGACTACCTTCAACTTTAACGGCGCCTGTTAAAGTATTCGTATCATCAACCACAACTGACTTTACTACCACTTCTTTAGCTGAAATCTCGTTATTTATTTCAACCTCTCCTAAACCCACATTTGAAAATTTATTCTCAACTTTCGAGCAATATGAACAATCATCTGGACAAGGTTTACGACTCAATGCATCAGCATTTGAATGAATACGACCAGGGCGATGTATTATTTGAAAATCATATGCACCAAGTGTTTCCAACCAGCGGGCAAGCTGACCCTCAGGATTTTTGAAATTTACTAACCATCTAAGAGACCCATGATCTGTACGAACAGTAAAAGATCGACCATAAAGATAGTGATGAAAATTTTTAACTGCACGGACGATAGCAAGCAATTCTTTTCTGGTGACACAATAATTCCTTTCACTTTTAGAAAACGTTTTACTAAAATATCCAATCACTCGTTCTACCCCATCTTGGATTTGAGATAAAACAGCCCCCATTCCTACATTGCTAGCATCTGTATCAAGAATAAAACCACCATCATCCATTGGATAACCTAAGATAGGTGCAGATATTAACAACTTTTTCAGATGCTCAAACGAGCAATTACAAGCTTCTGTCCATTCAAATTTCTTACACTTCTCGGTTAATTGATGAAGGGGCTTTGCAATAGTAGAGAAATTTTCTACAAATCGACGATAATATGAACAAAGTCCGATAAAGCTACGTACATCTTTTACATTCTTGGGAGTGGGCCAATCTTGCACGGCCTTAATTTTTTCATCGTCAGTACTTATCCCTTCATGACTAACTTTATGTCCCAAAAAGGTTACTTCCTTTTGAAGAAGGAAGCACTTCTTAGGATGTAATTTTAAATTAGCTGATCTTAGCCTATCACAAACTTCACTTAAATTTTTGAGATGCTCATCAAAAGTTTTGGAGAACACAATAATGTCATCAAGATACACTAAGCATATCCTCCAAGTTAGACCAGAAAATATTTTCCCGACTAACCGCTCAAAAGTCGCGGGAGCCCCACATAGTCCAAAACATAGCACTTTAAATTGCCATAAACCACTACCAGGTATTGCAAAAGCTGTTTTCTCCCGATCTTTCTCATCTAAACCACATTGCCAGTAACCACTGCGCATGTCCAGAGTTGAGAACCACTTACTGCCGCTTAAAGCATCCAGAGTGTCCTCTATACGAGGAATCGGTTGGCTATCTTTTTCAGTAATATCATTAATTTTCCTAAAATCTATACAGAATCGAATACTCTGGTCTTTCTTTTTCGTGACCATGACCACTGGGGAACACCAAGCACTACTTGAAGGTTCTATGATACCCCTTGATGCCATGTCTTGTATCTCTTTCTCTGCCACCTCTCTCTTTGCCAAAGGAAGTCTATAAGGTTTAAGTTTGATGGGTTTTGCATTGCCCGTATTTATTTTATGGTTAACGATTTCAGTATGCCCAATATCAGATGGAGATTTTGAAAAAACATCTTGATAAGAACATAAAAACTCCCTTAACTTTTTGACTTCAATATTATCCAAATCTTTGGAACTTTTCTCAAATACACCCTTTAAATGATCAGGAATGTCCACTTTAGTGTTACTATCTGCACAATTGACCCGACTTACAGTACTCACTTCATACGTTTCTAAGTCAACAGGTTCAAAAGTACCCACAATTGTGTTTTTATAAACCTTGACCGGCTCTGAGCTAAAATTAGCAACTCTTAAAGGTATGATATTTGAATTTGGCTGAACTACTACTCTGGCTAACAACAAACCAGTTTTCTCAATAAACGACCTGTTTGTCTCCACAAGACCTACTTCATTAAATATAACCGGGCCACATGGAACTCCTTTTATTATCATTTCACTATCAGGCGGAATATCAACTGTTTCCGCAATTGAGATTCGACAACATGAGCTATCACCTTTATTTGTAAAACAGGTTATAAACTCATCCTTAATTCTCAGGCAACCTTTGCTACACAGAACATCAATACTATTAGTCATCAAAAAGTCCATACCAAGTATAGCCATATCTTTGATTTCAGCTAACAAAAACTCGTGTTTGAAAACATGTTTTCCTAATTTTATTTCTAAATTAACTTTTCCAATAAACTCTGAAACCTCTCCAGTTGCTGTTAATAAATTCATTCTGACTGGCATGACTTGAGGTCTATTCTCAAGTGCAAGGCTATCAAAGAAATCTTTTCTCAAAATGGAGACACTCGCCCCAGAATCAACCAACATATTTACAGACATAGAATTTATACTAGCAACTACAAAATATCCATTATCTTTTCCCCAAGAAACATTTGAAATAACTGTGTTGGGTCTTTTTATCGTGGTCGAGCCGCGACCCCCGCACTCGACGCTTGGTAGTTTTCCGAGCTGTGATAATTTTGGTTATTATTTCTATTCCCAAAATTATTTGATCCTCTTTGCTGACGTGAACCATTATTATTATTATTGGTATAACGTTGACTATTAGTATTATTTTTCTTTATAGCCCCTACATCATTTTGTAGATTTCGTATGCCTAGTTTTATTTCTTTTATTTCACTGGCCAATTTATTATCATCACTGTCACATGCATCAGCAGTTCTCACTGATCGCCCTTTTTGTCTATCTGCTAGTCTTAAAGCTTCAAGACGAACAGCAATATTTTCAGCTTCATATATCGTTTTTGGACCTACTTCTCTCAATCTTAGACGAATGTCAGTTTCAGTTATAGCGTCAATAAAGTAATCAAGCGCAAGGGTATCCCTGACAATAGGGGAAGTACCAGGATATGCTCGCCTTGTAAGTTTTTTAATTGCTTGTGCCAGTTCAGGCAAACTTTCGTTCCTTAATCTAACTCTAGTCTGTAGCTCAGCTCTAAAAACTTCTGAGCGATTTATAGAACCAAATCTGCTTTTAAGCATTGTCACTAAACATTCAAAGTCATGCCTTTCACCCTCTGTCATTTCATTTAAAAGAGCACGAGCGCTACCTGTTAGACTACTTGCCAACAATAAGGCTTTAGACCTTAAGTCCCAATCATTAATTTCCGCCAAAAGATAAAATTGTGTGAGATACTCTTCTAGATCGTCTGATCCGTCATACAGCTGAGGTTTAATTTTACATTTTATTTCAGGTTTAGCTCTGATGTTCTCAGTGAAATGGCTATTATTCAAATCTTGTTTATTATGTTTGGCTTCTCCACTCGCACTTATAGACGAACTATCATACCCCCTTCCCAAAATTGGAGTGGTTTTATTTGTTAAATGATGGTCAAATTTTGCCAACATACTGTCCATTTTCTCAGAAAAATCTGAAAGACATTTATCTACCATAAATTTCATTTCAACTTTAGCGTCAGCAACCCTTTTATCTGCTGCTACATTGTTTTCACTACTAGAAGCTATCACTTCATTCGATAGTGTTTCATTTACCTCATGTCTACTCCCAGTATTGGGACCGAACGTAACGATATTTGAATCGTCCATTTCTATTTTTACAACAACTTTAGATTTTGATATACAAACAATATTAGACTCTAATATATTGAGAGTGGTATCCCACCGCTGCCACCAATTGTTACGCTGCCTCTCTGGCGTTAGAGTCGGGCACCAGAGATAACAGGGTTACATAAAAAGGAACCTATTAGAGGTCGAGAAAGGTGTCTTAATTTAAACCACCGATCTAAACCCGAAATAGGACGAAGGAATTATATACCAATAAAGGTGTATTAATGCGCTATTGTAGTCCTGTTTTCATAAGTATTATTAAAATAAAAATAGAATAATAATGAAGTTCAACATTTTATTAATGAGATAAAATACTGGAACGAGTCTGGACTATCGGTGCTGTCACTGGTCAGTGCCCCCGGGTATGGTTGCATGGTCTTACAATTATTCACGAGAGTGAATACTACTCATAAACTATATATTTATAGCTTTTCTTTAACACAAATCCTTAATATCAAGGTTTCAATCATAGTTATATAATGACTCTTATTAAACAAGATCAAAAGCCTTGTTCTTCATCAAACTGTTATATTAAAAACATATAAATATATATATGTTCTTCAATTAACTATCTTTGTTACTATATCAATAGTCACGGTTATATTTTCATTAATTTATATTATACACATCTGAATCTCCAAATCTGGTGACAAAAATATTTAGTCACCGTCACCCGCAAGTATAGTCACCGTCACCGATATTATAGTCACCGTCACCGAGATTTAATCACCAGGACTTAGATTTGTCACCGTCACCTTTAATAAACTATAATTATATAATATATTTCACAATACTAACTTTTAAACTCATTACATCCGACATAATTGTATTTTAGTTTATCTATCTATTTCATACGACTCTTTCCACAAGTTTGAGCTATCTCCCTTGACGCAGTCAACCACACGTATTTATATCCTTAATTGACCAATGAGAATTGAGCTTATATAAAGACGTCCAATCACGAGCCATCACTCTTCTTAGGGAAATTCCCTTAACGGTGACAAAATAGTAAACAATGCCATGTTCTTCACGAATAAATATAGTTTAAGTATTTAAAATGCAACTAAAAGTTTGGAAAACTTTTGTAATGGATACAAACAGATACAAACTACTGTATATAGCAATCGAAAGTCAACAAATAACGAGCATTATAACCAATACACATCAAACATGTAAGTATCACCTAGATCGGTGACCAACATTGAAAATCGGAACGAGAGTTATTTACAGTCTTTAACTGTTCCGAGAAATTAGCAATCATACACAAAAGAAACCCAAACATAACGAATTATAAGATGTAAAATTATGCCGACATGAATCACCATTTAATTATTATTTACAGCCGTAAACAAAAATCTATGGCCTACTTTCATTTTCCAACAGTACGAGAATAAACATCATCTGTCTCAAAAACAATGATACTCAGTTTTAAATCATACAAATTAATAGTTTTATATATACAAAAATAAGCCTTTCCTGACTTATCAAACACATTCGATAACCAACTTCTGATCATGGATCATAACAACAACATACATGCATATTAGAAACTGAATAGCTACGGGGAGCCGGCATAACAATATAAAGGATATACCTGTAATTAGGGGATTCAAGGGTTCAAAACTTGATCATAACGTGATTAAAGAAGTCTTTTTATTGTTAGCTTCGGCCGCTTTTAGTATGCGGTCGCTCCAATACCCCTTAAATCGGATATGTGCACTATATTCACTATATATGTTCTCCTTTCTATTACC
Source organism: Mytilus trossulus (assembly GCF_036588685.1). Taxonomy (NCBI): domain Eukaryota; kingdom Metazoa; phylum Mollusca; class Bivalvia; order Mytilida; family Mytilidae; genus Mytilus; species Mytilus trossulus. The sequence continues at coordinate 46,914,575 of NC_086383.1, forward strand.
TTTCTTAAGATATATAGGATATACCTGTAATTATGGGATTCAAGGGTTCAAAACTCGATCATAACGTGCTTATAGATTCTTTTTTATTAGGTTCGGCTGTTTTTGGTATTCGGACGCATCAATACCACTTAAATCGGATCTGTGCACTATATTCAGTATATAGGTTTTGTTCCCCCCTTCTATTACCTTTCTTAGGATATATAGGATATATCTGCAATAAGGGAATTCAAGGGTTCAAAACTCGATCATAACGTGCTTATAGAAGTCTTTTTTATTAGGTTCGGCCGTTTTTGGTATTCGGGCGTTCCAATACCCCTGAAATAGGATCTGCGCACTATATTAACAATTTAGGTTTTGTTTCCCCTTCTATTACCTTTCTTAAGAAATATATAGGATATAACTGAAACTAGGGGATTCAAGGGTTCAAAACTCGAACATAACGTGCTTATAGAAGTCTTTTTAATTAGGTTTGGCCGTTTTTGGTATTCGGACGCTCCAAGGTTTGGCCGTTTTTGGTATTCGGACGCTTACATCGGAGCTGTGCACTATATTAACGATATAGGTGTTGTTCCCCCTTCTATGACCTTTGTTAGTACAGTTGGATATACCTTTAATTAGGAGATTCAAGGGTTCAAAACTCGATCATAACGTGCTTATAGAAGTCTTTTTTATTAGGTTTGCCCATTTTTAGTATTCAGGCGCTCCAATACCCCTTAAATCGGATCTATGCACTATATTCACTATGAAGGTTTAGTTCCCCGTTTTATTACATATCTTAGGATATATAGGATATACCTGTAACTAAGGGATTCAAGGGTTCAAAACTCGATCATAACGTGCATATAGAAGTTTATTTTTATTAGGTTCGGACGTTTTTAGTATTTGGGCGCTCCAACACCCCTTAAATCGGATCTGTGCACAATATTCACTATATAGGTTTTATTGCCCCTTCTATTACCTTTCTTATAATATATTGGATATACCTGTAATTAGGGGATTCAAGGGTTCAAAACTTGATCATAACGTGATTAAAGAAGTCTTTTTTTTTTAGCTTCGGCCGCTTTTAGTATGCGGGCGCTCCAATACCCCTTAAATCGGATCTGTGCACTATATTCACTATATAGGTTTTATTGCCCCTTCTATTAGTTTTCTGATGATATAAAGGATATACCTGTAATGAGGGGATTCAAGGGTTCAAAACTCGATCATAACGTGATTAAAGAAGTCTTTTTTTTTGTTAGCTTCGGCCGCTTTTAGTATTTGGCCGCTCCAATACCCCTTAAATCGGATCTGTGCACTATATTCACTATATAGGTTTTGTTCTCCTTTCTATTACCTTTCTTATGATAAATAGATATACCTGTAATTATGGGATTCAAGGGTTCAAAACTCGATCATAACGTGCTTATAGAAGTCTTTTTTATTTTGTTCGGCCGTTTTTTGGTATTCGGGCGCTCCAACACCCCTTAAATCGGAGCTGTGCACCATATATTCACTATATAGGTTTTATTGCCCTTTCTATTACCTTTCTTATAATATATAGGATATACCTGTAATTAGGGGATTCAAGGGTTCAAAACTTGATCATAACGTGATTAAAGAAGTCTTTTTTTATTTAGCTTCGGCCGCTTTTAGTATGCGGGCGCTCCAATACCCCTTAAATCGGATCTGTGCACTATATTCACTATATAGGTTTTATTGCCCCTTCTATTAGTTTTCTTATGATATAAAGGATATACCTGTAATTAGGGGATTCAAGGGTTCAAAACTCGATCATAACGTGATTATAGAAGTCTTTTTTATTTTGTTCGGCCGCTTTTAGTATTCGGGCGCTCCAATACCCCTTAAATCGGAACTGTGCACTACATTCACTATATAGGTTTTTTTCACCTTTCTATTACCTTTCTTATGATATATAGGATATACCTGTCATTATGGGATTCAAGGATTGAAAACTCGATCATAACGTGGTTACAGAAGTTTTTTTAATTAGGTTCGGCCGTTTTTGGTATTTGGGCACAGCAATACCCCTCAAGTCGGATTTGTGCACTACATTCACTATATAGGTTTTGTTCCCTCTTCTATTACAATTCTAAGAATATAGAGGATATACCTGTAATTACGGGATTCAAGGGTTCAAAACTCGATCGTAACGTGCTTATAGAAGTCTTTTTTATTAGGTTCGGCCGTTTTTTGGTAATCGGGCGCTCCATTACCCCTTAAATCGAATTTGTGCACTATATTCACTACATAGGTTTTGTTCCCCTTCTATTACCTTTCTTAAAATGTATAGGATATAACTGTAATTAGGGGATGCAAGGGTTCAAAATTCGATCATAACGTGTTTATAGAAGTCTTTTTTATACAGTTCGGCCGCTTTTGGTATTCGGGCGCTCCAATACCCCTTAAATCGGATCTGTGCACTATATTCACTATATAGGTTTTTGTTCCTACTTCTATTAACTTTCTTCGGATATATAGGATATACCTGTTACTATGGGATTCAAGGGTTCAAAACTCGATCATAACGTGCTTATAGATTATTTTTTTATTAGGTTCGGCCGTTTTTGGTATTCGGGCGCTCCAATACCCTTAAATCGGATCTGTGCACTATATTCACTATAAAGGTTTTGTTCCCCTTTCTATTACCTTTCTTATGATATACCTGCTACTAGGGGATTCAAGGGTTCAAAACTCGGTCATAACATGCTTATAGAAGTATTTTGTATTAGATTCGGCCGTTTTTGGTATTCGGGCGCTCCAATAGACCTTTAATTAGATCAGTGCAGTGTATTCACTATAAAGGTGTTGTTCTTCCTTCTATTACTTTATTATGACGTATAGGATATACCTGCTACTAGGGGATTCAAGGGTTCAAAACTCGACCATAACGTGCTTATAGAAGTCTTTTGTATTAGGTTCGGCCGTTTTTGGTATTCGGGCGTTCCAATACCCCTTAAATAGGATCTGTGCACTATATTAACAATTTAGGTTTTGTTTTCCCTTCTATTAGCTTTCTTAATATATATATAGGATATAACTGAAACTAGGGGATTCAAGGGTTCAAAACTTGAACATAACGTGCTTACAGAAGTCTTTTTAATTAGGTTTGGCCGTTTTTGGTATTCGGACGCTTAAATCGGAGCTGTGCACTATATTAACGATATAGGTGTTGTTCCCCCTTCTATGACCTTTGTTAGTACAGTTGGATATACCTGTAATTAGGAGATTCAAGGGTTCAAAACTCGATAATAATGTGCTTATAGAAGTCTTTTTTATTAGGTTTGCCCGTTTTTAGTATTCAGGCGCTCCAATACCCCTTAAATCGTATCTATGCACTATATTCACTATAAAGGTTTAGTTCCCCGTTTTATTACATATCTTAGGATACAGAGGATATACCTGTAACTAAGGGATTCAAGGGTTCAAAACTCGATCATAACGTGCATATAGAAGTTTATTTTTATTAGGTTCGGCCGTTTTTAGTATTCGAGCGCTCCAACACCCCTTAAATCGGATCTGTGCACAATATTCACTATAAAGGTTTTATTGCCCCTTCTATTACCTTTCTTATGATATAAAGGATATACCTGTAATTAGGGGATTCAAGGGTTCAAAACTTGATCATAACGTGATTAAAGAAGTCTTTTTTATTAGGTTCGGCTGTTTTTGGTATTCGGACGCATCAATACCCCTTAAATCGGATCTGAGCACTATATTCACTATATAGGTTCTCCTTTCTATTACCTTTCTTAAGATATATAGGATATACCTGTAATTATGGGATTCAAGGGTTCAAAACTCGATCATAACGTGCTTATAGATTCTTTTTTATTAGGTTTGGCTGTTTTTGGTATTCGGACGCATCAATACCACTTAAATCGGATCTGTGCACTATATTCAGTATATAGGTTTTGTTCCCCCTTCTATTACCTTTCTTAGGATATATAGGATATATCTGCAATTAGGGAATTCAAGGGTTCAAAACTCGATCATAACGTGCTTATAGAAGTCTTTTTTATTAGGTTCGGCCGTTTTTGGTATTCGGGCGTTCCAAAACCCCTGAAATAGGATCTGCGCACTATATTAACAATTTAGGTTTTGTTTCCCCTTCTATTACCTTTCTTAAGATATATATAGGATATAACTGAAACTAGGGGATTCAAGGGTTCAAAACTCGAACATAACGTGCTTATAGAAGTCTTTTTAATTAGGTTTGGCCGTTTTTGGTATTCGGACGCTCCAAGGTTTGGCCGTTTTTGGTATTCGGACGCTTAAATCGGAGCTGTGCACTATATTAACGATATAGGTGTTGTTCCCCCTTCTATGACCTTTGTTAGTACAGTTGGATATACCTTTAATTAGGAGATTCAAGGGTTCAAAACTCGATCATAACGTGCTTATAGAAGTCTTTTTTATTAGGTTTGCCCATTTTTAGTATTCAGGCGCTCCAATACCCCTTAAATCGGATCTATGCACTATATTCACTATAAAGGTTTAGTTCCCCGTTTTATTACATATCTTAGGATATATAGGATATACCTGTAACTAAGGGATTCAAGGGTTCAAAACTCGATCATAACGTGCATATAGAAGTTTATTTTTATTAGGTTCGGCCGTTTTTAGTATTCGGGCGCTCCAACACCCCTTAAATCGGATCTGTGCACAATATTCACTATATAGGTTTGATTGCCCCTTCTATTAGTTTTCTTATGATATAAAGGATATACCTGTAATTAGGGGATTCAAGGGTTCAAAACTTGATCATAACGTGATTAAAGAAGTCTTTTTTTTTTTAGCTTCGGCCGCTTTTAGTATGCGGGCGCTCCAATACCCCTTAAATCGGATCTGTGCACTATATTCACTATATAGGTTTGATTGCCCCTTCTATTAGTTTTCTTATGATATAAAGGATATACCTGTAATTAGGGGATTCAAGGGTTCAAAACTCGATCATAACGTGCTTATAGAAGTCTTTTTTATTTTGTTCGGCCGTTTTTTGGTATTCGGGCGCTCCAACACCCCTTAAATCGGAGCTGTGCACCATATTCACTATAAAGGTTTTATTGCCCTTTCTATTACCTTTCTTATAATATATAGGATATACCTGTAATTAGGGGATTCAAGGGTTCAATACTTGATCATAACGTGATTAAAGAAGTCTTTTTTTTTGCTTTTAGTATGCGGGCGCTCCAATACCCCTTAAATCGGATCTGTGCACTATATTCACTATATAGGTTTTATAGCCCCTTCTATTAGTTTTCTTATGATATAAAGGATATACCTGTAATTAGGGGATTCAAGGGTTCAAAACTCGATCATAACGTGATTATAGAAGTCTTTTTTATTTTGTTCGGCCGCTTTTAGTATTCGGGCGCTCCAATACCCCTTAAATCGGAACTGTGCACTACATTCACTATATAGGTTTTGTTCACCTTTCTATTACCTTTCTTAGGATATATAGGATATACCTGTCATTATGGGATTCAAGGATTGAAAACTCGATCATAACGTGGTTACAGAAGTTTTTTTTTATTAGGTTCGGCCGTTTTTGGTATTTGGGCACAGCAATACCCCTCAAGTCAGATTTGTGCACTATATAAAGTATATAGGTTTTGTTCCCTCTTCTATTACCTTTCTAAGAATATAGAGGATATACCTGTAATTACGGGATTCAAGGGTTCAAAACTCGATCGTAACGTGCTTATAGAAGTCTTTTTTATTAGGTTCGGCCGTTTTTTGGTAATCGGGCGCTCCATTACCCCTTAAATCGAATTTGTGCACTATATTCACTACATAGGTTTTGTTCCCCTTCTATTACCTTTCTTAGAATGTATAGGATATAACTGTAATTAGGGGATGCAAGGGTTCAAAATTCGCTCATAACGTGCTTATAGATTATTTTTTTGTTAGGTTCGGCCGCTTTTGGTATTCGGGCGCTCCAATACCCTTAAATCGGATCTGTGCACTATATTCACTATAAAGGTTTTGTTCCCCTTTCTATTACCTTTCTTATGATATACCTGCTACTAGGGGATTCAAGGGTTCAAAACTCGATCATAACGTGCTTATAGAAGTATTTTGTATTAGATTCGGCCGTTTTTGGTATTCGGGCGCTCCAATAGACCTTTAATCAGATCAGTGCAGTGTATTCACTATAAAGGTTTTGTTCTTCCTTCTATTACTTTATTATGACGTATAGGATATACCTGCTACTAGGGGATTCAAGGGTTCAAAACTCGACCATAACGTGCTTATAGAAGTCTTTTGTATTAGGTTCGGCCGTTTTTGGTATTCGGGCGCTCCAATACCCCAAAATCGGATATGTGCACTATATTTTCTATATAGGTTTTGTTCCCCGTTCTATTTCCCTTCTTATGATATATAGGATATACCTGTAATTAGGGGATTGAAGGGTTCAAAACTCGATCATAACGTGCTTATAGATGTCTTTTTTATCAGGTTTGGCCGTTTTTGGGATTCGGGCACTCCAATACCCCTTGAATCGGATCAGTTCACCATATTCACTATATAGGTTTTGTTCCCCCTTAAGTTGGAAGAGATCTCATCAAGGAAGTGTGTAAAGATGTACTTGGTAGAAAAACTAACAAAGAGAAATATTGGATGTCACATGGAAAGTGGGATAAAGTAGAAGAGAGAAGGAAAATGAAGAAAAAAGTAAACAACACACAAGGGCTCAGAAACATGATACAACTTCATCAACAAAGAAGTGAAAAAATGTTGTAGGAAAGAGAGAATTTGTAAATGATCTAGCAACTGAAGCAGAATTTGCAACATATAAAGGCGACATCAATACCTTGTACGATATCACCAAAACCCTTAGTAGAAGTAAAACAGCTAAGTCTAAACCAGTAAAGGATAAAGATGGAAAAGTTCAAACCAATCTTAATGAACAGATGGAATAAATAATTTCTCAATGTCCTGAATAGACCAGAACCTGACCAACCAGTAATAGTAGAGCCAGCTGGGGTAGATTTAAACATAAAAATAGATAACATCAAGAAATATGAAGTGAAAAAGGCCATCAAAGCACTCAAAAATGGAAAATCTGCAGGCATAGATGAAGTTTTCAAATTTTGAGGGAATGACATAATCGACTACATATACAAACTCCTGAATAAGATCTGGCAGGAAGAAAAGATACGAACAGAATGGTTAAATGGTTTGTTAGTGAAGCTGCCAAAGAAAGGTGATTTAAGGCTATGTGAGAATTGGAGAGGCATAACACTTCTATCAGTAGCTAGTAAAATACTGTGTAGAATTAATCTCAACCGAATTAAAGATACAATTGATCAGGTACTGAGAGACGAACAAGCAGGTTTCAGATCAAACAGAAGCTGCATTGACCAAATGTCAACACTACGTACCAGCATTGAACAATCTAACGGTAGAATGGCAATCATCCCTCTACATCAACTTTGTCGATTTTGAAAGGGCATTTGATAGTGTCAACAGAGAAGGGCTGTGGCAACTGCTAAAGCTTTATGGCATACCAACAAAAATTGTAAACATGATCAAGGCGTTTTATGAGGATTTCACAGTACAGGTGATACATGAATCATCATTCACCAATCCTTTCCATGTAAATACTGGTGTAAAACAAGGCTGCCTACTCTCCCCTACACTATTCTTGATAGCTATAGACTGGGTAACAAAGCAAGCACTAGACAATACACCAAGAGGTATACAGTGGAACTTCGCACAAAGGCTAGAAGACCTAGATTTTGCAGATGATCTGGCTCTGTTATCTCACCGTTTGACAGACATGAGAGACAAAACCACCGAACTTTATGAAACAGGAAAAAAACTAGGGCTTAAAAATCAACATCAAAAGACAAAAATTATGAAAGTAAAGACAAGAAAAGGAGGAACAGTGTCGATTTAAGGAGAAGATATTGAAGAAGTAGATCCGTTTACTTATTTCGGAAGCAACATGGATAGCACTGGTGAGACAGATGCAGACATCGGAACAAGAATAAGTAAAGCTCGACAAGCCTTTGCTATGCTGGAGCCAGTTTGGAAATCGACAGCATTTCCAGAAAACACCAAAATTCGTATTTTTAACACCAATGTTAAATCAGTTCTTTTTTATGGGCAGAGAACTGGAGACTTACAAGCAGGGGTACAACATCAAATCCAGGGTTTTATCAACAAATGCCTGCGCCAAATTTGTAAATTTTGGTGGCCAGAAACCATTAGTAACAAATGCTTATGGGAAAGAACCAACCAGGAACCAGCAACTAAACAGCTAAAGAGGAGAACTTGGCAATGGATTGGGCATACTTTGAGGAAACCATCACTAGACAAGTATTATAATGGAAGATAGTTCTAAATAGAGTAAAATGGAAAGCGACTGTTGCAGCCCTATGTTCCTTAAGGAGCGAAGAGTATTAAGTCAAGTTCTATTACCTTTCTTATGATATATAGGATATACCTGTTATAAGGGGATTCAAGGGTTCAAAACTCAATCATAACGTGCTATACAAGGACATCGAAGCCCAGGAAGACAATTTCACAGCTGGAGAAGATCAAGGCACAAAGAGCCGGAGGAGATTGGATATACCTGGAGCGAGGCTAAAATGATAGTCAAAACTCCATCATAACGTGCTCATAGAAGTCTCGGTTCGGTCGTTTTTGGTATTCGGAGGCTCCAATACCCCTTGATTCGGATATGTGCACTATATTCACTATATAGGTGTTGTTCCCCCTTCTATTACCTTTCTTAGGATAGTTGGATATACCTGTAATTAGGAGATTCAAGGGTTCAAAACTCAATCATAACGTGCTTTTTTCTTAGGTTTGGCCGTTTTTAGTATTCGGGCGCTCCAATACCTCTTAAATCGGATATGTGCACTATATTCACTATATAGGTTTTGATCCCTTTTATTACCTTTCTAAGGTTATATAGGATATACCTGTAGTTATGGGATTTAATGTTTTTAAACTCGATCAGAACGTGCTTATAGATTTCTTTTTTATTAGGTTCGGCCGTTTTTAGTATTCGGGCGCTCCAATACCCCTTAAATCGGATATGTGCACTATATTCACTATATAGGTTTTGTTTCCCCTTCTATTACCTTTCTTATGATATAAAGGATAAACCTGTAATTATGGGATTCAAGGGTTCAAAACTCGATCATAACGTGCTTATAGCAGTCTTTTTTATTAGGTTCGGCCGTTTTTGGTATTCGGGCGTTCCAATACCCCTTAAATAGGATCTGTGCACTATATTAACAATTTAGGTTTTGTTTTCCCTTCTATTACCTTTCTTAATATATATTTATGATATAACTGAAACTAGGGGATTCAAGGGTTCAAAACTTGAACATAACGTGCTTACAGAAGTCTTTTTAATTAGGTTTGGCCGTTTTTGGTATTCGGACGCTTAAATCGGAGCTGTGCACTATATTAACGATATAGGTGTTGTTCCCCCTTCTATGACCTTTGTTAGTACAGTTGGATATACCTGTAATTAGGAGATTCAAGGGTTCAAAACTCGATAATAACGTGCTTATAGAAGTCTTTTTTATTAGGTTTGCCCGTTTTTAGTATTCAGGCGCTCCAATACCCCTTAAATCGTATCTATGCACTATATTCACTTTAAAGGTTTAGTTCCCCGTTTTATTACATATCTTAGGATACAGAGGATATACCTGTAACTAAGGGATTCAAGGGTTCAAAACTCGATCATAACGTGCATATAGAAGTTTATTTTTATTAGGTTCGGCCGTTTTTAGTATTCGAGCGCTCCAACACCCCTTAAATCGGATCTGTGCACAATATTCACTATAAAGGTTTTATTGCCCCTTCTATTACCTTTCTTATGATATAAAGGATATACCTGTAATTAGGGGATTCAAGGGTTCAAAACTTGATCATAACGTGATTAAAGAAGTCTTTTTATTGTTAGCTTCGGCCGCTTTTAGTATGCGGTCGCTCCAATACCCCTTAAATCGGATATGTGCACTATATTCACTATATATGTTCTCCTTTCTATTACCTTTCTTAAGATATATAGGATATACCTGTAATTATGGGATTCAAGGGTTCAAAACTCGATCATAACGTGCTTATAGATTCTTTTTTATTAGGTTCGGCTGTTTTTGGTATTCGGACGCATCAATACCACTTAAATCGGATCTGTGCACTATATTCAGTATATAGGTTTTGTTCCCCCCTTCTATTACCTTTCTTAGGATATATAGGATATATCTGCAATAAGGGAATTCAAGGGTTCAAAACTCGATCATAACGTGCTTATAGAAGTCTTTTTTATTAGGTTTGGCCGTTTTTGGTATTCGGGCGTTCCAATACCCCTGAAATAGGATCTGCGCACTATATTAACAATTTAGGTTTTGTTTCCCCTTCTATTACCTTTCTTAAGAAATATATAGGATATAACTGAAACTAGGGGATTCAAGGGTTCAAAACTCGAACATAACGTGCTTATAGAAGTCTTTTTAATTAGGTTTGGCCGTTTTTGGTATTCGGACGCTCCAAGGTTTGGCCGTTTTTGGTATTCGGACGCTTACATCGGAGCTGTGCACTATATTAACGATATAGGTGTTGTTCCCCCTTCTATGACCTTTGTTAGTACAGTTGGATATACCTTTAATTAGGAGATTCAAGGGTTCAAAACTCGATCATAACGTGCTTATAGAAGTCTTTTTTATTAGGTTTGCCCATTTTTAGTATTCAGGCGCTCCAATACCCCTTAAATCGGATCTATGCACTATATTCACTATGAAGGTTTAGTTCCCCGTTTTATTACATATCTTAGGATATATAGGATATACCTGTAACTAAGGGATTCAAGGGTTCAAAACTCGATCATAACGTGCATATAGAAGTTTATTTTTATTAGGTTCGGACGTTTTTAGTATTTGGGCGCTCCAACACCCCTTAAATCGGATCTGTGCACAATATTCACTATATAGGTTTTATTGCCCCTTCTATTACCTTTCTTATAATATATTGGATATACCTGTAATTAGGGGATTCAAGGGTTCAAAACTTGATCATAACGTGATTAAAGAAGTCTTTTTTTTTAGCTTCGGCCGCTTTTAGTATGCGGGCGCTCCAATACCCCTTAAATCGGATCTGTGCACTATATTCACTATATAGGTTTTATTGCCCCTTCTATTAGTTTTCTGATGATATAAAGGATATACCTGTAATGAGGGGATTCAAGGGTTCAAAACTCGATCATAACGTGATTAAAGAAGTCTTTTTTTTTGTTAGCTTCGGCCGCTTTTAGTATTTGGCCGCTCCAATACCCCTTAAATCGGATCTGTGCACTATATTCACTATATAGGTTTTGTTCTCCTTTCTATTACCTTTCTTATGATAAATAGATATACCTGTAATTATGGGATTCAAGGGTTCAAAACTCGATCATAACGTGCTTATAGAAGTCTTTTTTATTTTGTTCGGCCGTTTTTTGGTATTCGGGCGCTCCAACACCCCTTAAATCGGAGCTGTGCACCATATATTCACTATATAGGTTTTATTGCCCTTTCTATTACCTTTCTTATAATATATAGGATATACCTGTAATTAGGGGATTCAAGGGTTCAAAACTTGATCATAACGTGATTAAAGAAGTCTTTTTTTATTTAGCTTCGGCCGCTTTTAGTATGCGGGCGCTCCAATACCCCTTAAATCGGATCTGTGCACTATATTCACTATATAGGTTTTATTGCCCCTTCTATTAGTTTTCTTATGATATAAAGGATATACCTGTAATTAGGGGATTCAAGGGTTCAAAACTCGATCATAACGTGATTATAGAAGTCTTTTTTATTTTGTTCGGCCGCTTTTAGTATTCGGGCGCTCCAATACCCCTTAAATCGGAACTGTGCACTACATTCACTATATAGGTTTTTTTCACCTTTCTATTACCTTTCTTATGATATATAGGATATACCTGTCATTATGGGATTCAAGGATTGAAAACTCGATCATAACGTGGTTACAGAAGTTTTTTTAATTAGGTTCGGCCGTTTTTGGTATTTGGGCACAGCAATACCCCTCAAGTCGGATTTGTGCACTACATTCACTATATAGGTTTTGTTCCCTCTTCTATTACAATTCTAAGAATATAGAGGATATACCTGTAATTATGGGATTCAAGGGTTCAAAACTCGATCGTAACGTGCTTATAGAAGTCTTTTTTATTAGGTTCGGCCGTTTTTTGGTAATCGGGCGCTCCATTACCCCTTAAATCGAATTTGTGCACTATATTCACTACATAGGTTTTGTTCCCCTTCTATTACCTTTCTTAGAATGTATAGGATATAACTGTAATTAGGGGATGCAAGGGTTCAAAATTCGATCATAACGTGTTTATAGAAGTCTTTTTTATACAGTTCGGCCGCTTTTGGTATTCGGGCGCTCCAATACCCCTTAAATCGGATCTGTGCACTATATTCACTATATAGGTTTTTGTTCCCACTTCTATTAACTTTCTTCGGATATATAGGATATACCTGTTACTATGGGATTCAAGGGTTCAAAACTCGATTATAACGTGCTTATAGATTATTTTTTTATTAGGTTCGGCCGTTTTTGGTATTCGGGCGCTCCAATACCCTTAAATCGGATCTGTGCACTATATTCACTATAAAGGTTTTGTTCCCCTTTCTATTACCTTTCTTATGATATACCTGCTACTAGGGGATTCAAGGGTTCAAAACTCGGTCATAACATGCTTATAGAAGTATTTTGTATTAGATTCGGCCGTTTTTGGTATTCGGGCGCTCCAATAGACCTTTAATTAGATCAGTGCAGTGTATTCACTATAAAGGTGTTGTTCTTCCTTCTATTACTTTATTATGACGTATAGGATATACCTGCTACTAGGGGATTCAAGGGTTCAAAACTCGACCATAACGTGCTTATAGAAGTCTTTTGTATTAGGTTCGGCCGTTTTTGGTATTCGGGCGTTCCAATACCCCTTAAATAGGATCTGTGCACTATATTAACAATTTAGGTTTTGTTTTCCCTTCTATTAGCTTTCTTAATATATATATAGGATATAACTGAAACTAGGGGATTCAAGGGTTCAAAACTTGAACATAACGTGCTTACAGAAGTCTTTTTAATTAGGTTTGGCCGTTTTTGGTATTCGGACGCTTAAATCGGAGCTGTGCACTATATTAACGATATAGGTGTTGTTCCCCCTTCTATGACCTTTGTTAGTACAGTTGGATATACCTGTAATTAGGAGATTCAAGGGTTCAAAACTCGATAATAATGTGCTTATAGAAGTCTTTTTTATTAGGTTTGCCCGTTTTTAGTATTCAGGCGCTCCAATACCCCTTAAATCGTATCTATGCACTATATTCACTATAAAGGTTTAGTTCCCCGTTTTATTACATATCTTAGGATACAGAGGATATACCTGTAACTAAGGGATTCAAGGGTTCAAAACTCGATCATAACGTGCATATAGAAGTTTATTTTTATTAGGTTCGGCCGTTTTTAGTATTCGAGCGCTCCAACACCCCTTAAATCGGATCTGTGCACAATATTCACTATAAAGGTTTTATTGCCCCTTCTATTACCTTTCTTATGATATAAAGGATATACCTGTAATTAGGGGATTCAAGGGTTCAAAACTTGATCATAACGTGATTAAAGAAGTCTTTTTTATTAGGTTCGGCTGTTTTTGGTATTCGGACGCATCAATACCCCTTAAATCGGATCTGTGCACTATATTCACTATATAGGTTCTCCTTTCTATTACCTTTCTTAAGATATATAGGATATACCTGTAATTATGGGATTCAAGGGTTCAAAACTCGATCATAACGTGCTTATAGATTCTTTTTTATTAGGTTTGGCTGTTTTTGGTATTCGGACGCATCAATACCACTTAAATCGGATCTGTGCACTATATTCAGTATATAGGTTTTGTTCCCCCTTCTATTACCTTTCTTAGGATATATAGGATATATCTGCAATTAGGGAATTCAAGGGTTCAAAACTCGATCATAACGTGCTTATAGAAGTCTTTTTTATTAGGTTCGGCCGTTTTTGGTATTCGGGCGTTCCAAAACCCCTGAAATAGGATCTGCACACTATATTAACAATTTAGGTTTTGTTTCCCCTTCTATTACCTTTCTTAAGATATATATAGGATATAACTGAAACTAGGGGATTCAAGGGTTCAAAACTCGAACATAACGTGCTTATAGAAGTCTTTTTAATTAGGTTTGGCCGTTTTTGGTATTCGGACGCTCCAAGGTTTGGCCGTTTTTGGTATTCGGACGCTTAAATCGGAGCTGTGCACTATATTAACGATATAGGTGTTGTTCCCCCTTCTATGACCTTTGTTAGTACAGTTGGATATACCTTTAATTAGGAGATTCAAGGGTTCAAAACTCGATCATAACGTGCTTATAGAAGTCTTTTTTATTAGGTTTGCCCATTTTTAGTATTCAGGCGCTCCAATACCCCTTAAATCGGATCTATGCACTATATTCACTATAAAGGTTTAGTTCCCCGTTTTATTACATATCTTAGGATATATAGGATATACCTGTAACTAAGGGATTCAAGGGTTCAAAACTCGATCATAACGTGCATATAGAAGTTTATTTTTATTAGGTTCGGCCGTTTTTAGTATTCGGGCGCTCCAACACCCCTTAAATCGGATCTGTGCACAATATTCACTATATAGGTTTTATTGCCCCTTCTATTACCTTTCTCATAATAAATAGGATATACCTGTAATTAGGGGATTCAAGGGTTCAAAACTTGATCATAACGTGATTAAAGAAGTCTTTTTTTTTTTAGCTTCGGCCGCTTTTAGTATGCGGGCGCTCCAATACCCCTTAAATCGGATCTGTGCACTATATTCACTATATAGGTTTGATTGCCCCTTCTATTAGTTTTCTTATGATATAAAGGATATACCTGTAATTAGGGGATTCAAGGGTTCAAAACTCGATCATAACGTGCTTATAGAAGTCTTTTTTATTTTGTTCGGCCGTTTTTTGGTATTCGGGCGCTCCAACACCCCTTAAATCGGAGCTGTGCACAATATTCACTATAAAGGTTTTATTGCCCTTTCTATTACCTTTCTTATAATATATAGGATATACCTGTAATTAGGGGATTCAAGGGTTCAATACTTGATCATAACGTGATTAAAGAAGTCTTTTTTTTTGCTTTTAGTATGCGGGCGCTCCAATACCCCTTAAATCGGATCTGTGCACTATATTCACTATATAGGTTTTATTGCCCCTTCTATTAGTTTTCTTATGATATAAAGGATATACCTGTAATTAGGGGATTCAAGGGTTCAAAACTCGATCATAACGTGATTATAGAAGTCTTTTTTATTTTGTTCGGCCGCTTTTAGTATTCGGGCGCTCCAATACCCCTTAAATCGGAACTGTGCACTACATTCACTATATAGGTTTTGTTCACCTTTCTATTACCTTTCTTAGGATATATAGGATATACCTGTCATTATGGGATTCAAGGATTGAAAACTCGATCATAACGTGGTTACAGAAGTTTTTTTTTATTAGGTTCGGCCGTTTTTGGTATTTGGGCACAGCAATACCCCTCAAGTCAGATTTGTGCACTATATAAAGTATATAGGTTTTGTTCCCTCTTCTATTACCTTTCTAAGAATATAGAGGATATACCTGTAATTACGGGATTCAAGGGTTCAAAACTCGATCGTAACGTGCTTATAGAAGTCTTTTTTATTAGGTTCGGCCGTTTTTTGGTAATCGGGCGCTCCATTACCCCTTAAATCGAATTTGTGCACTATATTCACTACATAGGTTTTGTTCCCCTTCTATTACCTTTCTTAGAATGTATAGGATATAACTGTAATTAGGGGATGCAAGGGTTCAAAATTCGCTCATAACGTGCTTATAGATTATTTTTTTATTAGGTTCGGCCGCTTTTGGTATTCGGGCGCTCCAATACCCTTAAATCGGATCTGTGCACTATATTCACTATAAAGGTTTTGTTCCCCTTTCTATTACCTTTCTTATGATATACCTGCTACTAGGGGATTCAAGGGTTCAAAACTCGATCATAACGTGCTTATAGAAGTATTTTGTATTAGATTCGGCCGTTTTTGGTATTCGGGCGCTCCAATAGACCTTTAATCAGATCAGTGCAGTGTATTCACTATAAAGGTTTTGTTCTTCCTTCTATTACTTTATTATGACGTATAGGATATACCTGCTACTAGGGGATTCAAGGGTTCAAAACTCGACCATAACGTGCTTATAGAAGTCTTTTGTATTAGGTTCGGCCGTTTTTGGTATTCGGGCGCTTCAATACCCCTTAAATCGGAGCTGTGCACTATATTCACTATATAGGTTTTGTTTCCGGTTTCATTAACTTTATTAAGATGTATAGGATATACCTGTAATTAGGGGATTCAAGGGTTCAAAGCTGGATTATAACGTGCTTATAGAAGTCTTTTTTTTTATTATCTTCGGCCGCTTTTGGTATTCGGGCGCTCCAATAACCCTTAAATTGGATCTGTTCAGGTTCGGCCGTTTATGGTATTCAGGCGCTCCATAAACCAGATATCCTATTAGTTAGTGCTATTATTAGATTTTATCGTGAAAACATTAAACAATCGTTTACAACATTTAAAAGTAGTTTCCAACATTGATTTTTAATGGTTTTATAGTTCAATATACGTTTTCAACATTCCATTTTCTATCAACGTTTGAAACATTCGTTATTCGTGTTTAATTTAAATTTTTTTTTTTGAATTCGAACGTTACTGATGAGTCTTTTGTAGATGAAACGCGCGAATATACTAAATTTGGTCCTGGTTTCTATGATGACTTTTTTTCAGCATCTAAAATTAGTTTCCAACATTGTTTTTTAATTTTGAGCAATGGTTATAAAATTCAATATTCGTTTTTCAATTTTCAACTTTTTTTTTTTAAATTCAACATTCAATTTCCAACATTCAAACTGTGTTTCCAACAGTCGATTTACAATTTGAGCAGTGGTTTTCTAAATTCAATATTCTTTTACAACATTTAATTTTCAACCATCAAGAATGTTTTTCAAAATTCAACTATAGTGAATTTTCAATTTCAAAAAAAGGTTTTTTAAAATTCATCATTCGTTTTAACATTCATCATTCATTTTTAACATTGAACATTGTTTTCAGCATTTAAATTTAGTTCCCAACCTTCGATTTTCAATTTTGTGCAATGGTTTATTAGTTTTCATTCTTCGCTTTTCAATTTTAAGAAATGTTTTTTTTTTTTTTTATTAAATTTAACATTTGTTCAACATTGAATTTTCAGCATTTAACGTTCGTTTTTAATATTCTTAATACGTTTCCAACATTTAAAATTTGTTTTCTACGTTCGATTTTCAATTTTAAAAATGGTTTTTAAAATTGAACATTCTTTTTGAAAATTCTTTTTACAACTAACAACATTTGTTATCAACATTTCTCATTTGTTTTCAACAGTTGATTTCCAATTTTCAACAACGGTTTTTAAAATTCATCATTCGTTTTTACATTTAAACTTCAACATTCACCATTCGTTTTGAACATTAAACAGTGTTTCCAAAATCTAAAATTATATATATTTCCACAATATCCCTTGCGAAATGGACAAAATATCATTTTACCATTTTGTTACTTACACTGACTTCCCAATCCTTTATCCCATCAACAATTAAACTTTGGAATAATTTTAACATATCAGTTCGAAATGTAGACGTGTTATCAAAATTCAAAGTAGAATTATAAAACTACGACATTCGAAATGAGAATCAATATATGGTCCAAGAAAATTGAATATAATAGTAACCCAATTTAGATGTTCGGCATCGTTCTTGACCGGTGACGTGTTTATAGCTAACATTATATCTGGTCCAACATGTAAATGTGGTTTGGATACTGAGAATATGAATCATTTTTTCTTTGATTGTCCTTTCTATCTAAAAGAAAGGGCTATTTAATGGTCTTTCCAAAAGCTTAACAATGCTGCAATTTGGACCTAAAACTACGGGTTTTTGGAAAAGAAACTATGATAAAAATGTGCAAATTGTTAAACAATTTTATAAAGAATTCAAACGGTTTCTCGTAGTATAGTATAAACACAGGTAAAACGCACATCATCATCATCATCATCATCAACCTAATAATATCTGTCGTTCTTTCCTCATTCCCTCTACTTTTTTCAGTATAGTAAAGTCAGATGCATGCTCACTCACGTTCAATTTGTATACATATTGATTGTAATGTGGAGAAGACTTGTGTCTGATCCTTTGTTGCTTTGAGCAAAATTGAATTACCGTTTTTAATATTTAACTTTTAACTTTAACCACCAACACTCGTTTTCAACATTATACATTCGTTGGCAACATCTAAAAACCTTTGATTTTCAATTTTCAAGAATGCTTTTCAAAATTCAACAATCTCGTGTTTTAAACATTCAATTTTTCATGGTTTCACAGTGATTCAAGTCTCAACATTCGTTTTTACATTGTTTTCTTCATCTAAAATTAGTTTCCAACCTTCGATTTTCAATTTTGAGCAATGGTTTCAAAATTGAATTTTCGTTTTAAAACTTAAATTTTCAACAATCAACATTCGTTTTCAACATTTTGCATTCGTTTTCAACATTTTGCATTCGTTTTCAACATCTAAAATTTGTTTCCAACTTCGATTTTTAATTTTCAAGAATGTTTTTCAAAATTCCAACAACTTTCAACATTCATAATATAATGCTTTTCAAAAGTCTTTATTTGTTTTCAACATTCATAATACATCATTCTCTATTCTCTATTCGTTATCAACATTTAACAGTATTTTATAACATATAACTTTTTTCAACGATTTTCAATTTTGAGCAATGGTTTTCAAATTAAATTTTTAACAATCAGCATTCGTTTCAAACATTCAATATTCGATTTCAACATTCTTAATTAGTTTCAACATATGGTTTTCAAAATTCATTATTCAGTTTAAACAGTCAATTTTATACAATCACCATTCGTTTCAAATGTTCATTGGTCGTTTTTAACATTCAAAATTAGTTTTCAACATTTGTTTTTAATTGTAAGATTTGAAAGAGAAAAAAAATGAAATTTAACATTTGTTCATTATTCGTTTTCCAACATTTAAAATTAGTTTTCCACATTCGATTTTCAATTTTTAAAAATGATTTTTAAACATTCTTTTTACCACTTTCAACATTGTTTATCAACATTTTACATTCGTTTTCAACTAAAAAATTAGTCTTCCACATTCGATTTTCAATTTTTAAAATTAAACATTCTTTTTACAACTTTCAACATTCGTTATCAACATTTGACATTCGTTTTCAACATTCGATATCAACATTTTATATTCGTTTTCCACATTCGATTTCCAATTTTCCACATTCGATTTCCAATTTTCCACATTCGATTTCCAATTTTCAACAATGGTTTTCAAAATTTATCATTCGTTTCAACATTTAAAATTCACCATTCGTTTTCAACATTTAAGGTCAAGGAACAGTAAATGGGCTATGTCACAGATTTCAGTAAAATTTGGCATACAACTCTGCCTCGATGAACTTCAACTGAAAATCGAAAAAATAATGCATTTATCTCAATTATCATTTGAAATATTACTGATTGATTTCTTTCAAAATGGATGAACATTTGTATAGAAAGCACATAAAATCGGCGAAAAACCTTCTAAAATCTGTCTTAAAATAGCCAAATCTCTAATTCTACTCCATAGATTTTTCTTAAAAAACTAAATGTTGTTGATACATAAATTTCTGTTAAAATGATGCAAAAAAAAAGATAGGGTCACCGACTTCGTTTTTACGGTATTCATCATTCAAAGTTGCGTTCTTTGTGAAAAAATCCAACAAAACGTCGGAATAATCGTAACGTTATCGCGTTGCAGGCCGTAAAACGTTGATTTTTGACGTTTTTCACTACCAACAAGGTAACAAATTGATTGTTAGACAAAAAACGAAGTCGGTGACGCTATGTTTATTTTATATCATTAAAATAGAAATTTATGTGTCAACAATATATAGTTTTTTAAGAAAAATCTATGGAGTAGAATTAGAGATTTGGCGATTTTAAGACAAATTTTAGACGGTTTTTCGCCGATTTTATTTGCTTTCTATACAAATATTCACCCATATCAAAAGAAATCAATCTGCAATTTTTCAGATAATAAAAGAGATAAATGTATTATTTTTTCGATTTTCAGTTGTAGTTCAACGAGCCAAGGTTGTATGCAAATTTTTAGCAAAATCTGCGACATAGCCCATTTACTGTTCCATGACCTTAACATTGTTTAACATTGTTTCCAATCTTCGAATTTCAATTTTGAGCAATGGTTTTCAAAATTAAATTTTCGTTTTCAATATTTAATTTTCAACCATCAACACTCGTTTTCAACATTTTACATTCGTTTGCAACATCTAAAATTAGTATCCAACCTTCGATTTTCTATTTTCTAGAATTTTTCTCAAAAATTCAACAATAGTGTTAAACATTCAATTTTCGACTTTTAACATTCGATTTCAACATTCTTAATTAAGTTCTCAAAATTCGATTTCCAATTTAAACAATGCTTCTCGAAATTCAGCATTTTGTTTTTCCACATTCAAAATTCAACATTCACTTAACAGTATTAACGTCTAAATTTTTTCCAACATTCGATTTTCAATTTTAAGCAATGGTTTTCAAAATTCATTATTCGGTTTAAACAGTCAATTTTATACAATCAACATTCGTTTTAAACATTCAATATTCGTTTCCAACATTCAAACTGTGTTTCCAACATTCGATTTTCAATTTTGAGCAGTGGTTTTCAAAATTCATTATTCTTTCTCAACATTTAATTTTCAAACATCAACTTTCGTTTGCAACATCTAAAATTAGTTTCCTATCTTCGATTTTCAATTTTCAAGAATGTTTTTCAAAATTCAACAATCGTGCTAAACATTCAATTTTCAATTTTTAAGAATGGTTTTTTAAAATTTATCATGTGTTTCAACATATAACATTGTTTTCAATATTTAAAATTAGTTTTCAACCTTCGATTTTCAATTTTGAGCAATGGTTTTAAAATTCAATATTCGTTTTCAATATTTAATTTTTAACTATCAACACTCGTTTTCAACATTTTAAATTCGTTTGCAACATCTGAAATAAGTATCCAACCTCCGATTTTCAATTTTCAAACTTTTTTTTCAAAATTCAACAATCGTTTATTCAATTTTCGACTTTTAACATTCGATTTCAACATTCTTGATAAGTTTTCAATATTCGATATCCAGTTTTAAACAATGCTTCTCAAAATTCATCATTTTATTTTCCACATTCACTATTCGTTACCAACATTTAACAGTATTTTATAACATCTAAATTTAATTCAATTTTAAGCAATGGTTTTCAGAATTCATTATTTGGTTTAAACAGTCAATTTTATAAGATAAATATTCGTTTGAAACATTCCGTATTGAAAAATCGTTTTCAACATTCAATTTTCAACATTCAGCGTTATTTTATAACATCCGTAATTCGTTACCAGCATTATTTTCATAAAAAGAATGTTTAAAAAGAATGTTGAATTTTAAAACTCATTTTTAAAAATTGAAAATCGAATGCGGAAATCTAAATTTAAATGTTGGAAACCGTATTAATATTAAAAACGAACGTTAAATGTTGAAAATTTAATGTTGAACAAATGTTAAATTAAGAAAAATAAAAACATAAAAACTTCTAAAAATTAAAAAGCGAATACTGAATGTTGATGATAGAATATTGAATGTTGATGATAGAAAATTGAATGTTGAAAACGAATATTGAATTTTAAAACCATTGCTCAAAATTGAAAATTTCAAATCAAATGTTCAATGTTAAAAAAATATGTTGAATGATGAATTTAAAAAAAATCATTTTTTTTAAAATGAAAATCGAACGTAGAAAACTACTTTTAAATGTTGGAAACGTATTAAATATATAAAAAACGAACGTTAAATGTTGAATATTGTATGTTAAGATAAAAAAAAAATAATAAATCTTGAAAACCATTGCACAAAATTGAAAATCGAATGTTTGAATGTTGGAAACGAGTTTTAAATATTGGAAACGAATATTGAATGTTTGAAACGAATGTTGATTGCTGACTGTTTAAACCGAATAATGCATTTTGAAAACCATTGCTTATAATTGAAAATCGAAGATTGGGAACTAATTTTAGATGTTGAAAACAATGTTAAATGATAAAAACGAATGGTGAATGTTGAAATTTGAATGTTGAAAACAAATGAGCCGCGTCGGATAGAAATCGACCTTATGCAAAAAAAATTTGAGTTTTGTTCATATTAATTTTGCTGATAGTCATACACAATTTGAATACAAAAAAAACGTTTTACTCTAATTTTCTTTTTTAAAAAGTTTCGCCATTTCAAAGTCACAATTATATTTTCAAACATCAGATCTCACGACAACGTCGTGAAATTAACGTTATCGTGCATTTATTTTATTCTATATCGGCCCTTTTATCGCAATAAAGAGAGACATGAAATCATACATTGGTATACAATATTAAATTCAATTTATAAGATTGTTACAATGAAGCAATACATGATTCTCAAGTTTTCAATCCAACTTTAACCAGTATATGTAAAATGTTACTCCTCTGAAGCACGTAGACACGGAAATTAAACTGAACAAAAGGACGGACTTCATTGTACAGATAACGTCTTCTCTCCTCTGTCAACCCTGCTGGCTGAATTATTTCTGGAAGTGTCGTAAGCAACTCCGGTAGGTTTGCGCTTTCCTTTAGGAGGACCAGTCTTTTCTCCAGTTCATCAAGAGTTTCTCTCGCAAATACGACTCCTACTTCGTCACTGGTAAATCTGAAGTGATGGAATTTTCCAATACCTCTGAGTGGTTTAAAATATTTAGTGAAGAAATTATCAAGTAAGCTGTTTTCGTCATCGTCATTTTCATTGAAAACTTCTGACCTATTGCATTTGGCAGAATTGTCAACAATTTTAACCAGTTGCGAAACAGTGTTTACGTCAGATATCGCAAACTTAAAATATTTGAACCTTTTTTTTGAACATGGAGTGTTATACTTTCCTATTGGAGACTCAGCTAACTTTAATTCATCACGTGATCTTTGTGTACATAATTTATAATATTTACGCTCCGTCCGCGCAGACTGTTTATGGTCAATTAATTTTTGAGTTGTCACTAATTTCGCGTCTACTGTTATAGATCCGGAAATATCCTCCCTCAACTGAAAACACGTTTTACACAGATCCGTCTTTGGTTTCATAAATTGAATATGAGGGACACATACATTCCAAACTTCTTTAAATACAATGAGTTGAACATATTGTTGTTCTGAGTTAACGCATGAACTAACATATTTGGAGTGTACATATTTCTCGCTCTCGCTACAAGGTAGTAGAATAGGAGGGGTATTGTCGTTTGCCCGAGGCGCAGCCGGAAGAGGGAGACCAAATTCATCAGCATACAGCTTGATAAATTTTATCGTATTTTCAATCACTGCAAATGAATGTCCATGATTCGATTTTCTTCCACTAAGACCATGTGATCGAGGGGTTACGCCATTTGCATTTAAGTGCTGTTTTAAACTTTTAAATTCGCTCCTCCCAATGTTTTAAATATTTATCCATGTGAACTCGCATATCTCACATCCTTGAAAAGAATATCGGTATCGTTTTCGTTCTGTCTTTCCTCCTCTGAAAACCGAGTCTGTTATTTTTAAGTTTTCTAATTTTGAAAGCAAGTATATGTCACGCTCTGCTTTTGTAAATTCACAAACAGATAACGATACATCATAGGCCTGTTCTCTAAATGTGGAAAGCTTTGTACAATTACAGTCGTCAGCAAAAAGAGTCGGGAAGGATCCTCTAATTCATCATTTTGATTAAGAGAACATGTATTTTCCGATTGATCTTGAATGACGTAGGTGGAATAAAATTCCCGGGCTTGAATTGTGTCACATGTATTTTCAATATCAGATTCGTCATTTTCAATATCGGAATCGCTGTTATCAGACTCATTCAGCTTGATGCCAAAACCTCTGGTATTGACCCTATATATTGTTCAAAATAGGCAACTGCTTCATTTTCTAGTTCTTCGTATCCTATGTTATTGAACCAGTCCATTTTAGAAATTTACTACAACATTAAAAAGGAATGAAATTAAAGACACATTGAACCAAGAGAATTTTTCTATACGAGTGGTTGTCGCGCTTTGCGCCATGATAGTTCACCAGTGATTTGTGAAAGGTAGATCAAATTACTATCTATTTAAATTATAGTAGATCAAATTTCAAAATAAACGGGATTTTTAGATGAAATTTTGGTTTATTATTTATAAATCCGACATCACAGTTTACATCTTCCAAAATTATTATCTTAATCACGCAGACGGACGGACGGACGCAAAACTGTAAGACACACAGATGCATAGATCAGGAATTTTATTGCCCGAATACTAATTTTAAAGTTGTCGGGATATGAAAAAGAAGGTTTAAAAGGTTTTATTTTGAAAGTTGTTAGTTTGCGAAATACATGTACACATGTATTATGCAAATGTTTCCCTCTTTCTTTCAATTCCTGAATAGAAATGTCATTGAACTAAATTAAACGCCAAACATTTATAAATTTCTGAATAGATAAGAACAGATAAATTGCACGCAAATAGTACAAAATCCACCTAGAGCACGTCTTGGTCTTTGTTTAATATTGTATATTTGTGTTTATGTTTCTTTTTAGATTTTCCAAAACTTTATCGTAACGTTACTCGGTTTGACGTCGAATTGCATTAGGTCGATTTCTATCCGACGCGGCTCAAATGATGAATTTAGAAAGGCATTGTTTAAAATTGGAAATCGAATAATAAAAACTAAATGAAAATGTTGAAATTGAATGTTTAAAGTCGAAAATTGAATGTTTACACACACGATTGGTTATTTTGAAAAACAATTCTTGAAAATTGAAAATCGAAGGTTGGAAACGAATGTAAATTGTTGAAACCGAATGTTGATGGTTGAAAATTAAATATTGATAACGAAAATTTTATTTTGAAAACCATTGCTTAAAATTGAAATTCGTCGCTTGGAAACTAATTTTAGATGTTGAAAACATTGTTAAATGTTTAAAACGAATGGTGAATGTTGAATTTTAAATGTTGAACCGATTGATAAATTTTGAAAACCATTGTTGAAAATTGCAAATCGAATGTTGAAAACGAATGTAAAATGTTGATTGCAAAAGTAAAATGTTGATAACAAATGCTTAAAGTTATAAAAAGAATGTTAAAAAAGAATGTTGAATTTAAAAAATCATTTTTATAAATTGAAAATCGAATGTTGGAAATTTAATTTAGATGTTATAAAATACTGTTAAATGTTGATAACGAATAGTAAATGTTGAATTTTGAATGTGGAAAACAAATGATGAATTTAGAAAGGCATTGTTTAAAATTGAAAATCGAATATTAAACAAAAATTAAGAATGTTGAACTTATATTAAATTTAAATGTTGGAAACCGTACTAAACGAACGTTAAATGTTGAACAAATGTTAAATTAAAAAAATAAAATAAAATAAAACTTGCGAATACTGAATGTTAAAAAAGAATAATGAATGTTGATAATAGAAAATTGAATGTTGAAAACGAATATTGAATTTTAAAACCATGGCACAAAATTGAAAACCGAAGGTTGGAAACTAATTTCAATAAAAACAATGTTCAATTTTAAAAACGTATGGTGAATGTCGAATTTTGAATGTTGAAACGAAAGGCAGTGTTCAAATTGGAAATCGAATATTAAGTGTTTAATTTTGAAAAAAAATCTTGAAAATTAAAAATCGAAGGTTGGAAACGAATGTAAAATGTTGAAACCGAGTGTTGAAAACAAATGATAAATTTTGAATACATACCATTGTTGAAAATTGGAAATCGACTGTAAGTAAAATGTTGAAAGTTGTAAAAAGAATGTTGAATTTTAAAAATCATTTTTAAAAATTGAAAATTGAATGTGGAAATGATTGTTGAATTTTGAAAAACATTCTTGAAAATTGAAATTCGAAGGTTGGAACTAATTTAAGATGTTGCAAACGAAATGATGGTTGAAAATTAAATGTTCAAAAAGAATATTGAATTTGGAAAACCATTGCTCAGAATTGAAAATCGAAAGTCGGAAACACAGTTTGAATGTTGGAAATGGAAACAGTAAAACGAATGTTTTATGTTGAAAAAAGAATATTGAATTTTAAAAACCATTTTTGAAAATTGGAAATCGAATGTGGAAAGCTCATTTCAAATTTTGCGCGTACGTCTCATAGCTTCAATTGCTAAGACTTCAGAATATTAAAAACGAACGTTAAATGTTGAAAACTGTATGGTAAAATCAAATAATGAATTTTGAGTACCATTGCTCAAAATTGAAAATCGAATGTTGGAAACTCTGTTTGAATGCTCAGTTCAAACGAATAACGACTGTTATAAAACGAACGTTGATTGTAGAAAAACAAATGTTCAATTTTGAAAAAAAATCTTTAAATTGAAAATCGACTACTGAAAACTAATAATGAATGTTAAAAACAAATTAGGAGACAACTGTATTGTATTTAAGCTCCGACGGCATCAATTGGGGATTTGATGGTCGCAAATTAAGTTTACTCGCGACGCGATAGCGGAGACAGTATTTGCGACCTTCAAATCCCCAATTGATGCCGTCGGAGCTTAAAATACAATATTGTTATCTCCATTCTAATGAAACAACATTAAAACATGTATTTAAAATCTGTCATGTCGTCTGCGCTTGCGCATACGTCTCATAGCTTCAATTGCTAATTGATGCCATGCAAATAAGTGACGTTATCCAATCAAAATGAACGTTACAAACGTTGTTGCATTAACGTTGCGCACGATGTTCGTACAACACGACGTTACATCAAAACGTCTTCAAAGGGGGGTTTCTGAAATTTTTGATGTACATTTATTCAATTTGCAAGTTTCCTTTGTCTTTTTTATGTAGTCGGTTGATTCTAAATCTATCTCTATGAATTTTGTGATGTCTATTTAATATGAAAATCGATTAAATAATTTTTACCCTCAATTCACCCTAAAATATTGTATTGTCGTAAGCAATGAACTTGAAGGAAGGAAAAATGGGACAGTTTTCAATAAATGAATTATAACAAAACTTTAATCGCAGGCTGCCAAAATTGCATGGTGCATATCATCTGTCATTGTAAATTTTTCATATCTTGGTTCAACCCTAATACAAATATATCCGACACTCTGCAAGTAAATAAAAACATATTTACCCTTGATTAATTTGAATTGAATTGTATTCAAAACTTGCTTGACACATACCTTGTCGAAATACAGCCATTAAATAAAATTATTAAAACCCGATCTTGAAAATTATTTTCCTTCTCATTTGAAGTTGCTAGCTTTTAAAATGAACTAATCTTCTCCTAAAATCGTCCGTATAATACGGGGTTGCAGTAATTCAATTAAACTGTTTTTGTCGCTGTTTCCGATAAGTCTTTCAGTTACCTCCGTTTCATGCACGACACGAACTGTATTTTTTTCGACAACTAGCAATTTTTTCTTTTAAATTTCACCTTGCGATTCGTTTAAAGTATCAGGAATATACAATGGAACAAATTGGCACATGTAACGTCTAAAAAAGCGTTTGTTTCTATTTTTCGACGTTTGGACAAAATGGCTACCGTTTTGTAATGTTTCGTAGCATTTTATTCTTGTAAGACCCAAACATGAAGTTAATAAAAAAAAAAATCTAGACTTTATGTTCTTTTCGTGTATAGAATAGAGATAACTGTATTGTATTTTAAGCTTGGCCTTCGTAAAACTTGATTTTACTGTCGCAAATATCCGTTTACCTATCTCCGCTCTGCGTCGCTAGGTAAACTCAATTTGCGACAGTAAAATCTACGTTTTACGAAGGCCAAACTTAAAATACAATAAAGTTGTCTCCTAATTCTAATGCAACTAGGATGTAATAATTTTTTCATTGGCTAAAAGTTGCCGTCAAATCCACAGTTGACCAAGCGTAACTAAGACCCGCCATTTTGAATTAATGAAACAACAAATGTTTGAACTCTTGAATCCCCTAATTACAGGTATATCCTATATATCCTAAGAAATGTAATCGAAGGGGAACATAACATATATAGTGAATATAGTGCACAGATCCGATTTAAGGGGAATTAGTGCACCCGAATACCAAAGACGGCCGAACCTAATAAAAAAGACTTCTATAAGCACGTTATGAACGTGTTTTGAACCCTTGAATCCCCTACTTACAGGTATTTCCTATATCATAAGAAAGGTTATAGAAGGGGGATCAAAACCTATATAGTGAATATAGTGCACAGATCCGATTTAAGGGGTATTGGAGCGCCAAAATAACAAAAACGGCCGAACCTTAAATTACGAAGCACGTTATGATCGAGTTTTGAACCTTTGAATCCCCTAATTACAGGTTTATCCTATATATCTTAAGAAAAGTAATAGAAGGGGGAACAAAACCTTTATAGTGAATATAGTGCACATATCCAATTAAATGGGTATTGGCCCACCCGATTACCAAAAACAGCAGAACCTAATAAAATAATTTCTATAAGCACGTTATGATCGAGTTTTGAACCCTTGAATTCCCTCAATACAGGTATATCCTATATATCATAAGAAAGGTAGTAGAAAGGGGAACGAAACCTAGGTAGTGAATATAGTGCACAGATCTGATTTAAGGGGTATTGGAGCAACCAAATATACACATTTTGACACTTAGACATGTTGCGGTCTTAAATTTGTACCCGTTAGCTTTGCCCTTGTAACCAAAGATTGCGCTTTATATGATAATCTCAGAATGTATCGCTTTATATTTTTGAATGCGAATAAGTCAAATAAACATTTTTAGCAGGATTTTATATCTTTATTTGGCATTAATTAAATTTAATGATGCCAGTACTGTTAGAAATTTATACCCTGCTTGAGAGCTTCTAAACCAAGGTAAGGTATGCTATTTACAGCAAAAATTACCTATAAGTGCTTTCAAACACCTAAAACTTGTACAAATTGTCCTCTTTTAAGGTAATTTTATAATTTCAAATAAAAAAAAGGGAAAAGTTTTAGAAATTTACCCCAAAAATGAGACAGACTTGAAGTTTTTCACTATGATCCAGCATTTATTTTAAAATCACTTTTTGTCGCGTTTCAACACCAACTGCTAACCTTCATAAAATCTTTATTACTGAACCAATTTTAAAAACTAAGGTACCATTTTCATCGTAACAACTATTAGAACACAGAAAACATAAAAAAAGATGAGGCAGGAGGGGAAAAATTTCACCTTAAGGTAGCACTCCACAGTTATGTGTGTAGTTTCGCATTTTGGCCCCTGTGGATTTTTTAAATATCAGAGCTAGTGTGCAATAAAATTCATTTTTGGATAGCTGAGTATTAAAATAGCCTTTGTATTGGGTTTATATGAACATCAAGGTTATGTAATGTATGTAATATAGGCTGTTTTCTGTATGACAGTCCGTATTTGCATGTCCATACCATACATTGGTCCGGCAATTATTGTAATGTTTTTTCCAACTTTTTATTGCACAAACTTTGTGATTGGATTTTACGAAAAAATGAGGCGAAAGACACCCATTTTTTATTTGACCATTAGGAAGATTTAGGAAAACAGTTTCTAAAAAGGTATCACTCAAAGGCATTGAAATTTTAGTTTGATACAAATTTTTGGGGGATATATGACATGTTCACCCCCCTTTTTGCAATATTTTATGGTAAATAAATGCTGAATATCGCCATGAATACACATAAAAGGAATTAATTTTCACCCATTTTACTTTGGAAAATTGAATCTACTGATTACATACATATGCACATGTACAACACAAACAGTTAGGTTAATGTATTAGAAATCCAGGAATAGGAGATGATAAAACATTTTGGGGCTCATTTTTAATTTTATTTTCTAACTGTGGAGTGCTACCTAAGAAATGTAATCGAAAGGGGAACAAAACATCTATAGTGAATATAGTGCACAGATCCGATTTAAGGGGAATTGGTGCACCCGAATACCAAAAACGGCCGAACCTAATAAAAAAGACTCCTATAAGCGTTTTGAACCTTTGAATCCCCTTATTACAGGTCTATCCTATATATCCTAAGAAATGTAATCGAAAGGGGAATAAAACGTATAAAATGAATGTAGTGCACAGATCCGATTTAAGGGATATTGGAGCGCCCGAATACCAAAAACGGCCGAACCTAATAATAAAGACTTTTATAGGCTCGTTATGATCGAGTTTTGAACCCTTAAATCTCCTAATTACAGGTATATCTTATATATCCTAAGAAAGGTTATAGAAGGGGGAATAAAACTTATATAAGTAATATAGTGCACATATCTGATTTAAGGGGTATTGGAGCGGCCGAATACCAAAAATGGCCGAACCTAATAAAAAAGACTTCTATAAGCACGTTATGATCGAGTTTTGACTCTTGAATCCACTAATTACAAGGTATATCCTATTTAACCTAAGAAAGGCAATAGAAGGGGGAAACAAAACCTATATAGTGAATGAAGTGCACTGATCTGATTTAAGGGATATTGGAGTCCCCGAATACCAAAAACGGACGAACCTAATAAAAAAGATTTTCTATAAGCACGATATGATCGACTTTTGATCCCTTAAATCTCCTAATTACAGGTATATCCTATATATCCTAAGAAAGGTAATAGAAGGGGGAACAAAAGCTAAATAGTGAATATAGTGCACAAATCCGATTTAAGGAGAATTGGAGCGACCGAATACCAAAAACAACCGAACCTAATGAAAAAGACTTCTATAAGCACGTTATGATCGAGTTTTGAACCATTGAATTACAGGTATATCCTATATATCCTAAGAAAGGTAATAGAAGGGGGAACAAAACCTATAAAGTGAATATAGTGCACAGATCCGATTTAAGGGATATTGGAGTCCCCGAATACCAAAAACGGCCGAACGTAATAAAAAAGACTCCTATAAGCACGTTATGATCGAGTTTTGAACCCTTAAATCCCCTAATTACAGGTATATCCTATATATCATAAGAAATGTAATAGAAGGGGGAACAAAACCTAGATAGTGAATAAAGTGCACAGATCCGATTTAGTGCTTATTGGAGCGCCCGAATACCTAAAACGGCCAAACTCAATAAAAAAAGACTTCTATAAACACGTTATGATCGAGTTTTAAACCCTTGAATTCCTCAATTACAAGTATATCCTATATATTCTAAGAAAGGTTATATAAGGGGGAACAAAACTTATTTTGTGAATATAGTGCACAGATCCGATTAAAGGGGCATTAGAGCGCCCAAATACCAAAAACGGCCGAACGTAATAAAAAAGACTCCTATAAGCACGTTATGATCGAGTTTTGAACCATTGAATTACAGGTATATCCTATATATCATAAGAAATGTAATAGTCGGGGGAATAAAACCTATATAGTGAATATAGTGCACAGATCCGATTTTTGGGGTATTGGAGCGACCGAATACCAAAAAACGGCCGAACCTAATAAAAAAGACTCCTATAAGCACGTTATGATCGAGTTTTGAACCCTTAAATCCCCTAATTACAGGTATATCCTATATATCATAAGAAATGTAATAGAAAGGGGAACAAAACCTAGATAGTGAATAAAGTGCACAGATCCGATTTAGTGCTTATTTGAGCGCCCGAATACCTAAAACGGCCAAACTCAATAAAAAAAGACTTCTATAAACACGTTATGATCGAGTTTTAAACCCTTGAATTCCTCAATTACAAGTATATCCTATATATTCTAAGAAAGGTTATATAAGGGGGAACAAAACCTATTTTGTGAATATAGTGCACAGATCCGATTAAAGGGGCATTAGAGCGCCCAAATACCAAAAACGGCCGAACCAAATAAGAAAGACTTCTATAAGCACGTTATGATCGAGTTTTGAACCCTTGAATTCCCTAATTACAGGTATATCCTACTTATTATAAGAAAGGTAATAGAAGGGGGGATAATACCTATATAGTGAATATAGTGCACAGATCCGATTTAAGGGGTATTGGAGCGCCCGAATACCAAAAACGGACAAACCTAAAAAATAAAAGACTTTTATAAGCACGTTATGATCGAGTTTTGAACCCTTTAATATCCTAATTACAGGTATATCCTATATATCCTAAGAAAGGTAATAAAAAGGGGGACAAAATTTATATAGTGAATATAGTGCACAAATCCAATTTAAGGGGTATTGGAGCGCCCGAATACCAAAAAGGCCGAACCATATAAAAAAAGACCTTTTTAAGCACGTTATGATCGAGTTTTGTACCCTTTAATATCCTAATTACAGGTATATCCTATATATCCTAAGAAAGGTTATAAAAAGGGGGACAAAATCTATATAGTGAATATAGTGCACAAATCCAATTTAAGGGGTATTGGAGCGCCCGAATACCAAAAAGCCGAACCTTATAAAAAAAGACTTTTTTAAGCACGTTATGATCGAGTTTTGAACCCTTAAATCCCCTAATTACAGGTATATCCTATATATCATAAGAAATGTAATAGAAGGGGGGACAAAACCTATATAGTGAATATAGTGCACAGATCCGATTTAAGTGGGATTGGAGCGCCCAAATACCAAAAACGGCCGAACCTAATAAAAAAGACTTCTATAAGCACGTTATGATCGAGTTTTGAACCTTTGAATCCCTTAATTACAGGTATATCCTATATATTCTAAGAAGGATAATAGAAGAGGGAACAAAACCTAGATAGTGAATAAAGTGCACAGATCCGATTTAGTGGTTATTGAAGCGCCCGAATACCTAAAACGGCCAAACTCAATAAAAAAAGACTTCTATAAGCACGTTATGATCGAGTTTTAAACCCTTGAATTCCTCAATTACAGGTATATCCTATATATTCTAAGAAAGGTAATATAAGGGGGAACAAAACCTATTTAGTGAATATAGTGCACAGATCCGATTAAAGGGGCATTAGAGCGCCCGAATACAAAAAAAACGGCCGAACCTAACAAAAAAGACTTCTATAAGCACGTTATGATCGAGTTTTGAACCCTTGAATCCCCTAATTACAGGTATATCCTACTTATTATAAGAAAGGTAATAGAAGGGGGGATAAAACCTATATAGTGAATATAGTGCACAGATCCGATTTAAGGGGTATTGGAGTGCCCGAATACCAAAAACTGCCGAACCTCATAAAAAAGACTTTCTATAAGCACGTTATGATCGAGTTTTGAACCCTTGAATCCCCTTATTACAGGTATATCCTACTTATTATAAGAAAGGTAATAGAAGGGGGATAAAACCTATACAGTGAATATAGTGCACAGATCCGATTTAAGGGGTATTGGAGTGCCCGAATACCAAAAACAGACGAACCTAATAAAAAAGACTTTTATAAGCACGTTATGATCGAGTTTTGAACCCTTTAATATCCTAATTACAGGTATATCCTATATATCCTAAGAAAGGTAATAAAAAGGGGGACAAAATCTATATAGTGAATATAGTGCACAAATCCAATTTAAGGGGTATTGGAGCGCCCGAATACTAAAAAGGCCGAACCTTATAAAAAAAGACTTTTTTCAGCACGTTATGATCGAGTTTTGAACCCTTGAATCCCCTAATTACAGGTATATCCTATATATCCTACGAAAGGTAATAGAAGGGGGGACAAAACTTATATAGTGAATATAGTGCACAGATCCGATTTAAGGGGTATTGGAGCGCCCGAATACCAAAAAACGGCCGAATCTAATAGAAAAGACTTCTATAAGCACGTTATGATCGAGTTTTGATCCCTTGAATCCCCTAATTACAGGTATTTCCTACATATTATAAGAAAGGTAATAGAAGGGGGAACAAAACCTATATAGTGAATATAGTGCACAGATCCGATTTAAGGGGTATTGAAGCGCCCGAATACCAAAAACGGCCGAATCTAATAAAAAAGACTTCTATAAGCACCTTATGATCGAGTTTTGATCCCTTGAATCCCCTAATTACAGGTATTTCCTACATATTATAAGAAAGGTAATAAAAGGGGAAACAAAACCTATATAGTGAATATAATGCACAGATCCGATTTAAGGGGTATTGAAGCGCCCGAATACCAAAAACGGCCGAACGTAATAAAAAAAAAGACTTCAATAAGCACGGTGTGATCGAGTTTGAACCCTTGAATCCCCTAATTTTATAAACTACATGCTTCTGCTTTCGTCTTGACTTTCCATCAAGAGTCATGTATAACCTTATTCACAAAAAATATTATGTGACAAAATTGATCATGCAACAAATTGTATTTTTCATTTCTTTTCTCTCTCGTATAGATATACAACTCGTATAGATATACATTTGTATTTCTCTAATTTTTGTGCTATTTTCACATTTCCTGACCGGTGTGAGAAAAATATTTCTCCTCACTAGTGAAAAATTGTTCTCGGCAAATGATTAGTCGAAATTTGATTATGACGTCAAAATGTTTTGTTTTCTTCTCAATTTTCCTATTGTGACGTCATGAAAGAAGTCAACCTTGCCTGATGACGTCGTATATAAAGAGCACAATTTTCTGAAAATCTTTGAAAAAGAACGATAAAAAGCATTAGAGAAACAGATTCCGACACTATAACTCGTGTATTACGATATTTCTCCACTCTCGACAGTTAAATTTTATTATTTAAAGGGCTCGGCAAGCCTCGCGCTTTAAATTATAAAATTTAACTGTCTCGAGTGGAGAAATATCGTAATACACTTGTTGCAGTGTAAGAATCTATATATCTATAACTGTTGAACAATCAATTCAATTTATTTATCGATTAAAAAGATAAAATCATATTTTAATTTAAAAAAATCTTTTAAATAATTTCAACCAAAGCATGGGATTCAAGGGCATGTGGAAAGTTTCTAGAAACACAAACGAGTTGGATTCTGACAGAGGTAGCTATTTCTTAAAGACATATTTTGAAAATGGGGAAGATTACAATTCAAAACGATTGTTTACACTTTTTTTTCAAATAAAGATATACATCTCGATGAACATGAAGAATGAAACAATGATTTCTATCAATCCGCATCTTTGTGATCATTAAAACTCTGATTATGAAACATTTGCACATGTTCAATACATGTTCAAGACTGTAAATAGCTTTATTTGAAATAACATCAATTGACATGAGTGATCGTTTTAACATTTTTTACATAATACATTTATTTATTTGTAGATTCAGAGGAGAGTATGGTATACATTGCTACTCAGTGTACACCTCAATCTAGCAAAGCTCCATCACCCAGAAAAAGAAGGGGGGACAGTATTTAAGAAAAGAAAGTGGGACAAGTTCACAGAAGCAAAAAAGGGAAGCCAACAGAATCAAAGGGATTCACCACAGGAGGAGGAATGCAATATATAAGGAATTGTTCCATTTAAAAATGGACACCCAGTGGGAGGGGATAGTAATTCTAAGGTCGAAAGATAAAACAAAAATAATTTGTGGGGGAACAGATACAGAACTTGAAGAAAGGTTTTTCCAAGTTCAAGTTCTTGTTGACAATTTGGACAAAATCAAAAAAAAAAATATGCACAAAATTGACATGTCTAGTGTCATGCTCAAACTGGCTTCAGTTGGTAAAAGGATGGAATCAGTTCTTGAATCTCCTGATCCATCGCCATCAAAGGTTCCCGATATTGCTAGGGATATGCTACCAGAGCCATCCCAAAAAAAAAGATCTGGAATTGAAAAAGTCTGATGGTGTCAGTGATTACCAGTCGATTTTGACTGGTTTCACTAAGAAGCCTCTTCAAATCTGATAAAGGAGAAGCTTCCGAAGAGCAGACAGAATAATTCCAAGACTTGGTTTCAAGGCAATATTGATTAATCTTTGTAATTTTGTATTAAACAATGTTGAATACTGTCAGTATACTATAAGGTTGTGTTGAATATACTAGTCATTTTTTTTAGTATTTTCAAAGTCTTGTTTTATCATGGCATCATACTTCAAAAAGTAAGACCATTTGTAAAAAGTTGCAACTTTATTTGGTTTTTTTAATTTTTGTTATGATTATATAGGTTTTAAGGTGAAACTATATGTAAAGAACATGTAAAATCCCAATACATTAATACATGTAGATCTATTTGTAGAATGTTATAGGCAATGATAGTAACAGTCTGACACTCTATTCCAAGGCAATATTGATTTTTTTTTTTTTAATTTTCTTATGAATATACAATATTTTTGTTATGAAATTTCAATTTTCTCAAACATTTACAAAGTTTTGTTTAAATGTGTCATCATGATTCATCCAATAATGCTCTTTGTAACCACATACATGTTTTTGCCAAATTTTAAAGGCAAGTTTGTTCTTTGTTTTGGTTTTAAACACCACATCATGTATAAGCGACATTTGTTGTATTTTATTGACCTGTCATCAAAGGTAGGAGAAGCCGGACATCAGGCGACCTTAAGTAAAGATAATTGCAATAACTGTCGATTAGCATTGGAGTCGAACAAATCTCGCCACGAGCGTATCTTTTTATTTTTAATAAATTCATACTGATCAACATTTATGCATAAACGTTGCGCACGATGTTCCTTCAACACCACGTTACACCACCACGACGTCAAAGAGAGTTTTCTGAAACTTTTGACGTACATTTATACAATTTGCAAGTTTCAGTTGCTTTTTTTTATGTAGTTGGTTGATTCTAAATCTGTCTCTATTAACTTTGTGATGTCTATTTACCATGAATTTATTTACCTCAAGTTGTTGAAATCTATTAAATAATTTTTACCCTTAATTCACCAGGCAGAAGCTAGCGAACAATAGCTAGCGAACAATAAGCCAGCGAACAATAAGGCGATATATCGAGAAACCAAAAAACAGAAAAAGACAACAACGGCCGTTAAATAATTTTTTTTTTCAAAAAGGCAGAAAATCAGTTAAAATATAGCAATTTTAACTCAATTTTGAAATGGTTTTTATCCAAACTATTGATTAAACAAGTCGCATAACTTTTTAGGCTAATATTCAGTACCTCCATTACTCTGCATCTATCAACGGATTATGTGTAGGTGTAGGGCCACCTATGCACCCTCTTCAATTTAGAATGTATGTAAAAGTAGTCCTACCCTGTAAAATATAGCACCTTTTATGTCATTGTTTAATCTAGAGCTCAAAATTTGAAAAAAATGTCAAAAAATTAGGGGGGTCGGCCTATTCCAGGGCTTCTAGAGAAAAATAATGAGGGGTGTCACGGGGAATTACTATATAGGTCTTGTAGAGGAGAAACAGGCGCTTCTTTTTGCGCTAGGTATCGAAGGGTGCTATGGTCAAAAATCTGAAACTAGAGCTCAAAATTTGAATAAAATGTCAAAAAAATTAGGGGGGTCGGCCTATTCCAGGGCTTCTAGAGAAAAATAATGAGGGGTGTCACGGGGAAATACTATATAGGTCTTGTAGAGGAGAAACAGGCGCTTCTTTTGCGCTATGTATCGAAGGGCACTATGTTCAAAAATCTGAATAGTTAACAAAAGTACCAGGATTATAACTTTATACACAAATTTGAAAAAAAATGTCAAAAAATTAGGGGGGTCGGCCTATTCTAGGACTTCTAGAGAAAAATAATGAGGGGTGTCACGGGGTATGACTATAAAGGTCTTGTAGAGGAAAAACTCGCTTCTTTTGCACCAGGTATCGAAGGGCGCTATGTTCAAAAATCTGAAACTAGAGCTCAAAATTCGAAAAAAATGTCAAAAAAATGGGGGTAGGGTCGGCCTATTCCAGGAGTTCTAGAGAAAATAATGAGGAGTGTCACAGTGTATGACTATATAGGTCTTGTAGAGGAGAAACAGGCGCTTCTTTTGCACCAGGTATCGAAGGGCGCTATGTTCAAAAATCTGATACTAGGGCTCAAAATGTCGAAAAAAATGCCAAAAAAATTGGGGTAGGGTCGGCCTATTCCAGGAGTTCTAGAGAAAAATAATGGGGGTGTCACGGGACATGACTCTATATAGGTCTTGTAGAGGAGAAACAGGCGCTTCTTTTGCGCTAGGTATCGAAGGGTGCTATGGTCAAAAATCTGAAACTAGAGCTAAAAATTTGAATAAAATGTCAAAAAATTAGGGGGGTCGGCCTATTCCAGGGCTTCTAGAGAAAAATACTGAGGGGTGTCACGGGAATTACTATATAAGTCTTGTAGAAGATGAACAGGCGCTTCTTTTGCACTAGGTATCGAAGGGCGTTTTGTTCCAAAATCTGAAACTAGAGCTCAAAATTTGAAAAAAAATGTCAAAAAATTAGTGGGGTCGGCCTATTCCAGGAGTTCTAGAGAAAAATAATGAGGGGTGTCACGGGGTATGACTATAAAGGTCTTGTAGAGGAGAAACAGGCGCTTCTTTTGCACCAGGTATTGAAGGGCGCTATGTTCAAAAATCTGAAACTAGAGCTCAAAATTTGAAAAAAATGTCAAAAAATTAGGGGGGTCGGCCTATTCTAGGACTTCTAGAGAAAAATAATGAGGAGTGTCACGGGGTATGACTATAAAGGTCTTGTAGAGGAGAAACAGGCGCTTCATTTGCACCAGGTATGTTCAAAAATCTGAAACTAGAGCTCAAAATTCGAAAAAAAAATGTCAAAAAAATGTTGGTAGGGTTGGCCTATTCCAGGAGTTCTAGAGAAAAATAATGAGGAGTGTCACGGGGTATGACTATATAGGTCTTGTAGAGGAGAAACAGGCACTTCTTTTGCACCAGGTATCAAAGGGCGCTATGTTCAAAAATCTGAAACTAGAGCTCAAAATTTGAAAAAAAATGTCAAAAAAATAGGGGGGTCGGCCTATTCCAGGAGTTCTAGAGAAAAATAATGAGGGGTGTCACGGGGTATGACTATAAAGGTCTTGTAGAGGAAAAACTCGCTTCTTTTGCACCAGGTATCGAAGGGCGCTATGTTCAAAAATCTGAAACTAGAGCTCAAAATTCGAAAAAAATGTCAAAAAAATCGGGGTAGGGTCGGCCTATTCCAGGAGTTCTAGAGAAAATAATGAGGAGTGTCACAGGGTATGACTATATAGGTCTTGTAGAGGAGAAACAGGCGCTTCTTTTGCACCAGGTATCGAAGGGCGCTATGTTCAAAAATCTGATACTAGGGCTCAAAATGTCGAAAAAAATGCCAAAAAAATTGGGGTAGGGTCGGCCTATTCCAGGAGTTCTAGAGAAAAATAATGGGGGTGTCACGGGACATGACTCTATATAGGTCTTGTAGAGGAGAAACAGGCGCTTCTTTTGCGCTAGGTATCGAAGGGTGCTATGGTCAAAAATCTGAAACTAGAGCTAAAAATTTGAATAAAATGTCAAAAAATTAGGGGGGTCGGCCTATTCCAGGGCTTCTAGAGAAAAATACTGAGGGGTGTCACGGGGAATTACTATATAAGTCTTGTAGAGGATGAACAGGCGCTTCTTTTGCACTAGGTATCGAAGGGCGCTTTGTTCCAAAATCTGAAACTAGAGCTCAAAATTTGAAAAAAAATGTCAAAAAATTAGTGGGGTCGGCCTATTCCAGGAGTTCTAGAGAAAAATAATGAGGGGTGTCACGGGGTATGACTATAAAGGTCTTGTAGAGGAGAAACAGGCGCTTCTTTTGCACCAGGTATCGAAGGGCGCTATGTTCAAAAATCTGAAACTAGAGCTCAAAATTTGAAAAAAATGTCAAAAAATTAGGGGGGTCGGCCTATTCCAGGAGTTCTAGAGAAAAATAATGAGGGGTGTCACGGGGTATGACTATAAAGGTCTTGTAGAGGAGAAACAGGCGCTTCTCTTGCACCAGGTACCGAAGGACGCTAGGTTCAAAAATCTGAAACTAGAGCTCAAAATTTGAAAAAAAATGTCAAAAAATTAGGGGGGTCGGCCTATTCCAGGAGTTCTAGAGAAAAATAATGGGAGGGGGGGGGGGGTGTCACGGGATATGACTATAAAGGTCTTGTAGAGGAGAAACAGGCGCTTCTTTTGCGCTAGCATTGAAGGGTGCTATGTTTAAAAATCTAAAACTAAAGCTCAAAAATTGAAAAAAATGTCAAAAAATTAGGGGGGTCGGCCTATTCCAGGGCTTCTAGAGAAAAATAATGAGGGGTGTCACGGGGAATTACTAATAAGTCTTGAAGAGGAGAAACAGGCGCTTCTTTTGCGCTAGGTATCGAAGGGCGCTATATTCAAAAATCTGAAACTAGAGCTCAAAATTTGAAAAAAATGTCAAAAAATTAGGGGGGGTCGGTCTATTCTAGGACTTCTAGAGAAAAATAATGAGGAGTGTCACGGGGTATGACTATATAGGTCTTGTAGAGGATAAACAGGCGCTTCTTTTGCACCAGGTATCGAAGGGCGCTATGTTCAAAAATCTGAAACTAGAGCTCAAAATTCGAAAAAAAAATGTCAAAAAAATGGGGGTAGGGTCGGCCTATTCCAGGAGTTCTAGAGAAAAATAATGAGGAGTGTCACGGGCTATGACTATATAGGTCTTGTAGAGGAGAAACAGGCGCTTCTTTTGCACCAGGTATCGAAGGGCGCTATGTTCAAAAATCTGAAACTAGAGCTCAAAATGTCGAAAAAAATGCCAAAAAAATTGGGGTAGGGTCGGCCTATTCCAGGAGTTCTAGAGAAAAATAATGGGGGGTGTCACGGGATATGACTATATAGGTCTTGTAGAGGAGAAACAGGCGCTTCTTTTGCACAAGGTATCGAAGGGCGATATGTTCAAAAATCTGAAACTAGAGCTCAAAATTCGAAAAAAATGTCAAAAAAATTGGGGTAGGGTCGGCCTATTCCAGGGCTTCTAGAGAAAAATAATGAGGAGTGTCACGGGGTATGACTATATAGGTCTTGTAGAGGAGAAACAGGCGCTTCTTTTGCACAAGGTATCGAAGGGCGCTATGTTCAAAAATCTGAAACTAGAGCTCAAAATGTCGAAAAAATGCCAAAAAAATTGGGGTAGGGTCGGCCTATTCCAGGAGTTCTAGAGAAAAATAAGGGGGGGGGGGTGTCACGGGATATGACTATAAAGGTCTTGTAGAGGAGAAACAGGCGCTTCTTTTGCGCTAGCATTGAAGGGTGCTATGTTTAAAAATCTAAAACTAGAGCTCAAAATTTGAAAAAAATGTCAAAAAATTAGGGGGGTCGGTTTATTCCAGGGCTTCTAGAGAAAAATAATGAGGGGTGTCACGGGAATTACTAATAAGTCTTGTAGAGGAGAAACAGGCGCTTCTTTTGTACCAGGTATCGAAGGGCGCTATGTTCAAAAATCTGAAACTAGAGCTCAAAATGTCGAAAAAAATGCCAAAAAAATTGGGGTAGGGTCGGCCTATTCCAGGAGTTCTAGAGAAAAATAATGGGGGGTGTCACGGGATATGACTATATAGGTCTTGTAGAGGAGAAACAGGCGCTTCTTTTGCGCTAGGTATCGAAGGGTGCTATGTTCAAAAATCTGAAACTAGAGCTAAAAATTTGAATAAAATGTCAAAAAATTACAGGGGTCGGCCTATTCCAGGGCTTCTAGAGAAAAATACTGAGGGGTGTCACGGGGAATTACTATATAAGTCTTGTAGAGGATGAACAGGCGCTTCTTTTGCACTAGGTATCGAAGGGCGCTTTGTTCCAAAATCTGAAACTAGAGCTCAAAATTTGAAAAAAAATGTCAAAAAATTAGTGGGGTCGGCCTATTCCAGGAGTTCTAGAGAAAAATAATGAGGGGTGTCACGGGGTATGACTATAAAGGTCTTGTAGAGGAGAAACAGGCGCTTCTTTTGCACCAGGTATCGAAGGGCGCTATGTTCAAAAATCTGAAACTAGAGCTCAAAATTTGAAAAAAATGTCAAAAAATTAGGGGGGTCGGCCTATTCCAGGAGTTCTAGAGAAAAATAATGAGGGGTGTCACGGGGTATGACTATAAAGGTCTTGTAGAGGAGAAACAGGCGCTTCTCTTGCACCAGGTACCGAAGGACGCTAGGTTCAAAAATCTGAAACTAGAGCTCAAAATTTGAAAAAAAATGTCAAAAAATTAGGGGGGTCGGCCTATTCCAGGAGTTCTAGAGAAAAATAATGGGAGGGGGGGGGGTGTCACGGGATATGACTATAAAGGTCTTGTAGAGGAGAAACAGGCGCTTCTTTTGCGCTAGCATTGAAGGGTGCTATGTTTAAAAATCTAAAACTAAAGCTCAAAAATTGAAAAAAATGTCAAAAAATTAGGGGGGTCGGCCTATTCCAGGGCTTCTAGAGAAAAATAATGAGGGGTGTCACGGGGAATTACTAATAAGTCTTGAAGAGGAGAAACAGGCGCTTCTTTTGCGCTAGGTATCGAAGGGCGCTATATTCAAAAATCTGAAACTAGAGCTCAAAATTTGAAAAAAATGTCAAAAAATTAGGGGGGGTCGGTCTATTCTAGGACTTCTAGAGAAAAATAATGAGGAGTGTCACGGGGTATGACTATATAGGTCTTGTAGAGGATAAACAGGCGCTTCTTTTGCACCAGGTATCGAAGGGCGCTATGTTCAAAAATCTGAAACTAGAGCTCAAAATTCGAAAAAAAATGTCAAAAAAATGGGGGTAGGGTCGGCCTATTCCAGGAGTTCTAGAGAAAAATAATGAGGAGTGTCACGGGCTATGACTATATAGGTCTTGTAGAGGAGAAACAGGCGCTTCTTTTGCACCAGGTATCGAAGGGCGCTATGTTCAAAAATCTGAAACTAGAGCTCAAAATGTCGAAAAAAATGCCAAAAAAATTGGGGTAGGGTCGGCCTATTCCAGGAGTTCTAGAGAAAAATAATGGGGGGTGTCACGGGATATGACTATATAGGTCTTGTAGAGGAGAAACAGGCGCTTCTTTTGCACAAGGTATCGAAGGGCGATATGTTCAAAAATCTGAAACTAGAGCTCAAAATTCGAAAAAAATGTCAAAAAAATTGGGGTAGGGTCGGCCTATTCCAGGGCTTCTAGAGAAAAATAATGAGGAGTGTCACGGGGTATGACTATATAGGTCTTGTAGAGGAGAAACAGGCGCTTCTTTTGCACAAGGTATCGAAGGGCGCTATGTTCAAAAATCTGAAACTAGAGCTCAAAATGTCGAAAAAAATGCCAAAAAAATTGGGGTAGGGTCGGCCTATTCCAGGAGTTCTAGAGAAAAATAAGGGGGGGGGGGGGTGTCACGGGATATGACTATAAAGGTCTTGTAGAGGAGAAACAGGCGCTTCTTTTGCGCTAGCATTGAAGGGTGCTATGTTTAAAAATCTAAAACTAGAGCTCAAAATTTGAAAAAAATGTCAAAAAATTAGGGGGGTCGGTTTATTCCAGGGCTTCTAGAGAAAAATAATGAGGGGTGTCACGGGAATTACTAATAAGTCTTGTAGAGGAGAAACAGGCGCTTCTTTTGTACCAGGTATCGAAGGGCGCTATGTTCAAAAATCTGAAACTAGAGCTCAAAATGTCGAAAAAAATGCCAAAAAAATTGGGGTAGGGTCGGCCTATTCCAGGAGTTCTAGAGAAAAATAATGGGGGGTGTCACGGGATATGACTATATAGGTCTTGTAGAGGAGAAACAGGCGCTTCTTTTGCGCTAGGTATCGAAGGGTGCTATGTTCAAAAATCTGAAACTAGAGCTAAAAATTTGAATAAAATGTCAAAAAATTACAGGGGTCGGCCTATTCCAGGGCTTCTAGAGAAAAATAATGAGGGGTGTCACGGGGAATTACTATATAGGTCTTGTAGAGGATAAACAGGCGCTTCTTTTGCGCTAGGTATCGAAGGGCGCTATGTTCAAAAATCTGAAACTAGAGCTCAAAATGTCGAAAAAAATGTCAAAAAATTAGGGGGGGTCGGCCTATTCCAGGACTTCTAGAGAAAAATAATGAGGAGTGTCACGGGGTATGACTATATAGGTCTTGTAGAGGATAAACAGGCGCTTCTTTTGCACCAGGTATCGAAGGGCGCTATGTTCAAAAATCTGAAACTAGAGCTCAAAATTCGAAAAAAAAATGTCAAAAAAATGGGGGTAGGGTCGGCCTATTCCAGGAGTTCTAGAGAAAAATAATGAGGAGTGTCACGGGGTATGACTATATAGGTCTTGTAGAGGAGAAACAGGCGCTCCTTTGCGCTAGGTATCGAAGGGTGCTATGTTCAAAAATCTGAAACTAGAGCTCAAAATTTAAATAAAATGTCAAAAAATTAGGGGGGTCGGCCTATTCCAGGGCTTCTACAGAAAAATAGTGAGGGGTGTCATGGGGAATTACTATATAAGTCTTGTAGAGGATAAACAGGCGCTTCTTTTGCGCTAGGTATCAAAGGGCGCTATGTTCAAAAATCTGAAACTAGAGCTCAAAATTTGAAAAAAAATGTCAAAAAAATAGGGGGGTCGGCCTATTCCAGGAGTTCTAGAGAAAAATAATGAGGGGTGTCACGGGGTATGACTATAAAGGTCTTGTAGAGGAGAAACAGGCGCTTCTCTTGCACCAGGTACCGAAGGACGCTATGTTCAAAAATCTGAAATTAGAGCTCAAAATTTGAAAAAAAATGTCAAAAAATTAGGGGAGTCGGCCTATTCCAGGAGTTCTAGAGAAAAATAATGAGGGGTGTCACGGGGTATGACTATAAAGGTCTTGTAGAGGAGAAACAGGCGCTTCTCTTGCACCAGGTACCGAAGGACGCTATGTTCAAAAATCTGAAACTAGAGCTCAAAATTTGAAAAAAAATGTCAAAAAATTAGGGGGGTCGGCCTATTCCAGGAGTTCTA
This sequence comes from Mytilus trossulus, assembly GCF_036588685.1. NCBI lineage: Eukaryota > Metazoa > Mollusca > Bivalvia > Mytilida > Mytilidae > Mytilus > Mytilus trossulus. The sequence continues at coordinate 46,959,489 of NC_086383.1, forward strand.
GAGAAAAATAATGGGGGGGGGGGGGTGTCACGGGATATGACTATAAAGGTCTTGTAGAGGAGAAACAGGCGCTTCTTTTGCGCTAGCATTGAAGGGTGCTATGTTTAAAAATCTAAAACTAGAGCTCAAAATTTGAAAAAAATGTCAAAAAATTAGGGGGGTCGGCCTATTCCAGGGCTTCTAGAGAAAAATAATGAGGGGTGTCACGGGGAATTACTAATAAGTCTTGTAGAGGAGAAACAGGCGCTTCTTTTGCGCTAGGTATCGAAGGGCGCTATATTCAAAAATCTGAAACTAGAGCTCAAAATTTGAAAAAAATGTCAAAAAATTAGGGGGGGTCGGCCTATTCTAGGACTTCTAGAGAAAAATAATGAGGGGTGTCACGGGGTATGACTATATAGGTCTTGTAGAGGATAAACAGGCGCTTCTTTTGCACCAGGTATCGAAGGGCGCTATGTTCAAAAATCTGAAACTAGAGCTCAAAATTCGAAATAAAAATGTCAAAAAAATGGGGGTAGGGTCGGCCTACTCCAGGAGTTCTAGAGAAAAATAATGAGGAGTTTCACGGGGTATGACTATATAGGTCTTGTAGAGGAGAAACAGGCGCTTCTTTTGCACCAGGTATCGAAGGGCGCTATGTTCAAAAATCTGAAACTAGAGCTCAAAATGTCGAAAAAAATGCCAAAAAAATTGGGGTAGGGTCGGCCTATTCCAGGAGTTCTAGAGAAAAATAATGGGGGGTGTCACGGGATATGACTATATAGGTCTTGTAGAGGAGAAACAGGCGCTTCTTTTGCACCAGGTATCGAAGGGCGCTATGTTCAAAAATCTGAAACTAGAGCTCAAAATTTGAAAAAAATGTCAAAAAATTAGGGAGGTCGGCCTATTTAGGGCTTCTAGAGAAAAATAATGAGGGGTGTCAAGGGGTATGACTATAAAGGTCTTGTAGAGGAGAAACAGGCGCATCTTTTGCACCAGGTATCGAAGGGCGCTATGTTCAAAAATCTGAAACTAGAGCTCAAAATTCGAAAAATGTGTAAAAAAAATGGGGGTAGGGTCGGCCTATTCCAGGGGTTCTAGAGAAAAATAATGAGCAGTGTCACGGGGTATGACTATATAGGTCTTGTAGAGGAGAAACATGCGCTTCTTTTGCACCAGGTATCGAAGGGCGCTATGTTCAAAAATCTGAAACTAGAGCTCAAAATTTCGAAAAAAATGCCAAAAAAATGTGGGTAGGGTCGGCCTATTCCAGGAGTTCTAGAGAAACAATAATGAGGAGTGTCAAGGGGTATGCCTATAAAGGTCTTGTAGAGGAGAAACAGGCGCTTCTTTTGCACCAGGTATCGAAGGGCGCTATGTTAAAAAATCTGAAACTAGAGCTCAAAATTCGAAAAAAGTGTAAAAAAAATGGGGGTAGGGTCGGCCTATTCCAGGGGTTCTAGAGAAAAATAATGAGGAGTTTCACGGAGTATGACTATATAGGTCTTGTAGAGGAGAAACAGGCGCTTCTTTTGCACCAGGTATCGAAGGGCGCTATGTTCAAAAATCTGAAACTAGAGCTCAAAATTTGAAAAAAAATGTCAAAAAATTAGGGGGGTCGGCCTATTCTAGGACTTCTAGAGAAAAATAATGAGGGATGTCACGAGGTATGACTATATAGGTCTTGTAGAGTAGCTGTTTTGCTTCTTTTGCACCAGGTATCGAAGGGCGCTATGTTCAAAAATCTGAAACTAGAGCTCAAAATTCGAAAAAAATGTCAAAAAATTAGGGGGGTCGGCCTATTCTAGGACTTCTAGAGAAAAATATTGAGGGATGTCACGAGGTATGACTATATAGGTCTTGTAGAGTAGCTGTTTCGATTCTTTTGCACCAGGTATCGAAGGGCGATATGTTCAAAAATCTGAAACTAGAGCTCAAAATTCGAAAAAAAATGTAAAAAAATGGGGGTAGGGTCGGCCTATTCCAGGAGTTCTAGAGAAAAATAATGAGGGGTGTTACGGGGTATGACTATATAGATTTTGTAAAGGAGAAACAGGCGCTTCTTTTGAATTAGGTATCGAAGGGCGCTATGTTCAAAATTCGAAAAAAAATTAAAAAAAATGGGGGTAGGGTCGGCCTATTCCAGGAGTTCTAGAGTAAAATAATGGGGATGTCACGGGATATGACTACATAGGTCTTGTAGAGGAGATACAGGCGCTACTTTTCCGCTAGGTATCGAAACGCACTATGTTCAAAAAATCTTAAACTAGACCTCAAAATTTGAAAAAAAATGTCAAAAAATTAGGGGTGTCAGCCAGCAGCGGCATAACAAAAGAAAACTCATCATAAATACTGGACGCGCGTTTCATCTACAAAAGACTCATTAGTGACGCTCGAATATAAATAATGGTTGAAAGGCCAAAATAAAGGACGAAGTTGAAGGTCATTGAGAACAAAACATTCCTAGCAGTTTTGCAAAATACAGGTAAGACAGTTTATTCCTGGTGTAGAAAAACCTTAGTTTTTTTCCAAAATTCAAAGCGGTGTTAATTTATAAGATTATATTAATAAGCCAAGTCAACACAAGTGCCAACTACTGGGATGGTGATTCCCTCGTGTAAATAAATCTCTACAAGCAGTGGCATCGACTCAGTGGTTGCATTTTAAATTTTAACTCATAATAGATACCAGTATTTTAATGTTATATTTACGCCAGACGCGCGTTTCGTCTACAATATATCAGTGAATGTCCTGTGTAGGGAAAACAGCCGCATCGTTTGCGTAAGACTTGAAAAGGTGCTATGTTCAATTTTGTCGAAAGGTACTAAAACAATTTACTGAAAAACTCAACTGTCAGACAAGAACGCGCAAACAAAAAATAACATATCAGAGTCAGTAAAACCTAATTTTCAAATCTTGTCATATAAAGTCATAATTTCCCCACCCGAATAAGATGATAAAAGACTTTGTATAATGTGTTATGTAAATACTGGTAAAAAGAATGCTGATTACTAGCTGATTTTCTTTTTCAAGGGTATGTCGAAAAGAAAACGACGAAAATGAAAGAACTTTAGTGCGAATGCCAGCTGGTATATAACCGAAAGTTCTATATACACTTACAGACTTAATAGACAGTCTACTTTTTATTCTTTCAACAGTTTTTTCATATCAAAGGTTATGTACCAGATAACCAAAATCAGCAAAGAGTACTGCATTTTTTTAAAAGTATGATAGTAAAACTACATACAGAGCAGTTAACTTTATCAATGACAATACAAGCGCCACAACCTTGAAGACGGTATAAGTACCCTCGTCCACGTGTGGGTGTTGTCTGATAAAAATAGATGTATACACATGGAAAAAAGTATTTTGTGTAAAATGTGTTATGTAAATATTGATAAAAAAAATGCTGATTACTGGCTGATTTTCTTTTACAAGGGTATGTCGAAAAGAAAACGACGAAGATGAAAGAACTTTAGTGCGAAAGCCAGCTGGTATATAACCAAATTGGAATTGAAATTAAAAAAAAACCTCTATTTTTTCTGATATAATTTGTTAAAATAGAACTAGTTAAACACTATTTACATATCACCTGAGTTTGATCAATAATTATCGACTCGATAAGTTCTTATCTGCACATGCAGCTACTGTACCCATACACAGCAAAACATGTGTTTTTATCCTCATTGTTTTCAACACTTTAAATAACCAAGTTTATAAAGTTATGTGATTGACACCTTGAAATAGGTCCTCCACAACTCTTAACCGCAGCAAGATGGCAGATTATCCGCATGAGAGAGGCAGGAATGTCGCTGTGACAGCTGTACGTATTGTCGGTCATCACTTTTCCACTATTAGTCGTTTAGAGAATAAAAATCAGGCAATAAACGATATGAAAGACTCTCCGAGATCAAAAAGACTCCCTATGCCACCTGCTAGGGAAAATCAAGCATGATGAAGCTTAGTCAGAGAGAAACCCATTGCATACAATACAATCCTAAAAAGAGAGGGGTGGGCATACAGGAGCTTTTTAACAATGATTGTTTGAGATTGAATCATCCCTTCTGGTTATTGTGCGATAAGACCATTTCAGGGACGTTTGCCTACGAAAAGACACACAGTTATCCGTATCCAATGTAGTGCAGAGCTCGCCAAAATTGGAAATAAGCATCGTGGAGGAAGATCCCTTGTTCAAATGGAATTCTGTTTATCTTCCTTGGTCCAATCATAGCCCGGATTTGAACCATATCAAGGATGTATGGGACACTATTGGGCGTAATTTACACAAAAGGACACCCCAGTCCAAACACGTGATGAAATAAACAATGCCCTTCATCAGAAATGGTTGCTGCTACCTAAGCAACAAATTATTCGATTTATGGCAGAAATCATAAGTCGTGAAGTGGCGGTTGACCGTTTAAATGGAGACTGCGCACAAAGTACTATTTCTTTGGCGTATAAAGATTAACCATGATGTGAACAATCATCTTAAGATTAATTTTGAAATGTCTGACATTGTAAAGTTCGAGTACAGTAAAAGTTGTAAAATGCAGTTTTTTGTACAAAAAAACACCTCATTTTGTTTTTAGAATTGTGGTTAGATCAATATTTTTTTTTCCAATCATTTTTTGTTCGTTAAAATGCCAATGTTTTCATAAACTATGTTTCAATATTATTTTACAAATATTTTATCATATTCCATCCAAAATAAAAGGCTGATTATTCAAGTTTTAAAAAATCAATATTTTGCAATACTTTTTTCCATGTGTATATATAAAAAAAGAAACATTACTTTGCTTTTTAAGTAAAATATATTTAATATATTAGTTTGTAATATTTTCACGATTAAAACTAATGACCTGAATAATCTATTCATGATCATTTAGTATTTTTTTTAAATTCGAAGATAACTTTACGCCATTTTTCGATTTCAAACAAATACGCATTTTTTTCAACCATTTACCTTTATAGAGATGGAACTGAGTTGTCCTTTTGATCATTAAATGTATCGAGCACTATTCAATGTCTCTAGAATGACTTTGAAAGGCGCTAAAGACTCGTCTTAGAGATACTGGTACAACATTTTAACGTCCCCGAGGTTGCAACTCACGTGAAACGAAGTTATGTGAAGATTGGCAAATCCGCATTATTCATCTCCGTAATCGATTTGGAGAAACTCATGGAAGAAACAAAAATAGGCTATATGCGCAAACAGTTTGTAACCGACTTCATCCAGGCAGCCTAAGAGCTCGTCGTTCGTTGAAGTGACCTATCCTTACGCAGAATCGAAGGATGTCGCGAGTTAAATGGAGAGGGTGCGGATTCGATGACGTAGACTAACATGGAGACTAATCCTTTTTACCGCTGAATCCAAATTCAACTTGACATTTATCGATGGCAGAGACATGGTCTGCCGCAGGTGCAAGGCATGCTTTTTGATGCGTGCGTACAGGAAACAAATTGGCTTTAGGGTGGCGAATTAATGGTATGGGATGGATAACCTACCAGGAACGCCCCGATCTGACAATTAGTGAAGGAAACCTAAATGCAAAAAGGTATAGGAACGAAATTCTGGCTCCACTAGTTCTCCCGTCTCTCCGAAGGCATCGTTAAACTACATTTTTAACAGAAAACGCCCGTTGTAAACACATTTTAATGAGTTTTGGAGAATAATCGCATTCGACTGTTGCCGTGGCCAGTATTGTCTTCAGATTATCGCCAATGGGACATCTTTGGGACGAACTTGGACGACTCACCAAAAAGAGCCCAAATCCATCGGAAACGGTCATCCAACTTGAATAACACTTTTCATGGGAAATAACAACAGAAAGGATCATTGATAAAAAGGGGCGATCAAGTGTAGTTTCTTCAGATACTGGAACATGAATGACCACAATATCACCATCCTGAAAGCTCTGAGGGCCATTTCGGATGCTGTAATGAAATTTTGGTGCATTCAAAAGCACGTATGAAACGGATATAAAATGGATGCAAATAGAATATGATGCAGCAATCAAAGAACGTGAGAAAAAATAATGAACAAGCTGGACAAGTATGACCACAAATTCAAACATGCAGAACCATTGATTTGTTAACTTTAAGAAAATAAAACGGCATCTGAGATCCAGGTGATGAATGTTTGGTAAGCAAAACAAGAAGAACAAGAAAGAGAATTTGGATAGATTCACGGAGTGAGATGTGTTGAGACAAACTAGAGTAGATATCGAAACCTTAAAAATTGAGGGTAATACGTTGCATCATACTCATACCTGTCGTAAATACCACACACATGGCGTTTACTTTGTGCCGCACTCAATGTAATGTCACGTCACTTTGACATCTTTCTATAATTAATACATCTCTCACATAGTTAAGAAGTCCTTTATTTCTATTTTAAGAAAGGAAAAGTAATACAAAGCTTAAAGCCATTTGTTCCGGAAATGAACGAGCACTTACAAGAGTTTAGAAGAATTTTGGATACATCACTTGATAGTTTCGATATAAAAATTGAGAAATTTTAGATTCATACTCACAAACAAATGATATTTATATAAGTCATCATGATAAAATTGCAGAAGATTGCTCGTATAAAAAGGTGGTGGAAGAGATTTAGCAAACAAATCAGTAAATGTTCGTTAAGATTAAGAAATCCGTCAAATTAGATTTTTTGTATTCAATCCTCACAATCATCTATTTATAACTTACCCGTCAATACTATCGTTTTTTAAGGTCTCTAATACACCAATACATATCATAATTTCACCTACAGACAATGTGTACCCGCAAGTCACTCCTCTCAATAGCACCGGCACGCCAATTAAATTGATGCACGACGACATCTCTTGTTTGATAGAATGCAGCATATATTCATAGTAGTTACTCTGATTTATCAGAGAAAACCGCTGAATCATTGGTTACAAGTAGTAACCTTAATATTCTCACAACCTTTACAGTCTTGGAGAATCATCAATAATAAAGACCTTCTAGAGATGTTAGTTTAAGCATAGTTATTTTGGAAACAAGTTATTATGAGTTAAATTAATCATACCCCTTTCTACTTTTATTGTGCAAGTGCTGCCTTGTAGCGCTATTAGCCTGCTCTTTTTTGGAAGCTAACAAGTTGTCTTTTACGTGCAAGTGGTATGGCTCTCTTTTAACACGTGATCAGTCGCGTATCCTTCCGACAGACTATCGTTGTTCCAGAAGATAATACTCGCAAATGGTGTGAAGGAAGAGCCGAAAATTTGGTCCCTGAAATTGTCTCACAGAAACGGAGATGGAACCACGAACCTTTTTGTTTGAAAATAGAGGTTGTGACTCCATGTCTTATTGTTTGAACCAAGAAATAAATGACTGAGAATACCTTTCCATTCCTCCAAGAGATCATTTACATCACCCTAAGTATACGATTATAGATGCGATACGCGGTATTCAGAAGTTCGGGAACCCTGTTTGTCCTCATTGTTAAAATTCTGGAATTGGTAATCACGCGGAACTCACCCTGCTGTATAGTTAGTATGTCTACATACAAGTTACACTTCACCTTATTATCTTTCATATTTCTTATAAGTTGCGGCCACATGTCCTAAGTCGATCTCTGTTTGGTGGTGTTTTTGTTGGTTAATGAGATCATCTAAAGTACCAATCACGCAAGTGCGAATATATTTGGCTTTAAAGTATTTGTTCATCTTCCCCATCATGGTATGATCTCAGTGGTCGAGAAAAACTAGAGTTTCCTCAAATCTTACGGGATCGATACAGTAGACATCAAAGCAGTGTTTTATACATAGTACTTTGATCTCTTTGTTGTTGAATTCGGTGATCTTTTCCGTCCATAGTTTTATGAAAATGCTTGACTTGAAAATGGTATGAAAAGCAACCTGGATCATCACAACTTCTTGGTCTTGGGCGGCACTTAGTCATATTGGCAAGTAAAACATAAATGATGCGAAGAATAAACGTGAATTCTTTATTCTGTTGGAACAGAACTGTAATCCAAGTTTCGCTCAAACGAACAACGATCAAGCATCGTTTCTCGAATTTACGTCGAAATATTTTATCCGTTTAACAAACTTTTCTATAGAGATTCTAGACCGATTTGTACTTTTGTGAAGATGAGGTTTGTTAAACGGCTGACTAGATGAAGTCGGTTATATAGTGCATAGTTAACAACCCATGTTCTTTAACTCACATAGTTGCGAGTCGTATTCTTATGTTGAACATCGACTGCTTATTTGCAATAGGCGAGTGACTTACAAAAAGACACTTAGTTAACAACCCTAATGGACCCATCTAACGCACGGCTGTATTATATATACACATGGAAAAAAGTATTGCAACACATTGATTTTTTAAAACTTGAAAAATCAGCCTCTTTTTTTGGATGAAATATAATAAAACATGTGTATGATATAATTGAAATATAGTTTATGATAACATTGGCAACCACAATTTTAATAACAAAATGTAGTGTGTTTTGTACAAAAAATGCATTTTTCAACTTTTACTGTAGTCGAACTTTACAATGTCAGGTATTTCAAAATTAATCTTCAGATGACTGTTCGCATCACGGTTGGTCGTTATACGCCAAGGAATTAGTACTTTGTGCGCAGCCTCCAATCAAACGAATTACCGCATCTCAACGTCTTTTGATTCCTGCTGCCATAAATCGGCTAATATGTTGTTAAGGTAGCAGCAACCATTTCTGATGAAGGGCATTGTTTATTTCATGATGTGTTTGAACTGGTGTGTCCTTTTGTGCACTTTCCGCCCAATAGTGTCCCAAATATGCTCGATATGGTTCAAACCCGGGCTACGATCTGGCCAAGGAAGATGAACCGAATTCCATTTGAACATTGGATCTTCCTCCACGATGCTAATTTCCAATTTTGGCGAGCTCTGCACTACATTGGATACGGATAAATGTGTGTCTGTTCGTAAGCAAACGTCCCTGAATTGGTCTTATCGCACAATAACCAGTAGAGATGATTTAATCTCGAAGAATTATTGTTAAAATGCTCCTGTATGCCCACCTCTCTCTTTTTAGGATTGTATTGTATGCAATGGGTTTCTTTCTGACTAAGCTTCATCATGCTTGATTTTCCCTAGCAGGTGGCATGGGGGTCTTTTTGATCTCGGATAGTCTTTTATATCGTGTATTGCCTAATTTTTATTCTCTAAACGACTTATAGTGGAAAAGTATGAGTTGTGGAGGACTTATTTCAAGGTGTCAATCACATAACTTTATACACTTGGTTATTTAAAGTGTTGAAAACAATGAGGATGAAACACATGTTTTGCTGTATACGGGTACAGGAGCTGCATGTGCAGATAAGAACTCGTCGAGTCGATAGTTATTGATCAAACTCAGGTGATATTTAAATAGTGTTTAACAAGTTCTATTTTGACAAATTATATCAGAAAAAAATGAAGAGTGTTTTTTAATTTCAATTCCAATTTGGTTATATACCAGCTGGCATTCGTACTAAAGTTCTTTTATATTCGTCGTTTTCTTTTCGACATACCCTTGAAAAAGAAATTCAGCCAATAATCAGCATTCTTTTTATCAGTATTTACATAACATATTTTACAAACTCTTTTATCATGTTATTCGGAAATTATGACTTTATATGACAAGAAATTGAAAATTAGTCTTTGCTGACTATGACATGTTTTTTTTAGTTTTCGCGTTCTTGTCTGACAGTTGAGTTTTTTATTAAAATTTTTTAGTTCCTTTCGACAAAATTGAACATAGCACCCTTTGAAGTCTTACGAAAATGATGCGCCTGTTTTTCCTTCACAGGACATTCACTGATATATTGTAGACGAAATGCGCGTCTGGCGTAAATATAAAATTTTAATACTGGTATCTATGATGAGTTAAAACTTAAAATGCAACCACTGAGTCGATGCCACTGCTGGTAGAGATTTATTTCCCCGAGGGTATCACCAGCCCAGCAGTCAACACTTGTGTTGACTTGGCTTATCATTGATATAATCTTATAAATTAACACCGCTTTGAATTTTGGAAAAAAACTAAGGTTTTTCTACACCAGGAATAGACTGCCTTACCTGTATTTGGCAAAACTGCTAGGAATGTTATGTTCTCAATGTTCTTCAACTTCGTCCTTTGTTTTGGCCTTTCAATCATTATTTTGATTCGAGCGTCACTAATGAGTCTTTGTAGATGAAACGCGTCTGGTATTTATGATGAGTTTTTTTGTGTTATGCCGCTGCTGGCTGATCCCCATAATTTTTTGACATTTTTTTTTCAAATTTTGATGTCTAGTTTCAGAATTTTGAACATAGCGCCCTTCGATGCCTAGTGCAAAAGAAGCACCTGTTTCTCCTCTACAAGACCTATATAGTCATTCCCCGTGACACCCCTCATTATTGTTCTCTAGAAGCCCTGGATTAGGCCGACCCCCCTAATTTTTTGACATTTTTTTTCAAATTTCGAGCTCTAGTTTCAGATTTTAGAACATAGCGCCCTTTGATACCTAGCGCAAAAGAAGCGCCTGTTTCTCCTCTACAAGACCTAAATAGTCATATCCCGTGACACCCCTCATTATTTTTCTCTAGAACTCCTGGAATAGGCCGACCCTACCCCCATTTTTTTGACATTTTTTTCGAATTTTGAGCTCTAGTTTCAGATTTTTAAACATAGCAGCCTTCGATACCTGATGCAACAGAAGCGCCTGTTTCTCCTCTACAAGACCTTTATAGTCATACCCCGTGACATCCCTCATTATTTTTCTCTAGAAGTCCTAGAATAGGCCGACCCCCCTAATTTTTTGACATTTTTTTTCAAATTTTGAGCTCTAGTTTCAGATTTTTGAACATAGCGCCCTTCAATGCCTAGCGCAAAAGAAGCGCCTGTTTCTCCTCTACAAGACCTATATAGTTATTCCCCGTGACACCCCTCATTATTTTTCTCTAGAACTCCTGAAACAGCCGACCCTACCCCAATTTTTTTGGCATTTTTTTCGAATTTTGAGCTCTAGTTTCAGATTTTTGAACATAGCGCCCTTCGATACCTGGTGCAAAAGAAGCGCCTGTTTCTCCTCTACAAGACCTATATAGTCATACTCCGTGACACCCCTCATTATTTTTCTCTAGAACTCCTGGAATAGGCCGACCCTACCCCCATTTTTTTGACCTTTTTTTTCGAATTTTGAGCTCTAGTTTCAGATTTTTAAACATAGCGCCCTTCGATACCTGATGCAACAGAAGCGCCTGTTTCTCCTCTACAAGACCTATATAGTCATTCCCCGTGACATCCTCATTATTTTTCTCTAGAAGCCCTGGAATAGGCCGACCCCCCTAATTTTTTGACATTTTTTTCAAATTTTGAGCTTTAGTTTCAGATTTTTGAACATAGCGCCCTTTAATACCTAGCGAAAAAGAAGCGTCTGTTTCTCCTCTACAAGACCTATATAGTCATATTCCGTGACACCCTCCATTATTTTTCTCTAGAACTCCTGGAATAGGCCGACCCTACCCCAATTTTTTTGGCATTTTTTTCGACATTTTGAGCTCTAGTTTCAGATTTTTGAACATAGCGCCCTTCGATACCTGGTGCAAAAGAAGCGCCTGTTTCTCCTCTACAAGACCTATATAGTCATACCCCTTGACACTCCTCATTATTTTTCTCTAGAACTCCTGGAATAGGCCGACCCTACCCCCATTTTTTTGACATTTTTTTTCGAATTTTGAGCTCTAGTTTCAGATTTTTGAACAAAGCGCCCTTCGATACCTGTTGCAAAAGAAGCGCCTGTTTCTCCTCTTCAAGACCTTTATAGTCATACCCCGTGACACCCCTCATTATTTTTCTCTAGAAGTCCTAGAATAGGCCGACCCCCCTAATTTTTTGACATTTTTTTCAAATTTTGAGCTCTAGTTTCAGATTTTAGAACATAGCGCCCTACGATACCTAGCGCAAAAGAAGCGCCTGTTTCTCCTCTACAAGACCTATATAGTAATTTCCCGTGACACCCCTCATTATTTTTCTCTAGAAGCCCTGGAATAGGCCGACCCCCCTAATTTTTTGACATTTTTTTTTCGAATTTTGAGCTCTAGTTTCAGATTTTTGAACATAGCGCCCTTCGATACCTAGCGCAAAAGAAGCGCTTGTTTCTCCTCTACAAGACCTATATAGTCATATCCCGTGACACCCCCCATTATTTTTCTCTAGAACTCCTGGAATAGGCCGACCCTACCCCCATTTTTTTGACATTTTTTTCGAATTTTGAGCTCTAGTTTCAGATTTTTAAACATAGCAGCCTTCGATACCTGATGCAACAGAAGCGCCTGTTTCTCCTCTACAAGACCTTTATAGTCATACCCCGTGACACCCCTCATTATTTTTCTCTAGAAGTCCTAGAATAGGCCGACCCCCCTAATTTTTTGACATTTTTTTTCAAATTTTGAGCTCTAGTTTCAGATTTTTGAACATAGCGCCCTTCAATGCCTAGCGCAAAAGAAGCGCCTGTTTCTCCTCTACAAGACCTATATAGTTATTCCCCGTGACACCCCTCATTATTTTTCTCTAGAACTCCTGAAACAGCCGACCCTACCCCAATTTTTTTGGCATTTTTTTCGAATTTTGAGCTCTAGTTTCAGATTTTTGAACATAGCGCCCTTCGATACCTGGTGCAAAAGAAGCGCCTGTTTCTCCTCTACAAGACCTATATAGTCATACTCCGTGACACCCCTCATTATTTTTCTCTAGAACTCCTGGAATAGGCCGACCCTACCCCCATTTTTTTGACATTTTTTTTCGAATTTTGAGCTCTAGTTTCAGATTTTTAAACATAGCGCCCTTCGATACCTGATGCAACAGAAGCGCCTGTTTCTCCTCTACAAGACCTATATAGTCATTCCCCGTGACATCCTCATTATTTTTCTCTAGAAGCCCTGGAATAGGCCGACCCCCCTAATTTTTTGACATTTTTTTCAAATTTTGAGCTTTAGTTTCAGATTTTTGAACATAGCGCCCTTTAATACCTAGCGAAAAAGAAGCGTCTGTTTCTCCTCTACAAGACCTATATAGTCATATTCCGTGACACCCTCCATTATTTTTCTCTAGAACTCCTGGAATAGGCCGACCCTACCCCAATTTTTTTGGCATTTTTTTCGACATTTTGAGCTCTAGTTTCAGATTTTTGAACATAGCGCCCTTCGATACCTGGTGCAAAAGAAGCGCCTGTTTCTCCTCTACAAGACCTATATAGTCATACCCCTTGACACTCCTCATTATTTTTCTCTAGAACTCCTGGAATAGGCCGACCCTACCCCCATTTTTTTGACATTTTTTTTCGAATTTTGAGCTCTAGTTTCAGATTTTTGAACAAAGCGCCCTTCGATACCTGTTGCAAAAGAAGCGCCTGTTTCTCCTCTTCAAGACCTTTATAGTCATACCCCGTGACACCCCTCATTATTTTTCTCTAGAAGTCCTAGAATAGGCCGACCCCCCTAATTTTTTGACATTTTTTTCAAATTTTGAGCTCTAGTTTCAGATTTTAGAACATAGCGCCCTACGATACCTAGCGCAAAAGAAGCGCCTGTTTCTCCTCTACAAGACCTATATAGTAATTTCCCGTGACACCCCTCATTATTTTTCTCTAGAAGCCCTGGAATAGGCCGACCCCCCTAATTTTTTGACATTTTTTTTTCGAATTTTGAGCTCTAGTTTCAGATTTTTGAACATAGCGCCCTTCGATACCTAGCGCAAAAGAAGCGCTTGTTTCTCCTCTACAAGACCTATATAGTCATATCCCGTGACACCCCCCATTATTTTTCTCTAGAACTCCTGGAATAGGCCGACCCTACCCAATTTTTTTTGGCATTTTTTTCGACATTTTGAGCTCTAGTTTCAGATTTTTGAACATAGCGCCCTTCGATACCTGGTGCAAAAGAAGCGCCTGTTTCTTCTCTACAAGATCTTTATAGTCATACCCCGTGACACCACTCATTATTTTTCTCTAGAACTCCTGGAATAGGCCGACCCCCCTAATTTTTTGACATTTTTTTTCAAATTTCGAGCTCTAGTTTCAGATTTTAGAACATAGCGCCCTACGATACCTAGCGCAAAAGAAGCGCCTGTTTCTCCTCTACAAGACCTATATAGTAATTTCCCGTGACACCCCTCATTATTTTTCTCTAGAAGCCCTGGAATAGGCCGACCCCCCTAATTTTTTGACATTTTTTTTTCGAATTTTGAGCTCTAGTTTCAGATTTTTGAACATAGCGCCCTTCGATACCTAGCGCAAAAGAAGCGCTTGTTTCTCCTCTACAAGACCTATATAGTCATATCCCGTGACACCCCCCATTATTTTTCTCTAGAACTCCTGGAATAGGCCGACCCTACCTAATTTTTTTTGGCATTTTTTTCGACATTTTGAGCTCTAGTTTCAGATTTTTGAACATAGCGCCCTTCGATACCTGGTGCAAAAGAAGCGCCTGTTTCTCCTCTACAAGATCTTTATAGTCATACCCCGTGACACCACTCATTATTTTTCTCTAGAACTCCTGGAATAGGCCGACCCCCCCTAATTTTTTGACATTTTTTTCAAATTTTGAGCTCTAGTTTCAGATTTTTGAACATAGCGCCCTTCGATACCTAGCGCAAAAGAAGCGCCTGTTTATCCTCTACAAGACTTATATGTAATTCCCCGTGACACCCCTCATTATTTTTCTCTAGAAGCCCTGGAATAGGCCGACCCCCCTAATTTTTTGACATTTTATTCAAATTTTGAGCTCTAGTTTAAGATTTTTGAACATAGCACCCTTCGATACCTAGCGCAAAAGAAGCGCCTGTTTCTCCTCTACAAGACATATATAGTCATATCCCGTGACACCCCTCATTATTTTTCTCTAGAACTCCTGGAATAGGCCGACCCCCCTAATTTTTTGACATTTTTTTCAAATTTTGAGCTCTAGTTTCAGATTTTTGAACATAGCGCCCTTTGATACAAGCACAAAAGAAGCGCCTGTTTCTTCTCTACAAGACCTATATAGTCATACCCCGTGACACCCCTCATTATTTTTCTCTAGAACTCCTGGAATAGGCCGACCCTACCCCCATTTTTTTGACATTTTTTTCGAATTTTGAGCTCTAGTTTCAGATTTTTGAACATAGCGCCCTTCGATGCCTAGCGCAAAAGAATTGCCTGTTTCTTCTCTACAAGACCTATATAGTCATTCCCCATGACACCCCTCATTATTTTCTCTAGAAGCCCTGGAATAGGCCGACCCCCCTAATTTTTTGACATTTTTTTTCAAATTTTGAGCTCTAGATTAAACAATGTCATAAAAGGTGCTATATTTTACAGGGTAGGACTACTTTTACATACGTTCTAAATTGAAGAGGGTGCATAGGTGGCCCTACACCTACAAATAATCCGTTGATAGATGCAGAGAGTTATTGTGGTACTGAATATTAGCCTAAAAAGTTAATCGACTTGTTAAATCAATAGATTGGATAAAAACCATTTCAAAATTGAGTTAAAATTGCTATATTTTAACTGATTTTCCGCCTTTTTGAATATTTTTTTATTTAACGGCCGTTGTTGTCTTATTCTGTTTTTTGGTTTCTCGATATATCGCCTTATTGTTCGCTGGCTTATTGTTCGCTAGCTATTGTTCGCTAGCTTCTGCCTGGTCCTTAATTCACCCTTTTTTTCAACATTGGTAAAATGTTGTATTGTCGTAAGTAATGAACTAGAAGGAAGGGGAAAAAAAGTTAAAAAAAGTATACGGTTTTCAATAAATGAATTATAACAAAACTTTAATCGCAGGCTGCTATAATTGCATGGTGCATTCCATCTGTCATTGTAAATTTTTCATATCCTAATTCAACCCTAATACAAATATATCCGACACTCTGCAAGCATAGATGCAAGTAAATAAAAACATCTTTACCCTTGATTAATTTGATTTGAATTGTATAGACAATTTGCTTGACACATAACTTGTCGAATTACAACCATGAAATAAAATTATTATTATAAACCGATCTTGAAAATTATTTTCCCAGTCATTTGAAGTTGCTTGCTTTTAAAATATTCCAATCTTCTCTTGAACCGTCCGTTTATAATACGGGGTTGCATTAATTCAATGAAACTATTTTTGTCGCTGTTTCCGATAACTCTTTCAGTTACCTCCGTTTCATGCAAAACATGCACCGTGGTTTTTTTCTTCTTCAACAAACAGCATTTTTTTTAAAATTTTACCACGCGATTCGTTCTAAGTATCAAGAATATAGAACAATGGAACAAATTTTCGACGTTTGGACAAAATGGCTACCGTTTTTTAATGTTTCGTAGCATTTTATTCCTGTAAGACCGAAACATGCAGTTAATAAAAAAAGAATCTATGTTCTTTTCGTGTATCTAACTTTTGTTTTGGTAAATTATGAATTACGTATTGAAATATCAGGTAAAAAACCCGCATTAATTACTTGGACAAAAGAAATATCAACATGGACAAAATGGCTACCGCTTGAAAAACGACTGTGTAGAGATGGTTTTATGCAATCTACAAGTTTTGAACTCACGAACAATGAGGCAAATTGTTCTTTCGGTAGATGTTATAATTATCTCACATTTTTTAGACATATTTAGCTATGTCTACTTATAAAACTACCTTTCAGCCGCTAAGTCAACGAAAAACGTCATTGGACATTTTTCTTATTCCAGCTTAATATGCAGCCACCGAGTCAAACGAAATTCGACAAAAGAACGGCTTTACTTTAACCAAGAACTGACACACTTCGTTGCTTCTGCCATGTTTCGGGAAGATCAGAGAATAAGAAATAGGATCACTATACATAAGAGATAAAACAGTTGTTCAAAAATGTAACGTTGGACATCCGTTTTTTCACATAGCTTTGTTGTTTTCATCCTCAGATATACTAGATATTACTAAGCATATGACCAAGAGCTATAAGAACATAAAGGAAAACATATACTGAATTAGTTTCTATAGTGGTTAGTGTTTGTAAACATTTTATTTTGTTTTGCGGAGGAAATTTCGAAGATTCGGTTTCAAATCGTAGGGGTTGTAGGAACAGCTTGCGTGACGTTTAATAGTCTTTGTTGTAAGTCTTCATGAGTCACACATTCTTCAATAATGTGCATGGCATGTTCAAAATATTCCTTCTTTATCTGAATAACATAGTGGCATTTTAAATCTGCTCCCCCTCCTGTTTGGTCATGTATTTCGTTGCCTCTTCTGCGTCTAAATTGCTGGTGGGAGAGTCGTCTTGTTGACACAGTTGCTTCCCCAGTGTATCTACATGTTATATTTTCAACATAACCCCTTGTTGTCAACAGATGAAAGGCCTTACACAGATTTGCTGGTACTCTCCCTACTTGTTTACCTGAATAATAATATAAATCAGATATAAATAATATGAATATTTGTTTTACATGAAATTAGAATCATGAATTGTCTATATTCAATTTTCACAAAAGTGATGTTAGTACAATAGCTATTCAAATATGTTAGGAAGTATGGAACGCCATGACTGTCTTCTGATGTTGATTGTTTAATATGTTCGGTGCTTGATGCAATATGTTCAGTAGTATGTATATTATGTTCAGTAGATTATCTATTATGTTCAGTAGATTTCCTATTATGTTCAGTAGTAATTACATTATGTTCAGTAGTTATTACATTATATTCGGTGCTTTGGTGATTATGTTCAGTAGTTTCATTATTATATGCAGTGGTATTTAAATTATGTTCGGTACTTCTGACGTTATATTCAGTACATTTTACATTATGTTCAGTACTTTCGACATTATGTTCAGTACTTTCGACATTATGTTCAGTAGATTCAATATTATTTACAGTACATTATGTAATACCTTCAGTAGTCCCGGTTTCTTTATATTCAGTAGATTATTCATTATGTTCAGTAAAAGCATCGGTGTTATATTCGGTTCGTGCACCTTTATATTCAGTGGTTGTATCATTATGATGATGTAGTAAAAGTCGGAAAGCCAATAACGGAAATTGTCGGAAAAAACGAACACGGATATTTTTGACGGACGTTTTATTCATGAACACCTTTACACCGCGCTGAAGTACGTCCATTATTCATAGTTCATTATTCAAAATTCAATAATGAATAATGAAATAGTTCACTATTCACTATTCGATGTTTAAAAAATGAATAATGAAATAGTTTATGTTTCATCATTCAACTTGAAGCGGAAAATAGTGAAATAAAAAAATGAATAAAAAAAAATGACTGTGACACTATAGCTATATCCCGTATTTCTAAATTCGTCTTTCTGGTATTATCCAACAAATATTCAAATTAATATAAAAAAAATAGATAAAAACACTCTTTTAATTAACATATTTATCTAGTTTCTAGTTTCAGAGGATAAACTAGCGGATTTTCGTAACTATTTTGATCAGAAATTCCTTGCTTAATTGTAAGGACGACCTGAATACCAAAACATATTTTTTTCAAAATTGAAATACTCTACGTGGTTTTTCTTTTCTAATTTTCACTGGACCTTTGCTATTCTTCGTCATTTAATAAATTATAGATAAAACAAATCGATTGTGCCGCAATGACAATTAGATGGGTTACGGAGGACCTAAATGCCAAAATACGCGTGCAAATAAAGAAATAGCCAATTTTGAATTAACCCGAATAATGTCAGTCGTTATATTCCGCTGATCTCCGTTTAATCTTAGATTGCTACATTTCTACCTCGATAGGCAAAAGGCTGCTAGAGGGCGCAGAATTATTTGAGTTAATTTTGAATAATGAAATAGATATTTTGAACGCTTATTAGAGGAGTAACGAAGGATTTAAATATCGAAATACGCGTGAACATTGAGGAATAGCCAGGCGCGGATCCAGAGGGGGGTTCTGGGGGTTGTAACCCCCCTTTTTTGGACGAATAATGCATTTGAATTGGGACATTTAGTTGGAACCCACCCTTTTTTGTCCTGGGTTAGGACCCCCTCCCCTTTTGAAAATGGCTGGATCCACCCCTGAATAGCTTATTTTGAATAATGGAATGGACTGCTGCAACCCTTCAGTCCCTAATCAAGGCAAAATTCATACACAAAATTAAAGCTTTTTGATAGATGAATAGACTGGGTATACACGATATGTGCCGCAATGACCATTAGAGAGGATACAGAGGACCTAAATGCCAAAATACGCGTGAAAATTAAGAAATAGCCAATTTTGAATACTGAAATAGATATTTTAAATAATGGAATGGAATGCTGCGACCCTTTAGCCCCCAATTATAGATAAACATTATACCTAATTCAAAAGCTTATTACGAGAGGAACAAAAGGTTTATAGTCAACATGTTCCGCAACGCATATTAGAAGGGAATTTAAATATCAAAATACGCTTGAACATGAAGAAATAGCTTATTTTTAATAATGGAATGAATTGCTACTACCCTTTAGTCCCTAATCAAGGTAAAATTTATACACCAAATTAAAGCTTATTGATAAAGGAATAAACTGAGTATTAACGATATGTGACGCAATGACAATTAGAGGGGTTACGGAGGACCTTAAATAATTATTCAAAATTGGCTATTTCTAAATTCTCACGCGTATTTTGGCATTTAGGTCCTCCGTAACCCCTCTAATTGTCATTGCGGCACAATCGACTTGTTTTATCTATAATTTATTAAAGGATGAAGAAAAGCAAAGGTCCAGTGAAAATTAGAAAAGAAAAACCACGTAGAGTATTTCAATTTTGAAAAAAGACTCAGACTCCTCTTGAATTGAATTTTAAATGTACGTATTGTATTGCGTTTACTTTTCTACATTGGCTAGAGGTATAGGGGGTTGAGATCTCATAAACATGTTTAACCCCGTCGCATTTTTGCGCCTGTCCCAAGTCAGGAGCCTATGGCCTTTGTTAGTCTTGTTTTATTTTAAGAAATTTCTGATCAAAATAGTTACGGAAATCCGCTAGTTTATCCTCTGAAACTAGAAACTAGATAAATATATTAATTAAAAGAGTGTTTTTATCTAATCTTTTTTATATTAATTTGAATATTTGTTGGATAATACCAAAAAGACGAATTTAGAAATACGGGATATAGCTATAGTGTCACAGTCATTTTCTTTTATTCATTTTTTTATTTCACTATTTTCCGCTTCAAGTTGAATGATGAAACATAAACTATTTCATTATTCATTTTTTAAACATCGAATAGTGAATAGTGAACTATTTCATTATTCATTATTGAATTTTGAATAATGAACTATGAATAATGGACGTACTTCAGCGCGGTGTAAAGGTGTTCATGAATAAAACGTCCGTCAAAAAATATCCGTGTTCGTTTTTTTCCGACAATTTCCGTTATTGGCTTCCCGACTTTTACTACATCATCATAATGATACAACCACTGAACATAAAGGTGCACGAACCGAACATAACACCGATGCTTTTACTGAACATAATGAATAATCTACTGAATATAAAGAAACCGGGACTACTGAAGGTATTACATAATGTACTGTAAATAATATTGAATCTACTGAACATAATGTCGAAAGTACTGAACATAATGAAAAATGTACTGAATATAACGTCAGAAGTACCGAACATAATTTAAATACCACTGCATATAATAATGAAACTACTGAACATAATCCCCAAAGCACCGAATATAATGTAATAACTACTGAACATAATGTAATTACTACTGAACATAATAGGAAATCTACTGAACATAATAGATAATCTACTGATCATAATATACATACTACTGAACATAATGCATCAAGCACCGAACATATTAAACAATCAACATCAGAAGACAGTCATGGCGTTCCATAAGGAAGCATTAAGTTTAAGAGCTACGTGTATCGAAATCATTGTTATGATCATTAGGCATCTATACTGGTCTTTTTAAACTGTTGCACTTCTATGAAAATAAAGATAATGACGAATAATTGTTTAACAACCAGTGGCAGGTCAGGTGCATATTAAGGATTAGAACATGATAACGAGAAATAAGAAACCCTACTTTTGTACTAGACGCTTGGACAGATTTTTAACAGTTTGCAGGAACAAATTATTTTGGATCCAGGCCAACTAGTCTTTGCTTTTACTCATTAAAGCCCAATGTCATGTGCTTGGCCATGTTGGCAGAAAAGCAGCAAATATTTTGTGGTGGATTACCATCTTTTGTTACAGAATCATGAAGATGCTGAGGGATGTGCTGCAGTGTTGGAACTGACACCTTCATTGCATGTGGATCATATGGATTGTTAACCTCCAATTCAACATTCAATGGAATCTCAACATGTGGCCGCAAACGAAAAACATGATAGCCTTTTATACTCCAATCAAATTTTATAGGTCTAACATTTATATTTTGTCTAACAATTGAACTGCATGCCATGATCAAGAAGATACAAAATATAGCATTTGGTTTATGGTATGGACTACCAAAACCTTTTTAAAACTTGAGGTTATGGTAAACCCTAACTAGAAAGGTAATGGACCTTATCAAGAGAAATGAAAAATAATTTCTCCCACCCTCAAAATGCACAGTTATGGATATCCATAACTATGAAGGTTATGGGTTACCATAACATTGTAGAGGCTTCTGTTCAAGTATGGTAAAAATCACGGATAGTTTATCAATCTAAAAAAAACTTTAACTGCAGACTGTATGTTATGTTAACTGGAAGAAAAACTAAGTCCATTTATAAGTAATAAACGGAAAAACAGGTACAAAATTTTATTAAAATTTCCTTCTAGATACTAGATACTTTGATCAGAAATTTTTTTTTCATAACGTTAACCACAGAGTGAATATAATGTTTCCTGGCAAAAAAAATAATTCCATTTATAAGTAAATTGATTTTTTTTGTCAAAATTTACTTCTGGATACTATCTTATGATCAGAAACCAGCTTGTGTCCAAGTTTGGTAGAAATCCAGGATAGTTTAAAAAATTATCAAAATTTCAAAAACTTTAACCAGAGTGTATATTTGTGGCCGCCGCCACCGCCGACGTCGAGGATCCCTTTGTCTCGCTTTTTCAACAAAAGTCGAAGGTTGTACAAAAATTATACAAGACTAACGAAGGCAAGAATCTCCTGACTTAGGACAGGCGCCAAAATGCAGCGGGGTTAAACATGTTTTATGAGATCTCAACTCCCCTCTAATGCCACTATGCGTTGAAGAAAAAAACCAGACAAAATCAAGACAGTAAAACTCAGTTTAAAAGAAGTCGGAGTATGTAACATGTCCATGCAATGTTTATCACTCAAAGGTTGAAACAAACAGCATGCTTTTAAAATTAAAATCACATTTGGAGAACTATAAAAAGATAATAACTTGATTAGTTTGTCAAATTAAACAAAAACGTCTTAACAGGTTCAGCCGTCTTTTTGTCTGATGTCTGTGCCTTTGGTTTGGTTTTTGGTGTATTCAAATCTCATTCTCAATTCTCATAAACTTTTTCAAAATTAAATATTATCTACTGTTGTCTTCCTTAAAGCCTTTTACGAAACGTTGTTAAATATTGCTCTGTTCAAAATTATAAAATATTTTAATATAATGATTGATCGTCTAGCTTTGCCTATAATGGTATTTCACACACAGGTGGTTTTTGGAGGTAAGCACTTTTATTTCCTGTAATGTGATGCAATTTACTTTGTTGAATGTGAACTGAAATAACATGGAGATATATGTACTTTTAGCTTCCACAATGCTGTCTATGGTTTACCGATTGTTTTCTTTTGATGATTATATTATTTTCCAGATATATTTTTCATTATTTGCTTAAAGTACTTTAGTATGTAAATGCCTTCTGGATTTCCTTTGAACTTCATACATTGATTTGATTTGATCGAGATAGAAAAAGTGAACCTTTCTTTTGCTCTGAAGCTGTAAGGCATAACACATTACATAGTAACTTGATGACATCTGCGATTCGATCTTTAAATCGGCTTCAATTAAATTAAACCGCCTTAAAAAGATGTATATACTTGTTATTACCCTTATTGTTTGCATATGAGATCAATCGGTTTTTGTTATTATGAAAATATTCGTAATAAAAGATATCAATGGGTGGGTGATTTAAAAGGCAATATGCACAAAATCTTGTTTGGTTATAACTGCGTCATAACTTAAATTGTTGAATTCATTACTGTATGAGCCTGATCATATTCAAAATTTATCACTTGAGTGACGCACATATGTAAAAACACTATAAAATAAATAATTAGATAGGTTCGCGAAAAGAAATTATCCTCTCTGAAAAAATAAATGTTTTTTTTTATAGAATTTCTCTCTTTGTACGGTTAGACGATCAGAAGTGGTAAACGTTTCATGTTTGACAGCTGTAGGGACTTAATTAATTAAGCGCTATTATAAAATGCACATAATAAACATTGATTTTATAGTATATGTCTCGCCTGCGACGGAATACACATTATGCGATACACGTACACGTAACTATCAATCCGGCGGCAGAGGCAACTAATTGTATATACAGATGCTAGGATGTTGTTTTGTCTGTCTCTATGTCCATTGTCCTTGTTGTGTTGGTCAATTGTGCAATCTATCTTATTTACCGATTGTTTGGGCTTCCATCGTACAAACTTTAAACACTTTCAAGTTTGTACAATCTTTGTAAAGTTTATTCATCTTCATATAAACCTGAATCAATACGTCTACACGTCATTCATAGTTTTCTATTTCATTTTACTAAAACACTCAAAAACTCTTTTAATCTCAAAACTTGAATTAATTTTTAGCTAACCTGGCCCGAAGGGCCAAGTGAGCTTTTCCCATCACTTTGCGTCCGTCGTCCGTCGTCGTTTACTTTTACAAAAATCTTCTCCTTTGAAACTACTAGGCCAAATTGAACCAAACTTGGCCACAATCATCATTAGGGTATCTTCTTTTAAAAAATGTGTCCAGTGACCCGGTCAACCATAAGATGGCCGCCATGGCTAAAAATAGAACATAGGGGTAAAATGCAGTTTTTGGCTTATAACTCAAAAACCAAACCATTTTGAGCAAATCTGACATGGGGGTAAATTTGTTTATCAGGTCAAGATCTAACTGCTGTAAAAATTTCAGATGAATCGAACAACCCGTTGTTGGGTTGCTGCCCCTGAATTGGTAATTTTAAGGAATTTTTGTTGTTTTTGGTTATTATCTTGAATAATATTATAGATAGAGATAAACTATAAAGCCAAAAATGTTTAGCAAAATCAGATTTACAAATAAGTTAACATGACCAAAATGGTCAGTTGACCCCTTTAGGAGTTATTGCCCTTTTTAGTCAATTTTTAACCATGTTTCGTAAATCTTAGTAATCTTTTACAAAAATCATCTGAAACTACTGGGCCAAATCAAACCAAACTTGCCCACAACCACCATTGGGGTATGTAGTTTAAAAATTGTGTCCGTAACCCGGTCAACCAACCAAGATGGCGGCAATGGCTAAAAATAGAACAAAGGGGTAAAATGCAGTTTTTGGCTTTTAACTCAAAAACCAAAGCATTAAGAGCATCTGCCATGGAGTTAAATTGTTTATCAGGTCAAGATTTATCTGCCCTGAAAGTTTCAGATGAATCAAACAACTCGTTGTTGGGTTGCTACCCCTGAATTAGTAATTTTAAGGAAATTTTGCTGTTTTTGGTTATTATCTTGAATAATATTATAGATAGAGATAAACAGTAAACAGCAATAATGTTCAGCAAAGTAAGATTTACAAATAAGTCAACACGACTGATATGGTCAGTTGACCTGTTTTGGAGTAATTGCCCTTTATAGTGTTTTTTTTTATATTTTTCATAAATTTTGGTAGATTTTTAGAAAATATTTTCCACTGTAATAATAATTGTAGCAACAAGAATGTTCAGTAAAGTAAGATCTACAAACAAATCACCATCATCAAAACACAATTTTGTTATGAATTTATCTGTGTCCATTGTTTAATATGCACATAAACCAAGGTGAGCTACACAGGCTCTTGAGAGCCTCTAGTTATTTTAATGCTTTTACTTTCTACTGTATTGTCCTTTATGACAAACATTCGATTTTTTTAACTACTTTCTAAAATACGATTATGAAAATCAGTATGTATAGATATAAATGATACAAAAACTTTCTTCGTTCATTTATATTAGGACGATCTTATTGAGTAACGGATGTAGATTACTTGTTTAAAGTACATGTAATCTACATATATAAGTCGATAGAGATGGCACGTGGTATGTCGCTGTCCATGGTAAAACGTCTTGAAAGCTGAATAAAATGGCAACAAAACAAGGAAATGACAATAATATACTTTGTAATTTAATCGTTACATATTAATTAGTAATTATTGTACAATGATATCTATTCCAGTGCAAACCGTGATATTCTAGTTTTTATCTACCATTGAGATCATATCTTTGTTTTACATATCATGTTTTACATGAATTAAGAAATAACAAGGGTTTCAGCTTGAAAATAAACTTCAACTTTATTGAAAAGCACTTTACGCCCATATGGGCCAATGGCTTAAAACATCATAATATACAGTTTACAGAAAACAATGAAAATAAACAATGGAGACACCTTGAACTATAATTCTTGTCTTTTTAATAAAGGCAAATCATCAAAAAAAAAATGATAATTCGTATGAAGACATAACTATAATTTTATTCTCACAATATCTATATTATGTCGCGGTTTTTGGACTTTCATCCCTATGTACAATCTCTTTATAATTTATCATGGATTATATAAATCACACATAGTGGATAGAGCAGATTGCTACTTCGATAAAAAATTGACAGACAAGTAATAAAATCTGAACTAACACGTATAACTAAGGCCGTGTTCACATTGTTTTAATTGGTCTAAACGAGAGGGTGACATTCAATTTTTTTCCTCTTGCTCAGCCATGGGAAAGAGAACATGTCTCCCTGTCTGAGGAAATAAAATATTTTGTCTTGTCTTGTCCCTCGAGCTCGTAATAGCCAATCAAAATCTGTCATTTTAACATGAAGTATAATAATACCTAATAACGCCCATTTAGTTTGCCTCGGTGAGTTAATTTTAAGGGCTTGGCTGTATACTTTTTTCTATTTTTGTTGTTCTCTTTTCTTGATCTACTCTTGTCTAGTGTTCACAGCAGTAATGGTGTGTTTCTGAGAGAGACAAACAAAAGGAGGTAATTGTAAATTGTATTTGGACTTATTTACGCAAATTCTTTAAACTATAATGTTGGGTTTTTTAAGTATTATGATTAATGATAACATTAAATCTTCACTGTCTGTTTATTTATTTACTATAAATTATCCAGAACGAAAGTCGTGATTCAATACTCAATAGTGTCCTTACAAATAATTCTGTTTGGAAGAAAGAAACTTGTTTCATCATCACTGTTTCCTTCTTTACAAGTAATTACTCTTATATGCTCTGCAAAAGCATGGGTTTGTTGCCTATTTTTTTTTTTTTTTTAATTTTAACATTTAATCTCTTGAACGAATAGAGTAGCAACCATCTTCATATGTGTGTTATCGACATAAATTTATAGTTTTACTACTTAGATTGATTGGTCATTAATGCCTCACTTGACGTCAATATCTATTAAAGTTTGATACAGCACAGCGCATAAATCTTACACAGTTCGCATTTATAAGTGACTATGGTCTTAAATAGAAAATGGCAGTAACATTACATTTCTCCGAGAACAAAGACTGTACAAGACCTACACATTCATCGAAGATGAATCTATTTTAATTCTGAATTTAAAGGTTAACCCTAACATCGGACAAAATCTACTTAAAGATATACCCAGTTCATGAACATTCAATTCATTTCACTGATAAACAGAAATTGTTTAATATATTTAACCACGCTTTCTTTTGACACATTGAAATAATAGACTTCCAGGTCACTAAAACTGGGCATAGGCATAGGTTTTATTGTAACATGGCTATTGAATATTGTTATATTGTAAATCTATAACATAAACCGTTTTTTTCTGTTTCGTTGTTATTTTGTTTATGTTTCATGACAATAAAGTTGATATGAAATAACTTGAATTATTATATTATCAAGAATTAAACAAAAATCTTTAATTTTGTTATTTTCACGAAATTATTTGAAAGTGCTTTTGATAACATTATGTTAAAGTTTGACATTCACTTATTTTGATGTTTAAATAATACATTCATACTCGAAATGAATGGAGTTCATTCTGTGACGCATATGAATCATAGCTTTAATATATCTTTTGATGAATGCAATGAATAGGAACTATTATATTCAATACATTGTACTGTTCACTTTACTGAATAAACTGTAGTATGAAAGGATAGGTAAAACGAAATTTGTTTTGAATACTCACACGTCTACTAACATGTACAGGACAAGTAAAATTAAATTAAATTTATTTATCCTCTTTGGAGATACATTTTCCCGTTACCTTTAATTACCGATCGATAAATATTTCCAAAACCTATTATGATTATCGATATTGAATAAAAGTTTGGTTCTATTTCTTATCATAATTGCTTCCCAATGGAGAAATTGCACCGATATTACCGTGATATGAATTCTACTATGTTCCATCGGTACTTTGTGTGAAAACGTGTACAATCGTAATTTAGCGAAAGGAATAGTCCGAAGAGAGAGAATGTCAAAAAACAGAATTGGACAGAATTCAATGGAAACAATCTGGCAGAAATCTCGATGGAGGGAAGCGGTGGATAAGCTTAAAAATAGTAGCTTCACCAATTTCAGTCTTAAAAACGGTTATCCGACACAACCACCATCATATCGTGAATACGATTCCCCATCATTGCCACAACAAAGAGAAGACGACAGACAATTGTTAAATAATAACAAAAGAATGAAGGATGTAAGTTGCTGTTTAAAAGCTATAAACTATATCATAGGGATATTCCTTTTGATATCGCTTATCCTGTCTACTGTTGGTACAACTACGTCATATTGGCTCGATACTGGTACCCTAAATGTTGGATTATTCAAGGTCTGCTCAAAATCTTCAACCTGTCAACCTGTTTCATCCTTTACGGAATCTGTGTTCGCAACAAGTAAGTTTTATGACACAATTCATTTCTAAGTTATTTGATAATTTGTATATAAGTTGTTTCGTATATAAAAAAGATGAAAACATGATTCCTTACGAGTGTGAACAAATTCGAGATCTCATGAAAACACAACGCAAATATTGCTTTATATCATAGGGCTCACGAACAAACAAACTAAAATATAGAAAAAACAAAACAGTAACGAGATGTGTTGGTGTCAAGGAGACTCAATATTTAATATGAAACAGATGCTTCATATTTTTTGGTGCATTTGTGTTTTATTGAAAATCTCGAAAAAGGTACTAAGGCAGCAATGCACAGTTAGAAATTCATTTTCGCATTATGGCCATGGTGAATATTTTTAAATATGAAAATAGTTGAAGAATAACATAGCCCTCTGAGTGTGTTTATATAAATATTTAGATCGTTCTAGCGTGTTTCATATGCCATTTTTCTGTTTGACAGTCCGTATTTTCCTATCAGTACCGCCCCTAGGTCCAGGAATTATAGTAACGTTTTTCAACAAAGATTTGCCGCTCGATCTTTTCAATTCAATTTTATGGAAAAACGCACAAAAATGCATATATTTTTTTTGGGACCTCTTGATAGATATAAGTCTATGGTTTCAGGCAAGTATCACTCTATTAGATTGAAATCTTCCTTTGACCAAATTTTTAAGACTTTTGTGATATGTTCACCCCACCCGACCCCCTTTTTGCAATATTTTGTTTCCAATAAATGCAGATTGTTGCCTTGGTTTCACCAAAAAAAGATTATATTTCACCATTATAACTATTGGAAATAAAGTCTTTGGAAGATTCTCTTTCCATAAATATACACATGCATAACACAAATAGTAAGCCTTATTTGTCAGAAAGGAAAGTGAAAGAGGGTGTCTAAAAATTATAAGTGTCAATTTTAAATGTTTTCCTAACTGTGTATTGCAATCTAAAACTGAAAAGGGAATTATCAGCCTGCATGTTGTTAACATGAGAGAGGGATAGTAAGTTATACTACTGGCGAGTTATAAAGTTTATGATGATGAACTCAAACTAAAATATATTTTCTCTTCATTGATGTTAGGAATAGAAACGGTATTTGGAAGGCCATATAATTAATTTGTAGGATCCCAATGGGAACAAACTGTGCCCCTCTACTTGCTGACTTGTTTCTTTATTATTATGAGGCTGACTTCATGCAGGAACTTCTTAGGAAGAAAGATAAGAAGTTAACAATATCCTTTAACTCTACTTTTCGCTATATAGATGACGTTCTTTCACTAAACAATTCAAAATTTGGTGACTATGTGGATCGCATCTATCCCATCGAATTGGAGATAGAGGATACTACAGATACAGTTAAGTCGGCTTCATATCTTGACTTACATCTAGAATTTGACAATGAGGGTCGGTTGAAGACAAAACTTTACGACAAAAGAGATGATTTCAGCTTTCCAATTGTGAACTTTCCATTTCTAAGTAGCAACATTCCAGCAGCACCTGCATACGGGGTATATATCTCCCAATTGATACGATATTCCCGTGCTTGCATTTCCTATCATGATTTTCTTGATAGAGGGTTACTGCTCACAAGGAAGCTATTAAACCAAGAGTTCCAAATGGTGAAGTTGAAATCGTCCCTTCGTAAATTTTACGGACGCCATCACGAGTTGGTTGACCGTTATGGAATAACCGTTTCACAAATGATATCGGATATGTTCCTTACGTCGTAACTACATTCCCCTTTCCTTTCATGAATTTGACCTACCGAATTAGACTTTTTACCGGATTTGTAATCACATAAGCAACACGACGGATGCCGCATGTGGAGCAGGATCTGCTTACCCTTCCGGAGCACCTGAGATCACCCCTAGTTTTTGGTGGGGTTCGTGTTGTTTATTCTTTAGTTTTCTATGTTGAGTTATGTATACTATTGTTTTTCTGTTTGTCTTTTTCATTTTTAGCCATGGCGTTGTCAGTTTGTTTTAGATTTACGAGTTTGACTGTCCCTTTGGTATCTTTGGTCCCTCTTTTACTATAGATAATTTAGCTGATCTGTAACAAAAACATCTTCATGCCTTATATATCATGTACTGTAGTACGCCGCTAGATTAAAACTGACGTGGAAAGGTAACACATGCCCACCGAAGCTCTTTTTTTTAGAGCCCAGGTGGTCGTGTGGTCTAGCGGGACAGCTGCAGTGCAGGCGATTTGGTGTCACGATATCACAGAAGCATGGGTTCGAATCCTGGCGAGGTAAGAACCAAAAATTTGCGAAAGCAAATTTACAGATCTAACATTGTTGGGTTGATGTTTAGACGAGTTGTATATACATTATGTACACAGCCATGTATCACCATTATTGATGGCGAACCGATGGATACATCTGTTGTAGGGTTGTCACTGACTCAGACGTACTTATGAATATAATTATTTTCTGTGACTGTATCTTACATTAATTTGTAGGATCCTTTACTATAGATAATTTAGCTGATCTGTAACAATAACATCTACATGCCTAATATATCATGTACTGCAGTACGCCGCTAGATTAAAACTGACGTGGAAAG
Source organism: Mytilus trossulus (assembly GCF_036588685.1). Taxonomy (NCBI): domain Eukaryota; kingdom Metazoa; phylum Mollusca; class Bivalvia; order Mytilida; family Mytilidae; genus Mytilus; species Mytilus trossulus. Next base: position 46,990,113 of record NC_086383.1, read on the forward strand.
GTAACACATGGACAGCGAAAGCTCTTTTTTGTTGAGAGCCCAGGTGGTCGTGTGGTCTAGCGGGACGGCTGCAGTGCAGGCGATTTGGTGTCACGATATCACAGTAGCATTGGTTCGAATCCCGGCGAGGGAAGAACCAAAAATTTGCGAAAGCAATTTTACAGATCTAACATTGTTGGGTTGATGTTTAGACGAGTTTTATATACATTATGTACACAGCCATGTATCACCATCATTGATGGCGATCCGATGGATACATCTGTTGTAGAGTTGTCACTGACTAAGACGTACTTATAAATATAATTATTTTCTGTGACTGTATCTTACATGAATTCGTAGGATCCTTTACTATAGATAATTTAGCTGATCTGTAACAACAACATCTTCATGCCTTATATATCATGTACTGTAGTACGCCGCTTGATTAACACTGACGTGGAAAGGTAACACATGGCCAGCGAAAGCTCTTTTATTGAGAGCCCAGGTGGTCGTGTGGTCTAGCGGGACGGCTGCAGTGCAGGCGATTTGGTGTCACGATATCACAGTAGCATGGGTTTCGAAATTTACAGATCTAACATTGTTGGGTTGATGTTTAGACGAGTTGTATATATATATATACACATTGTTGGGTTGATGTTTAGACGAGTTGTCTATATATATATATATACATTATTGGGTTGATGTTTAGACGAGTTGTATATACATTATGTACACAGCCATGTATCACCATCATTGATGGCGATCCGATGGATACATCTGTTGTAAGGTTGTCACTGACTCAGACGTACTTATGAATATAATTATTTTCTGTGACTGTATCTTACATTAATTTGTAGGATCCTTTACTATAGATAATTTAGCTGATCTGTAACAACAACATCTTCATGCCTTATACCGTATAGAGGTTTATTTTCGCGGGGTGCAAATTTTCGCTTATTTTCGCGGACAGAACTTAATCGCCAAAATAAATTCCGTGAAATTAAAAGTGTACATACAGAGGTATTAATAAAAGTTTTTAATCCGCCAAAATAATAACCGCCAAAATATTTCGTATACCTTGTAAAATGAAAATCGCGAAATTTTACACCCGCGAAAATAACCCGCTATACGGTATATCATGTACTGTAGTACGCCGCTAGATTAACACTGACGTGGAAAGGTAACACATGGCCAGCGAAAGCTCTTTTTTTGAGAGCCCAGGTGGTCGTGTGGTCTAGCGGGACGGCTGCAGTGCAGGCGATTTGGTGTCACGATATCACAGTAGCATGGGTTCGAATCCCGGCGAGGGAAGAACCAAAAATTTGCGAAAGCAAATTTACAGATCTTACATTGTTGGGTTGATGTTTAGACGAGTTGTATATATATATATATATATAGCATGGGTTCGAATTCCGGCGAGGGAAGAACCAAAAATTTGCGAAAGCAAATTTACAGATCTAACATTGTTGGGTTGATGTTTATACGAGTTGTATATACATTATGTACACAGCCATTTATCACCATCATTGATGGCGATCCGATGGATACATCTGTTGTAGAGTTGTCACTGACTCAGACGTACTTGTATATATAATTATTTTCTGTGACTGTATCTTAAATTAATTTGTAGGTTTGTAGGATCCTTTACTATAGATAATTTAGCTGATCTGTAACAATAACATCTACATGCCTAATATATCATGTACTGCAGTACGCCGCTAGATTAAAACTGAGGTGGAAAGGTAACACATGGACAGCGAAAGCTCTTTTTTTGAGAGCCCAGGTGGTCGTGTGGTCTAGCGGGACGGCTGCAGTGCAGGCGATTTGGTATCACGATATCACAGTAGCATGGGTTCGAATCCCGGCGCGGGAAGAACCAAAAATTTGCGAAAGCAAATTTACAGATCTAACATTGTTGGGTTGATGTTTAGACGAGTTGTATATACATTATGTACACAGCCATGTATCACCATCATTGATGGCGATCCGATGGATACATCTGTTGTAGAGTTGTCACTGACTCAGGCGTACTTATAAATATAATTATTTTCTGTGACTGATACTACAGTACGCCGCTAGATTAAAACTGACGTGGAAAGGTAACACATGGCCAGCGAAAGCTCTATTTTTGTAGAGCCCAGGTGGTCGTGTGGTCTAGCGGGACGGCTGCAGTGCAGGCGATTTGGTTTCACGATATCACAGTAGCATGGGTTCGAATCCCGGCGAGGGAAGAACCAAAAATTTGCGAAAGCAAATTTACAGATCTAACATTGTTGGGTTGATGTTTAGACGAGTTGCATATACATTATGTACACAGCCATGTATCACCATCATTGATGGCGATCCGATGGATACATCTGTTGCAGGGTTGTCACTGACTCAGACGTACTTATGAATATAATTCTTTTCTGTGACTGTATCTTACATTAATTTGTAGGATCCTTTACTATAGATAATTTAGCTGATCTGTAAAAATAACATCTTCATGCCTTATATATCATGTACTGTAGTACGCCGCTAGATTAAAACTGAGGTGGAAAGGTAACATATGGCCACCGTAAGCTCTTTTTTTGAGAGCCCAGCTGGTCGTGCGGTCTAGCAGGACGGCTGCAGTGCAGGCGATTTGGTGTCACGATATCACAGTAGCATGGGTTCGAATCCCGGCGAGGGAAGAACCAAAAATTTGCGAAAGCAAATTTACAGATCTAACATTGTTAGGTTGATGTTTAGACGAGTTGTATATATATATACGAGTCTAAATTGAAAACTACGTTCATGTCAAACAAATTTCGTTGTAGAAGGGTCTAAAAACAGCACAAACAACATTTTCCAAAAGACCAGAAAAGTGAAAAAGTATATTTAAACAAAACGCATTTGACTAACAGGTCGAACAACTGATGTTCTTTAACCCTGCTGACTGCCATTGACGATTGCCAAATAAAATTGATCACAAGATGTAACAAAATGGATCTGAATATAAATTTAATACGTCACAGAAGAAAAAAAAAATTGTTAACTTGTGGCTACGATGTTGTCCCACAAACATTCGGTGTCAATATTTATTTAGTACACCAGATCTAGATTTCGACAATATATGTCTCTTCAGTGATGTTGGGGATCGAATCGGTATTTGGAAGGCCATATAATTTACTCTCAATTTAAGATTGACTCTTGAATTTTAAGAGAAAATATAGGATGAACGGATCATATAAACCGGAGAGAAAATATGATACATGCCCAAACAAAAAAAATATAAACGAGTCTAAATTGAAAACTACGTTCAAACCTATGATTGCGTTGGATAAAAACCGCAATTTTTATACGTGTGCATGTCAAACAAATTTCGTTGTAGAAGGGTCTAAAAACAGCACAAACAACATTTTCCAAAAGACCAAAAAAGTGAAAAAGTATATTTAAACAAAACGCATTTGACTAACAGGTCAAACAACTGATGTTCTTTAACCCTGCTGACTGCCATTGACGATTGCCAAATAAAATTGATCACAAGATGTAACAAAATGGATCTGAATATAAATTTAATACGTCACAGAAAGAAAAAAATTGTTAACTTGTGGCTACGATGTTGTGCCACAAACATTCGGTGTCAATATTTCTTTAGTACACCAGATCTAGATTTCGACAATATATGTCTCTTCAGTGATGTTAGGGATCGAATCGGTATTTGGAAGGCCATATAATTTACTCTCAATTTAAGATTGACTCTTGAATTTTAAGAGACAATATAGGATGAACGGATCATATAAACCGGAGGGAAAATATGATACATGCCCAAACAAAAAATATAAACGAGTCTAAATTGAAAACTACGTTCAAACCTATGATTGCGTTGGAAAAAAACTGCAATTTTTATACGTGTGCATGTCAAACAAATTTCGTTGTAGAAGGGTCTAAAAACAGCACAAACAACATTTTCCAAAAGACCAGAAAAGTGAAAAAGTATATTTAAACAAAACGCATTTGACTAACAGGTCGAACAACTGATGTTCTTTAACCCTGCTGACTGCCATTGACGATTGCCAAATAAAATTGATCACAAGATGTAACAAAATGGATCTGAATATAAATTCAATACGTCACAGAAGAAAAAAAAAATGTTAACTTGTGCCTACGATGTTGTGCCACAAACATTCGGTGTCAATATTTATTTAGTACACCAGATCTAGATTTCGACAATATATGTCTCTTCAGTGATGTTGGGGATCGAATCGGTATTTGAAAGGCCATATAATTTACTCTCAATTTAAGATTGACTCTTGAATTTTAAGAGACAATATAGGATGAACGGATCATATATCCGGAGGGAAAATATGATACATGCCCAAACAAAAAATATAAACGAGTCTAAATTGAAAACTACGTTCAAACCTATGATTACGTTGGATAAAAACCGCAATTTTTATACGTGTGCATGTCAAACAAAGGAGTAGGTCCGGTAAGACCCCTTTTTGGCCCCAAAATATGGCAGTTTTACAAAACTGTTAAAATGTAAACTTTTAGTTTTTTATTGGACAGTTGAATGCTTCTGCTACATAAATATGGGCTGTTTTTGACAATACAATGCACATATATCGGGTTGTAGTACCATTAAGTCATACTAAATTACTGAAATCTTCAAAATTCTATCATTTTAGTTAAATTTTAGACGGTTTCCGTGTAAAACGAAAGTGGCCGCATTCGTGTTCATCCTTAATATTGAAATGTTAGTTGTATTTTATAATAATACATAACATATATAAGGGTTGTTGATGATCACGGATGCGGCCACTTTCATTTTTGACAAAAACCATCTGAAAAGTGACGTTTTTTTGCATATTTGAGAGATTTTTCATATTTGAGCTTGAATCGGATCGTTTTTAATGACTAAATTAGTTAAAATCTTTCACAAAAAATAATTGAATCAAGTGAAATAGACACTTAAGCGTTTAAAAAGTGGTCAAAATCTTTCGTCAGATGAAACTGAAATTTGAGGCCAAAATGAATCCTTACCGGACCTACTCCTTTCGTTGTAGAAGGGTCTAAAAACAGCACAAACAACATTTTCCAAAAGACCAAAAAAGTGAAAAAGTATATTTAAACAAAACGCATTTGACTAACAGGTCGAACAACTGATGTTCTTTAACCCTGCTGACTGCCATATATATATATATATATATATATATAACAAGTCAAAAAGGGTACAACATCACCATAAAATAACTATAAAATATACAAATATTAGATATTTCGGATAACAGATATCCTTCTTCAATAATTGAAGAAGGATATCTGTTATCCGAAATATCTAATATTTGTATATTTTATAGTTATTTTATGGTGATGTTGTACCCTTTTTGACTTGTTATATATTATATTTTGTAGTGTACAGAATCATATTACATGATCCATCGCCCTGTAAGATTGATCGTTGACTATTTATTCAGTCATTTTATATATATATATATATATATATAAAGTGTATTATTTTATAATATAATATTATACTGATCCACGCTTAATTAGATTGAATGTTGATTGTTGCTATTTTTAGACATTACATGTATATATAAAGTGTATTATATATATGTATATATATTTATTTGAGCGATTGATTGGAAAATATCATGCATTTTTACATGAGAGGTGTTGAATTATTGGTTTCCAAATCTTGATCTGGTGTGGTTGATGACAAGGTCAAGTTTGATATGGACGATTTTCTCTTATGCCATGAAGAAGTTATGCTCCTTGAATGATTGGGAAATTACATTTTAACAGCCTCTTACTTAGAATTTTCAATATGCATTGTACATCCCTAGAATCTTAATCTAAAGTTAAAATATTACATTAATTTTGTATTGAACAGAATTTGCAATTAATGCTAGCTGGCGAAAAGCAAACAACAAGAAATGCTAGTTTTTATTCCATTTCATTACAGCGCCAAACACATGGAGAATAGTTACTGGTCTGGACATATCAGGATGTTGTATGTTGCTGCTGTGTCTTATATTTTATTGTATATTTGTTCATTGCACTGTTTTGGATTATCGGAAAGTCAGTTGCGGTGTATTATTGTGTATACTTGTGATGCTGAGTGGTAAGTAAATACGAATAATGTTTACTTATAAAATTATACGAGAAAAAAAAAGAAACACTTTCCTCTAAGATTAATGCATGTTTGATGAACCAAAAGAAAGCAAAAAAAAATCATTTTTAACATATAGACCATTAGTAACATATAGACCATTAGTAACATATAGACCATTAGTAACATATAGACCATTAGTAACCTATTGACCATTAGTAACATATAGAACAAAACATTAGTAACCTATAGACCATTAGTAACATATAGAGCATTAGTAACCTATAGAGCATTAGTAACATATAGAGCATTAGTAACATATAGAACATAAGTAACCTATAGAACATTATTAACCTATAGAACATTAGAACATATAGAACATTAGTAACATATAGACCATTAGTAACATTTAGAACATAAGTAACATATAGACCATTAGTAACCTATAGAACATAAGTAACATATAGACCATTAGTAACCTATAGAACATTAGTAACATATAGACCATTAGAAACATATATACTATTAGTAACATATAGACCATTAGTAACACATAAACCATTAGTAACAGAAAATTAGTAGCATATAGACCATTAGTAACATATAGACCATTAGTAACTTATAGACCATTAGTAACATATAGACCATTAGTAACAGAACATTAGTAACAATTAGACCATTAGTAACATATAGACCATTAGTAACATATAGACCATTAGTAACATATAGACCATTAGTAACATATAGACCATTAGTAACATATAGACCATTAGTAACATATAGACCAATTGTAACCTATAGAAAATTAGTAACATATAGAACATAAGTAACATATAGTCCATTAGTAACATATAGAACATTAGTAACATATAGAACATTAGTAACATATAGACCATTAGTAACATATAGAACATTGATACAATTGAATACCATCTGTTAAGAGTCTTGGTGACTTGGTAAAGTCTCAATCAATGATCAGCTGAGAAGTTTCATTTGAACTATTTGGTTAATGCATATACATAGTAACATTCTTCGTGTCCCACTATCAAACATTTGTATGGTCGGTTTCAAATGTACTCTTAATTTGGAACTGTAGACGTTTTATTTATACATTACATTGACACTATTCCAACAGTTCTAATACTACACAATTGAAAGCCCTGTTCGTTTTCTTACCAAATGACGATCTTTCCAAGTCTTTTAGTTTGACGATACAAACATCGAATGAAGCCGTATTCCGAATATGCCTGTTCACTGTAGAATATTCAGATATGTTCCAAAAGGTTCCAATTTGGAAAGACTACTAAAGCCACCAATGTTTATCAGTGAACAATATACATTTATTTCCCATGTCTGAGGGAGATATGAAGATTTGCTCACCCAAGAAGATTCATATTTCACGAGGGCTTTCACATTAATGGAAATGTAATAAAATTAACATACTTGTCCTTTGTTTTCTTGTCCGTTTGTTTTAATAAATAACTAAACACGATCGACATAGACACTGATAACGGTATATGGATCAAAAGTAAAGTAATAGTCTTTATATTTGAAATGTTGGAATAAATTCATTTAGTTTATTTGTAAATATATATTCCTTATACCTATTTATTACAAAAAATGCCATAATCTTATATCTATGAATTAACCTATCATGTATGCCCCTGTAATATAACACGTACGTTATCAGCTTCAGCGTACAGATTAACAAGTTAAAGCATGAAATCACGAAGAAATTAACCAGATCAACATACACATGAGTTCATCCTAGTTTAAGAGAAATACGATACTTTTAATTCATACGCTTGACGTAGATATGAAGAGTTGTTCACCCAGAGAAAAACTCATCTTTCCAGAGGACATCGCCCTAAAAAATATGACATTTTTTGAGAGCGAACTAAAGGATATAAAGAACTAAATGGTGGCCCCGTTGCCGGCAATGCTATTTTTAGCAATTGTCTCCTAATAAGGCGTTTTCATTAAACTAATTATGGAAAATCTGTTGTTGTCTAATTGAAGCTCTATATCTATTTGTGATTTTACCGCACTCAAATATATATGGTCCCATGGCTTTTCTTGGTGAATTTTGGGGTTTTTCACGATACCTGACGATTTCGCAGAAAATTTTCCCTAATTTTGAGCAACATAAAAAAATTATTTTCGGCATTTCATACTATACATTTTAGGACAAATTTGTGCTTGCATGAAACTTCATTCATAATGCTTTCCAGAAGAAAAATTTATAAAAGATATAACAACCAATCACAGAGAGCCATCTATTTTTATCTCTATGTCATGTTCCCTTCATAAAATGGCTGCGCCCATGTAATTTTATTTGGTACATTGTAACCTATACGGTAATAAACAATTTTTGAAATTTGATTTTTTTTGCCGCATTAGTTACTTGAACATGGCTTGACTTCATTCTACTATGCAAAATATTTCATTGTTAACTGTATAATACACAGGAATTAATTTCTGGAGCCTACCCCTGTTTAAAAATTGGTAGAAAATCACACTGATTTTTATAGACATTACGGTACTGTTTGTTGCAGGTGTAATATTTTGCCTCTTTGTTAGTATTGCCTTTTCGAAGTAATCATGTGCTTCTGATATTAATCAACAGAAAATTTAATTTGAGTGACACTGTACTGAAAAACAAATAAAAAATTCGGACCAGTTCAATATGAAATAAATTCACTATTTTGAAACGGACTATAGCTTTATAAATCGGATACATGTGCACATTTTAGCTTCTTTTCGTAAAAAACATCTTCTGGTGGTCTATATTAGCTATACAAGTAGTATGGTAAATGTTTTGAATGATGCGAAATCGTTACGCGTATGCAAATACCCTTGGAGCCGTTTTTACCAAAAAAGGGGGAGGGTTAAATCCGAAGATTTCTGTGTCATGTGATGTGACAAGATCAAACAAGTATCGCCAAAACTTAGGCCTATGTATGGCTATCAAGCCTGTAAGACAAATTTTGGATAAAAACAGAAAAGACACACCAAGGCGATGAAATCCTGTACCTACCCGTATTTTGAAAGCAAATAAGAAACAGACTATAGCATGAAAACGGAATTATTCACACAAATCACAACACTAGTAAAGCGTTTTTGATGTCTAAATCTTTCTGTAAATACAATTTTTGACATATTTTGAGACCATTATAGGATATAAAGAACTAAATGGTGGCCCCGTTGCCGGCAATGCTATTTTTAGCAATTGTCTCCTAATAAGGCGTTTTCATTAAACTAATTATGGAAAATCTGTTGTTGTCTAATTGAAGCTCTATATCTATTTGTGATTTTACCGCACTCAAATATATATGGTCCCATGGCTTTTCTTGGTGAATTTTGGGGTTTTTCACGATACCTGACGATTTCGCAGAAAATTTTCCCTAATTTTGAGCAACATAAAAAAATTATTTTCGGCATTTCATACTATACATTTTAGGACAAATTTGTGCTTGCATGAAACTTCATTCATAATGCTTTCCAGAAGAAAAATTTATAAAAGATATAACAACCAATCACAGAGAGCCATCTATTTTTATCTCTATGTCATGTTCCCTTCATAAAATGGCTGCGCCCATGTAATTTTATTTGGTACATTGTAACCTATACGGTAATAAACAATTTTTGAAATTTGATTTTTTTTGCCGCATTAGTTACTTGAACATGGCTTGACTTCATTCTACTATGCAAAATATTTCATTGTTAACTGTATAATACACAGGAATTAATTTCTGGAGCCTACCCCTGTTTAAAAATTGGTAGAAAATCACACTGATTTTTATAGACATTACGGTACTGTTTGTTGCAGGTGTAATATTTTGCCTCTTTGTTAGTATTGCCTTTTCGAAGTAATCATGTGCTTCTGATATTAATCAACAGAAAATTTAATTTGAGTGACACTGTACTGAAAAACAAATAAAAAATTCGGACCAGTTCAATATGAAATAAATTCACTATTTTGAAACGGACTATAGCTTTATAAATCGGATACATGTGCACATTTTAGCTTCTTTTCGTAAAAAACATCTTCTGGTGGTCTATATTAGCTATACAAGTAGTATGGTAAATGTTTTGAATGATGCGAAATCGTTACGCGTATGCAAATACCCTTGGAGCCGTTTTTACCAAAAAAGGGGGAGGGTTAAATCCGAAGATTTCTGTGTCATGTGATGTGACAAGATCAAACAAGTATCGCCAAAACTTAGGCCTATGTATGGCTATCAAGCCTGTAAGACAAATTTTGGATAAAAACAGAAAAGACACACCAAGGCGATGAAATCCTGTACCTACCCGTATTTTGAAAGCAAATAAGAAACAGACTATAGCATGAAAACGGAATTATTCACACAAATCACAACACTAGTAAAGCGTTTTTGATGTCTAAATCTTTCTGTAAATACAATTTTTGACATATTTTGAGACCATTATAGGATATAAAGAACTAAATGGTGGCCCCGTTGCCGGCAATGCTATTTTTAGCAATTGTCTCCTAATAAGGCGTTTTCATTAAACTAATTATGGAAAATCTGTTGTTGTCTAATTGAAGCTCTATATCTATTTGTGATTTTACCGCACTCAAATATATATGGTCCCATGGCTTTTCTTGGTGAATTTTGGGGTTTTTCACGATACCTGACGATTTCGCAGAAAATTTTCCCTAATTTTGAGCAACATAAAAAAATTATTTTCGGCATTTCATACTATACATTTTAGGACAAATTTGTGCTTGCATGAAACTTCATTCATAATGCTTTCCAGAAGAAAAATTTATAAAAGATATAACAACCAATCACAGAGAGCCATCTATTTTTATCTCTATGTCATGTTCCCTTCATAAAATGGCTGCGCCCATGTAATTTTATTTGGTACATTGTAACCTATACGGTAATAAACAATTTTTGAAATTTGATTTTTTTTGCCGCATTAGTTACTTGAACATGGCTTGACTTCATTCTACTATGCAAAATATTTCATTGTTAACTGTATAATACACAGGAATTAATTTCTGGAGCCTACCCCTGTTTAAAAATTGGTAGAAAATCACACTGATTTTTATAGACATTACGGTACTGTTTGTTGCAGGTGTAATATTTTGCCTCTTTGTTAGTATTGCCTTTTCGAAGTAATCATGTGCTTCTGATATTAATCAACAGAAAATTTAATTTGAGTGACACTGTACTGAAAAACAAATAAAAAATTCGGACCAGTTCAATATGAAATAAATTCACTATTTTGAAACGGACTATAGCTTTATAAATCGGATACATGTGCACATTTTAGCTTCTTTTCGTAAAAAACATCTTCTGGTGGTCTATATTAGCTATACAAGTAGTATGGTAAATGTTTTGAATGATGCGAAATCGTTACGCGTATGCAAATACCCTTGGAGCCGTTTTTACCAAAAAAGGGGGAGGGTTAAATCCGAAGATTTCTGTGTCATGTGATGTGACAAGATCAAACAAGTATCGCCAAAACTTAGGCCTATGTATGGCTATCAAGCCTGTAAGACAAATTTTGGATAAAAACAGAAAAGACACACCAAGGCGATGAAATCCTGTACCTACCCGTATTTTGAAAGCAAATAAGAAACAGACTATAGCATGAAAACGGAATTATTCACACAAATCACAACACTAGTAAAGCGTTTTTGATGTCTAAATCTTTCTGTAAATACAATTTTTGACATATTTTGAGACCATTATAGGATATAAAGAACTAAATGGTGGCCCCGTTGCCGGCAATGCTATTTTTAGCAATTGTCTCCTAATAAGGCGTTTTCATTAAACTAATTATGGAAAATCTGTTGTTGTCTAATTGAAGCTCTATATCTATTTGTGATTTTACCGCACTCAAATATATATGGTCCCATGGCTTTTCTTGGTGAATTTTGGGGTTTTTCACGATACCTGACGATTTCGCAGAAAATTTTCCCTAATTTTGAGCAACATAAAAAAATTATTTTCGGCATTTCATACTATACATTTTAGGACAAATTTGTGCTTGCATGAAACTTCATTCATAATGCTTTCCAGAAGAAAAATTTATAAAAGATATAACAACCAATCACAGAGAGCCATCTATTTTTATCTCTATGTCATGTTCCCTTCATAAAATGGCTGCGCCCATGTAATTTTATTTGGTACATTGTAACCTAAACTTGTCATATTTCATATATATCAAGGGTAATTAATGTTTCAATCTACAGTAAAACGTATAATCACAAAAATACTGAACTTAGAGGAAAATCAATTCGGAAAGTCCATAATCACATGGCAAAATCAAATAACAAAACGCATCAAAAACGAATGGACAAGAACTGTCATATTCCTGACTTGGTACGCAGGCATTTTCAGATGTAGAAAATGGTGGATAAAACCTAACTGTCTATATCATTTATTTACCTTCTGAACATAATTATAAAAATAATTTACATATTTTTTTCTTATCCAATTGTTTGCATAATTATATTCTTTTTTTCTCAATTCAATTTTTTATTGCCATAATAGTTATCTAAGGTAACAGGGTTATAATTTAATACGCCAGACGCGCGTTTCGTCTTCATAAGACTCATCAGTGACACTCAGATCAAAATAGTTATAAAGCCAAACAAAGTACAAAGTTTAAAAGCACTAAGGGACCCAACATTCAAAAAAGTTGTGCCAAAAACAGCTAAGGTAATCTATTCCTGGGATAAGAAAATCCTTATTTTATCGAAAAATTAAAAGTTTTGTAATAGAAATTTATTAGGTGTAAATAGTTATCAAAGGTACTAGTATTATGATTTAGTACGCCAGATGCGCGTTTCATCTACATAAAGTTCAAGTCACACTGTCACATTTTACTACTTTTTTTAAATGCTACGTTTCAACTACGTTTTGAATAAAAATGTTCCGTTATTTCGAAAGCTATGTTTTACTACGTTTGTGCTACGTTCTTATCAAGTTTTGCTACGTATTAGTACGTGTAGACCCACGTTTCCATCACGTTTCGATACGTAGTTACCACGTTTTGTTACGTTAGCTTTGATATGTATTCACTAGGTTTCTTCTTGGTTTAAATTTTCACTACGTTTGTTGTTGTTTCCAAAACATACGGGGCAGGTCCCGTTTTTAACAACGTATCACTACTTTTCGATACGTTTCGTTACGTATATTCCCGTTTCGCTACGCTTTCAAAACGTAGTAAAACGTAGCTCGTGAAACATGACTGGGCTTTAGACTCATAAGTGACGCTCAGATCAAAACAGTTATAAATCCAAACAAGTACAGAGTTGAAGAGCATTAAGACCCCAAAATTCAAAAAAAAATTGTGCCACTTACGGCTAAGGTAATCTATTCCTGGGATAAAAAAATCCTAAGGTTATCAAAAAAATATAATTTTTTGTAACAGGGAATTTGTAGACGAAACACGTGTCTGGCGTATATACTAAATTTAGTCCTGGTATCTATGATGAGTTTATTTATAAAAATGATCATATAATTGATATTCATGTCAACACCGAAGTGCTGACTACCGGGTTGATAATACATTACGGGACGAAACGTCCATCAGCAGTGCCATCTATCCAGTGGTGTAAATAGTTATAAAAGGTACCAGGAATATAATTTAATACGACAGACACGCGTTTGTCTACAATAAGACACATCAGTGACGCTCGGATCAAAATAATTAAAAAGCCAAACTTGTCAGAGATGTGATGATATTTTTTATTTCACCAAATTTGTCAATGCTTTTTACGGAATATCATTAATGTATTGAAACATTTTACACAGTGTCAACAGTTGTAGTTTTGCCAACATGATTTACTGAAATGTAAACCTAGAAATATTCTGGGTATTCCTAAATGGGAGATTATAGGAAGAACAATGAAATTAGCTATCTAAAGTCATTAAACTGTTTTGTTACATTCGATTTTATCAAATGTTTTCATGGTGTTAAAATTTGTAATAAACAATTCCGGTCCCTCATCTCTTTATGTAGACTTGTACTTTTTTTATCTTTTCAGCTGGTGCTATTCTAAGTGGAATGGCTGTTATGGTGTGGTACTATTTTGACATTGATAAAACATACTCATTGGACTGGTCTTTCTATGTAGCGGCGTCTGGTGGTGGCCTTGCTTTTATAACTTTCTGTATTATGATTGTGTATATATTTGCACTGGCGTTTGAATGATATTGCCTTAAAAGATCATAGTATGGTATACCATCAATACATTCATCAATTATATGTTAATAATACTAAAACGAAAATGATGTACATTTTCATCATTAAAACATTAAAGTTCAGTCTTGAGTGATGAAAAACTGTTATAACCTGTACACAATTACAATATATACCAAGGGACTATGTACCGATAGTACGCTTTTGTGCAATATTTGAAAGCATATTCACAATTTATACGGAAACTGGCCTTCTTTATATATCTTCCTTGCATGTTCAGAAAAAAAAATAGATTTCAATTTAGAGCTTGATAACCATTGGTACAATTTTGTCCTGAAGTGAGATCCTTTATGTTATAACGTATTTTTATGCCAAATATTGTGGTGAAAGTATGATGTCAAATATCGCAATCGAATATCAAAATGCCGAAAATCAAATTTCTCAAAATTTCTCAAAATTTTATTAAATGTTATAAAGTATGAAAATAATATTGCCAAATCGCTCTATTTGTCAATTACATTCCAATAACGGGACCAGCGCAGCACTGAATCTCATTTTCGTCAATAATGCACTATCTATTTTCATACTACAAATGACCACTTTGGAATCAGAAGTTCAAAGATATAAAATCTGCAAGCTCAGTAATGCCAAAATAAACTATTCCACAGTTCAGTATCTACAACAAAGTATTATAACAGTATATAATAAGCCACAACGGAAATTTAACGTAAAATATATTAAGTTAAATATCAGTAGTATCTCGGACAAGTTATATGGTGGACGATCGACTTTTTACAAATAAAAATGTCCCTTGGAAATATGCAATTTGTGGAAAATCATGAAGCTTATACTATAGGTATACCCCTTTTGCGTTCAAAATAATTATCTGGAGTTATTTCATGAGGAACGTTCAAAGCGAAACTATGTGAACGTCAAGGACGTGTAAGTATCGAAACTCGTTAAAACTCAAAATTATTAATCGTAGATGTTAAGTTCCGCATTCTCAACATAACATTAATTGTACATCTGTTTAAGATTTCTAAATTGTCATAATTGTCTTCGAATATAATATAGTGTTATAATTGGGTGTGAATGTCTTTTCTTAGCGTTAAATCATTGAAATTCAATGAATTATGAAGGGTGGCATGAAGGAATTAAATTTTAAGCCACTCTTCTTTTGCAGCCAAAAACAATATTAAAACTTACCAATTTATATGGTTCCAAAAAAAAAATCTAGATTTCTAATTGAATTTAAGGGGTATATTATATGAATCCGTCTTTGTAAAAACGTACTAATTCAACCAAGCCACACATCGTAGTAATATTTTTTACTAATAACAAAATCTATTTGCGGAACTTTAGACTCATTAGTGACGCTCAGATCAAAACAAATATAAATCCAAACAAGTACAGAGTTGAATAGCATTAAGACCCCAAAATTCAAAAAAAATTGTGCCACTTACGGCTAAGGTAATCTATTCCTGGGATAAAAAAATCCTAAGGTTATCAAAAAAATATAAATTTTTGTAACAGGAAATTTGTAGACGAAACACGTGTCTGGCGTATATACTAAATTTAGTCCTGGTATCTATGATGAGTTTATTTATAAAAATGATCATATAATTGATATTCATGTCAACACCGAAGTGCTGACTACTGGGTTGGTAATACATTACGGGACGAAACGTCCATCAGCAGTGCCATCTATCCAGTGGTGTAAATAGTTATAAAAGGTACCAGGAATATAATTTAATACGACAGACACGCGTTTGTCTACAATAAGACACATCAGTGACGCTCGGATCAAAATAGTTAAAAAGCCAAACTTGTCAGAGATGTGATGATATTTTTTATTTCACCAAATTTGTCAATGCTTTTTACGGAATATCATTAATGTATTGAAACATTTTACACAGTGTCAACAGTTGTAGTTTTGCCAACATGATTTGCGGAACTCGAATATGGAAAATACATTTGGACACTATACATTGCTCCAATCCTCGTGCGTGTATCCTGTGAATCCTTAGGGTAAGTACTGATTGGCATATCGATTTTGATGATTGAAACCAAGCTTGAAAATACGGGAAATCAAATGAGTTACTGTTATGCGACATCAGCATTGTTGTGGATTAAAATAGACAGTGCCTTTTGTTAGCTATTAGTCATGTGTTTCTTTGTCTAATATGTTCTCATATTTATTTGTATTGTAGTCCTGTAATATTATGTTGTCATTTTAATGTTATATTTAACATTGCCATTAAAGCGGGAGGTTTGGCATGTCACAAAACCAGGTTCAACCCAACATTTTTTTCTTTTTAAAAAGATGTCCTGTACCAAGTCAGGAATATGGCCATTGTTATATTAAAGTTCGTTTCTGTGTGTGTTACATTTTAGCGTTGTGTTGTTTGTTTTCTCTTATATTTGAGTGTGAATTCACATTACTATAAGACTTTTTGGATTTTGTCTAATGCTAGGTCCGTTTCTGTGTGTATTACATTTCAATGTTGTGTCGATATATCTAATGCGTTTCTCTCAGTTTTAGTTTGTTACCCCGATTTTGTTTTTTGTCAATCGATTTACGAGTTTTTACAGCGGTATACTACTGCTGCATATATTCCTTATATCAGCAACAATAGCAGGGACAGTTCAATTAAGTGGGATAACTTCAGTCTGAGAAAGCGAACAAACTAGGTTTATCAAACTTGACATAAAATATATTTTGATAACTTTTAATGCTTATATTTAACATTTTTAACATATGCAGTTGGTTACTGTTATTGTATTCATACGACATTAAATAATTATCCAAATAAATGTTATCTGTTTCAACTCAATATAATTGAATTTCTTCTATCATCTTTTTGATTGAAAAGAAATTGAACAACCAAATTATACATAATCAGCCATACGAGATGATACAGTATCTTTAAATAAACCCCATGTTTGCATAATGATGTAGTTTACATAATTTTAATTTATATTTTTTTACTGTTGACATAGAATCATTTTCAAAACAGCGTGGACAAGAATATTTCTTGGCCCGCTCAGGTTATCAATTTACTGGGTTAGATTAGGTGTTACGTTCGTCTGTAACGCGAACTTGTCAGGTCGTATGTGTAAAAAGTAAAATTACAAAAATACTGAACTCAGAGGAAAATCAAATCGTAAAGTCCCAATCACATGGCAAAATCAAATGGCAAAACACATAAAAAACGAATGGACAACAACTGTCAGATTCTTGACTTGGTACAGGCATTTTCAAATGTAGATTTTTTTTTATATTGATTAGACCGCTGGTTTTCCCGTTTGAATGGTTTTACACTAGTAATGTTGGGACCCTTTATAGCTTGTTGTTCGGTGTGAGCCAATGCTCAATGTTGAAGGCCGTATATTGACCTATAGGGCCCCTACCAGACTGAGTGAGCTTACATCACTGTTGTCGATAGCCAATGACAAACACGTTAAAGATAAATGACTCAGTATTATTACCTTTTTTGAAGAAAACAAATTATATTCAATATTTTTGCAACGTTCGTATTTATTGTATCAAGAACAGATTATTAAGTTTTATCATATACTGAGCATTGATATGATAGGTTTTGTATATGTGCAATGGTCGGAAGTGCACAAGCCATTATGTCCCACCCGGGCTGATAACCCATATCAGGGGACTCTCGTGCACAAAACCCATAACAGTGCCTTTCGTGCAAGTTACTTCTGGTATTTCCGGTATAGGTTGTTTACTTTTCCCTTGTGACGACGTCAAAATTTACGGGATCTTTTGTGGGGATAGTTTAGTTAAGAAATAATTCATGGGGGCTTCAATATATCGTGATTTTACCACGGGTTGGCCCTTTCTGACAAATATTTTACCCTGAACGTTAGCGAGGGGTAAAATATCGGCATAAAGGGACAACCCGTGGTATAATCTAGATATATTCAAGCCCACATAAATTATTTCGATTCTAATATGACATATACGGCAATTCTTTTGGATCAAAGCTCTCGAGGTGGAGGCACATATTTGCCGTTCCCATAAATAAACGCACTATTAAATTGACGTAAAAGAACGGAGCAAACTGAATTAGTGACATGTTTTAACTTTTTAAAAATAAACGTATTAAGATAGTTTTTGGATGAATTTAAATGAAAATTTACTTATAAGTCTAACATGTATAAAAAAATGGCTTATACCACATTATAGCATCGTTTGTTCAAACAGTGTCATTTTCTGGGTTACTATTTTCTTTCTTTCTTTCTTTCTTTTGTTTGTTTGTTTGTTTTTAATTGTTTGCAGATTTTTTTTTTAGTGTGGGTGATTCGGTCAATTTCTGATTTATTGTTTTCAATTTGTGCATTTATGCTTCCTTCCTATGATGATTTTTTTCTTCAAAACATGAACAGATCTGGTCATTAGCTTACTATATACTGACTGTATACTAACTGTAAACTATTAATTCTTCCTTTTTTATTATCTACATAATGTATACTCATAAAACATTGTTTCTTCACATATTACACAGTGGTACATGTATCAAATGTAGACATATTTTTGTAGTTGGTAATATTCAGACTTTTTAATCGGACGTTAGTAGAAGAATTTCAATATTTGAAAAATATATTCTTTTTTCCGCGGTTAATATCGCTGTAAAGGAGAATTTTTACCTCTCGTTAAATTTCGTTACCTCTTATTCATTTACTTTCATTAATTTGCTTAAATTACCATTGTAAACTTGTATTTTAATGACTGCAATATAAAGAGTCTAAAACACCAACAAATCATAAAAGATTCCATAGAAGATATCTCATGCAATCGGTTCAGGAATATAGACAAATAATTACATTAGATGTAAGTTTCATTATAATACGTTATTCTGATTGGCTAACATGTTATTCCGTAAACAATTGCATCAGACAATAACATTTATCATGCATGATGACACGAGGTCCCACAAAAAAGTGCACAGGTGAATTATATAAAACTGGATAAAAATCGTGTTTTCATGATTTTAGCTTAAAAAAATGTAATTATAAGTATTGAATACTTCTTTTTGAAACTTTATAGGGTTGTAAAAGCGTTGACCGTGCGTACATTTTTAGAATGAAGCGCTTCCGCGCTTCATACAAAATGTACTTCGGTCAACGCTTTTACCACCCAATAAATTTACAAAAAGAAGCATTCAATTCTTAATTATTGAACATTGACTTGACATGTCAACGATATAAGGATGAGGCTTAGAAACGGGGAAATGCAAGGCTGTGCCGAGCATTTTCCCCGTTTCGGGCCGAATCCTTATATCGTTGATAATTCAAGTCAATGCACTATTATTGTGTTTATACTGCAATCTAAAAAAACATTTTCAATTGTTGTTTAGTGTGTTAATGTTATTTATTCGATTTAAATATTGGGGAAAATCCTCCTTTTAAAAGGCCTCATATCACACAGGCAGAGAAATATACAACACGATGAAATGTACATCATTACCTGTTGAAAACTGTAATCAATTGTGAACGAATTCCTTTGTTTACAGACTAAAATATCAACAATAAACATAAAACATCATGATATGTAGGTTGCAAACAAAATATATTAATAAGTGAAATGTGTTTTCCCAAAATTTTTAAAAGAAACAAGTTTGAGTCGTTAAACGCATCGTTGTTTACATTGGAAACAAAAACAGGTTGAAGAGGTCGTATGAATAATTAAATATAATTTCAACAATTTCTATCTAAATATTCATGAGGAAAAGTGATATCAGGTCAGTGACTGTATATGAAATAGAAATATACGCTCAACGTATTTTGACTGCTCAAATAGAACGAGTGCAGTACTTATAAAACACAATAAAATGTATATTACCTGTTGAAACCCACAATCGATGGTGAACGAAGTTGTTTTAAAATGAACTCAAATATCAACAATAATCATAAAACATAATGATCTATAGTTTGCAAACCAAAATATTAACAAGTGAATTACATTTTTTTTTCTCGAAAAATTTCAAAAGAAATAAGTTCGAGTCGTAGTATACATTGGAAACAAGAACAGGTCTTTTGTGGATAGTTGTCTCATTGGCAATCATACCACATCTTCTTTTTTATATGGATAGGTCGTATGAATAATTTATTATAATTTTGGCAATTTCTATTTAAATCTTCACGAGGAAAAGTGATATCAGGTCAGTGACTGTATATGCCATAGAAATATACGGTCAACGCATGTTGACTGCTAATATAAAACGAGGGCAACTACTTATAAATAATAGTATTTCGTTTGATGTGTTTTATCTTTTGATTTTACCATTTGATTAGGGGCTTTTTTGAACCGTTTTGAATTTTCATCGGAGTTCGATATTTTTGTAATTTTACCTTTTTATCCCGTAGACAATTTTACTGATCTATTACGAAACAACCTTTCGTTTTTTTCTTCTTAAATTCTGCAATGAATTCATCAAATAAACTCATCATAGATACCAGGATTACATTTTGTATTTACACCAGACGCGCGTTTCGTCTACAAAAGACTCATCAGTGACGCTCGATTAAAAAGGCCACATAAAGTACGAAAATGAGCACTTGGGACCAACATTCCTAAAAGTTTTGCCAAATACAACTAAGGTAATATATTCCTGGGTTAGAAAAGCGTAAATGTGTTGTCTTTATAATTATATATTTACACGGCTTATACATTACCAATATTTATGGATGGATTATTGTATTGAAAAAAAAATCCCCTAACATGCATTAAATCTAATTTAGTATTATTGCAATCATATTAGTTCTCTACTTCAAATGTCAACACTTCCTGAAGAACATCTTGAGGTGAATCGTAGAATTGTTTTTTCGCTCCTTTATCGGTCGATTAATATCGCATTCGAAAAAGATACACGTAATATAACTAATGGTAAACAGCTAGATAGAGATGAATGATAAACATAATAGACGTTACAAGAGCAAGTATTCCCCCTACTCCACATAAGTAAAATGTCCATCCGACATAATTGAAAGCCTGACTGGCTGTTGTTTTTGTCAGCGCAGACTCCACTGCAACTCCTATCATAAGTCCATTTACTGATAAGATGAAGAAAGCTGAAAAATAATGGTCTGTATAATTATTACATTTTATTATGGCAAATAAAAATGTAAGATAACAAAATAATTAAATATGTAACTTAAAACAAATGTGTTGTGTTAAATAAACAAAAATAAAGAAATTAGCTTTTGTATTCATGTCTTGTCTGTAGCATTACAACACAAGGGTATTCCTCTAACTCATGTTTTATCTGTAACCTTACACACAAGCGTATTTCTCTTACTCCTGTGTTGTCTGTAACCTTACACACAAGCGTATTTCTCTTACTCTTGTGTTGTCTGTAACCTTACACACAAGCGTATTCCTCTTACTCCTGTGTTGTCTGTAACCTTACACACAAGCGTATTTCTCTTACTCCTGTGTTGTCTGTAACCTTACACACAAGCATATTCCTCTTACTCCTGTGTTGTCTGTAACCTTACACACAAGCATATTCCTCTTACTCCTGTGTTGTCTGTAACCTTACACACAAGCGTATTCCTCTAACTCCTGTGTTGTCTGTAACGTTACACACAAGCGTATTCCTCTTACTCCTGTGTTGTCTGTAACCTTACACACAAGCGTATTTCTCTTACTCTTGTGTTGTCTGTAACCTTACACACAAGCGTATTCCTCTTACTCCTGTGTTGTCTGTAACGTTACACACAAGCGTATTCCTCTTACTCATGTGTTGTCTGTAACCTTACACACAAGCGTATTCCTCTTACTCCTGTGTTGTCTGTAACCTTACACACAAGCGTATTCCTCTTACTCCTGTGTTGTCTGTAACCTTACACACAAGCGTATTCCTCTAACTCCTGTGTTGTCTGTAACGTTACACACAAGCGTATTCCTCTTACTCATGTGTTGTCTGTAACCTTACACACAAGCGTATTCCTCTTACTCCTGTGTTGTCTGTAACCTTACACACAAGCGTATTCCTCTTACTCCTGTGTTGTCTGTAACCTTACACACAAGCGTATTCCTCTAACTCCTGTGTTGTCTGTAACGTTACACACAAGCGTATTCCTCTTACTCATGTGTTGTCTGTAACCTTACACACAAGCGTATTCCTCTTACTCCTGTGTTGTCTGTAACGTTACACACAAGCGTATTCCTCTTACTCATGTGTTGTCTGTAACCTTACACAAAAGCGTATTCCTCTTACTCCTGTGTTGTCTGTAACCTTACACACAAGCGTATTCCTCTTACTCCTGTGTTGTCTGTAACGTTACACACAAGCGTATTCCTCTTACTCATGTGTTGTCTGTAACCTTACACACAAGCGTATTCCTCTTACTCCTGTGTTGTCTGTAACCTTACACACAAGCGTATTCCTCTAACTCATGTTTTGTCTGTAACCTTACACACAAGCGTATTTCTCTTACTCTTGTGTTGTCTGTAACCTTACACACAAGCGTATTCCTCTTACTCCTGTGTTGTCTGTAACGTTACACACAAGCGTATTCCTCTTACTCATGTGTTGTCTGTAACCTTACACACAAGCGTATTCCTCTTACTCCTGTGTTGTCTGTAACCTTACACACAAGCGTATTCCTCTTACTCCTGTGTTGTCTGTAACCTTACACACAAGCGTATTCCTCTAACTCCTGTGTTGTCTGTAACCTTACACACAAGCGTATTCCTCTTACTCCTGTGTTGTCTGTAGCCTTACAACACAAGCGTATTTCTCTTACTCTTGTGTTGTCTGTAACCTTACACACAAGCGTATTCCTCTTACTCCTGTGTTGTCTGTAACCTTACACACAAGCGTATTCCTCTTACTCCTGTGTTGTCTGTAACCTTACACACAAGCGTATTCCTCTAACTCCTGTGTTGTCTGTAACCTTACACACAAGCGTATTCCTTTTACTCCTGTGTTGTCTGTAACCTTACACACAAGCGTATTCCTTTTACTCCTGTGTTGTCTGTAACCTTACACACAAGCGTATTCCTCTTACTCTTGTGTTGTCTGTAACCTAACACACAAGCGTATTCATTTTACTCCTGTGTTGTCTGTAACCTTACACACACGCGTATTCCTCTTACTCCTGTGTTGTCTGTAACCTTACACACAAGCGTATTCCTCTTACTCATGTGTTGTCTGTAACCTTACACAGAAGCGTATTCCTCTAACTCCTGTGTTGTCTGTAACCTTACACACAAGCGTATTCCTCTAATCCTGTGTTGTCTATAACCTTACTCACAAGCGTATTCCTCTAATCCTGTGTTGTCTATAACCTTACTCACAAGCGTATTCCTCTAATCCTGTGTTGTCTATAACCTTACACACAAGCGTATTCCTCTAATCCTGTGTTGTCTATAACCTTACTCACAAGCGTATTCCTCTTAACCTTACTCACAAGCGTATTCATCTTAACCTTTCTCACAAGCGTATTCATCTTAACCTTACTCACAATCGTATTCCTCTTACTCTTGTGTTGTTTGTAGCCTTACAAACAAGCGTATTCCTCTAACTCCTGTGCTGTCTGTTACTTAATACACAAGCGTAATATATACGTTATACGGGTTGCCTTCCTCTTACTCCTGTGTTGTCTGTAACCTTACACACAAGCGTATTCCTCTTAACCTTACTCACAAGCGTATTCATCTTAACCTTTCTCACAAGAGTATTCATCTTAACCTTACTCACAAGCGTATTCCTCTAACTCCTGTGCTGTCTGTTACTTAATACACAAGCGTAATATATACGTCTTAACAGACACCACAGGAAAAAGAGGAAGCTCTTGTACGCCAATGAAATTCTAACCCAAAATTCATGATAAATATCCAAGCTGCAGGGTATTAGGGTCGCTCTTACTCCTGTGTTGTCTGTAACCTTACACACAAGCGTATTCCTCTTACTCCTGTGTTGTCTGTAACGTTACACACAAGCGTATTCCTCTTACTCATGTGTTGTCTGTAACCTTACACACAAGCGTATTCCTCTTACTCCTGTGTTGTCTGTAACGTTACACACAAGCGTATTCCTCTTACTCATGTGTTGTCTGTAACCTTACACACAAGCGTATTCCTCTTACTCCTGTGTTGTCTGTAACCTTACACACAAGCGTATTCCTCTAACTCATGTTTTGTCTGTAACCTTACACACAAGCGTATTTCTCTTACTCTTGTGTTGTCTGTAACCTTACACACAAGCGTATTCCTCTTACTCCTGTGTTGTCTGTAACGTTACACACAAGCGTATTCCTCTTACTCATGTGTTGTCTGTAACCTTACACACAAGCGTATTCCTCTTACTCCTGTGTTGTCTGTAACCTTACACACAAGCGTATTCCTCTTACTCCTGTGTTGTCTGTAACCTTACACACAAGCGTATTCCTCTAACTCCTGTGTTGTCTGTAACCTTACACACAAGCGTATTCCTCTTACTCCTGTGTTGTCTGTAGCCTTACAACACAAGCGTATTTCTCTTACTCTTGTGTTGTCTGTAACCTTACACACAAGCGTATTCCTCTAACTCCTGTGTTGTCTGTAACCTTACACACAAGCGTATTCCTCTTACTCCTGTGTTGTCTGTAACCTTACACACAAGCGTATTCCTCTAACTCCTGTGTTGTCTGTAACCTTACACACAAGCGTATTCCTTTTACTCCTGTGTTGTCTGTAACCTTACACACAAGCGTATTCCTTTTTCTCCTGTGTTGTCTGTAACCTTACACACAAGCGTATTCCTCTTACTCTTGTGTTGTCTGTAACCTAACACACAAGCGTATTCATTTTACTCCTGTGTTGTCTGTAACCTTACACACACGCGTATTCCTCTTACTCCTGTGTTGTCTGTAACCTTACACACAAGCGTATTCCTCTTACTCATGTGTTGTCTGTAACCTTACACACAAGCGTATTCCTCTAACTCCTGTGTTGTCTGTAACCTTACACACAAGCGTATTCCTCTAATCCTGTGTTGTCTATAACCTTACTCACAAGCGTATTCCTCTAATCCTGTGTTGTCTATAACCTTACTCACAAGCGTATTCCTCTAATCCTGTGTTGTCTATAACCTTACACACAAGCGTATTCCTCTAATCCTGTGTTGTCTATAACCTTACTCACAAGCGTATTCCTCTTAACCTTACTCACAAGCGTATTCATCTTAACCTTTCTCACAAGCGTATTCATCTTAACCTTACTCACAATCGTATTCCTCTTACTCTTGTGTTGTTTGTAGCCTTACAAACAAGCGTATTCCTCTAACTCCTGTGCTGTCTGTTACTTAATACACAAGCGTAATATATACGTTATACGGGTTGCCTTCCTCTTACTCCTGTGTTGTCTGTAACCTTACACACAAGCGTATTCCTCTTAACCTTACTCACAAGCGTATTCATCTTAACCTTTCTCACAAGCGTATTCATCTTAACCTTACTCACAAGCGTATTCCTCTAACTCCTGTGCTCTCTGTTACTTAATACACAAGCGTAATATATACGTCTTAACAGACACCACAGGAAAAAGAGGAAGCTCTTGTACGCCAATGAAATTCTAACCCAAAATTCATGATAAATATCCAAGCTGCAGGGTATTAGGGTCGCTCTTACTCCTGTGTTGTCTGTAACCTTACACACAAGCGTATTCCTTTTACTCCTGTGTTGTCTGTAACCTTACACACAAGCGTATTCCTCTTACTCCTGTGTTGTCTGTAACCTTACACACAAGCGTATTCCTCTTACTCCTGTGTTGTCTGTAACCTTACACACAAGCGTATTCCTCTAACTCCAGTGTTGTCTGTAACCTTACACACAAGCGTATTCCTCTTAACCTTACTCACAAGCGTATTCCTCTAACTCCTGTTTTGTCTGTAACCTTACACACACGCGTATTCCTCTTACTCCTGTGTTGTCTGTAACCTTACACACAAGCGTATTCCTCTAATCCTGTGTTGTCTGTAACCTTACACACAAGCGTATTCCTCTTACTCTTGTGTTGTCTGTAACATTACACACAAGCGTATTCCTCTTACTCCTGTGTTGTCTGTAACCTTACACACAAGCGTATTCCTCTTACTCCTGTGTTATCTGTAACCTTACACACAAGCGTATTCCTCTTACTCCTGTGTTGTCTGTAACCTTACAGACAAGCGTATTCCTCTTACTCTTGTGTTGTCTTTTACCTTACACACAAGTGTATTTCTCTAACTCCTGTTTTGTCTGTTACCTAATACACAAGCGTATTCCTCTAACTCCTGTGTTGTCTGTAACCTTACACACAAGTGTATTCCTCTTACTCCTGTGTTGTCTGTAACCTTACACACAAGCGTATTCCTGTAACCCCTGTGTTGTCTGTAACCTTACACACAAGCGTATTCCTCTTACCCTTGTGTTGTCTGTAACCTTACACACAAGCGTATTCCTCTTACTCCTCTGTTGTCTGTAACTTTACACACAAGCGTATTCCTCTAAGTCCTGTGTTGTCTGTAACCTTACACACAAGCGTATTCCTCTTACTCCTGTGTTGTCTGTAACCTTATACACAAGCGTATTCCTCTTACTCCTGTGTTGTTTGAAACCTTACACACAAGCGTATTCCTCTTACTCCTGTGTTGTCTGTAACCTTACACACAAGCGTATTCCTGTAACCCCTGTGTTGTCTGTAACCTTACACACAAGCGTATTCCTCTTACTCATGTGTTGTCTGTAACCTTACACACAAGCGTATTCCTCTTACTCCTGTGTTGTCTGTAACCTTACACACAAGCGTATTCCTCTTACTCCTGTGTTGTCTGTAACCTTACACACAAGCGTATTCCTCTAACTCCTGTGTTGTCTGTAACCTTACACACAAGCGTATTCCTCTTACTCCTGTGTTGTCTGTAGCCTTACAACACAAGCGTATTTCTCTTACTCTTGTGTTGTCTGTAACCTTACACACAAGCGTATTCCTCTTACTCCTGTGTTGTCTGTAACCTTACACACAACGTATTCCTCTTACTCCTGTGTTGTCTGTAACCTTACACACAAGCGTATTCCTCTAACTCCTGTGTTGTCTGTAACCTTACACACAAGCGTATTCCTTTTACTCCTGTGTTGTCTGTAACCTTACACACAAGCGTATTCCTTTTACTCCTGTGTTGTCTGTAACCTTACACACAAGCGTATTCCTCTTACTCTTGTGTTGTCTGTAACCTAACACACAAGCGTATTCATTTTACTCCTGTGTTGTCTGTAACCTTACACACACGCGTATTCCTCTTACTCCTGTGTTGTCTGTAACCTTACACACAAGCGTATTCCTCTTACTCATGTGTTGTCTGTAACCTTACACAGAAGCGTATTCCTCTAACTCCTGTGTTGTCTGTAACCTTACACACAAGCGTATTCCTCTAATCCTGTGTTGTCTATAACCTTACTCACAAGCGTATTCCTCTAATCCTGTGTTGTCTATAACCTTACTCACAAGCGTATTCCTCTAATCCTGTGTTGTCTATAACCTTACACACAAGCGTATTCCTCTAATCCTGTGTTGTCTATAACCTTACTCACAAGCGTATTCCTCTTAACCTTACTCACAAGCGTATTCATCTTAACCTTTCTCACAAGCGTATTCATCTTAACCTTACTCACAATCGTATTCCTCTTACTCTTGTGTTGTTTGTAGCCTTACAAACAAGCGTATTCCTCTAACTCCTGTGCTGTCTGTTACTTAATACACAAGCGTAATATATACGTTATACGGGTTGCCTTCCTCTTACTCCTGTGTTGTCTGTAACCTTACACACAAGCGTATTCCTCTTAACCTTACTCACAAGCGTATTCATCTTAACCTTTCTCACAAGAGTATTCATCTTAACCTTACTCACAAGCGTATTCCTCTAACTCCTGTGCTGTCTGTTACTTAATACACAAGCGTAATATATACGTCTTAACAGACACCACAGGAAAAAGAGGAAGCTCTTGTACGCCAATGAAATTCTAACCCAAAATTCATGATAAATATCCAAGCTGCAGGGTATTAGGGTCGCTCTTACTCCTGTGTTGTCTGTAACCTTACACACAAGCGTATTCCTCTTACTCCTGTGTTGTCTGTAACGTTACACACAAGCGTATTCCTCTTACTCATGTGTTGTCTGTAACCTTACACACAAGCGTATTCCTCTTACTCCTGTGTTGTCTGTAACGTTACACACAAGCGTATTCCTCTTACTCATGTGTTGTCTGTAACCTTACACACAAGCGTATTCCTCTTACTCCTGTGTTGTCTGTAACCTTACACACAAGCGTATTCCTCTAACTCATGTTTTGTCTGTAACCTTACACACAAGCGTATTTCTCTTACTCTTGTGTTGTCTGTAACCTTACACACAAGCGTATTCCTCTTACTCCTGTGTTGTCTGTAACGTTACACACAAGCGTATTCCTCTTACTCATGTGTTGTCTGTAACCTTACACACAAGCGTATTCCTCTTACTCCTGTGTTGTCTGTAACCTTACACACAAGCGTATTCCTCTTACTCCTGTGTTGTCTGTAACCTTACACACAAGCGTATTCCTCTAACTCCTGTGTTGTCTGTAACCTTACACACAAGCGTATTCCTCTTACTCCTGTGTTGTCTGTAGCCTTACAACACAAGCGTATTTCTCTTACTCTTGTGTTGTCTGTAACCTTACACACAAGCGTATTCCTCTAACTCCTGTGTTGTCTGTAACCTTACACACAAGCGTATTCCTCTTACTCCTGTGTTGTCTGTAACCTTACACACAAGCGTATTCCTCTAACTCCTGTGTTGTCTGTAACCTTACACACAAGCGTATTCCTTTTACTCCTGTGTTGTCTGTAACCTTACACACAAGCGTATTCCTTTTTCTCCTGTGTTGTCTGTAACCTTACACACAAGCGTATTCCTCTTACTCTTGTGTTGTCTGTAACCTAACACACAAGCGTATTCATTTTACTCCTGTGTTGTCTGTAACCTTACACACACGCGTATTCCTCTTACTCCTGTGTTGTCTGTAACCTTACACACAAGCGTATTCCTCTTACTCATGTGTTGTCTGTAACCTTACACACAAGCGTATTCCTCTAACTCCTGTGTTGTCTGTAACCTTACACACAAGCGTATTCCTCTAATCCTGTGTTGTCTATAACCTTACTCACAAGCGTATTCCTCTAATCCTGTGTTGTCTATAACCTTACTCACAAGCGTATTCCTCTAATCCTGTGTTGTCTATAACCTTACACACAAGCGTATTCCTCTAATCCTGTGTTGTCTATAACCTTACTCACAAGCGTATTCCTCTTAACCTTACTCACAAGCGTATTCATCTTAACCTTTCTCACAAGCGTATTCATCTTAACCTTACTCACAATCGTATTCCTCTTACTCTTGTGTTGTTTGTAGCCTTACAAACAAGCGTATTCCTCTAACTCCTGTGCTGTCTGTTACTTAATACACAAGCGTAATATATACGTTATACGGGTTGCCTTCCTCTTACTCCTGTGTTGTCTGTAACCTTACACACAAGCGTATTCCTCTTAACCTTACTCACAAGCGTATTCATCTTAACCTTTCTCACAAGCGTATTCATCTTAACCTTACTCACAAGCGTATTCCTCTAACTCCTGTGCTCTCTGTTACTTAATACACAAGCGTAATATATACGTCTTAACAGACACCACAGGAAAAAGAGGAAGCTCTTGTACGCCAATGAAATTCTAACCCAAAATTCATGATAAATATCCAAGCTGCAGGGTATTAGGGTCGCTCTTACTCCTGTGTTGTCTGTAACCTTACACACAAGCGTATTCCTTTTACTCCTGTG
Source organism: Mytilus trossulus (assembly GCF_036588685.1). Taxonomy (NCBI): domain Eukaryota; kingdom Metazoa; phylum Mollusca; class Bivalvia; order Mytilida; family Mytilidae; genus Mytilus; species Mytilus trossulus. The sequence continues at coordinate 47,020,204 of NC_086383.1, forward strand.
TTGTCTGTAACCTTACACACAAGCGTATTCCTCTTACTCCTGTGTTGTCTGTAACCTTACACACAAGCGTATTCCTCTTACTCCTGTGTTGTCTGTAACCTTACACACAAGCGTATTCCTCTAACTCCAGTGTTGTCTGTAACCTTACACACAAGCGTATTCCTCTTAACCTTACTCACAAGCGTATTCCTCTAACTCCTGTTTTGTCTGTAACCTTACACACACGCGTATTCCTCTTACTCCTGTGTTGTCTGTAACCTTACACACAAGCGTATTCCTCTAATCCTGTGTTGTCTGTAACCTTACACACAAGCGTATTCCTCTTACTCTTGTGTTGTCTGTAACATTACACACAAGCGTATTCCTCTTACTCCTGTGTTGTCTGTAACCTTACACACAAGCGTATTCCTCTTACTCCTGTGTTATCTGTAACCTTACACACAAGCGTATTCCTCTTACTCCTGTGTTGTCTGTAACCTTACAGACAAGCGTATTCCTCTTACTCTTGTGTTGTCTTTTACCTTACACACAAGTGTATTTCTCTAACTCCTGTTTTGTCTGTTACCTAATACACAAGCGTATTCCTCTAACTCCTGTGTTGTCTGTAACCTTACACACAAGTGTATTCCTCTTACTCCTGTGTTGTCTGTAACCTTACACACAAGCGTATTCCTGTAACCCCTGTGTTGTCTGTAACCTTACACACAAGCGTATTCCTCTTACCCTTGTGTTGTCTGTAACCTTACACACAAGCGTATTCCTCTTACTCCTCTGTTGTCTGTAACTTTACACACAAGCGTATTCCTCTAAGTCCTGTGTTGTCTGTAACCTTACACACAAGCGTATTCCTCTTACTCCTGTGTTGTCTGTAACCTTATACACAAGCGTATTCCTCTTACTCCTGTGTTGTTTGAAACCTTACACACAAGCGTATTCCTCTTACTCCTGTGTTGTCTGTAACCTTACACACAAGCGTATTCCTGTAACCCCTGTGTTGTCTGTAACCTTACACACAAGCGTATTCCTCTTACTCATGTGTTGTCTGTAACCTTACACACAAGCGTATTCCTCTTACTCCTGTGTTGTCTGTAACCTTACACACAAGCGTATTCCTCTTACTCCTGTGTTGTCTGTAACCTTACACACAAGCGTATTCCTCTAACTCCTGTGTTGTCTGTAACCTTACACACAAGCGTATTCCTCTTACTCCTGTGTTGTCTGTAGCCTTACAACACAAGCGTATTTCTCTTACTCTTGTGTTGTCTGTAACCTTACACACAAGCGTATTCCTCTTACTCCTGTGTTGTCTGTAACCTTACACACAACGTATTCCTCTTACTCCTGTGTTGTCTGTAACCTTACACACAAGCGTATTCCTCTAACTCCTGTGTTGTCTGTAACCTTACACACAAGCGTATTCCTTTTACTCCTGTGTTGTCTGTAACCTTACACACAAGCGTATTCCTTTTACTCCTGTGTTGTCTGTAACCTTACACACAAGCGTATTCCTCTTACTCTTGTGTTGTCTGTAACCTAACACACAAGCGTATTCATTTTACTCCTGTGTTGTCTGTAACCTTACACACACGCGTATTCCTCTTACTCCTGTGTTGTCTGTAACCTTACACACAAGCGTATTCCTCTTACTCATGTGTTGTCTGTAACCTTACACAGAAGCGTATTCCTCTAACTCCTGTGTTGTCTGTAACCTTACACACAAGCGTATTCCTCTAATCCTGTGTTGTCTATAACCTTACTCACAAGCGTATTCCTCTAATCCTGTGTTGTCTATAACCTTACTCACAAGCGTATTCCTCTAATCCTGTGTTGTCTATAACCTTACACACAAGCGTATTCCTCTAATCCTGTGTTGTCTATAACCTTACTCACAAGCGTATTCCTCTTAACCTTACTCACAAGCGTATTCATCTTAACCTTTCTCACAAGCGTATTCATCTTAACCTTACTCACAATCGTATTCCTCTTACTCTTGTGTTGTTTGTAGCCTTACAAACAAGCGTATTCCTCTAACTCCTGTGCTGTCTGTTACTTAATACACAAGCGTAATATATACGTTATACGGGTTGCCTTCCTCTTACTCCTGTGTTGTCTGTAACCTTACACACAAGCGTATTCCTCTTAACCTTACTCACAAGCGTATTCATCTTAACCTTTCTCACAAGAGTATTCATCTTAACCTTACTCACAAGCGTATTCCTCTAACTCCTGTGCTGTCTGTTACTTAATACACAAGCGTAATATATACGTCTTAACAGACACCACAGGAAAAAGAGGAAGCTCTTGTACGCCAATGAAATTCTAACCCAAAATTCATGATAAATATCCAAGCTGCAGGGTATTAGGGTCGCTCTTACTCCTGTGTTGTCTGTAACCTTACACACAAGCGTATTCCTCTTACTCCTGTGTTGTCTGTAACGTTACACACAAGCGTATTCCTCTTACTCATGTGTTGTCTGTAACCTTACACACAAGCGTATTCCTCTTACTCCTGTGTTGTCTGTAACGTTACACACAAGCGTATTCCTCTTACTCATGTGTTGTCTGTAACCTTACACACAAGCGTATTCCTCTTACTCCTGTGTTGTCTGTAACCTTACACACAAGCGTATTCCTCTAACTCATGTTTTGTCTGTAACCTTACACACAAGCGTATTTCTCTTACTCTTGTGTTGTCTGTAACCTTACACACAAGCGTATTCCTCTTACTCCTGTGTTGTCTGTAACGTTACACACAAGCGTATTCCTCTTACTCATGTGTTGTCTGTAACCTTACACACAAGCGTATTCCTCTTACTCCTGTGTTGTCTGTAACCTTACACACAAGCGTATTCCTCTTACTCCTGTGTTGTCTGTAACCTTACACACAAGCGTATTCCTCTAACTCCTGTGTTGTCTGTAACCTTACACACAAGCGTATTCCTCTTACTCCTGTGTTGTCTGTAGCCTTACAACACAAGCGTATTTCTCTTACTCTTGTGTTGTCTGTAACCTTACACACAAGCGTATTCCTCTAACTCCTGTGTTGTCTGTAACCTTACACACAAGCGTATTCCTCTTACTCCTGTGTTGTCTGTAACCTTACACACAAGCGTATTCCTCTAACTCCTGTGTTGTCTGTAACCTTACACACAAGCGTATTCCTTTTACTCCTGTGTTGTCTGTAACCTTACACACAAGCGTATTCCTTTTTCTCCTGTGTTGTCTGTAACCTTACACACAAGCGTATTCCTCTTACTCTTGTGTTGTCTGTAACCTAACACACAAGCGTATTCATTTTACTCCTGTGTTGTCTGTAACCTTACACACACGCGTATTCCTCTTACTCCTGTGTTGTCTGTAACCTTACACACAAGCGTATTCCTCTTACTCATGTGTTGTCTGTAACCTTACACACAAGCGTATTCCTCTAACTCCTGTGTTGTCTGTAACCTTACACACAAGCGTATTCCTCTAATCCTGTGTTGTCTATAACCTTACTCACAAGCGTATTCCTCTAATCCTGTGTTGTCTATAACCTTACTCACAAGCGTATTCCTCTAATCCTGTGTTGTCTATAACCTTACACACAAGCGTATTCCTCTAATCCTGTGTTGTCTATAACCTTACTCACAAGCGTATTCCTCTTAACCTTACTCACAAGCGTATTCATCTTAACCTTTCTCACAAGCGTATTCATCTTAACCTTACTCACAATCGTATTCCTCTTACTCTTGTGTTGTTTGTAGCCTTACAAACAAGCGTATTCCTCTAACTCCTGTGCTGTCTGTTACTTAATACACAAGCGTAATATATACGTTATACGGGTTGCCTTCCTCTTACTCCTGTGTTGTCTGTAACCTTACACACAAGCGTATTCCTCTTAACCTTACTCACAAGCGTATTCATCTTAACCTTTCTCACAAGCGTATTCATCTTAACCTTACTCACAAGCGTATTCCTCTAACTCCTGTGCTCTCTGTTACTTAATACACAAGCGTAATATATACGTCTTAACAGACACCACAGGAAAAAGAGGAAGCTCTTGTACGCCAATGAAATTCTAACCCAAAATTCATGATAAATATCCAAGCTGCAGGGTATTAGGGTCGCTCTTACTCCTGTGTTGTCTGTAACCTTACACACAAGCGTATTCCTTTTACTCCTGTGTTGTCTGTAACCTTACACACAAGCGTATTCCTCTTACTCCTGTGTTGTCTGTAACCTTACACACAAGCGTATTCCTCTTACTCCTGTGTTGTCTGTAACCTTACACACAAGCGTATTCCTCTAACTCCAGTGTTGTCTGTAACCTTACACACAAGCGTATTCCTCTTAACCTTACTCACAAGCGTATTCCTCTAACTCCTGTTTTGTCTGTAACCTTACACACACGCGTATTCCTCTTACTCCTGTGTTGTCTGTAACCTTACACACAAGCGTATTCCTCTAATCCTGTGTTGTCTGTAACCTTACACACAAGCGTATTCCTCTTACTCTTGTGTTGTCTGTAACATTACACACAAGCGTATTCCTCTTACTCCTGTGTTGTCTGTAACCTTACACACAAGCGTATTCCTCTTACTCCTGTGTTATCTGTAACCTTACACACAAGCGTATTCCTCTTACTCCTGTGTTGTCTGTAACCTTACAGACAAGCGTATTCCTCTTACTCTTGTGTTGTCTTTTACCTTACACACAAGTGTATTTCTCTAACTCCTGTTTTGTCTGTTACCTAATACACAAGCGTATTCCTCTAACTCCTGTGTTGTCTGTAACCTTACACACAAGTGTATTCCTCTTACTCCTGTGTTGTCTGTAACCTTACACACAAGCGTATTCCTGTAACCCCTGTGTTGTCTGTAACCTTACACACAAGCGTATTCCTCTTACCCTTGTGTTGTCTGTAACCTTACACACAAGCGTATTCCTCTTACTCCTCTGTTGTCTGTAACTTTACACACAAGCGTATTCCTCTAAGTCCTGTGTTGTCTGTAACCTTACACACAAGCGTATTCCTCTTACTCCTGTGTTGTCTGTAACCTTATACACAAGCGTATTCCTCTTACTCCTGTGTTGTTTGAAACCTTACACACAAGCGTATTCCTCTTACTCCTGTGTTGTCTGTAACCTTACACACAAGCGTATTCCTGTAACCCCTGTGTTGTCTGTAACCTTACACACAAGCGTATTCCTCTTACTCTTGTGTTGTCTGTAACCTTACACACAAGCGTATTCCTCTTACTCCTCTGTTATCTGTAACTTTACACACAAGCGTATTCCTCTAAGTCCTGTGTTGTCTGTAACCTTACACACAAGCGTATTCCTCTTACTCCTGTGTTGTCTGTAACCTTATACACAAGCGTATTCCTCTTACTCCTGTGTTGTTTGAAACCTTACACACAAGCGTATTCCTCTAACTCCTGTGTTGTCTGTTACCTTATACACAAGCGTAATATACACGTTATACGGGTTGCCTTCCTCTTTTTCCTGTGGTGTCTGTTACCTTATACACAAGCTTAATATACACGTTATACGAGTTGCCTTCCTCTTACTCAGGTGTGTTGTCTGTAACCTTATACACAAGCTTAATATACACGTTATACGAGTTGCCTTCCTCTAACTCTTTTGTTAACTGTAACCTTATACACAAGCTTAATATACACGTTATACGAGTTGCCTTTCTCTAACTCTTTTGTTAACTGTAACCTTATACAGAAGCTTAATATACACGTTATACAGGTTTCCTTCCTCTAACTCTTGAGGGGGGGGGGGGGGCAGACCATTTTCGGGACGCCGGGATCGGCCGATGTTAGCAACGGGAAATCGGGATTGCCTCGTGTAAAGATCGGGAATTCGGGATAGAAAACATCGGGACACGGGAATGTCACGTTTTTAGCCACGGGAAATCGGGATGTGTATGTTGAATTATAACGGGATTGACATAAAACTTTACATCAGACAGATATAAGTGTCATTTTCATTATACGTCAATCAGAATCGCATCAAGAAACAGAGTACATCCAGATCTTATGTTATTTTCTGCTCGTTTTTTGAAGTTACTGTAACCAGTGCCATATTTAATATCCACTGTACGCCAATGAAATTCTAACCCAAAATTCATGATAAATATCCAAGCTGCAGGGTATTAGGGTCGCTCTTATCTAGAGTTTCAGTGTACCCAAGAGTGTGGTATATATGGTTTTTTGTGCAACGTGTTTTGCCATTTTTAATTTACAACCTTCCGTGAAAAAAAGTTTGTGCCTTACTGTGAAATTAGTAAAAACGGCAACGTGCCAGCAATTTTTTTATTTTTCGTTCATCGTGAAATCGGAATTTTATTTCGCGTTTGCCTCTTTACAACCCTTCCCAAAAGTTAGACTTGATTGGGATAGTTTCAATAAGAGTAAGATCATCGTAGACCTAAAAGAAAACACATGTGTTGCCGGTACCCCTATATTAATCTATCCTAATTTTGAGTACCTATAATCTAACTCTACTTTAAAAAAGGTTTTTGGATTTTATGTGGACAAGCTACGGAAGCCGATAAGGGCCATTCAAAAAAAAATAATTATGTCGTAATTACGACATAGCATGTCGTTATTTCGACATAACATGTCGTTATTACGACATCGCTATGTCGTAATTTCGACATAACATGTCGTTATAACGACATCGCTATGTCGTATTTTCGACATCGCTATGTCGTAATTTCGACATATCATGTCGTAATAACGTCATCACTTAGTCGTTATAACGACATCGTTATGTCGTAATAACGACATCGCTATATATAAAAAAATATGTATTATGATTGCCAAGAGACTAAATGACACAGATATTAACAACTATACGTCGCCATAATGCCCCCAATAATTAGAAAAGCCCCCGCAAAGTCAGCTATAAAAGAGGGAGGAAAGATACCAGAGGGAGAGTCCCCGAAATGCTATGTGGCAGACAGTGTTATTATTCAATTATTAGCTCCCTTGGCAAAACTCAAAATTTCATATTTAATGCATTTTATTGTTAAATAATTTACATGAAGCTTAATAAGTACATATTTGTTAAATGCATAGCTTTTGCTATTTGAATTCATTGGTTAAAGATATTTATTTATATTGTAAAGTTTAATATTTGCATAGTCGCAAAATCTTTGGATACCTTTTTTGAATACTTATATAATTTATAAAAATCAATTGAGGTTAATTAATTAACGTTTGTCAAATGGCTGTACAGATAGTTGAAGTAGATAAAATCATGTGTATATGCGAGCTTAACTTGCCAGCTAAGCATCCCATCTCCCTCAAAATAAGCGCATACTGCCTGGTTTCTTGTAACTAGGGTGAATTAAAGTATCAACTGCTCTAATGCTACTTTCAAATGTTGGGCACGATATTCCTTACAACACGTTACACTTAAAATGCGACGTCGAAGAGGTAGTACAGTCGAATTGTGAAACAATTGCTCATATTGTGGTAAAAGCATCAAACTTTGCAGAGTGTTAGTTGAGGTCATTACTAACATTTTCAGCTATGGACCCAATTCAGAAAATCAAAATGGCGGCTCTGGGCGGCCATTTTGAAATCATGTCCAAAAAAATAATACAAATAATTAAAAAAAAATATGAAAAATATGTTTCTTTACAAATGTTGATAAACTTTCGTATTTCGTATGACAAAGAATATCAACTGAGGACTGTTGGAGTATTTGATATTGGTGATGGCACCTGACTGAAGTGACGACTTTGAATAATCTATTTCGGAGTACTTCCGTAACATAAATTTCAATTTATTTTACAAAATGGGATTTTCCCCCCATTTCCAAATTCTTTTAAATAAATCGTCAAAAGCTATACAATTAATAAAATGCAAAATTTAACCTGTGTCGAACCTATTTCCCCGGACGGAGTCTTTAGAAACATGCACCATTTTTTTTCGGCAGCAATCATTAACATCTTTCTCCAAATTTCAAACCACGATTTGTTTTAATTACCATAAACTTTTAATTGAAACTTTAGCACATTTAACGTCGGAAATTAGCGTCTTTAGGATTTTAGACGTTTTCAGACATTTGGAAAAATTGGCTACCGTTTTGTAATGTATGGAAGCATTTTATTCCTTTAAGACCCAACCATGTAGTTAATAAGGAAATAATCTTGGCATATTTTACTCTTCGTATATCTAACTTTTGTTTTGATCAATTATAAAAAAAAAAATACGCCTTAACTGCTTTGAAAAACGAAATATCAACTTGGACAAAATGGCTACCGTTTGAAAAACGACTGTGTAGAGAAGATTTTATTGAATCAGCAATATTTGAACTCACATGAGGCAAATATTTGTACTTTTGTTAGATATTATTATTGTCTTTCTATTTTTATTCATTTTCTACTATAATATGCAGTCGAGTAAAATGAAATTTTGTAAAATAACGACTTTAACGCCACAAATAACCGACATATGTCGTTGTTCCTGTCAAAAATCAAGAAGATCACAGAATAAGAAATAGGATCACTATACATAACAGTTAAAACAGTTTTTCATAAATGTAACGTTGGATGGGGACATCCGTTTTTTTCACATAGCTTTTTTTTTAATCCTCAAATACACTAAATATTACTTAGGAGATGATCAAGAGCTATAAAAACATAATTCAAAACATATATTGAATTTGTTTTAATATTGGTTCGTGTTTTCTAACATTTTTATTATGTTTTGCGGAAGAAATTTCGAAGATTCTGTTTTAAATCCTAGGGGTTGTAGGAACATCGCGCGTGCCCAACGTTTGAAAGTAAAAATAGAGCTATCAATACTCAATACCCCCTCATACCAAGAAGCTATGCAGTTTGCGCTTATTTAAAGGGAGATGGAAAGCTTGGCTTGACTTGGTTGTACAATTTCAGTCCTCTAATCCCCATTTCATTCTTCCAACATGTGTGACTGCATAGCTATTCTACGACCGGTAACTTGTTAATCTAAACGACTTTGTATGACTGTACAGCCCTAGCACTAAGGGCCATGTTAATCTAAATTGGTATCTATAACATATATAAGTTTCTCACTGAAGGTATCCAAAGAAGGTAACCAAAGATTTTGCGACGATGCAAATATTAAACTTTATTATGTAAATAAATATCTTTATCCAATGAACTCAAATAGCAAAAGCTATGCAATTAACAAATATATACTTATTAAGCTTCATGTAAATTATCTAACAATAAAATACATTAAATATGAAATTTGGAGTTTTACCAAGGGAGCTAATAATTGAATAATAACACTGTCTGCCACACAACATTTCGGGGACTCTCCCTCTGGTATCTTTCCTCCCTCTTTTACAGCTGACCATGCGGGGACTTTTATAATTATCGGGGACATTATGATGACGTATAATTGTTAATTTCTTTGTCATTTAGTCTCTTGCAAATCATAATACATATTCTTTTAAATATAGCGATGTCGTTATTACGACATAACGATGTCGTTAAAACGACATGGTGATGTCGTTATTACGACATGATATGTCGAAATTACGACATAGCGATGTCGTTATAACGACATGTTATGTCGAAATTTCGACATAGCGATGTCGTAATAACGACATGTTATGTCGAAATTACGACATGCTATGTCGTAATAACGACATAAAATATTTTTTTTGAATGGCCCTTATCGGCTTCCGTAACAAGCACTTGTCAAGTCATAATTTTGTCTCCCTTTGAACCAGTCAAATAGTTATCAAAAGTACCAGGATTACAATTTTATACGCCAGACGCGCGTTTCGTCTACATAAGACTCATCAGTGACGCTCATATCAAAATAGTTAAAAAAAACGGTTGAAAAAAAAAATATTTTGCTTTCTTACCGATCCTAATTTTTTAGGGGATGTTACCTGAAACACATTTATTTTTTCTTGGCCTTACTACACAGTATAATTTCACAGACGCAGTCTTCTCTATAATCGAATACCATATAAAACTATATCTGGCATTCTGCAATTTTGAAGAAAACAAATACCCCAACTTGGTGTGTTTAAAATGTACCGTGCGTACTAAATATATTGGTCAAAATGCACAAATTGAAATCAAAGAATTAAGAACAACAGTACTTAGAGGGTTTAATTTTCAAAGTTTACCAGGATGGCCTCCTTTAAACAGTTAAAAAGTGTGCCTGATGTGTCTATGTAAATGCTCTTTTGTTCAGACGTTTGAAAGTTCCGGGCGGAAAGAACTAACTAGCCGAAAAGTTCCGTAGGAACTTATCAACTAGTTACTTTTTTCCTTCCTCTGGTTTAAAAGTTCCACCAGAACAAACTGACTAGTTAAAAAGTTTAAACGGAACATATTAACTATAGTTAGAAAGTACATTTTTGTCAAATTCGTCAAAACCGAAACTAACAAACTAGCCCAAAAGTTCCATTTGGGGAATTGATGCAAAATAAAAGTGTAACTATTATCTTTGAAAGTTTTCAATGGGGAAAAAAGATACCAGCTACAAAAGTCAAACGGAACTTATGATATCAACTAGTCACAATTAAATTAACGGTACTAATTTTCTTGCACCAGATGCGCATTTCGACAATACATGTCTCTTCAGTGATGCTCGTGGCCAAAATATTTGAAATCCAAAGCTTATATAAAAGATGAAGAGCTATAATCCAAAAAGTCCAAAAAGTATAGCCAAATCCATGAAAGGAATCAGAGCTTTGCATGAGGGAGATACATTCCTTAATTTATCAAAGTTCCTCTTTGTCAAATAAGTATATAAAGCAACTAACAAACAAGTCAAATTACAAGCAGAACTTGTCAAATAGTCAGACAGCTACATTCAGAGAATTGGATAAAGGGAAGAACATACCAGCAATGAACTTTTAAATACGGAACGCAGAGACTAAAAGACCCTAGCAACAAATGCCTAAAGGAACTTATCAAATATCAAAAATGATTTGACCTGTTTACTGATATTAAATCTGATATTAAATATGATATTTCCATTGTATTTATTCAATATATTTAATACAATGACTTATTTAAGCAAACAGGGCACACGTTGACTTTTCAGTATCACATTTTAGTTTTCATTTGATATACACAACTTATGGGCTTTGATATACACACACCAATGGGCTTTGATATACACACACCAATGGGCTTTGATATACACACACCAATGGGCTTTGATCATTGTTGAAGGCCGTACGATGACCTATAATTGTTAATGTTTGTGTCATTTTGGTCTTTTGTGGATAGTTGTCTCATTGGCAATCACACCACATCTTCTTTTTTTTATATTAGACTAAGTACATATTGTCCAACTAATTTTTTGTAACGGTGAAATTTTCCAACTACATGTAGGTGGTTTATACCGAGTGTAATGAATAGTTATTATGATATGATGGAATAAATGATCCTCATACTAGTAAGTAAACTAGCTGATTTGTTCCGGAATGATGTAACCAGTTGCTTTGTTCCGGCCAGAATTTTTCAACTAGCTACATTGATCCGGGACTTTTGAACTAGCTACTTTTTTACGGAACTTTTCAACTGCACTCGGAATAAAACAACTAGTTGGAAAGTTCCATCGGAACGAAATAACTAGTTGAAAAGTTCCGCCGGAACAAAGTAACCGGCGGAACATAGTGGCTGTTACATCTATTCGTTACCTAAAATAGTGGAAGACCTCCTTATGAAATAAATGGTAATTTCTTGTTTATCGGGATCGGGATTTTTAACAAGATATGTCCGGGATTTCGGGATTTTCTAATATTAAAACCGGGAAATCGGGATTGTACCCCCTCTCGCCCCCCCCCCTCACTCTTGTGTTGTCTGTAACCTTATACACAAGCGTAATATACACGTTATACGGGTTGCCTTTCTCTAACTCCTGTGTTGTCTGTAACCTTATACACAAGCTCAATATACACGTTATACGGGTTGCCTTTCTCTAACTCCTGTGTTGTCTGTAACCTTATACACAAGCTCAATATACACGTTATACGGGTTGCCTTTCTCTAACTCCTGTGTTGTCTGTAACCTTATACACAAGCGTAATATACACGTTATACGGGTTGCCTTCCTCTAACTCCTGTGTTGTCTGTATCCTTATAAACAAGCTAAATATATATACGTTATACGGGTTGACTTCCTCTCGCCTCCGATGTATCTTTATGTTAACAGGATATTTATAAATGTTTATTTACTGTACGCATATCTAAACGTGCATACATGTATTATAACTATTGAAATTGAATAAATCTTTTTTTCCACTCTAACTCATGAAAAATCTTCATGTTGAAATGATGCTTATTTTTTTTTATTTTTTTTTTTACTTCAGACGAACAATGTTTACGTGCTATGATCGTATAGAAGTGTATGAGCGTTAACCATTTTGTATTTACCCCTTGAGAAGAGAGTCCAATTTCATGTCCATGTATTGTTTTGTTTACCATATGTTCCCAGACATGGAATGTCTTACTCATATCTGTGTATGATTTTTGTTCCCCATTTGTTCCCAGACATGGTTTGTGACTTATATCTGTGTATGATTTTTGTTCCTCATATGTTATCAGACATGGTTGATCATGCCAATGTAGTGTTTTATTCACCTTAGGTTACTGCACATGGGGGTTTGTCGAAAAAAATATATTCTATATCATATATTATTACTTACACCCAAGTAACAAGAAAATAACTAGAACCACGCCTACGATGATTTTGTGTGTTGTAATGACTTTATAGCAGGGGTAGATGAACACACAAATCTCAGATATCAGCATAAACAATGCTCCAAAACATGCGAGGAAAATCATCGTGTACCAAAACGTTAAACCTGCAATACAAACTTTAATTCATTAAAATGGATTTGTTTTATTGATTTGTTTTCAATACTTTGCAGAATTACTTATATCAAACATATGTGGACAACTTAGCCACATACAACTATTGTTTAAGTTACATTCCAGCATGGTTTGCTTATAGAATCATATTCAAAACAGTGTGGTCCTGGCCATTGATTGACGACCTAAATTATCCCACTGACTGGTACAGATTAGGTGAACGTTTGTCGGTAACAATCACTGCTCACTTTTTAAAGACACTGAATCTGTGGGGTCACCATAGGTTCTCAACACCTAAATAAAGCAATTCGAAAAACGAATCCGGAATAATACGATGTGTTGATTTATATCAATAATATAAATCAAAACATGAAGCTTATTCCTGAATAGTTTTTCGAATTATTTTATTATTAAAGGCGTTAAAAACCTTTGGTGACCCCACAGTTTAAATTCTATAATAAGTAAGAAGTGAGCAATGGTCGTTACAGACAAACGTTCACCTAATCTGTCACAGTCAATGGGATAATTTAGGTCGTCAATCAATGGCCAGGACCACACTGTTTTGAATATGATTCTATGTGTTTTATATACATTCCTTAAAAAGAAACCTGCTGATGGTACCAATTCCTTAATTCAAAATTCAATCAATGTCGGTTAGAGGATGCATGAACACTTTGGTAATTATCACAAAGTTCAAGTATTCTATTTTCGTTTTGTTTTAAGATTAATAAGGTCTATCCAATAGAATAATTCCGTTTGAGTGCACAAAATGATTTCTATTCAGGAACAGTATAGCCGGGGGAAAATAAACAAAAAAATCGCATATTTTTAAGATCAATATTCTTTCTCTCTATGACTTAAGGATACACTTTAGCTGTTATGTGTCAACTTGTTTAATTAAAAGATACATTATGTATAACAACCGCATGCTATTTATAGTTTGAATGTAATACAAGGTTTTTTTCCCCAACTGAAAAATTTCTTGGTACCATTCTCCTTATAAAAGACCATTTCTCAGAAGATATCTAAGATTAACAGAGATGATTCAATACTTGTATCAAAAGTCAAAACGATAATCAGATCCTAACACAAATAATGGAAACTTTTTTTTTGTACCATTAACAGACTAAACAACAAGGCTTCTTGAAAATCCTGCGGTCTATTGTTATAGATTACTCAAACATCGTTAAAAATGAAATATTAATAAGAACATGTGGTATGATTGCCAATGCGACAACTCTCCCCAAGAAACCTTATGATACAGAAATTAACAGCTATAGATCCCCGTATGCCATTCAACAATAAGCAAACCGCACACCACACAGTCAGCTATAAAAGGCCCTGAAATCAACGCAATACAGGTACAAACACCAACCACTGAATTACAAGCTCCTGGCTTGGGACAGGCACATACATACAGAATAGGCGGGGTTAAACATGTTAGTGGGATCCCAACCGTTCCCTTACATGGGACGGTGGTGAAACAATACAGCATCAGAACATACTATAAACTTCATTTGAAAAAGGCTTAAATCATCAGATGTATACAAATAGAAATACATATTACAAAAACACGTGAGTGTCACCGGGTACTTATACATCATAACAACAAAAAGACAATAAGTACCGATCTGAGAGTACTCGCAGCTACTGACAGCTAGTTGAAGGCCAACTTAGTTTTAATTATACGTCGGTTACATCAGACGTGAATATAGATAATAATACTCCGTTAACTTGTAACTGAATCGTCGAAGTTTAGATATGTCCCCTATGGACATGTTATTACAGGGGACCTCGATATCGTCCAGGACAGAGAGGTTAAACACTTTTTGAAAAGGACAAAAATATCGTTCTCCATCTAAAATAGATTAGAATGAGTGTCGTCAAGTCACCAAAGATTCGCTTTTCTCGTTTTGTAAAAAGTGGTGTAACAGGGAAAAATTGGATAAAGAATCTCTTCATTCTTATCTAAATAAATGCATAAATGTGGTAGATAAGAGAATATCACATTTTGAAAATAATTTAGAAGTATTAAATAAGAAGTATAAATAATAGAGTAATAATACACCTATTTCAAGAATAAGAAATTAACTTTAAGAACTTTATAACCAGTATGTGTTTGTACCGACCGACAAAGCAGCCAACAATGTGGTGGTGGTGGTATGCCGTAAATACTACACGGACGTTCTTTAGAATGAAATTTTAAATTCATATACATTCAAGTCTATCCGCTCCACAGAGAGTCATATAGTAAACAAACATATCACAACCACATCGAAGCTTAAGGCTTCTTCTGAACATTTAAAGGTCCCTACTATGTATTGGCTACCTAAACTACACAAAAAAAAATTTAAATATCGTTTCATCTTGGCCTCTTGTAAGTGTTCTACAACTAATCTTTCATATCTTTTAACAAGTTCATTAACTACTATTAAAGAGTTTATCATAAACTATTGTAATAAAATATATGAACTTAGTGGTATATAAATCATTTTTGGAGTGAAAAAATTCTTTGGATGTTTTAGATAAATTACGTGCTTTTGATTGTCCTTTTCATTCTGTCGACAGTTTTGATTTTTCCCACTCTTTACACTACATCTTCCACACTATCTCATTAAACAAAAGTTTTCCTATTTAATTAAATGGTCGTTTTGTAAAGCTGAATGCAAATATATTTGCTGCAACTCATTGAAAGCCTTCTTCTCTAATGAGAAAGTTAAATATGCTAGTTACATTTACTGAAGGTGTGATGAGATGATAGAAGCTGTTAGTTTTCTCCTTGATAATGTTTATGTACGTTTTAGCAACAAAGTTTATCGATATGTTGTTGGTATCCCCATGGGCACTAATTGTGTCCCTTTAATATCAGACTTGTTTTTGTACTGTTACGAATCACAGTTATGACTAAACTCAGTAAAGACCCGTCGAAATTGCATTTAATTGATCAATATAAAAACACTTACCGTACTCTTGATGATATTTTTTCATTAAATCATAAAAGAATTTTCTCAATATAATGCTGAAATTTACCACAAGGAACTTAATCTAAATAAATCAAATGTATACGGTAATAACTGTCCTTTCCTGGATTTAGATATTTCGGATTAAATTTTTGTGACAAAAGGGACGACTTTTCGTTCCCTATGTTAATTTTCCATTTTTAGATGGTTATGTTCCTTTGGCACCACCTTACGGTGTTTATATTTCACAGCTCGTTCGCTATGCCCGTGTGTGTTGTGACGTTTTTGATTTTAACGAACGCAATCTATGTATTACTGGTAAATTATGAAACCAGGGATATCGTTACCACAAATTACTTAAAGCCTTTACTAAATTTTTCCATATATATAAAGATTTGGTTTTGCAGTTTGGTTGTTCCTGTAGAAAACTTATTTCAAACGGGATAGCACATCCTCATTTTTACGGAAATGTTGTTAACCGTGCCCGGAAATTTAGAAATGATCCTTGTAAACTTATTGCTCCTTTAAATAAACTTATTCTAAAAGGTTACCAATTCAACACTGTAATGCGATCATTTAATATTGTTTTTATTGGTATAAATATTGATTTTGTTATCAGTAAATTAAAAGCAAACTAAAAATTACTAGCATGTTATATGCATATACACATTCATGGATCTACAGTCTGTCGATACCTGTAACTTGGCATTGCACAAGGTCATGTTTTCTCTAACTGTTTATGATGACTTTACACTAAATCCATTGGATGTTGGATGTGTACGGAATGATAGTTTAGTCTAAGATGCATGAGTTTTGTATAAGTTGATAGTGACTTTGAACTAGCTGTCAGATAACTGCGAGTACTCTTAGATATGTTCCTAGTGCCTTTTTGTTGTCGAGATGTACAAGTACCCGGTCACGTTCTTTGTATTTTTGTCCATCTGATGAGTTAAGCCTTTTTCAACTGATTTTTATAGTTCCTTCTTATGTTGTACTGTTATACCACTATCCAAGGTTAGGGGGATGATTGGGATCCCGCTAACATGTTTAACCCCGCCACATTATTTATGTATGTGCCTGTCCCAACTAAGGAGTCTGTAATTTAGTGGTTGTCGTTTGTTCATGTGTTACATATTAGTTTTTCGTTATTATTTTTTTTATATAATTAAGGCCGTTAGTTTTCTCGTTTCAATTGTTTTACATTGTCATATCGGGGCCTTTTATAGCTGACTATGCGGTTTAGGCTTTGTTCATTGTTGAAGGCCATACGGTGAACTATAGTTGTTAATGTTAGTTGTCATTTTGGTTTCTTATGGACAGCTGTCTCATTGGCAATCATAATGCTACATCTTCTTTTTTATAGTATAAAAAACAAGAATGTGTCCACAGTACACGGATGCCCCACTCGCACTATCATTTTCTATGTTGAGTGGACCGTGAAATTGGAATAAATTCTCTAATTTGGCATTAAAATTAGAATGGTGTTATCAATGGGAACATGTACACTAAGTTTCAAGTTGATTGGACTTCTACTTTATCAAAAACTACCTTGACCAAAAACTTTAACCTGAAATTTGCACTATCATTTTCTATGATCAGTGAACCGTAAAATTGGGGTCAAAACTCTAATTTGGCATTAAAATTAGAAAGATCATATCATAGGGCACATGTATACTAAGTTTCAAGTTGATTGGACTTCAACTTCTTCAAAAACTACCTTGACCAAAAACTTTAACCTGAAGCTGGACAGACGGACGGACGCACAGACGGACGTACACACAGACGGACGTACGAACGGAGGCACAGACAAGAAAACATAAACTATCGTAGTTGGGGCATAAAACATGCATCTAAGACTAAATTATCCATCAGTACACATCCAACATCCAATGGATTTAGGAGAAAATATTACCTCGTGTAATGCCAAATACAGAAGTCGACATATTGTAGATCTATAAAATTTCATATGTATATAACAGTAATATTTGATTTGATGTTAATTTACTGATAACAAAATCAGTATTAATACCAATAAACATAATATTCAAAGAACTAATGACAGTGTTGAATTGGTAAACTTTTAGAATAAGCTTTACCAGGATCGTTCTTAAATATCCGGGTACGGTAAACACTATCTCTGTTAAAATAAGGATGTGCTTCCTGTTTAAAATAAGTTTTCCACAGGCATAGGTACAACCGAACTTCAGAACCAAATCTTTATCTCCAATGAAAAATTTAGTAAAAGTTTTAAGTAATTTGTGATTACGAAATCCCTGACTTAATAATTAACTAGTAATACATAGATTACAGTCGTTAAATAAAGGCAACAATAGTATACCGCTGTTTAAAATCTTAATCGTCACAACAGACATGAAATAAACAATAAATAGGAACGAAAAATGGTCCCTTTTGTCGTGTATAGTTTTCCATGTAAAACTTTTTCCAATGATTATTCTATTCTTAACATTCTAATTACCCATCATTCTCTATCATTATTTTCAATACTAGAACCCACCCGTGATATCGCGGGTCCGTGACTGAATTAAAGTATATAATAGAATTTAAGTCCTGTACTTAAATTCAGTTATCACGGTGCGCTGTACTATTACATTGGTTGGTTATTAGTGATTTTAAGAAAACTCTAATTTCATTGGTGGTTAGTGAACCATACAATTTGACGTCAAGATCCTTTTTTAATTCGGGTCCAACAGGAGAGGCTGCTTTTAAAATAACTCGTTATCAGAGGAAAATTTTATAAAAAAAAAAAAAAAAAACAAAAAAAAAAAAAAAAAGAAAAAAAGAAAAGAAGAAAAAAGAAAAAAAAAAAAGATAAGTTGTTTAAAGGTTGTTTTAAGATCCCCCAATCCTAAATTTCTAGTCGTACATGTAGGTGCTAATGATTTAGGGAATATTAAAACTGAAGACTTAAAAGAGAAAAGTTGATACAAGCTATGACCTTTATTTCAAAGGACTTGCCTGACACTAAAATTGTGTGGTCCCAAATGTTGCCTCGTTTAAACGGAGATATTCTAAAGTGTAGATACAGCCTATTACAGGGTTCATAAGACAGTAGCTAACTATATATTGGAATCGGGTGGGTATTGTTTAATATGCTATCCAGACATTTCTAGGACTGAAACATGTATAAATCTGATGGGGTGCATTTGTCTGTCATAGGAAATAACAATTTTTTTCAAGGTGGTCTTTAGTTTTTCATGCATAAAACCAATGGTCATGTTTTCCCCTCTACTGATATATAAGTATGAAATATGTTGTTTTGTTTTGTGTTTTTGTCTCAGAGATACAAATACAATATTGTTACCTAAGACAAACTTTGTATAATTGATCTTGTGTGTAAATTTTTACTGTAGATATATACAGGTTTTTTTTATGATTTATTGAGCAACTTTACTAGAAGTTACATGTAACTTGAAAGTTTACTTTGATTTTTTTGTGGATGTATTTGGCTCACAGCTTGGCAGCGAACCTCCATTATATGGCGGTTGACAGTGAATCATTATTCTGTTTCACTGTCAATCTGGCATAATTCGCTGCATCAAAAAACATTTTGTTTTATGAATAGGATCATTTACCACAGATCTAGATGAACAATGTAAGGGTTTCGATCCATCACCTGTGTTCCCACGGTGATTTCCAAATTGTTTTAATCCTATCTTCAGTTACCATTATCTGTGGTAGTAATTTATATATATATATGACAGTACGGTTGCCATAATCAGCAATATGCGGGTAACCTCATTTTTCAGTTATATACAACATGTATAAATTATGAGAATAATAATATTAAAGGCTGTGGCCAAATACTGCCAATTTGTTGTTTGGTCTTACTAAGCATCTGGGATAATAGAATTTAAGTCCTGTACTTAAATTCAGTTATCACGGTGCGCTGTACTATTACATTGGTTGGTTATTAGTGAGTTTAAGAAAACTCAAATTTCATTGGTGGTTAGTGAACCATATATGTATTTGGACAGACAGGACCTGTGAAGAAGTCTATTGAAGTTATCAAACCTTCCAACAAAGACTTTGAATTTATTAGGCCTGTGATTTGCATAATTCGCTGCATCAAAAAACATTTTGTTTTATGAATAGGATCATTTACTACAGATCTAGATGAACAATGTAAGGGTTTCGATCCATCACCTGTGTTCCCACGGTGATTTCCAAATTGTTTTAATCCTATCTTCAGTTACCATTATCTGTGGTAGTAATTTATATATATATATGACAGTACGGTTGCCATAATCAGCAATATGCGGGTAACCTCATTTTTCAGTTATATACAACATGTATAAATTATGAGAATAATAATATTAAAGGCTGTGGCCAAATACTGCCAATTTGTTGTTTGGTCTTACTAAGCATCTGGGATAACTATGCGCAAGCCTTATTTTAGTATTAGTTTTGTCATCTGATAAAGACATGCCGATTATAAGATACACAGGTTTCTCTGCATTGAAATCTTCCTGTTAGAACCCGTCGAACTGGAACTTATCAATTATTGGTAATAATAATTATTTGGAAAACAAAAGGTCCTGGAATGGAGTATTTTTTTAATCAACAGCATTGCCCTTTATAAGTTATAAATAAAGTTGAATCCTTTGATTTGCTGTTTTACGTCATGCCCGCAAACAAATTGAAAACTGTTTTATGCGCCTTATTTTCAGTACAGATTTTTAGTATTCGTATTATTATCTTAGAAAGTCTTACTGATAAAATACTACAATTGGTAACAATTTGACAATTTAGTAGTGTCAACGTTACCCTATGATTATGACCCGACGTGTATATAGCATATTAATCCTGAATACACCGTTTGGTGGTGCGCCTGTCAGAGTGCGGAACTTACAGATAAGGTAATAGGTAACAGGTAAATATACTATTGGTATCGGTATCGGACTCGACCCGGAACTTCTTAGTTATTGGCAATATTAATTACGTGGAAAACAAAAGGGACTGGAGTGGTGTAATTTTTAATCTATACCTTTGTACTATATTAGTTATATATAAAGTTGAATTCTTTGATTCGTCGTTTTTACGTGATGACGGCTGACAAATTGGACATCGTAATTTAAGTATTATAGATGTTTCTCTTCTTTATTCTCTGCCATTTATTTTGTACATTTTGCTTTTTATTCTTTATTCGTTAAACCACGGCCAGATATTATTCTATAGTTCCAATCAACAATCGGCAAAGGAATACAATTAGTAATAAGTTTCTGCGGAGATGCAGAATGAAATCGGTGATTGGTAAACAGACTTATCTTACTGTAAAAAAGCGAGCAATTCTTACGACTCAAATTCCCCTCAAAATGTTAAGAGTGACAAATATTCATTTGCGATGTAAAGAAAAGTCAAATATTTAAAAAATACATTTAGCATACAAGTTAACGAATCAGAAGCAGGCTTTATACTTAAGCCCCAGCCACACTGTCACGTTTAACTACGTTTTCAAATGCTACGTTTCAAATACATTTGAATAAAAATGTCCCGTTATTTTGAAAGCTAGGTTTAACTAGGTTTGTGCTACGTTTTAACCACGTTTTGCCACATATAATTACGTGTAGACACATGTTTCCATCGCGCATTGATTCGTTTCGATAAGTAGTTAACATATTATTTTGGGTCCTCAATGCTCTCTCTTCAACTTTGTATTTGTTTGGATTTTTAACTGTTTTGATTTGAGCCTCACTGAGGGTTATGTAGACGAAACGCGCGTCTGGCGCATTAAATTATAATCCTTGTACCTTTGAGAACTAGTATTACGTTCCGCTAAGTTGATTTACTAGGTTTCTACTTCGTTTCAATTTTTGCTGCGTTTGTTGTGGAATTTACAAAACATACGGAGCAGGTCCCGTTTTGAACAAAGGATCACAACGTTCTGACATGCTTTGTTACGTATACTCCCGTTTCGCTACGCTTTGAAAACGTAGCTTTTGAAACGTGACAGTGTGACTGGGGCTATAAGAAAACCCCGTATGTATATTAGTTGTTTACAAGTACTTACTGTTGTTTGTATAGTTCGAAAAATATGACACCGAGGTGAAACACTGTGTAAACATGGTACTGTTACACACTTGGAATAACCCATAATTAGTCTCTCCCAAAATGATCCAGTATGGCAATCCTATACCAACACATATCATAACTAACGCTATAGTCAGAAATAACGGAACTAATATTCCAAGAACCTTGGCGCCATTCGAATACGCATAAGTTCCATACATTTTCTATAGATTTTGAATTATTTGCTATAGATTTATAAAGTCACTGTGACTCAATTCTCGAAATTTTGTCCAAAATAGTTGAGAATATTCTATCCCCATTGCTATTCAATAATGTCACAATTGACAACTTTTGTTTGATAATAGTATAATGATATATATATATATAATATAAATATATGGAGTATTCAATTGTGATGTCATTCCTTCTGACTATCGAATATTATAAAAGAATGTTTTAAATTTCCAAATTTCAATAAATTGATTTTGTGTATTGAAAGTCGTTCTAAAAAGTTAAACCCAACGTATGCATGTCTAATGAAGCGAATACATCATAACAAAACGTTATTGTCACTTTTAGTTTGTAGATGGTGATGCTTCAATGGACTCATTTAAAAAGTTGTTTGATTTATTCGGCCTTTTGAGATATATATCTTATAAATTAATGTAAGGTGTATACTCAGAAGAAATCGTGCAGATCATCTTTAATAGGAGGAGGTACATCTTGGGGCAAACCTGGATTCAAAGTCAAACGTATTTCAAACTATCTCTGATTTGCAAAAATATATGTTGAAACTTAACATCATGGTAGGTAAAGTGACTTGACCGGCTAGGATCTTGGATTTCGAGTAAATCGTCCAATTTTTTTTCGAGTGTTAAAACATGCGATAAGGTCAATTAAATCCTGTTTCGTAATAGACAACTTCCGAATTCAAAGCATGTCCGTCAAACACTCTGGTTTTAGTGAACATCATTCGTGCGTTTAGGGGCATCGTCACTTCCGTTCCAATGTTGAGCGAGTGGTTAGAAAACAGTTAATTATATTTTTGTGGTGAACCCTGGAGTTTAAAAAAAGGAGTAGGAAACCTAGACAACTAGACAACAGTAAAGAATCAGAAAAAAACTATGATATAATTTTTTTTCTACTAAACAAGGCCTGCCTCCGACCACACTAAAAATCCATCAAGAAAAGAAAAACCGCACACACTTAATCCGCCCAATTTTGTCCCCATTGATAACAGGAAAACCAACGGTCTCATCTATATAAAAAAAAACGAGAAACGAGAAACACTTGTGCCCACATCAACAAACGACACCTACTGACCATCAGATTCCTGACTTAGGATGGCTACAAATAAATGTAGCGTGTTTATACGTTTTAATAGAAACCAAACACACCCTTACCTAAAACAATAGTTTAACAACACTGCATACAAAACACACTATAGAATATCAATTGAAATGGCTTAACTCAATCAAAAGATATGGCTACTATTTTATTTGTCATTTCGTAAATAAAGGCAACAGTAGTATACTGCTGTTCGAAAGTCATAAATCGATTGAGAGAAAACAACTCTGGGTTACAAACTAAAACGGAGGGAGCACATCAACAATAAGAGGAAAACAACGAAACAACAGAAATACTGAAGTGCAACAAACAGACAATAAGTCGTGCTTCGATTCATTACGTCATTAATGTAAGGTCAAATATCATGTTACTGACACTTTGTCAGGTTACCTATCGTATTTTGTATAATAAAGTTAATCGGAAGAGTTGATTTTTTACACGGAAGTAGATGAGAATATATGTTTGTTCATTGTTTAAAAAATACTCTGGCGTTTAATTTCATATTGACACGTATATATATATATATATATATATTATCCAAGATCTTTCCCAATCCACCTGTCTCAGCTTCTCGGAGACCAGCAAGTTTGAAAGACTTATTTGTTAGAGCTGACGTCTCCTCAAATATAAGCTGTTCAATTGCAGGATGGTGCAAGTCATGTGGTAACAGACGTTTTTCTGACTTGTCAACAAATACTAAATACTGTAAATTCAGAAATTATTGCGTGTATTTATTATTGCGATTTTGTCATTTTACACTTGAATGCGATTTTAATTTTTACGATTTTGAGAAAAGTCATGCTCAATTCAGTTAAAATATTACAAAATGCGAGTTTTAATTATTGCGTCTACAACTCAGTCGCATTATTCGCAATAATAAAAACCTCGCAATAATTTCTGAATTTACAGTATTCAAACATTTACTTGCCATTCAACTGGGTCTGTGTATACACTATATCACGAATGTAACTTGCAAAACCCAGAATGTTGTATACCTCCTTCAGTGTCGATGTGACATGCAGTATGTTGGCGAGACAGAGCAGCCATTCAACAAACGCATGAATGGTCATCGAAGTGACTACACTTGCAAGCCCGACCTACCTGTAAGTCGTCATTTGAGAGCACACACAAGATGATCTCAAAAACCTTACCATCACAATCATAGACCACAACGAGGGTTGGTCGACAGTCGACAGAGTCGCTCGGAAAAGATTTTGGATAAGAAAGTTTCCCCAGAGAGCATAAATGAAAAAAACATAGAATGAGTCACTCATTTTCCTGTTATCACTTGTTTCCAGTAACTCCGGCTTCAGTACTGGCTTTACAGTCTGATTTTTTTTTAAATACCAGTTTAAATTACACATGTTACAGGGCTCCATTCATTCGGGATGAATGTATAAGTACGTAGCCACGTTCAATTATTTAACTTCATCAGATAAAACTATTTTTCTAATCATTATTAAACTGCTATTCTTTTGGGAGGCTTAAATATGTAGTTTCTGTTGCAATTGCCCTACCGTTATCAACTTTGAAATATTATACCAACTTGCATCGGTAAGGACATTTTTGATTTTCTTGTTTGAAGACTGCCCTCCATGCAGTTATAACATCGAAACTGTCACAACCTTTGGAAATTTAGAGTTGTGTAAGTTAACATCGCAAATAACTATTTTCATTTGGCATATCTTTGTAATCTTTGCGCCGTGTTTGTAAATTTTGAAATGGAACCAGCGTCTGTGAATTGTATAAATTTTAAGATTTGGAGAAGGTTTCTCAGTTTGAATATACTGATATGATTCATTTGACATCGTGCTATTATTGAAGAAGGATATCTGTTATCCGAAATATCTAATATTTGTTCATTTTATAGTTATTGTATGGTGATGTTGTACCCTTTTTGACTTGTCATTTATTATATTTTGTGTGAGTTATAACTCAATTGTAAATATATATATATATGTTTACAATTGAGTTATAACTCGCACAAAGACAGTTAAAAATTGTAGTTGATTGCAAAATGACAGCTTCGTAATGATCAAAGAATTTGACTAATACCTAAAAACTCATACATTCTATACTACTTTGTTTTCTTGTATTGAAGACCTCATACAATCTTTGGTAGAACTATCAATATCTGTTTTAGGTGTAGAGTAGAACTGTTTTAGATGGTGCAAGGCAGAACAGTTCTTAAATCGTGTTTCAAAACAGGGACAGTCAACTAGATTCAATCCCTCTGTGTGTCAGAGATAAAGGGTTTAAATATTAAAACAATAGGAGGTTTTAGATCATATTTCTTTATGCAAATGATCATTTTTTAATAACAAATATTTAAGCATTATAATTCATTCAGCAGTCAGGAAATGTTCATCTCACAGTTCTGTTAATTATCACAAATAAAAGTATAATATCAAAAACCAAGATAAGACAACAATCGAAGTTCTTTCCACTTGAAACTTTTGATGTGGAAATATTAAAATGTTTCCAGTGTCAAATGATAGCCTAGTGTATGCTGATTCAAAAAAACATTTTGCATTTGGTTTCTTCACACTTTTGAATTAAATAAAGAAAGGTCTACATATAGAATATTTACTGTAACGGGTTAAGTTCGCAAGGTCCATATATAAAATAGTTACTGTCTTTTGAATATGTTGATTCTATTTGATATTGTACATGACATTGTACCTCTTTGCTCATTCCATTGATTTTGTTTTTGATACATTAAACGTAACTTATGCTTTACATATATGACAAGGGATGGTCCGATATACTGTTGATATAATATACCCAGGGTATCAGTATGTAGTGGCATTCATGAGGTCATGCTTTCTTATCCTGTTTAAGACGCCTTTACGCTGAATCCATTGGATAGTCTGTGAATGCTTACTTTATTCACTTGTTGTAAGTGTGCTATAGGTCATATCTATGTTTAGCAGGATCATGAAATTCTCATATTTGTTAAATGTACCCCGTTTTAAAAAGATTACTCGATTCGTACTCTCCACAGACTGATGTAAATGCCCATCAATAATATAACATGGCGGACATGATAACAGTAGTGAAAAATGTTGAGTGATAAAAAGGCATTAACGCATGATATAGACAGTTTAATGAAGCTGATTTTGTTGTGGAATAAACCTCTTGTATTGTGGTGGTAACGGTGATGTCAAACACCCCAAATTCTAGACCCAAACGAACTAGATCCTCAGAAGGTGAGACACCCCGCCCTGATTGTAAACAAACAAAAATGGCTAGTACAGACAGTCTTGAAAGCTCGATCAAACTACTAGTTGATAGTGTGAAAGAAATAAAAGAAGGACAAGATAGTATGAAGAGAATGTTTGAATCCAAAATTGATAGACTTAGAAATGATGTTTTGACCACAATAGATGAAAAAATGAAAGCATTAAAAACTGATATTGATTTAGATATAGCAAGAGAATCAACACGAATAGACGAGTTAGTTAATACAGTTCAGATTCTTTCTTCACGATTTAATAACATTGAAATAAATCCAGATAATTTAATTGCCCAAGGCCCAAACCCGTCGTTTAATGATCAAAACAATCCGTTAAACAATAATGAAGTAACGGTGATAGTTAAAAATCTACCGCATATGGACGAAGAGAATTTAACGGATAAAATGAACGAAGTAATATGTAAATTGGGTGAAGATGTATCATCTAGTGTTAAGATAGCCGCAATAACGCGCCTAAAGCAAAGGATACCAAGTAAACCAGGACTTGTGAAAGTCAGTCTCCAAAACGCACAACAAAAAATAAAGATACTACGAAACAAGCACAAGCTGAAAAACGACGATCATTTTAATAACATTTTCATTCAAAGTGCAAAATCTAGAGTTGAAAGGTTATTGGAAACAAACACGCGTATGATACTTCGAGAACTCCCACAGGGGAACGCATACCGAATGACGGGAAACGGGCGTATACTGCGAAAAAGAAATGAGGAAACGAATGACAACGGCGGCAACCCAACAGAAAATATGGAAGCTCAAAACTCGCAAGGCGGCGCGCACAGATAGGATACAACCCGACGCAATGGTGTTATTAAAGTCGGACATTTCAACGCTTGCGGATGGACACAGAACAACAGTTTATTGCGAAAAAACATTGTTTGTAGCATCGATGCTGACATTTTTAGTGTATGAGAAACACACCTTAAATCAACTGACAATTTACAAGTAGACGGGTATACATGGAAAGGATTAAACAGACATTGCATTCATCGAAATGCTCCAAAAGGTTCGGGTGGAGTCGGACTCCTGATAAAACAATGGATATTGAACGATTATAACTGCGAACTGATTGACGGTAGCTTTGAAGGAATATTTTGTGTTCGTTTTACATCAAAATCTACAAATTTTACCTTTACGGTACTTTCATGTTATTTACCGCCTGAAACCTCCATTTGGGGCAGAGATTCACAAGGTTTTTTTGCTCAGGTTCTAACAAATATGTATGACCAATCTGAGAGCGATATGATTATTCTATGCGGTGATTTCAATTCTCGAATAGGAAACCTAAAAGACTACTCTGAATTTGATTGTATTCCTACTAGAAATGTAATAGATAAAACTAAAAATCAACATGGGAAATCTTTCATAGAATTTTTAAATGAGTCGAAAATGTGTGTTTTGAACGGAAGGTATGACCCTGTACATGATGACTTCACTTGTGTTTCCGGTAGAGGAAAATCAGTAGTGGACTATATTTGCGTTCCGCATGACGCTCTAAAACTGATAAAGTCATTTCAAGTTATTACTGCACGATCAATAGTTGAAAATTTTAATCTTTTTGAGTTTCTTGGAGAAAGAAGTAAAGTTCCTGATCATTCCGTTATATTAACAGAATTCAAAACCTACGAGGAAGCTAACGAATCATACCAAGTTACGAGTTCTCTGCCAAAACGATACAAATTAAACTCAATACCAAATGATTTTCTAGCGTCGGACATGCGTAAAACCGCTTTGCAAACTTTGATATTCAGAATAGAAACCACAAGAGAAAATCAGACTAATATGGATAATATATATTCCGATTTGTGTAATATTATCATTGACGAAATGAACGCTAAAATTCCAGTTCTCGACACTAGTAGAAAGACAAGTAAACGTTTTAAAGTGGGAAAACCTTATTGGAATGAACATCTTGGCTCACTGTGGCATTCAATGCGTAATAAAGAAAAAGGATTTCTTAAATTTAGAGGTAATTTGTCCGTTAAACGTAAACTCCGTAAAGAATTTCATACTGCCCAGAATATATTTGACCGCACTTTAAAGCGATGTTAACGACAATTTAGACATTCATTTTGTGTTGAAGTTGAAAACATGACAACATCGAACCCTAATAAGTTTTGGGAAAAAATTAAAAAAATCGGACCTCGTAAAACCCAGAGAATCCCGATGGAGGTATACGGCGAAGATGGAACGATTCTCACGGATGATGAAACTATATTGAATAAATGGAAAACGGATACGGATAATGCCGCTTCAAATTTCGACGATGAATTTTATAGGCAAGTTTCAACACACAAATCGTCATTAGAGGACAAAATGCTTGACCCGCTTTATAATGAAAATCAAGAAATAAATACAACTATAACCATCGAAGAAGTTAGACGGCTTGTGTACAAAACAAAAAACGGCAAAAGTTGTGGTATAGATAGTATTCCATACGAAGTACTGAAGTATGAACCTATAGTGGCCGTGATTCATTCCTTGTTCCAACTGATTTTTGAAACCAGTATAATTCCGTCTGTTTGGAGACAAGCTATACTTTGTCCAATTCTAAAAGACAAATCTTCCGATCCACGTGTACCTCTCAATTACGGAGGAATTAGTTTACTTACTTGTATATCAAAACTGTACAGTGCATTCATAAACAGTCGATTATCATCATATTTAGAGTCCAACGATATTTTAGCAGACGAACAAAACGGTTTTCGCTCCGATCGATCGTGTGAGGACCATGTATTTACTCTTAATGCTGTATCGAGAAACCTGAAGACTTCATTTGCAACCTTTATTGATCTTAAGAAAGCGTTCGATTTTGTTGACCGTGATTTGCTGTTATATAAGCTTTTGTTAAATAACATTGATGGGAAAATTTACAATTCGATTAAAAACATTTACCTTAGTACTTCTGCTTGTGTTCGTGTGAACAACAAACTTTCACAGTGGTTTGTATGTAGTTCTGGTGTTAAACAAGGGGATAATTTATCCCCGACGTTATTTTCAATTTTTATCAACGATCTAGTAGAGGAAGTAAACAGTCTCGGACTTGGTGTAAATATTGGCGACTCAACGCTTTCGTTACTTTTATATGCGGACGACATAGTCTTGTTGGCATCATCCGAAACTGACATGCAATGCATGCTTGATAAAGTCCATGAGTGGTGCAAGCGATGGCGTGTTTTGATAAATACAGAAAAATCAAAAGTTATGCATTTCCGTCCGTCTCGATCTAAAAGAAGTGAATTCCAGTTCAAAATCGGTGACAATCTACTTGAAATAACTGACACATACAAATACCTCGGTGTAACTTTTCACGACCTAAAGGACTTTAAAGACAATGCAAATAGACTATCAGAAGCTGGAGGTAGAGCGTTAGGAGGAGTTATCTCCAAGATTCATCTTCTAAAAGACTTCGGAATTAAAACTTTTGAGAAACTTTTTACTTCTTGTGTAGTACCAGTGCTTGACTACAGCTCTTCGATCTGGGGATACAAAGACTTTGCTTGCTTGAATCAAATCCAGAACAAAGCAATTCGTTATTTTCTTGGCGTCCATAAATTTGCACCGACATTTGCAATTAACGGTGAAGTTGGTTGGGTGAACTCAAAGGAACGACGATGGTGCAATATGATAAGGTATTGGAACAAGCTTATATCAATGGACGACACTCGTATATGTAAACGCGTCTTCAATTGGGACTACGAAATTTGCATGAACAATTGGTCATCCGAAGTGAAAAACATTATGTCAGTTATAGGACTAGAGAACAATTTTATTACAAAAAACACTTGCGATTCACTGATGTGTGAAACATTGCTCAAAGATAAATGCTCCGCAGATTGGCAGAAAGGTTTAACAAACTTTCCGAAACTATGAACATACAGGCTCATAAAATCTTAATACTGCTGTGAACAATACATTGAACTTAATCTTAACCGTACTGAAAGATCCATAATAGCGCAACTCAGGTGTGGCATTCTTCCACTCAGGTTAGAAACTGGTCGTTTTGTAGGTGAAGACGAATGTGACCGTTTATGTAAAATGTGTAGCGATAACTGTGTGGAAAACGAATTTCATTTCCTTATCAACTGTAACTTTTATAACAATCTGCGACTGCAACATTTCTCTCAAATAGACAATTTATGTATACTTTCAAATGAAGAACAGTTTAAATATTTACTATGTCAAAACCCGAGAAAAACTGCTAAATATCTATTGGAAGCTTTCAATAAGAGAAAAAACTTTTTATATGAACATTTTCGATAACATTTTATTTATTTTTGTTCGTCGTACCATTGAAATCTATGTTTAAAGTGACTTATAGACCCAAAGGGTCGGGTGTTCTAATTATTGTTTTTATATATCATTGTATTATAAATTTTGTGAAACATGTCACTATAATAAATAATTTACTTACTTACTTATACAATTGATACTATCCGTTAATTATGTATGTGAATAGTTGCCATTTATGTAGACAAAATTCATTGACAACTTATACAAATGTTAACAGGTAATATTTGGTACGAAACAAAACATCGGACTTCATATTTAATTGGAAACTCTTTTATGATAGAGTATATCAACATTTATACAAAAAATCTGCACGTGTCATGTCAGAACTCCGACATATCGAGGAAAAACAAAACAAAACAAAATTGTTCATATCAGATGATAGGTGGTCATTAATATCACTATTATCAACTGATTTTTATGAAATGGAAACTTGGAATTTCCGAAATAAAATCTCTTTTTAATCTTTCCTAAGTAGATAATCTTAAAACTGTCAACTTGATGGTCTACATAATTGTAATTTGCTTACTGATGCTTGTAAAAGACTATTTACTGTTACGTGTTAAGATCACAAAGCCTCTGAAGCATTTCAGATAGAATAGTTATTGTTACGGGTTAAGATCGCAAGGTCCACACATGGAATAGTTACTGTTACGGGTTAAGATCGCAAGGTCTACATATAGAATAGTTACTGTTACGGGTTAAGATCACAAGGTCCACACATAGAATAGTTACTGTTACGGGTTAAGATCGCAAGGTCTACATATAGAATAGGTACTGTAACGGGTTAAGATCACAAGGTCCACATATAGAATAGTTACTGTTACGGGTTAAGATCGCAAAGTCTCTGAAGCATTTTAAATAGAACAGTTATTTTTACGGTTTGAGATCGTAAGGTCTACATATAGAATAGTTACTGTTACGGATTGCATGAGATCACAAGGTCCACATATAGAATAGTTATTGTTACGGGTTAAGATCACAAGGTCCACACATGGAATAGTTACTGTTACGGGTTAAGATCGAAAGGTCTACATATAGAATAGTTACTGTTACGGGTTAAGATCGCAGGGTCTACATATATAATAGTTATTGTTACGGGTTAAGATCGCAAGGTCTACATATAGAATAGTGACTGTTACGGGTTAATATCACAATGTCTACATATAGAATAGTTACTGTTACGGGTTAAGCTCACAAGGTCTACATATATAATAGTTACTGTTACGGGTTAAGATCGCAAGGTCTATATATAGAATAGTTACTGTTACGGGTTAAGATCGCAAGGTCTACATATAGAATAGTTACTGTTACGGGTTAAGATCGCAAGGTCTATATAAAGAATAGTTACTGTTACGGGTTAAGCTCACAAGGTCTACATATAGAATAGTTACTGTTACGGGTTAAGATCACAAGGTCCACTCATGGAATAGTTACTGTTACGGGTTAAGATCACAAGGTCCACACATGGAATAGTTACTGTTACGGGTTAAGATCGCAAGGTCTATATATAGAATAGTTACTGTTACGGGTTAGGATCGCAAGGTCTACATATAGAATAGTTTCTGTTACGGGTTAAGATGGAAAGGTCTACATATAGAATAGTTACTGTTACGGGTTAAGATCACAAGGTCCACATATAGAATAGTTACTGTTACGGGTTAAGATCACAAGGTCCACATATAGAATAGTTACTGTTACGGGTTAAGATCGCAAAGACTCTGAAGCATTTTAAATAGAACAGTTATTTTTACGGGTTGAGATCGCAAGGTCTACATATAAAATAGTTACTGTTACGGGTTAAGATCACAAGGTCCACACATGGAATAGTTACTGTTACGGGTTAAGATCGCAAGGTATACATATAGAATAGTTACTGTAACGGGTTAAGATCACAAGGTCCACATATAGAATAGTTACTGTTACGGGTTAAGATCGCAAAGACTCTGAAGCATTTTAAATAGAACAGTTATTTTTACGGGTTGAGATCGCAAGGTCTACATATAGAATAGTTACTGTTACGGGTTAAGATCACAAGGTCCACACATGGAATAGTTACTGTTACGGGTAAAGATCGCAAGGTCTATATAAAGAATAGTTACTGTTACGGGTTAAGATCGCAAGGTCTACATATAGAATAGTTACTGTTACGGGTTAAGATCACAAGGTCAACACATGGAATAGTTACTGTTACGGGTTAAGATCGCAAGGTCTACATATAGAATAGTTACTGTTACGGGTTAAGATCACAAGGTCCACACATGGAATAGTTACTGTTACGGGTTAAGATCACAAGGTCCACACATGGAATAGTTACTGTTACGGGTTAAGATCACAAGGTCCACACATGGAATAGTTACTGTTACGGGTTAAGATCGCAAGGTCCACATATAGAATAGTTTCTGTTACGGGTTAAGATCGCAAGGTCTCTGACGCATCTGGCCACCTTCACGTATCCATTTGTTACCAACTGAAACATACATAAAACATAGTCATTCATTCGAGTCTATATTTTTTTGTTAAGTTTCTACGTGTAATTGAATTACAAATTGATATTTAGAAAAATAATCTACGAATCAGGATTAGGTAAAAAAAGAAGTAAACTTTTCCCCATATTTGAATTATTCAAAATATGTTGCTTATGATAAAAGTAAAGTTAAGGCTTCAAAAAATGCAACACGAAATAATTTAATATAATACAATTAAATCTTTAACAGACATTAAACAATATTTTGTTTTTAAATTTTATCTAAATTAAATGATAGTTTAATATTGTATTAATATTTTTAGTATTGAGTTTATGCCATATTTGTTGTTTTTATTACGTTTTAGGACGATGTAACCTTTCGGACTATCCTTAGACACCTAATTGTATATCCTTACTTTAGGACCAAATTTAGGACACATCTTATTTAAGGAGACTTTCGTTAACCCGAATTAGGACTTAGACGTGTCCTAAGACCATCCTAATACATGTCTTAGTCCTAGGACAGTTTCGTTGACATGGCCCCAGAGCGTTATGGGAATAAGTTGTTTAAAGGATATTATATGGCCATACATCTACGTCATAAGGTCTCATGTTGATAGTTGTGTCATTAGAAATCATAACATGTCGCCTTTCTTTTTTATTATTTAAACAATATATCTATAATTTCCTTCCGTGTAAACGAATACGAGGAAATCATTTTCCAGCATTCATATCATATTTCGTGAGAATCATTTACTAGTACTTGATTATGATTTGCTTACTCCATTTAGAACCAATAACAACAGGACATCCTGCGTGTAATACTCTTTGGTCATTTTCTCCACTTGGAAGTAAGTTATACCAGAAAGCAGCCGAGCCCTAGAAATAAAAAGATTGACTTACCTCACATGATATTACTATGTTTAGTTCACTGACTTTATTTTAGAAATGTTAACGTTTGTTTTCAAAGTTTCATTAGTATAAACACCTTAACTGGTTGTAAGTGGATGGTCGTAACGTAAAGTTACGGTTAGCCTAACTCTAGAGATAAATTCTTTTCAAATTTTCGTTGTATCAAAGAGTTGTCAAGAGCTATGGTTACAGTGCAGTTGCTGTTGTCTTGATATACGAAGAGCATGAGTTCGAATCC
Organism: Mytilus trossulus; assembly: GCF_036588685.1. Classification (NCBI taxonomy): domain Eukaryota; kingdom Metazoa; phylum Mollusca; class Bivalvia; order Mytilida; family Mytilidae; genus Mytilus; species Mytilus trossulus. The sequence goes on from NC_086383.1 coordinate 47,054,529, forward strand.
TGGCGAGGGAAGAAATGAAAAAAATGCTTTCGCAAATTTGCAGATTTTGCATTGTTGTGCTAATATTTAGAGAAGTTATATATTTTTATATTATCAGATTATAGTACATGGCATTTTTCATATCGCATGTATTATCAGCCCTAGGTTCAATATCAGCCAAAGATCCGCATGACTCGAGGGATGATATTGACCGAGGGCTGATAATACATGAGATATAAAAAAAAATACATGTTATGATCTTTTTATTATATTCTTCAACAATTGAGAAAAATAACAGATTCATGTATATTTATCCTTTTACGTGGTTCTCAATAGCGTTTCAAAGATTGAAAAGTTCACGGACGTCAGACCCCAGATTTAATACATTCGATATGAAATCTTTTTATCATAAGAAGGAGAAAAATATTTTAATATAGATGAATCAACAATATACATAATTAACACTGTTTGGAAAAGTCAACTTTTTAGAAGTAACTTTCTAAATTATGTTTGAAACTTTAAAAAAATGCATTTATTTAATATTGTCTTTTATTATTTTACACACAATGTTACTTTCCAGTATCAATTTTTTTTGTATACTACTTAATGTTGTTGTAATGTTTTTCACTGAAAACGTACCTTTGATTTGTATTTTCCGGAATTTGCTGAGTAGCACCAGAATGCCATGCAATAACGTTACGGAAAATTATGTGGAAACAATCGAAGCATGTGATAAACTTTTCATATCACCCCGCTAAGCACCAATTCGAAAAACATTAAGTTTACGTTAATTCGGTGTTATTATCATACAGTAAAAATCATATGTTTTTTAGTCTAAGTATATGATAAATAATAAATGTACAAAATAAGATATTGCTCTGTATTAAATATTTATATTTATTCAGGTCGATGTTTGAAAAAAGTTCTATCACTTCAGGCACTCAAACATAAGTTAAATGATCTGGTGTACTGTACTGAAAAAAACTGTAGCTATTTACAAACAAAACCAAGAACAGTTTGAGAGAGAATGGAATAGCTGACACTTTCGGTGTTTATACTGAGAACAATCACACAAATACATGAGACTTTTGTTTTTTAAATTTGCTTATTTCACCTAAAAATCTGACTTTTTACTTTCCATCTTTCTTGAATCAGATATCATATAGGCAGTAATATATAGAGCAAACCGCGGATGACCAAATCTTTTTGTTCTTGCTTTCAAACTTTTTTTTTTTTTTTTTTTTTTGACAAACTTTTTACTTTTTTCTTTTATTTTTCTCTATCAAATGTGTTTTTCTTCTTCAAAATGTTACTATAGAAATAAAACAAAACATAGACAAATTCGTTTGCAGCAGAAAACTCAAATTGTTCTCAAGAATTAGTTATTGTAAGAATTGTTAAAATCAATTTGATTATAATTATCTGACATTGTATTATCTGCATTGTAAAGAATAATTTATATACCTTTGTATATTATTATGATTATGCATTACGTGTATTGATAAAATAAAATTAATAAAAAAAATATACTTCGACTAAATAATATAAGATTTTTACTATATGATAATTGCATTTAATTAACGTTAATTCCATATTTTTCGAATTGGTGCTTAGCGGGCTGATATGAAAAGTTTATCATATGCCTTTCCGTAACGTTATCACATGGCACCCCGGTGATACTCGGTATCCAGGAAAATACACCTGAATGCTACGTTTAGTAGAAAAAATTACAAAGTAGGGTACAAAAAAAAACAATTATTTGGATACTTATTAAAAGGTTTTTCTTCTTTGTGGAGTCATATCATAGAAAGATTTCATATCGAATGTACTAAATTTGGGGTCCGACGTCCGTGAACTTTTCACTCTTTGAACTTCTATTTGGGAACCAGGTAAAAGGATCAATATATGAATCTGATATTTTTCTCCATAATTGAAGCATATCATAAAAAGATCATAACATGTCATTTTTCATATCGCATGTTTTATCATGCCATGCGGCTCTGATGATATTGAATCTAGGGCTGATAATACATGCGAAAGGAAATATGCCATGTAATAATCTAATAATATCGCATATTTGTTACGAACACGTCGTATATGCAATTTGCATAGGTAATAACCTCAAAATTGCCCGGGGCAAAAAAGAGGTTATTGGTTATTGTGCCCTAGTTTCAAATGACGTCACGTCATTTCATCCTTAACGACACTTTTGTGATAAAATATTTAAGATTTTTTTTAATAATAATTACTTGGGCTTACCTATATGAATACTTGGATTATCATATAATCCTTAAGATTTACAAGACAAGAAAGAACAAATACTTTACTAAAGTCTCACCACATGTTACATATAAAATATACAGCTTTTTAAAACACAAGTTAACATGGATGCTATAAGAAAAATGACGTTACAAGCAAAAGCTTTGTTTTGTATCAAAATTATGGCTAAACGTAATATAAAGTTACCATGAATGATTGGCTTACCTTTTTAACAGGAACTCTAGCATTTAAACTTGGAAATACTGTGGCGCCACCTACTTTAACGTCATTTAACTGAAAACATGTAAAACAATATATAATATACACATTTATGTAAAACAATATATAATATACACATTTATGTTAAACAATATATAATATACACATTTTTCACAAAAAATGAAGATATTACAAATAATCAAAGCTGGTATACAAACAAGATCCATATAAACAAAAAAGCATTATAAACAGTATCAACAGGTCGAATTAACAAGAAAAGACGATTTTAGAGTACTCGCAGTTACTGACAGCTAGTTAAAAGCCAAAACCAATTAATAGTAAAAAATAATGCATCAGAGACTAAAATCGACTTAAACACATCACAGGGATTTAGTATTTTAACGTCATTAATAGTCAAAGAAGACATGACTTGTGCAATGCCAAAACTAAATGTATCGACAGGTAGTAGTATAGTGAAGAGCGACTTCTATAGAAATAAAAGTTAACGTGTCTGTGTCTCTATACATCTCGCCTCAAAAGATAATGAAATTACGTTATGTTTTTATTTGCTAATGACAAAATCAATATTAGTGCCAATGTGAACTATATTCAGAGATCTAATTACAATATTGGTACGATAACCCTTACTTATAAGTTTGTTTAAAGGTTCGACGAGTTTACAAGGATCACATAGTGATTTCCTCGCTTTAAGTACAATATTACCATAAAATTTAGGATGTGAAATACCATTTTTAAAAGGCTTTCTACAGGTATAGCCAAATTTACTAATCAAATCTTTGTATCTATGAAAGAATTTAGTAAAAGTTTTAAGTAATTTATGGTATCAAAATCCCTGACACAACAATTTACCAGTGATACATTGATTACGTTCGTTAAAATCTATGATATCAGAACACACGGGCAAACCGAACGAGTTGCGATATATAAACACCGTATGATGGAGCCAAAGGCACATCGATGTCTAAAAAAGGAAAATTAACAATAGGAAATGAAAAATCGTCTCTTTTGGTGTAAATTTTAGTGTGAAGTTTCCCGTTTGAAATTGAAATGTCTAAATCTAGAAAAGGACAACTGCTGCTGTTTATGTTAGATTTAGTTAAAATATGTTCGTTTGTGTAAATTTCTGAAGTATATTTAGAGAACTCTGGATTATTCAACGAAAAAATATCATCCAGATAACGGTAGGTATTTTTGAATGTATCAACCTAGGTTGAAGGTATCAATACCTACTACCTGACGATACACTTAATCGCCGAAACGTACATAAATGTTATCAAGCAGAAAGTTTAAAGCTTCAATCATATCGTCACATTTCCAGTAAGTGTATCTAGCATACTTTCCTTTTTCGTAAAAGAAAAAGGACTAAACGAGTTACAGCAAATAAAATTACAATGAGATTTTTCGAAATAGATATAGGAAGATGTGGTGTGAGTGCCAATGAGACAACTCTCCATCAAAATAACAATTTAAAAAGTAAACCATTATAGGTTTAAGTACGGCCTTCAACACGGAGCCTTGGCTCACACCGAACAACAAGCTATAAAGGGCCCCAAATTTACTAGTGTAAAACCATTCAAACGGGAAAACCAACGGTCTAATCTAAATAAACAAAACGAGAAACGAGAAACACGTATATATTACATAAACAAACGACAACTACTGTACATCAGATTCCTGACTTAGGACAGGTGCAAACATTTGCAGCGGGATTAAACGTTTTAATGGATCCAAACCTTCTCCCTTTTTCTGAAACAATAGCATAACATCACAAGATAGAAAAACATACGATAAAATATCAATTGGCAGACTTAACTCAATCAAAAAACGTATGATTACACAATGAACGAATAAATTTGATCTGCGATATCTGAAAGACCATTTTATCAAATACAAAAACTTTTTCTTTATAAGATTGTGTGGAAGTGTAGTGTACAGAGTAGAAAAATCATAACTGTCAACAGATTTGTAAGGACCATTGAAAGCATGTATTTTATCTAAAACCTCTAAAGAATTTTTAACACTCCAAAAATAATAAATACCATTATTTTCATAAGCTTTATTACAAAAGTTAATAACCAGTTCTTTGATAGAAGTAAGGGAGGTGGTTAGAAGCACTGATAGATTAGTAGTAGAACACTTACTCGAAGCGGAGATGAAACGGAATTTAAATGTTTTTTTGTGTAATTTCGGTAACCAGTACATGGTAGGGACTTTCAAATGTTCGGAAGATGCTTTAAGCTGGGCAGTGGCAGTGGTATGCTTGTTAACGATTTGACTCTCTGTGGTGGGCACTGACCTGAATGTAGAGGATTTGACCATGCTAATTTCGTTTTGAAGAACTTTCGTGTAGTATATGCGTCACACCACCACTACAATATTTGCTGCCTTTTCTGCCGGTACGAACACAAACCGCTCTGCGAGTACCTTGAGTTTGTTTTTTGATTCTAGAAATGGGTATATCATGGTTTTATATTATTAATTTCAGAATTGTTTTCTAAATGAGATATTCGAATATCAACAGTATTCATAATTTTATTCAAATAACTCTCTAAAGTTTTTTTATCGGATTTTTCACGTTTGCACCAATTTTTACAATAGGCAGACAGAGCGTCTTTAATGACCTGACGACACTGTTTCCAATCTATTGTAGATGGAGGACGGTATTTCGGTCCTTTCTTTAGAAAAGTTATGACTTCACGGTCATCGACTATGTTGAGGTCTCCTGTGATAACATGACCATAGGGAACATATTTAAAACTAGATGTTTCACAATCTCAAGTGGAAGGAACATTATTTTCTATATTGACGTCTGTTGTAATTGACGTATAATTGAAAATCAAATTTCTGCTCGTTTTTTTATAAGAATACGAAATAATGGGTTGTTCTATATTATCAAAATATGGAGTTATTAAGCTATAGACAGAAGAGTCATTGAATATGCTAGACAAATTAATAAAATCAATACCTCTATTTATATATTTTAATTTGAGAAAATGTCGTTTATGATTTTCAGGTTTATCAATAATAGGAAAAAGCCTGTGATGACAAAAGGCTGTAATAATACGGGTGTATTCATAAAATGGGCTAAAAAAAGAAATTTTATCACACTCCAGAAAAATAGCATATAATTTACTTATAGGTATCTGACCCAGTTTGCATAATACTTGATGTCTGCCATTATTTTTTGTTATAGATATCAGTTCAGCAAGTGTATAAGTTTGACCATTTTGGGTTAAATCAAATTGAATGTTTAATTTCTAGTATCGGACGTAAAAAAATGAATATTACCTTATTGAACTACCTCATATTTCAACATGGTGTCTATAGTTTGTAAAAACTTACATAGAACATCCAGGTCGCTATTCTGTCACCAGTTCCTATCAACTCCAGTGGGTCATTTTTATTTGGCGGACCCCATAAAGGTTTTTCCTGAAATAAGTATAGGCTGATCACGGTACTCTTTTAAATATTATAAGCAGAAAGAATTTACAATCAATGAATTACAGACTCCTGACTTGGAACAGACACACGAATAACCATTGCGGGGCTAAACATGATTGCAGGCGCCCAACCCTTCCATAACCCAGGATAGTAATGTCACAGCACAAGATAAGAACAAAACAAAAACCCTCCGGGTCGTACACCATTGTCTCTCACCCTGTCTATTATTTTCGCATAGCCAATGTTTACAACATTATGTTATAAATAACATGGGGAGTCATATGAATTTTCCTTCAATAATTTATAAGGGTCACAGAAAAATGAAAGACATATTAATTAAAACAAATTTCGTGAAAAAAGGATTTTTATATCTTAAGCCGTTGAAGTCATATTTATCTAAGAAGAATCTTAGATCACAACGCCATAGAATATAAGTGTTTTGTCTTACACAGGCAAATTTTGCTCACGTGAATTTCACGTGAATCTCATTTCACATGAATTTCACATAAATTTCATGTGAATTTCACATAAATTTCATGTGAAATTTACGTGAATTTCACGTGATATTTACGTGAACAAAATTTGTCGGGTATGGTGTATTTGAGGTGCATGAAATTTTGTGAATTGACAGTATCTTTTGCCCCCTTTGCTCCAAGCGCAGAAACATGAGGTGTTTTTCTTTATATGTCTGTATAATAGAATTTGGTCAAATCTCACACAAATGATGTAATTTTTTTCATCAAGTTGCAATTGGGTTTATTGAGCCCGAATTTATATTCTAAACTTATCTGTTAACTTAAAATATACTTTATTTACATATATCGTACCGCGTATTAGTGATTTTGGGGATCAAACACATGTATGCGAGTAGATATTATATACCACTTATGTTTTAAGGTCTACGCTTTCCAGACGTATGTTTTAACCTAACAATACTCTTGAAACACATGTTGTTACAATGCAGTATCACATAGTAATTAGAAGACATGTTAGAATGCCAATCACCTCATGTTTGTAACACGTCGATATCTTACTTGCATGTGCTCAATTTCTTCAGAACACTCACATACTTCTAGATTTTCTATGAAATGGAAACATTTTTGAATGTAACGCTGGTTCACAATTTATGGAGAAATCTTTGATGCGAATAATAAATGATTTGTTTGTTCTGCAATTGACGAATACATGTGCGGTTGTAATTATTAGTATTATATACTGTTTTGCAAAGATGCCTACCTTGACATTCTAATTTTTTTTAACGCCAACTATCCCTATTTATTACATATTGAGAATGAATTTCCATTACTATGTTTTCCCGAGATTTTTCGATACTTTTTTTTAAACAAAAATCTTGTACCTAAAAGTAGACAAATAAATATTTCTTTGGTCCCAACACTGGGAATGGGAACAGTAACGTTCTCACCAACTTGTTGAACAAGGTGCAAACTTTAGTTGCTTCGGGTAACTATCTTGTTTCCTGCTTAATTTAACAAGTTTGATCCATTTGCATGACGTTCTGTTGTATGCATTCTGACGGATACAAATGCCTAAACAGATCTGTGTTGATGATCAGAAAATAATAAATTATACGTTGCATCATATTCTAGCTCTCAGTAAATTTCGGCTAAATCAGTTCAGATAAATCGATAGCATTACATTTATTGAAGAATTATATTCTATTCAACTTACAAATGCATCATGGTGTGGGTGATACATTCCTCCTATTCCATAATTAACTATTTGATAAGCTTCTGTATTGCTGAAACGTGGCGAGGACTTTGTGGCTAAGCCTGTAAGTAAGCCAACTCTGTGGGTCGTTTTTTCAACTATTCCAGGTCCATCATACAACCAGGCTCTGAAATAAGATTAAAAAAAATCCAATTTTATAGCAATTGTCAGTCAATCATACTTATCAAACTCAAAAAGATATCAGAACTCCTATACGAGAATCAGTAAATGTTATAAAAGGAGTTTACGTAAATATCAAGCCTATCAAGAAATAATTATATCGTCAATTATTTGAACTGAGAGCAATTACGTGAGTTTTTATTTACATACTAAAATTAAAAACGACACATGCTACAATGCTAAGGAATAAAAACCAAATAAAACTACAGATTAAATAGACAAATTATTTAAGTTCCGAAAACAAACCCGTTAGATTCTTTTACACCTTATACAACTATAAAATAAACAATTCAGATAAAAAAAATAGGCCTTCTTTTACTTGAAGGGATCCTTTACTTCAGAGTTAAGATTAATTCGTGGTTATGGTTAGATTAGGGGATGTGTTAGGGGATGTGTTAGGCTAGGGTTAGTTTAAACATATTTATTTATAGTGGATTGGGAAACAAGTTTTGCAACTTATATTAATCCCTCTCCACTTTGCGGGTGCGAGTGCTGCCTTGTAGCGGCATATTAGCCTACTCTTTTTCGAAATCTACAAGGGTGTCTTTAACGTGTAAGAGATGTGGCTCTCTCTTAACACGGGTCAGCCATTTATCGTCCCCGTCCGACGGACTATCATCGTTTCCTCAAGACCATAATCGCAAATGGTGTCAAGGGAGAGCCGAAAATTGAGTTCCTGAAATTTTCATCCCAAACGGGAATCGAACCAGGAACCTTTGTGTTAGTAGTCCGATGCACTAACCACTACACCACGGCTCTCATTTAGTGTTATAACTGGTGTAAGGTTTGGGGTTAAACATAGTTTAGTATAGTTCTTTAGTAGTCAACACTTTTTGTGCTGACATGAATTATATGGTTATATTTATAAATTAACTGTTTACAAAATTTAGAATTTTTGAAATACTAAGGCTTTTCTACCTTAGGCATAGATTACCTAAGCTGGATTTGGCAAAATTTTAAGGAATTTTGGTCCTCAATGTTCTTTAACCTCGTACTTTATTTGGCCCTTTTATTAACGTTTTTGGATTCGAGCGTCACTGATGAGTCTTTTGTAGACGAAACGCGCGTCTGGCATATATACACAATTTAGTCCTGGTATCTATGATGAGTGTATTTACGGGTTGGTACCCTTCAAGTAAAAGAAGGCTTAAAAATAAAACGCTGTTGATTATCAACTTCGTACTTTATTTGCCTTTTAAACATTTTTTTATTCGATTGTCACTGATGAGTCTTTTGTAGACGAAACGCGCATCTGGCGTATATACTAGTATATAAAATTGTAATCCTGGTATCTATGATGAGTTTATTTACAACCACTGGGTCGATGCCACTACTGGTGGAGATTTATTTTCCTGAGGGTATACCCAGCCCAGTAGTCAGCACTTTTGTGTTAACTTAAGTTACCATTGATATGTTCATAATTATAAATCAACTGTTGACAAAATTTCTAATTTTTGAAATACTAAAACTGTTCCACTTCAGGAATAGATTACCGTATCTGTATTTGGCAAAACTTTAGGAATTTTTGGTCCTCAATGCTCTTCAACTTTGAACTTTATTTAGCCCTTTGAACTTTTTTGGATTAGAGCTTCACTGATGAGTCTTTTGTCTGGCGTTTATATAACGTTTTTAATCATGGTTTCTATGATGAGTTTATTTACTTAATTGTTATAAAAAGAACTTCATGGTAATTCTGCTAGTTTTGATAGAAACATAGTAATAACTAAGCCGCAGCTAATGACATGATTCATGTTGAAATCAATACACATGTAGCCATATAATGCCCTCATAAGAACTAAATGACGTGTACACGTCAACAGAAAATACACACGAGCATATCATGACTTCTATTATAATTATAGGTTTCATGACGAGTGAGAAATGGGTATCACTTGATATCAAACTGACTAATTGAATTTCTATATCATAATGAGTTTATTATTACTATTTAAATAAGATAGCGAATGTTGATATCTACCAGTACAAATTCTCACGATTTGTTTAACATATTTCTCTTTGGTCATCACACTTATTATTTTGAATTAAAAAATCCGCAATTCATTGATCTATTTTTTTTTAGTGACGTTTGTTCTGTTCCGGTGTCACACTTCAACATCAGACATTAAAAATCTTTTTCTACGCTACAGAATGTAATAAAATTGGTCAAAAAGATGAAAGTGTGAGTTTTTATTTATTCTGATATATTATTAAAGAAATCACATACTACCATTAAAATGTCCGTTGTTATGGACGAAATGTAGATCGTCTTAACCGTTGAAATGTATTATAACCATTTAATAGTCAATTGAAAGTCTCATGATGCTAGAGAAGAAACATAATTAACACAGTTTTCGTATTATTCAAAGGAACATGATACTATACATATATCGTCATGCAAAAAAAGTATAAAAGACAACAACCATAAGATAATCAGGGATGTCTTCTATAGCTCAGGAATTCACGAGAGATAATGAACCTACTCAATATCCTGACCTTAATCTCATTTGCTTTCATACGTTTCATAAGTATTTTTGTTGTTCCGTTGTTTTCTTTTTATAGTTGATGTGCTTCCCTCGGTTTTGGTTTGTGACCCAGATTTGTCTCCCCTTAATCGATTTATGACTATTTGACAGCGGTATGCCACATAGAAATGTCATAAAAGAAGTGTCTAGTACATTCTGAACGTCAACTAACCATTGTAATAATTATACGAGCTTCGTTGTGGACATACAGCAAGACAATAATTCTGCCCCTATTCAATAAATCCTTTTTCAAGCTACTAGATGTGTTAAGTGATGTTTTTACGGATGAGTCAATAATTATTGTCAATGCGGCTGCGATTCTGTCTTAATGACATGTATTCATCATATCAAGTGTAGTCGCTTTATAATTTGAAATTTTAACAGGAAGTCTTTTCATTGACATACCTAATAGTTATCAAAAGTACCAGGATTATAATTTTATACGCCAGACGCGCGTTTCGTCTACATAAGACTCATCAGTGACGCTCAGATCAAAATAGTTAAAAAGCCAAACAAATACAAAGTTGAAGAGCATTGAGGACCCAAAATTCAAAAAAGTTGTGCCAAATACGGCTAAGGTAATCTACTCATGGGGTAAGAAAATCCTTAGTTTTTCGAATAATTCAAAGTTTTCTAAACAGAAAATTTATAAAAATGACCATATAATTGATATTCATGTCAACACCGAAGTGCTGACTACTGTGCTGGTGATACCCTCGGGGACGAAACGCCCACCAGCAGTGGCATCGACCCAGTGGTGTAAAAAAGTACCAGGATTATAATTTTATACGCCAGACGCGCGTTTCGTCTACATAAGACTCATCAGTGACGCTCAGATCAAAATAGTTAAAAAGCCAAACAAATACAAAGTTGAAGAGCATTGAGGACCCAAAATTCCAAAAAGTTGGAACATCTTATTGATAACATTTTTTTTGCCTGTAAAATTTATCATCATTTTATAATCTGGTTAACGAAGCCAAAGTACGGTTTACTTTTCAAAGCGTATTCAATCATCGTACCTATAGAGAATCAGGTAGACATTTAACAATTCAATTCAATTCAAATATTTATTGCCATATAACGTTATGAATGTATTTGTTGTAAATGACACAATGCTACGATCTCTGGAGTTTCCAAAAAATCTACTACCTTAGCAAGACCGACATTGCAATTGTGCCTTCCGATCACTCATATTGGCTATTAACTTTCCGATTAAAGATACTTTTGATATACAGGAATATAAAATCCCCCTTTCTTGTTTTGCTTTAAGTGAATATTCACGTTTTTTGCAAAACAGTTACAGTTTGTTTTTAAAAATTCAGTACAAATATTTCGTTATGATCCTATAATCTGTTAAAACACCAATGTTTTCCGTTTATAACACCTTCAACTACCGAAGCTTTCAAAGTGCTACAAGCTTCAGTTTTAGCTATTTATTTTTAACTATTCTGGTAAAATTTCTTGTAGTATCTGGTATAATTTCGTAATACTATTTTGGTGTGAAAAAATACGAAGACGTGCCGAATGTTGTTGAACAGATAAATCATGTTATGGAGGGGTATTTGCGAAAACTACAAGTCGAGGGACTTAAATTTCCCGAGCCGCTGGGCAAGGGAAATTTTGTCCCAAGACTTGTATTTTTTGCAAATACCCCTCCATAACATGATATATCTGTTCAATTACACCGAATAAATTTTAATTTAAACTCTCTGTACTAGGAAAAGGAAATATTCAATTGAGGACAAGTACTGTCATAAAATATACCGCGGGAACTATACAGGTATGTATACGCGTTCGCGCTGTCTTTATGTAACGTCATATCCGAAAAAAATGGCGGGAAGATGCTAGCGAGGGTAAAATATGAATATCCAAAATGGCAAATACCATGGTATTTGAGGCATGTTCACCGGCAGTGGTGAAAAACAGGCAGATTCGTTTGAAATTCGGAAAAGAATGATAGAATATGCGAAAAATACACTCGCTATCAGCCAATCAAAAGCTGGCATTCTTATATAAGGTGTAATTATATAACAAAACATCCACTGGGTATATAACTTTAGATATCATTTTAATAGTGTTCCCATTTTCATAATATTTGATCAGTTTGAATTCATCAAATATTTTCTTATTGCTTTCCCACACTCTCATGTTTGTATTATGTATCACTGAATACTGCAATATATGTTTATATAAGGGTTCTTGATAGATTCAATTCCTCATTCTATGTGTTTTGTCCCTTAGTTGGTCTATTTTCGATTTTAGCAGACACTGTCTTTCACATCTTGGTTGATATCAAGATAAAAAGAAATGCTCCTAAGCATATACCAAAAACAAGGTATGGGTACATTTGATCTGTATCAATCAGCCAAAATTTCTCACTCATTTTAATTTATCATGTACTTAAGCGCTACGCTATTCTAAGTTTTGATTACATCAGACAATGTCAGTCGCATGTTGGTTAGTATCAGTACAAATTCTTCTCATCGGGGTCAATAATTCCTAAGTCTGCTTCCCGGTAGTCCGAGATTACTCTGACGTCCAACGGCTGTTATGCCAGACAAGCTGGGGCCGTGGGACGTCAGAGCTTGTCCCGTATCAAAAAGTGGATATTTGCCCACCCAAAATGGATGCGCTACTTCATCGCTTCTGGAGCCGACTGAGGGCCTTGGAATTATATAAATCGGGTATCAATCTCTTCATTTTTCATTTATCTTTTCATATATGTAAATTTCACCTACCTGCCAACCTTTATTTTTCTATATTTTAAGAGAGACCCGTCGATTTGTGCATTTTGACTTTCACTTTCAAATGGACGTCAAGTTACGAGAGAGTTTGTGGCCTCGAGACTCAAATATGCAAATATTTATATTATTTAACCTCCTTTATAGGAGATCGATGTGTTAACATTCAGAAGCAACCACGTTTTTTCACCTCTTTTATATGAAATCAGTAGTAAGCATCTAGTGCCGACCACGATAACAATCGGAAGCTCTCGGACATTTAGGTAACTTGCATCCTAAATGAACGAGGTGTTACATCATGGTTATTTGCACTGTTTTCTCGTGGTCACGTGATAATCTTTGAAAATGAAAGGCATAATGCATAAACCGACGAGTCTGTAAAAACTGTTTAAATATAGAAAAATGAAGGTTGGCAGGTAGGTGAAACTTACATATATGAAAAGATAAATGAAAAATGAAAAGATTGATGCCCGATTTATATAATTCCAAGGCCCTCAGTCGGCTCCAGAAGCGATGAAGTAGCGCATCCATTTTGGGTGGGCAAATATCCACTTTTTGATACGGGACAAGCTCTGACGTCCCACGGCCTCAGCTTGTCTGGCATAACAGCCGTTGGACGTCAGAGTAATCTCGGACTACTTCCCGGATAAATAAATTGATTCTATTCAATTCATAAATTTAAATCAAATTATTCTGTATTACAGTTCAGACGTTATATTCATAAGCGTAATTTTCAATGGCTTCTACTATAAAAATAAAGTCTTCTCTTCTTCAAACCATTAAATTTCTCCTTATTTCTTGTAGTATCCGGGTAATCATCTCCTTATATTATATAATTTTGCATATTTGTTTGGGGAGTTTCCATAAATACCAACAAATAATGAACGACTACTCTTGTTGCAGCATATCAACATCTTAATAAAACATGTATGTAGAGAGATACACTTAGATTAATAAGCCACTGAGGATCCTGCGTTTTCCAAATTAAAAGGTTTCATTACCATTAAAGATGAATGTCTTATTTCTACTCACGTTTGACTTATTCGTATTGAGTCAGCTACCGTTCTATAATTCCCTGTGCGGACAACAGTTGATCTTGTGAACTATTTAGAAAAGAACATTCACTTTAATATTTTATGTTTTTTAATTGGGTCAGTTATCGTCAACACAGAATGTAAAGGCATTGCCTTATTGGGGAAAATATTGTAAATACACCACAAATATACAGTTACAAGACAAACCATTGAATGATTTTTTCTTTGTAATCTTTAATTTAATTATGTTTTAACAATTGCTTTGCGTAATTGAACCATCACCATTAAAGTGAAGACTTCTTCAAAATCATTGTACTACTTTTCGGGAAATATTGAAAAACACGCCCTGAATATCCTTCTGGTTATTTAATCAGAAACTGTCTATATTACGTCGGTACCGGACGATGTCATAACACCAAAATTGTTAAATGCAACTCCCTTATCAAAAGATATATATAAGAAAGATTTTCAATGACCCACTAGTTCTATTTGTAAAGCCATTAAATTTCACGAGAGTCATATTACTATGAGTTAACACGCGGATAATAATTATTTGTCAAACAATTAACAAGTTTTTTATAATATTTTATGAGGATAATTAAACAAATATTCAACTCCTTCAAAGAATGGCCAAATCATCACAAAACAAAGGGAAACAGTATAGAGAATGGCCTTTTCTGTCTTCTAGTATTCATAATAGAGGCAATGTTCTCATACAATGATAACACCTGAGTATGTTTTTTTCTATCTACTAATATTCATAAAAGAGGCAATGTTCTTATAAAATGAGAACACCTAAGTATGTTTTTTTTTTCTATCTACTAATATTCATAGTAGAGGCAATTTTCTTATAAAATGAGAACACCTGAATATGTTTTTGTTCTGTCTACTAGTATTCATAACAATCTACTATAAATAAAAAAAATCGAAATAAAATAAGCTACGTCGATACTGGCCTGATCTGTATATATAATGACAGGTTTTAGTCAATTCACTATGTGCCAAGGAATGCCTTTTTTATTTATAGTAGATTGGGAAACAAGTTTTGCAACTTAGATTCATCCCTTTCCACTTTGCATGTTGCTTGTAGCGACATAAGCATGCTCTATTTCGAGATCTACAAAGGTGTCTTTTACGTGCAATATATATGGCTCTCTTTATCTTAACACGGGTCAGCCATTTATCGTCACTTTCCGACGGACTATCATCGTTTCTTCAAGACCAAACTCGCAAATGGTGTCAAAGGAGAGCCAAAAGTTTAGTCCCTGAAATTTTCATCCCTGAACGGGAATTGAACTAGGAACGACCTAACTGTTTCTGTGACAGTACGCAACACAGCTTGTGTGTCATAGGCATCAAACAAGGACCTTGTCCAAGGTTTGGTTTTATCGGACTATCTGTTGGTTGAATAACATCATGGATTAAGATCATACAGCACGGGCAGTAATGGAACTGTGAGTGAATGGTGTACAGTCAGTTGAAAATTATTTTGACATGGCAGAAACAAGGCGAATACGTGGACTGACAAAAAGGGGCCAAGAAGCCTGCACTGAGAAACTTGACAAATAACGTAATAAGCTTGAGGTCGTTTGCCTAAACTAATATTCCACTTATTTTTTTCGGAAAGCATCAACTACTCTAAATGAGCCCTTAAACTGCTAGTTATAAAATAAAAGCAAGTGAAAGCAAGAAAAATTGGGAAAGCAAAAGCTCAAACGTATGTAATTTGTTTAGCAAAGCAAAGAGGAAGCAACAGAGTATGTGCCATTCGTGACATTTAACATGCCGTCATAAACACTTGCTGTCAAGCCTGATACTGTGTCACTGGAAGATACTTTTTCCCCAGATATTAGAACAAACATGTATTAATAAAAATTTGTGAGTTTAAGAGGAAATATATTATGCACACCAATAAATCAACCCAATATTATAGATAACTAGATTAAGTTTACGTGAGGGCCTAGCTGTTCGTCTGTAATACAAACTTTAACGACCAGTATGAATCCTTTCAAAAATGGACTGCCAATTTCAAGAAAGCCATTGACGAGTTAAAAGTTTCAGACTCGGACCAGATAGATCAACTGATTAGGTGGCTCAGAACGGAGCCCGCAGGACATGTAATTAGCATTAGGACATCATTCGCCAAATCCTAAAAATGCTAAAACAAAACAATGTTTGCTACAAGTGCTGTGTGTCAACCACACTTTTAAAGTCGGTATTGCAATGCGTGCATCTGCTGTAACAAGTTTGGAATGCACATCTCTATTGTGCAACTGCTGTAAGTTCTAAATTGTGTTGTGTTAAAATCAGTGCCACCCAAATGTAGTTTTCGAATGATGCATGTAGTACTACCTGGAGTGAACAGAGTAAAAAAAAATAGCAATTATCCCGAACCAAAGCCCAAAAGTCAAGAGGAATCCATTTTGGACAAGCCATAATGTAGCCGTATCGTCAAATATGACATACATCATACTGAAATATAACCAATGGTCCTATCTGGATCTCATCAAATAGTAACACATTTTGTCAGAGTCTTCCTATGACAAAGATACAACATCTAAGTTGAAACTTTACAGAGAGAGAAACAAATTTCACCGGCTGAAACGTTATGACAAAATGAATTATTTCGAATAATACTCATAATTATGTGACAGTACACAAACTCAGACCAGACCCAGTCAAAGCTCTCGTCTGCCTTCCAGGAGGATCTTCTTAAACCGTCAAAGATGGTTTCTACCGTCGCAGCAGCAACATTTATCACGTTACCAGTAATGGATCTGATTCTTGAACATATACAGTGTAAATAGTGATCAAATATATGGATCAATATATTCATTTTCATCTTATATCTATATACAATTTACTTATTGGATATTAGTTTCAGAAGGGATGCTTTCTGTTGACAAAACTTTTATTTTTTTCGAAAAACTAAGGATGTTCTTATTCAAAGAATAGATTTACTGTATCTAGCTCATGCAAAGCTCTGATTCCTTTCACGTATTTGGCTATACTTTTTGGACCTTTTTGGATTATAGCTCTTCATCTTTCAAATAAGCTTTGGATTTCAAATATTTTGGCTACGAGCATCACTGAAGAGACATGTAGTGTCGAAATGCGCATCTGGTGCAAGAAAATTTGTACCGTTAATTTTATTAACCTTATTTTGGAATTTTGGGTCCTCATTGCTCTTAAACTTTTTACTTGTTTGACAAAATAACAATTTTGATATTAGCTTCACTGATGAGTCATATGTAGACGAAACACGCGTCTAGCGTATTAAATTATAATCTTAACCGTTTATCAGTGTAAACTTGCAATTTTTTAAATCTACAATTGCAAATTAATGTTGCATTCAATGTTATCATTTGTTTTTAACATTTGTACATTATAAAATGCTATTCATCACAGTGTAAAATTGTCTTTGTATTTTCAGATTTAGATTGGTTCTGAGACAAATTATCAGCACTTGCTAATCTTATTTTACTTATGAGACGACCCGTTCATTAATTTTTATAATGACGTACCGCTGAAAGAAGTAAAAAAGAAATTTTGCCGTTGTAGCATTGTTCGGCAAAATAACATAATTTCATATATTTCTAGAAGGTGTCCTTTTCAGAAAAGTATGAAATAGTGAAAAACAAGTGAAACTGCGAGCTATTGCTCACTGATGATACCCCCGCCGCAAGTGGATAATATTAATAGTGTAAAAATATGCAAGTGTTCGGTAAACAGGAAGTTGTCGAGTGATGAATCTGAAAACGCATCACACGGTATAGCTGACTTATATAAATCCTGAAACCAAATTTGAGAAATCCTTGTATTGTAGTTCCTGAGAAAAATGTGACGAACATTTTCAACTGAGCTATCATGTGTAAAATCATACAAGTGTTCGGTAAACAGTAAGTTGTCAAGTGATCAATCTGAAAACGCATTACACGGTATACCTGACTTAGATAAACTCTGAAACTAAATTTCAGAAATCCTTGTATTGTAGTTCCTGAGAAAATTGCGTCGAAAAATATTCATGGGACGGTACGACTGACTGACGGACTGACAGAAGGACAGACAGAGGTAAAACAGTATACCCCCTTTTTTTAATGCCATTTCGATCTCATTGTCAATAAGTTCAAATTTTGAGCAAAGCTTCTAGTCACGGATCATGTTTAAATATCTTTTCAGTCATGTCAATGCTTCATAGTATAAACACTATAATAGTTGGACACAAAAATAAACAAACTATATTTTACAAAACTGAATGGATTGAACTTTTGAATTATTAAATTACAAAAGTATTAAAAAGGGTGTTATTGTCTCAACTTGGTACACCATAAGGGCGTGTTGTTTACATAAAAGTCATCACTGGTACTCAAATAAAAATAGTCAATTTACAGAAAACGAATACATTCATATTATTTTATGCGAAAACAACAATGTTAGCTGGAGAAACAGTCCGATACTGAACGTCTAATGACGGTTGGATAAATAAAATATGACAAAATTGTACGTAAATTTAGGATACACGATTATGATACAAGTTATGTCTTATGTGTTATGCAATGTTTGGTTGAAAAAAAGGGGGAATGGTTGCCTGTTACATTCGTTAAGTCAGACGTAAGCTATAAAGGATTCAAAAAATTACTAATATTACAACCATTAAAACGGGAAAACCAACGGTCTACTCAATATAAAAAAAAAGTAAATAGAAACAGGTAAGAACCTCATCAACAAACAACAACTACTGAACATCAGATTCCTGACTAAAATGTACTGTTATTGAATATTTTTGTTGTTTTGCTGGTCGACATTTGAAATTTGATTATAACGGTTAATCGTGACTTCATGACTTGACCTAACTTAATTTTCAACTATAGTTTAGCATCCACATAAAGTTCACAATGACCTTAATTGTTCATCAATACTGATGCATCAGAATGATAAAAAAAAGAATGAAAAAAACCGAATGTAGACTGATACTCACGTCTGACTTATTCTGACTGTATCAGCACCAGGGATAACTCTGTCACTGCTCTCGGCGATAACACTCGATCGCACAAACTATTGTGAAAAATCAATGTTCGAAGACATTTATTTAGTAACTGTCAGAAACAACTTGTATCTTAATTAGCTCATACCTGTACGTTGTAAATTTCCCAAATTAAGAGTAAGTTATTTTATAAAGTGGGTTAAGTTAAGTATACATATCATTCAGTAATAGCGCAGAAGAAAACAAGGTCAAATCCTCCTTCAACAGAATTTAAGTTACCTATAATAATTTTAACAGGCTTACTCACTTATGAATGAATTTCAGTCCTAAGGACATACGACAGTTTTGATCATAAGGGGATTTTGTGACAAAAAACTGTGTACAAGCTACTTTCACTTAGACAAATCACGATTTTGTTAAAAATATACATTCTAGTGCTACCTTGGGTACAGAATGGGGTGCCATTTTAATTCCTTTACTCAAACTCAGTTTCCTGAAGGTATCTATACATATGACACACAGACCCCAATTGTTTGTTTTAAAAGGATAAAACTAACGAATTTTTGTAAAGAATTATTGGAATAAATTTACATCAGAAGATATTTTTATTTTGTATAACAGTTCTGTGGATGCATAATTGTTATTAAATTGTGATGATTAAAGTTAGTTGTAGGTACATAACATACATTTGTCCAAGCATAAAATGCAGTGTTTGAATCATTTTATGCCTAGCCGAAAAATCATATGCAGTTGTTACAACAATATGCAAGGTTTTGTTGATAAAGGTGATGACTAGTAAAAGTCATGATAATAATTGATAATGGTAATGGTGGTCGTAAAAATTTGATGAACCTGCTGTTCACTCGTTATCGTTTGTTGATGTGGTTCACTAGCGTTTCTCGTTTTTAATACAGATCAGACCGTTGGTTTTCTTATTTGAATTATTTAACACTAATCATTGTTGGGTCCTTTACAGCTTGGAGTTAAATGTGAACCAAGGCTTCTTGTTGAAGGCTAAACTTTTTTATTCTCTTATTTCATTTCTTAACAGTTTGTCGGAAATTGTCATAAGAAATTTGCATGGCTTGATATGATAGATGTAAGAACTAGACCGTCATCCGCCGTCTACCTTCTTGCGTCAATCATTGTCTAGTATATTTATCCTCTTTTCAATGTCGAATATATTTTTTTACCGTTTGTTCAGTTTCTTTTACTTCATGTGGACTAAATATACTTTTATTTTATATTAAACATTACAAATAACAATGACTCATGTGAAAGAATAACAAAGGATACAAACCCAATTTCAAAGAATAAACTAAACATATGTTAAAAAATAAAATTAACATGGCGTATGACATCGAGAATACAATCGACAGCATATTCTATGGAAAGTATTAATACACGATGATCTACAACTAATATGTTAAAATGTTTATGCGGATGTGAGAGAACGAGACAGATAATGACAAAGATAACCGTACAAGACTAGGGTCATACAGTCGACAACCACAGACAGCTATCTAAACAACTTATAATATATATATATATATTTATCTAAAGAAATTAAAGAGTCAGACAATTTTTTTGCCAAGGGCATTTTAAAGTTCTTTTCATCTTACTTCAATTAGCAGTTTCATCAGATATGACATTTGACAACGTCTGACGATGATCCCAATGTGGTATATGGAAATAGCAAAAATAACTATAATCACCAGACTATAGGTTGCATCTGTATAAATAAAGACAATGCAATTTCATATAGGAACTCCCTTTGCAGCTATAACTGCGACTCTTTAACTATGAAGATTTGTATTTTTTTTTTAAAGTTGATATGCACTACTTTATTATTCAAAGGTCAAAACATAGAGATGTGTTGCCTATTTTCAACATTTCTATGCCCTGAACTTGAGTTTAAATTCATTATAAGATTTTTTTTCTTCCTCTTCCGTTACTTTTTTGTCTACTTCAGAATTCCTTTTCCTCGCATTTATATGTTGTTATACTGGTAAAAGTACCAAAGGATGTCTCTATGAAACATAGAGATCATATTTTGGAACCAGTATTTCAACAAATCGAATTGTCTACTCCAGTCAAACTAAGATTTAACCTCAAACTAATTGCAACTGAAAATGTTTTAGTTCTAATCTATAGCTGTATGCCCTTTATATACACGAAAAATTCCAATAAAATCTAACTTTAGGGAAACTCAAAATCAGCATTTTGAATTTCCTATGGAAATTAACATTAGAAGGGGAGATAACTCCGCAAAAAAATGAGTTTTTTGTTTTGTTTTTGGCTTTTTATAAGTTGATTTTCTTGAAATTTATGTAAAGTATAATACTTTGATGGGGTTATAAGTTTGTTTTTGACTAAATTATATAATCATCTGCTCAAGAAATGTACAAAACCGAAGTGTTATGGGTAGTTTTAATTTTTGTGTGCATTTTTCATTAAAGAAATTGCAAATTTGAAGCTTTATCAATTGTGACCATTTTGAAAAAATAATGTGAACATTTGGTATTGTTTATATCTGTATATTCAATTTTTTCAGCATCTTACTTGTGTAAAGAATCTTTTAACCACAAAAAAAAAGAATACATGTTTAACTATTTTTATTAAATTTGAGATTCTTTCCTTGACATGTTGAAAAAATCAATAAATACTCAACTAATAAATTATGAAATCTAGATTATAGGTTGATTAAATATATGAAAACACCTTTAGAGTTGTTTGTTATACTCTAACGACTGTTAAAACATCAGGAATCAATACATTTTGATAGATAGAAGCGGTAAAGTTATAGCCAAAAAGGTTCAATTTTGTCAAATTACGCTAAGAAACATTGATAGTTTGTTTTTCACTTGCAAGTGAATGAGTCGACCTCTTTAAATCCGTATTCATGTGAACTTCAATTTAACCCGTAGCTAGAAATTGTCAACGCATGCATTAACTACGGAAAATCATTTGATTACCAATTCGATGCACATAAAATCATTCTTATACGGTTAAAACAATGAGAAACATCTATTTTTAATCTGTAAAATAAAATCAAACTGACCTATAAAAATCCAATTGCACGTGTTGGTTTAATCTATTCATATCTTTTTTATGTTTACATCGCTCACATGTTCATATGAGGTCAAATCGATAGTTAATTAGATGGCGTCTGGACTAAAATACCCACGAACCGAACCTATATATTATCTACCCCAAGCTCTGTAAACTGTTTGTTTTCGACTTTTGAAAGTTTGGATAAATTATTTACATTGTTATAAATCAAATATGAGAATTTGAGTCAAATCGGTGACCATGAATTTGACAGCTAGTGCCCCTTTAAACATCTTCTGTTGCAATTACTTTCAGGTTAGGGTCAAGTTTATGCTAGATTGACTTGACTAATCTATGAATATCATATAAATGAAATCTCACCAAAAGAAACAGTTGGATTTACAAAGTGCAACCTATAGCGAGAATATGTTGTGTTATTAAATTCAATTTGGAAATCTATCGTCACACAGGTCAACTGAATTGATCTGTGGCAATAATATTGTTTAAGGTAATTGTCTTCGCAAATAATCGTATAAAATACATCATTTTGAATTTGTTAAAATAACAGACAGTAAACATCAATGGTAGAGGAATTATCTCATCAGATCGATACAAATAAAAAATATCTTTAACAAAAACATACGTACGGATCTGAGAGTACTCACAGTTACTAAAAGTTAGTTGAAAACAAGAAACAACTATGCAAATTAGTACACATTTAGAACCAAAAGGTCAAGTGTAAAGACGGCATTAATAGATAGAAAAACATGACCTTATAATAAAATCCTTATTTAACTTATTTCGTTTTAACAGAGGCGTATAGTCATTTAAAAGGAGAAATACGAATTTAACATAAGCTCAATGATACTTTTAAAAGTCATGAGAGCTTTGCAGTATCAGAACTTATATAAACTATTTATAATAATTGATAGCGGTATTTTATGAGATGAGAGAGTTTTCATCTCTATGTCAAAGTTATTGCAACCAGGTTGTATTTGTTTGTATGTTCGATCGATTTATTTTATTTTGGTTTCAGATTAATTAGTAGAACACAGTATTAGGTTTTATTTTAGTCTACTGGACACAAAATTTTGCTCGTTTAATTTTCAAAAATTTTGACAAAGTATTTACTTTGACCTACTTTAACCCGTTGACGAAAATATAAAAATTTTAAAAAATTTGAACCAACCATATTATCAGAAAAATTACACAGGTGATGTTTGACAAACACTTATTTTAATCATTGAAAAGCTTAACATTCCCTTAACAATACAACGTTATTAAAACGTTTAGCTGATTTTACAGAGTTATCTCCTTAAAGTGTTTCCGATGATAACGTTTGATTTTATCAGTTTTTATGGATTTCCTCTGATTGAATTTAACCTTCGAGTTCCGAATTTTTGGTATACCTTTTAAATTCTTTTAAATATGAACAAACACTGTTCCAGTATTGAAGAGGCTTTTCCACGAAAATATTTATATTTTTCTGAAGATTGTGATCAGATCAAACATGTATACCAATCTATCGATGAGAAATCAATGTTTATGTTTGACTAATGACAACATAATATTTGGACCCAAAAAAGCATGACTATATCATTAATATATTCAACATAATCCTGAATATGGATATAGCACCAAAACGTGCATTTATAACACTAAACATATATGTTTACAATGTCTTCATATAATTTATATCGGATAGAATTGACGAGAATTATTGATATTGCTTAAAAGTGAGAAAAACACAAACTACTTATCATTCACTAATAATAAATACCTTTTTGCTACCTTCTTGTCGAAGAAAGGCTGCCTCCGTCTCTGATATAACATCATGAAATAAGAGTATCTTTGGTTGGAGATGTGCTATCTCTACCTTAGCATTATAGTATGGTATAGATGTAACACTGGAAAAGCAGTACAGTTTGGAATATTCTTGTGGAGACTACAACGTAATATAGCAAAGCAATTATCAAAACTGTATTTTAATTATCGTTTTTATTTTATTAAAATCAAATGATTCCAATGACAATAACATTGTACATCAAGGTGAAAATTAAGTGGTTCATTAAGCTATTAGACGGGTACAAAGCAGGGTTCATGTTTATAGAATGAATTTCCTAACAGTGTCGATGAACGTAAAATGTTTTTTAGTTGTAACTTGTTTGTCAACGGCTATGATTTTATGCTCCCTCAGTCTATCAGAGGCCTTCCAGTGGGGAGTGAAATAATCGCTTGTGACACGTTTCGATACATGAAAGGAAACTTTCTTTTCACAAAGCTTTAGAATATGTTTTAAATATTTTGTATACCATCACGGAGTCATTTTTAAGAATAATAATGTTTAGATCTGATATCATTAAATGATGATAAAAAATATTCATTGTAAAAAAAACTTTAAAGTTAATTGGGTTACTTCACAACAGATCTTAACGACTAAGAGAACAAATACGTATACGTTGTGATCATTTAAGAGTGGTCTACTATTTATTTAACGCATACATGTATACATGTGGGTTTTCTTGATAATTAAAAAATCGATTCAACCATTCAGATATTTGTCAGTGTGCCCTAGCTTCAAGTCACAGGCACATGTCTCATATTTTTTTTTTACCTATATACCTTAATATAACACAAGGTACTTAAATATTTTTTTTGAAAAATGACACCCAGTCCCGAATTCACGTTATTTTTTTAATTTCTCGGTTGTCAAACCTACTTAAACTTAATATGCCGTAAATCTAAATTGATTTATCTACACAATGGTGTATCACACGGCTATCATTGTTGTCGGGATCATTAGTAGCAGGCCTCACAAGTCGGTCAACGGGATGTTTCTTTGCGTTCGTCTAATTTTTTGGCAACACCCAGTCCGCATGTAATTTTATACTGCTTTCTCATTGGTCAATCGTCTGGCTAAAAATAAAAGTGGGAAACTTTGGTCAATTTATAACTCTACATTAGTTTCGTTGTGTACAGAGTCGTGTACACGCGTGTTTCATAACAAAATGAATGTTGAACAGCTAATAGCATTAAATGAGGTAAAAAATGGTCATAACCTTTTGGTTCTGGGGCAAAGTGGAACGGGGAAGAGCCATTTAGTCTGTACTATAGAACAAGAACTAAAAAAAAGGGGGAAAACGGTCGCAGTCACAGGAACAACAGGAGTGGCTTCCTTGAATATAGGTGGGATTACTGTACATTCCTGGTCCGGTATAGCAGATGGTCATTATTCTAACGACAAACTATTACAAAAGTTGACTATTGATGAACATTTTCAAAAATACAAATTGAACATCAAGCAAACAGATGTTTTAATTCTAGATGAAATAGCAATGCTTTCTGCAAAAATGTTTAATCAGATTGAATTTATATGTAGAAATATCAGAGATAGTGATCTTTATTTTGGAGGTATAATAATAATTTGGTCAGAAGATTTTTTTC
Organism: Mytilus trossulus; assembly: GCF_036588685.1. Classification (NCBI taxonomy): domain Eukaryota; kingdom Metazoa; phylum Mollusca; class Bivalvia; order Mytilida; family Mytilidae; genus Mytilus; species Mytilus trossulus. The sequence continues at coordinate 47,080,132 of NC_086383.1, forward strand.
AGCTCCCCCCCCCAGTTCCAAATTTACTTAACAGAGACCCTGGAAAATTCTGTTTTAAGTCTGATGTTTTTAAAAATGTATTTAGACATAAAGTAGTGCTCGATAAAGTAATGCGCCAAGATGAACCTGATTTTGTGAAGCCCTGTGAAGGAGAGCTACCAACTGATACGCATAATTTGTTAAAACGTCTCCAAAGGCCACTCCCTCCTGGCAATGACCCCATAAGACTCTTTGCAAGAAATTTTGACAGAGAAGTGTATAATGCGTCGCGCCTTCTTGATCTAGAAGGAAATTTAAAATCATTTCATTCTCTTGATGAAGGAGACCCAACTAAATTAAGGAAAATGTCTGTTGGTCAATCTTTACATATAAAAATAAACTGTCCAGTAATGTTGGTGAAAAATTTAAGTAAAAATCTTGTCAATGGGTTACAAGGAACTGTGCAGGAAATAAATACTGACAATAACACTGTCACTGTTAACTTTAATGGTTTGATAACTGACATAAAAAGAGAAATGTTCACAGTTTATAGTTCAATTGATAACAAAGTTGTAGCTAGTAGACTACAAATACCATTAGTCTTGTCATATGGTGCGACTATTCATAAGGCACAAGGGCTTACTTTGGATAGAGTTGAGGTTGATTCTTCAAATATTTTTAAAGCAGGACAACTGGGTGTGGTAGGGTCAGAAAAAAGAAAGGACTGAGATTGATTGATTTTCATACTAAAAATGTAATAAAACCTGAGAAATCCCTATTTGAATTTTATGAACTGAATTCTGTTCCATTTCTTAGTGATTTGGAATGCTGCAATATTTCATATTCCTTAGCAACAGAATTTAATTTAGAGTTTGAAGAAAATGTTTTATCTGAATCAGAATTATCAGAATTCACTTATGAAGAAATTGATGAAATTGAGAAAATGGTACATGTTGATAAAGATATGGGTGATCCAATAGATAGTGTTGCATCTGAAGATGAGATACACAATGTACAAGTGAATTTAAATGACTGTCCAATAAGTTTAGATGACATACGGTCATGTTTACCTGATATGCTGGTGACTGATGAACAGGTTTTTATAAATGAGCGATTGAATTTATAGCATAAATTACAACTAAATTTATATCTGACGACAATTTTTGAAAATATTTCAGATATATATGAACAGGTTTTTGGAAGTGAATCTACTGAAAAAAAGACAGATTCAAAATCATGGACAAACTATTTCAGCAAACTCTATAAGTTTTCACTTCTAATGAATATATTTCTCTCATTGAAAATTGTTGCAATAGGAAGGCAGAATCTGATGACTTCACAGTTTTTAGTAGAATTTTTGACTTTGTTTCACATTTTATTATAGAAAATAAAACTAGTAAAATTAAGGATTCAACTGAATTCACACCTCAACAAAGTGCATACTCAAATGATGATGCAGGCTTGGGCAAACTTAGGTATATTGCTGGAAGATGTATTGCAAAATCCAAGTATCATTACATGACAATAGGAAAAAATAACATGTATAAGAAAAACAAACAGTCCTGTGTGACTGATTGCTTCCTTAAAGTAAAACTATTGGATTATATTACAACAACATATGCTGATTTATTGGAGAGTAGTTCATACAAAGAAAGCCTTGAAGAAACCAAAAGACAACAAAATTTAACACAAGGATTAACTGACATAAAAGATGATGTATTAGACTTTTTTGTTGATATTGATAGAAACCGAATAAATTATCAAAATGAAAATTTTTTCATAAACATGGCTCTAATATATTTAATTTTGTTCATGAGAAATTATTAAGCAGCAAGACACTTTTTCGTAATTTTCAGAAATTATTACAGAATTTTGATCTCACAGCTACCTTTGTAAGAGTGGATGAGGACTTAGCAATGGCTTGTTTAAAAGCGCTATATTCAGACTTAATTTGAGATTTTGTCGAGTATCTGACAACCAATTTCGAAAAGACTTAATTAAAAGTTTTGGAATGCAAAAATCTGAAACTCTTAGAAAAAGGGTTGTTGAAACAGCAAAAAGAGAAAACACCAGTAAACAAATTTCAATGTCATACATTTTGAATGATAAATCTGAACATAAAATAATTCACACCAAAAACGGCAATCCTGCATTTGTGATTCTGGTACATTAGTTTTAAAATGTTTTACAAAAAAGCAATTAATGTGTCTAGGGAAAGCATATGACATAAACATGTCTATAAAAGATACCAAACAAGCTATGTGTGATAATTTACTAGCCACTGTGCCTAATTTTATTAGTATTCCAAATGTGGGCCAACTAACAAATTCTGAAGACAATGAACAAGCTGTTGAAAACCTTGAACATGTACCAGTTGTTGAAGACCGTAAACAATCTGCGTCAAAAAAAGGAAGTAAGAGAAAAAGAAAACCATACACTCCTAAAAGCAGGATAACAAGAAAGAAAAATTTGAAAAAAATTCAAAAAGATGAAATTGTTTGCTCAATATGTAGTTGCAAGTTTAACACTGTTGATGAAAGGATACAATGTGACATATGTGACAACTGGTATCACAAAAAATGTCAGAATATATCAGCTTATCAATTAATAGATTAAACAGAAGATGTTTGGTATTGCATGAAGTGCTGTGAATAGATGACCAAACATTTATGTAAGTTTTTGTGTTTAGTGTAATCAATTTAATTACTTAAAAAAAACCACTGCTATTTTTTTCTATTCTATGAGGGAAACCTTAATAGCGCAGGAACTTGTCGCAGAAAAATATTCCTATATACCTTAATTCTGAGACCAGTGCCTGTGCTTCAAAGGCATATTTTCTTAATCTTAAATTCTGAAATGTTAACATGTATTTATGAAACATTTTTCCACATTGATAGAGTTAATAGCTTGACATATAACCTCAATAAATCTTAAATATAGATATATATAGATAAGATGATATGTCATGATTGCCAATAAGAGACCAAAGACAAAATGTGAAGACTGCTTTTTAACCATCTTCTTGGTTTTTTTCGGGGGGTTGTTATAATTTTGTACATGTATGCAGTTATGCAGCTGGCAGCTGTATTACACAGGCACACACACACAAACAAAAAAATATACACACAGGAATACACCAAGAAAAATTAAGTTGTACATTTGATCTCTAAATAAAATTGCCCACATGGACACAGATAACAGTTATATTTAACAAGAGTTATTCATCTTTGTACTGTGCTTTGTATTTTCATATATATCTTTTTCTCTTAAATAATAAGTATGTATGTTAAGATATTGTTTGCTGTGTGGCTGGTATTAATAGTCAGATCTCAATGAGATTTTAAATTTTATTAAAAGAAATTTTAGTCTATGCAAAAGTCAACATTTCATTTATTGATTGATATATATATAGCTTTAATATAGATTATTGTCTAATTAAAATTTATCCCTCTTTACATTTGTTTTGTCATAATATTGGTTAGCTGTCAGTCTATCCACTGCATTACATGTATCATGTATATATTAACATACACTGTTTTATCAAATTCTTAATTTCTTTGCTGGAATTTCAGCAGAAAATGGCTTTGCACCATTTCCACCTGCATTACTCTTTCTAGATACTAAAGACTGCCCTAAAACAACACTGTTTATACCAGTTCTATATGAGTTATATGTTGGATGGGTAGTAGGTCCATGGTAGAGCGATCTTTGTTGACAAAAAATGTTTTCAATTATATCACTGTTCAGTCTTGCTGGTACAACTTCAGTCTTTAGGACTTCAATACAAAAGGTGATGAGCGACATTATCCCATGGTACATAAAATCAAGGTCTTCTCTTGTTTCCATGGTAAGAAGACTCTTGTATCGCCTACTTATAGTGTCATTTTGACAAACCTGTTTTTCCCATGATTTATACCAATTATATGCAATACTTAATTTCATTATTCTTTCATCACTCATATCTTTTACAGGCCGCTGATCAGTGAAAAACTCCACCAATGTACTAGAGTGTTCAAGAAATTGGATAACTGCACTTAATGCCTGCTGACCAGCTTCACCACTGAGAGACTTTCTATACATTTTCATTAAATGCAACATTTCAACATTAAGTGTTTCAAATGCCAGCTTGTTTCTCATTTTTTGAGCATTGTTAAGGAATATGTGCTCCTGAGTTAATTTATTGTGTATTGGAAACCTATGGGTATTACGATCCCAGTTATATGCATCAATCCACATCTGCCATTGAATTGTACAGCTTTCAAATGATAATAGTCTCTGGTCATGAGCTTTTATTCCACTGGATAACACACTATTACGGATTTTTTTGATAAGATGGCAGGGGTCTATGATAAAGATCATTTTTCTTAAAAGGTTTTTGAAATGTGAAGCCACCATTTTTGTCAAAAGGGGGTCATTTTCAGGAAAGCACGGTTATTGCTAGAACCGTCCATACATAAGTAAATGGGTTTAAAACCCCATTCATATAATGCGTCAATGCATTTCCAGGTTGTGATAAATATGTCAGCAGGTGCAGCTTGTGCATTAGGATAATTAGCAAATGGCCAACGGAAGCCAGTTATTCCATGGAAAATGTACTGCATAACATGATTTGCTACTAGTAATTTACTTTCACATTTACCTTCATTGGAACAGTGCATTAACATAAACTCAGGTTCACAATCTACCAATCAAAACAATGAGGTACAATTCCCATGGTTAACTATTTGCAGGTCCTCTTGTATGGACATTTCATCCAATAAAACACCACCATAATAGCCTTCTGTTTCAACCCTAAGCCTAACAGCCTCATTTTTCATCCACGCCATCATGGTAGGAATTATACCAGGTTTTTGTTTTACAACATTTTTATATAAATATAGAAGACTTTCAGATGGCAAGTTAAGCCAACCATTTCTTGTAATGTCTTTGTATGCTGAAGGATTTCTGTTGTATATGGTCAGTGCCATGCATATAATTTCCTTTGGCCATCGAACACCTTTAGAATGTGTAAGTGATGAAGATTCAATTTGACATGTAATAAGATAATTTGATTTTCACTTAAATTTGGTGCAATTTTCCTCAATTGATCAGTTACATCTGTTTTTTGCTGGGTTGCTGGATTAACATTTTCCTTGTCAGAGTTTTTTTTATCTTTGATTGATCATATTTTTTATGACGCTTGTGCTCAGAACATTTAATACAAGTATGAGATTGAGAATTTATTTGGACAGTTCTCAAACACTCTACATGTCTTATTACAGTCTTAGACTTGGTGTCTGTTAAGCATATTTCTTTAACACACAGTTTGCTTGAAGAAAATATATCAGAATCATTTGTTTCAAGAGTAGCACCATAACATAAACCAACTGTTCTTAAACTTTTAAATAGACCCTTTAACGATTTTAGAGTGAATGTGATACGTTTGCCAATGAAAAAGTCAGAAAGATTTATGGCTTACCCAGCCACAAAAAGCCCAAGTAGTCTATCACTTCCTATTTTCAACTTCATAAGAACTGAATTTCCATTGAATTTTTCAATAGAAAGATATCCTAAGGTTAGTGTAGTGGTTGTATTTTCTAAAATATTCCATTTCTGGGGAACATATTTGTTAATATCTGCAAATCTGATACTTTCACCAGGCTCAGGCTGTAAATTAAATTTTACCCCTTTGACACTCGATATAAATACACCATTTTCTTTCAACTTGGACTTTGTTATACATGGAAAAATGGCTTTAAGCATTTTTAATATGCAGTTCTGATTGCAAATTTCCTTTACATTTGGGATATCACTGGACGCTTTGCTGTATATGCTCTCTATGGATATGTTGGGACTTCTCAGTAGTTTATTTTCATCAATATCCAGATTTTCAGATAGCCTACAAAATGTTTGTTATTTGTAAAAGACAAGGCTAAAATATGTCTTGGTTAAATATAACCTTAGAATAGGTGTTAAATATTACATGCATATTCAGGAAAAATTGAAATGAATAGTTGTCCATGAAATTTTATTAAAGGGAACATGTCAGGCTCTGATTACTAGTTGACTGTTTTAAAACCCGGTTCAAATATTTCAAGCAAATTCAAGACAAGAGATGGGTTATAACACAAAGGTTATAATTCAGTTAATATAATGAGGCTATAATGGAATTTGTAGCAGTGGAAATTGCATCAGATATCATATGCCCCACAAAGCAAAACATCATGCAACCAAATGTCAAGGATGGAATTATAGATCATTGTATCAGTGGGACCACATCCATAGTTATATGTCCACTTGATTTGAAGGCAGCTGCTAGAGAGTGGCATCAATTGCAATTATACCATATCCCCTTATTTTGTGGGATTAGAATGTATATAGAATATAACCATATTCATTTGATTTTCTAGCTCCAAGGGGTTTGTGCAAGTTTAGGATTTTAAAAATGTCAATTACCATTCAAATAAGAATTGACATATGTTTTTGTTTTGTTTTCCCTACTCAAAATGATATTAAAGTGTTATTAGAAATATACATACCATGAACAAATAGCATTATTAGCTAAATACATCTTTTCATTCAGTTCCATACTTCAAAATTTCCCGCTTTTAAAACCCTTTGGAGTTATCTCAATATCTTATGTAAAATCCAGAGAGAGTCTGAATGATGTCAATAAAATGGGAAAATCTGAGTTCTAAAATTAGAAACTCCTGACACATTTGACAGACCTCAAAAAACACTTATTTGGGTTTGTTTCACATAATCTGTAAAGAATTTACAATAAAGATAATAATTGATAGTCAGAGGGAAGCTGACAGTTTTTATTTTAATACTTTTTAATACTTTTTATAATAATTCAATCACTGCGGGCTGGGTGTTGCCAAAAAATTAGACGAACGCAAAGAAACATCCCGTTGACCGACTTGTGAGGCCTGCTACTAATGATCCCGACAACAATGATAGCCGTGTCATACACCATTGTGTAGATGAATCAATTTAGATTTACGGCATATTAAGTTTAAGTAGGTATGACAACCGAGAAATAAAAAAATAACGTGAATTCGGGACTGGGTGTCATTTTTCAAAAAAATTAGTTAAGTACCTTGTGTTATATTAAGGTATATAGGTATTTTTTTTTCTGAGACAAGTGCCTGTGCTTCAAGTCCAACATAATGTTTCACGAATTTTGTATTTTTCTTACAAAAATTACATGCTTGTGATGTATTTTTGTGTTATAGAATGAATGTTGCACCCTTTTTTGTCGTTTTTTGTGTGTGTCTCATTGACGTTTTAGGCAAGCTGACTACCCTTATATTCATTTTCAAAAACATACGAGATGGTATCAATACAAATTCATGACACAAAATAACAAAATAATTTCAAATTTCCTAAACAAACAATATTTTACATTTTACCAATACAATAACGTAAATGATATATTTCACAAGGTTTATCAAATTCAAATTATTTTTTTCCGGAATTTTCATTTCCTTGCTTTGACATTTACCCTTTTGGTTAGAATATTACATCGTTACGCGAATTAAAGAAAAATAATTAAGAAACAATTTCCTGTAAAATCTTTCCCTATGGAGTGAACACAATTTTAATACAAGACACGCATTTAAGGTGCAACACCACTGTGTCGCGAAGGATTAGAAATCACACACCAGAAGGTAGTAAACAAAATAATTCCTATGCTGTTCCTATGAAATACTAAGGATATTCTACATCAACAATAAATTACCTTATCTGTATTTGGCAAAACGTTTATGAATTTTTGATTCACAATGCTTTTCAACTTTGCACTTTGTTTGGCCTTTTAACATTTTTTTTATTCAAGCGTCACTGATGAGAGTCTTCTGTGCACTAAACGCAAGTCTGGCGCATACATATAATTTTAATCCTGGTATCTATGATGAGGGTTTTTATGCATGGTTGTAACTTTCAAACTATCAAGAATAATTTCTTAATTTTGGTATCAATTGAAAGTTGAATGAAAGGTGATCATTGTAGAACACATTTCACGTATAATTTAAAATAATAAAAAATGCTTGTCATTTAAAAAGGAGGGTACATGTTTGCCTCTTTGCTTGATCTGAAGTACCTGTTTTGGTATGTTTGTAGGTCCCGGAACCAGTTCCTTTTTAAGATATCCTTAAAGGTATGTGGATATTTTTTCAGTACAAGTAATGATTGTCACCTCATTTGAAATTTTTTAAAAACCAAGTTGTATCTGCTAAAAATATTGGAATTTGACATGGAAAACAAGAGACCATGGATTTGTCGTGTACTACATTAATATTTTTCATTTTTTATTCACTTTTATATGGATAACAATTTTCATTAACATTTTTCTCGAGATTAAAACAACTTGATAGGCACTTAAAATTATCAGATATTCACTGTTTTCACAAATGAATATAAATTTTTCCTTAAGCGAATTTAAACGTTCTTAAAACCGGTGCATGGACTTCAGGAGCTATATTTGTGTTACTGTGGTTTCTTATATAAGCGTTTCATCAAATTAGAAAACATAATCTCCAATTTCAAAATAGGATGCTATTTGTCATCATGGATTTTCCTATTGTCAGGTCTTGAACATGTCTGATGAAGATTGTCTACGTCAAAGTTTTGTGCGCACTCAAATTATATTGATTATATCACTGTCGAAGTTAAACCATATATGAGTTTTAATAGATCGATGGGGTTATAGACATTATACATTGCCAATGATTTCTGAATGTTTTTTGGTTATTTGTTTTGTTATTTTTTAAATCAATTCTTTACCTTTCACAGTAAACGCTTCTTAATCATGTACCTGGTTTTTTTTTAAATTTTCGTTCGGCAATACTATTCGACATATGAGTATTTTCTTTGTTTTAACATGTTTGGAAGATGTAATTTCAATAAAATTCAGAATGAAAGTGGGTATTGTGTCAGAGAGGCACCAACCCGTCCAACCAGCATGAAGCAGCTAACCAATGGGTATTCCACACATCGAGAAAGTTCTGGAGGCGGGCTTCAGCAACACAAATGTGTACTAGTTCAGTGCACGTTACGACACTCAACGTCTAAACATATACTAGTAAATGAAAATTTAAAAAAACCACAACACTATCAAAGGCCAGAGTTTCCAGATTCGGACAGGCGCATACATTCGACAGGGTTAAATAAAGGCAACAGTAGTATACCGCTGTTCAAAACTCATAAATCCATGAACAAAAAACAAAATCGGGGTAACAAACTAAAACTGAGGGAAACGCATTAAATATAAGAGGAGAACAACGACACAACATTAAAATGTAACACACACAGAAACGGACTAAGCATCAGACAAAATCCTAAGAGAATAACAAATATAACATCAAAACCAAAAACATGAATTTGGGATATATAAGTACCGTGACACGTCAAACATTAGTTAATCCCACCCCACACTTTCCTGTAGCCAATGCAGAAAAAAAATTTCACACAGCAATTATACATACTTTTCTATTTTCTCTGCATAACTGTTTATAATGATTATCATATTCCTCTTTGGTCAGTGCTATATTTTGTTTCTCATCTGTTTCATTGATACTGGTTTTATAAAATTCATACTCTTGGTCGACTTCAGAGTGTCCTAGATGAAAATAGATATATGAAATACTACGAAACTATAACATTTTTATCAATTACAAAAATGCTACTACATCAGATTTTTTGTTAATATTTTATTTAATTTGTTTCATCAGTTCCAATGAAGATCTTTGATGTTTTTGTTATTTATTTAATGTTCCTTTTGGTTACGTAGATTCTCTAGTAGATATACACATCTAGGTATCATGTTTTGATCTATCCCAATGATGGTAAATTACAAAGAAAAAACATAGAACACGCCAATTGTATGATATGTTACTTTCGTTTACTTTCGATTGGTCAATAAACTCTTGATAAACTATTCCCGGGTGTATCAAGCCTTGTAGCCGATTCCTCGCCATTGACATACTAATGCATAGTAAGGCGAATTGAATGTGATCGTTGATAGCTAATAAATTATCATGAACATAAAGCCCGATTGTAAATTGGTTGAATTAAAAAAATAAAAAAATATGGACAAAACATTTCAGCATATATTCATACTTTTATGTCTTTCATAAGATCAGTTTTGAGTGTTACTGATTATTAAAGAACCAAATTTGTCAAGTTTCTTTTATATCTGCTAGCGCTCGGTCTACAAGGCTTGATGGTGGACTGTGAGTCTGAAATAGCATACCTTCTTTATTATTTAGTGCTTCACAACTAACACCCATAGGCTAATTCTACCGGTTTTAAATGTGTTACACCTCACCTAAATTTGGCCATCAGTTTGCGTTTTGAATCTGAGTGTGTAGCTTGAAATATCATAAAAAAAGTTCAAAGAGATATGACGTGTTGCTTAACGATTTGAAATGGAAATGTCTCTTGTAATATTGTAACTTTCATTCAATCATAAATATCTATACAGTTCAGAGTTCACGCACGTGTTGTGTTGATGGACATAGCAGATAGTTATCAAAAGTACCAGGATTATAATTTTATAATACACAGATACGGTCGCGTCGTATTGCTTTATGTATTTGTGTTGATTACTTAGCTCTAGCATTATATTTAAGTATGTTAATCAGTACACATGGCTTGTCTCTTAGGTAATATATATAGGCTACCAACGTTACATTGGCGACGAGAATGGGCTCTTCCGATGATTTTATTTTGTTTGCAATCACTGTTGTTTTCCACTGATCAATAAATGGACGCATACGATTTATGTTTAGACGTTATTTCCAGGCCTATATGGATAATGATAGTCCTTTACAACTTTCCCCAATTTCTAACACAGCTCAAAAACCTACAAACACAGTAAAACATTTTTTCTAACTTTCATTATGATTCAATGATCGTTTATTTTTTTCAAATTACAGAATTTTTTGTATTTTATTGCAAATATTCATAGTCTTACCAGACTGTGTTAATTGTAACAAAATGTCTGCTGCTTTTTTATGCATACCAGCCTACAATATAAACTGAAAATTATTGCATATATTTTATTGATCTTTATTGATTACTTTTTATTCATTTTGTTAGAATTATGAGCCTAAATCATATCGTATTTTATACAGTATATGTTAAAAGTTGAGTTCTTATGCAAATTAACACTTTTTCTTTTATGTCGATATCATTTGTACGTGTCATTGTTTCTTTTGAATGTAAATGGTTTTATGTTTTTGATTTTATAGTGTTCGTTATTTATGTACATACATTAGATAAAATTCATATAGTTTCTTTGTTGAATATCCCATAGGCTTCTGATAAAGAACGTCTAACAAAATATTGTATCTTTGAATTTTTGCTTTGTTCCTCATTTGTTATCATTCCGATGAAAAAAGTTTCATTTGTTCAAGAGCGATATAGATTTATGAGAGTCAGAACATTGATATAAAGCTACGTGTATCATAGTTAAGAACGGCTTGTTTATGTGCATCAGCAGGTTAAAATTGTTTATCTTGCAATTGGGTTTCCTACTACTAGTATACAGATACAGCCCTACAGATGTCGCTATGCTGTATCTGTATACTATACAGATGTCGCTTTAAAGCTCCGCCCACTGCCGGACTGAGTATCGTTTGAACATGTGTAACATCAGAATGTGTATTCAAGTTGCATTCCCTCTCCAATGACGATGACAATTGTCGATTTCAAAACTTGAATGTGTATGATTGTGTTACAAAATCAACCATGTCAATTTCAGCATGCATGTTTAGTTACTAGTAATGTCAAGTCTTACGCGGAGGCCAACTCGTACACTTCTGTTTTAAATTTGACAATGTTTTGTTATTTGTTTTTACTGTCGAAATTAGTTGTTATGTTAAAATAGATAACTGTTCACCTTAAATGATGTATTATTGTTGACCATTCAAGATCCTTTTTTTTGCGAACCCGTCTTCAGCGTTATGTGTGATTACTACGCGGGCCTAAAGAGATAACAAATCGAAAATAAATGCTAAATTTGTTAGATTTTGTGTCTTTCAAAACCCAAACAATATACAGAATTAATTGCAGAATAAAGACAATAACTGTTTAAAGTCTTTAAATATCAGCTGTATTTCTACTCGGCTCGAAACAGGTGAAGTAGCTCGCTAAAAGTTTGAATACACCTTGTTTCCTAGCCTCGTACAAATACAGCTGATATTTAAAGATACTAAACAGTTATTGTCTATATATTCACATTCATATTCAAATTAAGAATACTTAAAATCTTTCAAATTTCTTTATATTAAACCTTGAATGTGTTTGATGTCAACTCATTGGCAGATCCAGGGGGGGGGGGGTCCGGGGGTTGGAACCCCCCTTTTTTGCCGATCAAAGAATTTGAATAGGGACCTATAGTTGGACCCCCTCCCCCTTTGTCCTGGGTCCGGAACCCCCCTTTTTAAAATGGCTGTATCCGCCCCTGTAAATTATCTGTAAACACATATCATAAAGTCACAAGATGACTTTAAGTTACCAGTCATCTTTGTACTATTATTATTTAATGTGTGGCCACCACATTTTTAAAAGTTTTTGTACAAGACATGATAAATCAATGCATATCTTTTGCAAAAATTCTTTTAAAAACTGATTTGTTAACATATGAAATTCTAACCTGATTGTATATAGCGGCCAAAAATCTATGGATAGCCAATTCATTGATATTTTCGTCTTGATATGAAGTAAACGGTAGCCTGCGCAGTAGAGCTTCACACCATAGCCTCGCCTCGTTTAGCAAACTATTGTCTATGGCGATTCTTATAATCTTCAGTACTTGTGATGGATTAAGCGGTTGACAATGGTCATCAAAAAGAACACCATTGATAGCTTTGTCAATGTTAAAATAATAAAACGTTCGGAGGCGTAATAAGGCTTGTGCTGATGCTTTTACATCGTATTCCCCTGGCCAGTGAACGATGTGTGTACTAACTATTTGATATGTTGTATTTAAATCTGAAAAATAAAAATATTTGTTGGATCTAAATTGCATTTGATATATGTCGATCATTTTAATTGAGGTCTTAAGTTAGAATGTCAGTAACTGCTGGTCATTTGTGGATCTGAATTCATCATTAACATTTTAATAAGATTCGTCTGTTACCTTTTCATAGGACTTCTTTTAACTGTAAGTATTGGTGTGTGTATGTTCAATCAACATTTACTAGAGGTTATTGGGATAGGTTGTCATCTCACTAAAACACGTTAACAGCCGATGTACTTTTGTGTCTGTTATAAGTCTGGAACTTCTAGACTTAATAAATATTGTATGTTTGTAAGAAAACAAATTGGCTCCTGGGCATCATGCAAGGCGATTTGGTGCTACGATATAACAGTAGCATGAGTTCGAATCCCGGCCAGAAAAAAAAACAAAAAATTGCTTCAGGATTTAACAGATCAAACGATGAGTTGTTATTTAGACAAATTATATATAAATATATCTTTTAAAAAATAATAAGGAACAAATAATGACAGGAATGAACATTTATGATACAAAGTAAACACAATATAGTAGGGAAACAGATAACAATAAACATCAGAAAATGTGGTATGAGTGCCAATGAGACAACTCGCTCATCAAAGTAACAATTTGTAAAAGTAAACCTTAATAAATCAAAGTACGTGTTGATTGGCTCACTCCGAATAGCAAGCTATAATGGGCACAAAAAGGACATGTGTGTATCAATTCAAACAGGAAAACCCAACGGTCTTATCTATATAAAAAAGGAGAAACGATAATATAAAAAAGAAGATGTGGTATGATTGCCAATGAGACAACTATCCACAAAAGACCAAAATGACACAAACATTAACAATTATAGGTCACCGTACGGCCTTCAACAATGAACAAAGCCCATACCGCATATAGTCGGCTATAAAAGGCCCCGATAAGACAATGTAAAACAATTCAAGCGAGAAAACTCATGATCGGCCTTATTTATGTAAAAAAATGAACGAAAAAACAAATATGTAACACATAAACAAACGACAACCACAGAAATACAGGCTCCTGACTTGGGACAGGCACATACATAAATAATGTGGCTAAACACGTTTGAATCACATCAACAAACGACAAATACTGGATATCCGATTCATAACTTAGGACAGGTATAAACAAATGCAGCGGGTTTAAACGTTTTAATAAGTACCAACTGTCGCATTCATCTGAAACAACATTGTTACATAACAACACAAACAAAAAAACACACTATAAAATAGCATTTGAAATGGCTTATCTCAGTCAAGTCAGAGACATATTAACAAAAGAGGATATACACTGAAGGAATAAATTGGACCTATGACACACTGTTAATACAAAATCAATAAAATAAGGTTACATGTTACAATTTCAGAACAAGTTGCTTTCTTTAAAAAAGAAATGCAATCGTAAACCCAAATGCTTGTTTGGAATTATATATATATTAGATAATTGTTTAACAAAGATGTATTGTCTTATATTACTTGTGTTGTGCATAAGAATTTCACACATCAACGTATAGATCCGACGTACGTCGGCCGTGGTAAAAAAAATAATGCATGCTACCAACACGCTAGAAATTTTGATGCATTCAACCTGTCAATCATATCTGTATCGTGTGCACAACGAGCTTTAAGCGTGTATTGTGTGCGTAAAGCGTACCTTAGCGTTTCTCCTAGTCTTTCTACATTCCCTACTGCAGGTCTGTCTATGTGTGAATGTTTGTCAATAAGTCTGTCACATTCGCCCGTCTGTTTACATGTTTACCAGTCCGTCTATGTCCACTGGTTCGTCTACATGTTCACGAGATTTGAAATAGCTTTCGGTAAGGGCGATTATTCCAGTGATTTAATTGTGTCTATTGTTTAAATTATGTAAGTGATTATTGTGCACCGTACTCATATTTTTAGGGACGCGAAATTGCAACTGATATTTTACAGATTTTTCTTGCGATGTGTTGTCCTTAAGGTTTGGTTCATTCGGAGGGTTGGGTTTATGGCCACCACATTGTTTATGTGCCAATGTCCATTCTAATGCCAGGAACATGTAGTACAGTGGTTGTTGTTCATAATTCATGTCGGTCAAGTTTTTTTTGTAAATTATTTTGTTAATCAATAAAGCTGTTTAGTTTTGTTTGATTTTTGTTTTTAAATCTTAATGCTCGGTTAATACCCGACTAAATAGTGTTTTTTCCCCATTTTTGGAGGCCGCTCGGTGGCTTTTAAAGACTTACTACCACGTCATTGTAACTCTGGTTGGTACTTGTATCATTAGTGCTGGACCATGGTCGATCCTATGCACCTTTGAGGCAGGCGAGATATTTTTGTAGATCTTGCACAGCTCAAACTAATGGAAGTAGTTCCTGTACTTCTATGTCTAGTCCCATGTTGCATGGTTGGAGAGGGTGTAATATCTTCTGTACCGGTAGGTTTTATGAAGTTTCACCCGTATCGGACTTCTTCTCCTGAATGAAAGCTTTAAGGCGACGAGTATTTTTGTATGCAATATGCCCTTAACGTGTCTCAAACTTATCTGTAGCGTTTTCAACGCTCGTGTAGCGTGTATATTATGTGCGTGCAGTTTACAGGTATACGCTAGACAAACGCTTGAGCTGAATGAATTTTTTCAAAACAAAATTGAACAAAATGCCGCCAAATAGAATAATAGAAACAGGTTAATGAAAATAATTTTGTTGTACGGTATACAGTATGAAAAGGGAACGGAAATATGTAAACCCCAAAAAATATTTTGTTGTTCATACTTCATACAACAGAAGTGAAAAATTAAAGTAATACCATAAAGAGAAGAGATATAACCCTAATCAAGTAAACATTCATCTGAAGGACGACTCCGGGTGCGGGAGTTTCTCGCTACATTGAATACCGATTGGTGACCTTCTGCTGTTGTCTGCTCTATGGTCGGGTTGTTGTCGCCTTGACACATTCCCCATTTCCATTCTTAATTTTGATAACAAAAAAAAAAACCATAACAAACAGGTCAAATTAAAAAGAAAGTACGATTTGAGAGGACTCGCAATAACTGAAAGAATATTTAAAATCCAAAAACAATTAATAATAAAAAAAAAATACATCCCAGGTCATAAGTATTGTAACGTCATGGACAGTCAAAGAAGACACGACTTGTGCAATGCCAAACATAAAAGTATCGACAGGCAGTAGAATACTAAGGAGTTAACCTAGAAAAGAAAAAATAACATTGATGTGTATTTATACATCTCGTTTGAAAAGAATACAAATTTAGTTATGTTTTAATTTGCTGATGACTAAATCGATATAAGTGTCAATGTAAACTAAATTCAAAGATGTAATTACAATATTTGTAATATAACCGTAACTAATATCAAATATTTGTATCTTTGAAAAAATTCAGTAAAAGTTTTAAGCAACTGATGGTAACGATATCCCTGACTCAATAATTTACCGGTGATTCATTTATTACATTCGTTAAAATCTACGACATCACTACACATAGGGGCATAATCAACTAGTTGGGATATATAAATACCATACAATGGAACCAAAAGAAACATCGCCGTATAAAAAAGGATAATTAACAATAGGGAATGACAAATCGTATCTTTTGTCGAACATTTTAGTATGAATCCGGAGTTACCCTTTAGAAATTGAAATGCCATTTAGATTCTACCACTGCATCAAGTGTTTTATAATATTTCTCCACTCATGACAAATGCATTTTAAATGTTAAAACGTGAAGCTTGTCCAGTTATTGAAATTACTAAAATTTAGCTATTGAAAGTTAAGATCGTTATAAACGACAAAAGGATGGAATATGTTTTGCGTATGATGTTTAAACGATATCTCAAAGTTTATCATTCCTTTTCAATGATTTGCAGACAGTTCTTTACTTGTGACGTCATTGTCTTTTTTTTCAATTTCAATTTAGAAAATACAGAAGAAATCATAATTGAATTTCGATGAACCATTCAAACTATAATAAATCTGTTTCAAGGCATACCATTTATTTGGACAAATTTTCAACGATTAAGGGAAACATTGACACATTGATGTTGAACATCGGTATACTACTGTTGCCTTTATTTATGTTCCTTATCTTTCAAAAAGAGATGAAGTCAGCTTGATATGGAATTTTCTCCAGCTTTAAAAGAATTAATCATCAGTAAGTATATTGTACAATTTGAATTCTTAACCATAGTATAGTCTTATCATTATGGTTTTAAGCCTCGTGTGATCCCGGAAGTGTTGCCTGTTATATGTGTTTTTCCCCAGCTTAATAAACACGAATGGCATTAAATGCCAGGACCCGCACTGGCATGTTCTAACAAAAGTATCAATATCAAGCTTTAGTTTTCATCATATTGATAAATTTTATTTAAAAGACCGAAACTTACACATGCACTTCCAAATCTCATTCAATCTTATCCAGCTCATCAAACTACAATTAAACCAAAAATGAAAGCACTCCTTTACCAAGGTTAGATCTGCCTTATCGTTTATTTAATAGTAACTGACAATGAACATATGATTTCAAGAGATCAAATTCCTTTAAGGGGACCTATTAAATAAACTATTGAAAACATTTTAGTTTCAATATTTTGGACTCGGTCATCACTAAAAAGACATTTATTGTCGGAATACGCAGTTGATGTACTTTAATTATGTACAGTTATTAATAATATGCACTAAACAAATTCAGTGAATGATATAATTGTTTTTTAAACTATGAACAATAGTCCAATCTGATTTTCTATTACCGTGATTCTAATTTTAATATATTCAGCAGGCAAATTTAGTACATCAGTGTCAGACAGTTGGATTTCTTTATATAGACCTATATAATAGATTCTTTTTATCAACTTTGTAAATTCAGTGCACATTATTTCTGTTTAGGCTAAAGACATTCAAGAGCCTTCAGCAACGATTTTGCAATATAAGTTGTAATAAAGCAAAATTTACTAGATTTGAAATGGTAAGGACAATTGAATGTGAAATAATCCTTCGTTATTAAAGTCAGCTTGAGTACATTCCCCCATAACAAGATAAAATACATCGTTTATACGGTATTTATTTGTTAGACAATAAGTGCATTCAAATCATTAAATGTTAAACATGGAAAGTTGCATTTAGCATTTGTGCGTAGAAAGTTCAGTTATTGAAAGATATGTCCACTGAAACAGGGATACTTAGGTCAATAATAAAGATTTACTACTTGAAGACTGTTTCGACCAGCCAAAATTCATTGTTATAAAGATTTAAAGATGAACGATGATGATGTGTATTATTATTTATTCGACTTCCACAAGCTCAAAATGAAACTTTTGGAAAGATAAAACTGTTAAAAAAGACACACATTTACACCTCTAAACACTCTTAGGCAAGGTTACACTTAAAAAGAAAACTGAATTTATTGAATATTTACAGGATCAATCATAATGAACCATGATCAACAATAGATAACATTAGTTTGAGTTTTTTATTTATGTATGTAGTTTAAGTCCTGAAGTGTTATGTACTTGATGATAACTTTAAACATACAGCTTTTGATTTTTTTAACATTGATTTCAAAAGATGTAGCTAGCACATAAAGCTATTAGCTCAAAAACTCAGATTATCTTTATCGGACGATTTATGTATATTGTGTCTGCATTGTTTATTTTCATTGTTTTATATAATATGTAAACTGTATATTATGTATTATAATGTTGTAAGCATGGGCCCATATGGGCGTAAAGTGCTTTTTAATACAGTATATAAGTATTATATCATGCTTTAGTCTCAAACATGTTAAACGATCGTGATTGTATTAATTGCCATATGACACGTTATGAATATCAGGAAGTCTAAGAAAAGGAAATAACATCTGTAATTACATTCTATTGTACATATCTATTGTATATATTTGATAATCAGATAGTATGAGAAGAATACCTTTCCATTTCAGAACGTACGGTACTAAGCAAGTTCATGATTAAAAAGGAAAGCCTTTTCCCGACATGATTGATACGAATGTAATGAACTTATCCATGAACTACACTTAACCCGGAACATTTACGTTTATCATATTACTCTTTTAAAAGTTACGAGATATAAAAAAAACTATCGCATATGATTTTATTTTGGTTCACTCATTTGAAGGAATTTCGACCAACAGCTGTCTTTGCCAAACTACCAAAATTACTATATCTCCATATAGATATTAACCAAAAATTACTAACAATTTATTAGATTACAGCTTTATCTGACAAATTTAGTCTTGATAAATTAATTTAATAAAAGGTTTCGTATTTAATGTCGACGATGGACGATATATGTATATACCAAAGTGACCAATCGAGTTTGTCCTAAAATACGAGGTATTATATGGAGTAAGGTTGTAAGATGCTTGGTTTTCGAAGAGTGTGCCAGAATAACAAGTTATCTTTTACTGAATATAATCAAATAGTTATACATCTGACAGTATATCGTTTTTTTTCTTGTCAAAAACTTGCTTAAATGTACTCGATTGTTCAGTTGCTTTGCTTAAAATTGATAACATTCTTTTTAAAGATGTTGACAATTCGAAGGCAAATTTAATCTCCTTAGTGTTATATTCGTAGTAGTATAAACATAATAATTTTGACAAGCATGTTTTAATAACTCGATTAATGGTGTATTGTGTTTTTATTTAATTTTTATTGAAAATATAAGCCGCTCAACGCTCCTCCATTGTGATTGTATCTAATATTTATTAAAATCAATCTGCTGAAAAACTTTTGATTGATGTTTGTTTGTTACCATCGACTAATTGTATTTGAAAATATTTAAGAAAACCCCTAAATTGTATATTAAATTTTTTTCTCCAGAAAAAAACCCCACTGAAAGTTTAAATTTTAAAAAATGTTCTCTCACCATGCATTAGTGTATATCTCTGTCAAATTATCATTTTATATTCTAAGTACGCATATTGTATAATTATATATGTTTTCTTTTGATGTTTGAGGTATCAGTCTTTAATAAGGTGCATGTCAAAACATAGAGGGAAACAGAACGGTCTTTTTTTCTGATTTATTTTCTGGACTCAATTTGTTCTGTTTGATTATAAGTTTATTCTGAATTGAAACATACATTGATTAAAAAAAATCTTGCATCTTTTTGGGGATATCAATTCAGGAAAGTGGAAGGATATCATGTTTACTGAAAGTGGTGCGGCCTAATAAAACAGCAATCAGAAAGTTAAAAAAAAAGTTTAGACTTCAGGGTTACGTAACTTTTTATTCTTCATGGCAAGACCCACTTTTTTTATCACAATTTCACATTAGTACATACATGATATGAATATGAACAAATTTTTCTATGTAGCCTTCTTTTTTTTTTTTTTTCAAAGATCAGCTGTTTTGCATGTAAGCATATGGAGCAGTCAATACCAAGGCTGAAACCTGCAGAGGGTAATTTTTTCATATGTTCACTGAAAGGAAGTAGCTTATGTGGACTTTTGTGTACCAAGAATGACAAAACTTCATGATTTAAGGACTTTTTAAGAGAAAAAAATCATGGGGTATCAAGTTACACTGAAAAAACTAAAATTATGTAATAATTGTGCTTTTTTATGCTAGACACCATTCAAAAGTATTTATAGATATAAAACACAACAGTTTGATACAAATTGAGATTTTGATGGTATTACATGATTTTCAATTAAAAAGAACATAGAATGATTTTTTTCCTCTATGAAATCTTTTCATGCGATGAAAATTCTAGTTGCACAGTTTTATTGAAAATCAGTGCAAAGTTGAAGGGACAGCCACATGCAAAAGTGTGTTTTTTTTCTTAAGGGTTATTATTTTTATGGCTCAATTGTTGACATTTAGGTAGAATATGTATAAAAATGAACTTTTGGTGGAAAGATTTTTACAAAATATTCGCTTTGCATGAGTTTATATTTCTTTTCCTGTCTGTGGCACTGCATGGTTAATTGAAATTTCCATATTGGGGTTCAAAATTTGTTTATAAAGTAGAATATTTCTAAAACTATCCATCATGACAAGGGTTTTTGTGATTAGGTGTTGCAAGTAATCAATGTTCTTACCCAAAACACCAACTTGATTATTCATTTTGTGTTTTCTTGATTTTTATTGCAAATTTTATATGCAATGGGGTGTCAAGTACAGTCTAAAAACCATGATATAGTAGGCATGTATAAAGAAAGACCTGTATAGTAAAAAAAAAAGATAAAGGTATTGTCTTTCTTTTTCTTGTCTTTAGATAGTTGTATTATAGCAAATTCTTCAATATGAAAAAGTTTTGGGTAGTTTTTCAATATGACTTAAACAAGAGGCCCACTTGGGTAGATTTCATTGAAAAAAGGGGGAGGGGTAAACTATTGAAGATAGTTCAATCAAAGAGAAGGAAAAAATAAAAATAATAGATAAGAATATTCTGCTAGCTTTACAGTATCCAAATAATAAGAAAACATTCATAAAGATAGACTAGAATGAGATTTACAGATCATTTGATAGACATGACTGATTTCCAAATTTTGCCTGTTTTCAGAAAGGGGTACTGCTTTAATAGTGAGGTTATTTTTATTAATACAACTATTCAGTTCTTTTAATGGCATTTTTTATGTTCAAATATGGCTACTAAATGAAACTAAGTAAATGATTTTTTTTTATACATGTCATCATTGTTATAGGTACAATTCTTGTATTACAACTCCAGTTATCGGTGCATGTCAAAACATGGAGGGAAACAAAATAGTCCATTTTTTTCTGATTTTTTTTTTCTGGACTCAATTTTCTGTTTGATTATAGGTTTATGCTGAATTGAAACATACATTGATTAAAAAAAATCTTGTATCTTTTTGGGGTTTCAATTCAGGAAAAATGAAGGATATCATGTTTATTGGAAGTGGTTCGGCCTAGTAAAAACAGCAAACAGAAAGTAGAAAAAAAAATGTTTTGTTTTCAGGGTAACGTAACTTTTTACTCTTCGTGGCAAGACCCACTCCCCCTATTAAATCACAATTTCACATTAGTACATGCATGATATGAACATGAACAAAAATTTCTATGTAGCATTTTTTATTTTTTTATTTTCAAAAATCAGCTGTTTTGCAAGTAAGCATATGGAGCAGTCAATAACAAGACTGCAACCTTAACGCTAAAGACAATAAGATGTAATAGGAAATAAAACAATATTGTAATAAATGTTTCCATAAACAGATTACAATTTATTCACATAACTGAAATTTCGTAAAAAACTACAACTAAAACTTACATAGCGCAGCATCATCTAGTCTACATTCTGCACATAATATGTTACTGTAAACGACTGGCCATTTGTATACAAATCTTCCAAGCAGATGAAAGGAATTTATTGGATTTTCTGCATATCTTTGATTTTGACTGCTGTCTGTTACAGCTGATTCTAGGTCATTTAATAATCTAAAAAATAAAACGAGGTAAAAATCATAATATATTTTGATTGTACATTATCGGTTAAAAAAAGGAAACTCCGAGGAAATTCAGAACGGAAAGCCCGTAATCAAATGGCAAAACCAAAAGCTCAAACACATCATTTGAATGGATAACTGCTATATTCCTGACTTGGAACAGGCATAGCTTATGTAGAAAAAATGTGTTTTAAACCAGGTTTAATAGCTAGCTTAACCTCTAACTAGTATGACAGTCGCATACAATTCTATTCAATTGACAACACTGTGTGAACAAACAGACAGTAATAATAGGTATAAATGTCAAAAGTAGGGATACAGCAGTCAATATTATGTTATAATCTTAATCACTATGTAAACAAACAAATATGTAACAAAGAAACACAAAAAGGCATAAAGTCAGACAAATCACATTAACAGCAGTAAAAGACAAGAATACATTTTTTTACTCACAATTAAACAATGACGGGATACATGAGTACAATATGATATCACCGTAAACAGACTAAACAGTAAAATTCATATTCATAATGACAAATAAAAGAATATTAAAGAATAACCCAGAATCTATACTTCAAGACCACTTGTGAAGTTGATACGAAACATTTATCAACACGGTCTAGGTACCTTCGGATAATGTTTTTTAGAAAAAGGAAGAATCGTCGTTCTTTGACATACTTCTGGTTCATCAACTTTCTACTCAGACACTGTTGACGTTTAATAAGGTCCCAGAAGCAGCTGCATTCTCTTCTAATACCGCATAAGTTGGTAAATACATTTCTCTAATTCTATGGAAATTTATCGCTTTCCGAAACCATTGTGTAAAAAAATTTAATCAACGTGTGGTTTGCCGGTGATCTCAGAACATCATTGGATGATTTTAAGGGTCATGACCTTTTCAGCTAACTGGATGAATCAAAATATGCTAACAGGTGTTAATGAAATCGACAACTTCGTGCAATGTCGGGCAATCGAAGGGGATTTTCGGTTAACTAAAAAAGAAAATGTTTTTTTTAATCATTAGAGAAACAGATTCTTTCATAGTTACTCGTGAATTATCGGATTTATCCAATCTCGATAGTTAAATTATAAATTTTAAAGTCCTCGCCGAAGCGGCTCGGTCCACTGGTACCAATGTAAGAATCTATATATCCCATATGCAGGTGAAGTTGTCCACGACTTCAAAAGACTAAATAACATATGTGGTGTTGGTTTTTTTATAATGACACATATACCAGTTTTATAATTATGACGCTAACCATGCGTTAAATCTATCAAAAAAACCTTATCACTGACGCTAGCATCTTAAGGTTACAAGTTTGAGCTTTCTAAAAAGCTATGGACTGCTTCGCTGTATCCTAATTTAAGTTATATGTGTGCATATGGTTGTTGATTTAGTATTAGACAGGCGTTATTTGCTTTATTTTTTTATTAATATAAAATGGATTTACTTTAAGAGTATGTGTTATCATACAGCCATGCTTTTTGCAGATTACCAAAGCAAATTAACACGTGTAAATATTTGATATTTTGATACTAGTATTGAATTTCAGTGTGCAATATATTCATAGTAAAACGAATATGAATTACAGACAATTGATCAAGATTGAAATACACATAGTCAGTTTTCCGGCATGTGATGCCTTATCCTGAGACGTGCATGCATAGTCTGTAATTATCTATCTTATTAAAGCTAATTGTTGCTGCTGTATCTCAGCCACATCATGTAGCAACCAATAAGAATCTATATGTGATAAGTAATTATGTTTAGACCACTAAGTTGGGCCTGGCCAGAAAGCAAATACCAGAAAGTAGAATGAATTAAAAAACAAAATAGTTCCTCACATCAGTGTTACTTTCAAAATGCGTAGAATATGTTATATTTTGTATTTTTGGTATCAAATGAAAGCTGAATAACTGTTGATCATTGTAGAACACTTTTTTACTTATAATTTTGAAAATTTTAAAACTGCATCAAATTTTGCCTGATATTTAGATCTGAAATACCTGTTTTGGTACAAAATAGATGTCTTATTTTCTACGGTGACATTGGTTTGTAATGAAACACGGAATATGAGCTACAAAATTCAAAGCACATAAATCTGTTTTGAAAATGGAGTTTAAAGTTGAACTCAACACAGTTGAAATGTTTGTTGACTTGTAAAAAGAAGACTAAAAGTAAAAATAGCACTTAGGGGATGATATTATCATTTGGGATGTAACTGAAGATAATGAAGATTTACGCTAGTTTATTTAACCTTTCCTGCTTATTGATTGGCCAAACTCATCCAGAATGAAATTATAACTCTTAAAGTAATGAATGAAAATATACATTACATAACAGGATAATGTACAATGTTTTAGTTTTGACAAGTAGATTTTAGTTTTTGGATTTTAGTTTTTGCCTTTTAAAACGATATATCAACCAACCTGGCCTTCACTACTACGTTTTTTGTAAGAGACGACACGTGACTTCTAGAATAGCTACATGTACTTAACAAACTTACACTACTTTTTTCTGTATATATTTTTTAAAATTCTTTTTAATTTTTTCTTCATGTAAAAGACGACTCCAATGTTAGACATGATCTGTCATCCATTACAAATGCATAATTCGTCAGTTATGCATGATGTTCTGAAATCTCCTTGTCACTAATATCATCAAAGTCAAGTACATGTTCGAACATTACCATTCATTTCAATTGTAACCTGTTATTTATGATTTAACACGGCAGAATACATCTGCATATAAATGAACTTACCACAAACCAATTGTACTTAATTTATGATTTGATTTAATGTTTTGGTGTTTAACGTCACTTTTAAGCACCGCATTTAGGCTATTTCGTGGCGGCCAGTTTTTATTGAAGACGGAAGCCGGAGTGTCCGGAGAAAAACTCCGACCTTTGATAGAAAAACTGACAATCCTAGTCAATTAAGGTTGGAGTCGAGTGCACCTGCACGAGCAGGGTTCGAACTCACAGCCTTAGTGTTGATTGGCTAGTGAATACAGTTTTAACTCGGTACCGAGGCCCCTACTTAATTTATAATAATAAGGAAAATCTCATCACACGTTTAGACTAAAACAATATTGGGTTTTCTTTTTTAAAATGCCTTAAGGACGGTGTGTACATTTGAGAGCCAGCAGATATTTTTCAGAAACTGTTTATTTCCACAACGATCACATTCGGTTTATTACATAGAGTTTTAAATAATTTTTTAATGGTTAATTAAAAGGACAGATCCTTGCTAGTCTGAGATAGAATGAGGCTATCCCATTGTTAAAGGGGTTATGTATCTTAGGGATCTCTCTCCTTTTGAAAATAGGGATTGCTTGGTAGTAATATAAAGGTACCACACGTGAAATAGAGAATATACCATCCTACTTAATAACCATATTCCACAATAACAATACATTTTTACAATAAAATTTAATACGCAGTTATTGCACAACAACTGTATAACTATAACACTAATCAACAAGTCTTATAGCTGTAAGCGAAAAAAGATTATAAGTCTTTTAATAAATCTGTGTTCAAAATAAGATTTCACAGCAACAAACGACAACCAAAAATTAACAGGCTCCTGACTCAGGACAGACACAAACAGATTGTTGCGGGGTTAAACTCTTATCTTGAAGGTTCCAGTCCTCCCCTAACCATAGAGAGTGGTGTTACAGTGCAACATAAGAACAAACTATCAAAAGCATCGAAAAAAACTCATCAGATGGATAAAAATAGAAATAATCTAACAAAAACGAGGAATGCATGCGGATGGATACTTATACATCCCCACAACAAACATTCTTCAAGTTCAGGTCTGAGAGTACTCGCAGCTACTGACATTTAGTTCAAAGCCAATAACAACTCATGAAAAGAATCACCCATCAAAGACCAACATATTAATCAGTACACATCGAATGTTCAATATCCACAAGTATAGGGTCGGTTGAGAACACAACTTTGATAAAAAAAAAAAATAATATATAGGGTATCCGACCACGACTCAAATTCATCACAGGAACAGAAAAAAACTCAAAAGGCAATGGAACATCATTGTTATTGCTGTTCACCCTCTCAAAGTCACAGCGAAGGGGTTCACAATAGAGCAAAAACGTAATGCAATATTTGTGGTAGCCTCTAGCACCGTTTTAAGCGGAAATTTTGCAAACTGTCATCTCTAAATTCAGTATTTTTGTGATTTAACTTTTTTTTTACACAATATATTGAAGAAAAAAGCTATGAAGATCTATGAAGAAATATCAATAAAAACAATAAAGCAAAGAATTCTGACATTTGCTGTCTAAATTTGTCCCTGCAATCACACTGACAAAAACTTTATAAACATTTCAGAAACCAGGTGGTGCATCGAGATGCTAGTGTTTGATAACAGGGTGAAAAACAACGAACGTATATATAGGGCATCTATATTTTATCAAATTGGCCGAGTAGTTACTGAAAAGAATGTTTTTGTTAAAGTTTACGGACGACCACGGACGACAAGTTATGAGAAAAATAAAAGAAATAATGTTTGGAAATTGTTGGCATGATACTCTTTTTTATCAAACTTTCGTGACAGATATAATAGCTAGTCATAGCAGTTTTGACCATTGCTATTAGTAAACATGTAATAACATTATTTCAAATAGAAGCAGTCCTTAACATTTTTGTCGAGTTGATATAGGAAAATTCCAATATAAAAAAAAGATCACATAATGATCATATGTACTATATGTTCAAGTTGATTTTCCTACAACAACTTCATCATGGTAACCATCCCAGACAAAACCCGTAAGTCGTTCAAACAGATTGAAAAATATAATGCACTCTAATATCGGAGGATATACAAATCATCACTAAAGAAACCAGGCTTTTAGATAATTACACCTTGCGTCAGATTTTTTCAACATACGACTTATTTGCTCGATTCAAAACAGAAGTGAGACCAAATTAGTAACGCAGTTTAAGGTATTTCATACAACGTTGTATCAAATATTGTTCAAGCCATTTATGCACTGTAAGGTCTTAATTATTTTGAAACAGTCTCTGATAAAGGTAATTGCTTACAGTACATGCCTTTATGAAAAAATAAATACACGTTGAGTATCTTGTAGGCTTATTTAAAGTGATAGTTACATAAAACCTGTATTGACAGGACAATCTATAAACAACAGGTGACAGTTGACAAAGGTTTTTACAAATGATGATGATGAATGCATTCAATGAACAACATGTAAAATGTCAATAAAATAAAAAATAAATAAAAGAAAGTATATTTGAATGAAAAATCGGCAAACAATAAAAAGCTATTCCCTACCTTTGAAGTTCTAGAGATATTGACCTCTGATCTCTGATTTGGGCCCCAATGTATTTTTTAAATGCTCGGAGTAACTTTCCTTCTTCATTTGCCAAAATTGATAGTTTATATACAGACGTAAATATTTCGCCTTGTAGAATATGAAATAATAAACCACAAACGAATGAAAAATTCCACAAAAAAATCATTCCTCTGTACGAAGTGCCTAAAGATTCAGCTGTATTGTCGTGATGTGCATTTATACCAATTCGAATAAGTAAAGGCAGTTAAGTATGACAAATTAACAATATGTGATGGATTATTTAAATAGTTGACTTTTTGTAAGACGATTTAGTGTGTTTATTAGCTGTTTGACTGTACCATCTGTGTGTGTCGTACATACCTGATTGATAACTTGTTGTATCCGTTGACGTGGATTAAGTCCATCAAATATAAAGTCGATATTGTCGTTTGAAGAATGCTGAGGAGTTTGTCAAAAGTTAAACGCAAAACATGTACTTTTTTTAATAACGGTTGTTAATTCACACGACAAACTTAAATATTATGTCTGCATATATTCAATAAAAAGCTTGATTATAGCGTTACTAAAATATAATACATGGTCGTCATTCGGTGTATCGAGATCGCATAGAATAACGTGCATTGGTTAAGTATTGTGTTACTAGGATCGTGGAAGATCTGGTATTGAGGCATGAAGGAAACCTGAATGAGAAAACTCGTGCATGGTCAATAAATATCTGTCGTTTTTTTTTATATTCATAACGACAAATTAAAAAAAAAGGTAAAGCTGTATGTCAAAAATCGACATTATAATCAGTCTCTTAGAAAATCATTAAAAGAGGCAGATTACTCTTCAACATTTGAATGACAGAATCAAATGTAAACGGACATATTTTTCTCATTATTTAAGTGACTAAATTACTCTGATCTGACCAATAACGTTCTTGTTAATACTACTTTGTCGCTAGCATCACTATAGAACTTGAAAACAGTACATCAACGGGTGTTATACACTAGTTATGAATAATAAGGAGATGTGTAATAATGAGATAACTATCCAACAGAGATTCAAACGAAGATGATGTATGCAATTAAAGGTAATTGTTAGTCCTTCATCAATGAGAAATACCAGTACCGTATTGTTGGCTATAAAAGACCCCGATATTAAAATATAAAACAAAATAATTCAGAAAACTAAAGGCCTAATGTATAACCAAACAGTCTATAAAAAACAAATACGCCAAACATGAAAAAAAAAGACAAACCCTGAACTACATATGTACAGGCTCTTGATTTGGGACAGGCACATAAATAATGTGGCTGGACTGGCGGGGCCAAACATTTTTGTAAGTACTCAGCCCATCCCTGTACAGTGGCGTAACAGTGCAACATAAGAACAAACTATCTCATAGATCGAAAACAAACTGACAACGACATAGCTAAAAATGAAAAAAGTTAAACAGACAAATAAAAGTACACATGACACAACATAGAAAACAAAAGGCTAAGCAACACTTACCATACCAAAAAAAAACTGGGGGTGATCTCAGGTGCTCTAGAAGGGTACTCCGGAAGGGTAAACAGATCCTGCTCCACACATGGCACCCGTCGTTTTGCCCATGTTATTACAAACTCGCTAAATAGTCTAATTCGATAGGTCACACTCATGAAAAGGGAAGGGGATTGTAGTAACGACGTAAGGAACATACCTGATATCATCTGTTAAACGGTTATTCTATAACTTGTACATCACAAAAGCAAAAAAAACACTCATTTCAGATCTGAGAGTACTCGCAGTGACTGACAGCTAGTTTAAAGCCATTTACATCTCGTAAATTATTATTGAGTTTGTATTTATTTGTGCCATAGATTTGTTCGTTATATGTTTACTGGTCCGAGACCACAATTATTTCGTAGTGCATTTCTTTTAGAACATAAATGAAAATAAAACAAAAACCTCCTGCGCTTCATTAGAAAACTTCATCGGCTCCAACTCAAAATATGACAGCTTCCGATAATTTTCAACCTTTTTTTCAGCTGGACCAAATCACTACTTTCCTTTAAAATTCTGGACCCAAATTTTGTTACAGTGTAATTCCCCCCCCCCCCCCCCCCGCAATTTGAGACATTAAACATGGAGAATTTAATTTGGAAGGGGTATAAAAATTAATGGGAAGTAACCCACTGTCAACACTAGGGACTGTATTCGTTGTAAGAACAACGAAGATCAAGGGACGACAATTGTGGTCTCGGACCTACTTGTTTGTAAGTCTTTTGATTGAGTTCATTTCAATTTTATAGTGGATCTTTCTATGATGTGATGTTACACTATTGTTTCAGTGAAAGGTGTTGGTGCCTATTTAAACGTTAAAACACGCTGCATTTATTTGCACCTGGTTGTCGTTTGTTGATGTAGTTCATAAATGTTCCTCGTTTTCGTTTTTTTTTTTTTTTTTTTTTTTTTTTTTAAATTTTCACATATATTATACTGTTGGTATTCCTGTTTGAATAGTTTTACAACTTTTTAGACCCTTTATATCTTACTATTCGGTGTGAGCCAAGGCTCAGTGTTGTAGACCGTACCTTGACATATAAAGTTTCATTTTATGAAAATTGTGCCTTGCATGGAGAGTTGTTTCATTGGCACTCATGACACATCTTCTGGTATATATTAACTAGAGGATCTGTAGTGCTTGTGTCGCTCAGCTAGGTCCAAGTGCATCTTCAACAATGCACATTATGCAGGACAATACAAACATTTCATCATCGTTTTAGATATGTACCTTTGTATATTATTGTCTATGTTCTTCTCTGTATCTTTGTATCTACAGGGGCTATCCGAACAAAGTATAAAAACTTGATTCTTGTTGAGACTGCTTTCACGATTAAGATCACGCGTTGCCTGATCATTTATGGAAAATTTTGATTAAAAATCAACAAAAACCTTTTTCAGTGAAAACGCTTCTTACATTTTACTAACTATGCCATCTCACAAACAAAATATTAGTTTTAAATATATCATGTATTATTTGAATGCGACCTTTGTGTTTCCACAACATTTGTTTTCTTGTTTGGTATAAAGTAAATGTATTACCTTTTGTGTTTTCAGTTATTGGATCGTATGCCAGATCGTTCACTATCCAATCGCAGTTCCTGAAAACCGTTGTACATTTTCTCATTGTCATTTCCCCCCATAATCCGAACGGCAACAATAACAATTATAACACTTTATAGATCTTGTGAAACCGAAGCGCTTTACTTGATATACCATCATCATGTACGCCTAAATTTTAAGTGTCATGCTTAAATCTTTAATATGTTTCTTATGTTGTACGGTTATACCATTGTCCCAGGTTAGGGGGAGGGTTAGGATCCCGCTAACATGTTTAACCCCGCCACATTATTTATGTGTGTGCCTGTCCCAAGTCAGGAGCCTGTAATTCAGTGGTTGTCGTTTGTTTATGTGTTACATATTTGTTTTCCGTTTATTTTTTTACATAAATAAGGCCGTTAGTTTTCTCGTTTGAATTGTTTTGCATTGTCTCATCGGGGGCTTTTATAGCTGACTATGCGGTATGGGATTTTCTCATTGTTGAAGGCCTTACGGTGACCTAAAGATTTTAATGTCTGTGTCATTTTGGTCTTTTGTGGATAGTTGTTTCATTGGCAATCATACCACATCCTCTTTTTTAAATTAAGCTTTTTTTTACTATCAACATAATGGTTATTAAGCAAATTAGTTCTATTTATATTATGTTTATCCTGCCCCTGTGGAACCTTAGAACAATAAAATGCAAACTTGTATTGGATAAATTTGACAGTATGCGTTTTTTTTTATATCATTCAATACAAAATTCATCCGGAGGGACTAAAAATAAGCTTCAAAACTTATAGTCAAATAGCTAATTTTATTTGTTAGTAAAATTAAAAACCCAAAACAGATTCAAATAAAAGTAATAATCATTATGACTATTTCATACTTGAACAGTTATATAGTCGCATTGTATTGTAACCTGCAAGGACGTCTGAACATCTGGCCTTCCTCACGAATCCATTTATTACTAACTGAAATTAAAAATAAAGTTCTTGAGTTAAAAAATTTCAAACAGAAGAGCACATACAGTGAATTAAATGTATACCAGAGAGAACACAGTGAAGTACATGTACACGGGAGCGAAAACAGCAAAGTACATATACACGGTAGCAAATACAGCACTTGAGGAACCTGGTCAAATGAGCGAAAATAGTGAATTACATGAACATGGGAGAGAATAAAGTGATGTACATATATAAGTGTAACGTTGTGGCCTCGTCTATATACGTATAATTTCGTAAAACATAAATTACACATATATAAAACATATGTATCTAATTACATAACATAAGGGAGCAAACACAGTAAAAAACATGGACAAGGTAGAAAAACAGTGATTTACATGTACACGGGAGAGAATACAGTTATTATAAGTACATGTACAAGAGAGAGTACACAGTAAAGTACATGTACACAGGAGAGACTACAATTATTATAGATACATTTGTAACGTAAGCGTGTTTGGATTATAAAATATACGTTCGTATCCGTTTTCACAGAATCTGAGATGTACCGATTATCAGGTTATCTGCATGTTGATATCGTAAAATATCAGCTGCGAGACATAATATGAAGCTTTTTGTCGAGTGAGCGTAGCTGATATTTTACAATACCAATATGCAGATAATCTGATAATCGATTTATCGGGCTATATTTGCGTGTTTCAGAAGTGTTTTCTTTGTTTCACCAGCATACAAAAGATGCCTTGATAAGTTCGGGTCAAAGTTATTAACGTCGGTTCAGACATTATGACGTCGCTGATATGTCCGGGTCAAAGTTATTAAGGCCGGGTCAACGTATGTGACGTCACAAAGAAATGATACGGAATAATATTAAGGGCTGAACAGAGTGATATAGACAGTGGGACGACCGATAAACTCCAATATCAATCTTTTAATTAACTTAAAACCTAACTACAACTCGGAGGCTTTACTTAAAACTACAAGACCAACTTTGAAACTTAATAAAGAAATAACACTATTTACACAAATAACTTTGTATCAAAAAGTGGTCTGAAAACTAGAACCTCAATTTATCCTTGATCCTTTCACTGACTCCGAGGTCCCAACTGATTTGACAAACAATGATATTAAACTTAAGAACCACCTTCAAAAATCCTAGGTTCCTGAAACACCTAGTTCTGAGACACCCAGTCTCTGAGACACCTAGTCCTGAAACGACTAGTCTCTGAAGCACCTAGTTCCTGAGACAACTAGTTTTGAAATACCTAGCCTCCGGAACACTGAAGTCACCAGACTATTACAGACTAACTACCTGTTCGAGGGACTGCGACCATTCCCGAGAGAAATTACATTGTCGGAACAACCCGGTAGCTTCTAATAATTGTAATACTTAGTCTCCGAAGCACCAAAGTAACCAGACTATTACAAACCACCTGTTCCGAGGGACTGCGACCATTCCCGAGGGAAATTACAGTATCGGAACAACCCGGTAGCTTGCAACAATCGTAAAGACTTCAAAAACCGCTTGCTTCAAAACCACGACGCTTTCAACTCAACTAGGTTTACAAACTTCTCAATTCTAACTTCTTTATTTGCTGGTATTTTCTTCTTCAACGGCCTAATAACAAATGAGCGAACTTGCACAAAGAATCGGTGTCTTTATATACCCTGAACGCGGACCTCGAAGAGAGCACCCTAGCAACTATTAACGCGTCTCATAACAACGAGAATAAAGGAATGATTTTATATGTATTCTTCGCTAACGCATTGTTCAAACGGGTAATTAATTATAGAATAGAATTAAACGATAAATTACAAATGCTGTCTTATGCCTAAACTGCATTTTTGTCACACATTAACACGGGAGAAAACACAATGGACCCATGTTCACGGGAGAGAATACAGTTATTAAAAGTACATGTACACAAGAGAAAACGCAGTGGAAACATAATCACAGTAGAGAATCCAGTTATTATAAGTACATTTACACAGGAGAGAACATAGTGAAGTACGTGTACGCGGGAGGAAACACAGTGAGGAAAAACATGTACACGGGAGCAAACACAGTAAATAAAAACATGTACACGGGAGCAAACAAAGTGAAGAAAAACATGTACACGGGAGCAAACACAGTGAAGAAAAACATGTACACGGTAGCAAACACAGTGAAGAAAAATTTATGCACGGGAGCAAACACAGTGAAGAAAAACATGTACACGGGAGCAAACACAGTGAGAAAAAACATGTACACAGGAGCAAACACAGTGAAGAAAACATGTACAAGGGAGCAAACACAGTGAAGAAAAACATGTACACGGGAGCAAACACAGTGAAGAAAAACATGTACATGGGAACAAACACAGCGAGAAAAAACATGTACACTGGGGCAAACACAGCGAAGAAAGACTTGTACATGGGAGCAAACACATAAAAGAAAACTTGAACACGGGAGCAAACACAGTATAGAAAAACACTTACAGGGGAGCAAACACAGTGAAGAAAACATGTTCATAAATGAAAACACAGTGAAGTACATGTACACGGAGCAGACACAGTGAAGAAAAACATGTACACGGGAGCAAACACAGTGAAGAAAAACTTGTGCACGGTAACATATACAACGAAGAAAAACATGTACACGGGAGCAAACACAGTGAAATAAAACATGTACACGGGAACAAACACAGTGAGAAAAAATATGTACACAGGAGCAAACACAGCGAAGAAAAAGTTGTACACGGGAGCAAACACAGTGAAGAAAAACATGTACACAGGAGCAAACACAGTGAAGAAAAACATATACACGGTTGCAAACACAGTGAAGAAAAACATATACTCGGTTGCAAACACAGTGAGGAAAAATATGTACACGGGAGAAAACACAGTGAAGAAAAACATGTACACGGGGGCAAACACAGTGAGAAAAAAACATGTACACAGGAGCAAACACAGTGAAGAAAACATGTACATAGATAAAAACACAGTGAAGTACATGTCCACGGAGCAAACTCAGTGAAAAAAAACAGGTACACGGGAGCAAACACAGTGAAGAAAAACTTATACATGGGAGCAAACACAGCGAACAAAAAACATTTGTACACGGTAGCAAACACAGTGAAGAAAAACATTACAAGGGAGCAAACACAGTGAAGAAAAACATGTATACAAGAGCCTACACAGTGAAGAAAAACATGTACTGGGGAGCAAACACAGTGAAGAAAAACATATACACGGGAGCAAACACAGTGAAGAAATACATGTTCACAGGAGCAAACACAGTTAAGAAAAACATGTACAAGGGAGCAAACACAGTGAGAAAAAACATGTACACAGGAGCAAACACAGTGAAGAAAACATGTACATAGATGAGAAAACAGTGAAGTACATGTACACGGAGCAAACACAGTGAATAAAATCTTATACACGGGAGCAAACACAGCGAAGAAAAAGTTGTACACAGGAGCAAACACAGTGAAGAATAACATATACACGGTATTAAACACACTGAGGAAAAATATGTACACGGGAGAAAACACAGTGAAGTACATATACACGGAGCAAACTCAGTGAATAAAAACATGTACACGGGAGCAAACACAGAAGAAAAAATTATACACGGGAGCAAACACAGCGAAGAAAAACATGTACACGGGAGCAAACACAGCGAAGAAAAACTTGAACACGGGAGAAAACACAGTGAAGAAAAAACATGTACACAGGAGCAAACACAGTGAAGTAAAACAAATACACGGTAGCAAACACAGTGAGGAAAAATATGTACACAAGAGAAAACACAGTGAAGAAAAACATTACAAGGGAGCAAACACAGTGAAGAAAAACATGTATACAAGAGCCTACACAGTGAAGAAAAAGTTGTACACGGGAGCAAACACAGTGAAGAAAAACATGTACACAGGAGCAAACACAGTGAGGAAAAACATGTACACGGGAGCAAACACAGTGAAAAAAAAATTAATATGTACATGGGAGCAAAAACAGTGAAGAAAAACATGTACACGGGAGCAAACACAGTATAGTACTTATACACGGGAGTAAACACAATGAAGAAAAACATGTACACGGGAGCAAACACAGTATTGTAAAATTATACACGGGAGCAAACACAGTGAAGAAAAACTTGTACACAGGAGCAAACACAGTGAAGAAAAACATGTACACGGGAGCAAACACAGTATTGTAAAATTATACACGGGAGCAAACACAGTGAAGAAAAACTTGTACACAGAAGCAAACACAGTGAAGAAAAACATGTACACGGGAGCAAACACAGTGAGAAAAAACATGTACACAGGAGCAAACACAGTGAAGAAAAACATGTACACGGAGCAAACACAGTGAAGAAAAACATTTACATAGGAGCAAACACAGTGAAGAAAACATGTACATAAATGGGAACACAGTGAAGAACATGTAGACGGAGCAAACACAGTGAAGAAAAACATGTACACGGGAGCAAACACAGTAAAGAAAAATTTATACACGAGAGCAAACACAGCGAAGAAAAACTTGTACACGGGAGCAAACACAGTGAGGAAAAACATGTACACGGGAGCAAACACAGTATAGTACTTGTACACGGGTAGACGTTACGCACGGTATTGGTGCCACTTATCGTTACACGACGTTCAAAATAAAACAACGATTTTGACGTTGTTCCACGGTAAGTTTCAAACGTTGACCTTATATTCTACTCATGTAAAAATGCCACTTAAAGTACAGATATTTTCGAACTTGCTTCTTTATATGGATTTATTTTTTCAAACCGGTGCAAATGCAAAATTCCATGGAATTAAAACAAAATTTTAGATACATGAACAATTCTTAATTTATACAAAGAATTGTCTGCAACAATAACACAATAGCAATTTTGATATCTTGTAAACTGATTTAAATATATAAAAAGAAGATGTGGTATGTTTGCCAATGACACAACTTCCCACAAGAGACCAAAATGACACTGAAATTAACAACTATAGGTCATTGTACGGCCTTCAACAATGAGTTAAGCCCATATCGCATAGTCTGATATAAAAAGCCCCGAAATGACAATGTAAAACAATTCAGACGAGAAAACTAACTGCCTAATTTATGTTAAAAATTTAACTGAAAAGTCTGTTTTGTATATTTTTTGGCGTTATTTTATCTTCAGAATGTTTTAAATCTTTAAAATTTAGTTTGATACTTTGAGTGAAACAAATACAGGACAAATCTGAGTCTAACCTTTTTACTCTTAGGACGAGCGTGCATACGCCATATCACATTAGCTGTCTTTGCTTATAACCTTTGATGTCTTATTTTCTTTTCTTTTTGATATTTGTGTATTAACAGTTTCTTCTATTTCTTATAACTAAGCAATGTTCTATCTGCCAGAGTACGTCTCCTATATTTGCTGGTAAGATTGTAAATATTTCGTTTCTTGTTTCTGTCTCTTTTCTCCAATTACACGTTTACATATGTCTGTTGTAATTTGGTAGTTACGCTCCCTCCATGTACGTTAATGATCAAATGCTTCTTGATTTGTCTCTGACTATGTGAAAGGTGTAGGTAGTATATCGCCAGCTATTTTTCTTTTCATAATCTTATTTTATCAACACTTTAATCCTGGGACTATTATCACGGTGGGTATGGTTGTCCTGCGAGAGAACGTACTGTGCTGGTGATTCGGTCCTGACGGGTGCTGGTGATCAATGAAAAAATGTAAACAAAGACGAAAATGATGATTGTTGACGTTTTCACTCGTAAAAAATGGAAGAAAACAGTTAAGATTTTTCAATTTTGTTTCTTATGGGTTCATATGTAAACCATTAAAAAGTTGACCCTCTAAACTGTTTCAGTAAGCGTAACACAAAAATGCTCAATTTCAGAAAATCTCGAACTGAAAAAATAAAACAGAAATGCTCATAGAGTTCGCTTTCTATACCGCAATCCACACGACAAACTATTTTGTGAAAAAACTTTGCAATTTATTAAAGTTTAGCATTTTTTCAATTTATTCATGTCCTGATACTGTGCTGGTGGGTCCTGTCATTGTGCTGGTGGGTCCTGATACGGTGCTGGTGATTTTGGATAATAAGTTGGTCATATTTGAAACAAATGTTACAAAATCAATAAAATTGGGCAGATAATTGTTGTCAATAGGATCTATGACTCCTATTTTAGCTCTTGTGCATCCATTTGGCTGTTTAATATGTGTTTTCAAATGATCGTAACTTGTATTAAATAATTACATAAAAGGACAACATCTTTCGTCCAATATCAGATAACAATATATAGTATCTAAAATAAGAATAGTTTTATTAAGATATTAAATGCCCCTTACATTGATGCTTCAACAATGATCAAAGCCCATGCCGCATAGACATGTTTGTTAGCGCTCCGCATACCCCTCCCCACTTTCATCCAACTCATTTCCTCCTTCCCTGTTACAGTGGTGTACCAACACAACAATTTATTACATACAATAATAACACAAAGACACACATTTTTGAATAACGAATGCTTGCAGGTACTGAAATCTAGTTCAAAGCCGCATTTCAACTAATAGATAAACCATGTTCTCATATACAAAAATCCCAATCGTGGACTTTTTAGCTTCCACGCTGACGAGGTATGTTAGCTGTTCTTATGCTCGGAAACTTTCACATTTCCATCTTTTTTCTGAAATATTTTACCCACTTCATACTTGACAGGATTGTTATCCTAGTAAAAGGTGTAACCAATTAATTGAACACAAGTTAAAAATTCCACAATACTATAAAATTCATTTTATGTGTCAATTTGTTCGAAAAAAGTCGAAAAAAGAGAGTTTTTTTAATGTCATGACTATCTGCCGCTTTCTAGATCTATGCTTAGCATTTATTTCAGATGACATGGACTCCTCACCCTGGTGACCCTGCTGCCTTTCATAACTTTATCCGTATACATGTATTAATAGATAAACAAAAGGCTGCAATAGTATTTTTGTATTTAAAATGATTCGTTGTAACGAGAATATTTGTGGTGAATGGAAACTGTGAGGGTCAAAATTTTAAATTGCTTCTAAATGTTACTGGACCCAGTTTCGTTATCTGATCTGAATTTTCTGAAATGTGCAAGGTAAATAGACATTTTGATTTTTTTTACTCTAGTTTTGCCCTAATTGCTTGAACATTTGCAATATTAAAGCCGATTTCAATGAGTGTGTAGACAAAGGGAATATCTTTCATTGGTTATCTTGTTTGCTGAACAGAAAAGTCATTGTTAGGTTATGTAAACTACCCTACTTTAAGAGTAGACTAGTCCGAAAAGCGACACATCTTTCTCTCTGTAGGACCAGACTACTTCGAAAGGAGGGTAATATACCTTACCTAACAATGACTTCACGGTTTAGCTAACAAGCTAACCAAAGATATTAGCTTTGCCTACATACTCAATGGAATCGGCTGTAACTAAAAACTCGAATACATTTTATCAGACAGTGGTCATGTTTGTTGATGAATATTGTTTTTCCTAGATTCACTCTTCAAAAATCATATGGTAACATTTAGTCAAGTAAATTGTAATACGGACGCCAAGACAATACATGAACCTCACTCGACCCCTCAACACAGGTGAGCTTATATATGATCTTATAGCGATTCGGGTTGATAATCAGTTGAAATCAAGCCAGTTGTTTGTGTGTGTAGATTTGTATTGTTGTAAACTGTTATGACTTTTTAAAGTTAAATCTAGGTGTTTAATCTACGAATTTCTTTTTTAAACTTATATAGATATAGGAAGATGTGGTGTGAGTGCCAATGAGACAACTCTCCATCCAAATAACAATTTAAAAAGTAAACCATTATAGGTTAAAGTACATTATACTTGTTTTATACTCAATTGAAGTCACAATTAACAAAGCAAACGTTAGTTTCAAATACTTTTAAATAGATTTTTAAAGATAATGTACCCTTGTGTTGATCCCATGCTAAACAAAACAAAAATCTCTGTACAATGGTCTGTGAATTTTCTACAAAAATAGTAATTTTATTTTCACCAAATTCTCTTTTTCTACTAAATACAATAATGAACTATAAATAATAATGCTTTGCAAGAAGTTTCCCCTTGATACATATATATGTACAAAATTATATCTCTATTATTCATTGTCTGTGCTGTTTTGATACTATTGCAGTTTGCACATTTTCGTAATTGACAGGCCACAGGAGGGAGTGATAAACCATACACGAAAATATGAAATATTGATCTTAGTAAGTACTTAATTTGCATCTCTGAACCCCAACCCGGCTTGTTTTTTAGGAGGGTGTCTAAAAATGGTCGATTACAGACAGTCGAGTACGTATTTTACTTTCCAGGCGTGTTTACGTTGATTGTTAAAGTCCTGAAAACGGATAGATGAAAACAAAAATGTTTGATTTATTTGGCTTTAGATTCAGTTTTTTTAAATATAAATTAAGGCTACATTTTAATATAATAATACTAAGAATTCACAATATAAAAAAATGCAGAAAAAAAATTGAGAAGTGAAATATCTTAGTAAGGAGTCATTACTACAGAGATGGTGTGTTTGACACACAAAACTTAAAAGCTTGGTGATATAACCAATATTAAAATAAAAGTGTATTTTAGTTGGGTATTTTTTCCATTTACTCATTTTCAATTATAATTAAGGCAGATTTGATTTTTATTCATAAAAGTATTTAAATATAGAAAAGTAGGACACATTGTTCACTTCCTCCCCTGTAATTCTTTATCAAAAATATTTATTTATTTTGGAATTTTGAAATGAAAAGCTAAGAAATCTTAGTTTTGTTAGTGTTCTTTAGGTTATCTCGTCTTCATTCTTTGACATATTCTAGTCTGCCCTTTCATAAAATAGTGATTTTTTTTAAGTGTTCTATCGAACTTTCGAAAAAAAAAACACCTGATAACCGTTCAGACAAAAAAGTTATGTTGAAAACATCTTACAGATACAGCAAGTGATTCTTAATAGCTGTAAGATACCTTTTTCTTTTAAAATACAACTTTTAAATCTTACGGGAAACTATTCCCAGCTTAACACGTTCACTGTAACCTCGCTCTAACTTACCCCCCCCCCCCCCAAAAAAAAAAAACCACAAACAAACCCGCAAATGTCATTCTTATAGTCAGCACTCAATTGTTCACAAACAAATGTGTTTTAAGCTGCTAAAGACATATGATTCAAACGCTCAGAAATTCCTTTGTTCTATATTTTTGCTCTCCATTTTTATGCAAAACCTTTTACATTTTTATTTTATGGTTTATTGTTGAAGGTCGTACAATGACGTATGGTTGTTAACACATACTTCCTTTGGTTTCTTGTGGAAATTTGTCCATTGACAACAAACAAACCACATCATCTACTTTATATAAGTATTGTTTAAATTACAACGTATTTTGGTGATCTTGCAAAATGATCGTAATCCCGAAAATCGTCAACATATTTTCTTATCTTCAAAGGGGGCAAGAAGGGTTCCATTAACAGGCCATTAAATAAAATTACAGTTAATTTTAAAAAGAATAAAAAAATAGGGGTATTTTTTCTCTCATAATAACAGTAAACAGATTCATAACAATGTCAATTTCAAGAAAGCAGACAACAGTTAATTAGTCAATAACAGTACAGCATCAATGATCTTGAATATATAAAAAGTAAAAACACAAAAATACTGAACTCCGAGGAAAATCCAAAAAGGAAAATCAAAAAATCAAAAGGTAAAATCAAAAGTTCAAACACATCAAACGAATGGATAACAACTGTCATATTCCTGACTTGGTACAGGCATTTTCTAATGTAGAAAATGGTGGATTGAACCTTGTTTTATAGCTAGCTAAACATCTCACTTGTATGACAGTCGCATCAAATTCCATTACATTGTCAACGATGTATGAACAAAACAAACATACTCAAAGAGTGAAAATGTCAAAAATAGGGGTTTATGCCACTTTTAACTAAAATATAAAGGCACAGAACCAGGACATAGGAGCACAGAACCAGGACCGTTTTTCTTATCACCAGCACATCGTCAGGACAATTCCGTTTAACGAACTTGCACGACTTTTGCAATATAATATTGTTGTAATATACTTTGCATGGTACTTATGACGCATCAGAGAAAAATCAAGCAACAAAACAGTCGTTTTATTGCCGTTCTGATACAATGTAAACAAACCCACCAGCACAGAATCAGGACCCACCAGCACCCGTCAGGACCGAATCACCAGCACAGTACGTTCTCTCGCAGGACAACCATACCCACCGTGATTATACTACCGATGATATAATAGTTCAAGAATTTAATTTTATCTTTTTTCCTTAAACAGTGACTTATACATTTTGTACCTACTATATAATTCATGTTATTTATGAAGTCCACAATATTAACATCAAGCCCGATTTTATGGAAAATGTTAAAAATAGTATATTTTCAAAAATCTCTAACAAATTTTTTAATAAATTGTGCATCAAGTTTGAAAAAGAAATACGTGCTCTTATGCTGCCGTTACCAGCTTTCAATGATTTAAAGTTGGTTGAAGTCTTTTCAAAAAGAAAATGATTTCATTGATTAAAATTTTAAAATCAGGATTGTTTTACCAGCAAATAATTTAGAAAATTCATGTTATGTAGGAATTTACACATTTTATACAGTTGGTTTTCTCGCCGGGCCTTTTATAGCTGGTAAGGGTTTTGCTCATTGTTGATTGCATATAGAAATTATTAATTGGTCTTTTACGGCCGCATATTCTACTTTATTATGAAAATGAGAACAGTGGTATGGTATTGTTTTGTGTTTGCTATCGGAATATAATTGAGAAAGGACATGGGGAATGTGTCAAAGCGACAACAATTCGACCACAGAGTAGACAACAGGAAACATATTTTACGAGCTATCTTTTCATCTGATATTTTTTCACAAACTCAAGCTTCGAAAAAGGGTCGGCAATCAAATCTTTTTTATAATGTTTGAAATTATAGAATTTGGCAAAGTATGGAAAACTCTTTACACGGTCATCGCGATGTAAAAATCATTATTTCAGCTATGTTTTGTGGCGCTCTGCGAAGATGAAAGAGGTCTGCTTTACACACAAAAAATAAAATAATCTGCACCCAGCAGATTGATTAGTTATATTTTTTTCTCGAAAGAGTTGATAGTATCTGTAAATTAATACCTTGGAGCTTGTTGCCGCATGTTTATGTGCCATTCATCATATGTGTCGGACAACTTCTCTCCCTCTCCCTCTCGTTTGTTCTTTCTCAAATTATGATAAAAAAATGTTTCTATTTCAAT
Organism: Mytilus trossulus; assembly: GCF_036588685.1. Classification (NCBI taxonomy): domain Eukaryota; kingdom Metazoa; phylum Mollusca; class Bivalvia; order Mytilida; family Mytilidae; genus Mytilus; species Mytilus trossulus. The sequence continues at coordinate 47,123,224 of NC_086383.1, forward strand.
TTTAAAACTAGTTTCATCACATGCCTATGTACCAGGCAATTCTGTTGGAGATTCGAGAAAATAAACTTCATTCTGCTACACTACTTCTAAATGTAATAACCTTATTTTTCATTCACACATTGCTAGGTGGATGACTAGGAATTGTTCTACTCACAGTTGTTAAAAAAAATGATTGTTACCTATACTGACACGCTTATGACATACGAGTATTTCTCTGATAAAACTTTTTTTTAAATGATTGCACGTTTTTTACTGAAAGGTTCACGACCAAGGAGTACTTTTTCTCATAAGATTTTCTGAGAATATTCATTCATTTGTATAGCTTCGAATCTTTTAATAGCATCGCTATGACTTTGCAAATACTATCTGCCTAAGGAGGAAAATTGAGATCTCACTTTTGATCGCATTTTCTTTTTCAATGCATCTTTTATAAAGTGGGAATGTGGTCATAAGTAAGTTGTCTCTTTGTTATAGCTCCGGGGTCTTGCCTTTATGAAGTATCCGAGTTAAATATTTCGACATCTCGTATCCTTGAAACAATGCAGATCTTTATTTTAATGCGTATTAAACGAGAACTTTATTTTATATATATATCAGACCATTTCATGAATAATGTTATGCCAAATATGCAAGAAAAGTCGTATCAGTTTAACGTTATTATAACGCGAACGTCAAATTACGGTTAAACCGTAATACGGGGACATGTCATTGGACATCTTAGATCGTTTCGGATTTTCTACTTGCAATTCAAACAAAAGTATATATCATATCAATTTAAAGAAAATTAAATGTATTTTCCGTTCATATCAGTTTACATGTGTTACAAACTTGCGATACAGTAGAATTTCGTTTGATAAAAAGCCTCTGAATTATTCTTTGTGTTATTTTGTACATCGGGACATTTTATTGGACACGGGAAAAATGACGATGTTTTTAAAATCAGACCGCAGTTAGATAATGGTGACTGCAGAAAGCTTCTTCAGAACATGTATATTTTATCTGATATCATTAAAATCTATTTTCGTCCGTTATATCCTATGAAAATTAAGGCAGAAATTTTTTTTGCGGGTTGAGCAGCTAATTGGGACATTTTTTTCTCTTTTTTATTTAAACACTTCTGACGATCTTCCTACCCTTACAGTTAAAAACGTCTGCTACTTCGTTTAACTTTAAATGTATACAATACAGTTGTAAAATTTTAAACCATTCTTCTTACTTCTGAATCTGCACTGGGATTTCAAAGACGCGCATAAAACAAAATTGTAACAGCGGGACACCCTTGAAATGACGTTATAGGCATCGAAATGAGCAAAGTTTTTCATTAAAAAATAGACAAATCACAAATAATCTATGTTATTGATTTCTATGGTTTATTTCCCTTCGAATGATATGCATAACATGGATATTTATTGTATAGGATAAGTGCTTGAATTTGAATAACCCGCCTTCAAACCCGTATTTCGAAAGTGACACCAATATCGTGCGCAACGTCGTAGCGAACACACTTGACGTTATCATATACGGAAGCGAACAGAGCGTAGCGAAATGCACGACACGTTCAGCGAAGAGAGTGTAGTTATTGTACACTAGAGCGAACAGTGGGAAGTATGTGTGCTAGGAAACGAACCCGTGCATTAATTATTGAATGTTACACTATACTAGTCGTGAACTATATTTATAGATTAAAAATGCCTTCTATCATACATACTCCATTTAGATCCAAGTAATACTGGGCATCCTCCGTGTTCTAGTCGTGGGTCTATTTCTCCATTTGGAAGAAGATTATACCAAAATGCAGCAGCTCCCTTGATTAAAACACAATAAAGCACAAAAATATACCTTCTTTTTTAAAAATCTTTTCAGGGTATATAATTTAATAAAAAATTAGAAGTAATACAGTTACATATCAAAATTTAATAATTCTGTCACATACAGTTTACAGTTCTAGAGTAGATCTGATATATGTTTTGTAAGATTAGTCGTATGAAACCGTTACGAGTTTCTAGTGATCATAATGTTAAACAAATATTTGGACCAAATTAAATGCAAGCATATTCGATTTAATATATGCCAATATTTTGATATCATATTTCAACCTTCATCTGAATTTTTTAAACTTTAAAAATTAAAATTTGCAATCTTAACGAAACGTATCATTTGTATGGACAATTTAAATAACCGTTTAACTAAAATGTTTAAAAGTAATATTTTGAGCCCAAACGGTTTCGGGACCCCTATTTTTTTTTACCACCAATTTGATTCACTCTTTGTAAAGATTTAAATAAAAAAAAAATACGGCACTTCTGACAGAAACTTGGAATAGGTCTGTGAAGTCTTTTAAGCACCCTCTTTTTTACACAAACCCTTTAGTATAAACGACCAATAAAATGTATTCAGTGATTGTTGATTATAAATTTTTGGCAACTTTATTGCTTTCGTGCCGAAGTTAACCAATGGTTGATAGAAAAAATAATCAACACACTCTCGTTGATGATAAGGCGAAGTCGTGTAAAATTAGTGAGATGATATAGAGGTTTTTTTGTAAATTTATCCATTTCAAAACAGTTTTTTTCCAAATACTAGTACATTGAAAAAATTCTCATTATAGGTAAATATTTTCTTTCTTACAAGTTTGCTAACTCTCCACTTCATAACGATGTCCCCTTTGCACTGCGATTGTTAAATTTTTATAGAGATTTGGCTTATATGACGCTTTTACCAGAAGCAAATATTTATCACATTATTAAAATCATTTTTCACTTGTGATGCAATGACTGATACTCTATTATGCATTTTTTTTCGCGTTTTAAGATTCGACCTAAACAACTTTGAAATAAAATGAGAATACCTATTCATGTGATATCACTCGAAAATGAGAATACCTATTCATGTGATATCACTCGAAAATGAGAATACCTATTCATGTGATATCACTCGAAAATGATAATACCTATTCATGTGATATCACTCGAAAATGATAATACTTATTCATGTGATATCACTCGAAATTAAGAATACTTATTCATTTGATATGATTAACTTAAAGGTTATTCCTGGCCTTTCGATTGTACAATATACTTAGTTCTAGTATTCTAAACAAACACATAACGTTCTGCTACTGATTAACTCGTAATTCAAAACGATGTGGGATTTTTTTTTTTAAATTGCATTTTTTAACTTTCCTGTAATCCACTCATCTATAAACCATATACCAGCAATCATTGCTTACCTAAACCCCTAATCACCTTGCTGAAACGTTAAATCTTGACACACATTAGGTCATTTATAGCTTAATTACTGTTCGGTGTGAGCCAAATCTCCATATTGAGACCGTACTTTGACCTAAAACGCTTTTTCTTTTACGAATTGTGACCTGGATGGAGAGTTGTCTCATTGACACTCATACCCCATTTTCTTATATCTATGAAATGCGTTGCTTTTTATATACTTCGTACAAGAGAAAATATTGGAATATTTTACATGCTTAAAAGTTTTTCTCTCAATCATATAGATCTAGACCGAATGTGGTATATATTCAGTTTGCGTCAATGTTTCAATTCAAACATATAATTTACTGTGTCTGTTTCAAAAGCATTCTTTGTGTAGTTCTGGTTGCGCGAAACATTTTTTTTATACAATATATAAGGTATGAAATGGTACTTTTTCAACAGGGATTCTTGTGTTGAGTTCGGGGAAAATGGTAGCTCCTCCTTCTCTTACGTCATTCATCTGAAAGATAAAAAAAACCCGTTTAGGTCAAGTTGACAATCGTTACAGGTAAAACTGTTCATCATTTATTATTGTTGCTTCGTACACTAGATATTTGAAAAAGATACAAGGGACACCAAAATAAGTTGCAAATAGACGTTTAATTGTTTAACGCATTAAGGAGTGGTCCAATTGTTTCAGGGGACAACTTCTTAAAGTGTCAACCAATTTACGTGTATGACTCTTTAAAGAGTCAGCCAATTGTTTTAGGGTATATCTTTTCAATGAGCTAGCGAATTGTTCAAGAGTATCCTCCATCGTTTAATGAATATTTTCAATTCTATTCCTCGACGTAGACGCAGTCATGGTTATCGTCATTATATATCACCTTCTCTGCATGATGTCGCTATTAATGACTTGCTGTCATTTATACAAAAACCGTTAGGTATTCATTACATTCGCACGAAATTTTATTCCTTACCCCTTTCAAAACTTCATTCTCTATTCAAAATTAGGTTTGTGACTTGTAATATTCGAAATGATAGCTATGCGTTTGTATTGGTTTGAATGAGGGTTTGTAACAATGGTTTACATAACTAGGATAAAACCCCACTGAAATGAATTTTTGGGAGTTAGACCTATATGGAAATTGCTATGGTTCGTAGTTGCTGTTAAGAAAAACAATACGCATACAACCTACATTCATTCGGCAAGGCTCGCCAGCTCCGTACGGCAAAGTTTGCCACCGGACATGGCTCAAATGAAAGGGCATAACTAGGAAAAAGCCCCACTGAAATGATTTTTTGGGAGTTAGGCCGATGCCGATTTGATAATTGCTGTGGTTCAAAGTTGTTGTTAACAAAAAAAACATATACAACCTACTAACATTCGGTAAGAATCGCCAGTTCCGTACGGCAAAGTTCGACACTGGAGATGGCTCAAATGAAAGGGTATAACTTGAGGAAGGCCCCACTGAAATGATGTTTTTGGAGTAAGACCCACTTGGGAATTGCTGTGGTGCATAGTTGCTGTTAAGAAAAACAAAAGTACGTATGCAACCTACATTCTTTCGTTCAATCTCGCCTGCTACGTACGGCAAAGTTCGCCACTGGTCATGGCTTAGATGAAAAGGTATAACTGGGGAAGGTCCAACTGAATTATTTTTTTGGGAGTTAGGCCCATTTTGGAATCGCTGTGGTTCATAGTTGCTGTTAAGAATTAGAAATACGCATACAACCTACATTATTTTTGTTAGACTCGCAAACTCCGTACGGCAAAGTTCGCCACCGGGTATGGCTCAAATGATAGGTATAACTAGGGGAAGGTCCCACTGAATTGAATTTTTGGGAGTTAGGCCCATTTGTGAATTGATGTGGTTCATTGTTGCTGTTAAGAAAAAAATACGTATACAACCTACAGTATATAGGTAAGACTTGCTTGCTCTGTACATCAAAGTTCGCCACCGGACATGGCTCAAATGAAAGGTATAACTGGGCAAAGGCCCAACTAAAATGATGTTTTTAGAGGATGACCCATTTGGGAATTGCTGTGGTTCACAGTTCCTGTTAAGAAAAAAACGTTAACAACATACATTCTTTTGTTAAGATTCCCCAGGTCCATACGGCAAAGTTCGCCACCGTATATGGCTGAAATGAAAAGGTATAAATGGACGAACAAAATGATTTGTTTGGAGTTACACCCATTTGTGAATTGCTGTAGTTCATAGTTGCTGTTCAGTTAGAAAAAAACCGAACAGAACCTACAATATTTCGGTAAAACTCGCTAGCTCTGTACGGCAAAGTTTGCCACCGAATATCGCTCAAATGAAAGGTATAATTGGGGAAAGGCCCCACTGAAATGATGTTTTTGGAGTGTGACTCATTTGGGAATTGCTGTGGTTCAAGGTTGCTGATAATAAAGAAAAAAACCCGTATACATCCTAAAATATTTCGGTAAAACTCGCATGCTCCGTACGGCATGGTTCAAATGAAAGTATATAACTTGGGGAAGGCCCAATTGAAATTATTTGTTTGGAGTGAGACCCATTTGGGATTTGCTGTTGTTCATTGTTGCTGTTAAGAATGAAAAAAACCCGTATACAACCTACATTATCTCGGTATAACTCGCCAGCTCCGTATGGCAAAGTTCGCCACCGGACATGGCTCAAACGAAAGGGTATAATTGGGGAAAGACCCCACTGAAATGATTTGTTTGGAATGAGACACATTTGGGTATTGATGTGGTTTATTGTTCAAGTAAGAAAAAACCCGTATGTAACCTACAATATTTAGGTAAAACTCGCTAGCCTCGTACGGCAAAGTTCGCCACCGGATATGGCTCAAATGTAAGGGTATAGCTGTGGGATGGTCCCACTGAAATGATTTTTCAAACTTTGACCCATGGTTCATTGTTGCTCTTAAGAAAAAAAATGATTTACCACCTACATTCTCTCGTTAATACTTGCCAGCTCTGTACGGCAAAGTTCGCCTCTGGTCTTGGTTTAAATGAAAGGTTATAGCTGGGGGATGGTCCCACTGAAATAATTTTTTGGGAGTTAGGTCCATTTAAGAATTGCTGTGGTTCATAGTTGCTGTTAAGAAAAATGCATATAGAACCTACAGTTGTTCGGTCAGACTCGCCAGGTTCTTACGGCAAAGATCGCCATTGGAAATGACTCCAATGAAAAGATATAACTGAGGGAAGGTCCCACTGAAATGATTTTTTGGTCGTGAGGCCAATATGGGAATTGCTGTGGTTCATAGTTGCTGTTAAGAAGAAAAAAATACGTCTACAACCTACAATATTTCGGTAAAACTCGCAAGGTGCGTACAGCAAAGTTTGCAAGCGTATATGGCATAAATGAAAGTTAAAACTGGAGGAGGACCAACTGAAATGATTTTTTACAACCTAAAATATTTCGGTAAAACTCGCAAGCTGCGTACAACAAAGTTCGCTAGCGTAGAAAAAAAGATGCGTATACAACCTAAAATATTTCGTATAGACTCGTCAGCTCCGTACGGCAAAATTTGCCACCCCACATGGCTCAAATAAAAGGGTATAACTGGGGGAAGGCCCCACTGAAATCTAATGATATTTTGGTGTAAGACCCATTCGGGAATTGCTGTGGTTCATAGTTGCTGTTAAGAAGAAAAAAGTTACGTTTACAACCTACATTATTTCGATGAGGCTCACCAACTCCGTACGGCAAAGGTTGTTTGTGGTCATGGCTTAAATGAAAGGGTATAACTGGGGGAAGGTCCCAAGTAAATGATTTTTGGGGGGTTAGGGCCATTTAGAAGTTAATGTGGTTCATAGATGCTGTTTAGAAAGAAAAAAACCCGTATACAACCTCCAATATTTCGGACAAACTCGCAAGCTCCGTACGGCAAAGTTCGCCATCGTACATGGTTCAAATAAAAAGGATTGAACTGTGAGAAGGCCCCAGTGAGGTAATGTTTTGGGAGTTATGCCTATTTTGGAATTGCTGTGGTCCATAGTTGCTGTATATACGTATACAACCTACATTATTTCGTTAAAACTCGCCAGCTCCGTACGGCAAAGTTAGCAACTGATCATGGCTTTAACGAAAATTTATAAATGGGCGAAGGTCACCCTAAAATATTTTTTTGGGATTTAGGCCCATTTGGGAATTGCTGTGGTTCATAGTGGCTTTTAAGAAAAAAATAATACGTATACAAACCACAATATTTCTGATAGACTCGCCAGCTCCGTACGGCAAAGAACGGCAGCAGACATGGCTCAAATGAAAGGAATAACTGGGAGAAGACCAAACTAAAAATGTTTTTTTTTAATTGAGGCCCATTTGGGAATTGCTGTGGTTCATAGTGGCTATTCAGAAAAAAATAAATATACAACCTTCAATATTTTGGATACACTCTTCAGTTCCGTACGGCAAAGCTCGCCACCAGACACGACTCAAAGGATATAGCTGGATAAAGGCCCCACTGAAAGGATTTTTTTGGAGTTAGACCCATTTGGGACTTTCTGTGGTTCATAGTTGCTGTTAAGAAAAAAAATTACGTACGCAATCTACAATAATTCGAATACACTCTCCAGCTTCGCACGGCAAAATTCACCACTGTACATGCCACAAATGAAAGGGTATAACTGGGTGAAAGCCCCACTGAAATGATTTTTTTGGAGTTAGACCCATTTGGAACTTTCTGTGCTTCATATTTGCTGTTAAGAAAAAAAGATAGGTATACAACCTACATTGTTTCGTTGAGACTCCCCAGCTCCGTACGGTGAAGTTAGCAACTGGTCATGGCTTAAATAAAAGGGTATACATGTAACTGGGTGCAGGCCCCAATAAAATGATTTTTTTTTGTTAGGCCCATTTGGGAATTGCTGTGGTTCAAAGTTGCTGTTAAGACACAAAAATACGTATACAACCTAAAATATTTCGGATAGACTCGCCAGCTTCGTACGGCAAAATTAACCAACGGACATGGCTCAAATGAAAAGGAATAACTGGGATGAGGCCCCACTGAAATGCTTTGTTTTGAGTTAGACCCGTTTGAGAAATTCTGTGCTGCATAGTTGTTGTTAAGAAAAACTCGCTATATCTGTACGGCAAAGTTCGTAACTGATCTGACATTGCTTGAATGAAAGGGTATAACTGAGGTTAATTTCCCACTGAAACTATTTTTTGGGAGTTAGACCCATTTGCTGTGGTTCATAGTTGCTGGTAAGAAAAGAAGTACGTATATAACCTACAATATTTCGGATAGACTCGCCAGCTCAGTAGGGCAAAGTTCGCCATCGGACATGGCTCAAATGAAAGGGTATAACTGGATGAAAACCCCACTGAAATGATTTGTTTGGAGTTACACCGATTTGGGAATTGCTGTATTTCAAAGTTGGTGTTAAGAAACAAAAATACGTATACAACATACAATATTTCGGAGAGACTCGCCAGCTCCTTAGGCAAAGTTCGCCACCGGACATGGCTCAAATAAAAGGTATAACTAGGGGAAGTCCCAACTGAAATGATTTTTTTGGATATAGGTCCATTTGGGAATTGCTAACGTTCATAGTTAGTGTTAAGAAAAAAATATTTTTACAACCTACATTATTTCGTTCAGACTTGCAAGCTCCGTACAGCAAAGTTCGTAACTGATCATTGCTTAAATGAAAGGGTATAACTGGGCGAAAGTCCTACTGAAATGATTTTTTGGGAGTTAGGCCCATTTGGGAATTGCTGTGGTTCGTAGTTGTTATTAAGAAAAATAATACGTATACAACCTACAATATTTCTGATAGAATCTTCAGCTCCGTACGGCGAATCTCGCCACCAGACATGGATCAAATGAAAGGGTATAACTGTATGAAGGTCCCACTGAAATGATTTGTTTGGAGTTAGGCCCATTTGGGAATTGCTGTGGTTCATAGTTGCTGTTCAGAAAAGAATAATACGTATACAACCCAAAATATTTCGGATAGACTCGCCAGCTCCGTACGGCAAAGATCGCCACTAGACATGGCTCAAATGAAAGATATAACTGGGAGAAGACCCAACTGAAATGATCGTTTTGGAATTGCTGTGGTTCATAGTTGCTGTAAAATAAAAATACGTATACAACCTACATTAAACCGATAAGACTCACCAGCTCCATACGACAAATTTGCCAAAGTACAGTGCTCAAATGAAAGGGTATAACTATGGGATGGCCCAACTGAAATGATGTTTTTGGAATTAGACCCATTTGGGAATTGCAGTGGTTTATAGTTGCTGTTAAGAAGAAAAAAGTTACGTATACAACCTACAATATTTCGGATAGAGTCGCCAGCTCCGTACGACAAAGTTCGCCAGCGTACATGGTTCAAATGAAAGGGTATAATATATTGAATACAACACGCTATTAATTTCTTGCGTCCGAAGCGCCTTTCTGGATTTACCTTCATCAGGAACGCTCAAAGCCAAACATTTGAAATCCGAAGATGTATAAGTACCGAAACCGTTGAAGAGCTGTATGTCAAAAAATACCTAAAATAAATAGCCAAATTCATCTAAAGCCAACTTTGCCTGAGGGAGTATAACTGTGGAAAGGCCCCAGTTAAGTGATTTTTTGGGAGTTAGTCCTATTTAGTAATTGCTGTGGTTCATAGTTGCTGTTAAGAAAAAAAAAATACGTATGCAACCTACAATATTTCGGATAGACTCGCCAGCTCCGTACTCAAAAGTTCGCTACCGGACATTGCTCACATGAAAAGGTATAACTAGGAGAAAGCCCCACTAAAATTATTTTCTGGGAGTAAGTCCCATTTGGGAATTGCTGTGGTTCATAGTTGCTGTTAAGAAATAAAAATACGTATACAACTTTTTTTTATTTCGTTAAAACTCGCAAGCGCCGTACAGCAAACTGTGCAACTGGGCATGACTCAAATGAAAGGGTATAACTGAGAGATGGCCCTACTGAAATGATTTTTTTGGGTAAGGTCCATTTGGCAATTGCTGTGGTTTATAGTTGCTGTTAAAAAATAAAAAAAAGCGTATACAAACTTCAATATTTCGGTAAGAATCGCCTCTTAACAAGGCTCAAACAAAAGGATATAACTAGGAGATGGCCCCACTCAAATGATTTTTTTTCGAAGTTAGGTCCATTTTGAAATTGCTGTGGATCGCTGTTAAGAAATAGAAATACGTATCAACCCTACATTATTTCGATAAGACTCGCTAGCTCTATACGACAAAGTTCGCCACCTGACATGGCTCAAATGAAATGTATAACTGGGGGAAGGTACATAAAGGCAACAGTAGTATTCCGCTGTTCAAAACTCATATATCCATGGGAAAAAAAATCGGGGTAACAAACTAAAACCGAGGGAAACATTAAATATAAGAGGAGAACAACGACACAACACTGAAATGTAACACACACAGAAACGGACCAAGCATCAGACAAAATCCCACGAGAATAACAAATATAACATCAAAACCAAATTCATGAATTTGGGATAGACAAGTACCGTGACACGTCTTATCGCAATTTGAATTTACACTAAAAATATAAGAGAAACAAACGCGGCAACGTTAAAATGTAACACACACAGAAACGAACAATAATATAACAATGACCATCTTCCTGACTTGGTACAGGACAAAATGGTGGGTTGAACCTGGTTTTATGGCATGCCAAACCTCGCACTTTAATGGCAATGTCAAATATAACATTGAAATGACAATATAATATAACAGGACTACAATACAAATAAAAAGGAGAACATATAAGACAAAGAAACACATGGTTAATAGACAACAAAAAGCATCAGGTTTAAAATTTAATACGCCAAAAACGAGCCTCGTCCACACAAGACAAGACGACACAAAACGCCCAGATATAAAATATCGAAAGTGCAAAAAAGTACAAAGATCAAAAGTTGAAAAAGGTTGTGTCAAATACGGCTATGTTTTTATGCATGGGATAAGAACATCCTTATTATGTAGAACAATTAAAGCTATTGCAAACAGTTTTTATCAAATGAATATAAAACAGATATACATAATGAAACTGAAGAATTAACTAATTACAGAAAACTAAACCCGAATACATAATGCTAAGACCAACACAGAATAGACACACCCGACACAGTCCAGGCCTCAACGCAATATCATAAAAATGACGTCACATACGATGGCGAAAAGGCACAACAAATACGTCACATTTAAATATATGAAATTTCTGAAACAGTGCAAAAATGACGTCACAGATGAAAAACTAAAATTCAAAAGTAAGATGGAATTAGGATATATTTAAGATTATATTAGAACTAAATACTGATATTACATTTTTACACAATGCATATTGCAATACTTATTAATAGCAATTAACTATCATATATGTATGTCCAGTTTGTTATGAATCCAACTTCAAACGAAAATTATCGTACAGATTACGTTGAAGATCGTTGAACAAAATTAAATTTAATAAATGAAGCGGTGATTAATTTTTCTTTCCATAAAACATAAATGTAGAAAAAAAGACGTCAACACATTTGACAAAATCCGATGAGAATAACAAAATATAACATTAAACATTTGAACTAAATACATGAATTTGGGATAGACAAGTACCGTAACACGTCTTATAGTAATCCGAATTCACATTCAGCAAAACAGTCACAATCGGGAATAAGTCACGTTTGGTATTTAAAAGATTAGACGACATAATGACAAACCACAATCTATCATGTGGTAAAAATGTCCTTAGCTAGTTTGGTTAAAGATACATCGTATTAATTCACCAATTCGTGATGGTGTCCAAAAAATTTACGGAGTGTCAATGTTAATCTGTCCTCATAACTTTGTTGGAGCAGTTTCTGCATAAGGAGCACACTCCTGTTTATGAAGTCCGTATAGTGTGAACAAGCACGTGAACAACGTATCAATTGTGATATGTAAACACCAGACGAAGGGCAGAGGTTATGTTACTGCTGAGAAATGAGAAATTGATAATTGGGAAGTTGAAATCGTCCCGTTTATCATAGATTTTCGGGGGAAGGTACAATTGAAATGATCTTTTGGGAGATAGGCCCATTTAAGAATTTTGGTGGTTCAAAGTTGCTGTTAAGAAAGACAAAAAACACGTATACAAGCTACACCACTTAGGTAAGACTTGCCACTTTCATACTGCAAAGTTCGCCACTGGACATGGCTCAAATGAAAGGGTATATCTGGGGACAGGCCCCACTGAAATGATCTTTTGGAAGTAAGGGCCATCTGGGAATTGCTGAGGTTCATAGTTGCTGTTAAGAAAAAAAAAATACGTATACAACCTAAACTACTTCGGAAAGAATCGCCAGCTAATTATGGCAAAGTTCGGCTCTAGACATGGCTAAAATGAAAGGGTGTAACTGGGGAAAGGCCCTACTGAAATGATTTTTTGGGAGTAAGGCCCATTTATAATTGCTGTGGTTCATAGTTGCTGTTTAGACAAAAACAAATACGTATTCAACGTACATTATTTCGGTAAGACTCGCAATCTCGGTACGGCAAAGTTCGCCACTACATGTGGTTCATAGTTGCTGTTAAGAAACAAAATTAAGTATACAACCTTTATTATTTCGGTAAGACTCGCCAGCTCTGTACAGCAAAGTTCGCCACCGGACATGGCACAACTGAAAGGGTATAACTAGGGGAAGGCCCCACTGAAATGATGTTTTTGGAGTTTGACTCATTTGGAAATTACGTGGGTTCATAGTTGCTGTTAAGAAAAAAAAAGACGTTTACAACCTACATTATTTCGGTAAGACTCGCCAGCTCCGTACGGCAAAGCTAGCCACTGGTCATGGCTTAAACGAAAGAGTATAACTGGGGGAAGGTCCCACTGAAATGATTTTTTGGGAGTTAGGCCCATTTAGAAATTGCTGTGGTTCATAGTTGCTGTTTAGAAAGAAAAATATACGTATACAAGCTACAACTTCGGATAGACTCGCCAGCTCCGTACGGCAAAATATGCCACCGGACACGGCTCAAATAAAAGAGTATAACTAGGGGAAGGAATCAATGAAATTTCTTTTCTTTTTGGAGTAAGGCCCATGTGGGAACATCTGTGAGTCACAGTTGTTGTTAAGAAATAAAAATACGTATACAACCTACATTATTTCGGTAAGACTCGCCAGCATGGTACGGCAAAGTTCGTCACTGGACACGGCTCAAATGAAAGGGTATAACTGAGGAAAGGCCCAACTGAAATGATTTTTTGGGAGGTAAGACGATTTGGGCATTGCTGTGGGGTATAGTTGCTTTTGTGAAAACAAAAAACGTATACAACCTACAATATTTAGGTAAGGACTCGCCACCTTTGTACGGCAAAGTTCGCTACTGGACATGGCTCAAATGAAAGGGTATAACTAGAAGAAGGCCCCACTGAAATGATTTTTTTGAAAATAAGCCGATTTGGGAATTGCTATGGTTCATAGTTGCTGTTAAGAAAAAAAAATGTTTGCTGGATAATCATAGATCTTTTCAATATTCTTTAGAATTTCAACCAAAGATGAAGAACTGGATCTTCAATCTCTGTATTGGATACGTAAACTACATACATCCTTACACACAACGGTATATTGATGGGTCTTCAAAAAAATGAGAGGAATAAATCCTACCTTGTTAAGAATCCCTCTGATTCAATGCAAACAAAACATTTTCTGAAACTGACATTATCAAGATGCTTGATTCTTGATTGACAACATATTGGTATGTGTGGAGGACATGTTTTTCGACAGACTGTCGGCATTTTAATGGGAACCAGTTATACCCCTCTTTTTCTGACTTGTTTCTTTATCATTATGAAGCTGACTATATAATACTTCTTAGGAAGGAAGTGCGAAATATCCTTTAACTTTACTATACGCTATATAGATGATGTTCTCTCACTTAATAATTCAAAATTAGGTAGATATGTTGAATGCATATATCCCATAGAACTAGAGATAAATTATATAACAGATACAGTTAAGTCTGCTTCATATCTTGAACTACATAAAAAAAAATGACAATGAGGGTCGGTTAAAAATAAAACTTAACGACAAAAGGGAAGATTTCAGCTTCACAATTGTAAACTTTCCATTTCTGTGTAGCAACATTCCAACAGCACCTGCATACGGAGTATATATCTCCCAATTAATACGATATTCCCGGGCTAGAAATTCCTATCATGATTTCCTCTAAAGAGGATTGATACTTACAAGGAAACTATTAAACCAAGAGTCCCAAATGGTGAAGTAAAAAGCATGCCATCGTAAATTTTACGGACGCCATCACGAGTTGGTTGACTGTTATTGAATAACCATTTCACAGATGATATCGTATATTTCCTTGTTTGTTACATTGATGATGTACTTCCGTATATAAGTTTTTATTCCTGACGCTTTCTAGAATAAAGATACACGGAATTTTTACGCTGTACGTCTGCTTATTATTTAAAAACCCATATTATATCATTTGAAACAATTGTATGAACCATTTATATAGATACAGTCTCAAAATATAAATTGTATTTGTACAGAGATTGAAACTGGATAGAAATAATTTGTAAAGGAGGATACAACTTGGTTTTATTGGTATCTAAACATATGACAGTTTGTTATAGTTTCATTATATTGACAAAATAAGATGAGCAAACCAAAAAGATATGATAGGTTAATATTTCAGTGCATGCAGTCAATACAAAAACTTGATAAAACCAACACAAATGGATAAAGTTGTACTTAAAACTTTAAACTAGAGGCTCTAAAGGGCCTGTGTCGCTCACCTTAGTCTATGTGAATATTAAAGGAAGCAGATGGATTCATAACAAAATTGTGTTTTGGTGATGGTGATGTGTTTGTAAATCTTACTTTACTGAACATTATTGCTGTTTCAAGTTTATCTCTATCTATAATTATATTCAAGATAATTACCAAGAACAGCAAAATTTCCTTAAAACTAACAATGCAGGGTCAGCAACCTAACAACGGGTTGTCCTGTTCATCTGAAAATTTCAGAGCAGATAAATGTTAACCTGATCAACAATTATACCATGACAGATTTGCTCTAAATGTTGTGTTTTTTTAGTTAGAAGCCAAAAACTGCATTTTACCCCTATGTTCTATTTTTAGTCATGGCGGCCATCTTAGTTGGATGGCCGGGTCACCAGACTCATTTTTAACTACATACCCATTAGATGATTTTGGCCAAGTTTGGATTAATTTGGCCAAGTAGTTTCAGAGAAGAAGAGTTTTGTAAAAGATAACTAAGATTTACGAAAAATTAGTAAAAAATTTACTATAAAGGGCAATAACTCCTAAAGGGGTCAACTGACCATTTCGGTCATGTTGACTTATTTGTAAATCTTACTTTGCTGAACATTAGTGCTGTTTACAGTTTTTCTCTATCTATAATAATATTCAAGATAATAACCAAAAACCGTAAAATTTCCTTAAAATTACCAATTCAGGGGCAGCAACCCAACAACAGGTTGTCCAATTCATCTGAAAATTTCAGGGCAGATAGATCTGAACTTGTTTAACAATTTTACTCCATGTCAGAATTGCTCTAAATGCTTTGGTTTTTGAGTTATAAGCCAAAAACTGCATTTTACCCCTATGTTCTATTTTCAGCCATGGCGGCCATCTTGGATAGTTGGCCGGGTCACCAAGCACGTGTTTTAAACTAGATACCCCAATGATGATTGTGGCCAAGTTTGGATAAATTTGGCCAAGTAGTTTCAGAGGAGAAGATTTTTGTAAAAGTTAACGACGGACGACGGACGACGGACGCCAAGTGATGAGAAAAGCTCACCTGGCCCGAACCATAAAAAGTAAATTTGTACAACCCATCAATCTACTAAATAATTGATTTGTTCGATTTTACTGTCCAGCAGCAAATATCCTCACCACTTATTGTTTTCTTAATATTGTAGTGTATGTCGCTCTCTTTTAATTGCATGCATTCGTTAACATTGTGGATGAGATAATTGAACAATGTTCTCTAAGACTAAATATTATCACGTGCACCTTTAACGAATTTAATCTAAAGACGACAAAGCCAATCTGAGAAAAGCTCATGTTTAGGAAATGCCAAATGATTTTTGAAAGTGTAATCACAGTTTTTTCTGTGAAATCCTGAATTAACAGAGAGTTGATAAATGCTATGTGCTACTTACATAAAGTATCCATGTTGCAATTCTATCTCCGGATCCTCGAACACTTTCATGATCTTCGTCCTGCGGTGGACCCCATATGGGATTGTACTGAAACGTTTACGAATTTGCATACTTAAATTATACATTAATCGCTTTACTATATACACGTTGACAATCAATTCTCAGTTATTCTTTTAATTTTGTATTCATTAATCCAGATATGGTGCGTTCCAATGACCATACTTAATAAATGCACCAGACTTAGAAAAAAGTAAAATCACAAAAATACTGAAAATAGTTTATATTGCCTCAAGGGGTAAATATCATTGTCATAAACAAATTTAATTGTTATACAAATACTAGTAAGACGCGAACGACACCCTCAGTCGTAAAAGTTACATTAGAACAGTGATTTTATGCTTTTTCGAATAACTCACCAAATTGTCTATGTGTACATTGAAGAATCCACCTATTCCATAGTTGACAACCTGAGATAGATAATAGTTTCATGTGGAATAATCACAGTAATCAACAGTACATATCGAGATGACACCAAACTGTATTATATATTTAGAAGTATATGCAAGTACAGAGGGAGGGTCGATTTTCACTGAACTTGAATGCTATAACCAAGAGTCTTTGGATCTTAACTTACATTCACAGTATAAAAGTCAAATGTACAAGCTTGTATCAAGATGCAGGCTTAATCTACACAGACAACTTATCTTTAAACGACATTTTAACCTTGATTTTGATTTCTTTTAGTGTTTTTAACCCCAAGAAAATAGATTTTTTTCACCAAAACAAAAATTCCGTTTGATGTAGACCATTTAACATTCATCATTAAATTTTGGTTCGTGACATCTGTAAACTCATTGTTATTCGTGATATAACAAACTTTGAGGATTGGTCAAAGCAAACCAAGAAATTATGAATTCAACGATGAACAATCACGAAAAATGCGAAATAAGTCGAATGTTGTTTTTTTTCCAAATTATCTTGTGCTATTATTATATAGTGTTGATTCGGGATAAACTTGGTACATTGTGCATCATAAAACGTGTTGTTGAAAAAGAGCAGTAAAGTATTTTGATAATATTTATTCATTTACTAGCATTCAACTTTCATTCATCCAAACATTTGCACACATACACGAACCACGAATTTGTTTAGATAAATATTTCTGAATATCTAAATTATATATTTTTATCAAATATAATTGTATTCGTATTCATATTTCTATGAACATTCAAACACTTAAAAATGCGTTTTGTTTCATTAACATCATGGTACATACTAGCACCTACATATCAAAAGTTACTTTAGGTTACTTATAGAGATATGATTCTCTTAATCCACACTTTATTATCATCTTGATTTTACGGACAAATTATTGTTTGTTTTGACACTCATCTTTAACTGCATATTTTCTAGTACCTCTTTTACCAAACAAAAAACATGCATTACGTTCGGAAGTGAAGGAATAAAATAAATTGCTGTCTAGAAATGAAAATAAATGTAGAAAGCTATATTTACAAGCTTTTTAAACGACGAACGATTAATCATCATTATGAGACATTCGTGATATCAAAGATTTTTTTCCTCATATACCAGTAGATGTTGAACATCAAAGTTTACATACGTATAAAACGTTACAAGAAAATGGATTTAAAAACAAATGCATTGAAACAAATATTTAAATTTCTGTAATCATTTAAAGGTTTCAACTGTTGTCCATTATTTACTATTACAATTTCCGTGTTTATTTCGTAAAGAATGCAAGTCAAGGGGACCGACAACCTCAAATTTGTGAATGGATGTTAGGTGTGACAATTATGACGACTTTAATTTCCTACGACCTACGTATTTCGAGTGCTGATGTTTCGTATCAATATGTGGTGATGATTTCTAAAATGCAACATTATTATCTGTCCTATTTGATTAAAACTCACCTGATATGGTTCTGAACTGCTTAATAAAGATCTATCTGTTGTGTCTAACCCTGTAAGAAGTTGAATGCGGTGATCCAGTCTTCTTGAAGTTGAATCTGTCGACCAAACCCATCCACTAATAATTCGTAATCAAGTGCGCAGTGTTAAATTAAATATTTTTGGTAAGTAGAAGAACTTGAGCATAACTTTCATTTTATACACTTTTTTCTCGTGCATTAAATGTAATTAATATGATGAAGCTGTTTGTAGCTGTATCAATAGATGTATTAAGCAAATTAAAAGTACGAACAACGAAATTGAAACAAAAAGCTGTTAATCTTGATAAAAGTATATTGTATTGTTCTTTATTTTTATAACGATCTATTATGTGATCTTTACAGACAGATAAACAAAATAGTTTAAGTTCAAATTTGGTGCCGACGAGGCTTCTAGGGAATACAAGTAACTAAATGTCCTATATGTAAAAAACGCTATAAGTTATAACTGTTGTGAACTGAGCGTCGCTGATAAGTCTTATGTAGACGAAACGCTCGCCTTGTGTATAAAATTATGAGCCTACCACCTTTGATAACTAACTATACATCATACCAATTGCATTTATGAAACCTCTTTCTATCCTTTTTTTAATCTCACAGTATCACAACTTCTACAGTTTGTTTTGAGAATTTTAAATATGTGGGAGTTATCAAAATAAATGTGCTCCTTCTAACATAATTTAGAAAGAAGTCAAAAAAGAAGCAGATTGAATAAATATGGACAACCGTACAGTCAACAACAATGGGCATAACCCATACGGTATAGTCAGCTATAAAAGGCCATCTAAAGTATAGGCTGATAATATAGAATGTTACGGAGCTAAACATGTTTCGATAGCTCAACCGCCTTCCTTGTCTTGGACAGTGGTGTAACCATAATTTGGAAATCACTTGACTCATCCGATTTACATGAATCACAAAAAATACGTCAATAAACAAGAACAAAAGAATATCTGAACATTTACCTAAAAACCATTGTTTTATTTGCATAATGTATTTAGTCCTGGTATCTATGATGAGTTTATTTACAACCACTGGATCGATGCTACTACCCCGAGGGTATCACCAGCCCAGTAGTCAGCACTTTTTGTGCTGATATGAATTGTCATTGATATGGTTATATTTATAAAATTACTGTTTACAAATTTTTTAAATTTTTTAAATATTAAGATTTTTCTACCTCATGCATATATTACCTTTACTGTATTTGTCAAATTTTTAGAAATTTTGGTCCTCAATGCTCTTCAACTTCGTTCTTTATTTGGCCTTTTTAACTGTTTTGGATTCGAGCATCACTGATGAGTCTTTGTTGACGAAACGCGCGTCTGACGTATATACTAAATTTAGTACTCGTATCTATGATATGAGTTTATTTACACATTTTAAGTTTAAAATCTTAGAATAATGTTATGAGTACAAAGATGATAAATCATATTGTTCCTTATGCTTTTTTTTTTATCTGATCACATTTTGCCTGTTTGACCCCCATTCACAATACGATGAAGTTTTAATGCACCACCAGATCTGTTTTGAATTTTTTTTAAATGATTTGTTGACAAAAGGTAATTTTTCACGAATTAAAAGAGGGGCGAGATATAACAGAGGGACAGTCAAACTCATAGATTGAAAATAAACTGGCTAACAAATAAAAAGACAAACAGACTATTCATTTTTTTTACATATATAAGGCCGATAGTTTTTTCGTTTGAATTGTTTTACATTGTCATATCGGGGCCTTTTATAGCTGACTATGCGGTATCGGCTTTGCTCATTGTTGAAGGCCGTACGGTGACCTATAGTTGTTAATGTTTGTGTCATTTTGGTCTTTTATGGATAGTTGTTACATTGACAATCATACCACATCTTTCTTTTTTATAATTAACACAAAACACAACATAGAAAATTAAAGACTAAGCAATACAAACTGCACCAAAACTGGTTGTGATTTCAGGTGCTCCGGAATGGTAAGCAGATACATGTGGTACACGTCGTGCTCATGTTGTCACATGCCCGGTTAGCGGTATAATTTGGTAGGTTACATTCGCAAAAAAAGGGACGTGGATTGTAGTTGCGGCATAAAGAACATATCCGATATCATCTGTAAAACGGTTATTCTATAAAGGTCAACTAACTAGTGATTGCGTTCTTAATATTTACAAAGAGATTTTTTCAACCTCACCATTTAGGGTAAAGATGCTTACACATGATAATAAGACAAATAAATAAGTTGATAAATGTTACATTTGGGTGCATTTGTTCTCTCTCTTGCTAGTGTATCATATTCCTTGAATTGCAAAACTAATAAACAATTGTTAATTTATTTAATCTTGTAGACATGTATACCACTTAGGAATACTTACGTGTAGCTCAGACGAATGTCGTCTGAATTATCTATACCTTTCCCATATATTTGTAATCCAGAACGTTCAAACTAAAATTATATGTGTATAGTATAGTATAGTGAACTTGTTTTATCAAACCGAGTTCTATGTATTTGTTAAAGAGGACAATTTGTATTGAATAGAATAGTATATATGTATTTCCCAAATTACAGAGCCGATAAGGGTCATTTGAAAAAAATAATGAATGTCGTAATAACGAAATTGATTTATATAAAAAAGAAAGAAAGATGAAGTATGACTGCCAATGAGACACGTCTTACCGTTTTAGAGGCTTCCCTCTTTAGCATAGCCATTTCGTGTTCATAAATAACGTCATGGAAAACAAATATTTTAGGATCCTTATTCATTTCTTCTGCTTTGGCTTTGAAATAAGGTATCCTTGTTTTACTATAATAACAATGCAACTGCGAAGATTCTTGATGAGACTGCAAAGAAAGGATATACATAAAACTTTCCGTAGCTATTATTTCTTATGTGTTATGCACTAGACTCGGAATAACAATACAATAGTTGAAGAGTTGCCGCCGTCAATTGGGTTTAGTGGACTTATCCGTAAATATCCGTTACAGTATTGTTATTCCTTACATCCTTCATAGTAGAACGGACTATTTTTCTAGATTGTTTAACCGTGAAATTACAGTTTATTGTTCGATTACTCATCGTTTATTTTTTCTGTATTTCAAATCTTGTATCAGTCATTACTTTTTTATAACATTAACTTTCAAATGGAAATAATGTAAATAATATAATGGAATTATGCGCATTCCAATTCTCTTAAAGCAACGTCATCGTCAGTGTCGTGATATAATCCATCGTTGTTTAACGTTAGAGTAGTGAAATTATCAGATTTATTTCACATGTAAGAATATCGGGGTTTTTCTTATCTTGAAAACTATAAAAGATAGTGAAAAACTTTAAAATACAAAATGACCATCTAGACATGTTGCAAAAAAACAGTCTAATGGTTGAAATCGTCCGTCAACTCCTTATTAGTAATGGCCATTTGATGACGATTTTTTACAAAATGTTTGCGTATTTCGGATAAATAACGGGACTATTCCAGAACGGTTTCGTCAAAGACGGTTCACAATCAAGATGCAGTCTTGACTCAATCGGCAACACATCAGCTATGACAAATCCCTCCAGATCATTCCCGTTCACCAGGACACCGTCCAGAAGACACAGAAAATTGTTACGATTTTGATCCGATAAAGCAGAATCTGTCACGATATAATCATGATTGAAATCAGACTAGACAAAATCGGATGAGTTTTCCCGAATGTTACGGGAAACACCTACCTGTCGGGAGTGCTTTTCCAGCATCTTTGATCCGAAGGAATCTGTTACGAATGTATACTACACCATTCAGGCAATAAAAGAACATTTCAGATCATTGAGTACTATTTTACTTTTCGTGTCTTAGCACGTTCTGATCTCAAACGGGAGCAATAATCGGCACTGTGTGAAATACGCATTAATAAACATGATTTTCATAACCACAGTACACACTGGTGAGCGACATAGCCGCTTCTAGTTTTATTTTTATTTTTTACAAACTGCAATGCAAATTTGGATGACATCTTCTATTGCAGAATTTGGATTTAATCTTTCTAATGGCTTACTCTTCATTTTTGTCCACGACAACATACATTAAAAAAAACTTAACTGATAAAAAAAAAATCAGAAAAGATAAATATACAGCAACATTGACATGTTTTTTTTACAAAAACATGAAAATTCAATAAAACAGGAATTTGAAAAAATTGCCACAAAAATTTCGACCAATTTTATGTAAAGAAGATACTTAAAATGTTTTACAAAAATAAGCTTCTGTTCATCTTATACAAAAAAAACTGTGTATGCCTGCCCACAGGACAGATATTAAGAATCCGAATTAGTTTGGAAATTGTTTAAAATGTCAAAACCAGTTCTGTGTTAATTTAGCATTCGTATGTGTCTGTCTTATATGTTAGTATTAACAAACCAAAGCTTTCAAAATTATACAGAATTAAAAACAGTGCATCCTAATTGCATTTGTTTTTATAGACGTCGCGATCAATGTCCATAATTATATTAGACTATTAGACATGATAGCCCTTGTAAAAATTACCTTCTTCTGTTTCCCTCTACATAACTGTTTTTCATGATTATCTATTTCGCGTTTGTGGAGCGGCCAATCATTAACAGATACAACCTCATCTGAATTTTCTACGTTATCTGTGGACTCTTTTACGTACAGTTGGTAATCCTCCTTAACAGATAACGGTCCTAAAATAAACATAAAGGCAACAGTAGTATACCGGTGTTCAAACGTCATAAATTAGTAGAGAGAAAACAAATCCGGATACAAACTAAAACCGAGGAAAACAAAGGAACAATAGGAACACTGAATTGCAACAAAAAACACCAACATACACAGTAACGAACTATCAGATTACAACTGTTATATTCCTAAATTGGAACAGGACATTTTAAGTAAAACATGGTGGGTTGAATCTGATTTAATGGCTAGTCAAATCTCCCGTTTTATGACAATGTAAACAAATATATCACACATACTATAATACTAGTAGTTGACCCAACATGCAAATTCCAGAACAACGAACATATTACATCAACGAAAACACCACATGATAACCAAGACAGTGACGCGCTTAAGAAACTAGTATGCAATCTCGAACATTATACAATTATTTTCACAAAACTAGTCCGAATAATATTATGGCAATGATGTTACGGAAAGGCAATTTAAAAATTATTTGGAATAAACGACAAGACATGGTCATGTTTTTCTCTGGCTGTTTATGACGTCTTTACACTAAATACATTGTATGTTGGATGTGTACGGATTGATTGTTTAGTCTTAGAGGCATGACTTTTTATTAGTTGTTAGTGGCTTTGAACTAGCTGTTAGATAACTACGAGTACTCTCAGATCTGTTTATTGTGTCTTTTTGTGTCGGGATGTAGAAGTACCCGGCCACGTCCACTTGTTTTGTTTGTCCATCTGATGAGTTTAGCCTTTTTCAACTGATTTTTATAGTTCGTCTTATGTTGTACTGTCATACCACTGTCCCAGGTTTGGAGGAGGGTTGGGATCCCGCTTGAATGTTTAACCCCGCCACATGATTTATGTATGTACCTATCTCAAGTCGGAAGCCTGTAATTCAGTGGTTGTCGTTTGTTTATGTGTTACATATTTGTTTTTTCGTTTATTTTTTTACATAAAGAAGGCCGTTAGTTTTCTCGTTTAAATTGTTTTACATTGTCTTATCGGGGCCTTTTATAGCTGACTATGCGGTATCGGCTTTGCTCATTGTTAAAGGCCGTACGGTGACCTATAGTTGATAATATTTGTGTCATTTTGGTCTTTTGTGGATAGTTGTCTCATTGGCAATCTTACCACATCTTCTTTTTATATACAACCTATCCAACCAAAACAATAATAGAAACATCGCAAAAATATATAGATATAGGAAGATGTGGTGTGAGTGCCAATGAGACAACTCTCCATCCAAATAACAATTTAAAAAAGTAAACCATTATGGATCAATGTACAGCCTTCAACACGGAGCCTTGGCTCACACCGAACAACAAGCTATAAAGGGCCCCAAAATTACTTGTGAAAAACCATCCAAAGGGGAAAACCAACGGTCTAATCTATATAAAAAAAAACAAGGAACGAGAAACACGTATAAATTACATAAACAAACGACAACTACTGTATATGAATGTTGGATGTACAAAATAACGAGACACTCGGTTTAACAGTCATATTCGAGAATATGTAACGTTCTGTACTTAGCAGACAGACGACAAATAATTTAAGACGTGATAAAAATGTCATTAGTTAGTTTAGACATCGACTCATTGTATAGATCCGCCAATTCGTCATGATGTCACTAAAATTTGCGGAGTGTCATTTTAATCTTTCCTCATCAGAACTCTATTGGAGCACACTCCTGTATATGAAGTCAGTATAGTGTGAACAAACACGAGCAAAACGTATAAATTGAGAAATGGTAAAAACATACGAAGGATCATATGGTATGTTACGGCAGAGAAATGGGAAATTGGTAATTGGGAAGTTTGTATCATCCCGTTTTTCATAGAATTCAGTGTGAAGTCTGTGTCGATATTGAGGAAAAGATTAAGGTATGAAGCAGTCGTTCTTGTATCAGTAGTATCCTTAATTTCAAGTGCACTTGGATATATGAGATGCATGTACAGACTGAAATAAGGTTATTTGTTGATATGATATCATTAATATATATCTGAGAGTGAGATAAACGAATTTTGCAAGGTACGTTTGCTTTTTATCTTTTAGAACTTTTGAATACGAGTACAAATCAAGTCGACCAGAAGGGTGCACGATTAGTACCCATTGGTATAAATATATTGTCTATAAAAAGTCAAACATTCTGATAATATCATCTTCACTGTATTTTCATATTAAATGAGTGGTTCTTCACAAAATAAGAATTACTTTAATCCATAAACAAGAAATTGATATCGATGATTCCCATGTTTTATGGTAAAAGCTCTTTGTTGATGGTGAAGTGGATTTTCTCAACTGATTTACATGAAAGGGAAACATTAAAAGTGTTAGTCCCTTCAATGATTTGTGAGGAGTAACTGATGGGAAATGCCTATACCTATCGAATGAAAGGTAAACCCGTGTAGAATAAATTCTGAAATTTTGTTATAATGAAAATTAAGCGAAAATAATAAAAATAAAATAAAAATAAAAAAAAGTAAGGGAAGCTTTCTCACAGTTGTCTTGGCACATGAAAAATAACCAAACGTTTATCGTCATATTTCTATTCTTATTCTTAATTCTATTTACAAAACAATATCCAGAACATAAAATGCAAGAACCTGTACAAAGAACAATAACTGTTATAAAAACTTACTGACCATGGCGTTCTTCATTCTAACAAAAATGTGTTATTTTTCAAAAGTTTAAAGAAGGATCTTGTTGTTATCTATTTATTCTCCTTCGATGACTTGTATATTCTAATGTAGAAATTGAAATCAAATTGTATAGGTGATTGTATAGGTGATTGTATACTTTGTAAGATTTTTTAATAACATCGGTCTTCAAAAGCATAAAAATCTAATAGCAAGTCGAGCAAACAGAGCAACGATTGTACAGTTCAAAACAAAGTTTTGATGCACATTTCAATATAAGGTTTTAGAGGAAAAAAATTGTCTAGCAATGTACTTGTATTTGTAATCTTCTTTATTTACAACAATTTTAATCTAACATGGGTGTTCCAGTACACTTTTATGAGTGATTATGATCAGGTTACCTAATTTTTCAATGAATGTAAGAAAGACTCTGTGTAGTAGATTGTTGCACAATTTACAAGATCGAAAAACATCTGTGTTGGCTTTGTAATATTTTAATTTAGAATTCTAATGAAGATTTATATGTTCTTCTATTTATTTGTATTGCAGTCCTGTAATATTATGTTGTCATTTCAATGTTATATTTAACTTTGCCATTAAAGTGCGAGGTTTGGCATGCCACAAAACCAGGTTCAACCCACCATTTTTATTTCCCCTTAAAAATGTCCTGTACCAAGTCAGGAAGATGGCCATTGTTATATTATTGTTCATTTCTGTGTGTGTTGCATTTTAGTGTTGTGTCGTTTGTTTTCACTTATTTTTGAGATATTAAGATAATACGTGGCACAGTACTTGTTTATTCCATATTCATGTATTTGGTTTTGATGTTATGTTTGTTATTCTCGTGGGATTTTGTCTGATGCTTGGTCCGTTTCTGTGTGTGTTGCGTTACGGTGTTGGGCCGTTGTTCTCCTCTTATATTTAATGCGTTTCCCTCGGTTTTAGTTTGTTACCCCGATTTTGTTTTTTGTCCTTAGATTTTTGAGTTTTGAACAGCGGTATACTATTGTTGCCTTTATTTAATTTAGAAAAAAACCAGTAAAATAGTAAAAATAGTAGAATGGTAAAAAGTAAAATAGTAAAAAAAGTTAAATTGTAAAAAAGTACTTTGCTCGACAGTCACCCGAATGACAATAATTAAAAAAAAAACGTATAGTTATATTTCCACACTGTGAAATTAAGTTCTCATCGAATATTTTCATATGATTATTCTAGCCAAAATTATGACTCTGCTCGCAAGTACCAATCAAAATTGCCCAAAGCGATTAAACGTTCGAAAATTGTTTTCCGACAAGCGACCGTAAAGTAAAAAAAGAAACATTCAGTATTATGTGTTTGTAAAGAATTAGCACAATTTGTTATAATAATGATACTGTAAACCAACTTATTTTCGAGAGCGAGTAGAAAAATAACGCGAATATAAATCGTCGCGAATATGTCAATCTTTGATCTTTCAACATCATCAAGTCAATCAGATAATCGCGAAATTAAATAGCCGCGAAGTGGTCAAGAAAGGTTAAAACGCGAAATAAAGTATCCGCGAAAATAAGTTGGTTTACAGTATACACATTGAAGTGAAATTTTAGGACTAGAACTATATATTGATTATTACTTTAACATTTTTGAAAAAAAAACACTTTAAAATCATAGTTAAAGCTGAATGAATATAATCATTTGCATTATTTGAGTCAAAACTTCTTATCGTATTTCAAATAATCCTGTTTGATAACTTGATGCATTATTTTTGCATATATCAATATATTAATTTATATAGCTAATAGTAAAAACAATGATACTTTCCCCGATGCTGCATTTTGTATCAAATGTTAGAGACAGTCATCCAAATGACATAAAGTTTTAACATCCGTATAGTTACGTTCCCACACTGTGAACTTAAGTTCTAATTGAAAATGTTAAACTGATTGTGTGCGTGGACGTCATGGTAAACCTTACGATCACAGTTATCGCAATCAGTTTAAATACATTTAACGTGTTTAAAACTAGAGAGGGCAAGACATTTCTATATAAGTTGATTATATGTTTTTCTCATTTATAATTTCTACACAGAAAATATCAGACATATGGATGGAAGATCTCTATGAAATGATACATGTATCATGGATATTTTGAGATATTTTTTTTTTACTCTACAGCAAACTAGTGTCAAATGATCTTAACAAATGATCTTAACATTTTTTAGTAAGCATTAGTCATCTAAAGTTAATCACAATACTTCTGTTTAATTTTAAAATAGTCTGAATATTACCTTCTTCCTTGAATTCCTCAAGTATCTTTGCTGCATTTCTGGTAAAAGATGCCTGAAGTGATATATTCAAAAGGTGTCAAATTTTCACCACTAATTAATTAATTTTCATTTCAACAGAAATGCATAAAATCACAGCCATCATGTGAATATGAGGTGAACAGATGTAAATGGATATTATTCCATATAGGAAAAATTATTATAATTGTTTATGTGATATTTACTTTTGGAATACTTTTTCTTTTTAACCCTGCACACAAAAAGGCGACACGGATAAGTTTTCACTAGCCTTTCTTTAATAGTTATCCCACAAGGACGTGAGGTGTCAGTGTAAGATCACCCCGATGGCCGGACGCCAGAGGATGATGCAACACTGACACACTTAGTCCGAGTGGAATAACTTTTTTACATCCCATCTGTTTCAGATTAGACGAAAAAAACCATTTACAATTCATAAATATTAATATTTTGATATCTTAGACTATACTGAATACTTTGAAAACACATTAAACTTGGTAAAGAAAATGGCAATCTAAATTAAGTTTTATAAGAATGCATTTTTCAACTTTTGACCCGTTAGTAGTAATAATCCATGTGTTAAAATTTAATACAAACAAGTCGACTCCTTCAACGTTTTGACATAAAAACCAAGTGACTATAGATAAAGACAACAGCGTCATACCATCTTACATACCAAAATAATATTGCATTCATATAAAAATGATTTCAACAGTTGCTTAATTGAACAACATACATCATTAAGAAATTCTTAATAAACATTCCTTTTATGATATTGGAACCCTTAGGCTTAGTTCAGTTTGAAAAAAAAACCCAGGTAAGATTAATATGAATTGTAATTCTCACGTTGAAAAACTATGTTCATATATACTGAGATAAGTATTCACATGCAGAACTACATTTGTACATTCATAAGTATGTGCATATATAATAAAAAGTATATCCATATGAGGTTAACTATATGCAAAAAGATATATAAAAAAATGCGCATATATGTGCATATATAGAAAAGTTTGTGCATATAAGGTAAACGATGTGCATATGTAAGAAAAGTAGGTGCATATTTATATAAAAAGTAAGTGCATATAAAGTAAACTATGTTCATATATATGAAAAGTATATGCATATGAGGTTAACTATATGCAAATAGATATATAAAAAAATGCGCATATATGTGCATATATAGAAAAGTGTGTGCATATAAGGTAAACGATGTGCATATGTAAGAAAAGTAGGTGCATATTTATATAAAAAGTAAGTGCATATAAAGTAAACTATGTTCATATATATGAAAAGTATGTGTATACATAGAAAAAAACATGTGAAGATATTGAAATGTATATGGATTCATGTATATAAACATATGTTTGTAATCGGCAGCTACGGCGTTCCATAAAGCAGTCTCTTCATCAAAACAGCGCATGTCTACAAGATCACGTGTAACTTGTGCGCACAAGTTATTAACTCGTGCGCACAAGTTTTGTAACTCGTGCGCACAAGATAGTAACTTGTGCGCGCAAGTTGGTAACTTGTGCGCACAAGTTGAATTTTTTTTTTTTGCATGGCACTCCAGGGCTTCCATTAAATTATGCCTCTGTCTTTTTAAAGTAAAATATATAAACTCACTAAGTTTCTAATAGTTGTTTTTGAAAAACATTTAAACTTTTAATTAAATTGCTTACTTGATTAAAAATGTGACTATCTGCATTGGACATTAGCCAGATAAATTGTGATTGATAATCTAAATTGGGAAAGTAATTATATTTATCAAAGTTGTACATATATCGATACAGTTTGTTTTGTTTAGTAAGGAACATGTGTTTATGCTATTTATAGAAAGGTCTGTTTGATTGGATATATAAAGTATGCGGGAAAAATTTTATGCACGGGTGGTTTGAAAGTAGTTAAAGTCATTCGAGTCATTGCAGTCAAGTGCTCTAGATGCTTTTTTCCAAATAAATAATTATGAAAATTATTTATTTACAGGTTGATAGTCCAAGAAGAGTCGCAAATATTGATGTTGCAGTGCTAGTTAGAGACAGACAATTTTCATAATTTTCATTGATATAAAATGAATTACGTGTACTTATTACCTGAATAAAATGCACTTGACTTTTGCAAGTGGCTACTCCCATGTGAGATTTTTGTATTATATTGATAGATAAATGTTTTATGTTCGGTTGAGGTTACGAATTAGAACATAATTGTTACTTTTAACTATATGATGTACACCCTTTATGAACCTCAAACACGATGAGTAGATATCAAACAATGTCAACTCGCCCTACTTGCCAATCGGCCCATACTATATCGCCACCTTACAAAAAAATCGTCCCACTCTTGTTTACCGACTCGCCCTTCCTTTGAAAAAAGTGTAAAATCAAATTGAACAATTAGTCTGACAACTCACTTATTAACGAAAAAGTTTTTAACCCCACTGAATAAAGGTCTGCCAACTCGCCCCACTTATAAAAATATCTTGCTTCCTTTAAGTATGTTAAATAACTGTGAGTTCTTATCCAGTCGTCCTGGTGTAGTGGTATGTTTCGTGGTTTGATATGTTAAAGGTCTTGGGTTCGAATCCCAGCATATTCACTGGATTGTTCCTACGTGAATTTTGATAGATACTAGTAGTCTTCCCCGTATAATTAATTAAGTTTTATAGTGGATTTGACATTCCCGCCAAAATGGTACAGAATAAAGGAAAGCATTCACAACAAAGAAACTCAAACTGGGGTGATCTGGTATGGGTGATCCAGCTCAGATCATTCATGTTAGAACAAAGGAGCTGGGATGTAAAAATATGTCTGTACGTAATTTTGAAGACATTTTCAGTAACCACAAATTGCAAGATATTGAAACATAGAAGTTTTCGGAAGTTTGATATTTGTTCTGAAGGCGGATTTTGATAGAAATGAAGAGGAGTGCTATATTAGGTTATAGCCTATTATAACCGTCATTCATTTTTGTTTTATCTTTATCAAGGCACATTTATCGTCCATGTCATAGTAACGTGTTTCCGTTCTGCTATGAATGCACAATGACTTGATGTCAACAACAACTAATCTACTATCGTTCTCGTCTTTCTAATAATTCCACAGTCAAATTGAAACATCAAACTTGAGGAAATACGGATATTTTCCTTGATATTGTTTTATAAACTAAAATCAGTAAAAAAAGTAATGCAATCATTTAATATATCAGGAATATTAAAAAAAATGTAAACTTAGGTCCGTGAACTTCGAATTACAGCATTATTTTTATATACAAATATACTATCGTTATAAAAGGGATGTTTCGGTAATGTTATTCATAAAAATGTATGGAAGTGGCACTCTGAACAAACTTTGACAAACTTGGAAATCTATGGTATCTTAAATTATATATTGATAATTGCTTTCCATGTATGTAGGTTATTGCAATCAAAGAAATAAATTTAAAATGTCTTAACTACAGACATTCTCATGCCCTAAACGCCTTTTATCTGAGCTTACAATGGTGACCTAATTCAGTTAAGGGCAAATTTGTCTTAATTGGAGAAAAAATACTGCTTGGTCAGTGTTGTGCAGTAATTGTAACAAAGTTTGCACTTCTTTTATACATGTAAGGTTGTTTTACCTCAGGATAGAAAACCAAATTGGAAGATGTGAGTGTAATAAAAGATAAACATGTTAAGTGGATATGATAAATTGACTATTACGAATCACACTTAAACATTCCAGAAATCAGATACACAGATGTTGTAAAGTTATTCTGGTACTGTAATCATTTGAAGGATACATTGTTTTTGTAATAAAAAAATAATAATCTTAAAATCTCTTTGTATTCAATGAAAATGTGTCAGTAGTAAAAATAAATGCAGCGTCGTCATTTTTTCAGACTGCAAAAATCGAAATTTTCATTACCATAATATGTTACACAGTTTTGAAGCGACCTAAACGATATTTATATATTATGGGAAAGTCACTTTCATATAGGGTCGAAAGTGAGCGAAACTCGAGTCTCATATGCAATTTACTGATCCCCAAATAAAACACTGATGAATGTACTTTATATGAGGAATTAAGAAGAAATTGAAAATCTTGAAATGCTTATTTATATAGAGCATTAACAATAACTTTCTTTTATTGCAAGTAAGAAAGTCGGCGACTGTAATTTATGTTTATGTCTAAAAACACTTACACATTTCAATTATGCATGTTCACAATGTAGATCAATTTGGGAACAACATTATTTGTATCGGAACGTAACTGCATGCATATTGAAAATAAACCACACCCACTGGCTATGTTTTTATGATAAAACACGCATTTTGAATAAATATTAGATACAAGATAATGTATCATATATTTCTCAAACATAACAATTCAAGTTAGAGACCGGCAGCCCTTTTGATTTAAAAAGTAAAATCACAAAAATACTGAACTCAGAGGAAAATCAATACGGAAAGTCCATAATCACATGGCAAAATCAAATAACAAAACGCATCAAAAACGAATAGACAAAAACTGTCATATTCCTGACTTGGTACAGGCATTTTCAAATGTAGAGAATGGTGGATTTAATTTAAAGGAATAGCCACAACTAAAACTTGATTTTTTTCTGAACTCTTTATGTGATTTTAATGCAGTTGGGTAAGGTTCTAATTTGTCAGAGCTGTAATATGTTACATAATTTTTACACCCTTGAAGTATGAAAAGGTACAACTATCATGAAAAGGGTAGAATGCTAAAAAAATATGTTCCAAAGAAAAACACCAGTCCAATGATAGAACTGTCAAAATCTGTTGTATAGTAGAACCGTAATGATATGATAATACCAGCAATCTGGTCTTGATTAGGAACAAGGGTTGTTAGCTGGATTTTCCCTGAAATTTATATTTTTCAGATCAATTATCAACTGAAATTACGGTTTTTCAAGAGAATAGATAGAAAAATATGTATTTGAAAAATAAATTTGTTTTTTATGTCCTCAATGCTATTCGGTTTCGTACTAAAATTTTGCCTTTTTAGCATTTTCAATTCGAAAGTTACTGGTAAGTCTTTTTCAGACACAATACGCGTCTGGAGTACAAACTTTTAATACTGATATCTATGATGAGTTTATTCAGGACTAACATGGAAGAGTTGTCATAGGATAAATATATACATATAAAAAGAAGGAATGCAAGAAAATAATAACAAACAAATAACTAAAATAAACGAAAACAAATAAGAAAAATACAT
This sequence comes from Mytilus trossulus, assembly GCF_036588685.1. NCBI lineage: Eukaryota > Metazoa > Mollusca > Bivalvia > Mytilida > Mytilidae > Mytilus > Mytilus trossulus. Next base: position 47,156,381 of record NC_086383.1, read on the forward strand.
AACATTAGTTACATTAGTAAAAGTGAGGAAAAAAAATTTAAATACATAAATAAACTGAATTAAAGAATTTTTTTTTTTAATTATTAAATAGATTAATTAAATCAATACATTGAAATAATACATAAAAATTATGATTCTTGGCGACGGATAAAAACAACAACAACTGACCTTCATGGTATACCATGTACAATGTACTTGCCACTATACATCATGTACTATGTGACAAACACTAACAAGGAATGGCATTATTCGACTAACGGAATGTATCATTCATTCAAATAGTATCCAACAAGTTAATAGCATCTGTTTACCTTTATGGAACATTTGGAACATTTCATTTTCCATTTCGGATGATATTTGTTTTGCTCAAATTTTAGTTTTTCTGCGAAATGATTATGTTCTTCTCATAAATTTCATGATGGTATGATACTTAACCCCTTAAGTGAGGGATTTTGCTTGATATGCATATGATTTGTTTAATTGAGGTCTGGAGATGGCATGTCAGTAACTGATAGTAGTCCTTTGTTAACTTATGTATCGTTGTCATTTTGTTAAGGGTTTTTTTTTTTACCTATTCTGTATACCTATTCTGACATCTGACTCGGACTTCCTTTAAACTGAGTTGTTCTGTGATTATTGCTGTTGTTTTTTTTACATTGGCTAGATTTATAGGGTTAGGGTTGAGGTTTCACAAAATATGTTTGATCACGCCGCATTTTTGCGCTTGTCCTTAGTCATGAGCCTCTAATCTTGTATGATTTTTAATTTAAGTTCATTATATATATTTCGAAGATTAGTATGACGTCAATTATCACTGAACTAAAACTTGTTAATTTGGCCGTTAGTTTTCTCGTTTGAATTGTTTTACATTATCATTTTGGGGGCTTTTATAGCTACTATGCGGTACTGGATTTGCTCATTGTTGAAAGCCGTATGATGACCCGTAGTTGCTAATTTCTCTGTCATTTGGTCTCTTGTGGAGAGCTGTCTCATTTGCAACCATGCCACATCTTCTTTTTATAGTACACATTGTTATCCGCTCTTTGGTCTGGTTGTTGTCTCTTTGCCATATTCTACATATCCATTCACAATTTTATAAGACGTGTATGTTTTTTTCCGTTTGCTGGCGTTCGGTTACGGTGTTGCGTAAACTACTACGATTTTCAGTTTTAGTTGACCACGTCATATTATATATATGCATGTATTCATCCAATGATTTATGAAAGTTTTTAATATAAATGTGATTACCTTATGGTATATTCTGGCTTTGATTTGGATGATGGATATACGAAATCTGTTGCTATCCTCCGTCAAAGTATTTTGAAAATAATTCAATATTGAGTCGCACCATTGTATTGTCTCATCCAACATTTCTAATGCTTCAGTCTCGATAAGAATTAATTCCAGCAAATCCCAGGGCAACGCTTCTGTTTTTTCTTCGTGTATTTCGCCAGTGATAAGTTTATCAATATCCAATACGTAAGTCGTTCGAAGACGCAACAAAGATCGAACAGCTCCCTGTAAATCATATTCTATTGGCCAATCATGACATTCTTCTTTAAACTTGTTATAAGCAGAAGAGAAATCTGAAAAATATATTTGACTTCAATTTCTTAATGCTTTTATAAATACGAAAACTAATAAGAAGGGATATGATATGAAGTATGAGTTCCTGACATAAACCTAAAGCAAGGAAACAACGGTGTTATTGTTGTTCTATATTTCACAGTTAAAAGTAAATCCTTCAAATTAAAAAACAAACATGATAGACATTCCTAATACTCATCAGTGACGCTCATAGCAAAAATATTATAAAGCCAAACAAGTACAAAGTTTAAGAGAATTGTGGACTCGAAATCCCAATAAGTTGTGTCAAATACGAATCATCCTATCCGAGCACAATATTCTGACTCCAAGCTAACATGTATTTGCTTTTGAGTGGATTTTTTATCATGTTTGTATTTCAAATTGTAGGATTACCTCTTAATTGTGAAAGATAGAACAACAATAACAACGCTGTTTCCAGCTTTAGGAAACGATCACGGCTATGATCACATTGATTTAAAAAGTTAAACAGTTAACATAGTTAAACATTCAACTTAAAGTATAAAGGAGGGACGAAAGATACCAAAGGGACAGTCAAACTCATAAATCTAAAACAAACTGACAACACCATGGCTAAAAATGAAATAGACAAACAGAAAAACAATAGTACACATGACACAACATATAACTTGTCCGTCACGTGCAAAAAGTTAATTTTGGTTGTATTAAAGTAATATAATTGCCTTAATTTTGGTTATATGAAATGTTTAACAGCTAGGATTAAAGTTTACTCTCTGAACAATTGCATAATCAACCTGCAACAGATGTTTAAAAAATTACGTCATATATAACTTTTGTTAATTTGTTGAATGCCTAACTAAAGACGTAAACCGTGAATATATAAAAAAAAATTCCAACTGTTAAAGAATGAAAAAGATAAATATGAGATAATCGCATTGACATTCCGTTGACTCATTGTCATAACGTAAAACATATAGTTGTTATACCAGAAATGAGTTCAGCTAGAGAGTTGAAAGCAATAGTGGATTCTCAAACGATAATCAACTCAAAACTAACGTCGATTTCGACTACCTCTTATAAATTATTTTCAATTACAGCAAATAAATAATCAGATGAAAGCTAATCCGTATATGTCTGATTGTATGGTAAGCCATAGGAAACACTCTCAGATGCATGCATTAAATCCAAAAGTCAGTGGCTGGTCCAGGCACCGTTGTCATTAACAACACCTTAAAGTGTTGTTAATGACAACGGTTTATTATAAATAAATTATTTAAACCTGTTGATGTTGATTATCGTTTCATTCCATTCTCTATCAATTTTCAAATTCCTTTAAGGAGTTTAGTGGTTCAATAGAAGTAAGATCAGGATAACGACTTCGTTTTACTACCGCAATTCAAAACCAAATATAGAAAACATGGTAAAAATGTCCAAATGCAAAACTTACCTCGTTCCGGATCAGTTGTCAAACAACAGTCACAAAATACATTTTCTAACACTAGAGGCCACTTATGAAGATATCTGTGTAAAAGATGCAGGATATTTAATGGATTTTCTTGATAAGATTCATCTCGGCTGCTGGCATTCACAGTATGCTCAAGTTGTTCGTATAATCTGAAAGAAAAGCGATTGTCCATCGTACAAATTTGTTCGTTGTGCATGGTTAAAAAGAAAAAAATCTAGATTTTCTGTCACATTTCGAAGAGACCTTAGCTGTATATAACATGTTTGACAGCTGTGGTCACTGTGGCATCATTTACTTACCAAACGGACAAATTAATACCAATATAATTTTACCTGCATCTCTTGAACCAAAAGTTTCGCAGTTAGAATACATATGTTAGTGTAAATTATAATGCACTTGCTTTCCGTGCTTATAAATTGCTCGGGTGGACTTTAATATTGTATTGATAGGGATGCCGATTTGTTCCGTTAACCCACCCATTTTTTATGCAGATATTGAATAAAAACATGTTGAAAATGTATACCTTTTCATATATTGCTTAGATAAAAATGTTACTTTTTCCCATATTGTTTGGATTTCGTGTTTTAAGTGGAATACGAATTTGTTAAAAGAGAGAACATTTTTTGATAAACTGAACACAGTCAGATTGAGAAACATCAACAAAGATGACAGACGAAAAGAAGTTATGGTAACTAATTTACGTTATCATATATTTTTGAATGTTTTGCCAACCTATTCACATATTTTCCAGCTTGAAAAGGTGACCTATTGCAGCAATACGTCCTATCACCTTGTATATAGGAAGTGGATCCTCCGAGTACACTTTGTCGGTCCTGACCCATTGTGTCACATTACAAAGGAGTAGGTCCGGTAAAGGCCGAATTTGGCCTCAAATTTCAGGTTCATCTAACGAAAGATTTTGGACACTTTTTAAACATTTAAGTGTCTATTTCAATTGATTCAATTAGTTTATGTGAAAGATTGTTACCCAATAAGTCATTAAAAACGCTCCGATTCAAGCTGAAATATGAAAACCTATCAAATATGCCAATAAAACGTCACTTTTCAGATGTTTTTTTTGTCAAAAATGAAAGTGGCCGCATCCGTGTTCATCCTCAATCTTTATAGTTGTTATGTATTATCATCAGTACAACTTACCTAATGAATGGCTGTTATTTATTTTGAATTTATTGAACCATAAAATTAATTTTTGACTCTTCACATTGAATAATCCGCGAAGCGGATTATGTTAAATGTGAAGAGTCAAAAATTAATTTTATGGTTCAATAAATTCAAAATAAATTATTGTCATTCATTATAAATAAATTTCTATCAAAAATAAGGCTCAAAGATATGTATTAATACGAAAAACAACGTACACAGATGTTTGCGTATGAATACACAACGTAAGAGTGGGCGTGTCTCCATAAAAATTGATAACATTGAAAATAAAGCTAATTCTTTTAACCAATCAGAAGACAGTAAATACACAAAATTTATTTATATTTCATTATTATGAATGAACACAAATGCGGCCACTTTCATTTAAGACGGAAACCGTCTAAAATTTAGCTAAAATGCTTCAATTGTAAAGATTTCAGTATTTTAGCATGAATTAATGATGCTAATACCCGATGTATGTGCATTATATTGTCAAAAAACCGTCCATATTTATGTAGCAGAAGCATTCTACTTTCCACTTTATAGCTAAAACAATACGTGTTCACAATTTTGTAAAACTGCAATATTTTGGGGCCAAAAAGGGGTCTTACTGAACCTACTCGTTTGTCAGTAACCTGTGTTCATTATATAAACGCTCATGAATGTATTTCGAAATTCCATCTAGCGCAACTTACCGTGCATATAATTTTCAGAAGACAAATATATATGGACAGTCAAATTAATGCTTTCAAAAGCTGGCTTATTATATGTAACGTCTAAAATAGTTCTGACATTGAACCAAGTACATGTACCCTTAGACAATATATATATATACAGCTATTTCATGACAAACCGATCTAATATTATGTAAGTTTGAGTTATAACTATAAATCAAAGGTACCAGGATTATAATTTAGTATGCCAGACGCGCGTTTCATCTACACAAGACTCATCAGTGACGCTCAGATCAAAATAAATGTAAAGCAAATAAGTACAAGTACAAAGTTACAGAGCATTGAGGACCCAAAATTTTAACAAAAAAATCGCCAAATACGGCTAAGGATCTTTTCCTGGGATAAAAAAATCCTTAGTTTTTCGTAAAATTCAAAGTTTTGTACCAGGAAATTTAAAAAGAAATTACCATATAATTGATATTCATGTCAACACCAAATTGCTAACTACTGGGCTGGTGATACCCTCGGGGACGAAACGTTCACCAGTAGTTGCATCGACCCAGTGGTGTTAATAGTTATCAAAGGTACCAGGATTATAATTTAGTACGCCAGACGCGCGTTTCATATACATAAGACTTCTCAGTGACGCTCAGATCAAAATAAATGTAAGCCAATAGTTATCAAAGGTACCAGGATTATAAACAAGTACAAAGTTAAAGAGCATTGAGGACCGAAAATTCCAAAAAGTTGTGCCAAATTCGGCTAAGGTGATCTATTCTTTGGATAAGAAAGAGAGCCGTGGTGTAGTGGTTAGTGCATCGGACTACTAACACAAAGGTTCCTGGTTCGATTCCCGTCTGGGATGAAAATTTCAGGAACTTAATTTTCGGCTCTCCCTTGACACCATTTGCGAGTATGGTCTTGAGGAAACGATGATAGTCCGTCGGACGGGGACGATAAATGGCTGACCCGTGTTAAGAGAGAGTCATATCTCTTGCACGTTAAAGACACCCTTGTAGATTTCGAAAAAGAGCAGGCTAATGCCGCTACAAGGCAGCACTCGCACCCGCAAAGTGAAAAGGGATTAATATAAGTTGCAAAACTTGTTTCCCAATCCACTATAAATAAATATGTTTAAACTAAAATAAGAAAATCGTTAGTTTTTCAAACAAAATTCAAAGTTTGTAACAGGAAATTTATAAAAATGACCATATAATTGATATTCATGTCAACACCGAAGTGCTGACTACTTGGCTGATGATTCCCTCTGGGACGAAATGTCCAACAGCAGTGGCATCGACCCAATGGTGTAAATAGTTCCCAGGATTATAATTTAAAATTGAAAATGTGGGAAACGGTTTTAGGTCTGCTATTATTACCTGTGTTTAGCCATGAAAATAAACGCTATCAAGTCGTATACAATGAAAGCTCTTTTAAACATGCACAAGGCAAAATATTTCTTTTATGAATACTTCTGCTGTTCGTTGTTTTTGCTAGCATGTACTAAGGAACACACACAACGAAACGCACTACATCTTTCCATTTAGAGTATGTTTACACTTTATTTATAATATATAAGTATATTTTCAATTTTGAAATAAATCTACGGTTTCACGCGGCAGATACATGTTTTTTTTTACATATGTGATTCGTAGTTACACTGGGGTTTATATTTATTTCGGTCAACACAAATAGTTTGAGATTATTCGTAATCAAATTGGTCATTAAAAAAAAACCCATTAAAAACTGAAGTTAAAGTGATTTTTTGTAGTTAAATGTATTTGATGAAAATATACACACTCTGTATGCATATTTTGAGATTTAAATCTTTTTTAAAGTTAAAAAATGTGGGGTTTTTTTTAAATTAGAAAATAAGGAACATTTTCATTTTCATAAAGGTAATGTTTCAATAACTTTTTAAATATATAGCTTCAGAAGTGTTTACTATATGGGCATTATTATATATTGTCTGTTAAGTATTTTCATACACCTTCCCAATGAAAACTAGATACTCATATACGCGGATATATATGAAATTATGAATTATTCTTTAAGCCAAAAACACTGTGTTGTCCATTTTTTTTTTTGCTATTCATTCGTTTGGATTATTTTTTATTGAAATCAGATTTTTTTTATTTAGAATCTTAAAAACAATCAAAACAACTGAAACTCGTCTGGCCTTCTACTTTTGAAATATTAAGAAAATGTGTATTACAAATGCTAAAAACAGCTAAACACGAAAACGTGTCTATAGGAAATTTTAGAAAGCATTTAAAACTTTAACGAGACAATCGTTATTTAAGCTCACTAAATCCTGTAAGGACTTGATTAACGATTTCGGCATATTGACTTATTTGTAGATCTTGTCGATAATTTTTGCCTTTAAAGTTTCAATCTATATTAGATTTATAGTTTTCAAGAATAAAGTCAAAAACGAGAAAAAATAATAAACTTCATTAAGGGGCCAATAACTCCAATATAAAGTCCATTGACGAGTTATGTAATGCTGATTACTCGTCATTTTTGCTATTCAAGTTTGTGTCTAATTGTGTATGACCTAGGCGTAGACTTTTTTGTATATATTAGACCGTTGGTTTTCCCGTTTGAATGGTTTAACACTAGTATTTTTTTGGGGCCCATTCCATTATACCTTGCTGTTCGGTGTGAACCAAGTAACCGTGTTGAAGGCCTTACCTTGAGCTATAATGGTTTTCTTTTATAAATTTTGACGAGTTGTCTAATTAGCACTTATTCCACATCTGCCGTAGCTACCTTCCTTTGTGAATGATCTGTTACATTTGCCATACAACTTTGGCTCTTTGATTAAGCTTTTCCTCACCATTTTAGAAAACTCTAGTATTTCGAAAAATAGCTCCGTTACCTTACCTCAATAATTTTAGCTTATTTTGTTCCTTAAATAATACTTTTTCGACTTATAGTATCAATTAAAAATTCTTCATTTGTAAATTCCTCGAGATTCAAATGTCTTTTGTTTGCAATTGGTAAAATGAGTCCAAAGGAAATAGGCCTTACTAATTTTTTGTTCCACATTACACTTACCTATTTAGGGGTGCTGACATTATATTATTTCCTGAGCAGATACTTTCTTTGTATTCTTTGAAAATTTCAAGTAACCGACCTTCTTTTGTTGCTAATAGTTTGAGTTTATAGACTGATAAAAATACATCACTGTTAACATGCTGTAAACTGAGAATTTGGAAGGAAAGTACCAGTAATCCATTTAATGGAATCATGTTTGATGAACGGGTAAAACTAATACAACTCGTATCACACTGTTGTATGTACAACATCTGCTGATTTACATTTTTATTGATCATTATAACATAAAATACTAGAATGTATTAAAATCACCTTAATAATATGTTAAAGATTGTACATTAAAGCAACATTACATTCATGAATATGACATTTACCACTATTACTTTAAGCTTTGAAGCAAAATAAAAATGCTTGCATTCTTTTGTAATAAATAACTAAAACATTGGCTCGTCTGTGGATAAAAACTATGTCTGTTTGGAGTTTGTAGTGTACCAACTGTGTGTTCATGGTGTGTCAAATTTTACAATATTTAAGAAATAATTCCTTCGTGTCATGCTATATATGCTCATTTTAACATGGGTAGGCATTATATTTGTCGATATTTTACACTGAGTGTTAGCGAGGTGTAAAATGTGGTCAAATATAATGCCCACTCATGTGAAAATGAGCATAGAGCATGACACGAAGGAATTATTTCGATTCTAATAGGACAAATACAGTAATTGTATAGGTCGAAGCGTACGAAAATACCGTAAAAATGTTTGGCTTTTCCCGTTTCCTCCCCGAGGAGTTTGTGCATTACATTTCATATTTGATAAGTTTAAAAACTATGAGCAGGGTAAATATATGTTGTTTTATAAAATTATATAATAAAAATTTATGCTAGCTGCTTAAATGTATACATTTTAAAGGATAGCGATGGAAATAACGTTAATATACACAGTAAGTTCGTGCGCATGTGTCAAACATATTTTTTATGCTCATTAGAAAACGGCTTTGTTTACAAAGCGTTATAAGGAAGTCATATTAGAATACATTTTTTAAATCGTAAATATATATTGTAGATTCGTATTATAACATATATCAGTGGGTAATCGGATTTATTTAATTAAAATACTAAAAACCGACAATTTAACTATGAAAATTGGATTAATCCGACTTTCCACGAGTATCTATGTAAGAACCTGTTTCTCTTTTGGTGAACGCTAATCCTATGCCAGTCCTTCACCTTACCTCTTACATTTCTATGCCATTCACGTAGTTACTAAGTTGATGCAAAATACTTTAAAAATTTATTTATGCATATTTGGATTAAATGTAATAAAAGGCTTCTTTTTAATAAATAAAAAAAACCAACATTAAATGTTTAATGAAAAAATAATACATATTTATGTATATATTAGTAAAAAAAACTATTTCAAAAGGTCTTGAACTATTTACGCGAAATAAATTTGTTTTTTTTAATAACGTTGTTAATTTCTCTAACACCTGCTAGTACACAGTTCATGTCAATTCATACCGAGACCTGATCTATGATGAAGGTCACACTGATATCGTGAACATCCACAAATGATTTTATGTTCAATTTAAAAAAGGAAAAAACTGCGAAAGAATTGAAAAAATAAAGATGTTCATGTTGGTACCGGTGGATTATTGGATTGACATAATTGAGATTGTTAAATTATCGAATTTTTAATTCAGAGCTTCGGCGCGGACTTTCAAATTGATAATTTAACGACCAAGTTACTACAGAAATGTATGTTAGAACCTGCTTCTCTAACGATTATCGCATAAATGTTCAAATACGATAAAAGAAAATATCCTTCGAGTGCCTTCCATTTTTGTTTCAAATTTGTTAATTTCATTAAAACATGTTAGCACATTTGGATTGATACAGTGAGCTGATGAAATTGTTACCATCCATCCTATCATTTTCTGCATGACATCATCAGACCAACAACTACAGTCTGCTGATTTTGACATTTCCTCAGTATGACCCTTTTACAGCCATGATTGAAACTCTAATTCTCTCAACACGTTATGCTTGTCCAGGCTGCCAAGACATATGGAGGCTACTCAAGCAAGAATTTAAATTAACTATTCATAAAAAGTTCATATTTCAGAAGGAAGCTTTATACTATGTCGTCTTAAATTTTTCGTCAGTTATTGCTCATTGTTCTAGACCTGATTGTCCTGGATCTATTATAGCATAATTATTTTAAACCATGTGAATACCTGTTATGATGAGTATTATGATAACAGTTACTGTATATGGGGTTCTTGCAATGTCTATCTGTCCTTTTGACAGAGAACATACAACTTTGAACTCATTTCGTGGATCATTTCTGAGAATCTATATAAAGCAGCAACCAACTTACATTTAATTGTATATACTTGTATACTCTACAAGTTATCTTTAATATACACATCTGCTGGCCTCTAGAATAGGTAGTTTCAAAAAACTGCTGTTAAATAAATGTTAATAATTAAGAAAGTTGTTTCATGTAGCAAATGTAACGATGTTTGTTATATAGTTTAGGTATACAATACGGTAAATGAAGATCAAGTTTTTCATGTTAGGAAAATAGAGAAGATCTATGAATATCAAGGATTTCCTCTTTGATAAGTGTCGTTGATGTATATGCTGAGAGTTAAAGATAATTGTCATTACCTTATCTATTTGTCAAGCAATTTGAGTAATGGGATTTACACACCAAAACGATGTTGTTTTATGCTTTATCCGCAGGAACAACAACATATGTGTCATAGAAGTAGGTCAGGTGGTCCGAGTACACAGTTATTTCTTAGTGCATTTCTTTTAGACAATAAATGGAAATAAAAAAATCCCAACCTGCGCTTTCTCAATGATATGTTTACAGTGTGTTGTACTCCTTTTGGGACAAATTATATCAAAATGTAATTTTATCCCCCTTCTTACTACTTGAGGCATAAAACATAAAAAAAAAATGGAAGGGGTATAAAAAAAAATGACAAGTAACACACTGTCCACATTAGGGACTATATTCGTGGACAACGAAATCAAGGGACAATATCTGTGTACTCGGACCTGGTGGTTGCATATTAAGCTTTTGAAAAATTGATGTATCAATGACATTCACAAAATGTTAATTATGGTATGTATCAACGACCTCACAATATTAAGTTAATCCATCCGGATTATCTTCATTATCTTCATAGCGTAAATATTATCGACTGAATCCATTAGCATTTTAAAGTTGCTTTTCCTATTGATGGATTAAGGCTCATAATAAGTCGGGCATTGGATAACACATTTCGCATAGAAGTGTAATTGAAATATGTATCCTTGCTCAGTGATTTTTAAAGGCGTAAATTATATGAAACAATAGCCTTTGGTTTCTGCGCAGGATTTCAAACGTGATCATAGTTCTTTTATTTGTGATATTGTGTTTTTACCAAACAAAAAACAATAAATGATACTCGAAATACATACAATCGTTTTCAAAATCGGTTGACAAAATTTCTGAAAATATACAAAACACACCATTTGTTTCTTTCTACACAGTTTAAATCAATTGGTAAAAACACAATATCACAAATAGAAGAACTATGATGAAGTATGTAAACCTACGTTTCTTTGGAATTTCAACCTAAGATGAAATGTATTATATACCTAGACTATATAAGTTTGCTAACAAACAACGTTATATTGCTAGGTTTTTCAGCTGCTACGTGATAGAGTTATTCCAGTGTTGATTATCAAAAAAGAATGGCAAATGTTGAAAGAAATACAAGACAATGCCTGTACCAAGTCAGGAATATGACAGTTATCCATTTTTTTGATGTGTTTAAGCTTTTATTTTGCCTTTTGTTAAGGGACTTTCCGTTTTGAGTTCGGTGTTTTTGTGATTTTGCCTTTTTAAAATATTTCTCTGGTTCTGATTAATTGATTAACAAAATATGGGTTATGTTTAAAGAATGTGTGAATTGCGATAAACAATCGGCATTCCAAAGGAAACCAACTGTGATTCCCATCTTCCAATTTTGTTTATTTATTTATATGGAGCTGACTTCAAATACGAACTTTTCTTAAAGTTGAAGCGACAAAAAAAAGGAATTTAACAGTATTCACGTTTTCCCGCTATGTAAACGACATTCTCTTACTAAATAATTCTAACATTTTTGTTGACTATATTGAATGCGTCTATCCTATTAAACTTGACATAAAGAGTTCAACATATACTTCTGTCTCATATCTTGACTTACATCTAGAACACAACGGCATCCTTGTATGGAGAAGGATCTGCCTACCCTTCCATAATAAAACCCGGTTTTTATGGGTTTTACGTTGCAGTCTTTAGTTTTAAATCTTATTATGTTTGTCTTTAGGTTGTTTTTCTGGGTTTGTTTTGTCATTGCATTGTTAGTTAATTTTGGCCTTTTAATGTGATATTGGTATTTTTTTAAAACATGATTTGTATTTATTTATTCTATATTTTTTATAACCATAGATTGTAAAAACTAATTTTGATGAAAAGTCGTTAAATGAAAGTTTAAAAATAAGTCTTCTAATGTACTGTTGCATTGAAATGAAGTTTGCATGGACGTCTAAACATTTGCCCTTCTTCACGAATCCACTTGGAACAAACTGAAAATAGAATTGCATAAACAAAATTAAACTAAGTAACCAAAAAGTATTTTGACCTAACTTTGGAAACGTTTTGAAAATAAAATTCAACTTTGTCTTATATAATATGTAGTTCGAAATGTATCATAACTTTCATATGTATTAAGTTTACCGAATATTTTGTGTTGTTATTTAGTTTTATGTGTATGTATATGAGAATATTTTGTGTTAGCATTTAGTTTTATAAGTGTGCATATGAGAATATTTTGTGTTATCATTTAGTTTTATTTATAAGTGTGTATATGGGAATATTTTGTGCTATCATTTAGTTTTGAATGTATTTATGTGAAAATATTTTGTGTTGTCATTTAGTTTTATAAGAATGTATATGAAAATATTTTGTTTAATCATTTAGTATTATATGTATGTACTCACACCACATCTTCCTATATCTATATGTAAAAAGTATAGATACAACGAACGTGTTTTAATCAGCAGCTTCGTCAATGTTTTAAAAGGTTTATCTCAATGCTGATTATTATAAGAAATTTTAATATAATAAGACACACACCACTAATTGTAGCCTCAATATCTTCATATGTTAATTGTGTTTTATTTCTGGCATTTATATGATCTTATATGGGGCTGTTGTTTTCTGGTTATTGGAATTTTGATTAAACTAGCTACTTCAAATGTAATATATGCCAACTTTTTTATATTTCACTTTTCATAAAATTGTTTTATTATATAAATTTATTAGTCAAAAAGGATTATTCAAGGGTCACCAGTCATCCACCTTTTAATTGATATATGAATTAACCCTGTATATTCTCTTTAGTTCTATATTTACCTCCATGCAAGGGAGCGTTTTGTTTTGGGCGTGTACTACTTTGCAATATATTTTTTGACCGGGTGGTGCAAATCTTCCCGAATATTTACCCTTTACATACATACTTTATTTACTGCCAAGTCTAATATATATCACGATGTGCTCCGTGGTTTGTATTGCATTTGTACGTAAATATATATCGATTTTTTTAATAAAACTCCATTGCTTTGTTATAAAATTCACAGTCATGGCGTGAGCGGCAGTATGCACAAATCGGTGAAATGAGTGTTTACTTCATAAGTTAGACCTCATTGTGACATTTGGACGAGGAACAGCAGAAAAGCGCTGCCTTTTATGTGTATCTTTTTCTGTGCATTTACTGAGTGTTATTGTCATGTATGGATACCCCTGGTCCTTTCTTTTTCTACTAAATGTAGCAGTGGTCTTTTAAATAAAAACAACATCAAACACATGCATCAGAAATTGCTGGTTCAGATAAATACCCTGTAATAAATTTTGATACCGATGTATTTCATATTTTTCTATATTTTCATTTATCATTATCTTTTCTTTTATGTTTGTTAAGTTTGATAAACAGATAGTTTGTGATAGCTGTATTAGAAGTAATGAAGTATCTGTGATATAACCCTTTTACGAATATACGAAAATATAAGCTTACTCCATTTTGATCCTAATAACACAGGACAGCCTCCATGAAGGACACGTTCATCTACTTCTCCATTTGGAAGAATATTATACCAAAAAGCAGCAGATCCCTAAAAAATGAATTAAAAAAAATGCTAGTATTGTGTATTACAAATTTATGTGTCCCCCTTGTACATACTAACTTTCTAAATAACTAAGAATTAACGGAAGTGAAATTAGAGCTAAGCTTACTATTTTCAAATATTTTTGTATTATTGGTAGTTGACGTCTAAAGACTTCGTTTTCCAAACTTCACTATACTTAACATGACCTTTATGGACTATTTATGCTACAGATAACCAAGGACGTTTTCAAGTTTTTACAGCCTGTACTCATTTTTCGATTGTGACATCACCGAATGAGACCTCAAGTGATATTGTGATAGCCATTAGCGACACGTAGGTATAAGTAGTACAGCAGGAACTGCCTTTCACTGGGTCGATGGCACTGCTGGTGGACATTTCGTCCCCGATGGTATCACTAGCCCAGTAGTCACTTTGGTGTTGACATGAATCAAAGGTACCAGGATTATGATTTATTACGCCAGACGCGTGTTTCGTGTACATAAATTCATCAGTGACGCTCATATCAAAATATTTATAAATCCAAACAAGTACAAAATTGAGGAGCATTGAAGATCCAAAATACCAAAAGGTTGTGCCAAATAGAGCTAAGTTAATTTATGGCTGGGATAAGAAAATCCTAAGTTTTTCGAAAAATTCAAAGATTTGTAATCAGGAAATTTATATAAAAAAAGACCACATTATTGATATTCATGTCAAAACCGAAATGTTGAAACGTAAATTAACAAAAATACAGAACTCCCAAGGAAAATTCAAAACGGACAGTTCCTTACTAAATGTCAAAATTGAAAGCTCAAACACATCCAACGAATGGAATCAAATATATAATATTGGTACAGGCATTTCAATATATAGAAAATGGTGTATTAAACCATGTTTTGCAGCTAGCTTAACACTTGCATGACAGTTGCATTAAATTCAATTATATTGTTAAACCATTATTGTTTTCGTGTTTTTGCTCCATATTTAGGTCCTATGTTGGTTTTTTTTAATGTTGTAGGTTAAGCCATTCTTGTTCTGCTTCATTGACTAATCACTTGACTGCCGATTAAAAGTATTTCTTCAATTTTGTTTTTTAAAAGCTTGATTTCTGAAATTTGTTCAGGTACATTTTGATTTCAATCATTAGTGACAAATATGAGTGGAAATACTATCAGTTGTTAAAATAACTACTTTGGGCTATCCATTAAAAGAGTTTGTTTTTCAATATAAACTCAATGCTAAACAGAGGAAGCAAACATATATTCTTTAGTCTTTTCAATAATACAAATACGGAAGATACTGATTCTATATAGACTTCTTTATTGTGTAAGTATACAAAACGTCATTGATCAGTATTGTGTTCGTAGACAAGTGCGCAAAATATGTAAAATAATCTGAACACAGAACATGTTGATTTAAAAACTGCAAAACCGTTATGAATAAAGTAATTATATATAAAAAAAAAAGTTCCGACGTACCTTTGTTACCGGTATTCTTGTATTGATTCTAGGGAAAATCGTTGCTCCTCCAGCCCTTACGTCATTCAACTAGAAAGATATTAAATTGAATAATTTAGAGTAATTATAAGTATAGTTATGTATTTAACGACAACTTTATATTTAATCCTTTTTACAGACCTATTTATGTAGGTGACACATGACTAGACTTGACGTAAGAATACATTTGCACTGGTGAAAATACTAACTTCCAAGCAAGAACCGAAGCTAATAAACTCGGCAATCAATCCTTGCCGTCACCGGTATTTTGTATTTTCTGCGTCACTGATCGTTTATGCGGTCTTGCTTTTTTGTACTGTGACGTCACGATATGGACACTGTCAGTTTCGGACCTACGATTGAATACCACTATTTCTTGTCAACAAATACAGGCACTTTTCTCAGAACAATTTCACCTAAATATTAGTATTCATACCAAGGAATCGTAGAAATATTTTTAATCTGAGAAAAGTGCCCCTGTCAACATACCGTTTCCATTTTTCCAGCGATAATGCAAAACTTACCGTATAGATATTACATATGCAGGCTAAAATCGTTAGTAGATTTACCTATTTACTTACTATAGCCACTGTTTAAATACCCTAACCAATGTTAAACGCCGTACTTCGGGAATGCCCGGAGAGCCGACAAACTTGCTTCAGAAGTTGATGTAAATTCATCTTATCGCTATTTGTCCGCCATTACTTTTTCCCGTAAAATTATGACATCAAAATTTTATGGGAACATGTGTGACGTTATTTGGTGATAAGGAAATAAATTCCTTGATAAAATTTCTTATTTCCAAGTGCCTTCGCTGGGATTCTATATTGTGGAAATAACGGTTCGACTGCCTCGGACTTAAACCATTATCAATTTATCATGAATGTTTATGCATGAGATAATTTTTCCTAACTGGAAAATTTAAGGTGGTACCCAACACTTTAACTAAAATTAATTTGGCTCGTTTAATTTTCTTGAAATTTTGACAAAGTATTTACTTTGACCCTTTGACAAAAATATAAAAACTTTAAAAAATTTGAACCAACAGTTTTATCAAAATAATTACACTGGTTATATAGCATTTTGACAATCACTTATTTTGATCATTGAGAAGCTTATTATTCCCTTTACAACACAATGTAATTAAAACGTTTAGCTGATTTTACAGAGTTATCTCCCTGTAGTGTTAGGTACCACCTTAATTATAATAGTAAATGCTCTTTTCCCTTCAATATACTGCAGTTTGTATGTTCTGTTTTGTTTGGGTATTTTTCTTATGTTTGAGCAGATTGTTAATTTTATAGCCAATGAAATTCACAATACAATATTACTGAGCCCGCAGAAGAAGTCAACAACTTTAGCTAAAATAAGAAGTTATTTGGCAAATGGATAATACATATATATACTTTACATAGAACATCCATGTAGCGATTCTATCCCCAGATCCTTTAACGAATTTAGCATCAGACTGTACTGGCTGCCGCCATATAGGATTATGCTGAAATCAATAATGAGGATAATGACAATCTTTTTTTTTTAAGGAATGATTTTAATATTTTGTCTGTCTATGAAGAAATTACATAAAAAATGTGGAGAACACTGAATCCCGCGTTGTGTGGTTTTTTTTTAAGTGTGCACCACATTTTTTATGTTAATTCGAATAGACACAAACAATATTACAGTCATTCCTTATAATTCTAAATTCCATTTTAAATCGGACTTAATCATAAAAAAACGTTAATGAAGTAAGGTCAATGACCAAATTATGTCTTTGAGATGAAAAACAAAACACTGTCAGCCAATCAGAAGACGCGTTATATCTAAAATTAAATTATCATTTAAAGTATAACAATTAACCTTTGCTTCACAATATTATCCCACAGTATTAAAATAAATTCAGTCAAAGACATAAAGGATTAGATTGCAATATTTAGTTTTTTTTAAATGAAGATTGAAATAAGGAATAGATATTGGGAATGTGCCATCCAACAACCCTACCAAAAAGCAGAAAACAACCAAAAGCCACCAATTGGTCTTCAACACAGCGAGAAAATCCTACAACCGGAGACACAACAAAGAGATATGTGATAGTTCGGGCAGTTGAACAGTGGGTATATTTTCTTGCAGTTGGCTTGAATAGCAAAAGAACAATGGCGATATATCTTCAAATGAAAAACTTTGGAACAATAGATAATGTGATACAACGGCATATTCATGTATTTATAAACAACATAATATACTGAAACGCGCGTCAAAATATCCAATTAACGTGTGAAAAGTGTCGATGTACACACTAGTGAGTATAAGTGATTTTTTTCACTCGATGAGTTACTGAAATATATTTCACTTGATGGCACACTAAAGATGAATAAACCACAATATGAAATACAATTTAGTTCGTTGTACGTTCATGAATATTCATGAAGTGTAACCATTTGTTTGCACTTAAAACCAGTGCGGGCATCTTTCTGATCATCGACTCTCGCTATAGCATAGAGAAGAGACACGTGTATTGACGGATAATTTAATGTGAATTTGTAATTGTAATTATTATATTAGTGTTCTGTTTGTATTTGATGCATACAAGTAATATATAGAATTGAAGGTTATTGCGAGTGGCACACCTACATTATGTCGTTTGTTCTTTGTTAAGGCAATATAATATAATTACTTTATATTCGGACGAACGTAGTGAGGGAGAATATAACTTACCAAATTGTCGAGATGGGGTTTAAAGTATCCACCGATTCCATAGTTTGCCACCTGAAATATATGTTTAGTGAAAGCTACGTATACAGATAGATACCGGCAATTTACACCTACCTAATTCAGAGAAAAAGAAAACATAAAATGTGTTCACAACAACTGGAGATCATGTAAATATTCAACTACATATACTTGGGTTCATCTGAATCTGATTTTTACTGTTACAACCATTAAAGAACTCGTTTTACGATATTACGTACTAAATAATGTTTCATGCTCACTGATAGTAATTTGACTCCATATGATTTCTCTTCCTTTTATTCAACACCACAAAACAATTTTACCAACAAGAAAGCTTTGCCTTTTGTTAAATCTGGGTGTAACTTTATCGAATGGAGTTGTAACGATCACATTTATTTTTAAATGTTCCAATGCGAAATGCCACAAATCAATATTAACGACATACGCTATTTGCTTGGCAACTTTTTTTCTTTTTTTTTCTCATATATCTTAGGCGGTGTATAAGTGACGGATCCTACTGTCTAAATTATGTTTACTATTCTGTGAAAGCGTACTTGCTACTGTTACAGTTATCTCTCCTGGAATTGAGATAAAATTACTGTTCAATAGAAAAAAGTCGATACCATTTTCTTATTATCTTCATGTATACAGTCTACATGTGAATAAATTACACAGTTCCTTGTTTGTTTTGCGAACTGATTCATGCAATATTCAACTGCAAACTCAGATACGACCGCTGAAAATCTACTAGTAAATTTACAGTATTCGGGACAACGAACGAATGTCTGGCACATGTGATTTACCAAGTACAAAACGGTTGGTTATGTATGATGCAGCATAGGAGGGACAAAATCGCTATCGCCACATAGCTTTCTTGTGCATCTTAGTCTCTCTTAAAGTGTATCAATACATAACAAATTTTCTCCTATTTGGTAACTTTTACATAACTGTTTCATTGTTAAATTATTTCGTGACATGTCTTTTTCTAAAATGGTTTCAAGATATCTTACTTTTATTTTACCCTTATTTTATTCTAGTCATCTCGACACTGTTGGAAAACTAATAACATAATATTACCTACACAGAAAAACTACATCTTCTCAATATTTGTCACATTTTAGAAAACAACGTTCAAACATATGATTGCGTTGGATAACCTGCAATTTTTATACGCGCGCATTGAAAAAAAAATTGGTAGAACATTATTAATAAAATACCAAGCAGAAAACAATAAACTTGCGAAAAATAAATGATTCACTGTCAAAAAAAAGGTGCACAGATTTTTGTACACCATATCCGGATTTTATCAATTAATGTCTCTTCAGTGATGTCAGGAATCAAAAAGGTATAAGAAAGGTCAAGTAATTTACCTTAACTTATGACTCTTGAGTATTGAGGAGTCAAAATAGGATGAACGGATCATATAAACCTGAATGAAAATATATATA
Source organism: Mytilus trossulus (assembly GCF_036588685.1). Lineage (NCBI taxonomy): Eukaryota > Metazoa > Mollusca > Bivalvia > Mytilida > Mytilidae > Mytilus > Mytilus trossulus. The sequence continues at coordinate 47,176,183 of NC_086383.1, forward strand.
TAATGCAAGCCCAAACGAAAAAATATTAACAGGTCTAATTTGAAAACAACGTTTAAACATATGATTGCGTTGGATAAAAACAGCAATTTTTATACGTACGCTTGCAAACAAATTTCTTAACAGAGGACTCTAAATTCAACACAAACAACATTTTTCAAAAGACCAAACACGTTAAAAAGTATATTTTAACAATACACATTTGAATAACAGGTCGAACAACAAATGTTCTTAAACCCTGCTGGCTGTCATAGGCGATTGCCAAATAAACGGGTCACAGATGTTACAAGATGGAACTTAATTAATAATTTAATACCCAACAGAAAATTATAAACTTGCAGAAAAGAAGGTAACTGCAAACAAAAGGTGCAAAATATTTTTTGTATAATTCGTCTTAATATCAATATACTAGTAGCTAGATCAGAGAAAAACAGGGAACATTCACAAGAAATCGAATAATAAGTTACCAAGTCAATTAAAACGAACCTTATCTCGTGGTAAACATTGACTGTGAATATATCTAGAAGATAGCAGATACATGTATTGAGACGATAATTTCTTAAAATTGTGTAAAAAAATTGTATACAAAAAAAGTTATCTTTAATTTCTTAATCAGCACGGATTGGCTTTAATATTTTCATATTCACAAAAAGACTATGTTCAGATAAACTATAAACAGCAAAAATGTTCAGCAAAGTCAGATCTACAATAAGTTTTATATGAACAAAATTGAGAACTAACCCCTAAAAAAAATAATGCATTTTATAAACTGTTTTTCACAATCTGCTTATTATGTTTTTGACTTTAGAAAATCTTCACCTCTGAAACTACTGAACCAAATTAAACAAAACCTAATCTGAAAGCTCTTATGTTATCTAACGTCACGGTACCCAAATTGCACCTATTTAGCAAAAATAGCAGTGGAAATTTCCTAGAGACTAAAACAATTGTAATGATTTTATACTATGCACGTCTTTCAACATAGGTAAAACTATTTAGATATACACAAAACGTTCATAATATTTATCAACAGATGAAGTGTTAACTGAAAAAGCTGAATGACGTCATCAAAACGTCATCTGTTTTTTTTTAAATTAGCAAATACAATATATGTTACGATCCATTTCTTAAAAAATGAAGAGTAAGCATGGAATAATATACAATTGATCAAAATATTGAACAAAAAAATGAAAAAAGGTCTGTTATTTGACTTTTGACGATACGAATTCAAGCATGTTTGCAATTACAGAACTCCTCATTACAGAATCATTAATGGTTTGGAGGTCAGTTCAGACCACTGTTTCTATGATTCCATATGGATTCAAAATTAAATTGGTGTAACTATATAGTAAATAATGATACATCCACAAAATAAGGACATAAAACACTTTTGTCTAAAGCATTAATAAACCGTAGGTAATAAAAACTGTTTAATTAGGTACCATCACTTTAAATACAGAGTGTGCTTTTTTTTTCGTTTTCTCTGAAAATGTGGTAGCCATTGCTTAAAAAGAACATAGGGTAAATGCAGTTTTTCATTTATTTTTCAAAAACTAAATAATAACAGTTAATAAGAAAAGAGATTAAATTATTTATTAGGTCAGGGTCTTAATGCTTTGAAATTATCAGCCAAATCGGATATCTTATCGTGACCTTCTAAAAGAGCGAAAGTAGTATTTTAGGATATCACTTAAATGTGTTATGATCCACTACGACCCCATTTCATTCACTGCTCTTCTGTCAATGTTGCAACTCATGCTTCCTCAAAGTGATGTTAAAATCTACGAGAATACTAGAAAACAAATCACTCTTATGTTAAGTAGATAGTCTCAGAAAATGAATATTTAGGACAGTTGGTAAAGAACAATTATATTTATAAAGTATTTTTCAATTCGATTAAACTTTTTTTAAGCAATTTAAGGAAAAGTTCGAGATTAGCATGCATTGAAGAGTGGTCTTGACTTATCTTCTGGTTTTAGAATTGTCTATAGACCATAAATTGACTTGTAATCTTATGTAGCTAGTTTGCTGTCATGTTGTGAACTACCCTACACCTTCGTCTACATGATAAGAATCCCAATTAAAACTATGAAAATCGTTATTATATTATTTAAAAGTTTGATAAAAATAAGCATTCACATTTTGAGAAAATACAAAAATGCAAACCTGGTAGGATTCAGAACTACTCAAAACTTTTCTTTCCGTAGTATCCAACTTAGTGATCAACTCAATCCTTTTAGAAATCCGTCTTGAAATTGCATCTTTTTCGAAAATCCAACCTCTGAAATTTAAAATATAAATGATTAAGATTTAGTGTAACATCATTAGATAAACATTCGTGTATGTGTAGAAAATAAAGGCAACAAAGACACGATGAAAGGAATAAAAAGAAATGTATGGAAACATAGAAAGTTTTAATTTTTAAGATCTTATTGCTGCGGTTAATCTTTAAAATCTAAATTTGATTTTTAAGACAAGAACTTTTTATTTATGAGTTTTATGTTTAAGTTCTGACTCAATAAAAACAAAAAAAACACATTTATCCTAGTATACAATATTTTAAAATTCTATTTTTATAATTAAAACTGCAGAGTCTTACGATGAACATTGCCTGGCACTAAGTACTGTAAACCATTTTCTCAAAACCTATTTTATTTCATTAATTCATAAAAAAAAAAAAAAGAATTATATTCGTTTGAACTGACAATATTGTAATGTTGGAGTCTAAGACTCGACTGTTCCTACTATTTTTTAAATAGTTATCTGGTGCTATTGATTATCAATAGAATATTACGCCAATGGAAAAGGGTATACAAAAAAAGCAACCCGCATCCTTAATTCGAAAACATGGTATGCATTAAACAAGGAGCAGTTACCGCTATCCTTTTTAATGAAAAACATCCTCTTTGTACTACAAAAAATGGACTCGTTGATCTTTTATGTTGCCCTGGCCAGTATGACGTCTTATGTCATGTCCAAATTTAAAATTAGACACAATAACACTGTTTGTCTTAATGAGATAAAAATGAACAAGAATACGACGTTCAGATGAGCAAAATGCTAAAGATACTGTGTTATGCAAATAAACAAATTCGCAGAATTACAAGGGATTTATTCAATACCTGTTTTAACGTTCTATACTAGGACGTTTTTAGTAATTTGAATCTTAAAACATCAAATAATATCATCCAGTTGAATTTAGCCTTATCTCAGTGGGTTTCGAGAATATGGATTTATAAATATAAAGTAACATATTCTTATATGTATGTAAAACTTGTGTTTGGTAATTAACTGTAATTGATAATATGATGGATGACGTATTTTCAGAAAGAAAAAAAAATAACAACTACGTTTAATCTCAAGAAATATTCAAAGCGGAAAGTTCTTATTAAATAGCCAAATAAAAAACTCAAACACATCAAATGAATGGAAAACAACTGTCATATTCCTGACTAGGTACATGTTTTACTTTATATACATGTAGAAAATGGAAGTTGAATCCTGGTTTTAATTTATAGCTAGATAAACTTATCAGTTGTATAATAGATGCATTTAATTCCATTATATTGAAAATAATGTGTGAGCAAAACAAACAGATGTAAAAATGTCAAACATAGGGCTTCAGTAGTCAGCATTGTGTTGTAATCTTAATCATTATGAAACTAAACAAACAGATGTAATAGTTAAAAATGTCAAACATAGGGCTTCAGTAGTCAACATTGTGTTGTAATCTTAATCATTATAAAACTAAACAAACAGATGTAATAGGTAAAAATGTCAAACATAAGGCTTCAGTAGTCAGCATTGTGTTGTAATCTTAATCATTATAAAACTAAACAAACAGATGTAATAGGTAAAAATGTCAAACATAGGGCTTCAGTAGTCAGCATTGTGCTGTAATCTTAATCATTATAAAACTAAACAAACAGATGTAATAGGTAAAAATGTCAAACATAGGGCTTCAGTAGTCAGCATTGTGTTGTAATCTTAATCATTATAAAACTAAACATCTTTGTCAAACAAAGAAAAACAAAATGGAATGTAGGCTTTATAAACAAAGCACATAAGCAAAAATGAAAGACAAGAATACAAAAAATTACCAAAGCACAATAACAACGGCGGGCGGTACGAATACCGAGCCAAATCAAAGGGATAATATCAAAATTAAACAGTAAAGGTTGAAAACATACAAAAACAAATAAAAAGAACACAATTACACGTAATTAAGATAATAAGCAACGACCAAGAATATATTCTTCAAGACCATCATATAGTATTTGTGAAGTTGATACCGATTATTTATCAGCAAGATATTGATATCTTCCGATAAACTTTTAAAAAATCACGAGACGTTATTGACATAACCCTGGTGCGTCAACGTTCTGCTCAGACACTGGTGAATTTTTAAAGGTCTAAGTATCAGTGGACGCTCTTGAATACAGAATGCGTTTGGAAATGTTTATCCCACATACAGGCAAAGTTGTTATTTTGCTGTCAATGACAAGGTTTGAGAGTACAGCTTATGTCAAACTCGAGGTAAAATAATTCAACATTTAACAAAACGTTCGATTTTTTTCGACAAGGTTCATTTATGGCACAAAATGGCATAAAATGTGAACTTTGTCATAAAACACCACAAAGGTCTCAATTTGGTTCGTAAATAAGTCTATTTCAAAAGTCTAAATGCTCAATATATCAGTTCTTTTCTTAAAAGACCATGATATTCTCCAAAGTAAGCCCATTTTTTTTTAAATTTCCTTCAATATAAAAACTTTTTGGATCGTAGATGGCGGCCAAGGTTAATTATGACAAAAGCAATTAAAAATCATGGAAAAAAGTACCAAAATTGACCTTTAAATACAAATTATGTTTTTTTAAGGGGTCATATTTAGCACTATAAATTGTAAAGGAAAGTGCTAGAAAAAATATTTTTGTCTTAATAGTATTTTCACAAGTATTTCTATGTGAAATATGTAATATTTTGGCCCGATTTAACAAACATAAAAAATTCACGGCCAATTTAAGCCTTCGTAAACCTACTCCTTTGAGGGTCTAACACACATTATATTCATCTATAAAAGATTTCCCTCTCCACACTTCATTCGATATTATCAAATTCAGATAGGAGACGCTGTTGGACAAATCTTTCAAAGAGGGACAATAGATACCAAAGGGACAGTCAAACTCATAAATCGAAAATAAACTGACAACGCCATGGCTAAAAATGAAAAAGACAAACAGACAAACAATAGTACACATGACACAACATAAAAAACTCAAGAATAAACAACACGAACCCAATCAAAAACTAGGGGTGATCTCAGGTGCTCCGGAATGGTAAGCAGATCCTGCTCCACATATGGCACCCGCCGTGTTGCTTATGTGATAACAAATCCAGTAAATAGGTACCATTCATGAAAGAAAAGGGGATTGTAGTTACGACGTAAGGAACATATCCGATATCATTTGTGAAACAGTTATTCCATAACGGTTATCTTGGCCTATATTCACGACAACGGGCAACTAACTCGTGATGGCTTCCGTAAAATTTACGAAGGGATGATTTCAACTTCACCATTTGGAACTCTGGGTTTAATAGCTTCCTTGTGAGCAGCAACACTCTATCGTGAAAATCATGATAGGAAATATAAGCACGGGAATATCGTATCAATTGGGAGATATATACCCCGTATGCAGGTGCTGCTGGAATATTGTTACATAGAAATGGAAAGTTCACAATTGGAAAGATGAAATCGTCTCTTTTGTCGTGAAGTTTTGTTTTCAACCGACCCTCATTGTCAATTTTTAGATGTAAGTCAAGATATGAGGCTTACTTAACTGTATCTGTAGTATCCTGTATCTCTAGTTCGATGGGATAGATGCGTTCCACATAGTCACCAAATTTTGAATTATTTAGTGAAAGAACATCATCTATATAGCGGAAAGTAGAGTTAAAGGATGTCGCTAACTTCTTATCTTTCTTCCTAAGAAGTTCCTGCATGAAATCATAGAAATAAAGTAACAAGTCGGCAAGAAGAGGGGCACAATTTGTTCCCATTGGAATGCCGACAGCCTGTTGAAAAACACATCCTCCGAACGTAACAAATATGTTGTCAATCAAGAAATCAAGCATCTTGTAAAATAGTTTTAGATATTGGAATCTAGTTATCTGTCTTTGACGTGTAAGGTATAAGTTTTGTTTTCTTTCTAAAACATCGAAGTATGTTGGTGTTAATTAGATAAAGGTCACTTGTCAAGAATAATATAACATCTATTCAATCATTTGTTGCTCAGCTTACTGTTTTATCCAGTTTTTTGTATACATTTTTGTTTTTTCGTCGTCAATGTGTTGCTTGTGATAGTGTTGGGTTTTTTTCTTCGACTTGTTTGTTCCGTTGTATCGTTGGCTTCAATTTTCAATTGTAAGCTTATAATGTCTATCATGTTTTATAACTTGTTAGAATATATATCTGGATTTTGCAGCTAGATTATTTTACGTACGTGTAGCTCAGGCGGATGTCTTCGTTAGCGTCTTCTTTTCTGCCGTAATTTTGCAGTCCAGACCGAATAAACTTGAAAAAAGCAATTGCATTATATTTTTAAAAACAACACTCTATCAATTTCATTCGTCTGAAGAACTTTTCTGGTTGTTCCTCAATTCTGAATATTTGAAATCCAAGGATGCATGTGGATCTAAAACGTCGTAAAGCAATCAACGAAAAAATACCTCAAAATAGCCAAATCAATGTCTGAGGGAGTTGAAAACTTTGAGACATATAATCGCTTGAAAATAAACTCATCATAACTACCATAATTTAAAATGTGAAAACCTTGTAAAAGAACTCATCAGTAAAATATAAATAAAAATGATAAAATGGTCAAACTTTGTGCCATAAATGTCAGTAATTGTACATAGAATGAGAAAAAAAGGAGACTTTTTCTACAGTTTTTGTTCTACCAAGAAACATTTGTCAAGACATATTTACTTTAAACCGATTACATAAACCGAAGTTATGGACGAGTAATTTAAAACTCACGTGTAAATAATATTGGTATTACAATTTAATTAGATAAACCCATTAATTTATTTTCTTTTTAACAAAGCTCAGAATATAACACCGATATCAATTCACATGAATCTTTTCAAGTAAAGAAAATAATTATCTCAACCTTAAGCTTTAAACCTATTGTATATCTAGCTCAACCTCTCACTTTTATGATAGTTGTATTAAAATTCATCATATTGAAAACGATGTTTAAACAAAACAAACAGACATAAAAGGTAAAATTGTCAAAAATATGGGAACAGCAGCAATCATTGTGATATTCACTAACGTAACGATACCCAAATTGCACCGAGGACCCAAACTGCACCTATTTAGCAAAAATAGCAGCGGAAATCTTACAAGATTTCCTAGGGACTAAATAAATTGTATTTTTATGATTTGATACTATAACTATTTTTCAACATAGGCAAAAGTATTTAAATATACACAAAACGTTCACAGTATTTATCAACAGATGAAGTGTTTACTGAAAAAGCAAAAGTCCGGAAACGTCGCCGTGAAACGTCATCAAAACGTCAACTTTTTAAAATTAACAAATACAATGTGTTACACGTATCCATTTCCTAAAAAATTAAGAGTAAGCATGGACTAATATCCATTTGTTAAAAATATTTGAAGAAATGAAACAAAAGCTCTGTTATTCCGCTTAAGACGATGCGAATTTAAGAATGGATGCAATTTGGGTACTCCTCATTACAGAATCATTGATGGTTTTGACGTCAGTTCAGACCAAATTTTCTATGATTCTATATGGATTCAAAATCAATTTACGAAGGGATGATTTCAACTTCACCATTTGGAACTCTGGGTTTAATAGCTTCCTTGTGAACAGCAACTCTCTATCGTGAAAATCATGATAGGAAATATAAGCACGGGAATATCGTATCAATTGGGAGATATATACCCCGTATGCAGGTGCTGCTGGAATATTGTTACATAGAAATGGAAAGTTCACAATTGGAAAGATGAAATCGTCTCTTTTGTCGTAAAGTTTTGTTTTCAACCGACCCTCATTGTCAAATTTAGATGTAAGTCAAGATATGAGGCTGACTTAACTGTATCTGTAGTATCCTGTATCTCTAGTTTGATGGGATAGATGCGTTCCCCATAGTCAAGAATTTTGAATTATTTAATGACAGAACATCATCTATATAGCGGAAAGTAGAGTTAAAGGATATCGCTAACTTCTTATCTTTCTTCCTAAGAAGTTCCTGAATGAAATCATAATAATAAAGTAACAAGTCGGCAAGAAGAGGGGCACAATTTGTTCCCATTGGAATGCCGACAGCCTGTTGAAAAACACGTCTTCCGAACGTAACAAATACGTTGTCAATCAAGAAATCAAGCATCTTGTAAAATAATTTTAGATATTGGAATCTTTCTATGATTCTATATGGATTCAAAATCAATTTGAAGAAAATATATAGTAAACAATGATACATCTACAAAATAAAAACATCTGATGTACAGTAGGTGTCGTTCATTTAAGTAATTTATACTTGTTTCTCGTTTCTCGTTTTTTATATCGATCCCTTTTGAATGGTTTTACACTAGTAATTTTGGGGCCCTTTATAGCTTGTTGTTCCGTGTGAGCCAGGGCTCCGTGTTGAAGGCCGTACATTGACCTATAAAGGTTTTCTTTTATAGATTGTTATTCGGATGGAGAGTTGTCTCATTGGCACTCACACCACACCTTTCTAAACATACATAATGAAAACCCTTGTTTGAATCATAAATAAAAATCTATCAAAATAGGTGCAATTTTGGTACCCTCGAGTATATATTCAAACAGATATATGAACAAATTTTTACCATGGCACAATACGATGGAAGTGAATTATAAAGAGGAGCTGTGACATTTTTCTCGTTGTTGTCACTTGCTTGTTTAATCCAAAGATATATCTTACACCATATACCTTGAGACAACTTGATTATAAAAAGAGTACACTCCACGATCAATCCAAACTAATCAACGGTATAAAATTCGAGTAATAGTATGTAAGAGTGTCATACTTATCAAATCAAAATAATGAAAAGTTAACTGCATGCAGCATAGTCTCTAAGACGAAACATGGTTTGGGATACATGTATATAACATTTATGATGACTACATCTCGAATTGTATATAAAAAAGGGACGAAAGCTAGAGACCAAAGGGACAGTCAAACTCATTAATCGAAAATAAACTGACAAAGCTATGGCTAAAAATGAAAAAGACAAATAATAGTACAAATAACACAATAAAGAAAACTAAAGAATAAACAACTCGAACCCCATCAAAAACTAGGGGTGATCTCAGGTGCTCCGGAATGGTAAGCAGATCCTGCTCTACATGTGGCATATACTTGCTTTTGTGTATTCAATATATATATTTTAAAATTTCCCAATTTAAAAATACATTCATATGTATTGATGTGTCAAATCATCGATTTAATACATTAAAATTTAGAACAGACTGAATAAGTTTTCAATGACAGATATTTACAATTTCACCTTACTCAATAATCACTGGTTTCAATACGGTTTCGTTTCAATATGATTAAGATGTCTTTCATAACAAGTAATTATAATAGCCAAGTCACCAGAGTTGAAGGTTACGCTTTATTAATTGTGTCAAGTATTACCCACATATGTTAAACATTGCGCTCCAAACATTATTGGTTTTTCAAACGTAAATGATACCTGTGTCTTCGAAATACTAAGGATTTTCTAGTCCCAGGTCTAAATTATCTTAGACATATTTTGCACAACTATTTAGATTTTTGAGTATTCAATGCTCTTTAACTTTATACTTGTTTGAACTGAGCATCACTGATGAGTTCTATATAGACGGGACACGCGTATAGCGTATCAAATTATAAACCTCGTACCTTTGATAACTCTTTTGATTATACACAATGCGTTTTGACATACCGGTCTTCTTAAGCATTTTTGTGCATTGACAAAAAGCACGTTTTCTGTATACATGTTTGACGGCGGTTAAAAACAAAACCCATTTCGTGGGAATATCAAATGAAAATATGAATTTCGAAAATGCAAATAAAATGCCAATTGGGTTATTAAGTTGACGTATTACCTAAATCATGTACATGTAAAGATATTGACTTAATATTAATAAGCAATTCAGAAAAAGGATTATGATTACGTAAACTTTCAACATCGAAGGATGTAACTGCTTGTCATGCAATTGGATAACTTCTACTTTTCTTTATTTTTTTGTAAATTTCAAGTTAGACTTAACTGCAATCAACATACAACTACAACTTTCAGTTAATCGATTTCTCAAAGATTTAAAAAAAAAATTAGAATCGGATACCCTAGCTGTTTTTGGCAAATCTTTTCGTAACTTTGGGTTCTCAATGCTCTTTGTACTTAATTCGAGCGTCTCTGACAGTCTTTGAAGACGTAACGCGCGTTTTGCATACATAACACTGCTAAGAGAACACTTTTAAGTAATTAACACTTGTTTATACTAGAAATTTGCAGCACAACAGAAAGAAAAATGCGTAATCTCTCTCTCTCTCTCTCTCTCTCTCTCTCTCTCTCTCTCTCTCTCTCTCTCTCTCTCTTATGTATTTCTCTCTTCTTCTGAAGACATAGAAAACGTGTCTTGAAAACTACCATTTCATTTTGTTGTTTATTTTTTGTTTAAATTTGTATTGCCACAAACACTGTTAATGTTTAATGACAATTAGTAAAATTATTATTTTAATTCTTACCACTTTATAACTTTCTTCTTTAAAATACGCTATTTCATTTTCAGAAATAACTTCATGAAATATCAAAATTTTTGGATCCTTATTCACCTCCTCTGCCTTTGATTTGAAGTATGGTATATTAGTCTCAACCATATAACAACTTAAACTTGATAATTCTTTGCTTGACTAAAAATAAAACATAATAATTATTCATTGGTTGTTTGTTAGAGTGAACCATTGATTATTAACTGTTTTCAATGATAATCTTCGCGAGGAAACTCGTGACTAAAACAAGACACTATAAAAATAATTGAGGCCGAAACACTTTTTAAAAAATATTTAGTGATATTGAATTGGTTGCAAGTTTTGTATAAAACATGTTAACTCTCTAAAAAAAATAGAAAACCGTATTAGTCCTATAAATGTTTAGTTCGATGTCATGATTAGGTTATAAAATAATGAAAACAAGACGTTTAATAATTTCTTGCGTCCGAAGCGCTTTTCTGGATTTACCTTCACCAGGAACGCTCAAAGTCAAACATTTGAAGTCCTAAGATGTATAAGTACCGAATCCGTTGAAGAGCTATAAGTCAAAATTACCTAAAATAAATAGTCAAATTCATATAAAGCCAACTTTGCCTGAGGGAGTTGAAGCCTTAGTTTCTTAATAATTTCAAAATTTAGGAAAGAGGGACGAAAAATACCAGAGGGACAGCTACATACATGTCTTAATTTCTTTTTATGAAACATACATAACATTCTATTATAATTGCGTAGAACGTTGAAATCTCATTAATAAAAAAAGTTTTAATCGTTTTTCGTAAGTTATCATATTTAAAGGTGTATCAAATTAGCATTTTTTTAAAAACTATTAGTTAACTTTGTGCTATTAAGAATGTATGGCAGTTTACGCCGGTGTTCATACTACCTGAAGCAAAACCAACCTTTCAACACATGGCAACTAACCAATAAGATTTTTCAAAATAATCGTATTAATCGCTTTACTTTATCCCCTTAACATAGATCGATGAAGATATGGCATTGAGTGCCAATGAGACAAGATTTTATCCAAGTCATAATTTGTAAAAGAAAGATCATTATAGGTCAAAATACGGTCTTCAACACGAAGCATTGGTTTACACCCAACAGATTCCTTTGAGGGTCTAACACACATGTTATTTATCTATAAAAAATTTCCCTCCCCACACTTCATTCGATATTATCAAATTCAGATAGGAGACGCTGTTGGACAAATCTTTCAAAGAGGGACAATATATACCAAAGGGACAGTCAAACTAATGAATCTAAAACAAACTGACAACGCCATGGCCAAAAATGAAAAAGACAAACAGAAAAACAACAGTACACATGACACAACATAGCAAACCAAAGAATAAACAACACACACCCCACCAAAAACCAGGGGTGATCTCAGGTGCTCCGGAATGGTAAGCTGATCCTGCTCCACATGTGGCACCCGTCGTGTTGCTAATGTGATTACAAATCCGGCAAATAGTCTAATTCGGTAGGTCACATTCATTAATTGATTTCAATGTGGTGCGGTAGTCAGTTACGGTTTTGCATGTTTTAAAATAATACATAGAGACCCATGAAACCAAATAAAAGTAGAATAATTAAAAAATGGAATCTATCTATGACGAGCTAAATATCATCGAAGAGCTAATAATGCTTTTCAACTTTGTACTTGTTTGGCTTTATGAATATTTTGATATGAGAGTCACTGATGAGTCTAATGTAGACGAAACGTGCGTCCTGCGTACTAAATTACTATGATATGATAGTATAAAACCTGACTTGGCTTAATTGTGAACACTTAGGCAAAAACAAATTTTATACAGAGACTAGCTGCAAAAAGATCACGCTTTTTTGTAACATTCGCATATTAGTAATTTACTGGAATACCGACTTTTATCGGTAATTCGTACATTTTCCCTTTAATGTTACTGCCTAATATTTTCGAGTATCAACGTACTGGCTGTATCACTGAAAATATTAGGCAATACATTGCGTTACTTCATAATTACCGATTACCTAACGGGCTCGTCTAGATATTCCACATGATATAGTCAGTATCAAAAACGAAACTACCTATTATTCTATATAATATAATAGTATCCGTTTTTATTTTAGCAAGAATAATAGAAAATGTACACGTATATCTAGACTTAATTTTGTCGTATAATATTCATGCATTTTATATTCGATATTATCAAATTCAGATATTTTTTACTTTTTATATTTTTTAATGCAAATAACAAAACAAAACCAGAAGATTTGATGACCTACCTTTCTGATTACTCCTCTACAGAGTTGTTTTTGTATACTATCAAGCTCTTGTTCATTAAATGGCCACATTTTTGGAACATCCTTTTTGGGGTATTCTTTTAATGCATTTTTGTACTTTATGTAATCCTCTTGTATTGACAAAACTCCTACAAGTTTGTAAGACAGACATTCAATATTTGCTGTGTGTATTATATCGTGCGTACATTAACACCATGTATGCAATTTTTTCATTGATGAATTGAATTCTTCATTTTTTTTTTATTTTATGAAAGCGCTGACCGTAGTATATCTTCAACTTTGTATTTGTTTGGTTTATAACTATTTTGATATGAGCGTCACTGATGAGTCTTATGTAGACGAAACGCGCGTCTGGCGAACTAAATTATAATCCTGGTACCTTTCATAACTACTGTACGACTTAAAATGTGTTAAAAATTAAACAAAATATTATCATCGTTTCTTTATGTTTTCCTTATTTGACTATGTCAAGATTTTTAAGAAGTCAATACTTCAAAACAAAAAGAAGCGTATAATTTGTATACTTACATTGTTATGCTACCAAGAACATACGAGTTATAACAAACGTTTCGTTACTTTTCCTATACTAAGTATATTGTTGTAAAGCATGTGTTCTGATGAATGTTGCATTCCATTGAATAATACAATTTGATATTGGAAAGCCTCGGTTTTCATCCAATGAAAAGTATGGATCATTATGAAATATACATATAATGTTTAATGAAATTATTAGAAATAAAAACTATAATCGCAACCCAATTCGTAATAATGAATATAGTCGAAGAGAAAAGCTCACTATTTCGTAGTCTGTTTATTGTGATAGCATATCGACGACTGAATGAGCACGTTTTCACCATGACTCTATTGTAAATTGTACTAGAACACACCCGTGATATCGCGGGTCCGTGGCTGAATTTATGTATATAACTAAGCGTATGCCTTATTTTAGCATTAGTATTGTCATCTGATAAAGTCATGCCGATAATAAAAGACGCACAGTTTTTTCTCTGCTTTCAAAATCTTTCTGTTTGAACCCGTCGACCTGGAACCTATCAATTATTAGTAATATTAATAATTTGGAAAACAAAAGGGCCTAGAATGGATTATTTTTTACTAAACAGTATACAGCAAAATTCTAAATACACCGTTTGGTGGTGCGCGTGTCAGATGTGGAACGTACAGATAAGGTAATAGGTAACAGGTAAATATACTACTGGTATCGGTGTCGGACTCGATCCGGAACTTTTTAATTATTGGCAATATTAATTACGTGGAGAACAAAGGGGCCTGGAGTGGTGTAATTTATAATCAACACCATTGTACTATATGAGTTATATATAAAGTTGAATTCTTTGATTAATCGTTTTTACGTGATGACGGCTGACAAATTGGACCTCGTAATTTTAGTATTATAGATAGGTATGTCACTTAATTGGGTTTCTTCGTCTAATACGTCAATATTGGTAATGTGTTAAATTACAGGAACGGTAAATATAGCATGATCAAAGTGATGAAGGATATTTGTTATCAAAAATATTTATAGATACTTATATCAACTGATTTTTTTCTCGTTGGTATTGTTTGGTACAGATTTTAACCTTTATTTAAGGTGTTCTGTATTTTTGCTTCCTGTACATAAAGGTTTTTTTAGTGAAGGGGCTGTTGTTGACAATGTTTAGGACACCAATTATGCCTAAATTCTCAACGTTATTCTTTATTTGACCTTTTTGTTCGTTATGTTTTGTGAAAAAAATCTAAAACACATGTTGAAAAATGAATATTTAAGTACTCAAATATGTTTTATAAGTTTAGTTATGGGTTAGTTATATGATTAGAACAGTTTTAATTTTGAATGTAAGAAGGCATTTAAGATGTTACTCATTACCGATGGTGAATATGAATTAAAAGCTTCACGCTTTTTTTTCTTTTTTTTTTCATTTATGAAACTTAATAAATGAGTATTAACAAAAGTATTTAACATTAAAACAATATCAAAAACGGAAAATCTATAAAGAAAAACGTATTAACTAATTAAAGCAAGCGATATTAACCACGGAACCAATGAAAATCAAATGCCAAATTACTGACTTCGCACAGACTTTTTCCGAAGAAAATTGTGATTTTTTTAGCCAGTCCATGTTTATGACAGTTTTTTTATGGTTCCGTTATATTGACAAAACTTGATAAGTAGCCTAAACAGTCAGACATGATAGTTAAGAATTTAGTTTCGTTACAAGAGTTCCGATGGACAATTTGTAAAAAGTTATAATGTAATGGGAATACATACCCTTTTTTGAATGTATTTTTAATAAATCGGCTGCATCTGCTGTAAACGATGCCTGCAAAGGTTTTAAATATGTGAATGAACAGTTGAGTCATGTTATTTATTGAGAACTAATATTTAAGTATTACAATAAAATTGGTAAAGGAAATTGGGAATGTGTCAAAGCGACAACAACACGACCATAGAGCAGACAACAGCCGAAGGCCACCAATGGGTCTTCAATGTAGCGAAACTTCCGCACCTGTAGGCGTCCTTAAACTGGCCCCATAAAAAATATGTATACTAGTTCAGTGATAATGGACGTCATACTAAACTCCCAATTATACACAATGAACTAAAATTTAAAATCATAGAAGACTAACAAAAGCCAGAGGCTCCTGACTTGGGACAGGTGCAAAATATCGGCGGGGTTTAACATGTTTAATAGATTTCAACCCTCCCCCTACACCTCTAGCCAATGTAGAAAAGTAAACGCATAACAATACGCACATTAAAATTCAGTCCAAGAGAAGTCCGACTCCGATGTCAGACGATTTAACATAAATAACAACATACTACTAGCAGTCAACTGACATGCCAGCTCCAACCCTCAATTAAACTGATTGATAGCTTATTTCTTCCTCATATGAATGTTAAGCACAATCCCTCCAGTTGGGGGTTTAGTATCAAACTATCATAAACTATATAAGACGAACATAACCCGTATCATGCCAACAACTGTTTTAGAATAAATGTGTTAAGTTCAGATGCAAAGACCCTATAAGTGAATCAATAATAAGGCCAAAATATGCAATATTTAATGACCTGGCAACAGTATCGTATCTATATCCCTTCTTAATCAGTCTGTTTAAAGGTTTTGTAAGCTTTTGAGGTAAATACTGACATTTGTATGCTTTGTAAAGAATATTACCATAACAGATTGGATGTGAGATTCCTGATCTTATAAGATGTCTGCATGTTGAGGTATATTTACGATAAACCTTTTTTGTTATCTGTGAGGAAAGAAGTGTAAAAAAATTATTGCTCTTGCAAATGACAGTCTTTTTAAAATGGCGACGCATAGTGGAGACAGTCAAACGGAAATTATGCTCTACAACTCCGTACTTTATTTGGCCTTTTTGGGATTCGAGCGTCACTGATGAGTCTTTTAAAGACGAAACGCGCGACTGGTGTATATTCAAAATTTAATCTAGGTATCTTTGATGAGTTAATGTGCAACCGTCAAATTAATTTCTTCGACAAAGTGGGTAGTAGTTTTGAATTGTCCGCCATTGATCCATTGATACTATTCTATTGTAACGGCGTTGGTGTCTTTTTTTAAGTTTTAATCTACATTTGTTATTAATATTATGAGATGTACAACAGATGATTGTTTAAAATAAAGATTGTCTATACATAGTACAATTAAAGTCATATAATGAAACCTTGGAATTTTTAGGTTTTTAAAATTATTGAGATAAAGCAGCTACATGTACTAGTATTCTAATCTTCTTCGTTCTTCTTTGGCTTTCGAAACAAAGGAATTTTTGTTCTCATAAAATATGCATAAGGCAGCACATGATTGACGTCACAATTGAAATTGTAACTAAAGGCAACAGTAGTACCGCTGTTCGAAACTCAGTCGTTTTTGCAACATCAAAGGAAATCGCAATGGACATAAATTAATTTTTCCGGTCTATCACACATCGGAGGTACATGTGATCCCCGGATTGTTATACCATGCTTTGTATCTCCTAATTGCATTTATGAGATTTAAATATCGGACACTTCCTCAAAACTAATTCATTAACCTTAAATTTGAAGAATTAAATGTACGGAATATTCATCTTTCGTCCAGCTTTAAACAGAACTACTGTAAATACAAGTACAGCAAATACAATCTGTGCACATCTTAAAAGATAAACACTTCTGATTTACGTATAGCAACATAATGTTAGAACGTCACTAAACGATAGCATACACCAATGTCCTCCGTCTAGAAGTTATCTTATCTATCCAAGGTACAAGAGCAATAACTAAAAAAACACATTGTGTTCCCCCTATAAAATACTTTTTATTAATATCTAAATGAAGGCTTCAGAGCAAATTCAAAATGTTTTTCATAATACTTATATTTTCAAGGGGCATATATAAGTCGTAAACAATAATAGAAATTTTAGAATTTTTCGAAAAACTAAGTATTTTCTTATCCCAGGAATAGATTATCTTGGACGTATTTGGTACAACTTTTTGGAATTTGGGGTCCTCAATGCTCTTCAAATTTGTACTGGTTAGGTTTTACAACTATTTTGATCTGAGCGTCAGTGATGTAGACGAAACGCGCGTCTGGCGTTCTAAATTATAATCCTGGTACCTTTGGTAACTATTAGGTCATCACTTATATTCGAAAACTTTCAAAGGTATTGCTGATATACACCTATATTATACGTTTTATAATACTCTGGCAATAATTGTACACATGAGAACGCTGACAATGTAATTTGCCATATGATCGATATTTCAAAGCGGCCTATCTCTTTAAAAATAATTGATTTTGAATTGGAATCGTCCGATTTAAATATATAAAATAAAGTTCATAAACATCTGACAAGAATTGTATATATAAGAGCGCCAATAATGCAACTTTCCATAAAATTGATATTTTCAAGGTATAAACTCTTTAATCAATTATTGATGGTTAATGTTTTTCGGACTAGTCAAAGTCATTGCTAATTTAAACTAGGGTATAAGTTTCATAAAAATCTGACAGGGATGGAAAACATTGACAGTGCAAATATGCAATTTTCCATAAAATTAAATTTCCAAGTCGCATAGCTCTTTTAAAAATAAAGGTTCGGTATTGATTTTCAAACTCACTGCTTAAATTAACCTACGATATAAGTTTATAAAAATCTGGCAAAGCATTTCAGGTGAGAGCGCTGACAAAACCAGCAGGATGGCCGGACGGATGATCTGTGCTTTGCATTGAGCTATCTGAAACAATAAAATGTTTGACAAATATCGCAATCAATACTGAGGTATACAAAATAGTGTTTCAGACAATACTTACTTTATGAAGAATCCTTGCCTTGATTTGATCGATGAACATTGCTGTGGTAGAAATATTTGTAGATATGATTTCTGGTAATAGGTCCAAAAGAGCATCACTCCACAGTAAAGCTTCGTCCCACATTTTTATATATTCAGCTTCTTTTATTATTAACTGAATAAGTGACAAGCTCAAAGGTTCTGTGTTTTCCTCATTTATGTTGCCCTGAATGACTTTGCTTATATTCAAATAATATGTAGTACGCAAACGTAAAAACGATCGCACTGCTGCTTGTAGTTCGTGCTGTTTTGGCCAGTCAGTAATTTCTTTTTTTAAATCGTGGTACGATTGGTTGAAATCTGAAATATATTTTGAGAACATTATTAAAGCCTGTAGCTAAGTATGTATGTTTACTATTAAATTTATAATAACTTGGATGACTTGCAGATTTATTCATTTTTATTTAGACCTTATCACTATTTTGTTACATTTCATCAAAGTCTTTTGGACATTATGCCTAGCTATTGACGCCAAACATCATTTACTCTAGTGCTGTCGTGTGCTTTCACTGGTACTACTTATTGTATACATTTTTTAAATCTGAAATACAATGATAGGATTTGCTACAACCCCTTCAATAATTGAAATAATAGTTTGATATAATTTTGAATCGGCGAACTATTGTTGCTTGAAGTGTGTTAGGGCTATTACACTGCTGTCATACTGTATATCGAGAACAATTATCGCGAAAGAATTGAAAAAACGGGAAAGAAACATGATTATTTTCCTATTTTGAATGAATCAGCATTTCTCTGAAATAGCTTTTAATTTATTGCAATTTTTCAAAAGTTTTAGTTAATCTTTTGAAAAATTGCAATAAATTGTAAAATTTTAATACAGGATCTTTGTATTACTATTTATTGGCTTTCCATTTTCTGCTAGTAACTGTGAATACTCTCTTACCTGTAGTTTGTGTCTTTTGTGTTTTTTGGGATAAATAAAAAACCTGACACTTCACCCGGTTTTTTTGGTCTTTTTGTGTTGTTGGGGTTTGTTTGTTTTTTTTTTTTTTGCTTAATATTTTCTGCATTTTATCGATCAGATGGGGATAGCTGTTTTCTACTGATTTTATAAGTTTGTTCTTGTGTTGTACTTTTTCAAAACTGTCCTAGCTGTGAGGTAGAGGATTTAACCTTGACACATTCTTTGTGTGTATATTTCAAGTCCGTAGCTTGTAGCTTAATGGTTTTTATTCGGTCATATCCGTCATGTTTGATTTTTCGTAAATATTTGTTTTTCATATAAATTAGGTGATTATGTTTCTCAGTTAATGTTTTTCATATTTGACATGTCGGGTTCTTATATAGACTACTATGCGGTATAGATTGTTCTTATTATTGAAGGCCGTACGTTTGCCTATAATTGCTTACATTCACTTCATTTGAACTTTGGTGGATAGTTGTCACATTGGCAATCATACCATATAATTATCCTTATTTTACAATGGTAGTTCAATGCTATTGGTTCCGATTATTTAATAATACCACACCGACTAGTTTCTAATATAATATGCGTCTGTTTATTAGTCCTTCATACTTTTTTGTCGTAAAAAAGTTATAATTGTGTTATCTAATTTCCACTTAATTTGGTGGCCATTTCTTAGTAGTTTTATACTTGGTAAAAAATTTGGGGTGAAACACTGTTTTCAAAAAAATAATAGGGAAACATATTTTTCTATTACATCTCAGTAGTTTCGAAAAACATTTTTATAAGCAGGTCGAGACATTGTTGTTTCACAAAACCCTGGATTTTTTTTTTTTTTGGGGGGGGGGGGCTCAGACACTAATTTATATTCTGAGTAGCAGCTACAAGCTCCACAATATCGTATGCGTTGAAATATGTTTATAAACAAAAGAAAAATCACAAATGTACCGAACTCCCAGGAAAATTCAAAACGGCAAGTTACTAATCAATTGACAAATTCAAAAGCTCAAACACATCAAACATATTGGAAACAATTGTCCTATTCCTGACTTGGTACAGGCATATTCATGTGTAGTAAATGATGGATTCAACATGGTATTATAGCTGGCTAATCCTCCCACTTGTTATACAGTCTTGCCAAGTTCTATGATATTGACAACGGTGTGTAACAAATCAAACGGACATAATCGGTTAACATGTCAAGAAAAGGGGTTCAACAAGTGTTAAAATCTTAATCACTATAAAAACATGAAACAAAGAAGCACAAAAAGGCACAATTTCAGAAATCCATATTTTTAAACATAAGGTTAACAGCAGTTCCTGCATACGGGGTATATATCTCCCGATTGATACGATATTCCCGTGCTTGCATTTCCTATCATGATTTTTTGTGAGGGTTCCTGCCCACAAGGAAGCTATTTTAAAATATTTTAAAATAGCTCCAAATGGTGAAGTTGAAATCATCCCTTCGTAAATTTCACAGACGCCTTCACGACTTGGTTGACCGTTATGGAATAACCGTTTCACAAATGATATCGGATATGTTCCTTACGTTGTGACAACAATCCCCTTCACTTTCATAAATTTGATCTACCGAATAAGACTATTTACCGGATTAGCTATAACATGAGCAACACGACGGGTGCCACATGTGGAGCAGGATCTGCTCACCCTTCCATGCAACCTTAGATCACCCTATTTTAAGTAAGGTTCGTGTGGTTTATTCTTTTGTTTTCTACATTGTGTCATATGTACTATTGTCTGTTTGTCTTTTTCATTTTTAGCCATGGCGTTGTCAGTTTATCTTCGATTGATGAGTTTGACTGTCCCTTAAGTATCTTTCGTCCCTCTTTTATTGCCTGGAAACTAGAAAAATCCTTGTTTTTGACCCTTTTTTATCCCATTATTGCTGCATGAATTGGGCAATTACACCCAAACTCAATCCCAGTCATCCTTTTGTGATATGGAACCGTGTGGTACAATGTCAAATAGATCCATACTCTTACACACAAGTGATTGTCCAGAAACTACAGGATTGCTTGTTTTTGGCCCCTTTTATGCCCTTAATTCCTAAACTGTTGGCCCCATAACCTACCATCAACAACAATATAAAAGTAATATTCATTAAGACAAATAAAACAAAAATATAATACGTTATTAAGACGATAAACAACGTCAATACCAATAAACTATTCTCCAAGACTCTCATGTATTATTTGTGAAGTTGATACAGAATATTCATCAACAAGATGTTGGTACTTTCTGATACGGTCTTTAACGCACTACTTGTTCATTTACTTTCTGGTCAGACGCTGATGATGTTTTACCAAGTATGGGCATGAAATGCTAAATCTTGAATATCGAATAAGTTGGGAAATGCATATCCCATTTGCAGGTTAAGTTGGCATATTGCTACGAAGGTGGGGGAAGTTGGTAGTTTGTCATTTTGTCTAAAAATCAGGCTGATTCTAAATTATTCCAGATTTTAAAAAAATCTAGTGTTAACAATATCCTAGTTTTAGATAATTTTAAAAATGCGTAGTTATTTATAGAATATTGAAAATTTGTTAGGTTTAAATATGTAACTTTAGTTAAACAAAAATAATAAGAATAAAAGGTAAAAACTTGTATTTACAATATACATATCATACCGTCATAAGATTAAAACACTGATTAGATTTAAAATTCTAAAAATGGATAAAACCTAAAATTAATAAGTTTCATTGCCTAGCCCTCTTATCATCTTCTTGTATGAAGGTGTTATCTTAATTGACAAATACTGTATTTAAAGTGTACATGAAAACCCATCTACTCATCTGCTATATTTATATGTGTATATATTGCAACAATCACAAACGTTTTAACGCAAGGCGCTGTTGCTAAAATATTAACTAAAACCTCTACAACTAAATAAATTTTATAGATGTACCTCTTTCCCGGTCGAAAATTGCACAACTGTTACATAAAACAATATCTGGTATTGATGGCCATATGTGTATATATCTATTCAATAAGTGCAGTACATTTAGAGGATTTTCAGGATAAGACTCATCTCTACAGCTAATATTTACACTAAACTCTAAATTGGCAAATAACCTGAAACAGAGTAAGAAAATAGTTATTATAAAATATCCCGAAACAGATGTAAGAACAAAGTTATTATAAAATAACCTTAAACAGAGTAGGAACATAGTTGTTATAAAATATCCTGAAACACATTAAGAACATAGTTGTTTGTAATCATGAAGAGAACTTTTTATATCAGATTTTTTTCCCACAGTATCTTTAATGTTTTATTCAATTATCTTTATACAATTTCAATATACAATCTCACCTTTTGGCTCATCGTTCATGTTTATCTATCCGTTAACTTACCGGTACAAGAGACCAAAATTACACAGAAAACAGTACGTGCTATTCACTCAAGGAAAAAATATCAACAGCAATGAAAAGAGATGTAAAACATGTTATTGTCATTGTAAACCTTTTGAATCAAACCATAACTGATCCTTTTAGTGTCGAATCCCACCCTCCAGGTATCATCAATAGCATAGCAAAAATGCATGCTACAGGAGATATTTTTAAAAAAAATTGCCCACACTGTCGAGGAAAGCATGCTCATGTATTAATGCTTAAAAACTTTTGTGAACCTCGCAGCTGGCATATGTCTCAATGTTTTTCTCTAGTGCACACAGCAAACAATGTTTACTTCTACGACATTAACTCTATAAAAACTCCTGAAAGGGAAAGTAAAATCACAAAAATACTGAAAATCAAAACGGAAAGACCCTAATCAAATGGCAAATTCAAAAGCTCAAACACATCAAACGAATTAAAGAGGGGCAAAAAATACCAGAGAGACAGTCAAACTCATAAATCAGAAATGAACGCCATGGCTTAAAAAATTAGTAGTACAAAAGAAACAACACGAACCGCACTAAAAACTGGGAGTGATCTCAGGAGCTCCGGAAGGATGGGCAGATTCTGCTACACGTGTGGCACCCGTTGTGTTTCTCATGTTGTTACAAACCCGGTAAATAGTCTTATTCGGTAGGTCAAAAATGTGCAAATAAGAAACAATTCCGATATCATCTGTGAAACGGGTTATTCGTAATACTAAAGATTTTCTTATTCCAGGAATAGATTACCTTCGCCTTGATTGGCACAATGTTTTGGAATGTTTGGTCCTCAATGCTCTTCAACTTTGTACTTGTTGGCTATCAAATATTTTGATCTGATCGTCACTGATGAGTCTTGTGTAGACGAAACGCGCGTCTGGCGTATTAAATCAAAATTCTGGTACATTGGATAACTAATTATTCCATAAAGGTCAGCCAACTCGTGATGGCGTCCGTAAAACAATTACCATTTGAAACTCTTGGTTCAACAGCTTCCTTGTGAGCAGCAAACCTCCAGTACCAAGGAAATCATTATAGGAAATACAAGTCACGGAATACCGTAGCAATTGGGTGATAAATACTCCGTATGCAGGCGCTGCTGGAATGTTGCTACAAAAAATGGAAAGTTCACAGTTGGGAGGCGGATATCATTTCTTTTGTCGTAAAGTTTTGTTTTCAACCGACCCTAATTATCAGTTTCTAAATATAAGTCAAGATATGAAGTAGCACTCCACAGTTAGAAAATAAAATTAAAAATTGAGCCACAAAATGTTTTATCATCTCCTATTCCTTGATTTCTAATACATTAACCTAACTGTTTGTGTTGTACATGTGCATATGTATGTAATCAGTATTTTTCATAGATTTGATTTTCAAAAGTTAAAAGGCCAGGGTGAAAAATAATTCCTTTTATGTGTATCCATGGCAACATTCAGCATTAATTTACCATAAAATATTGCAAAGAGGGGAAACATATCCCCCCAAAATTTTGATCAAACTAGAATTTCAATGCCTTTGAGTGATTTCTTTTTAGAAACTGTCTTTCGCCTCATTTTTCCGTAAATTCCAATCACAAAGTTCGTGCGATAAAAAGTTAGAAAAAACATTACAATAATTGTCGGACCAATGTATGGTAGGGAAATGCAAATGCGGACTGTCATACAGAAAACAACCTATATTACATACATTACATAACCTTGATGTTCATATAAACCCAATACAAAGGCTATTTTAATATTCAGCTATCCAAAAATGAATTTGTATTGCACACTAGTTCTCTTTTATTAAAAATCCACAGGGGCCAAAATGCAAAAGTACACACCTAACTGTGAAGTGCTTCTTGAAGCAGACCTAGCTGTATCTATCTTATCCTTTATCTCTAGTTCGAGGGATAGATGCGTTAAACATAGTCATCAAGTTTTGTACTATTTAGTGAGACATCATTATCTTTATAGCGGAAAGTAAAGTTAAAAGATATTGCTAACTTGTGTATGAAGGCATCCTCATAATAACAAAGAAAAATGTCAGTACGAAGAGGGGCATAATTGAATCCCATTGGAATGTCGACACTCTGTTGGAAAACACGTCCTCCAAAAGTAACAAATATGTTGACAATCAAGGAATCAAGCATCTTGATTTTGTCAGTTTCAGATTTAAAATAAAATGAATCGGAGCGATTCTTTACAAAGTAGGATTTATCCCTCTCTAAGACAAGATACGTGTATCTACTTTGGTCATTCTTGTTCATGTAACTTTAAAATGTCTTATACCGATGCGCAAAAACTGAGCTGAAATCATCACTAAGACATGATACTTGTCGTGATATACATAAGAATATATGGCACATATCATCATATAGCAAGTTGCTGTGTATTTCAAAAAAACTTTTTTTTTAAATGTTCAGAAAAGTGTTGCACTCCTGACAATTTTGGCATCTTTTTTAATGTTATTTTTCAAATACTTGATACTTTGTATGATTATTCTACAAATCAGGCCACCAAATTTTGCCCATTTTAACATTGCAACGACTGCCATTTAAAAAAAAATAGTAGCAAAATGTGATGAGACGTGAACTTATGTATGCAATAAGTATGATATAGCTAAAAAGATATTGTTTAAATAATATTAAAATGTCAAATCTGAAAGGCATATATGTATATACACACTTCATCTACAAATCATGGTATTTTTTATGATTTATAAAAGAGGGACGAAAGATACCAAAGGGACAATCAAACTCATAAATCTAAAACAAACTGACAACGCAATGGCTAAAAATGAAAAAGAGAAACAGACAAACAATAGTACACATGACACAACATAGAAAACTAAAGAATAAACAACACGAACCCCACCAAAAACTAGGGGTGATCTCAGGTGCTACGGAATGATAAGCAGATCCTGTTCCACATGTGGCATCCGTCGTTTTTTAATATGATAATTATTGAATGTCAGGAGTGCAACAAGAATGGGGAAATAAAGTACCTTATGTAGGTTATAATTTTCAATTAATAAGACTTCAGAAAAACTGAAGATTGCAGATCTCTTGTTATGTTGTCAAACAACAACTGATGAATATTTAATAGAATTTAGTTCATAGTTTGGTAACTTTACCTAATTTTTATAATAATGTGTAAAAATCAATTTAAATTTTGATCTGAATGTATAAGCTGCATAAGTTTTAAATAGAAATAACATTCAAATGACAGATTTAGGTCTTTATAAACCAGCAATGACTAAAAAAATTAAAAAAAATCATGAATATATTGTTCTAGCGTTTGTACTTTAGTTTTGTGTATAATATGCCAGGAGTGAAACAAAAACAGGGGAAATTGGATGTATTTTCTATTTGATAGGTTTTTTATCAATTAGTTGATGATTTTTTTTTTTTTGTCAAAACTTTTTCAATCATGTTTAAATTTTGACATTAAAAGTAATATTTGGATTTCTGCAATCAATTGGGGTGAAAAAATTAATATTTGATAGTGTTTGTCAGAATTCATATTCCCAAAAGGTATACTTGATTAAATTTGTTTTATTGGTTTATGTCAATAAAGATTTAGTATTTTTTTGTTTCTTTATACTTTTTTTATATCCTTTTGGATTCATTAAATTAAATGTATATGTATCAAGACACAGCAAAAGAAAATGCACTAAAACATTGTTGATATTTAAGCCAAAAAAAAATTGGACAATTTTTTTTTTACTTTGCCCAGTTGTGGATCAATGAAATACAACCGTTATACACCCTAAGGATACACCAGGCCTAGTTTAAGTTAATTTGGTTAATTAGTTGTAAACGTTTTAAAAATCTAATACTTGTATGACAAACAACGGATGGATACGACGGACAGAAGTAATGACACAAGCTTACGTGACATATGGAACGAGCTAAAGCTAAGCTAAAATTGATTATCTTAATACATGTATGTTACTTACCGCATATCTGATACTTGTGTATTATTTGTTGTCCCTCTCACCAAAGAATCTGTATATTGTTTTAATATTCTAAGAAGATTTTCTTCTTTCTTTGCTAATAATTTTAACTTGTATATAGATGAAAACACTTCTCCGTGCAATACTGGAGTTAAAATACATCCTAGAAAAAAGAAGACTAATTCGCTTGATAAATTCATCATTGATATAGCAAATAACTGACTAAATAACGACGTTATATATTTTAATAAATCCAATATTATCAGATGTAACAGTTGTATTTCCTTAAACTCTATTGATTGTACAAATACATTAATGTAAGGATTTTGATATAATAATCGGTTAAAATGAAGTAAGAAGAATGATTGGCAAAAGTGGTAAACCACAAACATAAGGTGCTAAAATCTTTATATAATTAATGTCTCTTCAGTGATGTTAGGGATCAAAAAGTATTAGGAAGGCCATATAATTTACCTCAATTTAGGATAGACCCTTGAATTTGAAAAAGACCAAATAAGATGAACGGATTATATAAACCGGAGGTTGTGCATACGAAATAAATAGAAACAAGTCTAAATTGAAAACATTGAAAACAATGTTCAAACCTATGATTGCGTTGGATAAAAACCGCAATTTTTATATGTGTGCATATAAAAACAAATTTCGTTGTAGAGGGGTCCAAATACAGCACAAACAACATTTTCCAAAAGACCAAAAAAGTGAAAAAGTATATCTATGTAATTCGTCTAAACATTAGCCTAACAATGTAACATCTGTAAAAAAAATTGGCAAATTTCTTGCCAGTGTTCTTCCCTCGCCGGGATTCGAACTGCTACTGAGATATCGTGGCACCAAATAGCCTTGCACTATACCCAACTCGATACACCACTGGACCACCTAGGCGCTACAAAAATATATCTTTCGGTGGCCGGGTGTTACGTGTCCTCATCAGTTTTAATCTAGCGTCTTAATACAGTACATGATATATTAGGCATGAACTTTCAAGATGGAATTGTTACAGATCACCTGAATTGTCTATTGTCAAGGATCCCACAAATTAATGCAAGATGCAGTCACATAAATAGTTATATTAAAGTACGTCTGAACAAGACGTGATGACTCTTCAACAGATTTCATACATCAGATCACCAGGAGTGATGGTGATACAAGGCTGACAATACATTTTGTAACATATAATTTGTTTAAACATCAGTCCAACAATGTTAGATCTGTAAACTTGCTTGCGCAAATTTTAATAACGTAATCATAGGTTTAAACGTTGTTTTCAATTTATATATTTTCCTTTGGGTTTATATGATCCGTTCGTCTTATCTCAATTCTTCAAAATTCAAGAGTCTATCCTTCATTGCGTTAAATTTTATGACCTTCCAATACCTAACATCACTGAAAAGACATTAATTGTCGAAATCTAAGGTGTACTATTTTTTTGCAGCTTTTGTTTGCTGTATACCATTTTTGTCACAAGTTTTTTGTTTTATATTTGATATTAAATTATTAATTAAGTTACATCTGGTGATCTGTTTACGGTTTGCAATCGACAACGGCAGTCAGCATGCAGTGATTAAGAACATCCGTTGTTCGACCTGTTAGTCAAATCATTTACTAAATTTTATCACCGGTACTAGGATATCATTATCATTCGTCATACAGTAATCAACTTTTTTTCAACCTATCCTGCGTATTTACCACCTCTGTCAGATGAACCACTGGCACTGTTGTCAGCTATTGTCAGTGTAGATTAACCTCTGTCAGATGAACCACTGGCACTGTTGTCAGCTATTGTCAGTGTAGATTAACCTCTGTCAGATGAACCACTGGCACTGTTGTCAGCTATTGTCAGTGTAGATTAACCTCTGTCAGATGAACCACTGGCACTGTTGTCAGCTATTGTCAGTGTAGATTAACCTCTGTCAGTGAACCACTGGCACTGTTGTCAGCTATTGTCAGTGTAGATTAACCTCTGTCAGATGAACCACTGGCACTGTTGTCAGCTATTGTCAGACAGTGGCGGATCCAGAAGGGGGGTTCCGGGGGTGCGCACCCCCCCTTTATTTTTGCCGATCAATGCATTTGTATCGGGACATATGTTTTGCACCCCCCCCTTTGCCCTGGGTTAGCACCCCCCCCTTTCGAAAATTCCTGCATCCGCCCCTGTCAGATGAACCACTGGCACTGTTGTCAGCTATTGTCAGTGTAGATTAAACTTGTTGAATCATATAAACTGTCATTTTATAAATATCCTCGGTAACATCAGGGGTACCGTGATAATAACGGTGCACTAATAAAATAAATTAGATAAAAAATATTGAACCACTACTCTACACTGTACATATGACCACCAACAATATATCTACAAAGTTACAGTTGTCATTTCTGACTAACTGTAACTTAAATGTCAATTCACATATATGTCATATATTTCTTGTCCGTATCATAGTTATTTCACTTCAGTATCATAATGATTGATGCACGTTTTTGGCAAGATAAAGCAGTCCAGCACTAACTTTCTCGATGTGTTCATGTTGAGTTGACTCGATCAGTAATAAATGAAAAGTTCGAGCAGTCAATAATTAAACATGCAGACATCTTATGGTTCATGTATTTCACATCCATTCACAGATGGGATTGTTGAAAGATCTTGAAATATAAACTTCATAGTTTTGCCGTTGAATAATATATGTAAAAAAGAAGATGTGGTATGACTGGAATTGCCAATTTATGACACAACTCAGTCTCCATTAGAGACCAAATTGACACAGAAATTAACAACTTTATGTCGCCGTACGATCTACAACAATGAACAAAGCCCTTTCCGCATAGTCAGCTATAAAAGACCTCGAAATGACAATGTAAAACAATTCAAACGCGAAAACTAACCCGCGGCCTTATTTATGAAGGTATCCGGGGTTTTTTTTATCCTTTTGAATACTAAAACAATTACTCTTTCAAAATTAACACACGGGATTGTGTCCATAAATTATGTTAGGACATATCTTCATTTTAATTATATGATACTTTCAAAAAATTAAAACATGCTCAGATCTTCAGTCATCCCAGTTAACAGTACGTCAGTGTTTTGATTCATTATTGTTTGCAGTAAGAACGACAACTCTGGTGTAAAGATGCAACATTTGCTGATGGCACAGAATGGTCAGTTGATCTCACTAGACCTTTTTGGTAGGAAATATCACATATTAAACATAAAATTGCATAGAATACTACAACGAAACTGTTCATATTACATATTTGGTGTGAAATATATGCGAAAGATACCAAAACTAAAAAGGTATGAAGGCGAAGACAAAACTGACGGGTACAAGACATCTCGGCCCGAAGACAACTCGGACCGGAATACCAAAAAAGACAATTGCACCTTCAACTCGGAATGTCAGCTGAAACATACATGATACCGAAGGGAAACACCGAAATAACCCCAGATATTATAAACACAATAAAAGGGCAGCAGAGTCCTTTATATACCAATCTCATTAAAATCCTATGCTCTGATACTGCATGGAGGCTAGGGTATCAGAACATCGGATTTTAATGAGATTGTTTATATACCATCTTTTCATGGGAACTTTCAACTTACACAAAGATGTCAATTTTAAAACAAAATTGATATTACACTTCCTGTGTAGGATAATCATGGCTAACTTGTCTGCAACTGTATTGAATTTCATAATAACAAGGATTCAGTTTTGGAAAAGTTAGATCTGTCTCGTCTCTAAAGCCAGGTACGTAGAACGTCTTGTGCTTGTGATAAGTCTATATATCATATCTGGTTGTATATTTTCAGACTGTCAGACTATTAAACCTCCCTCTTTTTAAAATGGTGCGATCCGCCCCTGTTTGCATACATATATATATCAATCTCCCATGCAGAGTTCTCGGTCCTTGCTCTCTCGAGAGAGAGCAAGGACCGAGAACTCTGCATGGGAAATTGTGCATATATATGTGAATATGTTGATATGATTGGTCAAGAACCATATTGTCTTTTAAAGCTATTATTTCACATACTTACACTTTCATTAAAGGGGGTCTCATTGGGGAATTCTGATCCCAGATTTGGCTTACTGTTTTTTCAGATTCCTGTATCCCACTTACCACTGGCGGATCTAGAAATTTTCATAAGTTGGGGCCTACTGACTGCATAAGAGGGGGCCTGCTCCAGTCACGCTTCAGTGATTCCCTATATAAACAACCAATTTTTTTCCAAAAAAGGGGGACCAGGGCCCCCCTAAATACGCCTCTGCTTACACTTTGTTCGTAAGCAATTTTCATTTTTTTGTAATTTCTCGTGTCCCGCTAGACTTCATTTGCTGTTTTCACAGCACAATGACTTTCACATGTCACGCTTACAAAAAAACGGCAATCCCACGTCACGCCTATCCCCATGAGACCCACATTAAAGATTTAACACAAAAAATTTCGTACTTTTGATTTTTTATATATATCTCATGGCTAGTGCCCCTTTAGAATGTTTTACTTGACAATTTCCTTCATTGGAGACAATTTGTAAGCAAAGGTGAATCAGCTTATTTTGAAAGCAATTATTTCACTAAAAATATGATGAATGCTGTCAAATAAGAAAGGCAAACATGTCAGTGAAAATGAACACTAATATTTTGCAGTGTCCCAAAACTCATAAAAAAACCAATATGATTATTTTTCAAGCATTAACCTTGCTGATGGCTACATCATGTTCATACTCATCTTCACTTGATTTTTTTACAAAACACTAAAACACGTAAACCCAAAAACACATAATTTTTGCTATAAACAATGAAAACCATGAAAATTGTTACCAACATTGTGACAAATAAAAGTACTTTCACAGCATATGCACAGTGGTACAAAATTTCAAAGATTTATAAATATATGATACAAAATAGTAAAGATGGCTGCCATGGCTAAAACATAGTGGTTAAAGGTTAAATGTAGAGTCTTATATCTCTGACACTAAAGCATTTAAAGCAAATCTGACATGGGGTTAAATTGTTTATCAGTTCAAGATCTATCTGCCCTGAAATTTTCAGATGAATCAGACAACCCATTGTTGGGTTGCTGCCCCTGAATTGGTAATTTTAAGGAAGTTTTGCAGTTTTTGGTTATTATCTTCAATATTATCATAGCTAAAGATAAACTGTAATTTTTTATGAAATATTTTCCACTGTAACTTCTGTGCCAAGTTCATTGAAGATAGAGATAATTGTAAGCAGCAAGAATGTTTAGTTAGATCTGGAAACGCATCACCATCACAAAAACACAATTTTGTCATGAATCCATCTGTGTCCTTTGTATAATATGCACATAGACCAAGGTGAGTGACACAGGCTTTTTAGAGCATGTAGTTGTTCATTCTTGGAAAATTGTAATAATAAATGCTCAAAATAATTGCTGAATTTACAGTACTATAACTAAAGCTTGAGTGACATTGCCAATGTGACGGTCATGACGGTGTTTGATCTTGTTAACAAAGGTAATTTGAGATCCTCCAGTCTTCTCAACATCTTTGAATCTAATGTACATACATGTATAGATAATACAAACAATTTAAAAAACAACTTCTTCCAATAAACTTTTGATCTATTCCTTTTATTTTACAGAGTTATATTAGTTATGGCATCATCTGGTAGCCGTGAAGAAAAGTTCTTGGAAACCTTTTTTCCATTGATAAGTCAGTTTGCTTTTGATAAAGCCAAAGACTTAACAGTAAGTTTTTTAGCTCACTTGGACAAAAGGACAAATGAACTTTTTAGCTCACCTGGCCCAAAGGGCCAAGTGAGCTTTTCTCATCACTTGGCCTTCGTCGTCCATCGTTGTCGTCGTCTGTTGTCGTTAACTTTTACAAAAATCTTCTCCTCTGAAACTACTGGGCCAAATTAAACCAAACTTGGCCACAATCATCATTGGGGTATCTAGTTTAAAAAATGTGTGGCATGACCCGCCAAACCAACTAAGATGGCCGCCATGGCTAAAAATAAAACATAGGGGGTAAAACGCAGTTTTTGGCTTATAACTCAAAAACTAAAGCATTTAAAGCAAATCTGACATGGGGTAAAATTGTTTATCAGGTGAAGATCTATCTGCCCTGAAATTTTCAGATGAATCGGAAAACCCGTTGTTGGGTTGCTGCCCCTGAATTGGTAATTTTAAGGAAATTTTGCTGTTTTTGGTTCTTATCTTGAATATTATTAGAGATAGAGATAAACTGTAAACAGCAATAATGTTCAGCAAAGTAAGATCTACAAATGAATCAACATGACCGAAATGGTCAACTGACCCGACCCCTAAGGAGTTATTGTCCTTTTAAGTCAATTTTTAACAATTTTCATAAAATTTGTAAATTTTTACTAACATTGTCCACTGAAACTTCTGGGCCAAGTTCATTATAGATAGAGATAATTGTAAGCAGCAAGAATGTTCAATAAAGTAAGATGTACAAACACATCACCATCACCAAAACGCAATTTTGTCATGAATCCATCTGCTTCCTTTGTTTAATATTCTTATAGACCAAGGTGAGCGACACACACACAGGCTCTTTAGAGCCTCTAGTTTCATCACTGGGCATCCCTTGTCTATTGTTTTTATTAACTTTTACAGGTAGAATCTTTAAATAAATCAACGTAGTCAAACTTCAGTTGACTCCATATTAAAGTTAATACCCTTTAAATACAATTTTCTCTGATTTATTTTGGCAATTATCTTAAAAACTAGTCTTCCAAAATTCTTCCAAAACTGGACAGACTTACAAAAATTTTGTTTCCTGTGTATATCATACATTAGAAGCCGCTGGAGAATATTGTGAATAGATTTTGGCAAATGAGGGCAGCAATTGCTAAACAGATTCACATAATGGATCATAATGAGTCATAGGTGAAATTTTTATTAAAATAATTAGCAGAAAACCTGATAATATAGCATCATTTCATACCATTTGACTGACAAATATGAGCCCTTTTCTTTAAAAATCCTTATGATATTTTAGGAAAAGGAAAAAGAGACAGTTAAACCTGCTGGTGCAGTATTTGGATCATCTTCTAGTGTTTTTGGATCATCATCTAGTTTGTTTGGATCAACATGGGGACTTTTGGTCCACTGTCTTGCACAGTTTGTCACAGCAGAGAAGGCATATATGTCACTTAGTTTTCTGGAACAGAAAGGATTTTTTCACAGGTCTAAAGATGTAGGTATATATATTATATTCCCTCCGGTTTATATGATCCGTTCATCCTATATATTGACTCTTAAAATTCAAGAGTTAATAAAAACATGAGGGTACTTTCTCTAAAAATGAGGGTACTTTTTATATGGCCTTCCAAATACCGTTTCAATCCCTAACATCACTGAAGAGACATTTATTGTCGAAATCCGGATATGGTGTACTAAAGAAATATTGACACCGAATGTTTGTGGCACAACATCCTGTCCACAAGTTAACAATTTTTTTTTTCTGTGACGTATTAAATTTATATTAGGATCCATTTTGTTACATCTTGTGATCAATTTTATTTGGCAATCGTCAATGGCAGTCAGCAGGGTTAAAGAACATCAGTTGTTCGACCTGTTAGTCAAATGCGTTTTGTTTAAATATACTTTTTCACTCTTTTGGTCTTTTGGAAAATGTTGTTTGTGCTGTTTTTAGACCCTTCTACAACGAAATTTGTTTGACATGCACACGTATAAAAACTGCGGTTTTTATCCAACGCAGTCATAGGTTTGAACGTAGTTTTCAATTTAGACTCGTTTATATTTTTTGTTTGGGCATGTATCATATTTTCCCTCCGGTTTATATGATCCGTTCATCCTATATATTGACTCTTAAAATTCAAGAGTTAATAAAAACATGAGGGTACTTTCTCTAAAAATGAGGGTACTTTTTATATGGCCTTCCAAATACCGTTTCGATCCCTAACATCACTGAAGAGACATTTATTGTCGAAATCCGGATATGGTGTACTAAAGAAATATTGACACCGAATGTTTGTGGCACAACATCCTGTCCACAAGTTAACAATTTTTTTTTTCTGTGACGTATTAAATTTATATTAGGATCCATTTTGTTACATCTTGTGATCAATTTTATTTGGCAATCGTCAATGGCAGTCAGCAGGGTTAAAGAACATCAGTTGTTCGACCTGTTAGTCAAATGCGTTTTGTTTAAATATACTTTTTCACTCTTTTGGTCTTTTGGAAAATGTTGTTTGTGCTGTTTTTAGACCCTTCTACAACGAAATTTGTTTGACATGCACACGTATAAAAACTGCGGTTTTTATCCAACGCAGTCATAGGTTTGAACGTAGTTTTCAATTTAGACTCGTTTATATATATATATATATATATAAAAGATGTATAGGAAAGTCACCATATGGTATTCTTTTCAGGGTATTATGGCTACCATCTAGTCTATAAAGAATTTCAAAGTAGAAAAGTAGGGTCATATGATCAGTTATATGATATTGACTGTGTCCTTATATGTCACAGTCAATAGCATTAACAAAAAATAACTTTGTCCTACTACATATATAAAAGTAGGAAGATGTGGTATGACTAATTTGTGACAAGCTTCCATCCCAAAAAAAAAATATGTAGATGTAAGCAGCTTTTGATCTCTATACATCCTTCAACTATGAGCTTAACCCAGACTGTATAGTAATTTATATGAAAAGACCCAGACTGTATAGTAATTTAAATGAAAAGGTATATAATAACATGACAAATTTGAAGAATTAAAACCCAATTCAAATTAGAAAACAAACAGACTGATTGAGGTTCATCATAACAAATGGACAAATAGGTAAACGGACAGAAAGTCACAGGGCATAAAGTCACAAATTTGGTAGGACAAAAAGTCACAAATAATGACTCTACGAGAAGCTCTATTGATAGTCGACTTTATTATTTACAGAATTTTATTGATAGAACTTCCAATTCCTGTGGATTGGAGTAGGTTTTTGAAGTATGTCATTGATTTTATCAATTTTCTTTATTACTCATTTGGTCATTTTCATTTTAAATAAGAGTACTTAAACAATAACAGCATGATTGACAACTGGCATAATCATGTTAGAGGGTAACAACACAAAATCTGTAAAAAGGTCAATACACCAGATATTGCCCTTGAATCAAAGGAGGACAGTTTTCAAAGGTTTCTACTCATCAATCTGAAAAATCTGTAATTGGGTAGAGTGAGTGACCCATATTCACAGCATAATTTGTTTGTTTCCACTTACACCCGACTTACATTCTAATATTTTGAACTTTTTATGTAGGTTTCAGAAATTTAACTATTTGAAAACAATTTTGATACAGGAATGATCTTCAAAACATTGGTGAATTATTCTAAAAATGAACGCAAATTGTTCTTGTACAATCGGGGACACATTTTTGCCCCAATGTATGATACAACCATTATCCTGGTATATTATAAAAACAAATGTTTGTAATTACATGAATAAGCTTGAGAGATCATTTCTATATGATTTTTCTCACAAATATTTACATTAAGACTGTGCATGATTGCCATAAAATCTTACATAACAGCCAACAAGTGTGTAAAAACACCTGCATATTTCTTTACATGTGAGAATAACCATGGATATGGAGTAAAGAGGAATTATCAACCGTTCAAACATTTCTAACAGCCTTTACCGTCTATTTAGACAAGCACTGGGTAAAGGCACACACATTTTACAGAAAAAATATCCTCTAAAAAAAATGCCCTTTCAATTCATTGATTTTAACATTATTTTTTCAGCTGAAATCATTATACCAAAATTTGATTACTGAAATAAAGAAAGTTGAAGACAGTTCTGACCAGTCAAGACAAGGAGAATTTGAACAGTTGCTGGCTCATTTGTCAGGACATCTTTGTCATTATCTTACAGCTAAACTCAAAACAATGGAGTTGTATCCTTTGTCATTATCTCACAGTTAAACTCAAAACAATGGAGTTGTATCCTTTGTCATTATCTCACAGCTAAACTCAAAACAATGGAGTTGTATCCTTTGTCATTATCTCACAGCTAAACTCAAAACAATGGAGTTGTATCCTTTGTCATTATCTCACACCTAACTCAAAACAATGGAGTTGTATCCTTTGTCATTATCTCACAGCTAAACTCAAAACAATGGAGTTGTATCCTTTGTCATTATCTCACACCTAACTCAAAACAATGGAGTTGTATCCTTTGTCATTATCTCACAGCTAAACTCAAAACAATGGAGTTGTATCCTTTGTCATTATCTCACACCTAACTCAAAACAATGGAGTTGTATCTTTTGTCATTATCTCACAGCTAAACTCAAAACAATGGAGTTGTATCCTTTGTCATTATCTCACACCTAACTCAAAACAATGGAGTTGTATCTTTTGTCATTATCTCACAGCTAAACTCAAAACAATGGAGTTGTATCCTTTGTCATTATCTCACACCTAACTCAAAACAATGGAGTTGTATCTTTTAATTGTATATATATATTAGAAATGGTTTTAGAAAGTTAATCAACATTTACGTATGTGGTAATTATAGATTATTTATGTTTTTTTAAAGGAGATGCTTTTTCTCATTCTCATCTCATCGAAGGGAGGATTGAAAATGCATCGAGTTTAAAAAAACATGAATAATCTATTTATCGCTATTATTAGTATTTCGAATATCATTTTATTTAAATTTCAGTAAAAAAAAAATTGTGGTACTATATTTTTTTTTGGCGTAGGCTTATTTGATATAAATATGTAGTCGCTCAGGTAGTTCATTCATTTGAAAAAAGATGTCTCATCTGACCATCCGGCATTTTCAAATATGACGAAGACCATTTTCACTGTTGATAAGCTGTAATTTGGTGTTTCTACGTATCAAAATGAAGTAAACGGTTGAATATTTAATGTATTTTCTAAGCAGACGATGAAATATACATGTATGAAGAAATGTACATGCAGACAGACCTACGATGATTTGAAGTAGACTTATGTGTAAAAGTACATTTTTCATTTGTTAAAACCTGATTTGATTACTTTTATTAACTTCCAATAAATTATTTAACGGCGAAATTCACGGCAAAATATTAAAACGAGAAATCACATTTCAGCACAGTCATCAGATAACATTTTTTTGTATAGTTCTGGCTTATCTTTTCTGATTGGCCAACACTCTAGTGCATGAATTAGGTTAATACGCTGTTGCTAAGGACCTTGGAAACTAGCGATAATTTTCATTCTCACTCTACACGAGTGATATGAAAATTATCACAAAAAAACATCAAAGGAAAAATACAGATAATAGCAAGAACTTATTATTATTATTATTAACTAAACAAATATATATCTGTGAGTGTTCAACATGTTTGATGCCAAGAAGGCCCAAGATCATATGTTTCATGAAGTTTTATGAGTTATGGGACTAACAATAGTTTTGTAAAATTGAGAATGGAAATGGGGAATGTATCAAAGAGACAACAACCCAACCATAGAAAAAACAACAGCGGAAGGTCACCAAACAGGTCTTCAATGTAACGAGAAATTCCTGCACCCGAGTTATCTTGTTTGTAAATTGTCATCAAAGTTGTTTCTTGCTTACGTAATAATTTAGTTTTATTTATTTTTTATTTCAGTTAGTCAACAAATGATGGCCACAACTAAAAATAGAACATAAAAGTACAATACCTGTTAAAAACAATATTAGAAAATCAGTCAAACTTGCTCTGAATGTTGTACCAAAATTATCAGGTATTAATTTAAAGTGAGTAATTGCTGTTAAAGTTTAAACATGTTAAATGAATATTTTCATCTTTTTGCCTATTATCTCATTCTATGTATATTGTATTCATCTGTATATTTGTCCAGGGAATATTTCTGTCACAATTTTCTTAGGTATTATTGAAATTCTTTGATCAACAGGGTTTGTTAGATATTTTAAGTACTGTAATATAAAAAAGAAGATGTGGTATGATTGCCAATGAGACAACTATCCACAAAAGACCAAAATGACACAGACATTAACAACTATATGTCCCATACGGCCTTCAATAATGAAGCCCATACTGCATAGTCAGCTATAAAAGGCTCTGAAATGAAAATGTAAAACAATTCAGACGAGAAAACTAACGGCCTTATTAATTAAAAAAAAAACTCTGTGATTTCATTGGAAAATATGACCTATCAGAATTTTTTACTGCAAGAATATTATACCCATCAGAATTTTAAATACAATATCAGATAATGCATGATACGAAACTGTTAAAAGCACTGCTAAGATCTGACATAGGCATTTTTGTAACCCCTAGGATGTAATAATTTTTAATCAATTTATTGCTGCAAGACCCTCAGAAGTTTTTTGTGTTTAAGTTTACGTGTCAGATGAAATTCAGAAAAAAAACAAAATTTCACCCCTAAGATGTATAAATTTTACACCCTTCAGAATGAACCATCCATCACCCTTTAGCAGATATTAGCTGGAAAGGCCCATTATGTATGAGAGGTTTTGAAGGAAATAAAATTGAGAATGGAAATGGGGAATGTGTCAAAGAGACAACAACCCGACCAAAGAAAAAACAACAGCAGAAGGTCACCAACAGGTCTTCCATGTAGCAAGAAATTCCCGCACCCAAAGACGTCTTTCAGCTGGCCCCTAAACAAATATATACTAGTTCAGTGATAATGAACGCCATACTAATTTCCAAATTGTACACCAAGAAACCAAAAATTAAAATAATACAAGACTAACAGAGGCTCCTGACTTGGGACAGGCGCAAAAATGTTTGTGAGATCTCAACCCTCCCCCTATACCTCTTGCCAATGTAGAAAACCAAACGCATAACAATACGCACAATGTTGTTAAAATACTTAACTGTTCTCAGCTATGAACAAATCAGTGCAATGGGCACCATGAAAGTAATCAATTATTCTGACTTGGTGATTGTAATAACAGATATAGTACAAAGTTGTAGTAAAAGTTTTCATCATCCTTTGCTGAGCCCCCTGAAGGCAACTTTTGGGTAAGTTAATAAATTTATAGAACTTATAAATACATTGGTGTGAGCCAAGGCTCTGTGCTGAAGGCTGTCGTTTGACTTATAATGGTTTACTTTTACAAATTGTGACTTATGGATGGAGAGTTGTGTCATTACCACATCTTCTTGTATATTGTATGATTACTACCTTTTAAACTCATACTTAAATGTAAGAGAGTTATAAATGATGTACATTTAATATTGAAATTATTGCATGATTTTGCATGATTTTCTTCTTGTTTTTGTATTTTGATGGATTGTTTCAGTAAAAGCTTTATTACTTACATTAACTTTGATGTCCAAATAAAGCACTTAAGTCTGGTAAAACTTTATTTTGTATGGATGCATCTTTGGGAGTGCACCTAATTTTGATAAATTTCAGTGCATCTTTTTTATATTAAGTCAATTTGAATTACAGATTGGAATGTGATGCTATACTCCATTTGCTACAAGCACAAATATTGATGTCTGATTGGAAATTTTTAGCATCTTTGATGCAATTATATGAGGCACATACAAAACTGACTACATGGGGAGCCACAGCACAACTTAAAGAGGTATTTATATTAGTAAAAACTTAATGCTTTTATTATGATGTGAAGCTATTTGTTTCATACAATATACATGTCATCTTGAAATTATTATGTATCAAAAGTTAGTGCTAATTGGTTTTCTGATGCTGGTGTAAAGATACTATTGGCTGATGTAAAGGAGAAGACTTATACACAGAAATGTTAAATGAGATTCAATGGATCAATTAATATATTGCTGAAGAATTGCAGTAGATACATTTTGGTGGATTGGACCACTTTAAGGTATCTCTCCTTGAAATATAAACAAAAAATTAAGGTGCATTATTTAATCAGTTTTAAACATAAACAGAAATGATAACACTCTATCTATTGTATTTGTGTTCTAAAAAAACTCAATATTTACATATTAATTCAATCAGATTTTTGCAAATAATTTTCAGAATGAAAGCTTTAATTTGTTAACAGCTCTATACATTTATGGAAAGATGTTTAACCCTAATATATCAAATGGACCAGTCCTAACGATAAAGACTTGAGGAACAAGATGACCACAAATAATTTGGAATTTCTTGTTTCTCAACTTATACCAAAATGTATAGAGATATAAGAAGATATGGTATAAGTGCAAATGAGACAACTTTCCATCCAAGTCATAATTTATAAAAGTAAACCATTATAGGTTAAAGTATGGTCTTTAACACAGAGCTTTGTCTCAAACCGAACAGCAAGCCATAAAGGACCCAAAAAAAAATTACTAGTGTAAAACTATTCAAACGAGAAAACTGAGATAAATGAAGAGACACAATTATGCACCACATCATCAATCGACAACAACTGAACAACAGATTCCTGACTTAGCAAAAAACATATAGTTACCTGGCAAAAAGATTAAAACCAATACTTTGCGTGAAAATGAGACTTAACATATGGGAAGTAGACCCCTCCTACTTTTTTAAAGCTCATAATTTGTTATGTTTCATTTAATATGTTACAAAGCAATGTGTAGGTATTTTTTTATTCATCCTAGCCTGAATAGATAATTTATTTCCATTTTGTTAATTAAAAACCCCTCCTTCTTTAAGGAGCAGCTGAGCAAAGATTTTGGCACTAGAATTTAATGTTAATAAGAAAGTAGACCGCAAATATATTGTAATAATAGAAATGTAGTAATTAGTAATTCTACACCTATTTTGAAGTGGATGCATTCAGGTTTATTCTCAACTTTTATAGATATGATATGTATTATCATTCAATACAACATATATTTAATTATTCAGACTGAACACAAGTAAGGCCATTTTAAATTTTCTGACAAAGAAATCTATGTTTGGAAGTAGCAGTAAACATTCTTGATGGCCTGAGCAATATATCTATACTTTAACTTTCAGACAAAGAAATCTACGTTTGGAAGTAGCAGTAAACATTCTTGATGGCCAGCAATATATCTATACTTTAACTTTCAGACAAAGAAATCTACGTTTGGAAGTAGCAGTAAACATTCTTGATGGCCAGCAATATATCTATACTTTAACTTTCAGACAAAGAAATCTACGTTTGGAAGTAGCAGTAAACATTCTTGATGGCCAGCAATATATCTATACTTTAACTTTCAGACAAAGAAATCTACGTTTGGAAGTAGCAGTAAACATTCTTGATGGCCAGCAATATATCTATACTTTCACTTTCAGACAAAGAAATCTACGTTTGGAAGTAGCAGTAAACATTCTGGATGGCCTGCATTGTATTTATGGTTAACAAAGTACAAAGGTTTTCTGTTGTCTAAGGTAAGTCATATTGGCAACTCTTTATAAGATAAGTCATACTGGCAACTCTATATAAGATAAAGTCATACTGGCAAGTCTATATAAGTTAATTCATACTGGCAACTCTATATAAGATAAGTCATACTGGCAACTCTATAATGGTTTATTCATAGGAGGCATGCTAAGAGCTACTGTGCTATATGTACGTTATTGGTTTCTTGAAAAATATTTTTGTTACAGTGTTTTCTTAGATTATAAGCATATGAATGAAAGGCTCATGCTGAGAAAAATTAATAAAGATCAATCTGATTTGATCTATTTAAAGAAGATGGAGACTCGACCTTGGAATAAAGAGATAGATGAACTTA
This sequence comes from Mytilus trossulus, assembly GCF_036588685.1. Taxonomy (NCBI): domain Eukaryota; kingdom Metazoa; phylum Mollusca; class Bivalvia; order Mytilida; family Mytilidae; genus Mytilus; species Mytilus trossulus. The sequence continues at coordinate 47,218,602 of NC_086383.1, forward strand.
TGCATCTATAACAATTTGTTTTGATAGCAACTTCTTCCTAAATAATACTGATTTATCATTGTAACATCAAATCAGATGGTGTTACTTCTGTCTCCTATTTATAATCTTATCTTAAAATACCTATTTGTAAATACTACATGTAATATCTACGCAGAAAGTTTGGAAATTGAAACATGTCTTTGGCTTTGACAATAAAAGGGCTATTTTGAAATTATAGAAAACATATTGATAGTGGTGATCAGATTGCAACCTATAATTTCATATACCAAGGTTCAAATGTATTTAACCAAAAATTGGTATTTTGAAAATGGTTTTTTAACAACTTTGAAAACATCTTTGTAACTACATTTTTTATGTGGCAAAACACCTTTAACCTGAAATTGCATGAAACTTGTCACTAGACAACCAAGCTACCAAACATGTCAAGATTCATGTACAGTAATAGTAAGCATTCTTATTTTACTCAGGATTAAAAACTTATTGTTAGAACATAGGAAAATCTTGTTTACTTTATAGATTTTTTTGGCATGTAAACCTTGTTCAATGTTAGTATAGACTGAAGTTCATCAATAACAATCAAATTGGTTTTTATTTTACAGTTCAGCTTGTATTTCTATGATGTGCTACAGAAACATACAACTAATAATGAAATGAAAGGATTAATAACTAAGGCAACAGAAGACTTTGTGGCTAGGTTTGTGTTACATTTTTATCAGAAGAAACTGTTTACTAATGCAATGGAGAAAAACATGATTAGAAATGGGTTTGCATATGCCTGTTCTTAGTCTGGAGTCTGTACTGCAGTGTTTACACTGATTGCTGTCTGTCATATTTGTCTTTTGATTTTTCAGGGGAAATTATAACATTGCTAACCTGTAAAATGAGTAGTGTCAAATAGAAATTGACATTATGTAAGTGCATGTTTACATCAGTTATAAGACGTTGAATGATTTTGGAACACTCAAATACAAAATAAAGATAAGTACGGCTCTGTTTTGTAGGATTCTTATATCAACTCATTTTTTCAAGCAGTTACAGTCTTTGCATTGAGTTTTTTATCAATTTGCCTGGAAATGACTGGTGTAAAATGATTCAAGCAGGAAAACTAGCAGTATAATCTATACACAAAACAAGAAAACGCTACAATGTATGAACCACACAAACCAACAACAACTACTGATCAAGGGGGTCTTAATTTAGGACAGATGCATGCAGCAGGTACGGATAGTTTTGTTCCACCAACAAACAATATTGCAGTTGAAGGCAACACTTCTCCTCCTTCTGCATTCTTAATTCTAAAAAGGAAAATCAGCAACAGTCCTTGTCTTTTGATGAGAAATCTGTCTTAATGCTCAAAACAGTTTAAAAGTCTCGCTATCTGAGGATGACTTAAAGTGCAGACAGGGTCGTCATACAAGTAATTCAATTTGCATGGCCTTTAATAACACTGTCTTCCAATTTTTTTTCACTGTATCTCAAAAACTGTAGTCGATTGATAGAAACTTTCAAAGCCAAAATGATCAACATATCCCAAAAAATTATCATATAAAATAGAAGATGTGGTATTATTGCCAATGAGACAACTCTCCACAGGAAACCAAATGACACAGAAATAAACAACTATAGGTCACCATACGGCCTTCAATAATGAGCAAAGCCCATACCACATAGTTGTCTTGAAAAGGCCTGGAAATGACAATGTTAAACAATTCAAACATGAAAACTAATGGCCTAATTCATGTACCAAAAAATAAATGAAAAACAAATATGTAACACATAACCAAATGTAAACCACTGAATCACAGGCTCCTGACTTTAGACAGGCACATACATACAGAATGTGGTGGGTTAAACATGTTAGCAGGATCACAACCCTCTCCCTGACCTGCAACATTGGTGTATTTGCTACATGATCTGTTTTTGAATTACAAGCTTTTTTTAAGACTTATAAAACGATAGTATATAGATAATAAATCTAAAAAGGCAGAACAAAATTGATGTTCTGTGTGCTAGTTTTTGAGATATAAGCCATCAAAAAGTTGGCAGGACGTACTTCTCTCTTGACATTTCATACATTTAAGTTTGATAGTATATAAATAATGGAACTAAAAAGACAGAAAAAATTACGGATATTTGTAGAGTTATTGCTTTTTTCATGATGATTTTTACCCTAAAAAATGGCTATTGTTGAAGATGCAGATGAGTGACACAGGCTCTTCAGAACCTTTCGTATATGTGCCTTAGTATATACTCTGGTTGATGAATGTACCAATAATGTGTTTTATTTAGGTTGATGACTTTTCAAAGAAGAAGTGATGCTCATTATGTTTCATTAGTGCTTGATGTTCAAAGTCTTGGAAGTTCTTACATTGGTCCAGGTTATAATCACCCTGAAAAACACCACACAACACCTCAGGGATTAGACAGCTTTCCATCTATATTCTCATATCCTCATTCCGTAAGTTTACTACTCATTTACTAATAATTCATATCCTCATTCTGTAAGTATACTTCTCATATCCTCATTCTGTAATTAAACTTCTCATATCCTCATTCTGTAAGTATACTTCTCATATCCTGATTCTGTAAGTATACTTTTCATATTCTCATTCTGTAAGTATACTTCTCATATCCTCATTCTGTAAGTATACTTCTCATATCCTCATTCCGTAAGTATACTTCTCATATCCTCATTCTGTAAGTATACTTCTCATATCCTCATTACGTAAGTATACTTCTCATTACGTAAGTATACTTCTCATATATTCATTCTGTAAGTATACTTCTCATATCCTCATTCTGTAAGTATACTTCTCATTACGTAAGTATACTTCTCATTACGTAAGTATACTTCTCATATATTCATTCTGTAAGTATACTTCTCATATCCTCATTCTGTAAGTATACTTCTCATATCCTCATTACGTAAGTATACTTCTCATATATTCATTCTGTAAGTATACTTCTCATATCCTCATTCTGTAAGTATACTTCTCATATCCTCATGCTGTAAGTATACTTCTCATATCCTCATGCTGTAAGTATACTTCTCATATCCTTATGCTGTAAGTATACTTCTCATATCCTCATTCTGTAAGTATACTTCTCATATCCTCATTCTGTAAGTATACTACTCATATCTTCATTCTGTAAGTATACTTCTCATATCCTCATTCTGTAAGTATACTTCTCATATCCTCATTACGTAAGTATACTTCTCATATATTCATTCTGTAAGTATACTTCTCATATCATCATTCTGTAAGTATACTACTCATATCTTCATTCTGTAAGTATACTTCTCATATCCTCATGCTGTAAGTATACTTCTCATATCCTCATGCTGTAAGTATACTACTCATATCCTCATTCTGTAAGTATACTTCTCATATCCTCATTACGTAAGTATACTTCTCATATATTCATTCTGTAAGTATACTTCTCATATCCTCATTCTGTAAGTATACTTCTCATATCCTCATTACGTAAGTATACTTCTCATATATTCATTCTGTAAGTATACTTCTCATATCCTCATGCTGTAAGTATACTTCTCATATCCTCATGCTGTAAGTATACTTCTCATATCCTCATGCTGTAAGTATACTACTCATATCCTCATTCTGTAAGTATACTTCTCATTACGTAAGTATACTTCTCATATATTCATTCTGTAAGTATACTTCTCATATCCTCATTCTGTAAGTATACTTCTCATATCCTCATTACGTAAGTATACTTCTCATATATTCATTCTGTAAGTATACTTCTCATATCCTCATTCTGTAAGTAAACTTCTCATATCCTCATGCTGTAAGTATACTTCTCATATCCTCATGCTGTAAGTATACTTCTCATATCCTTATGCTGTAAGTATACTTCTCATATCCTCATTCTGTAAGTATACTTCTCATATCCTCATTACGTAAGTATACTTCTCATATATTCATTCTGTAAGTATACTTCTCATATCCTCATTCTGTAAGTATACTTCTCATATCCTCATTACGTAAGTATACTTCTCATATATTCATTCTGTAAGTATACTTCTCATATCCTCATTCTGTAAGTAAACTTCTCATATCCTCATGCTGTAAGTATACTTCTCATATCCTCATTCTGTAAGTATACTTCTCATATCCTCATGCTGTAAGTATACTTCTCATATCCTCATTCTGTAAGTATACTTCTCATATCCTCATTACGTAAGTATACTTCTCATATATTCATTCTGTAAGTATACTTCTCATATCCTCATTCTGTAAGTATACTTCTCATATCCTCATTACGTAAGTATACTTCTCATATATTCATTCTGTAAGTATACTTCTCATATCCTCATGCTGTAAGTATACTTCTCATATCCTCATGCTGTAAGTATACTTCTCATATATTCATTCTGTAAGTATACTTCTCATATCCTCATGCTGTAAGTATACTTCTTATTACGTAAGTATACTTCTCATATATTCATTCTGTAAGTATACTTCTCATATCCTCATTCTGTAAGTATACTTCTCATATCCTCATTACGTAAGTATACTTCTCATATATTCATTCTGTAAGTATACTTCTCATATCCTCATTCTGTAAGTATACTTCTCATATCCTCATGCTGTAAGTATACTTCTCATATCCTCATGCTGTAAGTATACTTCTCATATCCTTATGCTGTAAGTATACTTCTCATATCCTCATTCTGTAAGTATACTTCTCATATCCTCATTACGTAAGTATACTTCTCATATATTCATTCTGTAAGTATACTTCTCATATCCTCATTCTGTAAGTATACTTCTCATATCCTCATTACGTAAGTATACTTCTCATATATTCATTCTGTAAGTATACTTCTCATATCCTCATTCTGTAAGTATACTACTCATATCTTCATTCTGTAAGTATACTTCTCATATCCTCATTCTGTAAGTATACTTCACATATCCTCATTACGTAAGTATACTTCTCATATATTCATTCTGTAAGTATACTTCTCATATCCTCATTCTGTAATTATACTTCTCATATCCTCATGCTGTAAGTATACTTCATATATCCTCATTACGTAAGTATACTTCTCATATCCTCATTCTGTAAGTATACTACTCATATCTTCATTCTGTAAGTATACTTCTCATATCCTCATGCTGTAAGTATACTTCTCATATCCTCATGCTGTAAGTATACTTCTCATATCCTCATTCTGTAAGTATACTTCTCATATCCTCATTACGTAAGTATACTTCTCATATATTCATTCTGTAGGTATACTTCTCATATCCTCATTCTGTAAGTATACTTCTCATATCCACTTTACGTAAGTATACTTCTCATATATTCATTCTGTAAGTATACTTCTTATATCCTCATTCTGTAAGTATACTACTCATATCTTCATTCTGTAAGTATACTTCTCATATCCTCATTCTGTTAGTATACTTCTCATATCCTCATTACCTAAGTATACTTCTCATATATTCATTCTGTAAGTATACTTCTCATATCCTCATTCTGTAAGTATACTACTCATATCTTCATTCTGTAAGTATACTTCTCATATCCTCATTCTGTAAGAATACTACTCATATCCTCATTCTGTAAGTATACTTCTCATATCTTCATTCCTTATATACTGTGGATTCATATCCTCATTCTGTAAGTTTACTACTCATATACTGTGGATTCATATCCGCATTCTGTAAGTATATATTGTGGATTCACAACATTTGTGTTTGTTTTCATATATAAAGATGAGTATTAAAAGCAATGCTCTTAAGGACAAAGGTATGATTGATTTTACCAATTTTAAATTGAATTAAAAAATCAAAAAGCATGTATCTTTTAAATATATGCTTTTATTTTCTGCAGACATTAGTCTGTTGGCTATCAGTATTTTTTATTTTTAATATTGTGGTTCATATCTAATTTAGGGTTCCTAAAATTACTTTAATGTTAGACTGCTAACAAATTTTTTTTTAGATACTTGCCTTACCCATGAAGATATTTTGAAGACATCTTATACAAATATGTTAAGGCCACACCAATTTAATTTCTTGTTCTACAGATTTTTATGCCCCACCTACGATAGTAGAGGGGCATTATGTTTCCTGGTCTGTGCGTCCGTTCGTCCATTGGTCTGTACGTCCGTCTGTCCCCCTTCAGGTTAAAGTTTTTGGTCAAGGTAGTTTTTTTTTAAGTTGGAAGTCCAATCAACTTCAAACTTAGTACACATGTTCCCTATGATGTGATCTTTCTAATTTTAATGCCAAATTAGAGTTTTAACGCCAATTTCACGGATGACACAACATAGAAAATGATAGTGTGAGTGGGGCATTTGTGTACTGAGGACACATTCTTGTTGGTTCAAAAAATTGGGACATGCATGTGATTTGAAATTTTTTATAAAAAAAATATCTAATTTGCAAATTTTTGAGGCAAAGCATGAAAAGTAAAAGCGAGCGATTGTAACTTTTTTTTGCAAACATGAAATATTAGGTTTTGACAATATTAAAACTGGATCTAGCACTTGTACTCTTACATTTCTTTAATTTATACAGTGTTTTTTCCCTGTTCACCAAGAAATAATTGAATAATTAGATGTGATATGTGTATGTGTGCCGATGAGACAATTCTCCATCCAAGTTATTATCAGGTTGGACACAACCCCTCATTATGTTAAATATCCCTTTTATGGGGGGTCAATATAAGTTATATTATATATTTTTGTAAAGAACAGTTTTTAGTACAAAAGGGCACATATTTACCCAAAATTCTATTTATCGGGTATTAAATGGTCAAAACATGTCCAAAAAATTAGTAATATTCCTGGACTTTAACCTTGTTAACACATTTACTTTTATATTATTCAAAGTAAGTGGACCCCTCTTTCAGAAAAATTGTCTATAAAAATATGATGTATTTCTCTTCTTTTTAAGTAAAAAACTCTAAGTCTGCACACTTATACAAATCCTTGGTATTTTTATTTTATTTTCCACAACAGTTAAATGACCTCTTGTCTGTGGAAGGGTTGTTCCCATCCTGATAATAACAAATACAGGTCATAGTATGTATGGTCTTTTACTTTCTTATATAAATATTTAAAAAATGACCCTTATGTTTTTTGTACCTGTTAAACATCTGTTTGATTTCAATACCTTGAATACCTTATTTCGCAAAGAGTGCTACCTTGAATACCTTATGTCGCAAAGAGTGGTACCTTAAATACCTTATGTGACAAACAGTGCTTTTATTGTTCTTAATGCAGTCATTGTTTCTAATTGATTAGAAAATATTGAACTGCGTCATTGTGATCATATGGGATCTAAGTTTTAAGGTTAACTCTTTACCGTTCCTATGACCCGAATTCGGGTCATAAGCACTTTTTTGCGTAAAATTTAGATTAAAACCTTAAGTTCTCTGTCATTTGACTATCAACAGATTTCACCAAGGGCTTAAATGAAACCTGTGAGTTTCAGCTACACATTAAAACGCCAGTTGTGTATTTTGGGGTTGATCTTTATGGTAAAATAAAGCAATTAAACTATCGTCGTTTTTTAAAAAATCTGCTAAAATTTTGTAGAAAAAACTTTAGGATTGTGTAAATCTTGAATTATCGAAACATTGTATTTGGTTTCTATAAACTGCAAAAATCGGTTCTTAATGGATTGTTTTCTTTCAGTTATGTTTTGAGCTTTATAAAATGAAGGTTCAATAAGTTTTCTTATGATTAGTTTCTACGAAAAACGGATACAAACAGTTAACATTGTCAATATGTCAGTAACTTTCAGCAACTATTTCTTAGAATTTCTGCCAATACCACTTAAAACGTGCATATTGTTGTTCCAGAGGCCAAATAGTATAAATAAAATGCATTTCTTACTACTTGTGTTACTTGGTTTTGACATTAAATCATATGTACCCCCCCCCCCCCCCCCCCCCCTTTTCCACCCTCTTCCCTATTCTCCCCGGGTTCACACACCATTCCACATTGTGTGTTGTTTTAAAAATGTAAAAAAATACAGTTTTGACGTCTTTCTTAGTATCTTATTATAATCTAATATTTGTATGTTAATGGTCAACTTATAAATAAATATTATAAATAACATTGAAAATAAGTATGAATTTAATCAAATTTAACTGTCTGCCTCCGTAGCTGAGGGGATGCATCTAAGGCTAGTAATCAAGCGAATGTACGGTTAAAAAAAACCAACACAAATATTAAATATCTTGACTTGACTTTAATTTAATTCTAATTTCAAATTAAAAATGCTTTTTTCCTTGTGACAAAGTAAATTGTCTGTTTTTTTTTAGCTACAGTCGTTTATAGAATAATAGAGACATACATATTAAGATAATCTATTACAAATCGGTAACTAAGGGATGCTGAGGCTGCCAGATTTTTGGTTTTCTGCCCTTTAAATGATTGTGGGGATAAAAGTGTGGATGCACTTCAGTTGCACAGTTGAGCTACGTTTTTTACCCCAAAAGCTCGTAAATAGCAATTTTGACCCAAATCACCACATAGCATGTTTGGCTATAAAAATTGCTGTTTCTCACATAAATAGACCATTGAGGGTTCTTTTTCGTGGAGATGTTATTCCTAACATTGTATTTGAATGCTCTGTTGATACTATTTCCATAAATAAACTACAAAAAAATACATTTTGAATCGAAATTTTACAATTTTCCGATTTTTTTGTTGTTGTCACGTGACATTGGACTGATTATCACGTGATCAAACATGACAAAAAAAAATTACAAACCTTTCATTAATAATACTGAAAAACTGTTTTCTATAAAAAGTCTTTGTTGATAAGTCTACTAACAGTAACAAGAAAGTTATGAATGATTGAAATTTGATCGTTCCTCTGCGGCAAAAATAGTGCAAGTTTTGCCGAATGGTAAAGAGTTAAGCTTCTTTTTTAGAAAAATCATCAAATTGTTTGCAATTTCATTAACCTGAATAAGTTTTATCGAATAAGTGACTATAACAAAAAGCTATAGCACTTTCTTCATCAATCAAATAATCAATTTAAAAGCTGTACACATTAGATACCAGTATTATTGTAATTTGTATTTATACAACTTCTAACTAATTTGTTCATATTTTTATTGTGTTTACTGTAGGAACGACCAGCTCAACATTGGCCAAATGTGGTTTCACTGATTACTAATCGCCCTCAAGACAGTAAAATGATTTGTGTACATGACAAGGTAAGATAGTAAAATAATTTGTGTACATTTCAAGGTGAGATAGTAAAATGATTTGTGTACATGAAAAGGTAAGATAGTAAAATGATTTGTGTACATTTCAAGGTGAGATAGTAAAATGATTTGTGTACATTTCAAGGTGAGATAGTAAAATAATGTGTGTACATTTCAAGGTGAGACAGTAAAATGATTTGTGTACATGACAAGGTAAGATAGTAAAATAATTTGTGTACATGACAAGGTAAGATAATAAAATCATTTGTGTACATTTCAAGGTGAGATAGTAAAATGATTTGTGTACATGAAAAGGTAAGATAGTAAAATGATTTGTGTACATTTCAAGGTGAGATAGTAAAATGATTTGTGTACATGACAAGGTAAGATAATAAAATGATTTGTGTACATGACAAGGTAAGATAGTAAAATGATTTGTGTACATTTCAAGGTGAGATAGTAAAATGATTTGTGTATATTTCAAGGTGAGATAATAAAATCATTTGTGTACATTTCAAGGTGAGATAGTAAAATGATTTGTGTACATGAAAAGGTAAGATAGTAAAATGATTTGTGTACATTTCAAGGTGAGATAGTAAAATGATTTGTGTACATTTCAAGGTGAGATAGTAAAATGATTTGTGTACATGTTAAGGTAAGACAGTAGAATGTTTTGTGTACATTACAAGGTGAGACAGTAGAATGATTTGTGTACATTACAAGGTGAGATAGTAAAATGATTTGTGTACATTACAAGGTAAGATAATAAAATGATTTGTGTACACATGACAAGATGAGATAGTAAAATGATTTGTGTACACATGACAAGGTAAGATAGTAAAATGATTTGTGTACATGACAAGGTGAGATAGTAAAATAATTTGTGTACACATGACAAGGTAAGATAGTAAAATGATTTGTGTACATGACAAGGTGAGATAGTAAAATGATTTGTGTACATTACAAGGTAAGATAGTAAAATGATTTGTGAACATGACAAGGTAAGATAATAAAATGATTTGTGTACACAAGGCCTTACGGTGACCTATAATTGTTAATGTTTGTGTCATTTTGGTCTTTTGTGGAAAGTTGTCTCATTGGCAATCATACCACATCTTCTTTTTTATACGTAAAGGTGAGATAGTAAAATGATTTGTGTAAATGACAAGGTAAGATAGTAAAATGATTTGTGTACATGACAAGGTGAGATAGTAAAATGATTTGTGTACACGTTAAGGTGAGATAGTTGATTTTAAGGACACTGACTTATTTTTGGGACAAGTTCGTCCAAAGTGAAGAAGACACTCTTAAATGAAGGTCACATATTAACATTGGAAAAATCTATTCAGATTGCGCAGGCATTTGAGATAGTCAAGGACAACTGAAGGAGATGAAAAACATTCAACTGTCTACAGTTGTACACAAAGTAAATCTTAATTCCGAGGCACTCACAGTATAACAGTGCCTCATCTAGGAAGAACCACCAGACGTCTGACCGATCTAAGACGGGTCCAGTCAACCAAGATCGAGTTAATGTCGAACCCCATCATTATTATTCACAGCAAGGATTTGGATTTTGTGGGAGAAGACACTCCAAAAAGGCAGAATGTTGTCAAAAGTGGAATCATTTTGCGCAAATATGCAGATCCGTAAAAGGGTCGATGAAGTAGTGCTAGACAAACATAGTGACAGGTCCAAGATTTTTTTTTATTGATTATTTAAAAGAGCCTAATGCCTTCATTAATGATAAGCATAATGTTAAGAGAGATCAAGCTTTTGCTACAATTAATGTATAAAGGTGATGCCTAAATGTATATTTGAAAGTTTTCATATTCAATGGCACTCTCAAAAGGTCCTCTCTTATCTTGACTGCTTATTATAGCAATGGTAGTGCCATGCCCTCCCTTGTGAACATGGTTCTGTTAATAGTAAATTAGAATTCTACTGTCTAGGTTGGGGTAAATCCTTCGTTGTTGTCGAACAACCTAATGGTATGCCTAGACCAGAAAGATCTGAACTCTGAGATTCAGCGTACGCACTATCCGATGTGAAAATTAGAGGATATTCTGCCTCAATTGTTGAATGCGCATTAATTTACTAAACTTGATGTCCGATCAGGTTATTGGACCATTAGTCTTGACGAGCTGTCTTCATATTTTACTACCTTTAATACACCCTACGATTGTTATTGTTTCAAGCGTTTGCCATTTGGTCTCAATTGCTCACAAGACCTTTTTCAATCGAAGAATGACAAGTGCTACGCACAACTCGACAGTGTGGTCGAGATCGTCAACGACATACAGGTTTACGGATCAACCTGGGAAAACATGATTCAAACCTGCAGCGAGTATTGCATCTCTCTCGCGAAAAAGACATAAAACTTAACAATGATAAAATAGAGGTTGGGTTACTGAGTTAACTTATTTTGGTCATGTTATAACCTCATCTGGTCTGAGGGCAGATCCTCACAAGTTCTAGGCTATCTCGGATATGCCACCCCCTTCTAGCAAAGCTTTAGTGCAGACTATATTAAATTTGCGCCCAGCTTGTGAACAATATTGAATAAAGACGAAGAATGTGCATGGGATGAATCTCAAATCGCGGCATTTAAAAAGGTCAAGGAGGTTTTGACAAGGTCATCCGTTCAGGTTCTTTCTTATTATGACCCACCCAAAGACTTAACTTTACAAGTTGATGCATCCACATACGGTCTAGGCGCATTCTTACTACAAGACGACAAACCCGTAGCTTACGATTCGAAATCCTTAACAACATCAGAAATAAATTAGGCAGTGTCTGCGCGTACCCACATGCGGGTACGAATAGTCAAATTGCCGTTCTAGGCTGCGCGTACCCACATCCGGTTTTCTAATAAAATGCCATTGGATCGGGTATAAAACGTGAAATATCTACGGAAATTATCGATAAAATGGGGATATCGTATAGAACGAGTGAAAAGTATGAAAAATAATATTTTCAAATTGTATTTATTAAATAATGATACATAATAATCATTGCAAAATTAAATGCACAATGATGGAAAATGAACCTGTACAGTCCCTGTAAAAGAAAAACATGATAGAAATTAATACTATTATAAAATTTTAATGCAAATTTAAAGAATAACTTTTTTTATAAATTAAAAATATACCCATATGATATTTTAAAATAATCTTTAAGTAAAATGTAAAACAGAAACTAAAATTTTAAAATATATAAAGCTACTAAAATTAAAGCATGAGTTTATAAAAATTAAAATTCAAAGAAGCAAGTAATAATGATTAATGAAACGTGAACGGAGGCTGGCAATATTTGAAATGTGCAGCCGGGTTGAAATCCGTGCCAAAACAATCATATTTGATATGTACAATGTGTTCCAAATCTTAATTAGTTACATGAATCTTTTGTAATTGGTTTAAATTGATACTATAACTTGCTTCTTTAATTTTTACAAACTCCAGCTTTAATTTTAGTAGTTTTATTTTACTTTTTTTTTTGCAGGGACTGTACAGTTTCATTTTCCATCATTGTGCATTTAATTTTAATTAATAAATACAATTTGAAAATATTATTTTTTCATATTCTTCACTCGTTCTACACTGAGACTACTATAACACATAGTAGTCTCAGTTCTACACGAAATTCCTATACTATCGATAATTTTCTTACATACTAGAACACACCCGTGATATCGCGGGTCCGTGACTGAATTTAAGTATCTTACTATGCGCAAGACTTATTTTTGTATTAGTATTGTCATCTGATAAAGTCATGCCAATTATAAGATAGTTATCACAGTTTTCTCTGCTTTCAAATCTTTCTGTTTGACCCGTCTAACTGGAACTGATCAATTATTGGTAATATTAATTATTTGGAAAACAAAACGTCCTGGGATGGAGTATTTTTTTTTAATCAACAGCATTGTCCTATATTAGTTATAAATAAAGTTGAATTCTTTGATTCGCTGTTTTACGTCATGCCCGCTAACAAATTGAAAACTGTACCTATACGCCTTATTTTTAGTATTCGTATTGTTATCTTATAAAGTCTTACTGATTAAAATACTACAATAGGTAACAATTTGACTATTTAGTAGTGTCAACCCTGTGATTATGACCCGTGTATATAGCATATCCTGAATACACCGTTTGGTGGTGTGCCTGTCAAATGCGGAACGTAAAGATAATGTAATAGGTAACAGATGAATATACTATTGGTATCGGTATCGGATTCGACCCGGAACTTCTTAATTATTGGCAATATTAATTACGTGGAAAACAAAAGGGCCTGGAGTGGTGTAATTTTTAATCTACACCTTTGTACTATATTAGTTATATATAAAGTTGAATTCTTTGATTCGTCGTTTTTACGTGATGACGGCTGACAAATTGGACCTCGTAATTTTAGTATTATAGATTTCACGTTTCATTCCTGATTCGATGGCCTTTTAATAGAAAACCGGATGTGGGTACGCGCAGCCTAGAACGGCAATTTGACTATTCCTACCCGCATGCGGGTACGCGCAGACACTGCCAATAAATTACGCCCAGATAGAAAAAGAAATGTACGCAATTGTTTTTAGGTGTACCAGATTTCACCAAAACATGTATGGTCGTAGTATCGGGTTCGAATTGGATCATAAACCGCTAGTTTCAATTATGAAGAAATCCTTGTTAGACAACCCCGCAAGATTGCAACGCATGATTTTACGGTTACAACGTTATGAACTCGATGTCGATGTTGTACATTTGCCCGAAAAATGTATCCCCGTGGCTGATACCCTGTCCCACAAATTTCTATCGGACACTTACCCTGGTCTTTCTGATAGTTTTGAGGCTCAAGTTCTCATTTTTTTTTCTCTAGTCTACCAAATAGCGACAGAAACTTAGTGGAAATCGAAAAGGCCACGTTGTCAGACCCCCATTTTGATATTTTGAAAATTCAAATCTGTAACTCTTGAAGGTTGGCCACAATCTCGTAGTGAATGCCCAACACAAATTTTTAAATTTTACACCTATAGGGATGAACTTTATACTGGTATTGTTTTAAGGGACACAAAACTTTTATTCCAACTAGTTTGAGTGCCCTCATGTTATACAAAATTCACACTGGGTACATGGGAGTCGAAAAACGTATTTGCAGAGCTCGTGATGCTCTCTTTTGGCCTAAAATGTCATAGTATATCTCGGACACGGTGTTCAGTTTGTTTGGAAAGCAGACACTCTAATGCTAAAGAACCATTAGAACTGCACAAAATTCCTGAATATTATTGGCAAGTTGTAGCTACTGATCTGTTTTATTGGAATAATGCTGATTGCATTGTATAATAGTTGATTATGATAGTCTCTATTTAGAAGTCCATACATAGTCTGGCATAGATTACATGATTATGACTTATGAGTTTGACTGTCCCTCTGGTAACTTTCGTCCCACTTTTACATGGTACTACACGTACACCTGTTATTGATTAGTTGAAGGGTACATTTTCTAGACTTGGTATCCCTGAGACTGTTGTTTCTGACAATGGTCATCATTATTCATCCCAAGAGTTTAGTGAGTTTGCCAAAAAATGGGATTTTAAACATGTTACATCCAGTCTCCATTACCCTTAGTTACAGTATAATGGGTTGGCAGAGAAAACGGTACAAACTGTAAAAACAAAATATATATATACTTGTGTAGCATTATTCGTGTGGAATACAAATGAACACGCTGTCTCTTTTTATCGCCATACGGCCACAGAGAATATTACATCCACCACATCCTCACGAATTGGAAAGTGCAACCCCAATCACAAACACCTTATTTCCTCCAGCAGATGTCAGTTCTTTATTAGTTAGTCCATATTTAACATACATGTAGTAAAATAAATGTATGTAATTCTTTTATTAATTTATTTTCAGAAAGCACAAAGTACTTATTTTCTGTCACAAGTAGACACAAAAGTGACTCTGGTAGTAATATTTGAAAGCAAAAAGTCGGAAAAAGATTCGTATGTGAACAATTTTATGGTGGAGTTTAGTTTGAGTTTGAAAGGAACTAAATTGTTTAATCATTTCAAACCAGGAATCAAAGGATAGGAACATGGAGCCAAAAGGATATAAATGTGTACACGAATCGACATGAATGTCAACACCAATCAACATGAATGTTTACACGATTGTGTTATCTTTTTTGTTATTAAAGATTATAATTTTCTCATATTTTTGCTGTACTCATATGCATTGAAAATTGTAATCAAGATTATAGGATTTACTTAACTTCTCCCAGGAAAATTCAAAACGGAAAGTTCTTGTTGAATGGCAAAATCAAAGTTCAAACACATCAAATGGTTTAATAACAATAAACTGTCATATTCATGACTTGGTACAGGCATTTTCATATGTAGAATTAAGGGAAGGAAACCTGGTTTTATATAGCTTGCTGAACCTCTCACTTGTATGACAGTCACTTCAAATTTGAGGGGGGTTTGTTTGGTTTGATAACTGCTGAAAGATTGTATGTGTGTAAGGTATTATTGGCATATACCGGTTGTATATAACATTGTAATGGATTAGTTTAGTGATTGAGTGCTTGCAATTTTAAGACTGCAACAAATTTTCGAAAACGTAAACGATCAAATAGTTATCAAAGGTACCAGGATTAAAATTTAGTCAAATTAAGACCCTTTTATATTTTCAATTCTCTTTGATTTGATGCGCTCCAACATGTTTTTTGATAGTCAAATAATTTGATTTCGAGAAGAATCATTAATTGTGCACCTGTTGCATAAAAATTTGCATTTTATTAAAGAGAATTAGATTATGTATTTTGTTCTTTTTAAACTGCATAGCAACCAGATTTATAAACACTTAAAATATTCGAACTTGTATGTCCATCAATCTACATTCTGATATAATTGCATGTCGCAACTGTTTTATGGCGAAATACAGTACTGTAAGTGGTCAGAACAGCAATCTTCATACTCGTTACAGTCTTTATCACACTGGCAGTTGAAGGTTTCATTATATATGCACTGACGTGGTGGTGAACATGAATTTGAAACTAAAAAGGAAAAGAAAAGTAAATGCAAGGCAAACAAACGATATAAGCAGTAGCTGTTGAAATGGTGTATAGTATCATTTTAAAAGACATGTCATTTTTATCAGGTTAAAAAGATATTTTTATGCCCCACCTACGATAGTAGAGGGGGATTATGTTTTCTGGTCTGTGCGTCCGTTCGTCCGTCTGTCCCGCTTCAGGTTAAAGTTTTTGGTCAAGGTAGTTGTTGATAAAATTGAAGTCCAATCAACTTGAAACTTAGTATACATGTTCCCTTTGATAAGATCATTCTAATTTAGAGAATTTAGTTCAATTTCACGGTCCACTAAACATAGAAAATGATAGTGCGAGTGGGGCGACCGTGTACTGTGGACACATTCTTGTTGTTCTACAGTATTCAGGTCTTCTGGTATTTTATACCACCAATTGGATACTAGTATGTAGATGCGACAACCATCACATAATTTGGAGTCATCAATGCTTTTCTACTTGTATTTTATTATTTTTTCGAATTTAACCAGAAACTTGTACACTAAAACAGTATATATTGGTGTAACTGTTGAGTCTTTTGTAGACACTGGCGACCACAATTTGATCATATGTTACTAGCCATGGCGTTGTCATTTTATGTTAGGTTTATGAGTTTAACTGTCCCTTTGGTATCTTTCATCCCTCTTTTTTGATTAAAAAAATGTTTGACATTATGAATTTACCTATTTCTTGAGGTTTGGAATTTAGTGATTTGTTAATTTTTATATGATAGAACGTGTTCATTGGAAATTGTGTACACGTGCATGCCCAGCAAACACAAAAACATTTTAAAATACAGGTATGTAAATAAAAACATCATTTTATGCATGTTTCTTGAGCACAAATGCATTTAAAAAAAAGTTGAACTAGTATCGATGTCGCTTCTAATTATTAACAGGCACATGGTTAGTATATTTATTGGTCGTCCCACTGTCTATATCACCTGCTCAGCTCTTAATAACTTTGAACATATCAGCGACTTCATAATTTTTAAACCGACGTTGATAAGTTTGGCCATCTTTTTACATTTCATTGACAGTAAAGATTAAATTCCTCACATGGCAAACTGTTAGACACAATAGGATCACGATAATTGAATGTAAAAGAAGCTGAAACGGTTTTGTCTTTTGTCTTGGGCATTGATAAAATATACTTATAACTATTCTTTGAAAATTTTAGATTGACAAACAGATTAACTCTACTTACATTCACAATTTTTGCCATAAAAGCCTTGATGACATCTACAAATGTAATCTTCAACAAATGGTTCACATGTAGAATCATTCTTACACGGAGTGGACGTGCATGGAGTGTCTGCAAATTAGGAAATTAAATATTGTTAGTCTCAATGCTAGATGTCTGTTGTATCTGAATTTTTTTTCTATATATACTGTAGAATCGAGTAGTCTTTAGCATATAATACCAAAAGAGCCGAATGTATTAATTCGGAAATGGCAAAATAATGGACCAATATGATAATTATATTTCATTTACAGCATCTGATTACCATATTAATCATGACAAATCAAAAGGTACGTATATTATCATTATTAACAGATGAGACCTCCGTTATGCCACAAAAACAATGCTATATCTCAAATTGTTCCCTACGGTAACATTTCTTGGCCACATCTACATCTACTTCTATACTATTGATCTGCAGTGGAAATCCATATCGCAAATACTGCTGTACAAACGTCAAACTGGGTGCTCAGTATTAACAAGTGCAATTAAAATTGGATAAAAACAGGTGGTTTCAGTTTACAGCTGCAGTCTCCGCAGTTGCTCCTTGAAGCATTCCAGAGATGCAGGCTGTTCCAGTCGGTGATGGTGCGTGGTACGTAGCTGTATTTGTAGTCATCTGTGGAGGTACTAATCTAAGTGATTTTTAACCGGAGTTTTGTTAAAAAAATGTCCGTTATTGATTTGGGGATGTACGACGGGCAGGCGGCAGCCAAATGTTGTCCTTGCATTTACTCATGAACCGTTCAACAAAAGCTTTTTAAATTCAAATATGTTGTTACTGATGACAAAATTGAGGTCAAGTTCAAGTTTCACTTTTTCTGTTCAGGAGTTCTGGTTCTTAAAAGATTGAAAAGTGTGATACCAGTCATGTAGCTGCATTTACTCATAAACCATTCAACCAAAGCTTTTCAAATTGTAATATGTTTACTGATGTCAATATGGAGTCTGATATTGATGATTTTCACTTTCACCGTTCATCAGTTATGGTTCTTGTGATATTGAAAAATGCCAGGACATGAATAAATATTAATAAATCCAGCTTGCTGTCGCTCTGACAGCCTATTGTTTGTGGATAGCATTGTCTTGTTGAGGTAGATGGTTTTCTCACGTATGATGGTATGTTGACAACCGCCTTTCCATGTGTTGCTCTGTAAAACATGCTCAATATACTGGATTTCCGTTTAGATTCCAACTTTCGCCATTCTAGGGTTTTCCCGATGTTTATAACTGTCCATGATTCACGACTGTATTTTGATGTTGCAAATCTGGCAGCTCTTCTTTTGGCCATTTCTAGGGAGTTGATGTGATGTTTTCGATACGGATCCCATACTCAAGATGTGGGCGCATAAGTGATGTATAAGCCTGCGTTTGGATGTTTTGTGGACACTTCCAGATATTACTCGGTTACATTTTGTGATGACTTTCTAAATGTGTGGATCTCAACGGAAATCTTCAGATATTTCGATTCCGAGGTATGGATATTGGTGCACTGTGGTAAGTTGTTGTCCCATCATTTCATACTCTCTATTGTTGAATTTGTCCTTCTTGTTACCCTCAGTGTGCAGTATTTAGCTGGGTGGAATGTCATTTGCCACCTCTCCGTCCATTTAGTCAGTTAGATCAGAACTTGTAGTTGTAAGCTGTCCTCATCACCCTTGATGGATTGATACAGTAGCGAGTCGTCAGCAAATAGACGTAGGGTTGATTTTGGTGAGATTGTTTCTCCCATATCGTTGATGTATATTAAGAAACAAAGTGGTCCTTATACTGTACCCTGTGGAAACTCCTGGGCATACTGGTTTGTTCTCACTGGCTTCTCCATCTAGATATACTCTCTAGTGTCTCTGTCTATTTGTCCTCGATGGTTAAGTTCTCTTGCAACTGTTTCAATGGTGTAAATGAGTTGGTTTTCACATGATATATTACGTCTGAATCCGTGTTGGAAGTCAGATAGGATTTGATGTTCTTCAAGATGTTCCATGATGTGCTTGTAGATTATGTGTTCCATGACTTTTACAACATATTTTGGGTCACAATACAGGGCGGTAGTTTACTGCTTGACTTCTGTCTCCCTTTTTGTAGATGGCTGTAATGTTTGTTTGTCACCCATCTTCAGGAACTTCTCCACTGACATAGGACTATTCAAAGATTTTTGTGAGGAACGGTGCAATTTCGCATGGTAATGCCACTTACACTAATGTATTGTATCTAACGGGAAAACGACTTTACCTCTTGCTTGAGCAGCAACTTGGTGATATGCAAGTTTTCATTCCTCCGTTTTTGGATTTTTTTCAGGCAATTTCTCAGAGACATGAAATTTTTAACCCATCTTATA
The DNA here is from genome assembly GCF_036588685.1 of Mytilus trossulus. Classification (NCBI taxonomy): domain Eukaryota; kingdom Metazoa; phylum Mollusca; class Bivalvia; order Mytilida; family Mytilidae; genus Mytilus; species Mytilus trossulus. Next base: position 47,238,457 of record NC_086383.1, read on the forward strand.
CTATGTATTTCTCTCCAAGAGTGGAATTTTTACTATGATTAAACATGGCTTTATTTGCACTTTTTTGTCTTATTGATAAGCATTAGAAATTATCACTTTCGTAGCCACGTAATGTTGTTTTCAAATTATTTTTACAAAAGCTGTTAAACATGTCATCTGTTTCTTTGATGTTATAGAAGACTATGGAATATTTTGGATTCAAGCGTCACTTATGAGTCTGTTGTAGACGAAACGTGCGTCTGGCGTAAATGCAAAATTTAATCCTGGTATAACTTTATTTGTATCGAATTAACTTGAAATCAGAATATCAGTTAATGCATTCTTATATTTGTAATTTTCTGGTTTACAGAACCAATATATAACAAAAGCAATATGCTTACAAACGTTTACAATGATCGGAGAAAAGTACGAATCATAAGGCACGAAACTCTGATCTAACTTGAAGCATACAAAATGTAACGTTTTCTAAAAAAGTTGGATACAAGTGTTACATTTTGTTTTGAATTTTAAATTCGGTTAATGTTTTGCATTATTGTCAAGTCTATTAAACTAAATTCAACCAAAAATTCTTATTTTTATTGGGCTAACCAGTCTACGCATTCGTTTTTATGATAACATTTTATAGTAAAAAATAAAATGTGTACCAACATCGTGCTCCACGTATGCAAACAAACTTGCACTGGAAGGTTTTAGTGTAATTTGGTTCTTAAAGAGAACAATTCAGTATATCAAATCGTTATGGCATATTTTAGTCAACAAATGGAAACACATGAAAATCAACTCAATTATGTTTTACGTACTCCAGGATTTGATTGTTAATCAATATCACAATCTAGTAAACTTCGACAACAAGCTTGGAGATAGACGAAGAAGTTTTTGTCGATTGTACATTGTGGGTTCGTAATAAATGTAAAAATACTGCCAAGAGGACTTAATTTAGCTTATTATATAGGCATGCATTGGTTTAATAATTTCCTTAACATAAAAATTACAAGAAACTCGTTAAATTGAGCTTTCGAAATTTTCAATTTGATATGAGACTTTCCGTTTTGAATTTTTCTTGGAGTTCTGTGTTTTTCTGATTTACTTTTTTTCAATGGCAAAAATGAAATTTTCCACAAATAACATGAACTATGTTCTATACTTACTTTGGCAATGTTTCCCTGAAGATCCCAGGGAACAAGTGCAGGAGAAACTTTTCAAACCAGTCACGTCACATTTTCCTTCATTTGAACATGGATTGTACGTACAAGGAGCATCTGAAAGGCAGATTCAAAATCAATTTTTATTAAAGTTTTTGTTTTGTTTTTTGTTTATTAAAGCTGTCAAATTTTTGTTCACCGATTCCAATCAAATTCACATTTTTTTATTTATATCAATGTAAATCATTTATTTCAACTATTAAAAGTCTAAATGAAACAATAAACAAGGCACAGGCATGAAAATACTTCATTTCGTGTGTATTTGAGTCTAGACGCCATCTAATTATTTATCGAGTTGACCTCTATAGTCATCCGATGACCATATAAGCAATGTAAACATAAATATAGAAATAAAAAGATTGAGCAAACACGAGCTGTTTAATTATTCTAGGTCTATTTAATTTTATATAACAGATGAAAAATAAATGTTTATCATCGTTTTAACCTTATTAGAATGTGTATTTGTGTATCGGATCAGTCAATCAAATGATTTACCTTTGTTTCACTTTCGATGTTGACATTCTCTTCCTTTAAATAACTTGACACATACAATTCACGTGTTATCCATCTCAAGCTAAGGGGTTACATTAAATTTCACTGGATTACGAATTCGATGAGGTCGAATCATTCACTTGCAAGTGAATAATTCATAATCATTGTTGATTTGCTTATTTTGACAAAATTGAATCTTATTGGCTACTAAAAGGGAATTATTGTTTCACTATTTGTATTCCATTACTGATTGAGCCATAAAAAATAATATGTTAGCTTTTTCATATATCTTGTACCTAGTGCCCCTTTAGGGGGCAGGCCTCTGTAACACCAAAAATTTCCTCTCGTTTGATATTGCTTATATTTACATCATTGAAAAGGTAGGGGTCGAAGTAGAAATCATCTCTGTCATGAAGTTTTGTTTTCCATCGACCCTCATAGTCAATTTCTAGATGAAAGTCAGGCTATCAGACAGATTTAAGATATAACTTTTTTTTTAATTTGACTTTGAATAAAATGACTTGAAATAAATGAATAAATTGTGTCATATAAAAATATCAGGGAGAGTAAATGTTGGTCCTAATAGCCATTATTCGCAATTCAAATCTTATAGAATAGAGAATATGAGTTTTTACCTAAAAAAAGATCATACTATGAAATTATTTCATGAAATTACAAAATGACGGAGAGAAAAGAATCACCATTCTATAAGTAAGGGATAATAAGACAGTTGAAGACTTTCTTTATGTAATTTTGATTGACTATGATAGTCCCGTAAAAAAACTTACCAACCAAAAGACATAAATGAGAATGAGCATGAAGACTAATGCAGTACTGTTTGTCATGACAAGGATTCGGCCAACAATTGTCTTTTTTCTGGAAAGAAATAAGTGATAATTCTAATTTGACATGCTGCTTTCACTTTGTAAACAACAGTTAATGCTCCAGATAAAATACGAATATAACGGCAAATGCCATTTGAAAATGTTTATTATAATTAGTTATCAAAGGTACCAGGATTATAATTTAGTACGCCAGACGCGCGTTTCGTCTACATAAGACTCATCAGTGACGCTCATATCAAAATCTTATAAAGCCAAACAAGTACAAAGTTGAAGAGCATTGGGGATCCAAAATAAAATCGTTATAACAAAACAAAGTGTATAAATTTTGTCACGGATTTAACTTGTTATCACGATGTGTGTAACTTGTTATTACATGATTACTGGTTAAATTCGTTTTCACTGGTTTTTGTAATTCGTGATAACGTTTTTAAAAATAGTTTTGATAATAGTCAAAGGTACCATGATTATAATTTAGTACGCCAGACGAGCGTTTCGTTTACATAGGACTCATCAGTAACGCTCGAATCAAAATATTTATAAAGACAAACAAGTTTCAAAGTTGAAGAGCATTGAGGGTCCATGGGATAAATTATATATTTCGTGATAATGAATTTGTTGATTTGGTAGTCACAGATTTATTTTAAAACAGTGAATTCTGATTGAATTCGTTAAAACAGATATGTTTACGTGACCGTTCCAAATTCTTTTTCCGAACAGTTTCAAGTGTTGTTGTTTAAATATAACATAATGCTTGGTCTCAATATAACTTACACTAAATGCTCGTTACCGGATAGTAATTAATGCTCGTCAAAGCATCATTTTCAGACTTTTAAACTTTTTATTTGTTTTGTGTTGTTGATGAGGAAACAGAGAGGCGAAATATTTCAAAGGGATATTCAGTAGATGTATAGTTATTCTATATTTCTTATAAAAACAAATAAAATGCAATGATCAGAATAAATTCCTTCTAAAGAATGATTAATAAAATAGATAACTTACTAATAAGCTTGGTTTTGACAATGGCGAAAAAGCTATAAATCCTGATTTGTCTTTCGATTTAGCCGGATTTGATTTTGTATATAACTCGCACTGTAAAGTTTGTTTGTGGTAGTTTGTTCCTTTGCAGTTTTTATGGTGTAAACACTTTTTCAAACACTGCAACGGCCCTATTTTATCAAAAACTTTGATAATAGGTGAACCCATTTTTTCTTCTTGAACAAATTGCTGTGCACTTTGTGAAAAAACAAGCACACAACACACGTAAATCATTGAAAATACCATTCTTATATATTCTAACATAACGCAAATAAGATTTCAAATGGTTGTCCTTATGATAAACGAATATAAGTGACTTATGTTATCCGATTAGAATTGCTTAGCGTTAAGACGTCATTGTTTCTCAATGGTCCATTTGTTGATAAATAAAACGCAGAATTTCACAAACAAAATATAAACGGACGACAGTAAAAGCCCGCCAGGTTTATTATATAGCAATTAATAGCTGATTCTGCTTCATTCAGTAAGTAAGCGCAGTTTTATAAATATTTCATACAAAAGGTGGCATCCCGTTGAACTCTTTTTATTCTCAAAGGTAATGTAGTTTTAATGATGTTGGGTTAATTCTGCGTTGCTTGTTTGTTTAAGACCTTAGTTAACTGAGTAGAAAATGTTTGATGGTTATTTATTATGACAAAGATGAATAGCTGCAGTATTACTGTTTAAATATTGAAAAACTTCTCTACCCGAAGGCATGCCTAGTTAAGTACCATTGATCTCAGTCAATAAGTCAAATTCTTAGTTTTTATCTACTAGTATACAGAGATATATAAAAGTATATATACTAGTATTTCTGTCGAATTGTACAGTCAAAATTAAAATATACTGAACGACTTTAGAAACGCAACACTCATTTTGTTGATTTTTTTTACCAAATCTTTTATGATTCTCTTACAACTACTTTTCATGCTTATCATCCTTCTTTCTCCTTACAAAAAATCAAAATCTGACTTACCTGTGGTTATTGAACATACCGAATTTTTAAAGTCGCACGAATTTCTTAAAGCGAAATTTTCGTCCAATGAAAGATTGTTTTAGTTTTTTGCTTTGTGAAACAGTTCTTTCAATCCTTTGTCTTACTTATCTTTTTTTAATGTTGCATCTGCATTTTGCCAAGTCTGAGAAATAAAAAAACAAATAACTGAATTAGGCCTTAAGAATACTGCAAACATGAAAACATAAATGTGCTGCAACCATACCGTATGACTTCAGAAACTCGTCCCACTGTCATTCCGACAACGATACAAGTAGACAAGATTTGTTGCTGGCCATCAATGAACAGATCAACGTGTAGTGACAATGAAACATAAACAGAATTTGATTATGCAACGTCATTTGCCAATCATGTTTACGGCCGCAACGTCAACTGCTAACCAAATTGCCGAGTGCCATTCAGTACATATTCATGCCATAAATGTTTCCCATGAACTGCATTGCCAAAGAATTGACTGAAGGAAAACCGGTAAAACCCTCATGTTCCAACCGCATAATTGCCAAAACCAATTTATGGGTAGAACAAATGCAAAATCAGAAGGTGTAAAACAGAACCCAAAAAATGTCGGACAGAATTTGTTGACCTTTCTGACAATCATTTTGGCGTTTGTAACTGGCAGTCATCGCTTTTGACGTTGACACATTCATTAAAAAATAACACAAAAATAATCTAGTGTTGCGTTTCTAAAGTCGGTCAGTATATAAGTATTCAGAAATGATGCAGATGGTGATGATTCATAATGATTATAATAATATCAATGACTAAAAATCAATTGTTCCCTAACGATGGAGGTCTTTACACATGACGATACCTGTCGGAGGCTAAAGTGGAGTTTTGTAACAGAATACCAGTTAACTTCAAAGGGTGGTTAAGGTTTTCTGTCGGAGTCCAAAAAATCCTGCGTAAAGCGCGAACGCTTTTTTATGGTTTTTTTAATAGTTTTTCGATGATATCAATCAAATTATTTTTTTCAAAATTTATCACTATAAAAGGTAATAGGGGAAATCTGGATTCAGATTATATTTTCATCTGATTGACCACAATATTTGTTTTCTTCAAATTGATGATATTATAATATTTATTGAGACAACCCATACCCTCATTTGAAGTCAAATGGTCATTCCCTAGAGTAATCTCACAGGAAATCTTCTAGTTGATCAACATTAACTTTTTTGTTAAGGGCAAGTGACCATGATATATAACTTGTCCGAAAGAGAATACCACTTGTACAATTTCTGTGCTCGCTTAAGAAATTTTAAAACTACCATCTATGGTTATAATGCAATGCAGATGGAATGAAATGTAGCGAATTGTCGAAAGTGTTGTAACAAGCTACTTAACCACGTCTTTTAACTAACACTACAAACCAGTAAAAGTGTGAAATGGCCTATATCTGTACTCGACTATACTGATTTTTATACGAGCAGTCTGAATTGGTCTGACATTAACTTGACATTACTCGACCCCAGTCCGAACAATATTCGACTGTACTGAATCGTAATTGAACCTTATCTTTGCCATTAAAAATAGTCTGAACTATTACTCGACCAGTCTGAAACAGTCTTAATCCATTCTCGACCTGAACTCGACCTATTTTTTCAGTCTTAACCATACTTAACCAAAGGTCTGCACCATACTTGACCAAATAACCTCTACCTTTTTTTTTAATTTTACTTTTAAATAAACTTCTATTTAACTGACATGATAACAGCCACCATAAAATAAAGATATTCATAAAAACAGATTTGTACTTCCGTTAACATTCTCCTCAGATTTATCCAATAGAGATAGTTTTGGGGGAGTTCATAAATAAATCAAATTATCTTATATAATAATTTGATTCTAGTATTTTTAAAGTTTTGATATTCTTTTAGTTAGAAACAATACTTATACTGAGGGTAATTAAACCTTGTTTGGAATGTGTTTTTTTTAAACTAAATTTTCCTAAACACCTAAATAAAAAATAAATAGGTGTCATGGTTAAATACAATACTTATATAATTATCTTTTTTAATGAGATAACAAAATCACTAAATTATTTCACCTTTCATTCGAAATATATCTGTTATTATAATTGGGAATATAATATTATATATAATTTATATCAAAAAGGAATCAAAATTAAAGATATTATAATATTATTATTATTCTGATTACTGGTGAAGTATAAACTATTACTTTGGATTCGGGATAAACTCATTAATAAGATCACAGCTGTTCAGAGGTATTAATTCTAAACAACATTTATTAAATATCTCAATATCTTGTTTAACTTAAATAACAAGGCCTTTCGAATTCACTTGATAAGTAATACACGAGTTTAAGAAAATATGACATTCTTTTTACCTGTATCCACACATGTACTGAGGTAATTAAATTCTTGGTTTAACAAACAAAACAAAGGTGTCATTTTTTAAATATATAAAGTTGCAGTATATACTATTATATATATATTTTTTCAGCAAATTTACAGATCTAACATTGTTGGGTTGATGTTTAGACGAGTTGTATATTGATAAAAAAAAATCACTGCATTATTAACTAAACTCAACTGATTCCGAATATCTATACTAGGCTTTAGTTAATGGTGAAAATACCACAAAATATTTCTGTAACATTAAAACTAGAGGTTCTAAAGAGCAGGTGTCGCTCACCTTGGTCTATGTGCATATTAAACAAAGAACACAGATGGATTCATGACAAAATTGTGTTTTGATGATGGCGATGTGTTTGTAGATATTACTTTACTGAACACTCTTGCTGTTAACAATATATCTATCTATAATGCACTTTGCTCAGTAGTTATTTTTTAAACAATATTTACAAAATTATGAAAATTGTTAAAATTGACTAAAATAAACTCCTTCAGGGGTCAATTGACCATTTTGCTCATGTTGACTTATTTGTAGATCTTACTTTGCTGAACAGTATCTATAATAATATTCAAGTATAACCAAAATCGGCAAAATTTCCTTAAAATTACCAATTCACGGTCGGCAACTCAACAACCGGTTGTCGTATTCATCTGAAAATAATTTCAGGGCAGATAGATCTTGACTTGATAAACACTTTAACACATGTCAGATTTGCTCTAAATGCTTTGGTTTCAGAGTTATAAGCCAAAATCTACATTTTACACCTATGTTCTATTTTTATCTATGGCAGCCATCTTGGTTGGTTGGCCGGTTCATCATGTTGACACATTTTGTAAACTAGATATCCCAATGATGATGTTCGCCGAGTTTTGTTAAATTTTGCAAGTAGTTTCAGAGGAGAAGATTTTTGTAAAACATTACAAAAATTTAAGAAAAAAATGGTAAAATTGACTATCAAGGGCAATAACTCCTTAAGGGGTCAACTGACCATTTTGGTCACGTTGTTTTATTTGTAGATCTTACTTTGCTGAACATTATTGCAGCTCAAAGTTTATCTATATCTATAATAATATTCAAGATAATAACCAAAAACGTCTAAATTTCCTTAAAATATCCATCAACCGGTTGTCCGATTCATCTGAAAATTAAGAGCAGATAGATCTTGACTTGATAAACTAGAGGCTCTAAAGAGCCTGTGTCGCTCACCTTGGTATATGTGAATATTAAACAAAGGAAGCAGATGGATTCATGACAAAATTGTGTTTTGTTGATGGTGATGTGTTTTTAAATCTTACTTTACTAAACAGTCTTGCTGCTTACAATTATCTCTATCTATAATGAACTTGGCCCAGTAGTATCAGTGGAAATGTTAATAAAAATTTACAAATTTTATGAAAATTGTTAAAAATTTACTATAAAGGACATTAACTCCTTAGGGGGTCAATTGACCATTTCGGTCATGTTGACTTATTTGTAAATCTTACTTTGCTCAACATTATTGCAGTTTACAGTTTATCTTTATCTATAATAATATTCAAGATAATAACCAAAAACAGCAAAATTTCCTTCAAATTACCAATTCAGGGGCAGCAACCCAACAACGGGTTGTCGGATTCATCTGAAAATTTCAGGGCAGATAGATCTTGACCTGATTAACAATTATACCCCATGTCAGATTTGCTCTAAATGCTTTGGTTTTTGAGTTATAAGCCAAAAACTGCATTTTACCCCTATGTTCTATTTTTAGCCGTGGCGGCCATTTTGGTTGGTTGACCGGGTCACGCCACACATTTTTAAACTAGATACCCCAATGATGATTGTGGCCAAGTTTGGTTTAATTTGGCCCAGTAGTTTCAGAGGAGAAGATTTTTGTAAAAGCAAACGACGACGGACGACAACGGACGACGACGACGACGGACGCCAAGTGATGGGAAAAGCTCACTTGGCTCTTTGGGCCAGTTTGAGCTAATAATATGACCCCATGTCAGATTTGCTCTAGGTTTCATCGGACACATTTTTTGAACTAGATACCCTAATGATGATTATGGCCAAGTTTAGTTAAATTTGGCCTAGTAGTTTTAGAGAATATTTTTGTTAAAGTTAACAAACGACACCAGACGACGGACTCACTTGGGGCCGTTTGGGCCTGACGAATTTACCATCATAATATATACATTTCTGTATAATAAATGAATATAAATTAAACTGTTTCCCAACTTATCTATTATATAAAGTTATAAAGGGGCATAACTGAAAAACGGTAAAAGTGACGCTTCCAAAATTTGTACTTTATCTGAGTTTAGTTATAACACATGTTTCGTAACATTTGATTACGGAGAAAGGAAACGAAAAAGCAGCAATTTTTCCATTATAAAAAGTGACACCCCCAAAATTTAATTAAAATTTTATATGTATTTTTCAGTGATAAGCATTGTGATTATGTTTCATAAAATTTGGTTGAGGCTTACTTAAGTTAAAGAACGGATCCAAATAGTCAGCAATTTGTATACGACCACAAAATTTTTGGTCCCTTTTTCAAATTGGTCTACAATAAGGTCCAAAGAATCCAAAATTAAACTTTGTGTGATTTCAACAAAAATTTAATTCTAAAGGTTCTTTGATATGCTGAATCTAACCATGTATTTGGATTTTGGATATTGGTCCATAATAGGTAAATGTCAAGTTTAAAATTTAAAGTTCTTAACCCACATTTATTCTGTGTCAGAAACCTATGCTGTGTCAAATATTTAAGCACAATCCAAATTCAGATCTGTATCAAGCTTGAATGTTGTGTCCATACTTGCCCCAACTGTTCAGGGTTTGAACTCTGGTTGTATAAAGCTGCGTCATGTAGAGCATTTTATTCTATTTGAAAAGAGGCAAAACTCTATAACTGAAACGTGACACCACCAACATTCAAACTTGATCTGTGTACTGTGGTTATTAGCATTGGCTATTCGTTTCATAGCATTTGGTTGAGGCAAACTCAAGTTTGAGAACGGAAACCAATGATGGGACATACAGACGAACAAGGGTAAAAAGTTTTGCCCCCTCTGCTACAGTAGGGCAATAACTTCTTCAGGGGTCAGTTAACATTGTTGGTCATATCAAAACTTATCTGTAGATCTTACTCAGCTGAACATTTTTGCTATTTACAGTTTATCTTTATCTATCATTAATTGCTTCGCCATATGCTGAAACTTTACTTATCATTGATATTATGTTGGAAGTCCTAAATATATACCCCTATTACAACTTTCACATAAACTTAACATTAACCAAAACCAGATTCTCCGCAGGGCGTAGCTTTATACGACCGCAGAGGTTGAACCCTGAACGGTTGGGGCAAGTATGGACACAACATTCAAGCTGGATTCAGCTCTTAATTTGGATTGTGATTTAATAGTTGACACAGCATAGGTTTCTGACACAGAACGAATGTGTTCTAATGAACTTATAATTTTTTGTTTTCTCTTAGAGCAATTCACTATGCTGTTGAATATTAATCCTCTCAAAAAAATGTTTGAAGAAATTTTCTTTTTATTTATGAAATTTCAAATGAGAAAAATTGAACCCAATTTTTTAATCACATCCCCCTTTCCCTTATTCCAAAACTAATCTCAATTAAAATAAAAAGTGAATATACATTGTATATTGTATATAACAAAGAATTAAGTTGATTCTGGACAAAGAAAGATAACTCCAATTTAAAAAAAATCTTGCAATAAGATATTTCTTGCTTACTATTCTGGACAAAGAAAGATAACTCTAATTAAAAAAAAAATTGCTATTTCACAATATTGTGAAATTAGATATTTCTTGCCATTGCACAATACTGTGCAATTGAAAAGACTTGCTATTCCACAATACTTAATATAATAATTTTAGATCCTGATTTGGACCAACTTGAAAACTGGGCCCATAATCAAAAATCTAAGTACATGTTTAGATTCAGCATATCAAAGAGGCCCAAGAATTTAATTTTTGTTAAAATCAAACTTAGTTTAATTTTGGACTCTTTGGACCTTAATGTAGGCCAATTTGAAAATGGGACCAAAAATGAAGAATCTACATACACAGTTAGATTTGGCATATCAAAGAACCCCATTTATTCAATTTTTGATGAAATCAAAAAAGTTTAATTTTGGACCCAGATTTGGGCCAACTTGAAAACTGGGCCAATAATCAAGAATCTAAGTACATTTTTAGATTCAACATATCAAAGAACCCAACCGATTCATTTTTTGTCAAAATCAAACTAAGTTTAATTTTGGACCCTTTGGGCCTTAATGTAGACCAATTAGAAAACATGACCAAAAGTTAAGAATCTACATACACAGTTAGATTCGGCATATCAAAGAACCCCAATTATTCAATTTTGATGAAATCAAACAAACTTTAATTTTGGACCCTTTGGGCCCCTTTTTCCTAAACTGTTGGGACCAAAACTCCCAAAATCAATACCAACTTTCCTTTTATGGTCATTAACCTTGTGTTTAAATTTCATAGATTTCTATTTACTTATACTAACGTTATGGTGCGAAAACCAAAAAAAAATGCTTATTTGGGTCTCTTTTTGGCACCTAATTCCTTGACTGTTGGGACCTAAACTCCCAAAATCAATACCAATCTTCCTTTTGTGGTCATAAACATTATGTTTAAATTTCATTGATTTCAATTTACTTAAACTAAAGTTATTGTGCGAAAACCCAGAATAATGCTTATTTGGGCCCTTTTTTGGCCCCTAATTCCTAAACTGTTAAAACAAAAACTCCCAAAATCAATCCCAACCTTTCTTTTGTGGTCATCAACCTTGTGTCAAAATTTCATAGATTTCTATTAACTTAAACTAAAGTTATAGTGCGAAAACCAAGAAAATGCTTATTTGGGCCCTTTTTGGCCCCTAATTCCTAAAATGTTGGGACCAAAACTCCCAAAATCAATACCAACCTTCCTTTTATGGTCATAAACCTTGTGTTAAAATTTCATAGATTTCTATTCACTTTTACTAAAGTTAGAGTGCGAAAACTAAAAGTATTCGGACAACGACGACGACGACGACGACGACAACGACAACGACGACGACGACAACGACAACGACGACGCCAACGTGATAGCAATATACGACGAAAATTTTTTCAAAATTTGCCGTCGTATAAAAACAATGATACCAATTTATAACGGCAAAATTCTTTGCCGTGGTATTATATTCAAGATAAAAACAAATAAAATGATTTGCTGAGTGTGCCATCTGTTACAACTGCAGAGGTCAAACCCTTGATAGTTGGGGCAAATTTAGACACAATATTCAAGCTTGATACTATTGCGATCTAATTTTTGACATAATGTAGGTTTCTGACACAAAATAAATGTGGTCAAAGATCTTAAAAATATATTGCACATTACAGTGCAATTGAAGATTTCTTCTTGAAACTTTGAAAATATTGAAAAATTTTGAAAAAAAATATATGAAACCCTTAAAAATATTGGAACCCCCCCCCCCCCCCACTGTTTTTGAAACAAATTACCCCTCCCCCTTTGGAACCATTACCCGGAACTCAATCCTAGCTTTCCTATTGTAGTTTGGAACCTTGTACACTTTTAAAGAGATCAATATAATTTTTATTATTGTATGGAAACTAAAATGCTTGTTTCTGACCCCTTTTTCCAGCATATTTGAGGCAATTGCCCCCAAACTCAACCCCAGTCTTCCCTTTGTGATATGGAACCTTGTGGTACAATATAAGAAAGATTCATACATTAACACAAAAATTATTGTCAGTAAACTACAACAAGAGTGCACACACTGAAATGTCTGGCCTTCTTTTCTTATCATTGATTTGTATGTTGATAGTCCTAAATGTAAAGCTTTATTACAACTGTCACATAAACTTAACATTAACCAAGAAAACCAAACATTGATCAATGAACCATGAAAATGATGTCAAGGTCAGATAAACATGATAAACCATGCCAAGCAGACATGTACAGCTAACAATTCTGCCATACAACAAATATAGTTGACCTATAGCTTATAGTTTAAGGAAACAGACCAAAACACGAAAATTTAACACTGAGCAATGAACTATGAGTGTGAGGTCAAGGTCAAATAAAATCTGCCCAACTGACATATAGATCATAAAATATTTCTATACACCAAATATAGTTGACCTTTGGCATATAATATTAGATAAAAAGACCAAAACTTAAAAAAACTTAACTTTGACCACTCAACCATGAAAATGAGGTCAAGGTCAGATCACATCTGCCTGCTAGACATGTACACCTTACAATCCTTCCATACACCAAATATAGTAGACCAATTGCATACAGGATGAGCAAAACAGACCAAAACACATAAACTTAACTATAACCACTGAACCATGAAAATGAGGTCAAGGTCAGATGACACCTGCCAGTTGGACATGTACACCTTACAGTCCTTCCATACACCGAATATACTAGATTGATTGATTGATTGTTGGTTGCTTAACGTCCATCGAATATACTAGACCTATTGCTTATAGTATCTGAGATATGGACTTGACCACCAAAACTTAACCTTGTTCACTGATCCATGAAATGAGGTCGAGGTCAAGTGAAAACTGTCTGACGGGCATGAGAACCTTGCAAGGTACTCACATACCAAATATAGTTATCCTACTACTTATAATAAGAGGAACCTTAACATTACAAAAAATTTTAACTTTTTTTTCAAGTAGTCACTGAACCATAAAAATGAGGTCAAGGACATTGGACATGTGACTGACGGAAACTTCGTAACATGAGGCCTCCATATACAAAGTATGAAGCATCTAGGTCTTCTACCTTCTAAAATATAATGCTTTTAAGAAGTGAGTTAACACCGCCGCCGCCGGATCACTATCCCTATGTTGAGCTTTCTGCAACTTAAGTCGCAGGCTCGACAAAAATGCTTGTTTTTGGCCATAATTCCTAAACCGTTAACTATAGTAATGTAACCCAATATTACCCTCAAAATCAATCCCAACCTTCCTTTTGAGTATTGAACCTGATTGTAAAGTTTCATAGTTTCAGTGAAAGTTTCATTCACTGAAACTAAAGTTAATGTCCTGAAAATGAGATATCTATACAATTAAATGTATAAGGATCCTTTCTGTAGCTTTTTTTATATGCTTTTTGATTTTTCGAGTTATAAAGATAAATGTGATTTCCCCTCCACTTCATGGCAACATATGTAGTACCTCCTGTTATATGTAGGTACTCCTGCTATGTGTAGGTACTCCTGCTATGTGTAGGTACTCCTGCTATGTGTAGGTACTCCTGCTATGTGTAGGTACTCCTGCTATGTGTAGTACCTCCTGCTATGTATGTTAACCAGTCAGATTACTTATTCTTGTTACACAACATTGTAGTATTCTTAACCTTCAAACAAATACAAAACACTTCGGTTCATTTTTAATACAAAAACATTTATACAGATGCTTTTGAAGCAACAGAAATTAAATATATAAACATTATGAAAATCTCTAAATAAAATCAAACATAACATATTTCACAATGAACAATAACAAAAACTAAAAAGAATAAACAAATGAAAAATTAATTATGTTTAAAGTCAATGAAAGCATCACACATTTTTAATCAAAGACCAAACTGTGAAAAATAATCACCAAAAAAACATGATCATATTCACAGATGTAAAATCTTTATTGATCTGAAAACTGAAATATAATGTCTCTGTTTTCTACAATTCACTTTTCAGGTTTTCCCATCTGTATCCTTCTGGAGGTGAAGGGCCTACTTATGTTTTCTAATTTGTATGTATGTTTATTTTTTTTACTGATTTTCAATCTCTTGTAGTTAACTGTTAACTTGTTGTAAAATTAACATGTAACTCACACATATTCATTATTATATAATGTAAAATTTTGAATCAAATGCTAAATAATGGTTCTGGTTTCAACGTTCACTAAAGATAAAATATAGCTATATATATAGTGTGAGCAGTGTTTCTCTATCTTTTAAATATCATCCGACTCTGATTTGAAATCTGCTTCCTCTTAAAAAACTATCACAGATCTGATAAACTGGACAAATCACAATTGAAACCAGATGCTCCGCAGGGCGTAGCTTTATACGACCGCAGAGGTTGAACCCTGAACGGTTGGGGCAAGTATGGACACAACATTCAAGCTGGATTCAGCTCTAAATTTGGATTGTGATTAAATAGTTGACACAGCATAGGTTTCTGACACAGAATGAATGTGTTCTAATGAACTTAAAATTTCTGTTTTCTCTTAGAGCAATTCACTATGCTGTTGAACAGTAATCCTCTCTAAAAAATGTTTGAAGAAATTTCATTTTATTTATGAAATTTTATTTCAAATGAGAAAATTGAACCCAATTTTTTTAATCACATCCCCCTTTCCCTTATTCCAAATTAATCACAATTAAATTTGTAAAAAAACTGCTTGTTATCTCTGAATGGTAAAGGTTATTTTAATTTATCAGTTGGTAGTAAAAAGTGAATATACAATGTATATAACAAAGATTTGAGTTGATTCTGGACAAAGAAAGATAACTCCAATTAAAAACAAATATTGCTATTTCACAATATTGTGCGTGCAATTAGATATTTCTTGCTTACTATTCTGGACAAAGAAAGATAACTCTAATTAAAAAAAATATTGCTATTTCACAATACTGTGCAATTAGATATTTCTTGCCATTGTGCAATACTGTGCAATTGAAAAGACTTGCTATTGCACAATACTTTATATAATATTTTAGATCTTGATTTGGACCAACTTGAAAACTGGGCCCATAATCAAAAATCTAAGTACATGTTTGGATTCAGCATATCAAAGAACCCCAAGATTTCAATTTTTGTTAAAATCAAACTTAGTTTAATTTTGGACCCTTTGGACTTTAATGTAGACCAATTTGAAAACAGGACCAAAAAATGAAGAATCTACATACACAGTTAGATTTGGCATATCAAAGAACCCCATTTATTCAATTTTTAATGAAATCAAACAAAGTTTAATTTTGGACCCCGATTTGGACCAACTTGAAAACTGGGCCAATAATCAAGAATCTAAATACATTTTTAGATTCAGCATATCAAAGAACCCAACTGATTAATTTTTTGTCAAAATCAAACTAAGTTTAATTTTGGACCCTTTGGACCTTAATGTAGACCAATTTGAAAATGGGACCAAAAATTAAGAATCTACATACACAGTTAGATTCTGCATATCAAAGAACCCCCAATTATTCAATTGTTGATGAAATCAAACAAAGTTTAATTTTGGACCCTTTCGGCCCCTTTTTCCTAAACTGTTAGGACCAAAACTCCCAAAATCAATACCAACCTTCCTTTTATGGTCATAAACCTTGTGTTTAAATTTCATAGATTTCTATTTACTTATAATAAAGTTATGGTGCGAAAACCAAGAAAAATGCTTATTTGGGTCCCTTTTTGGCCCCTAATTCCTAAACTGTTGGGACCTCAACTCCCAAAATCAATACCAACCTTCCTTTTGTGGTCATAAACATTGTGTATAAATTTCATTGATTTCTATTAACTTAAACTAAAGTTATTGTGCGAAAACCAAGAATAATGCTTATTTGGGCCCTTTTTTGGCCCCTAATTCCTATACTGTTGAAACCAAAACTCCCAAAATCAGTCCCAACCTTTCTTTTGTGGTCATAAACCTTGTGTCAAAATTTCATAGATTTCTATTCACTTAAACTAAAGTTATAGCGCGAAAACCAAGAAAATGCTTATTTGGGCCCTTTTTGGCCCCTAATTCCTAAAATGTTGGGACCAAAACTCCAAAAATCAATACCACCCTTCATTTTGTGGTCATAAACCTTGTGTTAAAATTTCATAGATTTCTATTCACTTTTACTAAAGTTAGAGTGCGAAAACTAAAAGTATTCGGACGACGACGACGACGACGCCAACGTGATAGCAATATACGACGAAATTTTTTTCAAAATTTGCGGTCGTATAAAAAGGACATAAAGCAGAAGTTTTGATTTTATAACCATTAACTATTGTACTATTCTATTTATAACCCAGGTGACAGCTCTCCAGGTGACAGCTTGATACAACCGCAGAGGTCAAACCCTGAACAGTTGGTGCAAGGATGGACACAACATTCAAGCTTGATACAGCTCTGACTTTGGATTGTGATTCAATAGTTCACACAGTTTAGGTTTCTGACACAGAATGAATGTGGTCTAAGAACTTAAAAAAAAAAAATCGGACATTTACCTATTATGGTCCAATATCCAAAATCTAAATACATGGTTAGATTCAGCATATCAAAGAACCACAAGAAATCAATTTTTGATGAAATCAAATAAAGTTCAATAAGTTTAATTTTGAACCCTTTGGACCTTAATATAGACCAATTTCAAAACGGGACCAAAAATTAAGAATCTACATACACAGTTAGATTTGGCATCTCAAGTAACCCCAATTATTCAATTTTAGATGAAATCAAACAAAATTTAATTTTGGCCCCTTTTGGCCACTTATTCCTTAACTGTTGGGACCAAAACTCCCAAAATCAATACCAACCTTCCTTTTGTGGTCATAAATCTCGTGTTTTTAATTTTGTAGATTTCTATTATATTTATTCATAATAAAAGTTATTGTGTGAAAACCAAGAAAATGCTTATTACTGCCCCTTTTTGGCCCCTATTCCAAAACTGGTGGGAACAAAATCCTAAAATAAATCCCAACCTTGGTTTAGTGGTTATAAACATTGACCTTGTGTTAAAATTTCATTGATTTCTAATCACTAATACTTTAGTAATTATCTGAAAATCATCTGTCTTCGAACGACACTGACGATGACTTGATCATGTTGATACCAATATACAACCAAATTTTTTTTAATTTTTGTAGTCATATAAAAATTTAGTCCAGTCATTGTTTCTGCTACTATAATGTCAAAACAAACAAATCTAGTAACAGCAGTACAAAATAAAAGACTTTAAACATTAAATTTAATTGTCATCATAAAAGTTATATTTCCCCTGGAACTATATCATCTTAATGAGTGAATACTATTTTGTTATTGGAATAAGTAACATTTTCCTGTAAGACACATTAAAATATCATGGCCAGCATGTTTTAGTTTACAGAAATATGTGATTCAGGTTTAGATACATCTATCATTAACAACCATGACACATACAATGTTTATATATATTCTAACAATAAAAACATCCTGGATTGAAAAAATACAAGTTCAAATACACAGTGTGCAAAAATATGAAAAACTACAGCAAAAATTGATAAACAGTTTATCAAATGTCAACTACCTGTTAATATATAATTCATTAAAATTAAAATTCTGAAAAAAATGAACATCATAAAAATACAAAGTGTCAATACAATCTGAACCAGATGCTCTGCAGGGCGTAGCTTTATACGACCGCAGAGGTTGAACCCTGAACGGTTGGGGCAAGTATGGACACAACATTCAAGCTGGATTCAGCTCTAAATTTGGATTGTGATTTAATAGTTGACACAGCATAGGTTTCTGACACAGAATGAATGTGTTCTAATGAACTTAAAATTTTTGTTTTCTCTTAGATCTATTCACTATGCTGTTGAATATTAATCCTCTCAAAAAAATGTTTGAAGAAAATATCTTTTTATTAATGAAATTTCAAAGTATAAAAATTGAACCCAATTTTTTAATCACATCCCCCTTTCCCTTATTCCAAAACTAATCTCAATTAAAATATTCTAATGGAGATTGCAACAATAACTACTCACTTAAATACATCATGAAATATTAAGATGTAAAAAAACTGCTTGTTATCACTGAATGGTAAAGATTATTTAAATTTATCAGTTGGTAGTAAAAAGTGAATATACATTGTATATTGTATATAACAAAGATTTAAGTTGATTCTGGACAAAGAAAGATAACTCCAATTAAAAAAAAATCTTGCAATAAGATATTTCTTGCTTACTATTCTGGACAAAGAAAGATAACTCTAATTAAAAAAAAATTGGCTATTTCACAATATTGTGAAATTAGATATTTCTTGCCATTGCACAATACTGTGCAATTGAAAAGACTTGCTATTGCACAATACTTAATATAATAATTTTAGATCCTGATTTGGACCAACTTGAAAACTGGGCCCATAATCAAAAATCTAAGTACATGTTTAGATTCAGCATATCAATGAGGCCCAAGAATTTAATTTTTGTTAAAATCAAACTTAGTTTAATTTTGGACCCTTTGGACCTTAATGTAGGCCAATTTGAAAACGGGACCAAAAATGAAGAATCTACATACACAGTTAGATTTGGCATATCAAAGAACCCCATTTATTCAATTTTTGATGAAATCAAATAAAGTTTAATTTTGGACCCAGATTTGGACCAACTTGAAAACTGGGCCAATAATCAAGAATCTAAGTACATTTTTAGATTCAACATATCAAAGAACCCAACCGATTCATTTTTTGTCAAAATCAAACTAAGTTTAATTTTGGACCCTTTGGACCTTATTGTAGACCAATTTGAAAACATGACCAAAAGTTAAGAATCTACATACACAGTTAGATTTGGCATATCAAAGAACCCCAATTATTCAATTTTGATGAAATCAAACAAAGTTTAATTTTGGACCCTTTGGGCCCCTTTTTCCTAAACTGTTTGGACCAAAACTCCCAAAATCAATACCAACCTTCCTTTTATGGTCATAAACCTTTTGTTTAAATTTCATAGATTTCTATTTACTTATACTAACGTTATGGTGTGAAAACCAAGAAAAATGCTTATTTGGGTCCCTTTTTGGCCCCTTATTCCTAAACTGTTGGGACCGACACTCCCAAAATCAATACCAATCTTCCTTTTGTGATCATAAACATTGTGTTTAAATTTCATTGATTTCTATTTACTTAAACTAAAGTTATTGTGCAAAAACCAAGAATAATGCTTATTTCGGCCCTTTTATGGCCCCTAATTCCTAAACTGTTGAAACCAAAACTCCCAAAATCAATCCCAACCTTTCTTTTGTGGTCATAAACCTTGTGTCAAAATTTCATAGATTTCTATTTACTTAAACTAAAGTTATAGTGCGAAAACCAAGAAAATGCTTATTTGGGCCCTTTTTGGCCCCTAATTCCTAAAATGTTGGGACCAAAACTCCCAAAATCAATACCAACCTTCATTTTGTGGTCATAAACCTTGTGTTTAAATTTCAAAGATTTCTATTCACTTTTACTAAAGTTAGAGTGCGAAAACTAAAAGTATTCGGACGACGACGACGACAACGACGACGACAACATCGACGACGACGACGACGCCAACGTGATAGCAATATACGACGAAAATTTTTTCAAAATTTGCGGTCGTATATAAATCCAAATATTTTGGCCTGAAATGAATAAAAGAGGAGTAAGATCTACACGTAGGTATTTCTTCACTGCCAGCAAATCATTTTTATTTATGTATAAATTCCAAATAAAATAATGGATAATCTCTAATAAAATCACAGTGACAAGAAACTATATCAATCAAATTTAGATGATAAATGAATTTAATTTACCATTTTAAAAGTTTGCAGAAAAGGCTTTCATCAATTGAGATTAGAACTTTTAATTCAATGGTGCAGAAATTTTTTTAAACAATAATTTTAAACAAGTCCAAATTTTTTTAATTCTTCACCTTAAGATGTTGACATTCTTTACTTTTTTTTAATGAGGAAACAGGCTGAATACATGCACAACATTCTAGTGGAAGGATTGAGGGGGAGGGTTTCGGGGGGGGGGGGGGGGGTTGGAACCCCCCTTTTTGTGGACAATCAATACATTTGGATGGTGATAAATAGTTGGAACCCCCTTTATTCTCGGTTGGGAATCTTTTCAAAATGGCTGCAAGCCAATAATATATCAGGGTACAAAATGTATGTTTTTTAGCTCACTTAATTAACAAAATTGAACCAAAGAGACTGCTTTTAAAAAAAAATATTCCATATTCTGTTTTTATTAATTTTTGAAGCAAAGTGATACTTTCATTTTCTGTCTAAATCTGTGTACTGTGCAGTAACATTGTAAGGATCCCTTTGATTTCTTGTGACATTTGTAGGTCTTTCAAGCTGATATTGTAAGTTAACATGATTAAAGGGGAAATTATATCAAAAGTAAGTTGATTTTAAACTGGCACCACTATTATTCTTCCAATTTTTTTAAAGATATATATATTCAATATATTAGACCATAACTTGCACTTTTTTTGTAGGTTAAATTTTCAGAAATAAAAAAATACATAGCCACTAAACATGTTACGAAAAACAAATAACAATATAATATACAGATGATTTGTGGCAATGAGAATATAGATGGAAAACTAGCATCATTGTAGTAAACCAAAAATCTTTCTAAAATCTGAAAGAATGAGAATCTAGGAATACTATCATTACGGCCTTGATGGTGGTATCGAAAGCCTTACAGAGTTCAATCTTATAAAATGGAATGAAAGACTTATTTTGTAACTTACTCTTCATGTTATCAAAAGATCATCTGTCTGTTGCTATAAACAAAAAATGCTGCCAACTGCCTTTTAAAAATTAGTACAAATTTAAGCAAATGAAAAATATATCATTAAATTGTATATACTACAATATCACATCATTATAATTGATTATCATTTTCCTCTGTTGGAGAAATACGTCCTGTCTCCATGGCAAGCTCACAACTACGATGTCGTACACGTCCAACTTTAGATTTGTCTGACAAGGCACAATCTTCCTGACTTTTACTTTTACATAGACTTTTGTGACTTAATTTGAATTGTGAGAGTGGTAAAGCTGATGTAGAGACAGCCTTTCTTGCATTCTCAGACTCTTTTAATGAAGGTCTGTCTACTTCAACCTCAGGTAATGACGACGCATTGGAATCTTGAAAACGAGACTGACAAGGGGGAATGCCAGATTTCAGCTCTGAACAACGGGATGTGAAACATTTACCGTGAGCAGATTCTGAAGTCAAATAACCCAAAAATTTGTCTGACTCTTCACTTATACTGTGAGTGGTAACATCATCACATAAACTGACCTGATCTGCAAAATGTACACTAGACTGTTCGCATGATTTGTCACTATTACTGTTATTATGTCGTTTACATTTTCTACATTTAGTATTCTGTGATTCTGGTCCTGATAAATATGCACTACAACCAGATATTGGTGAACTTTGACCAGACACATTTCTCTGCTTTGCACTAACAATTGTACTTTCCACACTACTATGTCTTCCCCTTGAAGGCATGTCAACCTGGACTTCATAGGCTGATGTGGCTGTTACAACAGAAGAACTGTCTTTATCCCTGAAGGTAGAAAAGATTAAAGATATGTATTAGTAAATAAAGAGTTGTCATACTGTATCTTATTTTCAAAATGGCCACCAAAATACACTAAAAACTTCAAAGTTTACTAACTTGAAATTTATGTAGAACATATCCCAAATAAATTCCTGGTGTCAAATTTATCAAACTAATTCATGTTATTACCTCATGACCAAGATTTGCTTTGTTTGTATCTGTATTGATTAATTTTGATGTACCTCACACACAAAAAATCCAGACTGGACTCTTTAGTTTTATAGTTTTGATCAACAATTATATTTCCGAATGAGCTAATGATATGGTATCACACAACACAATTATAGGTCAAATAAAGAAACAATTACAAGAATTATCAAGGTCAATCCGACCAAATATTAACAAATTAATATTGTTCTTTTCAATTTGCACATTTAGAGAAATTTGTATGCAATCCATTACATTTATATCTATGTTATTCATTCATTATTTTCTGTTGAATTATCTGAACGTGTCTTGATGTGCTCTGTAGTTGTCTGAGTATTTGTCTTGTTTCCCAGTAGAAAATCAAAGTATTTGCTAGGTTATTTTTGCCCCTATATCATGTATATATTGTAGGTTGATATTACCTCACATCTGTGTGATTTAATCAACACTTGTAAATTCTAGTCAAGATATAATTGAATGGAAGCTAGAGCCACTCTTGACCTTTCAGTAATGTGTGGACTCTTGTATAACAGCAATAACATTATCTACTGTGAGGTAGTGATCACTTTAATATGATACCCAACTATAACTGATCAGTGAACACAAAATTAATAATGAGCACATGAAGTGATGACACATCACACAGTACAGAATGCCCACATAAAGCTTGATACTACATTTAAGGAAACTCTGTTTTTTTAATTCCTTAGAAAACTACAACACTTTCATACATAAGAGAAAAGCATATCTATAATGGCCAGTATGTGTAAACATATAAATGTCAACAATAAAAAAATATTTGATAACTAATGGATGTGAAATATAAAAAGGTGACAAAAGTTTAGAGCATTGGATGGACACACAGACAGGTAAGTGGAAGTAAACCAGTATATACAGTGTCCAAAAGGTGTGGAAGGGGAGGGGATAAAAACACTGAATAGTTTGTCAACAGCATGTATGCAATTTGTGTGTCATTACTGATGCACACTTTTAAATACACCATATACCCTCTTTTCCTAACATGACCTATGGCATAAAGTTATTCAAAAAAATCCATCAGGAATCTTTTAAAGTAAATCCTTACCTAGCAATAAACCCTAAAATGCAGTGCATTAAGGTGGAATATAAAGCTCTTTATAACTTTCAAAATATAAAGTTAGGTTTAAATATAATGTTTCAATGGAAAGAAAAACATTTAAAAGAATCAAAATATGTTGGAAGGGTTCAAAACAAACATCTTTTATTTAAAGAAATTATGATATAGTTGTGATATAAAAACATGCAGTGGGAATTCTTAGACAAATTGGAAATATTTCAGCCTTTTCTTGAATTTTGAATAAGGTAAATATTTCCGCCCCTTCTTTAGGAAAGCATGTTTAAAGGGGATAAAGTTAACATTTTGATATCAAGTTATACATGGTAAAAAAATACTGTACCTTGTATCAGGCATATTTGATGACACATCAGCTTGAATCTCTAGCCTGAAAGATAGGAACATTACATTTATAATTATTAACCATTATACATATTTACATAAAATACTTCTTTGAAAATTACTTTTTCTGAATCAGGTAAATTATTTTTATTGATAATATATTGAGTTCTCTGCCTACCTTACTTCTAGTATATATTTGGCACAATTTTTAACAAAGTTGTTTTTCAATGCTCTTTAACTTCATATTTGATTTGACTTTTATCTTTGTTTTGATTCAACGGAGGTATGTAGACAAATCTATGCTGTTTTGCATAGCCAGACTAATACCCCACATACATGCATTTTATTTACTGCTGTGAATTTCAAGTCAGACAGTGACATTTTAATATTTCTGCTTTCGATAATTCATTTTAAAGTGCATGATCATGTCATACAATCTTGTTATCTCGACTGAGAAAAAATACACTATAGATACTGTAGTCAGTAGATACTGTAGTCAGTAGATACTGTAGTCAGTAGATACTGTAGTCAGTAGAAGCCCTGCCCTAATGATAATTGCTGCCAAGTTTGATTTAATTAGGTCTAGTAGTTTTAGAGAACATTTTTGTAAAAGTTAATATTGATGGCAATGATTCACATCACATATTTGGTTCTGAAAACTTTTTAGCTGACCTGTGCATCTTTGGGATATTGCCTTATTTAAAAAAATGTCTTATTCTTTCAGAAATAGACCAGATGCTCCGCAGAACACATCTTTATACGATCTCAGAGTTCGAACCCTGAACAGTTGGGGCAAGTATGGACACAACATTCAAGCTTGATACAGCTCTGAATTTGGATTGTAATTAAATAGTTCTCACAACATAGGTTTCTGACAAAGAATGAATGTAGTCTTAGAACTTAAACTTAATACTTAAAATTTTTAAATTGAACATTTACCTATTATGGTCCAATATCCAAATCTAAATACATGGTTAGATTCAGTATATCAAAGAAACTCAAGAATTCAATTTTTGATGAAATTAGGTTAAGTTCAATTTTGGACCCTTTAGACCTCAATGGGACCAATTTGATAACCGGGCCCAAATATCAAAAATCTAAGTACATGGTTAGATTCAGCTTATATGAAAGAACCCCATATATATATATATTTAATTTTGAAATCAAACAAAGTTTAATGTTGGACCCTGATTTGGACCAACTTGAAATTAGGCTCACAATCAAAAATCTAAGTACATGTTTAGATTCAGCATATCAAAGAACCCCATGGATTAAATTTTTGTTAAAAACAAACTAAGTTTAATTTTGAACCTGTTGGACCTTAATGAAGACCAATTTGAAAACGGGACCAAAAATTCAGAATCTGCATACACAGTAAGATTCGGCATATCAAAGAACCGCAATTATTCAATTTTGATGAAACAAAGTTTAATTTTGGACCCTTTGCGCCCCTTATTCCTAAACTGTTGGGACCAAAACTCCCAAAATCAATCCCAACCTTCCTTGTGTTTAAATTTCATAGATTTCTAATTACATATACTAAAGTTTAAGTGACAACACCAACGCCAATATACGACCATTTTTTTGCGTTCATATAAAAAACTATCTACTTACTTTTGTGTATAGTAATTTCCACCACAAAGGCTCCCATTCAAACTATATCCCCCTATAGCTCTATTACTGGCCGAGTCCCTATCACTTATCTCATCTCTAATGACTCCAACTCTATCCATGTGACTACCACTGGCACTCAGACTGTTTGTCATACCAAGTGAAGCATCACCAATACTTGGAGCAATGCTTGGGTTAGCCACATTGTGTCCAGTACCAACACTCTGTGTATCTACCAAAACAAGAAGAGTTTCTGCATATCAATAAAACGAAAAATCTATCATGTTTCAAATGTTTTTAATATTCAACATTACCTAAACAAGTATGTGTTCATAGTACACGGATGCCCCACTCACACTTTTTTTATGTTCAGTTGACCATGAAATTGGGCTTAAAACTTTAATTTGGCATTAAAATTAAAAAGATTGTTTCATAGAGAACATGAGTGCCAAGTACCAAGTTGATTGGTCTTCAACTTCATCAAAAATTACCTTGAGCAAAAACTTTAACCTAAAGCTAGAAAAGCAGACGGACAGATGAATGAGCGGATGCACAGACTGGAAAAAAAAATACCCCTAGTTCGAGTATAAAAATGATATGTGACAGTTTTCTGACTCCCAAATCCCAACAGACTCTTTGATTCTTGGTCAACCCTGTAAATTTTAGCCTATTGCATAGACAATACGAGAAAAGAGTTCCAATGTCCCAAAATTTGCACATATCTTATTCATCAGGGTACAAGGGCAATAACAATATTTTTTTTCTTTAAAACAATTTATAAATATCTTAGAGAAATAAAGACTTCAAAAGAAAATGCAATGTGATTTATCCTGCAATCAGCCAACTATTATGTATACCAGTATCATAAAATTAGGTTCATTTATGAGTAAAACACAAAGAAATGAAAATAAAAGTTTTTAAAAATTATGCCTTAGATACTGTCTTTTGGTCATAAACAAGCTTCTGCCCTAAATTTCAATGAAAGTTTGACAATTAGTGATTACATAAAAGCTTTAACCTCACACTAAATATGAATGTTAACAGAACAAAAAATTTATCAAAGTGAATTTATCAGTAAAAAACAGATTTTTTTTTTAATTAATTTCAAAATGATCAAACTTCTGCCATAATTTCCTAACGTTTCATAAAGGTTTGACAAAATTTATGTCTAAAAACACATTAACCACAAACTGAACCTAAATGTTTAGGGGGCTTTCAATAGAATATAGAATATCTATGTCTTGCTTTTGTTACATAAATGATGCAGGCTTGACAAACATCTTTATTTATACCAATATGTTCTATTTTAAGCCATATCCAAGTTAGTTGGCAGGCTAGCCCATCAGAGACAATAATTAAACTAAATACCACAAAATGATGATTGTTGCCAAGTTTAGTTCAACTAACCCTGAAGTTTCAAATGATAAGTTTTTTTCTTAAAGTTAACAGACAATGACAGATGCCAAGCGATGAGAACATTCTACCCGACCCTGAGCTAAAAATAGCACAAGAAAGTTGTATGTGTGTATATACACATTTTGCATGATAAGTAATATTTTATGGTGAGTGCTATCAAATTTTCAGTTATACCAAAACTGGAACAGACAGAATGACATTTATAGATAAATCATTACTTTCCAGATTGAAGTCAAATAAATCTTACCTGGTCCAGCTGGTCCAACAGTTTCATTCTCTTCATCAAATTCAAAGCGAACCCCTCCTTTGTTTGTTGCTGTGACTCCACATCCACCACTACGACATAGTGAGATAGGCACCACTCCATACACATAGGCAAGTAATATAGGAACACCAATACCTGTCAAACATCGTTATACATAGAATTAACATTGTCAGGCTTAGGAACATGCTGTCTGTTTCAGTTTGTCTTAAAAGTTGCTTGAGCAACATTACAGGTGTCACATGTGGAACAAGAGATACTTTTCCTTTTACAGCATCTGATTTCACATTAGCCAACAAATCCCTTTATACAGAGATTCACTCTTCAGACAGCTAATGACAAGTTCCAGTTTACCAGGATCGGAATAACTCTTTTTTTTATTTCACACTTAAAACATTGCAAACACAAGTTATCTTTCTTTGTTGAATACCCAGATGAAAGTGTAAGCATGACGCTTCCATTTAATGAAATTTGTGTCAAAATCAGATAAAATTTACAGATTTAACTCAAATTTGAAATGAGGGAACAATTTTTTTGAAAGAATTTGGAAGAATTTACATAAAATACATGAAATGTACATTATTCAGAGTAAGAAATTTGTACTTGTGACATTGTTATAATTGTCGAACTTTTGCTGTTTTGGTTTAGAAAATTACGATTCTAGGTCAACAAGTCATATTTCATGAATTTCACGTTTTAATGTAAAAAAAATGCAAAAGAGAAGGTACTGGTAAGGGTTCATTTTGGCCTAAATTTTGAAGTACATCTGATGAAGATTTTTGACATTTTTAAATGCGTAGCTAATTTGTAAAAATGCTATATTTTTGGGCCAAAATGGGGTCTTACCGGGGCCTACTTCTTTGATTACTCTCTGACAATTTTTTTCAAAACATGAACAAAACTGTGTTTATGGTGTATGTGAATAAATTAAAGACATAAATAACTACAGACAATTTGTTTATTGATATTTGATATGAAGATCTCTCACTTGTGTCACATTAGTCAGGCAAGCCATTGTCTCAGAGTAGCTTCTGTTGAGACAGCTATCAATGAAAGGGTTGAGTTTTTGTTTTCCATGTGATGTTTTAACTTTTGGGTTATTTGACCTTTCATTGTATCTACTTTTGGGCATAGTATTGTCAGTTGTTATTACAGCTCTATAACTCCTATCTATACAAGTATAATCTCAATCAAGTCATTGATACACAAGGAATCATCTGAGACAGAGACAGATGGACAAGGTGATAAGAAAGTACAGGGATCACCAAACTTAACAATTTTATATAAGAGGAGATCACTTCAGGAGGAAATGATTTGATTTGATTTTTTGGTGTTTAAACTTCACTTTTAAGCATTGGTTTTGAGCTATTTTGTGACAGCCAGTTTCTACTGGTGGAGGGAGCCAGAGTGCCCAGGGAGAAATGAAGGATGGTATTAATGCTTTTCATAAATGTGCTGAACACCCTTGAACTGTTTTCTGCACTTTGGTCAGATTGTTTTCTCTTTGACACATTCCCCATTTCCATTCTCAATTTTGTAACATTGTCATCCATTAGAATACTTTAAAATGTAGTTTACACCCCAATAATTGAACCAAAGAGAAAAGCCTTCATCCTACTTACAAAAGTAATATTTTTATAAAACCTAACTATGCATTGTACATAGTACAGGCAGTTTAACAAATGAATGATATCTCAACAGCACAACCTTGGATCTGAAGAAGTATTTTCCAAGTACACATATTCATAACCTTTATATACATGTAGATAAAAATGTACAAACCAACTGCAAGTCCTGCTACTACTGGTGAAACCAGGATAGATGTTGCTACACCACCAGTTATGGCCAAGTTTCTCCTATGTTTAGGACTCAGTTTATACTTAGAGTGAATCTGTAAATGAAACAAAATCAACATGTAAAGAATTAGATCTTAACCATTAACTGACAGAAAAGAAATATGTAGTTTGAGAAACAAGCACAAGACTTACTATTTAAATATACATGCTGTTTGTGTTGCTCTACCAATAACTAAACTTTGTAAAATATTCTGCATTTCTTTTAATTCTTAAAAGCCAGCATATAACTGTAAAACATGTCAATTGAGTTTGACCTAGACAAATCATTAACTACATTATGTAAATGAAATTCATGAACAGTGGAATACTTATTAATGGAATTGCTTCCACTATTGATACCTAGATAAAACTTAAATATCGACACTCTATAGTGGATTTTTTTCTCTTGCAAATATACATATAAGTAGAGGTCAATGTTGTTTATAATACTTTGTATTTTTCACATAACTAAGGATTTTCTACCCTAGGTATAGATTACCTAGCTGTACCTGACAAAAAAATCGACAAATGCTCTTTAGTTTTTGTATTTCATTTGGTCTTTTTAACTTTTTTGAAAGAAGAAATACGTTTTGTTTATAAAAGACTCCTTGTGCAGGACTGATGAGTCTTTTGTAAACTGATGATAAGTTTGTTGAAATGTACTATCAAATGTAAATCAAAATGATTTGTTAAAGACATCAGATATGACTTGTAATTTGTAATCTTATATTAAATCCTACCCATACATGTATACCAATAATCATAGCTGGAACTGTAATCTTACCTCTCGTCCAACCCATACAGGAATACCAATAATCATAGCTGGTACTGCTATCTTATCGTTTGTCCCACCCATACAGGTATACCAATAATCATAGCTGGAACTGTAATCTTACCTCTCGTCCAACCCATACAGGAATACCAATAATCATAGCTGGTACTGTTATCTTACCTTTCGTACCACCCATACAGGTATACCAATAATCATAGCTGGTACTGCTATCTTACCTTTCGTACCACCCATACAGGTATACCAATAATCATAGCTGGTACTGTTATCTTACCTTTCGTACCACCCATACAGGAATACCAATAATCATAGCTGGTACTGTTATCTTACCTTTTGTACCACCCATACAGGTATACCAATAATCATAGCTGTAACTGTTATCTTACCTTTCGTACCACCCATACAGGTATACCAATAATCATAGCTGTAACTGTTATCTTACCTTTCGTACCACCCATACAGGAATACCAATAATCATAGCTGGTACTGTTATCTTGCCTTTCGTACCACCCATACAGGTATACCAATAATCATAGCTGGTACTGTTATCTTACCTTTCGTACCACCCATACAGGAATACCAATAATCATAGCTGGTACTGTTATCTTACCTTTCGTACCACCCATACAGGTATACCAATAATCATAGCTAGAACTGTTATCTTACATTTCGTCCCACCCATACAGGTATACCAATAATCATAGCTGTAACTGTAATCTTACCTCTCGTCCAACCCATACAGGAATACCAATAATCATAGCTGGTACTGTTATCTTACCTTTCGTACCACCCATACAGGTATACCAATAATCATAGCTGTAACTGTTATCTTACCTTTCTTACCACCCATACAGGTATACCAATAATCATAGCTGTAACTGTTATCTTACCTTTCGTACCACCCATACAGGTATACCAATAATCATAGCTAGAACTGTTATCTTACATTTCGTCCCACCCATACAGGTATACCAATAATCATAGCTGTAACTGTAATCTTACCTTTCGTCCCACCCATACAGCCATTACAGGTATACCAATAATCATAGCTAGAACTGTTATCTTACCTTTCGTCCCACCCATACAGGTATACCAATAATCATAGCTGGAACTGTTATCTTACCTTTCGTACCACCCATACAGGTATACCAATAATCATAGCTAGAACTGTTATCTTACCTTTCGTCCCACCCATACAGGTATACCAATAATCATAGCTGGTACTGCTATTCCAGCAATAAGTGTTATTCCAACAGGTGCTCCTACTAAAGTTCCAAGTTGCCATAATATCTTCTTTTTTCTACTCCATGGTTTCTTACCCCAAAATGTACAACCTGAGGGACTGCAAAGACAAATAAGAAATATCATATTTTGTTCAATTATAACTAAGTTTAACAATATAATTGAAAAACTTTTCACAAGACTTGAAGAAAAACATATCACATAACAAATTTAGTGCAAACAAATATTCAAAATGGATGCTCAAGATCAATAGTATGAATGTAGCATACTAATTTCTGTGCAGACAACACATAATTCTTGAATAATATTCATCAGATCCAAGTATGTTTGATGTCAAATGTTCTGGAAGCTATAACTCAAATCAACTAAAAATATCCTGACAAAACAGCAAAACCAGTCTATGTACTGACTTATCTGTAGATATTTTATTATTATTCCAAATGTTGACTTTCATTTATAATTAAGCTTGTTTCTTTCCCCTCTTTTGTCATTTATCCTTATTTACATGCTCACCTTGATGATTTAGCATCATTTATTGACATATCTACCAGATTCTGGCACAGTGTAAGTTTATAGCATATTATCAAGTTGAAGAACTATTTACATGTATTGTGTACATACATAACATGTATTGTGTTTTGATCATGTATAAAACGTAGGGTAAATGGCAATGATGGCAAAAATATGCCACATCACCAGATTATTTGTTTATTGTTTCACAGTCGTTTGTTATTACTTGAAAACACACAGAAACAACATTACACTATAAAAATGTTTATAAATATTCAAATACCCTTTTTGATAATTATTTTTTATTCATAACACACACCCTCATTTCGATATTTTTGAAGTATTGACAGCAGTTTGTGTATGATTTCCATACATTATACTTGCTGAGTTTTCAACACACAAAAAGCTGCAAACACCATTTTTGACTAGCAGTTATGTAACAAGACTTGATACATGTTATTGCCTTAATATTTTTTATGTAAAATTGAGAATGGAAATGGGGAATGTGTCAGAGACTACAACCCAACCAAAGAGTAGACAACAACCAAAGGCCACCAATGGATCTTGTGAATATATTGAACACAATAGGTGTCATAAGTCCACTTTGTATTTTTGTATGTTTTGGCAAATGTCTTGATTGGACAGGTTTCACATGTGTTATATTGTGTTCTTTCTGCTTTGTACCGTTCACCTTGGAATTAAAATCACCTGTCATAATTTGTAATCATTCATTGAACACCAGCATACCTTGGTTAATCATGTTACCTTGTGTTAATAGAGTTGATTTTATGACAATAAATAGAATATTAATGGTCATCTTAAATGAAGTCCATAATTTAATGCCCAGCAAAAAATAGATGGGAGTCATTATATTCTATTGTCAGCAATTTCAGAGGAATATAGTTATAAACATAGATTAAAATCAATTTAGATCTGATAAAACAAAATTAAGAAATGGTAAAACTCCCTCCTTACTAATGATGCTAAATAAGACCCTCTTTACTCAAAAGACCTACTAGGCCTAAAAGTCTTAAATCTTAACTCCATCTTATACCGGTTTTAAATTAAGATAATGTATTTTGTCTTAAGACTACAAACCTTAAATAATGCAAATCTGATATCTCTTTCATACATAACCAGCAGAATTCTGCTCCACAAACAGGACAGGCCATGTGGTTACAAGAGCCATCATTCATCTTCATGATAAAAGCACCACATCTTGGACAGGGTTTTATATCATCTTCTGAAACAAAGTTTACATTCTTTTAATAGAACAAAATAGAGAATAATTGGCAAAATAAATATAGAATAGAGCAACATGACCTAAAAAAAACAAAGAATGCAAAATAAATATAGAATAGAGCAACATGACCTAAAAAAAAATGCAAAATAAAGATCTTATGACTAATGCACTTTACATGTGTTACATATTTGTTTTTTGTTCATTTTTTTTATTTAAATAAGGCCATTAGTTTTCTTGATTGAATTGTTTTACATTATCATATCGGGGCCTGTAATAACTGACTATGAGATATGGGCTATGCTCATTGTTGAAGTACGGTGACCTATAGTTGTAAAATGTCTGTGTCATTTTGGTCTCTTGTGGACAGTTGTCTCATTGACATTCATACCACATCTTCTTTTTTATATTTATAAACACCTTAAGACAAATATTGAGTTGGTCTAAAAGGATAAAATTAGAGTTATATTTTTATCTTGAAATGATTTTTTCATGCAAATCTGCAGATGGAATATGAAGTCAAACTATTCAGTACTTTCTGAATAATCCTCATCTGCCTTAATCAAAGTGTGGAACTTTACTTAAATATGTGTGAACAAAAAGTCTGTGCAAAAAGATATTTAACAAGTTGCATTTTTTTGTGATTGACTCATGAGCTCACTGTTTACCAAGAATTGCAACCGACAATAAAAATTTCCAAAAAGTTTTTACAATGTTGGCAAGGATCTAATTTTCCAGTGAATTTCTAATAAGTTTGTAATAATTTTGTGTACATGAAGTTGATCTTACTTTGTGAATCATTGTCATGACTGTAACTAACAGATGGAGACCTCAAGTTTGAAGACGCTCTCTCAGCACGAGCAGCATCACAAGTCTTGTTTGGATGCCAGTATTGTTTACAATGATAGCAGAAGTCTGTTTCACAGCCAGGTCTTTCACATCGGATTCTTGGACATCCAGCACATTCTTTAGCAATCACTGCATATCTGTAAAAACATATGAAGGAAGCATGATGCACATGGAAAATAGTAGAAATTTACTTTGTCACATGAAATAGGAGATTGTAGACAGTTTACATGTTACATCAAGCAAAAGTACTTACATTAATTAGTAACATTTTGTTCAGGAAGATAACATTGACAAATCCACAACTGTGCATGTTTTTCACCTTCAAATGCAACAAATGCCATCAAATGGTTAATTTGGTTATCTTATATACTGGTATATAATTATGTTCGGGACCATATGAGTATTTGGACCATACTCGTATGGACATGACCATATGCATATATACTCATATGGTCTTACCATACTCGTATGGTCCAATCGTACGTGTATGGTCAGACCATATGAGTATAATACTAGTTTGGTTATGAACGGGCCAGAGTATGAGTATTTTGACCATATACATGATATAGGTATATTTTTTTTAAATTACATTATGACATTGTATGAAAGTTTCAATAATACAAAACTTTATCCAAAAAACCAATGATGGGTACATGACAATGTATTAATTTTATAATTCAAATACCGGTACTACATAAAAAATAAATATTGAGGCCAAAGTTAGTTTTCATTGCAAATTACATTCATGCATGTAGGCTTGGGGTGACGTTTACTTCCACATGGTATCATAGCTTTTTTGCATTTGCCAGTCTTGGTTGTGAACGATCCTTTTCGTTTACACCTTTTGTTTATGAGCTAGCCTTTTTAATGAAGAGTCATATCATATGAAGATATAAAAAAGAAGATGTGGTATGATTGTCAATGAGACAACTATCCACAAAAGACCAAAATGACACAGACATTTACAACTATAGGTCATCGTACAGCCTTCAACAAGCAAAGCCCATACCGCATACTGCCATAGTCAGCTATAAAAGGTCCTGGTAAGACAATGTAAAACAATTCGAACGAGAAAACTAATGGCCTTATAAATGTAAAAAATCTGGCAATTGGCAACTATTAAAATTTTGTACATTTTTAAATTTCAAAATCTGTAATTATAAGCCTCTTACCCACAGTCAGGAGCTGGACACCATCTTGCATCAGGATCTGTAACTAGAACACGACGTACCATAAAGTCTTCATACTTCTTCACCAATATATCATTTTGTAGTATCATCTGAATATCATTTGGGTGATATTTTTCTGTACATTCAGGACATGAAATATTAATTCTACTCTCTGTTATTTCTATCTGTAAGTATGTTTGTAAGCATGTAATACAGGATCGGTGGTGACATGTCATGATATCAGGAAACTCTTCTGAAGGGTGGGTATTTAAACAAAGTGGACATTCTCTGCTTATTGAACTTCCTTTTTTATGTGACAGTGAGTGTGTATCAACACTTGAGGATTGTCTGGGTAGAATTTCTCGATCAGGTGGGGCTAACACACTTGCATCTGATCTACCAGAGTCAGAATCAAGGCTCACATGGGATCTTGTTCTTCTGTTTGCTGTAGTCCCTTGAGTTACGTAAAACAATCTCCTGAGAGAAAACCGATTTTTCCTCCTTTCTGAGCCCCTTGAATTACCAGAGGAGACAGAAGTTACTTCTGAGTCCCGCTTCCTCATTACACCAGGAATGTTACTTTGTTGAGATCTCAACATCTGTACATACATTTACATGTGCAGCATATTAACAATCTGATGCATACATTGTACATGTACATTTGTAACCTAAAAAGTAAACCAAACATTTACAATTTTAACATACATGTTTATATTAATGTACATAAAAATGTAATGAAAGCTTAAGACTGTATCCATATTGGTAATAAAACTATATAAATGGCTGCAAACATATATGCTTCATATACAAAAGTTTTACTTGCTGGTGTTTACTCCCCAATTGGTCAATACTGGCAAATACAAGTGGATTGAAATTTGCATGAACACTTTTTTTGACGCATCTATCAATTATGTAAACTAGAGGCTCTAAAGAGCCTGTGTCACTCACCTTGGCATATACGTGA
Source organism: Mytilus trossulus (assembly GCF_036588685.1). Lineage (NCBI taxonomy): Eukaryota > Metazoa > Mollusca > Bivalvia > Mytilida > Mytilidae > Mytilus > Mytilus trossulus. The sequence continues at coordinate 47,274,294 of NC_086383.1, forward strand.
ATTAAACAAAGGAAGCAGACAGTTCATGACAAAATTGTGTTTAGGTGATTGTGATGTGTTTGTACATCTTCCTTTACTGAACATTCTTGCTGCTTACAATTATCTCTATCTATAATGAACTTGTCCGTGTAGTTTCAGTGGAAAATGTTAGTAAAAATTTACAAATTTTATGAAAATTGTTAAAAATTGATTATAAAGGACAATATCTTCTTAGGGGTTCAATTGACCATTTTGGTTATTTTGACTTATTTTTGAGTCTTAAATTGCTGTACATTATTGCTGTTTACAGTTTATCTCTATCTATAATAATATTCAAGATAATAACCCAAAACAGCAAAATTTCCTTAAAATTACCTATTCATCTAAAAATTTCAGGGCAGATAGATCTGATCCAGATAAACATTTTAACCCCTTGTCAGATTTGCTCTAAATGCTTTGGTTTTTGAGTAATAACCAAAAACTGCATTTAACCTCCATGTTCTATTTTTAGCCGTTGCGGCCATTTTGGTTTTTTAAACTAAATACATCAATGATGATTGTGGCCAAGTTTGGATTAATTTGGCCCGGTAGTTTCAGAGGAGAAGATTTTTGTAAAAGATCATGGAAATTTACGAAAAATGGTTAAAAATTTACTATAAAGGGCAATAACTCCTAAAGGGGTCAACTGACCATTTTGGTCATGTTGACTTATTTGTAAATCTTACTTTGATGAACATTATTGCTGTTTACAATTTATCTCCATCTTTAATAATATTCAAGATAATAACCAAAAACAGTAAAATTTCCTTAAAATTACCAATTTAGGGGCAGCAACCCAACAATGGGTTGTCTGATTCATCTGAAAATTTCAAGGCAGATAGGTCTTGACCTGATAAACAATTTTACCCCCGTCAGATTTGCTCTAAATGCCTTGGTTTTTGAGTTATAAGCCAAAAACTGCATTTTACCCCTATGTTCTATTTTTAGCCATGGCGGCCATCTTGATTGGTTGGCCGGGTCAAAAAACAAAAATTATAAACAAGATACATCAATGATGATTGTGGCTAAGTTTGGTTAAATTTGGCCTAGTAGTTTCAGAGAAGATTTTTGTAAAAGTTAACGCCGGACGCCGGACGACAGACGACGAGTGATGAGAAAAGCTCACTTGGCCCTTCAAGCCTGGTGAGCTAAAAATATTCCTTTCAGATTAATTCAGTTTATAAAAATAAATCTCATATAACATCCCTCTTTTGATAAAAGTAACAAAGTGATGTTTTAAATATCTTATCAAAATATAACAAGCTTATTTAACTAAGGGCTGCAGGTGATTGAGGTCATTATTGAAATCGTAACCTCTGTTGTATTTTAAAAAACACTGTAGGTCTAAATGGACATTTGTTAGCGTTGATTTGATATCAGACGAGTAAGAAAACTGTAAGATGATGCGTGATGTGGTATGAGTGCCAATGCAATGAGACAACTCTCCATCCAAGTCACAATTTGTAATAAGTTAAGCATTATAGTGTTTCCAAAACAGTGTCCTTTGGTCAGACAAAAATTTAAGAGTTTTCAGTTGAATATTTAGTAGCAATGAATCTTGAATGACCGAATAACACTTAAAATTTTCATTCACCATGTAAACTCTGTATTAGCACATGTTATTGACTTTTAAACATTGATTATTATTAAATAGCAGTATATTATAAAGGTTTTTATAACTTAAAAATGATATTTAAAAAGCAGGTTAGTTCATAAAGATCGTATATATATATTATATATATAGTGTTTACATCCAACATGGCAACCTAGGATAATGCATATATAACGTGACGGTACCCAAATTGCACCTATTTTGACAGTTTTTTCACCTACTTTTTTTATGAGCAAGAAAAAAATGTCCATACTGTGTTTATTTTTTAGCCCTATCCTTCTTTATTGTATATGTACCCCAATTTAATTTTTAATCCATATTGAGTCATAAAAAATGGGTTTGAATCAACCTCCAAACTATCCATGATTCTGTAATGAGGAGTACCCAAATTGAATCCATGCTTAAATTCACATCGTCAAAAGTCTAATAACCAAGCTTTTGTTTGATTTCTTCAAATATTTTGAACAATTGGATATTTGTCCTACCTACTCTTCATATTTTAAGAAATGGATACTTGTAATATATTGTATTTGCTAAGTTAAAAAGATGACGTTTTAATGACGTCACATGGTGACGTTTTCGTACATTTTGCTTTTTCAGTAAACAGTCCATCTGTTGATAAATACTGTGAACGTTTTGTGTATATCTACATATGTTTACCTATGTTGAAAGATGTGCATAGTATCAACTTATAAAAATACAAATTATTTAGTCTCTAGGAAATCTTGTAAGATTTTTGTTGCTATTTTTTTCTAAATAGGTGCAATTTGGGTACTAGGTGCAATTTGGGTACCCTTACGTTATACATTTTTATACATGTATACCACGTGACATGTTCACCATGTTTTGTTCTGGTTTAGAAAATCCCTCCTTTAAAGGAGCACTTCCTACAATGACGAATAAATGTTATTCAGTCTTTCGTGTTACTGGCATAACATCAAATTTCATTTTCAGTCAAACAAACCCTTAAACAGTTTGGCACAGACTGCCATTGTACAAGTTTAAGTAGGGTCTTTAACACAGAGACTTGGCTCACTACAAACCCCAACAATGAGTAAAACCATTCAAAACAACAACGATGTTGGATGAACATGTAAATATTTATTGATATTATGTATAGAAAGTACCTAGAAAATCAACCTTACTTATTAGAGTAGATAATACCAGCTTCATAATAATAAGTCCCGGAAATCAATGAATAAAAATCAGTCAGCCAAAAGCACTTTTCATACAGAGGCATAATATATATAAACAAAACGGAAAGTCGAGGAAACGTTGGGATTTTCTAAATATTAAAATTTAAAGTTGTATTTATTTATTTATTTTTTAGTCTATTTTTAACACGTCGTCAACGTCATTATAATCCCACCAAAAGTAAAATTTAATATACTCACAAACCATCGTACAATTTATAAATTCATACTGCTAAATATTTTGTTTATTTTTACTATTTCTTAATCAGAAAACAATGTTAATACGAAATCTGCAGGAAACTGTCAACGGAAAGATGGCAACTCCCGCCGGAAGTGATCTCACTCAACAAAAACAAACAAATAGTTATTATCGTGGTTTCGCCACTATGTTTCGTCCCCTATGTCTAAGATTGGATTTTTTCTACATCGGAGGGCATTCTGTTGTATTCAACCTGTTGCCACCATTATTTCTACCCATGTGACTTTCGGTTTTGACTGATAACCGAACACAAAATAAGTCATAGTTATTGACCAAGCAAGTCGGTATATTGGGTTTAACGGCTCGGGTGACCTAATTAATTAACCTGAACGACGTAGGAGTTCGCGTGGTTAAAGGGTCACACGAGCCGTGCAGGTCAATAACTATTTCTTAACGTTCTCTTTCCAATCTTTTACTCTCCAAGACCCAAAATTTAAATTCAATCCCCAAATAGTCACTATTCAATAGGAATAAATATGCAAAAAGTCGTCACTTATTCAAATCAGATTTCATTTATTAGAATATTCTTGAATACATGATTTCTTTTTTGGCAGAAACTACAAAAAAAAATGTTATCTATCTGTTCTGACTTTAAAAACAATAATTTAAGATTTACATTGATACATTGATAAAAATCATGTGGCTTCATCCGGGAGTTTATGAAAAACCGTCTAGTTTTCAAACAGTTTGATATCTGTTTACACAGGCTTCATACGGTATTTATTTGTTTGTATATGTTCGACATTTTTTTTCTATAAGTAAAAGAAGTTAAAACAAGAATGTGTCCCAAGTACACGAATGCTCAACTCGCATTATCATTTTCTATGTTCAATGGACCGTGATATTGGGGTAAATACTCTAATTTGGCATTGAAATTAGAAAGATCACATCAAAGGGAACAGGTTTACTAAATTTCAAGTGGATTGTACTTGAACTTCATCAAAAACTACCTTGACCAAAAACTTTAACCTGAAGCGAAACGAACTGATAGACGAACGGACAGACGTACGAACGAACAGACGGACGAACGTACGAACGGACCCACAGACCAGAAAACATAATTCCCCTCTACTATCGTAGGTTGGACATAAAAAATGATTTCCCGACTTTAGTCGGATTAAGTTCCATTTTCAAATATATAAAAAAGACAAATGTTTTTTAAAATGTTCCACAGTTTTTAGTACAGTATTCACAAAACATTTTCAGTATGTGTTAGAGCTAAAGATATAATTTTGACAGAGAAAGAGAATGCTTCGTATGAATGCCTTGACATATATGCCTTTACCACATGATGTGCAATATAATCTGAATTTTTAAACCTAAATATATCATGTGAAAAAATGAAAAAGCCGACAGAAATATCTTCAACTATAATTTCTTTAAATCTATATTTCTTAAAGAAGAACAAGTATGTCAGAAGGAAATCAGATTTTTTTTAACAAATTGTCCGTTTAACATATTGTACGAAACAATTTATGAAATAATTATGTTGTATATATTGTATGTGCTTTACTCACTGTTGAAAGCCCGAAATATATTGCTCAACCAGGTCATATATGAACTTAGTGTGGTTGCATCAGAGACATATAATATATATGTATTATATGTCTCTGGTTGCATGAAGTAAAAATGCATTATCTTATTGGTTTCATTTTGTCCAGTAATACATTGCTTAATGTCTTTATATATGAAAGTAAATTTTGAAAAGTGCACCACAAGTAACAAACTAAAGTGTCCCAGCTCCATACCAGTCTATTCTTCAAACGCATGTCCGTCGTCGCCTGTCATCACATTAAAGCACGCTTGCAAGAAATAATAAACAGCATAGAGATACGGGTACAATACACATTGTAGATAATGTGTCCGGCCACCTGAAAAATAAAATAGGTTCCAACGACAAAGAACGCTACGAAATATAAGATTTAATTTTCGGTTCTACAGGACTTATCACAGCCCAAAATCAAGATGAGTTTAATGAAAAAGCAACAAACACCTTGCCGGTTATATCCAAACTTCAACACGTATTTACAATATATACATTAATGTGAAATAAATATAAAAAAATATATATATTTTAGTCACTTATTAATATGAACATTAAATATAAAATCAACATTAGATATATTGCTCTGGTGACAAATTTATTATTTACAAGAAATATACACTTGAGAAAATACTTCTTCATTCTGAAAAAAAAATATTTATAAAATTTCAACAACATTTCATTTATTAGTATCCAACTTTACCAAACTTTTGATTAAACAAAATAGATAGCAGGATTCCCGTGTAATCAGTTCTAAAATTTGACATGTGTCAAACGGTTCATTGATTTTCGGCACATCAAAGACAAACAGGCACGTGTCTAAATAATGTTGAATAGCTCGTTTATTTATGATTATTTTCCTATAAAATTTGAAAATTATGCATTAAATATCAATTTCTACCATAATATGAAAGGAAATTACATGTAACAGCACCCCATCTAGTCCTTAGTGGCATGTTATACGTCCTTAATGCACTAAGGACTCCTTAGCAGTGTTTAGACGCATTTAAAAAAAAATGAACGAAAAACACGAAATATGTTACACATAAACAAACGACAACCACTGAATTACAGGCTCCTGACTTGGGACAGGCACATACATAAATAATGTGGCGGGGTTAAACATGTTAGCGGGATCCCAACTAGTTCTTCTACTGTAATGTCAGTCAACACTGAGGTTTTGAGGGCGAACTCTGCCCGTGCAGGGTTTCTCGACTCCAATATTTATTGATTAATGGATTTTCAGTTTTCATATCAAAGGTGGGTGGTTTTCCTTCGGAACTCGTGCTTCCTCCTCCAACAAAAACTGGCCGCCACGAAACAGCCGAAATGTGGCGCTTAAAAATCGGCGTTTAAACACTAACAATCAATCATTCAATCTATTTTTATCTATTGTGAAACTACGATGTTTGTTAAAAGTTTTTTTGTTAATCAACTTTTTTTGTAACTTGAAGGCAGGTGGCGGATTCAGGGGTAGAGTGGTGGTGATGGTTTTTTTTTGGGGGGGGGGGATAGGTCATTCACACTTTGAATGGACAACTTAACGTTTTTAGTCTCGCTACAATCGTTGATATTTAAAAAAAAAATATAGAACAATACCCCTTTCAGAATCCAGGAAAGTTCAAACGCCCCTAAAGGTAAGAATAGATTTGAACTGCATGTGCAGTGTATACCTGATGTAGTTAATGCACACCTTATTCAGATTATAGCACAGTAAAAACAAAGAGATTTACCTATGTTATGTGTTAATAAACATTCCTTATCGCTTGTTATCATACTTAATTTCATCAATAAATATTCATGAAAATAATTTTTAAGAACATAGATAAATGAAATACCCTTGAAATGTTTTGTCGTGAGAAATATAGATATAGATATAGGAAGATGTGGTGTGAGTGCCAATGAGACAACTCTCTATCCAAATAACAATTTAAAAATAAGTAAACCATTATAGGTCAATGTACGGCCTTCAACACGGAGCCTTGGCTCACACCGAACAACAAGCTATAAAGGGCCCCAAAATTACTAGTGTAAAACCATTCAAACGAGAAAACCAACGGTCTATATATATGTATATATATCAAAAATGCCGAGAATTTGAGTTAACCTAACCTTACCTTACCTCTGTATCTCTAACCCCCTTTGTAGAGGAACCATACGATAGTATGTAGAACTTGTGATCTACAGTTTATATGTACAATAATGCCTGGACACCAATTATGTTGCAGTGCTCTATATATATGTTCCGGCCCATATGAGTATTTGGACCATACGCGTATGGGTATATGGTCCTATCATACGCGGGGTAAAAAACACGTTTACATAGAACAGAAAACAGCAGAAGGTTACCAATAGGTCTTCATTGCAGCGAGAGAAACTCCCGAGTTTTGTGACATAGCTATTGTTTCTTCTGTTATTTTTTTCAGCTTAAAGTCATAATCCTAATTATTATCATCCGCAAACTATCCTTTAAGTGTCTAGTTAGGTGTTCTAATTTTGCTACACTGGCTGGAGAGAATTTCCCTGATGTTGCTACCAGTAAGATGTTCTGAACTATTTGCAACTTTTCATTGTCCAATAATTCATTAAATTGAATTCCAAGCTAAGACTGTTTAGTACAACAACTATTTCTACACGTATCTTGTTCCTGACATTTTGGAGTTAGACGAGGTTTAATATGAAGTGGGTCTCGGTTTTATCATCCTTTGAGCATAGCCGACATTTTGGAAAGGTTTCGTCCGCAAACAATTTTTTGGGATCGTATAATGAGGGGGAGGACAGGGGTAAGGGAGACAGGGAGAAAGGGGTAGGAGAAAGGAGAAAGGGGGTGGGACAATAACTTTAGTTTACGTAAATGTATCTTTTTGGAATATAATATGAAGGTTAAATACCAAAAAAGAAAGGTTTGGATGGATTTTTGGGATGATGGTTCAAACCGTTTAGAAATTAAGGGTCCAAACCTAGCATTGTTCTGCTTACAGGTTTATAACTTGTGTATAAGTATTTCAATTGACCTGAAATTGTACCACAATGTTAAATACCACAAGTAGAAGGTTTTGATTCATTTTGGGTGCCAACAGTTTAGGAATTAAGGGCCAAAAAAGGGCCAAAAACAAGCGTTTTTGTAGCTTCTGCAATAACTTATGCGTTAGTGTATGGATCTCTGTGACATTGTATCACAAGGTTCAATCTCACATGAGGAAGGCTGGGATTGAGTTTGGTGGTTATCACCCCATTCATGATGGAACTAGGACCAAAAAGGTAAAAAAAAACAATATGTTTCTAGTTTCCAGAAAATAACTCGTGATCAAGTGTATGGATCTCTCTGAAATTGTACTACAAGGTTTTATGCTACAAAGGAAAGGCTTGGTTCAAGCAATGGAGTAATTGCTTCTAGTGGGGATTCAAAAAGCTTGGGGTCAAATTTTTTCAAAGGGGTTTACATTTTTTTTTTAAATTTTTTAAATTTTCAATCAGAAATATTTAATTGCACAGTATAGCGCAATAGATTTTAAAGATCTTGACATTTATTTTGTGTCAGAAACCTATATTATTTAAACATTTGATCACAATCCAAATTCAGACATTATCAAGCTTGAATAGTGTGTCCAAATTTGCCCCAACTGTTCAGGGTTCAACCTCTGCGGTCGTATCAGACTGCGCTCAGCAAAGCATTTTATTTATTAATATTAAACTCAATGAAATTGTTACTCTCTGGGGTGTTACTACAATTATATGACCAAACACCAATCTGTTATTGTTTTTTTGAAATTGAAATTTCTTCATAACGAAGATATAAAAGGGGCAAATACTGAGAGGAAAGTGTATAAGATGTGACAAATTTATTGGAACAACAAGGTGTGAATATTGCGACTGCGTTGCTTCTACACAAGAACATGATGATGAGCAAGACCCCCAAAATAATATATATAATTATATTTAGTGTACCAGAAGATGAAAAATATCCGAATATATCTATAGATCTGTTTAAAACAAAATATATGAAAAGGGTGGGGTCCTCAATAGGGGGCCGTTAACAACAACAGAAATGCATATAACAGTTAACACAGTGGGTTGAAAAAGCCAGTTACAGTTTTTATTTATCTCAGATAAAAGTTAACAACACCGGCTTTGTAAAAAAGGCCAAAAACAGCGGTTAACATAAAAAGTTATTGCCCCCCTCAGAATATAATGGTAAGCACGTTTCAATTAATTTTATATGCTACATGTTTTATTTTTAAATAATTACATTAGATGTATGTTTCACTATAATACGTAATTCTGATTGGCTAACTGCGTACATTTTTAGAATGAAGCGTACTTCGGTCAACGCTTTTACACCCCAATGAAGTTACAAAAAGAAGCATTCAATTCTTAAATGTTACAATTATATGCATTGTCTTTGATAGTGCAGCATATTCTATATATAGAAGCCAGCAAGTTCGCTCGCACATGAAAAACAAGATAATGACAAAAAAATAATAACTCAAATTATTTATTCTTTTTAATAACAGGGGGGTCAGTTATTTTTCCCTATCTGATTAAAATCCTTTGCGATAGACATAATAGAGTATGAAAGTGTTTATATTTGCCAGTGAAATAACTCAATAATTATACTACAGTAAATATATACGCTTCTGATATCTTTATCTTTTATATATCAGATCATATGATCAATAATCACCATTGTAGAAAAAAGGTCAAATTGTCGTAGACAAAAATCTGGAAAGAAGATACGTTATTGCTAAAAATAAAACGTATATATTTATGTGTGTATAATGAAAGATCGAAAACGAGGTCCGTATAAAATCTGTAAATATTGAAAACAAAATCACGTGGAAGGGTAAAATTTAATATTGTCATTGGCAAACGTCTGATTTGTCGTAGTGTGTAATCAATGATTAAACAGAACTACATTTTCAATTTGACAGAAATCAAAACAATCGTTGCACGAAAATGATCGTCGTTCAGCTTTAATTGATGCAGTTGTTCGACATCGAACTGGAAATTATAGTATCATCAAAAATGATGGGGAAATTGTTTTCTTGTTTTCATCGACAGAAAGACCGCCATGAGGCTTATAGTAGTACGTACACATTTTAGTATAATTTTTCAACTTCATTCATGATTATATTGAGTTATCTTCTGCTTAGCGAAATGTGAGTTCTAGTGTTTGAATACACACTGATTATATTTGTCAGTATATTTCACGCTTTACGCTTTTTCGTGTGTAGACAGCAAGTGATCGATTGAATCATTTGAGTTGGTACAGATTTGTCTCGCGCTGAGTCATTGGTTATAAGCTCATATATCTTCCACTGGGTTTGCGGGTACTTGATTTCTTACGTTAAATGGTCTTAAATCAGGATATGATATATTTAAACTATGACATTCAGGTGCTTTAAAATTCAAGCAGGTTACAAGTGAAGTAATGTGTAACTCTTCCAACCTACAATGCACACATTTTCCATATCTATAATAGTATACTGACCGGCTTTAGAAACGCAACACTAGATTATGTTTGTGTTGTTTTTGAATGAATGTGTCACCGTCAAAAGCGATGGCTGCCTGTTACAAACGCCAAAATGATTGTCAGAAAGGTCAACAAATTCTGTTTGACATGTTTTAGGTTCTGTTTTACACCTTCTGATTTTGCATTTGTTCAACCCATTAATTGCTTTTGGTAATTATGCAGTTGGAACTTGAGGGCTTTAAAGGTTTTCCTTCGGTCGATTCTTTGGTAATTCAGTTTATGGGAAACATTTATGGCATGAATCTGTACCCAATGACACTCGGTAATTTGATTAACAGTTGACGTTGTGACCGTTAACATGTCATGCAAATGACGTTGCGTATTCAAATTCTGTTGACGTTTCATTGTCACTACATGTTGATCTGTTCATTGATGCCCAGAAACAAATCTGGTCTACTTGTGTCGTTGTCGGAAGGACAGTAAGACGAGTTTCTGAAGTCATAAAGTATGGTTGCAGCACGTTTATGTTTTCATGTTTGCAGTATTCTTAAGGAATAATTCAGTTTTTTATTTCTCAGTCTTGGCAAAATGGGGATGCAATATTTTTAAACTGAATTAAGTGAGGCAAAGGATTTAAAGAACAATTTCACAAAGCAAAAAAACATGAAACAATCTTTTATGGGTCCAAAATTTCGATTTAAGAAATTCGTGCGACTTCAAAAATTCGGTATGTTCAATAACCACAGGTAAGTCAGATTTTGATTTTTTGTAAGGAGAAAGAAGTATGATAAGCATGGGCAGAAGTTATAAGAGAATCAAACAAGATTTGTTAAAAAAAAATCAACAAAATGAGTGTTGCGTTTCTAAAGTCGTTCAGTATATGTGAAAGGGTTGACTAAAATTGCATTGTCAATGAAAGGAAAGGTCGATTAACTTAGTTACAATCAGATAATACCACCGTGTATTGAAATGTATTGAATGCATTACAACCAGAGACATACATTATATGTGTAGGCATTAGCATACAGCTGGGTTTAAAAAAAAATATGAGCTTTTAGACAATATTTACTCCATTTTAGTTTTATTTACAGTAAACACAATTAATGTCTTCATTTTAATGATTTTCTCTCGCTGCTTTAACATTGTTTGTTAAGCCGTGCATTTCAGAATAATATTAACATTATTTGTATAATTTCGTACCTATAATAGTACATGTACGAAGGCATACCGCTCAGAGAGCTAACCGGTCCAATTGGCGTCAACCGTAAACCTTTTTAATAAAAAAATCCCAAATCAACGTGCAAATTTGAACAGAACTTATTGAGTGGGTGTCGTTTGTTGCTGTTTATCAAATTTGTTTTTGACCTCAATGTTGTTATGTATACATTAATTATTGTGTTGTTATATCAAACCACTGTACAAGCTAGGTTATATTAGTGAGTCCAGGGGCGGATTTAGGCGGGGGCGTGGCGGGCGTGCGCCCCCCCCCTAAAATTTGCAAAGGATAGGTTGTCTTCAACTTTTTTAAGTATCACACGAGACCATTCCATCTTTTTAACATTCAAAGTATATAAAACAGTCATTTTAACAGGATAAGCGTTAGCGTGATTACAAATCAACTTTCCTACGATTTATTTAAGTTCTATAAATATTGTATACTTCAATGGAAGGTGTCAAACGCGGAGTTGCCTTTTTGACAAATATAATGTTTGGCTTTATAACTATTTTGAACAGAGCGTCACTGATGAGTCTTATGTAGACCCATTGGCGATGTGCAAAACAACAGTTTTTTTGGTGGTGTTCCTGTATTTCTTTATGTTACAACTACCCGCACCTTGTCTTTCAAGGTTTAGTTGAGATATTACCCGATATTGCTATATAGACAATTTTACAACAAGTGCTGGTGTCTTGGTTGTAGATTGGTTTGCATAGGAACACAGAATCAAAGTAAAATGTTCCGACATGATCTTATAAGCTTCTGTTTAAGGACTGCAGCTTTATAACTGTAACTTAATCGTCGTGGAACATGGACATATTGTAAAGTTTACCTCTGTCCGTCCATCCGCCAGTCAGTCACTTGATATTTGGTACGGAGGAACCAATAGGACGTATACAAATCTAATAAAATCGTTATTCTTTCCCCCCCTGAAGATATTCGCTTGATTAATATGAATGCAACACAAGTTTTCCAAGCAACCATTGACTATATGTTTTATATGGAGGATCAGCTTAATTGTGTATTCCGGACTGAGTTCTGTCTCTATCCTTATTGTCTTCAGTCCCTTTTGCTGGGAAATATATGGGGGTAGTCTCAATGAATTGAACCTAAAAGATTTCTTGTTAAATATGGTGATTGTAAGTTGTTGTTATGGGGGGGATTTATGCGGGTTTCAGCTTGAAACTTTAATTTGTCCCTTGTTTTACCACACAATAATTCGAGATATCTACATTGCACTCTCTTTTGAAAAATATATATTTCAATAATTTTACGCTCCGCTCGGCGAATATAAAAACTTTGCACCCCCCCCCCCCCCTAAATTGAAATCCTGGATCCGCCCCTGGTGACGCACGATTGCTTGTATATACCCAGCCCCATTCTGTATGTGCCTGTCCCATACAAGTTAATTTGGTATACTATGCATATTTTCAATGATTTCGTCACCAAAAAAAACATTAATATGAAAGGCAGAGACCTATATACTAAATGTATATATCTCTGATAAAGGCTCTCAGAGTTGGACATGTTCTTATCATTCTCTTTGTTAGTGGATATAATGATTGTAACTACGTGGAACTCTTGGAGAATATTTTTTTTTAAATACGAGACTTTTTTTATATTGTTGTTATTCAATTATTTCATTTGCATTTTATGATCAATTTGCTAGTTCAAACAAGACCAAAATGTCTGGCTTTTTTTACGTTTGACTTTTGTAAAAAAAGAAAAATATGAATCATTATGAATTACAAAAATGAAGCTGAAGGACGCCTCCGGGTGCGGGAGTTTCGGGCTACATTGAAGACCCATTGGTGGCCTTCGGCTGTTGTCTGCTCTATGGTCGGTTGTTGTCGCTTTGACACATTCCCCATTTCCATTCTCAATTTTATTGCAGACATCAACTTTTTAAATATAATTTATAAACCTGAATTTCAATCATAGTTCTACATACGGGAAATAATATCTACATCCCATCTTCATATATAATTGTTATTTCGAATATATAAATAACATTTAAAATAATTGATGATGAAAATATTGTGTCGATCACTTTTTATTGGTCGACGGTTTTCAAATATCTATGCCCTTTACAATACCTGCGAAACAGTTTTTGACATTTTTTTTTAAATGTCACAAGTTTGTTCGAATTAAAATGGGTTCATTAGTATGCTTTTCAGTATTAAGCACTGGATCATGCGCTTTCTTCTGTGAACTCCATTACATTGCATAGTAATGAAAGCGACAGATGACAATATTTATTACATATAAATGTGACAAGCGACAAGGTCGTTTTAATCAGTTGTGCTCAAGTCAGCCTGTTACTCAGCCTGTTTCATACGTTTAATGTCGGCTCTCAAGATGAAGCTGTCCTCTATGTTTAGATGTTTACAAAAACAGGATAATGACTTTTCATACAGTACGTATTTTTTAATATCATCGTCAGAATTATTAAAGGGGCATTGTGGGTGGGACATAGGGATGACCACGATTTCGAGTACTTACCACTTAATGAGCAGTAATTGCATCGATTTATTTGAAAAACTTGCGAAAGATAATCAAAATAAATTCGCCTTCATTTTGCATGGTGAAATTTTTGGAAGATGACTCAACATATAAATCTACTTTTTTTCCAAAATGTGTCACAATATTCCGACTGTCTTATCATGTTTATATCCTTCTCAAAACCTTGAGTACATGATTATGGAACTATGTGTGTCATGATAAGTGTATAGCACTTTTTTTCAAGGGTTATAATTGTATATACAGATTTTTTTCAAGATATTTGATTTTATTGATCAATCAATTAGGAAATATAACAAATTCATAAATTTTCGTTTTTTGTTTGTTTTTGTTTTTACACTATGCATTGTTATATACATGCCACACATATTAAAAGGTACTTGCGTACTTGACTTAATGTGTATGTTGAGGATTTCTTATTTAACTTCAAATGATAATTCAAGTATAACCCTATACAGACTTTGATCCAGATGTTGTTATGATAATAATAACTTACAAGTTCAATGTCAACTGATAATGAAATCGGATGAATCACGTTTTTTTTTTACATTTTATGTTAGAATAAGTTCTATGAAAACTTTTGTTCGGAAATATGATTTTGCAATGGCTCCAACAAAAGCATATTACATATAGTTGGTTTGTAGTAGATATTACACAAGGGTCTTGGAGCGATTTAGTCACATATTATTGAAAAGCATCATAAGTAAAGGGACTCCAATTTAATTTTTTAACAACATCTTGTTGTTAATATGCATATTTACTGAGTAATAATTTAAAAAACAAATTTGTGCGTGCTAAATTACCACTTTGAAATATCAGATATTAACAAATATTTTGATATACTTTTCTGGTCTACAAACTTCAACGTATTCAGGGCTTAAATATCGACTAGACAATCTTGGAATATTTTATGACACATACTCCATGTGTCATAAAATATTCTAACTTGTTGTTTTCATTTGTTTTTTCGTTAGTTGAAAGCTGTATTCGACGGAAGATCTCAACTTTAGTCAAGTATTAAACAAACGATACCATACAATCTCAACCCGATATTCTTTTAAACGTATTTACCTTAATGAAATCATATTCTTAAAAAAAAAGATAAGAAAAATTTCAACCGATATTTATTCTTATATAACACTGATAACAGAGAAAGAAGGAGAGACATAGAGTTCTTTAGGCGTCACACCACCAATTACTCCCTCTAATTTAGAACGTATTGAAAGTAGGCCTACTTGGACAAAGAATAGTGTATTTGAAGTCATTGCTTACTTAAAATTATCAACAAATTGGCAGAAATGAAACTTTTGGTGAAAGAAAAATGTACAATTTTGAGCTAAAATACTTGTTTATGAGCTTGCATTCAAAATTGAGGATTAATGCACTCCATAGTATACTAATTTATGATTTCCAGAAAACCAGGGGTTATTTTTAGTGGTACCTCTATTCGGAAGACCTTTTCTCTTTTCTATGATTTTAAACATCTGTTGAAAAGCTGATACATGTACAATTCAGGATATACCTGGTTTCTATGAGAAAAAAAACTGAACTCGGAGGAAAATCAATTTGGAAAGTCCATAATCATACGGCAAAATCAAATAACAAAACGCATCAAAAACGAATGGACAAGAACTGTCATATTCCTGACTTGGTACAGGCATTTTCAAATGTAGAAAATGGTGGATTAAACCTGGTTCTATAGCGCTAACCCTCTCACTTTAATAACAGTCTCATCAAATTCCGTTATATTTACATGATGCGTTAAATAAAAGGTCACAATTAATAATATAGTCAAAATATGGGTACATCAGTCATCATCATATCACAAATGAAGTTAAACTTAAGGTAAAATATTTAGAAAGCTGTGAGAAATGAAAAATTTGGTAGAACACTTACAGATTTGGACTTTTGATTGGTGGTATAACGTCAAAAAAGGGCGGAATCAATTTACGCCAATGGCAGTTTTAAAAAAAAAAATATCAATTGCACCAATTTATGGATTCAAAATGCGCCACAATAACCTTATTATCATTATTATCTTTATTGTTCTTGTAAAATTTTAAGGGGATTTCAGCCCATACAGAGGGAGGGGAAAAAAGAGATTGCAGATGTTGATAACACGACATGTTAATGCAGATGTTGATACCACGACAGGTTAATTAGAGAGAATGTTATATGTTTATAACATTGTATATACGACTATAATTAACCTATAATAGTATGTTAAACATGTAACATGACTGTAATTAACCTATCCGTATATTAAACATGTAACATGACTGTTAAATAACCTTTTATGTTTTAGTTTAAACATATTTTATTTGCTTTTATGTGCAAAAGGGATGAGACACAAATTAATTAAACTTATATAGTCTTCTCCCATAACAATTTATAACAATAAAATATTTACAAAGCATGCATACAAACAATGAATATATTATACATACAAGTGTGGACACAGATGAGTGTGGATAGTATGTTTGGATGTTTGACAGTGTTTTATGACAAAAGTAGTTCTATGTTTTCCCTATATGGTGTTATAAACTGTATTGCACGATGACAACCTAAGCATTATATGAGTGTTGTTTATTTAATATAAATATATACAACTCAACCCAACAATGTTAGATCTGTAAATTTGCTTTCGCAAATTTTTGTTCTTCCCTCGCCGGGATTCGAACCCATGCTACTGAGATATCGTGACACCAAATCGCCTGCACTGTAGCCGTGTATATATATTATACATATTGGAATACATGTTATCAACATACATAGAGAATAATGCGCTTTTTCCTCCTTCAGTATTGGCTGAAATCCCATCAAACCCTAGAAAAACAAATATAACGGATGAGAAGCAATCATTACACCAAACTATTGTATGCTTCTCAGCCGTCCATGTTTGTGTTTTAAATACTCTCACAAAAGTTTATGCCATAACAGGTTGTATGCATTAATCTCCGAAGTGGGGACCCAGGTCAAAAGGTCGCGAAGTCGACAACGACTCGGAAAATGAGACTTTGCTCTAGAAAAGTACCAAATAATAGCGAGAAAGTGAACAAAAAGAATATGTTTCTATTTTAATGTTTAAGTACTATAGCCTTTGGTTTAATGTTGAACAGAGACATCTTATAGTTTTTACAGTGTATATATCATATGAGTAGATTTTTACTTCAACATTTTTTTTTTATTTGAAAGACTTTGCCATTTTGTAAAGTGCCGGTCCTGAGCCCGGATAATGGAGGAACAAAGTCACCTTCACTTAGTAGACATACATGTATATAAGTTAAAATTAATAAATAGATTAAAATTGTTGCAATTGTATGATTGTTTTTTTGTTGCGCAAATGAATACTATGGTGTTCGGAATGAAAATGCACAGAAGTAGAAATAGCGCAAATGAGTTGTGGCGCAAATGATGCATATAAAAATCGACCCAGAAAATCTTTATAAACAGGAATAGGTGTTTTGCTTTCACGCAATTGGTATTTAATTTGCGCCAACTATCAATCTTTCATCTGCGCCAAAATCAAATATTTTATTTGCGTCAAAATAATCTTTCATTTGAGCCAAAATATTAAAAGCATGAGAATTAGTTTTGTTCAAGTTCAAATGAGACTTTAAATCGTAACTGTGAGAGCTTTTTATGATTGCACAATTACAACACATTCCCAGGAAAACATCGTAGGCATATAATGAAAGCACTATACACTGATACGTTCTAATAAAGGAAATTTCGTTATAGTTTTAAAACACAATTCTGTTATAAATTAAAGTGATCATAAAACTTTATATATTGAAAGTAAGCACTATTGATATGTATCTCACAACCCAACTCAACGATTGTTTTATGTATATTGTTATTGTATAATGTACAATCAACATGCGACACTCTATTGAAATTACTTTAATTTTATTATTATTTATTAGTTATATATTATATTTTTTTTTTATTGAAAAGCACTTTATGTCCATATGGGCCAATGACTTAAATTAAAACATTATACATGATATACAGTTTACATATATCAATAATTTGTATAGTAACAAACTATACAAATCCTTGCATATATAAAACAATGACAATAAACTTGAACTATAATCATAATTAATAATTATATAATTGAACGAATAAATTGACACATAAATAATTTAACTACTTTATGGGTAAATGCATTTGGGTTGGTAGTATAATAAGTAGCGTAAGTGCAACAAATGATAAAAACAATAACGACACTTCCTGGTTAAGAAAATAAATATTATTGTAACACACATTAACATTAATAAAATGTAAACGATTACTTTTGACCTATATTATCCTTAATGTTTTACTTTGCTGTTTGATAGTTTGTCAAATTATAACTGTCAAAACAACTTTTATTATGCTAATTAACTCGTCACCCACATCCCTAATTAAACAATAAATTATTTTATGCAAACATTTAAAACGGTATCAATTTAAGTTTAGTTTTAACTTGATGAAAAATTTAACGAAACGAGTGTGCCTCAAAATATAAAAATAATTGTTGCAATGTTGCATATGCAAAAAAAAAACACTTTTAAAGACAGTTTATTATCAGGTTTCTATCAGCAATGTCTTAAACGAGTTACGAAAAACCAATGCCTATCAATTATTTTTTTTTAAGTTGTGTCCCTCGAAAATTAATCGATTATATTGAATAGTGCATAATGAGTGCTCTTATGTTTTTAATTCTTATAAGAATTGTATGGAACTTATATCAAAAGGTTTATATCTGTAAATATTTTGAAAATATGTGCAGATCAAATATTATTAACGAGTTATGTCCCTTGGAAATATAGATTATATCGGAAATTACCTTGGTTTTTTTAAAGCAGTCAGTTCCCTACATAGTAATGAACCATTTTAATGATTGTTTTGTTATTGCCCTTTCGTCTTTAGTACATGAAACATTTACCACACAAGGGTGGAGAGATAGCAACTCTACTAGTTGTTTCATTTTATTTCTTTGTCCACAGTTAACATTTTATCATTTTCTGTTTCAGAACGCCGTCGTAGACGATCGAGTTTGGGACTTATGCTACGAGGGGACCGCAATCGGTGTCTACAAGATATGCTCCCTATGGCAACACAACTTCCAGACGGTCGACAAGCCTACATCGACTATATGACACATGACCAAATGACAGAAACCTACAATCTTATACAGACATGCGCACAAGAAGGACAAGGGTTCGCAGTTGATGAATATCCTACAGAAGAAGAGTTCAGAGAAGACATAAAAGGAGGGGATAGTTTTGCTATAATATGTGACACAACCGGTGAAATGATAGCAGGTTTTATTTTAGCCATTAGCAAATTTTACCGTGGATCGGCAGGAGCTGTAGACCCATTTCTTGTGGTGCGCAGTTCTGAACGGAAAAGGGGTATTGGTGAATTTATCATGAACAGAGTTATTGAGTTTTCGAAGTATTTAAACTATCAAGGAATTTATGTGGACACATTTAGTAACAATGCTGCCTTAATTCGTATTTTGGACAAAGTTGGAGGATTTACCAAAGTTGGATATCTTCCATTAGGAGGATTAATGAAAAATGGTTATGCTGTGTCTTCCATAGTTTACTACAAGGAAATCTCTAATAGTAAAGTTAGCTGATAACAAACAACACACAGTATTGACAGTGACAACGATAAATTGATAGACAAAATCTAAGAAGAACTTGACTTTGGAAATAATTATAGTGCCTTAAAGTTTAACTTACTATCATTATTCTTTAATCGTCAAGTTTCATAGGTCATCACCAATCATTTTCAATTCCACCCCATAAGGTTATCATTTCAATATGTACTACCATATCTCAAAAACCAAAGCCTTTAGAGCAAATCTGACATGTGGTAAAATTGTTTATCAGGTCCAGATCTATCTGTCCTGAAATTTTCAGATGAATCGGACAACCTGTTGGTAGGTTGCTGCCTCTGAATTGGTAATTTTAAGGAAATTTTGCCGTTTTTATACGACCGCAAAATTTGAAAAAAATTTCGTCGTATATTGCTATCACGTCTGCGTCGTCGTCGTCGTCGTCGTCCGAATACTTTTAGTTTTCGCACTCTAACTTTAGTAAAAGTGAATAGAAATTTATGAAATTTTAACACAAGGTTTATGACCACAAAAGGAAGGTTGGTATTGATTTGGAAGTTTTGGTCCCAACATTTTAGGAATTAGCGGCCAAAAAGGGCCCAAATAAGCATTTTCTTGGTTTTCGCACTATAACTTTAGTTTAAGTTAATAGAAATCTATGAAATTTTGACACAAGGTTTATGACCACAAAAGGAAGGTTGGTATATATTTTGGGAGTTTTGGTTACAACAGTTGTTAAGGAATTAGGGGCCAAAAAAGGGCCCAAATAAGCATTATTCTTGGTTTTCGCACAATAACTTTAGTTTAAGTAAATAGAAATCAATGAAATTTAAACACAATGTTTATGACCACAAAAGGAAGGTTGGTATCGATTTTGGGAGTTTTTAGTCCCAACAGTTTAGGAATAAGGGGCCAAAAAGGGACCCAAATAAGCATTTTTCTTGGTTTTTGCACCATAACGTTAGTATAAGTAAATAGAAATCTATGAAATTTAAACACAAGGTTTATGACCATAAAAGAAAGGTTGGTAAAGATTTTGGGAGTTTTGGTCCCAACAGTTTAGGAATAAGGGGCCCAAAGGGTCCAAAATTAAACTTTGTTTGATTTCATTAAAAATTGAATAAATGGGGTTCTTTGATATGCCAAATCTAACTGTGTATGTAGATTCTTCTTTTTTGGTCCTGTTTTCAAATTGGTCTACATTAAAGTCCAAAGGGTCCAAAATTAAACTTAGTTTGATTTTAACAAAAATTGAAATCTTGGGGTTCTTTGATATGCTGAATCCAAACATGTACTTAGAATTTTGATTATGGGCCCAGTTTTCAAGTTGGTCCAAATCAGGATCTAAAATTATTATATTAAGTATTGTGCAATAGCACGTCTTTTCAATTGCACAGTATTGCGCAATGGCAAGAAATATCTAATTGCACAATATTGTGAAATAGCATTTTTTTTATACGACCGCAAATTTTGAAAAAATTTTCGTCGTATATTGCTATCACGTTGGCGTCGTCGTCGTCGTCGTCGTCGTCGTCGGCGTCGTCGTCGTCGTCGTCGTCGTCGTCGTCCGAATACTTTTAGTTTTCGCACTCTAACTTTAGTAAAAGTGAATAGAAATCTATGAAATTTTAACACAAGGTTTATGACCATAAAAGGAAGGCTGGTATTGATTTTGGGAGTTTTGGTCCCAATATTTTAGGAATTAGGGGCCAAAAAGGGCCCAAATAAGCATTTTCTTGGTTTTCGCACTATAACTTTAGTTTAAGTTAATAGAAATCTATGAAATTTTGACACAAGGTTTATGACCACAAAAGAAAGGTTGGGATTGATTTTGGGAGTTTTGGTTTCAACAGTTTAGGAATTAGGGGCCAAAAAAGGGCCCAAATAAGCATTATTCTTGGTTTTCGCACAATAACTTTAGTTAGAGTAAATAGAAATCAATGAAATTTAAACACAATGTTTATGACCACAAAAGGAAGGTTGGTATTGATTTTGGGAGTTTCGGTCCCAACAGTTTAGGAATTAGGGGCCAAAAAGGGACCCAAATAAGCATTTTTCTTGGTTTTCGCACCATAGCATTAGTATAAGTAAATAGAAATGTATGAAATTTAAACACAAGGTTTATGACTATAAAAGGAAGGTTGGTATTGATTTTGGGAGTTTTGGTCCCAACAGTTAAGGAAAAAAGGGCCCAAAGGGTCCAAAATTAAACTTTGTTTGATTTCATCAAAATTGAATAATTGGGGTTCTTTAATATGCCGAATCTAACTGTGTATGCAGATTCTTAATTTTTGGTCCCGTTTTCAAATTGGTCTACATTAAGGTCCAAAGGGTCCAAAATTAAACTTAGTTTGATTTTAACAAAATTTGAAACCTTGGGGTTCTTTGATATGCTGAATCTAAAAATGTACTTAGATTTTTGATTATTGGCCCAGTTTTCAAGTTGGCCCAAATCGAGGTCTAAAATTAAACATTGTTTGATTTCATCAAAAATTGAATAATTGGGGTTCTTTGATATGCCGAATCTAACTGTGTATGTAGATTCTTAACTTTTGGTCATGTTTTCAAATTGGTCTACATTAAGGTCCAAAGGGTCCAAAATTAAACTTAGTTTGATTTTGACAAAAAATGAATCGGTTGGGTTCTTTGATATGTTGAATCTAAAAATGTACTTAGATTCTTGATTATTGGCCCAGTTTTCAAGTTGGTCCAAATCTGGGTCCAAAATTAAACTTTATTTGATTTCATCAAAAAATTAATAAATGGGGTTCTTTGATATGCCAAATCTAACTGTATATGTAGATTCTTCATTTTTGGTCCCGTTTTCAAATTGGCCTACATTAAGGTCCAAAGGGTCCAAAATGAAACTAAGTTTGATTTTAACAAAAAATTAATTCTTGGGCCTCTTTGATATGCTGAATCTAAACATGTACTTAGATTTTTGATTATGGGCCCAGTTTTCAAGTTGGTCCAAATCAGGATCTGAAATTATTATATTAAGAATTGTGCAATAGCAAGTCTTTTCAATTGCACAGTATTGTGCAATGGCAAGAAATATCTAATTTCACATTATTGTGAAATAGCAAAATTTTTTTTTAATTAGAGTTATCTTTCTTTGTCCAGAATAGTAAGCAAGAAATATCTTATTGCAAGATTTTTTTTTAATTGGAGTTATCTTTCTTTGTCCAGAATCAACTTAAATCTTTGTTATATACAATATACAATGTATATTCACTTTTTACTACCAACTGATAAATTTAAATAATCTTTACCATTCAGTGATAACAAGCAGTTTTTTTACATCTTAATATTTTATGATGTATTATAATGAGTAGTTATTGTTGCAAACTCCATTAGAATATTTTAATTGAGATTAGTTTTGGAATAGGGGAAAGGGGGATGTGATTAAAAAATTGGGTTCAATTTTTCTCATTTGACATTTCATAAATAAAAAGAAAATTTCTTCAAACATTTTTTTGAGAGGATTAATATTCAACAGCATAGTGAATTGCTCTAAGAGAAAACAAAAAATTTAAGTTCATTAGAACACATTCATTCTGTGTCAGAAACCTATGCTGTGTCAACTATTTAATCACAATCCAAATTTAGAGCTGAATCCAGCTTGAATGTTGTGTCCATACTTGCCCCAACTGTTCAGGGTTCAACCTCTGCGGTCGTATAAAGCTACGCCCTGCGGAGCATCTGGTTTAATTAGAGTTATCTTTCTTTGTCCAGAATAGTAAGCAAGAAATATCTAATTTCACTATATTGTGCAATAGCAAGATTTTTTTTAATTGGAGTTATCTTTCTTTGTCCAGAATCAACTTAAATCTTTGTTATATACAATATACAATGTATATTCACTTTTTACTACCAACTGATAAATTAAAATAATCTTTACCATTCAGTGATAACAAACAGCTTTTTTACATCTTAATATTTTATGATGTATTTAAATGAGTAGTTATTGTTGCAAACTCCATTAGAAATTTTAATTAAGATTAGTTTTGGAATAAGGGAAAGGGGGATGTGATTAAAAAAAATGGGTTCAATTTTTCTCATTTGAAATTTCATAAATAAAAAGAAAATTTCTTCAAACATTTTTTTGAGAGGATTAATATTCAACAGCATAGTGAATTGCTCTAAGAGAAAACAAAAATTTAAAGTTCATTAGAACACATTCATTCTGTGTCAGAAATCTATGCTGTGTCAATCATTTAATCACAATCCAAATTTAGAGCTGAATCCAGCTTGAATGTTGTGTCCATACTTGCCCCAACCGTTCAGGGTTCAACCTCTGCGGTCGTATAAAGCAGCTACGCCTTGCGAAGCATCTGGTTAGTTAATATCTTGAATATTATTATAGATAGAGATAAACTGTAAACAGCAATAATGTACAGCAAAGTAAGACCTAAAAATAAGTCAACATGACCAAAATGGTCAATTGACTCCCTAAGCAGTTATTGTCCTTTATAGTTGATTTTGAACAATTTTATGCCTCGTTCAAACGGACATTTAATAATAAATTCGAATAGAATGCGAATCGGATTCGCTTTTCGCGTTCACACACTCTTCTTTTTTAATTCGAATTGGCTAATACGCTTTTGTGAATACGAACTAAAAGGTAACGTCGTTTGGACAGTAAAGCGAATTGACGCGCATTGCAATTTGAATTAGTATTGACGTTAGGGCGTAAACCGTTTCTAATGCGAATTAAACTAATTCGAATTAATTAGTTTTAAATGCGACACTTTTCCACTGACACTGTAACTACCGGGCCAAAGTTATTATAGATAGATTTGATTGTAAGCAGCAAGAATATGCAGTAAAGTAAGATCTACAAACACATCACCATCAATAAAAACCCATTTTCGGTAGAATCCATATGTGTCCTTTGTTTAATATTGACATAGACCAAGTTGAGCGACACACAGGCTCTTTAGAGCCTCTAGTTTCTGAAGACTGTTCAAATCAAATGGGACTAAATAAATAAATATAAAATTGACAATGGAATGGGTGAATATGTCAATAAGAAATCAATCCGACAAAAGACGGATAACATTCGAAGGCCACTAATGGGTCTTCAGCGCAGCGAGGAATTTCCCCAGCCCGGAGGTGGGTCTGAGCTGACCTCTTAATAAAAATGTATACTAGTTCAGTGAAAATGGACGTCATGTAGAATAAAGAAACACACAACAATACAGTAAAATTCAGCTTAAAAGAAGACTGAGTCCAATGTCAGAATAAGTAACAAAAGAAACTAAGCAAAATGACACTGATACATAAATTAACAAGGGACTACAAGCAGTTATTGACATGCCAGCTCTAGACCTCAATTAAACTAGCTGAAATATTATGGCTTCTTCCTATGAAAATCAAGCCTCCGTTAGGGGTTTAGTGTCATACCATACCATACCATCATACCATAATGAAACATAGGAGAACATAACCTGTATGATAGTTTCCATTGGATTGTAAGAATTCTGGTATGCTTTCTGATCACAGATAAAAAAAGTTGCATCGACAAAAAATAGACCTTTTAAAGTAACGTTGAAACACTATAGAACTCACCAACCAACATATCATGGCTAATAAAAATAGAATACAAACGACACAAACAAATAACACATGCATCAGATCAAGAGAGGCTTATATACCAAAGACTGAGTATGCGACTCATTTGAGTTGTGATGAATTTGACGATTCTAGATGCTTTATAGTCAATGTCCGTTTAAAGAAGACACTTTCCATTTCATTTTTGCATATGATAAAGTCTAGAACACCTTTGTCTATAGTATAAGAAAAGTGTCAAAAACATTGTCACACTGAGTAAATTTTCTAAGTATGAAATCTTCTAAGTATGAAACTTAGTAATGTAACTATGATTACGACATCTGTTGCAAAGTAAGCATGTCGGTGTTCTATAATTATAATTTAATAAACTTTTTCTATTTACTTTTGAAGTAGCTTTTTACATTGCGAAGACCTTGGGTTCATTTCGATGTATTGCTATCGCCTAGATTTCCATTATGTAAATTAGTTTTGGTTTTGTAACCGATTTATATACACGATAAATACGCGCACATAAACGAGTGCAAACTAGCATTCCTTATCGTTTGATCTCTTCAATGAATACTGATAAAAATATTTTTGTTTACAACATGCATTAATAATATGAAAATGTTTTGTAGTTAAAAAATCATACTAATTGATAATATCAATGCACACGTACCGTAAACTTGTGTTCAAGTATGCGGAAGAATATCTCAAAGAACGTTTTTCGACAATACCGGCAAGGACCGGTAACTGTAATCGTTTTTATGGGAAAATATGAATGCCATCTCGTATCCTTTCTCTTAGAAAAATCGATTTTTTTCTACAGAAACGTGTCCACCATGCATTTGCTAGAATATTAAAACAGTAGAATAAAATTATATACAAATCATTTATTCATCGTCCACGCACGAACGTGTCTCAGACAAAATATATCTCTGTACATTAATCTAAGTTTCAGGTAAAGAGATATATGATTTTTTTATACGACCGCAATTTGGTATGACGTTTGCGTCGTCGTCGTCCGAAGAATCATTGGCTTTCGCACTATAACTTTAGTTAAAGTAAATAGAAATATATGACCACAAATGGAAGGTTCTGTAATATTTTTTCTGCGCCTAGCGGGTTATTTAACAGTGTGCACCACATTTTGTTTATGTTATTTCGAATAGACAGAACAAATATTACAGTCATTTCATAAAAGTTATAATTTAATTCTAAATTCCATTTTAAACCGTAGAAAACCATGAAAAAACGTTGATGACGTCACGGTCACATGACTAAATTATGTCTATGGGCTGATAACAAAATAATAAAAAAAATCAGAAGACGCGTTACATCCAAAATTAAATTATGAGTACATAGAAATCTATGAAATTTAAACAGAATGTTTATGACCACAAAAGGAAGGTTGGGATATATTTTGGGAGTTTTGGTTCGAACAGTTTAGGAATTAGGGGCCCAAAGGGTCCAAAATTAAACTTTAATTTGTTTGATTTCATCAAAAATTTAATAATTGGGGTTCTTTGATATGCGGAATTTAGCTGTGAATGTAGATTCTTAATTTTTGGTCCCGATTTCAAATTGGTCTACATAAAGCTCCAAACGGTCCAAAATTAAACTGAGATTGATTTAAACAAAAATAGAATTATTAGGGTTCTTTGACATTCTGAATCTAAACATGTACTTAGATTTTTGATTATGGGCCCAGTTTTCAGGTTGGTCCAAATAGGGGTCCAAAATTAAACTTTGTTTGTTTTCATCAAAAATTGAATAATTGGGATTTTTGTATATGCCGAATCTAACTGTGTATGTAGATTTTTAATTTTTGGTCCCGTTTTCAAATTGGTCTACATTAAGGTCCAAGGTTCAAAATTAAACTAAGTTTGATTTCAACCAAAATTGAATTCTTTGGGTTCTTTGATATACTTAATCTAAACATGTACTTATATTTTTGATAATGGGCCCAGTTTTTAAGTTGGTTCAAATCGGGGTCCAAAATTAAACTTTGTTTGATTTCAACAAAAATATAATCCTGGGGGTTCTTTGATATGCTGAATCTAAACATGTATTAAGATTTTTGCTTCTGGGGCCAGTTTTCAAGTTGCTCCAAATCGTGGTCCAAAATTAAACTTTGTTTGATTCTTAGATATGCTAAATCTAATTAAACATGTATTTAGATTTTTGATTAAAGGCACAGTTTTCAAGTTGGTCCAAATCGGGGTCCAAAATTGAACTTTATTTGATTTCATCAAAAATTGAATTCTTGGGGTTCTTTGATATGCTGAATCTAATCATGTATATTAGATTTTGAATATTGGACCATAATAGGTAAATATCCAATTTAAAAATTTTAAGTTTTAAGTTTAAGTTCTTAGACCACATTCAGAAACCTATGTTGTGTCAACTATTTAATCACAATCCAAATTCAGAGCTGTATCAAGCTTGAATGTTGTGTCCATACTTGCCCCAACTGTTCAGGGTTCGAATTATGTGGTCGTATAAAGCTTCGCCCTGTAGAGCATCTGGGTTTTTTCTGAGACAAGTGCTTTTGACCATTCATAAGAACCTGTGGTCATCCGATGTTCAGTCCTTCAGTACTTTGATTTTATAAGGGAGGGGTAAATTTTGCAAATGGTACTTCAACCATGATGATTTTCGTTCTAACACAACAACACGAAGAACTTTCTATTGAAATTAACGAATTGCATATTAAATGTAAGAAAACGTAACTTGTAAGTATTTTTTCATATATATGAGTATAAGGAATAGCATATATTATTTATTTCGCATGATTCAAAGGATTTGAAAGGAATAGAGCAACATCTGAAACTTTAGAACACTTAAGCTAGATAAAATAAGAAGATGTGGTATGATTACCAATAAAATAACTCATTATCAGATTCCAAATAACTGAAACAACTATAGATCAAAGTACGGCCTTCTACAATGAGCAAATCAATCCCACATAGTAAGCTATAAATGTCACTGAAAGTACAAATGTGAAACAATTCAAACGAAAGAACTAAACGGTATGATAAATGTACAAAAAAGAGAAAACAAAACAATATATAGAAACAAACGACAACAACTGAATAAGCTACTCATGGCTTGAGACAGGCACATACAGCACATATAGATGTTTATAAATATTATACTATTTTATTCAACTTGTCGTTAGTTAGTTGGCCTATTAACTCTTTCTATTCTAGCGTCACTAGTGCGTCTTTAATTATAGAAGAAACGTGCATCTGGTATAAGCATGGCCTGGTACTAGTATCTTTGATGATTGTTTTCCATATGCTTATATTGCATAGTTTTTGCTACTTTGAGTGTCATAAGAAGTCCCCCTGGAAAGGTAATGCATCCATTATACGCATGTGGATATTAGTACACGGCACCTATTCAAAATCTAAGTCGTTGCAATAGTTCATAGAGTCCCGATGTGTGTCAAGTAGGTTTTGGAAGTAATTTTTTTGTTTTCCAAACGTTCGTAACCTTTTTCAACTTATTTTTATAGTTCGTTTCTTATCCCACTGTTATACCACTGTCCCAGGTTAGGGGGGGGGTTTGGGATCCCGCTAACATGTTTAACCCCGCCACATTATTATGTATATGCCTGTCCAAAGTCAGGAACCTGTAATTCAGTGGTTGTCGTTTGTTCATGTGTTACACATTTGTTTTTCGTTCATATTTTTTACATAAATAATGCCGTTAGTTTTCTCGTTTGAATTGTTTTACATTGTCTTATCGGGGCCTTTTATAGCTGACTATATGCGGTATGGGCTTTGCTCATTGTTGAAGGCCGTACGGTGACCTATAATTGTTTATGTTTGTGTCATTTTGGTCTTTTGTGGATAGTTGTCTCATTGGCAATCATACCACATCTTCTTTTTTATAACACTGCTCAGGCATTTGTGGTAGAAATGCCAACATCTGGGGAGAAGTCTATTGACGCTCTTGAATAGTTCACTCGTAGTAAATGGTATACACTGATTAATGTATACAATAATTACAAACCTGATCTTGAACTGTATATTTTTTTTAATTAACCTGTGACGTCACTTTTGTGGCGTTGATCAAATCGTGTAAAATACAGTTCGTAGTTCTGTTAAGCTGTCCTATATTGATTTACGTGTTCGTCTTTATTCTGTTGTTAGCATGTCGAAATGAACTATTGTAATGTTTATTTGTGTTTTTCTCGGTCCTGAACGATCTTGCATTTATTTGCACTGTATTCCTGTCATGTAATGCTGTCATTTTGGTGTCATATTGAACGTGCCATAAAAGTGCGAGGTTTGTTTAGCCACAAAAACATAAAAGTACGAGGATTGGCTAGGCACAAAGGCAGGTTCAACCGTCCATTTTTTTCTTAAATGTCCTGTGCCAAGTCAGGGAAATAGCAGTTGTTATCTTATTGTTCGTTTCTATGTGTGTTGCATTGTCGTTTATTTTTTGTTTACTTCAGTGTTTCCTCATATAGTTGATTTCCCCCCTCAGTTTAAGTTTGTAACCCGAATTTGTTTTTCTCAATCGATTTATGACTTTCGAACAGCGGTATACTATACTGTTGCCTTTCTTTATATATTTTAGTAAATTAGCCGTTTCAACATGCATGGTTAATGTAGCCAGGATGCTGCGTCTGCATTTACATTATCAGACCGGTTATAAAAGAGGGACGAAAGATACCAAAGGGACAGTCAAACTCATAAATCTAAAACAAACTGACAACGCCATGTATGCCTTTATTTCAAAGTTCAACATGACTGACCATCTAAATAATAATCTTTTATATTGTTTTCTTAAGTTCTTTTATTAGTAATGCAATGTGTAGCCATTATTATCTGTACAGAACACAACTGTTTTATAGCCCACAAATGACCTCATATATGTATAACGATTGGTAATAATACCTTGTATCTTTAAAGTATATATGGTATAGTGTTGCGTCTCCGAAAATCTTCAACCCAGTTCCCGAAGACAAAAACCCCTTCATGCTAATAACTTTGAACGCCTCCTAGGGAGTTATATTTCTAAGGAGAAGTAACTGTATTTGTTTATCTAATAACTTTACTAACAACCCATTATAAATGCACATAACGTCAATCGATGTCGACAAGGCCTTCGGTGATATTTTTTGGAAGTAGTGTTATTATTTGAAATTAATACATTAACTATTTATCTTCTAAAGAACTTTCTCGCTCCTTTTACTATTATATTGAAACAGTATTCTGAATATTTCATCCCATGCAGCAACAACAAAACTATGGAACACTCTTAAAAAACATAGGAAAATGTGAATCGCTATCATTATTCAAAAAACAAATATGTACCCAAAATAGTAAGGCCCCAACGTATTATTGTATAGGATATCGTTTTGGTCAAATTCTTCATGCTTACTCAGAAATGGACTCAAGTTTATTGAATTATCAACTATTCCTTCGCAATTAGGTAGACTCTCCAAATTGTCGTTGTGGTGATGTAGAAACAAATTCTCACTTCCTGTTATCTTGTCCCATATTCACTGATTTAAGACACGAATTGGTGCAGAAGTATATTATTAGAAGTAAACGTTTTAACACCTGATGTTAATGCTTCATTATTCAATAGGAACCCATTTCTTCATATCTATATTTTTATTACAGAGCATGCCAGTATTTATATTTATGTATTGTTCAATAAGTGTATTTATATCTTTGTAAAAGGAGACAGATTTGTAAAAGCAAATTGCTTGTTTCTGAATCTTTAATATATATTTCATTTGTATAATATCGTATAATATTGATTTATCTGTATACATATTGTTAAACTAATATTTGAGTATTTCATGTATTGCCTTTTAGTTATTTGATTTTAAATAAGACTGACAGAACAGAAATATAATTGTTTTGCCGTCTACAAAAAAACATCAGAAATATATTTGTATTGTCTGATGAAAGAAATTACACGTTACAGTTCCCTGGACAGTTCATAATATCACATAGACACGTATATACCTTCAAATTGCCGTTCTGGTTTTTTTTTCTCAAAATCACGACTGGTCATACAGACAAAAAATCTGAAATCGCTTCTAGAATACAGTCAGTTCTAGTCTGATCGTACAGTAATTTATTTCGAGATCCTCAAGGAAAACATATTTTTTATGGAAAATACGAACATTCTACTTAAATACGAAAAGAATATTGAAACAGTATATACTAAACTGTAAACTGATGCAAATATTTGCAATAAAAGATTATTTGTTTTGTACTACGAGAACAAAATTGTCCATCGATTTAACTTTTTTCTATCAAGTTTTTTTTAACTTTTTTCTATCAAGTTGGTGTGATGCACACGCACATCTTATATTCTAATGCATGTTTTTGTTACAGTTACTCATATGTATGATGCTATACATACCTTGAAGATGTTCAAAGCACTTTATAGATATTGGAGTCAACAAATGATGAGAACAATTACCATAAGGCAAAACCGTCCTGTTAGCCAGTTGGAAATCATTGCTTCGAAAAACGCGAATTCCATATAGCGTACAGAATAGTATCTACACTGTGTTATATGAATGTGACCTGCTGAATTATACTATTTACCGGATTTGTTATAACATGAGCAACACGACGGGTGCCACATGTGGAGCAGTATCTGCTTACCATTTCGGAGCACCTGATATCACCTCCAGTTGTTGGTTGGGTTCGTGTAGCTTAATCTTTAGTTTTCTATGTTGTGTCCTGTGCAATATTGTTTTTCTGTTGATTTTTAGCCAATGTGTTGTCAGTTTATTTTCGATTTATGAATTTTGACTGTCCCTCTGGTATCTTTCGCCCATCTTTTTACAGAGGAGATCGATTTCAACTTACTCATCTGTCCTTGATTCGGTTTCGGAATCGGTTTCAGTTTCAATGTCAGTTTAGGTTTTTGGCTAATGTTGGAGATGTCCTAGAGCGGGTAAAATAGGATTCGATTGCACCCACCAAATATATAAAATTGAGAAAGAAAATGTGGAATGTGTCAAAGCGACAACAACCCGACCATAGAGCAGACAACAGCCGAAGACCACCAATGGGTCTTCAATGTAGCGAGAAACTCTCGCACCCGTAGACATCCTTCAGCTGGCCCCTTAAAAATATGTATACTAGTTAAGTACAGTGACAAAGGACGTCATACTAAACACCGAATTATACACAAGAAACTAAAATATGTTTGAGATTTTTTTTTTTATATTTTCCCCTCATAGATAAATTATATTGTATTGTTTTCTATGTTGTGTCATGTGTACTATTGTTTTTCTGTTTGTCTTTTTCATTTTTAGCCATGGCGTTGTCAGTTTGTTTTAGATTTACGAGTTTGACTGTCCCTTTGGTATCTTTCGTCCCTCTTTTGATCCGTCGAATTAATTACTGGAAGCAAACAATTAAAAAAAAAGATTGGACAAGTTATAGAATTTTCTTGAAAAAAAAGTACATGTATATGGATTAAGTTTTATCATAAAAACTAGCCATTAAATAGTCATAAAAAATATGCATATTTGTTTTCAATATGAAGTTTCATATGACTTTAAAGACGTTCAATCGTAAAAAAATATGAAACGTGTACTTGTAGAAAAAATTTCTGAAGAACCTCGGTTGCCTTATAGCTTCCTTTGAGACCATTTTTCATAATCTTGAATTTTGTAGTAAGATTTTTGTAGCTTTTCTTGATAGTAGGAAGGCATTCGACACAGTCTGGAGACTTGGTCTTATGTACAAATTGTTTCAACTAGGTGTTAACAATAAATTATGGGTAATAGTCAATGACTTTCATACAAACACAAAAAGTGCTATAGTTGTTAACCAGCACCAGTCAATTTTTTTCCCAGTGTTAGAAGGTATTTGTCACTGTACGACAAGGCAGTGTGCTGTCTGGTTTACTGTATTTAATTTTTATTAATGATTTAATATGTGAAACTGAGAAAACACAGGTATATACAGTATAAATTGTGGTGCACCTGCTCTTGCTGATGACATATCATGTATTGCTACGTCCCCACTGTCTCTCCAACGCATGCTTGATGTGTGTTTCGAGTACTCTAGAAACTGGCGGTTCTGTTTTAACGCAAGCAAATCAAGTATTATGCAATTCTCCATAAATACAAGAGAAAACAATGTTAACTTGCACTGGTGTATTGGAAATAACAATATTCCATTATCTGACAACTATACACAATTAGGTTTTGAACTTCTCGATTCAAAACTAAGAACAGAACTATAAATGCTTGTAGAAAAGGTAAAAACGCATACTTCGCATTGAAAGGAGTAATATCAAGAGCAACTAATCCGTTTGTATTAAATTGTACAAAACTGTTGTTTTACCAAGCATTCTTTATTGCTGCGAAACATGGAGTAACCTCAAATCTTGTGATATAACGACGCTTAATTGTTTTCTGCACTTCATTGTCAAATACGTTTTAGCTTTAAAAACTTCTATCAGATGATCAGATATGTGCGAGAGCATTATTAGAATTCATCCGATTATGAGTTTTATTCACAAAAGAAAACTATTTTTTTTTCAAAAACTGTGTAAGTTAGATAACAATTATCTTTCAAAAAGAATATTTTTGGTTCGACTATTTTCATTCCTTATAGACCCTCACCGCCGTCACTATAGATACATTCCTGATATTATTGACATTTTAAGAACATATGGACTTATTCAGTATCTTACTGAATATATCGATACTGGTAGTTTCCTATCAAAAAGTCAATGGAAATCGATTGTTCACAAAACAGTTAACGAACAACAGTCAGTCAACTGGTTCAACCGTTTTGCGTTAGATGACAATTTTATGCGTTTTAGAAATATTCATAAAACAGTTTCTATGACAAATTTCTAGAAAAAAAGCACAATCGTTTGCAGAAATACGAAATTCATATTTTATTACAAAACTGTTAGCTGATATACCAAATTCATCAAGAGATAAGTGCGTCGAATGCGAAAATGACTTTAGTGATGTCTATGTACATGCATGCTGTTCCTGCATTTGCACTTTAGAGCTGCGCGAATTGTGGTGGGATATTATTATCGAGAACTCTTCGCTACAACTTAATTTTGAACTTAGTGAATATGACGATGAGAATGAGAATATATATCAAATTTTGCTTGGAAGAATTCCATTAAATTTAAGTGTTGAACATTCTGAGTTTGGGAGAATATGTCACGCCAATGTGGTTCAATGCTTAGCATTATATGGACGTTGTGTCAGGTTAGGCAATACATGATATGTCATCAATCGAGATTATATAAGGCCTTAATGCTGAGAGACTAAAGTGTATATATTTGTTTGTATATGTGAAAAACTGTTCTGTACCTATTTCGTTTATTTTTCTGTTTTCTGATATTTAGTTAATTGTATGTATTCATTGTATCTCAAATATAAGGAAATAAAGACATGAATGAATGAATGAGTATCTTTATATGATCACTAAACATTTAATTTTAAATGTGAATTTTAGCCCACTGTTGAGCAACAACAATAATATTTAAAGCAGCTTTAAAAACTTTTAATAGTTCTTAACACATGTTTTAAGACAACTGTTATTTATATATACATTTAAAATTATTGAGCATCCATTTGTTCGAATGAAATCATATCTAAACATATATAGTTGAAATTATTTCTTTCACCTCACCTCACCTATCCTCTTCATGCCGGTCGGCATTTAAGGCCCTGATACATTGTTTCCATCTCACATGGTCTTTCGCTACTGTTCTTGCTGAAGCCCAGCTGTTCCATCCAAGTGATGTTCGTTTTGTCTCTACAATCCGTAATTAGGTGGTTTTGGGACGTCCAACTTTTCTTTTTCCCTCTGGTTTCCATGTTAGTGCAACTGACACATACTGTTGGTTTCCATCCTAAGTACATGTCCAATCCATCTCCAACGCCGTTCTATAACATCATCACTTAGTTTCTTTGTTCCAGCTCTTATGTGGAGGTTTTCATTTGAAATTGTATTTGCCATCTTATTTTCAATATCTCTCTCAGACATCTATTTTGAAAGGTGTTTAATTTCTTTTTGTCTTGTTCAGTTATTTCCCAGGTTTCACATCCATACAGTAGGACTGATATGACTAAGCTGTTAAATAATCTGACCTTTGTTTTAAAAGACAGTACCGATGATCTCCATATTTTCCTTAACCTGCTGAAATGGCCATTAGCTTTCTTGAACCTGTTGTCCATATCATTGTCACAGCCACCTTTTGTTGTAACTATTCCTCCTATGTAAGTGAAAGTATCGACATCCTCTAGGTCTTTCTCATTTAACTTCACTGGGTTGTTATTTGTGGTGTTCATCCGCATTACGTTTGTTTTGGATGCGTTTATCTTTAGTCCTATTTTGCTGGCATTTTCTTGAAGTTTACTTGTTTTTAACTGTATACATGTATGTTGAAATTTGGAAGATAGTAATGCTAGGTCATCCGCAAAATCAAGGTCTTCTAGTTTGGTGGTAAATTTCCATCTAATTCCTGTTTCTTGATCTTTTATTGTTTTCTTCATGACATAGTCAATGGCTAACAGAAATAAGAAGCCAGACATCATGCATCCTTGTTTTACTCCTGTTTTTGCTTTGAACCATTCTGATTGTATTCCTTCATCTATGACTTCACACTCAAATGAATCGTAAAAGAGTTTTATTACTGTGATGAGTTTGTCTGGGATGTGGTAAGCTTTTAATCTGGACCATAAGCTTTCCCTGTGTATGGAATCAAACGCTTTTTCAAAATCTACAAAATTGATGTATAAGGGAGCATTACATTTAGAACATTGTTCTATGATGTTTCTTAAAGCAAATAGTTGTTCAGTAGTGATTTTCTCCCTTCTGAAGCCAACTTGCTCTTGTCTTAGCTCTTCATCTATTCCTTCTTGTAATTTTGGATGATGATCTTAGTGAATACCTTACTTGGCACATAAAGTAGTGTTAAGCCTCTGTAGTTGTCACAACATGTCCGGTCTCCTTTTTTTACAATTTTAACAATAAGGCCTTTACTCCACTCCTTTGGTATTCCGTTTCCAACCCATATCATATTGTAGAGCTTTAGCAAATACTTAGTGGTTGTTATTGTATCTGACTTTAGAATCTCACCTGTTATGCCATCTATGCCTCCTGACTTCCCATTTTTTAATCTTTTCAAAGCTTTTGTAATTTGCTCTTTTCTGATTGGACCAGAATCTATCTCTTTTTCCTCAATTCCATAGTTTAAATTGATGTTAAGTGCTATTTCTGGTTCAGGTCTATTCAAGACTTCTTGAAAGTGTTCTTTCCATCTTTTAAGTTTTTCCTCATGGTTTGATAATACATTTGATGACTTGAGGAGGTTTCTGTTTTTCATTGCAAATTGTTCTAGTAACCTCATATACTGTTTTCATCATACCATTGCTTGCTGTTTTTTCTGCTTCTTCAATTAAGTTGTCTGTCTATTGCCTTTTGACATTTCTCATACTTTTCTTTACCTCCTTGTCTTTGTCACTATACTTGGCATTTAAACTGTTATTAACTCGTTCTGGTCTACTGTTGTTAGTTTTTTCCTTTAGTTGTCTTCTCTCATCTACAAGTTTCCATGACTCATAGGAGATCCTGGGCTTATGCCCACGCTCTTTAAAACCTTAAATTTTAGTTACTGTTTCTTTATAGCATTTTGTTACTCCTTCCAAGAATGTGTATATGTCCTCTAGTTCATCTAAGAGTTGGAACCTGTTCTTAAGCTCGATTGGAAATGCTTTTCTTACTTCCGGCCGTTGCAGTTTGGTTGTATCAAATCTCTTCCTTGTAGTATCCGTTACTATTTTATGTTTTTTTAAGTTTGATTCTTAATTTGCATTTGAGGAGTTCGTGATCGCTGCCAATGTCTGCTCCTCTCAGTGCCCTTGTGTCCAGTATTGATGTTCTGTGTTGTCTAGTAACCAGGATATGATCTATTTGAATTTCTGTTTTCTTGTTTGGTGATATCCATGTTACTTTGTGTTTGTCTTTATACATGTAGAAAGATTGTGTCAGTAATAACTAGGTTGTTCCTTTGACAAATAGCAATGAGGTTTTCTCCATTTTCAATCCTTATTCCTGTTCCATGTCTTCCCAGGATTGTTCTCATGACCTTCATTGTTCATCCCAACTTTTGCATTAAAGTCTCCCATTACTAAGATGATGTCATATTTAGGTGTTCCTGTTATGACTCTATCTAGCTGTTCTATGAATATTTCTTTTGTTTCATCTGTAGCATCATTGGTCGGTGCATATACAGTGATGATACTCATTTTGATGCTTGTTGTATGAAATCTGGCATACATTACTCTCTCAGTGACTGGTTTCCATTGATTAATCAGTGCCTTTTTTGCTTGGTTTGACAGCATCATTCCAACTCCTGCTTGGTGTAATCCATCATTTCTGTCTGAGTATAATAAGACTTTACCATTTTGAAGTGTTAGCTTTCCATTGTCTAGCCATCTGACTTCATTTAAGGCTAATATTTCTATTTTGGATCTGTCCATTTCCCTCTCCACTTCTGCAGTTTTACCTGTGGCATACATAGTTCTTACATTCCAACTGCCTATAAGTATATTTTCTTTTGGTGTACACAAGGGTGTCAGTTTGTGGATTTCTCGTGGGCTTTCATCCACCAGCTTCATGTTCCATAAACCATGTTGTGCAGCAGAGGTGTTATCATCGTGCTGATTTCTTAATGTATCTTGGGTTTCCGTAATCATCAATTTTTTACTCTGTCTGGTGATCCGCCATACGAGAAACCTACTACCTGTGGGATGGAGTTTTGTTGTCTATGTTTTCCTTTCCATAGACGATTGATAGCTGACGAGTTCAATCTTCCCGGCTTTTCTTTCTGGGTCTGCTCCCATAGCCTTTGATTTACCCAAAACTTACCACAAGGCAGTGGTACCCATAGTTGGGACAAGGTTGATGAGTGCAAGGGCGTGTCCACGCGCCAATGGGCCTACACACTGCATCTCTAGGGCCCTTGCTGCTCCGAGATCCTCTACAATAATGCCTAGGATGCTAGATCCTAGTTACTGTGTGTTGTCTCGAGGAGGCATTGTAGTCTAGAAGTCTTGAATAGTGTAGAGGCTATGTACTGGCAGAAAGACTTACACACTCGGCTTTCTTTTCACCTGCAATGCAGGCTAGCCAGAGGTGATAGAGAGCCTACGGCACTAATCACAATAGACGCATACACAATCCTGTGGTACAAACCACCAGCACACTAATTATTTCTTTATTGCATAAAAATAAAATCTCAGATTTTTTAATTGTATGTTATTTGGGACTATTTATAATTCCAGATGTAAGGGACAAAAGTTGAAAATTCCTTGCATCATAAACTTGATAAAACATATTACGATATAACAAAGTCAATCACATAGCTTTTTAAAAATCAAAAATGTTTTAATAAATTAATCTTTCTTTTGAAATAAGTCAGTTATTCTTATTGCATATTTGTAAATAAAATAGTTTGTTTTAACCTGGGAACGTCAATATATATATGTTCCTGTTTTAACTTATAATTGCCTTCCTACCTAATGCCAGAAAAATAACATATTTTCTATTTTTCCAACGCCGGCAACAATTTCACTTTATTGCTATAGTGCCGGTAAAGATTGTCCATTTCTATGGAAATAGAATATTTTCCAGCTTAAATTTAGATATTTTAATCAGATCCGGTAACATAGCAAATTCGGCAAGATAGCTGGCTGGTGCCGATAAAATAGCAATGTCTAAAATTAAATTTAATGGGGTTGACAACTAAGAAATCAAAATAAAAAGGAATTTCTCGAAGGGATTATATACATGATGATGTATATATATTTTTATAACACTTGTTAAACATCTTTTATTGTCTGTGTATTGCATATGTTATTGTTTATAATAATATTGTTTGTATGCTATATGCCCTCCTGGGGCCCTAATTTGGTAAATAAAAATATTCTATTCTATTCTATATAAAGGTTTATAGGATTTTTTTGGGGAAACAGTTAGTATCTGCTGGGAACAGTATATCTAACGTTAATATATATGTTCCTGGTATCTGTGAGTAAGTTCGGTAAACTAAAGTGTTTTCAACCAGGTACCTGTGTCCAGAAGATTCTGCAGGATCGGAAACATGATACCAATTAAAGTTAAAACATAATGTGTTTACTGCAATATTTCACATTTACTGTACCTTTTGAATATCCAGTCAGAACCTTTCAAAATAAATCGAGTCACGGCGAAGAAAAAGGGACGAGTATTTATTGCGGGTCGAAACTAAGTAGTACTACTCGCAAGAGGCATTTTTCAGGACATAGTCACACCTGAGCCGGCACCTGTTAAACCTGTAGCCTACACTATACAATGTCTGGAAAGTTGTTATTCTGGGGCTCTGGTAGTATTCCTTGTTGGAAGCCAATGCTTGTACTGGCAGAAAAAGGCATTGACTATGAATCAAAACAAATCAGTTTCAGTGAGAAAGGACACAAAGGACCAGAAGTAATGGCCCTCAACCCCCGTGGACAGGTATACACTGTTGTATATATAGAAATTTGTAAGGCAGGGAACAACCCTCTAAATGAAGGATATCCCTTAATCGAGGGGTTATTTTCCTGTTGTAGAAAAGAAAAACAAAATTTTTATTTACACATTCAATATATTGGGAATAACTTTTCGAAAAGAGGAGTATTCTTATTTTCAAACACGCATTAAGGTTCATGTGGACCCTATGGCTAAAATGGCCGTAGTTTCACCTCAAAATTTTCTCTGAGTACAGGCAAACCTGTACATCTGGAAATGTTTTAACAGGTTGGGCACAACCCACCAAATGGGGAACTGTTACTCAAATGAGTAACAATCCCTCATTTGAGTAATCAATTGGTAGTGCTAAAAAACATTTTTTTCTAAACTGAGTCTTTTTTTCGTAAAATGGCACATATTCATGAAAAATGCAGCATATTTTCTGAAAGATGATTATCCCTATCTTGATTTACTGAGAAGATACAAGCCTATGAAAAATCAGAAAATTTGACTATTTTCAAGGCTTTTAACTTTTTCAAAATCCATAATAAAAATATAGTTCTTTGGAAGAAGTTGTTCCATTTTCTATAAGGTGGTGCCATTTTAACTAAAAAGACCCATTTTTAGAAAATATTGGTTTTAGCACTAAGAAATGATTACTCAAATGAGGGGTTGTTACTCATTTGGGGAATAATTCCCCATTTGGTGGGTTGTGCCACACCTGTTTAAGGCATAGCATGCCCTAGATAAATAAAATTCAAATGCATTGTATGATTTAGAAAATTCATAACTTAATTGGATTTTGCCGTACACTTTTTTTCGGCTCTGCAGAAGATGATAAAATTAACAAACAGTTGAGTTTACCTTGATATGGTCCACTAAGGTACACAGTTTAAATAACCAATTATTGTCAGGTATCTATTGTCCATCTAATGTCCATGTCAATTAAAAATGCTCACTTTAATTTTTACCTGTGGGGAAGTTCTCAAACCTGTTTCCCAACTTAGTTTATTTTGGCACCTTCTGGAAGAATGAAAAAAAGTGCACGGCAAAATCCTGGTAAGTTTTTATTTTTCTAAAACATAAAACATACTTAAAATTCATTTATCTAGGGCATGCTATGCCTGGTTTTTTTTACTGATGCGCAGGTTTGTCTGTACTCGGAGTAAATTTTGAGGTGAAAATACAGTCATTTTAGCCATAGGGTCCACATGAACCTTAAACTTCCTTGTTTCATGCTTTCCTACAGTAGGCATACTATTTTGTATAAAGTGTTATAACTTTGATACTGTGACAATTATACTAACTAGAATATTAGTCTTAGAGACTGCTTTGATGTCCAATTGCTGTGCACATATTGCCAGACAAGGTGGGGCCCAAGTGTGAACAGCCTTTCGACATCAGAGCAAAAGTCCTAGTTTAAATGGTACATGCATCATCTAAAAACAAGTGACCAAATATGTGTATACACACTGACTTTACATGCACATACAGTGCACTTTTTATAAATAAAATAAAGTATATAGTAGCCAAAAGTGTACAAAATGGAAATGTTTTTTATGATAACAGCCATAATGAGCTGAAGTGGCATACCAGCCAATAATAAATAATGTATTTTTTTCTAGGTGCCAACATTTAAGGATGGAGAAACAGTAATCTGTGAATCAAATGCTATCTGCTTTTGGCTTGAGGTAATTATAAATTGTAAATGTTTAAAGTCATGTGCTAATTGTTCATACCTATTCTTTATGTGAAAGACCTTACAGCTGCTCTATTCATTGCAGCACATTGTTCCTTTGGAGAATAACATTCTAATGTGTTTTCATTATTTTTGACTTTATCTTTGATGCAAAGTTTACACTGTGTAACACTGAACATGCTGAATGTAAATATTTGGACTGAAGAATATAGACTCCTTTTGGAGTTTGGGAAAATATTTCTAGTCAGATGTTCCTGAGTAATACAACTTTTAACAACAACAAATGGAAGTTTTTAACGACCTTGACTGGCTATACAGCCCTTGCACGGTCGGTAAACCGTTTTAACAGTCATATTTTACACATTATTTAAAGGCCTAAGATATCCACATGCATCTTTTTCTAAATTTTCATTTTACTTAATTTTGCCTAAATAAACATTAACAACCAATTTTGTTCTTCCAACTATTTCTATATGGAAAAGGGTATATGCATGAAATTTGTTATGGCATTCTGATGTCTCATCTAATTTGTATGTTGTATAAAAAATAAAAATGTAAATATATATTGGAATGGGAATACTACATTGTATGACAAAAATTATAAATAACATAATGTGAAAAAATGACATGTAAGAAATGATGAAATCCCTTCTTATGTTACCAGAAATGAATTGAAATACCGGTATGTGTTTTTATTTGCAGTCTATGTATTCAAAGCAGGGAACAGAACTGATACCATCTGATCCAAAAGAGAAAGCTAAAGTTCTGCAAAAGGCTTTTGAAGTAGGTTTATGTTGTTAACTTGAAGTAGGTTTATGTTGTTAACTTGAAGTAGGTTTATGTTGGTAACTTAATGTAGGTTAATGTTGGTAACTTGAAGTAGGTTTATGTTGTAAACTTGAAGTAGGTTTATGTTGTTAACTTGAAGTAGATTTATGTTGTTGAAGTAGGTTTATGTTGGTAACTTGAAGTAGGTTTATGTTGTTACTTTGAAGTAGGTTTATGTTGTTAACTTAAAGTAGGTTTATGTTGTTAACTTGAAGTAGGTTTATGTTGTTAACTTGAAGTAGGTTTATGTTGATGAAGTAGGTTTATGTTGTTAACTTGAAGTAGGTTTATGTTGGTAACTTGAAGTAGGTTTATGTTGTTAACTTGAAGTAGGTTTATGTTGGTAACTTGAAGTAGGTTTATGTTGGTAACTTGAAGTAGGTTTATGTTGTTAACTGGAAGAAGGTTTATGTTATTAACTTGAAGTAGGTTGATTTTGTTAACTTGAAGTAGGTTTATGTTATTAACTTGATGTAGGTTTATGTTGTTAACTTGAGGTAGGTTTATTTTGGTAACTTGAAGTAGGTTTATGTTGTTAACTGGAAGTAGGTTTATGTTGTTAACTTAGAGTAGGTTTATGTTGTTAGCTTGAAGTAGGTTTATGTTGGTAACTTGAAGTAGGTTTATGTTGTTAACTTAAAGTAGGTTAATGTTGTTAACTTGATGTAGGTTTATGTTGTTAACTTGATGTAGGTTTATGTTGGTAACTTGAAGTAGGTTTATGTTGTTAACTTAAAGTAGGTTTATGTTGTTAACTTGAAGTAGGTTTATGTTGGTAACTTGAAGTAGGTTTATGTTGTTAACTTGATGTAGGTTTATGTTGTTAACTTGATGTAGGTTTATGTTGTTAACTTGATGTAGGTTTATGTTGTTAACTTGATGTAGGTTTATGTTGTTAACTTGATGTAGGTGTATTTTGGTAACTTGAAGTAGGTTTATGTTGTTAACTTGAAGTAGGTTTATGTTGTTAACTTGAAGTAGGTTAATGTTGTTAACTTGAAGTAGGTTTATGTTGTTACCTGAAGTAGGTTTATGCTGTTAACTTGAAGTAGGTTTACGTTTGTAACTTGAAGTAGGTTTATGTTGTTAACTTGAAGTAGGTTTATTTTTGTAACTTGAAGTAGGTTTATGTTGTTAACTTGAAGTAGGTTTATGTTGTTAACTTGAAGTAGGTTTACGTTGTTAACTTGAAGTAGGTTTATGTTGTTAACTTGAAGTAGGTTTATGTTGTTAACTTGAAGTAGGTTTATGTTGTTAACTTGAAGTAGGTTTATGTTGTTACCTGAAGTAGGTTTATGTTGTTAACTTGAAGTAGGTTTATGTTGGTTACTTGAAGTAGGTTAATGTTGTTAACTTGAAGTAGGTTTATGTTGGTAATTTGAAGTAGGTTTACCATAACTTTAAAATAGATAAATACCATGCGTTATTAATAAGGGGAAAATATTCCTATAATAACATATGTTGAGGTTACATGTATATATAATATATATATCACATTTAGATTAGTCTATATGGTACACATGTTTTACATAACTTAAAAAAAATATTGCTATTTTAGTCGGCAGAGAATATGCAAACAAAAGCAATGCAAGGAGTTTTGTATTACTATTGGAGAACAAAAGAAGAAGACAGGAAAGAGGTGAGACTAACTTTTTTTAATAAACCAATAACTTGTATTGATTGATGTAAATTGTCTGTGAAAAATCACAGAATGATATTGTAATTATGTTTATCTTTATTTGAGGCAGTTTTGTTACACTAGGGAGCAAAACTTAACA
This sequence comes from Mytilus trossulus, assembly GCF_036588685.1. Classification (NCBI taxonomy): domain Eukaryota; kingdom Metazoa; phylum Mollusca; class Bivalvia; order Mytilida; family Mytilidae; genus Mytilus; species Mytilus trossulus. Next base: position 47,318,125 of record NC_086383.1, read on the forward strand.
CTGGAAATTATCTGTCCTTCAGTTCTTACAAAATTTGTTGTCCAAGTATTTACTCATGAAACATTCAACCAAAGCTTTTAAAATTTTAATAAAGTGTTACTGACAACAAAATGAAGGTCAAGTTAAATAATGACGATTTTGACTTTTACCGTTCAGGAGTTATGGTTCTTCAAAGATTGAAAAATGGTGTTTCCAGTCGTGTCCGTGCATTTACGCATGAACTGTTCAACCAAAGCTTCCCAAATTTAATATTATATTGTTACTGATGTCAAAATGGAGGTCAAGTTCAATAATGTTGATTTTGACTTTTACCGTTCAGTAGTTATGGTTCTTGAATGATCGAAAAATGGCATTTCCATTCATTTTGTTGCATTTACACATGAACCATTCAGCCTAAGCTTTTCAAATTTTAATATGTTGTTATTGATGACAAAATGGAGGTCAAGAATAATAATGTTGATTTTGACTTTTACCATTCAGTAGTTATGGTTCTTGAATGATCGAAAAATGGCATTTCCATTCATTTTGTTGCATTTACTCATGAACCATTCAGCCTAAGCTTTTCAAATTTTAATATGTTGATACTGATGAAAAAATGGAGGTCAAATTTGATATTGACGATTTTCATTTTCACCGTTCATCAGTTATGGTTCTAGTGATATTGCCAGGACAGAAATAAATGATTATGTTAATAAATACGATTTGCTGTCGTTGTGACAGCCTCTTGTTCTTTAAATAAGGGAGATAATTTGCTAATTCTGGGTTACAACAGACAAATGAAAGTTATTAACGACCTTGCCTGGCTATACAGTCCTGGCACGGCCAACCCTTGCTTGGGCCTTATTGGGTATTTAATCATTTAATTTTTATACGACCGCAAATTTTGAAAAAAATTTTCGTCGTATATTGCTATCACGTTGGCGTCGTCGTCGTCGTAGTCGTTGTCGTCGTTGTCGTCCGAATACTTTTAGTTTTCGCACTCTAACTTTAGTAAAAGTGAATAGAAATCTATGAAATTTTAACACAAGGTTTATGACCATAAAAGGAAGGTTGGTATTGATTTTGGGAGTTTTGGTCCCAACATTTTAGGAATTAGGGGCCAAAAAGGGCCCAAATAAGCATTTTCTTGGTTTTCGCACTATAACTTTAGTTTAAGTTCATAGAAATCTATGAAATTTTGACACAAGGTTTATGACCACAAAAGAAAGCTTGGGAGTTTTGGTTTCAACAGTTTAGGAATTAGGGGCCAAAAAAGGGCCCAAATAAGCATTATTCTTGGTTTTCGCACAATAACTTTAGTATAAGTAAATAGAAATCAATGAAATTTAAACACAATGTTTATGACCACAAAAGGAAGATTGGTATTGATTTTGGTAGTTTAGGTCCCAACAGTTTAGGAATTAGGGGCCAAAAAGGGACCCAAATAAGCATTTTTCTTGGTTTTCGCACCATAACGTTAGTATAAGTAAATAGAAATCTATGAAATTTAAACACAATAAAAAAAGACCATAAAAGGAAGGTTGGTATTGATTTTGGGAGTTTTGGTCCCAACAGTTTAGGAAAAAGGGGCCCAAAGGGTCCAAAATTAAACTTTGTTTGATTTCATCAAAATTGAATAATTGGGGTTCTTTGATATGCCGAATCTAACTGTGTATGTAGATTCTTAACTTTTGGTCCCGTTTTCAAATTGGTCTACATTAAGGTCCAAAGGTCCAAAATTAAACTTAGTTTGATTTTGACAAAAAATGAATCGGTTGGGTTCTTTGATATGTTGAATCTAAAAATGTACTTAGATTCTTGATTATTGGCCCAGTTTTCAAGTTGGTCCAAATCTGGGTCCAAAATTAAACTTTAAATTTAAAATTATCTTTATTTGATTTCATCAAAAATTGAATAAATGGGGTTCTTTGATATGCCAAATCTAACTGTGTATGTAGATTCTTCATTTTTGGTCCCGTTTTCAAATTGGCCTACATTAAGGTCCAAAGGGTCCAAAATGAAACTAATTTTGATTTTAACAAAAATTAAATTCTTAGGCCTCTTTGCAATGCTGAATCTAAACATGTACTTAGATTTTTAATTATGGGCCCAGTTTTCAAGTTGGTCCAAATCAGGATCTAAAATTATTATATTAAGTATTGTGCAATAGCAAGTCTTTTCAATTGCACAGTATTGTGCAATGGCAAGAAATATCTAATTTCACAATATTGTAAATTGGCAATTTTTTTTTTAATTAGAGTTATCTTTCTTTGTCCAGAATAGTAAGCAAGAAATATCTTATTGCAAGATTTTTTTTTAATTGGAGTTATCTTTCTTTGTCCATAATCAACTTAAATCTTTGTTATATACAATATACAATGTATATTCACTTTTTACTACCAACTGATAAATTTATATAATCTTTACCATTCAGTGATAACAAGCAGTTTTTTTACACCTTAATATTTTATGATGTATTTAAATGAGTAGTTATTGTTGCAACTCCATTAGAATATTTTAATTGAGATTAGTTTTGGAATAAGGGAAAGGGGGATGTGATTAAAAAATTGGGTTTAATTTTTCTCATTTGAAATTTCATAAATTAAAAGAAAATTTCTTCAAACATTTTTTTGAGAGGATTAATATTCAACAGCATAGTGAATTGCTCTAAGAGAAAACAAAATTTTAAGTTCATAAGAACACATTCATTCTGTGTCAGAAACCTATGCTGTGTCAACTATTTAATCACAATCCAAATTTAGAGCTGAATCCAGCTTGAGTGTTGTGTCCATACTTGCCCCAAACGTTCAGGGTTCAACCTCTGCGGTCGTATAAAGCTACGCCCTGCGGAGCATCTGGTTTAAAATGATAGGTAAATATTTACTGATTCCAAAAATATATGGTTTCTAGGTATTTTTACTTGAAGTTAGTGCAATAAAAAGCAACTATAATTTCAAATATTTTCACTACCTTTTAAAAGACCAAGTACCTCAGGTAAAAGAAATCAAAGTTCCTATCACCGACCTTCTGTAAAAAAAACCAGAGGTTAATCAGTCATAATGAAATTAAAAGTCTTTTTTTATACCCCTGTCCAGATTATATGCCAGTCAAAATATTGACGGGACGAATTATGGTAAACAAATTTCCAGTGTCCATCTGTCTGTCCGTCTGTCCAGTGTAAACATGTTGCATGGTGGTAACTTGAGAACGACTCATCTAAATTCCATGAAACTTAATATAGTTGTTTCTTAGGCCGTAGTTTTTTTATTTTTAGTTTTACGAACCCTCCTACCCTAATTTTTGCCAAATAGGAAAAAAAATAAAATTAAAAATGTTGATTTTTATTTTTTTTTTCTCCTCCGACCCAGTGTTTTTCATGCAAAAAAAAAAAAAATTTTAGTTCACAACTGCATGACAGAATCTAAATTTATGCTCTTGGTGATTTAGTAAGTTGTTGCACATTGATTTTCAAATCAAACCTTGTCAAGAAAAACAAATAGTTGTTACACTAGTAGAAAATCTCCTGGTGAAATAAAAATTTTTTTTTGATATTGACGGTTGGTATTAAAAAAAAGAATCAGCAGCAGCAGTTTTTTATATTTTTTGGTTTTTTTTTCGTCCTCCTACCCATTGGTTTTGTCAAAAAATTTCGTAAAACTAAAAATATAATAACTATGGCCTTATGATGGTCAAATGATCAGTATACTTTTTGGTGAAAATAAGATTAAAACTTTTTGAGTTACAGCACTTTGTAACTAAAGCAGGAGGGTGGTTTTTTTCACATGTCGCACTGTATCTCAAAAACGATTCTTGATTATTGCTTAAAACTTTACACACTTCTTAGTTATATTAATCACGATATCTGTATACTTTTTGGTGATGATTCAAAATTTCATTTTAGAGTTATTGAGTATTTTGTAAAAAAAGGGGAGTTTTTTTTTACATGTTACACTGTATCTCAAAAACGATTTATGATTATTGCTTTAAACTTTACACACTTCTTTTTTATATTAATTTAAAGATCTGTATACTTTGAGGTGATGATTCAAAATTTTATTTTTGAGTTATTGAGTATTTTGTAAAAAGGGGGATTTCTTTTTTTATATGTCGCACTGTATCTCGCAAACAATTTGTGAGTATTGCTTAAAACTTTACACACGTCTTAATTGTATTAATTTAAAGATCTGTATACTTTTTGGTTTTGATTCAAAATTTTATTGTAGTGATATTTAGGTTTTTTGTAAAAAAAAATAACCAGGAAGGGGGTTCACATGTCCTACCGTATCTCAAAAACAATATGGTTATTGCTTAAAAATTTCTCAGAAACTATTTATGATTATTGCATAAAACTTCCACACAAGATGTCGGACGTATCATGCACTCATGGCGCAGCTGTTTATTTTTAATATGCAAAAAATTATTCAGGAAATGTAACTGCAAATTATTATAATATAAAATTCTGTTAGAAATGAATAGTAATTGAACATCTTGTTCTCTTCTAGGAAACCATTAAAGAGAATTTAGACAATTGTAGAAATGAACTAACAGTTTGGGACAAATATCTAGGAGAGGTAAGTTCATAGCTAGATTAAAGTGTATTGTTTTCATTCCAAGCTGGTCGTCATATGATGGAAATTTCAGTGTTTCCAGCTCCAAATGTTCCAATGAGATAAATTGGCCCATTCCCTTCATTGCCTTTAAAAGTTTTGTTCTCCTTCAGTCATGAGTCGTTGACTTTAAACGTTTGCATAGTTAACATATTAAAGATTTGTCATTTTTATACGACCGCAAAATTTGAAAAAAATTCCGTCGTATATTGCTATCACGTTGGCGTCGTCTTCTGCGTCGTCGTCGTCGTCGTCTGAATACTTTTAGTTTTCGCACTCTAACTTTAGTAAAAGTGAATAGAAATCTATGAAATTTTAACACAAGGTTTATGACCACAAAAGGAAGGTTGAGATTGATTTTGGGAGTTTTTATTCCAATATTTTAGGAATTAGGGGCCAAAAGGGCCCAAATAAGCATTTTCTTGGTTTTCGCACAGTAACTTTAGTTTAAGTAAATAGAAATCTATGAAATTTTGACACAAGGTTTATGACCACAAAAGGAAGGTTGGGATTGGTTTTGGGAGTTTTGGTTCTAACAGTTTAGGAATTAGGGTAAAAAAAGGGCCAAAATAAGCATTATTCTTGGTTTTGTACAATAACTTTAGTTTAAGTAAATAGACATCTATGAAATTTAAACACAAGGTTTATGACCATAATAGGAAGGTTGGTATTGATTTTGGGAGTTTTGGTCCCAACAGGTGAGGAATTTGGGGCCCAAAGGGTCCAAAATTAAACTTTGTTTGATTTCATCAAAAATTGAATAATTGGGGTTCTTTGATATGCCAAATCTAACGAATGTAGATTCTTAATTTTTGGTCCCCTTTTCAAATTGGTTTACATTAAGGTCCAAAGGGTCCAAACTTAAACTTTGTTTGATTTTGACAAAAATTGAATCCTTGGGGTTCTTTGATATGCTGAATCTAAAAATGTACTTAGATTTTTAATTATTGGCCCAGTTTTCAAGTTGGTCCAAATCGGGGTCAAAACTAAACTTTTTTTGATTTCATCAAAAATTGAATAAATGGGGTTCTTTGATATTCCAAATCTAACTGTGTATGTAGATTCTTAATTTTTGGTCCAGTTTTCAAATTGGTCTACATTAAGGTCCAAAGGGTCCAAATCATAATGTGACATAAACCTATGTTGTGTCAACTATTTAATCACAATCCACATTTTAAGCTGTATCAAACTTAAAAGTTGTGTCCATACTTGTCCCATCTGTTCAGGGTTTCCATATCTGCAGTCATATAATGCTGCGCCCTGCGAAGCAACTGGTTAATTTATCATTTGCATTTTACTATCAAAAGCCAAGACCTCTATAGGTCAAGGTTTATGAAAGTTTAACAACAAACATTACCTTATACAAGCATTTCTCTTACCGCTACTACATCTTATTACATGAACCTATGCAAGGTCACTGGTTTCCACTGTTATTTTCCTAAATGATTAGGTTCAGTAAGACCCCTTTTTGGTCCCAAAATATAGCAGTTTTACAAATTGTTAAAATGTATACTTTTAGTTATTTATTGGATAGTAGAATGGTTCTGATACATAAATATGGGCTGTTTTTGACAATACGCTGTACATTTATTGAGCACTAGCATCATTAAGTCATGCTTAATTACTGAAATCTTCACAATTCTAGCATTTTGGTTAAATTTTCGATGGTTTCCTTGTAAAACGAAAGTGGCTGCATTTGTGTTCATCCAAAATATTTAAATGTAAGTTGTATTTGATAATAATACATAACATATATAAAGGTTGAGGCCACTTTCATTTTTGACAAAAACCATCTTAAAAGTGACATTTTTCAGCATATTTGGTAGATTTTTCATATAAATTTGAGCTTGAATAGGACCATTTTTAATGACGAAATTAGTTAAAATCTTTCACATAAATTACATTATGTAATTGAATCAAATAAAATAGACACTTAAGTGTTTAAAAAGTGGTCAACATCTTTGTCAGATGAACCTAAAATATGAGGCCAAAATTGGTCCTTACTCCTTTATTTATATAATTTGGTTATTTGTATCATGATGATGAAAATTGATTTTATAGTTTTTGAAATTTTATATTTTTGAGTTCAATAATCACATTGAAATCAAGTCTTTCCACTTTTTGTCTGTCTGCTTATGAATGTATAAAAAAGAATATGTGGTATGATTGCCAATGAGACAACTATCCACAAAACTCCAAAAATGACACAAAAATTAACAACTATAGGTCACCGTACAGCCTTCAACAATGAGCAAAGCCCATACCATACAGCTATTAAAGTGTTCAAATGTATAAAAAAAAGTTTAGTTAACTAACTGATAAAGGTTTCTTTATAGTTTGAAAAGCTTTCATTAGCAATAATACAATATATTTGGTTTTATTTTCAGTGTGGACATGACTTTGTTGCTGGTAAACAATTCACCTTAGCTGATGTCTTCTTCTTTCCTTTCTTGGCTTGGGCTTGGAGAATGTCGCTGGATTTCAACAAATTTCCAAACTTAAAGAAATATTTTGAAAGTGTGAGGGAGAGACCAAGTGTAAAGGCTACATGGCCACCTCATTGGAATGAAGGAGAGGCACAACCAGAGAAAATGGCATACCTGAAGACTTTATAGACATTGGATTTACAGTAGCCTGGAACTATCAAAGTTATGGTGCATAATAAATATAAGATGACAATCAAAAGTTCATAATAAATTGATATAAAAGATATATATATATAGTAAAATAGAAACAATGTATTTAAGTGTTGGTATATTTATAATTATATTTTTTGTATGATAATTATAAAATGATTTTGCTACATCAAACTCATTTATAACATCTTGAAAAAATGCACCTTATTCATAAAAACAGTGTTTATCCTTGTCTATGTTAGATAGATTGTAATCATACTTCATATTCTTAAAATATACTTTGATTGTGTAGATTTTTTATAAGACCCCAAAAGAATTGAGATTGTATAATGCTATGATGGTGTTGTCCGTGTCCTCAGAAGACACATTGGGTTTTGATACTAGTAGAAGAATGCAAATGTTGAAATTAAAATAACAATACCCTTACATGTTAGATATGCAATATATTCAAAGTCAATGAACCATGACTGAAGCTTCAGGGCAAAACATTCTCTGTGGAAATGCTAATTTATATAAAAAGTAAAATCACAAAAATACTGAACTCGGAGGGAATCTCAAAATAGATAGTCCCTAAATCAAATGGCAAAATCAAATGATAAGACACATCAAATGAATGGACAACAACTGTCATATTCCTGACTTGGTACAGGCATTTTCAAATTTAAAAAACAAGGTAAAAATTTAAATTTAAAGTCAAAAGACTATGACTCAGGGCTGGGGCCATATATAATCTTCATAGAAATGACAGAAATAGAAAAACAGCAGTCAACATTGTGTTATAATGGTAATCACTATAAAAACAAACAAATATGTCAACAAAGAAAAAAAGGCATATTGACAAAGCACATTAGTAAAAACGAAAGACAAGAAAACATACATTTACCAAAGCATAGTAAGACCCTAGCCACGTCCAATGCATATACACTATTGTTTCAGATAAGCGTGAAGGTTTGTACCTGTTAATAAAATCTGTCCTAATTCCGGAATCTGATGTCAGTAGTTGTCGTTTGTTGATGTGGTTAATAAGTGTTTCTCACTTTTTATATAGATTAGACTGTTGTTTTCCTGTTTGATTGTTTTTACAAATGTCATTTTTTGAGGGCCCTCAATAGATTGCTGTTTGGTGCGAGCAAGAACTCCCTATTGAAAACTGTACTTCAACCTATAATGGTTTACTTTTACAAATTGTGACTTGGATGACAGAGCTGTCTCAGGCTCATTCCACATCTTCTGTTATCTAAGAGCCAAAAATAGACCTGAAATTAAAAGTAGTAATTTACAAACGCAAATAAAAGAATACTATTGCATGTTATTAAGATAATAAACAACGTCAGTACCTAGAATCTATACATTAAGACAATCGTTTGTTTGTGAAGTATTACGGAATATTTATCAACAAGGTCTTGGTACCTTCTGATGAACTTTTTAAGAAAAGGATATCATAAGACGTTCTTTGACATACCCCTGGTTCATCAACTTTCTGCTCATACACTGGTGACGTTTAACAAGGTCATAGTAACAGCTGCAAGCTCTTGAATACCGAATGCGTATGTTTATATGATATGTAGGTGAAGTTTGTTAATTGCTACTGCAGTTTGGGAAACTGATAAATTTAAAATTAAAATCATATTGTTTGTCAGAGATTCAGGAACTGAGATTACCGCTTATGTCAAATTCGAGGTATAAAAATGAGACGGAGCCGTATTTGTTGTTTTATTGATTTCTAGTACTGGAGGAAAAATTAATGGAACCTAACAGAAAGGTTTGCATTGTTAATGAAAAGAACATCATCCATATATCTGAATGTGAACTTTGACTATGATCTGGCTTCTTTGATCTTCTAGTTTTTGATTAATGTCTCAAGGAACTCCATACTCATATGCAAATAAGAGGAGGCCAGCAAGGTGTGGTGTACAGTACGTTCCAATAGGAATGCCGACAATTTTTGTTGAAAAAGTACCTCCAAATGTGTAGTCCACAAATGAAATTAAATAGATTATAAATAATTTCATGTCACATATCAAGACCGTGAACAAGTATTCCAATCTCTAGAATATTTTATGATCATTGACAAATTGTAGCTTCCGATTGCAAATTACGTTCCGTTTCTATGAGAAAAAAATAACTAAAAACTTAAAGTTTACACTCCGTGCGGGATCGATTTGTCATTTCGAATACAAAAGAAAGACGACATATGTTATAATAGCGTTTGTCTGCCGGCAGAAGTTTAGTTATCCATTAATTGGGTCAATTGTTGATATGCCTGAGCTGCAATGCTGTGTCGTTGATTTTCGTCATGGTTTTAAGCTTAAATTCACACTGAAAATCCCCAAGGTTTCCGTGGTGCAGTGGTTTTCACATCGGCTTAACACGCGGAAGGTCATGAGTTCAATCCTCAGCGGAAACATCTATTTTTGCTGTCTTTAAAAATGGCCAATTTGAAGTGGCATCAACGTTCTTACAGTTTAATTTCGGTTTTACTTGTTTCAAGATTACTATATATAATTAGTGTCAAAAGTTGTTCAGCACTGCTGGTTCAAATGGTTCAGTTGTATCAACATGGATTGGTAAAGAGGTGAAATAAATGCTTGTATGCCGAGTAGTCCGAAATTCTAAATCACTGGGGTGCTTCCATTAAAAAGTTGTGGAATATCTGAGAGAACATGAATCGGAATGGTCAGAGTATATATTTTTTTTTTAAATGACGTAGACAATAAATTTCATCAGATATAAACAATTTGTGCGTCGGCCGGGAGTCGAATTCACTGTTCACTACTAACTAAATATGCTGAAAGATCAACAGTTTTGATAGAACTAATTTCTAAGAAAGATCATGACTGAGGGAGTGGGCCAAATGATCTCCATTGAAATTAGATTTGTCAATGTTATTGCAACTACATACCAAATGTCTACCACTGTTGGTTTCCCATAAACTGACATAATCACAAACTGATTGTTGTAAAATAAGCAAAAACTCATACCTGAAGGGTTAGGAGCGGATAATCTCCATGGAAATGACATGTTCGAATGCTAATATAACTGCATACCAAATATTATTTATCTACCATAAGTGATTTCCCATAAACTGACCTTATAACCAACTGATACATTGTAGACCCCGACGCCGGTAACATCATACATATGTATAATTTAGATTGTAATCACTGATCAAATAATCATGAAATTGACGCGCGAAAAGTGCTTTTATCACACTAAGTACACATTGTAGATCCTTAAAATAAACGACACGTTAATGTATGAAATGCCAAACGAACACGTATTTGAAGAGTTCCGCGCCAACATTTCTGTATATGCTAAATAATTCAGCATATGCTTAATTGAATTTAACTTACGCGCAAGGGAACTAGCATATACTAAGATTAGTAAGCATATGCTAGAATGAATTAAAGTATATGCTTTAATAATTTAGCATATGCTAACATAATTTGGCATGTGCAAAAATGAGATAAAAATATGCTGAATAATAATTTAGCATATGCAAAAATCGATAGTTATGACCTTGATTCCAAGCTTTAACAACGACTATAAGATAATATATATGTGAGATATAAAGTTGTTAAAATGCTCTTTTGCATTAGACATGTTTAAGGTCAAGGAACAGTAAATGGGCTATGTCGCAGATTTTGCTAAAAATTTGCATACAACCTTGGCTCGTTGAACTACAACTGAAAATCGAAAAAATAATACATTTATCTCTTTTATTATCTGAAAAATTGCAGATTGATTTCTTTTAAAATGGGTGAATATTTGTATAGAAAGCACATAAAATCGGCAAAAAACCTTCTAAAATTTGTCTTAAAATCGCCAAATTTTAATTCTACTCCATAGATTTTTCTTAAAAAGCTATATATTGTTGAAACATGAATTTCTGTTTTAATGATATGAAATAATCATAGGGTCACCGACTTCGTTTTTTGTCTAATAATCAATTTGTTACCTTGTTGGTAGTGATAAACGTCAAAAATAAACGTTTTACAGCCTGCAACACCATAATGTTACGATTATTTCGACGTTTTGTTGGATTTTTTCACAAAGAACGCAACATTGAATGATGTATACCGTAAAAACGAAGTCGGTGACCCTATATATATATCTTTATTTTGCATCATTATAACGGAAATTTATGTATCAACAACATATAGTTTTTTAAGAAAAATATATGGAGTAGAATTAGAGATTTGGCGATTTTAAGACAAATTTTAGTAGGGTTTTCGCCGATTTTATGTGCTTTCTATACAAATGTTCATCCATTCAGTAAGAATTCAATCAGTAATATTTTAAATGATAAATGAAATAAATGCATTATTTTTTCGATTTTCAGTTGAAGTTTACCGAGCCAGAGTTGAATGCCAAATTTTACTGAAATCTGTGACATAGCCCATTTTCTGTAACTTGACCTTAACATAAGCCGATACCGAAACCAAAAATAGTAGTGAGGTAATTGGAAAAAAGTTATTATGTTAATTAACTCAACCCTTTTATTCCATAATATTGTTTGAAATTTGGATACACTAGATGGAGAATTGCTTCAATTCGTCAATTCTCACGAATCTATCAAAAAAGCAAAGTTAAATTCAACCATTATTGATCATTATTAAATACACTAATGCAAGAAATATACAATTTAAGATGCTGATACAATTTATTTATGACATTAATCTTGAGGCAAGATTCGTCGTCGAGGAATGGCAGTACATTGTTCTACAATAGGTACAATATCGTTTCGTAGTATGTCTATATAGAAAACCTATTTGTTATTCTATAAATATTTCATTCTCTTGTGGAATGTTCTACAAAACTTATTTGTGGACAAATTGGCATTGCTCGCGGATTATTGCATTTTGATTCAATTTTATATTATTAAATCTTTTGTAGAATGTAAAAAACAATATCTGTTTTAGGTAAAGACGTTCTTCTTTGTTTTATTATTTTATTAATTTACTTTTCTTTGTTGATAATTGTAAACCATCTTGAATGCATTTTAATGCTGATAAATAATAAAAGCACCGTAAAAAGATAAACAAAAATGATGTTAACGTTTGAAATTATTGATAATTTTACTTGGAATATTGAGTATTGATTTAAAATATAATAAGTTATATTCAATGTATGCAATAACATTACTAAAAGCAATTATTTAACTATGGTCTCTAGGGAAACACATTAAATACATATGAAATACCTGCAATATTATTGATTAATACTGACACTGTAAAATGATAAACGAATGATCAACACTGTTATTATGTGACCGATCTGAATATGATATAAAAAGATGTTGATACGTATATTCTCCGCCCAATAGAGTAGTCTAGAGTAACGGTAGTTCGGTGCAGTAAAATCCAATTCGTCGTTATTGAATTAGGTTTAATTATTTGTGTGGTATGGATAGAGAGTAATGTCAATGAGAAGTTAATGAAAAAAGTCGAATCTTCAAGTACGGACAAACGTGAGAGCAGAATAAACTCAAATAATTCCTTTGATTAATGAATTTTTGACACACAGAATTGCCACGTGACGACGGGAATAAAATAGTTTCCTATATTTACCAAAGAACTCACATACTGGTGGTTTGACTTCTGTTGAATATCGAACACTTGATTTTGGAAAGATTATAAATCATTTCACACATTATTGTTTGTATTGTCAGGTATTTGTCAATACTTTTGTTGTTATACAGACAAGAACTGTTTTGTAAGGATCTGGAGTGTTATGTAACGAGAAATATATGCCATAGAAAGGTCGATTAAATACTATGTGACCATACTATGATACCTTGTTATCAGATGACAAAAGTATGCAACGTAACAGCGAAGACAGAGGTAGGTGGTTTGTATTTCAGGTATTAATTCTAGATGTTTGTAAATATTTAAATGATAAACTTGAAATAATGTAACAATCAATGATACACTTTGTAATTTCAAAGGACATACAGTTTATCGTTATATTTTCATAACAGTCATGAAAATAAAAAAAAGTTATTGCATAAACTACTGAATAAAGCAATTTTATCACAAAATAAATTGTTACAGCAAGTCGAGAAAAACATTAAAGAACAATATCTATTTAAGATTCGATTTTTTTCATGACGTATATCTAAAAAATGGAAATTAAACAATAGCAAAATATTTTAACAAATATGCGAATTGTTCATACAAAAGTATGGACACACTTGAAGACTTAATAAATATTTAAACTTTTCAGCATAAAATAACAAAAAATACGTTAATCTCCTCGATCTAAACGATATTTTACCCCTGTTTAAACATTTACATATTGTCATTTTTTATATATGTTCTTTTCCTGTTTTTAAAACAGTATTGAAAATTGTTAATACTTAAAATGGAAAGTAAATTAAGAGTTTTGGAAATTAAGGATGTATTTATCTGACGTTTCAGTCTCGTTAATTATTAAAGTTATTTCCAAACATGTGATACAAGGAGAAAATATCAATGAATTTAAACAAATAAATAAAACTAACTTTGTGGAAGAGTTCTGTATTAACAATAAGTAGTAATTATGTAATACAATTACAGTTCATTTATATGTTTTGAAGTTAAGTGTGACGTCCATTTTCACTGTACTAGTACCCAACTTTATTCAGGGACTAGTTGAGGACCTCTTCCGGGCGCGGGTTTTTTCGCCGCATTGAAGACCCATTGTTGGACTCCGGATTTTGTTTGCTCTTTGGTCGAGTTGTTGTCACTTGGACCTTATTTCTATCTTAATTTTATTATTTGCCAAAATGTTGAGAAAATAGGCGAGGAGCACAAGACCTGATTTTTTTAGAAGCATAAACATCCCATTTCATTTTTTTCTTTTCAAATAATTTTAGATATGTATTTGTTCTATCATTCATACCAAAGAAATTGAAACAGCAGGCTTTTGGTTTTAAAAACAATCTTTAAACAAATCACAAATTGACAAAATTAACAGCATGAAAAATTTGACACGAAAAAGCAACAACATTTTATATTCTTATATTAACATCTACCTATAGTGGGTCTTTTAAGATAAATTTATTCAGATTGCTCCACTTCATCTTTTTTAAAGTATTAAAAAAAAGTTTGATTATGATAATAGCCCAAAAATGGGTAATAATTGAGGACGATCGGAAAATCGTCAGAATTGGGTACTTCAAGTGTCTGAAGCAAAAAAAGAAGTGAACCAACAATTATTTTCTTTTACAGTATTATAAACCCAAATTAAAAAAACCAGGAACAATTATAACTTATTGCGTATACAGATTTATGCTTATTTGCAGATATAAGAAGATGTAGTATGAATACCAATGAGAAAACTCTCTATTCAAGTCCCAATTTGTTATAGTAAACCATTATAGGTCAAAGAACGCTATTCAACACGGAGCCTGTGCACTCACCGAACAGCAAGTGATAGAGGGCACTCAAAATGACTAGTGTAAAAGAGGACAATCAAAGGTCTAATATATATTAAAAACGAGAACCTAGAAACAGTAATGAACCACATCAACAAACGACAACCACTGGACATTCTGACTTACGACAGGCGCAAACAAATGCAATGGCTTTTTGCATGTATAAAATGTTTAAACAAAATGCTTTGCACGTTATCCAGAAAAGGGTTATGTCTGCGACCGTTAACATGCTTATGCGAGACCATCACGTACCATCGTAACTATATATTTTTATTTTTTAAGATTAAGATAACAAAATGACCATAATATGGATTAAACTACGTGTAGTACCAAGACCTTGGGTTATTACACATTTGATATAAAAATCTGGAACTGAGTTCCACATTAGTCGATATATACCGTACTGATTATTACATTTGATTTATATATTATTTTTTTTAAGTCGAATAAATTATTTGTTATGTTTATTTAAACCGCCATTAATTCCTGCATGAAAGTGATTTAATATATTAGTATTCATTGCTATTTTTTTCCAGACGGAGAATCTAGTCAAACTAGTACGACAACGACAATTTTTATTTCTGAATGTCTATGCGAGATCCATGACAGTTCCAATAGAATACGATGCGGAATATTCTTGACTGTTCTTATTGCAGTCACATCAGTATCAGCAACATATCTTGCTCAAAGTACCTATTATGGAGAGTTCAATGCACCCTATTTTGTAACGTACTTTTCTACAGCATGGCTCATACTGATGTATCCAATTTACACATTGATTTTGTTTATTTATTCAAAAGGAGCATACTCACCAAAACATGCAATCAGGTGAGTCCCTTTAAAGTTAAAGTGAGCTGATCTGTGAAAATTTATATTTTTATTTAATTCTTGGTGCGTCCGAAATGACAAAATTTATTGTACATTTTTCTTACACTTGTCGTCAAATCCAGATGATTGAACAATCTTATTAATACACAGACCATGTGTCCATTTGCCTGAAATTCTCTTCACTTTATGTTCTGAAAATTTTAGATCAGCTAATGAAATTGCAAGAAAAGCGCTTGGGACGCAACAAATTACATATTTTTTTCATATTTCTTGTAGCTTTAAAAATACTAGTATTTGTTTTTAATATAGCTTTTTTGTCGACGCCTTTACTTTTAATAGAAACAAATTAATTATATTACAATATAACGTTAATTTCTAGTTTCATATTTAAATGTCTTTTTGCTTGAATCTTAACATAGAGTGTACGTATTTAGGAATCATGTAATTATATTCGTATAATGAACCAAATCCTCTAGAGAGGATAATCAAGATTTCAATCAAAATATTGTTAATTACAGGAGCTCCTTTTCCCGTCGACAATTACTAAATTTTCAAAGGATCGTTAAACCATTAATATTCATAGTTCCACCTTAGATGAGGAAATGATACATTTAGGTGGTTCTCCTTTTTGAAATGATTGGTTGCTTCAACCACCATTCATCCTGGTCACCTCCTTAAGTAAAGATTAAAATTTTCAGTAGAAAGAGATATAAAAACATATTTAAGTGTTACTTTAATGCTGGAAAAATATGTTATTCGTGACACTTAGATAAAATTAGAAAAAAACATGATGAGAATATGTTGCTATTGAATCTAATTTAAATAAGTACGAAATAAATTATAAATATGTTTGATCCAAAAACTTAGTTAAAATGACTAAACTTGTATACTTGTACTAGTAGTAAGTAAAAGAACCGCATACTGTTCATTATACAATATCCAGATGTATTCCAATATATATTCCACCAGACATATTTTAAAGATTATATTTTTATGTAACTTTTAAGAATTGTTACATTGACTATTGTGGTTTTAAGCCCATTAAATGTTTTACTCTCAAACAATTACATGTATTGACTTCCAAACCGTTTGCCTAAATTGGCCTCGAGGGAACCAGATAAATACGCGTTGTGAAAGTTTCACTTTATCTACACGTTAAAGTACAACTCAAGATAGACTGCTAAAGAATACCATCCAGCCAGTCAGTCAGTACCACTACTGATTGACTATTGAAATTTTCCGAGGGTATCATCAATCTGGTTTAACTGCTAATGGACTACTAAAGGTGCACTAGAGTACCATCCATCTATTCAGTACCACACCTGACGTCCTATCGATTGTCCCCATGAGTATCACTTACTCAATCAGTACAAATTCTGATAGACAGAGACCGATGGTACTATCCGTACAGTTAGCACCACCGCTGATGGACAATCGGGGATCCATTCCACCTAGCGAATATGACTGCTTATGGACTATTGAAGGCCCCAATGGCACAATTCACACAGCTTATACCCCTGGATATGTCTTATTGGCGGTTGTCGAGATTATCATCAACACAGCCAGTACAACTGCTCTTTGTCTATGGAAGTTCAAAGAGTACCATTCAACCAGCCGGGTCCGCTTTTGATTTACTATTGAAGGTTCACGATGGTACCACCCATCCATCCAGTACCACTTCTGATGGACTATTGAAGGTTTCAAAAGTACCATTCCCAGCCAGGTTTGCTTCTTATTTACTATTAGAGGTCCGATATGGTACAAACCATTCAGGCAGTGCAATTACTGATGGACTATTGAAGGTTCCCGAAAGAACCATCAATCCAACCAGCACAACTTCTAATAGACTATTGAAGGTTCCTGAAAATATCATCGACCCAACTAGCACAACCGCTGATGGACTATTGAAGGTTCAAGGAGTACCATCCACCCAGCCAGTTTCGTTTCTGATGTACTATTAAGGGTCCGATGTGGTACCACCCATTCCGGCAGTACTATTGCTAATGGGCTATTGAAGATCATCTACAAAGTTAGTACCAAACTTAATGGACTGTTGAAGAACACCATTGGTTCAATCTATCCAATTAGTACCTACACGGATTGACCATTTTGAAAGTACCATCCACGCAGTTCTGACAACTGCTAATAGAATATTGAAGGTTCCAATAGTATTATACACCCAGCCAGTACAACTCCTGATCACCTGTTAAAGAACATCGATGGTAACATCCATCCGTCCGAAAGTAAACCTTCGCCAACAAGGTGCGTCCGTTTGGCTGTGCAGATCTATATAAAAAGCCTTATGTTCGGTTTAAATAAAAATGTTGTATATTGTGGATCATTTATATTTGGGGGTATCAATTTTTGTGTATTGAGGAACACTTTTTTGTGGATATTTGATTTTGTGGTAATGCCAACCGCTTCATACAAAGCAGAATTGGAATCCAACGAATAATAATGAATCCACAGTATCTGATGCCTTGTAAAGTGAGAGTTTTACACGTAAAAGTACAACTGCTGATGAACTATTGAAGGTCCCAAGAGCATCATCCACCTAGACATTACCACGTTTCATTGACAGGTAAAGGTCCATGAGCATACAGTACCACTACTGATGAATTATTTAAGGCTTCCGTAGGTTCTGTTCGCCTAATTAGTCCCAATACTAATGGACTATCGGGGTCCCCAGAGAACATCCGACCAGTCTGTACCACTGCTAATGGACTAAAGGAGGACATCGAGTATACCATCCATAGCACCATTACTGATAGACAATTGACAGCCACCGAAAATACCACCCGTCTAGTCAGAACCACTACTGAATGAGAGTACCATTCACCCAGTCAGTACCATTCGTTTGATGTGTTTGAGCTTTCGAGTTTGCCATATGTTTAGGGACTTTCCATTATGAAAGTTTTCAAAGGGAAACAGTAGATGCAACACAATACAAATTCTTGAAAAATAGAAACTTGAACTTAAAATGCAAGTGACTTGACATGATCCTCCTTGGCCATCCCCGAGGCCATGACCTGGATTTTGTAATGCTGTCATTCTATATTCGAAGCATTCAATCACTGATTTACATATGTACCGACGTCAGACATCTACAATAGCTTCAGTGTTCTACTCATAAAAAAGAACTACTGCCATACCATCTAATTACTACGAAAGTATGATCCATTATCGGATGAACAATAATGTTAATAAACGAGATACGATACAGATGACAGTTTTCCCAATGGAAATAGGCACGCAAAGTAAGATGGAAGTATTGCGTGATACCAAATTAGTTTTTCATAAATATATCTTGTTTATAAACATAATCCTTCACGAGTTTTGTACCAGTCGTTTTAATCATGATTTACGCCTAACCTTTTCCAAATGCAGTTTCTTCTTAACTTTTAAAAATTGAGTTATGTTAAAGAGAAGCGAGATATCAGTGGGACATTTAAACTCATAAAACGAAATAAACTGACACCGCCATAGTTAAAAAAAAATGTTAAGGACCAGCAGAAAAACACAAAACAGAAAAATAAAGAGTGAGCGAAACGAAGCCCACCGAAAACTGTGAGGATCTTATGACTGAAAGGGTAAGCAGTTTCTGCTCTTCAGGTGGCACCCGTCGTGTTGATATTCCAAACCCGATAATAAGTCTTATTCGGTAGGTACATTTGGGAATATCTTTTATTAAATCTTAACATATTGTTTTGCCATTATATATTCATCAGAAGCAATCAAAACTGTAGTTTTGCTTTACGACAATTAATATGGTTAATTGTATAATACTTAAAGATATCTCCAACTTCATTAATGAAATATCTTTATATGCAATATAAAAAATAAAAAGGAAAATCCTGTCATTCCGCAAGTTTTTAAAATTTATTCATTTCAAAAACATGCGCTCGGATGTACTTTTTTAGGTAGTTTGATTTTAGATTTTTAACAGATGTCTTTCTGTGAACAATAATTATTATGTTTTTATAACATTGTTAATTTGGAACTGACAAACGCCCTACATTTTGTAAACAAATAATACTGTGAAATATAAAAGCATTTTGTTGTGTATTGATGTAGTCATGGTATGACATATGAATAGCGATATCAATATATCTCATATTTTATATCTCTAGTATTACATTTATTCCATTTTCATAGAGAATATATAAGTGATAAGACCTTTTGATCCCATGCAAGTGGCTTACAATCAGTAATTTCTCTTTAATGTTTGCAGAAGTTCTTCATTGTTTTCTATTTTCGCATGTAATGGAATAGAAGTATTAATTTCGAATCGAATAAATATTGTGGAATATTATTTCCATTGAAAGGAATATTACAGTATGTGTTCCTTACAAAATAAATGCTATAGAAGATGTGTTCAACATGTGTTATACAACATAATTAACGTCATTCTCTGTCAGGAGGAACACATTTACGTTGAAATACAACATGGCATAAGCTGTGGTCACTATATTCCCCAATAATTTGAACAATGAAGCTTGACAATGAAGAGACAACCCAAAAACTGATGAGATGATATTTTTTTAACCAATCTCAAATGCATAATATAAATTTATTGCATTTTTCGGAGAACAATTGATATCCCATTCCTGCTTTGAAACAAGATAGTCCGTTGAGATATTATTGAATTTCAAATTCATTTAACTAAACGTATTTAGGAACACATAATACCTATTCCCTTTTATCAAGATATTATAAATTATAAATGAAATGTATGTATGGTGTTTGCATAAAAATGGATCAATATCTTTATTAACGTTTTATTTTTTCATTTCTACTCTAAAATTCAAATTCCTATTACGTCTAATTGCATTCATTAAATATTAAAGACATTTGTTTGATTTGGAAAATGAAAAATCATTATTTAAAAAGTTATACGACCTATCCATAAATGTCAAACCAATATCTCTCAAATCCTTCCGAACTTTTATATGTGTATATTTATATAAACCATATTTATTCATACATAAATGAAAATAAAGGATAAGTAAATATTTATCGGTAATAATTTCAATAATCTCAACTAGCCTAAAGGGTCATCCTAAACTATTGTCCTTTATGTTGTGGCCCGGGTTTCTCGTGCGTGGTTTTCATCAACCCTTGAAGCAAGTTTAAAAATGTTTTCTGTTGGAGTCAATTTTTTATGACCGACGTTTCGATCGATAAAATATTAATGCTTGTTTCAAAAAAGTAACAACGTTTATATATTTTTTTTATATTTGCTGAGATAAAACAGCTATTTAACAGTTTTACAAGGGATACGAAATTGCAGATGACATGTTAATGTTTTTCCGGATTACCTTCTTTGACACAACCATGACGTATCACGAAAATAACAGATTTTCCAACGTTAAAGGGCCATTCAGCCTCCTTTCAAGGATTTTTTTGAAAATCTTTAATGATAAAATTACGCTGCGCATGCAAAGCACAAATACTTTTAGTTTCAATTGAATACTCATATAAAGGTGATTAATATCAAACTATCATGTGTTTTCCTCTGTTGTTATATATCACACCTTGGAAATTTATCATAATCATTATTATAACATTTTTTTAATAAGTGGAAACACCTATAATTTTTTAACCAATAAGGTATTTGAAAACTGTTGAAACGCGTCTAGTGATTTAGTACACCTACTGCATGTTTCGTCTTCAAAAAAAGTAAAATAACAAAAATACTGAACTTCTAGGAAAATCAAATACGGAAAGTCCGTAATTAAATAGCAAAATCTAATGCGTAAACACATTAAACTCATGGATAACAGCTGTCATATTCCCGACCTGGTACATGAATTTTCTTATGTAAAAAATGGTGGAATAAGCCTGGTTTTATAGCTAGCGTAACCTCTCACTATGACAGTCGCATCAATTTCAATTATATTGACAATGATGTGTGAACAAAACAAACAGTAATGATAGGTAAAAATGTCAACATTAGGGGTACTGTAGTCAACATTTTGTTATAATCTTAATCACAATAACATCAGACTCATCAGTTGAAAGGCCATATCGAATATGAAGTTGACGAACAATCAAAAACTCCAACTCAGAAAATTGTTATATATAGGAGATATTTGTTATATTCAGAACTTACGGAGGACATGGTTTGATAAGATCCCTTATTTAGACGCGAAATTACATAAATGGTTTAATTTCTTTGAATGATGTAAACTAATATAATGATATATTTTTGTATCAATTTAGGAATATGAAAGTTGTAATCCATTCGTTGTATATGTTTGAGCTTTTTATTTTTCTATTTGCATGCAGACGTTCCGTTTTTCCCCCGGAGTTCAGCATTTTGTTATTTTAATTATTTCTGGTCTTTTACAAGCTATAGTGTCAGATCTGGTGTCAATTTGATAGATAAACATGGTCACGGAAACTGCATGGCATGTTTGCATAAACTTCGATTTAAGAGTGTTCGCGGTTATAAATCTTTTTTTTTGTTACATAGGATTTTGCTATATGTTTTTATAAATGGACTTTATCATATACTTAATAGAAAAATGAAGTCACCGTTCATTTTAGCTCTCAATCTGCCTCTGAAAGAAGCATACATTTTTGGAGAAATAGAGGTTATATCGAAATAAAAAAAACCTAAATATTATTAAGTTTGTGTACAGCTTATTTGAAAACAATAATTAAAATATAGGTCACCGAAGAGTTAGAAAAAAGATGTTTCAATTTTTATGCCAAAAATTGGCATCTGGAGGCCAAACCGAATCGATTTATTTGGTTGATTTTTGTACCATATCATAAAGTTATAACTAATAGTGTAATAAATAAAATTTGTAATGAGAAAACAAATATTTATTTTTTTGCTGAAATTTTTGTACGCGCGAGCCTCCTTAAACACTGTTTCTGTCTAATAAAATTTTATTGCCAGATTTACCCGTAAAGATAATGATCTATACAAAAGCACATCTTTGTTAATTACATCTTGTATCAAAATATATCGTTGAAGATGACCGTTGCACATATTTTTGCACAGTGTTTTATTTTTCAGAGAGCATATTCAGATATTTGCAATTCATGAGTTCACATTTGGTCATTTTCTTGGTAAATCAGCCTTATTTTGTGTTTTGTGGATTGGTGCCATGTATACATACACAAAAGCATTGGACCCAAATTTTACCAACGCAGCAGATGTGTATGCCATATATTCAACACATTACAGTTTCTTCTATATATTATCATGGATTGTTTTATTTGAATTATTTGTGGCTGTCAGGGTAAGTCTTTTTACGAAGTGTGTGTATTGTAAGGAAGTATTTCGCATATTCATGGTATTTTATATGTAGAACATGTACCTTCATTTCATGCATTCTGCTGTTGTCTGCTCTATGGTCGGGTTGTAGTCTCTTTGATACATTCCCTATTTCCATTCTCAATTTTATTCATTGATCATTTTCGTATATTTTATTTTACATGATTGTATGTCTGGAATATAAATGTTTCATTTGGGTCGATAAACAATTTCCAAATGCATAGAGATCCGAAATACTACCCGATTGCGTATACCTCGCCTTAATTAAATAGGGTTAATTGACACAAAAAATAGTTTTCCCAATTTCAGTACAATAGATTTTATGTGAAAACAAATCAATATTGTATTTGTCCTGGTAAACATTATCGTTATAGTTGTGAAGTATCTCATTAGCACTTACAAACATTGTATTATAGAACCTCTGCAACAGAAACAGTCAATATATACTATTATCAAATAAAAGGCTAATTGCTCTGTTTTGTGTTGAAAATGTGGAATAAATTACATCAGTTTATATTGTGCATTTGCGTTTTAACGAAAGCAAAACAAATAGATTCGACTTCTCAATAGCTCCCATTTCATTATAAAAGATAGTCAAAACACTAACAATAGTATAACATACAATAAAACAGCAGAATATATTACTGGTTCAATGAATTTAAACGCTCGTTAATCATTTTGATGTAAATTGTTTGCTAAGTTGATACTTTTAAAATGTTTATATACATAACGATCGTTAACTTTCTCAAAAAATAGTTCCGTTGTAATATATATGAAGCCATTTATTTATCTTAAAACAATGTTCTATATATTATTATTAACGTGTTTTATTTTCTGTTAGATAATAGCCCTGATCTTTTCTATCATTGGCGTAGTACTGTTTCTGTATACTGACAGTTTTGGGTCAAGATATATGTGGGGTGTTATATTAGCTGTAACCTCGTCAGCTGTCATGTCAATATATAAGGTAAGTGATTTGCCAAACGTCAAATTGCATGCTTATTTTTACATGTTCATAGTTAAAGGATAATTTAGTCTCTTTACTATCCAAAAGAGAGGCGAAAGATACCAGAGGGACATTCAAACTCACAGACCGAATAAACGACAACACCATGGCTAAAAAAGAAAAGGGCAAACAGACAAATAGTATAACACAAGATAAAAAAGACTAAGCAACACGAACCCCACCAAAAAGTGTGGTAACTTCAAGTGCTCTGGAAAAGTAAGCAGATCCTGCTCTGTATGAATCAACCGTCGTGTTGCTCATGGAATTACAAATCCTGCTAATAGTCTAATTCAGTAGGTCAAATTCTGAAAAGAGAACGGGATTGTAATTACGACAATTGTTTGTGAGCACCAATTCTCCCACTGGATGCAGTAACATCTTGCATTTAAAAATTGAGGTATAAAAAAGTACAAAACATGTTTAAACATTTTAGTGTTTTATTATTCTTTAAACTTGAAATGTTAAGAGAACACGATGATGGGATCGATTGTTTTGAAACTGCAACATGGTCAGTGGCACACTCACATGAAGTGTCTCAACTGTGTGAACTAACAAGTGCTGTCTTTCACTAATATGTAGCGTGAACTTATACAGCGAAAACTTATAAATGTGTATGTTAAAAACGATTTTTCATTCCTTTAATACAATGCCAGTAAATGCCAGTTATGTCCATTTGGTTAAAATCTAAATCTATTTAATGAAGTGTGAAAGTGACTAGAGAGGACAAATTATTTTGTAATCAAGATATATATTGTAAAAAGTAGTTTATTTATATTGCTTACGATTTGACAAAAACGACTATATACTGTATAACGTTTTTCGTGCTTATAATCAATTTGATAATAGGCAGTGGATCTTCGTCGTAATCTTTGTATTTTATTATAGAGTTGAATCGTGAATTCCTAAGGGAAATGTGTTATGTATTGCATAAGAACATTAGCCGTGTATATCAAGCATGAAAAACTATGCTGCCAAATTTCATTAAAACAACGTCTGTACAAATGACATTATGTTTTGTACAAAAGAATGTATATCAAATAAGAGTTGTGAGACGGCTTTCGTGTACATCTGTTATGTTTTTTATACATTTAAAGTGTATTGCATTTTAACCAATTAAACCATAGGCTGTGAGAGATTGTTAACAATCAAGTAATCATCGAGCTTTTCCTGACACATACCGATATCAATCCAATTAATAGCATCAAACAATAAATTTACTTTTGTATGATCATAAATTATTGACATTGATTCCTTCAACAAACTGTTTGCCTAAATTAAATATTACGTGGTACCAAAGGCAATCAATACTATAAATTACATGTCTCGCTGTTTGTGTTATACATCATTTGAGAAATTGCTTTAAAAATGTTAATGTAATTGGGGTATCTCATGATCATCGCTGTTGTCGATGATATAGGACTGATTCACAAATACTATAGTTAATGTACTATTATGAAACAGGTCTAAGACTAAGTTGACCATAGATTATTTTGAATGTTCAGGATGTTCACGAGCAAAGGAAACATCAAAACAAAGTAATGAATACTAAAATTACTACATTTATAAAGATGATTACTTCAGGTATGATACTGCCCATCTGTGAAAATAGTAAAAATGTGTTTAAAGACATTAGAACCTATCAGTTGAAAACCCGTATTTACATTCGTTTGCATTGCATTTTTATTCAGTCAGCATTTGTATGACAATAAGCAAAACATTCACACATTTCACGTTTGCTTCTCATAATAATGTCGATTGGCATGTTGGTGACATGTGTTGTTCTTTGATGGATCTCTTTTCTTTTTCCGATGAGTTTAATTTCGAAATAGATTGTAACATTTTCCAAATCACTTATATCTGATGAATGCATATCAGGAAACAGTTACCCTTTGAACTCTCTCGGTCTTGCTCCTACTGGAGTTCATACAATTCTCTCACCTTTTGTAAGTTTCATTGATGGGTATCGTCTTCACCGAGTTACGCTTGAAAGTACGTTGCATGTTTTCCCTCGCACCAGCTCACGTTGCAATGGCAGCCATTGATTTTTTTCGACAGAAGAACATCTATATCTGACATCACTGCCTGAACATATTTAGGATCAGATGGACAAACAAGTTATGAGGCGCCCAAATAAACCAGAAATCTTCAACTTGCCCCCGTACCTCACTGGATCGACAACAGATTCAAGTAATGACTTTGATAACATTCGCATATAATCCCATTGAAAAAAACACCGATTAATGTGACATCGGCAGTTGCAGTCGCGGACACTTGCTTAATATATGATATTATAATTGTTTTGTTTTTACCTATACGGTGGATATTGCCGTTTGGACATAGACTTCAAAATATAAGTTAAATTAAACATTTGTATACTTATATGTAGCCTTGGTGGTTTTATGTTCATTTTGAATAGTGTGTTTGGGTTAACTTTATATTTTTAACAGGGTTAAAAATCCATTTTGTTTTCAATTCTTTCACCATATTCTTTTTGTATTTGGTGTGTATGTGTAGGGGAATGATCTTTGATTCTAAACATGTAATTACATTTAAGATCTTGAACCATAAAAGGTAAATGTACATTCATTTCGTATGAGGAACTATGCTATGTCAAATGTTTATACTAGTGATGTCAACGATAAACCGGTTAACCGGTTAACCGGTCGAACGACCGAATACCGAATAACAAAATCGCTAACCGGTTAACCGGACTTTTTTCAATTTTTGTAGATTTGATATAAATTTGTATTGAAATCATTAGATAGTTTTGTTTTAATTAAAAATTGTCGTCGTAGTAGCTAATTAGACAGATCAATTGTCCAGTATATTGATTGCTATTGTTAAATCTAAAAACATAAAATCAATTAGAACTTGTCTCTCAACTCGCCCGGGGGCAGCATCTTAAAAAAACATAATTAGTTTACATGTTTTTTTAACAGTAACTTTAAATCAGTAATGCGATTAAATTTTATGATTTACTTCATAAGTTTGATTTTATTTTTTGTTGACCTACATCTAAATGTGCAACCTCCGTCGTGGAAGGCTTAGTTTTACTTGAAACGAAATGCTTGCTAAAAATTGTGAAATGCAAACCAATGTGAATGTTCTCAATGAATACGTGATAGTACGAGTAACATGCTTAAAGAAACAAGGAAACAGATCGTGCGGTGACTGATAGTTGTTGATTTCTGTGTCATTTTGGTCTCTTGTGGAGAATTGTTTCATTGGCAATCATACCACATCTTCTTTTCGCCAGGAATCCTCAAAGCAAGCCGTGTAATGTCAAAGGACGATATTCAATTTTAAAAGCGTAATTTAATGATTAGGTTGTCAAATTGACACTCAAACTAAATCTTATATCTATGTGTAGGGTACTATTGATGAGGCTTCCAAACCCCAATCTAAACTATACCGGTTAACCGGTTAATCGGTCGAACGATTGTCCGAGTAACCGGTTAGGCAAAAGTGTACGATTTGACAACACTAGTTTATACAAAATTAATAGTAATTTAAGTAGTGTCATATTAAAAATATTTTATACAGGATCAAATCTGCTAAAAAGAAGAAATTGTGTACCAATATACTATTTATTTTATATTGTCCATTTAGAAATTATAAGAAATATAAATTCTAGATGTACTTCGATTTACTGAATCTAGCCGTAGATATTGGATAAAGGATTCATAATAGGGGGAAATCCAATTTCATTTTTCTTCACTTAATTCTGTGTCAGACACCTGTATTTTATCAAAATCAAAATTCAGCGCTGATTCAAGCTTGAAGTATTGTCCATTCTTGTTCCGACTGTTCAGCGGAGCATTTTATTCATTTTATTAACACAATCAACAAAATTCGGTCGAATTTCTGAATTTCTATTTCTTCAAT
The DNA here is from genome assembly GCF_036588685.1 of Mytilus trossulus. Taxonomy (NCBI): domain Eukaryota; kingdom Metazoa; phylum Mollusca; class Bivalvia; order Mytilida; family Mytilidae; genus Mytilus; species Mytilus trossulus. The sequence continues at coordinate 47,345,771 of NC_086383.1, forward strand.
TCAAGGGAATAGTTATTAAAGGTACCAGGATTCTAATACGCCAAACGCGCGTTTCGTTTATACATGACTCATCAGTGACGCTCAAAGTTGAAGACCATTGAGGACACATATTTCGTCAAAGATAAACCTCATGCAATCATTAAATCACGTAGTGTGGAAATCATAACTTTCTCAAAAGAGTAGGATCTAAATTAAGTAGTTCAAAAAGGTCAATCCCTATCCTTTTAATGGAAAAAAAACCAGTTATTGATAATAAAATGATTCTATTCCGCTTTTTTTGTATATTACTCGAACTCAAGTTTTGCTAATTTTAGTATATTTCATGCCAAATTGTGCATATAGGTAAAACAGTCTTGGTTTTTCATGACGTGTCAATATCTTTTTTTCAGGTTTTGTTTAAGAAGTTTGCTGGACAACCTGGTTTTGGGAAACTTTCCTTGTTTTTGTCTGTTTTAGGTATGTGCCATAATGAAGTCTTTTAAAACTGTTTTTGTTTTTATCTCGGTCTATTCATTCACTTCAACAATGAACAAACCCATACCGCATAGTAAGCTATATTAAGAGGCCTCAAATGAAATGTTTAACGTTACTATTATGTTTTGTTATATTGTTGCCCTAATACGCTCCGTAGTTCTGGCATCTACAATGTAAAACATTTCATTTTCCAGAAATTTAAATTCTTAAAAAGTGCGCCATAGTAAATTGATTTAATCATTTGTTAAGGATGAAATCATATTTCATTTATCTCATACTGGCGAGTTACATATACATACTGTTATGTGTTGATATTCATTGCAGGCTTGTTTTCTAGTTTATTTTTATGGCCAGTTCTGTTGGTGTTGGTTTTATCAAATACAGAAAATATATCGGGAAAGGTTGTGCCGTGGGGAAGAGTGTGCGGAACAATGATTCTTTTCCTTTGTAAGTCATGGTTATAATTATTGTTAAATGAATAGAAAAATAAATGATCATTCTGAATAAAAAAAAATCGAACCAACAACAATAAAAAACAAAACAAATTATAAACTAGGAGTCAGCATACGATATCAATGAAAATTGGCTATACAATTTGTCAACCTTTGAACTGCCAAGAAGAAAAAGTCAAGAAGAGCAGTAAGAAAACAGAAACTAAAAAATAAACAATGTTGACAAAAGCAAATTATGTGCATGTAATTGGATGTTCAACCGCTTCAATGTATACAGACAGGACGGACCAAGTCTACCAAAACTATGACCCTCCAGCAATTTAAAGTTCTATTGAACTATATACTAATTAGATTGTTCGTTATTTAGATAATGATGTTGGTTCATCTATCCTTCCACGTTTGTGTACTAGAAAAATTACATTATATACATACGAAACCGAAAATTACATATTAAGTAAAGGTTGTTTTAGTTGTTTTTCGATGTGGTTATTTTCTACAAACTTGCTATGAAAGAATGAAAAAAAAACCGACAAGCGCGACTTATATAATGTGTTTCGGCTAATGCTTTTACATTCAAATAAATTAACTATAAGAATCATTCAATTGTTTAGCATTGTTTATCAATACAAAGTTATTTTAATTCTAACTGTTGTGAAAAATGTATAACAGTTGTTATCCAATCGTTTAATGTGTTTGAGCTTTTAATTTTGCAATTTGATTATACACTTTCCGTTTTCAATTGAGTCGGTTGTTATTTTACTTTTCAATGTAACTAAACATTATACAAATTTCGATTGCATAAATATCTTCTAAAAGATATTTAACATGATACTTTATAGTCATTTGCTTTTCCTATATTCACAGTTTACCATTTGTTAATGAACTACACGAGTGGCTTGACATACAAAGTATTTTTAGGGCTTGGTGTGGCTTTAGGTATACCAATTTGTACTAGTAAGTATCTAGTAAAAACCTTTCCATCTACAGATTTGAAATGTAGCTTCATAGTTCCAAGCAAGCACCAAATTAGACACTTCGTTTATGATGTAGCGCTTTACTTAAATATCAATGACTGCTTGCATTAGACCTCAAGTAGAAAGTCACCACCAATCATAAAGAAGAACAAATTAAAAACAAACACTAGATCACAAATAAATACACTAATATTTAATAACATGAACCCTACAATAAACCGGTTGTTAACAGAGGTGCCCAAAAAGATTTGTTAACTTCCATGAGTTACTGATGGCAAGTGAAATTGCAGTTATAAGTAGACTTTTATAATCATTCATTAAATAGCAAACAACAAAGCTATTTTGAAGACAATAAAATAAACATATCATTGTCTTCTGTAACAAAGATTCGGTCAACCAAGTTATAAAAGCGTCCATAAAACTTTCGCAAATCAAATGTAATATTCTGTCATGAAAAACACACCGGATGCTACAAGAGGAAGAGAAAGGGATTTCAGTACCGCTGCATCCGAATTATCCGAAATAACCTTTAGTTTTTGTTGGATTTTGTGATATTCTATTTTGTAGTAGTGTTGTGTTATGCAGTGATCAAAGCAGGGTATTATGTTTTCTTAAAAGACACATTTTTAATTAATTGTCAATGTAAAGGCCTTAAAAAAAATCTGACTATCAAGATTCCTTAATTTTCGAAATCAAAGAAAATGGCGAAATTTATAAAAAAAAAATCAAACTTGTATATTTCATTTTAAAGTTGAAAAAAATACTTGCCATCTTATATCTTTTAACAAAACAAAGTTCTAATATATTATATTCAACGGATACATTTTGATGATATTCTATCTCGTCTGCCACTACTAACATGGGTTAATACATGTCATGCATATTTTAAGGGTTTCCTGGTCGTATAACACGCCTTGCTTTCAATCTTTTATTATCAAGTTTTAATAGTTATTACAATAAGAATTTGTTATATTCATTTAATCTAAATTAATGCTCTTTTTGTAGTTTCAGATTACGTCTTTAAAAATCTAACATTAAATGGTATGGAGATTACTGCCCTTGGTTTGACATTTACAGGATTATTGTTAGTATTATGGCCAGAGAGATGTCCATCTGGACTGTACAAGCCATTTAAATGCTGTGTTAAAAATGAAATTGAAGCTCAAAGCAGAGAACAACGATCACATTCAGTGTTACATTACAATAAGGACTGAAAGTCTTATATTTTTCTCGTCATATAGAATAGGTAGAAAAGTTACATTGAGCTAACAAACAGATACTAGCAATTATATATAAAGGCAGTTTTTCATGATAGCCGTTTAGCCAGCTGATCAAGTCTTTATTCTCCTTTTATAAAACTGTAGTATTCTTAAATTCACCTTACAATAAGGATCAACATAGTATAGTTTAAAGGGATATTAAAAATGTTGCTTCCAATCAACCACCATGACGCTGATTTTATAAACAGATCATACGGATACAGCCACTTGAAAAGTAATTTAAGAAAGGTTGCGAAAGTCTGATGATGCTGGCCTAACTTTAATTGTTAAAAAGACCGTGTGTTCACAGAAAAATACATTGGTTTTCGTAAATCTGTTAAAAAAAAGCTACAGAAAAAATGGTACATTTAAGTTGCTTTCTGAATACCAAAAACAAAAATAAAAACACTCAAATCTTCATTTTATGGCACAGGTCTGATATATCACTTTTAGCATTTCCTTAAAATATTTTTCCAATATTTCAATATGTTTTAGGGAGTTTATAGAAACTTGTGATTTTGACCTTCTATCCGAAAATCAATATGGGTCTCTTTTTTTCTATAGTGCTTTGTCCAGGTAACTTTGGTTGAAGGTTCAAAAGATAACATCGGGAGAAAACATTTGTTAAACTTTCAATAGCAGATGTGATCTTGACAGCTGCACTATCGACTATAAAACAAAATTCGTCATTCCTCAACCAATAAAGCATAATCAAAACGAATTTACTAAAAGAGGGGCGAAATATACCATAGGTTCATTCAAACTCACACATCAAAAACAAACTGACAACGTCATAGCTAGAAAAGAAAAAGACAAACAGACAAACAACAGTACATAAGCCACACCAATTATAACTTTTATACTAAGCACTTCCAACCCTGCCAAAATCGAAAGATTGACTCCTGGACAGCATGCATCATATCATATGCCAAGTTCGACTTCCTGGGCAACCCGACAAATTTTGTTACATTATAATTCAAAAATGAATTCCTGTCCCCAATGACTACAACAGGTACGCTAGAGACCAATATTATGCAAAAGTAATATGAAAAACTTTTTCTTTCGACAAAAAATCAGACACAAACAGAACAGTCAATAAGGTACCAGGATTATAATTTAGTAAAAGTGTGGTAAGGTAAATTTGGCCTATAATAGGTTTTACAAAAATAAAATAGCATACAATCAAGATTCAGTTTTACCAAACATGGTGCTCTTGTTACTCTAATTTCTAAACATTGACCAACGAATTATGAATATGAGGTCAAGGTCATATAAACCATGTCATTCTCCTCGATTAAGTGATTCAATGTCATGATTTCTAACTTATTATATACTGTTTCTAAATTTCCATTATCCGGTGTTTCAATGTTATGATTTATAACGGAGTTTGTATTCTCCGGAATTCAATGATTCATTGTCAAGAGTTATAACTGACGTTCTACTCACTCTAATTCATTGATTCATTATCATGGTTTATAATCGGTTCTATAATCTCTCTGAGTCAGTGATTCAATGTCATGATTATGACTGATTATAAACTCTCTGATTAAGTTATCAAATGTCATGATTTATAACTAGTTATATACACTCCAGGGTTCAGTGATCAAATGTCATGATTTATAACTAGTTATATACACTCCAGGGTTCAGTGATCAAATGTCATGATTTATAACTAGTTATATACACCTCAGGGTAAAGTGGTGTATTGCAATGATCTAATAAATCCTATATACTCCATGATTCACTGATTCAATTTGATTATAACTGGTTATATCCACTCCAGGGTTAGGTGATGTATGCAATGATCTAATAAATCCTACACACTCCATGGTTCAGTGATCAAATGTCATGATTTATAACTTGTTATGCATTTATAACTGGTAATGCACTCTTCATGGTTAAGTGGTGAATTGCAATGATCTAATAAATCCTATACAGTACATGATTCAATGATATAATGTCATGATTCAATGATATAATGTCATGATTCAATGATATAATGTCATGATTCAATGATATAATGTCATGATTCAATGATATAATGTCATGATTTATAACTGATTATCATATACTTAGCAATGATATGATAGCTTTTGCATATGTGTAATGAGCAGAAGTACACAAGCCATTATTTCCAACCCGGGCGTATAACCCATATCAGGGGCGTCTCATGCAAAAACCCATAACAGTGCTTCTCGAGCAAGTTACTTCCGGTGTTTCTGGTATCGATTGTTTACTTTTCCAATGTGACGTCAGATATTTTATGACGACGTCAAAATTTACAGGAACTTTTGTGGGGATAGTTTAGTACTTGCTTACAAATGCCATTGACAATTAAGAATCATTTTATAGTACAACAAACATGGAGTAATAATGATCATAAAACTCTTCCAAATTTTCAAAATGCCTCTATAGGAAAATGTTACCATACATATATATGGAGGTAGTGATGCTGTGATTGAACAATTATGGTATATTTGATTCATAATTTAACTTCTCTATAAATTTTTTGACTGTTTTAGTTATTGCATTTGTTTATTTGCCTTACATAAAACTATAAAGCGATTAATACATGGCCTTTTCCATATCAGCCTGGGTATCATCCCTCGACCCATGATATCATATCATGGGTCGAGGGATGATACCCAGGCTGATATGGAATCATATCAACACCTCAACTCCGTCCAAGGCTGATATGGGGGTCTCGGGATGATAACCAGGTTGATATGGAAAAGGTCATGTATCAATCTCTATTTATATCATTGTCGGATTGAGTGGTGTATTGCAATGATCTTATATATCCTATATACTCCATGATTCACTGTGATTATAACGGGTTATATCCACTCCAGGGTTAGGTGATGTATTGCAATGATCTAATAAATCCTATACACACCATGGTTCAGTGATTAAATGTCATGATTTATAACTGGTTACGCACTCGTTATGGTTAAGTAGTGTATTGCAATGATCTAATAAATCCTATACACTCCATGATTCAGTGATCAAATGTCATGATTTATAACTGGTTATGCACTCGTTATGGTTAAGTAGTGTATTGCAATGATCTAATAAATCCTACACACTCCATGGTTCAGTGATCAAATGTCATGATTTATAACTGGTTACGCACTCGTCATGGTTAAGTAGTGTATTGCAATGATCTAATAAATCCTATACACTCCATGATTCAGTGATCAAATGTCATGATTTATAACTGGTTATGCACTCGTCATGGTTAAGTAGTGTATTGCAATGATCTAATAAATCCTATACACTCCATGATTCAGTGATTAAATGTCATGATTTATAACTCTCAGAGATTCAACAATTCATTGCCAATGACAATCTTTTAAGCTTGGAAATTGTCTGGTTTAGTTGTCATAGGGGAAAATAGTATGCAGGCTAAGATTTTGCAGTGTTCATATGTTTTATTTTACCTCTGTGACAACTTTAATTCAACTAACAGCGTCTTCAAAAGCCATTGTTGATCAGTGTTTTCTTCAAGATAGGTTGTAAGACAGATGATTACTACTTTGCTCGTTTTTAACAGAAGCATGCGTTCGATTCTTGTTTAAAACTAGAGAGTTTATAGAAAGTTAAAAATTATGACATTGAATCGCTGAATTTCATTACGACATTAAAGGTATATTGATTTTCTTTACAAGGCACAATAAAGTGTTGCTTTGACATGCAGTTGTTGCCACTTTATTTGATATTAAAACAAAAGAGTTGTGTCTGCTTGAAATTGAGGAATTTAACATGGAGCCATGAATTAGTGGTGTACTTCCTGGTGATTTTTTTTTTGGCTCCATGTTGAAGGCCTCACTTTATCTTTGAGATAAAAAAAACAATAATTTTGTAATTTTGTGTCCTGGATTGAAAACCTATATCCTAAGTACAAATACTAATATGCTGATAAGCTAGAAGCCAATAATGAGATAACATCCATACCATTATAATTTATTCTTGCTGGAACAACTTTCTCCTTTTAATTAGGTCTTTCCACCTTTCCGTGGAAAGACCTATTGAATTTGTTCTGATTATTATTATTATTATTTTTTTTTTTTTTCTTCCGCCTAATTTTTTTTCTTGCGTAGTATTGATGTTTCAAAAGATGTCGCTTAGATATTTGGAATATGGTATCATATAGTTTATACGCTTTAAAATTTACAACTGCGTAACAAAATACTTAACATTGTAAGAGTTATCTCCCCAAACACTGTTTTTCTTGTGGCCACTACTCCTTCGCAACCGTAAAAGATTACGACAAATTTATTTTACCAAATTGCTCGTTATATCTTAAGGATTAGGATATTCATTTGGACCGAAGCTTTACGGAGACTCCATATGAGAGTTATTCCCCCTTTTCCATTGAATTAATTGATATGCATTTCTAAATGGCAAACCATAAGTGATAGAGACCTAGGGTCTTCAGATTTGAGGTCCTTGGTCCAATTTCGCCCTCACCGTTCAACAATTTTCGACACCGTCTAAATAACCATGTTAGTTGGGTCAAAGCGTCAAGGTCAAAGGTCAAGGTCATATTCTAAATTTTGATTTTGGCTTATTTTCACTTATTTCCAAAAACCGTATGACATATCGACAAATAATTTTTCATAAATTGTTAGTTGCGACATGTCCTTACTTGTATATTTTGGTTGAAAGGGTGCGCAGACAATACATGGGAGCTTTTGCCCATCTTACATTTAGAATTATGTGTAAATTGATATTACTCATTAACCAAACATATTAAAGACCTAGGGTCTTTTGATTTAAGGTCCTTGGTTTGTGACCTTAAAATTGAGGTCAAGGTCATAGGTTAAAGGACGTTCTAGATTTTGACCTTTGCTTTAAATTCATATTAATACATCCTAAAGCCATAGGAACTAACATTTTAAACTGATTTTTCATATTTCAATATCAAAATAGAACTTTACTAGTGGAAAGACCTTCAATTGTTCTCTGAACAATTGGTTTTTAATTCTATATATAGTTCTTGTACATTATGACTTAGACATGACAAATTAGTTACATTTAAAAACAAAGCACAACAAAATTCATCAAAAAGTATATACAAGTAATTTATTTTATTTGTAAACAATACATACTGTAATCTAGTCTCAATTCATAACGTGTCAAAGAGTTATGTTTTAAAACAAGTGTATAAATAGTAAAATGAAATCCATCAACATACAAAACAAAAGTAGCATCTTGATCTGAAATGAAGTAACTTTCAATTTTGAAAAGATTGCCAAAAATTCCTCCTACAAAAATGCAAAAATTGCTAAATAATTTTTGCACTTACGTATTCAAAATGGTCTCTGACAAAAACCTCTCTCAAGAGTTCATGTGATGGGAAAGAGCAAACTAGTTTGACTGACAATTGATGTTGTGTGGTCCCCAAAATGAATTACAATAGTTTGAATTATTTTTTCAATTCATGGAGCCAAGAAAACTTTTATCATAGTTTTTACCATTAGTCTAAACTTGCAATTTTACAGTTATTCCTTTGTGAAACAATAGCTATAGTAGTCTATCTGTATGACAGTTATAATTTAAATACACTTCAAAGACAAAGTAACTGATGAACAGGAGACTATTTCTATGCTGTTGCTTTCTTCGGTTGTTTAGCTTCATATTCTTTCATCCTTTCTAAAATTACTGGACGGAAATGTCTGATTAGTCCCTGAAAAAGTAAAACATTGGGTCATATAACTATACAAAACAAAATTACTCTTTCTATCCAAGTATTATATCACTCCATGAAGGTTTGACAAAGTTACTGGTGTCTAATTTATTCAATCCCAAACTTAATGTTAATGTTAACTATAAAACAAGAATGTGTCCATAGTACACAGATGCCCCACTCGCACTATCATTTTCTGTGTTCAGTGGACTGTGAAAATTGGGGTCAGAACTTTAATTTGGAATTAAATTTAGAAAAATCATGTCATAGGGAACATGTGTACTAAGTTTCAAGTTGATGTAACTTTAACTTCATCAAAAACCTTGACCAAAAACTTTAACCTGAACTTCGCACTATCATTTTCTATGTTCAGTGGACCATGTAATTGGGGTCAAAACTATAATTTGGCATTAAAATTAGAAAGATCATATCATGGGGAACATGTGTACTAAGTTTCAAATTGATTGGACTTCAACTTCATCAAAAACTACCTCGACCAAAAAAACTTTAACCTGAAGTGGGACGAATGGACGAACGAACGGAGGCACAGACCAGAAAACATAATGCCCCCCTACTATCATAGGTGGGGCATAAAAATATCAATCAAGTAAATATCAGAAAATGACAAAAATTAAATATATAATTTTTTGCCTCAGACCAAGCTTTTTAATGAAAAAAATATTCTCCCTAAGACACATAAAAAAAACTTAAATCACAGGCTGTATCTACATGTTAAATGCAGTAAAACTATTATAAAAGAAAGGATATGGGTAAATTTCCATTCACTTAAACTAAAGTTATGGTTCGGAAACCATTTTTGTCTTGAAACGCCAATGCTGAGGACAACATCATCGCATTATATGAACCCAAAAGAAATTTTGCTGTCATATAAAGATTACCAGAAGGCATTGTGCCTGGCTAGAAAACCAGTGACAATTCTAGTCAATTAAGATTGGAGTCAAGCTCAACTGCCACATGCAGGATTTGGACTCACAAACAGAGTGGTGAAGTTAACTTTTAAGCTGTTCAACTACTTAAACCACTCCGCCACAAAGCCCTCTTTTCCACTTCTGCAAATTTAATTTTGGTCAGAATAAAAAAAAACTAACTGAGCAAATTAAGGCTGTTATATCTTTAAATCTTTTGCCAAGAACCCCACAATGCTTTGGTTTTTATTTCAAATTCAAATATTCACTAAATATCAAAACCAGTATGATTAATTTGAATATTAGCAGTGAACTTCCTTTAAAAGCCAATATAATAGTAATCGAGAATGTGTCCCCAGTACACAGATGCCCCATCTGCACTATCATTTTCTATGTTCAGTGGACTGTGAAATTGGGGTGAAACCTCTGATTTGGCATAAAAATTAGAAAGATCATATCATAGGGAACATGTGTACTAAGCAGTGTTCCAGCTTGAATCTTAGGGCAGAAGGGTGCTACTTGAATGAAAGGGCACTTTAGCGCAATAACCCAAAGTGTAAGGGCACTGTTTGGCAGTGTATTAATAACCTTGAATACATGTATATATATTGCTAGGCTCAGCTGCAGAACATTACTTGTATTTTAACCTTATACAGAAATTAATGTGTTCCAAGTGTTGGTTCCATTAAGATTTTTTTATTATCAAATTATATTACCATGACACAAAGCATATCATTTTAATTGATGTTAATTTATGCAAACTGCATTTTGATCAGGAAAAAAATCCTTAGAAAAATCTTTTTTTTTTAATTTTATAATTTATATAACTTAATTATACAGGTCTATAAAAATAAACAAGTAGTTCTGAAAGATGGAGCTAAACAAAATTGAATTTGTTATGTAGTTTATCTACATTCAAATTACTTGTTTAGACATACATGTATAGTATTTGTGTTATCATGGTTATTGAAAGTTACTTAACTTGTAATCCTTTAAATTGTTACAAAAAAGTATTAAGAAGTGCACACCAAAGTGCTCCTAAGTAGGGAGTTTTATAAATATAACAGGTGATACAAGAGATGATTATATTATAATGATGCAATAATACATTGCATATATTACAGTAGGTATAAACTCCATTATGGTTAAAAAATAAAAGCATTTGTTAAGTGCTCCTATGTAAGGAGGATTATAATACAAGAAATAAAACAGGAAGTGGTGCAATATTGTTATGTTCAAATACAAATTTCTTTGGTTCTTCTTTTAATTGTATACTCGTGGTTATAAAACAAAACGTTTTTACCAATCTACTAATTTAGTCAAAACTTAGTATGCCTTTTAAATTGTTTTAAATTTTATTTAAAAATATATTTTTTTATGTGTACATATGCTATAATACGTAAACATTACAAATGGCTGACATGGTCATTTTCATTCTGTATTAAATATCTAGTATTTGTTCAATTATCTTAAATCCACTAATTAGCAGTGAGCAATCATTAGCAGAGGTGATAAAACTGCCAAAGGCATTAGGTATTTAACTTAATCCTATTGTCAGTTAATTAGTGTTACACAATCAGGTAACAATTTCACCGGAAACGCCAGAAGGCATGTAATTTGTAAAATGTATCTTTTGAAAAGGCAGAGGGGGACATTCTTTGGCTTTGGAGGGCAGAAGGGCGGGGGTAAGGGCACCAAGGGCGGGGCGCCCTTCTATTGAGGGCAGGCGGGAACACTGCTAAGTTTCAAGTTGTTTTGACTTCAACTACCTTGACCAAAAACTTCAACCCGAAGCGGGACATACAGACAAATGAACGGACCAGAATACATAATGCCCCACTTCTATGCTAGGTGGACCATAACAAATTATAAGTGTTACCCGATTTTAAAACCAAATGCCTCTGAACATTGCATGGACAATAAAGTGAATTAGACGTACCTGTACAGGCCAAGCTGCTCCATCACCTAAGGCACAGATCGTGTGTCCCTCAATCTGCTTACTTAATTCATATAACATGTCTATCTCTGCAGGTCTGGCATTTCCAGTTTCTGAAGAAAAAGACTTCATTCATTGAACTATTCACATAAAAATAAACTGTTGACACAGAGATATGCCTTGCCTGTATGTTACTTTGATAGAAAAATGCAAATATTGAAATTAAAATAGCAAAACCTTATAGTTGGATATTTTTTGCTGGAATTATTTTTCGGAAAAATGTTTAAATTAAAATGGAGGTCTAACTAAAAATTCTTTTCATATGATATTTGCACTATTGATAAATGTCTCTACTTCATCACAGTTAATAAGACATACCATAAAAAAATAATTTGAAAATTTGATCCTATCTGTTATTGCAGAATTTGCATAGGTCCTTAAAGCGGGTGTACAATAAGGGGATTTTCTTCAAATCAGGTAAACAAAATATTTTGGCAGTTATTATTTTGGCGCATTCAAAACTTTTATCAATACCTTTGCAGTTTTAAATTGGCAGAATTTATTTTGGCAATTTTTGTTCTTACCGCTAAAATAAGCAAAAATAAACGAAAAATTAGCACCCAGCCAAAAATAACCCACTATATGGTACTTTGAAATGTAATTTAAAATATTCAAAATAAATGGTCCATGACTGACAGTACAGGGCTGAATAGTTTCAGTGGAAATAAGATATTTCCAAGTGCATACCAAATATCATTGACTTATCAAAGTCAGTTCCACTTAGACTGATCTATGACAAATAATTCAGAACATAAAAATCTCCTTATAAATGCTTATACAACATACCAAATATCTTTGACTTATCTTATAACAGAAACAGTCAACCTACTTCTACCAGAAGTTAAAATTCATTTTTTTATGGCCCCACAACGAAATTCCATCAACCACAACAAACCATTATACAGAGGTATTTTTTCTAAATACCTTCAGATATTGAGCTAATTTTTGGTTTGAGAGTTAATCATAATGAGTTACAGATCAAGTTTAAGTTTCGTTCCGCTCCTCTAATTTTTGCTGAAATTAAGGGCTTTGGACTTTGATAAATTGTTGAAAATCACAGTTATACAGATTTTTTTTCTAAATGCCTTCAGATATTGGGCTGAATTTTGGTTTGTGAGTTAACCATGATGAGTTACAGATCAAGTTTAAGTTTTAGGATGGATAATATTTATAAAGGTTGATGTTAATAATTTATAGTGGGAGTTTTTTTCTATTCTCATTTGCTTCCCCCCGACAAATGAGATTGTAAAAATTGGGGCCCCCTTAGTTTGCTTCCCTGGGCAACTGAGGGTTGATGTAACAGGTGATTGTTAATAAAATATGTTTAATATTAAAAAAAAAAAAGTTTAAGTTTTGTTCCTCTCCATTAATTTTTCCCTAAATAATAAAGGGTCTACAACTTTGAAAATTGTTGAAAATCACAGTTATACAGACTTTTTTCTATAGACCTCAACATTTTGAGCTGAGTTTTGTTAACAGTTATATAGATTTTTTTCTATAGGCCTCCACATTTTGAGCTGAGTTTTGTAAACAGTTAATTAATAATAATGAACATATCAATGTGAGACAACCATCATGTTTGTGTCCACATGTGTTATTGAAATTGAAGATTTTTCAACTTTTTGGGACGAGGCCATTCGTGTCGCTTTGACACATCTAGTTTTAAAATCTTACCAAATCTATTCATGATCTTTGCCATCCATCCACATCCTTCTCGACATGGTGTACACTAAAATTTAAAATAAAGCATTTTTTTAGAAATAAAGCTTGAACTTCACTTTGTACAGATTCTTCAAAGTTCATAGCCTAAAACTACCTAAATACTTTTGACTAAAGGAAATAAATTTACAAAATTTTAAACAGGTTCAGCTGTAAAATAAAATTATAGCTAGATAATATCTATAAGCATATATCAAAATCACATGACTATTATTTGTGGTATTTACAAATTAATCCACTTTCAAAGTGAATAATATTACCAAGTTTAAGCATTTTGGCAAATTATATGTTTATATCCCAAGTCTTTTTGTGCACTATTACTCAAAAATAAAATAGGATTCAGGTTCTCGTTAAGGCCAAAGATGAAAAAAACATGAACCAATATGTTCATTAAAGATTAAATGCAACAGTAGAGTTCTACAGGCCCTTCACGTCAGATTTTGATTAATACTGTTCATATCATTAGGATCCTCACACAATCAATGACCAAGAAATGGGAAATGAGAAGAAAATAGGAATGCAAAATTGAGCCTCAATGCTGCTTTTACAGACTTTCCATTTTGAGTTTACCTTTGATATGTTGTAGTATTTTGTTTTAGTATTTTAGATCCAAGATATATTGGCTTTCTCTTTGCTGTAAAGATTCTTGATATTTTCTATGTGAAGACTATTAACAACTTGAAGATAATTGTCAACTTAAATTTCACTAACATTTAATTGAGGGAAGTTATCTGCTGTATGTTTGAAAACCTATTACCTGTCCACAGCTTTCATGTTTATAAAATTCTATAAGACGAGATATACATCTAATCATATCAGCTTGGTTGTTCATGACTATAACTGCTGCTGTTCCTAAACCAGTCTGAGCCTGGACTAACCCATCAAAATCCATTGGCACATCTTCACACACACTAAAAGAACAATGATTAAATTAAAATGGAGGTCTAATTAAAAATTCTTTTCATATCATATTTGGACTTGAGACAAAGTCCTCTACATCACCTTTAATTAAACAGTCTTTTACACTGATTTCAGATAATAATACAAACTTAATTAATAGTGGTTATAGCAGAGTTTGCATCAGTCCTTAAAGTGGTTAGAAAAAAACCAATGACACACAAATTTAAAGACATTATTTCTTTTAAAAAAATATAGTTTTCAAGCACTCTTTTCCTCATATGTCATTCTCAGTTTATCTGGATATCAAATTATTTGTAGATAAATTTTTAGTTGGTTATTAATTATTTGTGGCTCATTAAATATTACTAAGTGGAATACAAAAAGTTTGTTTTGTTGTGCATTTGAGATTTCTAGCAGTACAGCAAATAATTGTTTGTAACTGAAATAAAAATCATGATATTAATCAAGACTAGACCACAGATGATAAATTGACTAACTGTATCTTTTTACTTACTCCACCATTTTACATTTTTTGTCAGAACCAATATTTACCTTTTTGGAATGACCGGTGTAGATGATCCCCCAGGTATAACTCCTTGTAGGTTGTCCCAGCCTCCTATCACACCTCCTGCATGTCGCTCTATCAATTCTCTCAGAGGGATAGACATCTCTTCTTCTACTGTACAGGGATTATTTACATTACCAGAAATATTGAACAGCTGCAAGCAACAAATAAAAAGAGTTCAAAACTGAATTTCAACCGTTTCCAAAAACGTCTTCATGTTCATCATCTGTTTGTATGTAAAGCAAAATATGTCTCTTTTTGGAAAAATTATGTTTACTGGTTTTATTTTCTCTAATCTTTTGATATCTTGTACTAATTAGCTCTAAGAAATAAGTTCAAACTATCTTAATCCTTATAAGCAAAATTGGGATTCCATTATTGTTATTTTGTTCAACAAAATTAAACAATTGTATAAATGCAACTTTTTTTTTAAATCTTGGGAGAATAATCCCATTGGTGAATATGTATGTAATCTGTACATGAAAGTAATAGACTTAAGTATCAAAAAATTTCAAGACACAAAGTAAACCTACATTGCATAGTATGTAGCTATATATAAAGAAAAGAGAAATGAAAAAGCAGAAATCCAAAATTAACATAACTAATCAACAGTAAATCAAAATTACAATTTTGAAAACAATCAGGGGATAAACTCTGGAACTGTTACAAATGTGAATACATCTTTACAAGATAGTTATGTTCCAGATCTAATATATAGATAAAAGATAAGGTAATACTAAAAGGGATCCTATGTCATCAAACACAAGCCAAATTTACTATTCAAGAGCCTATTGTACAGAAAATAAGTCCACTGTATTTATCTGAAAGTACCAGTATACAATGATTCCCATGAATCTGTATATTAAACCTTTAAATGACCTTCAGACTTAAAAATTTGTCATCAATTGGCTGCAGCATTTTCAGAAAAAATACCTTTGTCCCACGATTTCTTTCTCTTCCAAAACTGGCAAACCAACTGGCTCCTCTCCTACAAATGATCTACAATTACAAAAAAAAGTAATCAAAATCAGGTGTTAAACATACATGTTGTTATACTTAACACTAATTTACTGGATATTTAAGTCTAAGATACTTGATTTTTGTTATTATGTGCCTTTCCCAAGTCAGGAATCTGGTGTTCAGTGGTTGTTGTTTGGGATATTTGTTTTTTCTTAATTTGTTTTGTTATAAATTAGCCTGTTAATTATCTCAGTTGAATAGATTCATGTTTATCATTTCAGAGCCTTTTATAGCCAAACATTATGGTAATTTTTTTTTAATTGTAGAATGCTGTACATGTATAGCTGCCTATAATTGTCGGTGAAATAAAACTTGATGGAAACACTTAATGACTTATAGGCTATTGTAATTGTTCCGTTAAGAACATGTCCTCAATAGAAATATTCTATATAAGTATGTCTCCTGACAATTTGATTACTGTTATGTGTGGAAACATTATTTCTCACTGAGATACTGTCTTGCTTCGAATTCTATAATAAGACTTGTGTAACTTACTGGAGCTACGGCAACTGTTTCTACATTTGCCACTGTTGTAGGGCAACCAAATACGCCAACATCAGCTGGGAATGGGGGTTTAAGCCGGGGTTTTCCTGCTTTTCCTTCCAGAGATTCAATTAACGACTGAAAAATAAAACTATTTGTAAAACTGCAGAAGAATTAAAATACAAGAAACTGATTTAACAAACAGTAAATTGAACAGTTACAAAAATGTACTTGCATTACTTCCTCTTTCCATAAATTTGTGTTTCTATCATTTTATTTTCAAGCTGTAAAAATGATAAGTCAGTATCAAAATAGAAAGAGGCAAGTCATTATGGCATTCTTTATTTTTGAGCTTACAGTCTCTCCAAAGCCAGTTTTTGTGAACTACAAAATGTAGCTCATATATAATGGGCCAGTTTGTACTACAGGCATCATTTTCTGCAGTCTTAGATTTGTTAAGGTTCACTAGTATTAGGTTTTTTTTCTCTTTTAATACACTTCAGCAGGGTTTCCCCTGGGTCAATTATTTTTTTCG
Organism: Mytilus trossulus; assembly: GCF_036588685.1. Classification (NCBI taxonomy): domain Eukaryota; kingdom Metazoa; phylum Mollusca; class Bivalvia; order Mytilida; family Mytilidae; genus Mytilus; species Mytilus trossulus. Next base: position 47,362,763 of record NC_086383.1, read on the forward strand.
CCACCTCTTTCGCCAAAACAATATATTTTTCGCCACTTTATTATTTTTTTCGCCAAATAACATAACTATATTTTTCGTTTAAAATTACGTTTTTTTCTACCCCCTCCACCTTTCCCTTAAATAAGATGATTTTGCCCATTGTGTCTATGATTATGCGCACAAACTTATTTTAGAGTTTACATGTTAATGAATAAACACTAAAAATTTACTTTAAAACAACAGATTTTTTTAATTAAAAAGGAAAAACTATTCATTGTATTTTAAACAACTGTTCTAATTGATTGGGCCACTATACTTTTAATAATTAAGAAGATATACGTCCTGAAATATAACAAAATTAATGGACATGTTTTGATTATATAATACCAGTATAGTTCGTAGGGAAAGTTTCTTTAAAAGAAAAATACTGATGTTCCCTTTTGTACTAAGATGTTTTTTTTACAATCAAACAAAAGCTTTTATCACATGAAATTGATCCCTCGTTTCATGTGTAGTCATTACATTGAAGGGTTACTCTCATTCGAGCCAACCTTTTGGATATATTTCTTCATAACGACAGTTTTCTTTTCTTGACCATCGTAAATAAAAAAAGTTGAGACGAAAAACTAGGCTTGAAAAACGTGTGTCACTCAAACGACTTTAAAAACGTCTTCCTTATCAGTTACCGATATTTAAGTCAAAGGATAATTAAAGTATTAAATCTGAGATTTTCCTTGCTTTTGGACATTTTTCGTCACAACAACAGCTTTCTTTTCTAAACTATCTTTAAAAGCGGAGGAGACGTCAAAAGTTTGCTTCAAACACGTGCTCCGCAAAGTGGTAAATAAATTCTGTATGTGACATTTAGCAGAAGCCATTTAATTAACCATATCATTTTGTCAAACAATTCAATCAACACCTTTATTAATATAGTCCTTTGTTGTCGATAGCTTTAAAATGCAATCAGCTGATTAATGATTTTCTGTCCAAAACTTAATGAGGTCAAGGTGAATTCCGAGTATTGTCTGATCGGGTAAAGTAAATAAACAAGATGGAGGAAAATAAATCGTTCTATATATTTCTTTCGCCAAATTCTTTCGCAAATGACGAATTTTTATCGCCAAAATTATTATTTTTTCGCAAATTGCGAAAATGGCGACCGCCAGCGGAAACCCTGCTTCAGTATTTACTACCTGATTTCTTCATTAACATTGTACTAGAACTTACTGTTTCTTCTCCACATATATATGCTCCTGCTCCACGGTGAACAAACACATCAAAATCATAGCCAGACCCACATGCATTTTTACCAATAAGTCCATTAGCATAGGCCTCTTTAATGGCAACTTGGAGATTAGAAGCTTCATTATAAAACTCTCCTCTAATGTAAATGTAGGCTGCCACAGCCCCCATAGATCGTCCTGCGACAAGGCACCCTTCCACCAATTTATGTGGGTCATGTCGCATGATTTCTCTGTCTTTACAAGTACCTGGTTCCCCTTCATCTGCATTCACTACAAGGTATTTAGGTCTACCATCACTGGGTTTATTCATGAAACCCCACTTCATTCCAGTAGGGAAGCCAGCACCTCCTCTTCCTCTTAAACCAGAATCTTTCATCTCTGAGAGTATCCAATCATGGCCTTTCAGCAGAATTTCTTTGGTCTTATACCAGTCACCCTAAAATAGGAGACCAATTCATCTTTAACAGAAGTACGAGGTTTTTGAAAACACATATGCATGGTCTAAATAGATAAATGGTGAGGTGTGTGCTCACTGGTTGGTCTGTACACCATATATATTGTAGGTCTATCTGGACATATTTGTTTGTTGTTGATTGGTCCTGAATTTTTTTTAGGAGGTTGTTGTTTGAGTGTGCTCTGCAAATTTTTTTTTATAATTCCTTTCATCCTTCATCATGTTCATATGTCTTGATAACTAGGGATGTATATATAGATTTTTAATAGTTATTTTAAAATTTATACATTGGAACTTTTTACTAACCCATATTATGTTTTGTTTGAATCCAGATATCTCATGTTCAAGACACCACTTATAATTTCATCAAACATTTTAATTGATCATTTTGATGTGAATTTTAATGTGAAATAGGCCAATAATGATTTTAACTATTAGATCAATCAAAGGCAACCAATGCTGTGAGGATTAGCTATATAGACTAATCATTTAACCAAAATTCTTTATCTAAATCTTGAATCGACAATTCTAAAATTGGTGTCTGAAATTAACTGGTTAGTTATTTACCTCAGACTCTCTCTGTCTCTAGGACCAAAAAATATACCTATTTAAAACCTTTTGAAATAAATAAAGGTGTAACCAATAATCAAAATGTCTATATCAGGATACAATCACTCTATGAAATACTACTCTTGTTTATAACAGTAGTATGTACTCACCCTTGACATAGCACCCTTGAGTTTCCAGTCATGGCGTCCATATAAATTTGTGAAAATTCTATCTTCATCTTTCAAGGGACCAAATTTTGTCTGAAAAAATAGACGAGTCACTGTATACAATACATGTAGGCAAAGCATGCAGAACACCAAATAATAATCTTGTAAGACACATTCATAATGAACATGTATTTTAATGCCACGTTACAATCATGAATGTATACATATTTTAGATACTGGATTCTTAAGTATTCAACAAATTTTCTTGAATTAAAATAAGCAAGCGATATGGGCTTTGCTCATTGTTGATGGTTGTACAGTGACCTACAGTTTACTTCTGTATTATTTTGGTCTTTTGTTGAGAGTTGTCTCATTGGCAATCATATCACATCTTCTTTTTTTATAAAGATATTGATCAATTTTACAGCCTTCTGTTTCTGTCCATCTTTTCTTGTTTACAAATGCAAGATAAACATGATAAAGGCAAAATGTAAGTGCAAAAACTCTTTATAAGAAGTGAAGTGATGATTTCATTCATACACATTTTGTAATCTTTCTTATAGATTTTGTATAAAAATATTGTATCACATTTTTTATATTTACCGTTTAATTGCTGTGTAATGAAGTTTTCAAATTCAAAGGGAAACAAATTCAAAAAAAATTTAAAAACCAGGAAATTTTTCATACAAATATCTAAGGAGTCAACTTATTGTTTCTGTTACATTGTATAGTGTCTTTATAGTGGAAATTGTACTGCTTGCCTTTTTTGCCATTTCAGTTTGAGACATTTAAAACAAAAAAAAATCCACAAAACAATTTTTATAAGAGTACACAGGCTGAAATGTCACCTACATGTTACAATTAATCCTTAAACCAAAACTTAATATTTTCTAAAGATTCACAACACTGAGGTAAAGGTCAGACAAAATCTGGTCAGATATAACAATTAATCCTTATATCAAATACAGTTGACGGACTATTTAAAGCATTCAAGAAACAGTATAAACATGATAAACAAATATACATTGCCATTGGACAATGAAATGAGGTCAAGGTCTGATGAACCCTTCCCAGACAGACATGTACAAAAGATGTAGGTTTACACTGTATATTCATTTCATACATCAAATATAGTTGATTCATTACTTAAAGTATTTAAAAAACAGATCAAAACACAAGAAAATATACATGTAAAGCATCAATTGGCTAATTAAATTGAACCATAAAAATGATGCCTATCTGACAGACATGTACACCTTTAATAAATAATTTCATACCACAAATAGTTGACCCACTGCTCACAGTATTTGAGAAATATAACACTTAAACCTTGATAACTGATCTATGAAATAAAGTTGATGTCAGGTGAACCAAATAGAGTTTTCCTTTTACTCATATTCAGTATTTATTTTATAGGAAGGGGGAGGGATTGGAATCTATTCCAAACATGAGCTACTATTATGCATTCTGATTACCTTAACCCTTTCACCAACGAGTCCCGGTTTACCGGGATTCACGCTTCAGACAGCTGACGATGAGTCCCGTTTTACCGGGATCGGAATACCTCTTTTATATTTCCCACTCAAACAGTGCAAACATGAGTTATCTTTCTTTGATGAATAATCCGGATGAAAGTGTAAACATGGCCTTTCTGTTTGTTGAAAACCGTGTCAAAATCAGAGGAAATTTACGGAATTTACGAGAATTTGAAATGAGGGAACATTTTTTTTGAAAGAATATGGAAGAATTGAAGCCAAACTAGTATACTTTTTTGACATAAAATGTCGTTTTATGTACAAAACACTTGGAATGGACATCGATCATTGTGAGGAATTTGTACAGCCTCATAAAAATTTTCAAAATTTAACTGCTTTGGGTTAAAAAAATTATGATTTGGGGTGAAATAGCCGAATTTTGATAATTTCAACTAGATAATGCCGAAAATTCAAAAATTTGAATATTTTATGAAGAAAAAATTGTCAAAACATGAACAAAACTGTGAACATGTTGTAAGTGAATGAAATAAATACACAAATAATTATAAACAAGTTTATATTGACATTTATTATGAAGATCTCCCACTTGAGTAATAGTAGCCAGGGAAGCCATCGTCTCAGAGTAGTTTCTGTCAGGGCAGCAATCGGTGGAAGGGTTAACAATCTTTTAGATTGTTGTTAAAAAAAATATGTGATTGATAAGTGTACATGTACATTCATATGACCTAGACAAACACCGTATTTATATACTTACATGTAGCATTAAATGCTAATACATGACTTAAACATTTATACATTGTATGTGCATGTACATGTACTATTAATGATACATGTAAAACTAACCTTTTCTGCTGGTTTTGTACTATTTTCTCTTATGCAGATGCTAATCTGAGGTAAAACTGTTGAAAATAAAATTCCCATTAGTTCACACTTATACATTCTAACCAACAGATATGAACTATAAAACATATAATAATAAACATGATAAATGACCTAAGTGATATTCGTTTATGTGTATAAATAAAATGGAGGTGTGGGGTTCTTTTTCCTAGTACTGGACAGACTCCAGTGCTAGAGTGTGGAATATCCCAGATTAACATCCATGAGACCTAAAAAATAAACAACTATTAACAAAAATCTAGAACTAACATGACTAATTTTTGCAGAGATTTTTTAATTTTACTGTTTTCTTTCATCTAATAGCTTGGTTTTTATGCAGAGCATTGATGGGGCACGAAAGTGTTCCTTCAATATATTAATTAATTTGCCAACAAATGAGCAAGACTTTGAACATATTTGGACAGGGTGTATGACCAAAATGGCCTATAGTTTAATGGTTTCATGGCCGAAATGTCTCAAATGCATAATGATCTAGGCAACTTGAAGTCATTTTCCAATGGCAATTGCTCATAATTAATAAGGTATTTTCTGAATTTTTTCCACTTCGGAAACCTTATACATTTGTAAAATAGAAGCCTATCATAATAAAATAATTGACGTCCTTTAGCTTGCAAGTTACATATTGAAGTTATACAAAAAGTTGAAAAACACTAAAATTCATATCCGTGGGACGTTAGCCATTTATAGGGCTTGTAAAATTAAGGGTGGCTGCAGGTAGATGAAACTTACATATTTAAACAATAAATGAAGAGATATTAAAATGAAAAATGAACAACTTGATACCCGATTTATACAATTCAAAGGCAGTTAGTCGGTACCAGAAGTGACGAAGCAGCGCATCTATTTTGGAATGGCAAATATCCACAGCAGTTGGACAACAGAGTAATCTCGGACTAATCAGCAAAAGACATCATACATGTACATGTATATATATTCTCAAAGACAGAAATAGATGTCCGAGTGTTTGTGCTTTATATGTGGTGTCATTTTTTTCCTTGACAATTTGTAAGGTTCATTTTCTCTTAATTTACCTGTCTGCCACTTTAAATTCTGAGAAATTCGACAGAGACTGGACATTGTTGTTCTCTGACTGCCCTTGATTTGTACCTGACGACGTCAACTAGAAATATTTTCTCCTTCAGAAAATCACCCTTGTTTAAATCGTTTTGGTGATTGGTCAAAGACAAATTTGAGTTACTTCCCTTTGATTATGAAAGATTTTATACAACACAAAGTTTAGCTTCCTAAAAAGCTTGACTGAATGTATTGGTCGTTTCTGAATCGTAGTTAGACTAATGAGGGGGGATAGGACCTTTATCGGGACTCCGGGATCGGGTGTTTTTAAGCTCGGGATTTCGGGATTGACCCTTTCGGGATTTGGGATTTCTTTTTTCGAATTTCGAGACCTCGGGATTTCGTATTTTTCCAGCCCGGGATTTCGGGATTTCGTGTTTTTAAGCTCGGGATTTCGGGATCAGGACCCCTCCTATCCCCCCTCACTAATGCTAATGCGCATCTTTTAAAAAAATAAGGTTACAAAACTATGAAATTTCAACTTATTCGAAATATCTTGAATACGGTGAATTTCGTACTTTATTTGGCCTTAATATTTTATAACATTTTTGATTCGAGCGTCACTGATGAGTCTTATCATAGATATCCAGGTGTAATGATAAGTCCTTATACTAAGGCTATTTTTTTCTGTAGATTTGGTTTTCATTTTTAATTACCATGCATTGTCAAGCTTGGTAACTCAAAATTATTTGTCAGTAACTAAATGTACGATGCTGTCCCATACTGAACCTTCTGACCTTGTTTGTTTACATTTAAATTTCAATGGCGTCAAAATCACGTGATGTCAATTCGTTCTACCCAATCAAATTGCTCTACTGTCAATTAGGGGATTTTTCAGTCTACGGCAATTACGTTATTTCTTTGTGGGATATTGCTTCAAAATAGTTTGCAATAATTTTGGGTTTTATTCAACAGGAACACTCTTTTTTTGCCATCCCCTTTGACATCAATGGAATTCTGTATGAATTCTTACCTACATTCCTGATGGTCAGAATATCGATCTTTTTATAATGAATAAAAAGAAAATTAAATGTAAATTGTTTTTTATTAACCTAATCGATATTCCTGTACAAAATTATGGCATGGGCATCGTTTTTTCAATTAGTTTTCCTTTCATTTTGGTTGGGGTTTTTTTCGCGGGAAAATCGCGAAAGACGTAAGGAGCATTTCATTTTAAATTCCTAAAAATACAATTTGCTTGACCTGTATTGCCTGCCACAAGATTGATGACGCTGAATGGAATGTACACAAAGCAATGGAGGCCGGAAATGGGATTTTGTGAAGTTCTAGAATGTTTTTAGACATTCGGAAGTCGGGATTGAAACGGGCATTAGAAAATTGGCATTTTTTTTTAGCAATAATTGAGAACAACAATGAAAACTTACCTTCAGAAACGTTTTTCTATTCAAAAGTGCAGAAAAAACATATTCTGCACTGTTTTTCTACGCCGGAAGTAGCATAGTGACGTCAATACAGAGTTTCCCCGTGTGTTAAGTTTAAACACAAATACCTAACGAACTGACAAGATGAACGATTTTAGACTACGGTAGGATACCAGGAATAAATTTAGTATATACACCAGACGCGCGTTTCGTCTACAAAAGACTCATCAGTGACGCTCGAATCCAAAAAAGTTCAAAAGGCCAAATAAAGTACGAAGTTGAAGAGCATTGAGAACAAAAATTCCCAAAAGTTTTACCAAATACAGCTGAGGTGATCTATGCCTGAGGTAGAAAAGCCTTAGTATTTAAAAAAAAATCAAAAATTTGAAAACAGTAAAATTTTAGTTAGTCAAGTTAGTCAATAATTGGTTGGTTAGGTGTTCTACTGTTTATCGTCGGAGAACAATGAGTCATTGTTCTCCGACGATAAACAGTAGAACACCTAACCAACCAATTATTGACAATCATGATGATTAAACGAAGTTTAATGTTCAGTGGCAAATATTACTAACATATCAGGACAAGAATTTTTTTTTGAGATGTGAAAAGGAACCCTGATTAATACTACAGCTGAACAACAGGCTGTCGGGTTTTAAACTTGATACTTGATAGTTCTCAAACACGACATTCGCCCACAGGAAGAAGTGCCGCTATATTCAGACCATAATCTATCTCTGAGCCGACTAGTTACAACTCTTATTTATTACTTATTGCTTAGCGGAGCATGATATCATTATGTACGGCCACACTTTTTGGCCGGAAGTCCTCCGTTAACAATGGAAAAATGACTGATGACATATCACGGATTTTCTTTTATCACAATCCTTGTCCGGCTGGAAATGTTAAGTTGTACTGCTGAATAGACAGATGATCAGATGTATACATGGTAATGGACTCGCATGAATCAGGAAAATCGATCTCGGATGGAAAACTGTTGTACTTAGATTTCGTTCCTTAAATGAGCTTGTTTATTTATTTATAATTACTTACAAGTATTATCGTTCATATAAATATACAGTTGATTTCTGTTGCTTAATGGATCTTGTATAATTGATTTCATTTATGTTCAATTTAATTGTTGACTTTCATAAATCTTTTAATTCAAAGTGATCTTCAACTAATTTTATTGTTTATCAGATAGTTTCCTCAAGGATTTGTATAGTTAGACTAACTATACAAATCCTTGGTTTCCTCAAATAACCAGGTAAAATCTAAATAGGTAATTAAAGAATAAACCAGAAACAGATTTTTACCCTTATGGCCATCATTTTTACTATGTTTATATTTAGAAATGAAAATAATTAAAATAATTTGTTTTTGTTCTAATTGAGATTGTGACACAGTGATGACTGCTGTACTCCTATTTTGACAATTTTACCTTTTTATGTCTGTTTTTTTTTCACGCATCTTTGTTAATATAATGGAATTAAAGCGACTGTCATACAATTGTGAGGTTTAGCGCTTTTTAAATCAGGTCCAATCCACTATTTTCTACACTTGAAATGCCTGTACCAATGCAGGAATATGACAGTTGTTGTCCATTCGTTTGATATGTTTTATCATTTGATTTTGCCATTTGATTAGGGACTTTCCGTTTTAAATTTTCCACGGAGTTCAGTATTTTTGTGATATTACTTTTTGGGTATAATGAGCTGCTGTTTTGAGTGATCTACATATGAAATGAAATATCGTTTATACGGTCAACGAAATCCACTTTCTTAAAATTTCCGTCCAAAATCGCGGATAAAAGAAGGAAATCTGGAAAGTTTCAAATTCAAAGATCATGTGTACGGGAATGGTTCTGCGTTTTCCACTACACATTATATTCCGTTTCTTAACAACGATACAACGACTGGAAACCGCTAAAGAAGATGCGAAAATGAATGCTTCTATATATAGAGGGCTATCATAAGTCTAAACTTAATTTGAGACTTTTCTTACTATACATCTTGGGCTTCTTAAAACATTGATGCAACATTTACTTCTGGAAACCGAGCAATTACTAAGCGAAACCGTCGGACACTCATGTCCATAATGTCATTGGTATTCTACGGACGACAAAGAATTGCCTTGTGTGGCGACAAAGTTGATGATACTGATAAGGTAGGCAGTATCAACTAAAAAAAATCAAAGAATTTCTTAATTTCAGAATTGGCGCTGGTGATTCAATTCTAGAGAAACATCTTAACTCATGTAAGAAAAATTTGTAAGGGTTCCACCGAACCCAGTGTCTCGCCTACTTTTGCTGTTAATCACACATTCAACAAAAATGATGAAAAAAAATCAATAAAATTATTCCTCTTAGTTGATACTATCTTTTGATTGTCAGAAGCATCTGTCTAAGTTTGTTAAAAATCCAGGCTAGTTTAAGAATCTTAAAAATGTTTTAAAAACTTTAACCACAGAGTGAATGTAGTGTTTCCTTGCAGAAAAAAAATAAGTTCATTTATAAGTAAAATACAGAAAAATGGAATTTTATTTTTACAAAATTTACTTCTGAATACTATCTTCTGATCATAAACAAGGTTCTGGCCAAGTTCGGTACAATTCAGGATAGTTTAAGAAAGTTATTAAAATTTTAAAAACTTTAACCACAGAGTGAATGTAATGGTTCCTTGCAGAAAAACTAAGTCCATTTATAAGTAAAATACGAAAAAAATGAAATTTTATTTTAAAAATAATTACTCCTGGATACTATCTTATGAACATAAACAAGCTTCTGTCCAAGTTTGGTAGAAATCCATGATATTTCAATAAAGTTATTAAAATTTCAAAAACTTTAACCACAGAGTGAATAATTGTGGACGCCGCCGCCGACACCGACGACGACGACGACACCAATGCCGACGGAATGTAGGATCGCTATGTCTCACTTTTTCGATTAAAGTCGAAGGCTCGACAAAAACCGTTCCTACTCTTCCATAACTTCACAAAACGACCTATTGTTGTGTTTAAGAGAAAACATACAAACAAGATTGACTTGATTGCCAGCAAATTAAAGCACAAGCTATTTGGCCCGTATAATGGAATACAATGTGACGACATATATATAATAGACTCTAGTAATTTGGAGCAACTTGGTCTTGTCATCTGTTATACAGTCGATTGGTATTCAAAGGAGCGCTTATTATAATTTATCATCGGCAATGCGAAAATATTACTGGCATAGAAAATGCAAAATTGAAAACAAAGTTATAGGGTTTCTTATAGTAACGCTGGGTTAGATACTCAACTGTGCAGTTCCAAAACCTTAGACGGCGCCGCCAACATGTCAGGAAAATATAATGGTTGTGCTGTCAAGTTCCGTGAACAATCTCAAAAGGCCGTTTATCATCACGAATGTTATTCACATGATTTGAACTTAGTACTATACATAAATTATTATTATAGAGATATGTCTCGCCTTTTTGTAATTTTGATTATGCAAATGTTGAAATCAAAACAGCAATACGTTAACATCTTACACAAGTTATGCAAAGTCAATGAACCATGACTGAGTACCATGACTCAACAATCTCCATGTAAATGAGATGTGCCAATGCAAATGCAACTGCATATCAAATACCATTGACTTATTATAAGTCGTTCCCAAACCTAAATACAAACATTAACTTGTAAACTATGAAAAAGATTCAAAGTCAATGAACCATGAAGATGGGGTGGGGCTAATTAATCTCCATGGAAACGATAATTGCAGATGCCAATAAATATGCATACCAAATATCATTGACTTAACATTAGCAGTTCATCTTAAACTGAGCTAATCACAAACTAATACATGTAAACTAAGATAAGTTTAAAAGTCATTAGACTGTGACTGAGGGGCGATCGAGGTCAAATATTCTCCGTGGGAATGAGACGTGCCAATGCTAATGCAACTGAATACCAATTAACATTGGCCTTCCACTTATTGTTCCCCTTGAAATGACCTAATCACAAACTAAGACTGAAAACTTTGAAAACATTTCAAAGTCAATAGACAATGACTAAGGGGGTGGAGCCGAATTATCTCCATGGAAATGAAATATGCCAATGCTTATACAACTGCATACCAAATATCACTGAACTACCACTTGTGGTTCCACATAAAATGACATAATCACTAACTAATACATGTTATATATAAGCAAAAGTTTCGAAGTCTTTATATAGACCATGACAGAAGGGACAGTGCCAAATAATCTTCATGGAAATGAGATGTACCAATGCTTATACAACTGCAAATATAAGAATAGTTATCAAAGGTGCCAGTTTTATAAGATATGAGTGCCAATAAGACAACTCTCTATCCAAGTAACAAATGATATTGGTAAAAGTACGGTCTTCAACATGGAGTCCTGGCTCACACCGAACAGCAAGCTATAAAGGTTTTTTGAAAAATGACTAGTTATAAATCATTCAAATGGGAAAAACAACGGTCTAATCTATATAAAAAACGTGAAACGAGAAAGTCGTATGAACCAAATCAACAAACGGCAACTACCGAACATCAGGTTCCTGACTTAGGACAGGTGCAAACAAATGCAGCGGTTTAAATGTTTAAATAAGTAACAACCTTCAGTCTTACTTAAAACAATAGTGTAACATCACAACATAGAAAGACACACTATAAAATATTAATTGAAATGGTTTATACATACGCTGATCGAATAAATTTGATCTATGACACAAGGTAAATACAAAATCAATAAAAGATGGGACGAATAAATAAAGGCAACAGTAGTTCACCGCTGTGACATGTTAAATAATTTCAGAAAGTCAACCTTATAAAAACAACACACGATTTATAGTACACATTTGCCTATGTAAATTTTAAAACTGTTTGTATGTACATTGAACGACAAATTTATGTGACGTATTAAAATTTTCTGACGTCAGACACTCAAATCAATCAATGTGTTCGTAGATAGAAGATGTTTTTGTGTTCTGTTAAATTGTCCCTTTTAAAATTGTTATACGATGATGACTGATGTACCCATATTTTGACTATTTTATTGATTGTGACTTTATTTAACGCATCATGTGAATATAACGGAGTTTGATGAGACTGTTATTAAAGTGAGAGGGCTAGCGCTATAGAACCAGGTTTAATCCACCAATTTCTACATTTTAAAATGCATGTACCAAGTCAGGAATATTTTGGTTTGTTATTTGATTTTGCCATGTGATTATGGACTTTCCGACTGATTGATTTTTCTCTGAGTTCAGTATTTTTGTGATTTTACTTTTTGATTAACTAAATATAAATGTATCTAAGATATCAATTCATATTGTTCGGCATTTTTTCACCCTTTCAAATAAACCCAACATCAAGTAAATCCCTCATAAGTAAGTTTACTTTTCTCTGTATTTCATTGGTAACAGGAACGTACGTTTCTGATATATCACTATATAAAAGTCTATCCTGTTACCTTTTTGTCTATCCTGTTACCGATATCAGTATTGCACCTGCGAATGCTTAATTAGGATGATTAAGACGTTATAACCTTAAGATGAGTTCTGACTTCAAACAACGAAATATTGTATTCGTTTTGCACCTATATGTTAAGATAAAAAAATAACGACGTTTTTGTCTACAATTGTCTATCCTGTTACTGTAACCATAGCAACCATAGTAACAGGATAGAAATAACAGGATAGACAAATTTCATCGTTTTTGATTGCTGTTGTGAAATAACTATTCCCTTTGGTGAAGTGATTATGTTTTTCTATTGTGAATTTGGTTTCCCGCACGTTATTGCACTTTTTACAAGTATACTGTTGGTGTAATTAATCAAAATTGGTGGTAACAGCATAGACATGAAAAAAAGTACGCTCTTTTTTTTCACTAAATGTCTTGAAATTTCCTTTCTCTACACTGTCGTTCAAGAAACGAGGCGCTTTAAATGTAAAGATTACTTTGCACTTTTGAGATCAACACTGACTGATTCAATATTCATAGGGAGATTAATTTAACGGCTGATTTAAGTAGCGGTAACAGAAAAAACATGAATCTCCTGTACGCTAATTCAATTTAGTTTGTAGATAATATGTTACATACAATGATAAAGAAGCTACGATTTTTCGTTAGATTAAAAATTAACGTTCTTTAAAAGTCCCTTTTGCAGATATTAAAGCGATCAGAAAATCGCAAAAAAATCATTTGAAATGTGTTTTTCTGACACTGTACGCAGACAAATATCCCTAAAATCGGTCTTAAATGCAGTTTAATCTTATCAAAATAGATGTAAGGTGTGTTTATTATTAATGTTTTGAATCACAAATCCGACAAGCTTTCATTTAAACCATTACAACGGAAATTTCCATTAGAAATAAAAAAAATTAGCATGGGTGTACTGAAAATTCGACATTTTTTGAAAATGACCCATATGCATTTATGAATCCCTTAAGGCGTAAGAATTAAAGGGATGTAGGAGATTGTTGTTGAATTTTCCAAGTTTGTAGGAGACCTTGATATCTTACCCCAGAGGCAACAGGGACATATTGTTTTAGCTGTGTTCGCCCATTCGTCAGTCAGTCACTTGATATTTGGTCCGCTAGAATCTGCCATAGGAGCCCGGTATTCAATTTGCACGCATACACATCTATTACCGTGATATTACTTCATTTCCCCCCGAAAATAATCATTGACTATATTATATGAATGTAATAGCAGTTGACGTAACATTCGCTTGATTTTTTTATGTGGAGTCAACTTGTGTGCTTCATTACTTTGCGTATTTGTGTCTTTGTAAGTTGTTTGGGATTTGTCATCGCTTTGTCATCCCTTTTTGACAGATTTTTTCCAGTTTGTTTTTATGCTGTACTGTTTCACCACTGAACCAGGTTGGGGGAGGATTTGGCGCAAGAAAACATGTTTATATATAAAAAAAAAAAGAAGAAGATATGGTATGATTGCCAATGAGACAACTCTCCACCAGAGACAAAATGACACAGAAATTAACACTTTAGGTCACCGTACGGCCTTCAACATTGAGCAAAGCCAATACCGCAGTCAGCTATGAAAGGCCAATGTAAAACAATTCAAACGAGCAAACTACCGGCCTAATCTAATTAAAAAAAAGAACGAAAAACAAATGAATAACATTTCAACAAATGACGATCACTGACTTCAGGCTCTTGATTTGGGACAGGCACATACATTCAGAATGTAGCGGGGTTATAAAAACATGTTAGCAGAATCCCAACCCTTCCCTAACCTTGAACAGTGGTGTAGCAGTACAACATAAGAACGAACAATAAATATCAGTTAACCCACTATGTCATTCTATTTAGGTCTGGAGCCTGTTATTTAGTGGTTGTCATTTGATGTTATCTCCTTCTGTCATATTTGTTTTCCGTTTGGTGTTATGTGCATAAATCATGTCGTTATTTTCTCGTCTAATTTGTTTTACATTTGTCATTTCGGGGTGTTATAGCTTACTATGAGGTATGCGGTTTATGTTCATTGTTAGAGGCCGTATGGTGAATTTTGGTAATTAACCTCTACGGTCATTTGGTCTCTGGTGGAGAGGTAGCTTCTTGTAGACGAAACGCGCACGGCTGGCGAAAATATAAAATTTCAATTTTGGTATCTTTGATGATTTTTTCCTGGAAATCTTATTACTATATATATGTTAACATCTATTAGACTTAATAGGAAACCGAAAATGAACATTGTTTTATATGATTATATTATTAAATTGACTGTTGCTTATTTTATATATTTATAATGTTAATGTTTGTTATACATGGATACTTATCATTGTACAGATTTGGCCCTTCACGAGTCTTACATTTATATCTAGTTAATCAAATACGTACCATAAATCGTGTGTTGTTTTTATAAGAATCATGAAAAAGAAAAAGAAAAAATTCTCAAGTTATTTTCTTTAATGTGTATACATAGAGAAATTGCATTGCAAACTTTCCTTTTTCTTTTAAATATTGATCAATATTCAAATCTATAATTAGAAAACAAATATCAATTCCCATTTTATTTCTATCCTTGAGTGGTTATCAGAAACTGGACACAAACCCCTCTGTCGTTTGACTTCCTACATTTGATATATATATTTACTCCCTTTCTTCATGTATTTCTTTCTAACTAATTATTTGTTTACTAAAATCTGTCAGTATACTGATATCCCTTGGAAAACTATGAAGGGACATGAAGCAAGTCTACTCTTCCGTGTTCATATCTTAGTTGTGTCCTGATTTATTTGATACGTCTCGTTACAGCTGTACTCACCTTTTTAAAATAAGAGATTTTCACGGTTGATTATTGAAGATCAACCATTTGCTTCTATGATTAAATTGTATATGATTATCAGCTTTAAATCATTGACTCGTTTTTTTTAAAGAAAAAATTATAAATGATAATAATAAAAACACCCATTAACTTAAAACGATATTCAATGAAAATAAAATTATGACTTCTATCTTTCATAAATAATAGTGTAAATTATTAATAGAAAAGTACGATTTAAAATTTGATACGAAAATAAAGAAAGGAAGATAAGTAAATTCCACGTGACTGAAAATGAATATCCCTCAAATAATGCACAAAAAAATGTTTATAAATAAAATCTGTGTCAAATATTGAACAACGAACAAGGTCGTTGAGCTCCAGACTAATCAATCTGTTAACCTAGATTATATCCAATAAAACCGCTCGACTGTTGACCTTAAATGACTGGGAGAATATATTAACCCAGTAAAGTGCAAGATCTGCGCAATGTTATGTAGGCCGTCATCAGGAATGGAAGGGCAAAGTGACCTGCGACTAGATATAATGGAAACCAGCATGTAGAAGGTAGGAAAACTTTACTTTTGTATACTTATATTTTTGATAAGCTGCATAAAAGTTAAATGTTCATCAAAATTCTTTAAAAAAATGAAATTAAAAGTATACAGTCCGTTTTTATCAGGGGCAGTGCACACCCAGTACCGACTGAAAGAGATTGGGGAACGAAATTGAAGGACAGCTGATAAATCGAAAAAATAAAAAAATAAATACAAGAATTATATTTTTTGACGGAAGTGGGTTAAGGTCAACGCACAAGGGGGTCATTGAACACTGATTATGTACGAAACGGCATACATTTTATGTTTGATATCATACATTTTCATCATATTATATATATATATTGAATTGAAAGGCAATCACATTTACTTAAACAGAGTCTGTATCGCTCACTTTTAATAGAACCCTCGTAATTTCCCATGTCCGTGTAAAAATTCCCAAGTCTTTACTTTCATTAAATGATCAGGTTGGGAAGTATATTTTAATTTGGGAGTTCGTGTTCCTGATTATAAAAACAATACCATGCAAGATGGAATTATAGGAATGACCTTGGCATAAACAAGGATCGGCCGGTTCAATATGCTTGAAAAATCCAGCTGTATGTACAATAATCAATACACCCTTTCCTGTGCAACGTATAGAAAAACAAGAACACTCAAATAAGGGGATATAAGTTGAAATATCAGGCCACGTGGGGTGAACAGAGACCAAGTTCTATCAAAATACATTCCATTTTTTTATCAAAATCTTCCGATACAATTGTGAATGGAAATGGAAAATGTGTAAAAATTTTCCAATATAGAATTATGTTTTTCGCAACTAATTCCTCGACACCCTTTCCATATGCAGTGACTTCAACACCACTCTGTCGAAATTCGACAATCGCAAAGTTCCAAGTGCCAGAGAAAACCGTTGAGAAAGAAAAAAAATCTATGGGGAATTTAAGGAAGATCGAATCTAACCGTGAAGAAAAAGAAAAACTTGACACCAAATAATCCAACACCTGTTATGACAACGTTTAATTGAAACTGAAATAGAAACGTTTGGGGAATATAAAAAAATATATAAAAAGAGAGAGAAAAAAAATAAACAATGTTGCCTATGTTTGTCTTTTATGATTTTAATTTTAGTTTTATATTATTTGGAATGTATAGGTATTGTCCATTTTCATTGAACACTTTTATTTTGGGAAAACTGATACTGAAAATGATTTTATAAAATAAGTTTCTGACTTGTAGTAATGAATTTCTTTTGTTTTTCAGGAAAGGGATGGGTCCTATAACTGAACCAGAGTCGCAGGACGCCAAAAGTAAAAATGACAGAAAGGACGCAAGTCAAGTAAAGTGAGTATCAAATCAGTAACGATACAGTTATCCCGTTTGGAACCTACGAGATTATTATGTTTAGCTTTACTCGGTTTAAAGCTTTTGTGTATTAATATAGCCCTCACTCCTCATTTTTGCCGTTGAACGTTTACATTTAAGCTACACGGAAATTAATTCGTATAAAAGTCGGTTAGTGACCTGTTCGGTTAGCAAGGGCATGTTAACGAATTTAATACAATATAATATATTTAACCATTACACAGATATTTTAAGAAAGTAGGTCATTGTCCGCAAAAACCACAGTACTTGACATATATACGTTAAATGTGTACCTAATCACCACGATCGTAAATTGATCAATGAATCTACGTCATAAAGAGCGGGAGTTATGTACTTTCGGTCATTGACTCCACAAAGGCGATCGATAAGAAAATTAATCATGATTCTTATACATAGTCATGTTAATAATAAAACGAATAGCTCTGAAATGACTGAAATTCAACACTTATTAACGAATATAAAGTATTGCTATCAAAATCAGTCATAATAACTGGGACTTTTATATAGACAGTTTTATATATCTTATTATAACTGAATATGTGTAAGATCTTTGCAGAGACATATACACATATATTAACTATTTATATATATATATATCTCTGATCTTTGTAGGGACCTATACTGTATATTGCAGTGTACGTCTCGGCTTATATGTAAACCTAGTTGAATTTTGTAAATCAATAAAAAAAAACACCACAAAAGTTATCTCTCTATATATGACTTTAATGAGGAAAGAAACTGATACTTTTCTTTGTCAAGTTTCACAAAGAGATTAAATTCAGTTAAAATTCTGCAATGCAGCCGACTTATTTCAGTATTATCCAAGATACGGAAAAAGCATTTATGACGCAGTTGCTTCTTTCTGGATGTAACTCTTTTTACAAAAATCTCAGTTATATATTTGAAATACTTTCTGTATTTAATAGATAATGTTCAAACTGTGGTTCTTACTTATCCCACAGGCCCTGTAAATGTAGTTTCTATACACAAAAATCGGAAAATTTACAAAATTAATTTGTCTTATATAATTTATTACAGTAGCGTCTTGAACTGGCGTAAAAAATGGTCCTTAGAAGCCAGATACAATAGCTAAAACTGTATCTTACTGGTGAAGAACATGGTCCTTACAAGACAGATCCCAAAGCTTAAACTGCTAACTAACTGGCGTAGTACATGGTCCTGAGAAGACACATACAAGAGCTAAAACTGCAACACACTGGCGTAGAAAATGGTCCTTAGAAGTCAGATACAAGAACTAAGTCTCACGTCTAGACCAAGGAGTATGAAGTGTACACTGTGTAATTGAGACAAAGAAAATTGTTACCAACTTAGATAAAAATTTCTTTAATATCACCAGGGCCAATTTAACTTATCATAGAAAATGCATAATAGATTTTGAATTAAAGTAGAAAACGTGTTTTACCACCGTGAATTTTAATCAAGATGTGCCATACTTGTATTATCGATTGCTTTGATTACTATGTGCCATATATACTTATTTTAAGATTTAACTCTTTATGTTATTGTATGCATAAATTTGTATGTAAGTGTGTCAGTTCCTACAATTCAGCTAAAAAAACACTTTTATAAAAAAAAAAAAAGATTCTTCTTCATTGTACTTCTGTCAACAAAGACACTGTATATATATAAAGGCAGGTCCAGCTCCGAGTGTTTCAAATTCAAATTTGACAAAAATATAACATTTTACATTTTTTGTCACTGAAGGGAATATTATTTTGTTTTTACCACTGTAGCTGATCCTGCCTGCATAATCATGTATTCCTAGAACTATTACTGATACTATGTATCTATAATATTATAATTGCTTTCAGGTTTGAACAGTTTCAATCTAATGTAGTATGATTGTTTAGGTCAGGCTTATCCATAGAATGTATTATCAATGTTAGCCTGATCTGTCTTCTAAACACTAGTCTGGGTTTCAGTGTTATTTGGTCTTTAAGTATCAGTCTTCCTTGTTATAAAAATCGTTACTTCCATGGTCCAATCTTATATGATATGGTCATATTTGTATATCAACTGTTTACAAACTAGACAACCTGCACCTTATAAATTGAAAACTGTTCAAACCTGAACATAACTTTACATTTAAACATTAAGAAGCCAGTAAAACACAGTAGAAAGGCTTTAAAAGTTATTACTGTTGTTTCAGATTGTAAACAAGAGAGGGGGAGAGAGAGCACGATAGGTATTGTCATAAGCTGTTTTTATGATGATGAGAGTATGCGAGTATTTATGCAATTGTATGATTGAAGTTTGGACATCAGAGTATTAAGACATTGTCTGTTAGATTGAATGTGTCTGTTTGTCTTAAACTAATGATCATTTATATGAAATGCAAGGTAGGGTAGTAGTTATTGTACTGTTAAGGCTCACTTCTAAAGTGAACCAGTATGTATGAGAGTGGTATAGATGTACTTTTAACCAGCAAAATAAAATACTAAGAGGTTGACAGAAGAGTATTGTGATATGTAATATTTATACAGCATAATAACATTGATATGTCTCCCGGTGAAGTGATACCTTATTGTAGTATCATTCTGTGTTAAGCTTATTGCTATAGTTGAAGTGTTGCTTGTGTATGTTTGTGTTGCAACATTGGTTGCTTGAAATTGTTTTGCTCAGGGCGAATGTGGATGCGAAAGCATTTAAAACACATTTGAGGATGAATTTATCCCGGTGAAGTTCATCACAAATAATATTTGTTTTTATGTTTATTCTTTATTTTCATATATATCATAAATTAAGAAAACACTGTTCATCTTTTTCGGTGTCTATATAAAAATATACCACTGACGAATATTATGGATTTTATAAGTAAAACCTAAAAGTTATAATTTTAAATCGAGTGATTAGTATTAGAAGTTGAATATTCTTGCAAACATTTTAAAATGTGAAAATTTTAAATAAAATTTAAATCAGTACTAAAATGGAAAAGAGGATATGTGCGTTTTCTTAAAATTCATCAAGGTAGTTTAAAATTAAATAAAATACCACCAAATATGTTATATATATATTCAAGAACATCCATTCATATTTACCAAGCCATTCCATGAAAAAATCTATACACACGAACTGGCACCTTAATTCCTCTGTTTAAAAAAAAGCATTTTAATACTGCTATAAATCAGCTAATTAGTTAGTGGATAAACTTAGCAACTTTTGAGCAGATGAGTTAAGGTCAACAAATTTTATAGATATGTTTTTGCTTTATGGTAAATGAAACATTGATGTTTTTTGTTTATATTCATGTAGTTAGTAGCACATTTAATCCAAGTTGTCAGCACTGCTGCTTATCTTTATTTGGTTAAAGGTTATTAGCACCTTGTAGCTTTCTTGCTTCTTGTGTATACTTGCTGTTCAAAATTGTTCTGTGACCAAATTTCTAAACAGTTTAGAATTTTTCTTCTGAACAATGTTATAAATTTGTTTCAGAGGTCTCAGTTTTAATAACAGTTAAGATACTTAGATAAGTTTGTGGTATATAACTATTTATTAATAATTTAAGATCAAAATGAATCTAATGTTTCTTATACTCAAATACTTTTATTCTTGATTAGAAACATTGAATTAATGTAATTGTAATATGAATACTGATATTACTAAATCTGGCATAATTTGGTGCATTATTTTACAGATTTTAGTGTCAAGTTAAAATAAATATGTTTCAATCATAACATATTACATAATTTTAATTAAAGTTGCATTGATTTTAGTTTTTTATGTTTTTATTGATAAACTGCTCTGATGCCACAGATGCAGTTATTTATCTCTTCAAAACATTTGTTATCTTGTCTACTTAACTTAAGATTAAAAGGATATACAAACCTTGCCAGACAAACACAAACATGTACACATTACAATCATTCCATACATCAAATATAATGGTCCTATAATTTATAGTACCTGGAAAACAAGACCTTACAACAAACACCTATGAGATATGAAAAAGGTCAAGAAAATATCAAACTTGCCAGACAGACATGTGCACTCAAGAATCATTGTTTACACCAATAAGTGTCCCTATTGCTTGCTTAAAAATAATCCAAAATTTTCTGGACAAATGAACATATAATTGATGGTAAATTTTGTACGCCAGAAGTGCATTTTGTCCACAAAGACATGTCAGTGACGCTAAAAAAAGTTCGAAGTTGAAGAGCATTGAGGACCCAAAATTCAGACAGAAAAAAAAATATATGCTAGTTGACAGGAAAGTGCAATTATTGTATGATTCATGGAATTGAAATGTGTACAAAGTGTACATTCAACTTATATATGTTTATAAGGCACACCTCTCTAATATTTGTACCATTCAAAACAAAATCACAGGTGCATATAAACAATCCTGAAGAATACTGAAAAAAACCCACGGGTGCAAGTAAACAATTCTGAAGACTACTGTATCAAAGAACACTTGTTATCCATTCATTTGATGTGTTTGTGCTTTTGATTTTGCGGTTTTATTAGGTTTCTAATTTGAATTTTTCCTCGGAGTTCAGTATTTTTGTGATTTTGCTTTTTTGTAGTTACTTCAAGTATGCTAATGATAAAATACTTTCTGTCTTACGCTCAAATATCCATTGCTGTATGAAAGGAAAAAAATCATACAATAATGGCACAAACAATGTACCATAAGGATGACATCATCTTTTGTGATTTTTTTTAATTATTTGTACAAAATTTCAGTACAGTTAAAAGAAATGAATCATTTTGGTAGTGATTCAAACTTAATAAGTCAGTGATATTAAATTAAGTTGAAGGTATGATGTGGTGCTTGTTGGCCCATGTAAATAGGCGGGAAATAAAATAATTGATGATACAGTTAATTGTTTAACTATTAAATTTAGACCTTTATGAAAATGACGATTCAGCTTTTTCTTGAAGACAGAATTTGATTGTATTGTGATTGAAGTGACATCATGATGGTGATTTACCCAGAATAATTCCATAAACGTTTGAACAGTAAGCTTCGTTATCTTTTTTCAGTTAATCCATCAAGAAATGAAAAAAGTTTTAAAGAACAATATGCATTCTAGTTTGCCTTATACATTTCCCTCATCTAAACTGCATACTTATCATGTATAGACTCTGGGGGAAAATACTAATCCAGAAATTTTAATCTGAAAATTGGGAAGATGAGGGATTATGAAAAATTACAAAGAGAATTAAATTCCTCACATTCAAACCACAAACTAAGTTAAATAATAGTGTCTATGAGCTATTCTGATACATTACAGACAACTAAACCAAATACGGTATTTGTACTTACAAAATAAAATTTGATCCTGGTACTATGATGAGTTTATTTATAACCATTGGGTTGATGCCACTGCTGGTTGAGTTTTAATTCCCTGAGGGTGTCACCAGCCCAGAAGTCAGCAATTATCATTGATATGGTCATATTTATATTGATATGGTCATATTTGTATAACATCTGTTTACAAAACTTTTGAAATACCTCAGAAATAGATTACCTTAGCTGTATTTTGTCAAATTGTTAGGTATTTTGGTCCTCAATGCTGTTCAAATTCGTACTTTATTTGGCTTTTTATCTTTTTTTGATTCTCGAGTCAGTCTTTTGTAGACGAAATGCCCGTCTGGCGTAAATAAAAAATTTGATCCTGGTATCCATGATGAGTTTATTTATCAGTTCTTTGGTCAGGTTGTTGTCTCTTTGACATATTCACATTTCCATTATCAATTCTACTTTGGTCTATACTAGTGTTGACAAGTCATGATTTTGGGATACAGAAAGTATCAAAACATCTAATCAAAATTGTGAATGTAAAAATAATGTAAAAAGTTGATATGACAATGGATAAAAGTATTGCAATTAAGATAAGCAGTTCTGGCTCTACTAGAGATTGCCATTTGATTAGGAACTTTAGGTTTTGAATTTTCCTCAGAGTTCAGTATTTTTGTGATTTTACTTTTTAATAATTATAATTTTTTTTTTAGGTCCTTTCAATTTATCAAATTCTGTCATAATGCTGGAAAATTTATGTACTTTTAAGTAAAAATAAATTTAATATCTACTGTATATTGTCAAGATTCTCGTCAAGTATGAAGTCATTCTGTTCAAAAGGACCTTAGAAAAGTATGAAAGGACAGGATGGACAAATGGAATATAATAAAGCTCCACTAATAGAATGGAGGTTAAAATGTCTTCTAGGCAAGGGTCCTAAAGGTAATGTCAGAATGTAAATTATACAACAAATCATGCTTTGATATTCAATATATTTAAAATATTATTCCAACTAAAATGAAAAATTACAACAGTAAGAAAATTGCTGCCATTTCTAAGATAATCATTCTGTTTGTTCCTTAATATGAAACAATATAATCAACAGATTGCAAACAACTTGCACAAATAGGTCACTGATTGAATTAACAATTGCACATTAATTTTGCTGGGGACTTCAAGCGATAAAATAAATACACTATAAATGATAAATAAGTTGTTGATTTAAGACTTAACGCGTAATTCTTGCCGAAGGTCTCTTGCGGCATGGAAAGCCAAACTCTTATTGACATTGTGTATCTGAATTATTCCTGAGTGACCACCACTAGCAATAAACATACAAGATTCCATATTTGGGTTCACCTCAACCTGAAAAAAGTAATAAATATACCATTTTTAACCTTGTGTTTTAGGTTTTTTAAAATATAATACATGCATATTGTTATCATTAGTTATAACACAGTTGAAGTTTGAACGTCAAAAGAAATGAAATAAAAAGAACAGTGTTCCAATGCGCCAATTGCTGAACATATTTGATTTATCCAAGGTTCAAGGACAATAACTTAAAAAAACCTTCTTTTTTTTCTGACTTTTTATTGATATGAAATGAAGGTTTCAGAGCAAATGCAGTTTAATTTCCATTATAATCAATATTTCTAAGTGAAATTACTCTTTAAAAATACTGTATAAGCCCTTGTTTTTGAAATGTCAAAGACATTGCTGATATATACCTACCATACAAGTTTCATAAAAATCTGGCAAGAATTGAACTCCTGAGAATTGATGGACTATCCACTGACAGGTTGAATTAATAAGGCATGAATTTCATGCAAACAAATCTACAATTTTTTTTAATTATTTTAGTGAAAAATGACCATGTGAAGTTAAACATGGCTGCTGGAAATCTATAAGTTACAATAAAGCATTAGAAACACTATGAAATAAGGTTAAGACTTACTCTGTGTACTGCAGCAAGTGGAAACTGGGTTAAATTCAAACATCCGGTATTGTCAACCATCATTTTCTTATCAAGTGACTGAAATAGTTTTACATTTAAAGTCAACCACAACTAATACATATCTAGTTTTTTCCCATGAGTATAACAACCATATAATTGATTTAAGGGGGCTCCTGATTATAAATCAATTTTTTTTTCTAATAAAGGCTTTCGCAATATTTTTCTATAAATGAACTTTGTCATATACTGAAAAGAAAAATGAAATAAAAAAATGGGGTCACCATTCATTTAATCTCACAATCTGCCTCTGGAAGAAGCATACGTTTATGTTAATGTACTTTTTTTCTGTTGAACTTATAGGAGAAAAAGAGGTAATATCGAAATAAAAAAAATAACCTAATTACAGAAATCGCTTAAACTTTACAATTATTTAGTTTATGTAAAGCTTATTTGAAAACAATAATAAAAAATATAGGTCACCGATGAGTTAAAAAAGATATTTCAAATTTAATGCCAAAAAATTGCATTTTTGCACCAAAGGGAGATAATTTGGAGTTTTTTCAATGATATAAACATTTTAAAAGGCATCTGGGGCCAAACCGAATCAATTTCTTGGAAATGTTTTTTGTACCATATCATAAAGTAATAACTCATAGTATAATAAATAAAATTTGTAATGAAAAAATAAAAGTTTAATTTTTTGCTGAAATTTTTGTACCCACGAGCCACCTTAACTTTATAAAACTTATATATTCTTCTTTTTTATGTTACTAGTGATTTTTAAATAAAACTTTTAACTAATGACTTGGAAGCTATTATGTACTTCTCATATCCATGCCAACTTAAATACATTATAAAATGTCTTGTTTTTATAATGCTTCTTCTAAGGCAATTAATGCATATGGTCCAGACCATATGAGTATTTGGACCGTACGTAAGGTCCGGACCGTATACGTATACTCATACGGTCCGACCATACGGTACAGTCGGACCGTACTAGTATACGATCCAGTACGAGCTGACCATACATGTATACGTATACTCATTCGGTTCGACCATACGGTACAGTCGGACCGTACTAGTATACGATCCAGTACGAGCTGACCATACATGTTATTTGATCATATGGGTTAAATTGAAACAATATTTATTTTTAGTTTTACAAATTGTTATTGATAATTTATTACAATAAGATAGATAAAATGAACAAACGAACAATTGAAATTAGATATTTGTTTAATTGTATATCTGAATCCTTTTTTGGTACTCTCGCCCAAGGTGACACAATTCAAGTAACGTAATATTTTTAGCATTTTCATGTATGCAGTTCATGCATGTTCTTTTGCATTTGCATTTTTTTGGTAAAGTTGCTAAATATTCTACTACAATTGAACTCCCACATTATATTCACTTCCGGTATCTTCAATTTCAGTTTTCATAATACAATTAATGTATTACTGATCGACATGCTTATTACAAGAGATTAACATTTAATTAGCATGAATTAAAAAAAGTTAAAATATAAAGTTTTTGTTTCAGTTATAATTGAACTTTTTTATATTAATTTGATAGTTAAGTAATGTTGATCTGCTATATGCATTTGTATCTTATAAACTTGACCAACGTTTTAATATTAGTCAGACCGTACGCGTACAGTCCGACCGTGTGAGTATTTTGAAAAAGTACGCATTTGGTCCAGACTGTACGCGTACGGTCCAAATACTCATACGGTCTGGAACACATACATAAAATACAATAGTAATATTTTGCTTTTGTTTCTGTTGCATCTGAGCAGATACAGAATATTTCAAACAAACTAAAGGAAGCCTCACAAAAAACAACAAAGATATACTTGGAGTCTTACAAATCACATTCCATTCTTCAATGCTCCAAATCAAAGCCATCAGAAAATATGATATGATTTGTCTACTGAATCTTAGAATACATTGAAGCTTTTGATATCACAGATAAGACACTTTGATTGCAATCTTTTCCCTAAACAGTGAATGTGCACTGTCACAGGTACACATGTTCTGTATTACTTACAATGTTTTCACTATATTCCAGATAATATTTGTTAACAGTGTCTTCATACGTTTTTGTAGAATTGTTATCTATGTCTTCCTCCTCATTTACAACACAATGTTTTTTCTTTAGATTTGTCTTGTATAAAACCTGAAAACAAACAACATGCAATTTCATTATGAACAATTACCAAAGTGAACTGTTTATTGATCCTATGTGAATAGGTTATGGATTAGAATATCATTTCCTCTCATTGACAATAAATATAGACAAGGAAAACAATCTTATTCCTTACTTTTTAAATTGTTATTTGGATGGAGAGTTGTCTCATTGGCACTCACACCACATCTTCCTATATCTATATACAAGATATATATTATAGATTTTTTTTTGTCATCACATAAAAACTGTGATTCAAAGAGGACTTAAAAAGTAGGAATCCTTTTTTTCAAACTGAGAAATTCATACTATGACTCTTTGGGTAAAGGAAGCTGAACAAGTTGTTTTATAGTACTCAATATATATATTTAACATTCTAACTGTCGTCATTTAGGAATTTTAGAGTTATGCCAGTTCATATTGCAAACTAGTATTTTTATTTTAGGGATATCTTTGCATCATGTTTTGGAAAATTTTGAAATTGTACTAGCGTCTCTATATATGATGTTCAGGTAAAACAGCTTCCTTTACCCAAACTGTTTTATTGAATAGAATTCAAGATTTTTATAGTTACATCGTGATCATACTGATGAAGGATATCTGTTATTTAAAATATTTATAGTTACATTTGTTCATTAATTGTAATTTCTTGGTGATCTTGTACCCATTTTAGACTGGTTATATATTATATATTTTGTAGAGTAGTGTATCATAATTATATGATCCATCGCCCCGAAATGATTTATTGTTGGCTATTATTCAGTCATGTAATATTTGTATATATGTTTAATACATCTATTTACCACTACTTTTCCTTTCAGAACCATGACTACAATGTACTAGTATAAGTCTCTGTTATCAAGATAAAGCATTTGGTAATTAAAAGGTTGATTATACTCACCATCTTAGACTTGTGAGGTTTCTTTTCTCCAAATACAGCAGGATAGTATGTAAACATAACATTCCCAGTAAAATCACAGCCAAAAACCATCAAATGCCAGTTAGAAATAGAAATATCCTGGAAAAATAGCAACATAACTATGAACAGAGTCAGACATTGCAAGCAATGCAAATAGCATACGAAGGCAATTGCTGTAGGATTTAAATAATTTAAGTTATAGTTGAACATTTATATAGTGTTATTAACTGGCTGTTTCTGTATTGGCACTGGTATATAGATTCAAGGTTTGCTGTATTGGCCTCGAGACCCGTAGGATAGAGAGCCAATACAGCTGACTAAGAATCTATATCAGTGCCAATACAGAAACAGCCAGTTCAGAACACTTTTATTAAATGATTATAAGAAAATTAAAAAAAGTAATCAATACGGGGCCAATACAGCTTTTTTCTGTATTGCCCCTGTTTTTCTTTAAAAAAAAAAAGATCAATACAGGGCCAATACAGCTTTTCCCCCGCCTTTTTCTGTATTGGCCCTGTTTTTTCCGTAAAGGCCCTGTTCAAATAGTAATTTTAAATCTTGATTTATATTGACAGTGAAACGTTTTCAGGATTGCACATGCTGATTTATCTGTATTAGGGCTTATTTGCTCATGTCATTTAGTAATTATGAATAAAATAATGGGCAACTACAAACTAGGTTGATCCATTAAATTTTAAAAAGTTACTATGATCTGGTAAAATCCACTGATTCTACTTTTACAGTTAAGGAAGGACTGTAATTTTTTTTCTGTCTATGAAAAAATAACATAAAAAATGACACTGAATAATGCTCGCAAAATGTGTGCACCACATTTTTTTATGTTATTTCAAATAGGCAGAAAAATATAAGTCATTTCTAATAATTTAATTCTTAATTCCATCTTAAACTCGAGCAAATCATGAAAAAACGTTGATGACGTCATGGTCACATGACAAAATTATTTCTATGGGCTCATAAACAAAATGATGTCAGCCAATCAGAGGACACGTCACTTCAAAAATTGAATTATTTTAAGTTAGTAACAATACATTGTTCTTTAAATTGACTGTCCCTTTTAATGCCTTAAAAGTTAGCACTTATGTAAATTTTTCATCAAACTCTTTTATTCAACTTTTAGGATGTACAGTTTGGAGAAAACTGTATTGTATTTTAAGCTCCAACAGCATCAGGGATTTGATGGTCGCAAATTAAGTTTACTGGTGTCGTGTGTGCGGAGACAGTAAACGGGTATTTGCAACCATCAAATCCCCATTTGATTAAAATCATTACAATATTGTAATCTCCATTCTAATGAAACTGGCAGAAAACAACGTTAAAACATGTATTTAAATCTGTTATATGCCGTCTGCACTTGCACCTACATCTCATACCATCAATTGTCAATTAATGCTATGTAAATAACTGACGTTATCCAATCAAAATGAACGTTACAAATGTTGTTGCATTAGAATATTGAATATTATGTTAAAACCATCTAATAGATCCTTGAAGAATGGTCAGTTTATGGCATGTATACTGTTAGTATGTATCATCGTGATTAACTGCAGTAATAATGATAAAATCATAAAATAATTTCAAATAAATTGAAAAATACCTTTCATTGTACAAATTTAAATTTTTACAACAAAAAAGTTAACACAAGTTCAATAAACTAAAAACAGACACTCCATAAACATTTAATTTTAAAAATGATTTCTTCAGCTACCTACCTAAAAAGATTATATAATTAATTTTATTGATCACTGGTTGGGTTTGAGATACTGATACCCCACTAGTGCAGAACTTACCCATATTCCTGATAAAAATCTTTGCAGAGGAGCATTGATGGCTCTGTTTTTATCTCTCAGGTCACCGTAACTATGAACACGCATCTGACAAGTCTGCTGACTGAAAAAATGTACAAAAATGTTTAAACAAAAATCTGTTACTTAAGAAATGAAAACATTTATCTATTTTTTAGAATGTTTTGCCAACAAGAATATCCATACATAACACAACAATTTGCATAAATAATCTAGTCTGTCAGTCAGTAATCAATAACGTTAGAAAATAAAAAAATAACTATAATTCTTTCTACCAACAAGAAGGTGACTGATAACAGTAAAACCTGTATAAAATGGCACACTATGGGCCTATGACTAAAGTCAATAAATCCTAAAATATAGGAAAGAGTGAGTCTTTAGATGTATGGCTACTCTTCTCCCCTGCATCAGGTTAGCATTGTCAGTCTCCTTTTTGAATTAAGTTACTTATAATGAGTAAATACTCACGCATAAACATCATCCTCAGCATACACCAGACTTTGTACCACAGACGGCCAGATCGCGGCAGTAAGAGCACTAGACTTGGCAGTTATCTGTGGTGTTACTAAATTGTCAAGACACCATAACTTTACTGTTCTATCAATACTGGCTGTCACAAAATAGTTTGTACTGTGTGGAGACCAATTAAGATCTGTGACAGTTTTAGAATGTGGTAGAAAAGTTCTGAATGGTAATAAAAGTAGTCCCTGGTCTGGTGTAGGCACTCTCAAAAGTGTTGAGTCTGTATCAAGATTCCAAATTCTTACAGAACCTACAATAATATTATCTAAACATTCAAAGCTGCATAATCATTAACAAGAACTATCTTTAAAAAAGATATCCGACGTATTTAAATTTGAGTATATGTTTTAAACTATCATTTCGATTTACCATTTAAATAATGTTTTCTCTGTTTGTGTTTAGTATTCTCGGTCCTCGTATCTTTCTGTCTGTATTTACCAAAACCCCGGGGAAATCTCACATGCGTAGGTAGGTTCTAAAATTAATGTACGTTCGTACAACAAAGTTTACATTAAAAATTATATAATTGTCCTGAATAAACAGCTGTCATGGATGCAAAGAGTTATTGGAGAAACAATTATTTTAATAAAAATATAAATCTTTGTAATATCTAGTTCAAATATTTATAGTTTTTCACTTGCTTTCCGTCACGATATAATTAACGAGACGTTTTTTCAAACACAACCAAATCACCCACCATGACAGCATTTTGTCCAATCACAGAAAGGATTTTCAAGCATGTGCAATCTGTTGCCATAGTTAAGCGTCCTTAAGTTCAAAGGGCACAAACCGAAACTATACTGACTACGTCGGAAAAAAGAAGAAAGTAACAGCAAATTCACGACCTGTACCAAGTCAGAAATATGACATTCAAATAATTCCAGTTAT
Source organism: Mytilus trossulus (assembly GCF_036588685.1). NCBI lineage: Eukaryota > Metazoa > Mollusca > Bivalvia > Mytilida > Mytilidae > Mytilus > Mytilus trossulus. Next base: position 47,393,791 of record NC_086383.1, read on the forward strand.
TCCAATGGTGATAACTTGAAGAGATTTTAACTGAAAGTGGCCAATACATGAGGATAAATGATTTAATTTGAGCTTATTTTTTTTTTCGACCTTTGTGATGTGTACCGGTATCTAAGTTTGATTGTTTATGTTGCTATTTTAATCATATTGTAGGAGTTTTTATTCATTGCTGTTTTTTTGGTCTTTTTATATTTTCTTTACTCTAGAATGGTAAGACTACATGCCTAAATTCATACTCTTTCTGCAAGTCTTGTTTCTCAGCATTGTGAATGAGTTTCATAACATTTAGATGAAGAAATTTAGTAGTCTGGAAACTAAAATGGGAGGGACAGATGGAAAGACAGAAGGTTGTTCAGGAGTAAAACTTAATATTAAAATGTTATAGATAGTGGTATATACCATCCCCATATCCTCCAAGCATATGACTCTCCTTTACTGACCATGATAGGGAAGTGCAAGAAGGTGTTTTACCTGAAAATAAAATAAACTATAAAATCAAAAGATAATTCAAAGTAAGATCTAGAAAATGTTTTTAAACTTATTTGTATTAACAGTCGTTAAATAGTTTAAAAAATTGACCTTAATACTTTAAGGAAGGAATTATAAATTAACTCTTAACGTAAACTAATAAATGAACAGAGTTCCTATGTCCCCATTGTAGCACATACTTTATCTATCCAACAGTAACTAAAATGAAACATTGTTTTGTTCTTTAAAACAATTCATAAATAACTAAGAGAAGGTTTCAGAGCAATTGCAATGCAATTTTTGTTTTAATAATTTTTTTCCAAGGAGCTTATCCAGTTAAACATATATCATCAGCATTTATTTTTAAAAGAGTCAAAGACATTGCTTATATAAACCTATGATATAATTTTCACTAAATTCTGGCAAAAATTGTACACTTGAGAGAGAGCACTATTAATGCAATTTTGCAAATAATCAATATTTCCAAGGGCATTACTCTTTCAAAATTAATTGATCAACACCAATTTTCAATTTGTCTGAAAGACGGATGATATAAAACTATGATATCAATTTCATAAAAATCTGGCAAGAATTGTACACATCAGAGCAATAATGATACAATTTTCAAATATTTTAAAGGTGGGCATAACTCTTTTTAAAAGATTTAATCTGCACTTGTGTTGTATACATTACATTTTGAACAGTTCCACTAACCATGTCAAACTTTGTGTCCAATGGGAGATAACTCTATTGGTGTTGTGCAGTCCCACTTACATGTACTATGCCAAACTTTGTGTCTAATGGGAGATAACTCTATTGGTGTTGTGTATGGTAGATTGTGAACAGTCCCACTTACATGTACTATGCCAAACTTTGTGTCTAATGGGAGATAACTCTATTGGTGTTGTGTATTGTCCATTTTGAATAGTCCAAGTTACTATGTGAAACTTTGTGTCAATTGTTATCAAAACTACCAGGATTATAATTAAGTACGCCAGACACGTGTTTTGTCTACATAAGACTCATCAGTGACGCTCATATCAAAATATCATGGGAGATAACTCTGTTGGTGTTGTGTATGGTAGATTGTGAACAGTCCCACATACTATGTCAAACTTTGTGTCTAATGGGAGATAACTCTGTTGGTGTTGTGTATGGTAGATTTTGATTATGTTGAATTTTATTATGATGTCTGCAAAACGGCAACAGCGGCAAAGCCAAACAAACTTTTTTTTGGTATTCAACCCTCCACAGGGTGAGTTTTCTGTTAAACTGTACTTTATAACCTTATTTTGTATATCCGATGTACATATTTAAAGTCTAAGGTCAGTCCTTTTGATTTAAATTGTAATTTCAAATGATTCCCAGGAGTCATATCTCATGTCACACTTATTTTGTATTTTACATTTTAAATTAAGCATTCCAATGTTTATTTGATGGTTATTTTTATTCCTGCATTTATTAAACACAATTCTCAGTCAATTTAAGCTTCTTAATTTGCGATTTTTGATTTTACTCCGTCAGTTTGTCAAATTTTTTTTTGTATGGAACGCCATTAGAGCCATATATTTTGGCATACGTTTTTCTTAAAACAGCATGTGTATGGAACATTTTTTCGTGTTATAATTTTGTTATTCAAAATGTAATTTTATGGCATTTTTTTTATCATTTTTTGTTGTTTCATAAGATAAACATATTTTTCAATGTATGGAGAACATTGTTAATACTATTTGTACTATTATTTTGTGAAAATTGTCAATTGTGAACATTGTGCTTATTAGATTCATTTTTGTATATTTTCATTTTTTTACCCTCTCTGGAGGTCTGCAGTAAAAGATAATAACAACTCAGGTTCAGCATATCTTTGACATTACATTGTGTCTAATGGGAGATAACTCTGTTGGTGTTGTGTATGATAGATTGTGAACAGTCCAAGTTACTATGCCAAACTTTGCGTCTATAATGGGAGATAACTATATTGGTGTTGTGTATGGTACATTTTGAACAGTCCCACTTACTATGCGAAACTTTATGTCTAATGGGAGATAACTCTCTTGGTGTTGTGTATGGTTCATTTTGAATAGTCCAAGTTGCTATGCGAAACTTTGTGTCTAATGGGATATAACTCTATTGGTGTTGTGTATGGTTCATTTTGAACAGTCCAAGTTACTATGCCAAACTTTTTGTCTAATGGGAGATAACTCTATTGGTGTTGTGTATGGTTCATTTTAAACAGTCCAAGTTACTATACCAAACTTTGTGTCTAATGGGAGATAACTCTATTGGTGTTGTGTATGGTCCATTTTGAACAATCCAAGTTACTATGCCAAACTATGTGTCTAATGGGAGATAACTCTGTTGGTGTTGTGTCATTGTTGTTGTATACAGTAGATAGTGAACAGTCCCACTGAGCATGTCAATGTGTATGTGTGTGATGAGAGATATAACTCTATTTATGAACATTTGTACTTACTACGTCTGATTTTATGTCCCACTAAAGTAACTTCTGGTGTAGGTCTATAAACTGTTGGCGATGAACTGTTATTCAGCTGTTCTGGATTTGATACACTGGAAAGGTAAAATTCAATCTATACACAATTTTACTCCTATGACAATTGTTCTTGTATCTGCAAGTCCCACCTTGACTAGAACATAGTGGTTATTGTATGTCATGTATGTAATATTTAATATTTTTATATACATATTTTGAAAATTATTTTGGATCTGTGATTGTTTCTTTGTAAAATATAAATTTCAGTAACTATAATGCTTTTAAATTGGTATTTTGTTACTCTATTTTAGAAAGTTTTTTTTTTTTTGCTTTGCATCCATCTGATGGGTCAATCCTTTTTCTACTGATTTTTATAATTACAATCTATATTCTATTTTTGAAAGACTTGTATATACCTATTTATCCATTTTTGTCATTATACACTACATATTTATTCATATAATATGTTTACAGTAAACTTTTTCTGCATATACCTGAAAATTCTGATGGATCCATCCCCACAAGCTATTGCTAACAATCCTATCTGTCGTAATCTGTTCTTTTCCTGAAACAATATGAAAGAAGGAAAAGTTTTGCCACATCTTTGTATTTTGTAGAGAGTCTTATAATAACAACACTTTAGGGACTGCTGCAGAAATTTATTGATCGACATGTTTCGATGCCTAAGGCATTGTCATCAGGATAAAAACGATACATAAAATCATGCAGAAGTACAAAATTGGGTTGTAAAAATTTAAACGTCACAATGTTACAATGGTAAGTAACGTTATTAATAGCAACTGAAAGTGAAAGTTCATTGTAAGTATACTAGTATATATTTGTTTAGGGGCCAGCTGAAGGACGCCTCTGGGTGCGGGAATTTCTCGTTACACTGAAGACCTGTTGGTGACCTTCTGCTGTTGTTTTTTCTATGGTTGGGTTGTTGTCTCTATGATACATTTCCCCATTTCCGTTCTCAATTTTATGTAAAGTAAACTATAAAAAGAAATTAAAATAAAATTTTTTTGTTGTGAAAATGTTTGTTAAAATTATTCTGCCAAAATGTGTTTGTCCTCTTGCATTGTGGAAAGAATAATACAATAAGTTATCAGGCTATAGACAGTAAAAGTTGTGTGGTGTGAACGTTCATTTCACTTTCTTTCCTAAAATAGACGACTTTTTACCAGCAATTCCGTACCATTTAGACTGGCTTCCCTTGGCCAGAGGTATTGTTTCCAATAGCGTCAGGAATGCTGAAAAATGTTTTGGTCTTTGTATTTTGTATTCTGACATTATTTTTCTCAAAAACAATCAACAAAATGAGACTTAAATTACAAAAAAAAGAATCTCTAACCCAATACTGAACTTACTGACCCGTATATTGTATGGGTCACTAGCACACTCTGTAACAAATTTATCTTACTGCCTATATTAACATGAGGTATAGACTAGTGACCTATCAAAATGATTAAGTCTTCAATACTTAGTTTTAAGAACCTACTTTCATTTGTCTATAAAAAACAAATGTCAATAATAACAATTTGAAAGCTTTAAATGTGAGTTATGAATTTAGATCAATTGTTCATCATCAATTTCTTCTTCTGTTAAAATCTTTCTGATTTTCCCTTAACACTATATTGTTTTTATAAAGGAACTACTAACCTACTAACCAAATATGAAATATACACTGTCTCCACATGGTTGCTTTAAACCAATCATATTCTTAGAAATAAGGCAAGGTAAAGTAATAATTTTTTAAACTTGTGGAAGCATTTGTTGACTCAAATAATATTCATAAAAACAAGTCTCACTAGTATGGTATCTTTTGTCTGCCAACATCTATGTGGACACCAAGCCATTGTTCTCACAACACCATAGTCATGAGCAATACAGAACTCTAACTTAGGTGTGGGCATACATTCCCTATGTAAAATAAACAAAAAACAAACTGAATCTTTATTAAACATACAAGTATTATGAAAAGAAAAGATTTTATCACAAGAAATTGATCCCTCATGTCATGTGTAGTCATAACATTGAAGGTCTACTCTCATTCGAGTGGTTGTTCCCAACCTTTTGGATAGATTTCTTTATAACGACAGTTTTCTTTTCTTGACCATCATAAATAAAAAAAGTTGAGACGTAAAACTATGCTTGAAACACCTGTGTCACTCAACGACTTTAAAGTAGACTCCCTGATTAATAACCTATATTAAAGTCAAAGGATAATTAAAGTTTTAAATCGGAGATTTTTTGCTTTTCGTCACAAAAAACAGCTTTCTTTTTTAGACTATCTTTAAAAGGAGAGGAGACGTAAAAAGAGTACTCAAACACGTGCGTCGCAAAGTGGTATATAAATTATGTATGTAACATTAAGCGGAAGCCATTTAACCATATCATTTTGTCAAACAATTCAATCAACACCTTTATTAATTAGTCCTTTGTTGTCGATAGCTATAACATGCAATCAGCTGATTATTGATTTTCTGTCCAAATCTTAATGAGGTCAAGGTAAATTCCGAGTTTTGTCTGAATGGGTAAAGTCCGAAAAAAAGTAAATAAACAAGACGGAGGAAAATAAATCTTTCTATATATTTTTTTGGCCAATTCTTTCGCAAATGACGAAATTTTATCGCCACCATTATTTTTTTTTCGCAATTTGTGAAAATGGCGACCGCCAGCGGAAACCCTGTTCTCCATGGCATAAGTGTCGGTCCTAGGGATTAGACAACCACATTTTGGGAAGGAACAACACAATTTTGGTAATTTGCAATAGAAATGATAGTGAAGACCTGCATAGTTTCTTCAAGGACCACCAGGGATTTTGTTTTGTTTCAAGAAGTCTGGTTATGAACTTTCAGTTTGTTCCTATACTTTACATATGATAAAAGTTTCAGTTTGAAAACTGAAGAATATATGATGTACCCTATGTTAGACAGATATAATATAGAAAATTACTTACACTGTATGATTCAGTTTCCCTGTATTCCAGATCTGAATCAGTCCAGGTCCCTCATTGGTATCTGTTACCTGGTGTACTGTATCCATGTCAGGGTGACAGGAGACTGCCAGGTACTGGTACTGTTGTCTAACATTATGTGGATATGGGCACCAGGCTAATCCCCAGACAGGCCCTCCAGTAAATATTAACCCATAATCTATAATGCAACAAAATATATGTTAGACTCAGATCAACGTCCAGCCTCAAATCGACAACCGTTTCTCAAATCGACGTCCAAATCTGACATCATATTCTCAAATCAACATCCAATATTTTGATACTCCAATCGAGTCCAATGTGACGGTACGTATTGCAAAAAACTACGCCTGTTATCAATGTCCAATATCAGTATTAAAATAATAAATTACTGGATTTAATTGTTTGCTCTTATACATGTACATGTTTTGCAGGGTTCAAACTTGTATACATACTTCCCATATATAGATTTTTTTCAACCCAACTTGCTAGGTATCATGCATATTTTAATGTTTATCTTGATAAAAAGATAATCGAATCGATCTGCATAGAAGTGTGTCATTCCTATTTGTGTTAATAAATGACATGCATGCAAGTGTACGTCAAGGAGAAAACAACATAACGACAAAGTAAAAAAGAACAGCCAATTGTATTTTTTTAGTATTCAGCATTCAGGGGTGTGGGAATATTTGTTGTGGGCACTTGTCCCTGGGCAAGTAAAACTGTAAATTTTACTTGTCCGAAAAAAAAGTTACTTGCCCTGATTGTCCCAATAGATATTGAAGTATTTCATTGTTAGCTAATATTATTATGATTCTAAGCACTTTTTTGCATCACAAACAAATGAAACTCATTTGTTTATATTGTGTAAAAATTTAGGAAACTTAGGAAATGGGTTAACATCAATGGGACAGAAACCTAACAGTAAACCAACCAATCAGATAACATGCAGAGGACGATTTTGCATCAGTTTTTGTATAAAAATTGTAGCCATTAGGTACAAATACTAAATTAAGAGGACAGTGAGTGAAGCAATGGAAACTAAATAATAGATTAACTATTGATTTTTGATGTTTCTCTTAACACTGACACACTTGGGTTTTTTTTCTTCTTGATAATTATCATGATGGGCAATTCAATTGTCCCTTCTATTAACCACTTTGACATCAAATAATGTTGACCTTTCTTCTATAGATGAGACAAAAAATAATTTATTTTCCGAATTTCCATACAAGATGTCTGAAATTCTCGCTTCCGTATCTTTTAAAAGTTTTTAAAAATAATTCGTGTCCGTCTCCATTTGCGTTTTAGGTTTTCTACTCGACTCATAACTCTTTTTGTCTAGTGCTTGACCGGTGTTTAATTAAATATTTCATCAATCTGAATCTCGATACAAAATCTAAAGAAACGGTACTTCCGGTGAATGATGGATAAAACCTTATCGACGATCCCTGGTCAACAGACAATGCCAATACAATGTTACGTGACTCGGGTTTGCATACTTATTTTTTTATCTATTTTCGTAATCGATCTAATTCCAGTATTATATAATATTTATCATCATGAACATTGATGTTTTTCCTCGCTGACCATTGGTTTCTTTTACATCAATTAAGACATCTTTATACATTTTGGAATTAATTCTATATTTTTGTTGGATTTGAACATTGTCTTGTATATTTTTTAACTTGTCCACGGGCAACCGAGACAAACATAATTACTTGTCCGGTTGTTCAAATGTATGAGTCGGGCAAGTCGGGCATAGCATTTCCACACCCCTGAGCATGTTCAGTAAGATATTTTTCAACAAATTTCTGAGTTTTACCCCTGGAGTGAATCACATGAGCAAGCAATTGGCATTATGTTTTATGTTGTGCTGTTACACAACTGTTCTATGTCAAGTGCTCACACACAATTTTATCTCCAAAATATTCTTTATAGACCTGTAGTGCTGTGGTTTTATCCCCGACATATTCTTTATAGGCTTGTAGTGCAGTGGTTTTATCCCTGACATATTCTTTATAGGCCTGTAGTGCAGTGGTTTTATCCCCGACATATTCTTTATAGGCCTGTAGTGCAGTGGTTTTATCCCCGACATATTCTTTATAGGCCTGTAGTGCAGTGGTTTTATCCCCGACATATTCTTTATAGGCCTGTAGTGCAGTGGTTTTATCCCCGACATATTCTTTATAGGCCTGTAGTGCAGTGGTTTTATCCCCGACATATTCTCTATAGGCCTGTAGTGCAGTGGTTTTATCCCCGACATATTCTCTATAGGCCTGTAGTGCAGTGGTTTTATCCCCGACATATTCTTTATAGGCCTGTAGTGCTGTGGTTTTATCCCCGACATATTCTTTATAGGCCTGTAGTGCAGTGGTTTTATCCCCGACATATTCTTTATAGGCCTGTAGTGCAGTGGTTTTATCCCCGACATATTCTTTATAGGCCTGTAGTGCAGTGGTTTTATCCCCGACATATTCTTTATAGGCCTGTAGTGCAGTGGTTTTATCCCCGACATATTCTTTATAGGCCTGTAGTGCAGTGGTTTTATCCCCGACATATTCTTTATAGGCCTGTAGTGCAGTGGTTTTATCCCCGACATATTCTTTATAGGCCTGTAGTGCAGTGGTTTTATCCCCGACATATTCTTTATAGGCCTGTAGTGCAGTGGTTTTATCCCCGACATATTCTTTATAGGCCTGTAGTGCAGTGGTTTTATCCCCGACATATTCTTTATAGGCCTGTAGTGCAGTGGTTTGCAATGTTTTATGTCTGTCATATTTATTTTTTTGATTTTTTGGATAAATAAGACCGTTACTTTACTCATTTGAAATGTTTACATTATTCATGTCATACCACATCTCCTTTTTATTATGTAATGTCTAAAATTTAAAAAAAATGATATAACAACCTGTTTACATATTTTGAATTGTTTAGTCTAGTATGTTATGAATTAAAAAAAAACGTAAATCGATCCTATTTGTCACACATAATATGTTTTAAGGTCTTGAGGTTTCAGCTGCTGTCGCTTCTTGTCAATGTTGTATTCTGTGTCATTAAAGATTGCATATTTTGGCATTAATATTGATTTACTTATAGGGTCTTTGCATCAGAACTTAACACATTTATTAAAAAAAAAGTTGTTGGCATGACACGGGTTATGTTCTCATATATGTAACTAACAATGGTATGATACTAAACCACTAACGGGAAGAATTGTGTCCGATATTCATATGATGAAATCATAATCTTTCAATCAATTTAATTGTAGTCTGGAGCTGGCATGTCAGTTTACTGCTAGTAATCTGTTGTTATTTATTTATTATTGTCATTTTGTTTATTTTCTTTGGTTAAATCTTCTGACATCAGACTCAGACTTCTCTTGAACTGAATTTGAATGTGCATTTACTTTTCTACATTGGCTAGAGGTATAGGGGGGGTTGAGATCTCATATAAACCATGTTGAACCCCGCTGCATTTTTGCGCCTGTCCCAAGTCAGGAACCTCTGGCCTTTGTTAGTCTTGTATTATTTTAATTTTAGTTTCTTGTGTACAATTTGGAGTTAAGTATGGCATTCATTATAACTGAACTAGTATATTTGTTTAGGGGCCAGCTGAAGGATGCCTCCAGGTGCGGGAATTTCTCGCTACATTGAAGACCTGTTGGTGACCTTCTGCTGGACAGGTTGTTGTCTCTTTGACACATTCCCCATTTCCATTCTCAATTTTATAAGTATTTTTAAACAAGTTCATACCTAGTAGTTGTATTCCTACCTTTTAGATTTAATGCTTCAAACACCTTTATCTGTTGTAGATCTTGTCTTGTGTTGGTCTTTTTACTACTTTTTATAAGAAACTCTGGACTTACATTAACTGACGGAAGATAAGGTTTTATATCACTGAAAAATAGTAAAAAACCTATCAGTCATATCTCTTTTTGTCAACTATTATATTCAGTGTTCTTTCCAGCTTTTGCAATTGATGTAAATTTTCATTCATTTGAACAACTTTTAAGAGACAAAATGCAAGCCAATGATATTGAGGAAAAAACTAAACAAGATATCTGATCAACAAAAAGAAATGCAATTTTGCATCAAAAGTAAGGTTAAAATATATGCAGCTAATAAATTCTAATCAATAATATTAAAAAAGATGTGTGAAATCAGAAAAAAGAACAAGGGAAAACACTCTAAATATTTTTTTCAATTTTTTCGATAAATTGTTTGTTGATGGTAACTTTAATTTGTCTAAAAGGTATGCAAATGGTATTGAAAGTTTCAATAGAATTGTAATAAGGGCTTGAGGAGGAATTCAGGATACAACATTTGTGTAGGAAACAAGAGCGTCAGAGGCAACCACAGACATGTGAAAGGAAAATTCAATCCTTGGCAAGATTGGGGAAGAATGCAGCTCCAAAGAGCAGAGTTTGAACTCACAAGCTCTATGTTGACATGGCAGTGCTTGCTGTAGATTAACTAGTTAAACTTCTTTACCATAATCTTGGGATTATATTGGTGTCTAGGGTTGATATGGAGGCGATATTTAAAACGCCATATGATATTCCTTATTTATCATATTTTAGGAATCTGATGTTCAGTAGTTGTAGGTTTTTTTTATGTGGTTCACAAGGGTTTCTCGTTTCTTGGTTTTTTTTATAAATTAGAATTTTCTCCCTCGTGTTTTAATCTACCCTAACACCTTCACCCAAGGGAAGTATGTCTATACTACCATCAAGGCACTAATAATGCAGAACCGAAAGAAGAATGAACAAATTGAAAAATAAAGGGTAGGATGAAGGGAACAATTCATACCTGCCAACTGTCACTATTTGCGGGGGATTTCCCCCATGGAAGCTCCCAAATGGAAATTTTGAAAGAGCAAGTTTGTCCACAATTTAAATAAAATAATGAATATTAAAATGACTTTAGGCTTGTTAAAGTATGAAGAAGCCAAAAAACATTAAAATGTTCGTAAAGGCCCCTTTAAAGGTTTTGTAGGACTATAAGAGCCATCTTGCATGTAAAAACTCCATGTTTTTTTTGAAAAGTTGGCAGGTATGAAACATGATAGACAAACTCGATCTCTTTACACAACTCCCTCTAGAAAGCAGAGAAATGAATGTTACTTATTATTATAACTCACTCTTCTGCTAATGGATTCCATTCTGGTACCCTAGGGCAAAACTGTGGAAACTGTACATTGTTGCAATCATCCATTTCTTTACAATGTTCTAAATTCTTTTTAAACGTGTTAGCAAAATGACTGCCAGTATACATGTGTTTGGCTAGAAAGAAATAAGATTGATAATTAAAACCTGGTACTACAAATGTACTTTTTACAAAGTCACTAACTACTTTCAGTATATTCTAATTAATACAGTTTTCATACAAGGAAAAGGGATAAAAATATTCTTAATTTCTAGATTTCAGTTTACAAGTTTTAAATAATTTTTTTTTAGATACACATGAATTTAAACATTCTGAGAATTATCAGAATTTGTAGAGATTACAGTTTTCATGTCATAAGACAACAACTTAAAATTTTTAAACAGTTTGCTAAAGATTGCTAATAACTTTACTAATGTTGACTGAACATATTGATCAAGTTCCGTCAATTTACTTCATTGTAAGACACTATAAGGTACCAAAACTTTGATTGTAATAATATTTTACTTACAGTCATTTGCTACTTTAATTTCTTCCAGTTCCTCTTCGTCAATATAACTTCCACTGATTATAACATCTTCATCTGATGATTCAGATAAAACTTCAGCATCTGGATCTTTGTCGTCTGATGTTAAATCAACAGCTCCTTCATAACTTTTATTGATAGCTAGCAATAACTTCTCAGCTCTGTACAATAAACAAAAAATTTAAAACTAGTCGCCGTCAGCTTTAATTCGTAGCGGTTATCGATAAAAATAATCTAAACTATCAATCGCATTCACTTGAGATATAGTTTTTCTCATTTCATTCATAAATCGTGAAAAGAAAAACATCTGCTGACCTTCCTTTTAAGTGATCGCACTGTAATAATCCTGTCCTAGCAATTTGAAACAATTATTTATCCTTAAATACTCTTCATAATAAACACTTAAATCAATTCTGAATACTGCTTTCCAGTTTATTTAAACAATTGCTCTACCTAGAATGAACTGGATTGTATTAATTTTCATATTCATCATGTAGTTACACCCCATTTTAATAAAAACAAACCACTGTTTATTTACTGATGTTGGGTTGCTGTTGCATGGCCAATAAAATCATGTCTAAATTTATGAATATTTTCAATATAATGCTACTAAACTAATGGGCAACCAATCAACTCTGTATTTATAAGAATAAATGAAAAGAAATTAATCAAATGACCTACTCTAAATCTAGACAGGTCAATCTAACAAAACAACAGATATTCTGAAAAATCAGCAAACTGTAAAAATGTATAATTAACTAAAGAATATTATTCTGCGTTTCATCGTACATATGTTTAGCAGAAAATAGTGTATTTCTCAATTTATCCATACTACACAGTGTAGTCATGTGTTTTTGAATGGCAGAAGAAGAAGGTTTTATTATTTATGGCCAAAAGTATAGTCTTGTATTAAAGTTTTCATTCTGGCAGTGGACATTTCATAATGTAAACTATTACGATACAATTTTTGATTGTATATTTAATATAGTTCATGACTTACGTAACATAAAGTCCATAGATTATGACTAAGCAAGGGGGCTAGATAATTTCCATATATATAAGATGTGGCAATGCAAATACTCAAAGATTTTGCTAGGTCTCGTCACTTTCCTAATTTACGAAATGGTTTTCGCATTGACAAAAGTATTTCAAACCAATTTCATCACTTAAATTTTTAAAGTGTAAAAATATTTTCGCAATAAACTACTATAAAGTTTATGACCCCCAGGTAATTAACATTTGCAACAGGTGTTACATGTTGTGATTACAACTAATTTGCTTATCGCCATCCATGGGTCACTAATCAGTTAGTTATTTCAAAATAAACCTCATAATTAAAACTAGATACCATTGAGATGGGAGCCATCTCTTTGGGCCCCGCTGTCAATAACGACTGACGGACTGACCTTTGACCTAGGATGCATTCATTATGACACATTCTCTGGTGTTGGTTAAAAAAGGATGCATTCATTATGACACATTCTCTGGTGTTGGTTAATATATATGTTAAGTTGAAAATGTTTGTCAGGTATAATGTATGAAATAATAACAGCTGTCCTCTCAAAATATAGTGTGGATCAAATTTGTTAGCGATGGACAGACCAACAGACAGACAGACCTTTGACCTATGAAGTTGTACATACATCATGACACACCCTCTGGTGTTGGTTAAAATGGATGTCAAGTATACTATTTGAAATCATAACGGTTCTCAAGATATAGAGCGGACACGATCGTCACCACAGGACACGGGGTTGTCAACTGAAACCAAAGTTTTTTTTACCTTGACCTTTGACCTAGGAAATTGTACATACATCATGACACGCCCTCTGGTTGTGGTTAATAAACATGTAAAGTATAAAGTATGAAATCATAATGGTTCACTAGATATGGAGTGGACACAAAGTTAAAGTGTTACGAACGGACGGTCGGACAGACAGATGGACGGATGGACGGTCGGACGGACTGATCACTATAGGGCAACCCGCCTAAAGGCGGGGCCCTAATTGTTTTCCCCAGGAAAATCAGTCAATTTACATTTCAACATCAAGGAGTATAGTTTATTCATTTGATCAAAATTGTTTCCCCCTAGGGACAGTTTGCATTTGAATTTCAATATTTCTCAAACAATCACAATTTGAAGTTCTTTGTCGTAGATTCGTCATTAGAACCTATTTTCTTCATATTTATTATAAATTTTTATCAAAAATTTTGCCAATTTTCATTAAAGATATAGAACTTAATTCAAAACTTTCAGAAATGTTTTCAGGAGTCAAACAGGTGCTTCCTGTACTGTGTGTGACGCATGCATGAGAGTATTCCTATGACTATTTATAGACACCAAAAACTTAAAATAAGAAATCATTCAGTATCAATTAAACAAGAGAGACAAATATATCTCTTTTACTAAAGGAATTTAAATAGAAAAATAATAATTTCCTGATGGACTTGTTTTGAATTTATTATCCATGTGTCACTTCCCGTTTCATTTCATTTTAAAACCAAAAGTAGATAACATGATTTATTGACCATTCTTGATTTGTTTACATTAACACAACCTCCTTACAGTCTTTAAAATTGTTCTGAAAAGGATTTTAAACAGTTCCAACTTAATAGAAATAATATTCAAATATTGATTTAGACGTTTTATGCAGTGAGATAATCATTGCAACTTAATTCTGCTGTGAGTCCTTGTTTTAAAAAATGAAATCCCAACTTTTGTTGATCAGGAATGTCCCCTGGAACAAACTGAAGAAAAATTGTGAACTAAATTTCCAAATCCCATGTCAGAATATTTCATAATAAGGGCCAATACAGTCAAACATACAATACTGACTGCCAATCATGCCTAAGTCCTTTTTAAATCTGACAAAGTCAAAGATGAAACTAGTATCATACATCCTTGGTCCCTTGCTGTTACACAAAAATAGGTTGAATTAAATAGCGTGCAAAAGTGACTAAAGCCCTCAGAACCCTAGCTTAAACCCTGCAAATACTACCATTGACATACCATCAGTGGTTCCCAATTAACTGACCGCAATAGAAGGGAGGGCCAAATGAGATATTCAAATGCTAATACAACTGCATTCCAAATATCATGGACTTACCACAAATGGTTCCCCATAAATTAAAACTAATACATTCTTGCTTGAAACAGCATGCCTTAGTCACATTTTATCAAAGCGATACACAACTAAGATATCTGCTGTTGAAGTCTTACTTTTTAGCAGCCAATCTTTTCCTGTCATTTGTATTTTCTCCAGTAACAACTTCCTTTTCTGCCAGAATTGATGCATTTTCTTTATCTATTTCCTCCATCTTGTCCTTCCTAACATGCATCAACTCATGTTCATGTTGCCACATTATCATGATAAACTTTTCACAGAGATCACAGAAGTACTTTTCATGCTACAAAAGATAACATGCATTTCATATTAATATCATTTCTAAAAAGCACAAACGTATCACACTAATTTAATAATCGATTTGTCACATTATAATTTTAATGGCTATAAAACCAACGTTGTGTATAGAATAGTATGGGAAATCTATCTACATGACCATACAAAGAGTTAACAAAATAACATTTCTTTATTGACAATGCAACTAAGCTCAAATATTTTTAAAACCAAACTTTAACCAAATACAGAACAGATGTAGACACAGAGGAACTGATCAGAAAACAAAATGCCCAATACTATCATAGGCCATTCATAAAACTAATCAAAGAAAAAAGTAAAAATCGCTACATAATAATTAAGAAATAGAGTCAACAACAAGATTCAGTATGTAAACAAAAACAAATATCAAGGAGACAGAAATACTTAGACAGAGAAATAAAACAATGGACAAGTTTCTATAAATTGCTCAAAGTTTAGATAAACTGTTAATAGAAATTATCAAAGATCTGCCATTCACACCACATTCACTTGTCACAATTAGGTTGTAATGGATATAAGTTATTCAAAAGTATGAGTTTGAAACTGTTCCCTCCTTTCATTGAGATGTATAATGTAGGCTGTGAGGAAACAAACATTACCAGGTTCCTTATAAAGGTCCACTTCACTTAATTTCATACCAATTATCATGATTATTGCATAATTCGGTTAATTGCATAATTTTTTCCTGCACCAAACCATTTTCCATTTATTTAATGTTAAATTGATGCAGTGGCATCAAACATTGCCTTCTTCTAACTGAGAATACCTGTAGAAACTGTGTATAGAAACTTATATGGCTTCATTCCTTTATAACAAAAAATTCACAAATGTGTCTAAATTATCCAACCTTTTAATCGCTGTATTATCTCTCAATATTTGTTTCTAATTTCATCATTGAAACCTAAGAGAAAGATTAGAGATTAAATGATATATAAGAGTATAATGATATAGAATGATCAGGCATATTTACCTCTCTTCCACACCACTGCACATGTTTTCTGTAATAATGCATATGTTTCAATTCTTTTCCACACTTTGGACAACAGAGTTTACCAATTTTTTTTATAATGATGGATAATGACTTTTCATCTGTTAGACCTTTAGGACAAGATTTATCCCACTGAAAAAATACAAATTTAAACCAAATTATACCAAGATAAAGTGCTGAAAAATACAACAACATGTTGAATGATTATATTGTGCATGTTGTGTTGGATACAGTCTTTAAAAACAAACATTTGCATCAAAGAGATTGTGTCAATTTTTTTAATCCCATACTGCATGTAAATGTAAATGTTAATCATGTTAATTGCATATTACTAAGTCCATCATCCAGTAAAATATAGATTTTTTTTAAAAGTACATTTTAAAATTTTGCTTCAGACAATATATCTTTATCATAAAAAAACCCCTCTGCTCCCTACAAAACTTTAACACAAACCTGTATCAATGTGTTCACTGCAACAAATACAGAAATTAAATTCAGTCATTTTCAAACTGTTGTTCTGGATACTTGTTATGATCAGCTGGTTATGATCATAATAAAGCTAACTGTTAAATTTCATAAACATTTATGAAGGTTTGACAATGTTAACTATGTTCTTGGTGTAAAAAAACCTTTAACTAATGGTGGCACCACCAACTGCTGAAAATAAGATTACTATGTCTTGCTAAATGTAGCAGACTTGACAAAAATCACTCATCCTTGTTTAATGATTGACTAAGTCTGTGTAGGACTACACAAAACAATCGAAGGGATTCCCATGTGTTGCTAATCCTTCAGTGTCAGGCGAAACATAATTAATAAAATGTGCATGATATGCAATTAGGTTGACCATCATGATCATGACCATTGTAATTCAGAACATTTTCAATAAAAGTTATCATTAAAGACCTTCCTTGTTCATGTTTTATCTCTTTTTGCTGTATTCTAAATATATTGAGGCTATCAAATAAGTAGGTATTTCTAGATTATCATTGGATATCTCAACAAGAATGATTTTCTTGCTTGCGCTGGTACTGTACCAATGATAATCTGCCATGTCTGTTTATAAATATTTTACCTATGACGATGTTGTTGATTTCATTGACAACAGCACATGTGTCCTTAATTTCTAATGAGAAAACAAATTATCAGCCAGTAAGATCAAAGGAAAATTCTTAAAATAGCGATAAAAAAATATATGAAGTATATCATCATGATCATGTTTATATGTATCATCAATGAGAATTTCAACGGTTACTGTTAGGGATTTTAATATACTTACTAAAGCATTATGGAAGGACATCAGATGATGTTTCAAATGACCAATACTACTGCATATAAGTTGACACCTCAGACAAGTATGAACTTCTGTATCCTATAAACATATGTGAAAATAACATGTATCAAGCTGTAAAAAAACAATTAATGCAACTTTTTGGCATGCTTAGGAATATACATTTGGAAGTGCAACTTGGTATCATTATTAAAATTATAATCCTGGTACTTTTGATAACTATTTACACCACTGGGTCGATGCCACTGCTGGTGGACGTTTCGTCCCCGAGGGTATCACCAGCCCAGTAGTCAGCACTACGGTGTTGACATGAATATCAATTATATGGTCATTTTTATAAATTTTCTGTTTACAAAACTTTGAATTTTTCGAAAAACTAAGGATTTTCTTACCCCAGGAGTAGATTACCTTAGCCGCATTTGGCACAACTTTTTGGAATTTTGGATCCTCAATGCTCTTCAACTTTGTATTTATTTGGCTTTTTAACTATTTTGATCTGAGCGTCACTGATGAGTCTTATGTAGACGAAACGCGCGTCTGGCGTATAAAATTATAATCCTGGTACTTTTGATAACTATCATAAAAGATCAACAAGATTCTTACCATGCATAAAGCATACAGTGCTCACACTTTGGCAGCATCATTGGAAGAAGTAAGTTTTTCTTTGTTTGCTCACAGCAGTTTAATATAATGTTTGCTGGCTACCATATTAATACTGATATATATATATATATATATTATTACCTTTATTGATTCTCAATTTTGTCCTCTACACATGATACATACTATACATTCTGTTTACCACTAATCCAGCATTAAAGCATGTTTTAACAACTGTACAAGGAACTTACGATATAACTGTATTGTATATTATTAAGCTTGGCCTTTGTTAAAGGTAGATTTTACTATCGCAAATTGAATTTACCTAGCAATGTGTAAAATCTATGTTTTACTTTTTACTTTTACTTGTCTTCTATCATGTATATATAATGGGAAGTCATACCAGAACTGGAGAACATTCTAAGGACAAACATCATCTTGGACACAATTCGTGGCCTAACCACAGAGTGAGTTAATTCTAATTAACTGAACACATTGAAAAATTGTATTTTATTTGAATTTAGCTTTTTACCATTTGTAAGCACTGGTTAGATTGGTTTCAGAATAATTTTCAGCACCTGATAGTCTTATTTCATAAGCCCTATTGGGTTATACTTAATGGTCAGGACATTACAGTTAAAAGTCTTCATATATATAATGGGAAGTCATACCAGTACTGGAGAGCATTCTAAGGACAAACATCATCTTGGACACATTTGGTGGCTAACCACAAAGTGAGTTAATTCTACAACATTGTATTTGAACCCTTCAAATTTCTCTACACATGTTTGAACCTTTTCTTTGTGAAATACCTGAAATTTAACTGTTCTTGGAAGTTCAACATTTTCTTACATTCAACGAACTGTACGTGCTATCAATTATTTTTGACATTTTGTTAAAATAATATTAATTGAACACATTGTAAAATTGTATTTTATTTGTATTTCAGCTTTTTACTATTTGTTAGATTGGTTAGATTGGTTTGACAATAAATTTTCAGCACCTGATAGTCTTATTGCTTGAGCCCAATTGGGTTATATTTAATGGTTATAAGGACATTACAGCTAAAAGTCTTCATATATCATGTATATATATTGACCTTTTGTTGCTGGGATCATGAAATTTATTCCTTAAATACTCTGTAAAATTTCTTATTTTAATTACTTTGACAATGTTTGATATCTAATGTTAATCAATTAAATCAAAATTGAGCATGGGTATGTAATTTGTTTAACCTTTTCATGTTATTTTTAATTTACTTTTATATTATGTTAGAAAAATATATTGTAATTATTCTGCTCATTTTGGATGCTGTAATTTGCAAACAAAACATTTTCTTTGAATTATGTATAAATACTATTAAAAATTAATTCACTGTAATCATGACATTATTATCTGAACTCAGTTTTTCTCAAAGAAATCATCAACGTACCTTAATTTTATCTTCAGAAATCCCAGACTTCTTGGGAGATTTTTTATTATAAATTCTCCTTTTAGGTTGGACAAAGTCATTTAAAACAACATTGCTTCTTCTATTTCTCAGTGATCTCCCTTGTATGGAGGTACTGTTACCTTCACTCTCATTGGTCGGTTTCTGAGAAGACTCGATATTGCTCAACATTTGTGACCTCATTTCTATCAAATCAGTGCTGCGTTTGCTCTTTTTATTTTCAGTTGTTATGCTAATTTGAAGTAGTTCCGAATCTCTGTCTTTATATGCATGTCTTATGTTTGTCTCCTTTGGAAAGTTTTCTAAAGTAGGTGAAATTACCTCCCTTTCATCAGTTTCAACTCTAGCCATTTTAAAAGAAACTTCAGATGTTGTGTCACTTTCATTTTCAGAATCCATAATCTCTTTTTCACTTTCATCTAAAATCTTTCTTTTGGCCTTACCTCTACGAGGCACAGGTAAAATTTCTGACAGTCTTTTCTTCTTTGATTTACTACCAGAGTTACTACCTTTTCCTATCAGACAAACATCTTTTTTGGATTCTGGAGAATGTTCGCTCAGTTTATCATTAAGATTGTCAGACATTTGTTTATTACATGTTGCAATATGCTCTTCAGATTCCAGAACAGATTTAGCGGTGGATGTGTTTTTTGAATTTAATTTCTTAATACTCTTTGTCCTTTTACCAGGGGTTAATTTTTTTTCAATACTTTCTGCGATGTTTAACAAAGCATCTCCAATTTCATCTAATGAATTACTAACACTGTTAGACATATTGTTTGGGTCTACTTCCTCAGAAAATTTCTCTTTAAAAGAATATAATGTTTTACGTTTCTTTTCAGAAGATGAAGGAGTATTCCCTACGCTCCTCAAAGAATTCTTTTCCAAAGATGAAGGAGTGGTGTTCCCTTCGTTCCTCAAACAATTCTTTTTTCCCTTTTTCTTTTCACTAGAAAACATTACTCCTTCTTTAGATACTGTTACAATATCAACATCTGAGGCAGAATCTGAGGTAAATTCACTTTTAGGTTCATCACAAAAATCTTTTAGTCTTTGGGGAATCTTTTTCTCTCTCTTTGGCAACAACTTCTTATCCTGACTTACTATACCCGACCTTCTTTGCAGTTTTGAATGTAAATTATGCTCATCAAGCTTTTGCTTTGAAGGTTTTTTGTTTTCTAATACTGTATTTTTCTCTGATTCAGATTTATTCATTTTTCTTTTCTTAGAAACAGAATTAGCTGATCTTTTATCATGACTATGTACAATTTCAGATGACATTTTGGTTAGTTTTTTTTCTTTGGACTTGATGTTTAAGGTTTTACTGCTTATTCTGGATTTAGAATTGTTTCCATCTGTCAATCCATGTGCATGAACTGGTGTATTATTCCATGGATTCTTCCAATAATATTCTTCTATTGCTATATTACTTTCAGAGTTTGGAGATGTCAAATCGTTATCACTATCACAGTTTGAAATGTTACTGGAATTTATCTTTTCGTCATCTGTTGATCCATCACTTGTTATCAGGTGTAGTGATTTAATAAAGGAAGTTTTATCAACATTACTGCAGGGACTGCAACTCAATGCTGGAACCTTTTTATTTTGTGGAGTTGATGTTTTAAAACTTTTATTCAATTTAGTCTTTTTCTTCTCCATATCTTTTAATGCAGTCTAACCTTATACAATGTACTCATTATCTACAAAATATAAATATAAATTCCTCAAACACTCTTTTCATTTATTATTCATTCTAAAAATGTATGTACAATGTATACACTCATTCTAGTAAAATCTGAGGACTCAGGAGGTTGAAAGGTAGAAATTATTTTACATGGTTCAGAACATACAGACATGACAGAAGGTACTACTACATCTTGTGAAATTTTTATTAGAATATAATTCACTATTACAGTGAGCATGGTGAGGAAACTTTAATCTTTAAAAGTCATATGAAACAAGTGTCCTGTAATTATTATCTTATTAACCAATGAAAGCATATACTTGTACATACATGACATACTGAACCAAAAAAGTTTAGCAACACTTTTTTTTCAAGTTTTTGTTTTTTGATATTTCTGAAATATTTTTTTTAAACATCATTGATATAATCCTTGGGTCTACCTGTAATTTTAAACAGTTGAATTTTTTTTCGGGTGATTGATTTCGCACCATTTTTAAGCTTTGCACATGTACATGTAATTGATGTTATACCTCTGTACATGTACTTTTAAAACAAAATTTATTTTTCACTAATGTTCAGAGACACAACATTGGTGTGGGGGCAGAACCTTTTTCGGGATGTTGGCATCAGGTGTTTTTCAACTCTGGATTTTGGGATTGACACTTATGGGATCCAGGATTTCTTTTTATGAATTTCGTGATGGCAGGATTCAACTTTTTTTTTTAAATTTCAGGACCTCCATGACCTCAGGATTTCATGTTTACAGGATAGGCCAAGATCTGGAAAACCCAAAAAACTAACATAAAGGGAGGAGCGCTACCTTCACTTAACATCAACATGTGACAAGTTTATTCGGGCCACATGAGTAGTGCATGGTACTGGAGTGCTTGCAACTCCATTATTTATGCACGAGGAGCATAGACGAGAACTCAATTTTGAATAACACTGTACAGTACTCATTTCCGCATTTTGACCCTACTGCACTCCATACAAAGAAATTCCTAGTGAAGAAGTGATATACATGCATGTTGCTTCTGCCATGTCATAATTCCATTTGTTTATTATTAAAATTATATGTTGTTATGATTTTATAATAAAATAAAATTTTATATATTTTTGTTGCAAAACTTTTTTGGGTCAGTCTACATGGCAATGCATGGTACATGTATATATGATACATATATATTGGAAATAAAATATGTTCCTTTTTATATACTACATGTACTAAAATAAGTCCTGTTTGTTCTTTTTTTTTTATGTTTATCAGTAATTTAAAATGTATTACTGTACTGACATATACCAATTCATTCAATAATTGCTGATCACAAGCTAATTAACTTTAGACGGTGACAGTTTTAAACTCTAACCTGCTAACAGTCTACAGTTATATTTTTAAAATTCCAGAAGATTACAGCAAAGTTACATTGATAATCAATCAATACAGACAAACGAACTATTATATATAAAAGTGAACTGATAGAGCCATGCCATTTGTTTTAATATTCACCATGCATTCACATTTGTTAAGTTGTATTTAATTCGTTCTGTAAGAATCAATTATAAATTTTATGTCTTACACATTTTTTACATACTTTCAGCCCCCCCCCCCCCCCCCCTCCTTTGCATTTGCAAAGTGAAAGTTTCTAATGAAAGGTCTTGTTAGTCATGGTCACTGCATGCTGAAAATCTCAGCAGATTAGTGTATGTGAAGGCTAGAAGTCTAGTCATGATAGACATAGCAGTACTTTTTTTGGAAGATTTTGATACTGTCAAAGATTTTCTTTTATCAATGTTTATTAGACACTTGTTTTATGACTTTAAAGTAACAGTTTACTCTATTAATGTATAAGGCTAGCAATGATAATAACAAAAATACATATATTTAGAGAGGGTTAATGTTACACAGTTAGCTTTAAAACTTATATTTCTCAATAGCTATGAAAATACGGATTGTCAAACAGAAAATAGCCCATAAAACATGTAAAAAATAATCTTGATGCTCTTATAAACCATCTTTGAAGACTAAATTAGCACTCAGCTGTCTAAACATTAATTTTATTACACAATAACTTTCCAATTTGAAAAATCCACCATGGCCAAAATGCGAGACTAAACGCCTAACTGTGTATTGCTACCTAAGATATTGTAAGATGAATTCCTCAAACATATACTGGACGACTTTAGAAGCGCAACACTCATTTTGTTGATTTTTTTTATCAAATCTTTTTTGAATTCTATTCCAACTACTTTTCATGCTTATCATGCTTCTTTCTCCTTACAAAAAATCAAAATCTGACTTACTTGTGGTTATTAAACATACCAAATTTTTGAAGTCGTACAAATTTCTTAAAGCAAAATTTTGGTCCCATGAAAGATTGATTCAGTTTTTTTGCTTTGTAAAACAGTTCTATCAATCCTTTGCCTTACTTATTTCTTTTTTTAATGTTGCATCTCCATTTTGCCAAGTCTGAGAAATAAAAAAAAAACCAAATAACTGAATTAGCCCTGAAGAATACTGCAAACATGAAAACATAAATGTGCTGCAACCATACCATATGACTTCCGAAACTCGTCCTACTGTCCTTCCGACAACGATACAAGTAGACAAGATGTGTTGCTGGCCATCAATGAACAGATCAACGTGTAGTGACAATGAAACATCAACAAAATTTGATTATGCAACGTCATTTACCAATCATGTTTTACGGCAGCAACGACAACTGCTAACCAAATTGCTGAGTGCCATGAAGTACAGATTCATGCCATAAATGTTTCCCATGAACTGCATTGCCATAGAATTGACTGAAGAAAAACCTGTAAAGCACTCTAGTTCCAACCGCATAATTGCCAAAACCAATTAATGGGTAAAACAAATGCAAAATCAGAAGGTGTAAAACAGAACCCCAAAAATGTCAGACAGAATTTGATGACCTTTCTGACAATCATTTTGGCTTTTGTAACAGGCAGTCATCGCTTTTAACGTTGACAAATTCATTCAAAAAGAACACAAAAATAATCTAGTGTTGCATTTCTAAAGTCAGTCAGTATAGTTTTTTTCTACCTCAATTTTGCAGTTAAATATACAGGGGTTTTATTCTTAATGCGTAAAAATGTATGCATCAAATTATATTTATGGTACATGTATGACAATGTATGATATTCTGTTATCTATGTTAACTGTTTAAACAGTCAGGTTCTAATGATGAAACAGGGTCAGCATCTTAAATTATCAAAGTTCATTGTGTAAGCTGCTGGTAGTAATTTTTCTTGGGTATTAGAAATAAAATGCTAAATTCAAGAAAGATATAATTACAAAAATATGTTACACCCCGAAGAACAAGAAATACAAATTTTCAAATGGTGAAATGCCCCCAAGACCAAGTGCTTGTGCAAATATGTTGTCTCTTTACACAATTTACGAAGTATTTTTATTTTTTGACATAAACATTTGTTTAATAAGTCTGATTGTTAAGGGAAAAATTGTACAAAAATACGTTTGAATGCTTCTTTAGATAACCATTACAAAATTACAGGGCACTACAGGATTTGAACTTACATATTTCACCATTTTGGCTTTGCGCATGTTGTCGGTCGATCTAAAATAACACTTTCATTTCCGATCCATACATCTTTGTAATACTTGATATCGTCAAATAGATATACAGAAAAAAATCTACAGTATCAACAAAATAATTTACAACTTTTTTTTCCATTTTAAAGAAATAATGATTCTGGTGAATATTTATGGTTGTTCTGAAAGTATATCAAGAAAGTGTACCCGGGACCCGTCATTCGAAAACTGGGACTTTCTTTCGGTTTCATTTTGACCACCAACAAACGGTAGTAAGATTAAACCCTAGGTAGTAAGTAACCCTTACCATTTCGAACTTTACAAAGGAACCTATCATGGTACATCCTGGAGGAAATAATTTTCCAGCCTCTCCATAATCTCTTAAGATGAAGATTCACCCAATTTTAAAACCTGCTGAACCTAGAATCATGCCATCACCCCACAAAAGCACTTGTTTGTAATATATAGGGATAGTACATGTAGATCTTGCCATGGATAGAAAACAAGTGCCTGTACATCACCCTGATAAAGTGCTGCTGTGCATTGTGTGTACCAAATACAAATACAAGTCAGGGGCCTCTGGCCTTTGTTAGCCTTGTTTTATTTTTATGCCCCACCTTATTAGTTATATGGTTTGCTACTGACCCCCTACGGATCCATAGAGGGTAAGTAAAATCCATAGGGGGTGAGGCTTACTCACCCCCTATGGATTTTACTAACCCTCTATGGATCCGTAGGGGGTCAGTAGCGAACCGTATAACGAATTTATCGCACTTAGAGCGTTTTGTGTCAAGTTAAGTATAAAATATCAAATTAATAACAATAACAATAGGAATTTATTAACACCTTTTCTTACAAGTATTTAAAGTATTTTCTAGTATGAATATAGAATTTGGAAAGTAAGTCATTTGTTCAATGTTAGATTTTGAATGATTGACACTTTACATTTGTGAAATAATTGAGGACCGGCAGCTTGTCTTGTGTTGCTAACATTTATTGATGATTCATTATAATCAAAGTCTCCTAATATAGCGTTTAAATCAAATCTTTCGAAATCGGAATGCAAAGTCTGTGGAGTGTCTGCTTCAATAAGAGCAGGCGCCATAGATCCATTTTCAGTAAGTGCTAATCTTGTGGAAGGTGCTGTTAGTGCTTGTCTTATAGGAGGTGCTGGTACAGCCGCTATTTGGGCGGGCACAGTTCCCATAGTTACTCCCAGAGCTTGTCCCATTTCTAACTTTTCTTGCGTGTCTACCCGTTGATAAACGGAAAGAGATTGTACGGATTTGTGACCGGTAACAGACATTATCTGAGCATCATTAAATTTATTTTTTGACAAAATTGAAGCTTGAATGATTTGTGTATTTCTGGCTAAGTTTACATGACAAACTCAAGTCACTCATAAATGTTTTTAGTTTTTTCTCTCCAACAGGTGCGTTGTAATACCATATTTCGTTGTCATCATCAACAAAACAATCCCTTGGACGCTGCCACAATCTGAAAATTTTAAAATGAAGAATAAAATGAAGAATTAACATTAAAAAATCTGTTTTTTCTCTACCTTTAGAACAATTATTACACATGTGATCTTATAAAATACACTTTGAGTGGATTTTTTTCAGCTTTTTTTTTTATACCAATGATGTTTCATATTTTTGTTGTTTTGGTCTTTATGATTGTGTGTAAAATTGTTTGAAGATTGTAGCTTTTTTTTGCTAGATTTACTTACCTATCACAATCAGGATGCAGTTTGTATTTATATTTTATAAAGGAATCCACTGGACAATACATTGAGCCTGGAATAAAAAATTCTATATGATGTAGATCTAGGTATAGTAAAAAAATACATTTTCAAAGTATACTAACATTGAGAAAATGTTGATATTTTTTTTTGTGCTGCAGTTATTGACAAGTAAAAATACAAACCATTAAAGATATTTATAGATTGATTAATTGTCTGTGAATAATCAGGTTACATTTTTATTTTGTGTTTGTTTTGGGATTAGGTCTCTTCAACTTACCAATAATTTTGAGGTTATTTTTAATAAAAAAAATAAATTGGGGTGAATGATTCATGTATAACTAACCTAGTCTGATAATTATAAAATATATAAACTAATGTACCTGTAGCTTCTGGCATGACCCCACTCGTTGTCTCCTTGTCATTTCCTCTATGGTTTTTGGTTAATTCACCTAAAATCTTTTCGATGTATCTCATTCCAGTATCTGGGTCTGTTTTCAGAGCAAAGGTTGACTTGGTCATTGTATGCATATTTTCTGCACCTCGTCGACAAAAGTACAGTCTTATATCATACTGGACTTTATTAAATAGTCCTGTGGGGGTATGTGTAGAAAAATAAACTGACTTGTATAGCTTCTCCCTGTCAGATTCCTGTATTATTGGATAGTGATGTACGTTTCCCTTTCCAGCTTGTTTAAGTTCCGCCCTCGCAGCGTCGAAGCTCATGTTAGCATATCGGAAAGCTGTATCTTTTATAATGTCAAATACCTTATTGGTCGGAGGTGCTTTAAGGTGGCGATTTAAGCCATGTCGAATAGATTCCAAGGAAGAGGTTTTATACATTGAACCATCTATTTTTCTAACATCAAGGTAGAAATGAGACAACGCTTCATCCAAACGTTGTGTTGTAAAGCTTTCAAAGTCCGCTTCATGGTTTTTACTGGTAAGATATTCCTTGAACAATTTTCCAGATAGGGTGTTACTCCTTTGTGTCTTGTCGGCGTGAATGTTCCGTCTTTTATCGTCAATGTCCTAACATGTTGACGTCCCGAATCTCTCCATTTTGTTGCAGACGAAAATATGAAGTCACATGTGGTTTGCAATGGGAGATAACTTCTTTAAAGGGCTGATTTTGTATACTGATCAACGGGGGACAACTTCCAAATAATTAATTGAATCGATAAGGTTTGCGTTTAACAAATGTACCGTTTTGAAAATTCGAAGCGGCACATACGTCATCTTCCATCGCCGCCATGACACCCCATATGAATTCTACTGACCCCCTACGGGCCCATAGGGGTCACCACGTGACGGTGTTAAACCAATCACAATGTGACTATTTACTTGAGGTGCGATAAACAATAGTAGAGGGGCATTATGTTTTCTGGTCTGTGGCTCCGTTCAATCGTCCGTCTGTGTGTCCGTTCGTCCCATTTCAGGTTAAAGTTTTTGGTCAAGGTAGTTTTTGATGAAGCTGAAGTCCAATCAACTTGAAACTTAATACACTTGTTACTTATGATATAATCTTTCTAATTTTATAGCCAAATTAGTCTTTTGACCCCAATTTCACTGTCCACTGAACATAGAAAATGAAAGTGGGAATTTCAGATTAAAGTTTTTGGTCAAGGTAGTTTTTGATGAAGCTGAAGTCCAATCAACTTGAAACTTAATACACTTGTTGCTTATGATATGATCTTTCTAATTTTAAAGCCAAATTAGACTTTTGACCCCAATTTCACGGTCCACTGAACAAAGAAAATGAAAGTGGGAATTTCAGGTTAAAGTTTTTGGTCAAGGTAGTTCTTGATAAAATTGAAGTCCAATCAACTTGAAACTTAGTACACATGTTCCCTATAATATAATCTTTCTTATTTTGATGCCAAATTAGATTATTACCCAATTTCACGGTCCACTGAACATAGAAAATGAAAGTGGGAATTTCAGGTTAAAGTTTTTGGTCAAGGTAGTTTTTGATAAAATTGAAGTCCAATCAACTTGAAACTTAGTACACATGTTCCCTATAATATAATCTTTCTTATTTTAATGCCAAATTAGATTATTACCTAATTTCACGGTCCATGGAACATGGAAAAGGATAGTGCAAGTGGGGCATCCATGAACTTTGGACACATTCTTGTTAATTTTAGTTTCTTGTGTACAATTTGGAGTTTAGTATGGCATGCATTATCACTGAACCAGTATATATATTTGTTTAGGGGCCAGCTGAAGGACGCCTCTAGGTGCGGGAATTTCTTGCAGCATTGAAGACCTGTTAGTGACCTTCTAGCTGCTATAGTCTGTTCTATGGTCGGGTTGTTGTCTCTTTGACACATTCTCAATTTTACAAATATTTACATTTATTCCTATATCTTATAAAGTTGTTTTGATCCACAGAGGGTCAAATTTATTTAAAACAGGAAATTAATTTGAATCACTAAAAGACAAATCAATTTGGCCAAAACACAAAATCTCTCTGTTAACAGTCAGGGATATAACTCTAAAGGGTTATAACAGGAAAATAACATACATTTGTTAGTGTGGACTACAAAATTAAGAACTGTGATAACATACATATGTTACATGTTTCAATGGGAAAATATACATCATAAGTTTAGTTAAAATGTATACAAGTTCTATTGATATTACTATTGTCTTTATGTATACTTAACTATTGAGAGATATAACAGTTCATATATATAGTATTCCAATTTTGAATAGTACACCTATATATTATTACAGAAAAAATATGCCTGTAATAACTAAAGGCAGTGTTTTCCCTAGAGGGTTTATGCATGGTGGTACCCCCATGCATTAATTTAGGCCCCCATCCTTCAAATCTTGAAATTCTTTAAAAACTCTATACAAGTCCCCATCCTTCAAAATTCAGGCCCACCATCCATTCAGCCAATCCCACCATCCTTCAAAACATTTTTAGGGAAAACACTGACAAGGGTGTTATCACAGCTTCTCTATATCACTTCAAAGCATTTGCTCAGACATAAATCATGCTTAATTACAATGTATTTAAATTTATTGTAAGAAATAATGACCAGAGCATGTAATGAGGTTTTGGGCAAGTTTCTCAGTAATTCCCAAGTGTCTTATATAATAAGTTACATTCCTTTAATAACTAAGCCTTGTTATCACATGGTTAATCAAAAATGTATTAATTCAATTTAAAAATTAATTATCAAGACTATGCATTTGGTTTCTGCACAAAGTCTCAAGAGTTCCCTAGAGTCCACTATAGATTAAATAATTTTACAAATAACAAACATATGTTATTACATGTACAATTTGGAAAATTTAAAGAAAAGTATCTGTAATAACACACGTAAGTTATTTTCTGTAATAACCCTATAGAGTTATATCTCTGACTGGTCAAGGTGGTATGGCCTATGGGAGTCTAAAATAAAAATGATAGAATTTGATCATACTTTGCCAAAATGTAGTATCTATTGATACATGTTCAAAAATATTATAAAAACGATAGGTCATCGTGCATTTTCCCAAGTTACAGGTTGTGACAAAATGACACATTTTGTAGGAATTATACAAGAAAAAAAACACCATTTTGTGAATAGAAACTAAACAAAGTGATAGAATTGTAAAATGAATTAGAAAAAGATAGCTTTCAGACAATGCTTTGAGAATATCAAAAGAAAAGATAGGATCACGGTACATTTATTCCGGCTAACACACAAAGTAGAAAAATTCTATGTAGATTCCTTCAGAAAATGCACTGTTTTAGAGTTGCCAAATTTGAAATATTTAAAAAAAAACAAAAACTAATCTACACTTGTAAAAATATTTAATATTTATAAGTTATATTCTTATAAATTGGATAAAAAGATTTTGTTCCAAATTTGAGCGTCCTGTATTACATGAATAGCCTTTAACAATGAGAAAAACCTTAGTTGGCTTTTAAACCTTAAAAAAATATATATCAATGAGTAACAGTTTAATTTGTAGTAAAACAATTTTTGAAAAACAAATAAGATGAACACAAAGAAACAACAAACAACGAATGCCGTTTTTAACGACCTTGGCCGGCTATACAGCCCTTGCATGGTCATAGGAAAATTAAAAAAAAAAATGCAGATTGAATCAATTTTTATTTGGATTTGGTCCAGTGTGAAAATATTTTGATGAAAAGTTTTGAGATTTCAAAATGACCCAATGTGATTAATACAATAATCTGAACTGAAAAAGTCTCTTGTAAGACTAATCTGTTATACATTGTATTAACATGTGGATATAAATGCTGTATGGTTATTCAAAAAGGAAATTAAAGGGGCTTCGTATATAATATCTTGTGTTTCTTTTGACACTCAGTATATATTTAGAAAAACAACTTATTACTTATATGTCTTTTTTGATTGAGTTAAGCCATTTCAATGAATATTTTACAGTGAGTCTTTTTTATGTTGTAACACTACTGTTTCAGGTAAGGGTGAAGATTGGTGCCTATTAAACTTTTAAACCGGCTGCATTTCTATGGACCTTTTCTAAGTCAGGAGCCTGTTGTTCAGTGATTTTTATACAACCGCAAATTTTGAAAAAAATTTCGTCGTATATTGCTATCACGTTGGCGTCGTCGTCTGCGTCGTCGTCGTCCGAATACTTTTAGTTTTCGCACTCTAACTTTAGTAAAAGTGAATAGAAATCTATGAAATTTTAACACAAGGTTTATGACCATAAAAGAAAGGCTGGTATTGATTTTGGAAGTTTTATTTTAGGAATTAGGGGCCAAAAAGGGCCCAAATAAGCATTTTCTTGGTTTTCGCACTATAACTTTAGTTTAAGTTAATAGAAATCTATGAAATTTTGACACAAGGTTTATAACCACAAAATAAAGGTTGGGATTGCTTTTGGGAGTTTTATTTTCAACAGTTTAGGAATGAGGGGCCAAAAAAGGGCCCAAATAAGCATTATTCGTGGTTTTCGCACAATAACTTTAGTTAAAGTAAATTGAAAACAATGAAATTTAAACACAATGTTTATGACCACAAAAGGAAGGTTGGTATTGATTTTGGGAGTTTCGGTCCCAACAGTTTAGGAATTAGGGGCCAAAAAGGGACCCAAATAAGCATTTTTCTTGGTTTTCGCACCATAGCGTAAGTATAAGTAAATAGAAATCTATGAAATTTAAACACAAGGTTTATGACTATAAAAGGAAGGTTGGTATTGATTTTGGAAGTTTTGGTCCTAACAGTTAAGGAAAAAGGGGCCCAAAGGGTCCAAAATTAAACTTTGTTTGATTTCATCAAAATTGAATAATTGGGGTTCTTTAATATGCCGAATCTAACTGTGTATGTAGATTCTTAATTTTTGGTCCCGTTTTCAAATTGGTCTACATTAAGGTCCAAAGGGTCCAAAATTAAACTTAGTTTGATTTTAACAAAAATTGAAACCTTGGGGTTCTTTGATATGCTGAATCTAAAAATGTACTTAGATTTTTGATTATTGGCCCAGTTTTCAAGTTGTCCCAAATCGGGGTCCAAAATTAAACATTGTTTGATTTCATCAAAAATTGAATAATTGGGGTTCTTTGATATGCCAAATCTAACTGTGTATGTAGATTCTTAATTTTTGGTCCAGTTTTAAAATTGGTCTAAATTAAAGTGCAAAGGGTCCAAAATTAAACTAAGTTTGATTTTAACAAAAATTAAATTCTTGGGCCTCTTTGATATGCTGAATCTAAACATGTACTTAGATTTTTGATTATGGGCCCAGTTTTCAAGTTGGTCCAAATCAGGATCTAAAATTATTATATTAAGTATTGTGCAATAGCAAGTCTTTTCAATTGCACAGTATTGTGCAATGGCAAGAAATATCTAATTTCACAATATTGTGAAATAGCAAATTTTTTTTTTAATTAAGAGTTATCTTTCTTTGTCCAGTATAGTAAGCAAGAAATATCTGCAAGAATTTTTTTTAATTGGAGTTATCTTTCTTTGTCCAGAATCAACTTAAATCTTTGTTATATACAATATACAATGTATATTCATTTTTTACTACCAACTGATAAATGTAAATAATCTTTACCATTCAGTGATAACAAGCAGTTTTTTTACATCATGTATTTAAATGAGTAGTAATTGTTGCAAACTCCATTAGAATATTTTAATTGAAATTAGTTTTGGAATAAGGGAAAGGCGGATGTGAATAAAAAATTGGGTTAAATTTTTCTCATTTGAAATTTCATAAATAAAAAGAAAATTTCTTCAAACATTTTTTTGAGAGGATTAATATTCAACAGCATAGTGAATTGCTCTTTGAGAAAACAAAAATTTTAAGTTCATTTGAATACATTCATTCTGTGTCAGAAACCTATGCTGTGTCAACTATTTAATCACAATCCAAATTTAGAGCGGAATCCAGCTTGAATGTTGTGTCCATACTTGCCCCAACCGTTCAGGGTTCAACCTCTGCGGTCGTATGAAGCTACGCCCTGCGGAGCATCTGGTTGCAAATTGATGTAGTACATTTAAATGTATTTCGGTTCTCTTTTTTTATGGATTAAACTGTTGGGTGAAGTATTTTAAACTAGTCATTTTGAGGCCCTTATTGCTTTCTGTCAGTTGTGAGCCAATGCTCTGTGTTGAAGGCAAATAATTGTTTACTTCTTACACATTCTGACTTGGATGGACTCATACCAAATCTTCTTATTTAAATGTAATTACAAGAGTCATTATGCTTATTTAGTGTATCGTAAGTTAGATCTAATACATTTGTATTTTTTTTATAATGAAAACTTTTGTTCCCACTGTGACAACTATTTTTTTAACAAGAAAAAAAGCTCCACATTAAAAGTTGCCACATTGGAAAATGGATTTCGATTACTCAAGTTGAAATACTCAATTCTGATCAAAATTTTCCACAAACATAGTTGTCTTCTTCATAAGATTGATAATAATGCTTATTTTTTTTTTTTTTACATGTATGAATGGAGTATGTAAAGATCATTTTAATTTGTAGATGGCAGCTCCACCTAGTGGTCAATACCCTTCTATGATATCTCAATCATCAGTACCACCATTTAGTTCATCACAGCAAACACCAACACATCAGCCACCACAACAGATTGTCTCCCCTACCAGAGAAATTAATGCAATCAATCTCTGTAAGAAAGGTCAAGAATGTGTTCAAGATGTTGTACAGAAAGCTGGAGAAATATTCAAACTTCTTCAATTAAAGTCTTTACCAGTAAGTTTTAATTCCCTCATTAGTCTGAGGTTAAAAGTCTTCAACTAACTGCTATAGGGTCCTGCAACTAATCAGAATTTTTTTTACGAGTTATACCATTAGTTAGTCCTGAATATTATAGTATAACTTAAGATTAATTTTAGTCTGTATTTTTTTGTAAAAAAAACCACCTGAATTTGTATGCGCCATGTACATGATGTATGTAGAAGTGTCTATTCTGTCAGCTTCTTTATCTATATTTCATATGAAATTTAATTCTTGTTTTAGTAAAAATGTCCAATAATTATTTGTTTAATGCTGCCTTGTATGAGTTAAAATTGTAAATCATATTGTCTCTCCAAGCAGAGGAATAAAATCAATAAATACAATCACTCTCAAATTATTTTGATCATTTAACTTTTTTATACGACCGCAAATTTTGAAAAAATGTTCGTCGTATATTGCTATCACGTTGGCGTCGTTGTCTGCGTCGTCGTCGTCGTCGTCCGAATACTTTTAGTTTTCGCACTCTAACTTTAGTAAAAGTGAATAGAAATCTATGAAATTTTAACACAAGGTATATGACCATAAAAGGAAGGTTGGTATTGATTTTGGGAGTTTTGGTCCCAACATTTTAGGAAATAGGGGCCAAAAAGGGCCCAAATAAGCATTTTCTTGGTTTTCGCACTATAACTTTAGTTTAAGTGAATAGAAATCTATGAAATTTTGACACAAGGTTAATGACCACAAAAGAAAGGTTGGGATTGATTTTGGGAGTTTTGGTTTCAACAGTTTAGGAATTAGGGGCCAAAAAAGGGCCCAAATAAGCATTATTCTTGGTTTTCGCACAATAACTTTAGTTTAAGTAAATAGAAATCAATGAAATTCAAACACAATGTTTATGACCACAAAAGGAAGATTGGTATTGATTTTGGGAGTTTAGGTCCCAACAGTTTAGGAATAAGGGGCCAAAAAGGGACCCAAATAAGCATTTTTCTTGGTTTTCACAACATAACGTTAATAGAAATCTATGAAATTTAAACACAAGGTTTATGACCATAAAAGGAAGGTTGGTATTGATTTTGGGAGTTTTGGTCCCAACAGTTTAGGAAAAAGGGGCCCAAAGGGTCCAAAATTAAACTTTGTTTGATTTCATCAAAATTGAATTATTGGGGTTCTTTGATATGCCGAATCTAACTGTGTATGTAGATTCTTAACTTTTGGTCATGTTTTCAAATTGGTCTACATTAAGGTCCAAAGGGTCCAAAATTAAACTTAGTTTGATTTTGACAAAAAATGAATTGGTTGGGTTCTTTGATATGTTGAATCTAGAAATGAACTTAGATTCTTGATTATTGGCCCAGTTTTCAAGTTGGTCCAAATCTGGGTCCAAAATTAAACTTTATTTGATTTCATCAAAAATTGAATAAATGGGGTTCTTTGATATGCCAAATCTAACTGTGTATGTAAATTCTTCATTTTTGGTCCCGTTTTCAAATTGGCCTACATTAAGGTCTAAAGGGTCCATAATTAAACTAAGTTTGATTTTAACAAAAATTAAATTCTTGGGCCTCTTTGATATGCTGAATCTAAACATGTACTTAGATTTTTGATTATGGGCCCAGTTTTCAAGTTGGTCCAAATCAGGATCTAAAATTATTATATTAAGTATTGTGCAATAGCAAGTCTTTTCAGTTGCACAGTATTGTGCAATGGCAAGAAATATCTAATTTCACAATATTGTGAAATAGCAATTTTTTTTTAATTAGAGTTATCTTTCTTTGTCCAGAATAGAAAGCAAGAAATATCTTATTGCAAGAATTTTTTTAATTGGAGTTATCTTTCTTTGTCCAGAATCAACTTAAATCTTTGTTATATACAATATACAATTTATGTTTACTTTTTACTACCAACTGATAAATTAAAATAATCTTTACCATTCAGTGATAACAAGCATTTTTTTTACATCTTAATATTTTATGATGTATTTAAATGAGTAGTTATTGTTGCAAATTCCATTAGAAAATTTTAATTGAGATTAGTTTTGGAATAAGGGAAAGGGGGATGTGATTAAAAAATTGGGTTCAATTTTTTCTCATTTGAAATTTCATAAATAAAAAGAAAATTTCTTCAAACATTTTTTTGAGAGGATTAATATTCAACAGCATAGTGGATTGCTCTAAGAGAAAACAAAAATTTTAAGTTCATTAGAACACATTCATTCAGTGTCAGAAACCTATGCTGTGTCAACTATTTAATAACAATCCAAATTTAGAGCTGAATCCAGCTTGAATGTTGTGTCCATACTTGCCCCAACTGTTCAGGGTTCAACCTCTGCGGTCGTATAAAGCTACGCCCTGCGGAGCATCTGGTTTTCATTGAAAGCTGCTAACTAAATAAATTTTACTATCAAATTCCAAAACATGATAATTTTCGCTCTATGGCTAAGTCGGTGAAGACACCCTTTGTTTTTCAAAGCTTCCCAATGGCGTTTTCCTAAATGTGTGAATATGACTGTTACTACTTTATTTGAAAGCTTCCCAATGGTGTTTTCCTTAATGAGTGAATATGACTGTTACTACTTTATTTGAAAGTTTCCCAATTTGGTGTTTTCCTAAATGTGTGAATATGACTGTTACTACTTTATTTGAAAGCTTCCCAATGGCGTTTTCCTAAATGTGTGAATATGACTGTTACTACTTTATTTGAAAGCTTCCCAATGGCGTTTCCCTAAATGTGTGAATATGACTGTTACTACTTTATTTGAAAGCTTCTCACTGGCGTTTTCCTAAATGTGTGAATATGACTGTAACTACTTTATTTGAAAGCTTCGCAATTTGGTGTTTTCCTAAATGTGTGAATATGACTGTTACTACTTTATTTGAAAGCTTCCCAATGGTTTTTTCCTAAATGTGTGAATATGACTGTTACTACTTTATTTGAAAGCTTCCCAATGGCGTTTTCCTAAATGTGTGAATATGACTGTTACTACTTTATTTGAAAGCATCTCAATGGCTTTTTCCTAAATGTTTGAATATGACTGTTACTACTTTATTTGAAAGCTTCGCAATGGTGTTTTCCTAAATGTGTGAATATGACTGTTACTACTTTATTTGAAGGCTTCGCAATGGAGTTTTCCTAAATGTGTGAATATGACTGTTACTATTTTATTTGAAAGCTTCCCAATGGAGTTTTCCTTAATGTGTGAATATGACTGTTACTACTTTATTTGAAAGCTTCCCAATGGTGTTTTCCTTAATGTGTGAATATGACTGTTACTACTTTATTTGAAAGCTTCCCAATGGCGTTTTCCTAAATGTGTGAATATGACTGTTACTACTTTATTTGAAAGCTTCTCAATGGCTTTTTCCTAAATGTGTGAATATGACTGTTACTACTTTATTTGAAAGCTTCGCAATGGTGTTTTCCTAAATGTGTGAATATGACTGTTACTACTTTATTTGAAAGCTTCCCAATGGTGTTTTCCTTAATGTGTGAATATGACTGTTACTACTTTATTTGAAAGCTTCGCAATGGAGTTTTCCTAAATGTGTGAATATGACTGTTACTACTTTATTTGAAAGCTTCGCAATGCTGTTTTCCTAAATG
The DNA here is from genome assembly GCF_036588685.1 of Mytilus trossulus. Taxonomy (NCBI): domain Eukaryota; kingdom Metazoa; phylum Mollusca; class Bivalvia; order Mytilida; family Mytilidae; genus Mytilus; species Mytilus trossulus. The sequence goes on from NC_086383.1 coordinate 47,430,980, forward strand.
TGTGAATATGACTGTTGCTACTTTATTTGAAAGCTTCCCAATGGAGTTTTCCTAAGTGTGTGAATATGACTGTTACTACTTTATTTGAAAGCTTCCCAATGGAGTTTTCCTTAATGTGTGAATATGACTGTTACTACTTTATTTGAAAGCTTCCCAATGGTGTTTTCCTTAATGTGTGAATATGACTGTTACTACTTTATTTGAAAGCTTCCCAATGGCGTTTTCCTAAATGTGTGAATATGACTGTTACTACTTTATTTGAAAGCTTCTCAATGGCTTTTTCCTAAATGTGTGAATATGACTGTTACTACTTTATTTGAAAGCTTCGCAATAGTGTTTTCCTAAATGTGTGAATATGACTGTTACTACTTTATTTGAAAGCTTCCCGATGGTGTTTTCCTAAATGTGTGAATATGACTGTTACTACTTTATTTGAAAGCTTCGCAATGGTGTTTTCCTTAATGTGTGAATATGACTGTTACTACTTTATTTGAAAGCTTCCCAATGGTGTTTTCCTTAATGTGTGAATATGACTGTTACTACTTTATTTGAAAGCTTCGCAATGGAGTTTTCCTAAATGTGTAAATATGACTGTTACTACTTTATTTGAAAGCCCCAATGGTGTTTTCCTTAATGAGTGAATATGACTGTCACTACTTTATTTGAAAGTTTCCCAATTTGGTGTTTTCCTAAATGTGTGAATATGACTGTTACTACTTTATTTGAAAGTTTCCCAATTTGGTGTTTTCTTAAATGTGTGAATATGACTGTTACTACTTTATTTGAAAGCTTCCCAATGGCGTTTTCCTAAATGTGTGAATATGACTGTTACTACTTTATTTGAAAGCTTCTCACTGGCGTTTTCCTTAATGTGTGAATATGACTGTTACTACTTTATTTGAAAGCTTCGCAATGGTGTTTTCCTAAATGTGTGAATATGACTGTCACTACTGTATTTGAAAGTTTCCCAATTTGGTGTTTTCCTAAATGTGTGAATATGACTGTTACTTCTTTATTTGAAAGCTTCGCAATTGCGTTTTCCTTAATGTGTGAATATGACTGTTACTACTTTATTTGAAAGCTTCCCAGTGGTGTTTTCCTTAATGTGTGAATATGACTGTTACTACTTTATTTGAAAGCTTCGCAATGGTGTTTTCCTTAATGTGTGAATATGACTGTTACTACTTTATTTGAAAGCTTCCCAATGGTGTTTTCCTTAATGTGTGAATATGACTGTTACTACTTTATTTGAAAGCTTCGCAATGGAGTTTTCCTAAATGTGTGAATATGACTGTTACTACTTTATTTGAAAGCTTCCCAATGGTGTTTTCCTTAATGAGTGAATATGACTGTTACTACTTTATTTGAAAGCTTCCCAATGGTGTTTTCCTAAATATGTGAGTATGACTGTTACTACTTTATTTGAAAGCTTCCCAATGGTGTAACTATCAATGCACAGATGCATCAGGAGAAGAGAGCCAAACTTGAGGAAGGAATACAACAGCTACAGCAAAACTTTATGAAGCTTCGGTTAATGTATGATAAGGCCAATGAAATTACAGGTCCTGATGAACCACCTGAAGAGGTATATCTCCATCATTGTGTAAAATACTTAGTCTTTAAGTCCTGTAGTATATCATTCAGTGTTTGTTGAAATTAGTCACACTTACTATGGCTGGGTAAAACAAATTACTCAACTTTCTGTATTCAAATATTCATGCACATTGTGTAACTTTTTAGTTGAATTTGAATTAAATTATATTTAATGTCAACCTCAGTGGAACAGTGGCATAACCACAATTCATAATTTAAGGGCTATTTTCTTAATTAAAAAAAGGTTATTTTGGAAAGTGAGATAAACATTTCTGTATTATATAACTTATCTTGTTATTAAAAAAAAAACAATTCTCTGCAGAAATTGATTTCAATATACATGTATGCAAGACTAAAACTCGTTATAACGCTTTAAAAAAGTTGGGATATACTGTTTTACTTTTGTCTGTACGTCAGTTCATCCCATGAATATTTTTCGTCGCATCTTTCTCAGGAACTACAATACCAGGATTTCTGAAATTTGGTTTCAGGGTTTATATAAGTCAGATATATAGTGTGATGCATTTTCAGATTAATCACTCAACAACTTCTTGTTTACAGAACTCTTGTATAATTTTACACATGATAGCCAAGTTAAAATTTTCGTCACATTTTTCTTAGGAACTACAATACAAGAATTTCTGAAAGTTTGTTTCAGGCACAGGCACTTGTTTCTGTCAATATGGGGTTTACTATCCATACCAGTACAAAAAAAAGTGTTTTTTTTTGTACTGGTATGGATAGTAAACCCCATATTGACAGAAACAAGTGCCTGTGGTTTCAGGGTTTATATAAGTCAGCTTTACTGTGTGATGCATTTTTAGATTCATCACTCAACAACTTCCTGTTTACCGAAATATTAAGTTTGGGGGTGGGGTTCATCAGTGAACAGTAGCTCACACTTTCACGTGTTGGTCTTGTAGCCTATTTCTACCTAAATAATAATTATGTTACTAGCATACATATAAAATGTGAACATACATAAGCTTTTTTTTCAATATTATCTATTGAACCTTCAGCTTCTAATTCTAAAATTTAAAAACAGCCACTGAAAAATAAGGATATGTTTGACAGGGGAAGACACATTTCCTGGCACTTAGTTGCTAGTGTTTTGAAGCATTAGGCTACACCATGAAGCGTCATATTTATATTTAAGTCTCTCAATTTTGAAACATACATGGCTGCATATAATAACATCATGCTCCGCCAAACACAAACATTTTAGATGGACTGGAGAAATCCAGGGACAATTATCTGTACCCTAGTCAACCCTCAGGGTGATATAAACTATAGGATAACTATATTTCTTTGTACATTTATACTTCAGTCATTAGTGCCAATAATTGGCGAACCATTTGAAGACAGACTGTCACCCAATTCAGAACAAGCTTTCTACAGATCAAGATTCTATTCAGAAGAGAATAGAGACCAAGCAGAGGTAATAAATATCATTGAAAGAACAGTATTGGCCACAGTCCACAATTAAATTACTCTATTAGTTCTTTATAACATTTTGTCTCATTTAAAAAAAAATGCACCATTAGTCTTTCTGTCAAATATGTTGTGTGTAAAGTACAGTTCTAGTTAAAAAAAAATATATCTAACACTTAGAAAGATTAAACTAATCCATCTTACAAATTTGGCCAATACACATCAATACCCCTATAAACAAGTCAAGAAATGTTCCAAAACCTGTAGATATAACCTTTTTGCACCTAGCCTAATCACTCTTTCCATATCAAAATCAGTTAAAATACAATATCCAAAAAATATTTCATCTCTCATCTCTCATTTTCCACCCAAAAAACTAAGGAATGAATGAGGAAGGGAAAGTAAAAGTAAAAGTAAAAATACACTTTAATTAAAAGGAACTACATTCATGGACAACATTACTTGTGGTCTTGGGTCTATTGTAGTGCATAGATCTGTATGTATATTGTCCATACATTTAACATTCTTGTTCTTGTTGTTCATGTCTAGGAAACAGTCAGATAGGTTAAATCAAGAATAAATGAAATTGAAATACTTCTGTTTTTCAACAGCGTACAAGCATAGATTTATCAGGTTTGTCTTGCATGTGATAAAAGATTGATCTGGGCTTATATCTGGGGACTTTTTTTGGCAAAAGGATAAATTATTGGTATATGAGTCCTATATATGCAAATTCTACATGCAAGTTGGACAGGGATCCCCTAACCAGGACCTACTGTGGATTCAATAATGTTCGTCCTTTATTGTGGATATTTGACTGCATGGTTTAACTTAGATCTACTTTTTAGGTGGACAGGGATGAGCATATTTCTGTATCCTAGTCAAACCTCAGGGTGATATAAACTATAGTATAACACAGAGGAACTTTAGGTTTGCACTCCATCTGTCTGTCTGTCTGTCTGTCTGTCAGAATAAGTTTTTCACATTTTTTTTCATCATGCTTGAAGATATTGATTGATAATTGGTATATTTGTGTTGTTTTATCATGAAAAATTACAGATCAAGGCCAAATTTTTGTGTTGGTCTGATAATTTTGTCCAGAGTTATGGTCCTTGGACTCGTTGCAACTCCTCTGAAACCACACTACAACATAACCTGAATCCTTGTATACAATGTATAATAAAAAAAGTGTTATCAATTGATTTTTGAAGTAGTTATAAGTTTTGGACTATAGTGAGATTTAGTTTGCCCACAGTGGCTGACAATGTGGGGGGTGGTGGTGAGGTGCTGACAAATGTTCTTTAATGATTAAATCAATTTGTGATGACTAATTTGTATCATGATTTGTATTCCAGCAATTAAAGATGAAGAATAAACAGCTGAAGGACATTATTGACCAAATGAGAACAGTTATATGGGAAATAAATACAATGATGATTATGAGGAAAACTTGAAAATTTTCTGCAAATTGTGTAAATGGTTCAATTTCAGTACTTGATAGATACCACAGCATTGTCTATATCATTGTATTTACATTGTGGTACCTGCTTTCAAAAGAAGGGACAATCTGGAAGTCAGATGAGAATTAATAAATACAATGTACTATACATGTTTTATTGCCTGTTACATACAAGAGTGTCATTACCTTGCTGTTTCTGTATTAGATAAGGAATAGCCATTAAATCAAGAAGTCAATTAGAATTTTATAATTAAGACAACCCAATTTGTCTTTACCAAATACACAAGATTTTTATGCCCCTCTACTATCGAGGGGCATTATGATTTCTGGTCTATGCGTCCTTCCATTGACCCCATTTTCATGGTCCCCTGAACATAGAAATTAAAAGTTTGAGTTTCCGGTTAAAGTTTTTGGTCAAGGTAGTTTTTGATGAAGTTAAAGTCCAATCAACTTGAAAGTTGAAACCTAGTACACATGTTCCCTATTGATTGATCTTTTTACTTTTAGGGCCAAATTAGATTTTTTACCCAATTTCATGGTTCATTGAACATGGAAAATGATAATGCGAGTGGGGCATCCATGTACTTTGGACACATTCTTGTTTATATCAAAATTTCACTTTTTTGATTAATTATACCCCTACAAAAAAGGCTATGTCACAAATAACATTGGAATAAATCTGCAGGTCAGGTTTGATTTTATTTTAATTTACATCCTTATATTCAAATATACAAGGTTGTGTCTGACAAAAGTATTGAATGTCTTGAGGTACATGTATATAAATTTTGCTGTATATCTTTGTATATTAAAACAAAGACGATTGCTATGCTGTAGAGAAATATCCCCTGCATTGTAAAATTCTGAACTGAATTGTTATTAAAATAGGTCAAGTCAAAATGACTGCATAATATGGTCAACTACACTTGGTCACATGATGGCAAACAATCCTACCGAGTATGAAAGCTATCTTCTAAAATGGTGTCAGAGGAGTTGGCTTCACACTATTACAATACTTCATACAATAGCTATTCAAAATATGTTATTTAGATTTAATGCATTATCAAGTATTGATATGAATCAAATATGTAAGAACTGATGTTTAAATGCAACCAAACAAATGTTATAAAACTTAGACCCTGTTTACACTGACAAAAAAGATCAATCTTTTGAAGATCCATCTTTGGTCCAGTGTCAATGGGTAAGATCGATCTTCAATCAGACTTAAAAAGTCTACCTCTAGAGGTGGTTTTAAAAAGATCAATCTTATTTGAATCTATCTTTTTTTTGGTGTAAACGCAGACCAGTTTCTTTTTATAAGACCGCAAAAATTGAAAATTTTTTGATCATATATTGGTATCTTGTTGGCGTCGTCGTCATAGTCAAAAGACATTTGGTTTTCGCACTCTGAATTTAGTAAAAAAAATAATAGAAATCTTTGAAATTTAAACACAAGGTTTATGACCACAAAAGGAAGGTTGGGATTGATTTTGGGTGTTTTGGTCCTAACAGTTTAAGAATTAGGGGCCAAAAACAGGTTTTATAAAGCCTTGCCCTGTGCTGCTGGTTATGTTCTAGTGTAAACGCACTGGATTAAATAAGATCAATCTCGATCGATCTTGCATGTGCAATGAAATGCGAACTGGTCTTTTTAAAATCAATTCAATTTCGTTGCCAGTCTTATCCACCAAGCTTATTACCACAAAACACAGATCAAGTTCAAAATTGTGAGGAGCGACTTTTACAGTTCATTAAATATGCCTGTTTATAAACATGAAAATAGCTGATACTTTGCCTTCAGTTCTCTGAATTTAGTTTGCCTCCACTAAATGCTATGAAACTTATGCACAATGCTTATTATCACAAAACACAGATCATGTTTGAAATTGGTTGACGTTCTGAGTTATGACACTTGATAAACATAACAATCCCATGCTTTTTGTCTCACTTGAGGGAGTCAAAAAGCGAGACATAGGTATGCTGTTTCCAGTGTCGATGTTGGCTTCAACGATGTATTAGTTTGTGATTAGGTCTTGTTTATGATAAACCACTAGTGGTAAGTCAAAGATGTTTGGTATGCAGTTGTATTAGCATTGGCACATCTCATTACCATGGAGATTTTTGGCCCTGCCCCCTCAGTCATGGTCTATTGACTTTGAAATTTTTGCTTAGTTTTCAAGTATTAGTTTGTGATTAGGTCAGTTTATGGAAAACCACTAGTAGTAGGTCAATGATATTTGGTATGCATTTGTATTATCATCGGCACTTCACGTTACTATGGAGATTATTTGAGCCCGCCCCTTCTGTTGTGGTTTCATGACTTTGAAATTTTGCTTTTACATGTAGAAGTTTGAGTTTAGGTTTGTTTAATGGGAACTACCTATGTGAATTCAATGTTATTTGGTATGCAGTTGTATTTAAGCATTGGCACATATCATTTCCATGGAGATTGATTTATAGCCATGTATCATCAATTATGGTTCCTTGGCATTTGTATATTTGCAGAACTTGCATGTTAAAGTGTTGCTATTATAATTTCAACATTTGCATTTTCGAAATAACAAAAAAGCTAGACATATCTCTGTGATAACAGATTTTTTTTTGTCTCACCTTAAGAGTCATAAAGCGAGACATAGGTATACTGTTTAGGGCGTTAACAATGTATTAGTTTGTGATTAAGTCTATTTTATTGTGAATCACAAGTGGTAGGTCAATCATATTTGGTATGCAGTTGTATAAGTATTGGCACATCTCATTGCAATGGAGATTATTTGGCCCTGCCTCTCAGTCATGGTCTATTGACTTCGAAACTTTTGCATATTTTGCATGTATGAGTTTGTAATTAGGTCAGTTTAAGGGGAACCATTAGTGGTAGACAAATGTTAATTGGTTTTCAGTTGTATAAGCATTGGCACATCTCATTTCCATGGAGAATATTTGGCCTTGCCCCTCAGGTCACAGTCTAATGACTTTAAAACTTATCTTAGTTTACATGTATGAGTTTGTAATTAGGTCAGTTTAAGATGAACTGCTTATGTTAAGTCAATAATATTTGGTATGCAAATTTATTTGCATTTGCAAGAATTGTTTTCATGGATATTATAAAGCCTCACCCCCTCTTCATGGTTCATTGACCTTGAAACTTTTACATAGTTTACAAGTTAATGTTTGTATTTAGGTTTGGGAATGACTTATAATAAGTCAATGATATTTGGTATGCAGTTGTATTAGCATTGGCACACTCTCATTTACATGGAGATTGTTTAGCCATGTAACTTAGTCATGGTTATTTGCATAACTTGTGTTAGATGTTAAAGTATTGCTATTTTGATTTCAACATTTGCATAATCAAAATTACAAAAAGGCGACATATCTCTGTGATAACAGTTTATGTTTTCTGTTTCTAACTTTTTAGATTGCCTTAACCAAATGTTATAAAACTTTTACACAATGTGTATTACAACAAATCACAAATCATGTTTGAAATTCAGTCAAATCTCTTTTCCTGAATTTGTTTAACAGTTATGAAATATGACAATTAGTAGAGCTCATTATTCTAAACACAAGAGTGCACACGCTGAAATGTCTCACCTTCTTTACTAATCATTGATATTATGTTGATAGACCTAAATATAAAGCTTTATTACAACTGTCACATAAACTCAACATAAACCAAGAAAACGAAACATTGATCAATGAACCATGAAAATGAGGTCAAGGTCAGATGAACCATGCCAGGCAGACATGTACAGCTAACAATTCCTCAATACAACAAATATAGTTGACTTATTGCTTATAAACTAAGAAAAACAGACCAAAACATAAACACTTTACACTTAGCAATGGACCGTGAAAATGAGGTCAAGGTCAGATGACACCTGTCAGCTAGACATGTACACCTTACAATCATTCCATACATCAAATATAGTAGACCTATTGCATATAGTATAAGAAAAACAGACCAAAACACAAAAACTTAACTATAACCACTGAACCATGAAAATGAGGTCAAGGTCAGATGACACCTGCCAGTTGGACATGTACACCTTACAGTCCTTCCATACACCAAATTAGTAGACCTATTGCTTATAGTATCTGAGATATGGACGTGACCACCAAAACTTAACCTTGTTCACTGATCCATGAAATGAGGTCGAGGTTAAGTGAAAACTCGGACGGGCATGAAGACCTTGCAAGGTACGTACTTACCAAATATAGTTATCCAATAACTTATAATAAGAGAGAATTTAACATTACAAATAATCTTAACTTTTTTTTCAAGTAGTCACTGAACCATGAAAATGAGGTCAAGGACATTGAACATGTGACTGACGGAAACGTCGTAACATGAGGCATCTACATACAAAGTATGAAGCATCTATGTCTTCTACCTTCTAAAATATAAAGCTTTTAAGAAGTTAGCTAACGCCGCCACCGCCAGATCACTATCCCTATGTCGAGCTTTTTGCAACAAAAGTTGCAGGCTCGACAAAAACCAATGTTACTCAATGTACATTTAGATAAATTATGACAAAGGTGAGCACATCTAATGGATGTATTTTTAATAACCTAGTTAATGCAATGAGAACATGTTATGAGGGCAAATATATTCTGTATAATATATATGTAAATTCATGGTAAGTATATTTAACCAAATTCATATTACGAGAGTGCACACACTGAAATGTCTCCCCACCTTTATTGAGCATTTATATTATGTTAATAGTCCTAAATATGAAGTTTTTCTACAAGTTACACATGAACTTAACATGATCAAAGAAAATAAGGTCAAGGTCAGATAAATATTTCCAAACACGAAATACAGCAGTTGACCTATTGCATAAAGTATTAGAAAAAGACCAAAACACAAAAACTTAATTTAAGACCACTGAACCCTGAAAATTAGGTCAAGGTCAGATGTGACCTGCCAATTGTAAATGCACACCTTTCAATCATTCCATACACCAAATATGGTTGACCTTTTTGTTAAAGTATCTGAGATATGGACTTGACCACGAAAACTTCACATTAAACACTGATTCATAAAATGGGGTCAAGGTCAGATGAAAAATGTCCGACAAACATGAAGACCTTGCAAGGTATGCACATATCAAAAATAGTTATCATATTACTCATAATAAGAAAAAAAATAACATTAATAAATCTTTGCAAGTCACTGAACCATGAAAATGTGGTCAAGGACACAATAACTTCATACCATTAGGTATCTATATATAATACTAGAGCACACCCGTGATATCGCGGGTCCGTGACTGAATTAAAGTATATAACTATGCACAAGCCTTATTTTAGTATTAGTATTGTCATCTGATAAATTAAAGTCATGCCGATTTTAAGATACACAGTTTTCTCTGCTTTCAAATCTTTCTGTTTGAACCCGTCGAACTGGAACTTATCAATTATTGGTAATATTAATTATTTGGAAACGTGACAAAAGGTCCTGGAATGGGGTATTTTTTAATGAACAGATTTGTCTGATATTATTTAAGTTATAAATAAAGTTGAATTCTTTGATTCGCTGTTTAACGTCAAACCCGCTGACAAATTGAAAACTGTACATATACGCCTTATTTTTAGTCCAGATTTTTAGTATTCGTATTGTTAACCTCTTAGAAAGTCTTACTGATTAAATACAACAATAGGTAACAATTTGACAATTTAGTAGTGTCAACCCTGTGATTATGAACCGTGTATATAGCATATTAATCCTGAATACACCGTTTGGTGGTGCGCCTGTCAGATGCGGAACGTACAGATAAGGTAATAGGTAACTAATGAATATACTATTGGTATCGTTATTGGACTCGACCCGGAATTTCTTAATTATTGCTAATATTAATTACGTGGAAAACAAAAGGACCTGGAGTGATGTAATTTTTAATCTACACCTTTGTACTATATTAGTTGTATATAAAGTTGAATTCTTTGATTCGTCGATTTTACGTGATGACGGCTGACAAATTGGACCTCATCTTTTTAGTATTATAGATATATATTTTTATAGAATTATTCTGTATAAAAAGTATGAAGCATCCAGGTCTACTACCTTCTTAAAAACTTTTACAAAGTAAGCAAATGCTGACGTCACCTGATCACTATCCTATTTTGAGCTTGATGATAAACTATAAAGAGAATACTGAAGATTGAGAAACATGAACCAACCAAAAATAGAAGGTGAAATTTGGTGTCAAGAAAGAGGTTTAGGGTAGCGCTATGTAGGGTTTATCATTGTATGAGCTAAATCACAACGACTTTTTATTGAAGAAAAATAATATGTATTTTAACAATATAAAAATTTAATTTTGCTAAAACTTCTACAAAAACATTTATACCATTAAAACAAGTTAAGAAAGATGTTAAAGAGGCATTAGCTGTCAAATTCCAGGATTCAACTCGTATGTTAAAACACCTATCAGAATTACAAAAAAACACACAATAAACAATATAAAGACTGTCTGTAATGTATAATTTTGTGTTTATTTAAAACAATTTAGAGGACCACGAAAGAAAGGCCATGGTCTATGACCCAATGTAGAGATAAATTTCAATACAAGACAAGCTTGTGGAAAGGTGTTTTTACTATTAATAATTCTCAGTGGCTCAGCTTCACTTTTAATGTTGATATTCATTTCTTTTTAATAACTGAAAATGCTTATTTCCTTTTTTGGGTCATTCACTCAAATTAAAGGGGAGTGATCCATTTGCGCCAAAAATGTGTCCTTTTGCCCCACAACTTTTTTACCCAAATGCTAGGTTTTACCGTTTACGCCACATGTTAAAAAATTAATGGTATCTTTTGCGCCAAAAACGCACCATATGATTGTGCCAATTTGAAGAAAAATGACTTCCGTACTAATTTATTGAGAATTACAATCGGCATGTTGTACATGTAACACGGCAAATGTTTCCTTTTTTGAAACATACCTTCTACTTACTGCTGCTGCATGGGTACTTCCCAATTTAATGTATGTATTGTAGCTTGTAACTTTATTTTATGTCCAAAAACACAAACATTGAAGGTTGAAATGCATAAAACAGTTCATAATAATTTTTATAATAAAAAAGCTCATATGCATTGTGAGAACAAAGCACTGTGTCATCAGCATATGTGGCTAAAACACAATCAGCAAAAGGTAAATTGGTGCAAATGAGTTCCAAATATTGGCGCAAATGATACATTTAGGAAACAAAATTTGGCGCAAATGATACCCCAGAAAAACAGTAATTGGCGCAAAAGGACAAATGCAATATAAGGCCATATTTAAAAGAATGTCCGTTTCCCCTCCCCTTTGTAAACAGACCAGGAAAGCATATTTTTTTTTAACTGGATGTCATAGTATATGGTCACATGAGTGGTTTAACTTGTCCAGTCGAGGCCACTTATCATTTGTCTGTGTTCAATTTGAGTGTATTTATTAAGATAATCAATCCTTTTAGTTTCAATCACTTTTCAAAAATGAAAACAATTCTTTGGAATAAAAATAATTTCAATTTTTTTTTGCAAAATAAGTTTTGACCCGGCCACCCTGGGCTTATTTCCGACCAGGTGGGGGAGTGGAAACAAACTTTTTTTGTGACTTATTTTGGAAGTTTATTTTGACAAAGTGATCCAAACTGCCTGCTATGTTTAGAGCAAAAAAATACATATCATTTTTGAATTGATGTCTTTATCATAGCTAATGCCCCTTTAATTGATGACATATTTTTAACATGATTACAAATTTTGACAATAAAATGACAATAAGATGACAATGTGTACACAATTACTTTACTAGTATCACAGTATATTAGGTAAATACTTGGCAAGCTTGTTAATTCCTATCTAACATCACTATAATGTTTATGAATAAAAGACAAATAAGTAAAATGAAGACACAACTCCAATTAAGAATAAATCTACAAATTATGTTTGACAGAGGTTACCTATGGTATCAACATATATTTATTCCCCCTATACAGAAGTTTCCATGTTATAAACAATGCCACATTTTCTGTTCTTGGTGATATAAATATTCTATACAATTTATTCCATGAGGAACACATTCTGTAATATTTGTTCCATTATAAATAATATTACTGAATATTTCTTCCACTGGGCATGGGAACTTATAGTCTATGACAACCTGTAAGGAAAGATGCTGTCAATATAAAGTATTTCCAAAATCAAATTACTAAAATAAATTAGAATTTTATTAACGAGGCAATTATTTATTTGAACATTAGTACAAAATATGATTAAAAATCTATAAGTTAGATCAAATTGCACCTATTTTGATAGTTTTTGCACTTACAATTATTCAGAAACAGTAAAAGTTTCCATTTTGTGTTTATGTTGGAGATGTTTTCTTGATTGCTTGATTGTAAAATTGAGAATGGAAATGGGGAATGTGTCCACAAATATGATCAAATAAAGTTTTGAATCCCTACTGAATCATTGAAAAATGGGTTTGAACCTGCTTTCAAAAGAGATGCTGTAATGAGGAGTACATAAATTACAATCACATTTGAAAAAATTGACAATAGTCCATGCATTTTGTATGAAATGGATGTGCTGACCTAACAGAAATATACAGCAGATATTTTTTAACATTCTGAATATAAATATCTTCTATCTCTAGTTTTCAAGATAATAGACAAAACTTGCATTTTAACCCTTCATTCTATTTCTAACCATGTTGGAGTAGATGGTTGGCAGGCATCACAATTTGCCAAGTAGTTTCAGAGAAAATTTTTAAAAAAAACCAACGGTAACAAAATTTTAAATTGTTAATTTGTACCGTGTAATACAACAAGTTAAGACATTAGAGGTACAGAAATCAAAACCCTTATTTTATACATAAACTATGTCTGTCATTGTTATTGTGAATGAAGTGCCAGTCTCCATGTTTTGTAAAACCGAAACTGTTTTGTTTTTTTAACCTTGAGAATAAGTTGGACAGTCTACAACATTATGAGACACTCAAAGTTTGTTCATGATTATTCCATATAAATAAATCCACTATCATGTATTATCTAGATAACTGTAGTCATAATCATTCCTCAATAGTCTCGTATTTTTAGGTTCTTTGGCTGAAACAAATAAAACAAATCAATCAAATATTGTACAAAAGAGATTGCTAACAAAATATCAAATATGCACATTTATTTTATTTTCATTGAAATCAGTATTTTTGCTTTATTTGTAAGATGATTTAGTGATCTAGTATTGATAATTCTTTTTACCATTTAAATTCTAAACTTATCTATTAATTTTTTTAAATTTATATAGCAAAATCATAGACTTTAGACAATAATTACATTGTAAGAACAATATATATTACAGTGATTGATTGATTGGTGTTAAACATTACTTTCAACACTAATAGACAAAAACTTGGAATCAGCAAAATATGACATTTGAAGGGGCAATAACTCCAAAAGGGATTAGCAGAAAATTTCATAGGATATATCTATGTAATTTGACTTGTTGATAATTTTTTAATTGTCAGTTTCGTTAGTTTTATCGAAATCTTAGCCAAAACTGGGAAATGCTAAAAATTGTCATGTCTGGGGCAAAAACTCCATACTAGTTAGTTTGATTTTTCAAAAAATTTCATTGATGGAACCTTGACCTGCTGATTATTTTGACCATGTCAGTATTGATTTTAAGTGATATAAGAGCTTCACAGATACATATCTGTCCTTTAAAACATCCTTTCAGAGAGACAATATAATGTTAAAACTGCAGACTATAGTTTAATTGCATTTATAGTACTATATCTTATTTGTGTTTGCCAAAAAGATTAAAACAAATAAGAAAACTTTTCAATAGCTCTGCATTCGGTTTTTAAATATTATACCTTCATACAAAAAAACAACAACTTTGAAGTACAATTTATATATATAGAAAAATAATGAGATTATCTTGAAGTACATGAAAAACACACAACATTATTACCTTTCAAAAGTTATGCATCTTTAACTATATTTTGATAAATAAGATTTTCAATGAACAAAGTAGATAGTTTTAACAACTGGTACTCACTTGATTGTGAAGCTTTGGAGCACTGTTTGTACCCGTCACATTTCCTAATCTCATTCAGTTGTTCATGTAGTTGTTGTAACACTCCATAATTAACATCATGTATGGCATTTTTTAACTGGAATTTTAAAAAGAGAAACAGTTCTTATAGATTAACCACTATAGGTGTTATTGTTAATTCATTTGGGTGTAAAAGCTTTGACTAAGTACATTATTTATGAAGCCCGGAAGCACTAATTTATTCTAAAAATGTGCACACAGTCAATACTTTTACAGCCCTATAAAAAAATACTAAAAGAAGCATTCAATACTTTTAATTACATTTCTTTTCTGTAAGCATAAAAAAATGACTTCTATCAACTTTTTCTTTTAGCTGTGCACTTTATGGTGGAAGCTCATGTCATCTTGAATGTTGGTTTATTTCAGAATGTCACAAGATTGCTTTTAGCCAATTCGTGCAATCAAAATACAGTTAAGTTTAATGAAACATACACATACAGTATTGTATAATTTTGCATATTTGTTTTTCTACACTTTTTGTATATGCTATTCTGTGATGAGAGTCTCAGGGTAGAAAAGTTATTAACTGTGTAACCCTCTCAATGTAAAATATTGCTGTTGTTGTGTATCAAGCTTCTCTACTCTCTGCAATTAAGCTCATTTCAAATATTTTATGCTATTAGATAAGCTTACATTTGTTTAAAAATCTGTAATATTAGTCTCAGCAAAGACAAAACTTTTCTCAGTGAAAAAAACTAGAGGCTCTAAAGAGCCTGTGTCCCTCACCTTGGTCTATGTTAATATTAAACATTGTACACAGATGGATTCATGACAAAATTGTGTTTTGGTGATGGTGATGTGTTTGTAGATCTTACTTTACTAAACATTTTTGCTGCTTACAATTATCTCTATCTATAACAGTAGTTTCTGTGGAAAATGTTAGTGAAAATCTACAAATTTTGTGAAAATTATTAAAAATTTACTATGAAGGGCAATAACTCCTTAGAGGGTCAATTGACTATTTTGGTCATGTTGACTTATTTTTAGTTCTTACTTTGCTGTACATTATTGCTGTTTACAGTTTATCACTATCTATAATAATATTCAAGATAATAACAAAAAAAAAGCAAAATTTCCTCAAAATTACCAATTCATGGGCAGCAACCTAACAACCGATAATCCAATTCATCTGAAAATTCCAGGGCAGATAGATCTTGACCTGATCAACAATTTTACTTCATGTCAGATTTTCTCTTAATGCTTTGGTTTTTGAGTTATAAGCCAAAAACTGCATTTTACCCCTATGTTCTATTTTTAGACGTGGTGGCCATCTTGGTTGGTTGGCCAGGTCATCGGACACAATTTTCAAACTAGATACCCCAATGATGATTGTGGCCAAGTTTCAATTAATTTGGCCCAGTAGTTTCAGAGGAGAAGAGTTTTCTAAAAGATTACTAAGATTTACGAAAAATGGTTAAAAATTGGCTATAAAGGGCAATAACTCCTAAAGTAGTCAACTGACCATTTTGGTCATGTTGACTTATTTGTAGATCTTACTTTGCTGAACATCATTGCTGTTACAGTTTATCTCTATCTACAATAATATTCAAGATAATAACCAAAAACAACAAAATTTCCTTAAAATTACCAATTCAGGGGCAGCAACCTAACAACGGAATGTTAGATTCATCTTAAAATTTCAGGGCAGATATATCTTAACCTGATAAACAATTTTATCCCATGTCAGATTGCTCTAAATGCTTTGGTTTTTGAGTTATAAGCCAAAAACTGCATTTTACCCCTATGTTCTATTTTTAGCCATGGCGGCCATCTTGGTTGGTTGGCAGGGTCACTGGACACAATTTTTGAACTAGATACCCCAATAATGATTGTGGCCAAGTTTGGTTAAATTTGGCCCAGTAGTTTCAGATGAGAAGATTTTTGTAAAAGTTAACGCCGGACGCAGGACGACGACGGACGATGGACGACGGACGCAGGACGCCAAGTGATGAGAAAAGCTCACTTGGCCCTTTGGGCCAGGTGAGCTAAAAATGAAGAAAAAAATGTAAAGGAGCTTGTACTTGATGTAGAATTTAGTATTTTATCTTAACATTTTACTATAACTTTGAGCTTCAGTTGTAAACCACAATTTGAAAACATACACATTTATCCTGGTATTCTAATGTTAGATCTGGTTTTCTGTTTCTTTCCATCAATAGATATAAAGTTTAAATTAATATCTTTAAGGTGGCTCGTGGGTACAAAAATTTCAGCAAAAACTAAACCTTTATTTTTTCATTACAACTTTTATTTATTACACTATTAGTTATTACTTTATGTCATGGTACAAAAATCAACCAAAACAAGAATGTGTCCATAGTACACGGATGCCCCACTCGCACTATCCTTTTCTGTGTTCAGTGGACCGTGAAAATTGAGGTCAGAACTTTAATTTGGAATTAAAATTAGAAAAATCATGTCATGGGGAACATGTGTACTGAGTTTCAAATTGATTGGACTTCAACTTCATCAAAAACTACCTTGACCAAAAACTTTAACCTGAACTTCGCACTATCATTTTCTATGTTCAGTGGACCATGTAATTGGGGTCAAAACTATAATTTGGCATTAAATTTAGAAAGATCATATCATGGGGAACATGTGTACTGAGTTTCAAATTGATTGGACTTCAACTTCATCAAAAACTACCTCGACCAAAAACTTTAACCTGAAGCGGGACGCACAGATGGACGCACAGACGGACGAACGAACGAAGGAACAGAGGCACAGACCAGAAAACATAACGCCCCTCGTCTATCATAGGTAGGGTTTATAAATCGATTCGGTTTGGCCCCAGATGACTTTTAAAATGTTTGTATCATTGAAAAAGCTCCAAATTATCTCCCTTCGGTGCAAAAATGCCAAAAAAATTTGAAATATCTTTTTTTTACTCATCGGTGACCTATATTTTTTGTTATTGTTTTCAAATAAGCTATACATAAACTAAATAATTGTAAAATTTAAGTGATTTCTGTAATTAGGTTATTTTTTTATTTCGATACATTGTGTATTACCATTATTTCTCCTATTAGTTCAACAGAAAAAGAGGACATTAACAAAAATGTATGCTTCTTCGGGAGGCAGATTGTGAGCTTAAATGAACAGTGACCCCATTTTTTTTATTTCATTTTTCTTTAAAGTATATGATAAAGTTCATTTATAAAAAAATAAAGCAAAATCCTATATTAGAAGAAAAAATTGATTTGTACCCAGGAGCCCCCTTAATTGGTATAATTTTTTTTTAATAAAACAGTCTTTGTTTAATCATTTTTAGACCTTACCTGAAAGGGATCTTCTGTGAGGTCATAATAACTGATAAAATTATTGATGAATTCACAGTACAACAAGTCATGCGTACTATTAATTGTGCGTAAACACCAGTATGTATTGTTGTTGGAGTTTGAGCAGAAACAGAATGGTCCATCTGAAATATAAAGATTACTTCACCATTTAGTATACTGTAAATTCATTTATTATTGCGTTTTTGTCATTTTAGACTTAAATGCGATTTTCATTTTTATGTTTTTTGATGATTTTGTTTAATTCATATAATATATTTCAAAATGCAAGTTTAAATTATAGCTTTTACAACGCATTTTTCGCAATAATAAAAATCTCGCAATAGTTTCTGAATTTACAGTGGTATAACAGGGCAACAAAGAGGAGTCAAAGATTAATAGGAGGAATCCAGGTTGTCATAAAGGTGAGATTAAATATTTTGAAAACGATTGTGACAATATATGACTAGATGTGACATATCCAAATTGAAAACAAGCAATAAAAGCATATATAAGATGTACATAACATGGACATTGCCACAATGAAAATAGCTGATTTAAAAGCAAGCACAGGATTTGACTAATTTTTGGCATTTCATTTATTTAATGTGGGAAAGCTTGTGAGTACATGCAATTCTCCCTTGACAATTTTATTCATATGTTTCCTTTATTATTCTAAATGTTGACTTACTAGTCCAGTACGGTTGTGTTTTCCAATGAGAGTTGTCCATTATAGAACAATCCATATTATCTCTCTTGCAGGCAGGATGATCACGACGTCTCAATTTTTCTCCAGATTGGAGATTCCAATAACTTGCTATCATAAAAAATAAAATAGTAGTGACAACACATGCTGCAATATACTAAGTCTGCAAAGCAGTGGACTTGTATTTAGAACACAATTTTCTAAAAGGAAACAAATGTTAATTAAATACAAATCTATGTATGCATCATACTGTCATGAAAAAATGCTTAAAGCAAAACATATTTCATAAGTAAACAGGTTTAAAAATGCTTCAAAAGATGAGGAATCATATATCATGAGGATGTATTATTTTTAACATATCTGAAGCCCTTTAAATACGAAATCAGTGTGTTGGCATGCTGGCATGCATGTTATTCAATCAGAGCAAAATCTGCATTTCCAATTACTTGTTAGTAAGAAAATGAAAAAGAAAGATTTCAGAAGAAAAGAAATTATCTCCTTTGAATCAATAATTGCCTTTCACAGTCATCTGTTTCTCCAGACTCTAAATTTGATTGTATTCAGATTTTGAAATAAGCACAGAACTTATAGTTGATCTTATCTTTTCTTTGCTCATGAGAATTGTTCTGGGCATACACATTAGAATACACTCAACTTATTAAATATTACTCCATTAGTCACTACTAAAAATCAAATAAACAGCAGTAATATGAAGCTAGCAGCTATGCCGTTGTGCAACACTCTCAAAGACTGAAAATGATATATAACCATGCAATGCCATTAAATTTCTCAAAACTGATTTTATAAGTCAAATTTTCACAAATGATATTCTTTCTATAAAAAATATAATTGCTGTAAATGGGCAAAGATGGGCAATATCGGTAGGAAATCCAAACTATTTAATTATTAGTGATTTATTGATAACTCCAGCATTTGTGCTTTAAAGAAATTTGCATACTGTATTTTGAATATATAAAAGAGTAGTGTTTACCTTTTCTCAATCATTTGTATTTGAAATAAGACAGAGAAAATACTCCTGTAGATGAGTTTTGGTGTTTTGTGTTATTGATTTGCTGTTGCATTGACCTCACATATCCTACTATTTATATCCTTGAGACGACCTTACCATGCAATTGTAATGTTACAATATCACAATAACTAAAATTCACAAAAAAATACCATTCATAAAAATTATTTTTCTTACATTAGCTGGCTGCTATATTTGTATTTTATTTCATTTCTTTATACTTTACTGTGTGTGTATCATAAAACCAGCAGACATCATATTTATCTTATAGTTTTGTTTTTGATTTTTCATATGTTCTTCAACCTTTAAAATTCACCTTGCTTCTTCTTTTTTTTATTAAATAGGGCACATTTTCACAGTAGTAAATCATTGCATGTCATTCTGGCATAGGCAAGTCCCATATTAATTCAAATATGTCTTTTACGAACTATTTTTATACTTCAAACCTTCTACAAATTATGAGAATCAAGATATTAGAGTGCCCTGATATAACCACCAATCTGCGTCAGGAAGTTAACTTACAATTCCAGAGAGGAGGTGTTTTCCACTGATCATTATTATGTATTGTACATGTTAACTTACAATTCCAGAGAGGAGGTGTTTTCCACTGATCATTATTATGTATTGTACATGTTAACTTACAATTCCAGCGAGGAGGGGTTTTCCACTGATCATTATTATGTATTGTACATGTTAACTTACAATTCCAGAGAGGAGGTGTTTTCCACTGATCATTATTATGTATTGTACATGTTAACTTACAATTCCAGAGAGGAGGTGTTTTCCACTGATCATTATTATGTATTGTACATGTTAACTTACAATTCCAGAGAGGAGGTGTTTTCCACTGATCATTATTATGTATTGTACATGTTAACTTACAATTCCAGAGAGGAGGTGTTTTCAACTGATCATTATTATGTATTGTACATGTTAACTTACAATTCCAGAGAGGAGGTGTTTTCCACTGATCATTATTATGTATTGTACATGTTAACTTACAATTCCAGAGAGGAGGGGTTTTCCACTGATCATTATTATGTATAGTACATTTCAAATCATTTTGGTTACAATCTCTTTTTCTCTTCTTATTCTTGTTTTTCTTTTTTCTTTTCCTTCTTTCTTTTCTTGCTTCTTTTATGGCTTCCTTTCGTGCATTACTGTAAAATTAAATAAAACATTTGTCATTCATTTATGAAATTTATCAAAGGTGACATTAGTGATTTGCAACGTTTCAAAAATAAAGAACTGCGCCATTCGTGCTCTGTTCAACAACAATGATCAATAATTCCTCTATGTCATTCGTGCTCTGTTCAACAACAATGATCAATAATTCCTCTATGTCATTCGTGCTCTGTTCAACAACAATGATCAATAATTCCTCTATGTCATTCGTGCTCTGTTCAACAACAATGATCAATAATTCCTCTATGTCATTCGTGCTCTGTTCAACAACAATGATCAATAATTCCTCTATGTCATTCGTGCTCTGTTCAACAACAATGATCAATAATTCCTCTATGTCATTTCAGAAATTTAATAAAAAATTTAATAAAGGGAGCTTATCAATAAATATAAACCAGGAACCAAAAGTTTCATGATAAATGCTGAAAGGATTTTTGAGTTATTGTCCAAAAACAGGTAAATCACCCTTTTTTATGAATAAAGTTCCAAAACTTCCAAATGTAAAATCAGAAATTTTAGAAAATGAAACCGAACAATAAATATAATTAATTCAACAAAATTTCATGAACATTTTTCAAAGCATTTGTGATTTATAACCAGAAAACTGGTAAACCCCCTGTTTTTCTTGAATAAAATTTCATATCACACAAACATAAAATATAAAATTTATAAAAATTGAAAGGGAGCTTATTTCAATAGATATAAACAATTCATTACAGCCTCAAGAATATTGGTTTTAAAGTTTTTGAGTTGTTGTCCTGCATGTTGCTGACATAAAAATGAACAGATAAGGAAACGGATTGTATACTAGGCCAAACTAAATATATGAAGTTACAAAAAATAAACTCACAAATTTGTCTGATTGGTATCACATTTACAGGCTGGTGATGTGCCAGGCAAACCAACAGTATCTAAAAACTCATCACTTTTTTCAAACTGCGATAAAAATGTCTCTCTTGGCTTTTCCTTTTTAAGATGCCTTCTGTATTTCTGAAGAAAAAGAAACAAGTTAATGTCAATATGTCCTTTGGAAACCATGCCAGCATTCACAATCACATTTTCGTCTTTATTCAGATGCAACATATGGATCAAAATCATAACTTGGCATATATTTTTTGAATGTCAAAAATAAAATGTGTTATTAGTTATAAGTGGATGATAAACTATCTTAAAGCAGACCTTTCACCTGATATACAAACTTGAATCTACGTACCTTAAGATCAATCATGTAAGAGTTAATTCAAATTTGTTCAGAAGTTATCATAAAAAGATCTTTGGAAAAGTTTATGGACAACAAGTGATGTCAAAAGCTTATGGCCTACACAAGAAAAGTTTTCAAATGATGAATATTTTACCCTCAAATCCTCTAACATTTTACGATATTCTTGGATCATATCATCAAGTTGGTCTTTGTGGTTTTTCCAGGCGTCAGCATTCTGATACAAAATCTGATCACACGAAACAGTGTTGTTTTGTAACACACGACATCTTCTGTCTATTGGTGAAACTACAAGTAAGAAGATATTTATGACAATAATGATCACAGTGTCCACTTATTTAATGTATGATACTTCTGATTTTTTTTAAATGCAGCCTTATAAAAATTAATTGTTTTCATCATTAAAATTGATTACCCTACTCCTAACAACTCTGGCATATCATTAACTACTAGAAGTCCTTTGTTATATATCATTGTCATTTGGTTATTTTCTTTTGTTACCTATTCTGAAATCAGACTCTGATTTCTTTTAAATTGAGTTTTACTTTGTGTTTGTTTATTCTGTATTGGGCAAAGGTATAGGGGAGGGTTTCGATCTCACCAACCATGTTTAACCCTGCCACATGATTGCACCTGTCCCAAGTCACGAGCCTCTGGAATGTGTTAGTCTTCTGTCTTTTTAATTTTAGTTCATTTATATGTTTTGAGGTTTAGTAAGACATATATTTTCAATGAACTAGTACACAATTTTATTTAAGGCCAGCTGAAGCCCACCTCTGGGTGTGAAAATTTCACTAATTGGTTTCTTTCAACTATTATCTGCTCTTTGGTCAGGTTATTGTCTCTTTGACATATTCCCCATTTCCATTCTCAATTTTATTTCCATAAGTTATATATTTTGCTACAACAAATCTATCATAAAAATGTTAATGAAGGTTAAAGTAGCAGTATCCAAAATGATAAAAACCCACATTTACGGTGTGGCGTAATCGTAAGCATTTCATTCTTCCATTTCTATGGAAGGAATGATAAACAAACTGATATAGTGCCTAACATATTTATTTCATTATAGAATTACCAATATTTTATTAATTGTCATTTGTAACAATGCCACTATCAAGCCTGCTTGGTTTCCCCTTGGTCAAGACCGACCATAAGCGGTCCGTAAGTTTCCCAAGTTTTTGGTATTTTTTTAGTACTTGAAAATCAGGGATATTTTTCACTGTCAAATTCAGAAGTCATGAACTGGTATCAATGATTTGCAACATCAACAATAGGAAGTTTTGTATCAGTGTTGATCTGGAGGGCACACGTTTACAACTTAAATAGTTTTAATGACTTTAAATTGTAAATTTCATAGTACATGGAATAGACTATGCCACATGCATCTTTCGATTCTGAATGTGAACCAGATATATTAATTTGATTGTAAACTACGAAATGAATTTGGAATCACGATACGAAATTTCTTCATATAATCAAGTTGCAGTTAAATTCATGTATTTACTTTTAATCTTGTATTTAATATTATAATACAATTAGAGTTATCTAATTGATTATAATTGCTAACAAAAATGCTGACAAGCTAGCGAAATGAAAACAAACTTTGACAATGGTGGAAGATAATTTAAAGATGGCAGGGATCATTTGAAGGTGGAGGAAGATAATTTAACAATGGCAGGGATCATTTGATGATGGTCTAAGATTTTTAAACGATGGTGGAAGATTTTTAAACCATGGCGGTGCACCATCATAAAACAGGTCATAAAGAGCCCTGATTTCATAAAGACCAATAGACTTATGCTCAAGTTCTTGTCTGAAAATCCGAAAATCTTACATTTTTGGCATCTTTTTGGTCTTAAGTTGCTATGCAGATTGGGTCAAACCCTTCAAAAATCTTCTAAACCATGCTTTTGCATACTGGAACCTTGTGCTGCAATGTTATAGAGATCCAAACAATTATACTAAAGTTATTGTCTGAAAACCAGCTGTCTTTAGATGATGATGACGCCTACAATGTGACAACTCAAATAAATACTGTACCTGGAGGAACACTGTTCTCATCTACAGAGTTGATGTACGATCTTTTCTTTCTCTTAATGCTCGACCTTAAATTACCTGAAATATACAAAATACAGAGAAATTATTTACACTGGCTTTGAATTTATAGAAAATATAACTAAATTAATTTGATTCATTCGTCTGCACAACTTATAAATTTGCTATACTGTGGATTCATTCTCAAAATCCCGAGGATTTTGATAATTGTTCCCTTTTAAAGTTTCTATTTATCTACAATAGTTTTCAAGATGATGGGTAAAAGGAAAAAAAAAGTTAAAAGCTATGATCAAAGGGCAATAACAAGGGTAAAACTTAATGCCCCCTCTGCTATTGCTGGGTATAACAATAATACAAAGTTTCAGAAGGACCATGCATAGTAAGGTTGAATAATTCCTTATATAAATCAATACAAATCTAAAAAAACAAAAAACCCTGTTTATGAAATAGGTATTACCTGATCTAGCAACTATTTTACTTACTGGTTTTCATCTGTGTTTGAAGGTATTTTCTTTGCAGACGGGCTATTCTCCTTCTTTTCCTCCTTTTTTTACAATGACAAGGTGGTCCATTGTCGTTCTGCATCAGATCTTTTGTTTCATCCCCTGGACGACACTTCATCAAACGAGGAAGCTTTCTCTTTGGGTCTTGTATACACTGATATTTCTGAATAACAAAAATGAAATTTAATAATTAATTTATATATTTTGCTTTACATTATACTGT
Source organism: Mytilus trossulus (assembly GCF_036588685.1). NCBI lineage: Eukaryota > Metazoa > Mollusca > Bivalvia > Mytilida > Mytilidae > Mytilus > Mytilus trossulus. The sequence continues at coordinate 47,455,761 of NC_086383.1, forward strand.
GATTTGACAGTAAGTGTTGCTCTTCACCTTTTGTAGTTTATTAAAATTCTGACCAAATAGCAATTTGTTTTATCAAACCAAACTGTTAGAAATTAAAACTAACTGTCAAGTGGTGAACGTGCAAGGTGATATAAATAAACATACTTATTGTCCTGTTAGACTTTAAAACAACCTTATTGATTATATGAAAATGGTAAGGGTTGCATTATTGTTAAACATGAAAATAATTTGCTGAATTTGTATACAGAGTTTTATTGTAATTTTCAATTTACAGCTGCTGAAAGGTAGTAATTTGTTAATAGCTATAAAAATATCAACTAAGCTTTCATAGTTTTTCTTTTAAAAAGTCTTTACATTCATTACAATCCGACATCAGTTGGAAATAAACAGGTAAAATTCAGTAAAATATATATGTGAAATTACATACATTGCCTGTAAGTTTCCATAAGTTTTTTAAAATGATCTTTTGAATCTATCTCCCTTTAATACTACAAGAGAACATATTTAAGTTATGATTATATTTCACTATGTATTTCAGATATTAATCTAAAGAAAGCTTGAATAGAAAAACATCATTCTAAAGAATAAATAACCAGATGCTCCGCAGGGCGTAGCTTTATACGACCGCAGAGGTTGAACCCTGAACGGTTGGGGCAAGTATGGACACAACATTCAAGCTGGATTCAGCTCTAAATTTGGATTGTGATTAAATAGTTGACACAGCATAGGTTTCTGACACAGAATGAATGTGTTCTAATGAAATTAAAATTTTTGTTTTCTCTTAGAGCAATTCACTATGCTGTTGAATATTATTCCTCTCAAAAAAATGTTTGAAGAAATTTTCTTTTTATTTATGAAATTTCAAATGAGAAAATTGAACCCAATTTTTTTAATTCACATCCCCCTTTCCCTTATTCCAAAACTAATCTCAATTAAAATTTCTAATGGAGTTTGCAACAATTACTACTCATTTAAATACATCATAAAATATTAAGATGTAAAAAAACTGCTTGTTATCACTGAATGGTAAAGATTATTTTAATTTATCAGTTGGTAGTAAAAAGTGAATATAAATTGTATATTGTATATATAACAAAGATTTAAGTTGATTCTGTACAAAGAAAGATAACTCCAAATAAAAAAAAATCTTACAATTAGATATTTCTTGCTTACTATTCTGGACAAAGAAAGATAACTCTAATTAAAAACAAAATTGCTATTTCACAATATTTTGCAATAAGATATTTCTTGCCATTGCGCAATACTGTGCAATTGAAAAGACTTGCTATTGCACAAAACTTAATATAATAATTTTAGATCCTGATTTGGACCAACTTGAAAAGTGGGCCCAGAATCAAAAATCTAAGTACATGTTTGGATTCAGCATATCAAAGAACCCCAAGATTTCAATTTTTGTTAAAATCAAACTTAGTTTAATTTTGGACCCTTTGGACTTTAATGTAGACCAATTTGAAAACAAGACCAAAAATGAGGAATCTACATACACAGTTAGATTTGGCATATCAAAGAACCCCATTTATTCAATTTTTGATGAAATCACACAAAGTTTAATTTTGGACCCCGATTTGGACCAACTTGAAAACTGGGCCGATAATCAAGAATCTAAGTACATTTTTAGATTCAGCATATCAAAGAACCCAACCGATTAATTTTTTGTCAAAATCAAACGAAGTTTAATTTTGGACCCTTTGGACCTTAATGTAGACCAATCTGAAAACAGGACCAAAAGTTAAAAATCTACATACACAGTTAGATTCGGCATATCAAAGAACCCCAATTATTCAATTTTGATGAAATCAAACAAAGTTTAATTTGGACCCTTTGGGCCCCTTATTCCTAAACTGTTGGGACCAAAACTCCCAAAATCATTACCAACCTTCCTTTTATGGTCATAAACCTTGTGTTTAAATTTCATAGATTTCTATTTACTTATACTAACGTTATGGTGTGAAAACCAAGAAAAATGCTTATTTGGGTCCCTTTTTGGCCCCTTATTCCTAAACTGTTGGGACCGACACTCCCAAAATAAATACCAATCTTCCTTTTGTGGTCATAAACATTGTGTTTAAATTTCATTGATTTCTATTTACTTAAACTAAAGTTATTGTGCAAAAACCAAGAATAATGCTTATTTCGGCCCTTTTATGGCCCCTAATTCCTAAACTGTTGAAACCAAAACTCCCAAAATCAATCCCAACCTTTCTTTGGTGGTCATAAACCTTGTGTCAAAATTTCATAGATTTCTATTTACTTAAACTAAAGTTATAGTGCGAAAACCAAGAAAATGCTTATTTGGGCCCTTTTTGGCCCCTAATTCCTAAAATGTTGGGACCAAAACTCCCAAAATCAATACCAACCTTCATTTTGTGGTCATAAACCTTGTGTTTAAATTTCAAAGATTTCTATTCACTTTTACTAAAGTTAGAGTGCGAAAACTAAAAGTATTCGGACGACGACGACGACGCCGACGCCAACGTGATAGCAATATACGACGAAAATTTTTTCAAAATTTGCGGTCGTATAAAAAAACCTAATTTTGGACATTTTTCTACCAATTCAAAAATTACAACCTATCACCTTTCAAATGACAGTCATCCTTTGCAAAGACATTCTGACATTCATATTCATAATAATATTAAAGTGGAGTTTAAGTCTAATAGGATTGTATATATGCTTTATTATATAGCATTGAACTTTCTCAACTTGACAACTTGTTTTCAACAGCAGTTTGTGTAAATTTCTGACAGTTGAACATTTTTATTAGGTGGAGAGCAACACTTACAGTCAAAACACAGTTTAACAAATAGATATCAAGGCAAAAAGTGAACTGTCTATAGATAGTGTGGAAGATAGACAAGAATTTTGAGTTTGTTGTGCTTAGCATACCCCCACTTGTTATCTAAAGTATGGGAAATAGGAAGTAGGTATCAGATAGATTGTAAGAGTGCTTAACACATTACATCACTGCCAACATGCTGACTAAATAGAAAATCCTCCTGTTAAATAGTACTGGAGAAATTGTGACCAAAAAATTTAGGTATATTTGTCCTTAATATTCAAAGTACAGTCAAACCTCAATAAGTTGAAGTCGTTGATACCAACAAAACTGTTCAACTCATTTAAGATTAGAGCCATCCAAGTCACTAGCTGGTCGCAGAACAACATGTTTTCCAATTTCAAAAAGCATCTTGTTTCGTCAACCTGGTATGTAAAAGCAGAAGACTTGTTTTATTTATCTATCTGCATCAATATTAGATGTTGACAAACAGTGAATTCATATCTTATTTGTTATCTATTGACCTCACATTGATTAAGTTAACTTATTTCCTTTGACAATAGAGACATCAGATATCAATAATTAGATTTTCAAGTATTTATAAAGGCATTCATCTTTTGGGGGTATGCTTTGAGACATTAAAAAAATAAATTGTAATAAATTGTTATAAGTTACAAAATTCAGATTAAAAAAAAATTCCTGCATATAATTGGAAAAAAATCCTTCTTTTTATCAATGTTAAACAAATGATTGTCCTGAGAACAACACCCACTCAACACACACAAAATATAAATGGTTTGTGCTGAATTCATTCTCCAAGAATGTAGGACTGCAAAGTTCTCTTCATAGTTCGCCTAGTGTACACTGTTTAACTACCTCCTTTGTTTCTTAGGGATCCTTTTTTGATAATTATTCTTTCCATAATTTAATAATATTAAACTGCTTTATACAAACACAAAAAATGTTCTTTAAAAGTGACAATTAACATTTGTTTTATCTTATTCTTTGAAAAACAGTCTTGGTTAACTTAGGGATTTCTTTCCTAAAAACTAAAGATTTTACAGGGCAAAATACCCTGCAATATTTAAATAAGAAACTAATTAAATGATACTCATGGTTTATATACAACACCGGCTTTTAAATATTTCAATTTAAGTGTTCATGATGAAGGTATTCAGAGCTTTAGACACACCAAATGTTTAAAGTGTTCTTGTCATATATTTAAGGAAAAACAGAACCACAGTAGTTGAAGAGTTGCCACCGTCAATTGTAGATTTGACGGTCGCAAATGCAGTTTTAATACGATTAAACTTGATAAATTGTCTAAATTTGACAAATAAAAAAAAATCCCTGAAACATTATGAATAGTTTTGGCGCAAAGACATCATGGGTAAACGTGACGTCATACTAATGAAAACTTACAAGCTGGAGTTTATTACGTTGCCTGTACAATTCAAATTCAGATAAAATTACGTTAAAAACGACGAATTCAAAATAGGTGTTGTTCTATTTTCGATTATATAGCAGTATTCGAACATTTGTTGCTTCATTAATTCAAAATGGCAGGCCCCCTCCTTAGTTACGCCTGGTCAACTGTAGATTTGACGGCAACTTTTAGCCAATGAAAAAAAATGTTGCATAAAAATTGCATTAGAATGTCCAATTGATCACACAATATTCTGCACCTGATCTACTTTACATGGAGGTTGGTTTTCTGGTTTAGCACACTCTTTGTATATGCGTTTCTGTTTAGGTGTAGCATATAACAAACGGGTTTCTGGATTTTCCAAAAATGTTCTCTTCTGTTCTCTCATCATATCTTTATATCTCTTCCCTGTTATTTTGCTGGAAATACATTTATTATATATATAGAATAACCATACATTGTCCTGAAATATTAATGTTTTTTGTACAAGGCTTAGAAACAGGTAGAAAGCAAGGCTGTTCCAAGCATTTTACCTGTTTCGAGCCGAGTACAAATAACAAATTGATATTTCGAGACAATGTATGGTTATTCATTATATACTGCAACTCTTAAAAACTAAAAACGTTCTAAATGAAGAATTTTGGGTAAAAAACATCTTTTCTTAATTTGAAGCGGACGACGTTAAATTTCCGCGAACTTGTATGTTTTATTGACGACATAAATAAAACTCTACGGAAACCCATTGTCAACGTCATAAACAAGGTGATATCGGTCATGGACTGTAAATGACATATGAATATACAGTCAATGCAATTTGACTGCTCAAATAGCACAGCTGCAGTATATATCAAAATACAAATGTTGTGTTAATAAATAAATTCAAAATTTAAAAGATCTTCCAGCATATGATACTATAAACAGAATTGTTATTTTCACAGTATAATTTGAAACTCAAACCACTGATATTACACATTGAAAAACTTTAGTACTGGCAATCCAATAATTAAAATTAAAATTTTTTGGAAGAAAACTTTTTTAATCAATTCATCAAAAGCACCTAGCAACAAACAATAGAGAGCACTGACCCTCTTTCTAACAGGACTGTATCACCCCATGGCTTCCTCGTCTTTACAAACCCTTTACTGTCAACACTAAAATACAAAATAGCAATACGTCAAACAAAAACAATAGTACTTATTTTATTTTGTTTACCTTATATGTATGATATATTTTCACATATACTGTACATGATACATTCATGAGTTTTTACAAGAATAAATTGAGACATATCAATATCCAATATTAACAGAATCTGTATGAATGGTAACAGTGTTAAATGTTAATAAAGAATAGTCAATGAATATATGGTATTGGTATGTTTTAATAGCTAAAGACCATGAACAAGCAACATGGTTTACTTGTCACATGTCATATTTATGAGGCATATATTTGTACCTTTTAATATGCTCCACCTTTTGCATTTCATGGGTCTTTCATAGATTCCCATAGGTGTCTTTTTAACTATGTTAGATTTTGTTGCTTATTTTCTACTTATTTGATGGACAGTTGTCTCATTGACAATCATATGTTAAAATGGAAGTAGAATTTGTTACAAATGTTAAATGGTTGTAGATACTATAATCTCTGAAATGTTACTTACTTTTGAGGATCCCTGTAAGCTTTGATCAGTCTCATAATTGATTTTCCATCAAAATGGTCTGGTATTTCTAACCCAGCTATATCTAAGATTGTTGCTGCTATATCTATATTCAAAACCATATTAGATATTCTGTAATCATAAAAAGTTAAAATTAGCATAACAAGCAATTAAATATACCAAGCTGAAAGGCCTTGGCTTATATCAAAATAACAATAACAAATCTCAAAGTGAGGCTGCTTTCTTTTGTAAAATATTTAGGTTTATGCCCATTTAAGAGAAAAATATGATTTGTAATAATTCTAGACAATTGCTAACCTGATCACATCATTGGTGTTAAAGATACTTCACCTGGAACATAGTTGTATAACATGACAACATAAGAACACATTTTTTCCATTTAGGTAAAATTATTTTTATTTGAAATTCTGAGTTGTATAATCTATACCTGACTTTGCACCTGTCCGAAGTCAGGAATCTGATGTACAGTAGTTGTCGTTTGTTTATGTAATTTATACGTCTTTCTCAGGTTTTTTTTTTATAGATTAGACCGTTGGTTTTCTGGTTTGAATCGTTTTACACTAGTATATTTGGGGCCCTTTATAGCTTGTTGTTCAGTGTGAGCCAAGGATCCATGTTGAAGGCTTGAAAGTACATTGACCTATACTGGTTTACTTTTTTAAATTGTTATTTGGATGGAGAGTTGTCTCATTGGCACTCACACAACATCTTCCTATATCTATTCAATGCAACATTTTTTTATTTTTTTTCAAACATGTATTTTACAGGCAATACTGCAAGGCAGTGTATACTTAATTTTTGTTCTGCATATATTCATATTAACATCTTTTCTACTCTGAAATCTCTTAGTAAGTTAAAATGTTTGGTTTGTTCTGATTATTTATACAGCATTACAAACTGACTTTGACCTTGGTATAATATTCCAGGACCTCTCATTTACAATGGTACTCTTGTGTCAAAGTCATATGGTAAAGCCTTTCCTTTAATCACCCCATACTGTCATAACAAACTTACTTTGACCTTGGTAATATTCCAGGACCTCTCATGTACAATGGTACTCTGGTGTCAAAGTCATATGGTAAAGCCTTTCCTTTAATCACCCCATACTGTCATTACAAACTTACTTTGACCTTGGTAATATTCCAGGACCTCTCATATACAATGGTACTCTGGTGTCAAAGTCATATGGTAAAGTCTTTCCTTTAATCACCCCATACTGTCATTACAAACTTACTTTGACCTTGGTAATATTCCAGGACCTCTCATATACAATGGTACTCTTGTGTCAAAGTCATATGGTAAAGCCTTTAATCACCCCATACTGTCATAACAAACTTACTTTGACCTTGGTAATATTCCAGGACCTCTCATATACAATGGTACTCTTGTGTCAAAGTCATATGGTAAAGCCTTTCCTTTAATCACCCCATACTGTCATAACAAACTTACTTTGACCTTGGTAATATTCCAGGACCTCTCATATACAATGGTACTCTTGTGTCAAAGTCATATGGTAAAGTCTTTCCTTTAATCACCCCATACTGTCATTACAAACTTACTTTGACCTTGGAAATATTCCAGGACCTCTCATATACAATGGTACTCTTGTGTCAAAGTCATATGGTAAAGCCTTTAATCACCCCATACTGTCATAACAAACTTACTTTGACCTTGGTAATATTCCAGGACCTCTCATGTACAATGGTACTCTGGTGTCAAAGTCATATGGTAAAGCCTTTCCTTTAATCACCCCATACTGTCATTACAAACTTACTTTGACCTTGGTAATATTCCAGGACCTCTCATATACAATGGTACTCTTGTGTCAAAGTCATATGGTAAAGTCTTTCCTTTAATCATCCCATACTGTCATTACAAACTTACTTTGACCTTGGTAATATTCCAGGACATCTCATATACAATGGTACTCTGGTGTCAAAGTCATATGGTAAAGTCTTTCCTTTAATCATCCCATACTGTCATTACAAACTTACTTTGACCTTGGTAATATTCCAGGACCTCTCATGTACAATGGTACTCTTGTGTCAAAGTCATATGGTAAAGTCTTTCCTTTAATCACCCCATACTGTCATTACAAACTTACTTTGACCTTGGTAATATTCCAGGACCTCTCATTTACAATGGTACTCTTGTGTCAAAGTCATATGGTAAAGTCTTTCCTTTAATCACCCCATACTGTCATTACAAACTTACTTTGACCTTGGTAATATTCCAGGACCTCTCATATACAATGGTACTCTGGTGTCAAAGTCATATGGTAAAGCCTTTCCTTTAATCACCCCATATTGTCCCAAATGATATCCATGATCTGATGTGTACAAAATATAAGTATTGTCAAGTTCTCCTAACATCCATAGCTCACTACATACCTATCAAATATAGTAATAAGACGATTATTCTATTTCTAAACCAATTCATACTTTTCCTGACTGACTGAAAATCTTTATTACCAATGTAGATTTCCTTTGATCTCAGTTTTTCACTTGTATTTAATAATTAATAGAGATGCAGATTGCACTACCAAACATTTTCATTATTTAAAAAGCTCTGCAAGCTTTATGTTTCAAATATGAAAAGGAGAAAGGCAATAAAGCTTTTATTTGTCCCAAATTAGTAAGAGCAAATTAAAAAGGTGCCATATGTTTTGTTAATTCATATCTTGGACAACTTGGATATTTAGTTAATTATGGTGTGAAACAATGATTTCAAATAGAATTAAATTAAAAAGTTAAATATAGTAACGGTATCCATCTTATTTGGTCCTCACATGCAAATTAAAAAAAAGGCCCCTTTTTATTACTTTCTCACCTTTTCTAAGCAACTTTGAAATTTGTTTAAGAAAGACATTAAGTATCTCAAGACTAATACCTTATCTACTAAATCGTCAACACTCTGTAAAGTTTGGAGCCTTTTCTGTTGTAAAACATCAGTAAATCTCTGTTCAATAGGTTCCATTTTACCTGTTACTTTTAATAAATACTGTTTATCATAATTTGGGGCTACATTCCAACTTGGTGTCCTGAAAAAAATAAAATTTATAATATAAAGTATATATACAAAAAAAACTCAGGAAAAAAATACCTGGAAGTTTAAGGACAGTAATATACAAAAAGCTATTGTTGAAGAATATATGTTGACCTCAAGATGGAGGATTTTTCCAGTTTAGTTGTTGCTCCGTAACTGGCTTTAATGCAATTACATTTTCTGAATTATTTCGATTTATAGTACTGGCTGTACAACATAAGTTCATAAAACAAATTTTGTTATATAAGAAAGAAGATGTGGTATGATTGCCAATGAGACAACTCTCAACAAGAGACCACAAGAGTGCACACACTGAAATGTCTCGCCTTCTTTACTAATCATTGATATTATGTTGATAGTCCTACATATAAAGCTTTATTACAACTGTCACATAAACTTAACATTAACCAAGATAGCTAAACAAAGAAGACCAATGAACTATGAAAATGAGGTCAAGGTCAGATGAACCATGCCAGGCAGACATGTACAACTAACAATGCTTCCACACATTAAATATAGTTGACCTATTACTTATAGTTAAAAGAAAAATAGACCAAAACACAAAAACTTAACACTGTGCAATGAACTGTGAAATTAAGGTCATGGTCAAATAAAACGTGCGGGACTGACATATAGATCATAAAATATTTCCATACACCAAATATAGTTGACTTTTGGCATATAATATTGGATAAAAAGACAAAAGCTCAAAACTTAACTATAACCACTGAACCATGAAAAGGAGGTCAAGGTCAAATGACATCTGCCCGCTAGACATATACACCTAAAAATCATTCCATACAACAAATATAGTAGACCTATTGCATAAAGTATAAGAAAAACAGACCAAAACACACAAACTTAACTACAACCACTGAACCATGAAAATGAAGTCAAGGTCAAATGACACCTGCCAGTTGGACATGTACACCTTACAGTCCTTCCATATGCCGAATATAGTAGACCTATTGCATAAAGTATAAGAGAAACAGACCAAAACACAAAAACTTAACTATAACCACTGAACCATGAAAATGAGGTCAAGGTCAGATGACACCTGCCAGTTGGACATGTACACCTTACAGTCCTTCCATATGCCGAATATACTAGCCCTATTGCTTATAGTATCTGAGATATGGACTTGACCACCAACACCAAAACTTAACCTTGTTCACTGATCCATGAAATGAGGTTGAGGTCAAGTGAAAACTGTCTGACAGGCATGAGGACCTTGCAAGGTACGCACATACCAAATATAATAACCCTATTACTTATAATAAGAGAGAATTCAACATTACAAAAAATCTGAACTTTTTTTTCGAGTGGTCACTGAACCATGAAAATGAGGTCAAGGACATTGGAAATGTGACTGACAGAAACTTCGTAACATGAGGCATCTATATACAAAGAATGTAGCATCCAGGTCTTCCAGCTTCTAAAATATAAAGCTTTTAAGAAGTTAGCTTACGCCTCGCCGTAGCCACCGCCGTAGCCGCCGCTGCAGCCGCCAGATCACTGTCCCTATGTCGAGCTTTCTGCAACAAAAGTTGCAGGCTTGACAAAAATGACACAGAAATTAACAACAATAGGTCACCGTATGTACCCAGTTATCTAAAATCATCATGATTGTGAAAATCAATCTTTATTGATAAAAAGACAATTTTTGCACTAGTATGAACAATTCATTTACATACTTTTCTTCCTATTCTTCTTTGAAAGTAATCTTACAAATTTGACATTTAAAACAATAGCTACTGGGTGTTGCAAAATCTTCTACATGGGTGTATATGTTACCTTTCAGTGTTTTTATCTGATATATTAAAAATCTTTAGTTTATTTTAATGTAGGATCATAAATAAGAGGCAACAGTAGATACTGAGATTCAAATCTATCTTACAAAGCATAGCTGAATGACATTAGGAAGCTGGGGTCTGACTGAATGACATTAATTCAATATGGGATACATGAAGCTGGGGTCTGACTGAATGACATTAATTTAATATGGGATACATGAAGCTGGGGTCTGACTGAATGACATTAATTCAATATGGAATACAGGCACTGTGGATACAGGAAGCTAGGGTCTGACTGAATGACATTAATTCAATATGGGATACAGGAAGCTGGGGTCTGACTGAATGACATTAATTCAATATGGGATACAGGCACTGTGGATACAGGAAGCTGGGGTCTGACTGAATGACATTAATTCAATATGGGATACAAGAAGCTGGGGTCTGACTGAATGACATTAATTCAATATGGGATACAGGCACTGTGGATACAGGAAGCTGGGGTCTGACTGAATGACATTAATTCAATATGGGATACAAGAAGCTGGGGTCTGAGTGAATGACATTAATTCAATATGGGATACAGGGAGCTGGGGTCTGACTGAATGACATTAATTCAATATGGGATACATGAAGCTGGGGTCTGACTGAATGACATTAATTCAATATGGGATACAGGAAGCTGGGGTCTGACTGAATGACATTAATTCAATATGGGATAAAGGAAGCTGGGGTCTGACTGAATGACATTAATGCAATATGGGATACAGGAAGCTGGGGTCTGACTGAATGACATTAATTCAATATGGGATACATGAAGCTGGGGTCTGACTGAATGACATTAATTCAATATGGGATACAGGCACTGTGGATACAGGAAGCTGGGGTCTGACTGAATGACATTAATTCAATATGGGATACAGGAAGCTGGGGTCTGACTGAATGACATTAATTCAATATGGGATACAGGAAGCTGGGGTCTGACTGAATGACATTAATTCAATATGGAATACAGGAAGCTGGGGTCTGACTGAATGACATTAATTCAATATGGGATACAGGAAGCTGGGGTCTGACTGAATGACATTAATTCAATATGGAATACAGGAAGCTGTGGTCTGACTGAATGACATTAATTCAATATGGAATACAGGAAGATGGGGTCTGACTGAATGACATTAATTCAATATGGGATACAGGAAGCTGGGGTCTGACTGAATGACATTAATTCAATATGGGATACAGGCACTGTGGATACAGGAAGCTGGGGTCTGACTGAATGACATTAATTCAATATGGGATACAGGAAGCTGGGGTCTGACTGAATGACATTAATTCAATATGGGATACAGGCACTGTGGATACAGGAAGCTGGGGTCTGACTGAATGACATTAATTCAATATGGGATACAGGCACTGTGGATACAGGAAGCTGGGGTCTGACTGAATGACATTAATTCAATATGGAATACAGGAAGCTGGGGTCTGACTGAATGACATTAATTCAATATGGGATACAGGCACTGTGGATACATGAAGCTGGGGTCTGACTGAATGACATTAATTCAATATGGGATACAGGAAGCTGGGGTCTGACTGAATGACATTAATTCAATATGGGATACAGGCACTGTGGATACAGGAAGCTGTGGTCTGACTGAATGCCATTAATTCAATATGGAATACAGGAAGCTGGGGTCTGACTGAATGACATTAATTCAATATGGGATACAGGAAGCTGGGGTCTGACTGAATGACATTAATTCAATATGGGATACAGAAAGCTGGGGTCTGACTGAATGACATTAATTCAATATGGGATACAGGCACTGTGGATACAGGAAGCTGGGGTCTGACTGAATGACATTAATTCAATATGGAATACAGGAAGCTGGGGTCTGACTGAATGACATTAATTCAATATGGAATACATGAAGCTGGGGTCTGACTGAATGACATTAATTCAATATGGGATACAGAAAGCTGGGGTCTGACTGAATGATATTAATTCAATATGGGATACAGGCACTGTGGATACAGGAAGCTAGGGTCTGACTGAATGACATTAATTCAATATGGAATACATGAAGCTGGGGTCTGACTGAATGACTTTAATTCAATATGGGATACAGGAAGCTGGGGTCTGACTGAATGACATTAATTCAATATGGGATACAGGCACTGTGGATACAGGAAGCTGGGGTCTGACTGAATGACATTAATTCAATATGGGATACAGGAAGCTGGGGTCTGACTGAATGACATTAATTCAATATGGGATACAGGAAGCTGGGGTCTGACACATGCTTATGCACAAACCTTTGTAATGCATCATTTCAAAACATTGATAAAATATTTGTTACATGTATTTTAGAAACTTACTTAATGTGTTATTATGAAACATGTATTCTTATACATACCTATGAAATGTATTATTAAAAAAGAGATGTTGATATTGAGGGGCTGCATCCTCAGGACCGTGTGGTGCTGGAGTACTCAGTACCATCAATACTGGTCTGAAATATAGAACAATCTATAATATATATATTAAGTAATATGAAACAGGAAGATAAATACATGTACATACCAGTATATAATGTCCGTGGATATGTGGGTGTGTTGGTGATTCTTGGCAATAACTCTGCAAAAGCCTCAATGGACATTGAATGTTACAAAAAATCCATATCTACCAGTGAGCCAATTCTTCAAAAGAATCAAATTATAGACAGACAATAACAACATTATCTCCATGACATTAATGACATGCAAGTTCTTGTTCTTTGCTTTTTGCATGTATGTTACTGTGCATGTACTGATTTTGTGTCATGAATGCATATCCCCATAATCCTTTGTTGTTTTTTTATACAGTATTACTTGTAGGTAAAAAGTGTTAATGGTATTATAAATTAAGATTTTGACCTATAAGGATAATATTTTCCAAAGTAGGGGAGTCAAAACATCATGGCAATGAAAACGTCTTTTAAATTCTTTTAAAATGTTTTGTTTTGCTTTTAAGATACTTATTGCACCATTATAAAATACAGTGTAAATGCTATAGTATCATAAATTACTATTTTGACACACTGGCACTGAGGTAGATGGTTTATTTTACCATGGCTAAGAAAAACTGTTATAAATATCTTTTCCAACATATGTTTTCCATTTAAAATACTTAATTAAGCATTATAATTAGATCACATAGCTTTGATTATTTGTAATTCTGATATCTTAAGAGGGTTAGATTTTCCCATGAAACGACCATCGATTTATCATGGTTAAGAAATCTAATCTAAAATCTTTCGAAAAACATATATTTTTAGTTGAAGAAACTAATTACCACATTATAACTAGGTAACTGACACATCATCAGGAGCCTAGCATGAAGCTGATGCATACAAAGCAATTCATGTTCATGGGTTGTCAATATCTTTAAATTTTGACACCAGCAATAAATACAGGAATTTCTATTGAAAAAATACAAGATATGTTACAATCCAACAGCATTTATTTAGGTGGGAAACCAATAATCTTTGACTCAGAGAACCATTTGGAATAAAAACTCATACCTAAGTGAACCTTAAATTAATGATACTACCGAGACAGATAAATCTGCTTCATATTTAGACCTTTTTCTCGAAATGACTACTGATAGTAGTTTGAATACCAAAATTTATGACAAACACGATGATTTTAATTTTCCTATAGTCAACTTTCCATTTTTATGTAGAAAAAACATCCCTCATGTCAAGTCATAATAACTTTCCATCATTACCGAACTTAACAAAGAAACTAGAGGCTCTAAAGAGCCCGTGTCGCTCACCTTGGTCTATGTGAATATTAAACAAAGGAAGAAGATGGATTCATGACAAAATTGTGTTTTGGTGATGGTGATGTGTTTGAACATCTTACTTTACTTAACATTCTTGCTGCTTACAACTTTCTCTATCTATAATGAACTTGGCCCAGTAGTTTCAGTGGAAAATGTTAGTAAAAATTTACATATTTTAGGAAAATTGTTAAAAATTGACTCCTTCGGGGGCAATTGACCATTTCAGTCATGTCGACTTATTTGTTAATCTGACTTTGCTGAACATTATTGCTGTTTACAGTTTATTTCTATCTATAATAATATTCAAGATAATATCCAAAAACGGTAAAATTTCCTTAAATTACCAAATCAGGGGCAGCAACCTAACAACGGGTTGTCTGTTTCATCTGAAAAGTTCAGGGCAGATAAATCTTCACCTGATGAACAATTTGACCGCTGTCAGATTTGCTCTAAATGCTTTGGTTTTTGAGTTATATGCCAAAAACTGCATTTAACTCCTGTGTTCTATTTTTAGCCGTGGTGGCCATCTTGGTTAGATGGTCAGGTCAATGCACACATTTTTTTAAACTAGATACCACAAAGATGATTGTGGCCAAGTTTGGATTAATTTGGCTAAGTAGTTTCAGAGGAGAAGATTTTTTAAAAGATTACTAAGATTTTCGAAAAATGGTTAAAAATTGACTATAAAGAGCAATAACGCCTAAAGGGGTCAACTGACCATTTTGGTCATTTTGACTCATTTGTAAATCTGACTTTGCTGAACATTACTGCTGTTTCAGTTTATCTCTATCTATAATAATATTCAAGATAATATCCAAAAACGATAAAATTTCCTTAAAATTACCAATTCAGGGGCAGCAACCCAACAACGGGTTGTCAAATTCATCTGAAAATTTCAGGGCAAATGGATCTTGACTTGATAAACAATTAAACCCCATGTCAGATTTGCTCTAAATGCGTTGGTTTTTGAGTTATATGCCAAAAACTGCATTTTACCCCTATGTTATATTTTTAGCCGTGGTGGCCATCTTGGTTAGATGGCCAGCTCACCGGACACTTTTTTTTAAACTAAATACCCCAAGGATGATTGTGGCCAAGTTTGGATTAATTTGGCCCAGTAGTTTCAGAGAAGAAGATTTTTGTAAAAGATTACTATAAAGATTTACGAATAAAGAATAAAAAAAATAATTTGATTTTTTTTTCCCACAAACCAAAAATCTTATTCGCTAATGGAAGGATCAACCTCGTTCTGATTTGTGTCATGCGAGCAGTTGTACACTCATGTGATTCTGAATAGATTGGAATAAATTTTGGTCACATCATATAACTACTGGTATTTGTGACAAAGCATTATCTTGTCTGTGTTGAAGTAAGAGAAGGATAATGAAATACCTTTTAGGAAAATACTGTTTGCTTCTTTTGAGGAATGTTACACTGTCATTAGCAATCAAATCAGTGAAGTAATCCTGATAATAATTATCTTCATGTTTCATCTTCTGTCCATTAAAATTAACTGTATAATTATAAAACCGAGAGTTTTTCACAAGTCCTAACCATTCTCTCCAGCCAGCTGGTATGTATGTGCCATTATATTCATTTAAATATTTACCAAAGTAACCTACAAAATATAAAAATTTGATATAATAAATGAATGATTCCAATGGGACAACTTTTCTTCAAAGTACAAGAGGATAAATTCTTCATCTTGTTTACAAATTCAATTTTTGATATTTCTTTTTTATACCTTTATTACAAAATCTAATCTAAACATTTCATTTAAATATTTACCAAAGTAACCTACAAAAAAGTTTGATATTATAAGTTATATGGTTCCCTACTGACACCCTATGGGTTCATAGAGGTTAGTAAAATTCATAGGGGATGAGGCCGGAGGCCAAATCCCCTATGGATTTTATTCACCCTCTTTGGTTCATAGAGGGTCAGTAGTTTTAAACTGTATAAAGAATTTATCGCAAGCTTTACTTTTTCTGCTGTGTTTTGTTGAAAAATAAACAATGAAACACAACAAGATTAATAGATGACATCACCATTAACGTGTCATGAACCCCCTATGAAATTTACTAACCCCCTACGGTCTCATAGGGGTCACCATGTGACCTCGTTAAACCTGAATCACAAATTGATAATTACCTGCGATGCGATAAAATAAATGAATGATTCCAATGGAACAACTTTTCTTCAAAGTAAAAGAGGATACATTGTTCATCTTGTTTACAAATTCAGTTTTTGATATTTTTTTTCCTCTATATTACAAAATCTTATTTAAACATTGACATTTCAGGGGCAATAACTCCAAATAGTTTTTTTTTTAATAATTCTATGACCTTTGTCAGTTTTACTGTTTACATGAAATCACTTATTGTATGGTTCAGCCTTGGACAAACTTAAATGTGTTGTATTTTAGTTTGGACAATGTAAAATGTAGTGGTACTGTTGCAAATTGAGTTAACATAATGACATCTACACAATGCAGTTCATGTAATCTCAAACTAGACGCTCTCAAGAGCCTGTATCGCTCACCTGACTCTACTTGGGTTTTTGAATTCATATAAAAAAAGATAAAATTTGGCTACAAAGTAACAACACTTGGCCACCACCTCATTAGGAAAGGAACATTAATGCTATGTTTGATATCATTCAATTCAGTGGTTCTCTAGAAGAAGACTTTTGTATGCATTTCCCATAGGGTCCTAAGTTAAACTAAGTCACCCCACTGGTGGCCATCTTGGATGTTGGATTAGCTACAAAGTAACAACACTTGGTCAGCACCTCATACAGAACATTCATACTGTGTTTGGTTTGATTCCATCAGTGGTTCTCTAAAAAAAGTCATTTGTATGAATTTCCCATAGGTCCTCTGTTAAACTAAGTCCCACGCTGGTGGCCATCTTGGATGACAGATTGGCTACAAAGTAACAACACTTGGTCAGCACCTCATTAAGGAACATTCATCATGATTCATGCCATGTTTGGTTTCATTCCATTTAGTAGTTCTTTAAAAGAAGTCATTAGTATACATTTCCCATAGGGTCCTATGTTAAACTAAGTCCCCCGCTGGTGGCCATCTTGGACGATGGATCAGATACAAAGTAACAACTCATGGTCAGCACCTCATAAGGAACATTCATGCCATGTTTGGTTTCATTCCATTCTGTGGTTCTCTAAAAGAAGTCATTTGTATGCATTTCCCATAAGGTCCTATGTTAAACATGTTAAACTAAGTCACCTGCTGGCAGCCATCTTGGATGATGGATTGGCTACAAAGTAACAACACTTTGTCAGCACCTTATAAAGAACATTCATGCCATGTTTGGTTTCGTTCCATTCAGAGGTTTTCTAGAAGAAGTTCAAAATGTAAATGTTAACAACAAAGACGATGGACGCCAAGTGATGAGAAAAGCTTAAAAGAGCTAATAACGATACAAATAGACAACACTTACCTGTACGATAACCTGCATTACTTAAATATGTAGCAAAACTCCTCGACTCATGGTTGGCCTGCCAATATGGCGAAGAGCAATTGTCATTGTTTGTATATACATGATGATTATGTGTGTACATCCCAGTTAAAAAAGAACTACGTGAAGGACAACACATTGGTGTGCTTACAAATGAATTGTTGAACTGAACTCCCTGATCTCTCATCCATTTTAATGTCTTTGGCATGACATGCATAGAACCTAAAAAGAAATTATTAACATTATGGTATAAGTCTACATACTGAGAACATATAAAGAAAATAACACCATTCAGTATCATCCAAAGAGCAAGAGGTTCTTAAGATCTTGTGTCTAATATTTCCAACATGTTATGAAGAATATATGAGGATATAACTTTTGGTGAATGTTGACAAACTGTAGATATCATTTGACATTTGCTGATTTTTGTATCTATCTTCCTCTATTTTCTTTTAATTTCTAAAACAAGAATGTGTCCATAGTACATTAGGATGCTAACTCACACTTTTCTATGTTCGGTGGACCGTGAAATTAGGGTCAAACCTCTTATTTGACATTTAAATTTGAAAGATCATATCATATGTAACATGTGTACTAAGTTTCTATTTGATTTGACTTCAACTTCCTCAAAAACTTCCTTGACCAAAAACTTTTACCTGAAGGGGGACCGACGCACACACAGACCAAAAACCATAATGCGCATAAGTGTGGAATGAACAAATATTGAATGTAAAGCTGTTTTCAAGATAATAGACAATACTTGCATATTAACCCTAAAGTATATTTGACATCGTGACATTTCTGCCCCCTATTTTCTCTATCTATAATTAATGGTTGATGTGATAAAGGTAAAACCTATTTGCTTTTAATTTTTAGTCTTTGAGACCATTTCTCAGTCCAACATGTTTGTGATTGCTTATAACAAGGATCAATCAAATGTAACCAAAGTTGTGAAAAAAATAAATAACTGACATCGGCAATCCATACTGACAACAGTTTTGATATTTGCTTCTTCAATCTCCTTTGCAGGAAATATTTAAGTTCTAGTTTATGTTGTGTGGTAGTATCTACCTTAAATTCCATCCTTTTTTCATTTAAATATAAAGAAAATAAAATGCATACCTAAAAGTTCATCCTGATCATCAGTAATAATCACAATAATGTTTGGTTTATCATTTTTCTTCTTCTTGTTTGAACGTCTGTTATAGATATCCTCCTTGTATGGAGAACGCTGGGCAATGCCTGAACATATCAGTGTCAATATACACATTTCATATATAAGAAAGCACTTAAATCCTTCCATCTTCCCTATCTTATACCTAAAATAGACAATTTAATTACTTGGTCAGGTGTTTCTAACAATGTAATTCTACTGTTTATAACATTTCTCTTCAGCATTTATCTATTGATTTTAATAACATGTACGTTTCTTCTTTGGTGTTAAACATGTGTCTGTTTTACACATTAATAAATTATTCTACAGTAATACATGTATCTATAAGAGCATATCTCTGTAATTACATAAGTTGGTGCTGATATGATTGCTGTTGTTAGGTTGCTGGTATTGAGATTCTGTGTTTTGTTACAAGTTCATATCATATCAGTCCTCTTTATGGAGTCATTGTGTTGTGTCAGTGGTTATTATAAAATAATAACCAGAGAACACACACTGAAATGTCTTGCCTTCTTTGCTAACCATTGATTTTATGTTGATAGTCTTAAGTATATAAAGCATCACATACAAGTATCACATAAACTTTACATGATCTAAGAAAAAGAGGTCAAGGTCAGATAAAACAAATGAGAAATACATGTAAACCTTACAATCATTAAATTCACCAAGTACAGTTGAGTTGAGTTGACCTATTGTTTATAGTTTCTAAACAAGAATGTGTCCACAGTTCACGGATGCCCCACTCGCACTATCATTTTCTATGTTTAGTGGACCGTGAAATTGGAATAAATTCTCTAATTTGGCATTAAAATTAGAATGTTGTTATCAAAGGGAACATGTACACTAAGTTTCAAGTTGATTGGACTTCTACTTTATCAAAAACTACCTTGACCAAAAACTTTAACCTGAAGCAGGACAGACGGACGGACGCACAGACGGACAAACGAACGAACGGAGGCACAGACCAGAAAACATAATGCCCCTCTACTATCGTAGGTGGGGCATAAAAACTTACTTAACCAAACAAACTAAACATTGACCATTGAACCATGGAAATGAGGTGAAGGTCAAACCAAGCCAGACAGACATGTTCACCTTACAATCAATCTATGCATTAAATATAGTTCACTTATTGTTTAGATTATCAAAGAAACAAACTTAACCATGAATACTTAACATTTACCAATTTACCATGAAAATGAGGTCAAGGTCAAATGACACCTGCTAGTTGGATGGGCATGAGGACCTTGCAAGGTAACGCACATACCAAATGCAGTTATCTTATTATTCATAATAAGAAAGAAATTAACCTTACAAAACATCTTAACCTTTTTCAAGTAGTCACTGAACAATGAAATCCAAGGGTATCAACCCCTAAATTTATACTACAGTTCATGAAACGTTCAAGTTTAACACTTGCTGGGAGTATGCCGGAGTTGATGGTGGTGTGCACACTGAAATCTTTTAATTTCATTTTGTTTATATAACAGCTTAATCTGATTAAACAATTAATTGACAGTCATCTATCACTGGAGGTGAATAAACTTTCTACTTTAATATACCAGTACACATATCTGTTAAATTACTTAATAATAAAACTTGCAATATATCTGATAAAGCTGTCAAAATATTGACACTTACTGTCAAAATAATGTATCAATTATAATTATACATTCAGTCAAAACATGGATGTATGTAACTTATATTGGCAGTCCTTTTTAACTACCAAAAAAATGACAAAACCAGAATTATTACTGTTAAAAATAACATTATTAAACACATACTGTTATATAGTTTTTTTTTGTATTTATAGCTCACCAACATTGCACTTTTTCAGGACAATTTTTTTATTTTGATTTATAACTTAAGGAAACAGGAAAATTTGTAAGAGCTCCGCAGAACCCAGTTTCCGTTTATAAGCAATATTCAGAAAAACGGGAAATAAATTTGCTTCTAGTAACAAGCTTTTGATTATAAACAAGCTTTTGTTCTAGTTTGGAAGAAATGCAGAATAGTAAAACTTTAATAACAGAGTGAATGTAATGTTAACTGGCAGAAAAACTAAGTCCATTTTTAAGTAAAATACAGATTTTTTTTGCCACCATAGCCGCCCACAACCTCAACACCAACGACGGAATGTTGGATTGCAGCTATGTCTCACTTTAGTGACAAAAGTTGCAGGCTTAACAATATGTGTTTGTTTTGAAGATGTATTCTCTATTTTACTTTATAGTTCCACAAATTTAATAAAATGGGTTTGAATGGATCTCCACACAACCATGATTCTGTTATGAGGATTTCTTAAATTGGTTATGAGGATTTCTTAAATTGCAACATGCTTAATATTACATCCATAAAATATGAATCATTGATTTTTTATTAATTTTTCACACCAATTCTAGAACATTTCAACAAAAGTCAGCGCGATTGTGCAATTAGAAAATTTGGAGACCCTAAATGTCCTGTGTGGCTCAGTGAATCTCAAACAATGGACTCTCTCCAGCATTGGTGGCTAGAACAGATTTCAAGACAAAAATCACTTGATGAAATTGTCTGTATTGCTGATAATTTTTATCAAAACAGATTTCTATTTATCTTCTTAATTTTTTAACCAAAACACAAAAAATGTTAAAAAAAACTTTGTTTATTTAAGATAACCAATCATTTTCAAAGTTTTGTAAACAGGAAATTTATAAAAAAAGTTCCCATAATTTTTTGTCTGTTTTTTTCCTTTGTATTCCTAGCTTTTTAAATATTGAATGTCCAGTCAAGTTCAAAGTGTAATGGCTGTATACCCAGTCAAGGTCATTAAAAACTTTCATATATATAAGTACAAAGCATAGTTCATATCAATATTAAATTAACAAGGTTTCCTCCAGTATGCATGTAAAATATGCCACTAATTCATTCACTCATCCATCCTTAGCAAAAAACTATCAAAGCAATAATTCACAATATCTATATATATTTTAATGCAAGACCACTAGCTGTAGGGGTTACAAATATAACATCCTTTTGTACCCGATCATATAGGGATTTTCAAAGCATCAATTTTGAATGTTGACGAAGGTCAATTCTCTACTTCAAAACTCTGCTAGATTGTCATATAAAATATTCATCTCACTTTAGGCATAAATATAAACTGACAATCTACTTCATTATAACTACATTATAATCATTATATGTTATGTATATATAATCTTTGATAATTCCTTGATGTAATAGCAGAAGGGCAGTATTCATTCAAACAGTAAGAAGTAGCAACTATATATATTTGCTGCGACATGTATCAACATTTTTATTTAGGAATAGACGCTACATATATTTGCATGTTATTAACATATTTTTACAATGTTCTTGAAAAAATTAACTATTATCTCCATGATGTAATGTTGAGTACAAATTTTGCTTGGCCTGTTAATGATTCATATTATCTCATGGTTGTGTTATCGTCTATGCACATATAAATCACACATCAAAAGAAATTCCATTTAAAGTTAAATGATCTTTAGATTTGTTCAGCAGCTTTGTCTGGCTGCTTTGATATCCTCCTGAAATTCAATGACATTATTGACAGGCTGTTTAAAAATGAATACATTATTTGCAAAACATTTGTTCCATCCTATTCAGAGTTTTATTTTTGTGTCCTGTTTTATGAACTTTATCATTTTTCTATTGTCTACCACAAAAGTGGCACCACCTAAATTCAAACTTGATATGTGTTTTGTGTTAATAAGCATTGCATGTAAGTTTCAGAATGTTTGGGTGAGACAGACGTTAGTGAAAGAACTGAAATCAATTTCAGGACTTTCAGACGTGTGGATGTAGGTCAGTATGGACAGACAGACAAGTGTAAAACTTAACAAAATAGTTAAAATTTACCAAGAAATTGTACTAGCAAGATTACTACAGAATAACTGATGTTTCTAGTGCTATACCTGAACTTTTCTTAGTTCCTTACATTTCCAAACTTGTGGAAAGTTATCATAAAAATCATAGATAGGCACAGATTTTTAAGCCCATCAATGATATTGTTATAATATAAACGGTGACCTTTTATGCAATCGTTAAATATCATAACTTCCAATTACCATAACATGAATTAAGAAATAAATGTGCAATTGCACAGATAATATTGACTTTCAAAGATCTATACATTTTCAAAGGCATTACTCTCACAAAATATTTGATCTGCACTCATTGGACATAATGGTGATGTAAACCTTCAACTTTCAATATCTGCAATGAAGTGCACATACAATATGGGTTTTCCATATTATTTTCATTGCTAAGCCATAACTACCACAGAAATTATCTATCAGCACTGATTATGAAATCATATGAGAATTTGCTGATGTAATTGTAGATAAAAATTTCATTAAATAGTATTTACATTTCATAATACAATAAAGCTTTTGATATCAGTAATGACTTTCAAAACATCATAAAAGATATTGTGGTTGTTAACCTTTGAAATATTTATCATCATTAAGGGAATATTATACAGAAACTTGTATTTTTTTTCCAAAAACTTTTGACATAAAGTCAATTGGTGATATGCACTAATGAAATATTCAAAGAAAAGGTACCTTCTTCAATGACATATTTTGAGATAAAAAAATTTTTAGTTTTATTATTACTTGTTTAACAGAATTCAAACAGAATGATGTAATTTCAGGGTTTTTTTTCTTGCAAAATTTCCTATCAAACATTCTGGAAGTAGTACAAAGTCAATTGCAATAGAAAGCTAGAGAAACATGGTGGACATGCAAACTCTTTATTTGAATATATGTTGATAGTTTCCTCATTGTCAATCATACCACATCCCCTTGTTTCTTGTTAACCTTACTGATTTTCTGATGGATTTTGGATGTTTATCGTGAGTAATGTACTGTAAAAACAAAACACTTTTAATTTTGTTCTACCCATATATTTGTATGATAATTACACCTAAACTCTGATAAGAAATGAACCACTAAAAATATTGATTTTCTTCATTGTTTACATTTTCTAAACAAAGAGTTAACAAGAGTGCACACACTGAAATGTCTCGCCTTCTTTACTAATCATTGATATTATGTTGATAGTCCTAAGTATAAAGCTTTATTACAACCATCACATAAACTGTACACTAACCAAGATAGCTTAAAACAAAGAACAATGAACCATGAAAATGAGGTCAAGGTCAGATGAACCATGCCAGACAGACATGTACAGCTAACAATGCTTCCCTACAAAACAAATATAGTTGACCTATTACTTATAGTTTAAGAAAAATAGACCAAAACACAAAAACTCAGCACTGTGCAATGAACTGTGAAATTGAGGTCATGGTAATGGTCAAATAAAACCTGCCCTACTGACATATAGATCATAAAATATTTCTATACACCAAATATAGTTGACCTTTGGCATATAATATTAGATAAAAAGACCAAAACTTAAAAACTTAACTCTGACCACTAAACCATGAAAATGAGGTCAAGGTCAGATCACATCTGCCCGCTAGACATGTACACCTAACAATCATTCCATACAACAAATATAGTAGACCTATTGCATAAAGTATGAGAAAAACAGACCAAAACACAAAAACTTAACTACAACCAATGAACCATGAAAATGAGGTCAAGGTCAGATGACACCTGCCAGTTAGACATGTACACCTTACAGTCCTTCCATAAACCAAATATACTAGCCCTATTGCTTATAGTATCTGAGATATGGACTTGACCACCAAAACTTAACCTTGTTCACTGATCCATGAAATGAGGTCGAGGTCAAATGAAAACTGTCTGACGGGCATGAGGACCTTGCAAGGTACACACATACTAAATATAGTTATCCTATAACTTATAATAAGAGAGAATTCAACATTTCAAAAATTCTGAACTTTTTTTTCAAGTGGTCACTGAACCATGAAAATGAGGTCAAGGACATTGGACATGTGACTGGCAGAAACTTCGTAACATGAGGCATCTATATACATAGAATGAAGCATCCACGTCTTCTTCCTTCTAAAATATAAAGCTTTTAAGAAGTCAGCTAACGCCGCTGCCGCCGCCACCGGATCACTATCCCTATGTCGAGCTTTCTGCAACAAAAGTTGCAGGCTCGACAAAAATGTTCAAGGGGTATCAATGGTCAAAATTTTGATACCAGGAAATAATTCAGGATATGTTTATGTGAATATTAAATTTTGTTAAAATCCTAGCACTAATTTTTTTTAACTTATTTTGGCAGCCATTCCAACAATAATGGCCAACAGACAAGAATTGACATCCCGAATAAATTTGAAATAGCAATGACCTATGTAACACTTTTCATTGAAATCTTAGCACAAAACAAAACACATCAAAAAAAGAAAAGTAATCTTAAAATGTATGTTAATTTTATACAAAGAATGTTTACATGTACCAGCTGATTTTGTATCTATCTCTGCTTGTTTTTTTTTAATCATTCTCAAGTAACACAAAGACTGATGTTAAAAGTAAAATCTTGTTTTCGTGATGATAATGAAGTGAAAATATACAATTATATTTGGCCTGTCTGGGAATTTTATCTAAATATAATAAATGACAAGATATTATGATTGCAGTTGATGCACAGTTGTCAAATGTATGATTTGTGATGTGAATGGTATGACATCTGTGTGGTCTCAACTCAACTTATCACCCTCATTACCTATATGTACTATAATCTTCAGTATAGGTAAAACATTATGTAGACAGTGAATGGTTTTAAACAAAGCCTAGTTCATTCATTCCCCAAAGTTATAGTAACATTGTACCTTAAGTGATTATGTGTTTGTTAGATAGGAATTATGATATTCTATACACATTTGCTATTATAAAGTGTAAGATATTTTGATTATTGTTGGTTAAATACCTGCATATTCTTTTGAAGTGGTTTTAATTTACATGGGGTAAACTGACCTTAAGTATTTCTGTATCACTTTTAATGGAGCAATTGTGAAAAACAAAAAGTCTTTAATTTTATATCTATGGCAATTATCATTTTCAGCATCTCAAAATTGTTGTACCCTGTGAATACATAATGGTATTTCCAAGTGCTACAAGGAGGTTCCCATAAAGAAGATCAATGTTATCTTCATTTTACACCTCATTGACCTAATCAAATTTTACATCAGAAGTTTGTAATAAGTAATAATTTATTCACAAATTTAAAAAAAAAAAAAGGTTTATATCATATAATAGGACATATCTCAAATAATCTAGTTAAAACACATTGATACTGTTTTGTTAATTTAAATACATATTAAATTCTTTTTTTAGAAGTATTGCTAACATTTTCAATTGATTTTATTAATATTTTATTAATACATGTAGTCACATTTCAAGTAAAATATGCTGGAGAATTTTTCACGTCTTGTATTATCAAAACAAGCACAGTAACAATACTTTTGAAAATAGTTTTTTGAAAAAAGGATGATGAATGTTTAAAAACTATATTTTGGGAACATATAAACAATTTCTATAAGAATGCCCTAGCTGCTGATCTAAATGCTTGCCCTATCTGCAATACTATAAAGTTTGGTAAAATTATATAATGAAATACTGACAATTTTTGTGTGCCAAGTGATTATTTGAGTTGCTATGTTTCTGACAATGAAAAATCTAATTTATTTACCTTGCATCTCCACTTCAGCGAACTTTGAGGAATAACGCCAGGATGTCCTCATTATGTAAACTCCCTAATGTTACGTCAGATACTTCTATATATATATTCCTCTTACTTACAACTTAATCTAATTAATTCACAACTACTTTATAATATTCTTTTGAACTGATATATTTTTGTTTCACTCCAAAGAAAAAAGAAACTATTTAGTCTTGTTAAAGCAGAAACATTAGATATACTGTTCCCAGGTTAAAGACATTCAAAATTTATTTGTGTTATTTACGTTTCTGCAGGCTGAAATCAATATTTATTTCACTTTGAATTAAATATTTTAAGGAGAACATTGTAAAAAAAAAAAAATTTCAACTTGTATCTATAAATTTAAAACATCCTTCAATCTAATACCTTAATAAATTTCAAAAGAAGCTGAACTTATTTATCAAGTTATGAAGAGACATTAGCTAGTTTTATGGACTAAAAGCAAAGCTTAACAAATTAGTTAATGATTTAGTTTGGAAATTTGGCTGTTCCTGTACAAAAACTATAACAAACTGGATATCACATCCTAACTTTTATGGGGATGTTGTTCACAAAGCCAATAAATATAGACACAATTTGTGAAAACTTAATATTTAAACTTTTCTGAAAAGGTTACCCAAGTTCAACATTTTTATTTTAGAATATTGTTCTTATTGATATAAATATTTGATTTTGTTATCAACAAATTAAAGCTAAATTAATTACAATTGTTTTACATATACATGATATATACTATAGAATCTACCACTGCATCAAGTGTGATACAATATTTATCCACTGAAGACAGTTAAATTTTCAAACACGAGATTTGGTGGTGCAATCTGTTTCTCTAATGATTTCAAACAAAACACAGACAAACTTATTCCTACTTTGCGACTGATCTGCAAAAAGATGTGATCTTTATATGTAACGTCATCAGGCAATTTTTGGTCGCCTTTTTTCATGCGGTCACAATAGGTGTCCAAGATCACAATTATTTAGTAGTGCATTACTTTAAGACAATAAATACAAATAGAACCAGATGCTCCGCAGGGCGTAGCTTTATACGACCGCAGAGGTTGAACCCTGAACGGTTGGGGCAAGTATGGACACAACATTCAAGCTGGATTCAGCTCTAAATTTGGATTGTGATTAAATAGTTGACACAGCATAGGTTTCTGACACAGAATGAATGTGTTCTAATGAAATTAAAATTTTTGTTTTCTCTTAGAGCAATTCACTATGCTGCTGAATATTATTCCTCTCAAAAAAATGTTTGAAGAAATTTTCTTTTTATTTATGAAATTTCAAATGAGAAAATTGAACCCAATTTTTTTAATCACATCCCCCTTTCCCTTATTCCGTGTATTCCAAAACTAATCTCAATTAAAATTTCTAATGGAGTTTGCAACAATTACTACTCATTTAAATACATCATAAAAGGTTGAGATGTAAAAAAACTGCTTGTTATCACTGAATGGTAAAGATTATTTTAATTTATCAGTTGGTAGTAAAAAGTGAATGTATTTATAACAAAGATTTAAGTTGATTCTGGACAAAGAAAGATAACTCCAAATAAAAAAATTCTTACAATTAGATATTTCTTGCTTACTATTCTGGACAAAGAAAGATAACTCTAATTAAAAACAAAATTGCTATTTCACAATATTTTGCAATAAGATATTTCTTGCCATTGCGCAATACTGTGCAATTGAAAAGATTTGCTATTGCACAAAACTTAATATAATTTTAGATCCTAATTTGGACCAACTTGAAAACTGGGCCCATAATCAAAAATCTAAGTACATGTTTGGATTCAGCATATCAAAGAACCCCAAGATTTCAATTTTTGTTAAAATCAAACTAAGTTTAATTTTGGACCCTTTGGACTTTAATGTAGACCAATTTGAAAATAAGACCAAAAATGAGGAATCTACATACACAGTTAGATTTGGCATATCAAAGAACCCCATTTATTCAATTTTTGATGCAATCAAACAAAGTTTAATTTTGGACCCTGATTTGGACCAACTTGAAAACTGGGCCGATAATCAAGAATCTAAGTACATTTTTAGATTCAGCATATCAAAGAACCCAACCGATTAATTTTTTGTCAAAATCAAACGAAGTTTAATTTTGGACCCTTTGGACCTTAATGTAGACCAATTTGAAAACGGGACCAAAAGTTAAAAATCTACATACACAGTTAGATTCGGCATATCAAAGAACCCCAATTATTCAATTTTGATGAAATCAAACAAAGTTTAATTTTGGACCCTTTGGGCCCCTTATTCCTAAACTGTTGGGACCAAAACTCCCAAAATCATTACCAACCTTCCTTTTATGGTCATAAACCTTGTGTTTAAATTTCATAGATTTCTATTTACTTATACTAAAGTTATGGTGCGAAATCCAAGAATAATGCTTATTTGGGCCCTTTTTTGGCCCCTAATTCCTACACTGTTGAAACCAAAACTCCCAAAATCAATCCCAACCTTTCTTTTGTGGTCATAAACCTTGTGTCAAAATTTCATAGATTTCTATTAACTTAAACTAAAGTTATAGTGCGAAAACCAAGAAAATGCTTATTTGGGCCCTTTTTGGCCCCTAATTCCTAAAATGTTGGGACCAAAACTCCCAAAATCAATACCAACCTTCCTTTTGTGGTCATAAACCTTGTGATAAAATTTTATAGATTTATATTCACTTTTACTAAAGTTAGAGTGCGAAAACTAAAAGTTTTTTTGGACGACGACGACGACGCCAACGTGATAGCAATATACGACCAAATTTTTTTCAAAATTTGCGGTCGTATAAAAATCCAACCTGCTCTATTTCAATACAATATTTACAGTGTGTTGTACTACTTTTGGGACAAACTATATCAAAATTATAGAAAACTTCATCGGCTCTAACTCAAAATATGGACAATTTTATGTTAAGGGAGTCTTGAAATCTTTTGACAGCTTCCGAAGTGCTAATTTTTAACCTTTTTCAACTGGACCAAATCACTTCGTTACTTTAAAATTCATTACCTAAATTTTTTGACAGTGTCATTTCATCCCTTGACTTACTATTTGAGCTTTTAAACATGGAGAAATACATTTGGAAGGGGTATAAAAACAATTGGCAAGTAACACACTGTCCACACTTGGGACTACATTTGTGGACAACGAAAATCAAGGGACGACAGTTGTGGTCTCGGACAATAATACAGAGGGAAAACAAGAAAATTTGACGTCATAATCGGATTTTAACCAATGAAGAACTGAGATCAAACAAACCACACGTTGATTAATTTTTTTTATACAATGGGTGCAGAAAGGGATAAACTGTTGAAGAATTAGAGAAATGTACATCTAGATCCTACAAACTGTTGATACATTTACATATATTTTGATAATGCACAAGTTAATATTTTACTTTGATTGTTAATAATGTCTTTACGCTAAATCCATTGAAAGTTCTATGAGCACTGATTGATATTTAATTCTTGGATACATTTTATTTTTTTAGTTGCTTATTTATATATCTGATGGATTAACTGTTTTCAACTGATTTCTATAGGGTTTTTTTATCTCGTGATGTATCCCAACTGTCCAAGAAAAAGGAGGAGGGTTGGCATCCCCACAAATATTTTTAAACCTGCCTTTTGTAGGTGCCTGTCCCTAGTAATTGTTGCTGTATATCATATTTGTTTTTGTTTATTGTTTTGTACATAAATCAAACTGTAAATTGTTTTCTCAATTGATTTTTTTTTTAATTTTTCCTTTGTGGGCCTTCCATAGCTTGCTTTCATGGGTTGGTTTTGCTCCTTGTTGAAAGTGCTAAACTTCTAGGTGGAGGCAGTCTCATTTGAAATAATACCACATCTTATTATGTTTATAATTATATATACACTTATCATTTCTTTCTTCAATTTAATGAGGCATTCAAAACTTGTTCAGTGGTGGATCCAGAACTTTTCATAAGGGGGTGTGGGGCTGACTGACCTTAGGGGGGGGGGGGGGGGGGCACTCCAGTCATGCTTCAAAGATTCCCTATATAAATCAACCAAATAACCCATGGATCCGCCTATGTTGTTTTTGTAAGCAGTATTTCTATAAGATAGATAATCCAATTTCTTCATGTCACCATTACAACAAATTAAAAATCAAATGAACAAGGAAACTAACCTCTAAAAAAATCAACAAATGTACATTTGAAGTACCAGTAAAGAGATAAACAACAGCATAGGAATGACAGAAATAGGCAAAGAACTAAAAAATTATGTTTTTTTCCATCGACCAGGGATAATGAAAACACAAAAGTGTACACCACGAACATCTTGCATCCTTTATGGATCATTATTGAATTTCATGAATAAAAGATAAAGGACTACAACTTCTCTTGTATATTTCAAAACCTGCACTTTGAATCAGAGCTGCAATCCGAGTTGTACTATTGATAGAATGAATACCTTTAATTCTACCTGTTTGAGGTCTGTTATCAAGAAAAGTAAATCAATGTTACCAGATCAAACTACAAACTTTGTTTCCTATTTATAACTCTTGAGTAAAATTCATAAGTAGAACAGGTTGTATAGGTATTGACACTGCACTTAAAATTCTAAGAACTATATCATATCCAACACCATACACCAAGCACATACATGTCATTTGCTTCCTATAGTCAGGCACTACAGCTTTCCTAAATTAGATTTATTTACCTTTGATAATATTTCTAAATTGAATAGTGGGAAATTTGAAAATTTCCCTTTTTAAGACATAGAAGCTATTAAATTTAATTGGGGAATTGGCCCCTCATAAAATTCTACCAAACAGAAACAAACAAGACATAGATACACTTTCAATGCTTTCTCTCTATTTTGTTTAGGAAAATTCTCTCTCATTAAAACATATAATTTGTTTAATTTCATTGACAACTCTTGTAATGTAGCTAATTTTATGATAAAGTTTCTATATAAAATGAGATGTGGTATGATTGCCCATGAGACAACTATCCAACAGGGACCATAGTAAAGTAATGTAAACACCTATAGGGTATTGTAATTTAAAAGTCAATAGTTTGCTCTGTAAAATTTAATTTGATACATGTCAAAATCAAACTTGACGTCCACTTTGTCATTAGAAACAACATAAGAAATTTGAAAAAGATTGATTTAATTGTTCTCAAGATTTTTAATGGAAAATATAAAAACATGATTTTTCATTCAATCGAAGACCACAACTTCATAACAGGAAAAGTTACATAGTTGATCAAGCCAATTTTTGGAGTGATACTTGTAAACGTTTAGGCATTTATCATATATGAAGCTCCTTAAGAAGATAGGGTGGCTTTGAGAATTACGCAAGAATGTACTACACAAAATAATATTTTTTTCAATTTGATAAACAATGTTAATGATCACAACTAAAATCTCTGTTAATTCTTTTCTTTCTGACCAATTCACAAAAATTTTGAAATAAAATGAAATTACCTATGCAAATATCAATTCAGATTTGACATTCCAAAATTAGAGTACAATCTTGTGAAAATTTATGTCAGGGAATCGAACAAAGAAGTGAATGGCACCCTTCAAGACCAACATATTACAATTACTAACAAGTCAAGATGAGTACTGTATTGGCCTTTAGAGTAGAGGGTAAATACTTATTACATTTTAATATATCAAGTGTTGACAGTACTAAGTGCATGTCTTTTATACATACATGTACCTGTTACAAATGAAGACCTTGTGTCAATATAGTTTGCTTAATCAGTTTTGAATATGGGTTTGTTTATGTTGAAATTTATGCTATATAAATATGTAAAAGTTCAAATTATACATTCTGTTTTGTAACTAGTAGCAGACTATAATCATCATCAGCTGATTATTGGTTTTTGTTTATTTAGAAAAATAAAAGTTTGGTTTTCTTAAGTTACATCCATATTTTCTCCACATAAATACACATCAATATGAAAATGTACAAAATGCAAACTTTAACATAAATGAAATGATTTTACTTGTAAAAATGCTCAAATCATGTCTGGTTATAATAGGCTATGAAACTAACAATTCTTATACATTATCTAAACATGCTATTAAAGAGAAATGTTAAATGTGTGTTCCAGCTCTTCAAGAGAAAAAAGGAAATCAAAAATAAGAAATACACAAGTTTCATTTCTTAACACTCCTGATAATTTAAATATTTGTTGTATAGTTAAATGTAGAATAAAAATACAATATATTGACGTAATCTAAAACAACTTACCCCACAGGGTAAACTATCCTGTTCTTCAGACAGTAAACAATTTAGATTTGATCATTGTACACTCCTGATTAAATTCTTTATTCAGCCACTGTGACTCTTTTCTTCTGAAACAAAATAACATCATCTATTTACCACCAAGTGAACTCTTGTGATAGGCCGAGGGTATTGACTTGTGTGTTTATAGATACAAAGGATTGTGTAAACGTCTTTATGTCTGGTATGTAGACTACTGTTTGGAAGAGGTCAAGTTAAATTGTATGGTCTAATAAACTTTAACCTAAATCAGAAAATAAATTGTTTCCTCATTTTGATTAAATGAATGCAGCCTGTTTCGTTTTACAGTTTTTGATGGAAAAGAGGGGGATCTGAACATCTGCAATCATGAAGTTTCAAACCAATTATAAAATCCTTCCCTTAAGCTTGCAAATATAAACATAAAAAACTTTCAGGAACAAATTCATTGTACAATCAGTAATGCCAAATTTCAAACAAATTTCAAACAGGAAGTGGCAAAAGTGTTGCTTAGAAAGCATGATCAACCCTTAGATATAAGACAAGAAAATTTATATAATTTAAGTGTTTTAAAATTTTAACTGTCAGGGAGAGGAAACTCTGCATGTTAAAAATCTGTTGAAAAATGCTTTAACTAATTATCAGAGTTAAAAAAACGAGAACAAAGCACATAACCACAAAAAAAAGGGCTTAGGAGACACAAAGTACCAAACAATGAGTACTCACAATTACTAAAACCTAGCTCAATACTATTTATAACTAATAAATGAATCCTGTTTCCCCCGACTTAAATTATCAATTGGTACACATCAAATGGATTTAGTGTAAAGACACCATTGACAGTTGTAGATGGTCACAAACAAACATTTTATTTTATTAACAGACTATTGTTAGCAAATTAATTTTGCAACAGTAAAATCTCTGAATGATGCTAAAAACAATAAAACACAATTCAATCATTGCCTTAATCGACACACTCTATCATTATATATTCATAATCAAAGTTTCAATTTGTAAATGCAATAACAGCTTTTCAGAAAGAAAAAAAATGAGACCTCATCAGCTTTTAAAAAAATACATTGTACTTATAGTATATAATGGAATCAATTGTTCAATTCTACTATTATATGTACATGTAACAGGAACCATGAAGTACAGTGTGTCAAGAAAAAAACACATTTATACCTTTATGAACAATTAAATGTTTTTATTCATTAATTTAAATTTTATGATGACAATTACTAGTATTTTTTGTCACTATACATATGTTATATCACTAGAAGTAAACTGACAATTAAAACACTGTTCGAAAGAGGTAATAATTTTTTAACACAATAATCTGATTAAGGTTCGTTGGCTAACAAGAATGTAGACGTACGTGTAGATCAATGGGATGCATGCTTGATTCAAATAATATCCAGATTTTCTCAATAGGATATTATATTATCCTCAAATAAATGCTTTTTTAATATAAAAAGCTAACTAAATGTCTATCTATACTTCCTTCTGCTAATTTGCAGATTTAGCATTGTTGTGCTGATATTTCGAGTTATATATCCTCAATCAAGGAGTCATTGTCTAACTTTTCAAAATATTCCTAAATTAATGGAAAACTATTATAATGCTGTGAATGATAGTTAAAACCATCTGTTCAATTCTTATAATATTGTATCTTTCTCTTATAATGAATTTCTCCAAAAAAAAATCTCATCTTGCATTTTTGCAAAAACATGTGTACGTTGAACACAAAAACTATTAAAAAATAGTTGATATTTTAAGGCTGACTCAGTATCTCCTTGTTGATCATTCTTGTCTTTAACCCCTTCACCCCCGATCCCACCTGTAGTCATGATGGCAACCAACATTCTTTGATGGCCTGTATGACCCCCTATACTATTTTAGAATTGCCTAAGCTAAACTGTCTTGAAAGCAGGGAGTTTAAACATACATTTCATGGTCCATAAATTCAGATGTGTGTTTATAAAAATATGACAACTTAAGGCCTTTCTACAGTTCAAAATCGAAAAAACTTAGGAAGAATTCAAAATCAGATTGGGTGGGAGTCTTTTGAAGGCCACTACCTTACTGGTATGGGCTGTTGGTATTAACTTTTATCATTAATACATGAGATTTCTTAGTAAATAAAAAGGAACTGCTTCTCATTTTTTCTAATTTTATTCTTCAAGGGATACAATTTTGAACACAACATGTACCCTATTAAATGCTTATATGTCAATTGCATCAACAGCAACAGATTGAACTGTTGTAATCTATAGATATAATGTGCATTTAGCTTGTTAACTTCAAAAGCGTCAAGAGTCAGACTTAACTTTTACATTTTTTTTAAATCTGAATACAAACTGTATATCTTTTGAAAAATTTCTCTATTTTACCAGATGTGCAATATTAACATGTATTGCATATGTTTTTATGATGTCATCTCTTTACATTGAAAGCTATTCAACATGTGAAAGTAGTTCTCCAGATGAAATAAGGTCTTGAAATAGATGTTTATTTCCCTTGATCAATGACTGACTTCATCACATGTGATAACAATCAGATTAGCACTTGATAACAGGCAATTCATCACATGTGATAACAATCAGATTAGCACTTGATAACAGGCAATTCAACATGTTCAATGATGGAAACATCAGCAAATAGATATAGGAAGATGTGGTGTGAAAGTTCTCTTCTAAACTAACAAGCTTAAACTTAAACCTGAAAACTGCCAAAATTGTTCACTTACTGGGAAACATTGCCAGACTTTGTTGTATTTACTATTTGCTATTTTAGGTCATTTTCCAAGTAAAGTATTTCAGTCATACAAAAATGTAATGAGATAAGGCATGATAACACTTTATAATTATAAATATCAATATGATTTCATGATGGAAAGAAATGTTATAACTGTGACATGACGGTTGCTGTCTTAGCTTTCTGTAGCAAGAAAATTAATAGGATTTTTTTACAAAATTTACTTCTGGATACTATCTTGTGATCATAAACAAGCTTCTGTCCAAGTTTGGTAGAAATCCTGGAAAGTTTAAGAAGTCATTAAAATTTTAAAATCTTAATTAACCACAGAGTGAATATTTGTGGACGCCGCCAATGACAACACAATGTAGGATTGCTATGTCTCGCTTTTTTGACAACTAACCATAATTTAGCAATGTTTAGAAAGTGTCCATAGTAAATTTCTATGTACACGGGTGCCCCACTCTAACAAACATTTTCTATGTTGAGTGGACTGTGAAATTGGGGTAAAAACTAATTTGGAATTAAAATTAAAAAGATCATATAAAAGGGATAGTGTGTACTAAGTTTCAAGCTGATTGGACTTCAACTTCAACAAAAACTACCTTGACCAAAAACTTTAACCTGAAACGAGCCAGAGGTCGAACCAACGGATAGATGAATAAACGGAAGAAAAGATGGATGGACACACAGACCAGGAAACATAATGCCCCTCTAATATCACTCTTTTGAAATCCTTAACGAGAATTGCCATGGCCACTTACTGGCACTGAGAACCACACTTTTGTTGGAATACCAAGTTTAAGTTTGACATGTTGCACTAATAAAATCTAGTCCTACATTGTATGCATGTTACATGTATGTCAGTGTATCCAAAACTGTCCCACAAAATGTCAGACAAATATTCATTTGATCAGACAGACTTTTATCTTTTAGGATTTTTAAAAAGTTGAAAATATGGTGGAAAAGTTCAAATTTCATTTTTGGTAAAACAAAATCTGACTGCTATGATAATGAAACATTAAATAAACAAAGCTTTGATTTAAATAAAAAAAAATAAAGATTTATAGTTCGACAGATCAAAGACACATGACACTCCAGGCTACAAACACAACATGAAAGGAGTAGGTCCGGTAAGGACCGATTTTGGCCTGAAATTTCAGTTTCATCTGACAAAAGATTTTGACCACTTTTTAAACACTTATGTGTCTATTTCATTTGATTCAATTATTTTTTGTGAAAGATTTTAACTTATTTAGTCATAAAAAACGATCCGATTCAAGCTTAAATATGAAATATCTACCAAACAGGCGAAAAAATTTCACTTTTCAGATGTTTTTTGTCAAAAATGAAAGTGGCCGCATCCGTGTTCATCCTTAATCTTTATATATGTTATGTATTATCATTAAATACAACTTCCCTTTTAATATTTTGGATGAACACGAATGCGGCCACTTTCGTTTTACACGGAAACCGTCTAAAATTTAACTAAAATGCTTGAATTTTGATGATTTCAGTAAATTAGCATGACTAAATGGTCCTAGTACTCAATATATGTGCATTGTTTTGCCAAAAACAGCCAATATTTATGTAGCAGAACCATTCTACTATCCATTAAATAACTAAAAGTTTACATTTCAACAATTTTGTAAAACTGCTATATTTTGAGGCCAAAAAGGGCTCTTTCCGGACCTACTCCTTTATCTATTTATTCGTGAGGCGCCGTATGGTACTCTTTCCAATTAATTTTTGATAGTAAGTATCAATTTATAATAGAGAGACATTTACCTTATTGATTGTTGCAGCTTTGTTTGGTCGGGGCCTGTCAGAGAAAGGGGAAGGAAGCCTCTTTGTCCGTTTACCTGTTTTACAACTTCCTCCTATGTCAGGAGAACCACCAATCTTCGAATCGGTGTAAAATCACGGCATTTGATTAAAATCCTCTAAATTAGTTTAAAAAGTAAAACTCTTACATCTGATAAGGAAACATGAATTATCTGCTCTGGGATGTGACTTTTTACCTTTATTTACTCTTTTCATGATACCGATGATTTTTTTATTTTAAAATTAATCATAGTATATTTTTTATCAAAAAGTTTTAATTAGAATGTCGGTTTTTATATGGGTTTGCAACGCTTTGCTTAATATTTATTGTATATAACTTTTTAACATATGTTTTACAGATTTCCTATTTAAAAACTTTACTAGTTTATGAAAGTACAAATATCAAATATGCAAGCTTTAAAAGTAACATTCAACAACCTCAAAACGTCGAAAAGGTTATTGACATCTAGCAACATACTGGTATATCATTTGACTTTGTGCATACATAGTTTCAATAATTATTTATATTTCATATAGTCTTATCAATATCAAAACTGTAGACCAATCACTATTTTGTCAGAAATGGCAAAATACTGAGCCACTGCCTAATCAGTTTTAACATGAATTTATTCAAATTCAGTATAATTTCATGGAGAATTTAATAATGTACATTTACATTTAATTTCTATGTATTAGTTAGAAAATACATTTTAAAAATACAAATTAAAAATATTCTTATCCTCACGGAATTCCCGATCATATGACAGTTTAGTTAGAAACTCAGTTGCGGATACGCGTAGCCTACGAAGGCGCTGACACTGCCTATTTACAGCTTCATTATCATATATATATATATAAAGGTTGCCGTTGTTTCTCAAGTTCAATATATTTAAACGGTAAATTGTAAATAAACTATATACAAAACTCCACCATATTGTGTTATGTCCTTCCATCTGACTTATTGATTTAAAATTGTGGATTACTGTTCAACTAGTATTATATATTAGTGAAATAATCTCCCTTACAGAACTGAATTGTTTGCTGCAGATCTGATTCAAAAAAAGCTTGCAGGAACCCTTTCAATAAAGTTTGCAGATGTTTGCAGGCAGCTAGCAGCAAACCTCATGCAAACATTGCAGTTTTTTGGGGTTTTTTTTTTTTGCTGCAAGCTTGCGACAAGTTTGCAAAAACAATCAGTATGTTTTCAGTAACTCGGATTGCAGGAAACACTGGAATATATTAAGGAATGTTCGCAGCTAGATTGCAGAAATCTTTGAAAATTATATATGTTTGCAAAAGCATTGCAACAATTAAATGACATGACTGGTAACTCCCTGGAAATGATGGAGATTTGCAATTTGAAAATGTTGATGGTAATTTAGTCACGTTATATATGAACAGGGATCGAGTCAGTTTAGTTTGGAAATTTAAAAGTTTAGTTTTCAAAGACATTAGTTTTCACATGATGTACAGTCTCTTTATAGAAGTGTTAACTCTTGAAATGTATTCCCTCCACAAATGATCAAATATAAGATTTATTTAAGACTGGCGTCAAGATTGCGGATTTAAGGTCGATTGGGACGTTTCTTTCTTGCAAGATTTTATTGAAATTTTTTGTCAGACCTGGTACAACGGTATGTTGCGCATGTCTTATTGTTTCAGCACGGATTCCGTGTTCGTCTGAGGATTTTCCTTTGTACGTAATTGCTTGTCTTGCTTGCTTCGACGATTTTCTGGTTTGTCAAGAGCTTTCCATTAAGAAAATAGCTGTTTACAGGTTTTAAGATGTTTCCGGACTTTTGGTGAAACTTTCGTTTTGGATCTTTTAGCTTGGTCATTATTTGGTGGGAGCTTTCAATAGGAAGTCTTAGTTTAGTTTAAACATATTTATTTATAGTGAATTGGGAAATAAGTTTTGCAACTTATATTAATCCCTTTCCACTTTGCGGGTGCGAGTGCTGCCTTGTAGCGGCATTAGCCTACTCTTTTTCGAAATCTACAAGGGTGTCTTTAACGTGCAAGAGATATGGCTCTCTCTTAACACGGGTCAGCCATTTATCGTCCCCGTCCGACGGACTATCATCGATTCCTCAAGACCATACTCGCAAATGGTGTCAAAGGAGAGCCGAAAATTGAGTTCCTGAAATTTTCATCCCAAACGGGAATCGAACCAGGAACCTTTGTGTTAATAGTCCGATGCACTAACCACTACGCCACGGCTCTCTTTAAGAGTCTTAATATTCTGTTTCTAATTGATTTGTCTTCCTTTATGTCAATTAAATTTTCAGAGAAAGTTTCACGGTACAATTGTTCATCAATATCATTCCATTTCAGTCTCACATGCCATTTTGGATCTTTTAGCATGGCCATTTTTGGTGGGACTGTCAGATGCGAAGCTTTCAATAGGAAGTCTGTAAGAGTCTTAATATTCTGGTTCTAGTTGATTTGTCTTCCTTTATGTCAATTTAATTTTCAGAGATAGTTTCACGGTACAATTGTTCATCAATATCATTCCATTTCAGTATCACATGCGAGGAAACGTTATCTATTCCCAGATCTCATGATTGCTATAAATATCATTGTTGGTGATCAATAAAAAGGCAATTTGAGAAGAAGATTGCCCTGAGTGGTGCATGAAAGTTTTCTGTTCTCCATTATTTCCAACAGTAGATAAATACAGCTGTTGAACAAACTGTTTCAGTGTCCGATCATGTTAATTATTCCTACTTATAGAAAGAGTTTCGTTTGGATCTCTACATCCAATAATTTATGAGTTGATTGATATTTATCTTTAATTATTTGGTTATCAAAGGTACCAGGATTAAAAATTTATCTTAGTGTTTCGAAAATTTTTGTCAACAGGAAATTTACTAAAATGACCATATAATTGATATTCATGTCAACACCGAAGTGATAACTACTGGGCTGGTGATACTCTCGGGGACAAACGTACTGGCAACGACTCAGTGGTGTAAATAGTTATCAAGTTATAGGTACCAGGGTTATAATTTAATACGCCAGACGCGCGTTTCGGCTTCATAAGACTCATCAGTGACGCTCAGTTCAAATAGTTATAAAGCCAAACAAGTACAAAGTTGAAGATCTTGAGGAACCAAAATTCCCCAAAAATTGTGCCAAATACGGGTAAGGTAATCTATTCTTGGGATAAGATGGACCATAAGCTTTCCCTGTGGATGGAATCAAACGCCTTTTCAAAGTCTACAAAGTTGATGTACAAAGAAGCATTCCATTCAGAACATTGTTGCATGATGTTTCTTAAAGTGAAAAGTTGCTCGGCAGTGCCTTTTCCCCTTCTAAAGCCAGCTTGTTCTTGTCTTAGCTCAGGCTTCATCTATTCCTTCTTGTATTCTTTGAATGATGATTTTTGTGAATACCTTACTAGGCACAGAAATTAGTGTTATGCCTCTGTAATTATTGCAACATCTTCGATCTCCTTTCTTTGTTATTTTTACAATAAGACCTTTACTTCACTCTTTTGGTATTTCATCACCAATCCATATCATAGTGTAAAGCTTTAGCTTAGTGGTTGTTATTGCATCTGCTTTTAGTATCTCAGCTGTTATGCCATCTATGCCTCCTGACTTCCCATTTATCAATCTTTTTAAGGCTTTTGTAATTTCTTCTTTCTTGTTTTGACCAGTATCTATCTCTCTTTCCTCGATTTCATAGTTTAAATTGATGTTAAATCTTGAAATTGTTTTTTCCATCTTTTCGGTCTTTCGTTATGGTTAGATAATAGATTTCCAGACTTGTCTTTGATGACTTGAGGAGGCTTCTGTTTTTAATTGTAAATTATCCTTGTAACTTCATAAACTGTTTTCATTATACTATTGTTTGCTGCTTTTTCTGCTTCGTCAATTAATTTGTGTCCATTGCCTTTTGTCATTTCGAAAACTTTACTTAACCTCCGTGTCTTTGTCACTTTACTTGGCAATTAAACGTTTTTTAACTCGTTTTGATCTACTGTTGTTAGTTTTTCCCTTTAGTTTTCTTCTCTCATCTACAAGTTTCCATTACTTATTGGAGATCCAGGGTTTATGCCCACACTCTTTGAAACCTAACGTATTCGTTGTTGTTTCTTTAAAGCATTTTGTTATTCCTACCCAGAATGTTTCTATGTCCTCTACGTCGTCTACGAGTTGGAACTTGTTCTTTAGCTCAATTGAAAAAGCCTTCCTTACTCCTGGACGTTGTAGTATGGTGGTATCGAATCTCTTCCCTTAAGTATCTGTTACTATTTTGAATTCATAAGTTTTATTTTTTAATTTTCATTTGAGGAGTTCGTGATCGCTGCTGATGTATGTTCCAGACATTGCCCTTGTGTCCAGTATTGAAGTTCTGTGTTGTTTGGTATAAACCAGGATATGATCTATTTGATTTTCTATTTTCTTGTTCAGTGCTATCCATGTTACTTTGTGTTGGTCTTTATGTGAAAAGATTGTCCCAGTAATGACTAAGTTTTTCCTTTGACAAATACCAAGGAGGTTTTCTCCATTTTCAATCCTTATTCCTGTTCCATGTCTTCCCTTGATGTTCTCATGACCTTCATTGTTAATCCAAACTTTTGCATTAAAGTCTCCAATTTATACTAAGAGGATGTTATGTTTAGATGTTCCTGGTATGACTCTGTCTAGTTGTTCCCCGAAGCTTTCTTTTATAGCGCATATATAGTGAGGATACTCTTTCTAAGGGTTGTGTGAAATCTTGCATACATTAATCTCTCATTGGTTGACTTCAATTCAATCAGTGCTTTTTTTGCTTGGTTTGACAGCATCATTCCAACTCCTGCTTGGTTTTATCCATCATTCCTGCCTGAGTATATTAAGAATTTACTATTTTGAAGTGTAAGCTTTACACTGTCTAGCCATCTGACCTCCTTTTGAGGCTAGCATTCCAATTTGCACCTGTCCATTCCCGTCTCGACTTCTGCAGTTTTACCTGTGGCATACATAGTTCTTACATTACAACTGCCTAGAATTATATTTTCTGTTGGTGTACACAATGGTGACAGCTTGTAAACTTCCCGTGGGCTTTCATCCCTTAAACCATGTTGAACAGTAGAGGTATTATCCTCATGCTGATTTCTAAATATATTTTGGGTTTCCGTATTCATCATTTTTTTACTCTGCCTGGTGATTAGCTATACGAGAAACCTACTACATGTAGGATGGAATTGTGTTGTCTAAGATTTCCTTTCCATAGACGATTGCCTGACGAATTCCATCTTGCCCCTGCTTTCTTTCTGTGTCTGCTTCTATTGCCTTTGATTTTCCCAAATGTAACCACAATGCAGTAGTACTATTTACCCATAATTGGGATAAGGTTGATAGGTGCAAGGGTGTGTCCGCGCGCCCATGGGCCTACAAAC
Organism: Mytilus trossulus; assembly: GCF_036588685.1. Lineage (NCBI taxonomy): Eukaryota > Metazoa > Mollusca > Bivalvia > Mytilida > Mytilidae > Mytilus > Mytilus trossulus. Next base: position 47,498,877 of record NC_086383.1, read on the forward strand.
TGCATCTGTACAATAATGCCTAGGATGCATAATCCTAGTAACCATGTGCTGTCGCGGTTAGGCATTGTAGAAGTCTTGCATAGTGTAGAGACTACGAATTGGTAGAAAGACTTAAGCACTCGGCCTTTCTTTCACCTGCAAGGCATACAATCTATCCAGTGGTGATAAATAGCCTATTACTTTAACTACATTAGACGCATACACAATATCATGTGGTACAAACCACCACCAGACACGAAAAAAAAGGATATAAGACAACTGTAAAGGGAAGTTAAGGTGGTATGGGAGTCTAAAATAAAAATGATAGAATTTGTTCATACTTTGTCAAAATGAAGTATCTATTGATACATGTTCAAAAATATTATAAAAATGATAGGTCACCGCGCATTTTCTCAAGATACAGGTTGTGACAAAATGACAAATTTTGTATGGATTATACAGGAAAAAACACCAATTTGTGAATAGAAACTAAACAAAATGATAGAATTGTAAAATAAATTAGGAAAAGATTGCTTTCAGACAATGCTTTGAGAATATCAAAAGAAAAGATAGGGTCACCGTACGTTTTTTCCGGCTAAAAGACAAAATAGGGAAATTTCATGTATGACATGTATAGTCCTTCAGAAAATGCACTGTTTTAGAGTTACCTCCCCTTAAAATGCCAATTTAAAAATATTCAAAAACAACCAAAAATAATCTACACTTGTAAAAATATTAATATTTCTAAGTTATATTCTTATAAATTGGTTCTTTTAAACGAAAATTCACATTAAATATCTTCATTCCTGCATCAAATTTTGCTAACTTGATAGAAAATATGGACCTTAGATTCTCTGTTTTTTACAATCCAAGATGGCGAAAGACACCCATACCACCTGCAAAATCAACATGATTGAAATTAAAGTGAAACAGGTTTAACAAATGGTCCAGTTTATGTGCTTAGATACATCAAGTACACAACAGGGCATAGTAAAATCTCAGAAAAGTGGAGAGAACTCTACCAATGACAATATGCATAGTGTACCATCAAAATCATAATGAAGGTGAAAGCAGCCTTAAATACTAATTCATTTTATTTCTAAAGCGCAAATCATTTTATGGTCAACCACCTTCTCCAGGATAAAGAAATGAAAAGTACATCAAAATCAACAGACGGTATCCCAAATCGTACATGTACAACATGAACATAAGTCCAGTTAAATATGATCGCAAATGAATGAATCCAGCCAGAAATACTGATAGTTAGCTTTTAAATATTGGCTTGCAAGTTCTTAATGAAAGTAAATCAATAAAACCACTTAAGAGGCATAACAATCATAAAGTGTTGTTTTCATTTTTGACAGTTTTGTGTTGACTATCAGTCTCTGAGGGTATCATCAGTCTTCGGTTTATATGACAATATAAATAAAGAAATTATAGAGAAACTAAGTTTCGATTCCCTCAGATTAATTTTCGTATTCCCATTTCAGCCATTCTCTTCAACTGTGTTTGGTTCTTATATATTTCAAATTTTCGGATGTTCTATTTCGCCTCTCTTTAAGTTCTTTAATGGATGGACGGATGATTGTCAACTAAATCAAATAAGAAATACTGTGGATTTGTTTGTTTCAGTTGGTACCAATTTTTCTTGATTGAGGAAAACTTGTATGTTCGTGGATATTTTATTGCCAATGCCTGCATACAAGCCTTATAAAAATTTGCCAATCATTGAACATTTAATTTTGTGGTTCACCCATAGGCAAAAAATCCACTAAAATTGGAATCCTACTTATAATAGAGAATCCACAGTACTACAATATTATAATACATCAAATAAAGACTACCACAAAAATGTCAATGGAAAAAACCAATTGACACAGTCATAGCTGATAAATGGACAAGTCTTTTCCAGCCAAAACGAAAGGCAAAACCACTCTAACATACTGTAATAAAGCACAACTCAAACTACATGACACTTACCAAGTATAAAATACTCTACCATCAGTAAAATACCAATTATATTTACATGTATGATGTTATCATCATGTGTGGTCTGGTTTTTAGTGTCCTTTTGTTTAAAAAAGTTATTTTGTCATGCATACCTGTCAACCTGTGACGATGAAAATGCAGGTCATGACCTGCATTGAAGAATCAAATCTCAGGTCATTACACGTACAAACTTTTTTGAGCTGAATTTCAGTATTTATGGTACATTTTCTTATAATGTATATCAAAGATACCAAAACATCAACAATGGCGGATCCAGAACTTTTCCTAAGGGGGGGGGGGGGGCTCTGACTGACCTAAGAGGGGGCCCGCTCCAGTCATGCTTCAATGATTCCCTATATAATCAACCAAATTTTTCCCACGAAAGGGGGGGCCCAGGCCCCCCCCCCTTGGATCCGACTATGATCAATGCATGTTCACTTGGTTAAGTCATTTTAAATCCTATTAATTATTATTTCATTGCACTTTTAAGGATTTTTATAAATTTGTGTAATACAGTCTTATGTTCTTTACTTTTTGTTAATACAAGAATTTATTTTTGAAATGTAATATTTAAATGTTTACTTTTTGTCAATACAAGAATTTATTTTTAAATGTTTGAGATACTGGCAATGTAGCCTTTAAACATACCGTCGCTGGGCTTCTAAAATGTCGTATATGACTTTTTTGGTTAAAAATACTTTTTGACACCAATAGTCTGGGAGGGAGGAAATCTTTGGTATAATTTACAAAATAGCATGCAGTTAGACCAATCAAAATGTGTGAAATAAGACAAATTACAAAATTGTCAATGTCAGATGTTTGAAGAGTTTGCTTTCAAAACGTTGTATGAAAACTTTTACAAATTATAGGAAATTAGACTGGGATAAAATATAGTAATACAGTTAAAGAAAGTATAAATGTAAAAAATAATTTTCAATTTTTTTTTTGAATTGTATAAAGGTATAAAATTAATGAAAAGTTATTTTTGAATATGTATTTGAATTTTATATTTTTATGATTTTACCTTTTTCACCCATAAAACGTAAATAAAAAGGAATAATTTTGAATGGTGACAAATGAGGGGAAGTAACTGTCTAGTTGAAATATGTTTGTAAACGAATACTGAATAGTGCAATTTATTTACGACCTAAAGCTAAGGTAATTGGTGTTAATTAACAGTGTGTTTAACACCAAACCTGTCCAGTGAAGCCATGCACTTAATGGGTCACTTAATTTGACAGTTTAAATAGCTATCTGATCTTCCTGTTCATGGAAGAATTACGAATTTGCCGGTATTTCAAAGAAATATTACTTATGAAATCAATCTAAGAAATATGGGTGAAATCGGGTCATTTTCGGAATGCCCGGGTTATTTCAATGACCCGGCGGGTGTCCCGGGTGATTCCTCAGAATTGTCAAAATCTCGGGTGACACCCGCAGTATACGGGTCAGTTGACAGGTATGGTCATGTAATCACTTTGTGCAAAAACATACTATGGTCATGATGGTAGTGTGTTTTTGTTGTTATTTTTAAAGCTACGCATTAAGTAATGTTGTTCGGTGTGAGCCAAGGCTCCGTGTTGAAGGCCGTACTTTAACCTATAATGGTTTAATTTTTAAATTGTTATTTGGATGGAGAGTTGTCTCATTGGCACTCACACCACATCTTCCTATATCTGTATAATTAACAATGAATCAGAAACATATCACACTGCATAGCCTGCTAATAAGAAGCCTGATATAATTTTCGAAATCTATGATTTGTAGTTAATGAAAAAATGCAAGGAAACTTAAAAGGATAGACAGACACGGACAAAGAGAATATTCCCTGTTCTTTGGAGCTGAGGTATAATTATTTATAGATATAGGAAGATGTGGTGCGAGTGCCAATGAGACAACTCTAGCATAGACTATGGATAGGATAAGAAAAAATGTAAAAATAACTGAATGAATTTCTTCTTTGTAGCAGGAGCATAAAAATTATACACTATAACACTAGAAGTAAATATAATAAATTGTTTATAACTTTTACTATATGTATAGACTTTTGCTATATGTTTATATTATATATCAATGTTTATTTTTATTTAAATAGTTAACAATATTGCACTGTTTCTAATCACAGACAAGTTTTCTTTCATAGTTTTAGTCCATTTAAAGAGCATTCAAGAACTTTAATAACAACTTAACACTCCAGTGTTTTTAGTTATGGCAATCTTGATGAGGGTCTAGAACCAGTTCTTTGTCTTGTTGGAGAATCTGTTATCAAGGTGACCTAAAAGGAAAGAGTAAAAGTGTTAAATGTTTCAGTTATCAACATTTTAATGTTAAACTGATGTAAATTTACAGTTAAATAATATATTAAAAATTTACATTGTTGTTTTTTTGGTAATTTTAAACTTGGTTAAAGGTTAATAACGATCTAAATACAATAAAATGTTTTCATCACAGAGATATCTCTCGCTGTTTTGTAATTTTGATTATGCAATACTTTAAACATGTTACATATGCCCTGAGCACAGAAACAAGTGAAATAAAAATGGATATTAAGAGTACCGACATGAAACACAGTAATAAATAAAGGAGAACACGAGGCACGCACGTAAAACCAAACACGAGAAAACAAGAAATAAAACTTCAAAACACGATTAAAAAGGCGGAAAATGTTGCACGAAAATAACCCTTTCCCACCCTCTTCAAAGTCAATGAACCATGACATCGGTTCATATAAATCACAAAGCACATATACACAAAAAGTACATATAACTTACAAATCACATATACATATAAATTACAAATCACATATACACAAAAAAGGAAGTTTTCAGCAATCCCCGATAATTGGTACCCATGAAAATAAATGAATCCACAGTATGTAATATTAATAATTTGATAACGATAATCTTAATGTCTGAGGTGTACTGATTGACAGTTTAGTCTGGGAGAACTTAGCTTATTTATTAATGCACATTAGACTTTATACTAGCCTTAGTAAATTGGAGTAATATATTACTGGCACTTTGTGTCTTTTGTTTCTGTGTTATAAAATAACAATGATAATCATCAGGAGTTATACACAGCCCAATCAGCAACCTTGTTTGCAGTAACTTTGAAGAAAGCAAAATACCTTATTAAAAACACCTCTTCCAAAATAATCAGCCACCACTGAAAATCCATCCTGGGATCGCTCCAACTGAAAAAAAATACAACAATCTCATATGTATGCCATTAATGAAAGTCCAACATAGATATACAGCTATTCATAATACCAGAAGACTTTAGAAAATAGATAATATCACTCTGTGTATTCATTCACTTGTTTAGGTGAGGGAAATAAATACCCTCTGTTAAACCACAAAATACTGGTATAGAGATGTGAGTTAACTTAAACCCCACTACTCCTTGGTATGTGGCAAGGGCACAGAAATTCAATAATCAATTTGGAAAACTGCTTAAAGTATTGTTTTATAAAGCTTACTGCTTAGTGACTGATCCTTGATATACACAGGCAATTTTTTCTGATGTGATTTTAAAGTCATGAAACAAGTGAGTTGTGAAAAATAATGTTCATTCAATTCTTGAACCAATGCATGTACAATCATAAACTTACATCTCTGTGCACCATTTTATCATTTTTTACCAAATATATTGTATAATTGTCAATTTTTTTTCTCTCTGTCTGTTATTCTTTAACAAATATGGCTGCTCATTAAAAGCTGTGTTTAGAAGCCAAAGTTTACCGATTGTCACCTTATAGTAAACAAATAACAAAAAGCATGAGTAATGATCACATGTTTAACATGTACAATCAGATAATTGTTTATTTTAATGACAGATCCATGCATATAGGGATCACCGGATTTTAATGAGGAGGGTTACCCTATTTTCATGGAGATAACATCATTATACTATTCAATTTTGGTAGCAATTGGATCCCTTATCAGAATTGATACTGGTATGAGTCTTATTTTTGTCTCATAAAAACACATAATTTGTTTCAGGTAAAAATTTGTGTGTTTTAAATTGAATGAGTTTGACTGAATTAACTAACCTGGTTGTGGAAAAACTCATGTAAATCTTTACTTTGTTCTTGTGCTCTAATAATGTCCATTATCTTCCTGAAAAACACAAATTACTGCCATTTTAAATTCAGTATAAAAAAATAATCTTTCAAGACAAACCTAAATTGTAAACTATACATAAATGCAGACTTTTTTGTGTAAAACCTTGAAAAATCAAAAGCTATACCTTGCTTAATTCTGACATGGAAGATAAGTCTGACTTTCAAGCAAATTTGAAATATGATATTATTTACGATCTTGATGAAATTAACCTCATGTCTCCCTTCATTCATGTTCTTTACAATTTTGGGAATAAAAGATTGTGACTCATTCTCTGAGTACCTGAACTATCATACAATAGAAGTTTGTTCTTAACATAGGTTCCAAGTGAAAGAAATGTTCTCCTATATCATAACAAATTCCTGAGACTGTTGTATTAAAGGTGGAACAAATGTATGTTGACTATACTGATTATTTCAATTAAGGTTGTACATAACACTACAGAAATAACTGTAAAAATCAGCTGAACAATTTAATCACATTCGAGTGTTAAGAAAATATTTAGCTTATTTATGATCAAAACTACAGTTTGTCAAACTGCTATATATGATATATCCAATGAAATTTTTCTGATAAAGTGTGTGGTTCAAGTTTTTAGAAATTTTTATAATTTTGTCTAAGGATCAAAGTAAACATTTTGTCAAAATTTTAAGAAAATTAAACAAGGGGAATAAATTTTAGTCGCAGTGTTTGGTACCACCATAAGAATAATTTAAGGACGTCAGGTTTAGAAATTTTTGTCAGATGGTTAGACTCTTTGTGTTTTTACTATGATACAGGATTAACTATTTTGCCCCATTTCACTCACTTCCCTTTTCATAGAACACTTCAATAGCTCACAAAAGTCATAACCATTAAGCAGGTTCTTGATTTTTTTTCTCTGATGATTTGAGAACATAATAATGTCAATGCTTAATATAGGGTTAAAGCCTTTTCCTGAGATTTTCTCAAATCAAATCTCTAAAAAATGAGTTACATGACCTATCAATATTTTTAGCTTATTTTGTTTTTTACCTAATATAATTAGTTTTGATATTGTAACAAAAACATTTTGTAATATTTTGCTAAAATTTTGACTTGTGAACCTGTTTGATATGAAAAACAACTTGTAAGGTAGATCAATGTCTGGGACAAACAAATTCACCCGTCATTCCTTTTTTTTTCAAATAATACTACCAGTTTCTCATCACACTTGTACTGACCTGTTTTCTGCGGCACACACTGGACATTCAGAATCATTCTCAGCATAACTCTCAAAACAACTAAAAAACAAAATTATTAAATATATATGAATGAAATGAAAGATGTTTTAATCAAGCAATGCAATTTTTACAGTGTTGTCTTATTGGAAATGTCAGCCATAACTGCCTTTTTTATCCATTCTGCCATTGATAACAAATAAATTAATTTTATGTTATAATTGAACTTCTTTGTTCTAAAAAATGTAAGCCCGCTCACAAGATTTCAAATGCTTTACTAGAATATTTGTATATTTTTAAAAGTACAAACATTTCCTGATATAAAAATAACAGTATCAAAGTCTAGATAAATTATCTGTATAGCCTGTTGATCACATTTACTCAGCAAATTTAAACTTCTGAAAAACTGTTCACATTCCAATAAATGTGATTTGGTGAAACCTTGTAGCATCTTGTTTGGAGGTTGAACCTCTTAGATACCCTAACTTACTGTTGATGGAATGAATGAGGCTCACACAGGAAATGCACAGATGGAAGTTCCAGTGGGTGATTACATATACTACACTTAGCTGCTTGGAATATCTTTGCTCTGAAATAGACATATAGTATTATAGGTATACTGTAGATTCATCATTGTTCTCTTGATAAAACATTTCATGAATAATTTAAAGTAAAGTACATTGTAAATGTGACAATTAAGAAATAGTTCATGGCAGCCATAGATTTGTTTTGATTAAACCATGGGTTTGGTATTTATTCTAGATTATTTTATCCTGAGCGTTTCATTTATAGGTTGGGCATTTATATTAAATTATTTTACCCTGAGCGTGAGGGAGGGGTAAAATACCAATATAAAGGCTCAAACCATGGTTAAATGAAAACAAATCTATAGCTGCCATGAATTATTTTGATTCTTATAGGACAAGTTTGGTAATTTTGTTAACTGTGGAAGCCCTATACACACAATACTGTTTTTGGCTGTTCTGTTAAACCCACGTATGATAATATAAGTAATATTATATGATTCGATAATATTTTTTTCAAACACATTTTGCTTCTCTACATTTTCTTCTAATGTAATTTTATTGCATTCTGAGTCGTACATGAACATTTAAAACGCCCGGTGTTTACATTTGATTTTTTTGTTTACAGAAACATGCTTGTGACATCACCTTGTTTCGCTGCCATGGGAAGACGACAACATCATTTCGCAGAATATTGGTTTTATGACATTTTACCACGAAATATATATTGAAATGGACTGATTTGTTTATTTTGCTTTATTAGAGGGATAATTATATTGTATCTGAATCTTGGCCTACTTAAACTGTGGGTTTTGATGTTGAAAATTGAGAATACACAGAATGGGCGTTTTCGGAACAGCCGGTTTTGTGTATTTATGTTCTTGCCCTTAAAGTAGATACACTGTGAATATACTGGTTGACCATTATAAGTTGTCATATTAGAATTTTGCATAATTATGTAATACCCATAACTATTTTGAATTTTCTGACTTGTACATATTAAGAATCAACTGTGTCTTTATAGTTTTGCAATAATATATTCACATTCAATTTCAAAACTATTTTAAATGTTGATAAAACAAAAAGTCAAAAATAATTACGTAGTTTTGAGTTCCTCAATTTGTGCTCGTTTCTTTTCAGTATCTTCCCTATACTGTTTTATAAGCCTCTCATCCTCTGTTATCTGATCATTTTCCAGCTGAAGTCTTCTTATTATATAGTCCTAAAATAATTAAAGTCTTCTTATTATATAGTCCTAAAATAATTAAAGTCTTCTTATTATATAGTCCTAAAATAATTAAAGTCTTCTTATTATATAGTCCTAAAATAATTATTATATAGTCCTAAAATAATTAAAGTTTGACATGTTAATCTATGTACATTTTACAATTATTTCATTTTAATATGGTTCTGATTAGAACTGCACACACAAGAAATGACTATGGACCTATAGTTGCTTAACACCAAGTTATTTGAACTCAATAAGATAGTTGTCTCAAAGGCAATCATACCACATCTCCTTATTTTTACATAGGTCTGTTTGTGTCCACACTGCAGAGAACTAAGAATAAAACAAGTAATGTTGAAAATAATGTCGTTTTTTTTTACAAAATAGTAAATAATCGCAACACTCTATATCACATTAAATACTATGTAGACAGCCATATACATATTTATAGCTTGTGTTAAAATTGCAATTTTCTACAAACAAAATTAAACAAGACAGCTGATTAATATTGGTACTCTTCTATTTCCTATATTGCTTATATATTAACAGTTATTACCTTGACAACAGATAATGTTGCAGTGGAATTGTGGGCCAATGTTTGGATAACCAGTAACGGTGGTAACAAATTCTTTTTGTCAATATCTGGATAAATGTTAGGGAAAGTGTAATGAATTGGGAACAAGCTCAGGAAATCTTTGGAGAAGAATCACTTACCAAGTTAAATAATTGTTTAAAGAAATATAATCAATGTTCTGGCTCTGTGAGACAGAAGTCAGGTATCACTATAACATGTATAAGTTTCCCCTATAGTATTTTGTTAGTTTCTTAACAAACAATTTACATGAATAAAGTTTTAAAGTCTTGAAAAAATGTTCTTCTTGTTTTCAGTGTATTTTATTAAGTAAATTTTATTGACTATTTCAACTAAATTACTTATGAAAGTTAGCAATTGCAAAAGCAGGTATATTAAGTATAAAAACATGAAGCCATTTAAAAAGTAACTTGATCAAAAACTCAAAAATTGACCTCATTAAAAGTCAGTAATTGTATAATATCAATCCCCAGTACCATTCTTATGTTGGCAAAAATAATATTTGTTTACAGGATTTTTTTGTCAAATAGGTCAACATAGCAAGAACCATATGTGCATTGGAACAATTTACATTTTCAATTTTCCAGTATAAAATAGACTACATAAGGATACGAGCTAACACATCCATGAGTTGTGGTTTACAGTTCTCTTCCTTTCTAGCAAAATAAGACAAGGCTTGTACCCATAAATTGGAATCCTGTGCACTACAATAAAATGGACAATATCTCAACTGAAGTCTTGTAAACAAGATATATAATTATCCTAATACATCTGTAAACTTACAGTTATATTATATAACCAATACACTCGCTGCATGTTAAAAAAAACTAGCAGAAACTCTACACAAAGTGAAGATGGCCTATTGCTACATAAAAATAAAAAAAAGATTAAAACTATTTTTGATTACAAAATTATTCAAAGTCTTGTATTGTTACAAATGATGACCTTGTCTGGTATTCAATATGTCCATCTTTAATGGGAACTTAGTTAGATAAGTAAGTATTTAGTACTACATTCAAAGTGAGAGGGTTTTTTGGTAAACAGTACACATATACTTGACTTACCCAAACTTCTTACATGTATCTATGACATGCACATAATCATCATGCTCCATATGGTACCTCAGTATCTGTTGATATCTGTATGAGAAACAAACAAAATACTCAATTTTTACATAAGATTCTTCAGTTAACCAGGTGCTCCACAGGGCGCAACTATATACGACGGCAGAGGTCCAAAACCTGACATTTCTTTATATTTAATTTACAAGTAGTGTTAGGGAGGTAAATTCGAACATACCCAACATTGTAAGTTAAAAAAATTTAATTACCTCCCTTTCACTGCTTTTTAATTGTCCATTGACCAGAAAAACCTAGTTCTCCCCTTTGTTTGTCCCTAATTCCAAAACATTTTGAGCCTTAGTTAATACTAACCATCCCTTCATGGTATGAAAACTTGTGGTATAGTTTCAGAGAGATTCATACACTTAAACACAAGTTATTGTTTGAATACTACAAAAATGCTTATTTTGGGCCCCCTTTTTGGCCCCTAATTCCTAAACTATTTGGACCAAAACCCTCAAAATCAAGACCAACCTTCCTTTAATGGTATTGAACATTCTGGTCAAAATTTATAGAGATCCATACACTAAAACCTAAGTTATTGTCCGCACACTAAATGCGTCTTCAGACGACAACGCACACGACATAATACCATTATACAATGCAAAAATTTGTTTGCGATCGTATAAAAACTAATTCTTTATTAATATCTTACTCTATGATTATGGGTGCATCACTCAAAACTTTTTAAGCATAAATTATCTAACTCAATAGTCTGAAATTATGTCTTATCATAGAATGCATTTTATCAATCCATAATGGCCACAATTAAAACATGTCATACCATAGATGTTCTTGTTAATAATCCCAATCTGATATTGACTTGTGAAAAAATTGTTTTTTGCATTGCTGATATAACATACATGTATAGAATAGACTTGCAGGCATTCTACTTAATATCAATTTTGGTCCTCGAATGCACACTCAGTAACATTCCTGGTTTAAAGAGCCATAGGTTCCTTTTGAGATTCTTAAAAGGAACCAAAATTCTCGCTTTAAAATTGTTTATCTGACATTATTTGAGAATATATCATAATAAATTAGTATGGTAACTTACAAATGAGCTTTTTCATAAAGATACAAAATTCCCGCTTTAAAATTATTCATCTGACATAAAACTAAGGCTTGATCCAAGTCATATTTGGCCTGAAATGTAAAATACAAACAATATATAAAAGTCGTTTAAATCTCTATTTGTTAGTAAGACAAAGGACAAATTCTTTTCATCTTTCATACATACTGCAATCATATTATTGCCAGAAAGGAAATTCGTGCAATTATTACACTTTTCCCTGTAATTAATAACTTTATCTTCTTTTTCAAAAGTTGTTTTCATTTCTTTGTCAAAATGTATTACAATTTAAATTGACAATCAAAACAATTATCTGAGTTAATTTGCAGAACTATACATTTCTTGTAAATATTGTGTCCCTGCACAAATAATAACTTGTAGATTATATGAAAACAAGGGGACATTTTAAATATGGAAGCACTAGTTGTAAGCCAGATAATGGAATTGCTATCCAGGGCTGGTACATTTACATGTAAATGTGTTAATGCAAGCGAAAGTAGCTCAGACAAGGGGAGACTATCCTGGCTGTTTCATAGAGATGGACCATTGTAGAAACAAACCTCTGGGTTCTTCAGTAAATCTTCAGTTTTTCTAACTTTATCTGTTTTGGCCTAAAATAAAAAAAATAACAAATAACCAGATGCTCCGCAGGGCGTAGCTTTATACGACCGCAGAGGTTGAACCCTGAACGGTTGGGGCAAGTATGGACACAACATTCAAGCTGGATTCAGCTCTAAATTTGGATTGTGATTAAATAGTTGACACAGCATAGGTTTCTGACAAAGAATGAATGTGTTCTTATGAACTTAAAATTTTTGTTTTCTCTTAGAGCAATTCACTATGCTGTTGAATATTAATCCTCTCAAAAAAATGTTTGAAGAAATTTTCTTTTTATTTATGAAATTTCAAATGAGAAAAATTGAACCCAATTTTTTAATCACATCCCCCTTTCCCTTATTCCAAAACTTATCTCAATTAAAATATTCTAAAGGAGTTTGCAACAATAACTACTCATTTAAATACATCATAAAATATTAAGATGTAAAAAAACTGTTTGTTATCACTGAATGGTAAAGATTATTTAAATTTATCAGTTGGTAGTAAAAAGTGAATATACATTGTATATTGTATATTGTATATAACAAAGATTTAAGTTGATTCTGGACAAAGAAAGATAACTCCAATTAAAAAAAAAATTAGCTATTTCACAATATTGTGAAATTAGATATTTCTTGCCATTGCACAATACTTTGCAATTGAAAAGACTTGCTATTGCACAATACTTAATATAATAATTTTAGATTCTGATTTGGACCAACTTGAAAACTGGGCCCATAATCAAAAATCTAAGCACATGTTTAGATTCAGCATATCAAAGAGGCCCAAGAATTTAATTTTTGTTAAAATCAAACTTAGTTTCATTTTGGACCCTTTGGACCTTCATGTAGGCCAATTTGAAAACGGGACCAAAAATGAAGAATCTACATACACAGTTAGATTTGGCATATCAAAGAACCCCATTTATTCAATTTTGATGAAGTCAAATAAAGTTTAATTTTGGACCCAGATTTGGACCAACTTGAAAACTGGGCCAATAATCAAGAATCTAAGTACATTTTTAGATTCAACATATCAAAGAACCCAACCGATTCATTTTTTGTCAAAATCAAACTAACTTTAATTTTGGACCCTTTGGACCTTAATGTAGACCAATTTGAAAACATGATCAAAAGTTAAGAATCTACATACACAGTTAGATTCGGCATATCAAAGAACCCCAATTATTCAATTTTGATGAAATCAAACAAAGTTTAATTTTGGACCCTTTGGGCCCCTTTTTCCTCAACTGTTGGTACCAAAACTCCCAAAATCAATATCAACCTTCCTTTTATGGTCATAAACCTTGTGTTTAAATTTCATAGATTTCTATTTACTTATACTAACGTTATGGTGCGAAAACCAAGAAAAATGCTTATTTGGGTCTCTTTTTGGCCCCTAATTCCTAAACTGTTGGGACCTAACCTCTAAAAATCAATACCAATCTTCCTTTTGTAGTCATAAACCTTGTGTCAAAATTTCATAGATTTCTATTTACTTAAACTAAAGTTATAGTGCGAAAACCAAGAAAATGCTTATTTGGGCCCTTTTTGGACCCTAATTCCTAAAATGTTGGGACCAAAACTCCCAAAATCAATACCAACCTTCCTTTTATGGTCATAAACCTTGTGTTAAAATTTCATAGATTTCTATTCACTTTTACTAAAGTTAGAGTGCGAAAACTAAAAGTATTCGGACGACGACGACGACGACGACGCCAACGTGATAGCAATATACGACGAAATTTTTTTCAAAATTTGCGGTCGTATAAAAATACAAGCAATAAATAAACAATTCCAAAATTACTGCATTTATCAACCCTTTTTAAAAATTTACTCTGAATACTGTCTATTTAATTCATGTAACTATTTAAATTCAAACAATGACATACCTTGCCTTGACAGTACATGTAGAATTGGATGTCTAAGAACAGATTTTGAATTAACCGTTGAGTGACTTATGATTGTAACATACTTACATATGTAGTATGATACAGTCATAAGTCACTGAGAGATCTTATATTGACCCTTTAAACAAATAGAAAATTATTCTAGCTGTAAACTTTCAATTAAAAACATTCATATTCAATTTTGAGAAAATTACAAAATACTCTAATCTTCATTAAATCTCTTTAAATTTGTCTGAAAATTTAATTCTGAAACATTGTTAAAACATGGAATTGTATACTTACACTAATATCTTTCTCATGAACAATGTCATGAAGGTATAATTCAAGTAATGTATTATACAATAGGCTGGGAGAATTTGGTTGAACCTGGAAAGAAAGAAATTACAGATGTGTTAATATTAATAGGTAAATTACAAACACATTTTTATATGCCAAATGTTATTTCAAAATTCAAATTTCAGAAGATGTTGATACTATAAACAATTATCTTTATAAAGAACATGCACACAGTAACTGTATTCAGGGAAGAGCTATAGAACAAGAGGTACCTTAATCATATGTTCCAGGAATTCTGTAAGTCTAGGTGAGTTACTAACAAATATATGTATAAATTCTTCTGCACTAGCTTTCTGTATTCTGGGAATCCCACCTGGAAATAAAAATTAATGACCAATACACTTTCATAAAATTACATATAGTAAAAAATTCCAATAGACGAGATATAAATATTTATCACTTATTTACGAAAACTTTTGGTTTTGAATATGCAATAACTGCAAAATTGTCCTACTCATATTGCTGACCATGGGCAAAAAAGTGTTTATTGGTTATTGTGCCCCTAATGACAAATGGTGTAATCATTGCGTTCTTCAAGACAGCGGCAAACAATGACAGTGTTTGTATTGAAAACTATGATAATTCTGTTACAATGGCTACTAGCTAGTAACAATGATACAACAATTTTCGATTTAGCCCAACATTTGCCAAAATCATGTTTTTGTGTATGTTATATTAAAAAAAGGGGATATTTTTCAATAAACGTGTCTGCAGTAAATGATAAATATTACTGTACACCATCTTATTTTCGCGTTTTACCCTTCCTAGATCACTTTGCGGCTATTTAATTTCGCGATTTTCTGAAGTTCAATAAGGAATGATCCAAGTATTACATATTCGCAATGATTAATATTCACGTTATTTTTCTACTCGGGAAAATCGAGAAAATACATCGCTCGCGAAAATAAATTGGTTTACAGTAATAGAAAATGTGATAATTCTTTTTTGTAATTGAACTTTTTTCTCTTTTCTGTAGAACTGAAATATGGGATAAAGAGATAATAACCAGCCTTTTCCATATTGGCTCTGGTATCATCCCTCAACCCATATCAGCCCTCTTAAAGCCTCAGGCAGATATGAGAGTTTCTGGATTATACCAGGGCCAATATGGAAAAGGGTATGTTATAATCTATAAGTATACAGTGAAATTTCTAAATTTTCATAAAGCACATGGTAATTTTCCTGAAACCATAACAGAAATATCTGATATTTGTATATTATTGCATTTTTCCTGTTGTTAAATGTCCCATTATCATGATTATTGTAAATAATATTTGTGCATTTAGTAAGTAGAACCACTCATAATGCTTACCATCTAAATTTACTTGATCAATGAGTGGTCCTGAAAAAAATCAAATAAATATAAGCACATGATTAAAACCAAGTATCACAATATTGGTTTATAACTTTTGTTTGCATTTCATTTTTTGCACATCAATTTAAATTTCTGTGGTATAAGTTCTATGAGCATATGTTCCTCAATATACAAAAACTTGATATTGACCTTGCAGATATACATTCAAACCTAATTTGCAATACATCTTCTCATCATATATTGGTTATATTGGAGCATAAAAACTTCTGAACTGTCTAGAATGAAGAAATAACCCATCTAACAGGATATAATTGTAAATTCTAGTTATACCAACAATGCAAACAGTGGACAAATAATTTCTTCTGAAAGTAAGTCAACACCCTGATCATTAAGGACAGATGGTAGAAATAATCTTAACCTACATGATATGAAAAATAATAAAACTTACGGTCTATTGGTCTGTAGTCTGTACACAATCTTTTGAGTAATTCAGTTGTTTGCTGGGGGACTTCTGAGATTAACATTTTACCATATTTCTTCAAATTCTCTTCAGCCTAATTAATTTATCATAAAAAAAACTTGTTCTTACTTATATTATAACAAAAGATTAGACAGATGATGAAAAAAATTACAGCAATTATCAGAATTCCAAAATTTAGGAAATTGAACTTTCATCATCAAAAAGTGGTTCATATACAACTTGTTTTACACTCTTCAATAAACATATAAATTCAGAATTCCAAAATTTAGGAAATTTAACTTAATTCAACTTAAAATCATCAAAAGGTGGTACATATATACCCCTTGTTTTTACACTCTATAATGTACATATTAATGCAAAAGTCATAGAATAGTATTTCCTACTGACCACAACATATAATAAAATAAAGAACAGAAATCCAAAGTCCCCTCTGTTGCACATATTTCATTTATCCAAGGACAGTAACTAAAAACAAATTTTATCTTTAAAACAATTGAAACAAGAATGTGTCCATAGTACAGGAATGCTCCATCAGCAGTATCATTTTCTATGTTCAGTTGACCGTGAAAATGGGGTAAAATCTTTAATTTGGCAATAAAATTAGAAAGATCATATCATAAGGAACATGTGTACTAAGTTTTAAGTTGATTGGACTTCAACTTCATCAAAAACTACCTCGACTAAAAACTTAAACCTGCAAAGGAACAGACGGACTGACAAACGAACAAACGAACAAAGAAAAGGATGGACGAACAGACTCACAGACCAGAAAACATAATGCCCAAATATGGGCCATATAAACCAAGGCATCAAAGCAAATGCAATGCTATCCCCATCATAATTAATTTTTCCATAGGGCATAACTAGTTTAAAATATTTGATCAGCACTTATTTTAGAACTTATTAAAGACATTGCTGATATAAACCAATGATATAAGTTTCATAAAATTCGAGCAAAAATTGTACACATGAGAGCATTAACTATGTAATTTTCAACAGAATCAAATATTCCAAGGACATAACTCTTTCAAAACAATTCGTCTGCACTGACTTTCAAACTTGTCCAAGTTATTGCTGATATAAATCTATGATATAAGTTGCATAATAATCTGGCAAAAATTGTACACACGAAATCACTAACAATGCAATTTTCAATATAATTAATGTTTCCTAGGGATATAATTATTTTAAAAATAATCGATCAGAACTGATTATCAAACTAGTCTAAGACTTCCAACTTACCAATATACTAATTGGATTTTTCATTTCTTACCTCATCAAATTCTAGTTTCCCAATATATTCCAAGGCTTTTTGATAATCTTTATTGTCTTCAAGCTGTATACGTAGATACCATTCATGCTTTTGATGTTTTTCAGCCAGAAACAAGGCATGTTTGTGATAGCCAGCCTGTCGACATACTTTCATGGCCGTCTCAACATCAAAATCTACTTCCCTATCTTTGGTCTGTAAATATATTCATAACTTACATGAGAGTCATATCTTACATGACAGACATAACTTACATGAGAGTCATAATTTACAAGAGAGTCATAACTTACATGAGAGTCATAACTTACATAGAGTCTTAACTTTCAGGAGAGTCATATCTTACATGACAGTCATAACTTACATGAGTCATAACTTACATGAGAGTCATAACTTACAAGAGTCATAACTTACATGAGTCATAACTTACATGAGAGTCATAACTTACATGATAGTCATAACTTACATGAGAGTCATATCTTACATGACAGTCATAACTTACATGAGTCATAACTTACATGAGAGTCATAACTTACATGAGTCATAACTTACAGGGATGATTCCAGTTGTTTTCAAATGGGTCCCTTGACCATCAAAATTGGGAATTTTCATCCAATTGGGAATTTTTCCGCATAAAATCTATGATGAAATAATATTATTTTCCTGGAAAAACGGAAATTGTATCAAGTTTCACCTGTTCCATAATGTGTGGATATCCTTTTTCATCATGAATGACTCTATCAACATGTATTTTCTAAAATGCTCAGACAGTTGGACTTTGATTTGAGAGCCAGGCAACAATTTTGATTTATATTTTTTATAAACATATTATAGAACCGATTCTGTTGGACGATGTGCTTTTACGAGATCGGCGCCCATTAAATTTATCAAAATTTATAAGTTTTACTCCCTGCCGTCGGAGGTCTGCTTTTAAACGACCCATTTTGACAAAAAGCATCTATTATCGATATGCTTTTACGAGATCAAATACTCCCATAGCATTTTCTTCAATTTATTTGAAGGAAATGCTGTGGGAGTATTTGATATAGTACAAGCATATTTCATTTAAAGGTCTGCTTTTACGAGAACAAAGTTATTGAGAAACGTCTCAGATAACCACATAATAACAATTATGATAACATACCTTATCTTAGCAATCTTCCATTTACCATCATTTTTATTCGGATCTTAAAACACTTTGAAGACAAATGGGGAAAATTGTAACTGCCTGAATCGGTGACGAAAACATTTCCGGAAAAAAACGATTTTTATAAAAAAAAAATCTGAATTGGGAATTTGTTTTCACACCTTTTTTGGGGGCCACAGGAGGAATTGAGGGCCGCTAAGCGGCTCTAAACTATATAGTAGAATCATCCCTGAACTTACATGAGTCATAACTTACATGTGAGTCATAACAAACATAAGTCATAACTTTCATGACAGTCATAACTTACATGAGAGTCCTAACTCACATAAGAGTCCTAACTTACATGAAAGTCATAAGTTACATGAGAGTCCTAATTTACATGAGAGTCATAACTTACATGAGAGTCATAAACACAAAACACTTTTGTTAAATTTTGGATTCTTATCTGTATTCTGTTTAAATGGCAAAAACATGTTTTCTAATAAAAAAAAATAATAGAAAAGGCCCTGTATGATAGTTCAACATAATGAATATTTAAACAGGTTACTTTAAAAAGTTAAGCCAGCTAATGATATATTGCTGGTCATCATTAATTTACAACAATGAAAACATGGACTAACAGCTGTTGACCGTAAATGTCTATTAATAATTATAGGTTGCTGTCGCATTGATGTATACCCAAATCTCCCTTTTTATTTATCAATCTATATTTAAAGTACAAACCATGATAAACTCATCTAACTTGTTAACATCCTTGAGTTTTGTGTAACAGTTGAGTAACAATGTAGTGTGTTCCTCTGTGGCCTGCTGTGCTTTATGTAAGGCTTGTAGGTATTTAGTCAAATTGTGTATTCTTTGGGCATCCAAAAACTGCAAAAAAATGATATCAAAGAATAAGTTGGTGTTAAAGTTTTACTATTGAAAATGTATTTAAACATTAGAGAACCAGATGCTCCGCAGGGCGTAGCTTTATACGACCGCAGAGGTTGAACCCTGAAAGGTTGGGGCAAGTATGGACACAACATTCAAGCTGGATTCAGCTCTAAATTTGGATTGTGATTAAATAGTTGACACAGCATAGGTTTCTGACACAGAATGAATGTGTTCTAATGAACTTAATTTTTTTGTTTTCTCTTAGAGCAATTCACTATGCTGTTGAATATTAATCCTCTCAAAAAAGTTTGAAGAAATTTTCTTTTTATTTATGAAATTTCAAATGAGAAAAATTGAACCCAATTTTTTAATCACATCCCCCTTTCCCTTATTCCAAAACTAATCTCAATTAAAATATTCTATTGGAGTTTGCAACAATAAATACTCATTTAAATACATCATAAAATATTAAGATGTAAAAAAACTGTGTGTTATCACTGAATGGAAAAGATTATTTAAATTTATCAGTTGGTAGTAAAAAGTGAATAAACATTGTATATTGTATATAACAAAGATTTAAGTTGATTCTGGACAAAGAAAGATAACTCCAATTAAAAAAAAATCTTGCTATTGCACAATAATGTGTTTCTTGCTTAATATTCTGGACAAAGAAAGATAACTCTAATTAAAACAAAATTTGCTATTTCACAATATTGTGAAATTAGATATTTCTTGCCATTGCACAATACTGTGCAATTGAAAAGACTTGCTATTGCACAATACTTAATATAATAATTTTAGATCCTGATTTGGACCAACTTGAAAACTGGGCCCATAATCAAAAATCTAAGTACATGTTTAGATTCAGCATATCAAAGAGGCCCAAGAATTTAATTTTTGTTAAAATCAAACTTAGTTTAATTTTGGACCCTTTGGACCTTAATGTAGGCCAATTTGAAAACGGGACCAAAAATGAAGAATCTACATACACAGTTAGATTTGGCATATTAAAGAACCCCATTTATTAAATTTTTGATGAAATTTAATTTTGGACCCAGATTTGGACCAACTTGAAAACTGGGCCAATAATCAAGAATCTAAGTACATTTTTAGATTCAACATATCAAAGAACCCAACCGATTCATTTTTTGTCAAAATCAAACTAAAGTTTAATTTTGGACCCTTTGGACCTTAATGTAGACCAATTTGAAAACGGGACCGAAAGTTAAGAATCTCCATACACAGTTAGATTCGGCATATCAAAGAACCCCAATTATTCAATTTTGATGAAATCAAACAAAGTTAAATTTTGGACCCTTTGGGCCCCTTTTTCCTACACTGTTGGGACCAAAACTCCCAAAATCAATACCAACCTTCCTTTTATGGTCATAAACCTTGTGTTTAAATTTCATAGATTTCTATTTACTTATACTAACGTTATGGTGCGAAAACCAAGAAAAATGCTTATTTGGGTCCCTTTTTGGCCCCTAATTCCTAAACTGTTGGGACCTACACTCCAAAAATCAATACCAATCTTCCTTTTGTGGTCATAAACATTGTGTTTAAATTTCATTGATTTCTATTTACTTAAAACTTAAGTTATTGTGCGAAAACCAAGAATAATGCTTATTTGGGCCCTTTTTTGACCCCTAATTCCTAAACTGTTGAAACCAAAACTCCCAAAATCAATCCCAACCTTTCTTTCGTGGTCATAAACCTTGTGTCAAAATTTCATAGATTTCTATTAACTTAAACTAAAGTTATAGTGCGAAAACCAAGAAAATGCTTATTTGGGCCCTTTTTGGCCCCTAATTCCTAAAATGTTGGGACCAAAACTCCAAAAATCAATCCCAACCTTTCTTTCGTGGTCATAAACCTTGTGTCAAAATTTCATAGATTTCTATTAACTTAAACTAAAGTTATAGTGCGAAAACCAAGAAAATGCTTATTTGGGCCCTTTTTGGCCCCTAATTCCTAAAATGTTGGGACCAAAACTCCAAAAATCAATACCAACCTTCCTTTTATGGTCATAAACCTTGTGTTAAAATTTCATAGATTTCTATTCACTTTTACTAAAGTTAGAGTGCGAAAACTAAAAGTATTCGGACGACGACGACGCCAACGTGATAGCAATATACGATGAAATTTTTTTCAAAATTTGCGGTCGTATAAAAACTTGGACATTTACTATAACATTAGAGAAGAACTGTCAACAAATCATATAAAATTGCTGTTTTCAGGAAGTCTAGTTAATGAGATTTATTTCCTTATTTGAAATTTTAAAACGACAAAAACTATCATATCAAAATACTGATGTTAAAATTTTTTTTTAACATTGCTTTACATTATAGTTGCCTCTTTTGCATACAAATAGCATGCAGTAATTGTGCGCTATATTAAAAGCTATCCATTGAAATAATTATTTAAAGTTCTAGATTTTATACAAATACAACCTGATTTTGGAGTCAATTTCTAAAAGTCAACTTGAATCAAGAAGATGTGAAATACAAACATGTCCATTTCTCCTCTCACCTTTCTAATAACATATGATGCTTCCAGTTTGCCTATTGTTTTGATATACTGATCTATGGCCCCATCATGGTCCCCTTTACCATACAAGTGATCTCCATACTGTTTAAATATATCTATCAATCCATCTTGGTCATACTGTTGGGACTTAGCTAAGCTGAAATGTAAATTTTCTATATAATTAACAAGTTACCTTTATAACATTATAAGTTAATACTGTTTAACAAAACTAACCCTGAATATTTTTTCTTGTAATGGAGAAAATTAAAGGTTATTTCTGGGTAGTTCAAAATACCAAATGTACCAGAAAAACTACAAATAGAAGACAGCTAATATAGGGTTGTATTCCAAAGAAAATATGAGAGGTAAACCAGTTTATAGATATATCAATCATTTTGTGTACAGTTCCCAATGTAACATCAACATTGCAAGATAAATCACAGTGATGTTTAAATGAGGTAATAGAAATTGCCGGATCTTAGTGATATTTATCAGTGTGTGAAATGCTGTATCCTGTTTATCCATCCATCTGTGTTATAGGTTGTCTCATAATCATCTTACTAAAGCTATAAACATGTACAACAAAATTAAACTGATATATGTATTTATCTGATATTGTGTTGGTACAATTTAGCTTGAACAAAAAATCTTTGATTGAATTGTCAAACCATCTGTTTACAATGCAGATATATGGGTGGTTATTCTCTCCAATAATATCTTAATTTTAGCTTTATCAGCTAGTGAGAACATTTTAAACCTTCTTTCCAATAATACGCCATCTTGTATGTGGTATAGTTTAGTGGTAATTCAGTTAGAAAGTTAGAAAGTTGACTAGACATGTTTCCTTATTATGTGCTCTGGTTTTAAAAACAGATGATGTAGATTGGCAAATGGAGAGGTTTGATCGCATGTAAAACTGATTTTACCCATCTGTATCCAGTTAGAGTATCTAGTTAATGTGTTGTTTCAGATGTTGTTGTGGCTTGGTTTACTGTTCAATATTTTTTACCATTCCTGTTATTCTTTTTGTGTGTTATTCATTAAAATAGTAAACTTTATATATACCTTATTGCTAGGGTATAGTTATTTTTCTTAAATAACATTTCTAACTTTGTCTGTGTGTCCTTTTCTTGTAAATGATATAACTGGAATGAAAGAAAGCAAAATAACTGTCTTTTACAGTCCTTCTGATAATACAGGCCCACAATACACATGCATAACTCAATTGAATCACAGGGAAAATCTTGATCCCAATTTATTTTAGTATGAACTTTAATTTTCAAAGATAATGTCAGTATTTGAATAAACCCTACATTATATTTATTTTTTTCAAGAATAATTTAATTCAAACAAACTTTAATAATAATATTATTCACAGCTTTACCTTACAGGAATTAGCTTTCACTGGAAAACTTTAAAATATCATAAAAACTTGGTACATAGCTCACTATGCAGTATTGGCTTTTCTCATTGCTGAAGGCTGTACGGTGACTTATAGTTGTTAATTTCTGTCAGTTTGGTCTCTTGTGGAGAGTTGCCTCATTGGCAATCATACATCTTTTTTATATATAACATATTTCTAAGGAATAGTGAGGTCATAGCGAAGGTCCACTCTCTTTATAATTCATTAGTAAAGTATATTCTGTTCTTACATTCTTATATAGTTATAAGTATCTTCTACATCCTTCTCACCAATAAAGTCCTCCTTGAAATAATTTTTTTTTGTCTCCACATCTTAAACAGACATGTTTAAAATACCTACCTTTCTATCTCCACTTAAGATATAGACACTTCCCCATTCACACAAGATACTAATAACATCTGCATATGGTGCTGTGTAGGCAATAAACTTATTCTGTATATCATAGACTGATACTATGTTCATCTCCAAGGTCTGGCCTCCCCTGGAAACAAATAACTAATATCATTCTTTTGTTACAAAAGTACATTTTAAAACCTAGAAATTCCTGAATATAATATAACTTATCATGATATACTGTGAAAGTACTTTAATTCGTGGGTATCAATTTTCGTGGTTTGGGCAATATTTACATGTTCGTGGGTTTTTAAATTCGTGGATTTTAGTTTTCTAAAAAAAAAAAAAAAAAAAAAAAAATAGTCTTTAGAATCGAAGGTTACACAAAGTCTTGATTGAGGAAATTGCAAAGTAAACCTTGACCCGTGTAAATCGTAGTAATAATACTAATCAACCCATGATAAAGTGTTCAACAGATTGAAGACCATCAAAGGTCTTAATTAGTCAAATAATTCTTGTCAAAATGAAGCCCAGCATGAAATTATAATTCCAATATGTACAAGAACTATGAGGATATAAAATGAACACTTCATCATACTAGCATATCAATACTGGAAATCTGACTTTCATCGATCAAAAATACATGTATATATATTTTAAGAGAATTAAAGGATCAAAAGTTGTACAGTTTATGTTATTAAAAATTAAATAGGTATAATCCTGAATGTGGTTGTTGTCTGTGACTGCTATTAAAGTATTCTCAGATTTGGCATTATTCAACATAATTGTTCTCTAGATCATATCAGTAGTCAAATCAAGGATTTGTATAGTTAGATCTATACAAATCCTTGGTCAAACCTACCGATGTGGATCTTAAATCCATCTTTTCATGTCTTTCTTTGGACAATGGTTGTTTTATTTCGTTGGACACTTAAATTCGTGGATAAAGTCATCCACGAAAACCACGAAAATTAGTACCCCACGAATAAAAGTACTTTCACAGTATATGATATCCACTATGAACCACATTACTTTCTGTTTCTCCAGTATCTCAGCTTAGTATTTCTCAATAAGTTGTGGTGTACAAACATCACATGAGAAACTACATTTCAAACAAGACAAATAAACTACATTTCAAACAAGACAAATAAACTACATTTCAAACAAGACAAATAAACTAAATAAAAACCGATGGACCTCATTTGAAATAAAATAAATTATCGAATAAGTCTTCAAAATGTCTTGCCTTTATGAGCTGCCTTTAGAAGAAAAAAAAACCCACAGATCAGTAAGAGAAAAATCAGATTTGTGAATTCAACAAAGTCTGGTCAACATATAACTACAACTGTTAGCAGACCAGGACAAATACACCTACTTCCAATTTTTGTTATCCAAAAATATTAATTCTTACAATGTTTAGTTTTATGGAGATTTTGTGAAGTAGGAGGAGTTAGATGAAAAAAAATCATACTGAAGAGTACAAAAAATACCAAAGAACTAAGGGCATAACTCTTGGATTTGAAAACAGACCAGAATAGATGATTGTGCCACTGACTGATTCAACTACGACATTCACTCTAGATCAGTGTAAGGTTTAAGAAGACTAGAGAATCTGTAAAATTGAAAGGAATTAAGAGGAACAATTTAGTTGTAAACATTAGTCAATGGGTGCATTTTCATGGCTACTACCAGTTTAATAGCTATCAAAACAAGTTAAGCTTTTGATGACAGTAAACAAATATTCTTACAAGATTGGAGCTCTAGGCAAGCCTTTGTTTTCTTTTCCAACAACTATCAGATAGCCTCTAAACCAATGTAGCTGGAGTTTCTCTCCTTCAAATGCCAGGCATGGTCCTCTACCGTCTGGCTGGTAAAAATATACTGCCTACAGAAAATATAAAATAAACTGCCTTCAGAAAATATAAAATTATAGACTTATATTTAGATTAGAGTATATTATGTAATATGTTATTTTTCTATAAAAGCATTTATCTAATATTTAATTATTACCATACATAAATCAAGAATGAATAAAACATCAATTCCTTTGATTGCATTGGTCGTAAGTCAGGTCCTGTTGTTCAGTGGTTGTTGTTTGTTGATGTGGTTCATAAGTGTTTCTTGTTTTCTGTTTTTCTATACATTAGGCCATTGGTTTTCCTGTTAGAATGGTTTTAAAATATTCTTTTTTGGGGCCCTTTATAGCTTGCTGTTTGGTGTGAGCCAAGGCATTGTGTTGAGGACCATACTTTGTCCTATAATGATTAACTTTTTACAAACAGTGACCTGGATTGAGAGTTGTCTCATTAGCACTCATTCCACATCTTTTTATATCTATGATTAGTATTGAATTGGTAATTGTTAATTTTTTGCAATTTGAAAGATTAAAATACAAATATGTATGTAAATCCAATAAAACTTACATCTTGTCTCCCTATTACTAACTGGTTATCCTGTGTATGATCTGTCATCACAGAACAGGAGCTGCAACAACCAAAGTCTTCTAATGTCGTCTGAAAAATAGCATCAATAATCTATTAAATATCATAACAAATATCTTAAGTATGTTATATAAATAAATAAATGAGGAATGTGTACAGCAGTTGACATATATACTCTGATAATAAATAACCAGTATCTTTATTATATTATCTGCACTTAGTTTTGCCTCAATTGGGGTACTTACCTTGCAGGTTATTGATTACTACTATATAATGCTTCTTCAGAGATAATAGTGATATGCTAACAACCCTACATGTCAAGATGAATAATAGTAATAAGAAAACTGACTTGTCGACTGCTAGGGCCTAATCTGCACACTTTTGTGCGAGACTGATGCATACATAGAAATTAATAATCATAGGGTTGTTAGTTTAAAAAAATATCATCTTCAAATTATCAGTTAAATCCTTTCTTTTGTCATTCTCAAACAATGAATAAGCTTGCTATATAATCTTATATACAAATCTTTAATAATTGAATTTCCAGCATAAAAAGATATTTATAAAAAAAAAAGATTTTTGTAACAAAAGCTGATTTTTGCAATTATTTCTGTCCAAATTTTCACAAATAAAATAGAGTGACATTCCATCTACAATTATTACACTGTGCATAAAAATTATGGTAGAGGCAATCTTGAACTTTTAATATGACATAGAATAGCATTGTTCATTTCTTTTATGACTAAGTTGAACCAACCAGTTTGAAGTCATAGTTTTTAGTATTCTGTAAAAGTTAAACACCAGACCTAGTTTATATATCGTTTGATTTCATATGACCCTAAGATTACTTTAATGCAATATATATATTCAACCAGTGGTTATTAACCAAGGAATTAAATTTGTTGCTCAACTTATTTAGAGCAATTATATACCTTTTGTTCTTGTTTTGCAGAAATATTAATGGAGATAACACTGCCTCCTGTTGTCACAAACAATATAATGTTCTTTCCTGAAGTTTTCATAGCAAGTCCTGTTATAGGTTTAGAGTTCTCATATACCACTTTTGCTTTGCTATGCCTACAAAAAAAAATTAACTAATTTTTAACAAGCACAAACTACGTTTTACATCCTTTTAATGAATCAAAATCTAAGTAAACTTTAGAACTACTAAAAACTATCCGATGCAGGAAGCCTGCATCATTCAACTCATAATTATGTGTAACATTAATATATGCTTATGTCTGATGTAGAAATGATAAAAGGGCTGTATTTATACTAAAAATATTTTTTTTAACTATCAATCATAAAATTAGCTTAAAAGAATAGTGGGATAAGACCATTTTATTAAATCCTTTATCATGTTTATAATTGTGTTTCTCCAATTGCCATCAATTACTTAGTTATTTAAATGTATGTACCTGTCTTTGGTGATGTCACCCTTTAGAACAATCACACTGCCATTTTCAAACCCAACAGCCATCCAGTTCAAACATTCATGAGCAGCTAAACAGGTCACCTAAAAATAAAAAAATAAAACAATTTTAGAAACAAAAGTGATTGGCACATTTTTTTTGCTGATATTAACTTTTTAAAGTAAATATATCTGATTAAAAAAAAAATCCATTTAAGGGGAGTTACAATAAATTCAGAAATTATTGCGAAAAATGAGACAGTTAGAATCACAAAACTTGCTTTTGAATATTTTTACATGAATTAAAAAGGGTTTTTCTCTATCACAAAAATTAAAATCACATTTTAGTCTTAAGTGACAATAAAGAAATAATAAATGCATGCAATAATTTACAGTACTCATATCTTAAGTCATCTTATAATTCAAATGATCATAGCAGTTTTTTTCTGACTTATGGTTTTCATGAAGTAACACAATTAATGCATTTAAATCTAATGTTACATTCTCATCCATAGTTGCCATGTTTGTCGATTGGCAGAAACAAAAATACAAACTTTATACAAGATATGCTAAGGATCATTCAGTCTGTCTAAAATCTGTTCTGTGGTTTCCTATAGTGGATTGGCAAATGTTGAAATAGAGTTAAGTGAGTTAAAATTACCTAAATACCTCACGGAATTTTCATGTCTTAAAATGTCTATCAATTTTTCAACTTCAGAATAATATTTGATGTTAATATTAAATGTGGTACCAATGCAATCCAAAACTACTTTAAATGACCAAACTTTCACCAAAGACCCATTGGCTGTTTTGTTATATGTATCTCACAATTAACTCCTTTCTAAATATGATTTGTGCATTTCCTTGGGAAAGATGGTAACTCTTTCAATTCCTACATTCTAAGGACATTTTTAAATAGTCTTATGTTTAGAGCAGATAGCATTTGAAAATTGTGGGGAAAAAAGAAAAAAATAAATCACTGTTTCTCACTACCATTATTTGCATGGCAAGAAATGTGTATTTTAAAGATACAACCATAAAGCTGTAGTGAAATATTTCTAACAACACAATTTACTTTTTGAAGAAAATTAGAAATGAGGAATTTAGTTGGTAAAATATCTGTATTATATCAGATATTCAATGCCAGATGTTTGTTTGCAGGTTAATTACATTTTTTGTTATAGTCTTGCATTACTTTTTGCTGTATGTACAGGTTTATTTGCAAGTTTAAAATTACATGTTTTATTATACTTACAGGTGTAGGTTTATTTGCAGGAATAGCTCGGCTTATCCTTGTACAGTTTGGAATTCCTTTCTCCATCTGAAAATCACAAACAACGATTTGTATATTACAGATTGTATCATTACTTTAAAGGGGCACTAGCTATGAGATATATAAATAAACAGCTGCGCCATGAGCCATGATACGCATGGCTTTCGTCTTGTGTGTAAATTTTTATGTAATGATCATAAATAGTTTCTGAGATACAGCGTGACATGTGAAATTTTTTTTTTTTTTTTTACCAAAAAACTCAATAACCCTAAAATCATCACCAAAAAGTTTACAGATCTTTAGATTAATATAACTAAGCAGTGTGTAAATAAACAGCTGTGCCGTTAGCCATGATATACATGGCTTTGTCTTGGGTGTAAATTTTTATGTAATAATCATAAATAGTTTTGGAGATACAGCGCGACATGTGAAAAAACACCTTTTTCTTTTACAAAAAACTCAATAACTCTTAAAATCATCACCAAAAAGTATACAGATCTTCAGATTAATATAACTAAGCAGTGTGTAAAGCTTTAATGCATAAATCTTTTAGAGATACAGCACAACATTTCATACAGATCCATTTCGCTTTAACTAATGTTATTGTCCAGAAACCAAATGTGCTTTCGGACGATGACGCAGTTGACGACGACATTGATCATAGCATTATTCAAACCCCAAAAAATGTTTGCAGTTGTATAAAAATATACCTCTTCTAGATGTTGTATAAAAATTTACCTTTTCTAGATGTTGTATAAAAATTTACCTTTTCTAGATTCCAAACTTTTATCAAGGGGTTCACTCCTTGTTCATCTTCCTAAAAAATACATGTGTGAAAGATTTCAATGATTGTGTTCTTAAACCTATTCATAACAAAATTTTGTAAGGGTTCCGCAGAACCCAGTGTCTCGCCTTTTTTTGCTGTAAATCGCAGGCTCAACAACAATTAGGAAAAAAATCAATAAAAATATTCCTCTTGTTACTATTTTATGATTGTAAGAAAATCTAAGTCCATTTAAAAGTAAATTACAGAAAAAACGGAGTAATCTTTTTACAAACTTTACTTCTGGATACAATCTTATGATCATAAATAAGCTTCTGTCCAAGTTTGGTACAAACCCAGGATTGTTTAAGAAAGTTATTAAAATTTTAAACACTTTAACCACAGAGTGAATGTAATGTTTCCCCGCAGAAAAACTAAGTCCATTTAAAAGTAAATTATGGAAAAAATGGATTTATTTATTTACAAAATTTTCTTCAGGATATTATCTTATGATCATAAACAAGCTTCTGTGCAAGTTTGGTACAAACCCAGGATAGTAAAGTCGAAGGCTCAACAAAAATCATATATGTCAATTCAAAATTATTTAACTAAAATTATTTTTTAATGTTCATTTATAAATAGTAACCTTGACCTAATTTTTTCTGAGGACAGAGGTGCTAGTGTATTCCGAAAAAAGAAAACAATGCTTAAAATATTTTTAAGCCATAAAACCTTTTAAATTATAAAACAGCTACATGTAGGTCAAATTTGAACAAAGGCAGGGGATTTGAAAGCGAATCTTAACAACATTCAACAGACTTTTGTTGTACAGACACACCACTGTCCCAGGTTAGAGGAGGATTGGGATCCTACTTATATGTTTAACCCTCCACATTTTGTTTGTTTGTGTCTGTCCCAAGTTTGGAGCATGTAATTCAGTGGTTGTCATTTGTAACTATTTTACATATTTATTTTTTGTTCGTTTTTTAAGACAATATTTAAGCTGTTTGTTTTCTCATTTGAATTGTTTAACATTTGTGACTTCAGGGCCTTTTATAACAGAATGGGCTTTGCTCATTATTGAAGGCTGTACAGTGACTAATAGCTGTTATTTTCTGTGTCCTTTGGTCTCTCGTGTAGCAAAAGGTAATTGATGTGACTATGCCATTTATTTACAACCTTTAAGAATGACTTTATGTAAAGTTGGTGGGTCAGGATCCCAAGTTTAATACATTTGTGTACACATCAATAACTTAAAACCCAAGGATTCCATGTGTATATTGTGCATGAATATAAGAATATATTTATGTGAAATACACATATTTTTTCATAAACAAGGAAATAATACTTAAATATTTGTAAATCATATTATTATCCCCTGATATCTAAGAATCATTACATAATCAATATATAGTAAGAGAAGAGCAGTTGACTCCTTATGATGACCAATGAATTAAACATAAACATAAATATATGTTGCATCGGTATTTCATCTTGATAGTTGAAATAAATATAGCAACAGGTTAACTAATAATTATGCAGATAATGGTTTATCTTTTAAAAGTTGCGACTTGGATGGTGAGTTGTCTCATTAGCACTCATACCACATCTTCTTTTATCTATATATTCATGTAAATGCATGCCTTTGTTAAACTGTCATAGCATGTTCTAATTCTTTATACTTACACCTATAGATATCAACAAATTATGTTGTTTCATCTGAAATAGATGTGACACCCTAATCTCATAAGCTTTAAAGCTATTGATCTGGAGTTCTCTATTGAGCATGTGGAGGTAGCCATCATGATCTCCAAATATCAGCTGACCTCGTCCACTAACTGAAGCTGATATATTAATATCCTGTAAAATAATATACACATTCATGAATACCACTTTTCATGGAGTTAAGAAAATTATGTTTATGTGGATATTGATTTTGAGATTTAATCAAAGTCCAGTAAATTAAAATCCAGGATAAATTGGTATCCCATTAATAACAGTAGAGCTTAATGTTATTCACAGGAATTAAACCTTTGCTTTATTCCCTATCTTTGTTGTTTGTAATTGTATTTATCAGATCCTTGAATTGAAATATTTGTGCTGTTGTGCCTATCTTTCCTTCTGTGAAGTTAAACTTGGGAAGATCTCTAGCAGCTTTATACGCTTCTAACTTCACAAACACTTTAGAGATAAATAAGAGTGTTTGCTCAACCCTTCACATTGCAGAATCTTTACCTTTAACTTGTCATAAGTTTGACTAGTCTCTGGATCTTTCACAACTTCTTTGTCAAAAAAGTTGAAGCGTCTCCACTGAAACAAGAAATGACACATTAGCAACTTTGGTAAAAAATGAAGTTATAAAAAGGTTTTAGTTCTATAGAAAATTTAAAGATGTCTTATTTTCTGACCAAAATGGATAAAAAAAATATGTGACAATTACTCTACTCAAATACTTAGACTTCCAGGCCTAAGATCACAATTAATTCCATTTGTTCGTTGTCTAGAAATATAGTTCCTTATTATTATATATGGTATTTCTTCCTAGGTGATCTGTCTACTTTTATCTTTGAAATGTTTACTATTTTATAAGTTGCATATATATTGAAATTAGTAAAACATGTGGAAAAAAAATATTATTGAAAGTGAAAGTAGTGATTTGGCCAAAATGAAAGTAGGGTAGAAATAAGCCATTGTCATTTATTCCAGATTTAAATCCTACCATTGGCATGTCAATAGGGCTCTCAAAAGAAAAAGCACTGATGGATTGTCCTGGGACAAGCATACATGTATTTTATTAGAATAATTTATAGCAGTTAAATTTATTTCATGTTTGAAGCGGTGTAAATTTTTTAATTCAAATTGACTTTAATCAAAAAATGCATTGTAGCCAAGGGGAAGAATAATTGTGTTCTGAGGCCTCCATGTATAATGGTAATACAATACCTTGAAATCAACAAGAGTTACTTCCCTTCAACATGAGCATTTGAGTTTATTGAAAATGTGCATTACCTTATCAAAATAAGAATGTTCTGCTGTGTGGATTAAGTATATATAACAAATTACAGCAACAACTTTTATTTTATCTAATTTTTATTGTGTCATGAACCAAGTTTATTTTCAAAATAATGGAACAACACTGAAAATAGTAAAAAATCATCATTCAAGGGAATTAGCTCCACAAAGAGACATAAAGAAGTAAATATTAATATACTTATATACACTTGTGTTTTATTTAAATTACTTGTATAGTATATAGGTTCACAAAATTGGGCTTAATTATGTTCCTTAAACATTCCGATTTTTTTACTTTAAACAAGTAAAAATGTCATCATATCTTCTTTTCTTAAAATCTTGGGACTTCTTTGCTCTAATAAAAATTTAAATCGTCTGTCATTTGTACATATAGATGTCTTTACTAATCATTTAAGTGTAATTTCATGGACAATAAAACTCTCATTTGTCTGTTATCTTCAGAACACTGCTCATTTACAAGCCCTAAGGCCTTGTGCAAATACTTTTAAATAGTTATTTCATGAGAAAGGGGTGTGCCTGTGCAAGATCACTCTGATGGCTGGAGGCCAGAATGTGTTCTAACACTGACATACTAAGTCAGAATTTTCCTTTTTCTAACAAGCACCCAGCCCTTTTAAATCCTGGCTAGAACAGTGGTGGTGGTGGTTGGGAGGGGAAGTTCCTGATCTCCAAATCCCAGGCTTAAAAACATGAAATCCAGAGGTCCTGAATTAGAAGAAATTTAAATCCCAACATCCCAAAATTAGAAAAAAAGAATTCCAGGATCCAGAAAGGATCAATCCATAAATCCTGAGCTTAAAACCACCTGATCCTGACGTCACAAAAAAGGTCTCGCAGTTATTGTTTGCATGTGAGACTTGTAAATCACAAGTTGTCTCCATTATACCGTTTTTTAAAGGGACTTGACATTGCAATAAAGTCAGTTAACAGGTAAATTTAGGAAATTTAAAAATTCCTTAACAACTTAAATCGTCATTTATGGAATTTTCGCTCGCAAGATTATGGGCTTTCAGTGACATACCATTATTGGTTTTCATAAACTGACACAATCCCAGACTTATTCATTGTTGATACTCCCACCTTGGGCATCATTGGAAGATGGAAAAATTCATCCAAGGCAGTTGAGCCACAGAAAGAGGCCCTGTTTAACGGGGCAGTTACCAAGTTTCAAAACAAAGTCAAAAAGGTTTTGTAATTTATCATGTTTATGTGTTCGGGTATTTAGTGGATAGTGTAAGGATGACTTTCAGATCAATGTAATTTTATACACCAATTGATTTTCATATGAGGATATGTCAATTTTTTGAAAGAGAGATAAAGCGTTAAACTTTTTAAAAGACACCCACTTGTAAAAAAGCAGCCATTGCATTTAATATTTAGCATCAATTCGCAAGCCGAAGTTCGGTATAAAAAGGGAAAATGTCAAGACAATTGTTTTGAAAAATAAAAAAAGAATGAATTAAAAAAAAGTTATGATAATATGCAGAATTCATGTATCTAATTGCTATTGACGATTTGGAAATAAAAAATACGAAAATAAAAACTTTACATTTGTTGCCCATTGCAACGAAAACCGCGTCCCAACTTGTCAAAAATTTGTAAAAATGTCCAGGATTTCTTCTACTTTTGGAAAGCAAGAAAGTTTAATGTCATCTCAGAAGTCTTTAGGAGGTTGGTAGGATTAAAAATCGGAAGGAAACTGTTACTTCGTATTATCGCATGCATTTAAAGATTGAAGTGTTATTTCGGTGACGGACAATATAACCTTTCACCCCTGTAATCCAAGCAAATAACACTATAGCCCCGCCTCCTTTAGACCGTAGTGCATTAATTGTAAACTTGGTAATTAGGTTAAAAATTTGGCGTGTAAAATCCATTGGAATATATACAATATCAATATAGAAATACTATGACAGAAAGAATTTCTGCACCAATGGGTACACAAACTGCTGATGTTATTGAATGGAGCAGGTCATTGAGATCAAGAAGTCCTTCTCCATCCAGGCAGAATGTTAGGTCTCGTAGTCCATCACCCTCTCGACCTTCTACAGACAGAGGTTGGTAAAATCAGTATTAAGCAACAGAATTTTAGATGATATATTTAAAGAAATATAGTTATAAAAATAGTTTCAGTAATTACAAATTTTACTGCATGATGACAGATTCATGTCACTGCATGTTTTAATAAGTTAAATGTTTGGGATACTTAGACCCTGTTCACTCTATGTTTTTTTTAATCGATCTAATTTGAATTGAGCTAAATAATAAAACCAGTTACATGTAGCGTTCACATTAAATTAATTTATCATGATTTCGGGACGTCAGGATTTACGTTATTTCATTTCGGGACCTCGGGATGTCGTGCTTTGAAGCCTGGGATTTCGGGATCACGACCCCTCCTATCCGCCCTAGTTATTGTTCTCTTGAAAATTGAAAAAAGGTCATTTTTTTATACCGGTGACAGTCACCGTGTTCTTGTAGTTTTCATTAACTTTGAAACAAAACTGTAGCAAGAAAGTTACACCATAATTATAAAGAATTGCTGTGGTCCCTGAAAGAAAAAAAAAACAAAAGAAAGGAAGCTAGACACACAAATTTATTTAAAAAAAATGGTACAGTGTTTTGTTTTTACTTGCATGTACTCAAAGGTCATTGAAGGTCTGTTTTTAAACAGAGAAATATTGGTTTAACAACGAACCACCCATTTATACAAGATATTATCATGATTATTTAATTACACTTTTAAGAATATATGCATGCTACACATCATCACATGTGCATAATTTTTTTTTGGTTCAATCATACTAAATTGTACATAGATATAGGAAGATGTGGTGTGAGTGCCAATGAGACAACTCTCCATCCAAATAACAATTTAAAAAGTAAACCATTATAGGTTAAAGTACGGCCTTCAACACAGAGCCTTGGCTCACACCGAAAAACAAGCTATAAAAGGCCCCAAAATTACTAGCGTAAAACCATACAAACGGGAAAACCAACGGTCTAATCTATATAAATGTATGTATAGTTCAAACCAATCTTTGGGTTCACCTTTAGATTGTTTCAAATTAAAATACCTCTGTTGGTGTTTTAGTTAAGATGATTAAGATCTATTCAAAGCATTCACAAAAGCCTTTAAACCAATCTAAAGTGAAACGATCCAAATGCCATTGTGTGAACAGGGTCTAATATAAAAAGAAGATGTGGTATGATTGTCAATGAGACAACTGTCCACAAGAGACCAAAATGACACAAGACATTAGCAACTATAGGTCACCGTACGGCCTTCAACAATGAGCAAAGCCCATACCGTATAGTCAGGTATAAAAGGCCCCGATAAGACAATGTAAAACAACTACGGTAAGTTTAAGACATCATTATTTTCGATGTGTACTTTGTATTGTGTAAACTTATTGAATGAATGACATCTCAATCTCCTACATGTACAAATGTTGTTGTCTCTTGAACACATACCCAATTTCCATTGTATTTTATTTAATATACAAATGTATGTACATGTAAAAAGGATGTAATTAAGTTGTAACTCTTTTAACTGTCACAGTTATTTTTTGTATAGATGGTGAAGCAATGATTGTCTTTATGACAGTTTTCAAAAGATTACAAACCTTGATCTTATATTTGTTTAATTATTTAAAAGCCAACTATTTTATAATATTCATTGTTCATTGTATGGAATGATTGTATGGTGGTCAAGTGTCTGGCAGGGTTCAATTGACCTTGACCATTTTTATTGTTTATTGGTTGATGTTCAATTTTCTTAATAAACTTTTGATCCTCATATATCGTTACTACATGTATAAATAATGGGCTAACTACAAATGTATATATATTTGGTGTACAGTTTAAAATTCAATTGATCATGATGATCAATTATGCATAAAATTCTAGTGGGTGCATACTTGTTTACTTTTTAAGTTTTTATGCCCTTTATGGCAATTTTCTCTACTTATCTTACTTATTTTACCACTTTTATTCATTTTATACTTAAATAACACCACTAATAGGCTATTATTCTTGAATTTTGTCACACTGGGAGAGGCATTAAGTTTAACCCTTGTCCATATATATAGGTCCTGAATTTAGTTAGTTTTCTCTTACTTGAGTTTTCCTGAATGAATTTTTTTGCATTGCTTTATTTTACTGTTCTTGAGTTATGGCCCCTTCTGATTTAAACAATGTGACATTTCCGCACTCTAACACAAGTTTTTCCCAATCAATTTATATGCAATTTATATTCAATGCTTACATGTTCATGTAATTATATTGGCACCAAACACAGATTAAGTTTGAATTTGGGAACTTCAATTGTTCACTAGTAAATTACTTGTCCAATTTCAAAGAGAAAAAAAGCTGAATTTGGCATATATATACATGTGTATGATTAGCTCAGACACCTGTGTCATATGGACAGGTAGCAATCTTTTTTGTCCAGCCTTCTACTTCTCTCCAAAAAATGAGACCTAGGGATCCTACATTTTGTTGGCGGCAATGGCATCCATAAATATTCTGTAAAATTTAAATAACTTTCTTAAATTACCCTGTATTTCTACCAAACTTGGACAGAAGCTTTTTTATAATCATAAGATAGTAATCAGAAGTAAATTTTGTTATTTTTTTTCTCCATTTTTCTATATTTCACTTATAAATGGACTTAGTTTTGAAACAATACATTCACTTTGTGGTTAAGTTTTTTTAAATTTTTAATAACTTTCTTAAACTATCCTGGATTTGTACCTAACTAGGACAGAAGCTTGTTGATAATCAAAAGCTAGTATCTCAAAGGTTATTTTATCCAAATTTTGTACCTGTTTATCCGTATTTAACTTACAAATGGACTTAGTTTTTCTTCCAGTTATCATTACATATAGTCTGCAGTTTTTAAAACATTTATTAGATTCTTAAAATATCTTGGATTTTTACTAAACTTGGACAGAAGCTTCTTACAATCAAAAGATAGTATCGAGAGGAATATTTTTATAAATCTTTTTGCTTGTTTTTGTTGAGCCTGTGATTAACAACCAAAGTAGACAAGACACCAGGTTCCACAGAACCCATACAAATTTTTTAGTCAACACAACTATGATATATTGTAATTTGTATCTTACAATCCAATTTTTCATTGATCCTAATTGACAAACACAGTACAATGTATCTTTTAACTTATAAGCTTAAGGGTTAATATATTTTAGAACAGAATAACATTAAAACCTAAAATTGCATTTGTGTTAACATTTTTACATTATATAGTTATTGGAAACTGGAGGAGGTCTGATATGGACATAGGTACATGTATACATTTCATCAATTGCTTACTTATAATTATAATTATGCATGTTTTTCATAAAACTGGGCTGTCCTTAAGCTTTTATTGAAATGCATTGCTGATGGTGTCCTTAAAACTGATTTATCATGAAATTTTATTAAATTCTCATACAGACTTGCATTTAGCTTGATCGATTGGATTATGATATATGTGCATGTGCCAGAAATTTATTGAAGATGCATAAATATTGCTTTTTTTTTTATTTAAATGCTTTCGATTAATTAATTAGACAACTTCACATGCATGTTTTATGAACATTTTTTAACATGTAGTCTAAGTCACAGTATATATGTACCAGTACTACACTTTAATTTATTTATGGGAAAAGAGGCCTTGGGATGATTAGTAAATACAAATATGTGGTTACAGTAAGTGATGTTTCATACACCAATTTTTGAGGGAACATTTCTACAGGTGACCTGGATATTGAATGGGTTATAAATCACTTAATAAAGACCATTGTTTCTGGACTCATGAAAACTAGACTGGACACAGAAGAGTACAATAAATCACCAACACTAAAAACTGTTCTTATGCAAACATAAACAAAAAATGAAAATTATCTTTATTTCCCCTAGGTTGTGTAGATCAGAAGATTTAAATGTTTAAGTAAGACTTTGTAGATATTGACTTTTCAGAATTATAGACTCACCATTTTGTCTTTAGAAAAAAGTTATCACAATAAAACTAACATGGATGTTAGAAATTCTGTACAAGTAACGTGTATATGTATTTAAAGATATGAATTGCTGTATAAATTTAGAATTTGTGTATTGCAGTATTAAGATATGTTTCTACATTTCCAGGAAATTACCTGACAGATGTGCAGAAGTCAATGCCAGATTTTACATTTAAGAAGACAAAGACTTCAAACAAGATGAGGAAAAGCACAGGCAGTTTAGCTGCTAATTTTAATTCTACATCTTATCAGTGAGTTCACCATTTCATCATGCCCTTCATTAGAAAATTTAGCATCAGTTTATTTTTATGCCCCACCTACGATAGTAGAGGGGAATTATGTTTTCTGGTCTGTGCCTCCGTCTGTGTGTCCGTTCGCTTCAGGTTAAAGTTTTTGGTCAAGGTAGTTTTTAAAGAAGTTGAAGTCCAATCAACTTGAAACTTAGTACACATGTTCCCCAGGATATGATCTTTCTAATTTTAATGCCAAATTATAGTTTTGACCACAATTTTATGGTCCACTGAACATAGAAAATGATAGTGTGAAGTTCAGGTTAAAGTTTTTGGTCAAGGCAGTTTTTGAAGAAGTTAAAGTCCAATCAACTTGAAACTTAGTACACATGTTTCCTATATGATATGATCTTTCTAATTTTAATTCAAAATTAAAGTTTTGACCCCAATTTCACGGTCTACTGAACATAGAAAATGATAGTGCGAGTGGGGCATCCGTGTACTATGGACACATTCTTGTTTACTCTCTTTTGGTTGTGATTTATATTTAATGCTCAGCATGAAAACATAATTTATTCTGTGCATTCAAAGCAGCCTTTTGTAGATTTTGCCATGGTGCAATTTGATATTTTTTGTATTTGAATGTGTTACTTTACATGTAAATGCAGTACTAGTCTATATTTATTTTTCTTGAGAAAAGATACTATTTTTAATTCTATAATATAAAAAAAAAAAGATGTGGTATGATTGCCAATGAGACAACTCTCTACAAGAGAC
This sequence comes from Mytilus trossulus, assembly GCF_036588685.1. NCBI lineage: Eukaryota > Metazoa > Mollusca > Bivalvia > Mytilida > Mytilidae > Mytilus > Mytilus trossulus. The sequence goes on from NC_086383.1 coordinate 47,538,863, forward strand.
CAAAATGACACAGAAATTAACATTTATAGATTACCATACTGCTTTTCAAATATGAAAATACTGTCAGTTTGCCTCTGTCTAAACCTCAAATGACTCATTTATGATTATATTATTATTTTCAGGAAATCGAAGTCAAACTTGGCCAATCTAGATAACATTGAAGCAGAATATATAAAAAATCTACAGCAGCAAATCTACTTCCTGGAACTAGAATCAAATTATCTATATCCTTTAATAAAACAATATTCAGGGAAGGAGTATTTTGATCACCACTACATCAAAGTTCTCTAATAGGCCATTAATATATATATATATGCAAGTCTGCTTTTAAATTTACATTGAAAATGAATTATGCAAATTTGCAGGACTCTTTCTTTTTATTTAAGTCATATCCTGTATAAAAAGTAAGTTGATATAACCTTTATTTATGCTTGAAAAAAATTCAATGTTATTGTTTGAATATGAAGAAAGGGATAAACTGGAATATAAGCAAACACCAATGAATCAGTAGTTCAACACTTAAAAGATATGATGCTATTCTTTGATAAAATGACTTTTACTTATTTTTTCTTAACTTGCCTACTCGAGACCAAGCAAAGAAAGCAACAGAAATGCATCCAAAGATGACAGCCGAAGCAGAAAGAATGTTAACAAAATTGAGAGTAAGTGTTTTACTGGTCATGGAAATGTGATAGTGTGAGCAGACATGATGTCCCTATTATTGACACATGTTCTTATTTAAATAGTGTCCTATGTATGATTGATGCAAAATAAATATGATATATAGAATTTGAATTTAAAGTGCTGATTTTTTAAGAAAGAAATAATAATAAATAAAGTGACAACTTGATTGGAATATTAAGGACATTGCTCTTTGTATCCAAAATGATCTTCATTCTTGTTTATTCGCCTACCAATCAAGTGTTATATGTTTTTAGGGGACTGTACAAGACTTAAAAACATAACAAAAAAGAATTTTAAGTGGGTGTTATATTATAAACATTCATGATTTTTAGCTCACCTGGCCCAAAGGGCCAAGTGAGCTTTTCTCATCACTTGGCGTCCGTCATCGTCTGTCGTTATTAACTTTTACAAAAATCTTCTCCTCTGAAACTACTGGGCCAAATTTATTCAAACTTGGCCACAATCATTATTGGGGTATCTAGTTTATAAAATGTGTCAAGTGACCCGGTCAAATATTTATCAAAGGTACCAGGATTATAATTTAGTACGCCAGACACGGTTTTGTCTACATAAGACTCATCAGTGACGCTCATATCGAAATAGTTATAAACCAAACAAATGCAAAGTTGAAGAGGATCCAAAATTCCAAAAAGTTGTGCCAAATACAGCTAAGGTAATCTATGCCTGGGATAAGAAAATCCTTATTTTTTTGAAAAATACAAAGTTTTGTAAAACAGGAAATTTATGAAAATAAACACATAATTGATATTCATGTCCAACACCGAAGTGCAAACATCCAAGATGGCCGCCATGGCTAAAAATAGAACATAGGGGTAAAATGCAGTTTTTGGCTTATAACTCAAAAACCAAAGCATTTAAAGCAAATCTGACATGGGGGTTAAATTGTTATTCAGGTCAATTCTATCTGCCCTGTAATTTTCATATGAATTGGACAACCCGTTGTTAGGTTGCTGCCCCTGAATTGGTAATTTTAAGGAAATTTTGCTGTTTTTGGTTAATATCTTGAATATTATTATAGATAGAGATAAACTGTAGACAGCAATAATGATCAGCAAAGTAAGATTTACAAATAAGTCAACATGACCAAAAAGGTCATTTGACCCCTTCAGGAGTTATTGCCCTTTATTATCAATTTTTAACCATTTTTCGTAAATCTTAGTAATCTTTTAGAAAAATCTTCTTCTCTGAAAATACTGGTCCAAATTTAACCAAACTTGGCCACAATCATCATTGGGGTATCTTGTTTAAAAAATGTGTCTGGTGACCTGGCCAACTATCCAAGATGGCCGCCATGGCTAAAAATAGAACATAGGGATAAAATGCAGTTTTTGGTTTATAATTCAAAAACCAAAGCATTTAGATCAAATCCATACATGTGATTCTTCCGGCGGGAGTTAAAATCTCCCGCTTTTCAGACCCTCTTCCGTCCCTCCCGTTAAAATTTGAAATCTTCCGCTTTTTGAAAATGTCAATCGCGAAAAAATTTCAGTAGATATTTCTGTTTACAAAATAGATACAGACAGGGAAAAAGTCCTAGAAACTCTAAATTGATATGGGAAAAGTCCGAGAAAATCGGAAGTTTCCTGTAATGGAATTTGTGTCAAAAAGGTAAATAAGAAAATAGCCTGGAGTAATCAATGAAGGTGTTAAGGATTAGACTGTATATACAACAGTAAAAGATGATTGACATTTACCTAGTTATCAACTAGCTAGTTAAATAAACATGTCTGGATGATTAAAAGTGATTCTGACAATGGAACAGTGTTATATAAACATCGACTTTCATAAATTTTGATGCTGTTGAAAACATGGAACAGACTTAGTTTATATTAAACCTCAAAGACAATAAAATCAACTCAAATATGATATGTCTTCTATCTTTTCCAATGGAACACCTAAATAAGTGTGTTTGTCTTATTATTTCACAAAATGCAAACTGTATGTTATCACCAAATACATGCACCCCAGCATCAAATTAAAGAAGACACAGTATCTAGCCAAAACAAAAAAATGTGAAAGTCCAGTGCCAAGATTCATGACCATGCTTACTACACTTCATGCAAAGCTGACTATGGTGTCCCTAATTACTTGACCAAAAATATGGAGACAGCTACCCAACAGAAAGCTCACAACTTTATCAATTCAACACCTTCTGTTACAAACATTTTCAGTAGGGGTACAAAAGTTGCCTATGTGGTCAAAGCATATTTACTTATTGCCAACAATGTATGATGGCTGATTACTTTATCTTGAACTATATACATGATATAAAATTATGATGAACAAATATTTGAACCCCCCTTATCTTCTATTTTACCAAAGTTAGAGTCTATCTATACAAATCCTTGATTTTACTAAGTAAAAATGGCTATGTAGGTGCTTGAAGGTGTGGAATCATTGTTGTGTTTTAACAAAAAAGGAAGATATGCAGTTTAAACACACACACACAAATCTTGCGTATGTCGATAAAAAGGTCGATAAAAAATCTCCAGTTATGAGGCCCAAACTCCAGCTGAAAATTTCCAAATCTCCAGTTGTGGCTTGACAACTCTGTCACATGTATGCTGAAATCTGACCCGGTTAAATGTTCTACAGGTCAAGATCTATCTGCCCTGAAATTTTCAGATGAATTGGACAACTCTTTGTTGGTTTGCTGCCCCTGAATTGGTAATTTTAAGGACATTTTACTGTTTTTGGTTAATATCTTGAATATTATTTTAGATAGAGATAAATTGTAAACAGCAATAATTCAGCAAAGTAAGACCTAAAAATAAGTCAACATGACCAAAATGGTCAATTGACCTCCTAAGGAGTTATTGCCCTTTATAATCAATTTTTAACATTTTTCATAAAAATAGTAAAATTTCACTATCATTTTTCACTGAAACTAACTGGGCCAAGTTCATTTTAGATAGAGATAATTGTAAGCAGCAAGAATGTTTAGTAAAGTAAAATCTAAAAACACATCACTATCACCAAAACACAATTTTGTCATGAATCCATCTGTGTCCTTTCTTAAATATTCACATAGACCAAGGTGAGCGACACAGGCTCTTTAGAGCCTCTAGTTATAGATAGAGATAAACTGTACACAGCAATAATGTTCAGCAAAGTAAGATTTACAAAAAGGTCAACATAACCAAAATGGTCAGTTGACCCCTTTAGGAGTTATTGCCCTTTATAGTCAATTTTTAGCCATTTTTCGTAAATCTTAGGAATCTTTTGCAAAAATCTTCTCCTCTGAAACTACTGGGTTAAATTAATCCAAACTTGGCCACAATCATCTTTGGGGTATCTAGTTTAAAAATGTGTGGCGTGACCCAGCCAACCAACCAAGATGGCTGCCATGGCTAAAAGTAGAACATAGGGGTAAAATGCAGTTTTTGGTTTACAGCTCAGAAACCAAAGCATTTAGAGAAAATCTGATATTAAGTTAAATTGTTTATCAGGTCAGGACTTGAATTAGTAATTTTAAGGAAATTTTGCTGTTTTTGGTTATTATCTTGAATATTATTATAGATAAAGATAAACTGTAAATAGCAATAATGTTCAGCAAAGTAAGATTTACAAATAAGTCAACATGACGGAAATGGTGAATTGACCCCCTAAGGAGTTATTGTCCTTTACAGTCAATTTTTTACAATTTTCCACTGAAACTACTGGGCCAAGTTCATTATAGATGAGAGATAATTGTAAGCAGCAAGAATGTTCAGTAAAGTAAGATGCACAAACACATGACCATCATCAAAACACAATTTTGTGATGAACCCATCTGCGTCCTTTGTTTAATATTCACATAGACCAAGGTGAGCGACACAGGCTCTTTAGAGCCTCTAGTTTAAATCAGCCACTAACTTGAACTGGCCCAAGGTTATTTGCAGTGACTTTTAAACCGAAGTTACCTGCTGAAGTTGGATAGTGTTTCCATTTTGTACCTCATCTTATTATATATTCACACAAAAAAATTTCTTTATTTCAATGCACTGATGGTGTTTTAAATCAGACTCTTAAATACTACATGTAGTAGGAAATTTGTATCAGATCTAGACTTCATGCTATTTCTAATGTTAAGTTTATAGAATAACTATCTGCATGAAGTTTTATATATTATCAGTCTATGCAGCTGGAAATAGATAGTTTACAGATGGAAATAAAGAAGAAAGAAACAATAATTGCGGTGACCAATACTGAGAAAGAGAAAACATTTGAGAGGCTGCATGATGAAGAAGGTACCTTTTACATTTAATATGATACCTATTCTCTAAGTGGCTGGTATACTGCAATCAACTGGCACATTTATTCTTCACTCCGTCATTCTATCTCCCTCTGTATGTGTTTCCCTTTTCTGTCCCTTAACTTTCTTTACATATTTCTCAGCTACTGGATCTGAAGTGATTTTATATTTTGTCTGGAACTTATTAGATGAGTTGTACTTTGTAAGATATTATCAGATTTCCCAAGCAGTCTTTACATATAATTTCTACTATGAATGTTTATTATACTCCCGAAGCATGGATTTAAGGGATATTTATGCACAACATTACATCCATTTTCTTGTTTTCTTTAAATTATCATTCAGAGTAAGTTTTGTGTTCCTTAAGTTCCAAAATTCATTAAATTGTTGCTGTATATACATGTATCCTGAGCATAAAATTTGTTTACTTTAAACATTCATTTCTTAAGATATTTTAAAGGCCAGAGATGCTTTTTTAGAACTTCTCTGATGAGAAAGATTTTTTTGTAGCTGTTTACATAATCTTTCTTTTTTTTTTTATAAGACTTCTTGAAGTATTTTTTTTACTATGTGATCCTTTGAAATGCATACTAAAAATAATTGTAAAGAAATTCTGAACTTTCAGCTGCCAGATCCAGAGATAAGAGAAACCTAATGGATGAAATAATAGAGCTTAAGAAAGAGAAAGATATGATGGACAGGGAATTGAACCAGAAAGATTCTCAGTTGTTTGATGCCAAAACTGAGCTTGATAAGAGTGCAACTGCACTTAAAAATGCTGAAATAAAAATCCAGTCCCTTAGGAGTCAGGTAATAAACAATAGTAATGACAAAACTACCGAAACATGTCAAGGAAAACTGGTATCCACAAAAATATAGGAATCCAAATAATCACTGTAACTGGAAATACCCATTCTAAAAATGAATAGATCAAAGTATAATGTATCAGATGCAAAATACTCTGTAGATTAATACTCCATATAAAAAAACTTTCCAGATATCAAAAATGGTTTTAGACCAAACAGAGGTTAAGGGGGCTCCTGGGTATAAATGATTTTTTTTTTCCTAATATAGGATTTCGCTATATTTTTTCATAAATGAACTTTATCATATACTTAAAAGAAAAATGAAATAAAAAAATGGAGTCACCGTTTATTTAAGCTAAAATCTGCCTCTGGAAGAAGCATACATTTTTGTTAATGTCGTTTTTTTCTGTTGAACTAATAGGAGAAAAAGAAGAAATATCGAAATAAAACAATAACCTAATATAAGAAATTGCTTAAATTTTAAAAAAATTTAGTTTATGTACAGCTTATTTGAAAACAATTATAAAAAATATAGGTCACCGATGAGTTGAAAAAGATATTTCAAATTTAAGGCAAAAAAATGGCATTTTTGTACCAAAGGGAGATAATTTGGAGCTTTTTCAATTTTTAAAGTCATCTGGGGCCAAACCAAATCAATTTTTTGGGGTTGTTTTTTTGTACCATATCATAAAGTAACAACTAGTAGTGTAATAAATAAAATTTGTAATGAAAAAATTAAGGTTTAATTTTTTGCTAAAATTTTTGTACCCACGAGCCACCTTAAGCTAGCTGTAAAACCAGGTTCCATTATGTTCTACATTTTTTTTGTACATAGAGAAAATAGAGAATACCTGTACAAAGTTAGGAATTTGACCGTTGTCAAAGCCGTTGTTATCTATTCGTTTGATGTGTTTGAGCTTTTGATTTTGCCATTTGATTAGAGACTTCTCTTTTCAAATTTCCTTTGAATTCAGTATTTTTGTGATTTTACCTTAATGTGAGCATTATGTTCAGGTTAGTTTGAGAATTTTGTATTGTTGCTGGATTGTGTATTGGATTTCATCATAGTTGTTGTTATGTTCTGTAGATACATCAAATCTTAAAAGATCTTTCTGAGAGGGGTAGAGATATTTCAAGACATGATGTCTTATCTGACAGTAAAGTCAGAAAGTATGATCTATCTCCTATGAGGAGTATTTTGTCTGACGGAAGTTTCAGAGAGTATGAGGAGTCCCTACCTAGAAATGATAAATGTTATGAGAGTAATTCTGAGAAGAATGAAGAATATTCTGACAAGCATATAAGAAATTATAAGTTGTCATCTGATAGTGGATGTAAAGATTGTTGCCAATCTTTAATTTAAAAACAATATCTTTGGTTTCTGGATATTAAATAATGACTAAACAACTTTTAAAAGTATAAGAGATTATTATTATCAATAATAATAAATACAGGTAAATGAAATACAATAGATTAAAATGTTTGAATGAGTTTTTTGTGTATGCAAAATTACCTCTTTGAATCTTTGAAGATCTGTTTAAATTCGTTTCGTTATAAGAAAGATCCGGTTTTTATAGACCTAAGCACGCCTTATCCTTGCGTGTAATAATATAGTCCGTTGCCGGTCAAGGTTAAATGTGTTTATAAAAGTTATCGAGAATGTAAACATAGAATTATACTGAAGGAATGGACAATTTCATCCGACTTTACGCCAAATTACGAATATAAAGCAGGTAAAATGCAGTAACTAATGAAATGTAGTATTAATAACAACTGGAAAACAATTGATGTTTCCCGAATTCCACATGTTGGCGGAATTTCGTAACGCAAAATATGAAACTGTCAATTTTGCCGGGAACATTATTTTCGGCTAAACAAAACTATGAAACTATAATTAACGTTCATAACACTGCCCTCCGTCAAATTAAATTTCGTCTCGAAATTACAAAAAATATTAAAAGTGATATTTTCTCAAATTAAAATTAAGCGATTTTTACAAGCACCTGCCCTGGAGCTTATGAATACATGTATACAAGTAAATTGCAAATTTTATATATGCATATAAATATTTCCGGTCATGTCTCGATTGATTGGATATCAGGATATCACGACACGTATTATTGGTTATGTTAACAATTATATCAATGAAAATAAACACAATTTATATACAAATAAATGTCAAGTATGAAGAAAATTAAAAATGTTCACATTTTCTTTTTGGTACCACAACCACACTTCGTATCCTTTTGTTAGGTTCCTGGTAACTCCTCTTTCTATCCTTTCTTCTTTCCTCCTTCTCGCTCGTCTGGTTTTCTTTATTTTTCTGGTTTTGCACATGTAGTTCTGCTTTAGTTTGGTTAAGTTCAGATTTTAAATTCTTTTTGGTTTCTTCCATCTTATTTAAATAATTTTCAAATTGATTTCTTTCTTTGACTAAAGTGTCTGTTAGATTTAAGATCTCTTCTTTAAGAGTAAAAATAGTTTTATCTTCCTCTGTACATGTCATTTCAACAATCACCACTTCCTCTGAATATTCAGGTACAGGTTCAATAGGTATGTTACTGGGTTGAACACAAGTATAATCTATTGGTATGAGTTGACCATTGGGACTTACATGTATGTCCAACTCAAATTTCTTATCGGACTCTATACAATAAGCTTTATCGGATAGAATTGTATGACAGGAACTAACAGCACTAATATGCTTTGGGAAAGAGCTTAAATGTTTCTCCCATTTAAATTTGTTGATGGCTCTAAATTTACATAAAACACAAAAATATGGTACATCATTCTCTGGTAAATGTCTTTTTAAAAAATGATCCACAGCATTTTTCCTTTTTCCTTTAAATTTACAAAGGGAACACTGTAGGAAAACCATTTTACTGAAAATACATAAAATTAACAAAATTTTTATAAATCTTAAGCTATATTTCTATTATCATATCAACTTATAGTACATGTACATGTACAAGCTGATTAGTATTTTATGAAACTCTTGTCAATCAGAAGTACAGGACTTAAGTCTGTCAAAATGAACTATTTCAATTTTATTCTTATAAGATATTTCATATACCACAGGACTTAAAACTTTTGTAACCTTATATGGACCAACCCAAGGTGACTTAAACTTTTTGTTAATGTTTTTATCAAATTTATAGACAAGGGACCCAACTTTATATTGACTGTGGAAAATCCTAGTATCGTGATCACGCTTCTGTCGTTCTGCATATGATTTCAAGTGATTGCGTGCAATACTGTAAACTTCCATCATCTTAGCTCGTAATCTGGTGATATACTGATCCTCGTTGTCGTAAACTTTTTCCTTTGGAAAAGGAAATAAAATGGAACTGGAAATGTTGATTTCCCTTCCCAGCATCATGAAATTAGGTGTGTGTCCAGTTGCTGGATGTGGACTACTTCTATAGGCTGATCAAAGAAGATTTATATACAAATCCCAATTATTAGCATTAGAATTTATGAAACTTTTTATCATTCCAGCTAATGTTCTATTAAATCTTTCTATCATTCCATTTGATGATGGATGATAGGCTGTGGTCCTAGTCTTGGAGATTTCTAGTAGTTTACATACTTCTGCAAATAACTGGCTCTCAAAATTCCTTCCCTGGTCAGTATGGATCTCCAGTGGTGCTCCAAATCTGGCTATAAATTCCTGAACCAATTTCTCTGCTATAATGTCAGCATTTTGATGAGGAATTGGGTAGACTTCCATCCATCTAGTAAAATAGTCGCCTATGACTAAAAGATATCTATTCTTGTTTTTGGTAATAGGCAAAGGTCCCATGATATCAATTGCTATGCGATCCATTGAATTGCCTACTCTGTAATCCACCAGAGGTGCAGTTGGCTTTCTTGAAGAATTTTTTAATCTGTTACAAATCTGGCACATTTTAATGTGAGATGTTACATCTTTTCCAATTCCATACCAGGTGAAATTTTGCCTCATCTTGTCTTTTGTCTTTGCAACTCCTAGATGTCCAGAAAATGGTGTATCATGACAATTTATCATGATTTCCTTTTGAAGAATTGCTGGAACTATTAACTGTAAATTGTATTTGTCATCTTCGTCTAAAATCCATTTTTGGAATATTACACCCTCTACAAGTACTACATTCTGCCAATTCAACCAGTAACGCCGTACAGCAGGGTTCAAACTTGCCGCCTTATCTCTATCTGGTATAGAACCACTACTCATCCATTGGTGAAGAATTTTTAGATTTTCGTCCTCTTTTTGAAATACAGACATCTCCTGATTAGTATACTTGGCTAACCACGTTCTGTTTGTACCTGGATTTTTGTAATGTTGTTGTCTGGTTGTGACCCTTATTTTACTCTCTGTGTCTTTACGATGATCTATCTTGCTGCTTAATTCTTTGATGTTGTCAATTTCCAACTTAAATTTCTGCCAGTCCTCCATTAGGCCTTTGCAACATTTGCAGTCTTTCTTATATTCATCTCTCTTCTGGTGTTCACATAGCTGATCATTGTAGTCTAACCTTGACAGTGCATCAGCGTTGCTATGTTTGATACCAGGGCGGACAGCAATATCAAAATCATACTGTGCTAAGGACTCAATCCACCTTGCTAATTGACCTTGAGGGTCCTTAAATGAATACAACCATTTGAGTGCAGCATGATCAGTTCTAATGGTAAACTTATTGCCTAACAAATAATGTTTGAAATGGTGTATAAAAGTCACCATTGCCAAAAGCTCCCTTCTTGTCACACTATATCTCTGTTGGGTTTGGTCTAACTTTTTAGAGGCATAAGCTATGACTTTTTCTTTTCCATCTTGTATCTGCTGAAGGACACCACCTATACCAATGTTTGAAGCATCTGTGTCCAAAATGAATTTTCCATCCGGCTTTGGATATGCAAGTATAGGAGCTGTGCATAGTGCTGTCCGAAGTAGGTCAAAACTCTTTTGCACTGCATCTGTCCATTCAAAAATTGTATCTTTCCTAGTCAAATGACTCAATGGGGCTGCAATATTACTGAATCCTCTGATAAATTGTCTATAATAATTACAGAGTCCCAGAAATTGTTGTATTTCTTTGGTGTTGCTAGGTGTTTTCCAATTTTGAACTCTTTCTATTATCTGTGGGTTAGGTTTCACTCCATGCTTACCAACAATATGCCCTAAATACAAAATTTCATCCTTAATCAAATCACATTTGGATGGTTTTAACTTTAGTCCTGCTTTCTTCAATCTAGTCAGAACTTCTCCTAGGTGTTGAAAATGTTCATCTATATCAGAACTAAAGATAATGATGTCATCTAGATAAATCAATAAGGTTTGCCATTGTAATCCACGGAAAATGAGTTCCATGCACCGTTGAAATGTAGCTGGCGCATTACATAATCCAAATGGCATCTTGGTATACTCGAACAACCCATATTTGGTGATGAATGCTGTTTTTGGAATATCATTTTCTTCAACCTGCAGCTGCCAGTAACCACTCTGTAAATCGAAACAGGAGAATACAGAAGCTGAGTGAAGACAATCGATGCACATATCTATTCTTGGAATCGGGTAGGCGCATTTAATTGTTAGATCGTTCAAAAATCTGTAATCAAGACACCACCTAACAGTTTGATCTTTCTTCCGTACCAGGACGACATTTGATGCCCAAGGTGATGTGGAAGGTCTGATGACTCCGTTATCCAACTGGTCTTTTAAATTTTTCATCTCTTCACCTTCAAATCTAATGGGAGTACGTCGTAATGGCTGTCTTATTGGTGCTGCTCCAGCAGTATCAATTTTATGCTTTACAAGGGCACATGTACCTAATTCTGTTCTATTCGAAGCAAATGCGTCCTTATTTGTCAGCAATAGATCTCTTAATTTCTGACGATTAACTTCATCTGTAAGATTCTTTGAGCTCCTTTCATACAGATCCTGCAAAAAGTCTGGCATCATTTGAATATCGACCTTATTCATCTGGTTACCATCATTTTCTGCACCACTGATCTTCCGTATCTCTGAGCTTTCAGTCCATGACTCTGGAATTTTAACTGCTTCCTTATTTCCTTGATCTGTCAAAAAATCTTGAAGAGTTACACTGTGTTTACTATGTATACTGCAACTATTGGTTGATGTACCACATCTATTAATCTTCTTTTCTTCAAGGTCAATGACTTCTGATATATCTTGAACAGGATGAAGCTCCCCTAGCAGATAATTTTTTCTCAATTTGACAGGGTGTTCATCAAGGTTGATTAATCTAACAGGTACTTTACAACTGTGAGCATCGACTAATGTCCTTGCTACCATAATTTTTCTACTATCTTCAACAATTGGTTCAAGTATAGAATACCGGCTGGACAATCCTTCTGTGTCATAACCCTCTCCAGCAATAATTATCTCAGAATTGGCTGGTATAGTAATTGCTTCTTTTATCCTAACTCTGGCTATACCATCTATTTGTCTTGTGGTTTGGCATTCTATCCATTCACCATTTAATTGGAGTCCCCTCTTGCAGTTGATAGTTATGTCCTTTTCATCAATCAGGTCACATCCTAACAATACATTATCTCCAATTGGGGCTACATACATGGGCCATGTGAAAATCTCATTTCCTAGTTTCATCTCTATCTGTGCTATTCCCCTTGTTGTCATATGCTTCCCAGCCTCAGCAACCACTAAATTCCTTGTTGCCTTCTTCAGTTCTGGTCGCATGTCTTTTGGAATTTTAGAATACAGTTCCTCACTCAAAACTGTCACCTCCGCTCCAGTGTCAATAACTGCCTTGGTTTCAACCTTGTTAATGACCAAAGGAACAGTAATGGTAGCTGCCCTTACCCGATCAATGACGATATTTTTCTCTATTGCCTGACTCGGTTCAGCACTGCCAATTACATCACTAGGTGTACTCTTCTGTAATTCATCAAATCCCTCAAACAACAAATTCAAGCTCAGATCATGAGTCAATGCATCAAATTCATCTCCACATGGTCCATTCCTGGTAGTTATATCTTTAACTTCAATAATTTTATCAATGGCTGATACTTGGTCGACAGTCTCAGCCCTTATTAGTTTAAAGAATCATCTTGTGTCTCATTGCTGTTGGAAAAATCTCTGTTTTCTGTATTGCTTTTACTTTTCTTTGGTTTTTTACAGTCTTTGATGTAATGCCCTTCTTCATTGCAATTAAAACATCTTGTGGTTCTTGTTTTTGTTCTATTGTCTTTGTTATACGGCTGGTTTTGCCTATAACCTTGGTTAACATTTGGTTTGTTAAATTTTGTCATTTCCTTCTGAATTATCTCCCCTAATGACTGAGTGATCCCTCTTTCAAATTGTGTAAGCCTCTCCTCAGTTACATATCTTTTCCCACCAACTTTCCTTATTTCTATATCATCTTCACCTTCATCAAAATTAACAGTTTCCTGCATACTCAGCTGACGGATGTTTCTATCTTTATTTCCTCTTTTATATGTTTCATACAGAGTCACCTGGTGGATAGCTTCGGTCATACTGGTAATTCTCTTTGTCAGTAACTCTATAGCAATGCTCTGGTCAGGTAATCCCCTTAACATGTACTCTACACTCAATGTACTGTGAGTGGCTACGTCAATAGTTGGAAATGACCGTCTGACTAGCATTTCTACTCTGGAAGCATATTCATGGATGTTTTCTTTGCCCTGTTTCCTTAATGTATGCAATTCTTGTCTATACGTCTCTGGATAACCATGGTCACCAAATCTATCAGACATAGCTGCACATAGCCCAAAGAAAGATCTTTTGGTCTCTGGTGAGAGGTAGGACGCATAAACCATTGCCTCATCTTTAAGTGCTGTTACTAATTCAATGGCTTTAGTATCAGTATCCCATCTGTTTATCTCTGCAATGAGCTCGAACTGCATAAAGTAGGCATTCCATGGATCTCTGCCGTTGTAAAATGGCACTCTGTTTCTTCTCCCATTGTCTATCTTGGAGTTTTCAATATTATGGTACTGTTGCTGTGGTCTGCCATATTGTTGCTGTGGTCTGCCATACTGTTGTCTAGGTAACCAGTTTGATACTGGGGAATTGTTTGGATACTGCTGGTAGTCTGGACGTTGCTGGATTTCAGGCATGATTGTACTGGTACCAGAATAGTTTGGACGATGCTGGATCTCAGGTGTTGTCATATCAGCATATGCATATGATGTTTGTTGCTGGGTCTCTGACAATGTTGTATCCATGTATGTATGTGTGGAACGTTGCTGGGTCTCTGGCAATGTAATATTGTTGCAGGAATTTATTGAACGTTGCTGGGTCTCTGCATAACTATCTTGACTACTGACAACAGGGTCAGATTTAATCTGAGTGAAATGTTGAGTATTCATGTTCTTCATCTGAAGCTTTTCATTTCTTAATGACTCTAACTCTTGTCTCATCTTTACCATTTCTTCACTCTCATATGATTTCTGAAGTTTTTCATTTCTTAATGCCTCTAACTCTTGTCTCATCTTTACCATTTCATCACTCTCATATGATTTCTGAAGGTTTTCATTTTTTAATGCCTCTAATTCTTGTCTCATCTTTATTATTTCATCACTCTCCCATGATTTTTCTCTTGTTATAGTCGCTATAGCACTATCACTCTTACTTTGAGTTGGGAAAAGAAATGGGTTTGTGCTTACTTCCCTTTGAATATTATTCACAGTACTACTAAATGGCCTGGGGCTTGTATTTATTTCCCCCTGGTTTAAACTAATAGCCTGGTTTGATGCTAAATAATTATGAGACGTGACATCCCCAAATGAGCAGGTATCAATATTTGTAGATGCAACAGACCAAGTGGGAATAATTGAACTAGCTAATGTGGTAATTCCCCTACTAAGTGAATTGGACCCCTGTGGTATACGAGATCTGTCTCTTAAATTATACATTTTACTTTTAATTGCTAACTGAAATCAAGAGTTTCAATTTTACTAATCAACTTGGATTAAACTTTATCCTTGTTAATCTTGTAGTTTTTCAGAATTATTCAACTTAGATTACTTTTTATCCTTGTTGAAGTAGAAAAACAATTTCCTATGTCTTACTTTTAAAACACCTTTTAAATTATGAATATATCCTTATTTTGTGAAATAGACTATATAAATAACAAATTTGAAATAGACTATAAATTTTTCAACTTTGACCTTTTCCAAATATTCTTATATTTACAACTTAGATTTATATTTATCCTTGTTGTAAAAGAAAACTTTTGAAATAGACTATTAAATATTAACTTTGAAATAGACTATAAATATAATTACTGGACGGTCTGGACCTATTTGAATTATTATGGTCTTAATATTTAACTTGGATTCAGATTTATCCTTGTTAAAATAGACCTCTAAATTTAAACTCAACTTGGATTAGATTTTATCCTGGTTGATTAAAATTTATCTTTGTTGAATTGTACCCCTGAACTATTTAATTTCAACTTGGATTTATATTTATCCTTGTTGATATATATTAAATTTTAAATTATGACCTTTTCAACTTGGATTAGAATTTATCCTTGTTGATATAGATTCTGACTATCTATTATATTATATCCTTTTCAACTTGGATTAGTATTTATCCTTGTTGATATAGATTTTGACTAACTATTATTTTTTTTTATCTTTTTCAACTTGGATTAGAATTTATCCTTGTTGATATAGATTTTAACTAACTATAATATTATTACTTTTCAACTTGGATTAGTATTTATCCTTGTTGATATATATTCTGACTTACTATTATATTTTATCTTTTTCAACTTGGATTAAAATTTATCCTTGTTGATATAAATTTTAACTAACTATAAAATTATGACCTTTTCAACTTGGATTAGAATTTATCCTTGTTGAATTTAAAATAACTTAAATATATGATACTATAATTTAATTATATTCACCAACTGTACTATCTATTTCTCAGCCTTCGTTGAAGTGTCTTTTTTTTTATGTTTAGGTTTTTTTTTATGTGTAACCAAATATCATAAAATATGGACAGAAACAATGTATGTACTTAACAATTGCGTGCCTAATAAAATATTCACGTAGATTCTTAAAATTTTCTTAAGAAAGAAAACTAAATTCGCTGCCACCAGTGTAAAGATTGTTGCCAATCTTTAATTTAAAAACAATATCTTTGGTTTCTGGATATTAAATAATGACTAAACAACTTTTAAAAGTATAAGAGATTATTATTATCAATAATAATAAATACAGGTAAATGAAATACAATAGATTAAAATGTTTGAATGAGTTTTTTGTGTATGCAAAATTACCTCTTTGAATCTTTGAAGATCTGTTTAAATTCGTTTCGTTATAAGAAAGATCCGGTTTTTATAGACCTAAGCACGCCTTATCCTTGCGTGTAATAATATAGTCCGTTGCCGGTCAAGGTTAAATGTGTTTATAAAAGTTATCGAGAATGTAAACATAGAATTATACTGAAGGAATGGACAATTTCATCCGACTTTACGCCAAATTACGAATATAAAGCAGGTAAAATGCAGTAACTAATGAAATGTAGTATTAATAACAACTGGAAAACAATTGATGTTTCCCGAATTCCACATGTTGGCGGAATTTCGTAACGCAAAATATGAAACTGTCAATTTTGCCGGGAACATTATTTTCGGCTAAACAAAACTATGAAACTATAATTAACGTTCATAACAGTGGAGTTAATGAATATGATTTTTCATCGATGAGGAAAGTTACAAGATTTGATTTACCTCCTTCTGAAGAGGAGGTTTGTACTGATAGGGAAATGACTGAGGGACCTTCTGTGAGTACAGCAGCATGATGCATGACAGGAGATATAGATAATGTACTAGTCAATAGCAATAAAGTACTTTATGTATCCTCTAGTGTCAAATAATGCATGGGGATATAATAGTAGTATTGTTCTTCCCTGGAGCATTTATGATGAGAGGATGACGATTTTTTTAGCTGGCATATAAGGGAAAAAATGAAAAGTGGGAAGCATTTACAAAAACAGAGCATTTAAGGACAAAAACACCCTTGTGTAACCCCTATTCAGACATTACAAGATCTGGATGATTCATATTTTGGTACAATACAGATACCATCTGCCATATGTCCATTGTCCTTGATTTCATTTTTATGGGTCAGCAAATAAGAATAAGCAAAAACAAATATATAGTGTAACTTTTGGATAAAAAAAGTAGTTTGGTCAAAGGTACACAGTAAGGGATTTTGATCTCCAGTAAGAAGAATTGTTTTTGTGTCAGGTCATCTAACATTTTTGGTTAAGTCAAAGCACATTTTGTGATTTATTTGAAAGTGATAAATGTAAACATGCATACATATAAACCTATCTATTATTTTTATTATAATAGAGTTTTATATATTCAATAGTCATGATAGTAGATTTATTTATTTTGATTATATCTTTTTATCTTTTGCCAATATAAATATTTCAATGTAGAAATTAGAGCTTTTTTCAAAACAAATGAAAATATGTGCAATCATTGTACTTTATATGATTTATTTTGTATATGACACACTGAATGACTGAGGAAATATGTTCATAATTTTTTATGGTCATACATACAAATAATCCAAGTTCAAAATAAAGACATTTGGTATAAACTATGATTGACAATGAGACATTTATACATTATGTCCAAAGGTCAAAGATGCAAACAATGAACAATTACAGGTATGGCTTTCAACAATAAGCAAAACCTATTACGTATAGTAAGGTTTAAACAATTGCCTCATTTATACTTCACCATTGAAAGATAGTCTGTTTTTTGTAATTTTCATAGTTGGAGAACAAAAGAATTATTTCTGTTAATAGACTTGTGACTATTGAGAGCTGGTTACATAATATGTGGACATAAATCTGTTGTTACTGTCACTCTATGTAGTTGTCCTCTTGATGTCTTTTGGTTATTTATGTTGCCAGGTTGCTGTCTTATTTACATCAAACAACTCTCTATTGATTTCAAATACTTGATCTTCTCTTTTAGCTGGAACAAAGAGGTGAACAACATAATTTGACCCAGATAACTTTAGATGAGAAGAGGAGCGAGTTATTGAGTGTTCAGACACAGCTGAGGGAGCTGGAAGATAAATACTACAATAATACTTTACAAATACAAGACAAAGTAGCTAATGACTTAAAGGTAATAAAAATTTGTAAGGGTTCCAAGGAACCCAGTGTCTCGCCTACTTTTGCTGTAAATCGCAGGCTCAACAAAAATGAGGAAAAAAACAATAAAAATATTCCGCCTGATATTATCTTATGATTGTAAGAAGCTTCTGTCCAAGTTTGGTAAAAATCTAGGATAGTTAATGAATCTAATAAATGTTTTGAAAACTTTAAATGCAGACTGTATGTAATGTTATAAACTGGAAGAAAATCTAAAATCAAAGTAAAATACAGAAAAAATGGAGTTATCTTTTTACAAAATTTACTTCTGGATACTATCTTATGATCATAAATAAGTATCTGTTCAAGTTTGATACAAACCCAGGATAGTTTAAGAAAGTTATTAAAAAATTTTAAAAACTTTAACCACAGAGTGAATGTAATGTTTCCCTGCAGAAAAACTAAGTCCATTTAAAAGTAAAATACGGAAAAAATGGATTTATTTTTTTACAACATTTACTTCTTGATACTATCTTATGATTATAAACAAGCTTCTGTCCAAGTTTGGTGCAAACCCAGGATAGTTTAAGAAAATTATTAAAATTCTAAAAACTTTAACCACAGAGTGAATGTAATGTTTCCCAGCAGTAAAACTAAGTCCATTTAAAAGTAAAATACGGAAAAAATGGAATTTTATTTTTACAAAATTTACTTCCAGATACTATCTTATGATCATAAACAAGCTTCTGTCGAAGTTTAGAAGAAATCCAGTGTAGTTTATGAAAGTTATTAAAATTTCAAAAACTGTAACCACAGAGTGAATATTTGTTGCCGCCGCCGCCGACGGAAAGTAGGATCGCTTAGTCTCGCTTTTTCGACTTAAGTCGAAGGCTCAACAATAATAAACATATTTCTTTAACAGTGCAATGAAAGCTTCTAAATCAGGAGGCTACTCATTTATGACCATGTTTTCTTTCAAGTAGACAGTTCTAATAAGACTGTTTCAAAAACTAATAAGAAAACTGATAGTTGTTGAATAAGGAATTTTTATTAATAAGAATTCCATGAAAAAAACAAAAGTAAAATGGTAACTTTAATAATTTTAAATTTGGTTTTCTTTTCCATCTGAAAAGTATTTATTGGTAACTTTTTTATAAGTTAAATATATATTTTTTCAGTGTTGAAGGGGAGATAAATCTTCACAAGATTTAAAAAAAAAACTAAAAACAATTGACTTTATTATTAGGCGATGGATTTCACTAACTTTGATTCATTTCATACAGGTTATGTCATCAAATGAGGTACAGTTTATTATTTGCCCAGTGTGTGTTTGCAGTGATGTGTGAACTAACATTTTATTTTTCTCATTTTACAAAACCAAATTATAGATTGAAGCACTGCATAAATGACAAAGGGAATTGTTTTTATCACAATTGATGTGATACACTTCTTTCACACCTACACACACACTTAAAGTAAATAAAAAAAAAAATTTTTTTTAATTATTTTAGCTCATAATTTTAGATGCAACTTCTTAGTTAGAGCTGCTTTGACATTTAAATTATTGTAATAGGGATAAAAAAAATAATCTGCAATTATGATAAAAAAATGCTGGTTTATGATTTTACAGGCACAACTTTTAAATTAAACAGTTTGCTGTTGGTATGCCCTTGAATTGTTTTTAATATTGAGACCTTTCATAGCTTATTTTACCATTTGGGTTTTGCTCATTGGCAAAGGCCATACAGTTGTTTTCATCCTTGTCAGGTTACTGTATGATAGATGTCACATATTGGCAATCATGCCTCATCTTCTTATTCTTACAAATTAACTTAATATTTTTGAGTAACACAGTTTTCATTCTCCGGCAGTGATCTTTTAAGTTAATAGGTGCATATTGCATTTGAAAATTTTCAAAACCACTTTTGATAAAACTCTCAATATCATTAACCTTGCATAATACAACAGATAATATAGCAAGAAAATTATGTATCTTATTCATAGTCAATTTATCCTGCATGTTTAGTCAGCAACAATCAATCAATAATTTTAATTTTTACAGCCCTTTGTTGATGTTAGTCATCACGAATGCTTCTTTTGATTGTTCTCAGTTCTAGATTTGTTTGAAAATCATTTTAGTAGTCATATCTCCTTGTTCCCTAGAAAGATGCTGAAGGTTCCTCCTGCATCTGCTTGTATGTAATCGTATGTACCCATGTGTGCTACTGAAGACAGGTCATGGATACTAAAAGCCTCAACCATTTAATTATTTTTATAGGTGCATCTTTTTTTGACTGGCCTTAAGGTTAATCTAAGTTTTATTCTCAGCTATCAAGAATGTATGTTGTAAAAGTAATTGAACTCGATTGGTTGTGAACTGCAACTTAAGCTGAGTAAACAATAAGATTTTAGGGTATGGATTTGTACAGGCATTATATAATAACCATTGTTCTTTCTTTGTTAGGATGAGATTCGTCTGTTGAGACAGAATTTGAAGGAGACAGAAATGACAGCAGAACATGATAGATACATGAAGTCTAAGTTGACTGATGATAATGCCAATCTTGTCAGAGAAAATGCTTTACTCACTCAACAGCTTGGGGATCTACAAAAAGAAATTGAAAGGGTATTGTGTTAACTAGTTATCAACACTTTAATGATTATAGAGAATTTAAAAGAGGGAAAAAGTTTGTTGTTTGACAATTTTATCTCTTTTCTTTCTTTTTGCTGCTTTACTGTTGTCCTAAATTATTACTAATTGTTTTAGACACTTAATTTGAAATCAATATCCATGCTTAGTTTATTTCTCTTTTAACTTGAGGATTTTTCTATCCAAATTTCAATATCTCTGGTATAAGTCTATTTGAATACCAAGCAGCTATATGAATGATTCATTTATGGACAAAAAATGGTTTTCTTCAGAAAAGCAAAATTCCAGATGTGTTTATTTTTTCTGTATTGAATCTAAATGAGGTGGAAAATGTAAAATTTAAGAAATCTGCATTTCTCACATAATATGAGATTATACGGCTTTTGCCTAAATGAGCTTTTCTATCAATAAAATTAATCTTCATAAATCAGTAAAAGTTTTTTTAATTTTTAGTTGTAGTGTGATTGTAATATATGTCCATTGTCATTGACCTTATTTTCATGGTTCAGCAAATGGTACATGGGTTTCTTGCTGGGCATTTTGATAGTGGGTGCTGGTTTTAATCAGACTGCCTCCTGACCTCCTTTCATGTATCAGTGATCAAGGTTTAAGTTACATGATTTCTTCCATATCCCAGATACTATAAGCTGTAGGTCAACCCAATGAGGGGTATGGAATGATTGTAAGGGGTTTATGTCAGTCTGGCCTTAACCCCATTTCATTGTTCATTGGTCAATTTTAAGCTGACGGGTTTTGTTTGTGTGTTTTGGTCTGGGTTTTTTTAAGCACCATAAGCAATAGGTCAACGGCATGATTGGTCATTAAAGCAGGCGAGATTATTCAGCTTGTGCACTCTTGATTTACTAAATCTGGTATACTTCATAATTAAAAGAAATAATATGTTGATACCTTTATTATTTCAGGAACGTGGTGCTAGGCAAACTACTGAGTCTAGACACACTCAGAGTCACAGTGAATTAATACAATTAAGAGACAGGGAAAAAGATGCCAAGTTTGAAATAAGTCATCTTCAAGAACAACTTAGAAAAGAACAAGAGAAATCAAGACATTATTTAGAGAATGTAAGTCAATATAATTGTCATCTTTGGATAAATAAAAGAATCAGATGATAGATGTTCTCAAATTTCATTTGATAAAATATTGAAATGTAGGACTTTAAGAAAAAATTGTGATTTTATTAGCCATGTAACTCAGTCATGGTTCATTGACTTTGAATATTTCAACATTTGCATAATCAAAATTACCAAAAGGTGAGACGTATCTCTGTTATAACAGTTTATTTTAAAGTGTCTATTTCAAATAGACAGCAAAAATATTACAGTCTAAATTTCATTTTATGCTGGAGCAAATCATAAAAAAACGTTGGATGACTTCAGTTACATGACAAAATTATGTCCATAGCTGATAGACAAACACTGTCAACCAATCAAAAGAAACATTACATTACATCCAAAATTTAATCATTTACAGGGATTACAAAACTAATAATTACTACATACAATGAACCACATGCTGTATAAATAACTATTTATATGGTGTTTTTTTTAATCTTTGGCAGTAGATGAATTATAAAACATGGTGTAAAAACATGAGGAAAAATTTCTTTAATTTCAGTTAACAAAGACAGAATCTAGCACAACCACAACAGAACTACAGCTAAAGACTGTAAAGAGTAGAGTTTCAGAGTTGGAAAGTTTCCAGCATGCAGTGGAAAGAGAATGTGAACAACTACGCAAAGATAAACTGCTTTTGGTGGATCACGTCTCAGAAATACAGAGAAAGGTTTGTTATATAGTGGAGGTGGTGTTTTTGTCTTACCTCTGATTACAGAATGTAATCCATAGACAGTAAGAAATCAGATTCTTACATTGAGATGGAAGAAGACCAGCCACAACCATTTTATTAGTTCTAAATTAAAATATAAATATTTACAGATTAAAGTTAATTTTTTTCTAGTTGACTTTTTAACCTATGGACTTAAAAAAAACAATCTTACATTTTTAAAATTTTTTTGATATTGAGATGATCTTAAGTTTTTAATGGGATAACTAATGATTGCAAATCATTTATGAGTTTTGCTATTCAAAATCAAAGATTCAGTTTAACATTATGGGAGAATAATAAATGTTCATATAGTACAGCCAGGTAATCAAGACATTTCTTCAGATTCAAGTATTTTATCAGTATTTACTAAGTCTTCTTATTTTGTTCATTGATTTGCAATAAGTCCTATTTTGGGCCTATGATAAAAATAAAAATGAGTAAATAGTGTATACAAAGGTCATACAAGAATGAAAGACTTATTTTAATTTCCTGACTCTCTGCTTTTTTCTCTGTTTTTAGCTTGAGTCAAAGGAGCAGGAGATAATGTTGTTGAGATCACAGAACCAGACAATGGAAGGCAAGCTGAGGGATACAGATAGAATGAGTATGATGGAATCATCTATGCAAAGTCAGAAATGGGAGGAGTTTGAAAAGTTAGCAGAAAGTATGAGGTCATTGTCACATACAATGTCCCATACTGGTTCCTCTACAACCAGGATCCAGCAGTACTGAAGGATGCAACAAGGAAGATTATCATGACTATATAGTGATATATTTATTTATTTAAGTTACCCAATTAAATTGCTACATGTTATGTAGAATAGTGCTTTTAAAGTTAATTGAATGTCATCTGGTATGTTTGTAGTATTGTATGATTTCCTACAAAATAATGTTTAGTAAAATATGATGAAATCATACAAAGTTTCAAGTTTCAGAAGTTTACAAATGCAAAAAGGTCATGAAGGATGAAACAAGTTACCCTCAGATGTTCAAGGGTTAAAGATAGAAATTAAAAACATATTGTATAACAGCATAATTGCTCTTAATTGATATATTTTAGCTGTCAAATTTACCAATAAAGTTGTAGTGCATAACTGTCAGCTTGTTGGATGCAGAAGAAAGTGTATATTTTTTTTTACATCTAATAAGTTTTGCATACAGAGTTATAATTGTGATTAAAGGGAGATAAATCACATAATTTACTATGGTATTTTAGGATTATTAAAATTGAAATTACAATTATGATAACTCGATTAACGTTTTATTGATTTAATTTTATCAAATATTTTTTTAATTTATGCTTTTTTTTATCAGTTAGTTTGTTAAGTCTAAGTAGTCTGTAAAGTGACTAAGATTACTTTTCAAAGATAATCTCAAGATTTCTGTATAACCATATAGACGATGAAACTGAATACTATTATTAGAATGCAGGCCCTTAGACAAATGGATGGGATTATTTGAGGGTCATAAAGCTCTCACTTTTATCTGTGATAGTAATTTAGACCCCCATCATAAATTGATCACTACTTACTCATAGTAGCCATGCAATGCAAGAAAATATTAAAAATACACAAAATAGAAAATATTAAAAATACACAAAATAGAAAATATTAAAAATACACAAAAGATTATCCACTGATTTATCTTTATCATAGTTCTTATATATATAAGATTTTTTAAATCAAACAAATTTAAAAACAATGTTTGTTATTGGTAAAACACTCCCTATTCTTTGTCACTAGCAACTATTTGTCATATAAAATGAAGTATGTAACATATAATAAAACAGATAGAGGAAACAGTTTATTCTGTTAGTTTTTTATCTCAATTACAAAAATGTACTGGTATCTCTCTTGTTTTCTGTCCACTTATATTTTTATTATTTTATTTTTACATATTTTATGCATGTTTTTATTGTTTATTAAATGATACAATTTTTAATGTCTATGAATCATTGCTGTAACATTCCGTCCAATTTGTATTTAATTTATTTTGTGAATATTAACATTGTTTAAAGTTTTAGTTCAGAAATATTACATGAATTATCAATAGTTAGATTTTCTTGAAGAAGATTAGGGTTTTGAGTTACATTTTATATTTAGATATTTAACACATATTATATTTTTATTTGATTATTAAATAGTCTGTTATAATATTAGTTTTTATTCTCACAAGCCTAGACTTGGAAGTATATGGATGTAAATACATACATAATTAAATATGTCAAACATAAAAAAATTACAGTCAAACCTTTATAAAGTTCACCCTTGAGACCATAGAAAACTTACCTTTATATAAAAAAAAGGATCAAATTACCAGTGGTGACTGTATGTTAGATATGAGGAAGACAAATAAAAACAAAGTTTAGTCAAAGTTTTAACTAAAAATATATCATATACAAACTTGTTTTCTTTACTGTCTGCTGATCCCTCACTATGGGCTAAAACACAGGTTTTTGCCAGATTTAACAAAACTGTACTGATTTCAACCAAATTAATGCCTAGGAAACAGAGAGTGCAGGCTTAGACAAACATAATATTGGTCTGAGATATGTAAAATACCATAACAAGTAAAGTATTATGCTGAAATATTTTTTTTGTCAACCCCTACACACTATGCTTTCCTATCCTAGAAGTAAAAGGAAATGTATACATTTTATTAACATTTTTGTCGACTATTAAAACGTCATGAATGAACCGCAAGTATGAAAACTATGGGGAAAAAAACATATATTTTTGATATTGTCATTGTTTTAGCTATAATACATTTTCTTATTGGTATTATTAATCCTAATTCTAAGTTTACACCACAAACAGGGGCCATTTTAGAACCTTGTTGAACCTACTCCTTTGACAAATTCAAACTGTATCTTTGTTAAGTGGTTCCTTACCATGTTTTTAATAAGAGTTGTATCAGTTAGAAATCGACCTTATAAAAATCAACGTCAATACATGTTAGCCTATTAAAAATGTTTTGAAAAAAAATTAAACAGAAAGTCTTGGACTGTTTACAAGTTGTATTGTTAATTGACTGCTCCAAAAAGGAACATGATTCATCTTTTATTTCATTGTATTTACTACATGAATGTTCCAAAATCTATCAGAGTATAATACGTAACCATTATCAGGTTATCTACATGTTGATATCGTAAAATATCAGCTTTGACACATAATATGAAGCTTTTTGTCGAGTGAGCGTAGCGAACGAGATCAAAAAGCCTTCATATAATGTCAAGCAGCTGATATTTTACAATATCAATATGCAGATAATCTGATAATCGATTTATCGGGCTATATTTGCGTGTTTCAGAATGGTTTTCTATGTTTCACCAGCACACAAAAGATGACTTGATAAGTTCAAGTTCGGGTCAAAGTTATTAACGTGGGTTCAAACATTATGACGTCGCTGATATGTCCGGGTCAAAGTTATTAAGGCTGGGTCAACGTATTTGACGTCACAAAGACATTATACGGAATAATATTAAGAGCTGAACAGAGTGATATAGACAGTGGGACGACCGATAAATGTTAATATTTATGTACACTTGCATAAGGTTGATTTCCATCCGAAGCAGCTCAATTATTAAATGATTTCATTGATATCAAGTTCTAAAATTGAAGGAAAAAAATAGAATTTGCAACATCATTTAGGTGTATATCTCATGACAACATATGAGAAATGGGACAAATTCAAACATTTGTTTAAAATTTCAAAATATTCCATTAGAATGTAAAAACATTTCATTGACTATTTTGAAAAAAAATATTATAAAAGCATTAAAGGTTTGAAAAGAGATCAATGCAGACATTGCCAAAAGGGAATAGTTGTTTCTTTCATTTGTCTGACCTAGGAATGGCATTGAAGGCAGGACATGGATGAAAAGAAGTTGGCAACAGTATACATTGTTATTTTGATATTTGATAAAAAGCTAACATCGATCATCAAACATGCATTTCCATAGCATGTGTAGTAAATAAAGGCAACAGTAGTATACAGCTGTTCAAAACTTAAATATAAGAGGAGAACAACAACACAACATTAAAATGTAACCCACACAGAAACGGACTGAGTATAAGACAAAATCTGATGAGAATAACAAATATAACATCAAAACCAAATGCATGAATTTGGGATAGAATAGTACCGTGACACATCTTAAAATAATGTATTTCACACTCAAATATAACAGAAAACAAACTACACAACAGAAGCACAACGTTATAACGTGCATTGGACATGAAACCCCTTAACACATTCATACTTCAGTGTCTTCATAGTGGCTGTGATGCTAGTGAGAGGTTCAGTTTGCTATAGAACAAGGCCTAATCCATCTACGTAAGAAAACGCCAGTACCAAGTCAGGAATATGACAGTTGTTGTCCATTCGTTTGATGTGTTTGAGCTTTTGACTGCCATTTGTATAGGGACTTTTCGTTTAGAATTTTCGTCGTAGTTCAATATTTTTGTGATTTAACTTTTTATAGGTAAAAAACTGGATACTTCATTTGAATGTATTTCAGTTTAAAGTTTCCATCTGGCTAATTAATATGTCCCATAGGATTATCTACAACCTGTCGATAAAATGTATTGCCGAAACGAATTGTTTTCTTATAGTTCGTTTCTCTGTGTGTTATATTGTCGGGTTTTTTGTTGCACTTTAGTATTTCTGTTGTCTCGTTGCTTTCCTCTGATATTTGATGTGTTTCCCTCAGTCTTAGTTTGTAAACCGGATTTGTTTTCTTTCAATCGATTTATAACTTTTGAACAGTGGTATATACTACTGTTGTCTTTATTTATAAATGGTGTCTTGTGAAAAAAATCTTCTATCACACCTCCTACCATATTATTAACAGTTCTCATTTAAGGAGGGCTGTATATGAGTTACAGAAAATATCTGTACAATCATCAACTGCCATTTCATTAAATTTGAAACTTTTATTTGATACGATAGGGTGGACGTGTAGTGTGGAGAGTTAACATGTCTAAGCTGTCAACAGAATTTAAAGGAGAGATGTTTAAACACGTACGATGACACAAAATAACACGGGCACTCTGAAAAAACCATTTATCAAGGTTATATGAAATTCATTTTTTAGAGATCAGTGCCTGAGTGACACAATATCTTAAACGGCTGACTATAAAAAATAAAGATAAAGTACCTACTATTATTTGTGATAATCCAGAGAGTAAATAAAATGAGGGGATCTAGAATGTCAATTTACATATTCCAACCATTCATGATTGAAATGTTCATTTCGTTCGTCATTACTTAACTCTTAAAAATAATATATGTTGTAAGATGTTAAGTTTTAGGGTCTGATTCTGTAATCTGTGTCGACTGGTACGTGTTTCCTTCAATTGATTTTTTTTAATTTAAATTTGCAACGAATCAATGAACCTCATACTGGTTTTTTTAACATAGAAGCGTTGGAGGAGACAAAGTTAAACAACCGGCAATTAAATAAGTAGATTCCGCAAAGTTCCGCGAAAATCGACCAAAGCTTGAGGGGAACCACTGAAGAAAAAAGATCAAGTAAACCACTTACAGAATCACACCGCAAAGGACCTCCTTCGTGCACAAAGGAGCACAAAGGAGCACTAAGGACCCCAAAGAAGTTTGATAAGAGCACTAAGGACCTGAAATTCCCTTTTAAGCATAAGAATATTATGAATCCTGAAGAAAACTGTTAAAAAATTTAAATAGTTTCAATAAAAATTGCGATTTTTATAATGCACGATTTGGTGTTATCACCGGTATCGGTTTGGAACCGACATTAAATCCGATCTGTGTGAAAGGGCCCGTGTAACACTTATCAATTCAAAGTTTTAAAAAGTTTTGAAATTTTAATTAAGATCTTTACAATCTTGATCAAAGCTTTAAAATTCTCAAAATTCAATATTATATAAAAGCTTTAGAGACTTTGAAATTTTAATCAAATAATAGAAATATTAAAATTCTGAGTATCGATCGTTTTTAAATCTGACAGTATAGAAATTTAAA
The DNA here is from genome assembly GCF_036588685.1 of Mytilus trossulus. Classification (NCBI taxonomy): domain Eukaryota; kingdom Metazoa; phylum Mollusca; class Bivalvia; order Mytilida; family Mytilidae; genus Mytilus; species Mytilus trossulus. The sequence continues at coordinate 47,567,212 of NC_086383.1, forward strand.
TATTTTTTTTTAAATACGTACTAAACCAAAAGTGCAATTCAGATAATATAATTTTTTTTAAAATTTGGTTTTTTAAATTTTGATTCAAATATCAAAAATAGAAAAGGGGAGAAAAGACGGGTACCTGCAATCTGCGAAATGAAATAACAGCGAAAAGAAACCAAACAAAATAAATGAAACCATACTGATGTTTAATGTGTATGTAAGTATTAATTAGCGCAAAGGACCACAAAAGAGTTTGATAAGTGCTCAAGGGAAATGAAATTGTTCATAGAATTGCATTGGGGAAAGTTATTTCTTTCGATAAGATGTGTATTTAATTAAATTTTTTGAAAAACAAAAGAAAACTTCAGACATATTGACAATTATAAAATACCAGTTTTCTAAATTATAAAATACCAGTTTTCTAAATACAGATCTCACAAGCGACGATCAAAGACATCGTCTATTGAAGTTTAAAAAAAAAGATTTTTTTTTATAGAAATATAAGAATAAAAAAAAATCAGTGAGTTCTTCATTGAAACATTCACAGCTGTACATATACAACATAATTCACTCTCAATACAACTACTTTGTGTTGTGGTGAATAAATCGAATAAATCATGGCTTGACAACGAATGCAGGAAAAAAGAAAAAGACAAGGCGCACTCAAAGATTATCAAGACTATGTAAATTATAATTTTTTACTTTTAAAATATCTTACTGTATTTGTTTACCTTAACTATTGTATATGTATTTATAGTGTATGTTTCTCTGTAAACTTGTGTTTGGTTTTTTTAGAGAATAAAGTATCTATCTAATAAAATTTCCTACCTTTAGATTAAATCTCATACTGTTCCCTTTGTGTCTCAGAAACGTTTTCGATAAAGCAATTTAAGATTCGTCAAGTAAGACAATTTTCACTTTGTACATACTTTGTCTTTTTGTGCAGAATAAAATTTTATAAAACAAAGTGCATGTTGAAATTGATGTAATACGGATTGACAAATTCAAACTAATTTCCTACCTTTAGAATTATCGCCATACTTTTCCATGTGTGCCTTTAGAAATTTTTTCGACATAGCAATATATATAACCATCATAAGAAAACAAGCTGATGATGAAATACGAGACACACAAAAAAACCAGAAACATCGGTATCCTTGCATAATTTTCAAAGTTTTGGTCTTTTATTTTAAAGAATATAACAACAAGAAAATATTAAGAATAATAATTTACTTTTTTTTTTATCAATAATATATTATTAAAACTATCTAAAAATATCACATTCATGAGCTATCACATAGCCCGGACATTAAGTCGGTTCCTAACCAATACCGGTAATAGCACAAAATCTTACATTATAAATGTCGCAATTTTTATTGAAATTATTTTTTTTTTTACATTTTTCTTCAGGATTCATAATATTTTTATGCTTTAAAGGGAGTTTTATGTCCTTTGTGCTCTTATAAAACTTCTTCGGGGTCCTTAGTGCTCCTTTGTGCACAAAGGAGGTCCTTTGCGGTATTTAGAGACCCCGCGTTGATGACGCATTCAAACAACCCAAAAGTATTTAGAGACAACTCACAGTTTTCAAAAGTTGATTTGTTGTACACAACTTTTAAAACTCTCAATGGTCCCATGTCTACAAATAAGGTATTAAAAGAATCAATTACTTCAGCATATAACAAGCATTAAAACATGACATAAAACAAACTCAAACGAGGTTCATTACGTAGGACAGGTACATGCATTTGTTATATATTTATACTCTAGCTTTTATTCTCGATTAGGGGAACAATTATAAAAAAAGGCAACAGTAGTATACCGCTGTTCAAAACCCATAAATCCATGGACAAAAAACAAAATCGGGGTAACAAACCAAAACCGAGCGAAACGCATTATAAGAGGAGAACAACGACACAACTACGAAACGCAACACACACAGAAACAGACCAATCATCAGACAAAACACCACGAGAATAACAAATGTAACATGAAAACCAAATACATGAATTTGGGATAGACAAGTACCGTGCCACGTCTTATCTCAATATCTCAAAAATAAAAGAAAACACAAACGACTGAACGTTAAAATGCAACACAAAGAGAAACGAACAATATTATAACAATGACCATCTTCCTGACTTGGTACAGGACACTTTTAAAAGGGGAATAAAAGTGGTGGGTTGAACCTGGTTTTAAGGCATGCCAAACCTCGCACTTTAATGGCAAAGTTAAATATAACATTGAAATGACAACATAATATTACAGGACTACAATACAAATAAATAGGAGAACATATTAGACACAGAAAAACATGATTGATAGATAACAAAAAGCATCAGGTTTAAAATTCAATACGCCAAAAACGCGCCTTGTCCACACAAGACTCACCAGTGACGCCCAGATATAAAAGATCGAAAGTGAAAAAAGTACAAAGTTGTACAGCACTGAAGATCAAAAGTTGAAAAGGTTTCGCAAAATACGGCATTGTTTTTATGCCCGGGATAAGAACATTCTTATTATATAGAACAATTCATGCTATTGCAAACAGTAAATTTTATCAAATGAATATGAAAGAGATATTCACAAAGAAACTAAAGTATTACCTAATTACAGAAAACTAAACCTGAATACATAACGCCTAGATATAAAAGATCGAACGTGAAAAAGGTACAAAGTTGTACAACACTGAAGATCAAAAGTTGAAAAGGTTTTGACAAATACGGCATTGTTTTTATGCACGGGATAAGAACATCCTTATTATATAGAATACTTAATGCTATTGCAAACAGTAAATTTTAACAAATGAATATGAAAGAGATATACATAATGAAACTGAAATATTAACTAATTACAGAAAACTAAACCCAAGTTTATCACAAAATAGACACACATCCGACTCAGTCCAGGCGTCAACGTAATTAAAAAAATTTGTGACGTCACATACGATGGCGAAAAGGCAGAAACGTTATGCCACATTTGAATTTATGAAATTTAGAAACAGCATGACGTCACATATGAAAAACTATCATTCAAAAATGAGATAGAATTGGGATTGATTTAGAACAAAGTGTATTAATTCAACAGAAAAGAAAAACAACAGGAGCCTGTAATTCAGTGATTGTCGTTTGTTTCCGTGTAGAATTTTCGTTAATTATTTTGTACATCATTAGGCCATTTGTTTTCATGTTTTAATTGTCTTACATTTGGCATTTCTGTGACTTTTACAGCTGACTGTCTGATATGGGCTTCGCGGTACCTATAGATGTTAATGTCTTTGACTCATTGTCATTTTCTTATTTTTATGTCTAAGTTCTATGACATTGTCAGATTAAAGTGTGATTGATAAATTTTTTTGAGTCATTAGTACATTTTGCACTAAAAGGAATAATTTAAAAGAGCCTAATTCAAATATTTGTTTTAAATATTTTTTTTATATTATAAGTAGATAAGAAGAAAGAAAAAATAATATTGTGAATTACAAACTATATTCACCATATCATAATTTGAATAGGTATAAATATATTCAATTGAAAAAAGGTGACGATTCGTAAAATTAACGAGACGTAATAATTTATGATACATGCTCTGTGATATGTAAATTCGTGATTTAAATTTCTTTTGCATTTTAACCTTGGTCCACATTACCAACCTACCCTTCAAATATTTACATGCGATAGTCTATTCGAATAGAATATTTCAAAAGATATAAGCTGTTCAATATACAATTATTGATCTGCACTATTGGGGCACATTTAGGGTAAAGAATTATATGAAAACTTCTATGTACGTAGATAAAGGTACGAGGAGTAATATAGCGATACGAGTTCATGAGGCAACAACACATTTCAATATCAAAACGGTATTTTTTGGAAGCTGAAAAAAACTTGACAGAATAATTTTTTACAACATTTTCGAGTACTTTTGCGTGTAAGAAATAGCAATCTAAACAATAATTGTATAAATTTATATAACACACGTGCACAACAAGTGTTTTTCATCGATACGTCTTTTTATTTAAATTGTTGTTATTCTAATATCTGTACAAACCTTAATAAATCAACTTTAGAAACGGAACAAGGGTCACTAAACAATTGGAAGTGCCAATTTACAACTTGAAAAAAACGTATATCAATCTTTTTAAACCAAATAATCTTTTCGGTAGTCTCAGATTACCAAACTTCAATCTCAGTAAAATATAGACTGACAAATCTTTAGAATTGGTCATTTTACAAGCAAAACTGATCAATGCCACAGTTTTGTTTGATAATTGCTGAAAGCTAAACAATGAAATGCGAAACATATCGTAAGAAGCTTCAGTCAATTTTCTAACTAGTTTTCACGTCATATTTCTTATTTTCATTAAAACTATAAAACTCGAATACAATGCTCTAAAATATTTCATTTTGATTCGAGGAGCATAATTATAAAAAAAAAATTAACCTAAAAAAATCATTATAAATAAAAGATAATAGATAACTAATATGTAATTTCTAACTTTCATTGTTCTTCGAACTTGCTATATATTTTTTTTATTTTCATTCAATTTTGACCTACATAAAGTAAACAGAAAATAAGAATATAAAGAGAAAATAGGAGTATAAAACCCCGACAGTGCCTCGGGTTTTGTATTTATTGTTGTTCACGTTCTAATCTAAAGGTATAAGAACTATACATATGATTTAAAGGTTGAACCAGGCCTAGTTTAAAATCTTATTTGTTGGAAAGAAACCAAAATTGCACATTAAACTTTCATGCGTAATCAACAGCAGTAGGATTGAAGTTTTAACAGTCCAAAGTTTTGATTTATTTGGGGTATTCTGATACTTAGCCCACACGAAGGAACCTATTAGGACAAGTCTTGAATTTCTTACTGAAAGTTGACATAAGTTTAATTTAGATTATTGTGCTAAAATGACAGAATACCAAACCGGTAGAGAAATGTGAACAAACAGTTCCGTGTGATTGTTAAATGCACAAGCAAGTGCTTATATAACCTTTTTTGCTAACTTTCGGATTAAAATAAACAGTGTTTAATCATTTCGAATTTCGAAGAAAAAGGATCTTTATAACAAAATGCCGTGCAAATTTAACTGTCCTTGTCGAATTGGTCTTGACTGGATATCGGGAATTGTGGAACTTTTAAGTTTGATTTTCTTTTTGTCGGGATTTGGGACTAAATACTGGGCGGTGTCAGAAGATGGATCTATACATTCCGGACTCTTTACCACGTGCACCACAGATGTACATATATTGTGTTACGCTAGTCATAACTATTATCATTCATCGGCAGGTAATAATTATAATAGAAAATAATAATAACAATACTTGCTTTTTCAGAAGTTTAGTATAACGATATTATTGTAATAAAACACAATAGATACATAAATGACCAAAATTATTGACAGACAACATTAAGAACCATGCAGCACCAGCATCACATGAGAAAAAAGAACGTGCAAACAAAGACAAAACCATATACGGAGGGTTGTGTATACCCGACACACGTGTCTGACACGATTCAGGAGCCTGTAATTCAGTGGTTGTCGTTTGTTGTTGTTTATCATATTTGTTCCTATTGTTCCTATTAATTGTTTTGAACATAAATCAGGCCGTTACTTTTCTTGTTTTACACTTCTAAGTTCGGGCATCGTTATAGCTTACTATGCGGTATATGATTTGTTCACTGGTTTAAGACCGTATGGTAACCAATTTATTAGACAACTATCCACTTGAATCCAAATGAAGTGTATGTTAGCAACCATAGATCAGTGGACTCCATTCAGCAATGGACGAAACACAAATTGTATAGCTGGCCATAAAAAATCCCGACATGAATATTTGTAAAACAATTCAAATAAAAAAACTAGTAACGGCCTAATTCATAACAAAACAACGACCCCTTTTGAATTACAGGCTCCTGTCATGTGACAGACCCAGGAGTAATATGGCGGGGTCAAACATGTCTGCCTATCTATAGAACACATAATACAACCCTGTAGACTTTTTTCTAGTATGTACAAAGTACACATAATACAACCCTGTATAATTGCATTTGCATTTATTTGTTTATGTTGTAGACACAGTTATCTGTTTTCAATGGACAAATTGTTTTTTCTACTTTGTCCTATGATCATAAACCTCCTTACAAATACGATTCCGTATTTAAAAAAATGTATGAAATAATTTCTACTTACCAATCATAGTTCGTGCCATTGTAAGTAACTATCAGCTGTTGTCCATCCGTTTGTTGTGTTTTATCATTTAATTTTCTCGGAGTTCAGTATTTTTGTGATATTACCTTGTTCTAAAAATGTTTGAGGTTTGATAAAACTTTCTGATATCTACCAATTAGATTCAACAAATAAACTTTCGAGCATACTGGTTTATTCATAGTAAACTCTTAATATAATTACACCTGAACCTTATTATATTAGAGATTGATAAGTACATGTAATGACCATATTTGGAATTGAAATAAAATAATCGTTTTCTTTTATTTATTAGATTCTTTCTATTTTCTCTTTTTTTTCATTTTCTATATCTTCAAAATATGGGTTAAACTGTTTATAAACGTATCTTTCAAACCTAAAATTTTGAACAATAAAATTCAAATATTGTCATCAAGATATTGAAATCTCAAGAAACTCACAAAAGAGGTATTAAAATGCATGATATATTTTTTTTAATTTGTTTTTGATGTTATTTAAACGTTTTTAATTCGTACTTTAACATTTTCAATGACCCCTCGAGACAGTTTTTTTCAGAGGATATAAGTAAAAAATCTTGATAGTTTTGTTTAATTCGTTTTTTTTATAATAACTTTTTACGAAAACGTTTTCTTGCGATCCATTTGAACAAACAAATGGCAAATTTGTTTTGCTGAAAGATTTCCAGTAGCGGACAAAATGTTTAAGTTAAAAAAAAAATGAAGATAAATTGACAGGTAAAATTAATGATAACTAATGATAAATTCAAAGGAATAAGTAGTACAATGTAATTGAATCAAAAATATGAAATGAGATGAAAAAAAAATCATTCAACTTAAAACTCAATTCCATTATCTTTAGAGTCAGTTGAACTTGGAACCGAAATGAAATCACAAGGAATCAAATGGTATTCTTTTTATAAGAAAACGTGTAAAATATTAAATGAATTTTGCAATTAAAGCTTTAAGACATTGATAGGAAAATACTTGTTTTTATCAGATATAAAAAGAAAGAATCGTGTGCGGCAGAATAGAAATAGTGGAAATTTAATGGCAGAAATTTATCATCATATACTTCAAACAGTTTACATAATTAAGATATTTCCATAAAATCAAGGCTATCCAGCTAATCCTAAGTCAGGAATCTGATGTACAGTAGTTGTCGTTTGTTTATGTAATATATACGTGTTTCTCGTTTCTTGTTTTATTTATATAGATTAGACCGTTGGTTTTCCCGTTTGAATGGTTTTACACTAGTAATTTTGGTGCCCTTTCTAGCTTGTTGTTCGGTGTGAGCCAAGGCTCCGTGTTGAAGGCCGTACTTTAATCTATAATGGTTTACTTTTTAAATTGTTTTTTGGATGGAGAGTTGTCTCATTGGCACTCACACCACATCTTCCTATATCTATATGAATGTATTTTATATAGAATTGCAATTTTTTCATGTCTTTTTTTCCACTAAATTTTGCATGGTAGGACATTGCCGACCAAAACGTATAAGTGTTTATATCAAAGAAATATCTACTTTTATATAGTCATCATTTTGGTTTTGGTTAATAACTTTGTAATACTGTTCTGGGGATAAATACTAAAAAATTGCCAAAATCTCATAAAATTACAGTCTTCTTCATGCATTTATAATTTGATGTTATATTAAGAAATAAGCCAAAAAATTGTTTAAACCTCAAAGTTTAAATATGTGGCTATGGTATTATAAATAAAACTATAGATTGAAACACTTTTTGAAAAATGGCCCTGGTTTGAAAAAAAATCAGTGGAAATTGGCAATATAATTCCTTTCTGCGAAAAATGAATATAACAAATTATTGGAATCAGCATTACTGTAATATCTTAACCTAAATGTCCCAAAAAAGGGTGTTTTTGTCATTTAATACATTAAGATTATTACATACTTATTTGAAATAACAAAATGTTAATCTTTAATCAGAACAATTGATCAATAATCTGTTGTGACCCATTACTTTTGTTGGTATTAGTGATTATCACAAATCCTATTAAAAGAGTATTATGATCTTCACACAGGAAACTAAGACAAAACAGAACACAGTTTCCATTTGTTTATGATTTTAATTGGTTTGTCTTAGTATTTTTTTGTTAAGAGGTTCCTAGTTTTTCATCGCATCAACTGTCAAAACTAATCAACTGTTATAACAAAGGCTAACACTGAAAGCCTTAAATACAGAAAGTTTCAACGACTGATAAACAGGAAAAGTCATTCGATTTCGGCTCTTTCGTTCAATATACATTCCGATGTAACCAATAACTTATACATTAGTTGTATATGCCACGTTTTCCTTATATAACTACCAGGTTGATCGATGTTCAATACATTTAGTTATTTCTATTTTTAAACAAATCAATTGATAACCTTTTGATTTTATTGGCAATGTTATGCATTTTAAGTCTTCAAAGTGAATCATAGTTTGTCGTCCACCTCTCTGTGTAAGTCCTTTAGGTTTGGTGTTTTCTTAAATGTTATATGTATTGTAATTTCTTAAAATGGCACGAACTATGAAATGTAAATAGAAATAATTGCACATATGTTTTTCATTTGATATCTAATTTGCAAAAGTTTGTCAAATTTATGAAGTTCCAACACTTTTCAGTCAGCTCATGTACCATGGATAATTTGCAACTCTGTTTCAAACCATTGATTCGTTTTAGCGCAGATTAACAGTATCATCTGGTCTGATCATCACAAAATACTAGACGAAGAATATATAAATATATGTTTTTTTGTTATTAGTTGTTACCTATGGAATACAAGTGGGAGGTTTAGCGCTATAGAACCAGGTCTAATCCACCAATCTTCATTGGGGAATGCCTGTACCAAATCAGGAATATTACAGTTATTGTCCATTCGTTTGATGTATTTTGTCGTTTGAGATTGCCATTTGATTAGGGACTTTCCGTTTTGAATTTTCCTTGGAGTTTAGAATATTTTGTTATTTTACTTTATACTGCAGTCTCCCCCGTAATCAATATATGTCCAAATGTTTCCATTGTAGAGCAGAAGTTTGTATCTCTCCTTAACTGTACCTGATATATTCCATATCAGGTACAGTTAAGGAGAGATAAAAAGAAAAAGAAAAAAGCTTTTGTGTATTGGAGACTTGCACCCGTTTTAAACCATTCCAAACATATATATAAGCATAGCGAAATCATTGTAAACCAAAAAAGTATTGAGACTACATATACGATCTGTAGTTTGGGTCGTTGTGTAATGTGCGTCTGAAATTTCATGTATACTCATTTCTCTTTCTCTCATTGCATTACAGCAGCATTTACTTGATTGAAATCCTTAATACATTTTCGGAAAGGACATTTGTATACCATTTAATGAATTTTTTTTTCGCTCCGTAAAAGACAATTTAGGCAAATAACTTTTCCCGTAGTTACAGTATGCAATCCAGTTATTGACGCCATTTATTTATATTATAACATTTTCTTGCGAGTATTTTTTTTAATACCGAACTCAGATGAAACTTCTAAACGGAAAGTCCCTAAGCAAATGGGAAAATCAAAAGCTCAAACACATCAAACGAATGGATAACAATTGCATATTCCTGAACATATTTCGCTTTTTTGTAATGATATAATATATACTATTAATCAATTACAAAAAAAATATGATTAAAGAATTAATAAAAAAATAAATCAATAACAATAGTTGTGAACAGACCTATCTTGTTTTTATTTACTACAAAACGAAAAGCAGTCTTTACAGACTTTATTCGACATTCAGAATAATAACCAGTACCATCAATCATACATTATATGGCTATGAAAGAACGTTAAGGAATTTTGAATCGACCTTATAAGATTTATAAATGATATCTCATGAAATTTATTTCTCAAGATTCAAATTAATATCTTTGTTATAAATATTTTGAGCATGATAAAGAATAAACAAATTAACAGTCATTCCGTGAAACAAGTCACTGGTCGGGTGGCAACATAGGTAAGCACGCTTTATAAAGTGCTCTTATTTGAAAATTCAGACATAGAGTTTACCTCGTTTTAGTTATTAAATGCCAATTCAATGAAAAAACACATAGTCCTAGTTCTTTTTAGAGCTTAGTCCTAGTTAAACAGAACTTAGTCCTCTTTAAACAGAACTTAGTCCTCTTTAAACAGATTTTTTTTCTACAAAAATGGGTTCGTGAATACAAATTGCATTCTTTTGATCATGAAAAATCTAACTTTGTTAAGAAACGCACTGACTTAAAAAAAAAACCCACAAAAACACCAACTATACCGTGAATGATGTCATCAAAATACTTGACATTTTGATAGATAGCATATTGAGTGTAGGGAATAGATATTTCAACAGACAGTTGGTATTCCAATGTGTAATAATTGTGCACCCCTACTGGCCGACTTGGTTTTGTACTCATATGAAGTAGAATTTATACAAAACATTCTAAAAAGAAAAAAGACAAAACAAATCTTTCAAAAAAAGTCCTTTAATTTGAATTTCATATGTATTGACGACCTTGACACTAAATAATCCACATTTCATGCAGTGAAAAGTAAAATCACAAAAGTATTGAACTCCGCGGAAAATTTAAAACGAAAAGTCCCTAATCAAATGGCAAAGTCAAAAGCTCAAATACATCAAACGAGTTTATAACAACTGTCATTTTCCTGACTTGGTACAGGCATTTCCTTGTTTTTTGAAAATTGTGGATTGAACCTGGTTTTATCTCGCTAAACCTCTCACTAATACGACAGTCGCAGACTGTGTAAACGAACCGTTGACATTTACAACTGTGTCTTCATTTATATGTTTATGACTTTAGTACAAAATTATGTGTGTTTTATTATCATTATTAGGTTTAGATATTACACTTTTGTTTGATTGTTAACAACTCGTCTCATTTGATAATTTCAGCTAAAGGTAGGGTCATGGGTGCTGCAGTTATTGAAATATTTACTACTTGTGGATTACTATTTGTTCTACTTTTAATGCTGTTGTACATGTGCGGCTTATTCGAAGAAAAGGCAGTTGGAAGATTAGCTGCACTCACATCTTACATCACAAGTATGTTTGATTTGTTAAATTGTGAAAATATAGATAACTTATATAAATATGAATATGAAGTCTATGAGACAACTATCCACCAGAGTCCAAACGACGTAGGTGCAAGCAACGTACGACCGTCAATAATGAGCAAACCTTAATTATACAGCCAGCAGTAAAAGTACCCACACGACAAGATCTGAAACAATTTAAACAAGAAAATACACAATTATATACAATTAATTAAAACAAAATATGGCGCACAGCAAAACAATTGACAACCTCTAACTCCTGTGTTGGCAAATAACGAATGTGGTGGGCTAAAATTGTTTTTTAGCACTCAATTTACCTACTAAAATTAACAGTACCAATATAATATAAATTTTATTACATGGAATCTAGTTGAAAGCGAAATAGAACTTATGAATCATATTCTACTAGACCAACGTATCAAACAACACACATTAAACGGCAGTACAAATACGCCATACACAGTCTGAGAAAAGCATGACGTATTATCGTAAGAAGACTTTCCACATATGACTAATTGTCTCCGGTATAATATTGATTAGTACAGTATACTGTAGCTGTTATTTAAAACTTATTTTACCATTATTAGATCTTATTACTTATCTTTATGAAAACAAATAATAAGGGAAACACATGTACACATATGCAATTGTGGGTTTTTTTCAGGTTTCTTTGGATTTCTTGGTGTAATTTTGTTTGGTGCTGGTGCTAACAGTATTGACTTTTCCGTCGGTTGGTCGATGGGACTAGTTATTTTGGGATTATTATTGAACATTGTAGCAGGCATTTTTATTCACATAGGAAGTAATCAGTATGTCGATGAAAAACTATTTCAGCAGTCTAAACATCCAAGAACTAAATCCGCTATTCCACCATTACCCCCTATTCGACCGCAAGCTCAAGTGACGTCTCGATTTTCAAAGATGAAATTATCTGCATAAATATAAAGACAGCTCAGCAATACAATTTAACGAATGGCCAGTTGGTAACAGGTGGAAAGATTTTGACGACATCGTTATTTCGGTGGACACTTAGATATAGAAAACAGTTTTATGACGAGGATTCCATAATATTCCTAATATTTATGATATGGCGTATAAACGGTGTCAGATGGTTCCCATGTGATTTCTAGTCAATAAACACAATAAGAAAGCGGCCTAGCATACTGGACAAGCATATTGGTTGTTGTATGATTTTACCAAAGACGCGATCAATAGTTGGCTGGTTTTGAGAATATTATTTTCGGAATGCTAGTAGTGTGCTTACATCTTATATTAGAATACAATCTAGAGCCTTTGCTGTTATTTCAGTGTGTGAATATTGTTTTTATTTATATCTGTTCGATTTAATTGGTGCATTACTAACTTTTAAACACAAGCATTATGAGTGAAATATAAAAGATAATTTTGAAATCGGAGGAGTGAAAGTTAAAGTGAAAAGCTTAAGCGCTTTATATTTGTATACTAGTATATCTGTGTTTAAATGTGTTTAAATGAATATATAAGATTGGGAAAGATGTGAGGGTTGAGAAATATACCGTATATTATAAAATTTGATTACTTCTCAATGAGATATTCCAATAAATTAAGAAGAAAAATGTGTTATTTTTTTCCTTCATTGGTTTGACGTTTGTTTATCAAGTTTGATAAATAGAAATATCAAAACAATTCAATAAAACATTGGACTGCATGACCCATAGCTTAGAAATGATGGCACACACTATCGCGTTGACATTCAAAACGTTCTATCAGTTTCAATATATTTTCTGACAAATCATAACAACTATAACGGCATAATGTATGTTTCAGTTTGCATATTTATACTTCAGCTTTAAACTTTCTAATCACATCTATGTATTACGTACATTATATCCTTTTCAAAAGTTCGCCTATCTGCTGTTTTGCAATCTGAATATTGTTGACAAAATCGATAAATATTCAAAATACAAATCAATCAGAAATATCAATTACCTGATGTATAATGGCGACTAGTCGCGTATGGAATATTAATTTCTATATAGGCAGAATTTCTGTTTCTGAGAGACAGACTAAGCTTTCTTGAGAACTATAAAAATTTAGTACCAACAAACGTTTGGAGAAAATGCTACATGAAAAACCAATACAATAGAGTCAAAACAGTAATAGAAATAACCATGGTTAAAGAGGTATGGTATATGTTATTCGTTAAATTTTAGATCTAAGCTTTAACCCATTGTGTCTGTGAAACTGTTGCAACTTCGTTAGCACTGTGCCAAGCCATAGACAGTTCGGCCATATAAACAGTTAATAAAGATATAAATCTAACTTATTCTACAATGTTCTAAATCATCTAAATAATCATCTAAAATTGCCATGTATGCATTTGTTTAACCTTTTCAGACCAAATTCAAAGGAATAAACAGTTATCGCGAAACCGTGGAATGTTGGTTTAAGTACGGTCATTTATGACACCTGTGGTTGTGCCAAGACCCGGTAATTTAAAAACTTTAAACAAGCAAAATAAACCGATTCATTATTTAAAATATAGACGTCTAAAGCAGCTTATATCACATTTAAATTTTAATCTTTCCACGGCTTACAATTTTTACGAAAGGTTGGTTGATTTTCTTAATACTTTTGATAATATGCATGCGTCTAAAAGGATTTTAATTTCATTGTTCTTTTATCCGTATTAACGAACTCGACAAAGGCTCCACTTGGGTATACTCTCTTAATGAGGACGTAAATGGGGGTTATCTGCACGGAAGAACGCGAAATAAAATAAAATTGCCATTTCCGGATGAACGAACAATCAAAATTTCTTGCACGTTGATCTTTTTACTGATTTCATGAAACACAATAAATAACGAATAGTTATCAAAGGTACCAGGATTATAATTAAGTACGCCAGACGCGCGTTTCGTCTACATCAGACTCATCAGTGACGCTCATATCAAAATATTTAGAAAGCCAAACAAGAACAAAGTTGAAGATCATTGAGGATCCAAAATTCCAAAAAAAGTTGTGCCAAACACGGCTAAGGTTATCTATGTCTGGGATAAGAACCTTTTTCACGGCTGCACGTGAAATGAAAAAAGCAAAACACGTCGCACGGAAATAACCCGTTGTTTACAACGTAATTATGCCATGTTAACAGAATAAGTTCTTTTATATAAAGTGTTATTTTTTCAAATCGTCCTTAAAGACAAGAAAAAAAAGCTGAAGGCAAAGCCTATTTTTGCACTTAAATACATAAATGATATCGCTTTACTAAAACATCTATTTTGAATGCGAACTTATATTTCATATGTGTCTGCGAACTTTAAATTAAGGAAAAAACAGAAACAAGATGTTATGCTACATTAATTGAATTTAAAGCTGATGGATCACTAAAAACGGCTTCTTACAAACGTAATGTCAGCTTTCCGTTCTTGAGTTTATAAATAGTAGCGTATCAGTAGAGTTGTTATCGATAAGATATTCTAATTGTTTGTTTTTATTATGGCAATGGCACCTACTAAGGTTTGCTTTAAACTCATAAACTTATCTATCAGAGTTATAGGGGAATCTAACATTATCACTCAAAAGTCTTCGTTCTCTTCGATGAATTTGTTAATCGTTCAATGTCTTCAATTCTGAACTCTCTAGCATATCCATAAAATTCTCTTTTGACATTTACCATCATTACACGTTTTGTAATGCTTCTAGTTTTGATAATGATTTTGTTCTACATATATCAATCTTTTGGAATGAATACTTCGTAAATTGATATTGCAGAAGGAATTAAGATGCCCTAGTACATGCATAATAACGGTGTCTTCTTGGGTGGTAGGTAATGCATGTATAGCAATAAACGCTTACATTGTCTACGCACGCGGTCTAGATCCTTTTTGAGTTCATGCGATCCCCTCATTTTGTCTGTAATACCTCAATTTGTATCTTCTGGAAACGATTTATGAGACTTGAAAATCGGTAAAATACTTATGCCTTAATTCTTCTTCTCTTTCGGCAAGAGAGGTTTTCATTGCACAGTGTATTGAAGAACTAAAACAAAATTGTAAATTCTTTTTTAAATTAGGTGCTATGATCAGAAATACTTTTACAAAGAGATAATCTGAATGTGTTATTTGAAAGGTTGGTAAATAAAATCGATGCTGAGCTGTTCTCGCTTCTTTCGGGGAAATCCTATTTTTTATTTCAAAACTTTTTTAAATTTTGTTTATCTATGAAGGAATAAAGTGGAGGTGGTCATGCTGCTGACATTGGACACAAGACTTTATAATAAATTGATTTATTTAATCGACCAATAGTGCTATTCATTTAATTTAGACACATTTCGTAACGGAATTTTTTAAATATATTTTGACAGCATTTAAACATGTTAAATGTACTATTTTCCTTGACCCTTTTAACTACTGGCACATATTTTGGACAGTATTAAAAACCATTCGTATCCACGTACCGGTTATTAGATTTCAAGCCGATTATTTACCAAAATATAATTTAAACATTGAAAACAATGTACACAAATGTAATGCTACAAAATATGTATAGTATATTTCGGGTTACATCAATGCATAATTGCATCAAATACAAAAGTCACTGTACAAGAGATGTTAAGTTGTTCTATTTCATAGCCAGCCATCGGAATACAATCACTTTCAGTTTGATTTTTGCGGTTTATTCAGGGTTCAAAGGTTTAGAAAAATCACAACCATTATTTATATTTAAACAGAAATTATGCAATGACGGAACAAAGAATATTCATAGTAACTAGAAGCAAATTTAAAAAGCACATTTTCCGTTTATGAAATCACGGCTTTCTACATTCTCATATCAGAGAATAAGTGAAGTGTACACGAAGACAATAAATCAATAACAGTTTTATGAAAATATTGAAAATATAAAGGGATTTTCTATAACAAGAAAGTCCACTTACACTTGTTTTATAGTAAAACTTAGCCATTCAAATGTATAAAACAAATTCATATTTTCTAAAATTTGGCGTTTCATGACCCCTACCAATGCGCCAAAACTTACGACGTGCGCATACATAATGTGACGGAGTCAAACATTGTTGTTGTCCATTCGTTTGATGTACGTGTTTTATCATTTGATTTTGCCATTTGTTTAGGGACTTCTGTTTTGAATTTTCCTCGCAGTTCAGTACTTTTGTGATTTTTCCTTTTACGACGAACTGTATGACATAATTCTGAATTACTTTTACCGATATTAAAATGTAGGAAGTCATGATTTCCTAAACGGAAAATGTGATTTTTAAACTTGGAAAGTATTGTTTTATTGAAATTTGATGTCATACAAAATCAGTACAAAATAAAGGAATGTATCTCCATCACGTACAGGTTTGCATTTACATTTGTTCCTTTTGGTAGTATCATGATCAGCTCTTAGACACTTGTAATAATTTTGAAAAGCTTAGCTTCAAGCTTTACTGAGAGATATATATTGTCGAAATTCGGGTTTGTTGCAGTAACATTGATAACATTGAAGTTATTATTGTACGTTCATTTATATACATTTTGTTATTCCGCTCTTCAGAATAAAAGAGAGGGGACGTGGTCTCATAAAACGACTGTACGTAGAGTTTACGTTATTTTGCAATTATTACATAGATCTCATACATTAGATTCATAGTACTCAAATATTTTCTACTTCGAACGGCCAAAATTAAAAAAATCATAATTTATTGCCTCTTATTTGATACACGCTGTCTTGTTTTGGTCTGCGTTATATTTTTGTGTTTAAAAAAATATGAGCAAATACTACGTAGATTTAAATGCAATGATTGTGATATTAAATTATTGTTATCACTAATATTAACGGCTCTGGATGGAACAAAGCTGTTGTTTTTGTCTAAATGTTCTGTTTTCATTCCAATTTTGATCATTCTGAAATATTTTATTTCAATTCTATTGTTAAAGATATAAATTCAAAAGCATCCCAAAATATTCATTTTTTAAAACTAAATATACGTTTACATTCCAAGTAAATCACATCTTATAGTATTTATACTCGATTAAAACAAAATTAAATAAAGGTTCTTTGCTTTGAAACGAGTGACTGGTGAAAACTAATGTGTATTCAATTCTTGAACCAATACATGTATATATCATAAAATAAGTCTTCTGTGCACGAATTTATCACTTTTACGCAAACATATCGTATTATCGTCATTTATATTCTCTCTCTGTCTGTTATGATGAGAAAATATTGCTGCTAATTAATTGCCGTGTTATGAAGCCGTTGTTAACCGATTGTCACCTTATACTCAAGTTATAGTAAACAATCATTAAAGACGCATGGATATTTAGCACGTGTATAACATGTACAATCAGATAATAGTGTATTTATATGACAGATTCATGCGTATTGCGATCACCGGATTTTTACGATGGGTTACGCTAAGGTTACTTTTCATACGGAATATATTTCGGCGAATTGCTTCCTGGAAGCAAGCAATTTAAAAAAATGAAACTTGTTTTAAATGTGGACAATTAAAGAATTTTTCTTCAAAAATAGTATATGTAAATCAGTTTTATAATGAAAACTATCCCTTTAGTTATAAAAATACATATGAATCAATTTTCTTTATTTGAGGTTTCGTATGACGTTAAACACCTTTTAAAAGGCATATTACAATTAAATGTCACGCCACAACCGTTTAAGTGGAAGCATTTGATGAAAAAAAACGCCTGTTTTTTTTTAATAACACTGTATTATTATATATGTTAAAAAAAAGTATTCCTTTATATCTTACGTAAAGCTATCTGTTTTTACAAATGGCTAAAATTACAAATATCGAATTATACTATTGTTTTTTTGCTTAAACGTGAACTATATTTGAGTATTTGCCATATCAGATTTGTTTTGTCAATATGTGTAGACAAAGTTCTGTAGCTTGCTTCAACAAGCAAATACAAAAACAAATAAATTAAATAATGACGTTATAAAACAAATACAGCCTTTGATTGAAAAATGGTCTGTACAGTGCAGATAGGCTGATACAAAATGTCACAATTGTTTTATGTTTTTTTTATGATACTGTATATGTAGATTTTAAGCTTTTCGGGTCATTTGAGTTTGTTTTGAGACCCACATTTCCAGAGATGTCCTTGCATTCGTTAACATTATTGTCAGAAAATATTTGTTGACATATATTGCTTGAAATCAACTAGGAAAAAATACGAAAATATTATGAAAGGACCCAGGTAAAACGACATCCAAAAAGAAATTTGCACATGATAAGAAAATAAAATCGAAAATGAAATATATAATGTTGGAGAAATCTGAACACATCACTTTACATCTTTGAAATAGGGATTTTTACCACAAAAAAAAGATTCACACATTTTAAATCATTCAATATTCGTAGTTGTTTTATTGAAAGTATTACTATTCTTGTTAATTGAGGTAAGAGCAAACTATCAGTGAATTTTTTGCTAAAGGTGAACTAATCCAATATTGCAGTAAAAATATAGTCAGTCAAATATTTAGTCAGACTAATTTTGTAATTTTGCTTGCTTTTTTTACTGGTCTCTTTTTTGCACAGAAAATATCAATAAACAACATACTGAAACTATACATACTAATAAATAATTAAACTCATCATAGATACCAGGATTATTATTTTCGTCAGACACGCGTTTCGTCTACAAAAGACTCATCAGTGACGCTCATATCCAAAAAATTAAAATGACCAAGTGAACAAAAGTTGGAGATTATAGGAAATATATTGGAGGCTTTTCCATTTTGAGTTTTCCATACAGTGCCAGTGTTTTTATTGCAATAACAGAATAGTAAGAAAAGGATCAACTTATTAATTCAATTGGATTGGTATAAAAGAATTACGGGGAGCAAACGTTATTTGAAAAAGATACTCCTACAAGTATTATGTTTAATACGAAGTCCTTTCAATACCAAAATTATGAAATTGCATAAACATCTGTCAAGTTCTAAAGAAAAATAAATTTACAGATAAGATTGATGAGCTGCATTTTATATATAAGGTCAATTAACTATTTTGTTTTTAAATTGATAACATTACAATATATTGTTTGGTAAAAAAACTGAACTTTAATGATTTTTTTTATTTTCAAACGCGAACTGCTACGCAGATATAATTTGAAATATTCCGATATGATTATTAATGTCCTTCCACGTACAAAGTATTGACAGATTAATGGTATGTGAACCATGGGTAATTTTTCACTTCTTTATCATACCTATACACAATAATATTAGACATAAGTACAGTTAAAATCGTTGTTCAAATAGTAACATGACCCACTTCTGATAAAATCTCTTAAAATTAATACTTATTTAAAAGTTTACAAATATAAGACCTTCGAAAGTTCTCAACGAATTTTCAATACTCTAAAGTATTTTAATAAAATAGATACATATTTAAAGTCATATAATTGCTTTGTCACGTTATAAGTTTTACAAAAATGGTCTTTTATTATCTGTGTGTCATGGTAATAATATCAGGATAATAAATTTTGTTTTGAATGTAAATGTAAATGACCCCAATTATTTGGATAAAAACAACAATCTTGGGAATAAAAAAATCCCAGCACAGTAATTTTTGCGTATTATGACATGCAAATGTTTAACATCAAGTATACCTTGTAAGATATGTATCAAATGTAATGTATATTTAAAGGCTATTCTAGTTTAGGAACTGTTTTCCTTATTAGCAAGAATATAAGTAAGCTGTCTAGTGCGAGCTGATGTTTGAGCTGATGTCAAAAAAGAAAACCGTACTTCTATTATTCAATTTGTAATTTGTCTTAACGATACGAGTTGTTAACAAAATCATTTGTAATATTTATATTTATATCTGATTATATCCTAAGAATTAATTGATCTTACAAGTATTACTTTATTTTCTATAATGTATATCGAATACTGTAGTATGTAATTTCACATGTTTCATGGAAAATAAAATAATTACCCCCCCCCCCCCCCCCCAAAAAAAAAAAACGATACGATTTGTGTTTATTCAGAATGTGAAATAACATGTTCTTGCTAAAAAAAAAGTCTGTATTTAAAAAATAAAAAGTCAATACTAGTATTTCTTTTTTTCTTCTTAAATTGGTCATTTAATTTCACAACATTTTCAGGGGTTTATTTCCGAGTATCACATCTTTTCATGATTTAAAATATTACATTATGACGTCACTATCACTGCTGTAATGGCATGTTTTGAAGTCAATTTGCATTCATTTATTAGCGAAAAAACATGTGTTTTTTATTTATACAACCGAACAACTATCGCAGCGTTTACACCTACCGAATTATACTATTTACCGGATTTGTGATAACATGAGCAACACGACGGGTGCCACATGTGGAGCAGGATCTGCTTACCATTCCTGAGCACCTGAGATCACCCCTAGTTTTGGTGGGGTTCGTGTTACTTATTCTTTAGTTTTCTAAGTTGTGTCATGTGTACTATTGTTTGTCTGTTTGTCTGACGTCACTTAACATTGCTGTAATGGCATGTTTTTATGTCAATTGGCATTTATTTATTAACGAAAAGCACGTGTTTTTTTATTTATACAACCGAACAAACTATCGCAGCGTTTACACCTACCGAATTATACTATTTACCGGATTTGTTATAACATAAGCAACACGACGGGTGCCACATGTGGAGCAGGATCTGCTTACCCTTCCGGAGCACCTGAGATCACCCCTAGTTTTGATGGGGTTCGTGTTACCTATTCTTTAGTTTTCTAAGTTGTGCCATGTGTACTATTGTTTGTCTGTTTGTCTTTTTTATTTTTAGCCATGGCGTTGTCAGTTTATTTTTTTTTATTAATGAGTTTGACTGTCCCTCTAGTATCTTTCGTTCCTCTTTTACACATCATTATGTTGTATTTCATATTTCATATACATTTCAATATCATGTATGACCTGTTGTAAAACTTTGTGTCTGAGGAATTAAAATATTTATCTTGTCAAATAAACTACTAAAAGTATTTGTCTTGATATTATTTCTGATAAAAAGTATCAAATCCGAGATAGCCTTTATTTTATATATTAGAAGAAATATATTTTCTAACCATCATACATTACACAGGCACATTAACTTACTTTTACCGAACGTCTTGAAATGAATAAAAGTGTATGGATGTTAACAAGGCGTATACATAAACTTATCATGAAATTAAGTTATTGATTACTAATAAGTTATGTTGTCAACTGTGTTCTGAAATAGAATACTTATTCTGGATTTACCATCGTCAGGAGTGCTAAATCTAAACGACGAAAGACATGGATGTATAAAAACGTGTTAAGACGTTTAAACACCAGGAGCATATGACCAATAGGGACACAAATACGGAGTTGAAACCTTGAATTCTTAGTTATTATATAATGGTAAAGATAAAAATCAGAGCTGATCATTAAAAATTGTACACAGTATCGCCGTTTGAATATTTCATACGAGTGTACAAAAAGAACAAACTACTTAAACAACCAAGAGACGTCTAGAGATTAGCATTAAGGCTTCAACAATAGCAAAGTGTACAACATATTAAGATTACATTGGTCAGAATGTGGAGTAGTTGTGAATAAACGATTTCAAAAGATTCAATTTTCAAACACTGGCTTGTCGATTTTTCAAATTATCTAATCAAGCATTTGTATAGTCTTACTCTAAAAATCCTTTATTTAAAGTTCACGGTGTAATTGGTTTTTTTTTATAAAAAAAATATAATTGGAGTTGTATTTGTAGTTGAGAATATATTGTTCCCTCATGATCATATGTTCACTTTAGATCGTTTAATTTTTGTACTATCTAGTGTTCAGTATGGCAAATATCTTTTTAACTGACAATTCACAACACTTGTATAAAATTGAGAATGGAAATGGGGAATGTGTCAAAGAGACAACAACCCGACCAAAGAAAAAAACAACAGCAGAAGGTCACCAACAGGTCTTCAATGTAGCGAGAAATTCCCGCACCCGGAGGCGTCCTTCATATATATATAAATATATTCATCTTCTTTTTTTGAGAGCCCAGGTGGTCGTGTGGTCTAGCGGGACGGCTGCAGTGCAGGCGATTTGGTGTCACGATATCACAGTAGCATGGGTTCGAATCCCGGCGAGGGAAGAACCAAAAATTTGCGAAAGCAAATTTACAGATCTAACATTGTTGGGTTGATGTTTAGACGAGTTGTATATACATTATGTACACAGCCATGTATCACCATCATTGATGGCGATCCAATGGATACATCTGTTGTAGAGTTGTCACTGACTCAGACGTACTTATAAATATAATTATTTTCTGTGACTGTATATAACATTAATTTGAAGGATCCTTTACTATAGATAATTTAGCTGAACTGTAACAATAACATCTTCATGCCTTATATATCATGTACTGTAGTACGCCGCTAGATTAAAACTGACATGGAAAGGTAACATACGGCCAGCGAAAGCTCTTTTTTGAGAGCCCAGGTGGTCGTGTGGTCTAGCGGGACGGCTGCAGTGCAGGCGATTTGGTGTCACGATATCACAGTAGCATGGGTTCGAATCCCGGCGAGGGAAGAACCAAAAATTTGCGAAAGCAAATTTACAGATCTAACATTGTTGGGTTGATGTTTAGACGAGTTGTATATACATTATGTACACAGCCATGTATCACCATCATTGATGGCGATCCAATGGATACATCTGTTGTAGAGTTGTCACTGACTCAGACGTACTTATAAATATAATTATTTTCTGTGACTGTATATTACATTAATTTGTAGGATCCTTTACTATAGATAATTTAGCTGATCTGTAACAATAACATCTTCATGCCTTATATATCATGTACTGTAGTACGCCGCTAGATTAAAACTGACATGGAAAGGTAACATACGGCCAGCGAAAGCTCTTTTTTTGAGAGCCCAGGTGGTCGTGTGGTCTAGCGGGACGGCTGCAGTGCAGGCGATTTGGTGTCACGATATCACAGTAGCATGGGTTCGAATCCCGGCGAGGGAAGAACCAAAAATTTGCGAAAGCAAATTTACAGATCTAACATTGTTGGGTTGATGTTTAGACGAGTTGTATATACATTATGTACACAGCCATGTATCACCATCATTGATGGCGATCCAATGGATACATCTGTTGTAGAGTTGTCACTGACTCAGACGTACTTATAAATATAATTATTTTCTGTGACTGTATATTTCATTAATTTGTAGGATCCTTTACTATAGATAATTTAGCTGATCTGTAACAATAACATCTTCATGCCTTATATATCATGTACTGTAGTACGCCGCTAGATTAAAACTGACATGGAAAGGTAACATACGGCCAGCGAAAGCTCTTTTTTTGAGAGCCCAGGTGGTCGTGTGGTCTAGCGGGACGGCTGCAGTGCAGGCGATTTGGTGTCACGATATCACAGTAGCATGGGTTCGAATCCCGGCGAGGGAAGAACCAAAAATTTGCGAAAGCAAATTTACAGATCTAACATTGTTGGGTTGATGTTTAGACGAGTTGTATATATATTCATATATATATATATATATATTCATATAAACGTCTGAGTCAGTGACAACCCTACAACAGATGTATCCATCGGATCGCCATTAATGATGGTGATACATGGCTGTGTACATAATGTATATACAACTCGTCTAAACATCAACCCAACAATGTTAGATCTGTAAATTTGCTTTTGCAAATTTTTGGTATATATTTGTTTAAAAGCTACAAGCATCTTATTCAATGGTTAATATTGAAGTATTTGGCTAAAATAGCGGCATTTTTCCATCTGAGAACAGACAAACCAGATTATCTGGAAAAACTTTAAGGTATAGCACACTCTAGATAGATATCATTTAAATACTTTTTATGTTTTTAGAAAATAAAACACTGAACTGAATTTTACAGTGCACATGCAGAAGTGCAATATAAACATAGTTTGGAAAGAGGTTTGAGAACTTCTCCATAGGTAATAATAACAATGAACTGGGCGATAGAGGCACTCTAGATAATCTGAAAAAAAATGTGAACAGTTAAATCCAGACAAAAACTAAATATTCTAAAAGATAAAATGATTTTGATTTTTTTTATCTGTGGCATGCTATGTAGTAAAACTTTCCCACATGCACAGGTAAGTATGTATTCAAAGTAAATATTTAGGTGAAAATGCAGCCATTTCAGCCAAACGATCCACATGAACCTTAAACGCTATTAAGTTTAGGTCTTATATTAGATATGCATGGATGAGAGATACAAATTTCAATTATAAAATAGAGTTATCCCTCTTCGTGCAGATTCTTTTCTCCCCTATAAAGATACCTTTATTACAATCAAAGGGTGCATGATGAACATATTAATTAATTACAATAATGTTATTTTGAGAATCAATCGATTTGTAGCAAGATCATGGACCATATACTGCATAGTGGCATCATCACTTATCTTTAGAAAAAAAACCCATCCTGTTTGATTATCAACACGGTTTCTGCGAAAGATCATTTGAAAGTCAGCATGCTATTAATAAACAAGATCATCTAGCAGATGGACTGGGATCAAAAGAATTGAGTATTGCTAGACTTTTTGAGGCGTTCGACAAAGTGTCACATTATTGTTTATTAAACAAATGCAGCTTCTATTGTATACGAGGGAAGACACTTTTAAATTAATGAAAAACTACTTTCCTTCAGGACCGAACACAGTAGGTTGTTCTAGACAAAAAGAAGTCAGAATCTAATATACAAAAATAGCTATCAAGAACTAGTTAAACTTAATCTAGATTTTTCACAGAGGATTGCCTACTTAAACGATAAAAATACGTAAAGAGGGTGATACCATCTTACTGTAGAGAGACAATCTACAGATTGGGAAGACACATGGTTCAATAAATTCAATCCCGACATACGTGAGGTGATACTGGTAACATAAAAGAGTAAATCCATTATCAAGAACTACACAATATGACAAAAGAAGTAGTACAGAACGCAAAATATCTAGGCTCAAATATCAGCTACAACTTATCACGGAACTAGCACAAAGGCAGTGTAAAAATGAAAGCGACCAACATCAATTTTTTAAGAAGTCTGAGAATATCCTGTCTAAATACGATCTAGGCACAATGCTATCCCACACTATAGTAAGACCAACTATGAAGTACGCGTGTATCATTTGGGGTCCAATATCTCGGGGGAAATATCATAGAAAAGACACAGAGGCGAGCAGCACGTTTTGTAACTTGTGACTATGAAACCATCGGTAGTGTTACCCAGATGCTAGAAGCCCTGTAATGGGTCGAATTACAAGAACGGAGTAAGGAAATAAAGATCATCCTGCTCAACCGCATACCACATCTTCTGGTTGCAATGCCACTAGCACAATACTAATACCGAGGGTGTAGCATTAACAACAAGAGATTTTTACTATCAATTCTCAAGAATACAAAAGCCCCAGCAATTATTATATCCATCTGCAATTTATTTATCGAAAGAAAGTCCATCTGTTGTCGTCGCTGAATGTAAATTAATGGAAGAAGAAGAGAAGGTCGATTTGTATCATGGAACTGTTTCACGTTCTTTTTTTTTATTTTGATCATAGCCAACTAAATCATTGTACAATGCGATTTTTGACCCGTGTGCAGCAGACCTGCGCACCTAACAACACTTTAGTTTATTGTGTTCTATGATTATATGTGTTTGTTGTTCTTGATTATCAGATATGTAAACTGGGTGACAGTCTCCGTTCATCTGTATTGTAATTTGGTTTTTGATATTTGATTCTAGATTTCCAACTTTCAATATAGATGTTTTAATCTATTTATTTACATTGTAAAATGTATAAACAGGTTCGGATATAAAGGAGTACTGCATGTTGGAAGGGAGACTAGTCATGTAAAAACTAAATTCAAGTCAATTCGAGTTATTTCTCTTTGTACTTTTGGTGCTGCATTATCTTTCATGTTTATAACTACAACTTATCTAGATACCTGGATTGAAATATAATATTTACGCCAGACGCACGTTTCGTCTACAAAAGACTCATAAGTGACGCTCGAATAAAAAATGTAAAAAATCCAAATTAAGTTCGAAGTTGAAGAGCATTGAGGACCCAAAATTCCTAACAGTTTTGCCAAATGCAGCTAAGGTAATCTATTCCTGAGGTAGAAAAGACTAAAAAAATAATTTGCGCTAGACGCGCGTTTCTCCTACAAAAGACTCA
Organism: Mytilus trossulus; assembly: GCF_036588685.1. NCBI lineage: Eukaryota > Metazoa > Mollusca > Bivalvia > Mytilida > Mytilidae > Mytilus > Mytilus trossulus. The sequence goes on from NC_086383.1 coordinate 47,593,682, forward strand.
TCAGTGACGCTCGAATAAAAAAAATGTTAAAAGGCCAAATAAGATACGAAGATGAAGAGCCCAAAATTCCTAAAAGTTTTGCCAAATGCAGCTTAGGTATAAAAAAAATAACGCACATTATTACAACTCTTTGTGTTTTTATACACATATATCACGAACATATTGGGGAGACTCTCATCATTATTATCTTATTTGATGAAAAGCTGTTTCATCTTCCACTATAAACTAAACTATAAAGTGAATGCATAAATACTTAAAATATTACGAATAAACTCATCATAGATACCAGGATTGAAATTTTATATTTACGCCAGACGCGTGTTTCGTGTACAAACGACTCATCAATGACGCTCGATGTGGTATGCAAGGAACACTTGTCAGTCGTGCATAGAGAGTACACTGTATATTGATAGTATATTAACCAATAAACTCATCATAGATACCAGGATTGAAATTTAATATTTACACCAGACGCGCGTTTCGTGTACAAAAGACTTAATATCATTGACGCTTGAATCAAAAAATGTAAAAGAGCCAAATAAAGTACGTAGTTGCAGAGCACTGAGGACCCAAAATTCCTAAAAGTTTTGCCATATACAGCGAAGGTAATCTTTTCCTGAGGTACAAAAGCCTTAGTATTTCAAAATTTGGTAAACAGTCAATTTATAATTATGATCATATCAGTGATCGGGTCCACACAGAAGTGCTGAAAACTGGGCTGGTGATACTCTTGGTGAATAAAAAAAAAATCACCAAAACAGGTAAAATGGGACGATAGTTGTGATTCATCAGGTCAAATTATGTCAACATACATCAAAACTGACTAAAAGAATTAAAAGAACATACTATAAAATACCCCTACAAAAAATGTGTTGAGTAGCTGATTGTAAAATTGACAAAGACATCAACAAAGCAGTTTGTGTAGTTGATAGTATATTCAGTACCGGATCCAGACATTTTTATAAGTGGTGCCCACGGACTGCCTAAGATGGAGCCGCCCGGTCATGCTTCATTGATTTTCTATATAATCAACCATTTTTTCAGAAAGGGGGCAGGGGGCGGCCCCTGGTAGTCCCTGATTCCGCCTCTGATATTTACCAAGTATCTTATACAAAAGTTTGTGTAGTCAATAGTATATTGATCAAGCCTTATATACAAAACTTTTTGTAGTCGATAGTATATTAACTAAGACGCCTATGCATAAGTTTTTCTAGTTGAAATCATATTAATCAAGACTCCTATCAAAAAACTTTGTAGTTGCTAGTATAGAGCCCTAGACCACTGTACAAAAGCCTTTATAGTTGTATTAAATCAAACAAGACCCCTATACAAAAGTTGTTGTAGTTGATAGTTTTTTTAACCAAGACCCCTATACATTGTTTTTGTAGTAGACATTATATAGACCAAGACCTCTAAACAAATTTTGTGTAGTTGATAGTATATTAATCAAGACCCCATATTAAAACATATTTAGTTGATAGTATATTAACCAAAACTTCTATAAAAGTGTGTGTAGCTAAAAGTATATTAACCAAGTTTCCTATACAAAAGTTTGTGTAGTTGAAAGTATATTGCCCAAGACCCCTGTACAAAAGTTTTTGAAGTTGATATTATATTATATTATAATTGGAGTTATCTTTCATTCACCGAGCTAGTTTCCCTCTACAAATGTATGCCCCCTTTTTTTCTTGACTATTGTTTTTGTTGTTTTCTAGATTGCGTTCTTTAAAAGAGCAAGAACAAATAAAGCAATTTAAAATAAGTTCAAATATCGAAAAAAAATTTAGCTGAGGAAAATTATACACCAAAATAATAATGATAAAAATGGACCCGCCCTTAGCACCTCCATGTGTATATGCTCGGCTTTTTTTATGCCCCACCTACGATAGAAGAGGGGCATTATGTTTTCTGGTCTGTGCGTCCGTTCGTCCGTCCGTTCGTTCGTCCGTTCGTTCGTCCGTTCGTTCGTTCGTTCGTCCGTCCGTCCGTCCGTTCGTTCGTCTGTTCGTTCGTCCGTCTGTCCCGCTTCAGGTTAAAGTTTTTGGTCAAGGTAGTTTTTGATGAAGTTGAAGTCCAATCAACTTCAAACTTAGTACACATGTTCCCTATGATATGATCTTTCTAATTTTAATGCCAAATTAGAGTTTTTATCCTAATTTCACGGTCCACTGAACATAGAAAATGATAGTGCGCGTGGGGCATTCGTGTACTGAGGACACATTCTTGTTTCTTTGAATTTCCTTTGATTATAAAATAAATGAATATGAGTTGATTTAATTTGTGTAACTTTAATTTATAAAAATAATCGATCGGTGCATATAATCGAACTCGACTGAAAAATTGCGTTTTAGATAAACCCGTTAGTTATGAATTTCTTTAAATTCTAACAAGAAATGTAGGTCGGACTCATAATTCGATATCATATCGTGGGAGAGTGTCATGCGCTTTCTATTCATTGAATCGAGGAGTCTGTGGTAAGGCAGGGTGAAACTAGAAGATCATTTTTTCAGTGGATTAAACGATCCTTCCTTTTATTTCTGTCATTCTTCCTTGCCGAAATTACTAATTTGTTCTCGTCATGATACTCTGGACGTAAAATAAATACAATTAATTGATCATTAACGGAAAATAAAATACAAACCACAAAAACGAGAAAAACAAAGGGTATTGACTTTTGATTTTTCACTAAGGAAATGAATATATCCTTTCTTCTCGGTTTTTTTTGTATATAAAAATGTTACTTTTGAAGTGTAGTCCCAAACAATGAATTCTTCATTGACAAATTTAAGCTGGGATACTTGACCTGAAGTTTAAAAGAAGATACAAAGGGTCGAAAGAATGGTACTCGCATATGCTCTCTGTGAATAACTCGATTGTAACCATTGACGTGGAAATAGACTCATCATACATACCAGGACAAAATTGTGTGTATACGCCAGACGCGCGTTTCCGACGGTCTACAAAAGACTCATCAGTGACTCTCGAATCCCAAAAAGGATGCATGGGAATCGATCGTCACCTTTGGCTGGCAAAGATGCTCTCTGTCATGATTGTCTATTAGAAACTTAAAAAAGTGGGATTAGAAATTTCTTTTTATTAGCCTTGTCAAGCTTACCCCTCGATCAAACCTAGACTTTAGAACTCCAGTATCTTCATTATAACCCTCCAGTTCTGATGACAATTAAGATTTGAATTTATGAAAAACTGATTTCTTATGTAAAATTTTCATATAAAGCAAACGATATTAAAATTTATATTCCCTGAATTGTTTAGCTATTTTGACGAACAAAACTTTGCTGCGCACTTCAATTTGGTAAGACTATATAATAATTGTAAAGGAAAGATTTATATACAGGATGTCTTTACAATTTTAATGATTTGCTATACGATCAGTACTTCGTAATAAACACTGTCGTAAATTATCAATAGAATGTGGACAAAAAACAGGAAAATAAGACAAACATGATAAATAAGTAAGTTCACCAGACAATGGTAGTGATTGAATCATAAAACATACATAACGTATATGTACTCTTGTAATGAAGCACATCTGGGAGTATCCAAGGTTTTTCTTGTATAGAAACATTGCCGCGGAAAACTGCTCTAAAATGTATAAAATTAAAAAAAAGTGCAATAAAGTATATTATCCACGTTTAAAAAAAAGAAAAAAAATCAAAACTAAAACTATCTATTTTGCTTTCAATCAGACTATACCGGCGTTCTCGGTAATATATACTACTGTCCTGGTCAACTGACTTGTTATTGTAATGTTGTATTGTGACACTACTGTTCTGGTCAACTGACTTGTTATTGTAATGTTGTATTGTGACACTACTGTGCTGGTCAACTGACTTGTTATTGTAATGTTGTATTGTGACACTACTGTCCTGGTCAACTGACTTGTTATTGTAATGTTGTATTGTGACACTACTGTTCTGGTCAACTGACTTGTTATTGTAATGTTGTATTGTGACACTACTGTTCTGGTCAACTGACTTGTTATTGTAATGTTGTATTGTGACACTACTGTCCTGGTCAACTGACTTGTTATTGTAATGTTGTATTGTGACACTACTGTCCTTGGTTATGAGGAGAGTTGATGCGGTTCTAACAATAATGTTTAACCCCGCCACATTCCGTATGTGTAAGAAATGAAAAAGGCATAAATGAAGCTTCAAAATCATTAACAGAAATTCTAGATAATGTAGCCTCTAAAACATGTATAATAAAAGTTCCAATAAAGCAAAAGAAAAGTAAAATAAAAAAGAACCCTTGGTCAGACAATGAATTAAAAGATTTAAAAAGTAAAATCAATAATTTAGGTAAAAAACTAAAACATAAACCATTTGATAGAAATTTAAAACAGCAATTTTTTGAAACTGCAAAATATTTAAAAAAAGCAAGTAAAAAGAAAAAAATCAACAACAAATGATTGAAAAACTATCAAATCTTCAAACTAAAGACCCTCAACAATTTTGGAAACTACTTAAATCTCTAAGAAATAATATGAATACCACAGAAATTAATATGAAATCAGATAACCTAACAAACCATTTTCAAAAGCAAGGTCTTTGGAACAAACCTTGCGACAAAGCAGAAGATGAGATAAACCTTTTTTTGAAAAACAAAGAGAGTGAAAATAGATTTAATGAAATAACTGATAGCCCAATAACTATATCAGAAGTAAATAAAGTTATAAAATCCCTTAAAATGAAAAAATCCCCTGGACCAGACTCCATTGTAAATGAGGTGATTAAATATTGTAGTCCAGTAACTATTAAATGCTACACAAAATTATATAACCTTGTTCTTGATTCAGGATGTTCCCCTGAAACATGGCAATATTCTCTATTAGTGCCAATATTTAAGTCGGGAGATTCCAAAGACCCAAATAACTACAGAGGTATATCTCTTATAAATGGTATTGCCAAAATATTTAGCTCAATTTTAAATAACAGAATAATTAAATATATGGAAAACAAATTTAGCCAGGAACAATTTGGATTTCTTCCTAAATTAAGAACTACAGATAGTCTATTTGTATTTAAAACTTTGATTAATAAATATTTAAATTTAAAAAAGAAACCATTATATATTTGTTTTGTTGACTTACGTAAAGCATTTGACTCCATTTGGAGAACAGCTTTATTATATAAAATTTTGTCCCAGGGTATCGGCAGTAAAATGTATCAAGTAATAAAAAATATGTATTCAACCACTAAATCTTCAATAAAGATTAATAATAAACTCACTAACTGGTTTGAAGTAACTAGAGGGGTAAGACAAGGGGATTCTTTAAGTCCCACCCTATTCAATATTTTCATAAATGATCTACCTCAAATTTTTAAACAGGATGACTGTGATCCCTTGAAAATAGAACAGACAAATATTGGAAGCCTCCTATTTGCTGATGATATTTTGATAATGTCTGAAACTAAAGAGGGTCTTCAGTCAAGTTTAAACCATTTGTCTCAATACTGTGATAAATGGCAGTTAACTGTAAATTGTAAAAAAACTAAAACTATGATTTTAAGCACAAGTAACAATAGGAAAAATCTTAACCATTCTTTTAATTATAATGGTGATAAATTAGAGCAAATGGAAAAGTTTAAATTTCTTGGTAATATTATTAGTCAGAATGGAAATCTTATTCATTCAGCACAAGAATTAGCCAAAAAATCTATGAAAGTAATGTATTCTATAAAAACATATTGTAATTCGATTCATCAGACTCCTGTAAATTTGTCAAACCATTTATTTAACTCTCTCGTCAGACCAATATTAACTTATAACAGTGAAATATGGTATATGGATGCATACTCATCCTTTTATAAAGCTTCAATTAAAGGAGATAAAAATAACAAAAAAGTAGATACTCTAAATTTCATTGACAAAAGTCCACCTGATAAAGTACTAAATAAATTTAATAAGTTAACTTTAGGAGTAAAAAAATGCTCTTGCAATATAGCTGCTCGATCTGAATTAGGCAGCTACCCTATTGATTGCTTTATAAAAAGACAAACTCTTCTTTTTCATGATAGACTATTAAGGGAAGAAACTAGTCCCTTACTAAAAGAGACACTAAATTTGGCAAAAACTTTACATAATGCAGGTATTTATTCTTGGTACTCCTATGTAAATCATGTCAGAAGTCAAAATGATTTAGAAATTGTTAACCAAAATAAGGATAAAAATAATAGGCTAATATACAAACAAAATCTAGAAAACTCCTATGAAAATGTATATAATGATAAAATATTAAATTTACAAGAGAATAGCAAACTCCAACTTTTTAAAAAAATAAAGAAAAGCTATAACTTTGAACCATACCTACTTTCTCAAAACTTTGAATATAGACAACTAATTTCTAAATTTCGAATAAGTGACCACTGCTTATTAATAGAAACTGGAAGATACAGGAAAATTCCCAGAGATTTAAGACTATGTACACATTGTGATGTACTAGATGATGAGTTTCATTTCTTTTTTAAATGTAAAATAAATGAACAATTAAGAAAAGAATTTTTAAATGAAAATAAATATAATAACTTAAATGATATAGATAAATTAAAACATATTCTCAATCCTGAAACAAAACAGGACACTTGCAAATTAGGCTCCTTTTTAAAAAAGTCACTAAGACTGAGGGCAGGGAGTCCTTGATATAATTTGAATCTCTTATATATATATATATATATATTGATTTAAAAAAAAAAAAAAAAATTATAGTTCAAAGTGTGTCCATTGTTTATTTTCATTGTTTTATGTAAACTGTATATTATGTATAATGTTTTAAGCCATTGGTCCATATGGGCGTAAAGTGCTTTTCAAATAAAGAAAGTTTAAAAATAAAGATAAAACAAGATTGGTTGATTTGTTGGTTTGTTGATTTATCGATGGATAGGTTGGTGTATAACGCCGCTTTGAGCACTTTTGTCTATTTTGTGACGGTCATACTTTTATTGGTTGAGGAAGCCCGAGTGTCAGGAGAGAAACCTGTAACCTTCGGTAGAAAAATGGACAATCTTAGTCAAAAAAGATTGGAGTCGAGCACACCTGCCAAGTGTGGGATTGACCATTCGAACTCACAAACTCGGTGTTTAAACAGTTTTTGATATGAATAATAACAAATGTATCCTTCAATAAAACAGCAACCAAACGACAAAAAAAAACAACTAACCAGCATCAAGATGGTATCACAGTATTAATCCGTCTTCAACGGTTATGTGTGTCTATATCAAGCCGCCTGTAGTGGCTGTTGTTGGTTGCCATTTGAATTAATTGTTTCCCGTATTATTGATTTCAACCAAAAGTCAGTTGCTCCTTTTGATTTAAAAAAAAAAGTATATGCAGATGCCTTTTGTATTTGACTATCGTATCGGGTTTGTTCGTCATTGAAGGACGTACGGTGTCCTGTAATTATCTAGATCCTTTTCAAAGTTCTATGGCTGATAGTCATGAAAGAAATGCAAACATAGCACAGACTCTTCTTACCTGAAACAACATATTTCATTGCAAAAAATAAAAACCTGTGGGGAATTAATGAATTAAAAAAAAAATGCAGCGCAATAGAAAATTTCTGTCTATATGACAATATCTGCATTCGTCCGTTTAACTCGTTGCTTAAATATGTTATATTTTCTCTCTTTATCAACAATATAGGTGTTTTAATCAACGTTACATTTGTATTTATAATCAGAATGCTAAACTACGGAAACTGTTCATCCCATTATTTTTTTTACATTAAAATGCCTTTGAGAAATTGGATCGAAGATTAAAACCCATGAAGGTGATTAATTGTAATTGATTCATTTAATTGATGTTTTTATCTAAAGGTATTTCGTAAAAAAAGAAAAAAATCAATCGGACAGAAAACGCAAAGGTCTGTGGACATTGTTCATTATCAGAATCAATAATATGTAAACATTTTTTATTCTACTTTGAATAATACGCAGGTTTGCGGCCATTGGCATGTTGTGATGAACTAGCGATTATTGACCAGTTCGTTGTCCTCAAGTTCAACGGCTGCAGACGAATATATTCTTCATAATATTATGCTAATTTTTACTTATCGAATGCAGTTGGATTAAGTAAATCCGAATATATTTCGCCATATTGTTTGTTAATTTTAATTTCGAAAATAATTTAATACTTTTTAATAATTACCTAACATTATGGCTATTGAATCTAAAAATAGGAGCGGATGGTATTTGGGTTAGTGTTACTCAAGGTGTGAAAGGACCGTAGCCGCCATTAACAAATATCAAAAATATATGCATCAACACCAGGCGAATATTCGCCGTCCAAGGTAAGTTAACTTGTCGGTTATTTATGTTGTCATTTCACTTAAATATTTTTACAAATAATATTTTTTTATATATCTTTAATCAAAAGGTGTGCGGGGCCAGGTGATATTATCTTACAGCCGATAAACACCATGTGGTAATCTTTATTTCACTCAATACACAATGTGTTTGTTGTAAACAACAATGTGTAAAAAAAGTTACTGAAGTTACGTCACGTTGATGATTACGATGCAAGAAGTAATAAAAGTTACATTTTATTACAGCATTTATTGCTATTTAATTGTTTATTGCGTAATAGTATGATTAACTATACACCTGAGTCTAATAATTGTTCAGGTAGTGTATTCAGCGCCCTGAAAGGTGAAATTAGGTCATGCTACCATTGAAAACTTCACTCTCGTAATATAACAGATATATTCATTCCTCAGGCGCTTACATGTCAATTATAGAAATAGCACGATTCACATTACTGACGAAGTATGCAGAAGTTGATCTGCTAAAAAAAATATGCGCAAGCATTCGTTTCATTGGTTGATCTTTAACCTTAATACATTAAATGATAAATATTCGCTTTACGTATTATTATCTAATGGCGAATACTGTCAGAAAAAATAAGCCAAGTGAGAAATCACCTCCATGTAAAATTAACTAGGTTATCGATAACAAGTGGGTAAAAGAGTGTTCCTAATACAGTGTGTAATGTTGTGTATTGAAATCTCAAACTTGTAATGATGGTGTTTGAGGAATTTGACATTGTACAGCATTAAAGTGGTAAGTATTTATGTATGTAAAAACTAAATAAAAAAATCAGGATCAAGGTTATCATGGTGTGTGTACAATGTGAGAAAATAGAAAATAATGTACTTTAAAAACTTCAAAACTACATGTAAACATTTAGCATGATTATAATATTTAAAAAAAAAATGTGAATTTGAAAACTAATGGAGTGTTTAAATTTGCTTTAAATTTTAAAATATACTGAGGTTAATATCTAAACAAATGCTAAAATGGAACATGTAAAATTATCTATTCCCTGTCCCAATTTATTTTTTCATATGTCAACTTAGCAGATATCATTTGAATGTTTGTTTGAAGATTTACTTTGAACATGTTATTAACTTGAAGGATATGTTTTTCAATCAGTTAGTTATTAAGGAGAGTATTTGAAAATTTTTGAGCATTTCACATCACAATAATTTTCTTATTATCTATGCTATCATCTTAAACTTTCTATTTGTAATATTTGTCGCTGAATGATAAACAACATAATATATTTATACAATATAGCATTAGTTTTTACATTATTGAAGACATACTCATGATAATTGTTGATTAAAGAAAAGAAAAAAAGACAACTTGAAATCAAAATAAGGTTTTTAACAATACCATCTGATTAACCATATATATTGTTAACTGAAAGCCATATGGTTAATTTAAGTCCAGACATTTTGTAAAAACATTGTACCCAACCTACCAAAAATGTAAACCTATTATTATGAGATAATCATATGTGTACTTCACAATTAGGCTGAGAAACATTTTTAAAGAGCTATGTCATATTACAACAGTTAACAATTACAGGCATCATACCCAGACATTTTATTTTGCCATTTGGCAAACTCTTACTCCCAAAATATGTATAGTTCTAAGCAAAAGAATCAGAAATACAAATATTGCATCTTTTAGTTTGACTTGATGAAGGAGAGATCCCACAACCTCCCACACTACCACAAAACCTCCAATTCTTTAGTTAGACTTCATGGTGGATAGATCTCACAACCTCCAACACAACCACACAACCACCAAGTCTTTAGTTTGACTTGATTGTGGTTAGATCCAATAACCTCCACAATACCACAAAATCACCATGTCTTTAGTTTGACTTTATAGTGGATAGATCCCACAAAACCAATATGTCTTTAGTTTGACTTTATAGTGGATAGATCCCACAAAACCAATATGTCTTTAGTTTGACTTGATGGTGGATAGATCCCCAACCTCCCACACTACCACAAAACCTCCAATTCTTTAGTTAGACTTCATGGTGGATAGATCCCCCAACCTCCAACACAACCAGTGTTACCACACAACCACCAAGTCTTTAGTTTGACTTGATTGTGGTTAGATCCAATAACCTCCACAATACCACAAAATCACCATGTCTTTAGTTTGACTTTATAGTGGATAGATCCCACAAAACCAATATGTCTTTAGTTTGACTTGATGGTGGATAGATCCCCAACCTCCCACACTACCACAAAACCAATATGTCTTTAGTTTGACTTTATGGTGGATAGATCCCCAACCTCCCAGACCTCCACAAAACCACCATGTCTTTAGTTTGACTTTTATGGTGGATAGATCCCAAACCTCCTACACAACCATAAAACCACCAAGTCTTAAGTTTGACTTCATGGAGGACAGATCCCCAACCTCCCACAATACCACAAAACCACCATGTCTTTAGTTTGACTTTTATGGTGGATAGATCCCCAATCTCTTGACTTTTATGGTGGATAGATCCCCAACTCTTGACTTATGGTGGATAGATCCCCACACTACCACAAAACCACCATGTCTTTAGTTTGACTTTTATGGTGGATAGATCCCCAACCTCCCACACTACCACAAAACCACCATGTCTTTAGTTTGACTTTTATGGTGGATAGATCCCCAATCTCCCACACTAACACAAAACCACCATGTCTTTAGTTTGACTTTTATGGTGGATAGATCCCCAATCTCTTGACTTTTATGGTGGATAGATCCCAAACCTCTTGACTTTTATGGTGGATAGAACCAACAACCTCCCACACTACCACAAAACCATGTCTTTAGTTTGACTTTTATGATGGATAGATCCCCAACCTCTTGACTTTTATGGCGGATAGATCCCAAACCTCTTGACTTTTATGGTGGATAGATCCCCAACCTCCCACACTACCATAAAACCACCATGTCTTTAGTTTGACTTTTATGGTGGATAGATCCCCAACCTCCCACACAACCATAAAACCACCAAGTCTAAGTTTGACTTGGTGGATAGATCCCCAACCTCCCACACAACCATAAAACCACCAAGTCTAAGTTTGACCTGGTGGATAGATCCCCAACCTCCCACACAACCACAAAACCACCATGTCTTTAGTTTGACTTTTATGGTGGATAAATCCCAAACCTCCCACACTACCACAAAACCACCATGTCTTTAGTTTGACCTTCATGATGGATAGATCCCCAACCTCCCACACTACCACAAAACCACCATGTCTTTAGTTTGACTTTTATGGTGGATAAATCCCAAACCTCCCACACTACCACAAAACCACCATGTCTTTAGTTTGACCTTCATGATGGATAGATCCCCAACCTCCCACACTACCACAAAACCACCATGTCTTTAGTTTGACTTTTATGGTGGATAAATCCCAAACCTCCCACACTACCACAAAACCACCATGTCTTTAGTTTGACCTTCATGATGGATAGATCCCCAACCTCCCACACTACCACAAAACCACCATGTCTTTAGTTTGACTTTTATGGTGGATAGATCCCCAACCTCCCACACAACCATAAAACCACCAAGTCTAAGTTTGACTTGGTGGATAGACCCCCAACCTCCCACACTACCACAAAACCACCATGTCTTTAGTTTGACTTTTATGGTGGATAGATCCCAAACCTCCTACACAACCATAAAACCACCAAGTCTTAAGTTTGACTTCATGGAGGACAGATGCCAGACCTCCCACACTACCACAAAACCACCATTTCTTTAGTTTGACTTTTATTGTGGCTAGATCCCCAACCTCCAACACTACCACAAAACCACCTTGTCTTTAGTTTGAGTTTTATGGTGGATAGATTCCCAACCTCCCACACAACCATAAAACCACCAAGTCTTTAGTTTGAGTTCATGATGGATTGATCCCTCATCCTCCCACACTACCACAAAACCACCAAGTCTTTAGTTTTACTTCATGGTGGGTAGATTCCTCAACATCCCATACGATCACAAAACTACAATTTCTTTAGTTTGACTTGATTGTGGTTAGATCCCACAACCCCAGCACTACCATAAAACCACCAAGTCTTTAGTCTGACTTTTATGGTGGATAGATTCCCAACCTCCCACACAACCACAAAATCACCAAGTCTTTGGTTTTACTTGATGGTGGATAGATCCCTCAACCTCCCACATGACCACACAACCACAAAGCCTTTGGTTTGACTTGATGGTGGATAGATCCCTCAACGTCCCACATGACCACACAATCACAAAGCCCTTGGTTTGACTTGATGATGGATAGATCCCTCAACCTCCCACACTTCCACAAAATAACCAAGTCTTTGGTTTGACTTGATGATGGATAGATCCAACAACCTCCCACATGACCACAAAATCACCAAGTCTTTAGTTTGAATTCATGGTGGATAGATCCCATAACCTCCAAATACCACAAAATCACCCACGCAATGTTTTGACTTGATGATGGATAGAACCCACAACCTCCCACACCACCACAAAACCACCAAGTCTTAAGTTTGACTTTTATGGTGGATAGATCCCCAACCTCCCACACTACCACAAAACCACCATGTCTTTAGTTTGACTTTTATGGTGGATAGAACCCACAACCTCCCACACTACCACAAAACCACCAAGCCTTTGGTTTGATTTGATGATGGATAACTCCCACAACCTTTTTGTAAACTTGTTGACTGGTGTGACACTGACAACCTTTCTTCCCATTCCCATCTATCTAACTATCTTGGTGGTTTTTGTGGGTATTTTTGTTAGGATCAATGCCAATATTTAATTTTAAGTTTGTTTTATAAGATATAAATGACCAAAGGATAAAACATGAAAGGCATATTAAAAACCCTTTGTTTGTTGGTATCTTTTTGTTGTTTGGAACTTTTGTTGCTTTCTCATTGATAACCCCATGTTTTTTATTCCCCTACATTATGAAAAAAATCAATGCAAGTAATCCTATAATTAGAACTGATAAGTATACAAAACTTAGATATACGATCTTCTGTTTCCATTTTCTAGTTTTTGTTGTGTTACACATTTCTGTTTTTTGTTTTTCTTTGCTGTTAGCTATAAGAATTTTAGAACAGGAATGTCATACTATGAAAATGAAATGAAATGTTTTTCATTGGTATGTTATCATGGTTATGTGCAAAGATAAAAACTAACTTAACATAAAAGGGTTACACATGATAATGAAATAAACTTGTGAATAACAAAGGGAAAAGGCTTTAGTGATGCTGCATTTTAATTTATAAATATTGTTTAAAGAAAAAGAATAAAATGGTTTTAAAACATGTTTTGTTAACTAACAGATATTAAAATTATCCATCACATAGAAATAAGCTCTTTTTGTTTGCCGTGTGAATGACAGAAGAGAGCATAAAAAAATCAAACAAAAAATTGTTTGTAATCATTGATTTAAGAGGCTAGATTTTTGAATTGATACACCTGCTTTACTGATATTTTGTAAAAAACAAAATAATTAAAGCAAAAATAACTTTAATATTCTCACTGCTTTCGAGATACAAAGGACCTTAAATCATGAAAATTGTATAAAAATTAGAAATACCAGTTAATGATCACAACACTGTTTTGAACATATAAAGGTATGTTTTTATGGCTCTATTGATGCAGAGGGATATTAAGTTTTACCCTTGTCCATCTGTACAATTCTGGTCAATTAAGATTGTAGTAGAATGCACGGCACCTGCCCTGTGCAGAATTTAAACTCACAACCTCAGTGTTTACTGGATACAGTTTCCTACCCAAAGTCAGTGGTTCTTGCCAGCACTCTGGCTTTCTCCACCAATAAAAAATTGAACGCCACAAAATAGTACAATAGTGTTAAAAATGGCATTAAACACACACTAATCAATTAGACGATTTCTATGAGACAGAGAGTTATGTCCCTTTAACACTTGATGAATCCATTCTGTACACCTTTTCTATTGCCTTTAACTGTACCCATATCATATGAAAATACATGTCATACTAGTTTAAGGGATGTTTATGCAGCTGCTGTGGTGTACACAATAATTGTTAACTCTATACAAAAAAAGGGGGTAAAGAAAATGTCTAACAGTTTGAGGCAGATCCTGATAAATGGGTATCAATTTATAACTGATAAAAGTAGAATATTGTATTTCATTTATAGAATTACTGCCATGGTGCACATAATTCATGTTAATGTCATACATGTCATAATTTCCCCTTTACAGATCATAGTTCAAACAAAAACTCATTATAAGTGAACAGCCTCCAAAAATCTATTTTTTGAAGGCCATTAACCTGTATTCAGATATTATTTCAGTCATTGTGTCTTGGGGAAAAAATAATGATTTTAACATGAAGGTTTGTGGGCAAATATCCTGAAATCCAAAGTTTATATTTTATCAATGTAAATTGATACCTGTTTTGGGGTATAAAACCCTTTGATGTGCATAGTACCCATTTATGAATATCCTCCTCAACCTCTTAACAGCATAAAGTAATCCACAGTCATGGCAGTGGTTCCCTAGAAACAGTGCTGATATTTGATAGACTGCTTTGATCATTAAAATTATATGATTGTTTCATTTTATGCTGGAGTTTTTAATTTTTATGGAAATCATATTCCAATTTCCAGTGTTGGTTTGTGTTAGGTATAGTTCTTGCTAGGAATAGCAAGAAAATACACCTAGAAACATGGAATATTGCACTTGAGGCTAAAAGAGGTATTTCCTGGTTTAGTTTTAAGGCTGAACAAAATATATTAAGAAAGATAAATAGTTTTTTATTTTTTTTATTTTACATAACATATTGGGAATGTTCTAAATTTTTATGGTACTGAACTAAAATTGTCCTATGTTTTAGAGTGGGCATGTAAATTTTGTCTTGGGTAAGGAGGCAGTAAATATAACTATAATTAGTCTGGCCTAATCATATTAAGCTAACTAAATCTTCTTAAAAAGGAACTATCATTTAAAACATTATATATACATTTATTCACAAACTCTTCTTCTGAAACATTTTCAGGATTGCTTTGTATGAAAATGTTTGTGATGTCATTCTGGGTGTCTGTGGTATCAGCTGAACAGTAAATTGAGGCATATTTCTTGGATATTGACCCCAACAAACTTGCAATAAAAAAGCAGAAGCTGGTGATCAGGTTTTAACGTGTGACCTGGATTCCACTACTAATGGATCAAGCTTATGTCTGGACATGGCAACTGACCGTTAGATAATTAGCTTTGGGAAACTCTTGTAAAGGAGGAAATATTGATTTCCTTCTACAAAGATCTATATACCTGACTTGTCAATGTTTACTGAAGACGCTATAATAAAATGGTTTGGAATGAAGCAATTCTTTTTCAGTCTTCTAGCCGGTGGTGGTTAGTTTGCTTGCTGAAGCTTTAGTCAAAGGATGATTTATCATGTTTTATATTGTGTCCTTTTTGTCTTCGTGCCAGATGGTCAGTTTCTTGGTAGAAATGACATTTATTAGTTTCATTTTAAATCCAGAATAGTGCGTAGGTGTCCTTTGGCTATTTTGGAAAATAAAATATCAAAAGAAGATCAGTTTTCAAAAAGGTTTCTTCATGAAATATTTTATTTGATATAGAATATCTAACACAGCTAAGATGATGTCCACTTAAATGATGTTTTTATTAGTTATATGGTAGTGAGTTACTTTAAGACAGATATGGCATCAAGTTTCATTAGTGAGATTTATATGGGAGTGTTTCCAAAGTGATCTTGAATTCAAAGCTTACACAACTTAAAGTACAAGGACACATGGGATTAAAGTATGGTAATCTGTAAACAAAAGAATTGAAGTAGACATATTGAGATAGTCCTAGGTCTTCATTGAAAATATACTTGGATATTATAGAGTTTCCATATAAATCATGAAAAAGAGGTTATTTAGAAATGCATACATGTAAATGTAATTCATTGTAATATCAGTTCTTTGTCATTCTTATTATTTTAACTGAAAATATTGTTTGAAAGCCCTGCTCTAAAGGGGGAATATGTATGTAGGTTTGACTATGTCCATCCATCCCTCTGTCTATGCACAACTTTTCTGTTGCATTTTCTCAGCCACTTCAAATCAGAGATCCTCGATATTCACAATATTTGGTAGCAAGGTTCATATTAGTATACAGTAGATCTAACACTTGTTAATACTGAGTTTACAACAAACCTGCATACATGTCCTTCACATAAGGGATACAACTTTCATGGAATTCTATTAAACTTTGTCTTTGGTTGAACCTTTTTTTATTATCAAAAGATAAATTTTTCAGTATTTTACTAAAAAAAAAAGAAAGCTTTCCATTTCGAATGTTTCACATCAACAACATTGTTCAGGCTTCATTAGTGTGATGAAACTTTGTAGAACATTTTTTTTTATAACTAGGAGATTTATTAAAGTCATAACAAATAAAAGTGTCTGTATTATATTTACCTATATATTACCAATCCTGTAGTAGAGGTCAGTGTCCACTTGGTTATCAGACCCACAGCTAATTATCTGTCTTAACAAGGAAGGTCACATGTAGTGCTTACCTGAGAGACATATCAATACAGTATAAAACGGATTGATTGAACAAGAATTGTACTATTCATTTTGACATGTCAGGTTTTCTGTAAAATTAAAAAGGTAGTCCTTTGTGGGAAAGGTATTATCACTTAAAAGAAGTTTACTTTGAGAGAACTGTAGTTGGTGGTCAATGCAGATCTGGTTGAGAAAAGTTTTTCTTGTAATCAAAATTGAAGTTATTAAAACTTAACTGGTAAATAATAATATACAAAAATCATTCTAGATTTACATTAATAAATTCCTTAGAACAATGTATTGTTTTCATACTTAAATTTAGATAAGCAAATGATTAATGATGTATTTTTAAAACCAAGTTTCTAATGAGACAAATATATCCTACTGCTTTAGTTTGAAAAAAACAAACAACTTCTTATGGAAACATTTCTCAAAATGTGAAGGAGGTGCTTCTACTGTTTATATTTTTCTCATTCTGTCATTCTCTCTCAGATTTTCTAAACCCTTTCATCCAGTACCCCCTCTTTTACTATCTTTCTTCCTTCGTTTAGTTTAGTTAGATGTTGATGTAGTAATATCAGATATAAAATCATACATAAGTTTGCTATAGAACTCCACCAAGTAAAAGTCAGCTTGTGCCAGTAAATATTCAAACAAAGCACTACTCTCTGCCAATTTTCTAACAGCTTTCATCTTTCACATTAATTGTAGAAGATCAGTGTAATAGTCAGGTGACCCGAAAGAGAGGTCATTGTCCAGTTGGTCATCAGACCATAGGTAATTTATCAAGGACACATGTAATGTAATGTTTACCTCATAGGTAAAGACAGTTACAGTCTTATGATACAAACAATTATGATTATGAACCTTATTGGCTAATGGACATGATGGAGAACAGATAAAAATATAAACTTATTTATGATACATCATGTTATTTCAGGTCAGAATAAAGCATCATGGGTAATATCCTTTATCCATCAGGCAGGCAATAAACTTACAATAGTATTTCATTGACAACATTAATAACTAGTGTTCTTAATTATCCATGTAATATATGATGTATTACATCACACTTTCAAGGTTTTTACAATTGCATTAAATGTATACACCGTAGAGGTAAAAATAGTGCAACTCATCACTGGTGGAGTATGAATAGACGAACAACAATCCTACAAACACTGGCAATTAAAACAAAAATTACCAGTGGATAAAAACATGCTATAATTCATGATGTGGAATATCTTGATTCTGAAAAAGCACCTTCAAGATGTTGAGATACCCCCCTCCACTGTTATCTGAATTTAGTTGAATAAAAGCTTTTGGTCAATCCTTTACTATTGTCACATGATTGGTTTGGAAGGATAATTCTGATTAAAGGGTTATGTATAACCATACAAATCTATGTTGAAATACCATCAAACTTATTTACAGTTCACAAAATGGATGATTTGTAGTAGGAGGGGTGGATATATTAACGGGAAGGGTATAAGAATGTATAGTTTGAAGTTACTGTGGATTCATTTATTTTTCGTTGATAACAATTTTCGTTGATTGAGGAAAGCTTACATTTCCACTGATATCTGATTTCGTGGTTTTACCAATCACTACATATAATAGATATAGGAAGATGTGGTGTGAGTGCCAATGAGACAACTCTCCATCCAAATAACAATTTAAAAATTAAACCATTATAGGTTAAAGTACGGCCTTCAACACGGAGCCTTGGCTCACACCGAACAACAAGCTATAAAGGGCCCCAAAATTACTAGTGTAAAACCATTCAAACGGGAAAACCAACGGTCTAATCTATATAAACAAAACGAGAAACGAGAAACAGTCTATAGGAAGTTTGTAATTCTTTGAATATTTGAATTCTTGGTTTACCTGTTCCTACGAAACCCCCCAAAAATTTATATCCCTCTTATAATAATGAATTCACAGTATACTAAATTTTTTAATGTATGATGTATAAAATTCATTGAAGACTATACCCCATATCCTCTTTTATTCAAATTGTTTACTGTTTCCATGTAACGTAATTGTTTTGCAGATAAAAGAGCATTTGTATATTTGTTTACCAGTTATGATTGTTTTATGCATTTTGTTTACTTTAATTACTAGTAGATCACCTTTTTAAATACTAATGCATGTACTCTAAAACAAATTTTACTGTATTGTAGAAATGGATGAGGATGGGACAGACCACTGCATCAGATTGCCAGCCACAAATGGACCACGTCCGTACAAATGTGAGGTTTGTCAAAGATCTTTTCGAGAAGTTGCCACTCTAAGGAAACATGAACAGTTACATCGAGCCGACAGACCTTATGTGTGTACAACATGTGGGAAGTCCTTTCTCTGGTCATCAAATCTCAAGGTCCATGAGAGAGTTCATACAGGGGAACGTCCATACAAATGTAAAATATGTCATAGGTGAGTTAATCTTAAAACATGGCTGAGTTATCTCCCATTTACAGAGAGCATATATTTGTGTAACGGACCAAAGACAACACAAATGTAAGGTGAACTTTCATCAGTCTTTAAACATGATATAACCATCCATATCAAAGAGGGACAAAAGGTTCCAGAGGGACAAGTTAAATATTTTATATAGCATGATTTAAAATGACCCCCCCCCCCTTTTGAAAAAATGAAATTTAAAAATAGAAAAGCCAAAAAATACATACAAAAACATTAAAAAAGTTATACATTAGGTTTAAAAATGAAGTGTAGTTAATTGTTTGATTTAGAGTACAATCAAACATTTCATTGGAGAGTCATGCCCCTTGGAAAGTCTTGCACTTATAATGTTGCTTGCAATTCTAGCTGTGAGCTAGGTTCTTAAATTGTTTAATTCTTTTTGCTTTTCTTTCAGTCTTCTGTTCAAGGGGCAGTGTTTTTGTTTCACTTATCACCTAAAAGGCTGTTTAGGAAGTAATTGCAGACTGAATTACATATTTCTATACTTTGGAATTTATTTTGGATTTAAACCAGTCTATGACCACAAAAACCTGATCTGTAACCATAGATATTTATATATCACAATGTAATCAATGGCTATCTCTACAGTAATCCCTATTACCTGACTATAAAATATAATAACCATCATCTCAATATTATCAAAACTTTTGAAATATTACCTTATTTCAGACAAATGAAGAATATGAAACAAATTAGTTTATTTTTCTGATAGAAATAATTGGACAGACAGTGTTTAATAAGTGAGAAATAGTGGGAATAAGAAATCAATAAGAAACATGCAATGTCCAGTCTGTGGTAATTGATCTAACACTGTGTGATATTGACAGGCAGGAAGTTACTTTATACAGTCATGTGATCATCAGTGGAGGACAATTATACCTGTTTTCATCTTACTTTCTCTGTTAATTCTGGTTTCTCATCATTATTTGTCTGATCTTCCAAGGTGTCTTTTCACCTGGTCTCCTCGTATATTTAGAATGTAATTTGTATATTAAACCAATACCTATGCTTCATTGTACTTAGCAATATAAAGTGGTTAGAATAGTCCCTGCCCATCAGACAGCCTCATTGAATTTTCAAAATATCTAGTTTAAAATTGCAGTCCATTTTCCCGATTGACTAGTCATGCTAGGAAAACTAATTGTTGAAAACATTGGGGAAATTTAGGTGTGTTTGTAGATAGAATATTCATTTTGTCTATTTGTAGATAGAATATTCATCTTGTCTGTTTGAATTGGGTAATCCTGAGATACTTAGAGATTGCTTGTTTTACAAAGGGACTGTGGGGTTTTGATATATATACAAATACATTCACAATTGTAAAGAACTACTGAAGACTATGACAAAATAAAAAGATATCCTGTCAACACCTTCTCTATAATGGAACAGTTAAAATTGTTGTCCAAGCAGAATTATAATATCTTGAAAATTTGAATTTTGATTACAAATAATAGATAATTTAATTAAACTGCTTGTTAAAATTTGTATGGAATAGTTCTAGCCTATTGTTGGTTCTCTTGAAAATAAACTGTATCTCAAAACAATATTTGTTATCTAAGCATTACATTATGTTCCTGAAACAGAAAGCATGTTTTATTAGCAGGAGCTTCATTCATAATGTCAGCAAAACATTGTTTAATCTGATCTGGCAGTGATATGGTGGTTACCCATCTGTTGTCATGTTTATCAATTATATCATGTCTTATTGGATAATTTGCTATTATAAAATATTGGAAATCATTTAAAATTTAGTCCCTCCTGCATTAGCTTTGATTTTTTTGTCAGGGTTTGCCCATATGGTTGTGGTTTGTTTTTGGTTTTATCAGCTGTTATATGTTTGCATTGGTTTTGTATTTTAAAATGTATTGGCCCAAAAAACACAGAAGAGACATTTAATGTCAAATGCACCTTTGGTGCAGTAAAATTGGTACCTCTAACATTATGAAAAAATAAGGACTTTTTTCCGTGTTGTTTCTATATGACGGACTTGTGTGAACAACAAACAGTTTCATAGCTGTATGTAACTTTTATTTTTGTGTGATATGTCCTTTAAATCCTTAGGGGAAAACTAAAATCTCCAAAAGGTGCCATTGTTTGGGTTGGAAACGGGAAATAAGTACTATCTCTTATGTATAGGTTTTGGCATAACTCAACTAAAATTCATTCATTGTGTTGTCTATAACAGTCCCAAGTGTTCTTTGACTCAATATTGTGTCGTAGTATGTTCATGACCTATCCTTCAACAAGATAAAAGGTTGTACTATCATGCTACTAACTCTGTTTGTATTATTTTATGTGTATAGGAATACAATAGTGTATAAGTTCTGCAGCAGGAGTAGTTTGTTATTGTGTCTCACCATTACACTTAACATGAAGTTAGTTACATATAAACTGCTATATTTTTTCTATGTAAAAATCAATACACTTTATTGACCCTTTACATATTTTTACATTATATCCATGAAAAACAAAGATGTTTTCCAGTACATATCAAATGACTAAAGGATTTATTCCTTCTAATTTCCTCTGTGTGTGACAATACTTCATACTGATATCTGAAACCGATATTGTTTTGTAAAATCTTGTTTTAATTTAAATGGATATCAGATAGATTAAGGGTCACTGTAGGGTAGGTCAACACCTGAGAGTTTGTAAAAAAAAAAAAGAGAAAAAGTCAGGCTACTCGTGGTACAAAGTACAATGAAAAATTAAATTTCAATGTTTTATAGCCAAAATTTCTTATTTTTCAAGTGACTTTAGTAAAGAGTACATTAAAGAAATATAATTTACAGGTTTTATAGCATGGTTTAGGGTTAAACTTTCAATTTAAGTTCTAAGTAAGGTTTTAACCAAATAGCTTTTCCATGTAGGTATTTATATTGACTCATGTTTTTTGAGGTTGTGGGCTATCAATCTACACCAATTTGCAAAGAAATTTCTGTCCTTGATATAGATCTACTTGATAAAACTATGATCTATTTTTTTTGAATTTTTAAGTGTTGCAAGCAGATTTAGGCATAATAAATGTTTAACGAAAAATCAGTAGATTTCTATGTTTTTCATTGACAATGTACCTTTCTCACCCACAATCAGTAAACTTTATGTTTCCTCCTGCTTTCAAGCAATGAACATCTGCTTATTTCCCTGTCCCTGGCAAGCAGGAATTATAAAGGTTTTCACTGTAAAACTGAGAAACAAATAAGTTAACAAGGTTATGACAAATTATAGACCCTCATTTAAATGTCTAATATTCAGTTGAGTAAATGGCTGAAATTAAATGCATTTGTTATGTACTCTTTGATGAATAAAGCTCAGGTAAAAAAAAATGGAAAAATATCTGGTTAAGCTGTTTACTTTGGGAAAAATAGTATAATAAGGTCAAATCTTACATGTTCACATTTAAAACCTTTCTTTGTGTGTGACATGTACTAAATCTTGATGAATAGGGTACCTGTGTTAGAAATAGCTGGAGATAGGGATTATTGTTACCCACTTAAAATAACCTTATCAATAACATGTTTGTTTAAGAAATATCTGGGAAGGAGGACAATCACTTTGACTTATATTCAGAAAAGGGTTAAAATTGTAAAGTTCAGTATCTCTGCAAACTAATAGAATTCAATTGTTGTGTTACGCGGTATATTAATTTGTTGCCATATCCACATATTTGGAGGTAAAGACCATTCTGTTCTTGTTGTTCTTCCATTCATGCATACTTCCACATTAAGAGTGGGAGGTTTACTGTTGTTTTTCAATCTGTTCATCTATACCTTATATATAGAGTGGGAAGAAGGTTACATTTACTATGTGTGACCTTCCAATCATGGGTTTTGGGTCTGAGGTACATAACTTCAAATAAGAACTATGTACCAAATAAAAAAATCTCCATCATTTAAATGATTTCATTATACAACGTTGTAGTACATGAATACTATTTTTTTTTTAGTTAATCTGTTTTTAGTTAATCTGTTTCAACAAAAATCTAATTTGGTCTCTTTAAAAGAAGCATGGGCAACCAAAATTTTTAAAATGTTGATATATGGTTGCTGTATTCCATTTGCAGTTCATCTTTTTAAAATACCTAGCCTGTTGTGAAAATCATCTTGTTATCAATGTTTCCAATCATTAAAAATGTATATATCAAAACATCTTGCTGCAGATGACATTAAGTAATTACTTTTCAGAAAAAAAGTGTGGAGTGACTCTTTTCATGCAGCCTTCAACAAATAGTCAAACCTATCTAGAGCTATAAAAGGCCAAAGCATGAACAAATATGAAACAAATTAAAAGATAGAAATAATGGCCTGATTTATCAAAATACAATTTACAAAAAAAAATTAAGATGTGACTGGCAATTGAACCATGGACAACTACTGTATACCTGTAATTTGTGCTGAACAATTTTTTTGGGGGGGAGTGAAACCCTTAGAAATTATAAAATTCTGTATAAAATTGAATTGTAAGCACTTTTATATATACATGTGCTATTGTGGCCAGATATATTTTTGGAAATCAATATTAAAGGTTTTTATTATAAATGTGTAGGACAAGTTTGATAAGCAGCCCTGATCTATTAATTTTATGTTAAATTATGTCTCTTTGAAATGTAATTCATATATTTTCACTAAAAGATACTTAAGTAGACCTGAAAAGATTTCAATCCCTTTCCCCAGTTATGGAAACAGTAGCAGTGTTGTTTTTTTTAAATATCCTCGTTTAACACAATCTTGTAATCAGATGTGGGATATAGCACCCCAACAACTCAAATTATCAACATGCAGACCTGCACAATAGGCAATGGGACAAAAACAATAGTTAGATATAACATAAGCAACCACACAGACAAGGTTCTCACTACCATGTTGTTTTATCAAAGAGCACTAGCATATAAGTGCCATTCTTTTTTACAGTACTAGTACTGTTCATATGACATTTTAATGTTTTTTCAACGTTGAAAATCAATATCTTCCAACATACTTACAATAAACTGTTTCAGTAAAATAATATGCTATGCTATATTTACAGGTGTTTTACTCAATCAAATGATTTAAGAAGACATGAAAGAAATGTTCACATGCGTGGTAAACTTGGAAATCAGAGGGCACCAGCTGCCAGACCGACAGGGCAGGTCAATATGGCTGCATATCATGCCTTTGCTATGCAGCAGAGGGCATTATTGCAGCATGCCCTGACATATGAGAGCATGATTCAGACCTCTAGTGTCAGCCAACATCACATTTTTCCAGGTCAACCTCGGCCAAACTCTCAGATGATGTCTCTACCTCAAGCTTTAAAATCTCGTGATGGTACCTCAGCTATATCTACCTCTACAGACCGAGACAAGGACCAGTCTAGTCCAGTCAAACTAGAACAGGTGACACCACCTCACAGCCCACCTGAACAAGGACAAGTGGAACATATGAAAGCAGAAACTAGATACAGTCTGGCAGAAAGTTATAGTCAGGTTTGTAGCTATATCATTCAGTTTGGTTAATTGTTTTAATCTATTGCTGTAAGGTCCTTTTATATTTTTATCAATTTCATATTTTTATTTTCTGAGTTATTCATGTTAATGGGGATTTTCCAGTTGTCAGACAACAGCTCAGAATTGCTTTGCATCTTTCATGAAATTTTGGTGACTCTTATCTATATCTATTTAAATTACCTCCCTTTAGTATTTAATTCCAATTTGGCATTGACAAGTTATGGTTCTTTATTCTTTGAAAAAGAGACAGATGTATCATGTGCTCATGGCACAGCTCTTTATTCTTGGTGTGAAACCTATTCTGTCACAATTTTCACAGTAATGATAATTGATAAAAACATTGTAAATATTTCTGAATTTACGACGTATTGAACAAAGCCATCAATTTCAACAAACAGAATTTACTTTTATATTACTGGTGTAAATTCACATACATTATAACTATTCCCTGAAAAGGTTATTTGTGGTCTTGAAATATAGCCGTAGATGAGTTTTCATTCATCTTTAAATACATTCTCAAAATAAGGAAAACTATTCTATTGCATGTTCATGATGGTCATTGGAGACATTAAAAAATTTATAAATAAGTAGAGCTGGATAATCTATATTATCTCTTACAGGTGCCTTATATTTTTCTTCAGTCATTTTTCTGTTGTCCTATTCTCAAGTTCAATGAATACATAAAAAAATATGATTTTTTTTCACATGTGATTGTTACAGTTTTAATTAAACAAATTAAAACTGTAACAATCACATGTGAAAAAAAATCATTAATTTGATGACAAACAAAATATCATTATCAGTATAGCAGGCAAGAATTTTCTATGAATGCACTTTAGTGATTGACACTTATATTTGGTATATTGGATCATTGCATGGTATACATATCCCTCTTTCAGACCAGGTTCATCTGACTTTAAACACAGATATCTGTGTCCTATATGTCATAGAAATAATCACGTCCTTCTTTTGTTGTTCATGACTATCAATTGGCAATTTTAAGGGAGGAGGGTTCCAGGGTTGGAACTTGGAACCCCCCTTTTCAAAATAGCTGGGTCCTTGCCTGCTGGCACTGAATGAAACATATGGATGCATATGTGAATGATATTTTTACTTGAAAGAAAGTCTTACATGAATTAAGTTTCTAAGAGGATTTCTATTTGATTAATTCCTTTTAATGTCTTGCAGCATTATGAATCTATATATATTCAAAACCATAAAGTAAATAGACTTTAAATATTCTTTAAGAATAGTTTGTTAAAATGGCTGCCATAAAAAGATGCAATTAACTAAGAAGGTGAGAATTATCAGAAACTATATATAGTGTATCCCTGACCAGCAAAACCAAACCTTTATGAGTTTTTTTTTATTTTTTATCTACTTAAAGTAAATATAAATATCTTTATTGTTTTACAGATGTCAAGCTCAAGTATGGTGCATTCTCCATCCTCATCAATACCAACTTCAACCTTTACCTCACACAATGAAGGCATTATTACCAGAAATAGAAATGGGAGCATTACGCCTCAGAGCAGTGGTCTAGTATCTCCAGTCTCAACAAACTTCCGATGCATGCCAGAGCGATTATCCATGACAAGTCTACCTCAACCAACATTGCCTCCAATCTCCTCTCTTTATAATGGCAGCTCATTTGATCGGGTCATTGATCTCAGTGTCAACAAGTCTGTCAGTAGTGAAGAATCTGAGGATAATGAATCAAAGGGAGGGAATTCTATTCGTTCAAAGAGCCCACCTATGTCAGAGACGGAAAGTGAAGAGAAAAGACATGTTACAACTACCTCAGAAACTCCAGTTTCGGATTCGGGTATCCATCATTGTGCACATTGTAATATTATTTTCAATGATTTTACAATGTTTCATCTTCACCAAAGTCTGCACTCTCCAGAGGAAGAAGATCCTTTTGTCTGTCCGTCATGTCATAGACGATGCCAGGATCGTATTGAGTTCATGTTCCACATGGTCTGGCATGTAAAGTACCCCCACACTATACCAAACTATGAACCTTTCAGAGAAAACTTCATATCATAGATGGAGGAAAAATAGGAATTTAAATATGGTAGGTTGTTGAAGAGATTACAGACTTTTGTAAAAATTAGGTGAACACATGTAAGGCCTTATGTGGCCAATCAATTAAGTAATTACAAAATTATATTAGCTTTATGATGAGATATTTTTTATATTTACATTTTAACAGTTCTAACAGTTCTAACTGTAAGACTTGTGATTTACACTATGAAACACAGAGCTTTCCTAACCAGTTGAAACAGCTTCTTTTGCTTTACGATGTTCAAACTTGCATTAACAAAGACTTTTGTGCCATCAGAAACATGTACACTATAGTACTGTGGTAAATGCATGGACTTTTTTTGTCATTGTAGCATGCATTGTTTGCATTGGAATATCACTGTGTCTAAGTAAAAGGATTTGTTTAAAAATGTTACGGAAGTATGTAATCAGTGACGGACGATAAATTGTCTGTCGTCACAAATTTTCACTTCTCTTGTAATAGCTTTTCTGATGTTGTTTAGGTTTATATGATTGCTCTCACTTTCATTGGAAATGCTTTTTCTCATGTCTACTGGTAGTTTATTGATAATAATAGGTATAAGTATAGCACCATAATTTTTTTATGTTTGTGTCAATATAAAAAAGAAGATGTGGTATGATTGCCAATGAGACAAATATCCACAAAAGACCAAAATGACACAAACATTAACAACTATAGGTCACTGTACAGCCTTCACCAATGAGGAAAGCCCATACCGCATAGTCAGCTATAAAAGGCCCTGATAAGACAATGTAAAACAATTCAAACGAGAAAACTAACGGCCTTATTTATGTAAAAAAATTAACGAAAAACTTATGTAACACATAAACAAATGACAACCACTGAATTACAGGCTCCTGACTTGGGACAGGCACATACATAACTAATGTGGCGGGGTTAAACATGTTAGCAGGATCCCAACTCTCCCCCTAACCTGTTACAGTGGTATAACAGTACAACATAAGAACGGACTATAAAAATCAGTTGAAAAAGGCTTAACTCATTAGATAGACAAAAAATACAAGTGGAAGACTCATATCACAATGAGGAGGATGCATTTAAGTTTTCATGTACAAATGTATGCGTATTTCTGTTAGTCACAGCACTATAAAATCATGTGTAAAGAAGATAAATGTGTTGTTTATTCAATGTCTAACCATAGCTTTTAAAGTAAAGTCATAATACATAAGTAGGCAGGTAGCAACTTTAATATATAAGAAATCATAGTTAAAATTCTGATAGCAGGGGCACTTTTTGCCACCTTTATCGGCCTCAGAGATTATCCATAAATAAGGATTTTACAAAACATTGTACGGTAGACACAATGACTCCTACACTTAATGTTTAAAACTTTACACCAATGTTTCAAGGTAGAATTTGAAATACCGGTAAAGAAAAGATAAAGTGAGCAATAGATAAAAAAGAAGTTGCAGCAATTGTTCTTCTTTATTTCTGATAAACACCACATTGTCAGATATGAGACTAGTCATGACAAAATTTATAACTAATGTTGCACTAAATAAACCAAAATATATCCAAGGATTGCAATAGTTTCATAGAGTGAGGAGCATTTTGCTATAAGTTGAGTTACTTTTATTTGAATCTACAACAGTTATTGCATTATTTCATGTAGCATTCACCAAGTAAGACTTCCTTTCTAACAAAGTATAGATTCATTGAATGAAGTCTAATCATTAGGAATAGTTTTGAATCCTGTGGGATTTTTGTACTTACTAATTGGACGGGCTTTTCTAGACAGGATGTCATAAAACATCTTATATCGTGCATTGTAATAGTATTATGTAGTCCATGTCTAGGTGCAAATCATTATTGCTAATTCTGTATTCAAACTTACAGATGACATTAGGATGAAATAAAGCAGATTATTCCCAAATGTATATTTATTTTCAAGACTACAATTCATTAATAAGCATTTCTTTTATTCTCTATTTCATGATATTTTTATTATAATTTTAGGTGCAAAAAACCCTGAAGATAATCAGTAACTGGTGCAATACATCATCATTAACAGAAGGCTAGCCAACAGACAAAATGAGGAAACTTTGATTGTTCAAAGGGAGATAACTCAATCATGTTGAGTGTTGTTGCTTTTTATGGAGTTTACTTGAATGTATCTATAGTGAATTGTTGTTAAGATCTTGTTAAGGAGAGAATTATATTTTTAGATAATCTGCTAATAATATGTTGTTTATGATAGATTTCTTTTCATACTGTTTTGGAGTGAATGTCAACATCATTAATTGTTAGAACTTTATTGAATTATGTTTTTTTTTTAAGTTTAACCGGTGAAAACACCATATTTTCATTTTCTTGTTATTTCATTTGAATTCAGTCATTATATTTCATTTATCACTTATTATTACTTTTTGCACTTATCATTTGTAATTTGAAAACACAATACCTCAGTGCTGGCCTGTTACAACAAATAGTTTGATATTCATTTTCTATAGAAAACTGATGGGCAGAAAGATCATTTTTGTTTTGCCCAGCAAAAGAAACAACAAATAAACCTCCTAATATTTTGGGTGGCAGAAAGATAATTTTTGTTTTGACCAGTAGAAGATTACAACAAATAAACCTCCTAATATTGTCTTTACCATTGCATCATTTACATTGATCAAATATCATTAATTTCAAATAAATTTACAACTGTGCCATATATTTTAATCATGATGACAAAACGAAATTAAACCAACCGGTGAAGTACCAATTTGTCTCCTTATAAATTACATTTATAATTTGGTGTGGCAATTTTTTTTTATTAACTTGTAAAGCGTATTCATAATTAAATGTCAAACAGCAATTATGTTGTAAGGATATTTACTGTTGATCATGTTATTTTCTAAAATAATGATTATTTCGGCTATTTCCATGAAACTGCTAAGAGTATTTTGTTTTGTCTTTTTCACTGTGGTTTAGAAATTAATGTTCACTAATTCTATTTTAAATGAAAATATCAATATATGTTTCTCTTCGACAAATGTTCTAGAAAAAAAATATTCCCTAAAATTGTTTAAAATGTCCACTTTACATGTGGCAGGACATGAGGCCTCAATAAAGCAAGTTATGTTCTTTAAGGTAGTGCCTTGAACTATCAAGAAAGATTTTATCTAGAAATTATAACTATGCTTTTCAACTTATATTTAATTCAGATTTTTAAGATGCTTGTTGGATTTCTCTCATTATATTAATTTGACAAAGTGCTGATATCATTTTCATTCCATCGTGGCATGTTTTGGTGCATTTATAACACTGCCAGAGAAACCCTCTAGTTATCTCTTCATCCTTTGTACATGGCATAATGTTAGGTCCTTTAGTCATCTTCTGTGAGAAGTAAAAACAGATTGGTTACTGATATATAGTCATTTTCATAACACATTTTCATTTCATTAACTGTGGCAAAAATATTCAACTTTTTTGTTTAAGGATAAACAAGTAAGGTGAATGTTCAATATATTATATATTTATGGATGTCAAACTTTCATTTGAATAAATGAAAGTATTGATAATTTATTTTTTTGTATCAAAATTCAGTTCAGTTTATAAATCATCAGAAATTTTTCTGTTTTTCATACGACCAATATTCAAAAATAAAGGACGTTGTTAATATATCTACATGCAGTAAATCCATCTATTGAAATTTGAAACTCATTTATTACTAAAAGTATGATATATTGCTACCAAAGTTTAAAATTAACTAACCTATAATATTAAGTAACAAAATTGATGTGGAATATTTTTGCTACAGGCCTTTGTATTTTCATGAAGTTCATATGCTAGTAGAATAAGATAAACTATGTGCCATATTTACAAAATTTTCCAGGCTTTATTTTTTTAGGAACTTTTATATATTTTACTAATATGAAAATATCTTGTGCTTGATAAGTTTGGTATTAGTGTAACCCCATTTGCTTACCTTTAGCTTAAAGCAGATAGCAAATTTACAGTCTAATTATAATATTGTTTTGTTTTTTTAATTTTCAAATAACAGATCTTATAACTTTTTTTATGTAATTTGTAAATTATTTGAGAATTACTGATTTCAAATATGATTGATGGTGATAGCTAAAAGGTCAGAGGTTAAATCTGAGAGTTTAAAGATGAAAAGTTAAAAAAAAATTATGAGATGCCTAAACTTTTAAGTAAAATGAATGTTTTTATAAAAATATTTTTAACAAAGTTGTCTAAAATTGTGCCATTTAATTTGCCTTCTCAGGCACTAAAAGGACATTAACCTGTTGTGTTCAGAAAAATAAATGAAATGTTTTGTGCAAATATTTGTTATATAATTCTTATGAAGCTTGTTGTTTTAATTCCCCCTCCCATTCTCATTTATTATCCTCATTTGTAGAAGTGTAAAACACCATTTTTTGATTTCTCCCCGGTGGTTGTTGTTTATTCATTGTTGAATTTGTGAGATTTATTTTGGAGAAGTAATACTAATATAAAACATATATGACTGAATCTATGTTTGTCCATTCTGTCCAATTCTATATCAAGAATGACCTTTATTAGGAGATTTAATAATAATTGGAAATAAAATTGAAATGATGAAGTAATTTTGCAATACACTGGTAAGGACCTGTATTATTAGTAAGAACATATCTTTTTTTTCCAGATAAGTATTGTTCTTCATTGTTTGAGCAAAATAACACAAAAATACACATATTTAATAAATGTAATGAATTAAAATATGGTTTTAACAAAATGGCTTCAATTTAAATTAAGAATTAGCTTTTTTTTTTACATTTCTGAATTTAGAAAGAAAGCAGTTATTGTGAAAATGTCTATTGTGTTGTAATTTAGCACTTCTATTTTGAATAAGAGAAAATGAATCATTCACTTAAACATTTTCATTCTCATATTTCAATGTTTTGTTTAATATTGTTTAGTAATCGATGATTAATGCATTCTGTATAGTTCGTGTAAAATGAAGAGAAATACATCAATAATACATTTATTTTCACATTTAAGGGAGACAAAGAACATTATGTATTCTATACAAGTATATGTACAATATAAACAGCCAAATTAAGTCTTAAATACAATAAATTTTAAAAGAAACAGTCATACTTTACTATTGATAGAAAGATTTTGAATGGATTCAGGTAGGGAAAAAAATATGTAAAATAAAAATAAAGATTCTTATGTCTAGAATGTTACAGATGAAGGCTGGAGAAGAGAAATTTCAGCTTATTAAATGCAATTTCAAAATTCTTTTATAATTTTGTTTCTCTTATTTGGACACTAAAATGATTTGATTTTACAAAAACTTGTGGTTGTATGTCATATAAAGATTTTTTTTTAGTACTTGATATTTTTAAATGTTGAATACTTACAAATGTTGAAAACTTACAAATGATTGAGGATTATTATCTGTTTCGATGTAGTAATGACATTTGATATTTTCTTAGTTTATTCCTTGATTCATGGACAGTTTTGAAACATAACTGATTTTTTGTTTTTATGACAAATAGTTTCATTTTGTCCACATTAAAAGAGTCTTCACATGTTTACCTCATTTCAAAACAGATATGGATATAAACATCGAACTCAGGTTCTTTACAGATATTGCGCAACCTTATTTATAATTACCCCAAACCTCAAGAAGTGATAAAACTGACCTCATTTTATAATTACCCCAAACATTAAGAAGTGATAAAACTGACCTCATTTTATAATTACCCCAAACCTCAAGAAGTGATAAAACTGACCTCATTTTATAATCAGCAGACCTCATATGTTTTATTCAGGAAAGCAAGTTATTTTGTTTTATTTATATCATCCAAAAATTCTCAGGACCATAACTTGGGTAATTTTATTTCCTTCGTAACATGTTTTGAAATATAATTCAAAATTGCTGGAAGTTATATGCATCTAGAAAAAAAGTTTGATCTATTGAAACTACGTTTTGTTTTTTGTTTGTCTTTTAACTCATTAATTAAAAACAAATTACAACTTTATATGCAGAAAACATTCTTAATTGTATTTGAAAATTTTGTTTGGAATCAATTATCTCTAAAAATTAAAACAATAATTTTAACTATTTTATCACAAGGATTTGGAAGTATTGACAAATCATTAAAAAAAACTTGATTCTCCTTTTGAAAAACCGATATATTTAGAACATATATTTGTGTATCACTCTAAATAATTTTTGATAACATTGAAATACAAATATCAGTTTTGAACTTCCACAAATGAATTATATTTCAAATCTTGAGTTCATTGAGAACAAAATTTCTCAGGAGGTGTTGCCACATGGGTAGTTAAAGATGGCAACGGAATCTATCTACCTCACTTTTTTGTATATATAATTTTTCGATGTAAATAATTTATATCAGCTTTGCTTCACTATATGTGCTTTGTAATAATGCTTAAAACCATGTAGATTGTTTGAAATTATGTGAAAATGTTAATTAAAAATCCATAATAGTTTTCATTTTTCATTAGAAGGAAAGCTAACTGTTTAACACAATGTTTTAAAGCTTTGTCACGAAGCTTACCATGTACTTCAAGGTTTCACCATTATTATATGGTCTGATGTTAGAACTATATGCATTTTCATGTTATATGTTGTTTTGGCTGTTTTGTTAATGGTGAATGAAAGGATTTATAATGATGAAATTTAAAATTAAAAAATCCTTAGTTGTTGATTTATCAAAATGGAGTTTTTCTTTTCTGAATCTATTATGATTTTTTTTTATTGATTTTATTTGTATAAAATTAGTTTTTGTAAAGAACTAAGTTAATTGATATTGAAATACTTGAAATACTTAAATTTTATGTAACCTTAAAAAGTATTTAAATTTTTTGCAACATTCTTTTTTAATTAAAAACCTTCATGTGATTATGTCAAACATGTAAAATTACATGAAACTGATGCAGATTCGTTTGTGATAATACATTGTGATAAAGGAGTGAATAGATTGAAAGAATCTGATTGGAGGAAAAAAGATTTGACCAGTTATATGTCAATTTTTTTTGAATGTTATAAGATTGAGAATACATGAAAACAATACAGATAAATAATAGAATTAACAATAGCTTTTATTAAAACAAAGGAAAATAAATATTATAAAACGTTCAGTTTTTCACATTCAAAGTAATTATATCTGAATTCCTGAAAGTCTGTTGCATAATAAAGAATAACTGATATTAAGTTTGACAAAAATACTAGAATCTAGACAGAATAACTTTCTACAGGATTTGACAAGTCTTGACTTTTTGTATGAAAATGACAATCATATTCCACCAATCATGTAAACGAGGGTAATGATCAACAAGTAAGAGAAGTTTAGCAAGTTTGAGTAGTTTATACCTTGGCGCCTTATTTTTCATAAACTACCTCATACCAATGAATTGTACAGGATATAGTGCTAGATTGAAATATATTTTGCTCAGTTTTATGTGAATAGGTGTTTTGAATTGTTGTAATAGTGTAATTTTGCTCTTAATCTAATTGAGAGATTTTCATACAATTTATAGTCAGGGAGACTAAAATATATTATTTGTAATGAAGCCTGAAAATATTCTTAATTATAAGTGTAAATGTTTCATTTATGTGCTTTCCTTAGCAATTCTTATTTGTTCTGAATGATCAGATACTAGATTTATATAAAAGACTGTATTTAACTTTCTGTTGAATAACCTGTTTTCAGCACGATTGAAACATTCAAATGTATACAGTTTGATTATAAATTTAAATTTAATTATACAGTGAAACTTGTCTAAACAAAATAGAGAAGCTTACTGCGGAATCAGTTCTTCAGTTTCAGATGGTTTAGGTTTAACAGGCTGAACTGTTATGTGCTTAAAATTAACGATATAGTAAAATTTCTTAAAGTCAGATTGAATAAAGGTTGCTGAGTAATGTATATGATACAATTTATACTATGAAAAAACGTCCAAATAACCTCCCTAAGGTAATTTATTATGTTAATGCTATTGCTTATTTAAAATTGTTTTATAAACTTTGCTGAATGACAGGGTAAGAAAACAAGGATGCAAATAAGTTGTTTAAATTGCACAATAACATCCTAAGTGGGCAGTAGATCCTAATACATTTAAATGTTTCTGTTAAATTACTATCATGTAGTAACTTCCTTGATATTGTTACATTGATTTAAACCAATTAGATTGTCTTCGTTTCAATGAAAGATATTTGTGCATCAATTGCTCTACAATGAATACATTATGAGGATGATCATGTTTGTCATATGACTTTATAAATATATAACTTTGTTGCATGGTTTGTAATCATACCATTCTTGCATGTTCAGTCAATCCACATCACTTGAGATCACAACTCAACAGTTAGCACACTTGTTGGTAACCATTCTAATCTACAATATTTAAGCAAGTATTGTAGGTTAGTTATAGTATAGCATTAATTATGAATTGTACTTAAATATTTTGACACTTAAATATCAAGTTTTATATAAAAATTAAACTTAATTAAGTTATTTACTGCAATGTGAAAAAAATCAAATTGTATAAAAGTTGTTTTAAGAATGCGTGTTTAATATTCTGGCACTATAATAATAACTGTTGTTTACTGAATTTCCAGTTAGTGTCATCAAATTTAAACTTAAAGCTGATCCGTGAACTGTTAAATCTGAGGCAAATATCTATTTTTTTTTTAAATTTCACATTATAATGAACATGTGAACTAAATTTGGAATTGATGTGACCACAACTTATTAGAAATACCAGACTAAAATGTATAACCTTATAAAACCAAAACTTTGAGCTGATAGATATCTATATTCAGTAAATATTGAAATCGGAATCAAGACCCTAACTTGATACAGTAGGGACAAATGCACAGATCATTAAACATTGCCTTCCTACTATTGTAAGCAGAGCATTAAGATAAACAATGAATATTCAGATTGATCTTTTAAACTTTATTTATAAAAAGTTTGATATGTAAGAAAATAATATTGTACAATAACATATTGTGTGATTAGAGTTCAAGTATTTTCTTTTAAGAATAGTACTAGATAATATGCAAAATAGATACAGAATTTCAGAGATGATTATCATTATCATCTCAGCAATAAAAATGGAATGTTTATGTTATAAGCGTGCTAAGTGACAAAGTTATATGTTTATTTATTTTTAAAGTCATCATGATCAACTTTAAAAATTAAAGATCTGATTATTCAAGAATATGCTGAATTTATACAGAAATTTCAAAAATTTACATACAAATCATTTTAACATCTATTTACACCTTTATCAACAGTTGTAGATTTAAAGGTGTTTTAACATGCCCAACTGCTAAGGCACTTTAAAAGTTCAACTATTGAAGGTCTTATGATTAAATTTAAAACACAGAACCATATAAGAAAATTCTTTATTTGATTGAAATGAATCTTACAGCATATTTAATCCTTGTGTAAATATTTTGTGGCCTTTTATATTATAATTTGTACCAAAGATTTTTAAATTGCATTTTACAGTTTTCTTGCATTTCAAACTGTCTAATATATTTTGAGATCTTTTCTAAGTTTTTCTTCTTGTAATTTAAACATGTATAATATCATATGCAATTTATTATATATTTGTTGTTTTGTATACTTGTTCATGCATGTTTTAATTACAAGAAGGAACTTTTATGAAGTAAAATTAGTGCTATTAGTGTGGTTGTGATCTATCAATTTACATTAAATATGAATTTATAAGTTCTTTTGTTTTAGTAATTTGTATGTTATTATCTGTGAAATTCTGGGAAGAAAAAGCCTAAAATTTTCTTTTCAATGAGGTTGATTAATATGTTCAAAGTTAAACATTAGGTGTCATGTAAATATTTTAATGAAACTGATTTTAGATGTATGTGAGATGGGAATTATATAGAGTGACATATGAAACATACAAATGAAAATATATATGAGAGGACGAATGCTTATTTGTAATTTGTCAGCTTGAGAATATGATTTCACATGTAATAACATATGATTAAGGTTCTTTTGAAGTAGATTGTTTTACAAATTGAAGCATGGGATATTTTTTGAGATTTCAAAGATATTTTATTGTTAAAAATGTTTGAACACGAACTTTATTCAAAGAAATGCAACACTTTAGATTGATTGTTGCCAGTTATAAATATTGCTGTGAATAGCTTGTAGTCATGCCAGTTTGTAATCTTCTTTCTCTACCTCAATCATTTTGATGCATTTTTAACTTCTCATCCATTTCAGTCAGTCTTAGATTTTATTTTCTTATTCTGTATCATATTGATCTGTTTAAAAGTGTTTTGTGATTGATAGAAAATAAAATCCATCAATATTTGATAAATATACAATAATAAACTGAATGAACATATAATTTTGTGAACACCTAGAGTACACTAGTACCTGATAGGTTATTTCTGCAGATTCATATTATTTTTTTGTTGCATAAAGAAGGGATTTCCCCCCCAATATGGGTATTAATTTACCCCCCTTTTGCTTTTAGCCTGTATTTTCACCTGATTAACTGAAATTGGTATTGTATATTTACATAAAGTGAGTTTTTACATTGAAACAAACTAGTTATTGTGTAATAAAAGTTTTGATTTGTTAAAATAGACATGAAATTGTATTATTAAAGAACCAGCATGTTGCTATTTTTTTCCCTTTCAAATTGCAACATATATATATTTATTGAATATTGATGGTAATTAAAAGTTTATCCATGACTCTACCTCATTATTTCTTAGTGCCTGAAAATTTTATAATCTTAATGAATTTTATTATTTATGAATAAAAATAACAAAACTGTATGCAAATTTAAGGCTATTTACTTAACATGATATGTATGAATTTATTTGTATGTATACTTACTAAATTAATCAGATTGTTTTGACTGAAACAAATTTCTTATGATTTTTATAACATTTTCCTATGTGACATTATGAAGGTATTTGCATACTTTATATGGATACAAAATGTACAGAAATTGTCTTTTTACTTTCTTACATGAGTAATATTATGTTTAAATTATGCTTATTCAAAATCTGAAGCAAACATGTTCTATGTTTCAAAACTAATTCTTCACATATTTTACTGTCATTCAATTAGTTTGAATATTAAAGATAACATAGTTCAAACATTAATATATGATTGTGTGCAATAACATTCTTTCTTATTGCATTTGGGCCTGCATTATACCCAGAAGAAAAGTACTAGGCGAATTCATAAGGATTATTCTTAGAGATTCAAGAAAACAGCTTTGTTCATTTGTTTTCATAATTTGTGGTAGTTAATAAGAAAATTGGATCGTATATTAATGTTGCTATTTAATGTATGTAATCCATACTTGTTCACATAACATTAAAGGTGTCACCAACTTCGAAGGATTGAAGAGAAAATGCTAGTTTATCCCATAGTTATAAGCTATATTGATTTTGAATATTTTTGTCTGTGTTTTTATCAGGTTTTATATTAATATAAAAATGCAAAGTGAATTTTGGTGGAAATTATTTTGTATATGCCTATTGCTATAAAAGACGTTTTGTTAAAATTACTACATCAAAACATAGTCAATGGCATTAACTCATTTCCATTTATATTCAAATTTACCATTGAATACAATAAAAGGATAAAAAAAATAAGACAATTAGGAATCAAAAATAAACTTATTACTTTTCAAAAAGCTATTTATACATAAGCTTTATAACCTGCTAGTGGGATAAACTTAGCAAAATTATATGAGTAAAGTTAAGTTCCCCAATGAATGTAAATCTGTTGTAAATTTGTGTTTTTGCTTACTAAGACGGGCGGAACTACATCTGATGTTGTTTTCCGGTGAATAATTAGGAGAGGAATTACTACAACAGAAATTGTGATAGAAAACTGAATGAGTCTTTAATATCTCAAAAACTATTTGGTGTAAGATTGACGAGCTGTTTGAAATTATATGATGTTTTAAGAAATTTGGTATTAAAATCACATAAATTAAATATGGAAGAAACTTTTGGAGCAACCAAACTGAAAATAAGTTTAAAAGCCAATTTTTGGTATTTCTTTGATTTTAGATATTTTCTGAACTTTTATGAAATGAATTAATCAAACACCTCACCAAGCTTACATTCAGGTAGAACATCTCTATAAATAGTGGAATGGAAAGATATTTATATAAACATTGAGAGAAATCAGCTATTAAATTATGTAGTTGTGAGATAGAATGATGTCTATGGGTTGGAATTCTAAAATAAGATGTGGTATTTAGGTGAATTATAAGGGAGTTAAAATTAAACCACAAATATT
Source organism: Mytilus trossulus (assembly GCF_036588685.1). Classification (NCBI taxonomy): domain Eukaryota; kingdom Metazoa; phylum Mollusca; class Bivalvia; order Mytilida; family Mytilidae; genus Mytilus; species Mytilus trossulus. The sequence goes on from NC_086383.1 coordinate 47,632,873, forward strand.
TTTTTTTATAGCAGAGAGACTTGTAAGGAGTTTGAACTGTTTTCTGTTACAATTTTATTGATGTTTTTGTATTGTTATTTACCTCAAATATGTATCACATTATACCTATAGATCATTTAGAATTAAACTTGTTTATGTATAAATTGTTTATTCTTTTATCTTTGCACAATATTTTACTAAATTTTACTTATTTGTGGGTTTGTTTCAATACTTTTTGGGTGAGATTTTGGAATTTTGGAATTTGATGTTAGCTGTTGACTTTAGGTGTCTGTCTGCAATAAATCAAACTCCGAATGCAGAATATAGGGAATAAAAGACGAAAGATGCACCATATATTTTTATAAAACCAAAGTGAATAATTGCTTGTGTATGTGCCGGAAATTGGTAGCAAGATGATGATAATGACGAATGACTGCTTAACGTCCAGCGGCAAATTAATATGCATATTCAAAACGAGAACATGTTAATGTAATATAAATATTACTAATTACCTGTTTAATAATTATTTATAAACTCCTTTGAGTATGATTATTGCGCTAAAGACGGTGAATTTATTAATTACATTACTGAATTTGGTTTTCAAGAACAAATCTTATTGACCGAGAACTGAGTTAAGTTTAATAGCCCATCATATTTGTACGCCAAAGACACGTTGATTCCTCATAAGACATCAGTATTTCTCACATAAACATGCAGTCAAATAATAAGTTGACGAGCATAACATGTAGGCGTCAGTAGTTAATCCATATTCAAATCTCATTTCTCGATTAAAATGATTCATGTCAGGGTAACCAACGAAAACGGATGGAATCTAACGAACTTACGAAAGAGCCACGTTTTCTTGGTATTTGAATTCATCAAAAATACTGTAAGATTATATACTATAATGAAACATGTATCTTTATCCAAGAACGAAACGCATTTAAAAGAGGGGTTAAAGATACCAGAGGGACAGTCAAACTCATAGATCGAAAATAAACCGAACACGCCATGGTTTAAAAAGAAAAAGACAAACATACAAATACCCCGGTATTAGAACACAACACACAACATAGATAACTAAAGACTAAGCAACACGAACCCCACCAAAAACTGGGGGTGATCTCAGGTGCTTCACATGTGGCACCCGACGTGTTGCTTATGTTATTACAAATCCGGTAAATAGTCTAATTCAGTAGTTCATATTCGTGAAAACGGAAGGGGATTGTATTTCCGACACGAGGAACACACCAGATATCATTTTCCATAACGGCCAATGATGGCGTCTGTAACATTTATGAAGGGATGATTTCAACTTCACCATTTTGAATTCTTTGTTTTATAGCTTCTTTGTGAGCAGCAACCCTCTATTAAAACATCAAGATAGGACATAAAAACTCGGAAATATCGTATCAATTGGGAGATATACATTCCGTATGCAGGCGCTTCTGAAAGTTGCTACATAGAAATGAAAAGTTCACAATTGGCAAGCTGAAATCATCTCTTTTGTCGTAAAGGATTATTTTCAACCGACCCACATTGTTAATTTCTAGATGTAAGTCAAGATATGAGGCCGTGTATCTGTAGATCGATGGGATAGATGCGTTTAACACCAAACTTTGAATTATTTAGTGAGTGTGCATCATCCATATAGCGGAAAGTAATGTTAAAGAATATTTCCAACTTCGTATCGTTCTTTCTAAGAGGTTCCTGTATGAAGTCAGCCTCACAAGTCGGCAAAAAGAGAGGCACAATTGGTTCCCATTGGAATGCCGACAAACGTAACAAATATGCTGTCAATCAAGTAATCAGGCATCTTGATTCTTTCCATGCCCAAGACAAGATACTTGTATTTACGTTGACCATTCTTTTTTGAGAAAACAAAGCAATACCAACTCTTTCAATCTGTCTTTTAGTTTAGAACGGGGAAAACTTGTGTAAAGTGTATAAAAGTCAAATGTTTTAATACTATTGCAAGATGAAAGAGAGTTAAATTGTATGTACTCTAAAAGATCTTTGAATTTTTTAGTATCCACATCTGATTCACGCCACCTTTAGAATATGCGGTTTCACAATAACTTTGAAACCCGGCTTTGATTGCTGATACAATAGATGTTTATAACTTAGAAAGAGGTTTCATGGAGCACTTGGAAGACCCAGCAATATACCGTTGTGTGTAAGGACACTTATGTAGTTTATGTATCCAATACAGTAATGGACGATCGAGTTCTTCATTTTTGGTTGAAATTCCTAAGGATTCCTCTTTTGTAAGTGCCGTGAGGGTATATGTTGAATATCCAAGTGAGTTGTCAATACCTAATTCATTTATCAAGCAGTGTATGCAATGAGATTTACACACAAACACGATTTTTTTTGTTTGGGGCTTTATCTTCGGGGACAACACCATATTTGTCATGGAGGTAGTAGAAGTGTTTTGCAACATTTGGGTCTGTAAAGATTAACGTAGCATAGGTATTGATAGACCCATTTAGTTTCTTATTCTGATCAACGACCTCACAGCCTTGACCCATTCGGAAAGATTATCTACGTCTTCTTTATCGCATTTAGCCTATTGCCTGGCATAATCCTGACTGAATACATCAGTATTTTGAAGTTGTATTTCCAATAGATGGATTTAGGCTCATTATATTTCGGACCTTTGGATACCACATTTCGCCACATTTCAGCACAGGAATATCAATTACTGTGGATTCATTTATTTTCGTGGGTACTAATTTTCGTGGATTATGGAAAACTTGCATTTTCGTGGATATTTGATTTCGTGGTTTTGCCAAAGTCTGCATACAGGCATATATACGATTTGTCATTCGTTGGACACTTTAATTCGTGGTTCATCTGTACCCACGAATACCACGAATATTGATAGCCAACGAATAATAATGAATCCACAGTATATGGTCATTTTTTTTTATAAATTTCTTGTTACAAAACTTTGAATTTTTCGAAAAACTAAGGATGTTCTTATCCCAGGAATAGATTACCTTAGCTGTATTTAGCACAACTTTTTGGAATTTTGAGTCCTCAATGCTCTTCAACTTTGTACTTGTTTGGCTTTATAACTATTTTGATCTGAGCGTCACTGGTGAGTCTTATGTAGACGAAACGCGCGTCTGGCGAATTAAATTATAATCCTGGTACATTTGTTAACTATTCGCAGGGAAGTATTAGTGACAATGTTGAGGTCATCGGTAATAACGAGGTAAGCAGGATTATATGTGAATTTTGAACTAGCGAAGGTGCAACCAGGAGGTTCAATTAGTTCCAAATTCTCATATAATCCTGCATACCACGTTATTACCGATGACCTCAACAGGTAGTGCTAGTTCCAAATTCATCAATATTGAGATCCTGCAAAGCGTGTCTGTTATTGAAAATTTTATTTGCATTTGGTTTGGTGTCTGTATAAGAAATGATTAGTACAGACTGATCTTTAAAAAGGGAGGTATTTTTTTACTAAACTAATTTAGGATGAAGGATATTGCCTAAGTTAAGGCCATCGATATCTTTTCTCTTTTTCATCTTTTCAAATGCGATCTGGTTTGAGAAGTCTGTGACTTGGGACATATGAGCTGTGACCTTTGAACATCTTCATAAAGGTAAAGGACAAGGACTAATCAAATATACCAATATAATAAACCAGTCCTAATAATCTTATGAAAAGCCAACTCGAATATTAATGTCAGTCCCACTCAGGGAGGTCCACGGGGACATAAAGTGTCACCAATCTTTCTGTCCGTCCATTTTCATTTGCTTGAAGCTTGAGCGGGAGAATTCGTGTCCCTGGACACATTCTTCTTTTTTGTGTCTATGTAACGTGGATGACGGAGTGAATTTTTGGGTAGAGTTGGACGATAAATATTGTTGTATTTTACAATTATAATTATTAAGCGATTTTAATCCTTTTAAACGAAGTTTTAAATTGTTTGTCTTTGAAATTAATTGTTGAATAATACACATTACTATTCCCGTTTTATATTGATCCATTTCAATTATCGTTTAAGTCAAATAATGTGTTAATATACTCAACAAAACGGGTAACGTTGAGGCCAAAAAGCCGTGATGGACTATGGTTTAGTCTGATTTTTTTGTCGTTTTGGTTTACGTCAAACAAAATTTTGACACAAATAACGAAGTTGACGTGAACCTTACAAGTAGTATATTGACCATTTCACTACTATAAATATTTTGATTTAGTGTGGATTTGTTTTGTGTGTCTCCTTGATGAAAAATAGACCTCAAACTATTCATGAGATTTGAATATAGGTAAACTACTGTTTCTCATGTTTATATCAACCAAACCAAAATGACCGTGGCAACATACCTTTGAATAGGTTTTGATGATTTGATGATTTATGAACAATTATACAGAACAGTTTGTTTGCCATTTTGCATTTATTCTTTGTAAATAAAAATCTATTCTTTGAAGAAAATAGGAGATGAATGCATTTAATTTGTCAATTTTAGTTGAAGTTGAACATTCCAAGATTGTATGCAATTCTTATACAGTAACCAGTAACCTTATGGCAAGTACTATTTGCTGTAACTTTACCGATATACACACGTATTCAGGTATATCACAAAGGAATAATGCATTTGAAAGAAATGAAGGATAATTATTGTTTTATGTTGGTGAATGTCGAAAAACATTGCATTATACGAAACCGATCTGATGATTTAAATATGCTACTCAGGATTTAAATCACATTCTCCTTTATACTACAGATACAGTTAAGTCGGATTCATATCTTGACTTACATCTAGAAATTGACAATGAGGGTCGGTTGAAGACAAAACTTTGCGACAAAAGAGATGATGTCAGCTTTCCAATTGTGAACTTTCCATTTCTAAGTAGCAACATTCCAGCAGCACCTGCATACGGGGTATATATCTCCCAATTGATACGATATTCCCGTGCTTGCATTTCCTATCATGATTTTCTTGATAGAGGGTTACTGCTCACAAGGAAGCTATTAAATCAAGAGTTTCAAATGGTGAAGTTGAAATCATCCCTTCGTAAATTTTACGGACGCCATCACGAGTTGGTTGACCGTTATGGAATAACCGTTTCACAAATGATATCGGATATGTTTCTTACGTCATAACTACAATCCCCTTCCCTTTCATGAATGTGACCTACCGAATTAGACTATTTACCGGATTTGTAATCACATAAGCAACACGACGGGTGCCACATGTGGAGCAGGATCTGCTTACCCTTCCGGAGCACCTGAGATCACCCCTAGTTTTTGGTGGGGTTCGTGTTGTTTATTCTTTAGTTTTCTATGTTGTGTCATGTGTACTATTGTTTTTCTGTTTGTCTTTTTCATTTTTAGCCATGGCGTTGTCAGTTTATTTTAGATCCATGAGTTTGACTGTCACTTTGGTATCTTTCGTCCCTCTTTTATAACCACTCACTAATATCCATAAAAACGCCTTCCCGAATAGGTGGAGATAATTTTGTAACAAAGGAATATGATACTACAATTCCATTCGGTTGTAAAGATAACTTCAAATATCCTATCAACATCAGCAACGTTCTTCGTCACTAAGAAGTAATATGTATTAAATTCTGCTTAATTTTCAAAATCAGTCAATTCCTGCAGTATACGTTAAAACCATTGCACATAAAACATTGAACTATAACCAAGCAAGCATTGCAAGACCTTGATTAAGAAGAAAACTTCTCTGACATGAGACTGTTTCCGCCCTCCATGCATACATATCAAACAAAAACTCTGTCCGTGTTATTACTGCTGATCTATGATTCAATAGAAACAAGTCTGGCAAGTGGAATTATAACTTTAAAATACATTGTCAAACACAACAAAAAGTTACATTTGATAAAGATGGGGTCTTGACAAAGCACAAGTCCTTCATGGCCTCATCGAATATTTCAGCAACGAACCTTAACTTCTCAAAGCAAACAACGGTACATTTCCGGCTCATCTGTATGTTCTAACAAGGAATTGTTCGTCAAATTAGCCTAATTTTTTTGTCCGGAGTGAAAAAGGATCTGATATACCATAACACTGTCTACTTGTTTCGGTAATAACAATATGGAGATTCATATGAACTGGAACGAACAATTGGAAACTTTTTAATCTCGGTCATTCTCTAAAAAATTACTTTTCTCGGTATTTTGTACATTTTTCCTTTGATCTTTTTTTGTGATATTTTTTTCATATCATGCTACTCTCTTATTAAATTGAGATGGAAAATTATCGCTAGAAACTAAGGAGACACGTGGCGCTGCTAATGAAATTGACATAGGTAAAATAGCGATAAACAGATTATCATTGGTCATCTCATCTCGATATGATCAACGATAATCTATAAGTACATCAAAACTTTCGATTATTTGACACTTTACATGAAAAATCAAAACCACGTCTTGAACAAGTGAATGTGATGTACTATGCTTTCCTCCATTAATGGTACCATACACTACACATTTATTGTTTTGGGATACAGCTGCATGCTTTGTTAACAATTAGGCCAAAAAATAAACAGGCCATACCAAAGATCAAGTGAGTATCATGCTAGCAATTTTAATTGACAACATATTTCTTGACTTAAGAGGTAAAATTTTCCAGCAGGTTGTCAACAATGCATATTCTGGTTTATAATTTGAGTCCTAGTTCATTCAGACACTTGTGAAAATAAGAAGATAAATGAAGCTCGGTCATATAACTTCACACACAGTTTAATGGTGTTTTTTTTTTAATGTTTATGAAATTCAAACCATCAACAATAAAAAAAAAATTGTTTGAGTACCATTAATAAATCCAACTGAAATAGAAATAAATGAAACCACATATATACATTTTAACCAGCCTCAGTTCTAATATTTTACCTTGAACTTGATAACAGCAGTCATCTCAGTACCGGAATCTTTGACAAACAAGGCGATGACATTTTTTGAAATGATAAATGTTTGCCAACATTAACAACCATATGTCAGGCTCCTCTTGCGTATGGAGTATACTTTTCTCAATTTATACGAATTTCAAGCTGCTATTCTGTCTTTGTAAATCAGTGTATAAGTTGGGACTTGAGGACCTGGCTCAGGAGCAATAGGTCGGACGAGAGCCAGTTTCAGCTGCATGTTACAGATGGACGAATGTCAGTTTGAAAATAAAAAATAACGGCCCATATGCCTTGGAATATCCAACAACTGTTCCTTGTGATGGAAGGTCTGTAATGATATGGGGTAAATTTCTAATAGTTCTAAGCAAGTTGACATTTGTGACCATACAAGCAAAACGGACAGCTAAACAAAGTTTCACATACTTGTACATATATATGTCGGTTTCATAACTGGATCCATATAAGATCTAAACAACATAAAGATCACAGCTGTTGGGGTATGTAATTAAAGCATTTCAACCAAATACATTCCTCTTCATGGACTTCATTTTGATAATGATGATTAGTATTGTATTTTAAAAATGACATCTAAGAAAGCAAACTATATAATCTTAAATGAAATTATATTTGATATTTTGGATTTTAATTTATAATCAAAAGATAAACTTTCAATATAAACTCTCGATATAACGAACACTATGAAAACTCACAAACATGAAAGAGTAAACTACATACTGAGAACTTAAAGTCATAAGAAACCTCAAATTAAAAAAAATAATGCATATGTTTTTTTATAACTCAATGGATAGTTTTCATTATAAAACTTATGTACATATACTTTTTTCTGAAGAAAATTCTTTAATTTATTCATATTTAGAAGAAGTTTACTTCATTTTAATTGCTTCCTTCCAGAAAGCAATTCTCCGGACATATTTTCTGTATGAAATGTGACCTCAGTGTGACCCATCTCGTAAAAGTCCGGTGATCGCAATAAGCATGGATGTCCTTAAAATAAACAATTATCTGAATTTACATGTTAAACATGTGCTCAATTTCCTTGCTTTTTTGTTGATTGTTGACAAACAGATGACATTGAACAACAAATCGGAGGACTTACCTTGTTTGTATTGGATACCTAAACTTGACAAAATTCCGTACAAACAACGGTACATTGCCGGCTCATCTGCTTGTTCTAAAAAAAGAATTGTCTATTAGATTGACTAGAATTCTGTCCGCAGTTAAAGAGGGTCTTCAGATATACTGTGAAACTGTTTACTCACGTAGTGGTATTAACCATATGTGGATTCTGAAAATCTCGGTCTTTTTCTGAAATTAGTTCTATTAAAACTTTTGATTTTTCAACCTTGTATACAACCATTCCCCATGTGAAATTGAAAAACCGTCTAAAAGAAATAATCCACAATGCTTTTCATCATAAAAATGGTAGCATACGCTATAAATTTATCACTTTGGGATACCATAAGGCATATTTTGTTAATAAGGAACAAAAGGGTAAAACATACTACACAGAGGAACAAGTGATCAGTATGCTGGAGTTTCTTATTGACAATATATTTGTTGAATTTGGAGGTAGATTTTTTTCTACAAATTGTCGGCATTCCTATGGGAACGAACTGTGCGCCTCTCCTTGCCGACCTCTTCTCATTTTCATATGAATCGGAGTTCAGACACTTGTCAAAAACAAGAAGATCAAAGAAGCCAGGTTATTTAATTTCACTTTCAGATATATTGATGATGTTCTTTCCATCAACAATCCGAACTTTTCTGATTGGGTTCCATTAATATACCCACCAGAACTAGAAATTAAAGAAACCACAGACACGGCTTCCTCCGCCTCATTTTTAGACTTATTCCTCGAATTTGACATACACAGTCATCTCAGTACCAGAATCTATGACAAACGAGACGATTTTAATTTTGAAATTATCAATTTTCCCCATCTTAGTAGTAATATACCAACTTCACCTGCATATGGAATATACATTTCCCAATTTATTAGGTATTCAAGAGCTTGCAGCTCCTATTCAGACTTTGTCAAACGTCACCAGTGTCTGAGCAGAAAGTTGATGAACCAGGGGTATGTCAAAGAACGTCTCATCCTTTTTCTAAAAAAGTTCATCGGAAGATACCCAGAACTTGTTGATAAATATTCCGTATCAACTTCACAAATAATACAAGATGGTCTTGAAGTATAGATTTTGCATACTGACTTTGGGTTATCATCTTAATAACGTGTTATAATATTCTTTTATTTGTCTTTATTAATATTACTTGTACTGTTAAGTCAGTTTTTGAGATATTCTTTTGAAGTGACTCTGTGGTTATGTAAAACATCATACTTTGAACGACAACATTATTTCATTTACTAATATTACTTTTACGTATGGATTTTATGTCTACCTGTGCGAATTTCAAACGCGCAATTTTACACCAGTACTGAAAACCTTCTATCCTTTACGGGTAGACTTTACATACATAAATTAAGTCGTATAAGAATAACAAAATTAGTATGCTAAATTTGATGTATGCCTTTTTGTGCATCTTCGTTACATTTGTTGTTTTACAGTGATATTAAGATGATAACACATTATTGACTGCTGTACTCCTATTTTGTACATTCGAACTCTTCTTTGAGTATGTTTGTTTTGTTCATTCATCGTTGACAATGTAATGGAATTTGATGCGACTGTCATAAAAGTGTGAGTTTTAGCTAGCTATAAAACCAGGTTCAATCCACCATTTTCTACATTAGAAAATGCCTGTACCAAGTCAGGAACATGACATTTGTTATCCATTCATTTGATGTGTTTGGACTTTTGATTTTGCCTTTTGCCTTTTGATTTTCCTTTTTGAATTTTCCTCGGAGTTAAGTATTTTTGTGTTTTTACTTTTTCGTTAAACTTCGGCTTCTAAACACGAACTTTAATTACCTGCCATATTTTCACAACAACTCTGAGCGATTGAAAAGTAATTGACGATTATACGAAATTTATGCGAAAAAAAACCCAGAAGACTAAGTTTATGATGCTTGTATGCAAATTGGTTCAAGAATTGGAAAAACATTATTTTTTCACCGGTAACTCGTTTCTTATAACTTTAAGTCTGTTCAATGTTATAGCTCCAGTAGACAACAAAAGAAGAGTGCACAGGCTGAAATGTTTTACATTTACCTCATTTTTTTACTGATCAAAGTAATGAGGTAAAGGTCGGATTAACCCTATCAGACTGCTGTTTACCTCATAGTCATACATATGGTGTTCGCAAAAACAGATCTAATGATAAAATAGTAAAACATAGATCAATGAGATCAAAGTCAGATGAACCATGCCAGACAATATGTACATGTCAAATCCAATACAAAAATATAGTTCACCTATTGTTTACAGTATATGAAAATCTTATCCTGAACACTTTACATTGAGTAACGATCAATGAAAATGGGGGTCAAGATCAGATAAATCCTGCCCGTCGGAAGATATGCACTTTACACGATGAATTACATTGACTAATGAACCATGAAAATGAGTTCAAGGTAACATAAAATATGACACATGTACGACCTACAATAGTTACATGCACAAAATATGTTTGACCTATTGCTTATAGTATCCGAGATATGGAGTTGACCACGAAAACTAATCATTGATTACTGATCCATGAAATGAGGTCAAGGTTAGATGAACAGTGATCAATGGACCCATACATCAAATTTGTTATTCTTTCATTCATTACAAGTGAGAAATGCAATGCTTTCTTTTCCAAACCGTAGCAAAACCTTTACAATAATATGACTGACAGACGGAAACTTCGTAACATATGGCATCTGCGTTTAAGGTATATAGGCTAGCATCAAGGTCTTCTACCTACTGGATAAAAACCTCGTAACAAATAGTTTAAGCTGTCGCCGGAATGTAATCCCTATGTCTCAGATTCTGTTACTTTCGTTTCAAGTGAGACAACAAAAATCATTATACTCAATAAATGTGCAAAACAGTACATACATTTTCTTTCACATGTTTAATTTTCAATGAGCAAGATATAACAGTCAAACTTGAGCAGAAAATAAGGGTCAATAGCACTTGCATATGCGGTCTAAAAAATGTAAAATGTTTAAAGACATTCAGAAGTAGGCAATTCACGCCCTGTATCAGAAGAAAATCAAAAAGAATTGACAAAAAAAAAGAATTTACTTAAAAATTCAAATGGATAAAGGAAAATAATATTGCGATCTTATTTATATAAAATTTGATAATGAGTCGCAAAAAGTATACTACTTTTTTTAAATGAATATGACAACGTTTGTTTGGTTGTTGTTTTTTTCTTTGAAATATCGTTTTATTGTTGATTTACGTTGGTCAATTGAATTGTTACCAACGCAAATGTCACTTTTTCAGACAATTTGTCCCCTGTGTGGTAGGTTCACAATACGACTACCTCTTTGAATCATCTTCGGCGTCAGTTTGGACCTCTCCTGCTTTAAGGGCATCATCCGGTGCATCTCTTTGTTTATAAGCTGACTGATTTTCCATATTTACGGTAGCCTTCGCCTTAAGAGCTTCAATTTTGGATGGCCATTGTTTTATTTTATTGTCGGCAACATTAACGTTCGTTAAGCATGGTAGTTTGCATATACCTTCGGGTAATGCCTCGAGGAGATTGTCCGACACGTCGATGCTTTTCAAACCAGTCATTTTCACGATATCGCTGGGAAGTGACGTGAGGTCGTTTGACGCAGCGTTTAACACTTCAATTCTGTACAGGTAAGGTAAATCTGCTGGTACCATATTAATGCTGTTAAAAGAAACGTTCAATACTTTCATTGAAGCCAAAACATCCCATCTTTCCTCTGGTAAATTTGCTAGACGGTTGTACGATAAATCTAACTCAACAAGTTTTGTTAATTTGTTAATTTCTCCAAATGTTTCTGGTAATATTGAAATTTCATTGTCTGCCAGATTTAAAACTTCCAACTGGTGAAGATCACAGAGACTTTCTGAAAATTCTTTGAGGCTATTGTGGGCTAAATTCAGTTTTCGGAGATTTTGTAGCTGATTGAATTTGTCTGGTATTTCATTTATTCCATTTTTGCTCAGATCTACTTCTTGAAGCGCTCTAAGTTTACAGAAATCTTCTGGTATTACACTGATGGCGTTTTGTGTTAGTTTCACGACAGTCAGAACACGAAGTTTGCAAATGGAATCCCATATTTCAGGAAGTTTTGTATTTGAGGCATCAAGAACTGTGATCAGACGGGCATGGTCTTTCTCAGCAAATTGGCTAAAAATAGACTTATCGTCATCTTTTGGATGAAATACAGGATTTTCTGCTATATTCAGTGACGTTATTGTTTTTGGTAACATAAACTGAGTCAGCGAATTACCAGCGACATCTAATGTCCGTATCTGAAACATAACATCTAAGCTCTTTGGAAGGGCTGAAATTTGATTCCCTGCAATTTTAAGAACTTCAATGCACCTCAACTTTTTCAAATCTTGTGGAAATCCTTGTATTTTGTTGTGAGATACATCAAGTTCTGTTATAAGCTGGTCTTCTCCTAGGGTCTCTGGAATTGCACTTATTTTGTTCTTGGCCGCCGAAAGGGATTTTAATGTTCCTATTTTGCATATATTATCCGGAATAACTTTAAGGTAATTGCCTGAAACATCAAGGGATATCAATGACTTCAGATTAGGCAAATCTTCTGGGAGAACTGTTATTTCGTTCCTTGCCAATTTTATATGTTCTACAAACTTCAATTTGCTCATTTCCTGCATGTTTTGAATTTTGTTTCCTGAAAGCTCGAGTGATTTTAAGTCCTTTAGATCGGAGAAGTTCGGGGGTAACCCAGTCAAAGCATTGTCGGCTGCCTCGAGTGTTTGTAAGCGTTTAAGTTTGTTAATGTTCTTTGGAAGGTATTTCAACATATTTCCGGAAAGCAGCAATGTTTTCAATGCAAATTCTATCGCACATAACTCCTCTGGAACAGTTTCTAAGCTATTATGTGACAAATCTAAAAATGTCAAGTATTTCAGGAAACCCATTTCTTTTGGTATCTCGGATAGGTCATTGTGGCTCAGATTGAGCCATGTAAGTGTCAAAACATTGTTGATATTGTCTGGGATATGTGCTATGGAATTGTGGGATACGTCTAGCATCTTTAGTGCGGGGTTCTTGACATTAGCGTCTGGCAACTCGATTATTCGGTTTCCTTTCAAAATTATCTGAGCTCCGACTTCGTAAATATTTTTCTTTATAGACTTGATGACGTTGTCGGATAAATCCAAAAGAACTATAGATTTTGATTTGTTGATAGTTTTTGGTATAGCTTTGATTTTATTATTTGACGCATCGACAGTGGCGAGACTTTCAGCTTTGTGGATGGTTGCTGGTAAACTTTTAAGTTGATTACCGGAGACTAGCAGGGTTTTAAGTGGTTTGATTTTGCATATCGTTCCAGGGAGTGATGTTAAGATGTTATTTCGCAAATCAATGAAAACTAAGTTCTCAAGATCTGAAATTGTCTTTGGAAGTTTCTTTAATCTGTTGTTTTCTCCCAGGAACTTAGTAGATTTTCTCTGTATCTCTTCATTTTTCCAAATCTCTGCTGGTAATGCCTTGACACTGTTTGTAGAAAAATCTACAAAAACTGCAGCTCCTTCAAATTTGAAATGTTTCCGCACTGTTGGTGCAAGCGCTTTAATCTTACTCCCGGGACCTGCCACTGGTATAACCTCTTCTTTTTCTTTTGCCATGTTGTATTATCTGAAATATAAAATAGAGGGTTTAAACTTTGAATCACACGATTTAAAACAATTATGCAAAACCTTCAGCAGTATGCATTTTGCTACTGTTATTATATCAAAATTTGATAACATGATCGGTCTTCCTTTGAATTTAGGTTTAAATTTCCGCGTTTAAAAGGAATGTTTAATTAAAATTCCATGCAGCGTAAAACTTCGAATTATGTTTTTACATGCCGTTTGAATTGATTAAATTAGTCAAAATCATGCAATAATTCATATTGGCTTTGTTGGTTTGGTGGATTCGATCGCTGTGTTTTTTTCGGAATAAATTATATTTAGCACTCTAACCTACCTTTTATTACTACATGTACTTGTAAAATTGGTTTAAAATTCTTGTTTCAAATCATCCTTTTTTAAAGCTTTACTTTTACTTAACTTTGATTGATAATTTGAAAATTACACCCCAAAGATACGGATCAAGCATTACACAAATATATTAAAGTTAGGTATTAACAAACAGTCAAGAATTACCAGAATAAACATAGATCGCAGACATTCCAAATATAATAAACCTTGACGGAAAATACGCAAAGAACAAACATATTGAACTATGGTAACGTTGTAGCCATAACGCTGTGTTGTATGACGTTATTGTATGATATATTTCTCAACTACAAGGACGCTCAAAAAGTAAAACGTAATTTCCAATCATAATGTTTTTTTAATACTTAGTTTCCACCACAAATTTACCACTATAATGGTTTCATTTAAACTGATTTAATCACAAGTCATGCATATAAACTAAGCAAAAGTCAATAGATCATGAATATGGGGACGGGACCACAAAAAAAGTCATATTCTTTATGAAAATGAGATGTCTCAATTCTTATACAACTGCATACTTAATGCTATTGACATGAGCCTAACACTAGTGTTACACGTAAACTGGCCGAACCAAAAACTAATAAATTATTGACGCCGCCGACGCCGGAAACAAAACGCCTGAGTCTTACTTTGTTTACTCCGTCGAAATGGGACAAACTCGCGACGAGCGCCTTTTTCTTAGCAGTTAGGTCGGCTCTAAAAAAAATCAAATACAGTAACACATCGTTTAAACTAAAAGCCTTGTTTGTAGCATTACAAGTATACTAGAGTATACCAGTATGTGTATACTGTCATAACAGTTTAATAACATTGAAAAAAATAGCATTATTTTTCATCCTCTGTCGCATGCCCAACAATTAATACAAAAATGAATAACATGGCACATAATGATAATCGAACCATAACATTCTTCTTTCTCCTAAAACCATGACACATAGTTCTTCTCTACTTGTCAGTGGCGGATCCAGAAATTTTCATAAGTGAGGGCCCATTGACTGCCTAAGAGGGGAACCGCTCTGGTCGTGCTTCATTGATTCCCTAAATAAGCAACCAAATTTTTCCCAGAAAAGGGGGGCCCGGGCCCCTGGGTCCCCTTAATCTGCCTCTGCTAGTGTTTTTTTGTCTACGAAATATTTGTCATTTTGAGCAAACAAAACTAATCAATCAATCAATATTTTTTGTTAGGTGTTTACTTTGTCATTTGATGGACTGCATATAATTCGATAATGGTGAAATAGTGGAAGCGATTGTTTTTCAGACCTGTAAATATTGACATGAACCTTTCAATGAATTACACGAAATTATATTTCATTAGTTTCAATATGTTTACAGTCTACATGACTAAAATCGATGCGACTTTTGAAAGCTACTATACATTTTTAATCAAATATCGCAGAGACAAACATTGTTTCTATGACAAAAATCGAAAGTGTATGCCAGATACATCAGAAATATTTTGAAAATTTTATTATCAAACTGCAGTGAACGAAATCGTCATTAATGAAAACTGATGATGCATTTTAGAAAGCCACTTAGTGAACTTGACGAGGAAAGCAACACACTAATGCACTGATGATTGGATTTAACATCTTCAGTATTGTTCTCATATTTCTAATTAAAAAAAATACAATTAAGTTAAATCCATATAGATGTAAACTTTCTATACTCATAACAATATCAATTATCCATCATGTTCAATAATTGAAATAGATATACAATAGGTATTAAAAGCAATGTCTGTAAACCAGAAAGGATAGGCACAGTGGCGGATCCAGAAATTTTCATAAGTGGGGGCCCACTGACTGACCTAAGAGGGGGCCCGCTCCAGTCACGCTTCAGTGATTCCCTATATAAGCAACCAAATTTTTTCCCCAAAAGGGGGCCCGGGCCCCCTGCCCCCCCCCCCCCCCTTAATCCGCCTATGAGGCATCATTGTGAAAGAGAGAAAGAGAAAATAAAAAATACTGCACGGTGTGAGTAAAATATGTCTTGACGAAATGATGTGTTGAAAATTTCAATCATTTTAAATAGAATTGTTCGGATATTAATACTTTAATCGCCTATCGTCTACATGAAAACAAAGCCAATATATGAACCATTAAAATGCTATTGAGACTTTAATAATACCGTGAACTTTAATTGTCCCTTCTTTAATATCAATTATTGCTTTATAAACAATTGAATTAAAAAAGAAATAGCGTTCCCACGTCGCATCACATAGGCAGGTTTGAACAATACAAATGAGTCGTTCCCATCTGTTATATATGCATGGGACTATCATACTAACAAAATGGGCTTATACTGTAAGGGTCTCATATTTTGTGTGCGATTACCAGTTCTTTGATATTTGGCGTATTTACATTTGCATATAGTGTTTGACTTGAAAAAGAAAACATCTGAAAAAAGTTTAAACGAAAGAAAACACAATATACACGACATTTTACAAATGTTCCCATGCTAATCATTTATTAACTTTTTAACATGTTATAGGCCAAGGGATTCAATAGAGCCAAAAGATACATTGTATTTCCCATCAAACTGTGTTCCTTTTTTTTTTTTTTTTTAAAGTATGCATTATTAAAAAAAAACAGAATTAAAGGAAAAGACTTAAAAACATGAGAGAAAAATGAGGATAAAAGATTCACGAATGGGAAGCAAAGTGGTATTACAGTTTTACACTTTTTGCCATTGTTTTCGTTGTTAAAACATGTTATGCTATAAATCTTTAATAGGAAAGTCATAGCCCATGACATGAATGTAAAATGAATAAGACTTCACAAATTGCAACATAATATACATTAAACCACTAAGGGTTTAATTTTGCATTTATTACGAAAATTTAAATCAAACTGAGTAATCATTACAATAATATAGATCGGATTACTAAATAATATATGATATTAAATGTTTCAAATCAGGTTAAACCAGGCTTAAACATTGATCTTTATATTAATCATATTAATACGTCTAATTGGGTCCGTGCATTTATAAATCTGTGCCACAAAAAGTCAACTGTGAATACCAATTCAGTTAGTCTCGTAGGGACTAGGTGTAGAAATTAAAATTTGATTGATTTATTTACCAAAATATCATCAACCCTTATATTACCCGTAAAGCATGTCACTTGAAATACTTGTGTAAGCAATAAATTTTCATTTATTATACTTTATTTCATGCAATTTATACAGTTTTGATATTCTGTAACTTGAGGTTCAATAACATATACATGTATCATGGGCTGGTTGTACTGAAAAATAATGTATAATGATCTGATTCCCAAACTTGGTGTCAGTTTTAAAAAAGTTGTCCAGATTATATATTCTAAATTAGTCGAAGGAGAGAGAAAGAGCAGGCGGACAGATGTAACATAAAATTACTATACCGTAGCGTTTAGCGATAAAACGTCATAGAAACTTTGGGGGATTTTTTAAATTATCAAAATAGCTTAAACTGCAATAAGTGTGGGGAGATCAACGAGAACATCCATGGCCAAGACTTTTAGTCATTTAAATTAACGGGTGCATACCAACATGTTCTGTCCCACTAAATGATAATACACGAATTAAAAGTCTATTATTTAATTGTCAAATATTTTAAACTTACCTATGTTTCCTTTGACAGTTATCATTTACAAAATCCACAATTTCATTTTATTCAACTTGGAGAAAGATCTACTTTTTCCTGGTCAACATTTGTTTTGTAGTGTATTATATCTATCCAAAGTTAAAACCAAAGCGGCCCTGGTGACGTACGTTGCTATGAAATTATTAAACTCCATTGATTGAAGAGCTCCGAGTACTATACAATAGTGAATTATGAACTATTCAACCAAAACATTTAAAGGTAATACTAGTTTTCGGTATAGTTTTTACCTATAAAGTAAATAAAACATACAAATTTATCTAACGGTTGTATATATTGAAAAGGTAAATTGAACAACTTTTAAACAGATAATATTTATTTCCACTAGATCAGAGTCATACAAAACGTATCTGTAGGCCTCCAGCTAGTAAGATATATTCAATTAGATAAATAATTAAGATTGCGTACAGTTATTTTAAAAGTGAAACATAGTTACAGTTTTGTTTGTTGTGTGAGTTTAAACTTATTTATAAATATATATTATTTGTTGTGGTGTTTTCTGTTTTAAATATTGAGCATATTGCAGACGGCCTTTCATTTAGTTTTACTTAATGAAACTGTTAACATATAAAAAGACAACTCGGATTCTCCTTTCAAAAATATTTGCAATCGCCTCTTGATAACGTTAATGCTAACTTCATTAACTAACACATAACCCTCTGATGCAAAAAGAGCAAGAATATACACAATACAGATGTAATATTTATCAAACAGAATAAAAGAAATTATGAAACACAAAATATCAATGAAAATGACAAACATGAACTAATGACAACCAAATGACTGTCAATGAACTACAGGCTCCTCCTGACTTGGGACAGACATATAAAAAAATGCAGCGGGATTAAACATGTGTGTGAGCGCTCAACCCTCCCCATAACCTGGAACAGTGGTGTTACAGATCAACAGAAGAGCAAACTATAATAAATTGCTTCGCCGGGCGCAGCTGGATACGACCACATAGGTCAAACCCTCAACAGCTGGGGCAAAAATGGACACAATATTCGTTCTTGATACGAGTCTGAATTTGGATTGTTATTAAATATTTGACACACAATAGGATTCTGACACAGAACAACTGTAGTCAAAGAACTTAGAATTGGTTATATTTGAATTAAATTCATATTTTTTGCTTTTATGCAATAACAAAAAAAAAAAAAAAAAAAATAACCCCCTTTTTTGGTTGCCTTTATGCAATACACTATTTACTGTTGCATATTGAACCCCACTTTTTTATGCAAACAAAATTTTGGAATTTTTGTTACATTTCTGAAATCTAAAATGAGATAGAATTGCCCTCCCATCTTCCATTTTTTTTTTTTTATCCCCCCTTTTGTACATAAAAATTTGTTTCCCTCAATATATGGTCATAATTTAAATTCAAATTTCCAATGGAGTTTGCAACCTAAATCACCTATTTAAATTCATCATAAAAGTCTTAAATAAATAATTCAAAAGCAGTCTTAATAGGGAGGTAATCCAACATTGTTCAATTTTGTTTTTAATTACCTCCCTTATACTGCTTTTAAATTGTCCATTAACCAGGATAACCTTGTTTTCCCCCATTCTTTTGCCCCTAATTTATGCCATTACCCCTCAAAGCCAATCCTAACCATCCGTTTGTGTTATCAAAACTTGTGGTATAATTTCAGAAAGATCCATATACTTAAACACAACTTATTGTCTGGAAAAAAGAAAAAATCTTGTTGGCCCCTTATTCCTAAACTTTTAGGACCATAACCCCAAAAATCAAACCCATCCTTTCTTTAGTGGTTCTAAACCTTGTTTAAATTTCATGATTCTAAATTCTTATACTAAAGTTATTGCCGGGAAACCATCTGTCTTGGGACGACAAGACAACATGATATCAATATACAACCACAAAGTTTTTTTGCAATCGTATAAAAATCAGTTGAAAAAGGCTAAACCCATCAGATAGATACAAAGCAGAAAAACATCAAACGGAATCACAGACCAGACATAGTGGACAGTAAGTTTTCAGGCTTCAAATACGAAAAGGAAAATTCTATGCAGATTCCTTCAGAAAATGCACTCTGTCAGAGTTTCCTCCCCTTAAAATCCCAATTCAAAAACATAAAAAATTAAACAAAAATAACCTACACTTGTAATAATATTAATATTTATAATTAGTTAGGCAGCAACCATTTAATTTTCGGGGGGGAGGGGGGCTATGGTTTTGTTTTCTCTACAAACTTTTTTTTCTCACCTTCGGCGAAGAACAATCTATTTTTTTGGCGACAATTCAAAAACATATTTTTTTCTTTCAATGTAAGCATTACATATAGTGGCAGCTGAGGGTGTAACAAACAATTTTTTTTTCTCAGGGTCAAAAACAAATTATTTTTTCTTCAAAAACTGGAAACAAACTTTTTTTCCAAAAAAAACCCATAGCACACAGGTTATAGTTATGCACCTGCTGTTAATCAATTATTTGAGGAAATTTTTGAAACTCTAAACATTTTTCAGCAGAATTTATGACAGAGGGTCAACACTTTCAGTTAAGACCCCTAATATTTCACAGAGAGATCGTACACATCTTGAAGTTGTGCACCTGCTATTGATGAATAACTTTTGCTTCACTTGTTTTCAAAAATTGGGACTAGGAAAATTAATAAAACAAATTATTAATTATTTATGATAAATTTCTGCTAGTTTTCAACTAAGATCCCTCAAACATCGCCAAAAAAAATCACATATGTCTTCTTCTTCTTCTTCCCCTTTTTGTAATTGTAAACATTCCTAATTGGTTTTAATTGGGAATATTGCAACACAGCAATTCAATACTTTGACTCATTATTCAGTGTTACAATACCAGTTGTCAAACACACGGAATTGTAAGAAATGGACAATTTCTAATGTATTTTACTTCATTGGTAATAAATAACAGCAGAGATATATAATTACTTTTAGTTTATATGTCATCAATATAACAGGGAATAATATCCTGCTATGCAGTAAAAGCAAATATCTATTTTATTAAAAGGAAAAGTAGAATGTGTCTGCCCCAGCTCATGCTTGCTTATGATAAGTGTGTCCCCTTAGCCTAGAGAAGGGGGCATACAAATGCAAATATCTGGTATTTCTTGTATTTTATTTTTAAACAAGCAGCGATGTGACAAAAATATACAAAATTTAGAATATCAACATAATCTAAATTCCAATAATATAATTTCCCCCAAAATGAACATCTGATGGTTTATACATAAATGTCAAGAACATTACAAATTGTATAATAAAAACAAAAGGCTCTCAAGAGCCTGAATCACTCACCTTGATATTTTTACATTAATCTTTCGTTTAAAAAACCCAGCAAAAATCATACCATTCAGCTTAAGTTGGGTTGGAATTGGTTCAGTAGTTTCAAAGAAGTAGATTTTTGTAAAGTTTGAAAACATGATAAACAAATTGAGTAAAATAGTCTTTAAAGGGCAATAACTCATTCAGGGGTCAATTGACAGTTTTGGTTATATAAACTTATTTGAAGATCTTACTTTCCCTGAAATTTTTTGTTGTTTACAGTTTATCTTTATAATTAATAATATTCAAGGTGATAACCAATTACTGCAAAACTTCTTTAAAATTACAAATTTAATGGCAGCAACCCAACAATGGGTTGTTAGATTCGTCTGAAAATTTCAGGGCTGATAGAACTTGATCTAGTGAACACTTTTATCCCTATTTGATTTACTCAAATGACTTGGTTTTTGAGATACAGGCTAAAATCTGCATTTTATCCCTATGTTCTATTCTTAGCCATGGTGGCCATGTTTTTTTTTTAAAGAAACAGAAAATAAAACATAAACTTTATTCTAAATACCCTAAGGATCATTCAGCTTAAGTTTGGTTGGAATTGGTTCAGTAGTTTTAAAGGAGAAGATGTTTGAATTAGGTAAAACCAGACAGACGAAGACGGACCCCAAGTGATGGTTAAAAACTCTCAGTTCCTTCTGAACGGTGAGCTTACAGTAAAATAAATATGTACTTTTAAATTGAAAATCAGAATTCAGATACAAGTTTCCTTTAATACTAAAAAGTTATTGTTATCTATTATGCAATGTG
Organism: Mytilus trossulus; assembly: GCF_036588685.1. Taxonomy (NCBI): domain Eukaryota; kingdom Metazoa; phylum Mollusca; class Bivalvia; order Mytilida; family Mytilidae; genus Mytilus; species Mytilus trossulus. The sequence goes on from NC_086383.1 coordinate 47,654,610, forward strand.
AAGTCACAAAAATTGACACTTCGTAGAGGAGAGCAGATAATGCTCAAAATTTTATAATTTTGCAATTCATGTTCAACACTTTTAATAGATACTTGAGCATTGTTCACACTTAGATGTAGAAAACTTAATTCTGGTTAGCACTTGGATATAGAAGACATTGGTTAACATTCAATTATAAAACACTTGATCAAATCAAGATGATCCTGGTCTATATTTAGTTGTTACTTTCACTTTGTTTTTCAGACTTATAAAATCTGCAAATTATTCTCCAGTCTTAAATTCCTTTTAGACACACTTTTTGTTGTGGACTCCTGTGAACTAAGTAAATACAAATAATTTGATCAAAATTGTAAAACAACTAGTAGGAAAACAAGAGGGTCCCAACTCCCAAGAGTGAATTGTTCATCTGTTAAACAAATGTCATTTTTATATTTATTTGCTCCTTTATAGCACTTAATTATGTTTGCCTTTTTAGTAATCTTATTTAGTAATCTTATTTTTATCTGGTAGTCAAATATTTATAAACTACCTATTTGAGATCAAATGAAACATTATTTAATGGCAAAGAATCATAGAACTAGTGTGATAATTTAGCTATGATGATTCAATTATAGATTTAATTTGCTGATCTTTCTTGCTATCACTAAGAGAATCTACAAACAAACACATAGAAGAAAGTAATTCATTTTGTCTTATTTGTAAAATAAAGCAATAAAGTAGTTAAGTTGTACATTTCTTGAAAATTCCTCAATGCATCGAAAATTTTACAGATTAAGCAAAGACAAAGAAGCAAAAAAGTATGATAAAAAAAAAGTAAAAGAAGTACAAACAACACCATGGACAAATAAAGATGACAAACAATAAACAACTGTCACATTCATGCAATTTTCTGTACATTTCAGTTCCCACAACACATTTTTTGTTGGGTGATGCAGATATCCCTTGATTTCAAACAAATCTATCTTTTAATTTGAAGAATTAAATCTTCTTTACGGTCATAATCAAAATATTCCTTGAATCTGCTTTACACATTCTTCTGTAAAAATTCTTCAACATGATTTTAAATATTTATATTATTTAAAAAAATCTCTTCTATAAAATAACCAAAGTACTTGTAAGCACTGAATGGTTTAAATTGCTTTAATTTATCAGTGGGAAGAAAATTAAACATTGCTTTCTATAAAGTATTAGTAGTACTTAATTCAACCACAATACTTGACAATGGGAGATAACTCCATTTTTTAAAGATGACTTTAACAATGATATCATTTTTGTTTAGCACAGATATTAAGATTCCTGCACCTATCAAAAGTTTTGTAATTTTCTTGACATTTTGTGACTTAAATATCTGAGTATTTATTACATTAATGAATTTCTGGAAATGTTAATGGATAGGACATATAGAATGGTATGATCAACGCACTATATTTCCATATCAAAGAGGTAGTGATAAGCCTTGGAAGATTTAAAAATCAAGTTAGCAACATAGGGTTTTCCCAAAAACTAAGACAGATTATCACAGTCTTTTATTAAAGTGAAGGTTTTAGTTTAAACAAACTTGTTTAACCTGGCTATGTGCTTGTCCAATGATTATCATTAGTTCTCCTCTATTATGATTATTTTTTGTTTAAATGATAATTAGTAAAATAAAGTTAGTTAATATTTTTCTTTTTTAAATTGCTAAATTCTGTACAGTAACCTGTTGTTTACATTCAAGTTCTTGGTGGATAGTTGTCTCAATAGAAATCATACCTCATGTCCATACTTTCAAATTCAAATTTCAGTGAACCTTGATGAAAGATAAATGAATCTTGAATCTCTCAATTGTATCATTAAACATCACTCAAACACAAAATATATTTTTCTAAAAAAATATAAAAATGATTTAAACATTCATAATTATGCATATACTCACATGAACTAATTCTTATCAAGTCTAACGTGACGGTACCCAAATTGCACCTATTTTGACAGTTTTTTCACCGACGTTTTTTTATTATCAAGAAATAAATCGTCGCTGTTATGCAAAAACCTCGTATCTCAATTTTTAGCGGAAATCTTTTTATCGATTATTAAGAATTAAATATGTATGTTCCACTGAATGCGAAAATATCTGATCTTCTAACCAATCATTAACCCGAATTCTGACAAGTGACGAAAAAGTGTAGTCGGATTGGTGAGACATTTTGTTGTGCGAAAATATCATATCTCAAAAGAAAAAAAAGATGGCACTAGCAGCTGAGATTATAACAGGTACAGTTTTGTCAATTTTTTGTCTAATATATTATGTATAGCTTAGAAATAATGAAAAGCTTTGAAAATACAATATAGGTGCAGAAATTTTTGCTCGCCTTGGTAATTGATTGGTTAGAAGATACGATATTTTTGCATACATTGGAACATAAATATTTAATTCTAAATAATCGATAAAAAAAAATCAGTTTTTATTGCCTGGTGTAAAATTATGAAAACCTTAGATACGAGGTTTTTGCATAACAGCGACGAAATGTCCTCAATGTGTTTATTTTGTAGCCCTATCCTTCTTTATTTTATAAGTACACCAATTTAATTTTTAATTCAATTTGATGTCATAAAAAAATGGGTTTGAATCAACCTCCAAATTATCCATGATTCTGTGATGAGGAGTACCCAAATTGCATCCATGCTTAAATTTACATCGTCAAAAGTCTAATAACTGAGCTTTTGTTTAATTTCTTCAATTATTTTGAACAATTGGATATTAGTTCATGCTTACTCTTCATATTTTACGAAATGGATACTTATAATATATTGTATTTGCCAATTTTAAAAAGATGACGTTTTGATGACGTCGCATGATGACGTTTTCGTACATTTTGCTTTTTCAGTCAAACAGTCCAGCTGTTGATAAATACTGTGAACGTTTTGTGTATATCTAAATATGTTTACCTATGTTGAAAGACGTGCATAGTATCAAATCATAAAAATACAAATTGTTTTGTCTCTACGAAATCTTGTACGATTTCCGTTGCTATTTTTTCTAAATAGGTGCATTTTGGGTACTCGGTGCAATTTGGGTACCCTTACGTTACACTTAATAAACAAGAAGTAGGTATAAATATGTTGCCTAAATTCTACAATTCTAAATAAAGGTGAAAACAATAAAAACAAATCTTGAAAATCAAAATATTTTTCACAGTAAAATTTGATATTAACAGACATGATTTATCAACAAAAATAATCAGGATAATATTTCTATTCCATACAGAAGTATTGATAAAGGAAGTAGTGGATTTATAACTGTTGATTAATATTCTTTTGGTCCATTTTTTAAAGTATGTGTCCAGTTGAACATTCTATACAGTCTGCACCAAAAACTTTTTCAACTGCTAGTCCAAAGACCAATATTCCTACATTTTTCTTATTGGTCAAAACAAAGTTTCACAAAACTTAATACTAATAGTCTGAAAGAAATTTTACTAGTCTGGGGCATTGTACTAGTGGCTAACCGTGCAGACTGCTATACAATAAAACTCCTATTTATCTGCCTTTTGTAATAATTGATATTCAAATATCTTGACTGGTGAAAGAAGCACCATGTACAAATTCCTCCACCTATATGTGGGTGGACCTATGCTTCACATACTAAATGCAAATTGTCAATTCAATCAACATAAAATGTTTGGTAAAAATCTCACTGGACATTTTTTGTGTTTCAAATTTCAATTTACAGGATCATATATAGACTTTCAAAGAATTGTGCTTATATGAAGTCTTAAAAATCAAGGTTTCTAAGACTATCAATCCCACACCAGAAATGACATCACTGAAGACATTAATCATGTTAATATACAATGCTAGGATAATTTAACTGCTGTTAAGTGTTTGTCTTTTCGTAGTCCTTTTGATGAGTCTCGTTCCTGTTTTTTCTTTTGCTGTTGATATAATCTTTCTTGTCGTCTTTTTTCTCTTAATTCTGCATCAGCTTGAGTTGATAAATCTTCATTTCCTTCCCCTTCCCATCCAGTCGTCTGAGTATCATCCCATGCTCCTAATTCAGATCCCTATAAAAATCAAGAAACATTGAAGAATCTTCATACCATATATCAAAATAGCATTAAATATTTAATACCAATCTTAGAACTCAAAAGTAACAACTCCTTTCATACCATTGTTTACTCAATGAGAGATTGAAGTTATTTCAAGCAACTGATTAAAGAATATCAAAATACACTATTTCAGTAAAAAATATTTGTCACAAATTTCTTTTTAATACTTGTTTATTTCTATAATAACTTTGAAAATGATACAAAACAGGATTCACTTATTCTTTAAAATGGCAATCAAGTCAAAAGAAGTATTTAACCATGTGAGAAAAAACAATTGATAAGACATTATAGTCTGCATTTTGTAATACTTACTGTAACAATTGGTCCATCATTACTTACTGCAAACATATTGGATGATTTATTGGAATTCTTATTTCCTCCTATAAACACCTGTGGAAACAAGAATTAACAATAAATATAAAAAAATAAGATGTGGTATGACTGTCAGCAAGAGACCAAAATGACACAGACATAAAACAACTAAAGGTCACTGTACAAAAATGAGCAAAGCCCATACAGCATAGTCAGCTATAAAAGGCGCCGATATGGCAATGTAAAACAATTCAAACGAGAAAACCAACGGCCTTATTTATATAAAAAATGAATGAAAAACAAATATGTAACACCTAAACAAACAACAACCACTGAATTACAGGCTCCTGACTTGGGACATGCAAATACATATATAATGTGGCGGGGGTTAAACATTTTAGTGGGATCCCAACCCTCCCCCTAACCTGGGACAGTGGTATAACAGTACAACATAAGAACAAAGTTCACTTATCATTTGAGTCTTGCTGCAGAATTTTAGAATAATGTTTATTTTCCATTGCAACAACTTGTAACAACCTTAACAATATCAATGACATGAGAAATGCTTCTAAGCTTGGAGTCAAACACACCTCCCCATGAGTTGGGTTTTGACTATAGACATCAGTATTGATAGGCTAGTGATAAGGAAAGATAAACTAGATAACTCAGCAACAAGTAGTGTGATGCCTGATCTACATTAGACCTTAAGCTAAAAGTTACAGGATACTAACTTATCTTTGAAACTCTAACTGAATTATAAAATGAAATTCAAAGTCAGGCGTCCTAAAACAATTACATGTATGTTATTTTCAGCAATTCTATGCACCAAATATCATTGACTCAAAAAAATATATTACAGTATAAGAAAACTTAACTAATCTTGAAAATTGTATAATTTAAATGACTTACTCATGATAATCAGGTCAAACCTTTATAGATAAGTCTGTCAGCAAGAAATAATAATTAAGATTAATTCAATCTTGAAATGAAAAGGTAAAATCAAGTACATTGTGTGGAGCATTGAAAAGATGACAAAATTTTACACAGTTTACCAGTGGCGTAGCTAGGTCATTTTTACGTGTACGCCCGAACCTGGATGAGGGGCCTGAATGAAAAAAGAATCGTACAATAACAATATGTCACCTGACATCCGTCAGGACGACATAACTAATTTCAGCTGATCTATTTGATTGTTATCCATTATATCCAATTTATCACAAATAAATCGAAATATATATATTTTTTCTGTGTTTGGTTCCAATCAGATATTGATCAAAATTGATAAATGGTTTCATTTGTGTAGTACAATGGCAAATTCAAAAGGGACACATAACTGAAATAATAAGCATATTTCTTACTGAATAAGATAAGAATGACCAAATGAATGACAGAACAAAGAAATATAGAAATGATGCCCCTCCCCCCCCCCCCCCCCCCAAACTCCCTGTTGTCCCCAATCCAGACCCTCATATATCACCGTGACAGATAGTTTTGTTAAATATATTTAACTGGTTTTGTCCTCAAAAAGAATATTTTATTTGTATACAAAATGTTGTTAATATATGAAATGGACGATATATACCATGCCCTCTCAGCCTAAGTCGTAATCTCATTTCAATGAAAAAAGTATTTGAAAGCTTGCCTCCCTGTCAATATGTTATTAAACGGTGACCAGGCCAGTCCGATTTAAATTGCGCCTGTCAGTATTAAACTGAAAAATGAACGAAAACAAATGATACAGAAATTAACCATGAAAAAAAAACTTCAAAAAAGTTTACTGATTAAATTCGACGAAGGTTTAAAAAAATAATTGATATGTAACAAATTTTAACCCAAGATTGTAAACTGATGCAAAAAAAAAATCCTTTTATTCATAAAATACAGAACTCATCATATATAATTTCTTCATTTTGCTCTCAATACTCGTTTGACCATAAACAGTTTTTGTCCAGCTACCGTAAAATTTTACGAAGGTTTGACAAAGTTATTGATTGGTACATGTATCTTCAAGCTTTAACCACGTACCACGTAATGAACCTATACATGTACATATAGTTATATTATTGACACCGCCGACGAAATTTAGGACCGAAATGTCTCGCTTTCGCGACATAAATGTCAATAGCTCGACAAAAAATGCAAACCACATTTCGAATCTTAGCACATAATGAATTGCTTAAAAAAAGTAAGGAAAGTGAGTATATAGAATTCTCTGTAGATTTAGACTTTGACAGAAAATGAACAAATATATAATATGATACTAATTTTCGTCACTTTTATTTGCAATTACCAATCCATTGAAGAAAGACTTAGAAGATTGATGTACTGTTAACCAATTCTTTCATTTTTATTTAGATGAAAATATATTTTTTACCCAATTCAAGTGTACGCCCGGGCGTTTTGACGTAAACGTAGCTACGCGCATGTTTACTGGACAATTTAACTGGCATACATGTACATGATGTACTAAAATAGAACCACACAGCATAATGCATAAATACATGATAGCATTAATTTTGTCATGTGGCTTTAAAATCTTATTCAAACAGAAACTTTAGTTAGTCTTTATAATACAATGCCTGCAAGAATGGTGTATACTTTTTCTAATAAGATAAGAAGAGTACAAAAATTGCCAGGTGTCTGACAGATATAAAAAAAATCTCCATTTTCAACTACAATATACATGTACATGATATAAAATTAAGTATTTTTTATTACTTTTTTCTGTTTTTTAATTTTTGGCACCATATCTGTAAAATAATCTGGTTCAGGTTCTTCCTCATGTGATATTTGTCTCTGATTGGCATGTGGATAGTTCCTCCCATTCTGATTATATTTTTGTTTGCTTTCATCAGCTTCCCAGCTATCCCAAGCTTGAAGTTCAGACTGTTGATAAAAAGACCTTGTTTAATTCAATTGTAACTAAAATTATTTATATAATTTGTTTTATTTTTAATGTGTATAATGTACATCAAATTATCTCATAAATTGAAAGTTTTGTTAAATTTACAAGATGAAAAATAACACAGGTTATGTATGTTTGCAAAACTGCCAAAATACATCTAGTAAATACATGTAGACAGTAAGTCACTTAGTACCTGAGAACTGAACACAGAAATTAAACATAACACATGTCAATAGATTTGTAAAATGTAGGCTTTAGAAAACTGGTGTCAGTTTCACAAAAAAACTTACGACTAAGATTGATCGTAAGTTATACTGAATTGTTCATGACTTACGATCAACTTTAGTCGTAAGTTTTTTTGTGAAATCAACTCCAGATATTTACATACACTAACCTGATTACTTGGTATTGTAGTAAAGTCCTCTGGTATTGTGTAATGATTAGTTAATGGTAAAATAGTATCAGAATCTCTTCTTTTTCTTCTACAGATTAATCTCTTTAATGGAGAAAATATACGGAATATGAAACAAAATATTGACTTAATTATATTCCACACAACTTTGAACATCTTTATCCCCAATTCTGAAAAAGAAACAAATGTACATTTATTTTACTTGTGAAGTGAAAAATAAAAATTATATGCAAGCAATTCTTAAGCACACACGTACATCATGCACATAATAAAACACAATCTTTCTAACACAGCTATTCAAATTTGAACTAAATCTAACTTTTTGTGTTAATAAGCATTGTGTTTCAGTTGCATAACATTTAGTAAAGTAAACTTAATTTAGAGCATAGAAACAAAATTATACTGAAGTCTTCATTAGTCATGTTAGTGAGAGCCAATATATCATCTAAATATCTGTTAGAGTTCTTAAATTTTTGAATCAGATGTTGTTTCTATGGGTCTTTGCTGATTTCAGTTACAACAATACAGAAACAGGTCCTCAATAAGTGGTGCACAGTAAGTCCCCATGGAAGTTAGGGTAACCTGACATTGTACAGAATCTCCAAAGCAAACAACATTCAGTCAGGGGTACTACTTGTACAAGTTATTTTTAATTTCTTGAAGAAGTAATATCAATATACTTATGTAAGTAAATTTGTAGGATACTTGTACAAGTGAAAAGAATTCAGTAAAAAAAAAATTGGCTAAGTTATGTCCCTTGGACATTCAGATTTTCTTTTATTGAATTCTTAGGATTTATTTGCTCTAAAAGAATTTTAAATTATCTGCCCTTTGCAGATGTCTTTACTTACAATGTATCATTTAAGTGTAATTTCATGGCCAATGAAAAACCTATTTGTCTGTTATCTTTAGAACACTGCTCATTTACAAGCCCACAAAGAGCAATTTTTGAAGGCCTAATATGCAAATATAACCAGTATATTTTAGGTACAAGAATGTTAAAATGTGGAATTCAAAGATTTGTTATAATTTTGTATTAGTAAAGATATTTAGCACTAGCTTAAGAAATAATTGACTTGATAAATAGTTAATATAAATCTTCACAATTTTAGATAAGTGTAAAGCAAATTATTATGTAATCCTCTGAGGGCTAAATTGACAATAGAGAATTAAGGATTAAAGAAGTGTTATATATACAAAAAGGATTTCTTACTTTTTAAGATGATTTAGGTTATGTCACAAAGACTTGATATTTGGGAAATAGATAAACTAGTATTATTATGTAAATTAGATAAATAAGTATTAATGTTATGTAAATTAAATAATGAAACAATATATATTAGTTGACCATGTAGTAAGGGACAGTAAGAATTGACACTTGCCTTAGAGTCACGTATTGGACACTAGTGTTATAGACTTGGATTTATATTAGACATGCTGTTTTATTATGTCTTATGAACTATTGTGATTATTGTGATTATTGTGATTGATAACTATATTGAATGCTGATTAATAAACATTATATATTGAACTTTGAATCTGTGTTACGTTAACATGTATTCATACAAAAGCTACCAGCTAGTTCCCCCAACCTAGCAAGATGAATAACCAGGTCAGGAACGACCATAGTACTGGCCTTGGTTATACGTGGCGGAGTGACCCAGCTTTCCCGTACTAAGGAGGGATACACGTAGGATGCGAACCTGAATACCTGAAGACAAGAGTCAGCATATCTCCATATAGGAAACAGTGCATTTTCCTGAGTGTGCAGAGGTGAGTCAACCTTTTATTTATGATCTTATATGACACCAAATCTTTAAATTTTACTTTATTTTGTAATTAAAGTTGTCAAGATCTTTTAATAGGATTTTCCTTCTACAAAGACTCAACATGTCTTATTCAGTTCATCCTGACCCCTCCTTAGCTCTAATAGCCCCCCTTTCAAAAAATATTATACATTTGCAATTAGGAAATATGACAGTTGATTCATTAGTTGATACAGGTGCTTCAATTTCTTGTATATCATTAAAATGTTTACAAAAATGTTTGAAAAACATCAAAATACAAAAAAGTACACAATCTGGAATTTTTACTGCTTGTGGAATGAGCTATCCGATTTTAGGAAAAGTAGATGTTGAATTAAATATAGATGACTTAATTATATATCAAGAATTAACAGTGCTTGAGAATTTGACCTTTAATATAATTTTAGGAATAGACTTTCTTAAAGCTAATAAAGCTCACATAAATTTTGAAAATAATACCTTAGCAATTCAAGAAAATCTATTGAATGTACCTTTAAATAATATAGAGACTATGAAGGAACATTATGCACATGTTAAAACTATAGCAGAAGAGGTTATTCCCCCTCACTGTGAAATTATTATACCTGTTAGGCTTTCTGTAAGGCATCGCAATAACAGTACAGTAATTCTTGAACCAAACTTTTCAAATGATATTAAAAATTTGGTTGGTTCAAAAGTGGTAGTAAATGTACAAAATGGAAAGGCTTTGTACAGAATTCTAAATCCTACTGGATTATGCATAACATTATATAGGAATAAGAAAGTAGCCAAGGCTTTTGAAGTAGACAAAAATGGTATTTTTGCCTTAAATGATAATAATTCTAAAGGAAAATCTATTAAAGTTAATAAATATCAGAATGTTGAAAAAGAGTTGGGAATAAAAATAAATGAAAACTTAAATGCAAATCAAAGGAATCAGTTAACTGAGCTTCTATCAAGGAATAGAAACGTTTTTGCAAAAGACATTATACAGAGTTGGGTAAAACTAGTTACCACTATCACAGAATTGATACAGGCAATGCACCACCTGTACAATCAATGCCCTACAGGCAAACACCACAAATGAGGGAAGAAACAGAAAAACATATTGAGATAATGTTGAAAAATGACATTATAGAGGAATCAAACTCTCCATGGTCATCCCCAATTGTACTAGTTCGCAAAAAGAAAAGTAATATGGATGCAAAACAAGAGTATAGGTTCGCGGTAGACTATCGTAGGCTTAACAAATGCACATTAAGGGCAAAATTTAGTATTCCTAGGATAGATGATGTTTTTGACACAGTTGCTAATTCAAAAGCTGTAATATATTCAGTACTGGATCTCATGAGTGGATTTTTTCAGACACCCTTAGATCCAGAAACTAAACACAAATCTGCATTTGTAACACATCAAGGTATTTACCAATTCAAAAGAATGAGTTTCGGGTTAACAAATGCACCAATGGCTTTTCAAATGCTCATGACAAAAGTTTTAAAAGAATTGAACTGGAAAGTTGCTTTAGTATACATAGACGACATTTTGATTTTTAGTAAAAATTTTGAAGAACATTTAAAACATTTACAATTAGTTTTTGACAAATTAAAACAAGCAAATCTTACACTAAATCCAACAAAATGTCATTTTGCAAAAGAAGAAGTACATTATTTAGGTCATATTTTGTCCAAAAATGGTATTAAAGTAAACCCTGAAAAAACATCTGCTGTGCAAACATACCCAATACCTAAAAATATCAAACAATTACGCAGTTTCTTAGGATTATGCAATTACTACAGAAAATTTGTGCACAATTACTCAAAAATTGTAACTCCACTTACACAATTAACTCAGAAAAATAAGAAATACATCTGGACACAAGATTGTCAAGCCGCTTTTGAAACATTAAAGCACAGCCTTGTCTCAGCCCCAATTTTAGTGTTCCCAGACTTTGAGAAACCATTTGTTTTGTCAGTGGATGCTTCTGATTATGCTATTGGCTATGTCCTTGGACAATTAAATCCAAACACAAAACTTGAACATGTCGTAGCTTATGGTGGTAGATCACTGAATAAAAATGAACAAAAATGGCACATAAACGAAAAAGAAGGGTTAGCACTCAAAGAGGGAATAAAACATTTTAATCCATATTTGGCCTCACACAAATTTACAGTTTATACAGATAATATAACTGTTCGTTGGATAGATACAATTAAAAATATACAAGGGAGACTAGGTAGATGGGCACTTGAACTTCAAGGATATGACTTCGAAATAATGCATAGACCTGGGAAGAAAAATAATGCAGATGCCCTGTCAAGAAGAGAGTATGAAAAAATAGGTCCAGAATATTTTCCGCAAAATGAAATTGAACAAACAGTTGCAGCCATGAGTAATAAGAAGTACGAAATCATAACGTTTGATTATAAAGCAGATGACGAACAGCAACCCAACATTATTACAATAACAGATACTGGTAATGAGGATGATGAAACATTAGAAACCATTGACCCAGAGCAATTAAAGAAACGTAAAACATTTCGGCACCTTCAGAGACATTGCCCAGATTTTGTTGAAATCTTTAATTACAAATTAGATGGCCAAGTACCTGAGGAAAGACAAAAAGCTAGACAACTGGATGCGAAAGCCTTCCATTACGAAATTGATAATGGCATACTTTATCATTTTTTTAATGCAAGATCGAGAAGCCTACCAAAGGGGCAAAACATGGTTAAGCAGCTAGCAATACCAAGAACCCTACGGAAGGAGGTACTAGAAGCTTTCCATGATAATATTGCTGGATGTCACCAAGGAGAAGAAAGGACATATGAAGCTGTGCGTCAACGATATTACTGGCCAAACATCTACACTGATATAAAGACATACATTAAGACATGTGAAATCTGCCAAAGATCTAAAAGAGACACACACAGCCATCCAGTACCGCTTAAACCAATGCCAATAGAAGAGGTTTTTTCCAGATGGCACATGGATATTTTAGAACTGCCAGAGACTCCAGAAAAATATCGCTATTTGCTGTTGGTGGTTGATAGTGGATCCAAATGGTGTGAAGCTTTTCCCATGAGAACACAAGAAGCAACAGAAGTAGCCAACATCCTGTTTAGAGAGATAATTGCCCGTTTCGGTGCACCCCGCTGTATTGTATCTGATCAAGGTGCCAATTTTCTTTCGAAGCTTGTTGCAGCTTTATGTGAGCTTCTCCAAATCAAACGCCACTATACAAGTGCATATCATCCACAAACTAATGCAGCTTGTGAACGGATGAATTCATTTATTGTCCAATCATTGAGAGCTCAACTGGAAAAACAGACAGATTGGCCAAACTATATAGCACCTATAATGATGGCTTATAGAATGACACCAGCTACTCAGTCTACTCAGTACTCACCTTTTCACCTTCTCTTTGGACAAGAAATGAGAGCACCTATTGATGTTGCCTTAATTCCAAAGTCAACATTGCCTAAAAACCATAGAGAATACCTCAATAAATTTATTAAGGACCTCCTATTAACAAGGGATGTTGCTGCAGAAAACACAAAAAGAGCACAAACAAAATACAAAACACAGCATGACAAAAGAGCAGTAAAACCCACATATTTACCTGGTGACAAAGTAATGCTATTTTGTAAGAAGGTTAAAAAAGGTCAAAGTCCAAAATTACCAGTTAAGTGGACTGGCCCATTTACAATTACAAACCTTGGACCCCCAGACTGTAATACTTTTAAGCTAAGAAGGGACAGCGATAACAAAATCTCAAAGAAATTAGTTAATGCAAGTCGTCTGAAAGCATTTAACAGTAAAACAGACCGCCCTGACTACCTCCTAGATGACACTGATGATCCATTTGAAGAAGATGAGGATGATGAAGGTGAAAATCAGCAAGTCCAGAATGAGGACCCTGAAAATCAAGACACAATATCTAATTCTCAACCCCAAAATACACCCAGGAATAATCAAAACAATCATTGTAAATCAAAACTTTCAAAGCAAAATAAAGGAGTGCCTCCTGACAATTCTATAGAAACCCAACAAAATACAAATAAAACTGCTCAACAAGCTACAACAGAAATACAAATTACACCTGATGATGTTGAAAAGATTATATCATTGGCATGGGTAAACAAGAAACTATGCTACAAAATAAAAATTAAAAACATGTCAAAAACAGAATGGGTACACCAAGATAAAATCCCAGAGAATATGAGAAGAGAATTTCATGAAAATAGAACGCATACTGGTAAAAAGAGAAAAAGACCTTTACTAGGAAACAAACATAAATTTTTTGAACCTTCAAATGAACCACAAAATGTAACTGCAATAGACATGATAGACCAAAACAATGATGTTAAATATAAACAAAGACCAAAAATAAATTGGGATAAATTTCCAGTGCAAGCTGTAAAACTGGAAAATAACAGATTTTTCATCAAAACCATATTGAGAAATAACAGAATATCGCATTATCAACCCTTACACAGAGTAAATGGAGAAGATCAGCATGCTTTTACAAACTTGCTTGATTATTTTTATGGTGACCAGTTTTATAACATTATGCTGACCCTTACATGCAATTCACAAACAAAAGATATGGGACCAGGATGTTTTGTTACAGGCTCTCACATTACACATTTTAAAATAGAAAATAATGTTCCAAAATGTTTCATACACTATGAGGAAAAACATATTTATGATCCAGAGTGGGTACCGTTTGAAACTTGTCCCCCAGGACTTCTTAAACTTTTCCAAAATAAATATGAAAATGAGTGGTTGAGATGTTATAACTAGATATTCAAGTAGTATTATACATGTTATGAGCATACGTAAATGCATTGTGACATTATTCTTTTGTATCGTTGAAAAATGTTATTTTTGTTCTGAATTTCTGGTTAAAGTACACAATATTCAGATTAGTTATAGTGTCTGTTAATTTAATCCTGCTGGACAAATGTATTGATTACATTAGTAGTTCTTACTATTAGATCCTTAAATATTGCAGGTGGACGGCACATCTACTGATGTACTTTTAAACCAAATTTTACTTCAGATTATACAAAATGTACTTTATCAATGATACAAATAGAACTATCAAGTGTTCCCTACACATACATTGTGTATAGGCATCACTGTTTTTGAGCTGTGATTTTTTTTTTATTATGACTTAAAAGATTTTTAGCTAAGGAGATAAAATAATTAAGGAGTACTTAATAAGGAAGTACAAAATAAACTGGCATACAGTTGCTAAATATATAAATTAGAAATAAGAAGAAGAGTATAGGAAATTAAGATAAAATATAAAAGGAAGAGAATTAGAAATTCTTACATGTAGATTGTTATTTATTTTAATATTTACAAATAGGTAGTTCAGTTACTGGCCTAAAATTGTGGTATTCTTGTGAATATTTAAGAGATAAATAAATAAATGAATTAATTATAATAAGAGATAAGGGTTAATTGGTGTCATGTATGATTATGATATTGGTTGCACTTACATTCATGAAGTAACCTACCAATGGTGGACCCACAGATAAAGAAATGGTGGACCCACAAAATGATGAAATGGTGGACCCACAGATAAAGAAATGGTGGACCCACAAAATGATGAAATGGTGGACCCACAAAATGATGAAATGGTGGATCCATAGAAGTGACCATATTGTGCTTTTAAAAGTTAATGAAGACAAACAATGATGGACATATAATATTTTATCTAGTGAAAATTTATTTAATATTATAGGAACTAATTAGCAGAGATTTGTGATATATATAATATATAGTGACATTTTTATAACCGTACATGAATAGTAATGAAGATTAAGAGACAATAAAGTTAAAACTTGAACCAGAAATATATAAACATTAATCCGTAAGAACTATCAACTATGTGTTTCCCCAACAATGCGTTTGCATGGAATATGACGATTGAACCCAAGAACAAAATATTGCTTATATATATGTATTGAATATGTATTTAATACAAAAACAGTTATAATTGCTTAATGCTTATTGATATGTTTTGCTTATGATATGTTATTAATTAATGTTTTGTGTTTCAGTTATATTAATTAGATAATTCTTTGATATATTTCATACTCATGTGTAAGACATAGATAATTTTATTTTTATGAGTAATATTTATGATATGATTACTAATATTGTTAACTTGTAGCTGATGACCGATATGGATAAGACATTGATAATCTTATATTTCAGCTATATTGGTTATATTGCTATTTTTTATGCCCCCTTATGCACCCAGAAATACTTCATGAAGTATGCAATGAGCTCATTGTCATTAATTATGTGAGAGTTGGACTTGTCAATATTAGTGAACTTCAGAGAACTTCCCTGATATGGACAACCTAAACTTGACCATTCCCCCTCCATGTACATGTATATATATTTAGTAATGTTTTATTACAGGAATCAGTGAATTTATTAATGTTTTCACACTATTTTTTTTTTTTTTTCCAGTGATTTAATTGTTTCACAATATATTGTTATATTTTATTGACAGGAATCAGTAATTCAATTGTTGCTATATAATTTGTGTAAAATATTATATTTTTTTTATTATGCATTTTGTATTTTAATTGAAGATTGCAGGAGCAATCTTGGCGACGAAGGGAAGGGTATAACCAGTATATTTTAGGTACAAGAATGTTAAAATGTGGAATTCAAAGATTTGTTATAATTTTGTATTAGTAAAGATATTTAGCACTAGCTTAAGAAATAATTGACTTGATAAATAGTTAATATAAATCTTCACAATTTTAGATAAGTGTAAAGCAAATTATTATGTAATCCTCTGAGGGCTAAATTGACAATAGAGAATTAAGGATTAAAGAAGTGTTATATATACAAAAAGGATTTCTTACTTTTTAAGATGATTTAGGTTATGTCACAAAGACTTGATATTTGGGAAATAGATAAACTAGTATTATTATGTAAATTAGATAAATAAGTATTAATGTTATGTAAATTAAATAATGAAACAATATATATTAGTTGACCATGTAGTAAGGGACAGTAAGAATTGACACTTGCCTTAGAGTCACGTATTGGACACTAGTGTTATAGACTTGGATTTATATTAGACATGCTGTTTTATTATGTCTTATGAACTATTGTGATTATTGTGATTATTGTGATTGATAACTATATTGAATGCTGATTAATAAACATTATATATTGAACTTTGAATCTGTGTTACGTTAACATGTATTCATACAAAAGCTACCAGCTAGTTCCCCCAACCTAGCAAGATGAATAACCAGGTCAGGAACGACCATAGTACTGGCCTTGGTTATACAAATACTAAAGATCTTTGCTCAATCAGTGTCTTTGTTGAATTTATGAGATGAAACTTTGAACTCTAATAAAAAAAAATATGAGCTTACCTAGGTAAAATCATCATTAAAGCCCTGATTTAACATGTCGAAACTTGAGATTTTTTATGGGATTGTAAGAAAAATTTACTTATACAAGTAATTTTTTGAGAAAATTAAAGGGAGATTATTTAAACATTATAATTAACTTGTATGTGTATTTTTTTTTACTTCTTCTTCTTCTTCAAAAAAAAAATTATATGGGAACAAAGTCCCCAATAACAGTAGAAAAATAAAAATATTTAAAAAAAAAATCAGGAAAAAAAACTTATGAACTCATATCGTTAACTTTTTTGATTTCAGACTTTTCAAATTCCCACATTTGTGGAGAAATCTATTTCCTTTTCCGGTCTTGTTGTCAGGAGATTTTGAGTAAAATATATAATTATCAGTATATAGTAAAATATAACATGTATAAGAAGGAACACTACCAATTTCATTTTTGATAATTTTCTTTGATATGAAAATACATTTAAGGAATGACTAATATTTTTTCTGTCTATGGAGAAATAATATAAAAAAAATTGGTGCACACTGAAAAACGCGCGTAGCGGGATATTTAACAGTGTGCACCAAATCAAAAGACAGAAATAATATTACAGTCATTTCTTATAATTCAATTCTAAATTCCATTTTAAACTGTAGAAAACCATGAAAAAACGTTGATGACATCACGATCACATGAGTAAATTATGTCTATGGGCTCATAACAAAATTACGTCAGCCAATCAGAAGACGTGTTACATCCAAAATTAAATTATTACCTGATGATAGCGTTTCTTTGTTTACATTACGTCATAACATAAATAACATCACAACTGAAATCCCTAACAACGGAACCAAAAACAGAAATGTTATACTATTTCCGTGTCTTTTTAACCATTTTGAAGTAAAAAAATGTTTGAATTAAAAAAAATAATGCATACAGACTTCGTCCCCTTTCACAGGTAACAGGGTAATGCCTGCCTCATATTACAAGTAGTACCCCTGACTGACATAATTTAGTAATTGAAACTCAACACAAGAGGACAAATTACAAGAGAGATCGCCCAGTCATCAGAACTAAGAATGAAGTCAAGATAGTGAACACAAATATTATCTATACAAGGGAAGTTATATATAGTTTCAAACAGGCGAATATATCGTCTTGGTACCTAATTTGACGCTGACCAGAAATGACGCTCTGATTTAGTTTTTCGGTTTTTATATTATAAATAATATCGTCTCGTATTATGTTTTCGACCGTCTGACGTTTTCGACCAAATTCTACTTTCACTTCCCGTATGCTGCGCATGCACGCATGACGTCATATTCAGCTGCTATACTTAGTAACAATAGCAAATGATATCACGTGTGGTGAAGATTTTACAAATAAAGTTATTATATTAAGTATTTACGGTTTTTTATTTGATATAATATCACATTTTTGTACCCTTTTCACTAATGCTAGTTTTACCTTCCCAAAAAATCGGTCTACAATAAACGAATTTTCTGAACTTATGGCAGAGGTCTTTTTGCATGCAAAGTTAACTTCAAGGTCATTAAGTCACATGACTGTCAGGTGGTTAGTTGTAATACTTAAAGTTAATTTGAATACGGAAATACGCATGCTCCTTACAGCTTTTTACCGAAAAAATAAAATACCAGTTAAATTTTATTTACAGAAAAAACAGTATCAGTGGAAATAACAGACAATACTCTCCAACCTCACTTCATTAGTGGATTAACCAAAGTATTTAACAAAAACATGAATGTATTATACAAGACCATACAAGGTTTCAAAGTGCCTCATTCTGAAATGTGTACAAATTGTTCAAAAAAGACATCCAAATAATATTTTATATCTTATAGTTGTATATTTAACCATTTATTTCTTTAAGTCATAAGTTTGATCGCCTCTAACACTTTGATATTAACTTTAGTATCAAATTTATAACCAATTCCAGCTTTGAACAACATGTCGTTTCGGCTTTTAAACCGTTTTTAAAATAGGTCGAAAACACAAGATGCTTGTTTTTGTCAACAAAGGTGCCATCGATCTAATGAACTCAAATGAAAAAATAAATTAAAGATCGAAATATATTTCCAATACAATTATTTTATGCACAAGTATATACTAGCGACTCTCAAAAAATTAGGTATTTCTAAGTTCAAACATATAACAGGGAAATTCGGAAAAATATATTAGTAGGATGAAAATACAATACACGAGGATAAAAGTTTTTCTTTATCAATGACAAATAGACATATAACTTTTACTCTTGTATGCAAATTTGTCCGCCGTTATGTAGAATCACACAGGTTCCCGTAAATTTTGACATAACAATTCAAAAAATTTGAGGTGACAAAAAAAAAAAGATTGTTGCTTGACGTCAAAAGGTTATTCGGAGGCGATCTAAGGTCATTTGGAGACAAAGTTAAGCTAAAATTTTACGAAAAGTGTAAAAACGTGTATTACTATTATGTACGACTTGAGATTTCTATAATGGAGGTGAAGAACACATACAGGTACAGAAACTTGTCCTGCGATTTCCAGACTTTATTGGTTCATCGTTTAGATGCCTTTCATAGACTTGTTGATGTTTAATGCTATCAAAATATGTTTTTAGCAATCCAAAATTTTGTCCACGAAAATGTTCAATGTAGAAATGAATTATGGTTATTACGTTTAATTTTACGTTGTAAATAATCGTTTTGTGGACTTAGAATTTCTTAGCGGAAATAAATTCGGCCTTTCACGCGAGAGGGCGCATGTGTTGCTAGACAACATACAACAAAATGGCCGCTATTTAGCTACAAATTACCTTTTCGATGATGTAGTTATTATTTTTGTTTTCTGACATTACTATAACATAGTGAAAATGCCGGTGAGAATATTTTTGCAAACATTGAATTTATATAATTTGCTACATTATAAAAAAAGGCAAAAAGGCTGTACCTCTTTATACGTTTGTGGGGTGTTCTGGAGTGATATATCCCGAAGTCTCGCCAAAGGACCCCTGGTTAAATCGTTTTCTGGTCAAATCGACACCCGTTATAGTCAAATTGGCCCTCGTTGAAGTCATTATGATATGTAAGTTATGTCAGGGGGTCACTTGACTATACATCATTTTTGGAACTATTTCGTTCAGAATCATAGTAAAAAATCACCAATTTCGCACACCTTTATGACATCATTTACCAGATAAAAGATAGGCCTGTTTCATTGCTCTATTTAAAGTTTCCAGCACATTCATAATTGTCATTCTGTAGTATAGAAATGATTTGTAGGACTCTAAAGTGTGATGGTTGTTTGTTTGTTAAATAACGATGGTACAGTATATAAAGCTTAATTTCGGTGGACCAATTGTCGTATTTACACTTGCATGCAAATTTGTCCGCCATTACGAAAAATCACACAGGTTCCCGTAAACTTTGACATCATAATATTTGACGTCACAATTTAAAAGTGATTGTTGCTTGACCTCTAAAGGTTATTCAGAGTCGATCTAAGGTCTTTCGGAGGCAAGATACAGCTAAATACCAATAGTGTAAATATGTTTATAGGGTCAGGTAACGTTCTAGGGCTTTTAAAAAGATTGAACATACGATATAAATATAGTACTTTTTCAAAAGCTAGTATTCCAAGATATCCCATATGTGACAGGCATATAATCTATTGTTAGTATATAAGCTATCACTAATGGGAACACATCCCCTTACATACAGTCGTCATTGTAAAAAAACACAAATAAAAAATTTGATAATTGTCGGAATATGTAACATTTATTTGTTGAAGCTTAAATTTTATTACAAGCTTTCTGTTTTTTCGTAGCGACTTAGTACACATACATGTTATATTAAATTACCTACAATGTACAAAGTAATGTTTTTACCGACATGATTTATAATTTACGAATAAAAAACATGTACCTTTATTTTACCCATGTTGCTTTTCATTAAAAGCAACATTATTTTAACGGGACTGCAACATAAACAATAATATTAATGTATTCATTTGCTTCCAATAAACTCAGGATACAGGATATTTATGCCAATACTATTTTTTATCTAAAAAGGTAAAATGGTTGACTGCTTTATAAAGTAATACTAATACACTGTCTTGTAGCCATTCCATAGCATATTCTTGAACAAACAAACAGCAGAATAAGACAAAACCATACTCTGAAAACAAATACATCCAAACTTCCAAGGACACATACATGTACTTCCCGCAACTGTTATTGAATGGACCCTACTACCACAAACTGTTATTGAAACCACCACTGTTGACGGCTTAAGAAAACGGCTAAACACCACCTGTTCTCTTGAGCTTCAAATAAACAAATTAAAACCAAAACATGTACATTAAATGCATATTTTTAATCGCAATCTGTGTATACAAACACTTTTAAATTGTTATTTGAATTGTTTTTAAATATTTTTATAAATTTGTATCATTTATTTGTAAATCATGCTTCAACATGTATTCTTCAGTATTGAAGCCTTGTTGACCTAAAAGAAAAAGAAGACTGAGGGAGGGTGTCAGGGTGACCATCTTTAAAGATTTAATTTCTCAAATATTTTGTGCAGTACAAAATCAAACTTTTTTACCTGTTTGGTCAACATGTGTTGGAAATGACAATACATACATTTTTGTCACATGAGAGATTCTTCCAAAAACCATATCCTGGAACTGGCCTATTTGTCCGCCATTATTGCAGGTTCCTGTAAAATCTTGACATTATGAAATGTCTGATGCCACAATTGAAAAAATATTCTATGAGGTACGACAGTAGTTCAGTTGGCACAGACTTCTGAATAGGCAGTTGATATAAACTATGGTACATTGCATTCATACATATCTATACAAATTCTATTTGATAGGATCTTCCACCAATAGATGACGATGGTGATGGCAAATTCAGAGCCAAGAACAAGAAGAAAATTGATGCAGCTGACTTGAAAAAATTGGCACCTCAACAAAGAAGTAGATATTTAGCTGTATGTCTATAAGTCTTCAAAATCATTTCTATAATTTTTATTACACCTTGTAATAGTAAATCCTCTATGAGACCAATTATGAAAGAAATAACAAACTTGTTTTGACCAATGTACTTTACTTGTGCCATGGTACTTTAATCATTTGTTTTTACTATTGTACCACATACATGTACATGTAGTTGATCTTTCTTTACCCGTAATATTTTGAGTGAACCATGTTTGCAGGAGTTATGAGACTTTAGCCATACTTTGATTATTTTACATTTTTAACACAATTACATTTTTTATATATATTTACACAACAGCAGAGACATTTCCTAACAGTGTAGAAATATTGGTCAGATTTATTTTTGTGTTTTTATGACCTTATAAATTATCTGATGATGAACATTCAATTTTCTTATACATATTGTAGTATCAATATTGATACATGCATGTGATTTAAGATTTATTTTAGCATCCTAAAACTAAAGCCACACCAATTTCATTTCTTGTTCTACAGATTTTTGGACTCCAAAATTTGGGGTGAGCGAGGGATTTGAAAATTTTAATAAAAAAATATTTAAGGCAAAGCTTAAAAAGTAAAGGTGAGCGAATATATATATTTTTTTGTAAACATAAAATAGTAGGTTTTGACAATATTAAAACTTGATTTATCACTTGTACTTTGACATTTCTTTAATTTCTGAAGTATTTTTCCCTGTTCACCAAGAAATAATTAAATCTGGTCTATGTATGTGTGACTGACAATGAGACAATTCTCCATTCAAGTCATAATCAGTTTAGGGGCAACCCCTTAATGTTATAAATATCCCTTTTTCATGTTTTATAAGGGATCAATATAAGTTGTTTGTACAAAACAAGGAATCAAATTGTGTGGCCTAATGTAAATATTTGAAATGAACATTTATGATATTTTCTAGTATGAAGATCCACCAAAAAAGGCATCAGAGGGTATGGCATATTCTAAGAAGATGTTGACGGATAAGAAAAAGCAATATCAAAGGTGCGTGTTGTTATATATACATCTTAAATTATAACATGTATCTGTCCTTAAAAAGTCTGTGGAAAAGTATAATATATTTACATTGTATACTGAATAATAGTGTAGAGGAAGGAGTAAATGAAATGAAATTTTAAATATCTGATTACAGGATTTTGTTTCACCTGCAAACGATTACTACTGTCACGTTATTTCCTTCACTGGAAAAGTTGGTCTAGGCCTTAATAATGGCCCGAGAACACAGTTATTTCGTAGTGCATTTCTTTTAGACAATAAATTCAAATTAAAAAAATCGCACCTGCTCTTTCTCAAAAATATTTTTACAGTGTAGTGTACTACCAGTGAGACAAATAATATCAAAATTATAGAAACTTCTACCAGCTCTTACTCAAAATATTGACAATTCTGTGTTAAGGGGGTGTAAAATTCAGTTTGACAGCTTCAGACGTGATAAAATTTGACCTTTTAGAACTGGACCAATTCACTACTTAACATAAGGTTTCAACACCCAAATTTTTTTGACATATAATTACACCCCCCTACTTAATATTTCATGCATTTAATATAAATAAATAAATTGGGAAAGTGTATTAAATAAAACATGCAAGTTATACACTGTTTACACTAGGGACTATATTCATAGACAACGAAAACCAAAGGACGATAACTGTGTCCTTGGACCTAATGTTATTTACCAGACAGAGGAGATTGCTTGAATCAGAATTGCATGAATACATTTTACATTTTAGACCCTACCATTGACATTTCACTTAAAAATGCAGATTTATAGTTATTTTCTTAAGAAACTTAGTTTTATGCAATAATTATAATTATATTGTTGACACATTTCCTTATTTCATTTTCAGAGATCATGCATCAACCCCAGAAGAAGATATATCAGAGAGAGATAAACATGCTAAACTTATTGGACAACTCAAGTAAGGCTATATGAAAACACAGGGAAAACCCATTATAATGTGTTGAATTAGATTTAACCTACAGAATAATGATTATTTTCCTGATATAGAGTTATTTCTCGCAATTTGATTGGCAGATATTGTCCTAATAAATATCAGTAAATTTTTTAGTATGTCAATTGGAATTATCTCCCTTTTACTATTGATCACCTAATATTCTTTTTTTTTTTATAATAGTTGCTTTATAGTCAAATGTTTTTCATTTTCCACTGTTTTAGATTTAATATATCTAAATATATTTTGTTGATACTGTCATAATAATTGAATTTGAATATAAATTTGTTATGTAATAAAATCAGGATAAATTTGTTACACAGTGTGCAATTGTCCTAATATGTGATTTATCAGGTCAATAACATTCGTATTGTGCTTGGCTTTGCCTCACCCAATATGAATTTTATTGACCTGATAAATTCTTGTAGTAAGGACAATTGCACACTGTATTACTAATATGATGAATAATTTGTTTTTATTACTTTTTAAGTCTTAAAATCTGAAATATTCTATTCTTTTTTTCCATTTAAGTTGATACCAAATGCTTTGACTAAAATTAATTTGGCTCGTAAAATTTTCATCAAATTTTGACAAAATATTTATTTGACGATTTGACCAAAATATTTATAAAAATTTTGAAATAACTTGAACCACACATTTTGTTTGAAAAATTTCATTGGATATATAGCAGTTTGGAAAACACTTATTTTGATCATTGAAAAGCTATATATTTCCTTGAAAACAGAATGTGTTTAAAACACTCAGCTAATTTTACAGAGTTATCTCCTTGTAGTGTTATGTTCTACCTGAAAGGAATTATTGTTTTACTGATCAAGTTTTTACTTTGATAAGCTGTAAGAAAACAACTACACAAAGCAAAATATTTTGCCATTTGTTGAGATTTAAAATAATAATGATTTTGTAGAGCTGCAGAGGCTAGAAACAGATTAAGAATAATGAGATTAAGGTACCAAGCTAACAGAGTAAGTACAAGATAAATGGATTTATATAAACATTTCATTTCACAAAAAAATAGAACATAGAAGTGAACTATAAAGTAGTAACACTAAAATGAGAAAAAGCAGAAATGTCCTATAAAAGGTGTAAAAGTACATGAAGTATGGTGCTGCCAATTTCATAGTGCATGGCAAATAACAAATCTCTTTAATCTTGTTTATGAGGTTATGTGTGTTTAGCTCAATTAAGAAAAGACACAAAGATGTACATTTAACTTAATACATTTTTACATTTTTGATTCTTCACATTTTATTCTTAATTTTTCTAAAAATGGCTATATGTAAAGTAATAAATTGATAAGTTATTAGGGCCCCGCCGACTAAGGCGGGTCGCCCTATAGTGATCAGTCTGTCCGTCCGTCCGTACGTAACACTTTCGTGTCCGCTCCATATCTAGAGAACCATTATGATTTCATACTTAATACTTAACATGATTATCAACCAACACCAGAGGGTGTGTCATGTTGTATGTACAACTTTCTAGGTCAAAGGTCAAGGTAAAAAAATTTGGTTTTAGTTGACAACCCCCTGTCCTGTGGTGAAGATCGTGTCCGCTCCATATCTAGATAACCGTTATGATTTCAAAGTTTATACTTGACATCCATTTCAACAACCACCAGAGGGCGTGTCATGATGTATGTACAACTTCCTAGGTCAAAGGTCAAGGTCAAAAACTTTGGTTTAGAGTTGACAACCCCATGTCCTGTGGGATTGTGTCCGCTCCAAATCTAGATAATGGTTATGATTTCAAAGTTTATACTTGACATCCATTTTAACAACCACCAGAGGGCGTGTCATGATGTATGTTCAACTTCCTAGGTCAAAGGTCAAGGTCAAAAACTTTGGTTTAGAGTTGACAACCCCGTGTCCTGTGGGATTGTGTCCGCTCCAAATCTAGATAACCGTTATGATTTCAAAGTTTATACTTGACATCCATTTTAACCACCACCAGAGGGCGTGTCATGATGTATGTACAACTTCCTAGGTCAAAGGTCAACGTCAAAAAAACTTTGGTTTCAGTTGACAATCCTGTGTCCTGTGGTGAAGATTGTGTCTGCTCTATATCTTGAGAACCATTATGATTTCAAATATTATACTTGACATCCATTTTAACCAACACCAGAGGGTGTGTCATGATGTATGTACCACTTCCTAGGTCAAAGGTCTGTCTGTCTGTCTGTTGGTCTGTCCACACTATATTTTGAGAGGACAGCTGTTATTATTTCATACTTTATACCTGACAAACATTTTCAACTTAACATATATATAAACCAACACCAGAGAATGTGTCATAATGTATGCATCCTAGGTCTAAGGTCAGTCTGTCAGTCTGTCCATCCGTTTGTTGTTCTTAACAAATTGTGTCCACTCTACCTCTCGAGAACCGTTAATATTTCATACTTTATACTTGGTGGGTCATAATATATTGAAGGCATAATTCTTAAAATATATGACAAATATCAATTGGGCAGCACCTTTAAACATATTGTTCAAACATCAATCCATACATCCAGAAGTCACCTTAGAGTAGTCAACAATTAGTTCACATCATGCAGTCATATCACTATTATACTATGAAAGTAAGATGAGAATATTTATCAGTTTTAACTTAAAATCTTAGATTGAAATCACACATGAGACTCCTTAGAGTAGTCAACAATTAGTTCACATCATGCAGTCATATCACTATTATACTATGAAATAGTACTATCACTATTACCCCACGTTATTGACAGCGGGGCCCACAGAGATGGCTTCCATCTCAATGATATCTAGTTTATGGTGGTATCATATTAACAACTAATAATAACTGATGATTGAATATGAAATAAAATATGCACATTTGTCTATTCTTTAAAATTTTGACGGGACGTATTATGATATAAAAATGTACATCATCTGTCTGTCCGGCGAAAACATGTCGCACATAACTTAAGAACAACTTATCCAAATTTCATGAAACTTAACATAGTTGTTTCTTACAATGGTCAAATGATCAGTATACTTTTTGGTGAGAATCAGATGAAAACTTTTTTGGGTTACAGGACTTTGTAACTAAAACAGGGGTGTGTTTTTTTCATATGTCGCGCCATATCTCAAAAACGATTTATGATTATTACTTTAAACTTTACACATTCTTAGTTATATTGATTTAAATAAAGATCTGTATACCTTTTTGTGATGATTCAAAATTTTATTTTAAAGATATTGAGGTTTTTTTTTTGGAAGGGAAGGTTTTCACATGTTGTGCCATATCTCAGAAACTATGATATTTATGATTATTGCTTGAAAATTTACACACTTCTTAGTTTTAATCTGTATACATTATTGCATAAAACATCACGCACCAGACGACTAGCGTATCATGTGCTCCATGAATTAAGGAGATGTAGGGCACATTTAATGAGACAGCAATCCAAAAAAAACAAAAAAAATATTAAAATTGAGAATGGAAATGGGGAATGTGTCACCAAGGACAACAACCCAACCATATAGAAGACAACAGCAGAGGGTTACCAACAGGTCTTCAATGCAGCGAGAAATTACAGCACCCAGAAGTGTCCTTTAGCTGGCCCCTAAACAAATATAGTATATATATATATTAGTTCAATGAAAATGAACGCCATACTAAACTCCAAATTGTACACAAGAAACTAAAATTAAAAATAATACATTACAAGACTAACAAAGGCCAGAAGCTCCTGACTTGGGACAGGCCCAAAATGCAGCGGGGTTAAACATGTTTATGAGATCTCAACCCTCCCCCTATACCTCTAGCCAATGCAGAAAAGTAAACGCATAATAATACACACATTAAAATTCAGTTCAAGAGAACTACAAGTCTGATGTCAGAAGATGTAACCAAAGAAAATAAACACAATGACAATAATACATAAATAACATCAGACTACTAGCAGTTAACTGACATGCCAGCTCCAGACTTCTATTAAACTGATTAAAAGATTATGTCTTCATCATATGAATATCAGGCACAATCCTTCCCGTGATAGGTTTAGTTTCATACCATAAAATATATATGAGAAGAACATAACCTGTGTCATGCCAACAACTTAGTATATTTTTATCTTAGATTACTACATTGTAGTGCATAATAAAAGCATCCTTTTAAGTAGAAAAAAAATATAATTTATTTATATTATTTTGTATATATATGTGATGTGTTTTTTAGGCACAAGAAATCAGTCACTTGATATCTTGCCAGCCCACAGCTCTAAAAGCTGTCCGTTTACAAGCCTTAGTACCAGCATATCCAGACCGAGGAGATAGAAGAGACAGACTCATGCCTTTAGATGTAAGTTTTTTGTTATTAAATATGCTTGAATTTTGATATATAATGCAGACTTAGAAAAATTGTAAATTCAAGCTTTAATCTAGACTATAAAAATAACAGACCATTCACTTCTCTTTTTCTTTCTGACAAGATTGATAATCTTTATACAATATGTTGAAGTCATATCAAACAATTTAAAAAGAAATTTAGAAAATAAAACTAAGTAAATAGGAAATTAAAATGTACAAGATCCAAAGATTTGACATACAAAGAACAACTAAGTATAGTTTACAAAGATGTCAGTTTAAACTTAAAAATATTGAATTAAAAAAAACTGTTGATGTTATATTTAGAGATTGAATGCTTTTGATGAAGCTAGACGGGTATGTATAGAGAATTGTTGATTTCTGACTAGAAAAGAAGTTACAGAAATTGTTTTATTAATTTGTTTTTTTGTTTACTTAGTGTATGACAACAACTGAAATCAATTGTTGGTGATGGCCATTTTTTTTGGCAGAAACATAGTATATTTTTATTTTTAAGCCTTTTTAGTTGTTGATACATGTTTGTTGTAAAATTGGTAATGGATAACCTTATTAACAATGTTTGGGTTGGTTTTTTTTTTTTGGGGGGGGGGGGGGGGGTAAAGTTAGAGACAAACATGCTGGTTTAAATTCTAGTAGAAGTTTCATACAGAAAGAAACAGGGTTTAAAAAGTTGAGATGAATCATTATTTAATGCTTAAAATTTTTAAATAGTCATCATTTTTTTACTGTCAAGCTAAAATGAATAAGAATTAAATTGAAATTTACAAATAATTTAAGATTTTTTTTACATGAAGTTACATTCCCGTTTACCTAAATAAAGATATTTTTTTAATTCAAAACTTTAAACATATTTTTTGTTAGGGAAAATAACTCCGAGACATACAAAAAAAATTATGCCCCATTTATGGGCTTTATGTTTTCTGGTCAGTTTGTTTGTCTGTTAGTCCATCAATCTGTCCTGCTTCAGCTTTAAGCTTTTGGTAACAGTAGTTTTTGATGAAGTTGAAGTCTTATTACATTAGAGTTTTGTTCAAATTGAACTGTCCACTGTACATAGAAAGTGATAGTGTGATTGGGGCTTCCGTGTACTATGGACACATTCTTGTTATTTACTAGAATTCTATCATTTAGAGTTTCCTTCTATTCAAATATAGTATAAAATTTTCCATGTATACATACGTAGCTCTAAAAAGTCCAGTGAACCTTACTTTTATTATTTTTATTTAAATAGGGTTTTATGAACTACATTTCTGCAATTCCACAAGTCCACAAGCAAAATTTTTTTTTAATGGAATTTAGACTTCTCATCAACCTTATTCATATCTCATATTTTATCATTCAAAAAGACAAATACTTAGACACTTCATAAATATCTTTCCAAACTGTTGAATTACAATACCTAAGAATTAATGAACTGATATTTGTTTTGTAGCGAGAAAGAATTGAATGCTTATTGGAAGATGAGAAAGGACTATTAACAAACAGAATTCACTAGTGAAAAAGAAATGTACTCAGCATCACATATCACTGAAAAACAATCATGATTCTACATGTGAATATTCTGCCATAATTGGTACTATACTGCCCATCATTGTTATTGAACACCTGATGTATAATGTAAAACATTTAGCATGTAAAGTAGTAGGACAGTGTTACTCCAATAGTCTGGTATAGATTTATACAACTTATGGTTGAATATATTGACAAAGGTTTTATATGTATACTATAGTTCATAAAATTGATAATAATTTACATATATAACACTATTAGTTCTTTGTAAAGATGGATGAAATATCAGTATGTCATTTAGAGTCTTGTGAGATGAGACTTTGTGCTATAATACAGTTCTAAAAATCATGAATGGAATGGATATATTGAAGGAAACTTGTATAAGAAATTCATTATTAATACTAAGCTGTTGACTGTGATACAATTTATGTTATTGTTTATGTATTTTCTCTACTTAAATAACAGGGTATAGATAGTCCTGTCTGTGAATGGGTACATTGCATTTTATAGAACTTTGTATCAGTATTTATGTCTCAAGAATTATTGACTGCTTATTTATATATTTCTGTAATAAAAGAAAGAAGTTTTTTTTTTAATTTTGGCATTTGTTATTTAGAATATATATGTCAAATAACTAATATGCTGACCTTGACATAAACAAATAATTACTTCTTTATGAGTAAAATGTCTTCAAACAGTCATCATTCATAGAGGATTACAAACGAATTTAGTGCGAAGTCCAATATTTAGGTTATCAACCTCCCAGATGCATGACAGTTATGATACCTAGTGCAAATGTATACAAACGTCTGGTAGGTCGGATCACCAAATTTATTCTCTATGTTTATTTTATCTCCCACTAAGCACTATAGAAGAAAAGATCAATAGAATATGATTCTTGTAACAGGCAAAATCCCTAAAGATGTATCGGAGCAATTTATAAAATTCCAATGTCAAAAAATGAAAATAATAGTATGAAAAGTCATAGCATTGGAGATTTTTTTTATGTATTAAAGTGTCTTGAAGTTAAGAAATTCAGCTCCTATGGGATATTAAGAAATTGGAAGTCTGACACTAGTCAAGTTTAATAATTGTACTACAATGTATTAGAGATGTAAATATTCAGTAAATGTATATTATTTATTGATAGAATTGATGCTTTATATACCAAATTGTTATGTAAATACCGTATAGTCATATGTTTTGTCATCTGTTCATAGATAACTTTGTATATATGATCTTTTTTTATTTTACTTAATATAAAGTAATTTTAAAGATACATGTATATTCATAATTTTTAATAGACTTTTTGAATTTCAGTCTTTTCTGAGTTAGTAAACTGTTAAAAAAAATAACTGTCCATTATTGTGTTAATTAAATGCTTATTTTAAGGGCCTTGTAATTATCAGTTACTAACATTTTTCATGGAAAAAATGCAATGGTGTACTTTTCCCCCCATTTTACAATATGCAGTAGAATGTGTGCTTATTAATAATGAAATATAAAAAAAAACTGACTTTGAATGTATGAGGATAGACTTATTGATAAGTGGGAAAGTGTATGTAAGTACAAACTTTTATAGATGTCTGAACAGTTAATTTTTATTTTTATCTAAATAGCATTTACCCTGGTAATTATTTTGGCTGACAATTATAGTCAATGTTACTTCATTAAATGTATTTAAATTCTACAATGGAATCAACAAACCTTTTAAAATAAAAGATTTCTAACAAATTCTCATAATTTTTCCATTTATGCAATAGAAGCAATAGTTGCAAAAGTGAGACATTTGAAAAAAATAGTGACAAGCTCCTTTTAATAACATGACCAGATTCCAAACTTTAACATACAAATGAAGTTTATTTTTCTGCATGAAATCTTCTTTCATAGTCAGAATAATTTATAGAATTCTAAAATAAAGGTAATGGTGATTATAAAATAAAATTTTATTGATCCCAGATGCAATAATACAGAATCTAATATATGGGCTTGTGCAACTGCAGGCCAAGTGCAGATAATTGTACATAGAATATTAGACCCACAATATAGCTGCAACATATAGCATAGAATTATACTGCTTTTTATACCACAATAAACACTGATATACAACCATCAACAGTTTTATATTATTTCAAAACACGATTGTTTTTAGTGTCTTAAGAGTTGTATTTTCTGTTTTTGGAAAGATTAGAACTTGTTCTTAATCTTTACTTAGGCACCACCCTCCCTAACAACAGGACAGGTTAGCTACTGTTACTAAATGTATTCAATGTTACTAAATATACAAGGCAGCACTCGCACCCGCAAAGTGGAAAGGGATTAATATAAGTTGCAAAACTTGTTTCCCAATCCACTATAAATAAATATGTTTAAACTAAATGTATTCACACTAAAATATAGTTCCCTATGGTGCTCATGTATGTGCACATAATACACAAATAAACTGAAAAAACTGGGTATATTATTGGAGCAGTTGATTCAAGAATGTATGTCATTAAGGTGTGTTGATGTGCAGGCTTTTTTAAAAACATTTTGATTAGGTAAGTGGGTATTGATTCAACTAGTATGATTGACAACTGTCATTATCACTAAACAATCAGAGACAAGGTGGACCTTTAATTACAATGCCCCACCTCCTAAACTGCCAATCAAATTGACCACATTACCTATCAACCTCTGTCTTACATAATTACACAGACCACTCTAATATGCATCTAATTCTTAATACACAAGTATTTGACCTCATAATTGAATACACAAATGTGTATATTATTTGTTTGATATTTATAAGGATGATAGATTTATTTAATGTCAATTAATTTTGATCTACAGTACATAAAGTGATTCTGTAAATTATATCTGAAAGATAAATGATTAATGGATTAACAAGATCTTTAAAAAATGAAATATGAATATAAATATGAATATATAAAAGGTATTCAAGTATGGCCTATAATTTACTTGATAAATTTCCAATAATCATCTGTAATTAATCAACAATTTAGATTTGGTAACTTTTTTTTTATCAGGAATTGGCTTGAAACAGTTTTAAAATTTATAAACTTTTAATTATAACAAAACATTGTTTATTAGTTTATTTTCCATCAATCATTATGTTCATTTTAGTCATTTGAATTTTTATTAGAAGTAAATATATATTTTTGCAATCAAGAAAGAATCCACATTTCAATAAAATAAGTTTTTTAATTGGTTTACATTGAAAAATAAAATTGAAAATGCCCTGTATTGAAAAATACTTTAAAATTTGATCAAAAGGCACTCTAAAACTTTTAATTTTCAATGCCATATAACCTCTGTTTCAACTAACAAAATGCCCCAAAACAACATTTTTAGATTATTTTTGTTGGCACATTTTAGCTGTTGGTCTAAATTTATGTCTTACAAGGATAGTTGGTAACATTTACTAGAAGAATTTTAGCATTTTTTTGTTTTTTTGAAACATGTTCAGAACCGGCAACATAATTTTGATTAGATATAAACTGCAGTTTAAATGCAAATTTAGAGACCCATATTATTTAATTTAAGCTCATTTATCCTCATACTGGAAAAGCAAGTTTCCTTCTAAAGATCTGCTGTAAATGCAATTTTCAGCAATAGTGCTTTATAAATGTTCATTTTTCCCCACCATACATGTACCTTAGTATGAAATAATTCAAACTACTGTTCTAATCTTTCCATGAGTGATATCCATCACTTTGATTATCTTTTTTGAAGATACATTTGTATAAATGGATAGAGTTATGTCCCCTTCTTGGAATTTTGAGAGAGAAAAAATAAGCAGATGACGAAATATGTCTTTAAAATGCACAGTGACCCTATGTTTTATATTATTTTTTATGCCCCTTATGATATCATAGTAGAGGGGCATTATGTTTTCTGGTCTGTGCGTCCTTCCGTCTACGTTTGTCTGTCTGTCGTTCGTCCCACTTTAGGTTAAAGTTTTTGGTCAAGGTAGTTTTTGATGAATCTGAAGTCCAATCAACTTGAAACTTGGTACACATGTTCCTTATGATATGATCTTTCTTATTTTAAAACAAAATTAGACTTTTGACCCCATTTTCATGGTCCACTGAACATAGAAATTAAAAGTGTGAGTTTCAGGTTAAAGTTTTTGGTCAAGGTAGTTTTTGATGAAGCTGAAGTCCAATCAACTTGAAACTTATTACTTTTAAGGCCATGAATAGATTTCTAATTTTTACCCAATTTCACATCCATTGAACATGGAAAATGATAATGGAAGTGGGGCATCTGTGTACTTTGGACACATTCTTGTTTTAATCTAAATCTTGACTACAATTTTAGAGAAAATAAGATAAATCTTTCTCTTAGAATTTTTTCTCATCAAGTGAAAGGTTACTTTTAGTTGCATTTCCGTGTAAAGTCCTTGTAATTTCACAATACTTTGGATCATTGGATTATGATACTGCCCAAACAAGGACAGTGAACCCAACTTTTCTTGGTTTTTTTTCAATGTCATTGTGATTTTTTATTAATCCTCTAAGACTCAAATTGTTCAAATTCAACTGATCAAAAATTGATATGAATAATACTACTTGTATATTTTAAATTTTATCCATTCGACCCTATGTATTGCCTCTAAAGAAAACTGAATCTTAGCAACAACAATATAATGAGAGAAAAAAACAAACAACCAACATTGTACTTTATGTTCTCCTATAGAAGATTGACAAAAGACAATATGCATATACATTGTACAGTTATAAAGTTTTATGCACAGACCTTATTTGGTGGTTCAGTATATCTTAAATAAAGTGTCCACATAATTTGCAATTTCTGCTAGTCCCTAGAGTAGTCCATGCCTTGCTATTAAAAGTCTGCCAGTAATTTTTATACGACATTATAAAAAGTTGGGGTTGTATGTTGCTTTCACATTGTCCTCAGATGATTGGCTTATAGACCATAATTTAAGGTAAGGTCTATGAGTCTCAATTGAATTTAAACAAAAGGTTCAATACCACAAAAGGAAGTCTAGAATCGTTTTTGGTTGTGAGGTCCAATTTAGGAATTAGGGCTCAAAAGTTTAAACAAACATTTCACAAGTATCAGAACAATAACTTGTGTATAAGTATTTTGATTTCTCTGAAGGTTCAATACCACAAGTAGAAGTTTTGGATTCATTTTGGGGGTTTATTGCCTAAACTGTTCAGGAATTAAGAGCTTCATATACTTCATACTTTGTTTATAGATGCCTTATGTTACATAGTTTCCGTCTGTCATATGTCTATTGTCCTTGTTCTCATTTTCATAGTTCAGTGAATTCTTGAAAAAGAAATTAAGATTATTAGTATTGTTCAGATTTTTTCTCATAGTCAGTCAAGGTCATAAAAAACTTGCTTATCATGAGAAATAGAATGTCTACGTGTCTATCAGTGATCAAAACTGAATAAAGGTATAGGTGGACAAGTCCATATCTCAGAATTCGAATATATATACTACACTATTTAGTGAGAGGTTTAACTAGCTATAAAACCAGGTTTAATCCACCATTTTCTACATAAGAAAATGCCTGTACCAAGTCGGGAATATGACAGTTGTAATCCATTCATTTGATCTGTTTGAAACTTTTGAATTGCCGTTTTGAATTTTCCATGGAATTCAGTATTTTTGTGTTTTTAAATTTTCATATCAAAATCGGTTCACTCCGTACAAGAATAACAGCAGTTGTTGAGTAATTAAGAAACACATCAATGAAATACAGGCCATGCGATGTAAACATGCAACTGCGTATAAACCGGGGTCAATTGAGATATATATCTGTAAACGTTTTAAAAAAAGACGCGCCGATTGATTTATGTTTTTTTTAATTATTTTTTCCGATCACAAAAAGATTTCGACCTCACTGCATACCGGCGAACAATATCTCGTAAATACACAATGCATCTTTCATTGTCAGAAAATATAAAATTTATTTGTTTGAGCTTTAGAAGCAGCAACCATTTGATTTTCTTGGGGGGCTATGGATTTTTTTTCTGGACGAACTTTTTTTTTGCATTACATATATCGGCAGCTGAGGGTGAAACAAACATTTTTTTTTCTCAGGGTAAAAAACAAATATTTTTTCTCCAAAAACTGGAAACAAACTTTTTTTCTAAAAAATCCATAGCCCCCCCCCCCCCCCCCCTTATAACTTTTTAAAAAATCGACATAGTTTGAAAGCGGACCGCGAAGAGAACACCAACATTAACTGTTTTAATTGCCAGAGATATTCGCACCTAAATGGGTGGATATTGGATCAATTTCTATGAAAAAAAATATACTTCTTTGCCTGTTATTTGTACAATTGTTGGCTGATTGCAGGATAGAGAATGTTACACCCCATACGACAATCAATACGATATATTAACATATATTTTGTTTTCCAATGAAGAGAAAAATATTAAATTTGTGTTAATAACTTAATATCAAACAAGTGTTTAGAAATTACTACTAGTAGATTTTGCACATATCAGTATATCATGCAAGTGCAAATGATTTCAAATAATCAGATCGGATATAATTAAGTTTCGTATTTTTTATTCCCGGCATTTATGTTTTAATTTTGTTCAAGTTAAATTGTAAGCTACATAACTAAAGTATTCCACGGAGTTGAGGGAATGAGGTCCACATTGGTCAAATATCTATGTATCAGTACTTATAATATTTTTAATATTAACTTGACTTGTTTAGAACTTGTTTAAATATTGCATGTTCTTGGGTACATGTATAATGTATGCATTTGAACTCTTCAGGGTTTTACTCTCTGCAATAAAGTTTAATAAAAACACATCCTCAGCTATTTGTCTCCGGTGGATAGTTGTATCAGGCTCTGACATCATACACCATATCTTAATCTCTTATCTTTATATTAACACATATTAAATTTCTAGGTGAAAAGTATCCTCTATAGCACCTCGATCATGCAATACCATGGCAACCATAATTTATCATATCAGTTTTTCCCCAGATGTCTGATTCATTGGCATGTTTTAACTGTTTAGGGAGTAACCTCGTTTGAAAATTTAAGGTAACAATTTTATTAATTTTATTAATTCAAAAAAGTATGCTATTTCATATTTTGTCGAATGTTATATCGTTTATCCGATGTGTTAAGTGACTGCGGGTGACGTGAAGCTTGTGTGTTCCAATCCCACATTTTAATAGCATTTAGGTAATGTAGGTCATATACGTTCGTCTTATTTCATGTCTTATTGCATGAATTTGAAAAGTTTCGACGAGATGTAACTTCACACATACACATACAGTTTACATTTATACGTATATATGGTTAAAGAATTCAAAACACAAGTATATCTAAAAAATGTCATGGTAGGTACGGTATGATCATTGATGATAACATAAGAAAAGTATCGCAGAAAATAGATGAAGACTCAAAATGGGGATATAATGGGGGCTCGTATTGTCCAAAAAATGAGCGAATCATGGAGAAAAAAATAAACTGTAAATTGAATCAAATGATTAAATATATATGTATTAACCACCTTTTGGCGAAATCGTTTCTCTTCTGTCCATTCCATCTTCCTCTTGTGCCCACGATAATTTCGGTATATTCATAAATTAAACGATAACAAAAGCTTTGATAACCGATTAACGGTACATGCACCGATGCAACAGATGCGAATTTCGACAATTATTTAAGTGATGCCCTTTTTGTGAAAATTATATAGAAGAAATTTGCCGAACAACCTATTTCAGTATTTTATCGTTGTTTTTCATAAGTAATTGTTTTACTTTTTGGAGAAATATCATAAATATTTTCTTTGAATTTAGACACATAATTAAAGTTGTTAAAAATGGGTAAGATTTTTTTCTTGAACAGGTGGTCAAAATGTCAGCACGGAAATCAACAAAGCGTCAGCGCACACGTGCGCAACGCTACACATCAAATGTCTTTGCAATGTTTGATCAAACACAGATACAAGAGTTTAAGGTAAGTATCCTTTTTTATTGACAGAAAACAGAAAATAAGGGAGATTCAGGATTATTCTTCCTGAAAGTTTCATCAGTACAATTTTTAGCACGCCTTGAAAATCTCGATTACTTCAATGTTTGTTATTTTGCATAAATATTTTTATGTTGCACCAAATTCAATTAGCATTTTGTCTGATGAACTATCATTGTCTTTTTACAACCTAAATAATTTTAATAATAGCTGATGTTAGCAGATTTCTTACTTATCAATTAATGCATATATTGTTTTATTTCTTTTGAAATCATATAAGAATATATCGGGCCCATGCACGTTCAAAATCTAATTAAAGCTAATTTTCTAAAAAGAAAACATGATCAAATGTGACTATTAAATGTTTTGTAGGAAGCTTTCAATATGATTGACCAGAATAGAGATGGATATATTGACAAAGACGACCTCTTAGACATGATGACATCACTAGGAAAAGACCCGCCTAATGAATACTTAGAAAAGATGATCAAAGAAGCACCGGGACCAATTAATTTTACCATGTTTCTTACTTTGTTTGGAGAGAAACTAAATGGGACAGATCCAGAAGAAGTTATTCGAAATGCATTTGCAATGTTCGACACAGTTAATAATGGTAAATCTATCTCCATACCTATGCAGACAAAATGGATACAATTCACCTATCTTTTGCAGTAAACTTGTCTGTATGAGCTAATATTGTCATCACATGGACTCCTTCATTTTAACAGCTTTGTCACCGCAATTTCACTTGAAATAAATGTGTATCGTTGTTAGTCTTTTTATAATCAACCACCCATTCTTTACTGAAACTCTAAACTAAAAGTAATTAGAAAAAAAACACGGTGTAACAGTTGACCACCATCTTACCGCAATACGGCATTTACAAACATAGCTTGTTGTTCGGTGTGAGCCAAGGCTCCGTGTTGAAGGCCGTACTTAAACCTATAATGGTTTAATTTTTAAATTGTTATTTGGATGGAGAGTTGTCTCATTGGCACTCACACCACATCTTCCTATATCTATATACCCCAACTTGTTGAAATTGACTATTTTGCATTCTGTTTCGTTTTTGCTAATATCTTAATATTTCAACCATGATTTGTATTTTTTAAATGTATCACGAGCAGTTACAGATATTACACGACTGTTGTACTATTTGGCTCATAGGGACTAATTTAATTGAGGTAAACATGGTTAAAGTTTTATTATCTAGAGCCTCTGTCTGTTAAGGATAAAGTTTTATTATCTAGAGCCTATGTCTGTTAAGGTTAAAGTTTTATTATATAGAGCCTCTGTTTCTTTGTTAAGGTTACAGTTTTATTATCTAGAGCCTCTGTCTGCTAAGGTTTTAGTTTTATTATCTAGAGGCCTTAATTGTATGATTCTGTCTGTTTAAGGTTTTGTTCACGAGGATTATTTGAAGGAATGTTTGATGACAATGGGAGACAGATGGACAGAAGATATGGTAGACGATTTATTCCACGGTGCTCCTATAAGAGATGGAATGTTTGATTATATAGAATTTACACGGATGTTAAAACATGGTAGTAAAGAAAAAGATGACGAAGTTCCGTCACTCTCACCAGAAGAACTTCAGGGATTCAAACAAATCGGGAAGGAAAATGAACAAACTTAAACATTTAAATCTCACTTTATCATACATTAAAATTTTATATTTCACAATTTATACTTCTTATTTAGTGTAATCCTGCGTCTTTTCTATATTAAGGTTCATTGCATTTCAATGTAAACCAGATTGACCTTATAGTAAATCATTCATGATTAAAAAAAATATATAATGCAGAAGTGCAATATGAATAGTGACAGATTAACACTTTACTGAAGACATAATTTTATATTTTTTTTACTTTTGATTGATCCAGGGTATGGAATGCAATATTCAAATAAAACTCTGATTTCGTTATACTCATAATACGTCGACGACGGTGAGCGAGTTGCGATGTACCTAGCTACAGCCTATGAATAACAGGCTATCAGACCGAGAAATATAGAATGTGGCGATGAGAAACATTATTGTTGGCGCTCAACCCTCCATAAACACGGGACAGTGGTCAAGGATGGAGGTTACAAACTGTAAACTTAATTGGAATTAGCTTCATGCATCAAATCAGAACGAAGTCCAAAAAAACTTACATATTAAATTAAATAAAAAAAGACACATTTTACCGATCTAAGTGTACTCGTAGTTACTGAAAGCTAGTTCCAAGCAAACACAATCTACTAAGTAAATCATTTCCCCAGACTGAAGTACCAATGACTACAAATCCAATGGATTTTGTTTAAAGAAGTCATTAATAGTAATTAAAATAATATATAAAGGACACTTCTTATGAACGCTATCATTGACTAAAGAATAACAAAAATATTGCTGTTTACTCATGGTTTTGTAAAGAATAGTTTACAAACTACTAGCGTATGCCTGTTTCACAGATTCAGCGGAACATTTACGCAATAGAGAGGTTACAATAACTTCCGTATCAAACGACAACATACAAACCAGGTTTTTGTGGCTAGCTTTATACATATATAAGTACGTCTGAGTCAGTGACAACTCTACAACAGATTTATCCATCGGATCATCAGCAGTGATGGTGATACATGGCTGTGTACATTATGCATGTTATGTATATGTCGTGTACAAGTTGCGATTTTGTACAGGTTATAACATGTACAAAAATGTTGTACATGTTATAACTTGTATAATGCAAAAATACAAGTTATAAAATATTGCTTAAAATTGGGTTTAACTTGTGCAAAATTTAAGATAAATCTTAATGAAGTAAAATATACATTTAAATTCACCAATGCATAAAGAACAACAATAAAAAGTCCATCACGTGTATTTTTACGTAGAGGACAATGATCACAAAGTTTCAGGAATATATGTTTTATGACTTATATTGGCAAAATGTGTTTTCATTTAATTGTATGATTTATGCAGTCCATCATGGCTTAAATAAGTGTGACACTATTTACTATAAGCTTGCATTTCCTAAATGACAATTACATTAAATACTAGTTCTAGTAACTAAATTCTTCCAAAAAAATTAAGAACAATGCCTAATAATTTTGGGTAATATTCCTCCCTCTCGTTGTATAGCATGCAAAGATTTAAACAA
Organism: Mytilus trossulus; assembly: GCF_036588685.1. Classification (NCBI taxonomy): domain Eukaryota; kingdom Metazoa; phylum Mollusca; class Bivalvia; order Mytilida; family Mytilidae; genus Mytilus; species Mytilus trossulus. The sequence goes on from NC_086383.1 coordinate 47,695,456, forward strand.
TGTCTTATTTGCTTACTCTGTAAAAGCAAGATAGAGCTGAAATAGTTTTCATTGGACCACGCTTCATCATCAATGTCTTTGGATCTACTTTCAACATTTTTGGCCTTCAGCATGTCACTTATGTAAATTTATAACTCATTTTTTTTTTATAAACTATAAGGTAATTGCATGAGGCGAATGTCATTTTGATGTTTTAAATATATATCCTCTCCTTTGAAAACACGTTTTTGTGGCATTTGGATGTTGTCTGCTCCATGGGCGGGTTGTTGTCTTTAAGACACATACCCCATTTCCATTCCCAATTTTATTTGTAGACACATCTATCCTGGCTATCCTCTTATGTCTTTTAGGGTCAACTAGAATGAAAGTATTTTACTATTGTCTTTAAAGTGGACACTCACAATTATTAGTCATCAAATAAAGATATGACCATAGATAGTGACATAACAGGATCATAAGACATGTTCTAAGATATATCATAAGATATGTCCTAAGATATATCTTATGACAGGTCTTAGGAATGCTTTGTAATACCGACCCTGGCCACTATATCAAAAAAGGACAAAACACACTAACATGGAGGAATAATAAAAAAGTTATGAAAATATTATTGAGGTTAATAACGTCTGTTACGATAATAGAGACATATCCTTATTTTTCGATTTTGTACAAATTAAAACCATTTTTAAGCAATATTTTGTACAGGTTATAACATGTACGAGGTACTTTTGTACATGTTATAACTTGTATTTTTGCATTATACAAGTTATAACATGTACAGTATTTTTGTTCACGTTATAACCTGTACACGACATATATACAACTAATATATATAAACAAGTATAAATTGAAAACTACGTTCAAGCCTATGATTGCGTTGGATAAAAACCGCAAATTTATACGTGTGCATGTAATACAAATTTCGTTGTAGAAACTAATATATATATACATTGATCCTTATATTTCTTTGAAGTTTACTGTTGATTTGTGCGCTGCTGTTTGCTAATTTAAATTGACTTTAATTCCGATCGTATTGTATCGTACACACAAATGCTGTAATCTTAAAGTCATAAGAAACCTCAAATCCAAAAAATGCATATGTTTTTTATAACTCAATGGATAGTTTTCATTATAAAACTTATGTACATATACTTTTTTCTGAAGAAATTTCTTTAATTTATTCATATTTAGAAGAAGTTTACTTTATTTTAATTGCTTGCTTCCAGCAACCAATTCCCCCGACATATTTTCCGTATGCAAAGTGACCTCAGTGTGACCCATCTCGTAAAAATCCGGTGATCACAATACGCATGGATGTCCTTAAAATAAACTATTATTTGAATTCACATGTTAAACACGTGCTCTCTTTCCATGCTTTTTTGTTTATTTTTTGTCGATTGTTGACAAACAGGTGACCATCGTTAAACTTCGGCTTCAAAACACGAACTTTAATTACCTGCCATATTTTCACAACAACACTGACCGATTGAAAAAAAAATTGACGATTATACGAAATTTACACGAAAAAAAATATAAATTCGTGCACAGAAGACTAAGTTTAGGATATTTGTATGCATTGGTTCAAGAATTGGAAGTTTATAATTTTTCACCGGTCACTCGTTTCTTATGACTTTAATGTCGTCCAAGGAAAGATCAGACTAAATGGACACGATTTAATAACCTCGGCTTAATCCAGTAATAATGCAATCAGATTATCTCTTATTTGAAATTTATTGAATGCGAGAAATAAAATGAACAACTGTTAAGTTACGGCGACTTTTCATAGCATTATTGAATTAAAAAGTCACCTTGGATCGAAATGAGGCGATAAACAATAGATCATATTATACGTGTGGTCCCAACTCGCTTCAGATAGTACATGTACTATGCTGTTGAGTGACAACACCGTTGCACGATACAATTTTAACTTGTATTGTAAAGTTAATCTAATTCACATAATCTTAATCTGTTCAGCACAAACATAATCCAGAGATCAGACAGAAAGGCATCGGTTTTTAAAAGTTAAACTCAATGAGATGCAATTAGTTGACCTTTAATTGAAATTAATTAAGGACGGAAATGTTCAAATAAGTGTTAAGTCACGTTTTAATTTTTAAGCCCCAGTCACACTATCACATTTCAAGAGCTACACGTTTTGAAAGCGTAGCGAAACGGAAACATAAAAATGAAGCGTATCGACGAAACGTAGTAGAAACGTAAAAAAAAACGTAATAAAAGGGACCTGCCCCGTATGTTTTGAAAATTCCACAACAAACGTAGTAAAAATTGAAACGAAATTGAAACCTTGTAAATATGTACCAAAGCTTAGCGGAACGTAACCAAACGTTCTCACTACGTATCAAACGTATTGATGCGTGGTGGAAACGTGGGTCTACACGTACTTATACGTAGCAAAACGTAGTAAGAACGAAATACAAACCTAGTAAAACCAAGCTTTCAAAATAACGGGAGATTTTTCTTAAAAACAGTTAAAAACGTAGTTAAACGTGACAGTGTGACCGGGGCTACAAAATAAAACAACGAAGGCACCCAAATCAACAAATGATCATACCAATTTGAATCTCCAAATCTCGAAACGTTGTTAAAATTAGGTTATTAAAAATATACTATCAACACTTTCATTTTCTCTAAATGTACCAAACAGGAGACACATAACATAACCACTGATTGGGAGCGAGCATTGAATCAAAAGCTATTATTTACTGGTACTTCGACAAAACCTGAGTATACATTTAAAAGGCAAAAATAAGTAGTCATAATCTGTTTTGAGAATTTAAAAAATAACAATTTGAAAGGTTATTGTATATACTTACAATAAAATGAAACTCAATACAGACTTGGAGGTTAACGATTAGATATGCCGGAGTTTCATTCAGTTATTCTCTTTTTCATTTCAAAACATGTTTATTTGTAAAGTACATGCAATTTTACATACATTCTTTGTGAATCACTCATGTCGATTCAAATATTACAAAATGAGAAAACTGTTCAAACTAAAACTATTTTACTTTACAAAAAAGACATATAAATCATAAGAACAAATAATAAAATGCTTCTTTTATTTTCTGAAACTTGCTTATTCCAGTTGTTCTTGGTATTGAATAAACGCTGAGTTTTTGTGTACTGTTAATGTTGTAACTGTATACCTGTTGTTCTGGGGACTACACAAAATATTTCATGTACTCTTTATTGTGTTGTTGTATACCGGTTGTTCTGAGCGCTGCACGCAATCTTACGTGTACTGTTAATGTAGTTACTTATACCGGGTGTTCTGGGCGCTGCACAAATTCTTTGAGTTCCGTGTACTGCTCGTGTTGTTGCTGTATACTTGTTGTTCTGGGGACTACACAAACTATGTCATGAACTCTTTATTGTGTCGTTGTATATCAGTTGTTCTGAGCGCTGCGCACAATCTTGCGTGTACTATTTATGTAGTTACTTATACTGGGTATTCTGGGCGCTGCCCAAACTCTTTGAGTTTCGTGTACTGTTTGTGTTGCTGCTGTAAACTTGTTGTTCTGGGAACTAAACACAATATTTCATGTACTCTTTATTGTGTTGCTGTATACTGGTTGTTCTTAGCGCTGACACAACTTACGTGTACTGTTAATGTTGTTGCTGCATACCTGTCCTTCTGGGCGTTGCACACACTCTTTGAGTTTCGTGTACTGTTTGTGTTGTTGCTGTTTACTTTTGTTCTGGGGACTACACACAATCTTTCATGTACTCTTTATTGTGTTGCTGTATACCGGTTGTTCTGAGCGCTGACATACATGACGTGTACTGTTTATGTTATTGCTGTATATCTGCTGTTCTGGGCGCTGCGTCCACTCTTTCGTGTACTCTTTATGTTGTTGCTGTATATCGGTTGTCCTTGGCGCTGTGCACAATCTTACGTGTTATGTTTATGTTGTTGCTGTATATCTGTTGTTCTGGTCGCTGCTCAAATCTTTCGTGTACTCTTTGTGTTGTTGCTGTATACCAGCAGTTCTGGGCGCTGCACACAATCTTACGTGTACTGTTTATGTGGTTACTGTATATCTGATGTTTTGGGCGCGGCACACATCTTTCGTGTACTCTTAATGTGGTTTCTGTTTACCAGTTGATCTAAAATAATCAATTCTTTTGTAGTCACGAAACCTTTTTTAAAGCTTTTATGTAAAACAAAATCAATTGTTTATGTTAAAGTGGTGCATACAAATCTCTTGTAAATTCCTGAAATCCTTACATGTAATTTCTTTTTATTATGGCCTCACCGAAGAATGCAATATGAAGAAAAGTTAACTCATGTTAATAATGTGCTTGATATTTTGTTATGGGACAGATTTTCAAAAAAAATGAATACATATTCAAAATTGTCCGTGTTCACTTTTAATATCATTATACTTTAATAAAAAATCAGATGGGCATATTATCCTAACTATATGTATTGGAAATATGACGGATGCTTTATTTTTTTTGTCGCAATTACAATGCCAATTAGCCAAAAAGCCATGAGAAAGCACCGGTTATAACAAATATCTGCTGAGAACTGGCTATTTGTAATAAGTATAACATTAATAGAAAATCTACCAAACATAAAGGTGGCCTTTTCATTTGATAAGACTTTAAAATCAAGGTTAAAATACTAGATAATGAAAAATGTGTCTTATATAATACTTATCGTGGAAAAAAATGTATAAAAGCATTTTTTTTTAATATCACAAAATTTCCAACGTAGCTACTTGCTTGATTCAAACGAAGTTCATATTATTAAATGTAATTATAATAATAATAGGTTAATATGTAATCAAGTTATCATAATCTTTTTATTCTTTATATCCAGACAATGCAAACTGATAGCAGATAAATGAACGTAATTTATGACGACAGTATTTAGTGTAAAAATAATGCTTTCGTCAAATAAGGTTTAAGTTTACGAATAGATAATTATATGGTGCAATTACCTACAAATATTATAAAACAGCGTATTAGAATATCACTTCTTGAATTGACAACATTTTAATTGCCATCTTAATCTTTACAAATGTTCGTGGTGAAAAATAAGTTAACTGCACCATATTTAATTATCGTTAAACGTGTATTGACATGTAATGGTTCATGACGAAAGCATTTAATTAAATTAATCTAACTTCTCAAAGTTAAACCAATATAAGACATTTAAAAATTGTATCCTATAGACTTTATACCTCTGCTATTAAAGTGAAAGGGTGTTTATTGATCAACTGAACATGTCGGTGAGTTGTTTACATTTAATATTTATAGATTTAATTTAATATCTCAATGATTCCGGAGACTAATTCTAGGTTTACATAAGCATCTTGGATCTTCAAAACCACGCTTTTATTAGTGATGAAACAAATCCTTTTTCAAGCCTTTTTTACAACCTTTGATGTTACAATACTGATCAGCCGTAGAGTCGCTGAGTTTACATGTATATTTAACCTCTTCGTTAGACCCCTCTATGTTATAATGATCAGCCGGAGTCTCTTAGCCAGTTTACATGTATATTTAACCTCTTCGTTAGACCTCTCTATGTTATAATGATCAGCCGGAGTCTCTAAGCCAGTTTACATGTATATCTAACCTCTTCGTTAGACCCCTCTTTGTTATAATGATCAGCCGGAGAGTTTCTAAGTTTATATCCATATTTAACCTCTTCATTATAATTAGACCCCTATATGGTACAATACTGATCAGCTGGAAAGTCTCCAAGTTTATATGCATATCTCACCTCTTCGTTCGAGCCCCTCTATGTTATATATTCTGATACTTCTGATCAACTAATAACCCTTCATTCCTTAAGAATAAGAAACTGTACGGAACAGATATTTCCACAGGTTCTCGTTAAAGGAATACTTCATTAAATATAATAATTTTATTTGTTTTATCAATATTGACAGCAACATTTTTATGTTTTCTGACAATTTGCAGAATACTTTCCATGTCCAAAAGATTAAAACACATTGATGTTGTTTTTAAGCATGCTCTTCATGTTTTCGATTTTTTGCTTGATTTTCGGAATCATCTTTTTTACCATATTTTGCCATCAAATAGTTTTGTCCTCTATAAACCCCTACTTTTCTTTTCATAATCTTATTTCATATAGTTTTAAAATTTCATATAGTTTTAAAAGCCATTTTTGAAAATCTTATAAAATCCCTCTTGTTTTTTCATAGTTTTTAAAGAGAAAAGTGGACAGTATTAAAAATGTAGAGAGAATCAGTTCCTACCAAATTTTTAATGGCTTACATGTATATCTCATAAACAAGCACACTGACCCTTCATTTTTTTCTATTTTTTTGGTTCCTTGTTCCTTTAACTACATACCATCAATTTATAACAGCCTTTTAAAAAGCTTGCTATTTTGAAACAGATTAGCGAACATCCTTAATACTAATGATACATGTATTATTTTGTTTATCGCGTGATAGAGTTAGTTGAAATATTCTGATTTTAGATATTGTGTGTAACTTGCACGCATTTACATTCAGCATAATTTTTTCATGTCAGCACATGTGTTAGCAATTCTAAATTCGAAGTTATTAAAAAAATTCTAATCGCCGTTTTAAAATTTTGAATTGAAGGACGATCTCCTTTTATTCCTATTTCAAGGATTTATTCTACTACAAAATCCTTGCTTATTTTAACACTTTGCTGTATTTGAAGAAACAAACTTAAATGTTTTCACAATTTAGTTTTTTAAAGAATATATTTATATATTAAATTTCGTGAGATACGCCAAAGGGTAACCATTTCAAAAAGAATTCTGATGTATTAATCGTCTAATGTGCAAATTTGAATATGCTTACTTTTAAAAATCTCAAAACTTGCAACGTTAATATTTTCGATCCGGTACATGAAAACGTCATTTCGGTACAAAGCAGTACTACAAATAAACATGAAGAAACCTTTTAGATCAAATCCTTAGTTGACTTTCACTTACAACATTTAGCTTAAACCATCCAAGTATAAAAATACAAAAAAATGTGTTGACATCACATTTTTCATTATTGTTGAAATTATAATTCATTGTAAAATCTTCCTTTTCAATAAACCATTCTGTTAAGTAATAATGAAGCTGTGACTTCTAAATGACTGTTCATGAATGTACTTGTGTTGTTGGATTACTGTTTGACTAACGTCTATCATTCACGAAAACGTCAAAACATCTATCAGTTGAGGGAAAGAAAAATATACTAAAACTTGATTCTAGCATTGACGCAATTCACGTACAGAAATTATTAATTTCAAAGAAGTTACATTCGATATTTGCTTATTTTCAATGAAGGAATGACTTTTCTGCAACACTCGAGCAATTCTTTTACCAATCCAATTTCACGTTCATAAAAGCGTGATCAATCTACACCACTTGTGCATTCTTTGGTTTATTAAAAATTCATAAGTTCATAAGAAGAAATATCAGTTAAATACATTAATGACAAAACATCGATTTTATTTATGAATGTTAGAAATACTATCAATTTTTGTCGGATTTATATATCGACTCCATGGACTCAGTCTATATACAATATTGGTACTTTGTAAGATATTAAACTACTTACTTAAGAAAGAGTTACTATAAATAAAATAAATAATCTTTATTTCAAGGGGATTATCTCATTAGTTAAAACTAATCTTCCTGAGAGTCCTCAAAATAATAATAACAAATTTATAAGAAGATATTAAATATATATCCGTACACTTTTATACGGCTGTTCTTTTTATCCTACAATAGTAATATAAACCCGCTCAAACTGGAGTCGAACAAAAGCTCAATCTGCATAATACTTTTATGTAATTAAAAGTATTGCTCATCAAAAGTCGTGCGTAGCCGTCGACGTAATTGTTTTCAAATATCTTCTCCTCTGAATCTATAGAACCTAACTTTAGGTAAATGATCATAAAGGTACCATGTCTAAAGTCTGGTCAGTCGACAAACATAATGATACATCGGTATGTCGCACAATTTGTCAAAGATCGTCGACTCTTACACTACCGAATACATTTTACAAAGCTTTGGTTATATCTATCTAGTATAAAATCAGTTTTTTTTTGTCTGATCAACAAACATGTCCACCTTGGTTAATTTGAATATACGTTTGCTCTTTTTTTTTATTGAAATAATAAGATGGCTCTTTAACTGTTTTTGCATCTTGAAAACCATATTATAGAAAACGTCTGACAGGGGAAAACATGTTCAGAATGTCAAGATCTATCTACTTTATATTTTTACCAATTAATCTTGTGGCATTCTATCCATTTAATACGAGCACAATACCAGATGAGCGATATCAATTGAGGTTTGAAACACGTATATTCCTCATATTGGAAAGTCCACTGTCATGATATTGGTGTTAAGATATTGCGATCGTAGTCACATTTTTAGTAGTGGGAAAAGCGTCTCATACTAACTGTGCTTTGGTCAACGTCTTTACACCCTATTAAAATTTCCGGAAACAGCAAACTCCCATATAAAATATGTACTTATTTAAATGAGGGGAATATTTATTTGTAAAATTGAGAATGGAAATGGGGAATGTGTCAAAGAGACAACAACCCGACCATAGAGCAGACAACAACCAAAGGCCACCAATGGGTCTTCAATGCAGCGAGAAACTCTTGCACCCGGAGGAGTCCTTTTGCTGTTCCCTAAACAAAGATGTTACTAGTTCAGTGATAATGGACGAATTAAATGTTAACAGGGATCTTAGTGCTAGTCAATTTATTTCTTAGCATTTATGTTACTAGTAAACAATTCGCATTAGTACCCAATCACGTATTACTTGTTTTTGTCAAAGCTATTTTAGATTGAAATAAAACTTAAAAGAAAAAGCTCATGTTGGAACGAATCTACAATTCCCTTTTAATTGCACATTGATTTATTTAGGTTTGCAATATATAAATAAGCGAATGCACAATTCTTTAAACACAAAATTAATTTTAGTTAAACGACTATAAAAATAACCGAAGGATTGCAAACTTAATCCACTATAAAAGTTATTCACTCTAAAGAAATGGCCCTATTTATTCACCAATTGAAAGCAAATTTAAAACAGCACAGTTGATTTAAAAACGTTTATTTTGAATCACATCAATTTCACAGGAATTTTTAAATTAAAACCTTTCTGTAATTTCTTAAGAAGTAATTGGTTCAAATATATTACGTTTTGAAAAACATAAAAACAATTTCTTTATTTCTAAACAGTAAAATAACAATAAAATTTGATTTCAAGACCTTTCAGTAATCTAAAAGCTTGAAAATCAGGCACTAATGAACAGGGTTACATCATTATACTATGACAAGACGTTTTACTATCTATTATAACTTCAAGATATCTCATATAATATATAAAATATCTTATATAATATATAAGATATCTTATATAATCAAGTTTTTATAAGATATCTTATATAGTTTATAAGATATTTTATAAGATGTCTTATATAATCCAGTTTTTATAAGATATCTTATAAACTAAAGAAGATATATTATATACTTTCGAAGATATCTTATACACTTTAGAAGATATCTTATAAAGTATATAATATATCTTATAAAGTATATAATATATCTTATAAAGAAAATTATATGAGATATCTTATAAACTTTATAAGATATAATATATAGTTCATAAGATATTTCATATAGTTTATAAGATATCTCATATGATTTATAAGATATCTTATAAAGAAAAATATATGAGATATCTTATAAATTATATAAGATATCTTATAAAGTATATAAGATATCTTATAAACTATATAAGATATCTCATAAAGAAATTATATGAGATATCTGATAAACTATATAAGATATTTTATAGACTATATGAGATATCGTATAAAGTTTATTAGATACCTGAAAGCTAGAATAAATAGTCAAACGGCTATCATATTATACATATACAAGGGAGGGAACGACTTATATATCCTTCAACGAGGAACAGGACGTATGGTTTCTCTCGAGCATTTCAATAAAAATAAAAATAAAACATAATGAGGCTATGATGAGTCCAACAAACTCGTCCTGATTATGCATGAAATATTTGCCAAAGTTCAAATTCAACTACAAGCAGAAGTTATGCATGAAGCAATCCGTCAACGTTGAAACTGGTAAACGCTGGAAAGCTGATGGGGTGTAAAATATTGACCGAAGCATATTTCCATGCTTTTACAAAAAGAATCATCTAATTTTTAAAATCACATTTGTATGCTACAACCATAATATTACGACATGAATATATTCTTTTGTTCTTTTTGTACCTTCATTCATCTCCCTCCGAATAGTACTTGTACATTTTGTATGAGCGAATAAAGTATATAACTTTAGGAAGTGTCGGCCAATCAAAATGAAGGAATTATATGAAACTTCTATGGCATGCAATTATTTGTAAATGAATATGACAATTGTAATTTTTATAATATCTAAGTAAGGACGACAGTTTTCTTGATTGTATTGTTTTTTATGTTCCGCCACTCAGTGGCCAGGATTATTGTGTTACTTATGTCTTCTCTCCGTTACTCGAGCTTCGTTATTTACGAAACCAAACAGTTGTCCGTCTTATTTTAGAATACCAGTGGATATAATAACTGTTTTTGTTTGTTTTGTATTGTATAATAGTAACTTGTAGATATAATTACGACCCTTAAACTAACACTTATTTTTAGTCTTTTCTTTATCAATTTAATACTTTATTATTTATTTCAGTCAATGAAAAGACAACTGAGTGAAGTTTCAAAACAAGGTATGTTATATATCAAAAGTTATATGATGTATTTTTATTGGGATATTTTTAGGCTTATTGTCTTTTTAAAAGATATACTTTTATTTTCACAGTACACTTTCGAAATATGAAAAGATTGTCTATGTGATATTTTATCGTGTGTTTTTCTATGTTGTGATGTTATGCTATTGTTTCAGAAAAAGGGAGAAGGTTTGGTACCATTAAAACGTCTAATCCCGCTGCAAATGTTTGCACCTGTCCTAAGTCAGGAATCTGATGTACAGTAGTTGTCGTTTGTTTATGTAATTCATACTTGTTTCTCGTTTCTCGTTTTTTCTTCTATAGATGAGACCGTTGGTTTTCCCGTTTTATTGCCCTTTATTGCTTGTTGTTCGGTGTGCGCCAAGGCTCCGTATTGAAGTCCGTACATTGACCTATAATGGTTTACTTTTTTTAAATTGTTATTTGGATGGAGAATTGTCTCATTGCCACTCACACCACATCTTCCTATATCCATTTCAGGTGATACCCAACACTTTCTCTAAAATTAATTTGGCTCCTTTAATATTCATAAAATTTTGTCAAAGTATTAACTTTGACCCTTTAACAAAAATATAAAAGTATAAAAAAAATGTGAAACAATCGTTTTGTCAGAAAAAATACATTGGTTGTATACAGTTTGACAAACACCAATGTTGATCATTGATAAGCTTAATATTCCTTTTACAACACAACGTAAATAAAACGTTTAGCTTACTTACCGAGTTATCTCCCTGTAGTGTTAGGTACCACTTTAATACGAGATCATCATGATCACAATAAAACCTTTTGCATAAACAAGTGCAGCTTGCCGCATGAAGAGCAGGATCTGTTCGCCCTTCCGGAGCACTTGAGATCACCCTAGTTTTTGGTAGAGTTCGTGTTGCTTAGTACTATATAATTTCTATGTTGTGTCTCATGTACTTGTCTGTTGGTCTTTTTCTTTTTAGTCATGGCGTTGTCAGTATATTAAAGATCTATGAGTTTGACTGTCCCATTGGTATCTTTCGCCCCTGTTTTAAATAACAATTTATTTTCCAGATATTTAGTAACCGCAGTATTTCTATTGAAACTTTGCGTTGGTAAAACAATGTCATCATTGTCTTTCAAATATGACGAGGGTAGTTTTTAACGATATTAAGCTCTCACAAATATGCTTTTTTTCATGATAACCTTTAAATATTAATGTTAAGCAGATATAGGAATTTGTGGTGTGAGTGCCAATGAGACAACTCTCCATGTTTTATAAAATGGTGCAATGTTACAAGTGTTTGGACAACTGTCAATGAAGGACATTTAAAGCCATTATTAGATAATTTCTACATGAAAGGCTTACTACCCACATTGTGCTGTTGAATATTTTTCGATAGATACTAGTTAATATATATTACAAAACCTTTTAAAGTCAGCCATTAAAACCTTTATCATTAGAAACATGACAACACCGATAAAGTATTTACATGAATCACGGTAGATATAGTGTCCGGCTTGAAACATAAATCCAGGAAGACCATCGATATCTATATTAAACTTATTTTATTTCAGCGATCTCGGAAACCTTTGCACTGTTTGATTCTGACCGTGATGGAAAAGTATCAAAGAAGGAGATCGGTGCCATGATGAGATCTCTTGGATATCTCACTTGTTCAGAAGAATTAGATGACATTCTACACAGATTAGATAGCGATGGTATACATATAATGTTTATCTTCCATTTTTCTATGTTGTGATTGAATATTTGCTCCGCTCACATGTCATGCATCGAATTATGTATCGACTAATTCATATTGAAAACTATCAAAGAGAGGCGAGAGATACCAACGTGATATGTAATTTACGATTGATACCCAAAAGTTCTAACATAAGATATAGCGTTCTCCTGACTTGTAATACTAGCAGTACTAAATAATTGCAGAACCTTGAGCATATTGTTCACTTTAAATATTATATTTTATTGATATTCTTTAAGTTCTTGCATAGAGTTGTATAATTTTATGACATTTTACTACATTACATTTTATGTTATTACAGGTAATGGTTATATAGACTATCAGGAATTTGAAGATTTTGCTATAAAAATTAACATGGTAAAAAAGGATACACTGGAAGATCCTGATTTTAGAGCAGCTTTTGACATGTTAGACAGAAATAAAGATGGTTTTATTGACCAATCAGAACTAAAATATTTTATGAAACAGTTTGGTAAGCTGATTTATATTTTTTACGTTAATAGAGGAAGTATTCCCAATTAAGATATGTCCGTCTGGCCTGTTACCTTTTGGCCAATTACGAGTGGACATTTGAGCTAAATTTCAAAGTCTTCAATTGGGCTGAACGGCCTGTGTACATGTAAATTTTCGGATTAAATGTGTAATTTAAAATGATAACCAATATTTGAAATGTAATAAATGACTTTCAATTTATAATATGTTCTTATTTAATGTACCACTTCTGTTCGCCTGACAATGTCGCCATTGGAGATTTAGTAAGGATTTTGAGCAAGAAGTCTGTATTGAATTGTGTTTCTGGTTAAACCTGTGTACAACACGCAGATGTAAACCAGCTAGGTTTGGTCAAGGACTGGTTCTGGTCCTGATTTAAAGATGTCAAACTCATGAAATGCTGCCTGATCAAAAATAAAATAAAATTTGCCAAAATGCCAAAGACGTATAAAATGATTTTATAAAGCAAACTGAAGAGGATAGTGATACATACACGATTTCCTTTATTGAAATATTATTCTTTTGCAGGAGATAAAAACGCCGAGGACGATTCTTTAGAAACAATCATAGATGCTGACAAAGACGGAGATGGTAAAATAAACTATAATGGTAAGACAGGTCTAAAACTGTACACATAACTGTACACATAACTTTAGTGGTAAGACGGGTACAAAAACTGTACACATAACTATAGTGGTAAGACAGGTACAAAAACTGTACACATAACTATAGTGGTAAGACAGGTCTAAAACTGTACACATAACTGTACACATAACTATAGTGGTAAGATGGGTACAAAAACTGTACACATAACTATAGTGGTAAGACAGGTCTAAAACTGTACACATAACTGTACACATAACTATAGTGGTAAGATGGGTACAAAAACTGTACACATAACTATAGTGGTAAGATGTTAACAAAAACTGTACACATAACTGTAGTGGTAAGATGTTAACAAAAACTGTACACATAACTGTAGTGGTAAGATGGAGACAAAAACTGTACACATAACTGTAGTGGTAAGATGTTAACAAAAACTGTACACATAACTGTAGTGGTAAGATGTTAACAAAAACTGTACACATAACTGTAGTGGTAAGATGGATACAAAAACTGTACACATAACTGTAGTGGTAAGATGGATACAAAAACTGTACACATAACTGCTACTACATAATCTGTAACACAAAACCACATATATACACTGTTAGACTTCCATTTACTCGTTCTAACACTTTGTTATAAGATGGGTAAAAAACTGTACATATAACTGTAACATAACTATAATGGTAAGATTGGTACAAAAACTGTACACATAACTGTAACATAACTATAGTGGTAAGATGGGTACAAAAACTGTACACACAACTGAAACATAACTATAGTGGTAAGATGGGTAAAAAATCTGTACACATAACTATAGTGGTAAGATGGGTACACAAAACTGTACACATAACTATAGTGGTAAGATGGATACAAAAACTGTACACATAACTGTAACATTATTTGCTACTACATAGCTATCTGTAACACGCAACCACATATATACACTGTTAGACTTCCATTTACTTGTATTAACACTTTGGTATAGAGTATATCGAACAAAGTCAATTTCAAAGATGCAATACAAGGAGGCAAAGATAAACCCCAATAAATTGATCACTCTATAAATTAAAGCAGGATGAAATATGAAGACTTTCCTTGAAGCATATGTTCGTAGTTTCCTGTTCAGATTACGTTCATCACGTAGATGTTCTATGTCAACTTTTACTACACTTGGAAAATGGCGACTTCGTCATCCTTATTTGAACGTTTTTGTAACAACAACCACTCAACATAATTGCTGCTAATGATAAGCAGTCAAAACACGACTTCAAACAGAAAAACATGAACAGACTACATATAGGTTACCTTAGATGGATCAAGCTGTGCATAATTCGTGATGAAATTACGATCCATTAAGACGCAATGAGCAATGCATTCCTATTTGTAAAATTTTTACTTAAGATTTTTTTCTTTGATCTGTATTTTTGTCTTTTTCTATATAAATTGATGAATACCATTTTACACTTTATTTTCAACATGCTAAAATCTTACGAAAGCGATTTTCTTGCGTATAAATTCATGTGTTTCAGGAACAAACACAAGTTGAGAAGGCAATGTTATTAAACGTAAGAGAACATCACAAAACAAAATGATTCTTGTTTCTTCGCCTCACTCACATGAAGTGTACTTGGATGCTCTGATACAAATCTTGTTATTGGGTAAATAAAAGCATGTAGATTTACATATCTTTTTTAAGCTCAGGATTATTTGATTGATTGGTGTTTAACGTAACTTTAAGCACTATTACGCTATTTCGTGGCGGTCAGTTTTTATTGGTGGAGGAAGCGGGAGTGGTCAACTCGCAACCTCGGTGATACAGTAGTTGGACAACTCACATCACTTGAAAACCGAAGTACTCTTTAGCTCAAAACGACCAAGAGCTTTATATAGTCGAAAGCATATTTGAGCAAAATGACTATTTTTGTATATATATTTTCAGAATATGCACAGCACATGAAAGGAAAAATATGAAGACAAGATTCCGCGCAAAGACATCATATCATAGTATCTCATTTAAAAAACAAACTATATATCATTCATTGCAACTGGACGATTTATATAATTTCAAATATTATATTTTACATTAAAGATGAATTCACGATCACCTATATGGCCAATTAAGTTATATTTGTCCATTCCAGTCTTTGCTTTTAATATTTCTGACGAAAGGTCTATTAAGACGGTTTCCAATTTCATATTCAAAGGAAAACAATAATTATATGTTGAATCACTAAAACATCCCTGCACGTACATAAAAAGCAAAACTAACAGTACAGCAATAAAATTGCTGTTTTCATCTAAAAGAGAAACAATCTAACCGAACGTCAAGTTCAGAAACAATTCATTGAGACAACTTGACAGGAAATTCCACAGGAATATACCATATAATTCAGTTGAAGTCACAATCATTAAAAAAAAAACCTGTCTAACCTACAGCGGGAAGTACCACACTTAAAAGAGCTTCTCTCACAATACGATTTTTCTAAAAGAAGATAAACAAATCACAATAACCATTGATAAAATGTTTATCTTAAGAGAAGAGTCTATTTCTAAGTTGTCAGATACTGGTATTTCATTTAAAACAAAATACCAGACTCATTCATTTTGTTTAATTGTTTTGAGAAAGGAGTTTTCATTTCTGAAACACTTTAAATCCATAGAGCGAGAAAGTCCTATTTTTCAGTGTTTGTAAGTTTGAAATTTGTCTTTTAGTAGAGGATGTATATTCTGAAGGCATATCATCTAAATGTTTTTGTGTACTTTTTTTTGTCTGTTTCTCTATAGGTTTTTTAGTCGTGGGGTTGCCTGTTTATTTTCTACTTCTGAGTGTGAATGTCACTTTCGCCTCTCTTTTGAGATACACAAGAACTTTGATGTTTATATATACATATTGTTTTTACTTAAAAATTAAGTTATCATTAAGATTATACAATATAAGTTTTTACAACCATTTCAAGCATTCCCCTATTATTCAGCGTTTTATACGTTCTTGTGGACGATAGAGGTTCTTAATACTATATTACATATTTAACTGCGACACGTAATCGTAATTATGTGCATCGATATATAAACCATAAGATTAATCAAAACAAAATGTTGTTCTACGTTTTGAATGTCCTGTTATTAGTTTTTGCGATACTTCTCAAACTTTGCCCAAAACCTGCAAAATTTCAGTAATGAAAATTCAAAAGGTTCTTCGAAATAAAGACGTAGAATCTTAAAAATAGACACCAAGCTGTCCCATAAGGAATGTTTACAAAGTTTGTGGAATACATTTTGAAAATGGTCTTCGTGTGAAAAATATCCTACCTTTCTTAAAGCGCAAGACCAGGATTCGAGAAATACCGCAAATGATTCAATTATTGAATCTGTCTCTGAAGCATTTTGATGGCATTTTTAAACCTCATTGATCTGCACATTATTTGCTGTTGCCTTTCCCCATGACTCTTCAATTAAACAGTCACAAGACGGCAAGATAAATTTGATGTTACCATTCACGCAAAGATTTAAGGAATAATTGTGAACCACCGAAACACATGTCGATTAGGAAGAAATAACCGATCGGAGAAGAACAGAGAGGTTGGTTGATTACTTAGTTAACTCGTTTCACCCCACCAAAGGTTTATATATAAAGTCAAGAACCTCTTCATGGTTGTTCTTGTTCAAATTTTACTGTTGTTTTCAGTTATAGATTTTGGTTTTATTGGTATATCTTGTGTGTCACCCATGTTAAATTCTTCACTACATACATCAAACATATTTTTAAACGGGGAAAGATGCCAATGAACACATATCTTCCGAAACTACTAAAGTAACAGTTTCCTGTCTTTTTAACATTTTTTATTGCAAAATAAATATAAAATAAAACAGAAAAAAAATGAAAGACTAGTTTGTTTGTCCACCCTATCAGCTGAGTAGGATCTATGAAGTAGTGCCATTCGTTTTGTTTTTAACAATTCCGTTATTTTCATCATTTGGATATTTGACGCAATCTTCCCAATCTGGCCAAAAAGCATTCTTCATTTGTTGACAATATCGATCAAGATTTTGATATCGCTCTGAAAAATATAGAGATGACACATGAAAAGAATATATATCAAATAGTCATAATAGGATAAAACAATTTCATAATTATGCTAACCTGTCAAAATATAACTCTCAAGGCTGATTGGACCGTGTGATTGGTACATGTATAAGCACATCTTTATATCTTACTACATGAGACGGGCTCGGTTGACGAGTGGTTTTTCAAGAAAAAAAAGTAGTCGAACTACTGCACCACAAGTATGTCAATATTGAGGTTGTTGGTTCGAATCTTGTACACGGCAGGTGCGCTTGATTCCAATCAGTCGACTAGGCTTGTCAGTTTTCCTACCAAATGTTGGTGTTTTTCTGGGCATTCTGGTTTCCTCCCCATTAAAAAACTGACCACAACGAAATGCACTAGAAGTCAATCAATCAATCAATCAATCAATCAATGGGGATATATTTATGATTAAGGTGCAAGCAAATGTAAAAACAAAATACATATTTTGGATGTTTGGTAGAGGTCTTTCGGTTAGTTCCCCTGAATGTTCTGTTATTGAAAAAAAATTGGTTACGGATTTCTATTTTCGCTTTGTACTTTATACTTACGAAATAAATCTGTGATATCCGATAAAGGCAAATGCCATCGAAATTGTGACAGTTGTCCAAATATGCTGCTATCTAATTCACTTGGTATGTCACCAAATATATATTTCTTTTTGCCTGTAAATATATAAAGACATATTCTGTTGATCGACAAAGAAACACCACATTTTAACTGTGGGCTTAAGTATAAATAAGAGAATCTGTCCGGGTGGTCTGTGTCATTGATAGAAATCACTACAACTGCGATAAAACCATGCACTCCAATCTTAATTGACTAGGATTGTTACTTTTCCTACCGAAGGTCGATGAAGGTCGATGGTTTTCTCCGGGCACTCCGGCTTCCTCCATCAATAAATACACCATCAACCAATCAACCATATGATAAACCGATATCGTTTTTATATAATTTAAATATACACACTGTAAGGAATTTACAAATACGCAGCCATTCGGTCAGAACGCATCAGATATTCCTTATTATCAATCACTTCTTATGAAGAAGAACAATCCATTTTTTTAGGAAATACTCAAAAAATGTTCTTTTCATAAGAAACTTATTTTAGAATTGAATGCTTCATTTTTGTTGTTTTAAACTAGCGTAAAAACTGTGACCGGAGCACATTTAATATCCATCAAAATTTATGATGGTCGACGCTTTAACATGTTCATAAGACTACAGAACGAAGCATTTAAATTTTTTCATTACATTCTGATACTCAAAGGAATCATGAGCCAAATCAAGTTTTTCATTTGTTTTGAATAAAACTTTCCTTCTCAGTGTTGTAGTATTGTGTTAATAAGAAAGTTCAGCAGCAGATGTTGTATTTTATCATAAAAAATAAAACATCATCATATAAGTAATATTTGATTATGGTCTGTCACTCAAAAGAACCACGGGGGGGGGGTAACTTATTATTGGGTATACGGGGATGTACCAAAAATATGGGTCATAATTTCGCGAGATTTTATATAAAAATTGCCCTCCTTTTTAATGACATCCTATATTAAAATGCATTTACGTTTGATAACTGTATATTAATTTGGGGTATGATCTACATATCATATATAAATATGCTATTGAGAATCTTACATTATTTAATGGTTTAATGGTCAATTATTTTATTAAATTAAATAAGTTCCCATATGTTATATAAGCATGGGTCATATTTTAAATATTGTATATAAGTATAGGTCATTCTTTCTTAAATATTTATATAACTATAGGTACTGAATTTCAGTGAATGTTATATTAAAATGGGTACGTTTTTTGAGGCAAAATGGCACACCCCTTCCAAAAAAATATCGAAGTTACCCCCCGTGAAGAGAACAGATTCATAATGAAACATCCGTGTAAAGTTATTATAAAATTATCAACTTAGCATACGTGTTTAAGTAAAATAACCATAAATATGAAATATGGAAAATAAAACTTACCTAGATATGTAGATAAACTGTGAAAATCTTTATTTAATATTGCCATGACTTCTTCTTTGTTATGTCTCCCCAGACCTTGTTGGTGTGTCTGACTGTTAACAAACCATCGTGCAATCGTTAGTTTTAACCATGACCAGTTACTCAATTTAAATTCTCTCATTTCATTGTCATATTTCCATCTATTAACTACCATTAACCTATTAAAAATAAAACAAAACGCATAATCAAAAGAGAAAGCAGCAATTCTTACATACAGTCACACAATATAATAATGTATAATAAGACTGAATATATTTCTAATGAGACAATTAACTATCTACGAAAGACAACAAGCAAAAAACTAGAAAAATAAAACAAAACCGTTATCAATATGGTCTTATACCACCTTCAACTCAACGACGGGTAAGCAATATTTTTTAGTAAGATATAAAAGGTTAAAACGTGAGAAAAATCAGAAAGGACCAATTATAAAAATGCCTATAGGATCCATAAATACAAAATGAAGTACGCATATAAACTCAATGTATCCCTTTCCGTGCGTTTTGATTAAATCCATTTAATTGTGTTTTTATGTTTCTCTGGGCATAACTTTATGTTTTCCTTCTATCTTTATTATAATTAAAACAATTCCGCCGTACCAGTACGTATGTTCATCTACCATTCGTTGGAAAGCTACTGCCACAGCTTGTTGTTCTTCTGTCAAGTGTTTGTTCAGATCAACATCCTTCAGTTTATTGAGATACTCTATAATTAACTGGGAGTCAGGTATTGTTACATCATTGTATTCTATCCATGGAATCTTTCCTTTTGATCCTCTTATACTGTCATGTACATTCTGAAAAAAAGTCAGTCGGGTTTTATATGACATATAAAGACATTAGCACAAATATGAAAATAACATAAAAGTGTATCTTATTTTGACAGCTTAACGTAGTAAATAAATTCAACAAATTGGCTTGTAAGCAATCGTTTTAACATAATTTATCGTTTCCTAAGGAATCTTTAAGGATTTACGCTTTTTAAAAGGTTGTCTTCTTCTACGAATTTGTTTTTTTTTTAAATGATTTAATTGTTTATCAAATATTATGTTAGTGTTTAATCAAGACTTCGAATGCTGTTCCGTAATCCTTTTCGTTTAGGACCACCTATCCTCTATTTCACACTTTTAGATATAGGTTTACACTTAAAACCCAATAACGCATGTATTGATTCGTTTACTAAGTATTTGATATACGATTTCCTGCATTAAAGTGCAGGAATTTGTCATGACGAATTTGTGCACTTGACGACTGACTTTTTACCTTTCATGTGCTACTGAGTTCATAGGGACGTTCATATGTTTTAAAATAAGATCTCTTCAATCCTGGTCAAACATGCTCGTACATAACACGGAAATGATCACAGCATACGTATTTTTTTTTATACTTTTAACAAAATTACATATTTTACGACAAGTATCTACATATGGTTTGGTCGCGATATAAAACCACATAAACCACAATTTGTGAAAAAATATCTCCAAAGTAGT
Source organism: Mytilus trossulus (assembly GCF_036588685.1). Lineage (NCBI taxonomy): Eukaryota > Metazoa > Mollusca > Bivalvia > Mytilida > Mytilidae > Mytilus > Mytilus trossulus. The sequence continues at coordinate 47,716,668 of NC_086383.1, forward strand.
TTCATTGCAATTTGACAATAAAAGGAAAGAGTGATCATATCACGAAAAATAACGAACATTCCACTATCATAATCAATAATTTATGTCATGATATTAAATAGATAATGAAATTCGATAATCTTTTCAAAATTTTGGTATTTATATTGATGGTGTATAAGGGTCATGTAAGTCGTTGTGACGTCATTATTGAGTCCGAAACAAGGTCAAATTAAGATATTTGACTTCTATTGATGATTTTACTTATAGGTTTAGTTATACAATAATATTTGAACAGCGGTATACTACTGTTGCCTTTATTTACCTATCTCAAAATATATTTTACTCACATTAATATATTTTTTTACATCTTGTGTCAACAAATCTTTTCGTATATGATATTGGTCATATTCGAACATTGATAGTTATGCAATTTTTGCAGTTTTTACAGTTTGGGTATTCTTCCATGATACAACAAATGCATTATAAATAACAATTTACGACATACAGACCAACAACCATCACGGTTTTCTGACTTGGAACAGTTAATTGTACACGTGGTAGTGTTTAACCTTTTTCCTCTTTTAAAAATAACAGTTTTCTGTAATGGGCAACAATGTTCACATTCCTGTTTCTATTGTAAACCATCCAGTCATAAATTTATTGTAGTATACATGTCTGTATCCAGTCGGGAATATGACAGTCGCTGTCTATTCGTTTGATGTGTTTTATTATTTGATTTTGCCATTTGAGTAGGGACTTTCCGTTTTGAATTTTTCTCGGAGTTCAGTATTTTGTGATTTTACTTTTTGCTAGACACAGAGCGTCATAATACCTGATAAGGAATTTTTGCCATCCGAAGATAGGTTTCTAGTTTAACAACAAAGGGCGATAAACTAGGAGCAAAAGGTCCTCTCCCTGGCTGATGAAAAATTACTGTGTCTTTTGGATGTACGACTTCAGAGTTAGAACTGCAATAAATTAAAGCAAGCATTACTGGTATATACATATTTATTATGTTGCATAAGAGAAATAGTATTAGATAGGAAGATCTATCGATGTTGAAAGTAGGACAGTTTAAAAAATCTGTTAACCCTAAAGATCCTTTAAGAAGATATCCGTATATTAATGAAAAGTACCCGGAGATGGCATTAACAGTTACGATTAACAATTTTGCTGCACCAGATACTCATTTCGATAAATAATGTTTCCTCAGTGATGCTTTATCACACACATATGAAAGTTTAAAACCTAATACAAACTAGTAGAGTAGGAGTCGCTGATCCTTCCGCAGTTCATATGTTTGTGTTTCGGCCCAGGTTTTCACAGAGGTAAGCGTTGGCAAAACTTTTTCTGTGTATTGCATTGTGGACTTTATGGACGTTTGGATTTTGTGTTTTAGTTGTTAATTTCTGTGTTTTTTGTGTCTTGTTGAGATTTGACCCATTCGCACATCTTCTTGTTTTCTTACTTTTGCTTGCTTCTTCCTTCTTTTCAATATGGCCATTGTGCTGTCTTTCTTTTTCAGTTTTTCAAATGTTTGATTGGTATATTTTGATTTTTCCTGATTTCCCATGTAATATTCATCATAGAATAAAATGATGCGGTATGACAACTATATATATCAATTATATTTTATTGTATGGTCGTAAACATGAGCAAGTGCATGTCATAAAGTAGCAAAAAAAGTATTCGACATGACGAAATTCTAAACAATTCAAATAACTAAAGAACAACTTGGTTTATGATTTGACTAGTTAGATTGACACTTACAAATAACAAAAAGACAAAAATAAAAAGACAGTTGACAAACAGTACCAATTCATAAACTGAGACTAACTAAAAGCTAGCAAGCACGCAACAAATAACGGTTTATACATACATCCCAGATTTAAAGTATTAACCAAAACACATCCAATGCGTTAAGTGTGAAGACGTCATGATAAACAGTCTTTGAATGGCTTGACTTTAATAAAATGCCCCAAAAATATGTACAACATAATATCGACAGGACGAAGGACCATTATCTTATGATTGCTAGTAAACTTTTTACTGATGTAGAAAAAATGTTAAAACACTTTACGGTCGAAACCGATTGATCATTCATCACTCAACAAACAAATATATGCAATGTAAGTTAAATACACATCCACGACCGTTTAACAAATCACGTCTTTCAAATAGGTATAACGTGACGTACCATATGGCACCTATTTTGACAGTTTTTTCACCTACATTTTTTATGATCAAGACCAAAGTCTCCTTTCTGTGTTAATTTTGAAGCCTTCTTTATTATGTAGGTAACCCATTTTGATTTATAATCCATATTTACTCATAGCCGAAAAATTGGTTTGAACCGACCTCCGAACTATCCATGATTCCGTAATGAGGAGTATCCAAATTGCATACATGCTTTAATTCACATCATTAAAAATCAATGTTTTATTTTTTTCTAACTTTTACAACAATTTGACATTAGTACATGCTCACTTTTCATTTATTTTAAAATGCTTGTAACATACTAGTTTTTTGTTCATTTTAAAAAAATGACTTTTTGTGATCTTGTCGCATGGTGGTGTTTTTGTATTTTTCCTATCCAGTGAAAGCTTCATCTATTGATATAAACTGTGAACGTTTTAGTGGATATTTGAAAATATTCACCTATTTTGAAAGACGTATATATTGTTCAATAAACAAAATACAAATTGATTAGTCTCAAAGAAAACTTTTAAGAATGTCTGAGCTTTTTATGTTGAATAGATGCAAGCAATTTTTGTTTTTATCATTATCACATCATATTATGAGAAAAAAAAAACGGATAACCTGACGTAATCACCGAAACCGGCATGAGATATGTTTATTACATGTTATTCCCTTTTTGAAAGTAAAAGGTTATTATTTCGTATGCTGCAGTCTTATCTAAGTTTTAAATTTAAGTTTCAGATTTTAGACCTAAACCTTTACACTGCCTTATCATTTGAAAATAACCAAGGACATACCTTCACCGTAAGATAAAATCAATCATGTAATACAAAATATTTAGTTAAAACGATAATAAAAATTAATCGTCCTTGCCATACATAACATAAATATCCAATCTTTACGTACACATTAGGTTTCGATGAACTACCTACATAACCACGTATAGGAATCATCAAAAACATTGAATAAGAACTTGTCTCAGCTGTCGATTTTACAGAACTGAAAGCCTTTTGCTAGGAAATAATAATGAAAAATAATATTTTTGCCTTTTCAGTTGATAATTATGGGGAAAAATATTTATATTCTTTTTCGGTAAATAATAAATAATATACTACATATATATGTATCATGAATTCCAAGAACTCGGATTTAGTTAACCTGTTTAAAAGTTATATATATATATACGAGTGAGCCGATTTAAGAAACAAAGAACTATTGAATTGTTTATTGATAAAACATTCACAATGACAATTGTCGAGCAGTAATATTTATCCTACGAAGTGTTTTTACATTTGTTTGTATATAACTATCGTGAACTAAATCTTGACTTTTATTATTTTCCGGTTTGTGTATTTCTTTTAACTTCTATGTCTAAACCGCCTACCATTGCGTTGTCGCCTTATCCCCTTATCTAACTATATAGCTGAATTATACATATATGTATATATATATATAAAATGTATACGATGTGATTTTCTCCACACCAGGCCTCCACAACAAAATGAAAATCGAAGGCCATTATTGTAAAGTTAAAGTCTTATCATATCAATCAATATTATAAATACAGAGTTAAAAAGAGGATACAATAATTTTGTCTAAGACAAGATAAAAATGAAAATATTTTGCCTTACCAAATGAAGAAAGTTACTGTGTTGAAAAGAAGAAGAAAAAATAAACAAGTATGTAAAACAATAAAAATGAATGAGTATTCCGTCTTAAAAAAATTCCGCCTTCAACACAGGATTTCAAACGGTCATCATCTTGATAAACAAGAAACAATGTGTTAGCAAATGGTTCTGATTTTTTTTATTTAAAAATATTATTATAAGAAAACATGTTCAATTTGCATTGCAAGTTCATTTTATCATGTTTGCGTTTCTGTTTTTGCGGTTATTTTATTCTATTAATATTCCAACCAATTATACAACTTTGTTACAAGTTAACTTCCAAATTATATAAATTTGCATCACTATAATGACCATCTTCGTTCTCATATAACAACAGTATCATCGTTGTAAATAATGTTGTATGTAAGATACAAAAAGAAAAAGAACAAAAAAACTTTTTCACTCAAGGAAATACAAATAAAAGAAATCAAAAGGATACAAAGACACCAATCCACTGATGAAGAACTGTCGGTCATTACAATACAATCCATTACTCGTGTTTAAAAAAAAAGAAGTCTTCTAGAAATCAATTACTCCCGAAATATTGTAATCATAAAAATTGAAAGATAAACATAAAGGAAGCTTTTGAGAAAAATATTTGACTAAATTTTAACATTATAAATCATTGTAAAATACTCACGTTTTTGCTAATTTCTTCCAAAGTAGAAGTGAACAGATTATGACAATACTTGGGATAAGGATTGCTCCCGAAGAAGAAGGTAGTTTATACATGATGTCAATTGCCATTAAATTCTATAAAGATGAACATTTATTCTGTACAATTGTATTTAAATATAGGTGAACAAAGTGGGTGTTTTTTGCCTTCACCTTGTATTTTTATGGGTTCTCCCATTTATAGATATGTATACATATATTTTTAATTTTAACAAACAATAAGATTTTCCTTTCCTTTTCTTTTCTTACTACCGCTTATTCTCAATTTACTGAAGAGGAAATGAACTAGAAAAAAACAAAGGATTAGACATAAGTCAGGACGGATATGCAATTTATAACAAAATCTAATACTATTGTAAGACATTAACAAACATGCATGCATGGAAATATATGAATAGGTGAGTTTCCTTAGTGAAATTGTTTACCTACATACAGACCAGTAAAGCAAATCTTGAATTTACATCACTCTCATTCAATTAATTAAAAATGAGTTACCTTTTCAGTAGAAGTTGTTTGCGTATCGAAGCTACAAGCCTTTGATTTCAAATATTACAATAAAAGTATATACATTATAATCATAAAAAGATATTGAAATATTCTGTTCTTTATAAAACTACATCAAAGAAGCTTAAATTGGGTCTCGTTTAGCAATTTCAAAAATGTTTTCCAATTGGAAAGCAATTTCCCGCCCTCGAAGTTAGTTTTAAACATCGGTAATAAAATGGCAATCTGTATTTGTAGTTAATATGGTTTGTTGGATTCCGGTTATGGCTAGTTAATTGCTAAGGTTTTTCTGTCACAGGCATAGATGGTATTCGTCGCATAACTAATCAGACTTTTAGGTTCTCAATGCTATTATTTTGGAATCTGATGTACAGTAGTTGTCGTTTGTTTATGTAATTTATACGTGTTTCTCGTTTTTTATATAGATTAGACCGTTGGTTTTCCAGTTTGCATGGTTTTCCAGTAGTAATTTTTGGGCCCTTTATAGCTTGTAGTTCGGTGTGAGCCAAGGCTCCGTGTTGAAGGCCGTACATTGACCTATAATAGTTTACCATTATAAAGTGTTATTTTGATGGATAGTTGTCTCATTGGCACTCACACCACATCTTGCTATATCTATTCAACTTTCAAATATTTTGATTCGACTTACACTGATAAAACAATTTCAGTCTTATAAAAACATCTTTACAAAATACCTATGGAGGGGTTTTGACTTAATTCTAGATCTTAACTTAAATAATTCAAGATAGATAATATTCTCAATAGAATCATCAAGGGGTTCCCTTAATCTCGAACGATATCAGAATCTCCAGAAACGCACGTTTTTTTGTACTGAAGGTTATTTATGTGTATGTTTTTATTAGGTAATGTTTTTCATTCCGATAACCTAATTTTGAAAACATTCTTGCTATTAATCAAACTTTACCATAGTAATATAAGTCCATTGTCAATTGTCCCACGCTGTGTAGTCTAAGGGATCGACCAAATGATCAGACCATTGCAAATAAATCAATACATTTAAAAAATACCAATAGGTTATAATTATCATGTTATATATCTGGATGAATGAGTAACATTATAGGAATTGAAGTGACTTTATAAATAAATATAATGCATACCTATAAAAAATGTTTTCATTTAATAATAAAATAAATTCTTCGAAGGTGATTCAAAGCAAAAAATATTCACCAGAACGGGACTCGTACAAAAAAGAAAATTCACAAAAATACTGCACTCCAAGGGAAATTCAAAAAGGAAACTCCTAATCAAATAGCAAAATTTAAACCTCAAACACATCAAACGAACGGATAACAGTAATCATATTCCAGATTCGATACAGGTATTTTCTAATGTAGAAAACGATGGATTAAACCTGATTATAAAGCGTGCTTAACCTCTCACTTGTATGACAGTTGCATCAATTCCATTATATTGACCATGATGTGTGAAAAAAATCTAATAGACATATTAAGTAAGAATGTCAAAAATAAAAAGGGGTACAGCAGTCAAGATTGTTTTATAATCTTAAAAACTATATAAAAACAAAAAAATATGCAAACAAAGAAGCAGCAAAAGTAGACAACGACAGTAAGCACTTCCAAGCAAGGACCGAAGTAAAGGGAGAATTTATTTTTCTCATTTTGAAGAAAAAATATTTTTATTATGTTTTTATGTTTTTTTTCCTGACAAGACATTCAAAGAAATGGTTCAATGTTTTAAAATATGCAATAACTGTACAAATGGCATTCCTTAATCTATTATTGATGTAGTATGTGAATATTAAAGATCTGACTATTAAACTGACTATACTTATAACTTTTTATATACATTGTGATTTGGATGGACAGTTGTCTCAGTGGCACTCATACCACACCATCTATTTTATACATGTAAAAACATTTAATGACTGGTGGAATAAGATGCAGAAGTAAAGTCAAAGAAAGGCAACAGTATTATATCGGTGTATTAAGGTCATAAATTGATTAAGAGAAAACATATCTGGGTTACAAAATAAAACCGAGGGAAACACATCAACTATAAGAGGAAAACAACAGGAACACTGAAGTGAAAAAAAAACCAAAACCGGCTAACATACATAGAAGCGATTGATAACAACTGCCATATCCCGGACTTGATACAGAACATTTTGAGAAAACAAATGTTGATTGAACCTAGTCTGTTTTAATGGCTAGCCAAACCTACAGCTTTATGACAATGTTAAAAATGTCGCTGAATGACCGCACTACGTGTCAGAAATACAGCACACACATACGAAAGAACATTCATCACAGAGAAACGCACACACATATAAAAGTCAACACAACATGCCAACTGCAGAAAAACAACGAACATGTTTCATCAACGACAAACACCACAGGACACACAATACTGGGACGCACTATCGTAACTGACATGCAATCTCAAATTATATACAACTATTCTTACAAAACTCGGTCCAAAGAATGTTCATGACAATAATGTTTTGGAAGGACAATTTTATAATAATTTTATAGCTGATTCCCATGGTTAACGGGTTAAGTCATATGATACAGACTAATCTGTTGATTACACGATGCCGAACAACAAGGTCCAACATGAACAATGGACAGTTATAACATGTCCCGTTACATTACTAATGTAAATAACATCAAATGTCGCATACTAAAATTGCATGTTCATTTCATATTTCTTTTTCGATCCTTAGTTAATTCCATTAATAAAAGATGAGAACTTTATAATAACTATCTCAAACTCACATTCAATTGAAAAACATTACTACAGTCACAATACTAGTACACTGATGCAGATGGAACATATCCATTGTCGAAAGCATATTATTTGATTACAAAGATTACATATGTTTTGTTTGATAATTGTTTCCTTAAGCACGCATCAATTACATAATGTTTTAGCTTACGGCTATATATGGTATATGTATACATTATCTTTTTGTCATCCGTTTGTCGTCAGTTACATATCTTCTATTTGTCATCTGATAAAATCGTATTTTATGCATTATATATATCATATAGCCCAACCTAATAGTAATATTTACTGCATGGTTACCTTCTAAGTCTTTAAAAAGTTATACATTGTTAAACTCATTAATTTATGGTTTCTGCGGTTTCGCTTCTCTTTGAAAACGATGACTTTTTAAAGATTAATATTTCGTATTTCTATCTGTTTAAAATTGCTTTGTTCGTGTAATTTCATTGAGGTTTAAAAAAAATTAAAAAAAATAGTATAACACTTGTTCATGACTCCATTGATGCGGTATAAATATTTTAAAACGTGCACAAAGTACAAAAAAAGTAAAATACCAAAAATATCAAACTCCAAGGGAAATTCAAATCAGAAAGTCACAAAAGCTTCCACAGAAAACTTTATTTTATAAATGGCAATTTCAGCGCATCAAATACATTGATTTTTTTTTTAACTACCACACTGAGAGTCATTGAAAGCATCACTTGTTTGGTATAAACTACAGTGTTTGCTCAAACCATAACATTACTTTGAGATATAGCATTTTTTCAGTTGTACCTATGATTTATCACGTTTGATTTTGTTAGTGTTATGGAATTGCCCTGAATTTGTCTTAGAGTTCAGTTTATTTGTTAATTTGATTTACTTTTGGTTTTTATGTTTTATTCAAACACCTCTTTATTAAAAAACAGCGTTCAAGGTTCATTTCCTAAAAATTGAAGTTTTATGGAAAAGTTCGGAAGTTTCACATATTTTTCCTGTTATTTTTGTGGTCCATTAGCGTTATAAATGGTTGAATGTTTTCTACGTTTCTTCGTATGAGTTGCTGGCCCTAGTATCTGAGGTCAACCACGGAATTAAGTGCGGTTCATTGTGCCTTATCTGTAGTTTTCTTTGAAGTGTTGTATGGACTGTTGTGTGTTTGTATTATGTTTTCCGTTTTACTTATTGTTTTTATTGTCAACTTGGTATCTTTTTTTTTTTTATCTTCGAAGATTCTCAAATGATAAACTTTAAATACTGCATAAAAATACATTAAATATTTTCTTATTTGATATATACAGTGGGTTTAATGATTAAAGGGAAATATATTAAAAAAACTACAGTAATTACACTTTCCGCAAAATTCGAGCATTTGGTCTTATTTAATAGTTTTAATAAACATTACAAGTTTTACATCTGAGAAAATCACTACTTAAGCCTTATCAAGTTTTGCATTACTTTATTAATTTCAAATGTAATGATCCTTGAAAATTAGTGTTTTTTAAAAAGAGAAATTTTGAATAAAACATACGTATCATTAGAAAATCATTTTAAAAAGTTTCTTTCTGAAATGGTATGAGATTTTTATATTAGATAAGAAATTACACTTACAATTTTAAAATAGGCTTTTATTGAACGTTGCTATATCCTTGACTGCAAACTAACTGATATTTTATAAACTAGCTGTCGCACACAGTATAATAAAGTATAATAAAGTAAATTATTAATTTTCTTATAAATCCTTATTTGAAAATACTTTATTTTAATAAAGCAGCTTTACCCATTAGTTTAAACATATTTATTTATAGTGGATTGGGAAACAAGTTTTGCAACTTATATTAATCCCTTTCCACTTTGCGGGTGCGAGTGCTGCCTTGTAGCGGCATTAACCTACTCTTTTTCGAAATCTACAAGGGTGTCTTTAACGTGCAAGAGATATGGCTCTCTCTTAACACGGGTCAGCCATTTATCGTCCCCGTCCGACGGACTATCATCGTTTCCTCAAGACCATACTCGCAAATGGTGTCAAGGGAGAGCCGAAAATTGAGTTCCTGAAATTTTCATCCCAAACGGGAATCGAACCAGGAACCTTTGTGTTAGTAGTCCGATGCACTAACCACTACACCACGGCTCTCTAATTGCTTATTCATATTGCTTCCTGTTGATATTTAAAAAAAATAGGTGTCTGCCACCGATTTTTATCGCTCATTATATAAGTTCACCTACCGTGGACGTCGCATTAAGGCGTTTCCGTCGATTTTACATTTTCAGTAAATACATATCTGTTGCTATATACTGTACACATTTTGTGTGTATTTAAATATGTTTAGCTGTTCTGAACGACATTCATAATGCCAAATCATAAAAATATATTTTGTCCAATCTCTAAGAAACCTTTTAGAAAACCGCTGCTATTTTTGCTAAATGGGCGCAATTTGGGAACTCCGTGCAATTTGGCATAAGACAAGTAATATGTCTCTATGCTGTAGATATATTTTTCTTGACATGTTTACGAGTTTGACTGTCCCTTTGGTATCTTTCGTCCCTCTTTTAGATTGTACATTTTAGATCAATATATTACTTATTACTAGTATGTTTTTTTCTTGTTAATGATGTTTTAAAAAGGGAAAACACAATGCAAAGAAACAGATACATAGAATTCCTGACATTATGACTCATAATTTGTATCAGCATAAAAAAAATGTGTGAGACTCATTTCAACGTATATTCAAATAAACAAATAATTAATTTTACATAACGACTAACACACAAAAATGTTCATGACGCGAAAAAATAACTAGCAAATATGTGCACACCTACAGAGACGCATACACTTACAAAGAAGAATGGAGAGTCCATTCAACAAGGCACGTTTGAGACAAGGTACAATATGAAAAGAAAATGACTCTAAAGGTAGTAGCAGTAGTATATGTTAGTCAAAACAAACCAGACTTTTAACATAGTGGTGAGGATATAATTAACAGATTATTGGCCCCTTAACATTATGTTTATATAGTCGGAGGTACGATTTTAGGCGTCAATCAGACGGTAAATGAACGATCACAACAACAACAAAAAAACACCAAAAAAATGACAAGTAATGCCAAATCTTGATTAGTACTACCACAATTATATTGTAATTAAAAAAATTCAGTACAAGAATAGTCTCAGCTAACAGGCATAATTCATTATATATGCGACTTTTAACACTTTTAATAAAGCAAAATTATGACAATTTTGGTTTTTGATAAAATCAAAAGCTTAATCAAGAAAAACAATGCCGCAAACATAAAAAAAAAATACAAGGTCAAAATATGAACATTACACATTTCACAATAAACTTCACAATAAATAGACTAAAGCCAAATTAATATGAAATATGCTTGACTTAAGAAATGCATAAATGTTTAATACAATAAAAAATGTAGTTACCTATTTTTCCGTCTCCAAAGCAATAACAGTACAATTGGTGTCGACAGAATTATTCCAAAATATAAGTCAGTCCTGTTTATATTTTCCAACATCTTGTCAAATGAAGATATAACCTATACACTTTACTAATTTGACTATTCGTGTGTACACAACTGTGACTGATTTGTTGTAAAACAGAAAATAAATAATACAGAGTTCGATATATCACTTTTGATAAAATATTTTTCTATATGTAATGTCACATCTTCCGTTTAACCTTTCTTATATTTAACAGTTACATTGTACAAAACTTTCTATCAAAATGTATGGTATGCATACCACACCTACATATTCTTTAACTGAAAGTATAAAGTGTTTACTGCTATTCTCGTGTATACGTTCCCAATAAATATAGCATTAACACCGATGCAATAGGGTCAGACTCATTACTGGAACTGGTCCTCTACAATTACAAAAGAAGCATTTATATCATAAAACAACGCCCCACTTCATTTAAAATTAATACGTTATAATATCATAATATAGTACATTAATACCGAGGGAGTCACAGGCCTAATATTCATCTTTACATTAAACAATGCATATGTGTAATGTATATTATCATACTACACGTATACACATGGTTAGTGATGTAAAGTAGTGTTTTTCTATAGATAGAAGTTTACCTGAAGTCAAAATATAATTATTATTTAATTCTAAGTCAACAATCAATATTTATTTAATATTTCAGTGTAATTGATCATAACTTCTAACAAACTGCATTCAACCAGGTTATATCTACAGGTTTATCAGCAGTCAAGCGAAAGAAAGCATAATAAATTCCCATATAATTTTTTTTTAAATTCACTATAAATGTCGATATTAGTATGAAAATAATATTACAAAATCCACAGAAAACTGTTAAACAATTATGAAGATCAACGAAGGGTATTATTTTGATTTAATGATTTGGATTTTATAGCCTGATACAATCAAACATTATCGTATTGTACTGAAGACAACCAAATAAGCCACTGGCAAAATTCGGATAATTTCCCAGCCTTTTAGGACGCAATAGCGAAAACATGTTCCTCAATATTGTCGAGATTTTATAACTGTATATGTATCTCATCGCGAATAAAACTGAAGTTTTCAAACATTACTTACAGCTTTTTCCTCGCAAATGGTCAACTTCATTATAATTGATAAAAAAAGTAGTTTTTTTTTTATATAATATTGAGTACAATCTTCTTTTTTATACAAATAAAGGATAAACGTATACGAATATGGTGAAATGGAATCTTTTTGACAAATACTAGTAATTTGGCACAACAAATGGCCTTCATAAATGTCAATCTAGCTCTAAATGTGACGCAAGCAGACGTGGTCTATCCCCATATACTTAAGTAGATGTGGTTATCCCCTTACTAAAGTAGACGTGGTTGTATATGTGCCTATCCTATTACTTAAGCAGACGTGGTTGTGTATGTGTCATCCCCATCCTGAAGTAGACGTGGCTGTGTATGCAACTATCCCAATACTAAAGTAGACGTGGTTGCGTATGTGTCTATCCCAATACTAAAAAAGACGTGGTTGTTTATGTGTCTATTCCAATACTAAAGTAGACGTGATTGCGTATGTGTATATCCGATTACTAAAGAAGACGTGGTTGTGTATGTGTCTATCCCAATACTTAAGTAGATGTACATGTGTATGTGTCTATCCCCATACTATAGTAGACGTGATTGCGCATGTGTCTATCCCCATACTAAAGTAGACGTGATTGTGTATGTGTCTATCCCAAAACTAAAGTAGACGTGATTGCGTATGTGTCTTTCCCCATACTGAAGAAGACGTGGTTGTGAACGTGTCTATCCCAATTCTAAAGTAGACGTGATTGCGTATTTGTCTATCCCCATACGGAAGTAGACGTGGTTGCGTATGCGTCTATCCCAAAACTAAAGTAGACGAGATTGCTTATATGTCTATCCCTATACTGAAGTAGACGTGATTGTTAAAGTGTCTATCCCCATACTGAAATAGGCGTGGTTGCGTAGGTGTCCATCACCATACTGAAGTAGACGTGGTTGTGTATTTGTCTATCCCCATACTGAAGTAGACGTGGTTGCGTAGGTGTCCATCCCCATACCGAATTATACGTGGTTTTGTATGTGTCTATCCCCATACTGAAGTAGACGTGGTTGCGTAGGTGACCATCCTCATACCGAATTATACGTTGTTGTGTATGTGTCTATCCCCATACTAAATTAGAAGTGGTTGCGTATGTGTCCATCCCTATACTGGAGTAGACGTGGTTGCGCGTGTGTGTATCGCTATACTGAAATAGACGTGGTTGCGTAGGTGTCCATCCCTATATTGAAGTAGGCATGGTTGCGTACGTGTCTATCCCCATACTGAAGTAGACGTGGTTGTGTATGTGTCTATCCCTATGCAGAAGTAGACGTGGTTGCGTATGTGTCCATCCCCATACTGAAGTAGACGTGGTTGCATAGGTGTCCATCCCCATACTGAAGTTGACGTGGTTGCGCATGTGTGTATCACCATACTGAAGTAGACGTGGTAGCGTATGTGTCCATCCCCATACTGAAGTAGACGTGGTTGTGTATGTGTCTATCCCTATACTGAAGTAGACGTGGTTGCGTATGTGTCCATCCCCATACTGAAGTAGACGTGGTTGCGTAGGTGTCCATCCCCATACTGAAGTTGACGTGGTTGAGTATGTGTGTATCACCATATTCCAGTAGATGTGGTAGCGTATGTGTCCATCCCCATACTGAACTTGACGTGGATTTCATATGTGTGTATCAGCATAGTAAAGTAGATGTGGTAGCGTATGAGTCTATCCCCATACTGTATTAGACGTATCTTTCAAATTTTTTAATTGGAGGCGGCCCATAAACATATGTATAATTCCTAGTATAAACCGTGCATTGCTTGTAAATTTTACCCCGTACACTTTCCCAATCTAAATATTGGTGTTCCAGTTACAAAGACTTAGATATCTCGTAAAATAAATTGTTGATTACACAAAATGCTACTAGCGCTATTAAATAAACTCATGGTAATGGTTGATTAATAGCAATAGGAAATATTGATTTGTAGTATTAATATGACTGAATTATAGTTTATGAACACTTAACACCCTCGGCTTCGCTTCGAGCTTCAAATGTTCATAACATATGACCAAGTTTTGTCTAACCTATAAATGTTTTATAACAAGTGAGAATTGAATACCACTTGATATAAAGTTGAACTCGATTTATTTAATTTCAATTTAATAAAAGAGCCTTTCACGGGCAATTCTATTATTATTAAAAATGAATAGCGAGATTTGCTGATAAGCGATATCCAATTCTCTTCTCGTCAATAATTTAAGTAGTTTCTTTTGCCATTTTTAGCTCACCTGGCCCAAAGGGCCAAGTGAGCTTTTCCCATCACTTGGCGTCTGGCGTCCGGCGTCGTCGTCGTCCGTCGTTGTTAGCTTTTACAAAAATCTTCTCCTCTGAAACTACTGGGCCAAATTAAACCAAAATTGGCCATAATCATCATTGGGGTGTCTAGTTTAAAAAATGTGTGGCGTGACCCGGTCAACCAACCAAGATAGTCGCCACGGCTAAAAATAGAACATAGGGGTCAAACGCAGTTTTTGGCTTATAACTCAAAAACCAAAGCATTTAGAACAAATCTGACATGGGGTGTAATTGTTTATCAGGTCAAGATCTATATGCCCGGAAATTTTCAGACAAATCGGACAACCCTTTGGTGGGTTGCTGCCCCTGAATTTGTAATTTTAAGGAAATTTTGCTGTTTTTTGTTATTATCTTGAATATTATTAAAGATACAGATAAACTGTAAACAGCAATAATGTTCAGCAAAGTAAGATTTACAAATAAGTCAACATGACCAAAATGGTCAGTTTACCCCTTTAGGATTTATTGCCCTTTATAGTCAATTTTTAACCAGTTTTCGTAAATCTTAGTTATCTTTTACAAAAATCTTCTCCTCTGAAACTACTGGGCCAAACTTATCCAAACTTAGCAACAATTATCTTTTGGATATCTAGTTTAAAAATGTGTGGTGTGACCTGGTCAACTAACCAAGATGGCCACCACGGCTAAAAATAGAACATAGGGGTAAAAAGCAGTTTTTGGCTTATAACTCAAAAACCAAAGCATTTAGAGCAAATCTGACATAGGGTTAAATTGTTAACAGATCAATATCTATCTCCCCTGTCATTTTCAGATGAATCTGACAACCCGTTGTTGGGTTGCTGCCCGTGAATCGGTAATTTTAAGGAAATTTTGCTGTTTTTGGTTATTATCTTGAATATTATTATAGATAAAGATAAACTGTAAACAGCAATTATGTTCAGCAAAGTAAGATTTACAAATAAGTCAGCATGACCAAAATGGTCAATTGACCCCCTAAGGAGTTATTGTCCTTTACAGTCAATTTTTAACAATTTTCATAAAATTTGTAAATTTTTATTAACATTTTCCACTGATACTACTGGGCCAAGTTCATTATATATATAGATAGAGATAATTGTAAGCAGCAAGACTGTTTAGTAAAGTAAGATTTACAAACACATCACCATCACCAAAACACAATTTTGTCAGGAATCCATCTGCTTCCTTGGTTTAATATTCAAATATACCAAGGTGAGCGACACATGCTCTTTAGAGCCTCTAGTTTAATGTCCATTTTGGTTATATAGCTCCTAATGTTTCTATTCATTCATACACCCCTGGCTTTCATTTTTTGTCGTTTTAGCGTTCCTTGTGAAGGTAAAGCTCTTCGGGCAGAGGAAAAAATGTGAACCTTACAATTAGCATGACTTTATCAGATACCAATACGAATATTGAAAAGCCAGGCTAAAAATAAAGCGTATGTACCGTTTTCTAAAATTTCTAATGGATTCATTTATAATGACCAAAAGTTAATTGTACAACTCCCTAGTCCAAGTTGACCTCAGATCTCGTTTTCACTGTATGTGTAGAGATTAGCACGTCAGGATTTTGTATTTTGAGTAAATAATTATTATACTGAGCGGACGACTGTTAATCAAAGAACCTGTTCTTTCTTTTCTTTTTATTTTTATAAAAGAAGCTGATTATTAGTGTTATTATATTTAAGTATATTCTATAGTTTTTGTTTAGGAACTAGCTGAAGTCCGCATCTGGGTACGGGGTTCACTCACTGTGTAAAAAACCCCGAAATAACAAATGTAAAACAATTCAAACGAGAAAACTAACGGCCTAATTATTGTACATAAAACTGAACAAAATACAAATATGGTACACATCAACAAACGACAACCACTGACAAATACATACAGATGTGGCGGGGTTATAAATGTGAGCGGGATCCCAAACCCTTCCTTTATCTGCGACAGTAGTGTTACAGTAAAGAATTAGAACAAAGTATTAAACACAGGTGAAAAGTGCTTAACTCATCAAATGGATACATATAGAAATACATCTAACAGATTGGACGTGGCCGGGTACTTATACATCCCAACAACAAAAAGACACTAAGTACATATTTTTTGTTAAATTATCCTATCCCATTATATCCTTGCGGGGCTATCATCCTTCACTTACTGTTGAGAGCCGTGGTGTAGTGGTTAGTGCATCGGATTACTAACACAAAGGTTCCTGGTTCGATTCCCGTTCGGGATGAAAATTTCAGGAACTCAATTTTCGGCTCTCCCTTGACACCATTTGCGAGTATGGTCTTGAGGAAACGATGATAGTCCGTCGGAAGGGGACGATAAATGGCTGACCCGTGTTTAGAGAGAGACATATCTCTTGCACGTTAAAGACACCCTTGTAGATTTCGAAAAAGAGTAGGCTAATGCCGCTACAAGGCAGCACTCGCACCCGCAAAGTGGAAAGGGATTAATATAAGTTGCAAAACTTGTTTCCCAATCCACTATAAATAAATATGTTAAAACTAAAATTAAACTAACTTACTGTTCAATCAAATTCAGATACCACTGTTGATATATATTTTGTTTTATTCTCGATAGTTAACTGTTTAAGTTCTACCCATCTCAAATGAATGAATATCCTACTGAACAGGGTGTTGTAGTAGCATTAGTGTATATCATATCAATGATGACCGATCTCTATCCGACTGAACAGGGTGTTGTTGTAGCATTAGTGTATATCATATCAATGATGACCGATCTCTATCCGACTGAACAGGGTGTTGTAGTAGCATTAGTGTATATCATATAAATGATGACCGATCTGTATAATTTGTTTTACCTCTGTCTAGATAATGGTCCTGCTCGGAGTGATACTGCACTACGTCTATCTCCAACTGATGTTGCACTTGCTGAAAAAAATAACGAAGGAATACAAGAAAGTAAAGTAATTAGAGGTAATTGCGATTCTTTTAGGCATTTGATTACAGCAGATACAAGCGTTCCTCTTTTCGCAGATATATGGTCCGAGATTACAATTGTCGTCCCTTGATTTTCGTTATAGTCCCTAGTGTTGACAGGGGGTTACTGCCATTAATTTTCATACCCCTTCCAAATTTATTTCTCCATGTGTAATGCCTCAAATTGCAAGTAAGGGGGTGAAATTACACTGTAAAAAAATTTTGGTCCAAAATTTTAAAGGAAAGTAGTGATTTGGTCCAGCTGAAAAAGGTTAAAAATTAGCGCTTCGGAAGCTGTCAAAAGATTTCAAGACGCCCTAAACATAAAGTTGTCCATATTTTGAGTTAGAGCCGATGAAGTTTTCTATAATTTTGATATAATTTCTCCCAAAAGTAGTACAACACACTGTAAAAGTTTCTTTGAGAAAGCGCAGGTGGGATTTTTTTAATTTTTATTTATGTCTAAAAAGAAATGCACTACGAAATAATTGTGGTCTCGGACCATATACTTGTAAATAACACCACTTGCAATTATATTCATATCTTCAACAATGCCTGCAGATATTGAGACAAAAATTCTCTCTAACTATTCCAGATTTGTATTTGTACGAAAATACCATGAAGGTAACCAAACTGAACTTGTGGATAGTTGTCTCATTGGAAATTATACCAGATAAATTGGAAATTATATAAATTATATATACTACTCAGACTAAGCCAACGTTAAAAGTAATCGTTGTCTCGGGACAATGTTAGATTTGATATTGCTCTACTCAGGATATATTTCCTATCAAAATAAATAAAATACAGGCGGAAATATTCCTATACTTTTTTTTAAAGGTTTCTTCTTTTATAGAGTGTTTTGTTTATTCACATTTTTTTAAGACAGCGCCTGTTCCGGTCAAGCTTGTCTTGCAGAACAGCCGTTGTACATCAGAGCAATCTCGGACTAGTATAAACAATTATTGTACAACACTGGCAATCGATAACAGCCAATCAACGACATCAACACCAAGACAAGTCTGCGTTTGAGCGTTTGCATTAAAACGTGTTATAATGTACAATGAGACTAAATCCGCTGGATGTATCGTTCAAAGAGGAAGTATAAGATGATTTCAGGTCAAATGCTTAATTTTCCGTTGCTCGTCCATTCATTGTCATATATGAATAATAACAAGGTATATTATCTTGGACTGAAAAAGAATATTTTACTAGGTTCGTATTAAAAGTAATAAGTATTGGTCAAAAGAGAGACAACTACAGTAATACGTATGATATGTTGGGCTATGTTGATATATATACAAGGAATCGTAAATTAATAACATTATACATATTATTAAATAGATGGTTTACTTATTATTTTCTACTGATTTGTTTTTCGTATATATAATATATATTTTATATAATCATTGTGTATTCTGTTCATTACGTTACAAGTATGACAATAAATATTTGATTATAAAGGGCGATCTTGCAACTGATGATACAGGCAAGAATCGATAATGGGGAGCTATTACATATTTTCATTATTATATTTGTCATACTATATGTATATAGGGTTAAAAATTCAATATTTTTTAATAATTTCATGGTCTTGTGGGAGTAACATAAGTTAATCTTCCTGTCACACAAACCCTTAAATCATATGACATAAGACACCTATTGAACAAAAATTATATTTGATTCAGGTATATGCATATGAAGAGGGTTTAACTAGATTTTTTCAGATCTCGATCCTCTTTTTAAATCTAAATCAGATAGTGCACTTACAAAGCGTACTTAACCCATGACACTGTAGATATGAATCATGCCATTCTACGCTTAATAACAATTGCTGTACCATGCACGTGTAGGTTTCAAATAGCAACACCATGAAAAATACATGATACATATGTGCACTCGTGATTATGAAATTGCTCACGATGAAGTTTGATCAATTATGATTGTTACTCCTCGAAAATACATTGTCAACCTTGGCTTGGCAATGTTTTCACGGGGTAGCAATCTACTCTATCAACCTCTCAGATGTATGCTATTTATATAATGGTGATATCTTTAATATAAGAATAAAGCCTAGCTGAAATTAATCCTATTTAATATATAATGGTGATATATTTAATATAAGAATATAGCCTAGCTGAAATTAAACATAAAACAAAATTAAACATTGGTCAATAGCAAGGATATATGCCTCGGGTTTAAATATTCATAGGACATTACCAAATATTGTCTAACCTCTAAATTAATTCTTCTTGCATCATATGAGTACTAATCTTATTTTTCTCAATCAGGCAAAGAAAATGGAATAAAAACTCAGGAGGCATGACCGGTGGGAAAATAAGAAAACAATAGATTGAACTGGCTAATATTAATATTAATATTGACATGACTAGAGGCGGGAATTAGCAGACGACAATTATGTATACATTTCATTTAATTCAATAACAAAACAAACAAAATAGCGTTTGTCGAAAATAAAACAGTATAAAAAGAGATTTAATATAAACGGACATAAATCAGGTGATTGAAACAGTTGGTTGGTCATTTTATTGCAATTCAATATTTCATGGATACAGAGACGGAATACACCAGTAACGTCGATACCTCACACAAATCAAAACCTGTTTTCAAGGTAAGGAATTATGTGAATACAAATATCGTTTCGGAGATGTTTTACAGAAAAATGAACACTGGGTGACAAAATTTCCATGCAACTGTCGTTAAATGAACATTTATAGATTGACATGACACTGTGTGTAACATTAAAGATATATTTCATTTATAAAGTGTAAAATATTTGTTGATAATTAAAAAGTGGTCTAAGACATCGACTGATACCTATCTATTTTCATAGTAAATGCCTAACAATTTAGATTTTAAATGAATACCCCGTTGAACACAGGCACTCGGCTCAGAATATTCTGTTTCCTATATACCGTTATATAAAGGTGTATAGGATTATTTTTTTTCTGAGACGAGAGTCTGTGCCGTTGATAGTCTTATAAAAGGAGTTTCTTGTAATTATAGATAAGGAAAGTATTGCACCATTGCACACCTGCATGCCATACCTCTATACACATTGTTTTACATTTATTACGAATATTTAACGTATTATTGACAAATAATATTTTATTAAGTGATTGTTAAGCAAGCTAGTTAACTTTTGAGTTTGTTGCCGTATTTTGGCAGATTGTAACATTGGTAAACAATCAACACAGTATCAAGTATATAAAACATTCAATATTTTTGTATATGGGGTGGCATAGAACCAATGTGACCAATATAACGTGATACAAATGTTATATTTCCTATTTTGCGAATTCGGAATTTCAAAATATATCTATAACGGTGAAATTCCGAATTCGCAAAATAGGAAATATAACACAAAGATAAACATTACACAAAAACACACACAGTCCTTATCCTCATCCTTAATAACAAAATACAGAACACTAAGTACTGATTGGAGAGTACTCGCAGTCACCGAATTCTAGTTCAAAGTCAATAACAACAAATAAAAAAAATATCATGTATTTAAGAATAAAATATCAATCAGTACATATCCAACATGCAATGGATTTAGTGTAAAAACGTCATGCATTACACGTAACAGTTTAGGGAAAAGAATGACCTTGTGTTACTTGTTTAAATTTACGACCAGATTGATATTGTTCCAGGCTGTATACTATTAATCATCATTTACAAGTTGTGCAAAGCAAATGTCCAGATAACCCCAGGATTGATGCAATACACATCTGTACTGTTAACGATGAAATAGATAACCAAGGTCAAACTAATATACAAATTGCTGGAAGACTATAATGTTGTAAATGAATATGTCCAGCATACATATAAAGTGTATTCCTCCATCTGTCTAGCATCTGTCTAGCAGACTTTAAATCGAAGGTTTGTTTCAGAAGTTTATATTTTGTTTTAGTACCTGGTGAATCATTGTGACAAATTAAAAGTAGATATAACAACATGGTAAGGTTTGTATGCGCCTTAGTTTGGGTATAGACTCCCTTGCCTCTGTCTGAACCCTCTTGGACAACTAGTCTATGCGAATAACAACTGCTAATATTATGAATACACAACTTAAAGAAAAGATATGAATTGAGTAATGTACTTTTCAAAAGCTATTTATTTATTTAAGAAATGTACAGAGAAATGTTTCCTAACCATATTTGTGTTGTAATAAGCTTGGTGCTGTTAGTTTGGTCCTGTTAGTTTTTTATATTTATGATATGATGTCATGCTTTTGTTGCATCGTATATTTTGTAATAATATGTATTGCCTTACTAAGACTTTAACAAACGCCTTTTGAATTATTTGCCTTTAACAATAGGTATTGCACAAGGCCGTGTTTCCATTGATAAGTTATATAATCTTGATGTAGGAAAAATCTGTTAGTACAATGGCCGACACATGAGTTTGCGACTATTAAATTCAAGGCTTTGGTATTGCTGAAAGATGCTAAGTTTTCTCTTTATAACTCGTTCGTAACAAGTCTAGAACGGACAATTTAGAAGTTGCCATACGGTGTGTATAATATTGCATGACCTGTTGATGCCTATTATAGTATACTTGGGTTGCTGTTTCCTTGAAAACAACCTCACAGTTCATTCATTCATTCATGATATTATATTCGTTTATTGACGTGTTCTTTGCATTTTCTCTGAATATTAACCAAAGTTACAATCACACAGCCAGAGCATACCATTCCGAAGATAGTAATTTTAAATGAGGAAATAATAATACAAAGATAAACATAAATATATGATGTATCCAAGGAATTATACATTTAATATGGTTATACACTATTATTCCCCAATTAACTTACACATACTGTATGTTAAATGTCAAACCATTTAACAGACGCCATTATAAAACCGATTTTGTTATGGTGTCATAAGAAATGTTTCCTGGATTGAAACTTTACAGGACACTAGTGTTTTTCTATGTAAGGGATACGGTATGATATCGTTGTAAACCGTGAGTTCGAAGTTAGTATAAGTAAAAGTTGGGATTGATCAATCTAGTAGTAGTTATACTGTATTGCTAAGGTGACTCTACTTCACACGAACGACGTTATAGGAGTCAACGAGTCACTGAGTTTCTCCTGGAAAAGTTCTTTTGTACATGTGTAACAAAAGAAAAGTGTACATTCATGAGAAAAGGTATGTTACCTTGAATATACCCCTTTTCATGTTTTCTACTGCATGGTCTTATTTTGAAAATGCGTTTACCTTACTTGTTACTCCTGTGCTAATACCCTCCCCCCCGCCCCCCAAAATAAATAAATAAAAAAAATAAAAAAATAAAAAATAACAAGAATGTGTCCAAAGTACACGGATGCCCCACTCGCACTATCATTTTCAGTGTTCCATAGACCGTGAAATTGGGTAAATAATCTAATTTGGTATTAAAATTGGAAAGATCATGTCATAAGCAACATGTGTACTAAGTTTCAAGTTGATTGGACTTCAGCTTCATCAAAAACTACCTTGACCAAAAACTTTAACCTGAAGCGGGACAGACGGACGAACGGACGCACAGAGCAGAAAAAATAATGCCCCTCTACTATCGTAGGTGGGGCTTAAAAAAATCACCCCTTAATAACACGATAACATACATAATAAAGTAAGTAAGTAAGTATGTAATTTTTTTTATTATAGTGACATGTGTAATCACAGTTCAGTAAAGTACTAAAATACATTACATACACAATAAAATACATCCGACCCATTGGGTCTATACGTTACTTTCAAATCATAAAACGTAACTATTTTATCACGGATTTCAAACAAAATAATGAAAAGTAAGATTAAGCTAAATTTAAACTAATTAATTAATAATGAAAAATTCATTAAAAAAAAGTTATTACAAGATCGATTAAGTAAAATTTGAAGTTGAATGCATAATAAATTAATATTTATAAAAAAGAAACAGGAAATATTCAGATTGACCATGAAGTAACCTTATTACGTTTTCATATTACAGTCAATACTGTCAACTACATGATCATAATTGAAATTACAATATGCTGTTTATCAAATGGTTCATGTATACTAGTATAACACTACACGTCTATGCCGGAACGCTTTCACTGTATACTTAGCCAGCTTTCTAGGATAGTTTGTCATCAAAAAGATAATTTTTTCATCGTTAGTCATATTTAGTACTTCATTGCCAGAAAATATATCATTTAAGGTATATTCTCTCAAGTCATTATATAAGGAACAGTGGAGAATAAAGTGACACTCACCCTCCATGGCATTGCTGTTACAAAACTTACACATTAATATTTATCCCCATCATACATTTTTGCATTCCCATATGAGTTTTGTTTAGAAGATTACATAAAGTATGATTTTATAGTAATATATTGACTAAACTGCGAAGTGCAACATTAGAACTCAATATTGAAGTTGGTCGTTTTGACAATATTGTAAGAGAAAATCGTATATATATGTATATGCTGTCATATGAATTGCATTGAAAATGAGTACCATTTTGTTTGAGTATGTCCTGCTTTTAGATCATTGAGGCTACAGTGTTTACCAAAATATTATTGTTCATGGCCAACTAATAGAAAGCTGGTATTTCTTTTACAGGCTACCCAGGGTCTAACTAAAAAATTGTGAAAATTTTATAATGCGGCATGGAAGTTAAGATTACAAATTATCATTGCATAACAGTTGTAATTCTATGCGTATGAACTTATTATGTTGTTCTCTGTTTGTTTGCTGTCATTCATGATAGTAATTATTTTGCTACAGCATTTAACTTTTAAGTTTGACGAATGAATCATATTTGTTTAGGTATACTCTTTAGGTGTAATCAAAGTATGTCTGCCTTAACGTTTTCTTGGACAGGACTTAATATTTAAAAAAAGTTGTTATTAAAACAAATTACCCTCGAGTACAAAACTAATCCAAATTTGTTTTTTTGTTGAATTTTCAAAATATTGCACTTATTTTTTGTTTAGTAATTACAAAAACACATTTTCACGTAAGATAGTTCGAGGGTTTACAGTGTACATGTACATAAAAAATCAAAAAAAAAATCGTAGTTTTAGGGTGAAATACCCCTTTTTCCTGTCCCTAACACTTTTACAGCATTCGTTGTATTTCTTATTTTGAATCAATATACACAACGACATTTTAAAAATTTGAAAGTAAAACATATCAGACTCAACGAGTTGTCTCCAGTTAGTGATTGGCGACATTTTAAAGTATCAAATAAAATTAGGAGTTTTTAAGTCGTAAGTTTTGTCAACAAACACTATTATACCGAGGACATACTGATGATATGAACCGTTAAACATTCGATCTGATATTCACTGAATGACATACAAATGGCCTTATCAGAAATGATTCACTAGATATTGAAATTAAAGTAATTTACTATAGAACGTGATGTGTATTTACAATGTACAATGGGAAAACGGTCACGTGTTATGAAAACTATTCAGTAATTTTAAAACCTTGTATTTTTATTACGACTTTTTAAACTTCTTAACACGTCAACAAAATCGTGTTCAATGATGGAAAACGAGTATACACGTAAAAAGTTATGTAAGAAACTTAAAAAATGTTATTGTGAATAGCATTAAATTTGCAAATAGATCTAAAGTTTTAACTATCAGAATGATAGACACGAAGAAAGGTAAGAACAGATATATTATGCCTATGTTATAAAATTTTGATGTACAAATAATGTCTTCCACATTGAAATGCAAACGGTTTTAAAATCAGTCTTCATTATGATTTGTTTGAAGAAATTTCCAAGTAAACAAGTTTAAATCTAGTTGCACTTGTAGCCATTAGTATGTGCCTGTCATTTATCTTCCATAAAGTAATTTCTCGTTTATTCAGTTAACATCAGCTGGTGTTTTAAAAATAAAAATGCTGCTACCTTTGGTAACTTTAGCTTCTGGCTGTATATACTTTTCAATAAGGTTAAGAGAAATGTCTGAATCCCAGTGACTTAACCGCAGGACTCTGACCTAAACATATATCGAATGTTTAGGATTGTGCTTGGTTTTCATGTGATGAAAACAAAATCTTTCAGCCTGACAGTTTCCTTGATGTCTGCTGCATGCTTTGTTAGTTTATATCATTTTCACTGACCTAGTACACATTGTTGTTCAGGGACCAGATGAAGCCGGCTTCTGGGTCTCGACTGGATTTTCTCGCTGCGTTGAAGACCCATTGGCGACCTTCGGCTGTTTTCGGCTCTTTTGTCAGGTTGTTGTCGCATTTCCCACTTCCATTTTCAATTTTATTAAAGTTGATAAAATATTGTTCTTGTTTTGATTGAAGACTTGATTTATTTATGAATAGAAAAATTTAGAAATAAGACTTTACTTTTGGTTGAAGAATGCCAACCTGGAGACCAGATACCACCAACATGTGGCCGGAGAGTGTTTACTCTCGTCTATGCTACATTATACTAAAAATCTAGCGAAGCTCGTTCATTAAAAGTACTTTTAAGTAGTTGCAATATTTGTCACTGCATATCGGTGAACTGTAAGCGAAGCAATAATATTTAAATGAAGTCAGTATTTAATTGATTGAATGATTTGTCTAACATTTAGTGGATACTATTTCACAGCACGAGAAAACAACAAAAAATAGATAAAAAATACCCCAACAGATAGGTTTTTAAAAAAGGTGCAGGAACGCAGCGTGGCATATTTGGAATTCCACTGGAATATGCGGGTATATTAGATAGGGACATACATTTTGTCTTTCAATAGTTTACCTCAGAGAGTTGTTGCATTATGGTTCTTTACATCGGACTTAACAGACGTGGCTGCTTATTCATACATCCCACAGAATCATTGTTACGAATGCCTCATTTTATAAGGAAATTACTGCCGGAATGAGAAAAGCAGTTGACCATATTTCGATATATCATTCAACCTTTTGTGTCTAGTCAATAGTCGGTCACAGGTTTGATCTAACTCTATTTTGTGTTTATAAGCACACATATTTGTTCCTGATCTTTTTCCAAAAAAAACGAAAGGCAAAACAGCGATATAGAGGACTATTTATTATAATGTAATCAAATAGGAGGAACGTATTTATAAACTTTTATTTTCTTATGTTTGCAGATGACAATTCCCCTAACTCATTAAAAGTACCAGATGAGAAAGAAATGCCTTCAGCAACAGTTAGGCGTAGTAATTCTCAGAGACTAACACCAAAGTTGAAACGGGGCACCAATGTTGGTAGATCAAACAGCTTTAATCTCCTTGCTCGTCCGGTTCGACCCGGAGATAGACTAAATATAGAAAGGTTAAACGCATTTACTCCTCACGAAAATGGGCGAGATCTCGTTTCCGAAGCTTCACGAGAAATTTTGTTAAATGCTATGAAAATGGAATCGCACGTTCACGACATCTTCTTTCCTGGAGAAGACCGGGATCCAGTATTAGACTATGTAGATACACGAGGATTTCCAGTTGAGAAACTCGCGACTGCATTGGTAGCACAGGCAATATCAAGAATTAAAGATACTCATAGATTTCACCAAATGATTGATAAAACAGCTTTAGATGATGTGTTGAGAGACATTTATAATAGCTTACACTGGAAAAAGCTAGGTAAGCAACATTGTTATATTATATTTATTAGGGACGACATATTTCATTTCACTTTAAAATGTACAAAACTAAATATAATTAGAGACCAACTGTTTTCCAAAATTAGTGAAATAGTTCCCTCTTTTTTCAGTATGACTAATGAAGCAAGATTTGAATTTTTGTATTCATGTGTTGAGACTGATATAATTAGAATTATTGTTAAATTTATAAGCGACATGTACATTTCCAGAAATGCTCTATTAAGCACTAAATAACTTTGTGGTACCACCTCCGCATATAATGTTTATAAAGTTGGTATGATATATATATATGTTTGTATGTTTGTGCATAACAAATTTGTATTGTCTTGGTATCAATCCTGTAATTTTGGATTTTAAACCAATAAAAATTACTTAATTACTTACTTACATAGTCTAAGTAATTATGACGTCTTGAAAGGCAATATTGCTTTTGCTAAACGCCTTCCTCTTTGAATGCTTTTTGAATTTTTTTTTTGCGTCGCGCATTCCTCTTGCATATCCTATAATAAAGTAAGCTATAAAAAAGCTCATCCATGAAATAATAAGATACATCCAAAAGATAAAAAAAACACTGCTTGATGTGTGCCAAAATAACCAAAAAAAACAACCAAATAAGATAGAAAGCCCCTGCATTATAGGCTTCTGCTTTGAGACAGGCACACCATCATGTTCAGTTGTGTTTTTTAAAGGGCTCAATTCCACTGTAACATGTGTAACATGGAACAGTGTTGTTAGTTTGAGAAGGGCTTCTCCGATAAGTTACTTACACTTAGTATGCTGTCGTGGAACATTAATTTGTCTATAGCATATCTTATATTCATGTAAACGTGTTAGCCTTGTACCTTCAGTCATGAGTTTTATTTACTATTTTGTGTATTTTATATGTTAGATGTATGATAGTCATTACCGTTTCAACATTTGTATTACACATAAAAAATAAATCCGGCACATATCTGTGTCCACATTTAATGAGAGAATTACTTGCGTTTTTTGCGTCAACCAATTCAAAGCTTTTGAAAACTTTTTTGAAGACAGGATGCATTGCTTTGGTTATTGAAATTGAATTTTAAACCCACAATGCCGATGATTTGTCTAGGTAAACATGTGGTTTGGATAGTCTAAAATAAAGACTCACCAGAGACGCTCTACATCTTCAGAAAATTGAACAAAAACTAAAAGTGCTTCTTTATTTTTACAGGGTTTACATTATATACTTTGTGTTATCCTGATGTAGTTCGAGATAGTAAAACTGGTGTATGTTTGAGAGATTTTATAGAAGATAACGGGTAAGCTGTTTACAAACTTTTACCTGCCAGTACCGTTTATATAAGACTATTCGCAGCTTATATCGTAACGGTAGATTAACAAATTGATAAAACAAAAACAGCAATGAATTAAAAAATATCGAATTCATAAGCAAAACCCTTTTCATAATGAACGCATAGAAGAAACAGCAAAATTAAATAAGGCGTATATTTTTCATGGCCTCTTTGTACATGTATATTTATGTTATTAACTACTTGTTTACATAATTATTATTTCTACTGGTCCTAGTTTTTAACCTTTTTAAAAGTTTGAAATTTTGATTATTGTTATAAAAGTTTCAAAATAGGTAAATAAAGCTTATTGATTGGAACAACGATTAAATTAATAAAGGTAATTTACACGAAATGTATTTGAAGAGTAACACTATCGGGCCATGTAATCATTTAAAGCGTGAGAACAATCTTTAATATTGTTGAAAACAATGTTTTGAACTGATTTGTTTTATTTCACTCATAACGATCTCTTGTAGTTTGTTTTTATACTTAAATAGTCTATACATTAATAAATGTAAAAGATAATATATATTTTATTACACCTATGCAGGGCCCACAGGGGGGCATATAGGGAATACAAGTATCATGAAAAAGAACATTGATTAGCATAGATACATGGAAATTACATACACAATACGTTACAGTTAGACTGTTAAAAAACCTTGTTTTATTGGAAATAATATATCAAAATGAGAAATGAATACATATAACTCATATTGACTGGAATACATTTTATGAACCAGATTGCTTCACAGCTTAAATACTTGATTGTTTAGTATATGCAGGGGAGGATAGGACTAACCCCAAATAAAAAAATATATCTAAACCTCAATGCTGGTAAAGTCTTAACAGAGACTTGCAGAATTAGCGAAAATAAAGATACGGTGATGTGGTGATTACATAAAAGACACCAAAGTAGAGGATCTTAACAATAATTACGATGCCGTATGGATGATCAAAACTATTAACGGTTGTCGTATGGTATAACTTTTAAAATGGTCCATGAATAGGGGAAAATAAATATGATTAAAAAAGAGTGGTGAAAGATGCCAGAGGAAGTCAAACTCATCAATCAAAATAAACTGACAACGCCATGGCTTAAAATGAAAAAGACAAAACAGACAAATAACAGTACACAAGAAACAAGATAGAAAACTAAAGACTGAGCAACAGGAACCCCACCTAAAACTGGGGTTGATCTCAGGTGATCCGGAAGGGTAAGCAGATCCTGCACCACATGTGGCACCCGTCTTGTTGCTCATGTTAGTACAAACCCGGTTAATAGTCTTATTCTGTAGGTCACAGTCATGAAAAGTGAAGGGGATTGTGATAAGAAACATATCCGATATCATCTGTAAAAGGGACAATTAACACGGTCGCACATGAAGTCAGTAAATAACAAAACAGAAATATGGCACACGACAACCAAATAAAATGTTTCTGAATTTGGACAGGCGTGTTTGTTTCATGCATGATTCATTACTACTAAAACTAATGAGTTACTGTACAAACCAAGCTTGCTTGAAGTTTATCTTGTAAACCTTGTCTAAAGAATAAATAAGTTCAGTAATTTATCTTTGTTTTAGGCATGTTTGGGCTGAGCGTCTTCTCGCACATATTATGGAGCCACGATGGACAAAACATTGGATGTTTAAAATTGTCCGAGGACAATATTCTGATGAAGACTATAACAAGGAAATGAATGCATTGTTTGTGAAGCTTCATTTACTAGACCCTCAGACTGTCATACCAGCTTTCCAGTTTCTCTTAAACCAGAAAGGTACACATAATGCACTCAATCAATAGTATTATTATTGTTAACTAAACGCTTGACTTATTGAGTTAGACGCAGAATATGTATACAGCATGAATGAAAACCAGGCAAATTTAACACTGACGTTAAGATCTTCAGTGTCAGTGTTTTAATGTTTTGAAAAAACTGACCACAAAGCAAAAACCGGTGAAGTGAGACAATATAAATAATTAAGGTATTATTGATATTTTATAATGAACACAGGCAGCCAGGAGACGTTAATTAATATGTAGACTTGTAGTTAAATATAGAAATTGAGGTTTAACATCACTAGTATATTAGATACACATATCTCCACAATACATAAGAGTTACATTCTTGACTGATAAAAGATATTTTTTTATTTAAAGTAGGGATTGATTGTTCCTAAAAATTATTTTAATTATGATATTTTTTCAGCTTTGCCAGTAGTGAATTTAGAATTGGCAACCAGGAATTATTTAGGTGGACCGTTTGATTGTGCTTTAATTGAAAGTAACGTTTTATGTGCTGAAGAGAAAGAAACATTGCCAGTAAATACTTCACGACTTTCTCTTTCTGAGGTAGAAATGTATTTCGGGACTGAAGTAGACGATTTCATAGTAACTGATTGTCGGAATATTGGAGTCTGGAGTGGCAAGAGACCAGAAAACCAGAAACGATCAAAACCTTCAGAACGATGCTCTGTCATGTGAACGATGTTCTGTCATGTGAATGATGTTCTGTCATGTGAATGATGTTCTGTCATGTGAATGATGCTCTGTCATGTGAAGGTTGTAATTGAAATGAATAGTATTTTGTTATGTTTGAACAAAAATGTTCGAAGATAGTAAAAACCGTTATTGATGTTCTAGCCTATCACGAACATATTTTTGCAAGTTTACCATTGTTCAAATTACGTAATGTCACCCCTTCATAACTTACTAAAAATATATATATGGATTTTGTTCATTGTTGAAGTTAACCAGTGATTATTTTTACATCATAATATTTGATCCTTGGTGGACAGTTGTCTCACTGGCAATCATAATTATAACACATCTTCTTATTTGTATATACATTGTAGAATTGTCAGTATTCAGCTTTTCTGGTGTTATACATGTGTTAATTAGACCGTATTTATTTGAGGCAAAATGATATTGTTAATAATGAACAATTAAAATCACATTTTGCTAAAGATGTACTCACACTTATGAAGGTTCACAGTCATGTAGGTGTATTTATTTAGTAGTGGTATGCACTGGTATAATGTCACATAAATGATGAAAATAAGTACATAATGATATGTACAAAAAGTTTCTTTTTCAAAAACGGAAATTAAGTGGATTTCATATTCATTATTCCTTATATGAAAAAAGTGCCACATTGTAAAATGAGCGGCATTTTTTTTTATTTGCTATACACCTTTGTCTTAATCATTTTTTTTCAAATGAATTTCGAATAAAAAACTATATTTATGGAAATGTGTACCATTTAATTTTAAGAAAGAGTTTATTACTGTCTCAATTTGGAAAACCAATGAAGTGAGGTTTAATACTTAAGATGTGAATACTAGAAAGCAATACACATATTCCAACAGGCCTTTTCTGTGAGTAATAAAAAGCAGTTATACATGTACATACACTCTACATAGCTTTAACTTGTCAGTTCACCTAGCCGGAAAGATCCAAGCGAACTTTTCTCATCACTTGGAGGTCCGTCGTCGTCCGTTAATGTCTTCTAAAATCTCCCATGTAACTAGTGGATAAAATTCAACCAAAAGTTTATATTTAATGCCATTTTTGTAAAATCATTATAGACTCTGCCTTCAAAAGCCGATATGTTTATATCTTTTTTGTGTGTGTTTTTGATAAGAAGGTAAAGATGAAATATACTATAAGAAATGATTAGCAATACAAGTTCAACAAGAAGAGAATTTTGTCACGAATTCTATTCTTGTTCTACAATACTTGAGAGAAACCATTGTTGAAGGTGCACATAGATCTAGGTGAGCGACACAATCTTATAAGAGCCTCTTGGCTTTAGAATGGAAATGTTTATCGAACTAGGGGCACTGATAACTACAAAAGAACAAATACCCATGTAGGTAGCATTTCACATTTTGTCTCTTTAATAGTGCAATTTATTGTATATATTCTATTTTTTTCATGTTACAATTGTCTTTAAATTAATGATATAAAAAGATGAAACCTTTTAAATGTTGTTTTATTTTCATCGCTCAGTTATGGAATAAATTGAGGCAAGCTTAAGAATGGTTAACCAATGTTCAAATCTCATAAATAGATTTTTATTCGACCGCCTCGAGAGCGGGAGGCCGGTTGTGGGTTCGAACTCTGACCGGGTCAACCATAATATTTTAGAATTGGTATGTGCTGCTTCTCTGCTAAGCACACGGCATTAAGGAGTAAGTTGTTGACTTGGATTCAAAATAATGTGTGTAGTTATGGTAACTTGTTGTCCTGTGGACGTTTATCTTGTAGACGAGTAGTTAAAATCCCGCCCATCGTGTCGGTCTAATACACATCAGTGTTCGTCCTGAATATGTATTTTAATTTACCGCTGTACGTTAAGTAGCCATCATCAATATAAATTGTGTAAGCAGACAAATCAAGATGACAAACAGAATATCATTTTCGAAATAAATCTAGACCAGGTGCATGTACAGGGTAAGCGC
This sequence comes from Mytilus trossulus, assembly GCF_036588685.1. Classification (NCBI taxonomy): domain Eukaryota; kingdom Metazoa; phylum Mollusca; class Bivalvia; order Mytilida; family Mytilidae; genus Mytilus; species Mytilus trossulus. The sequence continues at coordinate 47,749,674 of NC_086383.1, forward strand.
CTCCTATCATGCATCACCTGTCATGAAAATCCACAAACGGAAATACACTCGGTTCAATTATAGATTGACTACTATTCTGCTATCTGAATATCTGAGACTGCAAAAATATGTCTCATACAAAGATCTATGGTAGATACGGGGAGGTGATGTTTTGCATTGCCTTCTTAAGAAAGCCGACGCAAACGCCAACAAGTCTGGTAAGGAACTTACATATAGAAATCGGTTAAATGTTTGATACTTCACTGAACGAAAATGTACTTCATCATTATTGCAGTTTATTGCAATTGTTACCATGCGCTAACACATAAAAGTGTTTTACTTTAGGTAGTCGATGTAATTAAGCCGTATAGTCAAAGGATTAAGACCAAACCACTTTAGGTAATGCAAAGCCAACGAAATTATGTCAACTCGCTGCAGGTAAGGCATACTTGTAACTAAGGTACAATGTTTAAGGTAATTGGACAAATGTTATTGACTATTCCTCACCGAGAGCGATTTGACCATGCATTGACTACGCTTAACCGTAAATCGTAGTCAATCTTCACCGAGAGTGATTTGACCATGCATTGACTACGCTTTACGGTCAATGCATGGTCAAATCGCTCTCGGTGAGGAATAGTCAATAAAATTTGTCCAATCGCTTTAGGTAAGGCGTAGTCAATGTTATGAGGCTAAATTGCTCAGGTAATGCGAAGTACATAAGATGAGGCCAACTCGTTCCAGGTAAGGCGTAGCCTAAATCTCTTTGGGTTAGGTGTGGTAAATGTAATCAGGCCAAATCTATCAGGTAAGGCAAAGTCCACGTAGTGAGGTCAAACCGCTCTAGGTAAGGCGTAATAACCTATGTACAAATACTTGAAGAGCTATAAGACAAAAAGATACACACAAAAAAAACTTACGCCTATTGTATAGATACTCGAGGAGCAATAATACCAAAAGATACACAAAAGAAAACTGACAGACCAGAATGTACAAATACTTGAGGAGCTATAAAACCAAAAGATACATAAATGCAAAATTACAGCATATGATGTACAAATACTTGAGGAGCTATAAAACCAAAAGATACATAAATGCAAAATTACAGCATATAATGTACAAATACTTGAAGAGCTATAAGACCTAAAAAATAATTGCCCAATCCATCTAGTTTGATTTAGTGTTAGCTTGGTATATACGTTAGCTAGTTTTATATTTTGTCAATGGTACAACCTTGAAGGTTAAATTAACTAATGTCATAATTTACATAATCATATCATCTTTATATGCGATATCACGATTTCTTTTTCGTACACATCTAACAATGTTTAAGAGACGATACTTAAAAATGTTTTCGTAAAAGATATTGGAAAGACATACAGAGAACAAATGGATAACACCGCAGAAGAAAAGGAGCGTTGCAGTAATGATGAAATTAAGCAAATGTTCCGAAATAAATTGGAGATCGTTCTCAAAATTGACGATACCAACGTATATGACAATAAGGAAAGTGATGTATCAAATGCTACCACAGTTCATGATCCTGCGAGTGTATCCAACCAACTGAAAAATATTTCACAGTATACGTTAGATAACGTGGATTCTTCCAACAAAGAACGGGGAACAGATGGGGGAACGGACAACCTACAATCCTATAGAGGTTCAAGGTTGGTGCACCGTTTACAATACCCCATCCCCCCTTTTCCAACAAAGAAAGACAAGAAAAAAACAACCAAACAAAACAAACCAACCGATTTTGTCTTGTAAATATCTGAATTCATATGCGGCAAAGGACCACCGATGATAGATACAGGTAGAATTTTTGTATTACATTCGTACTACGGAAGCGTATTAGGGACATAAATTTTGACGAATCAATTCAAGTTTACGATGTATATGACTCTCCGCTTGACTGTGAATATGGTAATCGCAAACGTATAAATACTGAGGAAAAGTCGAAATTTCGAGTTTTAGAAAAGTATAAGCCATTTTGTTTATATACATATTAGACATATAAGTAAATTATCATTTAAAATCATCAAAAACTATCTTAATTCGTTATTGAAAAACAGTTTAAGCATGTCATGTATTCAGTTTGCTCCGTTCTTTTACGTCAATTTAATAGTGTGTTTATTTATGCGAACGGCAAATATTTGCCTCCACCTAGAGCGCTTCATTCCAAAAGAATTGCCGTATCTGTCCTATCAAAATCGAAATAATTCATGGGGGCTTGAATATATCTAGATTTTACCACGGGTTGTGCCTTTATGCCGATATTTTACCCCTCGCTATCGCTCAGGGTAAAGTATTTGTCATAAAGGGACAACCCGTGGTAAAATCACAATACATTCAAGCCCCCATCAATTATTTCTTAATTAACTGTTTACAAAATTTGGAATTTTTGAAATACTAAGGCTTTTCAACCTCAGGCATATATTACCAGTACTTCGGTACTGGCATGAAAATACGGATTTTTTTGTGTTATTAAAACTTGCTGTTACAAAATATTAGAAATTATTTTAAATTAAGGACTGTATCTCCCTCATGCAAAGCTCTGATTCCTTTCACGGATTTGGCTTTACTTTTTGGACCTTTTGAATTGTAGGTCTTCATCTTTTATATAAGCTTTGGATTTCAAATATTTTGGCCACGAGCATCACTGAAGAGATGTCGAAATGCGCATCTGGTGCAAGCAAATTGGTACCGTTAATACTATTACCTTAGTTGTATTTTGCAAAACTTTTAGGAATTTTGGTCCTCAATGCTTTGTTCTTTATTTGGCCTTTTTAACTTATTTGGATTCGAGCGTTCGATGAGTCTTTTGTATAAAAAACGCGCGTCTGGCCTAAATACAAAATTTAATACTGGTATCTATGATGAGTTAATTTTCAACATTTTGGGACAAGAAAATTGTTTTTCAAACTATATAAGTAGGAATTTATCCATTGAGGTAGTTGGGTACAAATCAGAATACAAATATTTTTTTTAACAGTTTGCCAATATGTAGCTCATATCATGCTTTTTTCAAGAATATGATAAGTAGTGTGAGTCATGTGGTGTTTTTTTCAAGTGACAGGCTGTTCAATATTGGCAGATTGTGTATGAATGGTGCTAATCCGGAAATCATGAAATCTTCATTAAAATCTAGACAGGAACTGACTTTTATTCCTTTTAAAATGTGTGTTTCTGCTATTAATATATGCATATTCTGTTGTACATATCATAATTTTGTAGACTTGGTGATAAAGAGCACGATGACAGTAACCTTGAAAAAGATGAAATAGCAGGAAACAAAACAGATTACCAAAAATGGTGCATTTTGTTTGGAGGATTTTTTAGCTTTGTATTGGTAGCTGGGTTTCCGTTCAATATGTCTGTGCTGTATGTAGAATGGTTACAAGAATTTGGAAAATCAAATTCAGAAACAGCATTAGTGCAGTCTGTGTGTACAGGAATGTTCATGACTGGAGGTAACATTGAATAAAAAATAAACGTTAGCAATCATCTGTTTTCTGCACCAGTTCTACAAAAAGTCAATAACGGTCTAAATTTGAACAGAAAAGCAGTATTTAAAATGTTCAAATTTTATTTAGCACGATGCATGAATCTATCTTAGAACAGACAGACCAAATAAATAATGCTTACATTTTTTTGACGCTGGCAATTTCTAAAAGTTACCTGATTTTCAACAATCACATACCTTTAATTGTTTAGTTTAAGGTTTTAACACCATTACGTTAAATTTTCGAACATGTGGCTTTATCCCAAATGCCTGCATAAAAAAAACCATATGTTTTATCTTCGAATACACATTCTTTGGTGAAAATTTTAGTAGACAATTTGAAAATTTGCAATTGCTGTCTCTAAAAGCAATATATTAATCTAATTGAAAAATGTTAATAAAATCAACGGTACCAATTTTGTTGCACCAGATGCGCATTTCGACAATACATGTCTCTTCAGTGATGCTCGTGGCCAAAATATTTGAAATCCAAAGCATATATAAAAGATGAGGAGCTATAATTCAAAAGGTCCAAAAAGTATAGCCAAATTCGTGAAAGGAATCAGAGCTTTGCATGAGGGAGATACATTCCTTAATTTATAATAATTTCTAATATTTTGTAACAGCAAATTTTAATAACACAAAAAATCCGTATTTTCATGCCAGTACCGAAGTACTGGCTACTGGGCTGGTGATACCCTCGGGGACTAATAGTCCACCAGCAGAGGCATCGACCCAGTGGTAGTAATAAAATCAACGGTACCAATTTTGTTGCACCAGATGCGCATTTCGACAATACATGTCTCTTCAGTGATGCTCGTGGCCAAAATATTTGAAATCCAAAGCATATATAAAAGATGAGGAGCTATAATCCAAAAGGTCCAAAAAGTATAGCCAAATTCGTGAAAGGAATCAGAGCTTTGCATGAGGGAGATACATTCCTTAATTTATAATAATTTCTAATATTTTGTAACAGCAAATTTTAATAACACAAAAAATCCGTATTTTCATGCCAGTACCGAAGTACTGGCTACTGGGCTGGTGATACCCTCGGGGACTAATAGTCCACCAGCAGAGGCATCGACCCAGTGGTAGTAATAAAATCAACGGTACCAATTTTGTTGCACCAAATGCGCATTTCGACAATACATGTCTCTTCAGTGATGCTCGTGGCCAAATTATTTGAAATCCAAAGCATATATAAAAGATGAGGAGCTATAATCCAAAAGGTCCAAAAAGTATAGCCAAATTCGTGAAAGGAATCAGAGCTTTGCATGAGGGAGATACATTCCTTAATTTATAATAATTTCTAATATTTTGTAACAGCAAATTTTAATAACACAAAAAATCCGTATTTTCATGCCAGTACCGAAGTACTGGCTACTGGGCTGGTGATACCCTCGGGGACTAATAGTCCACCAGCAGAGGCATCGACCCAGTGGTAGTAATAAAATCAACGGTACCAATTTTGTTGCACCAGATGCGCATTTCGACAATACATGTCTCTTCAGTGATGCTCGTGGCCAAAATATTTGAAATCCAAAGCATATATAAAAGATGAGGAGCTATAATCCAAAAGGTCCAAAAAGTATAGCCAAATTCGTGAAAGGAATCAGAGCTTTGCATGAGGGAGATACATTCCTTAATTTATAATAATTTCTAATATTTTGTAACAGCAAATTTTAATAACACAAAAAATCCGTATTTTCATGCCAGTACCGAAGTACTGGCTACTGGGCTGGTGATACCCTCGGGGACTAATAGTCCACCAGCAGAGGCATCGACCCAGTGGTAGTAATAAAATCAACGGTACCAATTTTGTTGCACCAGATGCGCATTTCGACAATACATGTCTCTTCAGTGATGCTCGTGGCCAAATTATTTGAAATCCAAAGCATATATAAAAGACGAGGAGCTATAATCCAAAAGGTCCAAAAAGTATAGCCAAATTCGTGAAAGGAATCAGAGCTTTGCATGAGGGAGATACATTCCTTAATTTATAATAATTTCTAATATTTTGTAACAGCAAATTTTAATAACACAAAAAATCCGTATTTTCATGCCAGTACCGAAGTACTGGCTACTGGGCTGGTGATACCCTCGGGGACTAATAGTCCACCAGCAGAGGCATCGACCCAGTGGTAGTAATAAAATCAACGGTACCAATTTTGTTGCACCAGATGCGCATTTCGACAATACATGTCTCTTCAGTGATGCTCGTGGCCAAAATATTTGAAATCCAAAGCATATATAAAAGATGAGGAGCTATAATCCAAAAGGTCCAAAAAGTATAGCCAAATTCGTGAAAGGAATCAGAGCTTTGCATGAGGGAGATACATTCCTTAATTTATAATAATTTATAATATTTTGTAACAGCAAATTTTAATAACACAAAAAATCCGTATTTTCATGCCAGTACCGAAGTACTGGCTACTGGGCTGGTGATACCCTCGGGGACTAATAGTCCACCAGCAGAGGCATCGACCCAGTGGTAGTAATAAAATCAACGGTACCAATTTTGTTGCACCAGATGCGCATTTCGACAATACATGTCTCTTCAGTGATGCTCGTGGCCAAAATATTTGAAATCCAAAGCATATATAAAAGATGAGGAGCTATAATCCAAAAGGTCCAAAAAGTATAGCCAAATTCGTGAAAGGAATCAGAGCTTTGCATGAGGGAGATACATTCCTTAATTTATAATAATTTCTAATATTTTGTAACAGCAAATTTTAATAACACAAAAAATCCGTATTTTCATGCCAGTACCGAAGTACTGGCTACTGGGCTGGTGATACCCTCGGGGACTAATAGTCCACCAGCAGAGGCATCGACCCAGTGGTAGTAATAAAATCAACGGTACCAATTTTGTTGCACCAGATGCGCATTTCGACAATACATGTCTCTTCAGTGATGCTCGTGGCCAAAATATTTGAAATCCAAAGCATATATAAAAGATGAGGAGCTATAATCCAAAAGGTCCAAAAAGTATAGCCAAATTCGTTAAAGGAATCAGAGCTTTGCATGAGGGAGATACATTCCTTAATTTATAATAATTTCTAATATTTTGTAACAGCAAATTTTAATAACACAAAAAATTCGTATTTTCATGCCAGTACCGAAGTACTGGCTACTGGGCTGGTGATACCCTCGGGGACTAATAGTCTACCAGCAGAGGCATCGACCCAGTGGTAGTAATAAAATCAACGGTACCAATTTTGTTGCACCAGATGCGCATTTCGACAATACATGTCTCTTCAGTGATGCTCGTGGCCAAAATATTTGCAATCCAAAGCATATATAAAAGATGAGGAGCTATAATCCAAAAGGTCCAAAAAGTATAGCCAAATTCGTGAAAGGAATCAGAGCTTTGCATGAGGGAGATACATTCCTTAATTTATAATAATTTCTAATATTTTGTAACAGCAAATTTTAATAACACAAAAAATCCGTGTTTTCATGCCAGTACCGAAGTACTGGCTACTGGGCTGGTGATACCCTCGGGGACTAATAGTCCACCAGCAGAGGCATCGACCCAGTGGTAGTAATAAAATCAACGGTACCAATTTTGTTGCACCAGATGCGCATTTCGACAATACATGTCTCTTCAGTGATGCTCGTGGCCAAAATATTTGAAATCCAAAGCATATATAAAAGATGAGGAGCTATAATCCAAAAGGTCCAAAAAGTATAGCCAAATTCGTGAAAGGAATCAGAGCTTTGCATGAGGGAGATACATTCCTTAATTTATAATAATTTCTAATATTTTGTAACAGCAAATTTTAATAACACAAAAAATCCGTATTTTCATGCCAGTACCGAAGTACTGGCTAATGGGCTGGTGATACCCTCGGGGACTAATAGTCCACCAGCAGAGGCATCGACCCAGTGGTAGTAATAAAATCAACGGTACCAATTTTGTTGCACCAGATGCGCATTTCGACAATACATGTCTCTTCAGTGATGCTCGTGGCCAAAATATTTGAAATCCAAAGCATATATAAAAGATGAGGAGCTATAATCCAAAAGGTCCAAAAAGTATAGCCAAATTCGTGAAAGGAATCAGAGCTTTGCATGAGGGAGATACATTCCTTAATTTATAATAATTTCTAATATTTTGTAACAGCAAATTTTAATAACACAAAAAATCCGTATTTTCATGCCAGTACCGAAGTACTGGCTACTGGGCTGGTGATACCCTCGGGGACTAATAGTCCACCAGCAGAGGCATCGACCCAGTGGTAGTAATAAAATCAACGGTACCAATTTTGTTGCACCAGATGTTAATATGCATGAGAATAAAATAAACACTCTTAAATATTCGAATACCAGTAAGTGCAAACCAATATTCCGATTTGTTATCTGTAAGTGGACAAATACAGGGGAATTTGCCTTACTTTTTACTAGTGATTTAATTTTTGTGCACCATATATATAACGTCTTGAAATTCAAATACACGTTATGTATCCATGCTATTTGGTTTTTAATTTCAGGCTTTTTCTCTGGTACACTTGTAACAAAATATGGTCCTCGAAAGTGTGGAATAATTGGAGGATTTTTGTCGGCACTTGGTATCGGATTGGCGTTCATTGCTTCCAGCATAGTCTATCTTGTTCTATTCATTGGATTGATCACTGGTTTGTATTTTCTAAAGCAGGTGTAAATTAAAACAATCAATAATAAAAACAATAAAAAATTACGAACATATTTCACCATGCCGCAAAAAAGAAGAAATAATACAATATGTTGTCAAATACTATGTTTTACCGTTAGCACGTCTACTGTAATATGAGAAAGCCACACAAAATGGTAACTTCTTTGCGTTTTTGAAAATACCAGAATATCTAAGATGACGAACATTTATTTTATTTGTACATGGTCATTGAAAAAATACCCCATAGGAACACGTACAACAATATTTTCCTTACTCTTTAAAAATATATATTTGTAGGTTCCGGTTTCTCGCTGTGTTATATAAGTGCGTCTACAGTTGTTGGAATGCATTTCAAAGGAAAACAAAAAATACTGGCACTGGCATTTGTTTCCTTTGGTTCAGGTATTGGTGGATCCCTCTTCCCCGTTATTCTCGAAATTCTCATCTCGAGATTTGGATGGCGAGGATCTCTGCTCATTATTGCTGGACTCATGCTACATCTCGTTGCCATGGGGATAAGTTATACTGTTCCTCTGAAGTATAATCGTAGTAGAAGAAATAGTATTGCACGAAGATCCAACATCATTAATGAAGGTAACAGTGTCACGTTACCACGATATGACGTAACAAGTAAAGAAAGCCAAACTTATAACCAGAAAGGGCCAGGTATGAAAAGCGATCAAACTAATTCGAATATCAAAATATTAGGCTCAGACGAAAACAAACCGAATCAAACTGCTGTCAGTTCTTCGGACCAAAGACGTAGATCTCTGTACGAATTTTCCAAACTTAGACGTAGATCACTATACGAAGTTGAGGAAGACGATGACTTAAACCAAACTTTTGCGTCCATCTTTAAAGACATTATAACGAACAAACTTTTTATGGGATACGCATTTTCAATAGCGATAAGTTTAGCTTCGATTAACGCTACGCTAATTTTCTTCATTGATTATTTTGAATCCAAAGGAATTCGAAGACAAGATGCGTTGAAAATTTATCTTCTTATGAATCTAACAAATTCTTTTTTCCGTCTATTTCCTGGACTTTTAAAACAAGCACCTCATATAAGTGTTTTATCCATTCCATCGGCATGTACACTCATATCATCTATTTCTTTATTATTATTTACTTTTGTCGGATCTTCAATTGTTCTAAATACTATGGTAGCCTGTATGTTTGGGATTGGGATGGGTGGTATGGTGACAGTCATGGCAGTGTCTATAGTGAAGCTGATTGGTCAAACTAATTATTCTGCTGGGCTTGGAGTATCAATGACGATTGTAGGAATATTTAATACAGCTGCCGGACCACTCTCAGGTACGTTTTTGTTTTCATTATTATGGATCAATGTTATGGGTAAATTTGTCGCTATTCTTAAAATTGAAAGAATTGTTAATTGGTTTCATTCATATAGATTTCACGTAACATATGAAAACACTGAGTAAGGTTTAACGATTACTTAATTGGACAATGGAAACTCTACGAATCTTAACCTATGTAGAAAAATGTATTTGTGCGGAGCCAGAAAATGCGCTTTCAGTGGTATTTACAAAAACAGTAAACGTATATACAAATATGGCTTACTAAACAAAACAAAAATGAACGGTTCTAATTGTACCACTGAGTATTTATAGAGACTGTATTTTTTTACCATCCATAGATTAGGCAAGTACAGATGATCGACATGTGTTTAAATAAAATTAAGCTATCATAACAATAGAAACTTTATTTTAAATTTGATGGAATATTGAAACAAAATGTAACAGATTTTGAAAGTTGCATTTTTACAAATATGAAGTTAATTTTGTATTCCAGGATACCTTCGTGATATATCAGGAAATTACAACACATCGTTTTTTTGTTTGTCAGTCGTCTTATTTATAGCATCAGTATCGTTTTTCGTAACCATGGTTTGCAGATACTACCATATACATGACAGAGGTTCTAGATTTGACTTTGAATTTATCATAACAAAAAAATCAAGAAGAACAAGCCTAGTTCCATGGAGACGGAAGTCTGTCACTATATCCAGTGTTCATTTGTGACTAACTGAAAGAAATAAAAATTGAAGTAAACGATGGCAACTTTAATAAGACTTCTCAATACAAAAACAATTGACAACCAAAAGTCTGGAGCAGTTTTGAGTTTCGAGTTTTACTTTTATATTTACCAACCATGTATATGTTTTGTGTTGATTTATAAAGATTAGATAAAATGAAAATAAAACTATTTCCAACGAACTTTCATAAAATACGATGTAGTTCAACCTACAGTGAATCTGCAATAAACATCTTATACATCCGACCTAAACATTGTGAAAACTAATGTGTAAGTAAATGATTGCTTACCGTGTTAAAGCATTTAAATGATCTTATTTTGCATATATCATTACAAACCAGTTACGAGAAGGTACAAATACATATAAAACATAACAATAAGGTTTATACTACGAAAATATTTTCCTCAAGGCCAACTGGTTTCTTGACCGGAATTCGACCTGAAAAAAGGTCTCGAGACAATGTAGCTCATACATAATACAACCCCCATTTTAGGAACCATAATAAATACCCCCGTACTATCCACCCTAAAATATCTTATTTGAAACATAAATGTACGAAATACATTGATGCTTTCATTCATATGTATCTAGATCACTGCACTAGAAACTTATAACACTGATCCATTTAACATGGTAGTCGTTTCCGTATTTAGATTTTTTTTTTAGAAAAATACATACAGGTCATGTTTTTCTGTTTTACGTTTGATGACGTACATTTTTTATTATTATTTTTAAATGTAAAGACGTCCTTGCTCAGCAGTATTTTTTTTATACGTTTCCAAAACAAAACACGCCTGTACATAAAACTAGAGGCTCTAAAGAGCCTGTGTCGCTCACCTTGGTCTATGTGAATATTAAACAAAGGAAGCAGATGGATTCATGACAAAATTGTGTTTTGGTGATGGTGATATGTTTGTACATCTTACTTTACTGAACATTCCTGCTGCTTACAATTATCACTATCTATAATGAACTTGGCCCAGTAGTTTCTGTGGAAAATGTTACCGGTAGTAAAAATATACAAATTTTATGAAAATTGTTTAAAATTGACTATAAAGGACAATTACTCCTTAGGGGATCAATTGACCATTTTGGTCATGTTGACTTATTTGTAAATCTTACTTTGCTGAACATTATTGCTGTTTACAGTTTATCTCTATCTATAATAATATTCAAGATAATAACCAAAAACAGCAAAATTTCCTTAAAATTACCAATTCAGGAACAGCAACCCAACAACGGGTTCTCTGATTCATCTGAAAATTTCAGGGCAAATAGATCTTGACCTGATAAACAAGTTTACCCCGTGTCAGATTTGCTCTAAATGCTTTGGTTTTTGAGATATAAGTAAAAAACTGTGTTTAACCTCTATGTTCTATTTTTAGCCATGGTGGCCATCTTGGTTGGTCTGGGGGGGGGGGGGGGGGGTCATGCCACACATTTTTAAAACTTGATACCCCAAAGATGATTGTAGCCAAGTTTGGATTAATTTGGCCAAGCAGTTTCAGAGGAGATTATTTTTGTAAATGATATATAAAATTTACGAAAAATGGTTAAAAATTGACTTAAAAGGGCAATAACTCCTAAAGGGGTCAACTGACCATTTTGGTCATGTTGATTTATTTGTAAATCTTACTTTGCTTAACATTATTGCTGTCTACAGTTTATCTCTATCTATAATAATATTCAAGATAATAACCAAAAACAGCAAAATTTCCCTAAAATTACCAATTCAGTGGCAGCAACCCAACAACGGGTTGTCCGATTCATCTGAAAATTTCAGGGCAGATAGATCTTGACCTTATAAACAATTTTACTTCATGTCAGATTTGCTCTGAATGCTTTGGTTTTTGAGTTATAAGTAAAAAACTGCGTTTTACCCCTATGTTCTATTTTTAGCCATGGTGGCCATCTTGGTTTGTTTGGCGGGTCACGCCACACATTTTATAAACAAGATACCCCAATGATGATTGTGGCCTAGTTTGGTTTAATTTGGCCCAGCAGTTTCAGAGGAGAAGATTTTTGTAAAAGATATATAAAATTTACGAAAAATGGTTAAAAATTGACTTAAAAGGGCAATAACTCCTAAAGGGGTCAACTGACCATTTTGGTCATGTTGATTTATTTGTAAATCTTACTTTGCTTAACATTATTGCTGTCTACAGTTTATCTCTATCTATAATAATATTCAAGATAATAACAAAAACAGCAAAATTTCCCTAAAATTACCAATTCAGTGGCAGCAACCCAAAAACGGGTTGTCCGATTCATCTGAAAATTTCAGGGCAGATAGATCTTGACCTGATAAACAATTTTACCCCTGTCAGATTTGCTCTAAATGCTTTAGTTTTTGAGTTATAAGCAAAAAACTGCGTTTTACCCCTATGTTCTATTTTTGGCCATGGCGGCCATCTTGGTTTGTTTGACGGGTCACGCCACACATTTTTTAAACTAGATACCCCAATGATGATTGTGGCCAAGTTTGGTTTAATTTGGCTCAGTAGTTTCAGAGGAGAAGATTTTTGTAAAAGTTAACGACGACGGACGACGACGACGGATGACGACGACGACGACGGACGACGGACGCCAAGTGATGAGAAAAGCTCACTTGGCCCTTCGGGCCAGGTGAGCTAAAAAAAAGTGTACTCGAATTTCTCTTTTCGATGTCATTATTGCCCATTTTAATCTTCCCCCCTCCCTCTTCAACAAACATAAAACTGTTGCCGCGGGCAAATTTATCATCGAAAAGTCCATGGTTTTTTTTTTTATCATTTTGTGGATTTTTTCCGGCCGAATTGATGCTCATACACAAAAATATCCACATGTAGCGCATCACCAAAATCGACTGCTTTGTGAAAGTTTTCTTTACTTTAAAATATACAAATATCTCAAAGCTTATATTCTATAATTAACTATATACTAGATATACTAGTCTATGCAGATATATTATTGTGAAGGATAATGCAACTTTGATGCCAACATTGCTCAACATTAGAAAAGAATGATCGTCTGGAGAAAATACAAAAATTGTCCATTAGGGTTTATTAAATTTATTATACAAACTTTATTTCTACCATCTGACACTAAAACATAGTTTGTTATCCAACAATCAATTATCTCAAAGCAATCTTTACATATTGTTTTAAAAGATTTTACATTTATAAATGACACGAATTTCACCGTTCATGGATGCTTTCTGTTTCTTTTATTTATCAACAAATTCAAGGTATCTTTTACATACATTAAATTTTCTACCTCATAATAATTTTTCTCAACTGAATTTGACAAAACCTTTTGGAATTTCGAGTCCTCAATTTTGTACTTAAATTGGTTTATTTAACATATTTGATTCGAAGTATTGTTGATGTGTATTTTGTTGACGGAAAGCTTCTAGCGGACAAAACTTGAAACATTGTATATCAATGATGATTGGTTTCACAACTCTGTCGTTCAAGGCTACATACATGACGTCACGGTAATTATGATGTCATATTTTTCTATACCTTAATTGTTATTGTCGTTGCTTCAATCTCATTTTCTGTTGTAATGATCATCAGAAATATCATGAATAACCAGACACACGATTAAGAAATAATTATCCCGGGGAAATGTGCAGATATATTATTGTGAAGGATAATGCAACTTTGATGCCAACATTGCTCAACATTAGAAAAGAATGATCGTCTGGAGAAAATACAAAATTTAATTCTGGTATCTATGATGAGTTTATTTATCAATTAAAACATTGATTTATTTCACTTTTACTCCACTAGACAGATAATATGTCTCTCTTCCACTATATATTGACACAGATGAACTTCAAAGAAGAGTCTATGACGAACGTGATAATTTGAACCTGTCAACTCCTATTTGTCAGTTGTAACATACCATCTGATTTATCATTTAAATAGCGTTTAAATAGTTCAATCTGTTTACGTTACAAACGTCGTTAGAATGTGTAGGCTGCGGACACATATAAATTTTCACAACAGAATTATGAGGTAGCACAATTAAGATCGACACTACACAAGTTTTACGGTCATCATCTAGAATTGATAGCCCGTTACGAATTATCTGTGTCTAAAAACACCAAAGACAGTCTTAGATGTTTAGATACCAGAATAGGCGTCTTATCTGTAATTTGACCAATTGTTGACTATTCCCAATTGCATTATTGTGACTTAGTGTTGAGCCTTTGGTGTTGCATACATGAGAATCGATATCCTTTTCGGAACATATGATCACGCTCCTTTTGGTGTTGATGAGATTCCCTCATTTCTTATTTGTGACTTTGATTTGCTTTTTGGTCGAGTAATGCATACGATCAGCTGTCTTGTTATGATCATTTTCATTATATGATGTGCACTTGTCATAATATGATGTGCACTTGTCATAGTATGATGTGCACTTGTCATAATATGATGTGCAAAATGTTCGAAAATCATAAATCGAATACAAATGCGGGTTACAAACTAAAACTGAGGTAAACAATCAAATATAAGAGGAAAAAACGAAACAACAGAAAAAGTGTTACAAAAAACCCAACAACAATCCATCACACACAGAAACGAACTATAAGATAACAATTAAAATTTTACTGACTTGGTACAGGACATTTTAAGAAAAAAATGTTGGGTTGAACCTGATTTTATGGCTAGCCAAACCTCCCGCTTTCATGGCAATGTTAAATGTAACACCAAAATGACACCTACACATGACAGAACAACAATACAAATAAATGAAAATAAACACCATTCAGGATAGAGAAATACACCAATTGATAATACAATAAAACATTACGACATGCTTATAGTTATGAAAGGTATAAGGCTTATAATTTATTACGCCAGTCGCGTGTTTCGTTTACAGAAAACATCAACAGTGCATTCATGTCAAAATAGTGAAGAAAGCCAAACAAAGATGAAGAGCATTGATGACCCAAAATTCCCAAAAGTTGTGCCAAATACAGCTACGGTTATCTGGCTGGGATAAGAAAATCCTTAGTATTTCGAATAATTCATACTTTTGCAAACAGAAAATTTATAAAATTGACCATACAATTAATATTTATGTCAACACAGAAGTGCTGACTACTGTGCTGGTGAAACCCTCGTACACAACTAGTGGCATCGAACAGTGGTGTAAATAGTTATCGAAGATACCAGGCGTATAATTTGATACATGTCGGAGATGATTTAATCAAATTAGTCATCAAATTACATTCTACAATTGGATGGTATTAATGTCAACGTGTCCACTAAAACGAAACGGAAAATTTGAATATATTTGCACTCGTGTATGCATTATCACGACATTCTATATTTTAGCCCGAAACGATTTTTCATGTACATCACGTCAACTTTTATAACACCGGGAAAAAGTCATGATATTCAAACTCGACACCTTTTAAAATGGAGGAAGAAACAAAGCATGGGGTGGAAAATGTCACAAAGTCAAAAATATTAACAATCGATTATTCGAGGGACAATTTTGACAAAATTGCAAATGAAAGGTATTAATCATTTTACATATTCATTCGAAAGTGTTTACAAAATATAAATTCAAAACGATTGTTTGTTTGAAATATTGATTAATTGATGGAAATTCATGAAGTTACTGGCCCTCATTGCTAATAACCTTAATCGTTTTTGTACAATTTTCTCAAACAATGCTTTTTAGTGCTTTGGTTCCGAAAACGGTAAATTGATTCATTAATACTCATTAAATTGTACAAACATCGTCTGAAAAATATTAAGTAAAAAGTTTGTTTGAATCAAAGAATTTAAATAAAAAATACTGATATAACCATATGTTATTCAGAATAAAAAATATTCACTGTACGTATATAATTAATACAACATATCTACATATATATGAGAAAATAGTTCTAAGCATAGACGAATTTCAAATGCTTTACAAAGAAAACACAAACGATTGAATACAAACACAATTTAACGAAAAATTACAATCTCTATATTTGGCGATATTAAGCCCAAACACAAATAATGTAAGGATGTTTTATTTTAAACATTACGGACACCCAATGCCCTTACACATTAATTATCTATTGACTTAACATAATGGTTTCAGTAAAATGTGTGTACAAAGTGCATTTGAATATTCATCAGAAAGATTAATGCTATTAATGAAGGCCTCACAACTTCTCATTTGACAATTTGAAAGGAAAGGTATTCTACTAACCGTTTACATTGTGCAAAAGATAAAGGACATTCACAACTGTCAGCTGGATCTGTTAACAAAATGAAGAAATGGATGGTGCTGATAATGGCATTCATGTCCGTTGTCATGTCTACTGGTTTTCCGTTTAATATGTCAGTCCTGTATGTAGAATGGTTAGACGAATTTAAAAAATCTAATTCAGAAACAGCGTTAGTACAGTCAATTTGTACCGGTATATTCAGCCTTGGAGGTAAGATTGATAAAATCCCTTGTGTTAATCATATAAGATCAAGGATTTAAATGCATTATTTAACAAGTCCACAGAAAGTTTACTTAAGTTAGCCATTTCTTTAATTTATTCTATCAAATTGTCAACAAGCGGTACTTAAACTAAGTATTGAACATTTTCATTAAAAATGATTTTTCTGAATTCTTTGTGTAGGAGTGGTTTTGATCGTAATGACACATTAACATTAATTAATTATGAATTACTCACAAATCTTGATTTATACAATGATATTGTTTATTGACTGTAATTTTTTTAATGTCTAAACTTTAAAGTTCCTGAAGTTGGACTGCAGTCTTGAATCTAACTGACTATTTCTTGCTTACATAGTTGTGTTCCATGTGTATCATTTTTTTAAACCGAGGACATTTGTTATGGAGTAATCGTGGAACATTGTATTACACTTGTCGCGCATGTTTAATTAATTGTTTGTACACATTTGGTAAAACATGAAAACTTTCTATTAAGGAATACATTTTGAATTTAAATATTGACACTGCTTAATTACCTTTTACACGATTGTTTTATCATTTTCATTAATTTAACATTTAAATTAACCATTTAAGGATCTGTCAATGGAATTATTGTAACAAAGTTTGGTCCATGTAGATGTGGTATAGCAGGCGGTATAGTAGCAGCAGCAGGGTTAGCCATCTCATATTTTGCTACTTCTATATACTTCCTGGTATTGTCCGTTGGAATCGTAACAGGTAAGTTGTCATCTTTGACTTGTTGGTTTGAAGAATATATCTTACATACATGAATATAAAGACACCGAGGAAATATTAAAAGGATACATGTGATTAAGACGGATTCGAAACTAGCTTACAAATCAAAAGTCATGTAAAGATGAATATATAATATCAATTAAAAGATAATCTTCTTGATCGCCCGTATGGAGACGAAATGTGAACTACAAAATTAATGTTGACTCGAAATAAAACCATTTTTACCGTGATGAGAATGAATGAACTTTGACTTCCGTGCACCAAGTTCTTACATTTTTTATTATACAAATGCATCTGTACGTTTTTTTGTTTCAACTTCAGTGGTAAAAAACACAAAGCTTTAATGATTTTTTAATCAAATGATGAAGATGAAAGTACAGTAAATGATCTATGTGACAGGAATTGTTGAGTTAATAATTAACTTCAATTGTAAAGTAAAACATTTCATATAATTTTTCTGAAATTTCATTGGATAAGTTCACACAAAACAGATATAGAAAGATGAAGAAAGCACAAATCACATAGATACGCGATACTTTTGAATTATTGAATGTCTAATTACAAATGCATAGATGTACCGTTATAATTGATGTGTAGTTGATACATGAACCTGACAGGAACGGGCTCGCCAAGATATTTCACATGATATAGTCAGTATCAAAACGAAACTACTACCTATTAGTCTATATATATATCAATCTTTTAAGACACAAATATTGCAAAATACCTTGATTACCTCCATGACAATTATATTGTTGTTCCCGCAGATAATCCTCCAAACATCGTTGTTTTTGTATGTAAATAGAATTACACATGCTGCTTGACAAATGAATTAGGTATTTTCAATTCACTTGGAAAGTCATCATATGATCATATGCTTCCATGTCATTTATCAAGGAGGAAATCCTGAAAAATCATAGGTCTGTTCTTTGGTCCTTTTTGGAATTTAAACCAAAGATGATACACTTGGATCTTCTGTCACTGTTTTTGGATGCATAAACTACATACGTGTCTTTACAAACAACGTTATATTGCTGGAGCTTCAAACTGCACTGAAAAACATTCTCTTCAACGGGCATTATCAAGATGCTTGATCCCTGGACTGACAAAATATTTTTTACGTTAGAAGGACGCACTCATCTTCAAACAGTCGGAATACCAATTGAGCCCTGCCTTTTTTCCGACTTGTTCCTTTGTTCATATGAGGCTGACTTGACGAAGAAACTTAAGGAGAAAGAAAAGAAATAAGTAGTATACTATTCTGCTATGATGTTTTCTTACTAAATTGTTCACAATTTGGTGACTTTTTTGAACGTATTTCACCTATCGAACTAGATTAAGGATGCAGCAAATAAAACCAGTTTGTTTCATATCTTGACTTACATCTAGAAATTGTCATTGAGGGTGGGTTGAAAACAAAACTGCACGACAAGAGGAGATATAAACTTTGCAACATTGAACTTTCCATTTCTATAACTTTCAATTGACACAATATTCCGGGGCTTGTATTTTATAACGGGTTTTCTTAATAGAAGTTTGCCACTTACAAGGGCGGTATTAAATCAAGAGTTGTAAGTGGTGAAGTTGAAATAACCGTTTCGTAAATATTACAGACATCAACACGAGTTGGTTTACCATTATGGAATATGTTTCACAATCAGGTCAAATTTGACCTGATTTAAATTTATCAGCAAGTTTCCACTCACGTTAGCAGCACGACGTGAGCAGCATGTGTACCAGGATCCGACAACCCGTCCAGAACATCTGAAATCACCACTAGTTTTTGATGGGTTCTTATTGGTCAGTATTTAGTTTGGTTTGTTGTCTTTTGTGGACATTTTCATTTTTAGGAATGGCGATGTCAGTTTATTTTCGACTTTTGAGTTTGAATGTTTCTTTGGTGTCTTTCAGCATGTACAACACGTACCAATTACATATCTTAAAATTTACTTTTGGAACACATTATTAATTTCCAGCCTGGAAAAGTTTATTTTTTTTAAATCATATTTCCCAACGTATAACTATATTTCTCGAAACACATTTAAACTCACTTTATTTTTTTCAGGATTTGGACTGTCTTTGTCATTCATATCAGCATCAACAAGTGTTGGGTTGTATTTTGATGGGAAGCAAAGACTTATGGCTTTAGCTCTAGTTTCAACAGGTGGAGGAGTTGGAGCTGCCATTGTACCAATAATACTAGACGAATTTATTGGACAATATAATTGGAGGGGCGCTCTGTTAGTTTTAGGGGGAATAACCACTAATTTAATAGCTAATGCGTGCCTATTTACGAAGCCATCATTTCAGATAAGACGCAGAAAAAGTGATGTATCTCATGGAAAATCCACGATATCTTATGTATCAAATAACGACAGTTTAGTTACTACTGAGAATAAAATTCAACATCCATTGGCTACAAATGCAACACAAAGTTCAACGTGTGCACCAATTAGTAAATCAGAAATACGACGAGTGCATAAGGAAGCCGATAATTCGGAAAGAAAGGGCATTTTTGATATTTTGACAGGTTTATTAAAAAATAAATTATTTATTTCTTACATTTTTGCGCAAGCTATGTGTTTGGCGGCATATAATTCTATAATGATATTTTACATTGACTTTTTTAAGTTCAAAGGTTTGACTAGAACAGATGCTGTCAGTATCTATTTTTATATGAATGTGATGAGTACTGTGTTTAGGTTTGTAACAGGTCTGCTTAAGCAAATACCGCACGTAAGTGTAATAGCAATTCCAGTATTTTGTGCTTTATTGGGTGCTTCATCAATGGGGTTATTTCCATTGGTTGGGTCATCGTACATTGCAAATTTGCTCGTTGCATTTATGTACGGCTGCGGCAGAGGTGGAATGTTTGCAGTCCTTGGAATATCGATTGTAAAACTAGCTGGACCAGAGAATTATTCTGTTGCACTTGGGATTTCTATGACATTTTCGGGGATACTGAATGCAGTTGCTGGACCTGTATCTGGTGTGTTTCAATTAATTTTTAAGATCGATTTCTGATATTTTTTTCTTCAATCCATGCGTACACGTTAGACCGGTTCATTCCCTAGAAAAAAGCATTGAAAGAAAGTCAAACAATATAAGCAAAATTATCATTGGTGTTTAAGTTAAACGAAAATGTTAGTATTATATTCATTAATTGGTGGAGTTTTGTGCAATATCAATTTATCATTAATTTGTAAGCAAAATGAAATGGCATGTGTTATGTATACTGAATAAAACTGTAGTAGAAAAAATGAAAATAAAAAAAAAAAAAAATTTGAGGAAAATTCAAAACGTATAATCCACAATCCACAATCAAACGGCAAAATCAAAAGCTAAACACAGCAAACGAATGGATAATAACTGTTATATTCCTGACTTGGAACAGACATTTCCTTATGGAGAAAATGGCGATTAACATCTGGTCTAAAGCTAGCTAAACCTTCACTTGTATGACAGTCGCATTGTATTTTTTATTGACAACGATGTATGATGAAACAAACAAATATAATTGGTAAAATATCCGAATAGATGACGAATCGTACCAGAGGGAATCTCTATTAAGGTGGTACCCAACACTTTCACTAAAATTAATTTGACTCGTTTAATTTTCGTATAATTTTGACAAAGTATTTACTTTGACCCTAAAACAAGTATATAAATATTTCAAAAATTTTGAACCAACCGTTTTGTCAGAAAAATTACACTAGTTACATAGCAGTTTGACAAACAACAATTTTGATCATTGAGAAGCTTAATATTCCCTTTACAACACAACGTAATTAAAACGTTAAGCTGATTTAACAGAGTTATCTCCCTGTAGTGTTAGGTACCACCTTAATTCGCACATACATTTTCTTAATTAGAACTGCATGTCTGTATAATTTGAGTTGTATTATTTTTTGTTAGCATTTGGACAAGGATCCAAGTTTATAGTTGTTCTTAAAATATAGTGTTTCATTTATATTGAATATGATTTCTTACGTTTTGGATCTAAACTCAATGAAAGTTTTTTTTGTAGGATTAATCCGAGATTCAACTGGAAATTATGATATGTCATTTTTCTGTTCAGCTGCGACCGCATTTGTTGCCTGTATTGTCTTCGTCACTATAATGTTTATTAGATTCTTTGCGAATCGACCCAAATCATCTGAACTCAACTTTGAAATTGTCATTAGACAAAAATCATGGAGAAGATCAAGCATTTTGCCATGGAAGAAGCAATCAGTGGACATCAATAAATAGAAAAATACTTGAACAAATATACATGCTGTCTAAAACATGTATGCATTGCCTCCTGATATAAGTTTGAATTACTTGATCAGTCTGAATGTTTCTTAATTAGTTGAAGCGTTGTAGAAATTAAAAAAAAAACCAGTAACACGAAAAGTTAATGTTGTTTATGCTCAATATAAATATCTTTTAAGTCGACCTAAGGATGATAAACCTTCTCTGAAACATACCTTGTCTAGTTGATACCGCACAGGATAATAACTTTGATTTTAATTTACCAAGAATATATCCGACTTGTCTTGAGTGAGTAAGTTAAGCCAGTAACGGTTTGTGCAATTCTTGGTAAGTTATGTTCTATACTCAATTGTAGAAACAATTTTGAATTCATTGAATCAAATAAGGTACTTTTGATTTTAATGTGAAAATTTTCAAAAAGTATTACTTTAAAAAGCAAAAGTGTATTAATTTTACAAATATTTGCTTTTAATCTTGGACTTGGACTACAATGTATTAAACCATGACTTAAAAGGTTTTGTTTTTACGCTTAAATATGCCTATATAATAAATGTAGTAACGAAAAGATAAAAAAAAAAAGGAAAAAAATGAAGAAAAAAAAATACTGTTTGCCCTATAATAAGCTTTTGTCTCAAAATGATTGTATGTGATCGAATAAAAAGTATCATCACCTCAATAAGACAGCAATCATATGACACCAATAATGAAAAACATACCTATTTTTTATCAACAAACAGGTGTTCACACAATATGGCAAGCTCTAGAGTGACCTGGATCTGAAATAAACTTAACGTTTAAATTCTCAAAAAAAGCATAAAGGGGTTCCAGCTGACACGACATAAAAATGTTGCGGGGTTAGTTAGTTTTTTTTGTTTTTTTTTATATCTCAGCCCTTTCTCATTTAAAAGATCTCATTCCTCTTCAATTGAAGATCTCGACCTCCTTTCTGTTTGTATCAAGGTGCATTGACAATAGGCTTTTGCTGGACAACTGATGGAAATTATGGGAAGTATAAAAAAGAAGATGTGGTATGATTGCCAATGAGACAATGGTTTAGTTTGATAAAGTAAGTATTGGTGTCTATCCTTTTGGTACTGGAAAGAATGTGTAATAGTCTTATCATTTAATGATGTATTCTTCTGACATTTCAGTCTCGTTCAGTCTCGTTGAAATCTCGTTCTTAAATAATTTTCAAAACATGTGATAGAAGTGGAAAATATCAAAGAATTTAAAAAATATCATAATCAAACATAAATCTGCGAAAAAATTGTGTATTTACAATGAATGGTTTTTGAGTAATCCAGTTTTCAAATTTTACGACCAATCAAGTCAGTATTTTTAGTCAAAATTTTGAGAAAATGGGTGAGGGATACAAAAAATTATTATATTATAATCATGTACATCCCATATCATTTTGATCTTTTCAAATTTCTTAGATATGTATTCTTTCAATCATTTATAACAAAAAAGTTGAAATTATATGCATTTTGTTCTTAAAACTGAGAAAAATTACAAAAATACAAAATTGACAGCATGGTAAATTTTACACTAAAAAGCATCAAAATATGATAAAACTTTCTTATATTAACACCTACCTATAGTTTTTGTAAGTAATATTTATCAGATCGGTCCACTTCATCTTAATAGAAAGTATGAAGAAAAGTTTAATTGTGGAATTGTAATTTTTTCACGATTATGGCCCAAAAATAGGTAAAAATCGATGAAAAATTATCAAAATTAGGTATTTTCAAAGGGCCTTAACAAAAAAAAAAAAAGGGCACCACCATATGATTTTTTCTTCACCAATTGTTTTGTTACAGTCTTATTAACCCAAAAATCAGGCTTTAAAATTTAAGAAAAAAAGTTTAATTCTAGAAATTTTTGGCTCCTCAGAGGTGTACATTCTTAATGAATTTGATAAAACATTGCAGTAAGGTGGGATGTGCTTTGTTTATTCTTATAGACTTTTGATTAACCGTCAAGATGAAGAAACCGCAATTAACTGATGTTGATAATTTATCGGAATTTGTTTCATGGACATACACTTCTATCATACTTAGTTTTTTCAATTAAAATATTCAATTAAAGAAAATTGCAATATTCTATTTAAATAAAAGATCTTTGTGACAGGTTCTAACATAAAAATAAGAAGTTGTTGGTTGATTGTCATTGAAACAACTCTCTTTAAGTGACCAATTGACACAACAATTTATAACTTTCGTTCACTGTACGGCTGTCAACAATAAGAAAAGCACATACCGCATATTCCGCTATAAAAGGCCCCGCATTGACAAATGTTAAACAATTCAAACGAGACAACTAACGACTATCAAGATAACAGTAACTAAGTGTTGTTGAACTTATCAATTTTAAAATGCAACTTCGCTGAGTCTTTACTGAGTTTGGTCATACACTTTCATTTATAATAGTACAAGGACAAGTCTGCTATTATAGGGGAGCAATTGGTGCCCATAGGAATACCTATAGCCAATCCAAAAGGAGAATAAATATGTATACATGTATATGGTCAAATGGAACAAAAATCAACCACTTCATGGTCAAACTTATCACAGTCAACCAAATCATGAGGGCGTACGTAATACTTTCAGATATGACTCGGTAGCCATATCATCTTTCAAGAAAAAATAATATTTAATTTCTTATATAGAGAATAATACATGGCAAAATCCGTATCATATGTCATATCATCCCGAGACATCAATATCAGCCCGAGGGCCTTTAGGCCCGAGGTATGATATTGGTCGAGGGTGATACGGCATGTGATACGGATTTTGCCATGTATTATACGCTTTATCATATATTTCAACAGAAGAGTTTTATATTATATGAACTGTTTTCTGATCCATAGCACTGGGTTACCTTCAGTTCTGCTTTTATCTTGTTTCAAAGCTTTGAAATAACTGCTCAATTATTCATACGAAGCACCTAGGTTATCTTACAATCTGTTGTATGGAAAACATTTTGTTTATTATTGTATTATTGAGTGTTTTGTATTTTTTATAGTTGCATTTAGTGTGCCAAAAAAATTGTTGTAAAAACTTGATGTTCGTGAGGTCACATACAATATGAAAACTTGATGTTCGTGACGTTACATACCAAACAATGACGTCATTCAAAAAATTGACCTATTTTTAGAAAAAAAAATCTTTTTTTTTTTTTTTCAATATTTTTAATATTTTTTTTAATTTTTTTTTTTTAATAGAAAAAAAATTCTTTTAAAAGCAAAAAAAACCCAAAAGAACTGACTTTAGTTTAAAAAAAAAAAAAAAAAAAAAAAGGTATGCGATACGGGTTTTACCATGCGATACGGGGTATGCGATACGGGTTTAGCCATGCGATACGGGGTATGCGATACAGGGTAGGTGATACAGACTGGAAAAAAGAACCTTTATTAGATATACAAAATAGCTGTATTTTGTACTAAATATATGATAAAAAAAAATACAAGCCCTAAAACATCGTAAAAACTGGAATATCTATGATTAATATGCTATTACTGCTGGAATAGTGTTGCATACATAGAAATTTAATTGTAATATAGTTTTCCAAAATGATAACCGATTAATACTCATTTCTGTGCGCATAACACACGTTGTTGGCAAATCAGTCATCAGCTAAACTCCAGACAACAAATATAGATAAAACATTTTAGAACATGCGAACCTACTATTGCCTGATAGAAAAATCGTCTTAGGTCAACTTTATATTTAGTGCAAATCAATAAGTTATCGACATCGAATTTGGACAAGATTATTTTCTTTCCACTCAAGCAAAATAAATTCAGTATGCAGATGGAACCCTTAATGCTATAATGTGACAAGTAGCAGTTCCGATCTTTTCGTGCAAGCCAGTAAACGCAGTATGCGGATGGAACATTTTAGGCTATCATACTACGAGT
This sequence comes from Mytilus trossulus, assembly GCF_036588685.1. NCBI lineage: Eukaryota > Metazoa > Mollusca > Bivalvia > Mytilida > Mytilidae > Mytilus > Mytilus trossulus. The sequence goes on from NC_086383.1 coordinate 47,775,238, forward strand.
AGCAGTTCCAATCGTTTTCAATCACGCCGTATGTTGATTAAACCGTTTAAGGAGAATATGCTACGAGCACCGGTTCCCGATCGTTTAGAACAAGCCAGTATAGCGCAGTATTAGGATAGAACCCTTTAAGGTGGATGAGATACGAGTATCGGTTCCGATCGTTTAGACCAAGCCAGTATAGCGCAGTATAAGGATAGAACCTTTTAAGGTGGATGAGATACGAGTATCGGTTCCGATCGTTTAGAACAAGCCAGTATGGCGCAGTATTAGGATAGAACCTTTTAAGTTGGATGAGAGACGAGTATCGGTTCCGATCGTTTTGAAATAACCAGTATAGCGCAGTATGAGAATAGGACACTTTAAGGCTGACATGCTAAGAGTAGTGATTCCGATAGTTTTGACTCAAGCCAGTATAACGCAGTATGAGGTTAGAAATTTTTAAAGGCTGACACGCAACGAGCAGTGATTCCAAACTGTGTCTATCAAGCGTTGTACTGATTTCCGAGAACACGACACCACATATGTTTATGAAATGTTCATTTTCAAACTGATCTAAAACAAAAAATGTTGTTGAAGCCATTGCATAAAATATTTTAGGACATGAGAACCAACATACATGTATATGTATATATAATAAACTCAATTGCAAAACGTTTGTGTTGAAGTATTAACGACCTATCTGAGATAAACAAAATCTTAATGACATTGAAATGATGATATTTACAGTTTGTAAAAGAAAAGGATTCCAAGGCCACTACAAAATATTTTCTTCTGTTACATGAACGTGCTTTAAGTCTACTAAATATGCGTATGTTATAATATATCTATGTTAGATTAATGTACAATCACGACATCCAAAATTTTGTTCAGTGAATTTAAATACTTATATAGAAGCAAAATGGTGATACAGAAGTATGAAGACAAAGTCATGGAACTCAATAAAAATGTTATGGAGGAGGTTAGGCAAAAGATGGAAATATCTATTGAAATCAAAGAGCATGAACAATCTGGTATTTATGTAGAAAACGATGAAATGTCAAATAATATAGATAATGTGGTATGCCCGAAAATATTTACGATTGGATGTCCGACGGAAAGTAACAACTTTAATCACAGGTAAGACTTATTTTTAATATATCTGTATGTCGAATTAGTGAGCTGATACAACAGTATAAAACAAGTTCTGCTAAGGCTGGTCAAGTGAGATCTTAGCAATAACTATGATAAAAGATCAGAATAAATCGATTGAGAGAAAACGAAACCGGATAACAAACTAAAACTGAGAGAAACGCATCAACTTTAAGAGGAAATGAACACAATAAGAGAACAAAGAAGTGCAACAAAAATACAAACAACAATGCAACATACATAAAAATGAAGTATTGGATAACGACTGCCATATTCCTGACTTGGTACAATACATTTTTAAAGTCATAAGAAACCTCAAATCAAAAAAAAATAATGCATATGTTTTTTTATAACTCAATAGATAGTTTTCATTATAATACTTATGTACATATACTTTTTCTGAAGAAAATTCTTTAATTTATTCATATTTAGAAGAAGTTTACTTCATTTTAATTGCTTCCTTCCTCCAGGAAGCAATTCCCCCGACATATTTTCCGTATACAAAGTGACCTCAGTGTGACCTATCTCGTAAAAATCCGGTGATTACAATACGCATGGATGTCCTTAAAATAAACTATTATCTGGATTTACATGTTAAACACGTGCTAAATTTCCATAATTTGTTGTTGATTTTTTGTCGATTGTTGACAAACAGGTGACAATCGTTAAACTTTGGCTTCAAAATACGATCTTTTATTCCCTGCCATATTTTTACAACAACTCTGACCGATTGAAAAAAAATTGACAATTATACGAAATGAAATTTACACGAAAAAAATGATAAATTCGTGCACAGAAGACTAAGTTTACGATGTTTGTATGCATTGGTTTAAGAATTGGAAGAACATTATTTTGACCAGTCACTCGTTTCTTATGACTTTAAGAAAAATGGTGTGTTGTGGCTAGCAAAACCTCTGCGTTTTAAAAATTTGCATACAAAAACAAGATTATTCCAACATTTCATGACTAAAAAAAATGCCTGTTCCATGTTTGAATATGATAGTTTATGTCCATTCGTTTGAGTGTTTGAGTTTTTGAATTTGCTATGTGCTTTTGGACTTTACGTTTAGAATTTTCCTTGAAGTTCGTTTTTTTTTTTTACTTTTTTTAATGTATATGAATTATTCAAACTGTACACACGGAAATTTTAGTAGAGTTACTTTTACAGAGTAGAAAAAATATTAGATAATTTTGGTCCGTTTTTCACCTTTTCATTGTGCATATCAATTACTCATGTAAATAACAAGAAAGTCACAATATTTTTAAAATAGGTTATTTGAAAATGAAATATATGGCAATATGGTAAAATAAATTGCATGAAAATACATAATGCTTCTAATTATTAAAAGATCCTTTGAAAGAAAACCAAAGCTGCTTATTAACATCAACATAAACTATAAGGTAGTCAGATGATGCATTGATTACAATATAACTTTCTTTTATAACTTAGTGAGAACAATTTGACGAGTCACTTTGATAATGTGTCTCTAGCTGAAGCAGTGCAAGACCAAAACTTTTCAGTTATACCTTCATCCAACGAAAATGAGGAGGCAACAATTCAGTCTGCGGATAAACCACCGGGAGGAAAAAATCATAAAAAATGGATCGTACTTATAGCTGCATTCACAACTATTGGAATAGCTACTGGGTTTCCTTTTAATATGTCTGTGCTGTATGTCGAATGGTTGAATGAATTTGGAAAATCAAATTCAGAAACAGCATTAGTACAGTCTGTGTGTACTGGTTTGTTTTTAATTGGAGGTGCGTTGTTTATGTTGAAGGATTTTTATTTTGAATAATAAGAATTAACATACTCGTATGGTCCAAATACTCATATAGTCCTGAACATAAATACATTGTTTAAACGAAAAGTTCACAATGGGTACTAGTAAGCGTTTTAAAAAATAACCCTTTACTCTTTAATGACTACAAAAGTTCTATACATGATATAGAATTATCATTGATATGTTTATAATTATAAATTAACTGTCTACAAAACTTTGAAATTTTGAAATTTTAAGGCTTAGAATGAGTAGACTACTTTAGCTGTATTTGACAACACTTATAGGATTATTTGGTCCTCAATGCTCTTCAAATTCGGCCTTTTTATTTTATTTTCATTTGAGCGTCACTGATGAAACGCCCATCTTGCATAAATACAAAATTTTAGTCCTGATATCTATGATATGTTGGTTTTTTATTTTTATTAAAAATTACAAGTGCCAACAATATGCACTATCTATCTTTTTATATTTTGAATGTCATTTTTTAAAATGTGCGATAAAAAAATATACAATTACAAGTACCAAAAGTAACCGCGATGAGTCTATAATCATATTTTGTATAACTGCAAATGATATGTTTACAAGAATTTCAATAGATTACTTGTTTACATTGTTGATATTTTCATGACCTGACATTTATGAGCATTTGACTTCTATTCATTCAGTTAGAAGTTTTTATACGTATATTGTCACGAAAGCTTAAAAAAATCATGCAGTTGTTTACTGGATAAAAATACGATTTTTCGGCGTATATACACAAAATGATCAAAGATATTGATAAACAAATATTGCCTCCTCTCATTTTCAGGTTGTATCTCGGGAATCATTGTTACAAAATATGGTGCATTTAAATGTGGTATAGTAGGTGGAATCTTGGCCGCTGCAGGTTTATCGATCTCATTTGTTGCTACTTCCATCTTCTTCCTCGTTATCTTTGTTGGGGTTGTCTCTGGTAAGTAATTGATATATGCTACTACAAACAACAACTCTAGACTATCACACATTATGGAGAGAAGCCTAAATATTTATATTACTGCTTCAAACATGAGACGGTCTCTTAAAAATGCAGAAATGAAGTTATCAATATCTGTTCGTTGGAAATGCTTATAGATTATCGTTGATCATCTCAAAGAGTAATATTTTCTCGCTTGAGCCGGTACGGTGAAATGATTATCTTGTTATCGCTATTTTACCTATGCCGACGTTGTCAATTCCATGTCAATTGCATTAGCAACGGCACGTGCTCCCTTAGTTTCTAGCGATATCTTGAAATCACTCCACTCCGCTCAGAAAGAAAATTACCTGACAGTAAGATCAAAGGAAAATTTCGTAAAATAGCGATAATTACCTTTATCCTGTATTGGAATAGTATATATCTTTACTCGATATTTGAACAAGTAAAACGGTACGCATCGCAATTGGTTTTCCAAAATAGCCATCCACGACCAAAGCATGAATGTCACTACAATCCTCATATTTTTATTATGCCAAAATGAGATCTCTCGAAATCAGAAATAATAAATCAAGCAAACTCTACCTTTGCTGCTGGGACCAAAATGGTTTAAAAAAATAATTTAAAAAAAATTAAAAAAGCTTTATTTGTTTGACTATCGATTTCCTTGTTTGGCACGATTGGACAACAAATGTGTTTGACATTTTACAGACTTTAATCACTTCATGGAAACACAATAGAGTTAATTCTTATAATATTATGGAACATCTTAAAGTGAATAAATTATTCTTCAAGATTTTGATATTCTTAATACAGGAATTGGATTTTCCTTGTCCTACATATCTGCCTCTACAAGTGTAGGTTTACATTTTGAAGGAAAACAGCGACTGATGGCTCTTGCCTTTATATCAAGTGGAGGAGGTGTTGGAGCTTCAGTTTTACCCATTCTACTTGAAAAACTTATCCAAGAGTATAGCTGGAGAGGAACTCTTCTGATCATTGGAGGAATGATGCTACATTTGATTGTTAACTCTTGTTTGTTTTATAAACCAACAAGTAGAATAAAACACAAACCTAGCGATGCAATTTCCGAAAGATCTTCTAAAGCTATTAATTCGATTTGTAAAAACTGTAACTCACCCGATGAAAATGGTTTGGTAAAAACTAGTAATTTGTCAATAAATGACACTAAAAGTCTAAAACGTGTGTCATTTAGTGCTTCTGAAATACGCCAAATATATGAAACAATTGACAAGGACAAAAATGACAACAAACACATGTTTCAACTTCTGAAACAACTATTCAAAAATAAACTATTTATGTGCTATATTTTTGCTCAAGCTTTGGTTGTGGCAGCATTTAATTCAGTACTGATATTTTTCATTGACTTCTATCAGTTGAACGGACTCTCTAGAAGTGAAGCTGTTAATATTTATTTATATATGAACGTAACTAGTACATTATTTAGGTTCGTACCGGGTATCCTCAAGCAAATACCTCATGTAAGTGTTATATCGATTCCAGCTTTCAGTGCGTTAGTTGGTGCTATAGCTATTGCCATGTTTCCTTTAGTGCCTCCGTCCTATACATCATTTATACTTGTTGCGTGTTTATATGGTATTGGTTTAGGTGGGATGGTTACTGTACTTGGAATTTCTATCATCAAACTTGCTGGAGAGGAAAATTATTCAACTGCTCTTGGAATGTCTATGACATGTTCTGGAATAATGAATGCAGCAGCTGGACCTATATCAGGTAAGAGTTTTCAATGTTAATACTCATATTACTGAAGGATCATTTTCTAGAGGCCATAAGTTAAGTTTTTTTTTGCTAGCTGTCAATATGAAGCTGATTATTACTTCTATTTCCAGTTAACTTGCAACATTCGCCATTCTTCAGATGAGGTTATATCCTACGTGTATGACATTCGGCTAAACGTGCTTTTGTTTTTCCATTTATTTTTACTACTTAACCATCGGCATTTATTACTAATATGTTTCGAATTTGATGCTGATGACGAATCTTGTTATATATCAATACCAATTAGTTCTGATTAGATTATTATTTTGTATCACATCAATTTACTGTTGAAGACCACCTGATTGGAAGAATAACAAACAAGACCACGTCAAAAACATTACAAATTCACACAGCAGTCCATGTGACACCGCACACGAAACTCATCAAACTTAGGGAACTTAGTACCTGTTCTATACAATACTGTAAAACTCAATAATAAAGGAACAATCAAAATCATGACGAAAATAGAATAACAACCCCATGAAAAAAAACTCGGACAAACAACATAAAACAAAAGACTGAGCACTACGAACCGCATCAAAACTGGGGTTATGCTCACTAAGAAGCTTTTCTAGATACCACTAATAAGTAAACTTAGGAGTATAAGAGATTAAGAAATTGAAAGATGGAGCATGTCGTGACTTGCATATTGGTTGATGTATATCTCAAATAGGCCATTTTATTTTTATTAATTTGACTTTTACCGATTTATTACTTTCATTGTTGAAGGGTTTATACGAGATACAACTGGAAATTACGACATGTCATTTTTCTGTGCTGCTGCAACGCTGTTCATGGCCTCTGTCTTCTTCTTCATAACATTGATAGCCAGGTATTATAGTGGAAATAATAAAAATTCCAGATTTGACTTTGAACTTGTTATCAGAAGGAAGTCTAGAAGAAGGTCCAGCATTTTACCATGGAGAAAAAAGTCGGTAGATTTAAGTGGATAAATTCTCAAGTTATATTAATTTGTGAATAATAATTTCAATACATGCTAAAAATAAACCTATAAATTTTATTTTTGTTTTTATTCAAAATACTGTTGATTCTTTTATTTTCGTTGGTACCAATTTTCGTTGATTAGGAAACCTTGCATTTTCGTGGATATTTGATTTCGTGGTTCTGCCAAATAGTTATCAAAAGTACCAGGATTATAATTTTATACGCCAGACGCGCGTTTCGTCTACATAAGACTCATCAGTGACGCTCAGATCAAAATAGTTAAAAAGCCAAACGTCTGCATACAACTTTAAAGATATTTTTTCGTTAAACATTTAAATTCGTGATTCACCTGTACCCCCGAAACCCACGAATACTGGTATCCAACGAATAATAGTGAATCACAATAAGAAAATTATACAAAATATGTGTACCTGGTTTTAAAACTGGCATATTGTTTGCTTGCTTTAGTCTAGTGTATAGCATTTTGAAAACATAAATATTGGTCTTCTTATGGCAACATGTAAAATTCATACCATTTAACGCATTCACATGAGTGATAGTAATTTTTATTTCTGTGTTAAATGCCTTCCTCTAAGACTCATAAAACTGCCTCCCCATAAAGTAAATGGGTAATGGATCGAAGATTCATAGTGCGTAGGGTTACAATCGTTTTACTCCACACAGACTGAAAAATCTACTTTTAAGGATGTTACCACAATTATCCAAATGATCGCTGATATGATTTACTTTTGAAATATGTCTAACCACAGACTACGGCATTTATTCTTGATATCCTACCGTCGTTTTTTGTATCCTTTTTCTCTGTCCTCAGCATTTAACCAAATACATTTTTAGCTCACCGGGCCCGAAGGGCCAAGTGAGCTTTTCTCATCACTTGGCGTCCGTCGTCCGTCGTCCGTCGTCCGTCGTCTGTCGTCTGTCGTCCGTCGTCCGGCGTTAACTTTTACAAAAATCTTCTCCTCTGAAACTACTTGGCCAAATTGAACCAAATTTGGCCACAATCATCATTGATGTATCTAGTTTAAAGTTTGTGTTTTTTTGACTCGGCCAACCATCCAAGATGGCCGCCATGGCTAAAATAGAACATAGGGGTAAAATGCAGTTTTTGGCTTATAACTCAAAAACCAAAGCATTTAGAGCAAATCTGACAAGGGGTAAAATTGTTTATCAGGTAAAGATCTATCTGCCTTGAAATTTTCAGATGAATCAGACAACCCATTGTTGGGTTGCTGCCCCTAAATTGGTAATTTTAAGGAAATTTTACTGTTTTTGGTTATTATCTTGAATATTATTATAGATGGAGATAAACTGTAACAGCAATATTGTTCAGCAAAGTAAGATTCACAAATAATTCAACATGACCAAAATGGTCAGTTGACCCCTTTAAGAGTTATTGCCCTTTATAGTTGATTTTTAACCATTTTTCGTAAATATCCATGATCTTTTACAAAAATCTTCTCCTCTGTAATTACCGGGCTAAATTAATCCAAACTTGGCCACAATCATCATTGATGTATCTAGTTTAAAGTTTGTGTTTTTTAACCCGGCCAACCATCCAAGATGACCGCCATGCTAAAAATAGAACATAGGGGTAAAATGCAGTTTTGGGCTTATAACTCAAAAACCAAAGCATTTAGAGGAAATCTGACACGAGGTAAAATTGTTTATCAGCTCAAGATCAATCTGCCCTGAAATTTTCAGATGAATCAGACAACCCATTGTTGGGTTGCTGCCACTAAATTGGTAATTTTAAGGAAATTTTACTGTTTTTGGTTATTATCTTGAATATTATTATAGATGGAGATAAACTGTAAACAGCAATAATGTTCAGCAAAGTAAGATTTACAAATAAGTCAACATGACCAAAATGGTCAGTTGACCCCTTTAGGAGTTATTGTCCTTTATAGTCAATTTTTAACCATTTTTCATAAATATCCATGATGCTTTACAAAAATCTTCTCCTCTGAAACTATCGAGCCAAATTAATCCAAACTTGGCCACAATCATCATTGATGTATCTAGTTTAAAGTTTGTGTTTTTTGACCGGGCCAACCATCCAAATGGCCGCCATGGCTAAAAATAGAACATAGGGGTAAAATGCAGTTTTTGGCTTATAACTCAAAAACCAAAGCATTTAGAGCAAATCTGACAAGGGGTAAAATTGTTTATCTGGTCAAGATCTATCTGCCCTGAAATTTTAAGATGAATGGGACAACTCGTTGTTAGAGTGCTGCCCCTAAATTGGTAATTTTAAGGAAATTTTGCTGTTTTGGGTTATTATCTTGAATATTATTATAGATAGAGATAAACTGTAAACAACAAAAATGTACAACAATTTAAGACTCAAAAATAAGTCAAAATGACCAAAATGTTCAATTGACCCCCTAGAAGTTATTATCCTTTATAATCAATTTTTGACAATTTTCATAAAATTTGTAAATTTTTACTAATATTTTCCACTGAAACTACACGGACAAGTTCATTATAGATAGAGATAATTGTAAGCAGCAAGATTTTCAGTAAAGCAAGATGTACAAACACATCACAATCACCTAAACACAATTTTGTCATGAACTGTCTGCTTCCTTTGTGTAATTCACATATACCTAGGCAGGGTTTCCCCTGAGTCAATAATTTTTTTCGCCACCCCTAGGCTAGGTGAGCGACACAGGCTCTTTAGAGCCTCTAGTTTTCGAAAACAGTTACTAGGAAATATAAAAAGGGTTTCAATGCCTCGATCCAACCTTTTTTCGATGTTTCTTTATTCTCTTTATTCATGAACAGGACTTAATTATAAATGTCCATATATATAACGGTTCATGAGAACGACTGATTGTCATATTACAGACTTGCTTCAGGACGTACAGAAAGTTCAACCTGGTTTTACGGCATGCAAAACCGTCGACAATAGGAGACATTTGTATGATATATAATACATGTGCAATATGTAAAGCTCTTAATCGTCCAGAGTACACAGAGTTGTTAATAAATAAAACAGAAATGAATACAGATCTTTCAAAGATCGGACATCAACTTTAAATTTGAGGTAGGGCCAATTTGTCCGGATCATTTTTTCACAGAACGGCCAATTTCAAAATGTGCCAACAGAACAGAATTTAAAATATCAATATCTCGATTTACACATATTATATGTGATAAATTTTTAATTTAACCCTAAAAAAGAATGAAAGTCCAATATGCGGAATTTATGGTGTTTTTATGTGGGAAAAACAGGGACTTCCCCCAAGAAGGACATTTCAAACCAAAATACTACAATTTATACTACATTTTCCCTCAAGAATGAAATTGGTTTAGTGTTCCTTAATATAAAAAAATCTACTTTTTAATGAAAACATTGTTACATTTCTAAATTGTACCGATATAGCTCCTTATTATGATCATTATGGTTAAGTATCGTGGTGGTTCAATCAGTAGAGCATAGAACTACAAATGAATGATTGTTTTCAAGCTATCTTAGGGTTCGAATCTCGCTCAGACGTTTTGCATTTTTTGTGTTGTTATATTAAATTTTAATGTTTCTATCATATTTTTTCGGATGTTTGCTTAAATCATAGAGTCATTCTGGTTCATTTTGACTATATAGTATAAATCATTTTATTAAAAAAAAAATTACTGTAGCGCTTATTGTGTGCATTCCTATGACTGTCCATACTCTTGACTTACTTTCTATTCATGTGTTTATATTGATAACATATATATGCAAGGAACAACTGCCGTCAAACTGAAGTAGATGCCTGTGAATAACCAGAAACACGAGAATTGATTCTATAGCAATGAATCCCAAATGTTGCGTGACTGTGTAATATACACATAACATAAAATAAGGCCATTGTATACAAGTTTCAAAACAACACGAACAATTTTTCGATTTTTTTTTTTAACATGGTATAATATGTAACAAATGCAGTCAAAAACAATCATTTTTGTCGACAATTCACTAACTGTGTAGATACATTGTACTAGTACTGAAATTCTTACCACCGTTCCTACACCGGTACCTAAGTCATCAGAAAATAAGACAACATCACAGGACAAATACACTACACATCGTGATTGTAGGTAAAACGTCAAGAAGCTGTTGCATCTGTATCACAACGAAGGGCCCATTTGTTAAAAAGCCAGAAAAGGTCATTTAACATGTGCTAGTAACACAAGGTTAAGAACCGTAAAAGACTAGGACACATTCAGATATACATATATTCAGAATGAGAAAACAACATCCCATTTAAATGTGTTCAATATTATTTGGCTTCTTGACAAGTTACGTGGTATGATACCTTATACACATAAAGGGTGTTGTCAATTAGATCAAATCACTATAAAAAAAATCAATAGTCTTGGCCTTGTTATTTGTAGGAATACCTGCTCCAGGTATAAATTGAAATAGATGATGTGACGTATTTTAATATACTATAATTAGCATTTATCGGGCTATTTAAAACATGATTTACCTATCTTATCGAATGAAAAGAATTGAGGGGAAATTGGCCATACCTCTTTTAAAAAAACCATGAAGATATGACATGAAACTACCAAATGACGGGTATTGTGCTTTGGACAGAGACATGCAGATAAGGCAGGTTAAAGTGTATGAGATCTCAAACTTCTCCCTTCTAATCTCAATCAATTGAACAACACAACTTCCATAAACACATGAAATCAAAGCAATTTATTCCGAAATAACGGTATAATAGACTTCAAAATACACAAGCATCCACATAACGATATTAAACTATACCGTATTAAAGATAATTCACTGAATGCATATCTTAAGAATTGAAACTGCTGAGATATCATGCTATTCTTCACTCTAATATCGGTCGATGTTCTATACAGTATTTATCTTTAAAAGCAACGTCATAATCAATACAGCGAGTCTTTCACGTGTTTTTTAATGATCCCTACAATAAGAAATAAACTTAGTCGATTTGAAAAGATTTGGGCATATTATTACACGTACGTATCATCAGTCTGATAAAAATAGTTCATTTCATACATAAAATAAATGAAAGACGGCAGTCAAAAAATCGTACCGCAAAGATCACAGACATGTACAATGTAATGAATACACGTAACGAATAATGTCTTCTTAAACATCGTTACTTCTATGTAATGTTTGCAATTTAGAGAAAAATATGATTGGCAACAATGCATTAAAGACTCAAATAAGGAAATATGCAACACAGTAATTGTCTTGTCAATTATGGTAAGGGCCCAGAACAGGCAACATCAAAATAACACTGCCAAAACACGGATCTTTCAGCGTCGACAACACCTGCTCGAAGACATGCTCTCTGTGGTTTAGGTGCAGTCTCTGGATCAATTGGAGGAGGTGGTGCCTTTCCAGGTTGAGGATAATTAGGAGTATAACGTCTGTAACACGTGTGGCCTAGAAAATACAAATAAATACAGATATTAAATTATTAGTGCTTATATAAGACAATCACATCAAAAGTATCGATTTTACATTTTTGGGAACCGTTTGAATATGCAGATTTTATTGAAACGTAAAGAATCATAGGTTGGTTGCAAAGTGTTCCAAAGTGTGCATCGATTAACTGACTTAATACTTATAGTCTCTGTTAACATGCATGGATAATATCTGATTAGTTTTTTTTTTTTTATAGAAATACCACAGTTTCTATATAAGGACCAATAACTACTAAGAGATTCTCTTGTCGTTCATGTATTTTCTAATTCATCTTCTGAATACACAGGTTACTTTTTAGTTCTATTCTTTTATACATCGCCATATTTATGTTCCACATTATAAATAGAAAAAACTCGCATATTACGCAAGTTTATCTTTACTAAGGAGTTTAAGCGTAATTTCTCTCACTAATGATGTCATCGCTAAAATATAAATAAAACAAAAAGCTGAAAACGCATTTCACAAAATAACGTGTCTATTCAAAGCTTAATACCAAAGCTCTTGTGAGTGTAATTCCTGATAAAATACGTCTGTATTAACTTTGAAACAGTACATTAGGAAAAAATATACACTACGGGTGGAGGAGGGGATAACACAAGAGAGAGCATGTTTCGCCGTGTAAATTTTAAGCGCTTATCAGTATTCTACCTTGAAAAAAGTAAAATTTTAACTTGAATACTAGTAGTTCTATGCTTTCCTTTTTGACGTTTCGACATGAGGAATTTCCAGTCTCTCAATATTTTTTGTTTATTGTTAATATGAAGGTTTTCAACAACTTACCCATTGTGCATGGACATAAATCATCGCAAACATCACCAAGTCCGGGAGATTTTATAAAACATTTTCCAGAAGCTAAAAAATATAAGAAAACAGTGAAAAAACATAATAAAGAATGTATTTTAAAGCAAATATACTATGTTAATTCTGTAAATGCGATAAGGAGATATGATTGATTGCCAATGAGACATCTCTCCACATGAGACCAAATGACACAGAAAGCCTACTTAATTTACAAAATGTTATCTAATATTTATATATTGAATCTACATGTACCACGGAATCGGATGTGAAATTTCTCCACTCGTGATTTAAAAGACTATGTTGCTTACTTCGCTTATTAGAGATTTCCAATAAAATGACTTAACTCGACATAACCGACCTAACTCAGCGTATTTCGTCCTACTGCATTGAAGCGTGACGGAGGGGAGCATACACTGCATGCATGTTTTGCTATTTGAACACGCATTGTTGCTGGAATATGCCTTCAGTAAAATTCAACCACAACTGGTTTTTTTTTACTCTTTAAATATTTTGTCATTAAACTTTGAATGACTTTATAGACATAAATACTATAATAGAAAAAGAAAATTAGCAACTTGTAATCAAACACACCCACCATTTTTTGTCATTTCACTTGATCCATATTTTAGTTCTTCTCAAATTATGAATTTTAAAAACTACCGAGACGACATTTAGCATACAAATATTAAAATAACAAATTCCGAAGCGAGAAGGTTGTCTTTTTATTGTTTTTAATAGATTTAACGTTTAGCACACCCGAATGTAAAAGGTGTACTCGACTTTTAAAACAAAATAATATTTTTCTATAATTTAATTGAAGATAATTTCATGTGGGCATATCAATTATCTATTTTTCAAAAGTACTTTTTCGTCTTTGACTTTACCAAATTATGGGGCGAGGTTTTTGTTTAAGTATACCTAAACTCATTGTCATTGTCAAAACCATGAAAGACAACTCCTATGAATCGTATGATAGGTACAGATACGTATATATACGTGGTCTTATGACAGTGAAGTTTAGGCGGGAATCTCAATAATCACGTGATATATACAAATCATGATTTCTTTTGTTTTTCATCATCTTAGAAATATTTTATATTGATAAAATTTATTATGAATGGGTGTCATAGTTAAGGAATACTTAGTTAAAACTTGAGTAACGCATTTAACAAAATTAATTGGTTAGCAACAACCGGTCCCGTTACGTGCGTACGTCGAGTTAGGTACGTATGTCATTTTATTGGAAATCTCTATTGCAACATGATTTTTCATTAACATAAAGTTTGTCTTTACTTTAAATCGCAGCTACGAAGGTCTTTCCGTCTTCGACATTACATGGGCAATTGCTTTCATTGCTGTTATTTCCTTAATTAATTCCTTAACAGTCGTCACTAGTCGCTTTATATTTTACAATGTAGATGTGGCGAATTAGTTATGCCAAAACGCTCATAAATTACTTTAGAAAGTAAACACAATTATTACATAAAAAAAACCTACATGCATGTAAATATTCCTGCTTATCATTAAAACATACCTCGTCCTTCCTGTGGACCACCAGCACCATATGTTGTAGTATCTAACAACTGTCCTGTGGTATTAAAACAACAACCCACTTCACAGTCAGCAGTGGTCATACAAACCAGTCCTTCCCCATCCACTGTCGACGATGGTGGTTTAGGTGTTGTCGTTGGCTTGACTGGATGATCGATTACTGCCAGATTAGGATTGGATTGAAAGGGTTGTCCAGGGCCCATGTAAGGTTTTTGTCCCTGTACATTTAACTGCTGGCCCATTGCTGTTGACGCTGATGGTCCAGTTTGTCCAGGCATTACATTTACTGACTGACTTTGAATTGGACCAGAAACTTGTGGTCCGGGCATTTGCATACCCTGTCCCATGTTTTGCATTGGCATTTGACCATGTTGCGGTCCAGCCATTTGTCCATGTGATGGCATTTGATTGAACATTGTATTTCCTGGTTGTTGTTGTTGTGGATTATATTGAGTCATGTGACCTTGTGGTTGATTGTTTTGAAAGCCATTCTGATTCTGTGGCATGCCTTGCATTCCTTGATAAGGAGGACCATTAGCAGGTCTACTCTGCGAAAGTACTGAAACACCATTTCCATTAGGCTGACTACCGAATTGGTTAAATTTGTTATTTTGGGGATTTCCAAAAGGCTGATGTCCGTTTGGAATGTTATTCATATGATTCTGATTAAATTGCTGTTGTTGTTGCTGTTGCTGTTGGGGTTGTTGTCGAAAAAATTGCTGACCCTGGTTCGTATTACTACTTTGAGGTTGACCTGGTTGCTGCTGACCGAAATTTTGTTGTTGTTGATGTTGCTGCTGCTGTTGTTGTTGTTGTGGCTGTTGTTGCGGCTGTTGTTGATGTTGTTGAGGCTGTTGTTGTTGTTGTGGTTGTTGTTGTTGTTGTTGTATTTGTTGTAGCTGCTGTTGTTGTCGCTGTTGGAATGTATTTTGGTTCATCTGCTGGTTATTCATTCCCATTCCAAAATTGCGATTTCTTTGAAATCCTTGTGAATTCTTCAAAAGAAAATTCTTTGTTATTTAATGAATCTTTACATACAATTTACATCGGGTTTTCTTTTTTATCGAATAACTTAACGAAGCAAACAGTTTAATGAAGAAAGAATGAATGAAACCTTGAAATAATAAAAGTATCCAGTATATTTTAAACAAAAGATTGATAAAGAAGAAAAACGTAGAAATTATAAACGCATGTGACAAAGTAAACCCTTCTCATGAAATCTTGAACTTGAAATTATATTTCTGCAAAAGAAAATTTCTAGTCTGTGGATCATATTTCAATCTGGATCAATAACCCAATACGCTTCACAAGAACGGGTGCTCGATCAATAACATAAAACGGTACACAAGAACGGGTGCTCAATCAATAACATAAAACGGTACACAAGAACGGGTGCTCGATCAATAACATAAAACGGTACAGAAGAACGGGTGCTCGATCAATTACACATGAAGGTACACAAGAACAGGTGCTAGGTAAAAAAAAAACGATACACAAGAACAGGTGCTAGGTAAAAAAAAACGATACACAAGAACAGGTGCTCCATCAATTACACAATACAGTACACAAGAACGGGTGCTCGAACAATTACACAATACGGTACACAAGAACGGGTGCTGGATAAATTATACAATAAGGTACACGAGAACGGGTGCTAGATCAATTACACAATACAGTACACAAGAACGGGTGCTAGATCAATTACAAAATACGGTACACAAGAACGGGTGCTGGATGAACTATACAGTAAGGTACACGAGAACGGGTGCTAGATCAATTACACAATACAGTACACAAGAACGGGTGCTAGATCAATTACACAATACGGTACACAAGAACGGGTGCTGGATGAACTATACAGTAAGGTACACAAGAACGGGTGCTAGATCAATAATAAAATAAGGTACACAAGAACGGGTGCTCGATCAATTACAAAATACGATACACAAGAAGGGGTGATCGATCAATTACCTAATACGGAACACAAGAACGGGTGCTCAATCAATTACCTTATACGGTACACAAGAAAGGGTGCTCGATCAATAATCTATTACGGTACACAAGAACGGGTGATCGATCAATTATTTTATACGGTATACAAGAACGGGTGCTCAATCAATTACCGTATACGGTACACAATAACGGGTTCTCGATCAATAATCTATTACGGAACACAAGAACGGGTGATCGATCAATTATCTTACACGGTATACAAGAACGGGTGCTCAATCAATAATATTATTACCTTATACGGTACACAAGAACGGGTTTTTGATCAATAATCTATTACGGTATACAAGAAAGGGTGCTCGATCAATAACCTTATACGGTACATAAGAACGGGTGCTCGAGCAATTACATAATACAGTACACAAGAACGGCTGCTCAATCAATAATCTATTACGGTACACAAGAACGGGTGCTCTATCAATTACCTAATACGGTACACACGAACGGGTGCTCGATCAATAACCTATTACAGAACACAAAACAAATGCTTAGATCGAATAAGCATATTTCCTCATACTACCTTAGGCGGGCATAAACATGTGTGGTAGCACAAAAACATTAAAAATTAAAGGTACCTGTAAAAACCGCTTTATAGGTATTTTGTGTCGGACGTGAAGCACAAATTTCAAATTCAGTGTTAACTTCCTAAACGTTAAACCACCATCAGAAGGTGCGGCTCATGAAACCGGTCTCTTCTTTTAGTAGAGTATATAGATATGGAGTGTTGGCATTTGTAACTGGTCATTTAAAAGTTTGTTTGGTTTACTCCTTTGTATATATTTAGAGACTTTATATATCACACTTTTATCATTAATTACATGCAATCATACACATATTGAAGACCTGACCTTGTTACCTACCATCGGATTAATTGAGTTGGGAAATTTTTGTTGGTTTTGTTGAATAAGCTCCTGCGAAGGACTATTATGCAGCAATTGTTGTTGTTGTTGTTGTTGTTGTGTTTTTCCAGGTTCATAATTTACCGGAAGTTGTTGTTTCCATTGGCTTTGTTGTTGATTTGTACTGGTCGATGAACTTGTCTGACCACCAACTGTACTTCCGGTTTCTTTAGGTCCTGGAAAACTAAACTGGTTCTTTGCACTGAACACAAATGCCCTTTTTCCATTGTTAACGCTGATGGTTTTGGTTGTCTGAAAGGTAAACAAAAAAAGAATAATATTATGTCAGAGTGGTTGTCATGCGTATTTGGATACAATTGATACAAAGTGGGAAAATCTTGGACAAATGAGACTGTCTTGCATCAATCAATAGAATACTGACATATTAATATCGCTTTCACAGTGCTGTAAATGCTGCATTTCAACACTTAAGTTTATGCAACAACAAACTATTATTTTGAGAAGGCGATATCTTGTGGAAAAAAAGATTTTACCCTGAATTGACTCTTAAATTCATTTTTCCTTTACGGATTTAAAAACAAATTCAAAGTTAAGTATGTCCACCTAAATAGTGAAAATGCATTTACTGGTACATGAAACTGCACACTTAGACTGTCTTTATTAGTAATAACAAATAACAATGACTCGAAATTACAATCAAGAGAAAGATAACTTGGAAACAACCAATGAAAAGAAAAAAAGGTGAATATATTTTAATATTGATGTTTGATAAAGTTCTATGCTAACCCCATTAACAGTACAGGATACAATGCAATGTGTGTTAATTTGTGCTAGTTGTATGTCTATTAATACAAAGGCAGCAAAACTCTGATGTTGGTGATGAAGAGGAAAAAGTCTAGTTCAAACTGTATGAAATTTACCATACCCTAGGTGCCGCGCCGTTTAAGGTATATTTTTTCACATTTTAATTGAAAGTATGACTTGTTTTTAAATAAATGTTTGCTGTCAATCAGCTACTCACTGCATGTTTAAGAATTAAAATATTATTAATAACATAATTCTGTTTTGTTTAATATAAATATAAACATATGTATCCTGTTATTTACCCATCAAATTATCAAATGAGACGTTTATATCAGTTCTCCTAAATGTCTTATAGTATATACTTCAAAATCTCGAAACAAATAAACAATATTGTGTCCTCATACCTGTTGACGAAAAAAGTCGACTACAAGATCGAATTTGAATAAAAATAGTGAACTACACACATCGATGATACATAATAAATAAAGGCAACAGTAGTATACCGCTGTTCGAAATTCATAAATCGATAGAGAAAAAACAAATCCGGGTTACAAACTAAAACTGAGGGAAACGCATCAAATATAAGAGAACTACGACACAACAGAAACACAACATTAAAATGTAACACACACAGAAACGAACTTTAATATAACAATGGTGTTAAACATGTGGTTGATTTAAGCATACTTCATATTAGTATGAAAACTATTGAAATTCATAAAATGTCAGGTCTTTCAATATTTAGAACAAAGCTCAAATCGTGAAAAAAATGGAAACTAAATAAAACAATAACCGGCGAACTCCAAAGATTTGTATAAGTGTTTTTATTCATCAGATCAAACGGGTTTGCCTAGCATTGAATGTACATGTATATCCTCACATCAAACTGATTCTTACCCCCGAATGACGTTGAGTAAGACATACATGTACATGTATAGAAATATTGTGAACGAAATACACTCTCTGTCGACAGCCATATAATGGTTCTTTGTTTAATATCTGCTTTAATTAACTCAAAATGAATTGTGTACTGTGAAACACTTCTTTTTTTTGGTCTAGTTTGAACTTCGTTGTTGTCTTGTCACTCATATTCATAAACTACACGATTACATTATTATTATTTCATGCTTAATCAAGAATAGTTATGTTGAAAAACTTGAAAAAAGAGCATTGTAAAATCAATTTCAAAAAAGTGTATCATCATCAGGTTTGGTACACAATTGTTTTGATAGAGTTATACGAAACATACAATTTTTAACTCTTGATTAGGTCCAGCTTGAACAAAAAACACGTATTTTATCAAACCACTGATTATGTTTTGAAGTCCGCTCTGTTAATATTTTTCTTAAAATTAGTGCATAACAAATGTACAGAATTTATGTTGATCATTTAAACTGTTACTATTACTGCGTATATAATGTTAATGGTACATGTATAATCATTTTAAACGGACACGGTGCAACTCTGATGTACGTGTCCATGCATACATAACACATATTTATTTAAATCAAAGATTTAGATAATGGAAAATTTACTTTTGTTTACAATATTCGCTTCAGGTAGATTACTGTAATCCATTTATAATTAGAAATAAAGTTTGAACACCAATGCATCGACGGAAAAGATCCCAAACAACAAACAGGTTCGAAATTTGAAAAGAGTTAAATTTCTTAGACTTAAAAGAATGTATTTGCGTAGAAAAAATGGCAAATATGATTTTACTGATTTCTTTTTTAAAATCATTATCAAGCAGCGTATTATTTTTAAGGCATTTTTCTTTGTTTTAAAATGACTTTACCTTTTGTCCTTGGATTGAAACGAGAAAAAATGAAAAGATCCCAAAACACAACATATAGGCCGCCATTGTGATAATATTTCTTAATGACCGTGCATGTTAAAAATGAAATAAATTAATTACATTCACTGAATTTATAATTATGGTGTTGATTTATTCGTGTTTGTCATACACGACATAATAGTGTGTAATGCGTTGGACAACGGGCAAATAATGAAAACCATTCAATGCAAAATTTATACACCACAAATATTTAAAGAAAAATGATAATATAATATGACAGTAATAAGGTATTTTGTTTATAATTCATAAACAATTGGAAAATTATATGAAAACTCTTAAATCATTTTATTAGAGTATTCCGATTGCACATTATAAAGCATTCTAGACGACAATCAAATGATGAATGTTCTACCTTAATGTCAGCTAAAAAGTGAACTGTGTTTCAATGCCATTTGTGTGTGTTTGTATGTTTGTGTGTGTGCAATCACACCTTTTCCCAAAACAACTGAAAAGAATGATTGGGTTAAAGACGAATTATATTGACGAATCTACCTATTTAAAGTTATTGTTTATTTGTTCTCGTCCTGAATATTTTTGAAACATTTGCACTCTGCAGTAAGCAAACAACTATCAATCGATCAATAGCAAATAAAACGTATTATAAGAGACTCTATAAAAAGCACGTGCCCTTATCTCAGTCTATGCGTTTCTTCAATAATGAGCACTCTCAAACATTATAGACTATAATATAATTCTTAGATAAAATCCGATTTTTTTGACTGAAAATGTTTTGTTGTTTACAGATTATCTTCTTTGTTGACTTGTCTTGCTGATTTATTTTTCTATTTTTACATACTATCTCATTTATAGCTCTCGTGAAAATAGGAAAAACACCCCCCAAAAATGGTTAAAATCGTCATTTCAATGCAACAATTTCCATAAAGAGCCGTTTGGCAACTTATAGCCATGTCAGCTTATTTTTATATCATATTTGATATATAATCTTTATTGCAAAATTACACCCACAAGGGCCAAGCAATACACACAAACAAATATACATTTTAAATACAATGCAATACAATGAAATACTACGGAAGCGTATTAGCGCCACACATTTTTTTTTTGGATTTTTCTTCCTATGTTTGCGTTAAACGCAAACCTTTGCGTTATAACGCAAACATTTGCGTTTAACGCAAACCTTTTGCGTTATAACGCGTTTACCTTTGCGATATAACGCAAACCTTTGCGTTGTAACGCAAACCTTTGCGATATAAGGTTTGCGTTATACGTAGCTTCGTTTCGTGTGTATTTGAGTCTAAACGCCAACTTATGATTTATCGAGTTGACCTCTATAGTCATTTGATGACCATATAAGCGATATAAACATTAATATTAGTGGGAGATATTATGGACATAATTGTACAAACCGTGATACAAGCATGAAATTTGGTATAAAGGACGACTAAATGATACTAAAAAAAATCCGCTGCTGGCCATAAAAAAAAATCATTTTTTCAAGATGGCCACCACTCATTTTTCTAAATGGCGTCATTACAAATTTACAATACTGCGTTTATCCTTTGAAAGTTGTGTTATACATAAAATCTGATGTAAGTTTTGATAAAAAGTAGATAACAGATCATAAAATTGAGAATGTAAATGGGGAATGTGGCAAAGAGACATCAACCCGACCAAATACAAAAACAACAGCAAAAAGTCACCAACAGGTCTTCAATGTAGCGAGAAATTCCCGCACCCGGAGGCATCCTTCAGCTGGCCCCATAACAAATATATACTAGTTCAGTGATAATGAACGCCATTCTAATTTCCAAATTGTACACAAGAAACTAAAATTAAAATAATACAAGACTAACAAAGGCCAGAGGCTCCTGACTTGGGACAGGCGCAAAAATGCGGCGGGGTTAAACATGTTTGTGAGATCTCAACCCTCCCCCTATACCTCTAACCAATGTAGAAAAGTAAACGCATAACAATACGCACATTAAAATTCAGTTCAAGAGAAGTCCGAGTCTGATTTCAGAAGATGACTTGTAACCAAAGAAAATAAACAAAATGATAATAATACATAAATAACAACAGACTACTAGCAGTTAACTGACATGCCAGCTCCAGACTTCAATTAAACTGACTGAAAGATTGTGATTTCATCATATGAACATCAGGCACAATCCTTCCCGTTAGGGGTTTAGTATCATACCATCATAACTTATATGAGAAGAACATAACCCGTGTCATGCCAACAACTGTTTTTAGAATAAACGTGGTTAGTTCCGACGCAAAGACCTTATCAGTGACTCAATATTAACGCCAAAATATGCAATCTTTAATGACTTGACAACAGTATCGTAATTATATCCCTTCTTAATAAGTCTATTCAAAGGTTTTGTAAGTTTCTGAGGTGAATACTGACATCTTTCTGCTTTATAAAGAATATTTCCATAAAAAAATTGGATGTGAAATACCTGAACGTATAAGAAGTCTGCATGTTGAGCTATATTTACGAATGATGTCTTTATACCGATGATAAAATTTAGTAAATGTTTTGACTAGTTTGTGATATCGAAAACCCTGGTGTAATAATTTTTCAGTAATACATAAATTTCTCTAAAACATTGTTACATACACGAGCTGTCGACTAGACAATAAATAAATATATAGATATAAATAGATTAAGCAAACACGCGCTGTTGAATTATTCTAGGTCTATTTAATTTCATATAAAAAATAAATGTTTATCATCGTTTTTACCTGTATTAGAATGTTTATTTGTGGATCGAATCAGTCAATCAAATGATTTACATTTGTTTCACTTTCAATGTTGACATTGTTTTCAATATTTTGACTATTTTATTTATTGTGTCTGTTTAGTAAACGCATCAATGTAAATATAACGGAATTTGACGAGACTGTAATCGAAGTGAGAGGGTTAGCGCTATAAAACCAGGTTTAATCCACCATTTTCTACATTTGAAAATGCCTGTACCAAGTCAGGAATATGACAATTCTTGTCCATTCGTTTTTTATGCGTTTTGTTATTTGATTTTTGCCATGTGATTATGGACTTTCCGAATTGATTTCCCTCTAAGTTCAGTATTTTTGTGATTTTACTTTTCTCTTTAAATAACTTTACACATGCAATTCACGTGTAATCTATCCCAAGCTAAGGGGTCAAGAATTTCACATGAACAAGGATTCAATGAGGTCGAATTATTCATTGCAAGTGAATAGTTCATAATCAATTTTTTTTTGCTTATTTTTACAAAATTGAACCTTATTGGCTTCTAAAAAGGAATTATTATTTCACTATTTCTATTTCATTACTGGTTGAGCCAAAACAAAATAATATATTAGGTTTTTCATATATCTCGTAGCTAGTGAGTGCCCTTTTAAAAGGTACATTGATATTAGAGTAATTTTCTGGGTTTATCTTCATATCTTTAAAAAAAAAATCTGCATATGAGTACCAAGAATACATTCATGCGGAATGTAAAGTTATGTTTGTTCACTTTGTAGAGATTCTGTAACCAGGGGATTATTATCATTACAGTTTATTCTGTAAAAGTACATGAGTGTTTGAGTTTTTATATAAGAGTCCAAAGTAGATCTGCCTAATTCTGATCTAGCACCTATGTTAGTGGCTGTATTTTTCAGTCCTAATACTGCTTTACAAAATTTTGAATGAACCTTCTCAAAAGGATATTTTTCTGCTAATGCAAGAGTAGCACAAAAAGTATTGATTACAGCAGGTCTAGTAGATGCCCTAAAAGTTGACTGAAAATTATCCATAAACCAAATTTCAGAGTTGTATGTCAAAATAGGTCTTATAAGAGTATCAAATAATTTACATGACATATTAGTGGGAACAAAAATTAAATTTGACAATAAAAATAAAACTTTAATGCCTTTTTTTAGACAGGTCTTCAGTAGTTTTTTGTAAAATTTCCCCTATAGTTAATAATATTCCCTAGAAAATTAAAGGAGTTGAGTGACAATTATACTCATGTTTGCTAAAGCTTGGGGAGGCTGGATCATCGGACGATTTTTTTAAAACTAAATACCCAATGGATGATTGAGGATATACAGTTTTGTTTTATTTGGTCCTTTTGTACTAGTATCAGAGGAGAAGATTATCCAAAAGTCAACGAACGACAGACAACTTATTCACATTAATAGAAATAGCCAAACTAGCGCTTTAGACAAGGTGAGCTAAAATTGATTAACTGGCAACATGGATAGAATATAAGTTAATAAGTATAATTCCCTCAGTTTTAGTTTGCAACACGGATTTGTTTTTTTTTCTATCGATTTATGAGTTTCGAATAGTCGCATAGTCAGCTATAAAAGGCCCCGATAAGACAATGTAAAACTATTCAAACGAGAAAACTAACGGCCTTTTTTTATATACTGTTGCCTTTAAACGCAATTGTGTTAGGCGTTCCAGAAAATATTTTTTTCCCCGTAAAAATGAAATTTCTAGAACTACACATGCTGTTCAAGACAATATGTACAAAAATGAATAGAAATTCAAAACAAGAGAAGGGGCTTGATTTATTTTGTTATACCATGGTTGTAGCATCAAATGTTTTAATGATTATTCACGGAATGCTTTTTTTTATTTCATAGGTTTGTAAAAAGCGTTGATTGTGCGCAGAATTTTTGTATGAAATGTTTAATAAAGATTTGCGGTTACACTTAAAAATAATAATTACACTATATATGCCATGTTCATTGCTGTGACGTCACGCGACTAATTGCAAAAGCGTATATTTGGCTCTCTTGTGTAGGTAATGTATACAGTCACATATGTCGTTAACCTGTCATGTAATTATTATATGTAATAAAAACTAACAAATGAACGATTGTCGTAAACTTGCTGAGCACTATGAAAAGTTCACATCAAATATGATAAACCAAAAAACACGAGAGTAACCATTTGTTTTTGCCCTGAAAAGTTAGTGTTGTAAATGTAAGCATATACATGAAGTAAAGACTACGATTGTTTTATGACTATGAAGGGATTTCGTAATAAGCAAATTCATATAACTATCATCATATCATTCTCTTTCACGAGTCTGCATTTGTTAATATTATATATAGATACAATTCATTAATCTCTTTTGCCTTAAAGACGATTTTAGAGCAATGAAAAGGGCAATCAAAGTACATGCATACTTTTAAATAAAATTATTTTCTTTGCGGATTTTTACTTGAACTTTGTCACACATCCGTATTTTTCCAAGGATAACTCACTTTTCATATCTAAACCAGAAACATTCTCTGTTAAAAACTGATGAATTTTTATTACTATTACTTCCGTTTATGTTCATTCTAAAAAAGATAATCATGATAATTCCAGATAAAATATATATACATTATGTCCTTTTCCTTATTAAGTCCATTTGTGTAATTAATTCGTTTTAATGTTGTAATTAATTATTGTGTTATATTTATGTCTGCAAGTATTTTATGAATACCGTTTATATCACGGTATATATATTTCGTGAATGTACATTTTTCTTAATTTGAAAGCAAATGTCTTTTTTTTAAACATGTGTATGAATATAATGACTTTATAATTTAAAAATATAGATATCAAAACTTTTCAGTGACCCAAAGCAGTAAAGATGTGAAAGTGATACGTACATTGCACTTTATATATATATATATATACAGAATTAAACTGCAATATAACAAACATAAGTATAAAGCCCTTCTCAAATGATTTCTATTGTTTGTTTTTGCACTTTCCCGGGTTATGTTATGTGAACTACTTAGAGCAACCGACCACCGGTATCAAAAAATGGAAGAACAGTCTTAAAAATCTGTATAAATCCATTTGTTATTTTTTCCAAAACTTGGACAAGTATACATATCTGTCACGAATAAACGATTTATTGATTGTTTTTAACGTTTAGTGGCAAATTTTTCATGCATGTTCAAGACGAAAAAAAAACCCAAACAATAAACATAGTAGGTTGGATCTATATTAGAGGTAGGTCTGTTTGAAAGTATGAGGAAATTTGGTTTGCCACTGGAAAAAAAGGGTACTATAGTTTTGTAATGTTTTTTGGTCGTTAAGGTTACAGTTGACTAGAATCTTAGTGTAGAAAGAGTTACACTGATTTAGACGTTTGGCGGGAAAATTAGTGACCGGGTCGAAAGTTCTAGGGGTGATCATAAGGGACTCTCTATGCGCCATAAGGGTAACATATAGGGAACACCCTATCAAGGAAATAGTGGTATAAACCACGGGTAGATAAGAGAGTGAGTGAGAAACGGCACTAGAGGCTGTCGGTTGGCTGTCGATGAGCCGTCATCAGTCAACAGAGCGTACGTTAGTTATAATAAGACGCTTCATATACGTTAGTTATAATAAGACGCTAGTCGAGCTTTAATATTTAGGAGACACTTTGTACTGGGTACAAGTGAACGTACAGGTTGATCGGATTGACAAGGCAGACTGTCCCACTCGGAGGACAATCTGTACTTGCTCGCCTTGTTTGGTAGTGACAGACTGTCCAACTCGGAGGACAAGTTGTACCAGACCGCTCTGTCTTGTATTGACAGGCTGTCCAATGTCTTATAGTGACATAACGTCCCATTAGGAGGACAGGCTGTTATATTGTATAAACTTGTATATATAAGAGTTCATACTTACTTTGTATCGGCAAAGAGCCCGTATATATGTTTTGTTTAATTGTGCATAACGTAGATAGTTGTAGTTTTTAGTTTTGACGTATTGTTTGTGGACAACTTGGATCCAAGTATTGACTGGAACGGACGTTTGGGGTATAAACGCCTGGTTACACCCGGACGCGTCCTTCAGCTGGTTACACGTTACAGTTTATTGGATGGGGTCAGACATTTTGCCTTGCAACAGTTCACACCCAGAACCATCAAGGCGTTGTTGCTTGAATTCGTAACAGATGACATGATTCTTTACTAAGTTGTTATTGACTTTCAACTAGCTGTCGACAACTGGGAGTACTATCATATCTCTGATTAGTGTTTTTTGTTGCTGTTGTTAGGGATGAGTGATTGATAAATACCCTGCCAAGTCCGGTCTGTGTTTTTGTTTGATGCTTTTTTCTGTTTAAATCGATCCGATGACTTAATAGATATAAGAAGATATGGTATGAGTGTTAATGAGACAACTCTCAATCCAAGTCATAATTTATAAAAGTAATCAATTATAGGTCAAAGTACAGTCTTCAACATGGAGCCTTCTTGGGTCACACCGAACAACAAGCAATAAAGGGGCACAACATGTAAACCATTCAAACGGGCAAACAAACGGTCTAATCTGTTTAAGCGTTTTTAAACTGATAAATATAGTTTTTTCTCATGTTGTGTTGTTACACCACTGTCCATGGTTAGGTGCGGTTGGGCGCTCACAAACATATTTTACCCCGCCATATTTGTAATGTACATGTCCAAAGTCAGAACCATATAGTTCAGTGGTTGTCGTTGGTTCATGTCTAGCTGTCATAATTGTTTTACCTATCATTGCTAATATCATCCACTTAGGAGATAAATGTATTGTATTTTAAGCTCCGACGGGGGGATTTGATGATCGCAAATTAAGTTTACTGGCGGAGACAGTAAACGGGTATTTGCGACCATCAAATCCCCAATTGATGCCATCGGAGTTGAAAATACAATATAGTTATCTCCATTCTATTGAAAGTGACAGAAAACAACGTTAAAACATCTATTTTAAATGTCATATGCCGTCTGCGCTTGCGCGTATGTCCCATAACATCAAGTGTCAATTGATGCCATGTAAATAAGTGACGTTATCCAATCAAAATGAACGTTACAAACGTTGTTGCATTAGACTGCATTTTAACTTGTTGTCTCATTGGAAAAAATAAAATCTCATTTTGGAATGCAACTCGATATTTGTCAGCCAATCAAATTAAGAATTCTTTTGCTACTATAGTCAGTAATTTATACATTTGATCTCTTTTTTATATAAAGATCTACCAAACAATGATTGATTAATATGTATATTCGATGATGCAAACACTGAGTGCGCGTAGGTTTTTTTTCACAATAATAATAATAATAATAAAAAAGGCTTTTTGTCAACATAAATATTTGTTGTGTCTGGGTGTATCTGAGTTTTTATTCTATAATACTCTTCTTGTTTCCTAAAATTATATATTTTTTTTCGCAAAATAGCGAAAGCTTACATTTGATGTGAAATATATGTAGATTTGGGGGTAATCCCAATATGACCAAAAGAATGTTTACGTTTAGGTTCTCTTAAGTTTAAATCGTCACTGCCGTAATCAGAGAGAAGTTCAGGAGTTCTTGGACGCGGAACATGATCCTCAACTTTCAATCCCTTTGCTTTCGCTTCCTCAGCTTTTTGCAGTATTTCAATAAAACTCATGTGTCCTGCAGATGTCATTCTATTGCTTTCTGCTAATGAACTATTAACTCCACCTTTATGAGGCGTGTTTGCACTTTCTGCTAATGAACTGTTTACTCCACTTTTGTAAGGTGTGTTTGCAGACATTTGATTTGACCGATGAGTTTCAGAGAAAACAGACTCTGTTTTTCTGTCATATCGAGATGTAAATGTGTTAAGCTTTGAATCAGTTCTGAGTTCATTTCTTGGCGTAGTACTGTCTTGGTATTTGTTCCCTGGAAGTGGCACTCTAAGTCTTTCGTTGTTTACATTTTCGATTAAGCTATCGTCGTTAATTGGTTTGACTCGTGCTGCTCTTGCTGCATTCCGACGCTGTGCCTCTTTTGCAAGAGAATACACACTTCTATCAGAAAGAGATTTGAATGTAGAATTGTTTGTAATCTCTCGTGGTGTGCTATTTTTATGTTGTGCTTTTATTGTATATGACGATTTTCCATGGACACTATAGGACGCGATATGATTGGTGGAAATGGAATGTCGTGGTGACGTCGAAGTCATCTTAGAGCGTATTATCTGTGCTTCTTTTCCCAAGTCTTTCAATATCATTCGTTGTGCTTTGTCAAACATTTTCATCTGACCGTCAAGTCTATTATTAGCTCTGTTGTTATTACGTAGTACACCATCGTTATACTCCGATCGAATGATTGCGTCACCATGACGTAATTTAAGTCGGTTTGGTTTCTCGTTAATTTTCACTTTATCAGAATACATTATGTTGTTTTAACACAATTACTCATCTACAAAAAAATAAGAAAAAAAAATGTTAATACAATTTGTATATAATACTGCAGAAGAATTGTAAAATTCAATTTAATCATTGTATGAAGATCTCTGAAAAGTATCAAATGTTCAACATCTCAATGAGTTACCATACTCTTCTGTTGTTTTTGTTATTAATGTTTTATTTGTTACTTTATTTTGTATGAGGTTCCGTGCTGATTTCAATAAAAAAAAATCAAATTAATCGAATTTCTGATTATCTTCTTGACGCAAGTCGTTTCTTTTCAAACATCGTTTAATCCATTTAATGAAATTGCTTTTTGTGTGAGTAGGGTTGCTTTTGTTTATGTTTAATATTCTCTGGAAGTATCTGAACAACAAATTTTATCGTTTTTATACGGAAGCGTATTAGGGACATAGAAAAAATAAAATTGGCAGCTGTGAACTTTATTTCAAAGTCGAAATTTTGACATTTCAAATCTCAAAATTTCGACTTTAACTCGAAATTTTAACTTTTCTTATTTTGAAATTTTGACTTTCTAAAATCTTGAAATTTCAACTTTTTTAAAACTCGAAATTTCGACTTCCTTTAAACTCAAAATTTCGACTTTTTTAAACTCGAAATTTCGACTTTTTCTAACACGAAATTTTGACTTCTTTTAAACTCAAAATTTCGACTTCTTTTAAACTTAAAATTTCAACTTTTCCTCAGTATTTATACGTTTGCGATTACCACATTCACAGTCATTTATATCAGCGAGGCGGAGAGCCATATACATCATAACATTCATAAGCATATTTTAATAAACTAAACCATTTTAAAGAGGTTATTTTAGGTAGAAAATCTTGTTCTTGCCGAAGAATAAATAAAATATGTTTCATGTTCAAATACATGTTTCAAGTCAGGACTTTAGATATGTGTATCAAGAAAACCCCGCTATTCCGACACACCTATATTACGACATACTTTTATTCAACAGTATACTATATAAAGCCTTTGAAACTGTGATGCTTAATGTCCTCAGATCTGACGATCCAATGATAGTGTCGTGGAAACTTAAACATGGAATATGGGGGGGGGGGGGGGTTCTGTCGACATGCATATTCTTCACGAATGTTTATTCAATATTAAATGCTAATCCATATCTTATTTTAAGAACAAATCCAATTTCTGAATATAAATTGCCAAAATGTGTGGATGACCCTTTAATAATTTGCGTCCATGTCTACTCCTTCTAACATTGTGTTTGAATAGTAACATCAAAGTTTTAAAAATGCTTAGAAAAAGAAAAAAAATCGTGATTTCAACAGTCGAAATTTTGAGATCAAAGTCGAAATTTTGAGTTTACAAAAAGTCGAAATTTCGAGTTTGAAATAAGTCGAAATTTCGAATTTAAAATAAGTCGAAATTTCGAGTTAAGAATAAGTTGAAATTTCGAGTGTTAAATAAGTCGAAATTTCGAGTTATAAATAAGTCGAAATTTCGAGTTTCAAGGGGAAATTTCGACTTTTTATAAGTTGAAATTTCAAGTTTCAAACAAGTCAAAATTTCGACTTTTCAAAAAGTCGAAATTTCATGATTTTAAAAAGTCAAAATTTCAAGTTTAAGTCAAAATTTCGGGGTTTGAAAAGTCAAAATTTCAAGTTAAAGTCAAATTTTCGAGATTTGAAAAGTCAAAATTTCGACTTTGAAAAAAAAAGTTCACTGCCAATTTTATTTTGTCTATGTCCCTAATACGCTTCCGTATTTTTATGTACGTTTGATGTGCCCTAATCGGTTTAAACCGATTTAAACTTCAATTGTTCAATTACATGTTGTAAAACATACTTAATGAGTTGCTTTTGACGTATTAGATTTGAAAAGGTGAAGACATTTATTCTACCAAAAGAGTGTAAATAATCTATTGATATCATAGTAAACAAAACAGGTCCTACAGAGTCAACGTTGACTGTCTAATCTAACAAAGTGATGTGTGTCTATCAAACATACTTCATCAAAGTATTCTCAGAAATCTGTCTTTTACTTTTGATTAAAGGTGAAGCATCAAATGATACTTAAGGATGTTCGCTACTCTGTTTAAAAATAACAAGCTTTTTAAAAGACCGTTATGAATTGAAAGTATGTAAATAAAGAAACTAAAAAAGCAGAAAAGAATGGAAGGTTCGTGCGCTTGTTTTCGAGATATAAGCCGTTAAAAGTTTGGCGGGAAATAATTCTCTCTAGATTTTTCTTTCACTTAACATTGGCACTTTTTTTGTTTAAAAAACTATGAAAAAATAACAGGGATTTCATAAGATTTTGAAATATGGCTTTTTAAATAATATGTAATGAAAATATGAAAAGAAAAGAAGGGGTTAGTAGGCAATTTTTTTTAATGTTAATACATGGATAAAACCAGAGGATTCCGAAAATCTGGCAAAAATTCAAAAAGTAGAGGAGCAAACATCCTTAACACGATACTACAATAAAGAAACATCAAACATAAACAAAAGGTAAAACGAATATCAGAGGTCACACGTAATGATTTATTAATTGTTAATTGCCTGGCTACTAGTAACACATATATTCAACAAATTAAAGATTGCAGTAATATTAATATTTCTTGTATTTGCTAACATTTAGGATTTTTTTTAAACTACAAAAAAGGGTTAAGATTAGTCATTTTAAAATTGGTCATTTGAAAACAAAAGCAATTAAGAGACTGAACATAAAAGTAAGTCCCTTGTTTAAAAATAAAAATAAAAAAAGAAGGTGAAAAGATACACGCGACTTTCGTTTTCTCAATTTTTACATACTTTTGTATGCTTATGTTTCATGTGCCAGTTACCGTTCAATTGGTGTCTGTTGTTATGTGCTAATGTTTCATGTGCCTGTTACCGTCCAATAATTGTCTTTTGTTATGTGCTAATGTTTCATGTGCTTGTTACCATTATATGGTTGTCTTGTATGTTGTTATGTGTTAATGTTGCATGTGTCTAATACCGTTCAATGGTTGTCTGTTGTAATGTGTTAATGTTTCTTGTGCCTGTGACCGTTCAATTGTTGCCTCTTTTTATGTGCTAGTGTTTCATGTGCTTGCTATCGTTCAATGGTTGTCAGTTGTTGTGTGCCAATGTTGCATGTGTCTGTTACCGTTCAATGGTTGTCTGTTGTAATGTGCTAATGTTTCTTGTGCCTGTTACCGTTCAATGGTTGTCTCTTTTTACGTGTTAATGTTTTATGTGCTTGTTACTGTTCAATTGCTGTCTGTCGCTATGTGCTAATGTTTCATGTGCTTGTTATCGTTCAATGGCTGTCTGTTGTTATGTGCTAATGTTTCATGTGCTTGTTACCATTCAATGGTTGTCTCTTTTTATGTGCTAATGTTTCATATGCTTGTTACCATTCAATGGTTGTCTGTCGTTATGTGCTAATGTTTCATGTGTATGTGCTAATGTTTTATATGCTTGTTACCATTCAATGGTTGTCTGTTGTTTTGTGCTAATGTTTCATGTGTATGTGCTCATGTTTCATATGCTTGTTCCCATTCAATGGTTGTCTGTTGTTATGTGCTAATGTTTCATGTGTATGTGCTAATGTTTCATGTGTATGTGCTAATGTTGCATGTGCTTGTTACCGTTCAATGGTTGTCTGTTGTTATGTGCTAATGTTTCATGTGTATGTGCTAATGTTGCATGTGCTTGTTACCGTTCAATGGTTGTCTGTTGTTATGTGCTAATGTTTCATGTTTATGTGCTAATGTTGCATGTGTTTGTTACCGTTCAATGGTTGTCTGTTGTTATGTGCTAATGTTTCATGTTTATGTGCTAATGTTGCATGTGTTTGTTACCGTTCAATGGTTGTCTGTTGTTATGTGCTAATGTTTCATGTGTATGTGCTAATGTTTCATGTGTATGTGCTAATGTTGCATGTGCTTGTTACCGTTCAATGGTTGTCTGTTGTTATGTGCTAATGTTTCATGTGTATGTGCTAATGTTGCATGTGCTTGTTACCGTTCAATGGTTGTCTGTTGTTATGTGCTAATGTTTCATGTGTATGTGCTAATGTTGCATGTGCTTGTTACCGTTCAATGGTTGTCTGTTGTTATGTGCTAATGTTGCATGTGCTTGTTACCGTTTAATGGTTGTCTGTTGTTATGTGCTAATGTTTTTGTCAGGTTACAGGATCTTTATCAAATCTTTTTAAGTGTCAGTTGAATTTATTCATAGATATTTTGTGCTCAGAACTTTGGAGACTGATGCAGAATTCTAGATGTCTTTGTGGTGTTTTTTTTATTCAGAACTTGTTTTAAAAGTTTTTTAATTTGACCATGCAGATTTGATAAAAGATGGACACATTATTTACAAAGAACTAGGAAAATTAAAAAGATAATTGTTTGCTTTTTAAGAAAATCAACTAGAAGTATAGTCATTTGAAGTGTAATCTGTATTTACTTAGCATTAAAATATTATGGGATCTCAAAAAATTTTGACCTACTAATTGTAAATTAAATGTTAATCATAATCTGTAGTTGACATACTGATATTGCCATTTTTAGCATTTACATTTCTAATTATCTATATATATATAAACAGAAGGTCATGCTCATGTTAAATTCTCTTTTGGGGGTACTCTGATATATTTATGTGTCTGAGGTTATGAATAAAGTCTTATGAACACAAGCTTGATAAATATTTGGTGTTGACTATCTAACCATAAACTGGAGCGATAACGAGAGTTAGAGTTTTACAGACGTTAGCTATATCAATTTCTACACTAGAAAAGAAAATTAGTTTTAAAACTGTGTAAAGTCTAGTTTTGAAAAAAAAAGTTTTACGCCTTGTAATCAGTTTTAGAAGGAATCAAAGATTAATAATCTGCCTCGTAGTGTTAACAATGAGACTCTTTCTCATATCTAATTATCAATGATTATAATCGATAAATCGATTTTTAATATATAAGTAGAATAACTTACGTAAGAAAATATATCATCCAAATACAATAGAAAAAATATTTAATCTACAGTTAACTACTAATAGATTTACCAACATATGTCATGCGAAATGGAAATGCATATAAATTGTGTATATTAATTATGAATTATGTATATTAATTATAAATTGCATATATTAATTATAATCCATAACATTTCATGTGACAAGAGTTTGATGTGTAAATTGTTAACTAATACGTATAAAAATACTCAAACCTTAAAAACAAACTTATTTTCTGTAAAATCCTCAGTTTACAACACTGATGAAATATTTCAGAGAAATACAATCTTTCCAGAGAAACACAATCTTTCCAGAGAAATACAATCTTTCCAGAGAAATACAATCTTTGATGGTAACAAGTCAAAACAAGAATGTATAAAAGTGCATACTTATTTAATATTGACGTTAAAATGTTCGTATAAATTACCAACCACTTCGGTTTTCAAGTTATGAATAATTATGAAAATTGATTGATATATTTGAAGAAGGCTACAACACTCTATATGTAGGAAACCACACTTGATTTCATCTTATGCTGTACATCTCACATTGTTATTTCGCAACAATGCTTAAAAGTGTTGATTTACATGGAAAAACTGTGTTGATTACTTTCCGAAAGGTATCATGAATTTTCATCTCTTGTAAGGACCTTGTCTTAATATGTGAAATCATTAAAACTTTCATAATTCATATACTGTATCAACTCGTTCTTTCTATTATAGTAAACGAAATGGGTTTTCTATTATAGTAAACGAAATGGGTTTCTTCTTTTACATCGAATTTCAATCAAATTTGTTAATAAAGTTTATAACTAATTGCATTTTAAATATATCATTATTAGGTGAGAGTAGATCGTCGTTACAGTTTCTTTCATATAAAAATAAGCAATCACAGTTAAAATCTCGTTATGTATTGGAGCTTACATTTTTGTACATTCACAATAGTTCAAATATTAATTTTGTGATTTTAATTTCATACGGCGAGAAGTATGTTAGATGTATCAATCATTGATAGATTACGACACACAATAGGTTTTGTTCGAGAAAAGTACAACTGTAATGAGAATGCAAAACGTTATTAACGAGTCTGTGGGAAAAAAATAACCCTCAAGGCAAGAAACATGTAAAGAAAAAAACAAATGAAATGTTCGCTTTTGTGAAGATTTTATTCGTAAAAATGGGAGTAGGGTATTAAATTCTAAATATGGATTATATGTTTTCAGACTGGCACCTCGTTTTAAATCTAGGGAAAATTTAACTGTTTTTGCAAACAGCATATACACACATAAATAAAGCATCATCGTTTATATATTGCCCCACAGGATTAAATATCTATAAAGATGAAAACAGACATGTCGCTTGACGAAAACATTAGAAACTTGATCAAAAGCCTCTGCATATGTCACAATGACATTGAAACATGTTATTTGAGATGGCCTTTGAACCTTTGCATGGATATGACAAAATACATGGTATAATTATAGGTGCAATAGACAGAAAACAAAATCAAACCTGCTTTTGAGAAGAAAATCCAGTAAAGAACGAGTCGTGACTTATGCATAATACATTAGTTTACGCTTATAAGGTTTGATTATATTTTCATAGGTGTTGTTTGATTAAGAATTCATGAGCGACATTCTTGATTTTTCAAGCAGTAGACTTCACCATTAGCAACGTAAAAAACATGTCTTTAATTGTAGATATACATATCATATTGGGATAACTCTTATGGTTGTTTATACAGTCAGAAAACCACAACTCAATATCGAGATAAAACGTACTTTTATATAAAAAAAAATCACTATAATGTAAGCCGTTGAAATAATCAGCAGCTAGGAGGAAAAAGTAAGGACGAATTTCCATAACTTGTTTATTTTCTAACATATCAGATTAGCATAATATCAGGCAATGTGAGAATATTCCTTTGATTTCATTTAAAGCTGTTTCTTTCCCATTTAGATACTTGATTATAAGCCTAAGAGATATACTAGATTGAACTAGATATTTCAAATTTTTCTAAACAGCAAGAATGTTTTATTATTATCCAATAGTTTTTCGATATATACAGCTTATCGATATGACACGACGTTCGAGATCGTCTGTTTCATGTCTCACAAAACATTTGATCCATTTTGATAAACATGAAACAGTTTTATCATAATGTTTTATTTAAAATGACACGAACATGTTTAATATTTCCTTATTTTATTATGATTTGAAACGAAGTAATTCCACAGTTTTTCAGTTTTGAATTTTCGAAAAATGTAACAGTTTCATTTGAATTGACTCAGCATAACCAGAGACATATAATACAAATATGTCTCTGGCATAACTGTTAACGCAGACGTGAAGTATAAAAAAGTTAATATAAAAATAAGGAAATGTGTCAGGATTACCAATAAAAGTATAACGTACCAGCGAAAAAAAGATGCTGATTTACAAAATGTAAGTTACTATATAGATCAACTTAACGAACTTCTACAAAAGCCACACCGTAGATATAACTGTTAAGGCCTCAACATGACACTGTTTATGATAATGATTATAAAGTATTTGTTCAAGTAGCCTGGATGGATATTAAAAATCTCCTCGATTGACCAAAAGTGCATAAGAAAAGAAAAGTTCCTGTATGAAAAAGAGGTTAATATCTTTGTTGACTTAGACTTACAATATTAAATGTGCTATGAATGGACTCTATCTGTGTCGATAATATCAGGTATCAGAACCTGTACAGCAAACCACAAATCTTTTTAGGAACAATTAAGAAGTAAGAATTCGTGATATAAGGCCATTATTAATCGTGTACTGTGCAAAATGATAGACATGTACTGTTTAACCCTTAAACTTTCTTTTTTATATTTATTGTCAAATTACTTAGTCATTAAAGTGTTGTACATCTTAGTGTCCGCTCTCCTAAAAATTAAACGAAAATCATAGACACATGAGCACATAGGCTTCTGGGACGTCCTTTATCATTGTTTCATTGTAAGTTAACGTGTAACCTTCCATGCAAAAATATTAACCTAAGTCTTTAATCGTTGTACTGCTTCAAGACAAATCTCTCAAACTTATTTATTATTTCTTCCTTTGGTCTGTGGGGTTTCTGAGGAAGATAGATTTTAGATACTTATCTAATATGCATACGGAAATCCTAAAGCTTTATGTTAATTGGCTCTTTGGGGTGGCTGAGGAAGATAAATTTTAAATACTTATTCTAAGATGCCTAAGGAATTAGATATATATTGATATTACTAAAACGACATGCCTCATATGCACGATATAATACTGTCAAGCAATGATTCGACTTTTTAAATGACAGGAAATATCGAGCTTGGGATAAATATTACATGGACCTAATTTTTGCAGTAAGCTAGATTTGAGATACGAGGTGATTTGAATATATGTTGTCGAAAAGTGTTTCCTTTCTTAATTTGTTGTGCACATTGTTGTTTAAAGATGTTCAATTACAGACTGACAAAAAAGTTTTAAAAAACTTTAAAAAAAAGTGGAGACCTTTCGGTAAAATACTTAAAAGCGTGAAGACACTAGACATAATCTCCGACAGAAAAATAGATTAAGGTATACATATGTTTTTATTGTGCTTTTCAAATGTAATTCCATAAACCATAGTTACTTAGAAACCAAATAATAAAACAGGTGCTCATTCATATCACTTTTGTAGATTTAACACTTCAGATGGTAACATGAATTTATAAGTGCGAAAAACCCTGTACTTTAAGAAGTACACCACTTTTACACCACTTATATAATAACTTTGCACAATTTTAAATTTAGTTTCTTGTGTATAATTCGGAGTTTAGTATGCCGTCCATTATCACTGAACTAGTTTACATATTTCTTTAGGGGCCACCTGGATCGGGAGTTTCTCGATACATCAAATACCCATTGGTTGCCTTCGGCTGTTGTCTGTTCTATGGTCGGGTTGTCTCTTTGACACATTCCCCATTTCCATTCTCAATTTTATTGTGTGTATAACTAAGGGACGACATCAAAAATCAATAAAGGATAAAAAAAATAATTCAAATAGTTTGGGGATGGGGAAGGCGGCTGATTTTACATATATCCTTATTCGTCAATCATTTCCCCCCAAATTAAGTTAAGAGGCAAAAAAAGGGGGGGGGGGGGTAGGCTGGTCAGTGAAAAAAACTATATGATTTTTTTTTATCCTTCATTGAACTTTTGATGTCTCGGTCGTCCCTAATTTGTGTTTTCTTGCATTACTTATCGCCATACTTTTATTGTTTGTCAGTCATTGAATTATTTTTACTATTTAAAGATTACTATTTACTTATTCTTCAATATTAAATTGATTTTGGACAATTAGCTTTCTGTGTCTGTCAGTTCCATTATAATCTGGACTAAATATGTTTGATAAGAAATGATTTACCATTATAAGACACGATGACACTAAATAACATCCGACCTAACAATGATTTAAACGTATACCTGTTCAAAAGTCACTTCAAACTATCAGTTAAACTCTTTGTACTCTTCGTCTGTTCATTTTAAAGTTGTCAAATATGTTTCACATTACAATTGAACGTTCAACTTTAATTAATTTATTTATTCTGGTAAGTAATAGCCATCTTTGACACAAAAAGTCATCATAACGTTCACTCCTTGGAAACAGATCAATATCACGGTTAAAGAATTAAAACCGACATACCAAATGAGACTAAAGGAAACAAACTGGGAAATAAGTATTCATCAACGGTTAAAAAACGAACGAAAGGGTAATAAATGTGGATGAAGGTGTTTTTTTTTTGTAAACATACCAGTAGCACTTTCATCTAAACTTTCGAGATTTGATACTTGATTTGATGTCGTGTATATGTATGTCTGGTTTGCTTTTTACCAATTTCTATATTAAGACAATTACAAATGTAATTCGGTATACTGATAAAAGTTTAAATCCATGCATATTTTGACACAAGCAAAGTTTATGAAATACTGACAAGCATAGTTATTATTAAAATACCCACAAACTCAGTTTTATGAAATACTCACAAGCACAGTTTTTGTGAAATACCAACAAGCACAGGTTTTTTTTTTTATAAAACATCCCCAAAAACTCAGTTTTATGAAACACCCACAAACACAGTTTACGTTATACCTGCACATAAGTTTGAGTTATTATATGATAAAGGAATGAAAAATGTCCACATAATGAACTAGAGGCTCTTAAGAGCCTGTGTCGCTCACCTTGTTATATGGACATACATGGATTCATGACAAAATTGTGTTTTGGTTATAGGGATGTGTTTGAAGTTCTTGCTTAAGTTTTTTCCTGCCCCAGCTGCTCATTTCGACAACGTCACTTCAGTGAATATGTTGGGACAACATATTTGAAAATCTAAAAGACCTTAAAAAAGAAATTTATGGTAAATGCGTAAGTTTTAAATGGTGCAAAATATTTAAATACTTTAATTTACTCGTTATATAATAATAAATTTGAGAATGGAAATGGGGAATGTGTCAAAGCGACAATAACCCGACCATAGAGAAGACAACCACCGAAGGCCATCAATGGCTCGGAAGCGTCCTTCAGCTGGCCCCTAAACAAATAATTTTAGTTTCTTGTGTATAATTCGGAGTTTAGTACAAAAAAATGAATGACTGTACTAGACTAAGTATACCATATTTTTAAGGGGCCAGCTGATGGCATGTCTTCATCATATGAATATCAGGCACAATCCCTCCTGTTAGGAGTTTAGTATTATACCATCATGAAATATGATGAGAGGAACATAACGAATGTATGGAATTAACTATTTTCTGCAAGTTACATTTTTCCTTTGATAACGTCTTTGTTCCTTAACATTTGTAATTTAAACTTTTGCATTGGTTTGGCAACATTCATCATTGCGAATTTTGATTTTACTTAATTTAAGACTTTATAGTGGCTTAATGAATTATAGCTGTATTTTAAGGCTTTCGTATATCATTATACATAATTTATGACGTCACACATAATAATTTGTTTACAACCTTGAGTATCACAATATTTGCATTTTAATCGGTCTTAACTTGAGATTAATAATAGAATTAACGTAAACAATAAACAGTGAAATCAAGTGATTTAATACTAGACGAGGTTTATACGAGAATTGACATTGATTATTTACCACTTCATATGGTGCATGACTTTTAATGATTTTATATCAAGGATGTTCGCTCGTCATGTTTTGGAGTTTCTGTCAGATTTTCGGAATCCTCTGGGTTTATCCATTTGAATACCTTAAAAAAATTGCCCATTAACCCCCATTTTTCTTGTCATCGATCTTATAGATATATAATTGTAAGCCATCTGTAAAAGTTTTATAAAATCTTTGTTATTTTTTAATAGGCTTTGAGAACTTAAACTTTTCATTGCTAAAGGTATGAAAAATCAAGAGAGAATATTTTCCCGGCAAAATTTTAATGACTAATATATCTCGAAAACAAGTATACGGGCCTATATATTTTGTTCGCTCTTTTGATTCCTTTATTAATCCCCCATCTATATCTAACAGTATTATGAAAAGCTTGTTATTTTGAAACTGAGTAGCGAACTTCATTTCTTTACAGCTTCTGGTATTCCACCCTAAGCTACAATTTTGATTCAGTCGCATTAAAGGTTCAATTTTGAGGAAAGAAGAAGTATAAATGGACCATAATGAACCTTATAAAGAAGAAAAAGAGGTGTATTAATGATACGTTTATCATCTTAGTATCATCTCGTGCATTACATCCACCTGGTTTATTTTGTAATGCAGACATAATAAATATTTGATCGTTCATTGTTCACACTGTATGTATTATAATTATCATAAAGCTGCTTTATTTGAATTATTAGAATAAATTTTCTCCAATGGCTGTACGTCTATTTAAACAATGCTAAATTTCTCTAAAACTTTTAAAATGTTTATAAAAAAAAGTTGAATATCTTCTAACGGAATAAAATCTACTGGAATAGTTGACTTTAATGCCCCAATTTTAGTCGAAAGTTACAACCATTAAATACCACTTTAACCTCTTCAAACTATTAAAGTATGATTGCTTTTTAATTCGAATATGAATCAAAATTATTTGAAAAAAATCTTAAATCTTCTTAATTCGATTTAAAAGTTCACACAGAATGTTATTTGTTGAATGATATAATTTTTAATACTACACAATTGTTAATGCAATGGATAAGTATGTAGTCGGAATTTGCAGAATTAAATGTCCAGAAGCACCTGTTCAACCTGTGTGGGGGATTGTTGTTAGTCTTTTCGGTGGTTGTTTGGCCATTATGATGTCTAATTTTCTTAGACTTACAGGTTTTGATTGATCCATATTTTTGTTTTTTTAACAAGCAGGCTTCATTGTGAATAAAACATCTTTTATATATTATATCTTACCTTACCTTATCTTATCTTATATGTATGTTAGGGCCTCGTGTTGAAGCTTTTACAATGTACACATTTATTACAATAGTCCTTTTAAGGGAGGAAATTTTTTTTTACAGCTTTAGGTATAAACAATGCATTGGACGTTAAGTTTTAATGAGACGAGACATATTCCAAAAAAAGTTACACAGTTTTATAAGTTTTTTGAAAAATTAAAATAAGAGATACATAACTTAAAACATGCGTTTTTCTAAATTAGCCATAATGATTGTTAAATATGTTCGGGTAACTTCAGAATTTAACAGTATAAAGCAAAATCATCTAATCGACCATTGGTACATGTAGCAAAATGTAAAAGATAACTATTGGA
Source organism: Mytilus trossulus (assembly GCF_036588685.1). Lineage (NCBI taxonomy): Eukaryota > Metazoa > Mollusca > Bivalvia > Mytilida > Mytilidae > Mytilus > Mytilus trossulus. The sequence continues at coordinate 47,817,056 of NC_086383.1, forward strand.
TAAATTGTATTACACCAGCAGTTAAACCGAGCGAGGTATTTTATTTCCAATCATTAAAGGTAAATCGCTTCGATAATTTTAAAGATTGTTTACAATACATGTAACGGCTCTCTCCCGCTAGAATCAAACCACAAGTGGCAGATGTGGATTTAGAGGGGAGCCCAGGGGGCCCGGGCCCCCATTATCTGGGATAATTGGTTGATTATATAGGGAATCACTGAAGCATGACCGGCGCGGAACCCTCTTAGGCAGTCAGTGGCCCCCCACTTATAAACATTTCTAGAGCCGCCTCTGAGCCCAGGATAATGCCGTACTTCTGTAAAAACCTATTGTTTTCAATAACCAAAAGGTTGATGATGCATTAGTTGCCGGATACTTTTTAAATGCTTGCTTCAGTAACTTAATATATCCCGTTCATTGTTTAACAATTTTAAAACCAAAAACCAATTTGTATAAGACACTAAAGCTATTTAAGCACTGACTTGACTTTCCAAACAAAGACCCATAGTTTTGCTAGATGAGTTGACATATCTCACAAGATGATTTATGTTAGCTAAGTAAATTTACTTATTCAGATTATTTAGTGTCAACAAAATAGAATGAATCCTTGTGATTTATCAATGTCCTCGATAAGAAGATTCGTACATTACTACGGTAACTTGGTACAACCCTGTATTTAATTTCTACAAAATCAGCTAACTATACAAATCCTTGTGCAAATTTACTTGAAAAAAAACCTACAAAAATCAAAAGGTTTGTTTTATGCACCAACAAAAATTGTCTACTAATATATCTTATGATAAATCATACAACAACAGTGTTTTGTAAGAATTTTTGTAAACTCACACTTATCCGATTAGCACAAAGTTTTAACCTCTAACAATACTTGCATTATCATAACCACAAATATTCAAACCAGAATTTGAAAAATCGCATTCACGAAAACACCTGTTATAAAGTATAGGCTGTAAAACTAAGGTTACAAGTACGTGTATCTAAATTACTGAAAGTTGACATTTAAAAGTATATTTTAGGTTTTTGGTTAAGACCTTGTGTAGTAGATGGTCCCAATCATTCTAGGAGTTTGTCTATCTTTAATGTGGTAGAGTAGGCATTCTTTAATACTGATCTATACTGGGTAAAATAATTCGGGTGCCCATCTTCAATGTATTTTTATATTATTACTGTTGATCTTAATCGGGTAAAATGACTTAAGATGACTTCCACAATGAAGGCAAATCATACAGACAAGCTCAGCCTCAATAATCTGCGCAATGTTCAGCGTAGCATAAATTGAGTATGAAGTAGATTCTATTATCTTTTGTGCAACTGTTCTTTAATATCATTTTTATTGAGAAAAAAAATCGTTTTGAAAAATTACTAAAAGAATTCATTGCTTTAACAAATAAGCTTTCTACTGCATTTGTACATAGGCAATGCATGCCATTAATATCGTAATGTTCTTCTAGTGAAGTTTGATGAGCAGCCAAGTTGTTCTGAAAAACTTTAAATGTCTTTTTTCTATTTTATACTGAGCAGAAATACAATTTTTACAACAAAGTCTGTGAGTAGAGATTTATCTTTGTGTTCTTTTGTATAGATGTGGATCATGGGGTCCTTCATCAAAAACATAAATTATACATGTATATTATAAAGATAAGAGCATAACAGTATGGAAAATTCGTCGCCAGTTTAAGAATAATCTTGCTTTTTCTTATGATAGAAAACATCATATTACAAAAGCACAAAATGAATGACGCCATATTATATTATTATTTTATATTTGATATATATAACATTTAAATTAGTGAAATAAACTATTTTGGTTAACGCTAATAGAACTGACAAAGTTTTATTTACAAGAAGATCATTTCCAACAATTTAGGGTACAACCGCAAATATTTCAGTGATAGACTGCATTCGGTACAATTAATATCAAATTACTGAAATGTTAACAATTATAAGGAATACGAAAACTTGAATAAAAAAACCAACACAACGAGCGTTGATACTTGAGACGAAAAAGGGGGATATGAGGTCATTTGCAGTCATTTGCTCCTTGAACAATTAAATGTTAATACAATACCAATGTGTCGTTTGAAAAGAAGTTGAAAAAAAAAGAATATTTTAAAAAGGTTAGTGTAATAACGTTAGAAGATGTGTTACCATCAAATGCAGTATAAATCAGGTTGCCACTTATGTGAATGGTATTGACATCGGGGTAGATTATATATCATGTCGCAATACACCAATAAAAGGTTCAATTGTCAATTTTTCTACTTGATACTAAGTTTTATATTTCTTACAAATCTCTTTAATATCAAAAGTATTATACATGTATATGCTTTAAACAGGAAAAGATACAGGATTAACGAAGGAGAGCACATGTTTTGAATTAATTGTAGTTCAGTTTTGCAAATATATTATATAGAATGCAATGATATACAATCAAACGAAGGAGATTACTTATAAAATCCCCCCCCCCCCCAAAAAAAAAATAAAAGATAAAAAATAAAAATAAAATAATAAGAAATAAAATAAATAAAAAAATAAATAATATAAAATGAAAATACATGGTACATGTAACAAAAAAATGGGTTATTGTGTATGCTGAAAATTAACCGTTTTGATTTCGCACTTCGTTTTCCCTCCATTGGAATTTAGATGATAAATAATGCTAATGAAACTTAGCAATCGAGAACCTGATTAGAAAAAATGCTGATATAACATTATAACAAAAATGTAAGAATTTATAACATTAAATTCATTGTTTTTTTTAACTTTACCTCTGAGATTTGATCAATCCTTACACATATACACAGTCATAGCAACAAAGACTGTTTCTAATAAACTATTAATTGTTCAATTAAACTACAATAATTTTCTTTAACCGTAAAATAAGAAATACGTTATAATTGTCGTACCTTTAACTATCGGCTCCATACACGATCAATGCCATCCTTCGAGAGAAATTAACATCCACGTGGTTGATAAATTATTAATCAATACATTTCCCTTTCTTAACACCAAGCAACTAAAGGTAACGGTCTTCTTTAAAAAAAATCTTTAATCTTTTAATCTTTAAATGCAGTTCCTTCAACTCCACGTACAAGTTGATTGTTCAGTTGAAAAATTAAATCGGATTTATACAAACCAATAAACTAATATTTCTATAATCAATATTTAATCACCCTTTAATAAATCGCTGCAGAACTAATAAGCGTCAATCCACCGACTTAAAGAAAGGTGTTTTTTCCGGAAGCAATGCTAAATAAAAACTAAAAATGATAAAATACGAAAACAAATATTAAGACAACGTCTAAAAAAATCGACGAGGTGCATGGAAGCAGCATATATTCGTCGTAATTGCTTAATCATACAGTACAGAGAGCGAATAGGGTCTCACAAATTTTGACCATTTATCTAAGGCATAATGAACAACCAAACATATAATTAAAACACCTATGTAACAGGAAGACGGCATCATTTAAGCAAAGGAAATAACTTTAGTTTTAAGATTTATATTTGAATTGTCTAAAAGAGGCGAATGATCCCCAAAAACCATTCAAACTCAGAAGTTGAAAATAAACTGACCACCTCATGGCTGGAAAAAAATAAAAGACCATCAGACAAACAAAAGTACGAAACACATAACATAGGAAACCAAAGACTGAAAACCACTAACCCCATCAAAACTTCGGGTGATATGATCAGCTCGTGATGGCATCCGTAAAATTTACGAAGGGATGATTTCAACTTCACCACTTTGAGACTAATGGTTTAAAAGATTCCTTGCAAGCAGCAACCGTCTGTCTTGGAAATCATGATAGGTTATACAAGCACTTGAATTCCTTTTCAACTGGTAGATATATACTCAATATGCAGGCGTTGCTGGAATGCTGCTACATAGAAATGGAAAGTTCACAATTAGGAAGCTTAAATCATCTCTTTTGTGGTAAAACCTGGTTTATGAGAGTGTTCCGATTTCAAATATTTTATTTGACACCATTTTATATGTAAAATAAGTGTATTCTCATTTTAATTGCATTCAATTACAATCTAATTAAAATATAGATCTCCGATTTCGTTATACTACGTTACTACACATATATTTTAATTAGATTGATTCAATTAAATCTTATAAAACTTGACTAGTTTGGATTATCTCTTGATGGATGTTACACAAATAGTCGTCAGTTATATAATCAGTGGATGAAGTGAACAATTGAACGCAGCTGTATCATCGGTCTTGAAATCAAGGATAGATCAGATACAGGTAATTCTGTTTATTTCTAGACTTAAATCTAGAAATTGACATTGAGGGTCGATTGAGAACAAAACATTACAAAAAAAGATGAAATTTCGGCTTCCCAATTACGAACTTTTAATTTTTATGTATCTACATTCTAGCAGTGATGTACATGTATACATTTTCAGTTGATATAATTCAGTTTGTATAATTATTCATATCTTTTTATCCATTTTGTTTTCTCATTAAGACCTTTACAGGGTACACATATATTTAACAATGATGGTAAGGATAGATATCAGCAGCCGTATAACGACACGTATTTTGCGCTACAATTTAAAAAAAAAATTTCAAGAGAAAATAAATAATGGTATATATATATATATATTATGGTGTTAGATAATTTAAAGGGTTGGTGTAATTATAATTCATCGTACTTTGTCTTCTTTTATTTTTCCTTCCATATTATGTGTTTCTTTCTGTTGAAACATGATATTTTATCATGTTTGTAAAGTAACAAAAACAATTAAAGATGTCCATCGTTAATTCTAATCAATAGTAAATTAAAAAAAGTAATAATGTCAAACATAAAAACACACGTTCAAAATCCCTTTTTTAATTATTATATTTAAATGTTTCCATCACATTTCAGAAACATTCTCCTCTTGTGATAATGCACATGTTTGCATGCTCAAATACTGTAATTATTATCAGAATCTGAAGCCTGTTCCGGACTAGTATCGTATTGCAGGAAGTCCTCTTGCATACTTGGGACTAATCATCTCCACTCGCGCATCGGAAGGGGAGAGGCGTGGGAATTGGGGTTCACCAACTTGTGGGAAGTCGGGATAATTTCTTTCCGGCCTCGAAAATCTGAAAAAAGATTAACAAGAAATGTAATTATTTTGATGGAGAGTTGTCTCATTGGCACTCATATCTTCCTATATCTATGTAATGTATAGTTTTGTTTTATAGTTTGCATATCATTTTGTTGTTTTGAGTCTGTGTTATGCATTGTATTATGTGTAATTGTTTCTGTTTAATGCCTACTTCAGAGATCTCCTAGCAATCTTTTGAAACACGACAGGTGCTTCTCAGTAATTTGAAGCACACCCCAAACGTAAAAAAGTATGTGCATATGTAACAAATAAACTTAATTATGCCCATAACTTTTAATGTGCTTTGATTCTGAACCCCAGAAGCAAACACGGCATATAAATCATTCGAAACAGCACCCAGAAAATAAGCCCTGATAGTAAGTCTCAAAATTCACTCCTTATAAACAACAAACACCAAAGAAAATTTGATTTCCGTAAATTAACTATGTAGGAACAACGTACAACATAACTCTTGCAATTCATTTAATAGATGCAAGTATGTTCATTGTGGCCAACCAATTTAATCAATAATCGTACATATGAAGCAAATTTAAAACATATTGAAACCAATGATCTGAGGCCGAATGAAAAGTGAATAGTTTGCGCCTTATATAAAGGTATTTTCCTAGTATAATTTTAATTGAAGATAATGTTACCATACATATGTTGTAGTTATTGTTTCTGATAGTATCCCTGATATATGTTTTATTGGTTGGGTTGAAGCCTTTGTACTAGAGCACGGTATCGTATGTTATTACTATATGCATGTAAGTTAATAAATATCTAAATATCTATATCTAAAGGATTATTTATTGGAATATCACTTATAATCAAGACACAATACTGTTAAAAGTTTGTTTTGCTTGAGAAAGAGTATCAATAAGTTTGAATTTAAACATGGCAATGTTACAGTTATGCTTCTTTCTAAAAGGATACAAAGGCAATACAACATGCTGACATTCACATTGTATACTACCTAACATACTCTTCAAAATTAAAGTGAACATAAAAAGCCTATTTGAAATTAACCTCATTGGCAGTATTTCTGAGTTATCATGCATCAGGAAAACCAAAGTGCGGAAGGCCAAAAAGTGTAAACTGTATGGTATGCTTATTTAACTGAAGGGAGCTTTCAAAGATCTCTGTATATCAGATAGATTTATACAAATAAAATAAGTATTACCCTCACCCTTAGCAACATTTATAAATAACTAACCGTGAATGTCGCATATCTTGATTCTTGAGAGAGCCGTAGTCAGAATCTACAAATAGAAATTTCAAAATAGTCGAAATTCGAATCTGGTGAATTTTTATTTTAAATCCTTATAGCACGACAAAGTATTGTTTTAACCATGGGATCATACAAATGTCTAGGTTCAAAACCTTGTTATTAACCCAAACTGTATATAAAATTAAAATATATATAAAATAGGAAAAACGTTGGAAATTTTTAAGAAATGTTATTGGGACAATCCATACAACAAACAGGCATAATTTCACAAATATGTCAAAGTTTAAAAGTTTGTTATTGGTGAGCAAAATAACAAAATCCTGATATAGAGTTTAATTTTGCACCTCTGCATAAAGTAAAAATTCTAGATAGCTAAATCTATATAAAAAGAGGTGGAGGGATAAAAGCTCATTAAAGATACTAGATTTATAATTTAGTTCTGCATTTGTTTGGCGCTCACATCTAAACAATTAAGAGGGCATGGTGTGCCCTGGAAGCCGAGAAAATATTTGCCAAAAACGACAAAAGTAATGAATGTCTTTGGATAAAACATTGGTTCCAAATAATTCAATAAACCCATCATAGGTATAGCTTTTGACGAATACAGCTAAGGGTATCTATCACTGGCTTAGAAAATCCGTAGTATTTAGAAAATGCCAAAGTTTTCTAAAATGTGGGTTGATAATTATGACCATACCAATAACAACTCATGGCAATACGGAATCATTGACTCAGAAGTATTGACTTGGAAGCATTGACTTGGAAGTATTGAAATTGAAATATTGACTTGAAAGTATTGAATTGGAAGTATTGAAATTAAAATATTGACTTGGAAGTACTGCTTTGGGAGTATTCACTTTGTAGTATTGACTTGGAAGTATTCACTTGGAAGTATTGACTTGGAAGTATTCACTTGGAAGTATTAATCTGATAGTATTCACTTGGAAGTTTTGACTTGGAAGTACTGATTTGGAAATATTCACTTGGAAGTATTGATCTGAAAGTATTTACTTAAAAGTTTTGACTTGGAAGTACTGATTTGGAAGATTTCACTTGGAAGTATTGATTTGGAAGTTTTCACTTGGAAGTGTTGATCTGAAAGTATTCACTTGGAAGTTTTGTCTTGGAAGTACTGATTTGGAAGTATTCACTTTGAAGTATTGATCTGGAAATATTCACTTGAAAATTTTGACTTGGAAGTCTTCAATTGGAGTATTGATCTGGAAGTATTTACTTAGAAGTATTTATCTGAAAGTATTCACTTGGAAGTATTTATCTGAAAGTTTTTACTTGGAAGTTTTGACTTGGAAGTATTGATTTGGAAGTATTCACTTGGAAGTATTGAGTTGGAAGTATTCACTTGGAAGTTTTGACTTGGAAGTATTGATTTGGAAGTATTCACTTGGAAGTATTGATCTGAAAGTATTCACTTGGAAGTTTTGACTAGGAAGTACTGATTTGGAAGTATTCACTTGGAAGTATTGAGTTGGAAGTATTCACGTGGAAGTTTTGACTTGGAAGTATTGATCTTAAAGTCTTCACTTGGAAGTTTTGACTAAGAAGTTCTGATTTGGAAGTATTCACTTGGGGAAGTATTCACTTGGAAGTATTCACTTGGAAGAATTGATTTGGACGTATTTACTTGGAAGTATTGATTTGAAATCCCTTATGCATCCTTTAAGTACATGTATTATTACAAGGCATTTACAAGGCATGTACAAATGCATTGAATAATATAAAGTTATGGCGTGAAACCAAAGGAGGAGAAAGACCGAGAATACCATGCAGCCTACGTGGGAGTCATACAGGGATAACTCAATAACTCTTAGAAGTCAAAATCCTCATACTTGTAATATGCAAATGTGACATTCTGTCCTATATAAAATTCTGGCTTTAAACCAAATAAATAGTAAGCTATCGAAAAATGTGCAGCCTTCGTGGGATAATTGAGAAACGAACAGAGTATGATGCTGTATGGGCTATATACAAGTAGACATGACAACATTTTTACCTTAAGGGTTTCCCTGAATATTCCAGTTATATATTTTTTTGGCACCTTAAAAAAAATCTAATAAACAATTCCTTCGGTACTTTGAAACCTCCGTATTGACAGCAATCGAGAGCTTGCTATATCATAGAACATATAATTTATGTATAGCGGCGGGGGAAAGTAGAAGAAATACTCATTTGTTATTGACTTAAAGGTTTGCGTGTGTTCTAAACAAGAACAAAAGTAAAATTGGCCTTCATCTGAGGTCGTAATTCCTATTATTTTAGTTAAACTGAACATTTCGATTAAAAACATATAATTATTTGATTGACTGCAAATAACTATAACAGATACAAATTTTAAAAGGATTTGTTTCCAACGATAAGACTTAATCATTCGATTCAGATTATTGAAACGATACTTATTACAGATCCACACAAAGTTATACATGGTAATATAGAAGCAGTTGTCAAACTTTCAACAATTGTTTAAATGCTTTATGTGTTGCTGATCTTTATATTTTGTTAATATTTATGAGTTGCTAATCTTTGTGTGTTTGCTAATCTTTATGTGTTTGCTGATCTTTATATGTTGCTAATATTTATGTGTTGCTAATATTTATGTGTTTACTAATCTTTGTGTGTTTGCTAATCTTTATATTTTGTTAATATTTATGAGTTGCTAATCTTTGTGTGTTTGCTAATCTTTATGTGTTTGCTGATCTTTATATGTTGCTAATATTTATGAGTTGCTAATATTTATGTGTTTACTAATCTTTATGTGTTTGCTAATCTTTATGTGTTGCTAATCTTTATGTGTTGCTAATATTTATGTGTTTACTAATCTTTGTGTGTTTGCTAATCTTTATGTGTTGCTAATCTTTATGTGTTTGCTAATCTTTATGTGTTTACTAATCTTTGTGTGTTTGCTAATATTTATGTGTTTACTAATCTTTGTGTGTTTGCTAATCTTTATGTGTTGCTAATCTTTATGTGTTTGCTAATCTTTGTGTGTTGCTAATCTTGATGTGTTGCTAATCTTTATGTGTTTGCTAATATTTGTGTGTTTGCTAATCTTTATGTGTTGCTAATCTTTATGAGTTGCTATTCTTTGTGTGTTTCTAATCTTTATGTGTTGCTGATCTTTATATGTTGCTAATATTTATGTGTTGCTAATATTTATGTGTTTACTAATCTTTGTGTGTTTGCTAATCTTTATGTGTTGCTAATCTTTATGTGTTTGCTAATCTTTATGTGTTTACTAATCTTTGTGTTTGCTAATATTTATGTGTTTACTAATCTTTGTGTGTTTGCTTATCTTTATGTGTTGCTAATCTTTATGTGTTTGCTAATCTTTGTGTGTTGCTAATCTTGATGTGTTGCTAATCTTTATGTGTTTATTAATCTTTGTGTGTTTGCTAATCTTTATGTGTTGCTAATCTTTATGTGTTGCTAATCTTTGTGTGTTTGCTAATCTTTGTGTGTTTGCTAATCTTTATGTGTTGCTAATCTTTATGTGTTGCTAATCTTTGTGTGTTTGCTAATCTTTGTGTGTTTGCTAATCTTTATGTGTTGCTAATCTTTGTGTGTTTGCTAATCTTTATGTGTTGCTAATCTTTGTGTGTTGCTAATCTTTATGTGTTTACTAATCTTTGTGTTTGCTAATATTTATGTGTTTACTAATCTTTGTGTGTTTGCTAATCTTTATGTGTTGCTAATCTTTATGTGTTTGCTAATCTTTGTGTGTTTGCTAATCTTTGTGTGTTGCTAATCTTTATGTGTTGCTAATCTTTGTGTGTTGCTAATCTTGATGTGTTGCTAATCTTTATGTGTTTATTAATCTTTGTGTGTTTGCTAATCTTTATGTGTTGCTAATCTTTATGTGTTGCTAATCTTTGTGTGTTTGCTAATCTTTGTGCGTTTGCTAATCTTTATGTGTTGCTAATCTTTATGTGTTGCTAATCTTTATGTGTTGCTAATCTTTGTGTGTTGCTAATAAGTACATTTGTTATATTTTTAAACATCAATTCAGCAAGGTTCTGCTCATAATTCTAGCAACAACAAAGGTTGCTGTAAGGGTAAATTGCTATTTCTTAAGTCGTATTTTAAAGTTAAATTACCACTTGTCTTTTTAAAGAATAAAAGATAAGGCATACTATTTTTCTTCTTGAATTGTTAGAGATTGTTTCGTTCTGCAAACATGTAATATTTAAATACTTTGTCAGATATGTTAAAAGTTCAACATTTTAAAGTTTTGTTTTAACGTAACTTACTAAATGATATGATTTTTATAAGACATTAACGGAAAAAAATATATCATTTCAATTCAGTTCTAACGACGCACCGGTACTACATAACATATAGTAATACTATTTAAAAGGATAAAAGCTTTTAAAACTACTTCAGATGATATTAACTACATTAATAAGCATGCATATACATTTGATTATTCAATATAAAGCCATCTATACCCGCTAATACAAACAATATTGTTTTATAAGGGATGCATGATGGTTGCGTATTTCATACCATCTCTGAAATAGTTAAATTCATCTGCTGTATCCTTGTTCATGCTGTTGTATGGTTTATTGTATGGATTATCTGGTTTATTGTATGGGTTATCTTGTTTATTGTATGGGTTACCAGGTTTAGATCTGAAATAAACTTTTGTTGATAAATATGTATTTACAAAAGTGTTTTAGTGCAACAATAATACCTAATTCATAACTGTCACGCCGTCTATCTTCAATACGCTGTCTTGATCTGTAAATAATAAATAGTTCAAGGAACGAATATATAATATATAAACAGAGATGGAAAGTAAACGAAGTCAATATTTTAAAAACCTAAGTTCACTTTCATAATTGTGTGCGGCCGAAGATTTTTATGAATTTACTTTTATCAGGTACGCTCAAATCGAAACATTTGAAAAACGTGATTGTCAGACAAAACGAGCATCTATCGTACCAAATGAATATGAGTTTATTTACAACCACTGGGTCGATACCACTACCGTTGAAGTTTCTACCCGACGAGTTCCCAAGCCAAATGGTCATTAATATGTTGTTTTCTATGTTGTGTCTCTTGTGTACTATAATTTGTCTGGTTTTTCTATTTTAGCCATGGCGTTGTCAGTTAATTTTCTATCTTTGAGTTTGATTGTCCCTTAGGTATCTTTTGTCCCTCCTTAAATGTGATCACTTTAAGCACTAATATAATATGTCAGATATGTATAAGGTTGAAATGGTATGTTTTGCAAATCAGTTGCATAATTACATTGTATGTCTTACTATGGTATCATGCATTACACGTATAAAGTGTAAAATGCTGTTACATGCTATTTAATACCATCGTCATCAAGGCGTTATACCACCATTGACTTCCCCTAAGTTTGCACTTAAAAAAAAGAACCTGGTTGTTTAGCCTGCTAAACATCTAACTTGTATGACAGTCGTATAAAATTCCATTATATTGACAAAAATTTGTGAACACAATAGACAGACAAAAATGTCAAATATAAGGGTATAGCAATCGTAATCACAATAAAACAAACAAATATATAAACAAAGAAAAACAAAAAGAAATATGGACAAAGCAAGGGAGCAAAAACGAAAGACAAGAACACAAAAATTTACCATGGCACAATAACAGAATGAGGGAACATATAAGTTTCGAGTAAAGGATGCTAATATATATAGAGCAATAAATAAAGGCAACAGTAGTATACCGCTGATCGAAATTCATACATCGATAGAGAAAAAACAAATCCGGGTTACAAACTAAAACTGAGGTAAACGTATCAGATATGCGAGAACTACGACACAACAGAAACACATTAAAATGTAACACACACAGAAACGAACTATAATATAACAATGGTAATTTTCCTGACTTGGTACAGGGCATTTTACGACAAAAATAGTGGGTTGAACCTGGTTTTGTGGCATGCCCAAGCCTCCCGCTTTAATGGCATTTTTAATTATAACATTAAAATGATAACATTACATGACAGGACTACAATACAAACAAATGAGAGAAAATATAGGACAGAGAAACAAACGAAATCAATACTTAATATCTATTTAACAAATTGACGACTTGACTATGTCGAATCATGGGTAAATTGTATTCTATGTTACGTACCTGATGGGAGTAATTTGACGTCTTTGGTAATTCCTAAAATTAAATATTGATATGTTTCAATGCACGCTGTCGTGGTATCTCGTTTCACGATTGTCTCTTAAATGATAATCAAAGACATTTTTCTGCCCACTATATACGGCCAATTGTTCAAGTATAAAACGACACAATAGCGGATATGACGGCTTATTTATAAACGAACTTCATTTCAAAATAAATTAACTAGTATACAAAATATTCTGATGCTTCAAATGATTCCCGCCAGCTTATAATCAACCTGGATAGATACAAAGAGAGATAATACTATCAAGATTAGTTATCAGAAAATACCAGAAAATGTGAATCGTTAACAATTTCTAATTACACAGAATACTAAATGATCTGGATGTGATTAGTTTTACATTTTACATAATATCTCATAAGGGTGTACACGACCGAGGAGCCAAAAAAAAAAATTCTAATTAAACTTTTGTTCTTTGTAAATTTGTGATTTTTTTCTGTTTGAAGAACAAAATGCATATACAACTATCAAAGATACCAAGATTCAAATTTTATATTTACGCAAGACGCGTGTTTCGTCTATAAAAGACTCATGATTGACGCTGGAATAAAAAAAATGTTTTTAAAAGGCCAATTAAAGTACGATGTTGAAGAGCAATTAAGGATAAAAAATTCCTAAAAGTTTGGCCAAATACAGCTAAGGTAATCTAATCCTGAGGTAGCATATGATCTCAAGTTTTTTGTTATAAATGAATGAAAAATACATATCTAAGTAATTTGATAAGACAAAAGTGATATGGGATGTCATGTTTCTGGAAAAAACATATTTTGTACCTTCATCTATTTTCTCTAATTTTTGTTTGGCTTAAAAGACTGCCTTGAGTGGTAATAAAATTTGAAAAAATAATTACAAAAAAACTACTGATTATAAATACCCATTTTTTCACAGAGTTTAGTTCGATTATTTACTAAATACATTGATATTTTCTACTTGTATAACATAGTGATTTCAACGAGACAGAATCGTCAGAAGAATACATCCTTAAATTGATTTATTTTGCAGTCAGTGATTGTAGAAAATTCTTTAAATGGGCGAATTTAATTTTCAAAAGTGCTTCATAAATAATATTGTAAAGAATTATGCATTTCAGAGTTGTTTTTCTAACTTGGAAACATTTTCACGATATAAACTACACCTCTTTCTCTTTTAGAAATATATAACTATATAACTTGTCTGATGTTTTTCGGTATTTTAAAATCTTGACCAAAGCATTAAAAAATTCTTATGAATCACATGATACAACACAGCCTATATGTTCCTGCTTTATCTCGATTGAGGCGACCATCAATGTGTACTATAATTTGCCTAATATTTGTCTATCATTTGTCTGTTTGTCGGGGTTTTTTTTTAACCATAGCGTTATCCGTTGGTGTTTTTCGATATATGAGTGTGACTGTCCCTCTGGTATCTTTCGTACCCTCTTTTCAATGTTAATATAATTATGAAATTTGAGTAACATTGGTAAAGTATTTATTTTCTTTGTATAGTTTAATTTCTTATCTAAAAAAAAGATTTGTTTTTCATTTAAGATATACTCACGAATAATCGCCTCTTTGACAGCAACGTGCGAAATCGCACGGATCTGGTCCACAACAGAAACCAGTATAACACCAACGAAATAGCATATAAAGAAAGAGTCCTAATAAGACAGCACCGACAAGAGAACCAATAACAATAGCTGCTATACTTCCATCTTCTAATCCAGTACTAGGTGCAGCCGTTGTCGTTGTTGTGGAGGTAGTTGATGTTGTAGTTGTTGAGGTTGATATAGTTGTCGTTGATGCTTCACGGTATATTGCGTTTATAAAAGCAGTGCCAGTTTTGGCAGGGGATCCTTTGTCTATTGCCAAAATGGTAAATCTAATCTGAAAAAAAAATTGTATTCGCCTTTTAAGAATTAGACGACTTTGACGATGACACATAAAACAGAGTGAACAACTAACAGCGCTTTGTTAATACACAATGTCATGTCGAGACTAAAATTATCTTACCAATGTATCATACGCTAAACTAGCTCTTGAAGAGAAGAATACACTGCAATCTGATCCGACAGTGAAATATGTGTTTGCAATGGCATTCTGGGTACTGCCGTAACTACAGGTAAACTGGGCATTTGTGCCACTATCAATATCTGTTGCAGTTGTCGTTCCAAGTAGAGATCCGATCCCAGTAAACTGATCAGCAAAAAAAGAATAATCACGACTGCCAAATTCAGGGGAATTATCGTTGATATCCTGAAAAGGAATGTAATGTAAGATACACCACTAGGTTGTACAGTAATGGTAATTTTCTGAGCTGTTATTTTATCAAATTCATGGTCTGACACTAAAGAAGATTTTATTTATGTCTGGTTAATCGTTGACCAAGTCGAATCTAGTTGACTAGTCCCAGCATGGTAATTTGACTAATTTTTTTTAGGATATGAAAATACGACAGTCACTATTTAATATTACCCACGAACGTTAAGAATACTTTGACAGTTTGCAAGAAATAAAAAGTATATATAGGGCAATACCATAAATTCATAGGGACCTGATGGATATAACAGATTTGTTTAAGCACTATTCAGCTTAAACTAAAGCTCTTAAACGAATGTCGGATTCCTCATATTTAAAGTATCAAAGATATCAGTCGTCGTATGCAAACGTCGCACTTTTATTGATCTACAATCTGTTGATACCTGTATCTTGCCATTGCACATGGTTATTGTTCTGAATGTTTATGACGTCTCAGATCTCAATCCATTGGATGTTGGATGTGACCTGATTGATAAATTAGCCTTAGGTGAATGCTTTTTTTTCATTACTTGAGACGTTTTTGTTCAATGCATTTCTGTTACGTCGTTTTCAACTGATTTTTATAGTTTGTTCATATGTTGTTCTGTTACACCACTGTCCCAGATTAGGGAACATTTCAGATTCCGCTATAATGTTTAAACCAGCCACATTATGTTTGTCTGTACCTGTTCTAAGTCATGAGCATGCAATTCAGTGGTTGTTGTTTGATGCAGTGTCATATATTTGTTTTTCATTAATTTTTTGTACATTCATTGGGCCGTTAGATTTCTTGTTTAAATTGTTTTACATTTGTGATTTCGGTGTCTTTTATAGACGTTTGTGTTGTATGGGCTTTGTTTATTGTTGAAGGCCGAACGGTTATCTATAATTGTTAACTTCAGTATCATTTGGTCTCTTGTTAAGAGTTGTCTTATTGGCAATCATATAACGGGGCACATCTTCTATTTCTACCAGCAGCGACGTATAAAAAGCATAAACGCTTTTGAGGTTACATATAACGATTCGTTATCGACTTTAAAGGAGTAACAAAAGTCAACTTTGAGCTTTTGATACAGATTGATACATTAACTCATCCATATCGACTTGGTAATAATTTCGAGACTTTCATATTATTCCGAGGCTCTAGCGGGAATTCTTTAGCTGCTAAAATATACTCCTCTTTACAAGCTGATAATGCCTTATCAGCAACTAACGAGACGTTTGGCTGTGTTTATATAGGCTGGTAGCCTTGACATTTTAAAGCAAGTTTTATTTAAGCGGCATGTTAAAAACAAATGTCGTTTATATCCAGTAACATAATTAATTTATGCAAAACGGAACATACGTATGATAAAACTCATCATCCTCTGTTAAAATAAACCGTTTGTTCTTTCAATGTATATATTTTTTGTCATCAATATGCTCATATTTGTACCTAAATGTATGTTGAGGAAAAAAAATATACTTTTCCCCTCTTTTTATCACTCTATTTTTTCCCTTCTACCTGGTGTAAAAAGTTGTCATTAATTTCATCAATCCGCCAGTAATCTTTAGAAAGAAATAGGGTAAAAGTACACTTTAATAATATTACATGTATATAGATAATGACTGAGGCGTTTCCAGTTTCGCCGGTTGCATCCTGACATTTAACATTCAAATAAACTGTGGAAGGCATTGCATTGTTGTCAATGTCGTAATCTGTCGCATAACTAATGAGTCCAGAACTGGCTTCCATTGTAAAACGTTCACTTCCGTTTCCGTTTAAAAATGACAAAGAATATGCTTGATTCGCTCCATCACCATCTCTTATAATGAATCCTGGGTTCAAGCTTATCGAATTAGCCTAAAACGAAACAATAGTTTCTTCAATCCAATGACACTACAATGTAAATAAACTGTGTCAATCTTCACTGAATTAAGTAATGGATTATAATGATTATTATGATTATTATTATTATTGCTGAGTTGTGATATGTTTGAAACGTCAGTTTCAATTACATAATTGTTATTGGAAACTTGTCATTATTGTGATGTATGGACTGCCCACAGGACAGTTGTACTGACTAAGACAGTGAGTCTTTATGTGCAATTTTTCAGTATTTGAATACTAGATAAACTCATTATGGATATCAGGACTAAATTGTGAATATACGACAGATATCCATAATGAGTTTATCTAGTATTCATATACCTGTTCGCCTACAAAAGACGCTTGAATCCAAAAAAGTTTAAAAGGCCAAATAAAGTACGAAGTTGAAGAGCATTGAGAACCAAAATTCCTAAAAGTTTTGCCAAATACAGATAAGTTAGATATAATTCTATAATTTCCCAAAACTTATGGTAAACAATGCAGCAACTTAAACATAAAATTGAAAACAGGAAAATGAGATTTTAAAGGGACTAAATAATTAAGCTCATAACAAAGAAACCACGCTCCACCGGTCATTAACAATGAAACCATGCCCCCAGGTCATTAACATGCTAAAGTCTGTTAACGACCGGTTTTCTGGTCAGTTTTGTTATGTTAAATACCGATGAAACTTATAACTGAAGAATAAAGAATGTCATGTGACCCCATGTTATCCAATAAGAGAAGCTAATTCTTAACCGATATGAAATAATATCAGATAAATACTTACAGCACCTTCGTACGTTGAAAGAGAATACGTAGATTTGTCAAAGTAGCATGGTTCATTTTCATTAAGGACATGAACATTCAAAACGAATGGTCCTCCAGTGGCTTTGGAATCTGTCACAGTAAAAGTAATGTTGTAATACTGTGTTTTTTCGTAATCAAACATTTTGCCAGGTGCTAATCTCAGTTGCAAGGCTGAAATGATTTAAAATATCGTACTGATAACGTTGAACGAAATCAAATCTAATAAATGAAGGCGGTGATTAATTTTCTTTCCCATAATACATAAATATATTAGAAAAGACGTCAACACATTTGACAAAATCCGATGAGAATTACAAATATAACATTAAACATTTAAACTAAATACATGAATTTGGGATAGACAAGTACCGTATCACGTCTTATAGTAACACAAATGCACACTCAACAAAACAGTCACAATCGGGAATATATCACGTTTGGTAATTAGAAGATTAGACGACAACGAACTATGGTTTTAACATCCTCTGACAAAGTTGGCTTGTGTTGAATTCATGTCATTTCTATATCACTTTTGTGAATATAGCACCATACGATTCATTCAAATGTTTTGTTCCGACACACAGTAAATTCATTGTTCAGCACATTCTATCCGTTTACATTACTCATTTTGACATAGCTTTCGTAGTCAAGATTGATTAATGATAATTAAGTTTACTTACGACTGACTCCAGTATCAAGCTCAAACAGAGCAGTGTCAGTAACGGGGTCAATATTCATAGAGTAGGTTAATGTATCAGAGGCATCGCCGTCACTTCCGGTCAAGGAATAAATGAGTGAGTTGCTAGCTAACAGTTCTGACATATGAACTGAAGGAGAATTTTTCAAGTTGGTTATTTCTGGAATGTTATTCATATCTGAAAAATATGTATACCAGTTGAAACAATACACATACATGTATATATTAATGCAAATTCACTTTGAATGAACACAAAGCTTTAGCTTAGTCACAATTAATTGTATGGTCAAACTTGCAAGAAAACAAGAATGTTGACCGTGAAAATAGGGGGGAATCTTTAAATTGGCATTAAAATTAGACAGATCATAACATAGGGAACATGTGTATTAAGTTTCAAGTTGATTGGACTTCAACTTCATCAAAAACTACCTCGACCAAAAACTCTAGCCTGGACCAAAAACTTTAACCTGACATGGGACAGACGAACAGTCGGATGAACAGACAAACGAATGGACGGACGCACAGACCAGAAAACATAATGCCATTAAATGGGGCATAAAAATTACAAATCACCATATAATCATTACAGGAAATTATGCATTAACATATAAACAATTTTTTAAGCTAAAATTCCCTTCTTAGTTTGTTTATTGTTTGTATTATTTTATTTTTCACCTCGTTACTTACTTGTTAGATCAACTCTTAATGTTTCTTTAACCCATATAACACCGTCTGTAACTGTTACATAAATAGTAATAGGTGTAGTGTTCTCTAGAACTAAATTCCGTGCTGCAAGAATATTTCCATTTCCTGAAAAAATGTATAAAACAATAGGCTTTACTTGATATGTTATCCACCAAAACTTACAATGATTTTAATCAAATTCTTAAAACGAAAATTTCATTTGATTAACTAGTGTTAATTTACTACACGAAGGAGTAAATCAAGACACAACTCACCATCAATTTCAAAACTTGAAGATGCTGGTACTGTTGTAATGCTGAACGACAACCCATTGTCGTTGGTCGTCAGTTCATTTTGCGCTTGTACTGTATATACTATATCATTTTGTAATGTGGCAGTGGCATCTTTTGATACCGTATCTGAAAGAAAAAACGTTATTATTTTAAAAACAATTTGTTTAAATTTGATACTAATGAAAATAAAGATAAGAATATAAAAAATAAAGAGATACAAATATTTTTTTTAACTGAACTTGTAAAGATACATCTTTCTTTGCAGCATATATGCAATATATATATTTCTTTTTATTGTTGAAACTCAAAACACACAACTCGATATTAGTCAATATGGTTGTTATCTATTCACCACACTGTAGATTGAAATCAACTACGATCTGCAATGGTCAACATAAAGTAAAATAAGAAGATTATAAGAGAAAGGCGTTGATGGCGTTTGTTTGTAATAACCTAAATCAGACACAGACCGATTGATAGCTCGATAAATTCCATTATGGTATACACACGAGTCTGACTTTGATTTATTCTGTTTTCTCGGCCTTCTTGACGTATTTCTAAATCTCTTTATTTCCCTTTGATGTCACAAAATAAAGCGACAATAAATTAATGAAGTGTTGAGCACGGTAGTATTGGCGTTGCAGAAACTGTAAAGACCTGTTGGTGACCTTCTGCTGTTGTTTTTTTATTTGGTCGGGTTGTTGTCTCTTTGACACATTCCCCATTTCCATTCTCAATTTTAAACTTGCCTTACCTGGTAAATTGGTAAACTCTACTTTGTCATTATCAATGATGTCAACTCTTAAGTATGGAATTGGGTTCGTTACAGTATTTCTGGCGTCAGTACAAACGATAAAGACATCAAATGTCGTTTCAATGTCGAAATTAAACATCACATTAGGATTAGTTGAGGTGCCTTCATTTTGATTTATCAGGTACACTCCGTACTCTGAAAGCAAACATACGTAAAATTAAGTCTTATATGTAAGCCCATTTATTTTAAGAAACTATCTGTGGGCATTGCAGATATTTTATGTGCACGAGCTAAACAATCTTGTTTCAACACAACCACACCATGCAGGAATATTGGTTGATTCCTGCGCCTGCGCATATATATTTTTTTTGTTTTACTTCCAAAGCATTGAATTTGATAAAAAAAAAAACACCACCAAATACGTCCAAATATGTATTGTACCCTTTATAACACCAGCTATTGTTTTCTTTTATATCAACTTCGATTAGTGTTCGGTTTGTTACTTGTTAAAGATTGACTGGTGTATTTCCATACAAAATCAATTCGAGTTATGTCCCATTGATTAGAAATGTACATAATCTAACGATTCAAGTTTTATTTTTGTAAACCTTTTATGACATTTCCAAAAATATTGCATAAATCTTAATGTTGAAATGCATACTATGCAATTATGCGTTTACTGATCCTTATGCGTTTACTTTTTTACATTGGCTAGAGGTATAGGGGAGGGTTAGGATATCACAAACATGTTTAACCCCGCCGCATTTTTGCGCCTGTCCAAATTCAGGAGCCTCTGGCCTTTGTTAGTCTTGTATTATTTTTATTTGAGTTTCTTGTGTACAATTTGGGAATAAGTATTGCGTTCCTTATCACTGAACTAGTATACATTTGTTTAGGGGCCAGCTGAAGGACGCCTCAGGGTGCGGGAATTTCTCGCTTCATTGAAGACCTGTTGGTGACCTTCTGCTGTTGTTTTTCTAAGTCGGGTTGTTGTCTCTTTGACATATTTCCCATTTCCATTCTCAATTTTATACTGCATTTTCAGTCTTCATCCTTTCCCAAGAAATCTTCAAAATTAAAATATAAGTAAAAATGAAATAAAGTCTTCTTACAAAAAATGAAAATTCCAATGAAGATATAGAATTATGTTACCCAAAAAATGAATGCATGAAAGCAGCATACTTTTCTACTAACTGAAATGATATTTTACTAGAACATTGTAGAAGGAAGGAACATATTTTACTCACTTCCATTTGCAGAGTCTATCAAGACTCTGAAGTCAACATTTGTATTATTTGGTGATGGCGACACCGAATGCTTTCGGCACACGAATGAATCTCCATTGATATCTGAGACTGTTAACTCATATATCAATCTTCCTTTGTATTCCAACTCTCCGACGTTTACAGATGTCGGTAAACCATGTATAACAGGCGCCTACAATAAATGCTCTCTGTAATATTTCTGACTATGAAAACTGTAAATGATATCGAAGAAAAACATGCCAATTCAAAAGTTCTCATTAATATGCAAAATATCATAAATCCATGTATATTAATACCAACACATAAGTATACAAGTGACCTTAAAATGTTTCATTCAGTTCTGCAGCAATGATTCCTATGGCATGACTAGGCTTTAATAAACTTCATCACAGTGTAGAAAAGGAAACGGCTAATGTAGGGAGGGTAGTTCAGTTATCGTTATCCTTAGGTCACCATTCTAGGACTGTTGGTTAATTATAGATAACAAAACAGGATCTGCTCACCCTTCTAGATCTCATTAATTTATCACTAGTTTCTAAGCTTAGTTTCTTTATAATGCTTTATGAGTGAAGGAGTATCAGTTTTCAGTCTAACGTTGTAAGGTGTTCTTCGACTTAAAATTTTGAATGTCCTGACATTTTTTCAGCCCTTTGTATGGTGTGAACACCATTCTATCATCAGAGAACTATGTACACGTGAAATTATCTGTGCTCAAAACCAAATATTTCGAATATTTTCAATTTAGTAAAAAAAAATAATGACAAAAAACATCAAAGACAACAACTGACAAGTCCCTGACATGAACATGAATATGTTGCAGGGTTTACCTATATCTCTTTTTTGTGCCAGTTATCAGCTTTTAAATATCGATCAGCGGACTGTGAAAAACACATACAAGAAAAATACAATCAGTACAGACAAAGAATTTAACTTTTGAATACTGATATGACAGACACATAAACACATACGATTATAAACTATATTACATCGTACTTAAGAATGTTCAAAATTATTGAAAGCAAAGCTCAAAACATTTACCTGCTGATACAAAAACATATGGTCTTACCTTCTACTCTCATTATTTGCTTTATTTTATGAAAGATTGAATTCAGCTGCGTTCACGTTATAAAGATTACAGGAATTCACAATATTGTACAAAATTCAAAATAGAAATTAAACATTTTTTTCTTTTTAAATGTTGCTTTTTAAAACCTATAAATAAAATAAAATGATGTTTATCCCCAAAATAACAACAGAACTATTGTAAGTCTGTTATGTAAGCGTAAAAGAAAGATAAATTAATTGATTGGTGGATTTTTTACGCCGCTGCAGCACAAAAGGCTATATTTCAGCGAGAGCTATTTCAAATATAATAACCAGACGAGGAAACTTTGAAGACAATATCTATACTTATCAGCTTTAATATATGCTTTATAAATAGTGTTATCGTAAACTAATAAATTACTTAAAGTCATATGAAACGAGTGAGTGGTGAAAAATAATGTTTGTCCAATTCTTGAACCAATGCATGTTTACATCATAAACTTAGTCCTCTGTGCACAATTTTATCATTATTTTCGCAAATATATCATATAATCGTTATTTTGTTTTCTCTCTGTTTGTTATGATTTAACAAATATGGCTGCTCATTAAATGTCGTGTTTTGAAGTCGAGTTTTACCGATTGTCACCTTATAGTAGACAAATCACACAAAGCATGGGTATTGAGCACGTGTTTAACATGTATAATCAGATATTTGTTTATTTCAATGACAGATCCATGGGTATTGTGGTCACCGGATTTTTACGAGGAGGTTTACGCTGGGGTCACTATGCATATGGAAAATATGTCGGCGAATAGCATCCTGGAAGCAAGCAATTAAAAATAAGTAAACTTCTTCTAAATGTGGACAAATTAAAGAATTTTCCTCAGAAAAAAAGATATGTACATAAGTTGTGTAATGAAAACTATCCATTTAATTATAAAAAACATATGCATATTTTTTTTTTTAATTTGAGGTTTCTAATGACTTTAAGAGTTTCTAGCGTGCACAGCGCTTTTCTAGATTTAAACGTAGAAACGCCTGATAACTTTTTGATGAATTCCTACAGGTGGGATGGCGAGACTTCCGAAATAAATCTCCTCTTTTGTGAAAGATATAGAAAAGGTTTTAGCTTAAAAGTAAATGTATACTTAAAGCAAAATGTACAATCATCAGATTCCGTCACTTGATATTATTCAAACATACAAAACAATTTACTTTATCATGAACGCGGAGTATGAGGACATTATAACAGTGTCTGTTAAATGGTAGATTATGTGAAGTGTCCATGAACCTCAATCAGACAAACGACAAACTCTATGCTCAGGGGTTAATAACACTAAATAACAGATAAACACATACTATATGTATACAAATAGTGACCTTCGGGGAAAAACTTTCATAAGTTTATAAACATATTTTTAATGATAAATGTTTAGGAATTCAATATTTTTAATAACAGACTTTAGGTGAGGAAAAATAAAATGAGGTGGCTACAAAGAGGTTTTCATACTATTTCTTCAGCTGTAAATCATTTGAATAAGAAAGCGTACGCATGGATGGGCTTTAATTAATGATCTTTTTTCCATTGAATTTTCTTTAGCAACAACATAAATGTATCTATGACCAATAACAGTACAATAAATAGTATTATCCAATGTCATTATATAAAGGTGATCATTGGCCACCAATAAATCTTTTTAAATTATCGTGATCATACAAAACTTACTATGAGCCCTACTTCATTATACTGGATTTCTTTTAATATATTGCTATAAAGGTGAAATAAATTTCATATGATATATGTGGTTTTGAATACATAAGTTTTTCCTTTCATACCAGATGGTTGTAGTTTGAAAATTTCAATTTGAGTGGAACGGGTACGGTTTGATAAAACGTATACACTCTCTGATAAGTTGAAACTGAGACATCAAAAAAGCTATTTCATCTTTTTACCCATCTTTTAATAATATAAAAATACCATTATTTTACCAAATATTATTTGTTGGCATTCAAACGGTCAAACGATAATATTTATAAAACTACGACTAGTTTTTGTAAATCAAGTAATTTTAAAATGTTTTCCTCATGTTAAACATTATTACCATAACTTCCAAATGTAAAGATAATTATGAACCAAAAGTAGGTGCATTTAATTAAAAATTATATATTGGTTTCAGAAGGTTTGTTTTATTAATTCTAATGAAGATATAAAAAGAAAGAAAGACAACAACATTTAATTTACCATATTACAGAAAAAGCGCATATCCTGGTAGCGAATACATTGTGTTTTGTTTTTGGTGATTCGAGGATGGGTCGCACCTTATTCGACTACACACCTGTTCATATGCCGCATGCAACCTAAGGTACTCTTGATCGTCTCTGAGCCAACATCTATGTTTTTCAAGCTCTACTAATAGTATCAGGATTTCCTAATCATGGATCTTAATAAGACTGCTTATTCACATATATAGCTTTAATATGCCTAAATCTAAGGAAAACAATGGTGCAATGATTTCGTCTACTTGAAAACAACCCAAGGACACAGAAATAGAAAAAAGAATAAGCAGGAAAACGTTTTTTTCTCACGCAATTTTTTGTTTGCGCTGCACAAGATAATATTTTGTTCTATGAATGCTTATAGTTATAAAAACTATGTAAAAAATAAACTCTTCTGGTTGTCTTATGTCATAATGGTCCACAATCTTAATCAGAAAACCTTAACGACACAGTCAAGTCTGATTCTATCTAACTTGTATTTCTTATCTCTTGGAATAACATCTACATTTTCGATTTAGATATATAGGACAGACATACAAAATAATAAAACAAAAAATAATGAAATTTGAATTCCAAAACTTTTAGTTTATAACAGCTCTTTAAAGCTTCGATATTCAAATCATTTGTTTTTCAATGACTTCATAATTCGTATATAAACTAGACAATATGCATATACTCGAATTCTTATGTAAAGGATATTCATTAGTTTATTAAAGGCCTATTTACCCAAGAATTTGAGATAAGACGCAATGTTAAGGTTATGATCATAAAAAATATCATCAGCATGACACGTTGTATTAGAATTACTATACAATGTTTCCGTGAAGAGCATTATATGAAATGTCAACATCTTCATAAAATCATAATACTAGTATATATATGCATGCTTTCACGAAAAAAGATTTTGTTCCTTCTTATACCGAATTAAAAAAATATATACTAGTAATCGAAATTTGGTCTCAATTCTACCGCAACATTAAATAACCAAATACGGTTATTGAATATTTTAACCTACAATGTACCAATAAAGCATGAAGTCACCTGCATTACTTTGTGTATATTTCAAGGGCTTTATGCCACTTCTGGTGAACTGTTTCTCCTTGTAGCTAGTACATTCACACACCTATATATTTCATTAATTTGAAGGATCCTTTACTATAGATAATTGAGCTGATCTGTAACAATAACATCTCCATGCCTTATATATCATGTACTGTAGTACGCCGCTAGATTAAAACTGACGAGGAAAGGTAACACACAGCTACTGAAAGCTTTATTATTGTAGAGCCCAGGTGTCGTGTGGTCTAGCGGGACGGCTGCAGTGCAGGCAACTTGGTGTCACGATATCACAGTAGCATGGGTTCGAATCCCGGCAAGGGAAAAACTAAAATTTGCGAAAGCAAAATTACAGATCTAACATTGTTGGGTTGATAATTAGACGAGTTGTATATACATATACATATATGCAAATATAATTGCCTAATAACATTACTTTTATTTGAAGTACAGCAGCAATGATTCAGATAGGATTCAGATAAAGATATACTTTTAATTGTTAAGACGATAATTATTGTAATAAACTACCGCTCATAATAACTGTAGAGCATTCAAGGTATCAAACATGGTTAGTTTTTACTCTTTGTTCGGGTTGTTGTCTCTTTGACACATTTCCAATTTCCATTCTCAATCTTATTAAACAAGACAGATTTCGTACCGTGTGACAATGCTTTACATGTGAACAAGGAGTACCAGGGGATATTAAAATATGATACTTTATCCATGCATGTAATGAAAAGGTCTTGTGTTTCTGAGCAAACATCAATGATACAAAAAAATATGAATAATTCATTTTACTCAAACTCAAATAAACATTAAGAAAACATAACATAAAAACCGTAAAGTTTTTTTTCTATATCATCCTTAAAAAAACAAATATTCACAAGACAAAATCTCCAACTAAACAAAATACCAACACACACAGCAAGTCACTGACAACCACGGACGATTTTCTTCATATGGAACAGTCATCAAACATTTGACTGAGTTTAGTCACAAATAAGATAAACATTTCAAATTTAGGGGTGAGAGTCATAAACTGTGTTCAAAGATACTAGCTACAAATACGAATCTATCTTTTTTTCCCCCTCTTTTTTAAATTTGACTTGGAAAATACATTAGAGAACATAGGGTTCTATAAACTCATCACCTTCCTTATTTCCCCTTGATTCCGACGTCTTTAGTCTTCAATATAAGTAATGAATAGATTTTTGTTATTAAGGGAACAGTCATTATTTATCAGCTGAGGGGGTCGGTGCATTTTAGGGGGGGTCATTACCAAAAATATCCCACAGCTGGGGGGGTTGCCATCAAAATTTTTATTTTACTGGGGGGGTCACACAATGAAAGTTTTTATGTCGGTCAAGTATATAAATTGTTGACGATATTGTAAGTTAATGTGTAATCTTTTTGATAATTTCTGTCATTTTAAAATCTCTGATAGCACCAGCAGGATGCCCAATCTCTCATTTGTAGTGTAAATAATCACTCATTTGTTATGGTTCATTATCCATAGGATGTGAAAAATTACAACCTGACTTATCTTAAAAACTGTATAAAACATGAAAAGTTTCTGAACATGCAGTGTAACATGTTTATTTCAACTTTCTAAAGTGTTAAAATCATGTTGATGATATTTCTTAGGATAGATGTAGGACTGTTAAAGGTGTGTACACTCTAAAAATGAATTTTATAGTTATTATTAATTTATTAAATTATAACAAAGTTATCGATTAAGAAAAAGAATATTAAATGATTCAAGTAAGGGCTTTAATTTTGTTGGGAAGCATGGCATTCACTCACAAAAAAAAAGTAAACTCAGGGATTTTGTAAAACATTTCAACATTGAAATGAAATTGAATGTTCTTATAATTATAAACCTATATATACATGATATATATATATAAATGTTTGCTCCAAAATAATGCATGTTCATATTTGAAGTAGGACGGACCAGAACCATAAATGTACTTCCTAGAACTATATGATTAGAAAATTAAAATCCACGAAACATTCATAAAACTTTAAAATTTAATGAAGGCATTAAATGTATTGAGACATTTTTCTTCATTCTCTACACAATCATTCGAGTTAAATTGCGATCTATATTTTTTCATTTAATAATAAACTCATCATAGATACCAGGACTAAATTTAGTATATACGCCAGATGCACGTTTGGTCTACAAAAGACTCATTAGTGACGCTCGAATACAAAAAAAGGTAAAAAGGCCAAATAAAGTACGAAGTTGAAGAGCATTGAGAACCAAAATTCCTAAAAGTTTTGCAAAATACAGCAAAGGTAATCTACACCTGAGGTAGAAAGGCCTTAGTATTTCAAAAAATTCAAAATTTTGTAAACAGTTAATTTATAAATATAACCATATCAATAACAATTCATGTCCACTGTGCTTGTTTATTTTGTCTTTTTTCTTCTTGCATGTGTCAGAAATTCGTGTTTCAGAAAAAAATCTGAAAAAATTTGATGTGATATTTCATGTATTCAGGCTGCTTTTTTCAAAGTAGAATTAAACTGAAAAACATTAACCAAAATCAGTTCCATCAGCTTCAAAACAAAGAACATGGAAGTCATGATGAACATCAACGGAATTTAAAATTACCTTATAGTTTTTTGCTTTTCCAATAAAAATATTTGAAAATAGCTAGATATCAGATATTAATGACTGCTAACA
Source organism: Mytilus trossulus (assembly GCF_036588685.1). Lineage (NCBI taxonomy): Eukaryota > Metazoa > Mollusca > Bivalvia > Mytilida > Mytilidae > Mytilus > Mytilus trossulus. The sequence continues at coordinate 47,845,302 of NC_086383.1, forward strand.
TGCAGTCAAACTAAATTATCTTTATCAAATCAATAAGTTCAAGCTACTTTACTAAATAATAGAAAAGAGGGACGAAAGATACCAGAGGAACTTATAATTGTAGAATGCAATATAAAAAAATCAGTGCAAAATCAAAGAAAATGACTGCAATCAGCGAAAATCTCTTTCTGCCATGCATACTTGGTAACAGATAGTGTCAATGCCCACATTCTTCTAATAGTTATTTGTCCACTGTTAATTTATAGGGATTTTTTTAGTAGGGGGGGGTCATACTTATGAAACACCATTTTAAGGGGGGGTCATTATGTGGTTCATAAAAAATATGGGGGGGTTGCCAACAAAACTTTTTGATGTGAAAATTTGAACCAACCCCCTCAGCTGATAAATAATGACTGTTCCCTAAATAATGTTCTATTATTATAATGAACAAACTTCACTATATATATCAACGTATTTAGGTCTATGTTACATGCATTGTATAAATGTATGTGTCGTTATTATAATTATTAGAATATATCTCAGTAGTAATCCGTGACATGATGACATTGCCATGTTTGTTTTCTTTCATGATTTTGTTTCCAATACAAATATGTTTTATCAATTCACTTAAACATTACGGTCACATACGAATAGTTTGTATCAATCATTGAAATTTCTTATTCCGCTAATTTTAATATATCCGTAATGAATAACTTAACATTCATATCATTGACAAATGTCAATATGATTTAATTTGATCAATACCTTTAATGCACCATTCAACTTACAAAATATATTAGAGCACTGTGATGAACTTTTCAACAGGTATAAAATGCACGAAAACCCTTTAATTTTGTTTATACAACATCTTTGGTATTATGTATTAGTCACAATTTTGAAACTTTAATTTATTTTTTGATTCCAAGTATATGTTAAAAGTTTTACATGTTTAACGACCTCTTTCCGATGAACATACTCCTAATTTAATATAAAAATAATTTGAGGAAAGTAACAATTGCAATGCAACAATTTCCCTGTTAATTTAAAATATCTTTGTCATCATTCTTATTTTGTGCGAGTCAGTTGACTTTATTATTGTATGTAGAAACAACATATTTCAACAGAAAATAAGCGTATATTACATTTTTGACATAATCAGCGACAGTAATCTTTTTTTAAACAGCTGTTCTCTTTTGCTTGAACAACTAAAGGGGTTATTGCATGACTATTATTAGTTATAAAATTGTGCTAGTGACGTAGTACGATATATATGGGGTAGATTAATTCTATATGGAGCGAAGACACTATGTACCAAATTTATCTTACTGACTATCTTTACATGTGGTGTTTAGACTAGTGGCTAATCTAAGTGATCACGTATTCCCTACCATTAATATTAAGAACCTATTTTCATTTGTCTGTACAAAAACAAATGTCAACAATAACAACTTGTTAGATTTAAATGTGTATTAAGAATTTATTTCAATCGTTCATCAAATTCTTCGACTGTTGAAACCTTTAAATATTGTCACCAGCACCGTGTTGTTATGATAAATGGACGTATCACTTCTACTAATCGTATATTTAATTAAGCCCCACCTACTTATCTAATATGTAATATACACGGTCTCCACGCGGTTGCTTTGAACCAATCGTATTCATAGAAATATATATAGGAGTTAATTGTGTATATTATCACTTGAAAAAATAGATTACACTCGTAATTTTGTGATTTGTTGGTGATAATTACCATATCAATGATATACAAAACCTGATGATAGATACATGTAAACTATTACTAGTATTCGATATTTGTTTTCCAAATATCTTTATCTATTATACATTATCAGAATTTTTATTCAAAATGAAATATTTGTTTCCCTAGATGGTGGTGCACGTGTTTTTTTTCTTTTTTTCTATTTTGAAGATTCGGGAGGCGACGCTCCTGGAGTGACACTTGCGTCCGTGTAGTTCGTTAATATGCAAAATACATATATACATCTCGTTTCTCGTTTTTTTTTATATAGGTTCGACCGTTGATTTTCCCGTTTAACTATAAGTTTCAGTCGATTAAATCCTCGTCATCTTGAAGTTATAATCAAATGAAGCTTACCAAAGACACCAGGCTTAACATTAGTTCCAGTTGGTTGTTTATTGATATGGCTGAGATTCTATTGGCTAGGTTATATTATAAAATTTGGAACCAATCAGGATGAAGAAGGAATTATATATGAATGCTCTGTTAGTATGAGTAATCCTGTCCTGATGTTTGATTGATTGATCAATGAATTCTGATGTTCAGCACTATCGGCTATATCGTTGCAGTTAGTTTTTAGTTATGGAAAACGAAGTAACAGGAACTAACAACTGGTGTTCTTCTGTCAATCTGTCAATATTAGTCAATTGAGACTGTAGTCGAGCGAACCTGCATGGTCTTGGTTTCAAACACCCAACCTAAATTTGATAAGCTGGTGACAAAGTATGTGTATTTTATATACCACACGGCAACTGAAGTCTCACTCTATCATCGATGAATATGCTGCTGAAACTACACTTATTGTTAGCGAAAAGTACTTGATAGATAAAACACATATATTTAATATCTATTTACGCATTTCCTTTACTTTAATCTGTATAACAAGTTTAGTTTTGTTCACATTATTTCCTATGTATGATGAGTTTGGGTCAATATCAGTTCATCAAAAAATATATTATACGAAAATGATAGGTTTCTTGACTAAAGCTTACTAGTATGTAATTTAAAGTTTTTTGTTTATAAAAAGTATTATGTTTAAACTTTCACGTGATATAATTAAGAAAGTGTGGTTCTAAAAAAGACTCTTTTTAAAAGTAGCCACACACATGCATATATGAAAATTGTTTGCATTCAAAATCTGTATCCTGGAATCTACATGTATATCATATAAAAAAGAAGATGTGGTATGATTGCCAATGAGACAACTATCCACAATTATAGGTCACCGTACAGCCTACACCAATGAACAAAGCCGATACCGCATAGTCAGCTATAAAAGGCCCCGATAGAACAATGCAAAACATTTCAAACGAGAAAACTAACGGCCTTATTTATGTAAAAAAAATTAACGAAAAACAAATATGTTACACATAAACAAACGACAACCACTGAATTACAGGCTCAGTTTACATTACAATCACTGGGTAGATGAAATTGCTGGTGGAGATCTCCCCCATGGTATCACCAGTCAAGTCTTCAGCACTTGTGCGTTGACATTAATTATCAGTGTATGATCACAATTATAAATTAACTATTTTAACTGAATTAACTTCAAAATTAAACTGTTTTCAAAATGCCAAAGATTTTCTGGCCAAGGAATAGATTAACGTATTTAGGTGTCAACACTCTTTCGGAATTTTACGTTCTCAATGCTGTTCCAATTCGTATTTTTTTCGTCAGTTTAAATCTTTTTTTATTCTAATATAAGGGATGAGTCTTTTATAGACGAAACGCACATCTTACCAAAAACAACTATTATGCTGATATTTATGGTTAGACTATTTGAAAATACATTGAATTCGAAGCACTAACTATGGGTTACTCTAACAATAAATACAAAAGACAGAACCACAAAAATCAGAAATCAACAAGAATACCAAAGCATCAGCAGGCTTTATACTTTTTAATACTTGAAAGACTCTATACCTTTATGGAAAGCTTAAACTTGCTCGTATATAGAGGACCTGTTAATAGTCAATCGGCGTATATTACTCATTGAAAAAGATCAACGGATGTAGATGTCGGCGTAAGAACAAACACATTTTAACATCAGAAATATATAGAAGCATACACATGTAACTATAAACATTTGATCCTAGAAAGTTGTGAATGAAACCACAAAACGCATACCAAAGGTGCATATAAAACGCCTGTTTAAACATCACAAATTGATTTCTTGTTGCAGTACACATCCAACAAAACAAATGATCTATAAATTCACAACTTTGAAAAAATGAATAAAAAACAACAGAAAAATCCAACAAATTTTTGCTGAAGAATACATTGTTTTACTGCTTTTGAACTTTTCCAGCGGTGTTTATTCCACCTGTCTGCTTTAATTAGGACAAACAATTTTCGATCAATTAATTTTAAAGAAAACAAGAACATGGATTACACAGCAACAAAGTGATTATGCTGAAAATATTGTACAAAACTAATTCCACTCATACGAAAAATAGAATCAAGTAGTGAGATCAAAGATGTTACATAATATTGTTAAGGTTAATATACTCACTGCACAATATCCTGTTTGAACAATAACAGAACTAATAGTTAGGAATAGTATTATCTTCATTAAAACTTTTTCACTTGTAAATTTTATAAATCGGCTGATGCCTTTCCACCGTACAATACATCAAATGATTCTGAATATTTGGATGGTGCTTCGACTTTTTAAATGAAATAACTAAAATATCAAAGAGGTGTATACGGGGTTAAACATGTTTTCAAGTTTACCCAACTTTATACTTCTTATATTCTATATTTTGTCAGTACCATAAGTGTCTCCTAATTGACTCATTTAGATTGGGTGTCATATCATTGTGGTCTTTTCTTCTTTCTTTTCTTTTCTTGTTTCCTTAATTCTACCCTTTTACCCTTTCGACGTTTGTAATTCCAGTTGAATAGAGATGTATATATTCAGACTCAATTTCTATTTATTTGATATTATTTACAAATAGTTAATCCTTTTATCTGCATCATCTTAATACTGAAGTTTGAAAAGTTGAATTATTCACGCCATATCCCTCTTTCAATGAAATATAGATAATTCATGCAAATGCATCAATTGAACTGAAATTTACCTAAAGTCATGTTTTGTATTAATGGTTTAAAATCATTTAAATTTTGCAAATTATGTTGATACGACTTATTGAAAAAAGTTACAATTAGATAAAAGAAAAGTAAATCATTACGCAAATGTGTTTTCGCATTTTAGAAAAAAAATATTTTGACATGATAGAAAGTTGTATCCTTATTCTTTGTTATTAAAAACAGCGCATGACCATGCAGTTTTACAAAATAGGTGTGCATAGGTTATGTATATATTCCTTAACACATTTATACCAATAACGTTTTGAAAGAAGTTGTGTCAGTAATGGTAAGGGAAATGCAATGTTATAAATTTATTGAATAATATTAGTTACATAGTTTACTAGTGACCTAATACGGTATATATATGGGGTCAGTAAATGTTATATGGGTTAAGAGCACAGTATGTACCGAATTTGTCTTACCGACTATCTTAGCGTGTTACATGTATCAAAGTGAGCAAGTATTCAAAGTTCAATACCGTTAGCATAAACTAAGAAACTACTTTCATTGGTTATATAAAAATAAATGCAAACATTAAGAACTTGTTAGCTTTAAATGCGGTTCATGAATTTATTTCAATATTTCATCTTCAATTGTTTCGTCTGTTGAAACCTTTAAGAATGTTTCTTAATATCATTTCGTTTTTATAAAGGGACGTTACACCGCCGCTAACCGTGTATTGAAATAAGATCCACCTACTGACTCAAAATGGAATAAACACGGTCTCCACGCAGTTGCTTTTAACTAATCATTCCTAGAAATATATAGGAGGTAAGATAACTGTGTGCATTTGTTCTTCTGGTTGCTTAGATATTTCTTGTCCTTGTTTGAATGGTCGGCTTGGTTTTGAATTCTTATAAAATAATATTGTTCTCAGGTGAAATTAATGGATAAAGTAAACAAAAGAACAGTCGTAAAATGCTTGTCATTTGTTTCATCAAACAAGGGCTTGAGTATCAGATTTCGCCTTCAACAGTATAGAACAAATCACTTTGTTTAAAAATACAAAATAGAAGTAAACAAAATACCTTTATTATACATCATTTTGTATCATGAAACATAAAAGAGACATGGAGCTATTCGTTTTGATAAAAAAAAAGTTTGCGTGTCATTATGGTTATTGACCTGTTTTGTTTTTTCAAATGTATTTAAGAGGCTGTCCAAGTAAATATCAGGCAAATCCTATAATATGGGCGGCACAACATAATTTTTTTCCCACTGAATTTTTGGTTCCAATGCGATGTTTATATCATACAAAGGATATACAGGTCAAAGATATTTTTGAATCAACAGTGGATGGTCCAGAAAATGATTTTAAAGTTCACTAACAATTCAACAAAATTTGTACAAAATGAAGAGTTATCTCCCCCTTTTCAATGAATGTTCAGTGCTTTCTATGTATTTTTTTCTATTTATTTGTTGCAGTTAGTATAAAAACACAATTTAACTTTGAAAAAGAATGAATTTGTGATATGAGATAGATGAAAAAATTTTGAAAACAAAATATGTCATGTGCCATCCACTGCCTGGTTTTTCCATGGACACCCTCTTAAAAACTGAAGCAGAAAATAATATAAAATTGAATTATATGGAAAAGACCGATGAAATTAAATCAATAAAACAAAATGTAAATAGAAACCAATGAACACGAAAGACGATTGATACAAATAAATATAAAGGATGACGCATATACAAATAAAGATCAAAATAAAAACAATGTCAGATGAATAAACAGCTGAAAACATTAACCATGCAAATAAATTATGATGAACATTAAACAAACACAAAACACATATAACGAGCTATATAGATAAAGGAAAACATATTTTATGCAAATTTTAAATGTAAAGAAATCCTGTCTCGTTCATTAAGAAGTTGTTAAAACTTTCTATCGAAGTTATATGATCAATAATATCCAATAGGCAATGGCCTTCCTCGTGTAAACACTACTCTACCTGGTTCTACCATTTTACCATTGGAAGGGGTGAGTTGTGCTGATTGTGAGTTCGGAAAGTCCGGGTAGTCTCGTAATCCGTGTACTCGGCTGCTGAAAAAAATGTTGACAAAGTGTTACATTTTGATCTCGTAATAAGACAACAGTTTATAGAATACACCATGCCTTTGCATAAAATTAGAACATTTTCATTTTTTTATTTTGTACTACTTACTAAATGTTCATTCCGAAGGTATTTTCTTCCTGTTCAATGTAACCGGCATTTGGTTAATCTTTTTGCGCTGTTTCTATCAATTCGCAGACAAAAACATTTTTAAACTAGGAATGAAACTATCTCGGTTTAAATTTCGCCCAGACAGTGTATATGCCTCTTTTGACTACACTGCTTCTATGCTTGCGACCAGATCGAACACACACAATAAAAATCCGCTACGTTTTAAATTGATATTAAAGCTTCACTGATGCACACGATACGAACCTACTACTGTTTAATTGCCTTGGTCTTCTTAATTCTTCATTTTTCAGGGATTCGTAGTCACTATCAAAATTCTCTGAGAAAAAGAAGAAACAAGAAACGCGATTAAACAGCAGTACATATTTTTTTAACATTCAGATGTGTAAACTTAGGTATGCGCTATGAAGTTTAGTACAGGTCTTTATATTGATTAGATAAACACTGATAACCACCTCAGTTATTATGGGATTGAGTCTGAAAATTTTGAATTTCTTTATTCAGTTACAAAAAAGAGCATATATTATGTTAAAGATGTTGAATCCTGGATGACTAATTTAACTTTTTTATGTATTATGACACAAACGAACATTCAAATTTGTCTGCCTATCTTAAAGATCGTGTACCATTATTTCGACTTATTGATGCATTTAATAAACTGAAACACATTCGAAACCCACCCTTGAAATTGTTTGTCACATTTGAGTTTCATTAAGCAGTATTTAGAACTGAGGGGTCACCTATATGTTTTTTTATACATACATTTGTAAATGGAACTCTTTCTTCAAATATGTTTTATTGTATTGTTTTGTATTGAAGTGTTTTTAATTGTGTCATTATTTATTTGTATTGCCTGACTTTTATAGGTGTACTATTTAATTAAATATTTGTTTATTGATAGTAACTTGTTTTTTTCTTTTTATAATATTGGATTTTACTCATAACTGGTCACCACTCTCCAATTATTTGACATACTTTTTTTCAATTAAGCGCACTGTCGTTTTGAAAATAATAACAAAAATATTCTAAAGAACAGTATTAAACATGAAAATGATACTTACTATCGTAATAATCGAATTCGTCAGCTCTCCTCGGATTTCTGAAAAATACAACAAACAGTTTGGTATGACATTACATAGTAAAATTATGTGGCCGAACATACATAAGAAGCAATTCACTGAAAGGAAAAATTGAATAATTGTTTTTTTTTTAAATTATAAAAGTCAATTCAAAGAAATGGACACATAACCTATAAGTAACAGCGCCTTTAAACAAATATTTGAAATATCTTGTCCTTTATATGTCTAATTTGCTGAAAAAAATACCTGTCAGTTAAATAACTTTGCAAAATTCAGAACTGTGAACACATCTTAAAATAATATTTGTTTTTCTATAACCTATTTACCTATATTCTTGTGGTGTTATGGTACGGGTCGGTCTGTTTCTGAAAATAGAATAAAAATATTGAACAAAAATAATAAAATTAATGTTTACCTACAAAAACGAAAGCAAGAACAAAGGAACATTAGTACATTCTGAAACAAAATAAAGACGATACTTTTCTCTATTTTCTATTAAAATGCTCATATATTTTTTAATACAATGAAGTTTTATGCTAAGTGTGTAGAAACATTAGTTAAAAAGTATCGCCCAATGGAATTTTAACCTCTTGTAACATATATCTAGTATTTAACATAATTTGGAATGATGATGTCCTTTTTTCAGCGAAAAATATAATTTGAAATAAAAAGAAAGAACTCCTTGTTACCTATGTTGACAGCAATTACAGTTTCTACTATTACACCAATTACAGAAGTCACATGGGTCGGGACCACAACACAATCCAGTATAGCAGCATCGAATACAGAAATAAAGGAACACTACAGCTAAAAGAGATGCTAAAATTATTGCCATCGAAAAGGCTGCAACTGCACCATCGTCATCCCAGAAATTATAAGGGTTAGCTGTCGTTGTTGTAGTAACAGTAGTTGTTGTCAATTCTTTATACAAGATGTCAACCGTTGATGTTGATGTGAGTGCTGGGCTTCCTTTATCGACAGCCGTTATTGTCATTGTATACATGGTTCCATATGCTAACGTTCCATCAGGTGAGGATAAAAGATAGACACCACAATCTGAGCCGATCTGATAGTATGTAAGAGCTGCTGATACTGCCGAAGTACCGCTACATGTGAACTCAGCGTTAGCTCCCGAGTCAGCATCTGTTGGAGCGGCACTGCCAATTGTTGTTCCTGGAGATGTATACTGGTTAACTGTAAGTAAACTACTGGCAGTAGAAAAAGATGGGGCGTTGTCATTTACATCCTAGTATAGAAAAACAAAGGACATTTAATAAAGAAACATTCAAACACTGAAGAAATAATGAAACTTGTGAGAAATGGTAATTTCTTTTTATAGATTTCATAATATCTAGCCCATTCACATCACATACTATCTTGTTTAAGTGATTAGGAAGTACACCACTAATTCATGGTTCCATTACTTTACTTTCTATGTTAAATTCCTCCATTTCAACCAAGCACACCTCTTTCATTTGCATTTCAAAGCAACACTTTATGGTGTCTTCTACTGAAAAAATCAACATACCTTACATGGCATATAAGAAAGAACTGGTTCCCGGAACTTCGGATGTACCAAACCAGGTACTTCAGATCTGACAAACAGACTAAATGTACCCTGTTTTTAAATTTGGGTGCATTTTTTTAATATTTAAAATTAAAAGTCCAAAAGTGTTCTACAATGATCACCAGTCCTTTAGCTTTCATTTGATGCCAAAAATACCTAAATATCCTACATATTTTGAAAGTTACACTCATGCGTAGGAACTATTTTGCGTTAAATATATACTACTTTCTGGTATGTGCTTTCTGACCGGGCCTGAATTAGTGGTGTTTCACCTATAACAGAACCAAACTTGCTATATTGACTTGAGTATTACTTTATTTCATTCTATGACCTATTTCAAGCAATAAAAAACAGATAAAGCTTTAGTCCAAATACTATTTTACTAATTTTAAGCTCAAATTGGATTGGTAGTAATATATGGGTTATTCAAAGAAAACTGCATATGGATATTATATTTTGGTCAAAATACTTTTTTATTCTCAATATCATTGTTTAATTTATTGATATCTTTTCGGAAGGCTATGTACTTACCAATAGTCATATTTTTATCAGAGGTTCTTCGTTAAATACAAAAATATTAGTCCAAAGTTCAGATATAATTGAGAATATTGTCCCCCCCTTTTTTCTTCAAATTGGAAAAGGGCATTTTTTTTAATAAACCATACTTCTGTGGTTAAACATAGATTATTAAGAGCAATTTATATATCCCGCAGCCAGATAACTTGCTAAACTGGTTCAAAATTGCATGCACAGTAAGATTTTGGAATTCTTATATGAGTATATACCATTTGCCTAGATTGTAAAAGGCTACCATAAGAAAAACATTAAAACTTTTAAAAAATCTTAGGATCATTTGACCAAGAGCCTTTCTGTACCATACACAAGTCATAATATACATGTTTTATTGATTTCAATCACAAATAATGCAAAAATATGAACTTGGAGTCAAGTCTTAACTGCATGCATGTTGTATGACCATAAAAGGCTACACAACCTTAGTATGCCAATTCAAGAGTTGAAATTTCCTTTAAACAAAATTATTAACCAAATAAAGATGACTGAACATGATTACTAACATCTTTGACTTATTTTCATTGGAATAGGTACAACTTCTAAAAATTGGATTTCTGATAATTCTCTGTAATAGGAAGTACACCACTAATTCATGGTCCCATTACTTTCTATGTTAAATTCCTCCATTTCAACCAAGCACACCTCTTTCATTTTAAGTTCAAATAAAGTGGCAATAATTGCATTTCAAAGCAACACTTTATGGTGTCTTCTACTAAAAAAATCAACATACCTTACATGGCATATAAGAAAGAACTGGTTCCCGGAACTTCGAATGTACCAAAACAGGTACTTCAGATCTGACAAACAAACTAAATGTACCCTCTTTTTAAATTTTGGTGCAGTTTCTTTAATATTTAAAATTAAAGTGTTCTACAATAATCACCAGTCCTTTAGCTTTTATTTGATGCCAAAAATACCTAAATATCCTACATATTTTGAAAGTTACACTCATGCGTAGGAACTATTTTGCGTTAAATATGTACTACTTTCGGGTATGTGCTTTCTGGCCGGGCCTGAATAAGGGTGTTACACCATTATATACATTTACTTTAGAAGCAACCAGATACAATAAAAATACACCAAAGCAACTGTGATATAAATATTTCTGTTTACAGTTTGTTGATTTAGTACTTACATGCTGTTATGCATTCAACAATTACAAAAAAAATATATATGTCTGAGTAACAAAGCAAAAGGACAAAAACATAACAGCCAATATCTAAGAGAGTTTGAGAGTTATACCTTTACTGTACATTTATTATGTTTCCCTCGATATGTTCCGGCTTAAGATACTGCATCGTTTGCTAATAGTCGTTATTTATTTCGATCTATCTTTGCGGTGTAGTATCCCATGCTAACATTTAGTGTTTGTTTAACAGGAGTTGCTGATATTTACACACGCGATCTACTAGTTGGGGATGACGTATTGTATGCGAACAGTAATTATTAGTTTTTTGTTTCACCATATATATGACAAACTTGGTAGTGTATACTTACAGTAACTGTGATTTCGACCTGAGATGTACCGGTTTTAGAGGTTGTGTCAGTACAAATTACTGTGAGATATACTAGATAAGGCATTGCACTATTATCTATATCATAATGTACAGCATAATTAATTATTCCAGTTGAAGCGTCAATGGCAAATCTGAAAATACGACAGAAATAAAAGTAACTTGTGTTAACTCAATATTCATAAAGTAATTTCTACAGTTTAGAAAATACTACGCCGTACGTCTAAACATTACAATATATATAGCAAGCCTTTCATATAACCGGTGAGTATGATTGTCATCTCTGATTGACAATTCAATTAAAACTTTCAAAAAGAATATAAAACTAAAGTTCTATTTGATTTATACAAAGTTACGATTCAGCTTTACTTTGTATTCTTATTCATCTCAGAGTAGGTAGTCTTTACAGGAATATATACGGCAACACGTATTATGTTATAAACATTTTCGGATTAGAAAAATATAGATAGCCACGGAACGGACAGAAGTTCTTTGCAAGAAAACATATTTATAGGAATGAACTTTTTACTTAGGTAAATACCCAAATTTAGAATAACAGTTTTTGATTGAACGTCCATTTGTAAAGCATGATGCTTGATCACACAAGAAACGTAAAGAAAAATATTATTTCTGTGTTAAAGTTATGGTACGTACCTATTAAGACCGTAAGATTTACAAATTTGATTAAAATAGAAATCATTTAAAGGATTGTTATGCAGACTGACTCTATGAATTTCGTAACGATACCGTTATCAACTAAGAATCAACAACTTTCAAAGAATTGTCTGGAATCAGACTTTACAATAGCGGTAGAGAGACCTCTCCCACTCGACAGTAAATCTTATCATAAGGGCGTGTCCGTTTAACTATCTGATGAACTCATATGCAACCGAGTCGATGGGAATGGAGGCGTAAATCTATTCGCCTGTTGTCCCGATTTAAGAACCCTTCAAAGAAATGAAAAAGGACTTCAAAAGTGCCATATCTTGCATGTTACATTTCTGCGTTTCATTTAACAGTTAAGGTGTACATTGAAAGCACTGTTACCTGGTAGATCCTGGCGAAGAATATTCATATTGGATTTCGATGAGTAGTTTTCCCCGTCCAAAATATGAATGCAACTGGCCACACCAAAAAAACCACATTGCAATGAACTATTTTATTTGTTTGTTTTTTACCTGTTGCTATTATTAAAGCTCAGGAAGGAATATGAATACGTCGAGGTTCCATCATAATCACTCACAACAAAATTTGGGTTCATAGATCCGGTTCCACTCTAAATAGTAAAGAAAATGTCAAACGACTTATTAATAACATAAAGAATTAGTTTGATCACTTCGACAGGCAACACCAATACATTCTTTATTTAAAGGTAAAACAAATGATTGTCGACATAAATAAAGTACTTTCTATTAAAATCATTTTAAATAATATTGATAAATGTTCTTCAATCAGCAGTATCATAAAGTACAAGGATGGACCTAATTCTAGAAAAAAATGTTTTTTTTATTTATGTTAGAAAAAATGTATCAATACTTAACAAAAACTTACGGCTCCTTCTGGGGCAGTCACGTGATACAATGATTGGTCGAAATAACATGCCTCATGGGCGTTCTGAATGTTAATGTAAAGTATAGAAGTGGTGGAAGCCATTGTGTCATCGACAGTAAATGTTATGTTGTAAAAATTCCTTGTCTCGTAATCAAAACTTTGTCCTGATGCCAAGCGTAGTTCTAAAGCTGTAAAATATATTGTTTGATTGATGATTTGGTTAATTAAATTTTCGATTGTTCGTAAAATAAGCATGTATAACTCTCGGAATGAGTTTGAACCGCAATCCACAGGCAGAAAACAAAATTAAAACTGAACCAAAAATTGGTTTTATCAACCTCAATTCCTGTTTTGCTATCTATCTAATACATAAGGCCAGCTGTTTATGTCATATATGTGCAAACGTAAGTAATCAGTATTTTCTATCGGTTTGATGTTCCATTTTTTTTTATGGTGGAATGAAATTGGTTTTCTTATATGAGCCAGTTCATGCGAAAAGGTAGAAAAAGTCCTTTTGGGAAACTTTACAGGACACGTTATCAAAGTTTGTTATAGTATTTTTGAAAAACGATTTATCCGAGAAAAAAAATACATTAATGTTACATTCATAAGATTGTCAATTCTATCCCGAATTTGTCAATGAAAACAGAAAAAGACGTGGAAATATCTGCATTTTTGGTATTTGAGCAAGTGTAAAATCGATTGTTCCCCGGACTAATGATATAACGACCAGAAACTTAAAAAATTTACGACACTACAGAGTCAAAGGTCAACAATTTCAGTTAGTTCTACAGGTTTAAAGAAAGTAAGACAACATTAAAACATGAGAGAAAATACAAAAACTATGACATCTTGTGTTTTAGAAATTGAAATTGAAGTTAAGTTAAGTTATTTAATATTATATAAATCAACCTTAGATGGACGGGATTCGAACCTTTGCCCGGATAGATTGCATTGATATCGGCATCGTAAGCGAGAGCATTATCCCCACTTCTACCGGGGTTAACATTATCAATTGGCAAATCAAGCCATTTAAACTGTACTTTGAAAATAATTGAAATATATGAAATAATTCATTAAAAATCTTGATAAAACTAAAAGGGGGTATCTCAACACTCGCAGGTGCGTGTAGATTACAGCTTGATGATATGAGGAAAAGTAAATATGTTTTATAAATCACAAGTCTACTACCAATAATTATGCACACTTTTTAGAATTTCGTAAAGTTTTCGTTTTTGTACCTTTTCGCATTGACTGGCTCATATATCAATGGCGTCATTCTACATGAATATCATAGATTATTGCAAAAAAGGGATGAAAATGTCAAAACTTGGTTCAAACCAGAACTATTTGCACGAATCTTTAAAAATGATGCATAATCAGAATGAGTTGAGCCCTATTGCACTTTTTTTTATAATATGTTTTAATGTTACCCATATTTCAAAGGAGGTCAGTGGAGGATTAAACGGCTCCCACCAAAAGTAAAATCACAAAAATACTAAACTAATCAAATGGCAAAATCAAAAGCTCAAACAGATCAAACGAGTCGATAACAACTGTCACATTCCTGACTTTATACAGGCACATTAATGTATAAAATGGTGGATTGAACCTAGTTTTATAGCTAGCTAAACCTGTAACTTGTATGGCAGTTGCATTAAATTCCAGTATGTTGACATCGGTACATGAACAAAACAAACAAACATATTAGATACAATGGTTAAATACACTATATTATAAAAGTACCTGACCCAAATTTGGAGCATGTATTTGAGTGGTTGTCCTTTAGGCGGATGCATAATCAAAACGAGTTGAATCCCTTTTAACTATTGTTTTATATAATGTTTTTATGTTGTGCAGTTACCAAACTTTACAAGGAGGTAAGGGGAGGATTGAACGGCTGTTTGAACAAGGTTTAATTCCTCCCTATTCTTACAGTGCCTGAACTAAGTTTGGAGCCTTTATTTTAGTGGTTGAGGTTTTTATTGCTATTATTCATTTTTTTTTATTGTCATATACATTTTGTTCTTGTGTTTTCATGTTGCATCACTGTCCTAGGTTTATGAGGATGATTTTGCGCCTAACATGGTTAACAAGCCGAATGCTGTAGGTGCCAAAGTCAGTGATCTTCGTGTGCTGTTGCACATTATTTATTTTTTTCGTTTATTATTCTATTCATAAAACAAACCATCAGTTTAATCGTTTAAATTGCTTTCAGTTTCTGTGTGTGTTACGTTTCGGTGTTATGTCGTTGTTCTCCTCTTATATTTAATGCGTTTCCCTCGGTTTTAGTTTGATACCCCGATTTTGTTTTTTGTCCATGGATTCATGAGTTTTGAACAGCGGTATACTACTTTTGCCTTTATTTGCATTTGTTATTGCGGATTTTTTTTAGTTTGCTATTGAAGAGTTGTCTAATGAATTACGATACGACATCTTCTTCTTTTTATATTGAAGGAGACGCTTTCCCTCCATAAACATATATGTAAAACCCATGATGTCGATGAAATTAATACCCATTATAAATTAACAATAAATTGCAGTAAAATAATACTATTCCATGACTTACTGTTTGTACTAAAAGAGAACTTGGAAGTGTCTGTTACAGGATTAACATTCATGGAATAACTCAAAGCTGCTCCCACATCATTATCCTGTGACGTCAGAGAATACAGCAAAGTTCCACTAGCAGTGTCTTCAGCGATAGTTATGGTTTGTGGGGTCAGCAAATTTGTCCAGTATGGTACTTTATTAACATCTAGAAAAAAAATAGGTCCTTTACCATAGGCTTGTTACTTCACTTTTTGTATATTTTGATTTTTTCCCTTTCTTTACATATCTTTCTAAACCTTTTAGAATATTTTTTTCGCTGTATATTTGTTGTAGTAATTTCTTCTTTTGTTTTATGTCAGAGCACATAAATAAAGCGTATACCGTTTAATTTACTTCCTGATAAGTATATAATTAGAATTTGAACGGACAAGAATTAATTATTGTAAATATGCGTTAAACATGGCATTTGTGTTGCACTGAGAACCAGTCATTATAAGACACTAACATTGAACAAATAATGACATATAAACAGAGAGAAAACACACTCATAGCATAATTGATATGGCCAATAAAACGTATGGGTAAAGGTAGATATAACTGTAGTACAAACCTCCTATGATATGTTCATTGTAAGGATGTTTCTGTTGTTAAAAGTTGTAAGTGGAATATTAAGAATAACGGGCATCATGAGAATGATTTACTTAAATGTTTTCAAATGTCTCACAAAACATCAGAAAGCAAAATGCTTCTTCAGGGTATTGTAAAATGTATCAATATTACTCAATTATTATTCTAACGTTGTTTGGAATCGCAGTTTCCGAACATTTTAATTCCATCACAGATCTTTTCAAGGAACCTAGTACTTATTTTATTTTGAAACCGGAAAATCAGCGTTATTATTTAAAGATAATTACAGAATACAATTATTGAAAATTCTTCGGGAACTGTTAGCCATAGAAATTTACAAGAATATTATTTTCTCTCATTCAAAACAATTAATTAGTACTGCTATGATGAAGACAGTTTTAGGAACAGTCTTTAAACAATTAATGTGTTGAGGTCTTACTGTGCATGTTTATTCTGAGATGTTCTTCTGCTATAATGGTACCATCTGAGACTGTTACCCAAAGATCTGCTGGTGAAGCGATTTGTCGGTTCAAATGGTCGTTATTTGTTACCTTACCACTCGCTACAAAATTAAAAAAGTGATTATTACAATTTTATGCTGACATAAGATACTAGTAGGTTTATTTATACTTCGTTTCTAGTTTTGTATTAAAAAGATTTTGATGAATTAACTTTTAAGCATCAGAAATGAAACAGGCGATTGATTGCAAAACTCGAATAATCAAAAAGTGTACATTTTTTTTTGGTTAAGTGTAGCATTCATTGTGGTAGGCACCTAGTTTGTCTGAGAGATAGAAGATCTAATTTCTTATGCATATTACCGAGGGTTGATGTATATATAGCTATAGTAATTTCGTGGTTTTTGTAAGACAATTTCTATATTTCAAACATTTCTAAGTCAATGCATATGATTAAATCCGTCCTTAACCTATCGGCGCCTATCATAGCCGCTTCGCTTATTTAATATCAGACATGGTACAAAAAAGTAATGACGGAGCATGTAAGAATAATTTTAATTTTCAAAAAGATTTTAAGAATAACAAGTTTTGTAACGAATTCCAGAGAAACTTTCATCAATATAAGATAGTCATGAAGACAAAGTACTTGCAGGTTGACACACACAGTAAGATTTATTGACTATATCTACAACCACCATCAAAACAGCTGCCCATAATTTAGAATGTATAATCTGATTTCAGAAATCTAAATGAAACTCACATGCATCAATTGAAAAATCAGTCATAGGAGAGATCGTATACGATAGTAATCCACTATTTGATGCAGAGGTTGCCGAAACAGTATACAATGTGGTCCCAGCTCCCGTTATTGATGCATCGAATGACGTCGTTGATACTGTAATTTTTTTTATAATAATTAAATTTATAATAATTAGCAACGCAAGCTATCTTATTTCAAGAATTATAGCTTTTTAGAAATAATTCGTAAATTCGACAGATTAACGTTGATTGACTTCAACTATGTATACGTATTGTGATACGTTTACTTTTCTACATTGGCTAGAGGTATAGGGGAGGGTAATAAAATTGTTTAACCCCTTCGCATTTTTGCGCCTGTCCCAAGTCAGGAGCCTCTGGCCTTTGTTTGTCTTGTAGTAATTTTAATTTTAGTTTCTTGTGTATAATTTGGAGTTTAGTATGGCGTTCACTATCACTGAACAAGTATATATATATGTTTCGGGGCCAGGTGAAGGACGCCTCCAGGTGCAGGAATTTCTCGCTGCAATTAAGACCTATTGGTGACCTTCTGCTGTTGTTTGTTCTATGGTCGGGTTGTTGTCTCTTTGACACATTCCCCATTTCCATTCTCAATCTTATACTTATATGAAAACAAGAAGACATGATATGATTGCCAATGAGACAACTATATAGCAAAATCAAAAGAAATATAAACAAAAGAATGAAGATAGGACATTGTCAGGCCTTCAACAATGAGAAACACGGTAATGTAAGACTTCGAAGACTACTGACAAAATGTGAAACAATTTAAAAAAAAAAAGTTTATGCTGAAACAATCAATGAAAAACAAATAAAACCAATGACAACATTCAGTTTGTCTCTGATCCCTCTATAAAAGTGTTTATAAACAAATAAAGAATGCAACACATTTGATTGATATGTAAACTGATTCTGATAATTCTGACATTGATGATAAAGATGAGGCTATATTGGATCGTATCATTATAATACACTTACCAGGCATGTTTGTAAACTGCAATAAATCATTATCTATCACCTTAACAGTCAGGATTCCAGTTCGTGGGGTCGTATTGCTATCATCACAGGCTATAGTTACAGTAAACTGGGTTGTATTAGCATAATCAAAAGAAGGGCTTACTGTATTTACAGTCCATTCTGTCAAATAAAATACATTCAAGCAAACATTAGAAATTTAGCATTTAACATGCAAATGTGTGCAGTTTTTTTTTATAGAAATCCATATCAACTTTAGTATTAATTTTCAGTGGATACATTTGTTAAAAAAATAAAATGAAACAGTATTTACCTTATATACTTGATCCATTCACCGATTTAAATAAACAATCAAATGAAAAGCAACAAAACCAGTGATGTTCATACTAAATTCTTATTTATCAATGGGATATTTGATAAATGTGAAATAAAGACTTTTATCTGTAATTGTGACAAACTTTCAAAAAATATTTTTTCTCGAAACAATTTACCAGGAACTAATTGAGTTCTGTAACAAAACGTTGCCTTGTTATGATCTTGTTGTTCAAATTACACTGATATAAAGTAGGTATGTCGAATAATCATACAAAATCATGAAAACCTTATCATTACAAAAACGCCATACATAATTCGGATTGAACGAGGAGTCGTTGAGTTAACGAGTAATAATGAATTATAAAAGGATCAGACAATATCATATTTGAATAAGCAAATTAAGATGGAAAAATGGGAATAATATTACTTGGTATAAGAGTGTTGTAAGTTACATCAAACTGTCCCCAAGTAGGTGCTATAGAACTGATAGAACACGCAAACGCATCTCCGTCAGGGTCTGAAGCTGTTATTTGATATATAATACGCGAATCTGTTTCTAATTCTCCAACACTTCTTTCTGTGGGGAGTCCCGAGAATAGTGGAGCCTGAAAATTAATTGACAAGTGTAAAATGAACATGAACATAAGTATACATGTTAGAAGTTTAGACCAAGGTTTACAGCAACAAGGAGAAAAAGTATATATTACAAGCTAAAAGGAAAGATAATCAACTGATAAAAGCAATCAAAGACATAAAAGCCTGAAAGTCAACATATGATCTAATATTAGTATGTGTCCTTTCTCTGAAAGGAAGGGAGTGATGCAATCTGATGCATGGCTCAGAAAATACATATTTGATTTGAAATTCTTAAGATAAACAAAAAAAACATTTCAATTTGAACACATATCATAAAAGTGTTATATATAAGGCATATACAATAGCAAGACGGATACACGTTTGTTTGTGTCAATGACTGAATAAGAAAATGTCAAACGAAAAATAGGGAACACAATGATTAAATACGCCTGGTCTTTTCCCAAAAAAGAAAAAGCTAAAAAAATCTACTAATTATAAACATAATTTATCTTCAAATGAATATCTACTCAGTTGCTTTATTTTCGTATACACTGTTTACATAACAAAATCAAATTCTTAAAACAAATCTTGCTTTAAAAAATAGTTTCCACATTTCAAACGTCTCATGACCATTACGTTGGTTTTCTATATACTTTATTGTACATGTTTTTGAACCCTATAAGATATATTGTTTGATTAAATGCTATTACACTGTGGCACTCATATGTAAGTAAGTCCAACTTTATGATTCGGCATATTGACAAAAAATGCAAACGTAAGCAAAGATGACCTTTTCACCGAATAATAAAAATACATATACAATAATAAATAAAACAGCAATCTATTTTTATCTACTGATACAATTATACTTCTGTCAGTAATATTTTTTTCAGTTTTTTTATATTCTTATTAGTTGTATTTGTATTTATATTAGTCCAGAGTTTATATGAATATTTCTTTTCACAAGTGATAGGCTTAGCTAGCAATAGTAAATGGATAAATCCAACATTTTTTACACTAAGAAGTGTCAGGAATATGACAGTTGTTTTCCATTCGTTTAATGTGTTTGCTCTTTTGATTTTGTGATTTAATCAGGTAATTTCCGTTTGGAATTTTGTTTTGAACTCGGTATTGTTCGTTATTGTATTCTTTAAATGATGTTATTAAATAAAAACCTACTAAAATGATTAAGTTCATTTTTTTACTGATTCTGTATATACATGTATATATGTATTTTCAAATTTATGGATATCAAGCAGAAGAGGGTTTGTGAAGTAAAGGAGTAGGTTCAGTAAGACCTCTTTTTTGGCCCCAAAATATATAGCAGTTTTACAAAACTGTTAAAATGTAAACTTTTAGTTATTTATTGGAAAGTAGAATGCTTTTGCTACATAAATATGGGTTATTTTTTTACAATACAATGCACATAAATCGGGAACTTGCATTATTAAGTCATGCTTAATAACTGAAATCTTCACAATTATCGCAATTTAGTTTAAGTTTTAGACGGTTTCCGTCTTAAATGAAAGTGGCCGCATTTGTGTTTATTCTTAATATTGAAAAGTAAGTTGTATTTGATGATAATACATACCATATATAAAAGTTGAGGATGAACACGGATGCGGCCACTTTCATGTTTGACAAAACACATCTGATAAGTGATATTTTTTTGGCATAATTGATAGATTTTTCATATTTTTGCTAGAATCGGAGCGTTTCGAATAAGTATTTCATTTAAAATCTTTCTTATTAACTAATTTAATCAACCAAAATAGACACTTAAGTGTTTAAAAAGGGTTCAAAATCTTCCGTCAGATGAACCTGAAATTTGAGGCCAAACTCGGCCCTTACCGGACCATTGTGATCGTTAAAATTAATTTTATTTCTTCAAATCATTAGTATTATCTTATCCAAATAATTGAAACATCCCCAATCTTCATCATGTTCATATACAAATATTCTTTATATTCTGTGTAAATATATAAATATATCATAGTGAGGTAAATTATTGTTCACCATGACGATCTAAATCGACAAAAAATATAATTTTTATAACTATTTTTTTATTATAGTTTTCGATGGTCATATTAGTAATTCATTCTAAAGACAAAAAGGTAAATTGCTTACCGCACATAAACTTTCTTTCCAAACAAACGCCAATAACAATATGGATTGTAAAATACTTAATAGCATATCTCCTGTTTTAGGTTTTGCCGTTAATGTAATTTTACATTAATGTAATATAAGAAAGGGTACGTTTAAATATCTACGCCAATCATTTTTATTTTTGTATTTATTAAATAATACCATTCTTCCGCGCCACTGAATTCCAAATAAAGGAAATGAAAGACGTTAATCGAATATTAGTATGTTTTTCATCACTTAAAAACCAAAATGATTTAATGTTTATGGTTATCATTTACATGTCAATTCGAATTATTGTTAATTCTTTACATTGCAGGAGATATATATTAATGCAGAATTTGTAAGCAGATGTTATCAGGTTATTAAAATAATAATTGTACAAAAAAAATCATATCAAACTTAGACCCAAATAGTATTTTATTTTCTGTTTTGCGTCAGCATGCTTTCAGGTTGTTTGTTGGTCGGAGAGGAAAAAACCGCAAAATTGTTGCAAGAAATCATTTGAAAATTTTGAACAAGGATTAAAATGAGTCTTTTAAACAGAAGTATATATTTAATTTCAAATGTTTTGTTCTGATGAGCATTTTATTAAAAATAATAAAAAAAAGAACACGCCGGAAAAACACATAATATTATTTTAATATATTAGGATGTTGTTATGTTTAAAATTTGCATTGCATGCGTAGAAGTTTTTTGCTGTCTGGCTGAATGGAAGGTTTTACGCTTAAACACATCCTCCAAATCACTATATAGTATAGCTATTTATTAAGTGTGTATTTCTGTTAATATATTTTTATTAGGTGTTCTTATATTGTAAAATGATATAGTGTATTAAGTCATTACTCAAAATCCTTACACGCCACAGAAAACCAAGTACAACTGCAAAAATCTATTTTTGCAGTTATTCAACTAAATTTTATAACAACGGTCATGAAATTTTCCATGTTTTACAGCAACCTAATATAAATTTGCAAAACACAATTTGTCATTCAAGTGTAATTGAGATTAGATGGCGATGAATAATTTTGAACAAATGTGAAGTTTGAAGTCGAAGTACATGTAATAACAATTTAATTGTGACTGTTTCTGTTTTTCCAAGGTATGACGTTTAAATAAAAATGAAAATTGATAAAGTGTCTTTAAATTCCGATAAAGATACTAGTAGTTACCATTGAGGAGAATTGAATGATCTAATTTTGTTAACTACGTTTAATTAATAAAGAAATGGTACAAATGGTAAAGTCAAAATCAATGTCCTAACGTTTTATTGACACTTCTGTGTTATGAATAGCAGTCTGGTATATTAACTTAGCAAAACAGGATCGCATATTTTAAGTGAGAGGGTTAGCGCTATAAACCCAGGTTCAATCCACCATTTTCTACATTTGAAACTGCCTGTACCAAGACAGGGACAAGACGGTTTTATTCGTTTTTTCTGTGTTTTGTCATTTGATTTTGCTATGTGATGAGGGACTTTCCGATATTTTTTTTGAACTCGGTATTTTTGTGATTTTACCCAGTTTGTTAAAGCCACAATTCAGTTCTCTTTTTCACGGATGTCAACAACTGCGGCATAAAACCAGAAACAACTGATAATGAATAAAGCGAATTGTGCTAAAGAGGAATAGGAACTTGTTGTAGATCCAGCGTGTTCCCACTAGTTTTTCTCAATGTCCTACTTGCTTTAATTCTAGTTTAAGGGTATAATTATGTTGTGTGTGTATCGTACATAGTGAAGTACTTATTAATATCAATACGTTATCGTTGGTTTGTCCTTCGTTGTATACAAGTATTCAACACCACACATATACTAAAGATAGACGAGAACAAGTTACTTTGCGTGTACAAACTATCAAATTCTTTCGTCTGAATTTCATAACAAATTTACCTGATCAACCAAGAGTACAGATCGGTTAACAGTACTTCTGATAGGCTATTCAACTTCAGAAAAATAATTTTCGCTTTCTTTAATTTTAAATAGAGATTTGGTATTTCATCTCTTTCAACATAAACACACACTGTATTTCATAATAAGGTTGTTTACTAATGGGAGTTACGTTAATCTATAATATCTTTTGAAATGTTGTTTACAAAACGGTTTACCCTTAGAAATAAGAATCTCAGTACTAGTACTCTTATAAGGAAACAAACTTTTGTTCAGGAAAAGAAATTACTGGGTGTCTCACTGATTTAAAAACCAAACCAACATAATAGTATACCTATACCACTTCAAAACTATTATTATACATATGTAATTTATAAAATAGCACAGGAATATACAATTATAACAATGCATCAATGTTTGTTGTCGTTCTTATGTTGTATTTATATGTATATTAGTGGTATATTTGTAGAAAATCAGTATTTCATTACAAAATTGATATATGATCATGGGGAATTATATGACTATGACAGTGAGATTTAAGAGCTATATTATTTTAATCATATCCTGTTAACATGTGTTAATAAGATAGACTATCATAACTGTATGCCGAAAGGGTAGACTTCTGAAACCTAACAAGCATCATTAGACGAAGAAAGTAAATTCCATTTTGTCCTTAGATTAATGAGCGATTTAATTACGGTGTCGGGCTTAATCAGGGTATTTCGAATATGATAAACGTCATCAAATAAACGATTCAAGAAAAGTCCACGTTTACAACAAAAACTCAACAAGTAAGTTATAATCATCACCTTTGTATGACAAGGAAAATTATCGCTTGTCCATAATTCAAAATCCTCATATCATATTAAAACCATGTTGCTTGTTTCATTATGTTCTGTCAAACAAACCCGATATTTTTCTTTGTATCTCTTTTTTATAAAAGAGTCTAAAATTTTTGACTGAATATTATTTCAAACTGATTCATACAAAATATACAGACATTTTTCCAGCTGAATGTTTTGTTATTTTAATGATTGTTGAATAACGCACACGTATTATAATTGTAATCAAAATCGTTTTAACTTTATTTTAATTTTTTACAATTAAAACGGTATGAGGTGTGTTGTTTTTCTTTCTATTGTAAATATCGGGACCCTCAGTTGTATATTTACCGACTATTTTAACGTCAATTGGACAGGTAATTACATCAGTGATAAATAGAAGAAAACCAAATAAAGTGAAGTGCTTTTATTCGTCGAAAAGTGTATTCAATTTCAACATAAAAGATAATATTAAAATATTTGAACGATAATTAATTCTATTTAGATAAGATTGTAAAGACATCGTCAAGTTATCATCAAAAGTTGTAGGTCTTTTCAAAATATTTTTGGGACTGTAGGAAGGTTAACAATAAATCTAATTTATCAGTCGGGAAATTACGCAAGTTTGAGGTCTTGTAAATATCTTGAAAGTCGTCATATAATTAAGTTCGCACATAATATTGAATTCAACCTTAAATTGCGGCAATAAATTATACCCTTTCAGAAATTCATACAGTCACTCAATATTTCAATTGCAATTTTAAAATGGTAAAAGAGATGCAAAACATTTTGAGATATAATTGATAATACAAGACCATAAGCTTAAATTAATTATTTTCATTAACCTTGTACAGCTTACATGATTTCTTTTTAAAAAATATGGTTTTGACATACTTCAAACCTTAATGATAGGGTTTTCAGGTATAATGGATATTTCAAAATTTCAAACATAACTCAACACACATCATTTGGTTTAAAATTACGACTAATCACGTTGGATGAATGCAATTAATGACCATTCTAGAATGTATTCAAATATAAAATGTTTTAATATTTCAAAGATAAAATTTTAATTCATAACATCATAACTCAATTTATATGTATTTGATTATTTGTCTTTTAATTATGATCAGTCGTTCATTCATACCTTTTATTGGAGTATTCAAAAACAGATAATACTATTAGTTTGAATATACAGGGGCCGGTTTCACGAAACTATCCTAACACCTGTCATAAGACATATTTTAGGACATGTCTTATGATCCTCTTATGACTATCCTATGACATATCTCAGACCTCGTCTCGAAGCTGTCTTAGGATGATCTTAGGAAAAATATCCTAAACCTATCGCAAGTTTTTTTAAATTTTCATTATAAACATTGGAAAAAATTGTGTTAATGTAGAATATTTTTACCATAAATAACTGTTTTAACAGTTAACGTATTAATAGATATAATTATATAATTTGCAAAATTATAATAAAAAAAGGATATATAAACATAAAAAATAACTATCATAGTTAATTCACCAATAGATATATATGAAATGTTTAATACAAGAAAAAAAGGATTAAATTATGACATTTTTTGTTTGTATACAAGTGAGTTGAATTCATTTCCCACTGTTTCGGTTATAAAAGGTAAAAGGATAAAATCGTTCGTTCTTGGTATCAATATCGGGATTGAATTTTCATTGTTTACAAATTATGATAATCCGTCAATCTATAAAGATTAAAGTGAAAAGCCGGAAAAGGAGAATAGATAATTATATAATATCAAGATAAATTGCAAAATTAATATAAAAATTGAATGTAGTTTATATTTAAATAAACTTATGATTATCCTAAGACCATAATAAGACAATTCTCGTGTAGTCCTAACTTTATGACCAACTTTAAGAGATTTCCTAGTTTAGGACCACGTTGTGAAACCCACTTAGGACTAAGATATGTCATAAGACCATCTCTTAGTCCTAAGACAGCTTCGTGGAACGGGGCCCAGGAGTTTATGCTCTAAATAAATACGTTGGTCAACTTTTGGATTTCATAATTGGATTTGAATCTTCCTAGTAGTTGCAGTACCGAGAAAGGCTATTTCAACGAAAATTTAGGGTTCCTATCAGAACTGGCCCTTTTATCATATTCTGCATAACAGTTGTTTCTGTTTTTGTTTTTCGTTTGATGTGTTTGGGCTTTACTTTTTTGTCATTTGCTTATGGAATTTCCATTTTGAATTTTCCTCTGAGTTCAGTATAGTTTTAAGACAGACAGACAGATACCATTAACTTATTGACATATAAACATGTCAGCCAGAGTTTGAGCTTGTTTTGCTACTTGTGTAAATACTAGATTGACGACAAAAAATGCATTAAAAATCATAAAATACAAAATATAACAATTTGCAAATAAAACATTTGACACAAAAGTTCATAATTAATAGGCAATTAAAATACATAATTAATATTAAATTATTAATTGAATAAATGACAAATAATAGAAAAGGTGGGGGAAATCTGCCCAACTAATAAAGATATATTTACAATACTACTTGTAAAGATAAAATAAGGGAGTTTTGCGGGTGGGAAAATTAAATTTCACGTAACGTTTTAGAAACACATGTTATCAAGACGAAAGTTAATGATAAAAGGAAGAGATAAGGAAAATGATGAAAATAAGTACGTGCCATGTGTGCAACATTGCACGTACACTTGTGCTGACCCTGCAAGATCATTGACCAATGAGAAGTGAGGAATCCACTCACATGGTTTCTACACGTGAAAAGGTGTTATACAATATAGACAAATAATCAAATAGTAATGTTATACAAATCTTACCCTATGGTCACTGAAGAGACATCGTAAAATTTACAATATAAAGTTCTCATTTTTTATATCAGTTAAACCTATAAAACTACATAACTAATCTTCCCTGCTGTCTTAAATTATTTTATTTCGCTACTTAATTAGCAATAGCAATGGGTTTTTTTGCATAACTACAACTGATTCATCTTTTTCATATTTTTTTATTTCAAAAACTCGAAATATGGATAAAATGTCATTGTAAAATGTTTTAATTAAAATATACAACTGAGTAATAACTGTATCATGTAACATTCTTATTTTCAGCATCCAGTACACTTCAAATGAGTTCATCACCATTCATAACTAGGATTATGGTCAATTCAACACATATGGTACTGGAAATGTTTATATCGGATTCGCATATAACTATGGACCAGTTAAAAATCCTACATTTAAAAAAAAAGAAGAAGAAGAAGAAAAACGTACTGTTGCATTGAAAGACATTGTTTGGTTTTAAAAAGAGGCCAATATTGACTATTCTTGATACAATGCATACCAAAATTAGTTTTTATAGTATGAGTGAAAAAATCTTTTAATGGTGTGAACATGTTCAACCTTTCTCTTCTTTACTCCCCTTTTTGGGTGCAAATCTGTTTGTTTGTTTTAAGTTTAATTTGGAGAGTATTTCTGTAATAATTATGATTTATAAGATAAGCAAATTTTGTGTAAATAAACTCATCATAGATACAAGGATTGAAATTTTACATTTGCACCAGACGCGCGTTTCGTCTACATAAGACTTATCAGGGTCGCTCGAATAGAAAAGGTTAAAGGCCAAATAAAGTACGAAGTTGAAGAGCATTGATGTTCAAATATTCCAAACATTTTTTCAAATACAACTAAGGTATTTTATTTCTGAGGTAGAAAAGCCTTAGTAATTAAAAAATTCAAAGTTTTGTAAACAGTTAATTTATAACTATGACCATATCAATGATAAAAACTCCACCAGTAAATGACTTTGCTGTTGAATTTAATAATGACCAGTTAAATATGATACCAAGTACTGATACAAAGTAATTCAATAGCAATTTATCGACTGAATAGAGTCATACAATCACTCTTTTCTTTTGTATAAAGTATTGACGAGTGCAGAGCATCAAATCAATTGCAGCAAGAATGATATTACATTTTGTGTAATACGTTATGCAAAGCATCATAAAAAGATTTCAAAAAAAAACACCAAGAAAACAAGGTCAAAAATTAATTAAAAACGTTAGATTGAATTTTTGATAAATGAAATAAATATCATTATCATATTTCTCTAGGTACAGACTAATTAATATGTCATTAATAAATACTGCAATCATAATATACATGTACATTTTTGGACATTTATCATATGGCATTCACTGCCGATATAAAAGAGTTGTAAATACAAAAGTTTCATTCTTGGCAGGAAATCACAAAATCCTTTGAAACCGCAATTGAATATTTTTCATTACATCTTATCTATGGCAATGCAAATTTTGAAGTTAATTTATACATTTGTATTACTTTTAGTGAACGTCTACCTTCTGGTTCAATTGCATTATGTACGTATAGACTCTATAACTGTCAGTTGAAAAATGAAAAAAAAGACGATATCATTTGCCATTGCTTTTTTTTGTTGTTCTATTTTTCATTTGTTTCATGAATTTCAGATATAACACTTGTGTTTTCACCTGTATGGGTTGTTTTTTTTTACATTAATTAATGATACTTCAAAGATTTAATCAAATGTAAGCCAAAGTAGAAATAAAAGTCTCTTAGATCCACAATCGTTACAGAATTCAAGAAACACTTTAATTTTAATATCATGACATTTTACCAAATGTGAAGTAAGATTTAATTTTTTAAAGAGTTTAGAACCGAATTTAGAAGGAATTTTTTTTTCAAGAGACAACTTTATAAGTACTGTAAATTCAGAAATTATTGCGTGCACTTATTATTGCGATTTTGTCATTTTACACTTGAATGCGATTTTTATTTTTACGATTTTGAGAAAAGTCATGCTTAATTCAGTTAAAATATTACAAAATGCGAGTTTTAATTATTGCGTTTACAACTCAGTCGCATTATTTGCAATAATAAAAACCTCGCAATAATTTCTGAATTTACAGTATGTAGTTATCATTATTGAGTTAAAACTTCATCGCGATCGGTACAGCTGCTTATATTCTATTAGTCAGAGCATTAAGCAAATACATCCAGTAGTCTGCACTTTAGTTTTGATGTAATTGAAATGACGAACTGTTATGTCAATTTCAAGGTTGTTTTTAATCATTTAAATACTCTTAAGCGAAAAATACAACTTGTCTAAACATTGAATACCTTAAACGAATTTTACCTATTTGTTTAGGCCGCCCTTATTGTTGTGCTCACGCTTTAAATTTCCTCAAACACTTATAATTTGTGGTATGTCAGACTATTGGCCTTGAGCATGGCTGCATACTATTATTGTCATCACTGTTTTGTCTGGAATGTAATTAACAAAAACATGACTTTTCGTATTTGTTTGATTTCCGATTGACAAGTGTCTGCATTAACTTGTGCGAAAAACATAAAGTAGGGTTTCATTACTTAATTTTAACGTTTTCATTCCCTACCAAATGTCGGTGATGACATTGGATCATTTACCTATCAAATTGTCATAGATGAATTTCTTAAAGAATTCGTATTTATTCCGAAATTATATGTTTGGTATTAAATTTATTAAACTTTGGTTCTATAAAAATTATGTAATTGGTATGGAAAATATTACTTTGATTCTTCTAAAAATTTGTTTAGTTTGTATTGAAATACAGAAACACAGTTTATAAATGGTTCTTCAGGAATTATATAATTGATTTTAAAAAAATATATATTTATGAATAAATAATATATAACTTTCCTCCAGTGGGCGGAATCAAACTGAATAACATTTTACAATATTTCCAAAACGTCTTTTTATTGAAAAGTACAGCTCCCTTTAGGTTTGAAAGTAAATTCATACACTTGAAAATTGTTTTTCCATTTACAATTACTGCTAAATATATCACACACACATCCAAAATGAAACTTTATTATTTTCTATGTTGATTATGCCTTAACCATCTTTCGCCTCTACTTTATAACACGAATAAATGGTTCAATTTGTGCTGATTTGTGCTAAAGAGGGAACCATATAATATTAACATTTACGTTTTCAATTTCCGATCATTTAGGAAGGTTCGAATCCTGCTTACGTGTTGAACCCCGCCATATATATGTATGTGCGTGGCCCAAATCAGCAGCCTGTAAAATGTAAAATCACAAAAATACTGAACTTCTAGAAAATTTTCAACACGGAAAGTCCCTAATCAAAATGAAAATTCAAAAGCTTAAACCATCCAACAAATGGATTGAAATTGTCATATTCCTGACTTGGTACAGGCTTTCCTGTTATGTAGAAAAATGTAGGATTAAACCTGGTGTTAAAGCTAGTGGTTCGCGTTTGGTGCTGTGTTACGTTTTTTGTTTTTCGTTAATTTTTTGTACACTAATTAGGCCGTTACTTTTCTCCTTGGAATTGTTTTATTTTTGTGATTTTTTATAGCTGAATATGCGTACTGGGTTTTGACTATTGTTGAAGACCGTATAGTTCCCCATAATTATTAATTTCAGTGTCATTTTGGTCTCTTGAGACGAGTTGTGTCATTTGCATCAATACTACATCTTTTTTCATTACTGATAAAAGACCATCACAGTGCCTAGGCAATGACATGCAGACTTTTCCTTTGTATCTGTTCAGACATTGGTTGATAACTCACCTATCTTATATAAACAGAAGGTTTCTATGTTTTACACAATTACTCTAGACTTATACTGAAGGTGTGTATATATTGACAATAATACATGGCAAACTCCGTATCATATGTCGTATCATCCCGAGACACCAATATCAGCCCAAGGGCCTTTAGGCCCGAGGGATGATATTGGTCGAGGGTGATACGCTTTATTATATATTTCAACAGGAGAGTTATATTATAAGGATTGTTCACTGAGTTACCTTCAGTTCTACTTTTGTCTTGTATTAAAGCCTTAAAAAACTGCTCAATAACTTATCCAAAGCACTTGGGTTACCTGACAATTTGCATTCTGTTGTTTTAAAAATATTTTGTGTATTATTGTATTTTTTTGTGTGATTTGTATTTTTTTTAGTTGCATTTAGTGTGCCAAAAGATATGAAAACTTGACGTTCGTGACGTCACATGATCATACCAAATAATGACGTCATTCAATAAATTGCGTCACGCCCGAATGACCGTACCTATTTTGAGGAAATGATTTTTCTTAAAATTACGAAAATAAAGACTGAATATGTAAAAAAAAAAAAAAAAAAAAATTAGGGTGTGATAAAGGGTATGCGATAAATAGTAGGGATGTGATAAAGGGTATGCGATAAAAAAAAAAGTGCGCATCAAAGTTGCGCGATATGGATTAAACAGCAGGTTATTTATCAAATATTCAAAACCACTGTATTTACTACTAAACATATTTTTTGATTGAGTTAAGTCTGCCAATTGATAATTTATCGTGTGTGTTTCTATGTTGTGATGTTATGCTATTGTTTCAGAAAAAGGGAGACGGTTTGGATCCATAAAAAAGGTTTAATCCCGCTGCAAATGTTTGCACCTGCCCTAAGTCAGGAATCTGATGTACAGTTGTTGTCGTTTGTTTATGTAATATATACGTGTTTCTCGTTTCTCGTTTTGTTTATATAGATTAGACCGTTGTTTTTCCCGTTTGAATGGTTTTACACTAGTAATTTTGGGCCCTTTATAGCTTGTTGTTCGGTGTGAGCCAAGGCTCCGTGTTGAAGGCCGTACTTTAACCTATAATGGTTTACTTTTCAAATTGTTACTTGGATGGAGAGTTGTCTCATTGGCACTCACACCACATCTTCAGTGACGCTCATATCAAAATATTTATAAAGCCAAACAAGTACAAATTTGAAGAGCATTGAGAATCCAAAATTCCAAAAAGTTGTGCCAAATACGGATAAGGTAATCTATGCCTGGGATAAGAAAATCCTTAGTTTTTCAAAATTCAAAGTGTGGTAATTAGGAAATTTCATCAGTGACGCTCGAAACAAAACATGTTTAAAAGGCAAAATAAATTACAAAGTTGAAGAGCATTGAAGACCAAAAATCCCTACATGTTTTGCCAAATACAGCTAAGGTAGTCTATTCCTGAGGTAGAAAAGCTCATTTTTGCGCCTGTCCAAAGTCAGGAGCTTCTAGTCTTTGTTAGTCTTGTATTATTTTAATTTCAGTTGCTTGTGTACAATTTGGAAATTAGTATGGCGTTCGTTATTACTGAACTAGTATATATTTGTTTAGGGGCAAGCTGAAGGACGCCTCCGGGTGCGGGAATTTCTCGTTAAATTGAAGACCTGTTGTATTGGTGACCTTCTGCTGTTGTTTTTTCTATGGCGGATTGTTGTCTCTTTGATACATTCCCCATTTCCATTCTCAATTTTATAAGTATTTCAAAAATTCAAAGTTTTGTTAACAGTTTTTTATAAGAATTTTGATACATATAATATCATGTCGCCCAATTGTTGATTAATTCTGAATATTTAACCTTTTAAAAAAAAGAACGTTTGTTTCAAATCCAGTTTTAATACACACGATTCTATTTTACAAAATATTAACAAAAATACTAAATTTGTACAGGCTTGAAAGATTTGTCATTTATGTTTTAGCAAATATGGACAAACAGATAATGTTCATTGTTTATTTTGCATCGACCGTTCTTTCCGTAGCGGCAGTAATACACAAAAGTAATACTCATCTGCACAAACAGATGAGCAACCTTAGAAGCTGCCTGTAGTAGCGAATTCATTTTCATCCTGTTTTCCAAACAATAGTGACTATCTTTTTGAATTTTTTCACAAAGTTAGTTGTCACTATTGGTTGTTGCAGTTTGTAAGATCTTTATTATGTTGTTTTACTCAAAAAACGTATTCACTATATATACAAAGCGTTGTGTGAGATTTGGGAAGACGAACTAGTCAAACCCTACAGCAGTGTGTACCGTTAGTTAATCAGACTTTTTTTACGATGTGTTCTTATCTTCTGTAACTGTCTTTATTGCTTATGCAGCAAATATCCGATTGGTATCTGATTGATTGGTAAATTACCCCGGTGCAAATAACACCCCACCCTTGTTCACCCCGGGATAAATAAAATTTTGACAACAAATCTAAAACAAAATTTGCCGAAATAAAAAAAAAAATGTCAAAAAATAAAAATATAATGTCATCATCATAAAAAAAAGATAAATTTGAGGAAAAATGTAATACCCCCCCCCCCCTCCCCCGAAAATTAAAAAAGAACACATTTTTTTCTGAATTTTTCCCAGAATAAAGAAAAAGTATAAATTTGACAATGCGCAGCAGCATCGAAGTTTAAAAAAATGTTACACTGGAAAATTTGCATTTACAATTTTCAATTTTACATCCTGGTTTAAAAATGAGTTTAGGAATTGTTCCTAAGAAATAAATTCATTATCTTGGTGTAATCAGGGGTGTACGGAATTTTACACCGTTATTGAAATTCATACACCCATTCGACTGCGCCTCAGAGTGTATGAATTTTTAACAACGGTGTGAAATTCTGTACACCCCTGATTACACCAAGATAACTAATTATATCTGTACAACTATTTCTAAGAATGTGGTCCAAATCCTTTTTTTTTTCTGTGTCATTGCTAAGAGATCTAGGCATGCACCATGGCCTAGATATGTTTACTTGTTTATTTCGTTCTAACGTAATTTCATTACTATTCATATATCTATAATTTTCATTTTATTTATTCCAAGGATCGGTTAGAGTTACATTTTAAGTGTTTTCTATTCTGTAGGTAGGGTTTTCATTAAAATAACATAACATGATACCTATTTTGTATTTATGCAAATAAATAATAGCAAAAAAACCCAACATGTTATACATTATCAACTATAAATCACAAACGTAAATATGGTCAATGAACTCATCATAGATGACCAGGACTAAATTGTGTATATACGCCAGACGCAAGCATCGTCTACAAAAGACTCAATGTTGTCATCTGCTTTTACGTTTCATAGACGCCAATATTTTCACAATCATCTCCGAACAAGTTCAAGGCAGTACTTCTTCATACAAACATGAGAGCCATCTCAAATATAACAGTGGAGTTTGGATGTATTACTTTAAGAAAACGGTTGATCACTATTAATGAATAATTCCAAATTGTCAGGTGAAAGAGATAAACAGGTAAATGCAATCAAAGAACATGTCTGTTAAATAAAGTTTTAATACAGTAATAAATTAACAGTATATATGTTACAGTAAATAGGTGAAATTAGGAATTACATGTAATTACTGAAATTTAGGAATTACAGGTAATTCCTGATGCACTTAGTTACTACAAGTAATTCCTAAATCTGCCCAGTTATTACCAGTAATTACTAATTTTAAAACGAATTTTTACACCTATTTACTGACTGCTTAAACAATGTTGTATTATGATCAGATGATCAAAAGATAGTGTCATAATAACTAGAAGATCAGTAAGTACTCTTAAGGTGGCTCGTGGGTACAAAAATTTTAGCAAAAAATTAAACTTTTATTTTTTCATTACAAATTTTATTTATTACACTATTAGTTGTTACTATATGATATGGTACAAAGAACAACCCCAAAAAATGATTTGGTTTGGCCCCAGATGACTTTAAAAAATGAAGAAGCTCAAAATTATCTCCCTTTGGTACAAAAATGCCATTTTTTGGCCTTAAATTTGAGATATCTTTTTAAACTCATCGGTGACCTATATTTTTTAGTATTGTTTTCAAATAAGCTGTACATGAACTAAATAATTGTAAAATTTAAGCGATTTCTTATATTAGGTTATTTATTATTTCGATATTTCCTCTTTTTCTCCTATTAGTTCAACAGAAAAAAAGGACATTAACAAAAATATATGCTTCTTCCAGAGGCAGATTTTAGCTTAAATGAACGGTGACCCCATTTTTTTATTTCATTTTTCTTTTAAGTATATGATAAAGTTCATTTATGAAAAAATATAGCGAATTCCTATATTAGAAAAAAAAATCATTTATACCCAGGAGCCCCCTTAAAATATGGTATGGTTGATTTGTATTAAAAATATCTTAAATAAATATGGACTTTCAAATATTTGGTTAAATCAAAGTAACTTTAGTTTAATTCGAAATGGTTAAAGTTGAGCATTATACAGATAATTTTTTACCAATTCCAGCAGACACGGAAATCAGAAATGGAAAATTTAACTTAAAAAAAACACTTTGAGTTTGAAGAATATTTAGATTTATTACCTTGTCAAGATAAGATAACGTTATATAGGCTAAGAACTGGAATGAACTGTTATGTGCATTAGGTTCGAGATATAAAAAAATATATATATTTTTTTTATTGTTAAATCATTAATAAAAATGATATAGTGAAATTATAATTCACTGTTAGCAGCCAATCTGGTTCTATTTTGTTAAATTAGCTAAGAAACAAGGTTGATGAGTTGTACACTTGCGAGTGAATATTAGGACCTCATTGCATACGTATTCATGTGACCTTCAATTCAACCCCGAGCTGGAGATGGGT
The DNA here is from genome assembly GCF_036588685.1 of Mytilus trossulus. Taxonomy (NCBI): domain Eukaryota; kingdom Metazoa; phylum Mollusca; class Bivalvia; order Mytilida; family Mytilidae; genus Mytilus; species Mytilus trossulus. The sequence goes on from NC_086383.1 coordinate 47,881,212, forward strand.
TATTGATGTATTCAGCTATTAAAATTGTAAGAGTTTTGCAGAACAAATAGTCTCGCCTTCTTTTGCTGTTAATCGCAGGCTCAACAAAAATGAGGAAAAAGTATTAAAATGTTCCTATGGATACTATCTTTTGACTAGTTCTGTCAAAATTGGGTAAAAATCCAGGATGGTTTATAAAATCTAATGTTTTAAAAACTTTAACTCCAGAGTGTATGTAATGGTAACTTGGAAGAGTAGACCATTTATCATGTTTATATGTAATATAGGAAAAAAGGATTGTTTTACAAACTTTACTTTCAGATATTATCTTATGATCATAAACATTTTGCTTTTGTACAAGTTTGGAAGAAATTCAGGATATTTGGAGAAAGTTATTTTAAAGTTTCAAACCACAGTGAATGATTGATATTTTAGTTTAACAAAATTATGAAAATCAATTTTGGATTGATATCATTGTCTTGCATGCATATATTTACGGAGTTTCAAGACCTATAAAACAACCATTTTCCAGTTTCAATTCACAAACACTAAAGAGTATGCACTTTTGGTGTGCCTTATATCCTACATCCTAAAGTAAGCTCCCTTAAAATCCCTACCCCTTTACTTTCTTATTTGGTATCTTGAATTATATTTTTAATTTTAAAACAAAAACATCAAGTTAGTAAACAGCTGTAAAAATGACCAAAAAAATCAGTAATTACCAGTAATCACTGAAACAACTAGTAAATACACGTAATTACTAAATTGGCTAGTGATTACAGGTATTTCCTGAAATGTTTAGTAATTACGTGTAATACCTAATTTCACCTATTTACTGTAACATATACATTCATACATTAATAACAATATCGTTATAACGTCGCAGTACATTTAAATGACAAATACAATAGTGTATCCAACGTTTAGTCTTCCATCTTTAAAGTAGGGTACAAATATACTTGTGTAATATTCTAACTAAACAAATATCGTCCTATATCATTACGTTTTATTGTTATTATTCGCTAACCATAATATAAAATAAGGAATGTTAACTGCATTTTGAAGGCCTCTGTGATGTATGCCTAAAAGCAAAGGCTAATTCTTTGAAATAAATAGTGATGATTAAGTATTAAAGCGCTAAAGTTTAAATGAAAAAAAACATTTTCAAACATATATTCGACAACTACTTTAAAGAGAAAATTTAAACTGGCTTACTACAGATGAAATGTTGGCCTGTCTCGCTTTCCCTTTTATTTGTGGAGCTAAATTTAAATCAGTCAGATAGATAAGTTTTTGGTTTACACGTGTCATACTACACCTTCAATCAATTATTTTTTCTATATTTTTAATCACACGTTCTGTTTTATACAAATAAAATGTGTTCGTATTGTAGGATCATTTTCATCCTGTTTACTTTATATGTGTGTCAAAGTTCACTATCGGTTTGATGCAAATTACATCTTCATCGGTATTGGTGCATCTGAAACTTGATCCCTGGTTGAAAACATATCTCTTTTGACATTCAGGTCATCTGAAATGATTATATATTTTAATAAGCTTTTCTTTAAAAAAAAAAAAAAAAGACTGTTTACTCTTAACTCCAAAGAAGCTAAATGTATAATATATTATCAATCAACCAAGTGTTATATAAATCCTTCTCTCAAAATGATAATTATGTTACTGCTTCATTTTTCAATTGACCTACACTAGTATGTCATTCTTTTGTTAACTTTCATAAATAGATACCGGTTGTTTTCTCTTTTGATCTTGAAGATTCCAAATAACTAAAGAAAATATATAGTAATGTAAAAGTGAAGTACTGTTTAACTACTTCTTCAGTATTTACTGGTATAAAAATATGAAAATTGGGATAGAAAAATACAGTAAAACATTTGATATAAACAAATAAATCTAACAGGAATATTTTGTTGACTGAGACTTGTATTCATGTAATATTTTGTTCCGAGTACTTACTATGATCAAAGAACTTGAATGGATCTTTCTTAGGATCTTTAGGACTGAAATATAATTTACAAAAAGGTTTAAATGCATAGTTAGTATGGATGTACTGAGTTATAGAACAAGATAAGCTAAAAATATTGATAAGTTGTGTAGTTTCTTTTATTTTATTTTTTAAAATGGGTTGGGAAAGTCGACTAGGACTTAAACTTATTTTTGCATTTGTTTATTTTGGGTCTCTAACCGACAGAAAAGAATTCAAGAATCTGCTAAAACTTTGATAAATGACCTTTTTGAGCTGTTAAAATCTTATATAAAAAGAAAAATGAGTGTTATGGGTCAATTTATCGTAGTATTAAAATATGACAAAAATCTTAAACCTGACTAAAGAACATCCCTAATAGCTGCTATATGTTTTAATTAGAAAAAATCATTTTATTTTTTTTTTTTTTTTTTTTCAAATGCAAGACTTGTTAATATTTATTATTTCACTCGACATCAAACTTTCTACATTTTATAAGGTTACTCACGTTACAATTCTTCTGGTTGGCTGTCTTGGTTTACAGCATTTTCTATGGAAAGTAAAGAATACATGCATTAACCTAAGTTATATTGAGAGACATGATATTTTTTACAATAATTTTAATTGATATATCAATTCGTCTTATACCATGGTGTTGTTTAAGATGTGTGAGAAGATATAAGTGTACCAGTGTAAAAACAAATTCCAAATATGTTCGATATTCTGTTATTCAGCATTTAGCCTTGTTTTGTTATGGTTGTTACATGTACTTACTTGCATGATTTGAATGGGTTTGTACAAGATCTACAAGGTAATCCACGGCGACAACACAAATAGAGCAAAAGACCCAGAAGAAACAATGCCAAAAGAGACAAAATGGCCACCAGTGCTATGTTCTCTGGTTTATCCCACCAGTCGGTTGGAATATTTGAAGCAACAGTTGTAGTTGTAGTTGTTGTTGTCCATATATATATAACTGTCAATTGGCATGTCCCAGTTAATTGAGGAATGCCATTATCTTTTACTTTGATCAAGAAAGTATGATCTGTCCCATAATCAAAGTCTATTGTATTTGTCAAGTAAACGTTTCCATTAGCAGTCACGGTATAGTATGGACTTCCGGTGACAGATGCTCCGCTATATTCCAAAACTGCATTGACACCAGTGTCACAGTCCGATGCTGCAATACTTCCTATGAAGGCGCCTGGGTTTGTGTACTGCGTTACTATCATAACATTACCAGTATTGTTACATATTGGTTTATTATCGTTGACATCTTGAACATATACTGATACAGTGGCAGTCCCTGTAATGAAACATTTGTTGTCAATTTAGAGATAACAGACATATTGTTATTCTTTTACTTTTCTACATTGGCTAAGGGTATAGGGGGAGGGTTGAGATCTCATAAACATGTTTAACCCCGCCGCAATTTTGCGCCTGTCCCAAGTCAGGAGCCTCTGGCCTTTGTTAGTCTTGTATGATTTTTAAATTTTAGTTTCTTGTGTATAATTTCGGAGTTTAGTATGACGTCCATTATCACTGTACTATTATGCATATTTTAGGGGTGCGGGAATTCTCGCTACATTGAAGACCCATTGGTTGCCTTCGGCTGTTGTTTGCTCTATGGTCGGGTGGTTGTCGCTTTGACATATTCACCATTTCCTTTCTCAATTTTATATCAGGGCTGTTTATGAGTACAAAACAATTCAAGGACTATATAACACTAATAAAACAAAAATATCAAGCTACATATAGAAGTAGACGTCTAATATATCACACCACATGTGTTTTGTTGTTTTATATGCAAGTCCTTTTCTTATTGCAGTATGGATGTTTCATACATGTATGCAAGGTTTATTTTGTAGTTGAACATGTTGAATAATTGCTTCCTTAAATAAACATAAGTTAAGGGATACATTTTCTGCTAAAACATATCACCAATCAATTCCCTCTTATCACAAAGGGATTTGTACCTTACAGTTTTTATGAACGCAATTATTTTCAATATTTTTCATCCATGTTTCATTCTCGCAATTTTTTTAACGATCAACGATATTGACCAATACAACTAAAATGCAAAACTAATATCAAAAAAGTAAAATAACAAAACGAACTCCCTAAGCAAATGTCAAAGTCAAATGCTCAAACATATCATACGAATGGATAACAACGGCATTTTTTATGTAGAAAATAATGAATAAAAGCTGATTTGATGAGTAGCTTAACCTCTCACTTATGACAGTCACTTAAAATTCCATTATTTTAAAAACGATGCGTTTAAACAATTTTCAATATTTCGTAATCTTAAAATCGAGGACAAAATGGCATGATTCAACTTACCAGTTTCGCCGTATTGATCTGTGCATTGTACAATGATAGTTGCATTTTTGGGGTGTACAAATCCACAGGTATCAATGTCATAGTCTGTTTTGAAGGATATTTCGCCAGTATATTGATCAATTTTATAATACTGACTATGTGGATTTGTGACTAAAGAAAATGTATGGTAATCGGGATCATCCTCATCAGATAAAGTGAAACCAATGTTCATTCTTCCTCCACTTACCTAAAATATACAAAATCATCTTAAGTAAAAAGGAATGTCGTAAAATCATATAAATTGGAAGATTTTGTAAGTCTAACGTTCGTTCCAACTAATAGTTTTTCTTCAGTATAATAAAAACAAAAAAAAATAAAACGCCGAAAAAAACAAACACGTTAAAGAGCCTGTATGAATCCAAATTATCGAAGAGATTAATATTTGTTCTGAAAGTACTAGAACATTTTATATATTGTTTGTGTTTTGATGTATTGAAGTACTAAATCATTATTATCAGTAATTCAATTAATTAAAATGTTAAAGATATAACAACATACCCCTGCCTCATATGTACTAGCTTCATACACTGTTTTGTCAAATCCACATACTTCTGGTATATTGTTAATGTGTACATCCAGATAGTATGGACCAGTTGTTGCGTAGCTGTCAGTGACATACATGGTAAGTTTGTACAGATTGATATATTCATAATCGAATGTTTTTCCATTTTTTAATCTTATCTCACCTAAAAAGATGAATAGCAATTAAATGTCAGAACAAAAAACATTAGATCAGTTCACCTTATTTAATTACGGTAATTACTATACAGATACGGTGTCTACAACAAAACATTAATTAAAACTGCAAGAAGTTGAAGGATAACAATATTCATCCCGTTTTTGTATTAATACAGCTCTTTCAATATCGTTTTGAATTAAGAAAAAACGTCGCTTCATGTATTGACGTGTCTTATAAAAATAATGAAAACAATACGAATTGCAAGTTCAGTATGAGAAAATTAATGAAGGGCTAAGTAGTAATAACCATACTTGTAGAAACATCAAATGTGCCCACTTCTCCAGTAGGGAACACGGTGTAGGTTATTGTCTGTGTTTGTCCTGTATCCGGATCGTAGACAACCGGTGAATACAACAATGTATTGGTTGCTGTTGTTTCATCAAAATAAACCTTTACCGCCTGATTTAACCCTATATTTGTAATCTCTGGTGCTGTATTTACATCTGTTGACAGAGATAGAATGTTACATCAGGTATTTTAGGTTTAACAATTTCTGAAAATCTAACTTTATTTTAAGGAATTGGTTTGGTTGGTGGTGCTCAATATTTGATATTCATGTAATGTTTTTTTCGTCATAATTATTTTTAAATGCGGCAATGTTTGGTTATATTCAGCCTTTCGATTGATGCCTAAGTTCTTCATTTTCTTTTTGATAATGTGATATATGGTCAAATAAGTATAGAATTATTGATTTATTAATTACTATAACCATACACAAATTCCTTACAGAACTACTTCAACAATATGCCAGTGAAAAAAAATCAGGGAAGAACATTTTTTCAATCTATCAAAAAACTTTGAATATAGTATGCATTTGATTTTCAAAAAAGTCAAAAAAGTGGAAACAATTCTTCTGAAAGCAGTTATTTATGCTTTTTGATAGTTAATATTACAACATTATTACAGTTCTAATGTTTTTATTTCTTTCATAACAAGGACTGACAATTCAAAGCAGGCAACACAGTCTGGTTAAGCTCAGTCTAACATTTATATACTATAGGTCTTCTGATAATAGATGAACTTTTGTCAAATCATGTACTAGTAAAAAATTACAGTCGAAATTGACACATTTGATACACTATTAGCACAATTGAATCTACATGAGTTTATTATGAACGATATATCTTTTATATAATTTATTAAATGACCACTTTTTATGTTTAAAGACAGACAATTATTTTCCATTTAAACATTTATTTCAGTCAATCATAAGAAAGTGAAAAGCTTTCTTGATCTTTTATCAATGCTTTACATACTACACAATGTCCAACATCGCGTAGGTATTTATATTAAACAAAATTAAACTTGTTTAATTATGGAGAAGTCGTCAAAAATAGTCTGAATGAAGATTCAAATTACTTTAAACGGTCCAGATCCTTACTATTCTTCCAGAATTACTATACATTCCTGAGACCATAATTAAAACTATTTACTTGATATGATCTCGATCATTATCTCAAAGTTTTTATTTGTATTTATTTTTCAGAGGTCCTAATATAAGGTTTAATAGCATTTTAATAGAAACACTTTCAGACGTCAAGAAGTTTAAAATATAAAGAGACTCATTAAACAGATGTGTTGATGAACCGATTTACGTGAAATGATATGAAATAATAGTTTTAGTGCCTTTCAACTGCATTTTATGCTAATATATAAAATAATATTGAATTTAAAGTAGTAATATTTTCTTCAAAAAAAGGATACCATTGAATAATGCAGGTTAATTCAAATTGGCAGAACTCTTTTTCATTTCAAGTCATACTAAAGATAATATAACAGTACACGCAATGTCTTTAAACCTTGTATAAGATTTTCCTTTTACAACGTGTACATGCGCTCAACATTTTCAACAAGTTGAATCACACTTGTGAACAGCTATTATAGAAACGAACACTCAATAAATGATTATGCATATACATTATTGTTCTAAAAGAGAGGCAGTCAATGTATACAGGATCTAGCAAATATTGACGTTAAATAGTATCAAAGGTCACATGTTTAAAAACAATAAGGTTAATGTACTGTCAGGGCTGGCTGAAGCTAACCAAAATATTTCATTATCCATTTTTTTTTCTATATTTTTTCGGATTGTCTGCTTGCTTTCTGTATCCGTTTATACTTAAAAGATATTGATGTTGCGAATAAGCGACAAATTTATTATACAAAATGTGATGGAATCTTGAAAAAACAATGTTCTGTTTTGTCTTGACAGAGAAAATTCTTAGAGGCATGTATATTAATCATACTTGTAAGTGTTAATCCAAGGTCTTGAATAGTGGTAATTTTGCCGTCCTCAGCCGTTATTGTCACAGTGTAAAAACTATTCAGTTCTTTCTTTAGATCCTGGGTGGTCCAGATATCACAAGTTACTGAAAATGTGACAAAAAAAGTTAATATTCACCTTCATAACCTGAACTACATAATGTCATTAACAAATTAAAAAAGGAATTAAGAACAAAAATGTACGTTATTTGAAAACAAATTGGATGTTACACGTCTTTGATTCGCTGAGAGTTTTTTCTCAATCAGTTGATAGACATATTTTTTTTAATCCTCCTTCTGATCATCATCATCATAGTCATCATGCCAGTTTTTTACAAATGTATCATTCGACAAGTTGATTTTGATTGAACTTGTTTAAACTCTTACATACTGGCGGGATTCACAAGAAATATTAATGAAATATTGATTGCATTAAAAACGTTTACTTGTAAGTTTAGGAACTTTTATTCTTGTAATGGAATCTCTTTTATACAAGAAAACTAACTTCATACTTTTTTTATTTCTACAACGAGAATACGAATATCATAAATTGGTCAAACCGTTTTGTTTAAATATTCATCATTACTGTACGGATCAGCACAACATGCAGGGTATATAAAATAAAATGTCCTTAAAGTTATATTCGCACTATACAATTGTTTTTCGTCTCTATACTAGTATAAGATTTAACGTGTAGTACAGTATAATGCGGAGCATAATAGGATGTTGAACAAAGTTTTAAATTCTCCCTACGCATCCGCAATCTAGTGCCTTTATACAATTAGGGGAACCAAAAAATGGATGCAGAGTTATTAAAGCGTGTGAAAAGTCTGTTTCAATTTAGTTTTGGCTATTTACCATAATGCACACATATACAATTTATGCAGTCAAATAAGTTGTGAAATTCGTCGTTAAACTGGACACATTCAATTATATATACTTTGATATGTGTTGGTTTATAGTTCTAACAAAATCTTACCTGGATCCATAGTAAAGCTACTTGTTGGAGGGTTTACTGTCATACTATATGTAACGGTATCTGAATCAGCATCGGTAGTAGCACACGTAAATATTTTAGTATTGACAGGAGTTGATTGTGCATTTTGAGTATGAGAGTCTGCAATATATGGTAACAGATAGACATATAAAAAGGTTAATTAAATATTAAATTCTAAAAAATGATCAATTAATCAAGCATTCCTTTAATCGCTAAATATAGTATGTTGATACACAATCCTAGTTGAAATAAGAATAACATGGACCCAACCATCTGTTATTTCATGGATTTTTCTTCCGTAAAGAAACTTTCCCTTGAATACTTAAATATTCTTAAAACTGTATGTTAACACCTAGGTATTAATATATTGTTGAGTCGATGTTTGATTAACGCAGTCGGAAACCAAGTGGTTGAAATAGAACAAAAGAATCGAAGCTCTTTGTTAGAGAAGGCGATAAATGTGTATTGCATTGTTTACTATAATGACAAATTTTTTAAAAGTTAAAAGAAACAAACAAAATTGCAATTTTCTTCTCAATTACGAGGAATTTTATTTTAAAAACACCATTTGCATAAGTTTTCAATTTATCTAGTTCATAGTTAAGCAGAACAATTAGATATCAAGTCGACGACATGGGTAGAAGAAAAAAATCCAAAAAATGGGTAACAATTGTATTGAAAAGAGAAAATCGAGTGCACCTTATTATGTTAGGCGTGTTTGAGTTGAGTATGTTGTCTTGATATCGTACAAAGTAAGAAAATGTCATTCATCGACTCGCTTCAGATTCTATTATTTTGATATATTAAAGCTACAGTTTGACGTTATAACACAACAAAATCACAATACTAAAAGATGAAATATATGGGTCAAGTGAAATACTTAACTAATGAGTCACAAAAACAAAGAAGGTGTGTTCGAATAGCTATTTTTTTGACTGAAAGTACTTGACGACAGTCTTTCAAGTTGGATGATGAAAATGCATATCTTCGAAAAATTCGATTTTTTTTTCTGTGAGATAACTAGAGTTTATAGTCTTCATACATTAAAAAAAATCTAGTCTGCCCTTCCACGAAATATTTAATTAGATTTTTTTTTTAAATGTTTACGAATTTTCGAAAATTCCACCTGACAACCGATCAGATTATAGTATTAAGTTGAATCAATGCAGAAAAGATTATTAACTGATGCTCATTAGTTAGTTGATACATTTGTCTTTAAAAATACAACTGACATATAAGGATCGTAATGGTGCAATGTTGATAAATTTATCGGTTTCCAAGAGCAAAATTGGTAGCGCATCATCCATACAATATCTTCCGTTTCTACGATTGTGAAAATGAACTGGCGTAATGGGGAGATAATTTTGACGATGTAGGATCCTGACTGTAACGTATACTTCACCACTACTCGTGTTTATCATAAATATACGAAGATATCCAAATTTATTTATGCTAGTTTTCATAAAATGTATGTATCAAGCGTCTGATAAGACTTGTTTTACTACAATTTTTCTTTTTGAGTGATGAAAGGAGTAGGTCCGGGAAGACCCTTATTTGGCCCCAAAATATTGCAGGTTTACAAAATTGTAAAAATGTAAACTTCCAGTTATCTATTGAAAAGAAGAATGGTTCTACTACACAAATTTATATGTGCTGTTTTTGACTAAACAATGCACATATATCGAATACTAGCACCATAAAGTCATGCTAACTTACTGAAACCTTCTCAATTTTAGCATTTTAGTTATACTTTTGACGGTTTTCGTCTTGAATGAAAGTGGCCGCATTAGTGTTCATTCATAATATTGAAATGTTAGTTGTATTTGATGATAGTACAAAACATACTGAAAGGTTGAGGATGAACACTAGTGCGGCCAATTTCATTTTTGACAAAAACGATCTGAAAATTTACATTTTTTGGCAGATTTGATAGATTTTTTATATATAAACTTGTACCGGAGCGTTTTTAATGACAAAATCAGCTGAAATCTTTCATATAAAATAATTGAATCAATTGAAATAGACAATTAAGTGTTTAAAAAATGTCCAAAATCTTTCGTCGGATGAACCTGAAAGAGGCCAAAATCGGCCCTTACCGGAATTACTCCTTTATAAAAACTAAGACTAGATCTTTGAAAAAATACCGAGCAATTCAGATATAGAAGTCTTCTATCATATATATATATACAGATTTAAAGTAATTAAAATCCTAACTACATGAGTGTACGTACTAGCAGATGTGAATATAGGTGGTCTGTTTTCCAGAATATCAACAAATAAAATTCCACTTGAACTCCTCCCTGTTCTTCCATTGTGATGATCAGTACAGGTGAAGGTCACTGTGTGTGTAGGTACACCACTGTAGTTGAAATTAGGATTAGCGGTTACCCATAATCTGTAATCTAAAACAAAACAAAATGTTATGGCTTTATTTCATAAAGTCATATTTTTAGCTTTCTAGCGTTGATAGATTTTTTAGTATATGCATAATGTGACTTGAATTAAATGAACTATAAAGAATTCTATTAATCTTTTAAAGTGATTTCGGGATAACTATTCTTACCATTCGGCGTTCCTGATTCGCGCAAATCGAAAGGTCCACCTGCAGGATCAGTAACAATTACACATGTAACTGGTGTATCACTTTCCGGGTCAGTATAGGCAAGATTCCAAATTTCTAATTCCACAACTTGGTTCTCACTTACTTCAAAGTGATCAGGAAGATTATCTACAGTTGGTGCCAAGTTTGGTGTAACATCAACGGTAAGAACACCAGTTGTTGTTCCACCCGCTGTGTCTTGACACGTTACTGTTACTGTATGTGAAGGGGTAGTGATGCCATCTAACGAATCTATAGCATTCACATCCAGTACGACTTCATACACTGTAATTGATATATAGTATTTAGCATCAAAGCCTATTTATTATTCGTATGCTTTAATTGTGTGTTTTTGTGACTTTGACTGATGAAAGCTAACTCGAACTCATGCTTCACATGTAAAACTAATATGTAAAACTATTTGAAAATCGTGTAACCATAACTATTTAGATATTTAGTATTCGCATTTTTAAAGAGTATAATATCTGCATAAATGATAAACAAAAGAGTTAAAATTATATATCTGTAAAATTAAAGTTTTAATTATTCAAAATCAGATGAAAAGACCGACATAATCAGAATAGTCACAATATTGCTGACAATAAAGTGTATTAACATACTTTTTCACACTGCATTTACGTATATAAGTGTATAATTGATTATAGGCAGCATTTAAATTATCTTTTCAATTCTGTTTTATTTTGAAAAAAGTACAAATGCAAATGGAAATGATCGAAGCCCTGCTCTTTGTCGCTTGAACAATATGTATTTGGTGGGAAAAGCGATTTCGAGAGTTCAAACAAACATTAATTGCAAACACTACATAATACCAAATGAAAATTAAACTTACAAGGTGTTGCAGGATTATCGTTAATTGAAAATGGGCCTGCTGGAACAGACACAAGAGAACATGATATTGTGTGGGATTCTGCATCTGTAACTGCTATTGTATGTATCGTGCGAGAAGCAGTTTCGGTTTCGGAAACTGTCACTGTTAGTGGCATGCCGGTGATTACTGGATCTGAATTCGGTGTAACAGATAACGTATACGTTTCCGTTGTTGATCCATAGGCATCGCTGCACTGAATATCAATGGCATAAGTTGAAGCTGAGAATGTAGGGTTTGCGTTTACGTAAAGTTCGTAAGCTGTCAAAAAATGATACAATAGTTTAGGTGAGTTCTATCTAGAAAAATATGTCTACTTATATTCTTTAAATCTTTCGTTATCATGCTCTTGTATTGATTGAAAAAGAAACAATTCAAACCAACTGGTTTTCTAATTCTCAACGGTTTTTCGATATGACGAAAATCATTTTCAAAAATGTAAAACAAAGAATAAACTAATATGCAAAAGTGCAAATAAAACATTTAAAACAGCTCATTCTCTGACAATAACGTTAAATAAATGTGTCAAAAATTAAGCTTTGAATGTAAACAAATTCTTATTTCTATATATTAAAAACTACCTGTATTCTTTTCAAGGATAAATGGTCCAACTGGAGTGCTGCTCATTGTACAGGTAATTACGTCGTTTTCAGGATCAGTGACGGTAAGATCATGAAGCTTTGTTTTAGTAGTTGTCCCAGTTGTGAATGACCCAGAATCTGGGAGATTCGTTATATCCGGCGGAGAGTTTTGTAGTACGTTCACAGTTAAATGTTCCGTCGATGACCCTGTAGCATCAGCACATGTAATGGTAATGGTGTACGAGTTCTGAGTATCGAAATCCAAACCATGGCCACTGCCCAAATTTATTTTATCTGAAAAAGTAAAACATCCTCAAAATTCAGCAACTCAAACAATGCCGTAAATTTTGGCGCCTGTATGATGAAGTCTATGATGAAAAATATCAAACTAACAGAAACCCTATTGTTGTTTAAGGAATTGCATCTTGTATCTGATCAATTGTTTATGCTGACTTTTCACTGTCAAAATCAAGCATTTTTATTTCACCAATGGCACCCGTCGCGTTGTTTATGATAACCGTTCACTGCACGTATCTTCTTAGAAAGATGCCATTCATATGGTTTACAACTATATATATACATACTAAATTTAAAACTATGTTCAAACCTATGATTGCGTTGGATAACCCGTAATTTTTATAAGTGTGCATGTTAAACAAATTTCGTTGTAGAAGGGTCTAAATACAGCACGAAGAACATTTTCCATAAGACCAAAAAAGTGAAAAGGTATATTTAAACAAAACGCATTTGACTAACAGGTCGAACAACTGATGTTCTTTTACCCTGCTGACTGTCATTGGCGATTGCCAAATAAAATTGATCTCAGTTGTACATTTAACAAAATGGATCTTAATATAAATTTAATACTAAACAGAAAACAATTAACTTGTGGCCACGATTTTATGCCACAAACATAAGGTGTCAATATTTTTTGTGTGCATCCGATCCGGATTTCGACAATAAATGTCTCTTCAGTGATGTTAGGGATCGAAACGGTATTTGGAAGGCCATATAAAATTTACCCTCATTTTTAGATAGACTCTTGAATTTTAAGAGTCAATATAAGATGAACGGATCATATAAACAGGAGGGAAAATATGATACATGCCCAAACGACAAAAATTAAAGAAGTCTAAATTGAAAACTACGTTCAAACCTATTGCGTTGGATAAAAACCGAAATTTGTATACGTGTGCATGTTAAACAAATTTCGTTGTAGAAGAGTCTGAATACAGCACAAACAACATTTTCCATAAGACCAAAAAAATGAAAAGGTATATAAAAAAAATCACGCATTTTACTAACGTTTATTTATTACCAATGTATTTTCAACTGATCGGGCGGAGCGTATGTTTTAATTTGCATAAGGATAGTCTATTTGAAGATGTGTGTGATATGGATGATTGTCGTTATAATTGATATTGAATTCTAATCACTTGTCAGTTTCCCCAAACGCATATTCAGAAGAACTGAGTGTATGATATGGGATGAATAACTGGACACTTCATTGATGAGTTTATCCCAAAACTCCTGCCTATAGATGGACTGGTCTAAAATAAGCGAACTTCCTTAACCCCGCCCAGTCAAGTGAAATAAATATAGTAATATACAAGCTTGATAACAAAAATAGCGACTTCAACTTTTCTTATTTTTTATGAGGCAACACTGAACTCAGTATCTGCATATCTATTTAGTATATATCGCTGGGTATTACATTCAAGACTTCTGTTTCCATATAGAATTTTCTTGTAAAGCATTACACAATAAGAACATTCGTTTTCTCCTATTTATATGAGAAAGGATTTTTGTTGGTTAATTTATTGTCTTCTCTATACTGCTGTTGTGCTTCTAATATTATTGTTATTTGGTTGTTCTTTCTAAATAGGTTTTGATACCCTTTGATCACGTGGCATCATAAAAAGAAAAGTATACAAAAAAACCTACTGATTACTGTATGTATCTGTGCAAAGTCATGAGTATGTTGTTCAGTAGTTATCAGTTGTTTCGCTCGGTCATATTTGTTTCTCGTATTTTGTATTGTTATGAATTAGGCCGTTAGTTTTCAAAATTGAATTGTTTTATATTTTTCATGTTGGAGACCTTTTTAACTAAACGGTGTTTTTTGTTTTCATTGTTGAAGGCCTACATTATTCCCAACATCCGCTTCATGTGTCTTCTTGACAATCATACCACATCTCCTTATTTTCAAATTGCATTTTTAGTTGATTAAAATTACTTGTGTATGTCCTCTTTTGTGTAAAATGAATTGAGAATCGAAATTGGGAATGTGTCAAAGAGACAACAATTCTACCAAAGAGCAGCGAAATCAGCGAGAAAATTCACAGTATAGTTGGCCCTGACTAAAAAGTGTGTACTAGTTCAGTGAAAATAAACGTCATGCTTAACCCCAAGACGTATAAATGAAATGAAATGAAATTAAAATTCATACAAAACGAAAACAAAAGAGGCTCATGTTGTATATTTTATCTTACTTGTTGTTGTATCAATCTGAAAGGTAGAGGTTGTCGGGGTGGTAGGTGTTGTGGAGATACTACATGTAAACGTATCAGAATCTGTTACGCCGATAGCGTAAATAATGTTGCCACCGGCATCGGCCTCATTCACCGTTATGCTGGCGGGAAATCCGGTAAAACTAGGGGGCTGATTTGGTGCTACAGAAACACTCAAAGTCTTGGTTGTCGATCCCCAGTCGTCAGAACATGTGATGTCTATAGTATATGTCACAGGATCTAGGGCCTTGTTTAAATGTACTTCATAATCTGAAATTAAAACATTATACACATGCATTATTCATTTATTATGTAATATGTAAAATGTTTATACTTACAATGATATAATACAGAAAGAAAAAAACATGATTACAAAGTTGTATCAGGTTTATATCACTTATTAAATCAAAATACAATGAAACTGCGTTCTATGTGTTAACCTTATCCTCTTCATTCACATTTAAAAGGCATTTTTGTCGAATTTGTATTATTTGGTATTCTTTGATAATAGAAAAAATACTACTAGTACTCACTAGGTGTGTTAAACTGCAAAATAAAAGTTTCAGTATTAGGAGTTTGAGATACAATAACACATGTAACAGTGTCAGTTTCTACATCTGTGACGGTAATAGTTGTAATATAAGCTCCTACAGCAATCGTCTGTTCGACACTTTCAATAACTGGTAGGTTCGTGATTACAGGTGCTGTATTCTGTTGTACATTCACTGTTAATGTTGCTGTTGACGAGCCTGTAGCGTCTCTACATGTGATCGTTATTGTATAAATATTCTGTGTGTCAAAGTCCAACCCATGACCAGCAATGAGATTGATTTTATCTGTAAGAAAATTTGTATTTTTGAATTAAGCCAGTTTATGGGGGATTTAATTTTCATTTTTAAAAACTAAAATTTAAAATCTTATTTCGGGATACCAAAATATTATACAAAGATAGATATGAAATTGAGATTTACAACATAATAATCATATGATATAAACGGTTAGTCTGCTACCTTTTTGAAGGTTGGGGGTTTTAATATGTCGACAATTTTATCTCTGATCAATTAAACATAAGTTTGATTAAAAATAGTTTTAGATATATGTGTAGCGCGCACTGTTTGCACTAGAATTCGTACTTTTATTCAAGAAAAGCGACTATTTACCATTCAGACAATCAAACAAACTTCCCTTGAACTCAATGTGTTGGTGCATTCAATCGTACATCATGAATATTGTTGATGGTACAATTGAAAATATACCATCGTTGTTAAATATAGTTACATTGACTAATTCGTTATCGTTTTTATCTTTTGAACTTACTTGCTGTGTCAATCAAAAAAGCAGATGTTGTCGGTGTTGTGGCGATGCTACATGTAAACGAATCCGAGTCAGTGACGGCGATCGTATAAATACTACTTCCACCAGTGTCATGCTCATTCACCGACACGGAACCAGGCAAACCTGTAAACGCGGGTGGTGTATTGGCAAGTACCGTGACATACAATGTCTCTGTTGTAGATCCCCAATCGTCTTGACATGTTATTGTCAAAGTATGAGCAGAATTTGCTGAAGCGTCTAAGCTGCTGGCTAAACGAATCTCATGATCTAAGAATTAGAAATTTAATGAAATATCAGTAGAATACTTGGTCAAAGAATAAAAAAATATGTGATTTATCATACAATGTTTGACACAACATGTGTGTCTTCATATGGAGATGCATATTTGATTGTTTGGTATGTTAAAGGTATATTATGCTTTTATCTCGAGATTAATATATTCATAAAACATCTGCATTTTATCATTGATGCGATTTTGTTTTCTCACAGTTAACCCAATTACTTATTATAACAGATAAAAAAATATATTTGAAAAATACTCACTGGTACCGACTTCTACCATGTTGAATATGCCAAGATTGGGGTTTTGAGAAGTAATGATGCATGTGAAATCATCTGTGTCCGTTACTGTCAGAGTTTCCACTATAGTTCCAATAGGAGATGTTTCTGGTAAGCTCTTAGTTACAGGTAACACAGTGAAAGTAGGAGGTGTGTTAGGAGTAAGGTCAACGGTAAGTGTTGCTGATGCCGTTTCTGGTAGGGCATTTGTGCATGCAATGATAACTGTGTAGGAACTAACTGTGTCATATTCAAAACCTGGATTTTTGGCAAGATACACATTAAACGCTGAAATTTTTACAAAAATATAAAGATCAATTTGTAGTAAGAAAATAATGATCGAATATAATGAATTCGTTTCATATCATGTTCGATGGATATAGATGAGTTGTTACGCAATACCATTTTTTTTTCACATATTCTCCAAACTTGATTAAGAATATGCTGTAATCTGTCAAATTTTAAATAATACAAAAAGACGTATTTGATAATAATGAGAGTGAATACGTGTACATAAACATTTTTTTCGCTGTTAGTTTTAATTAATTCTACATGCACAAGTTAACCACTAAACAATGGTTATGCCTATACAAAAAATAAATGATAAGTACGTTAATATTATGTTTCAGTTTGAAGACCAATGAAAATATTAACAAATGCAGTCATTTAAC
Source organism: Mytilus trossulus (assembly GCF_036588685.1). Classification (NCBI taxonomy): domain Eukaryota; kingdom Metazoa; phylum Mollusca; class Bivalvia; order Mytilida; family Mytilidae; genus Mytilus; species Mytilus trossulus. Next base: position 47,898,692 of record NC_086383.1, read on the forward strand.
CATAGCTTTCCTGGTTACCATTAAAGAACTCATTAAAGAAAGATCGTTATATTTCAATTGATCTATATGAATAAAATGGTATTAAAACTCGTGGCTTCATTTGCTAAAAGGCATTTTTTACGTTTATCTACAATCGGTCTGCAGTATTTCTTATGGGATAAAAAAGTTTCTCGAGTGAAAAGAACTATAAAATCAAATCACATCATGCAAATACTCTTGTCTGAAAGCATTAAGATATACGAAAGAAAGACATCAAATAACTCGACAGTTATCACATAATAAGTAATTACCATATGATTCACTTTCTAATACATTTCTGAGTCATTTTCTTCATGTTGATTTTAAATATATACAGCCATTTGAAAAAATGATGTTTACTTATCAACTTTTTTACAGTCACGTTTGGTACTTACTTCCACTATCATCATTAACGATGAAGGCTGGTACCGTAGGAGCAGGTGTAGTTGACTGAACATTACACGTAAAGGTTTCATTGTCCGTTACTGCTAAAGTAAATAGAATGTCCGCTGTGGCAATGGAGGCTGTTTTACTCTCTATTATATCTATTGTCGCCGGAAGATTTGTAATGTCTGGCTGTTTATTAATTCGAATAAAAAAATATTATTGCTAGAAAAGTGTATAATTAGGTAAGAAATAATTAGAAATCCAGGATTCCTGTACAACATATAAAGTCTAAAAATTATATTAGAAGCTTCAATGTGATGTTATGTAATTTCAAACCTAAAATTATTACAATGAACAATTAAAGAAAAGAAGAAGAACCTGTTTAAACATCGCCGTTCAAACGCAAGGAAATATAGACAAAACAGATACGACTCCGAAATTAAAGAAGTGTAACGAATTAAAGGAAAATAAACTCATCTCACTGTCGAAAAAAAACGTAAAGAAAAAAGAGCCTCTGGTCTGCAACAGCTCCAAATTCCGTTTGTTTGTATTTGTCTGTATCATGCTCGCGATGTTACATGTATCATGTAGACATACAAATCACCATAGCTTGATAGATTTTTTTTTATTATTTCAAGTCGTTAATTGTACTTTGTAAATGTATCAGTGCATTCCCCTTTCGTTGTGGTGCGACTTATGATATTAGAAATTATTCATTTGATAATATTCAAAACTTTTCATCATAATTCTAATCTGCTTGATTCATTCTCGAAGATAAAAGTGAGTCAAAGTCAAAGTCAAAGTCTCAAATAGCCGAGTTGCAATTTCAGAGTAAAAAGGAAGTTTAAAGAACTTGATATGAACTATTTGTGCAATGGTGTTTTAACAAGGATTTAATTAAGAATATTGAAAATGTATGTTTTGAAAAATTAAAGGAAGAGTGGTATGACAAGATTATTTTAGATGAAAAAAATAGATTACGTACATATAGAATGTTCAAAAATGTATTTGGCGTAGAAAATTATTTTTAAGATACCAGGTAAATACAGGAGTGCTTAAATTAAGATGTGGTGTAGCACCGATCAGAATTGAAACTGGTCGTTATGAAAATATTGATATTGAAAATAGATTATGTTTTAAAAATGGATTGATGACGTTGAAGATGAAAAACATGATTTGTTACTCTGTCCTGTTTATTCAGATATTCGTAATGAAATTTTTTAACAATGTTGTATTGTTGATACGAATTTTTTTTTAATGTCTGATAATGAAAAAAATGTATTTCTTTTTACAAATGAAAATATGGTATTTTATACTGCCAAAATCTGCTATGAAATGTTAATAAAGCGAAAATGTACTTTATACTCATGATAGTTGACTTGTATTTGTATTATAATTTAAGAAAAATTGTTTTATAGTCTCTCATAACTTTTTATAGGGTGGATCTTGTTAACTTGTGTTTTAAAAAGCTGTATATTTTATATGTTACAAGTAGTGAGACTTTAATAAAGTATTAGTCTTGTCTTGCAATATTTGTGACTAATGAATGTAGAATGTTCACGATGTAAATGTAAATCCAATAAGGCGGAGGTAGTAAATTTTGCGGAAAAGTAAACCAAATCTTCCAATATTTCCATAAGCAGGTGCACAGCTCGAACCTCGAAACCTATGTGTTACGCTTCTGTGATAAGAAAAAAATCCCGTTGCACATCACACAATACGATCAAATGCACAATCTTCCTGTCTCGCCTTCCCGGCTGGCCATACTGCTACCCGGCCAAAGGTTAATATGACATACAAATAAAGAACGTTTCGCTCGTAGTGTAAATATAAAAATCAATCTTTGGAAATACGAAAAGGAGATCCATATATCTTTACTACAGATAGTTATAAATATGCATGATGTATGTAAAAATTTATTTTGTATTGCATTTTTTCCATACGTTTTCTTAAAGGAGTGATCCGGTAAGGACCGATTTTGGCCTCAAATTTCAGGGTCATCTGACAAAAGATTTTGACCACTTTTCAAACACTGAAGTGTCTATTTCATTTGAATCAGTTAGTTTATGTGAAAATTTTGAACTGATTTAATCATTAAAATCGATCCGAATCCAGCTCAAATATGAAAAATCTACAAAATATGCCGGAAAATGTCACTTTTCGGATGGTTTTTGTCAAAAATGAAAGTGTACGCATCCGTGTTCATCCTCAATCTTTATATATGTTATGTATTATCATAAAATACAACTTTCATTTCAATATTAAGGATGAACACGAATGCGGCCTCTTCCGTTTTACACGAAAACCGTCTAAAATTTAACTAAAATGCTAGAATTGTGATGAATTCAGTAATTTAGCATGACTTCAAGGTGCCAGTACCCGATATATGTTCATTGTATAGTCAAAAATAGCCCATATTTATGTAGCAGAAGCACTCCGCTATTCAATAAATAACAAAAAGTTTGCATTTTATCAATTTTGTAAAACTGCTATATTTTGAGGCCAAAAAGGGCTCTTATTGGACCTACTCCTTTATTAAAAAAGAAATAAAGTAAATTGCTAAAATAATGACCATTGTTTCTAAAATATATAAAATAAATAAATTATATTGAATCATTATATGTTATAAAGTTCAACGAAAGGTTTGAATACTTACAGCTCCGTTTGCTGGAAGAATCATTACAGACAATGCAAACAACCAAACCGTATTCATTCCATAAAAATAGATTATCATTGCTCTTTATTTCCTATCTTTAATTAACTTCCAAACTAAAAATTAAATAGTCATTTCAATGTTTCTAGTATTTCCACCATATGTATCGAAAATTTGCCTGGTGTGGGATGGACTCTATCTTGATTCGTCTAAACGGTTTTGATTGTGATGACATAAATACATTATTTACATGTCAAAATAAATATAATTCATGTAAAATTTAATGACTGTTTTCATCAGACCCTTACAAAATTCACTTCAATAGGCTTATAATGTATATCGCCGAATGACATAAATCGAAATTATTTCAAATCATTCAGATGAATTCATTTATGACCGCTATTCTCGTAACATCATATCGTCAGGTCACCACTAAGCAAATAGCTGTTTACGTAATTATTAAATGCATACTAAACTTATTTATTTAAATGAATTAATAAGAAATATTTTTATTTTTCTCTCTGAAAAGATTTTTTGTTATTATACTTAAATGCGTTTTTTTTTGTATTCAAATCGTGTATGAATACTTATACAGGTTGCTGAATTACTTTTTTAAAATGAAAATAAAATAATTTTACATAAACAATTAAGGCAATCATATTATGAAGGTAATGAGAAATCGTACATGTCAACACCGTCATATTCACACTTACAACCAAAGAGATAATAAAATAAACAGGGGAATATGCTTCAAATAAAAGCAAGACTTAAAAACATCAATAATTATTTTATGTTAGGTACCACTTCCTTATTTCTTATAAGAATGACAAAGCATGACATTTTCTTAGTATTAAATTTCACATGTAAAAGATATTCTTCGTCACTCTTAACTTTGAATTTGTAATCATTTTTTTCCAAAAGAGATGTGCGTCATGTTTTATATGATCTTTTTAATGAACAGAGTAAGAAATTCCAATGAAAAGCCACATTGCTCATCATATATCATCCTGTTGAACGTCACTTTATATTTCCTTTGTGGTGATATAATATTTAGTCCTGTCTATTCAATTAATAAACATTCTTCATTATAATTTTGAAATTAAATATTTTTGAAAACATTTTAGCTTTATCATTTACTGTTATCAATGATTTTAATAGTATATATAAATAATAAATTTCTGATATCGTATTTCAAAATAATATGGAGTTTTGTTACATTATTTGTATATGTGGTCGTGTGGTCTAGCGGGACGGCTGCAGTGCAGGCAATTTGGTGTCACGATATCACAGTAGCATGGGTTAGAATCCCGGCGAGGGAAGAACCAAAAATTTGAGAAAGCAAATTTACAGATCTAACATTGTTGGGTTGATGTTTAGACGAGTTGTATATACATTATGTACACAGCCATGTATCACCATCATTGATGGTGATCCTATGGATACATCTGTTGTAGAGTTGTCACTGACTCAGACGTACTTATAAATATAATTATTTTCTGTGACTGTATCTTACATTAATTTGTAGGATCCTTTAATATATAATTTTGCTGATCTGTAACAATAACATCTTCATGCCTTATATATATCATGTACTGAAGTACACCGCTAGATTTAAACTGACGAGGAAAGGTAACACACGGCCAGCGAAAGCTCTATTTTTAGAGCCCAGTTGGTCGTGTGGTCTAGCGGGACGGCTGCAGTGCAGGCGATTTGGTGTCACGATATCACAGGTTCGAATCCCGGCGAGGGAAAAACCAAAAATTTGCGAGAGCAAATTTACAGAAATAACATTGTTGGGTTGATGTTTAGACGAGTTGTATATATATATATATATATATATAGTGAATAAATTATATTGAATGTGAATATGGTACATACCCTAAGAATTGTGATTATTTATGCAGTAATCAAGAGGGTGAAATAAGAAATATTGTGTATTCAGTTTTGCTAGGCTCTATATCAACACTATATAGAAACTTTCTGTGGAATCTTTTTGAAGCATATGCATTGCAAATATTTGTCCTCCTTTCATCACCCAAAATAGATGCAAAATTGACTTTTGTATCAGTGGCCATTAACCGTTTCTCATATAAATGACAACCATTTTGGCAAAATTGGTAAATTTGTTCGGGATCCATGTTGGTAACATCTCAATTGACAGAAACCGAAACTGAAATATTTACAAAAATGTAGTCCTGTACCTCCGGAGCACCTGATATCCAAGTTTTTGGTGGGGTTCTTGTTGTTTAGTCTTTAGTTTACTTTGTTGTTGTTTGTGTATTATTGTTTGTTTAATTGTTTGTTTTTCTTTTTTAGCAAAGGTGTTATCAGTTTATTTTAAATTTACGCACTTGAATACCTGTCTGGTATCTTTTGTCACTCTTTGGGTACATATTTTATTCAAGGCATCAGTTGTTTTATACCTCTTTTTGAAAATACAACAGATATGTACATGTAACTTTGTCAAAGTGTGCAATAAATTTATAGATCTTTATACGTTACAAGATATTTGTTACTTGAATGAAGTATCAACTAACATGTATTGAATGAAGCAACTTGTTTTTTCATCCATATATAAAAACCAAACAAAATAGTGTATACACTTACATACATTGACAGCCCAACTCTGTTGATACCTATATTTTGGCATCACACAATGTCATGCTTGTCTAAATGTTTGTTAATGACCAAATGCATTGGTACTTTTAGTCTTAGATACATAACTGATTTATTGGGTTCATGGCAGCCCTCTCAGAACGGTACTATCATTGGCTGCATGCAAGACAAAAATAGTTAGCATGTCTAATATTGAAGCAAGGAATAACATTTTTTTTTTACTAATTTCATTAAAAAAAGTTCCTAAATTCTTTTTTCAACCACTGTTGAGGTAAAATTTCTAGGTTCTTAATGTGAAACAAACTAAAAATGATTTTTCTATGATTTTTATTGTAAAATTATTATGGAAATTACATATTATGTATATCACAAATTATAAACTATAATAAAATATGCTAAAATTACAAAAGAGTCTATCTTAATCAAATAATTAAATACTAAAAAAATCAGGCTGTATTTGAATAAAAAATATATTAAATATCAATAATTTTATAAAAAACATTTTTTCTTACTTTATAAATAGTTAATAAACAGTTATGCAATAATTGTCATAACTTTCTTACTATTCAATTATCAAAACATATTTCTCAGGTTTATTTATGGTCAATTGATAACAAACTTGATATTGTAACAGATTTTTACAGGGTTTTACACACAAATAAGCATGTTTTACATCAATAAAATATCCAAAGCATTGTATAACATAGATATAGGAAGATGTGGTGTGAGTGCCAATGAGACAACTCTCCATCCAAATAACAATTTAAAAATTAAACCATTATAGGTTAAAGTACGGCCTTCAACACGGAGCCTTGGCTCACACCGAACAACAAGCTATAAAGGGCCCCAAATGAACATTTTAAAAGATGAATACTTGTCCTTTATTGTAAAGGAAAAACAAAATTTGATTAAAAAGTGTATACTTTTTCATTAAATTCTCATTTCTAAATGAACAATCTAAATCAACAGGTTTCCTGATAATTTTGGGGATAAATTTTTGTCAAACTGATTCAATAGTTTTTTTCTGGTTAACAAGTACAGTACCCTATAGATAAATCATAAAAGATGTTAATAAAAAATTTCAAAGAAGTGATTCAGAATAACTTCATGTACGTATGATGTTATGTGGCAAACGATGACTAGAAAACAAACATTATGAATAATGTGTGTCAAAAGCATTAGAATTGAATAGTGCAATGTTTTCAAACCATAAAACAGAAACAAAATAATGCTGCTGATGATTAATTTGATTCAGTACATGTTTTATTTGACAATGATCCCTAAGATTTCTTATTGATATTCACTTCAATGTACTTTATTTGTATTGTGTGACCAGACTGGCTTTTTCTTTTCAATGAATGACTTGATTCCTTCCTGTCCATCACTGATAGATAGATTCTCCACCATCACTTGGGCAGTCAGTCTGAAAAATATACATAACAACTATGAAATATACTTTTTAGTAAAATTGATACTGAAAATCTCACGGTTTCAATTACAATCTGACACTTTTAAAGTATTTAGTATTTAAAAATCATGTCTCTATCAATTTGGTCATCACTATATAAATATATGCTAAAGAGAACTCCAGTAATACAAGCTTCTTTTTAACGTAAGAGTTATTCTAGGGGCAGAGCTACATATGCAGAAAAAGAGTACCAGTACTAGAACCAACCAAAATCTATTTTGGAAATGAAATGTATTTCAAACAGTAACAACAGGTTTTCAACTAAATTAATCACAGGATTTAAATTTCAAGCATTCTTATTTTTTGAGTGTACAAGATGTAACTAAACCTTGCAACTGGAATACTATTTATCAGATATCACTGGCATACATGGCGGTTGATCTAGACAATTATTTAAACAAAACAAAAATGTGTTTTTGTAACTGTGCAATGGGAGACAATCATGTTTATAATCTTAACAGCTGCAAAAAATGTAAACAATTCAACTAGCAGGCAAATTTTGCTTTATCCAGAGTTCTAACAAGCAACATTTTTTGTATTATCATTACCTATTATTAGAGCAAACTTTATTAATGGATAGGTGCAAATCTTAGAAACTGCATAATAACATAATGATGACTAACCAGAGATTAAAGTTTCACAAGAGAGAACTTTTTTTCCATATTTATTTATGCCAGCAAATCAATTTGTAATGTTTATAGATTTGCATCTCAATAACATAAACTGTACGACTAGCATTCCATTCATTTCCATATCAAAATCCAGAACTTTATAATTTCCTTTATAAATATACTATGTTATGTGTTATAAAAGGTATCTGCTACTTACACTTAATAACCAATGCATAATATAAAGAAAATATTTCTGACAAAGCACATTACGTTATTTTCCGAAACCAGATGCTCTGCAGGGCGCAGCTTTATATGACCGCAGAGGCTGAACCCTGAACAGTTGGACATAACATTCAAGCTTGATACAGCTCTGAATTTGGATTGCGATTAAATAGTTGACACAGCAAAGGTTTCTGACACAGAATGAACTTAAAAATTATTTTTTTATCTATTATGGTTCAATATCCAAAATCTAAATATATGGCCATGGATTGCATATCAAAGATATGTGTTACATATTTGTTTTTCATTGATTTTTGTATATAAGTAAATCTGTCAGTTTTCTGGTTTGAATTGTTTAACATTGTCATTTTGGAGCCTTTTATAGCTGACTATGCAGGATGGGCTTTGCTCATTGTTGAAGGCTGTACAGTGGCCTATAGTTGTTGATTTTTGGGTCATTTGGTCTCTCGTGGACAGTTGTCTCATTAACAATCATAACATATCTTCTTTTTTTTATAAGTTTTATTTTGGACCATAATGTAGACCAATTTGAAAAGGAGACCCAAAATTAAAAATCTAAATACACTGTTAGATTCGGCATATCAAAAGGACCTCAAGAATTCAAGAATAAACCCCATTGAAATTTGTCAAGAAATAAGCAATTTATACAAAGTATTAGAAAAGTATTGTTTTTGGTCCCTTTTTGGCCCCTAATTCCTAAACTGTATGGGTCCCTTTTTGGCCCCTAATTCCTAAACTGTATGGGCCATAACCCCCAAAATCAATCCCAACCTTCTTATTTTGGAATGGAACCTTGCGGTACAATTTCAGAAAGATCCAAACACTTTAACACAAGTTATTGTCTGGAAACTAGAAAAATACTTATTTTGACACCTTTTGGGCCCCTTGTTCCTAAACTGTTGGGACTAATACCCCAAAAATCAATCCCAACCTTCCTTTAGTGGTTATAAACCTTATGTTAAAATTTTATTTACGTCTATTCACTTATACTAAAGTTATCATCCAGAAACCATCCATCTTAGGACGACGACGTGATACCAATATACGACCAAATTTTTTTTAAATTTAGTTACTGTAGTATAAAAATAAATAAATGAATAATTTATAACCAGTTACTAAAGTTACACTTGTTTGTGCAAAGAACTATACATGACATTATTTTTATTATATAAAAAAAAAGAGAAGATAGAAGGTTTGCACATACAATAATGTATCTATAATACTAAAATTACGAGGTCCAATTTGTCAGCCGTCATCGGGTAAAAACGACAAATCAAAATATTCAACTCTATATATAACTAATATAGGACAATGGTGTAGATTAAAAACTACACCACTCCAGACCCTTTTGTTTTCAGCATAATTAATATTGCCAATAATTAACAAGTTCCGGGTCGAATCCGATACCGATACAAATAGTATCTTCAGCTATTACCTTATCTGTACGTTCCGCATTTGACAGGCGCACCACCAAACGGTGTATTTAGGATTTTGCTATATACACGGGTCATAATCAAAGGACTGACACTACTAAATTCAATCATTGTCAAATTGTTCCCTATTGTAGTTTTATTCAGCAATCAGCAAGACTTTCTAAGATAACTAATATAGGACAATGCTGTTGATTAAAAATACTCCATTCCTGGATAGCCAGGACCTTTTGTTTTCCAAATAATTAATATTTCCAATAACTGATAAGTTCCAGGTCGACGGGTTCAAACAGAAAGATTTGAAAGCAGAGAAAACTGTGTATCTTATAATCGACATGACTTATCAGATGGCAATACCAATTACTAAAATAAGGCTTAGGCATAGTTATATACTTTAATTCAGTCACGGACCCGCGATATCACGGGTGTGTACTTGTAACAGTGTTCTCCCCAGGCCGATATGACGCTGCGGTGCCGCAGCGCCTTCATAATATTTTTGTAGATCCCGCAGCGTCTTAATTGGCCGTTGTCCCTTAATACTTGATCCCGCAGCGTGTTAATTTTCACATTTTCATTATAAATATTGGTTAAAATTGACAAGTTGCTGATCACCGCTGAGAGGTCAGTCAGTGTTACGCAATAACTGATACCAATCCTTGCTGATACTGAAGTACAAGTTTTACCTGAGCCACGCTTATCTTAGCCTTATCGGACTATGTTATCATGTAATAGCGTAAATGATTATTAAAAAGATAGACATGTGTAGAATAAAATTAAAACAAATAAAAACTGCATTGCAGAAATTAAAAAAATAGATCGCAAATACATTGTATTTTCGCATCGTGTGTGTGATCACTTGACCATTTAAATAACAGATTTTTTCATTGGTCGAGAAGAAGAATCTATTTTAACACGACCAATGAACGCGCTGATTACACGTGATAAATTTGAATACACATGGATAAAGATATTTACGATGAAAATTATGAATGAGAGTATTTGTAGATGAAAAAAATTAAATAAACTTCGATTTAAGATAACTAGCAGCTATCTATTTATTTAAATAGAAAGTGAGAAAAAGTTGCTTGCAAGGTAAATTCGTCTGAAACTCGTGTTTTTAAAAATAAAATCATGATCATTGAACATCAATCGTAAATCCGTGCATCGGGGAAATATGTGACAATCAACACGACCGGGTACGGATTTGCTGCAGCTTCTGTATAATGTCACTAGTTAATAATTTCAATTCTTTTAACTTTAACGAATTTGTAAAGTTTCGTTTATATTTACCTGCCAAAGATAGGTTTTAAGAATAAAACACACGGAAGGAGTAATGTCAAACTACGGAAACTAGTCGGCTGTTCATTAAAACATTTTTGTTTTAAAAAGTTGTATACCAAGTATCTTAACCGTAAACAATTTTATTAATTCTGAATGAACATGTTCTCTGCTAATAACAAAGGGTTGACTTCTAAGCTAAAGGAAGATGATGGAAGTAGGTTTTTTTTTCTCAACCAAATGACTTCTAATAAACTGAGGGGGAATACACCTTCCTCTACACTGACAGTATAAGCAGATGTAATTTTGCTTCTCCTACCAACCGAGCTAAAGTTTTAGCAAGTGATAACAGCAAGCACCTGTCTCTGGTTTCAATAGCATGGCTGTCTGAGTTTTTCATAGCTTATATATGTTAAAGGGAGTATAAGCAAAAGTTATTGTACATTTGTTGTAAGAGGGGGTTTTCAACCCTATTAAAAGAGGATAAAGGCAAAATTGAGGAACAGACTGTACAACAAAATAACACTATCTTGAAACAATATAATCCTTAGAAGGAGCAGAGAGTATAGAGATGAATATTTATATTTTGACTTCTTTTATAATTGACTGAATATGAATAACTTTTGTGTTTAAAATCATTTTATTTCATATACATTCTTGTACTTTATACTCTGCATTATTAAACACATAACACAAAACATTATTACTCATATAGCATGTCATGATTTATAACTGATTGCTTCAGATCACACAAGTTCAATCTATAAAAAAAGAGTTACGCGCCCTTGAATTTTGCGCCTTCAAAAAATCCTGGGGAGAACACTGTGTAAATATAGATTCTTACATTTTTACCAGTGGATTATATTTTTTTGTTTGAATGAATTTCTTTTTAACATGGAAAATAAAATTGAGAATGGAAATGGGGAATGTGTCAAAGAGACAACAACCCGACCAAAATAAAAAAACACAACAGCAGAAGGTCACCAACAGGTCTTCAATGTAGCGAGAAATTCCCGCACCCGGAGGCGTCCTTCAGCTGGCCCCTAAACAAATATATACTAGTTCAGTGATAATGAACGCCATACTAATTTCCAAATTGTACACAAGAAACTAAAATTTAAATAATACAAGACTAACAAAGGCCAGAGGCTCCTGAAAAACTTAATATACTTAATAAAAGATTAATATCAGAACAAATGAAAATTATATAGAAGTTATTTATAACTGTGGGACAATAGATAACCCTTATATATATGGAATTTTGAAATCACATTGAATGCTCTTCATGATCTGCAAATGTACAGGAATACTAATTTGTCATTATTTGCATCAAAGAAAAGAAAAGAACTCTTGCTTACAACTGTATTATTTATTAGCTATCATTCACATACTTACTTGTATGCTTCTTTTCTTTCTAAATTCATTTGTGCATAAAATGTAGCTTTACCAAGGGCTATAACACTTCTACTGGACTCACAGATTCTTTCTGCTATCTTCATTGTCTTAAAAATAATCAAATCATAAGCTAACACTAAAGCATCCATCAGATCCGTCTTAAACAAATCTTTAACACAGTGACATATTTCACATTGCGACACACAGACAACTGTGTTTGTACACAAAAAAAACAAGTGAAACAATTGATATATAATCCTTATTATTTTAAACATCTTCCACCCAATATAACAAATTAAAGTTAGTTTTACTGTGCACAGTGATGAGAAAAAATCATTTGGAGATCCTTTTTAATGAGAGGATTTTGATTTTCATCAGATTTTACCAGTTAAAGTTGTATTTAAAACAAAAATAGTAAAGCATCTGTAATAGATGGCCTAAATTTCTATAAAACTGCAAAAAAGGTATGAAACATATCAACATGTTTAGATTGATGTGAATTGGGTAAGAGTTATTTCCCCTTGGTCATCATGTTAGAGGTCATCTTCAAACCTATCTTTTCTTTGTCATTAACATAGGTGTTAGGTGTTTTATTTAACTGTGTTATAATGGTACCTCTTCTTCCAATTTGTCTTCTGGTACAACTTTACTCACTAGACCATGCAACAATGCATCTGAAATATAAATAATCAGAAAATAAAAAAAAAAATAGATCAAACTAATATAGTTGGGTTGACAGTTTCTTAAACATTGGAGAATGTTCAGACAGTTCTATACAGATCATTTAAATGTTTAAAATATGAAATGTTTTCTCTAACAATTCCTTAATAGCAAGTGCACAACTTGTCTTTCTGTGTTTGTAGTTGCTGATTATTTTAGTTATTATTACAATTTTTCTCTCTCTCTGCTTTCATTTTCAAGATAGGCATAACTATGGGAAAGTTTGGTTTAATTTAAGCCAGTGGTTTTAGGGATCATGATTGTTGTAAAACAGATAACAACAGACATATATAGAGTAAGTAAATAGTTTATTAAAGTGTCACATATTGATTGACATAAGTATAAGCAACATTATATAAATATATACACATAAAACAATTAATATCCAGCCATGAAAAAAACTTATGAGACACTAAAAAGCTTTAAATGCTATAAAAATTTCAAATATATTCTGTAAAAAACATACAAGTCACAAAAAAATCACCATTAAAATAAAAATAAATTTTTTTTAAAAAAAAATCACTATACTCAATAAAAATATTATATATAAAAATTGTCGAAATCTGACTTTCCTGGTAAAATTACAATAGTAAAACTCTGAAGATAGTAAAAATTTCATAAAGAGCTGTTAAACAATTTTCTTCGCCAGAAAAATTAATATAAACATTTGCATTGGAAATAGTGTATAACAGTTAATAATTTCATTATTTCAATAAATTTATCATCTATATCAAGGCTGTGAAAATTTTGAATAAATTTTGAACATTCATGAAAAAGGTTATATATATATATAGAGAGATAAGCTCAAAATGGCCTTTTTTTAATTTGCAATTGTAATTTTATAATCAAAGAATACATATTTTACCTTGAGCTGATATTGGGTGGCCAGTAAATAACATTTCCATAGCAACCTTTCTTGGTACAGCCCTTCCAACTGCTACTGCAGGTGTAGAACAAAATAAACCAACATTTACTCTACAAATATATAATAATAGTGGTAAGAATATTCAGACCAATGTCTATTTACATTAATATACAATAATCATGATAGTATAAATAAAAGGTTCAAAGCAAAACAAACCGACATTTACTCTACAAGAATAATACTGAATTTGTATGTCCATATTAAGCAATAAAAGATAAATGTTGTATATTATGTGATATAGATACAATTGATAAGCGTTGATTCTTGAAAAAGAAACCATGAGCCCGCAGGGCGAATGGTTTGTTTTTCATGAATCAACGCTTATCCATTGTATCTATAACTTAAACTATTGTGATAATGTCTTTTCAAAATTAAAGCCTTTTCTTAATTAGAAGGTATTGTTAGTGAGTTTAAATAACCATGTTATCGTGACAAACGATATATCATATATTACATTTAAATCATTATGGTTAAAACAATACAAATACATGTTGTACACAAAATGTCTGCCCTTAAAGATTTTCATTTATCAGGCATCTGAACATTATATGTTTTGACAAAATAATTTATTTGATCTTATTTCTAATAAAAGTGGGGAATGTGTCAAAGCCGGGGACAACAACTTGACAAAAAACATGTATATGGCATATATATAAAGCATGTGTCCGTAATTTCTAACAAGAAGTCTCATTACCTGCATCACGATTTTCTAGCATTGGAATTTGTGAATAAACAAATGTAATCATACTATATTGATTTTATAAAACAAAAATAGACACCTATAATGTTAACATTTTCGTTTCACACATGTAGAATTGCTAACAATTATCCAACAATAAACAACCAAACTCGCTTTTATTAAACAAAATATCCAAAATCACTAAATAAACAAGGAACAAACCAGGAAAAGTCGAGAACAGGGACAAAAACAAAAAATACCAGGATTCGAACCTACGCCGACAAGTTCTAACTCATTGAGCATTTCTATGAAACCTCGCGGCTACCAACTCTTACTATATGATTGCCTATTATTGTATATATAAAGGTACAATCTACGTGTGTCCGTTGTACCGATGTATATCAAATATTCAATTTATATATATGAATTAGACAATTGAATCGTAACCAATTGGTAGCCGAGAGGTTTCGTCGATGTGTTGATGTAAGTGACAATGAAGAGAATTCATGGACGGGTTCGACTCCGAGTGCAGGCATATATAAATTACAAAAATTAAAGGTAAGTTTTTAAAATAATTCCATTACTGAACAGAAATCAGTAAAATTGGCCAATTCAACCTTAATGTAATTAGGCACACAAATGAAACAAAAGAATGACAAAAGGTGAGTCCATTTCAGCGACGAATTAAGGAAGCGTTGATTCTAGAAAAAGAATCCACGGTAAATGAATGGGCTGACGTCACCACAATGGTTTAATAACCCTTTCACTGATAGCTGTGCAGACAGAAGCTACTCTTGATAAGATGGCTTCCCTGGCTACTATTACTCAAGTGGGAGATCTTCATAATAAATATCAATACAAACTTGTCTATAGTTACTTGTGTCATTATTTTATTCACTAACACCATGTTCACAGTTTTGTTTCATGTTTTGAAAATTTTTTCTTCATTAAAAAAATTAAAAAATTTTGGCCTTATTTAGGTGAAATTCTCAAAATTCTACTTTTTAACTCAAAATAGTGACTATTACTTTTCTATCCCAAAACGGCAAAATTATAAAAAATTGAATGAGGTTGTACAAATTCCTTACATTGAACAATGTCCATTCTGAGTGTTTTGTACATAAATCAGAATTTTGAGTAAAAATAAGTGTCTTATTAAATATGGCTTCAATTCTTCTATATTTAAAAAAAAATGTTCCCTCGTTTCAAATTCACATAGTTTCTGTAACTTTGATCTGATTTTGACACAGTTTTCAACAAACTGTTCACACTTTCATCCTGGTATTCAACAAAGAAAGATAACTCATGTTTGCAATGTTTTGAGAGGGAAAAGATAAAGAGGTATTCCGATACTGTTGAAATGGGACTCGTCTTTAGCTGTCTGAAGTGTGAATCTGGTAAACCGATACTAGTCAGCAAAATTTAAAAAAAATGCTTAAAAGTATTTTCATATAAAATAACTGCTATATTTCTGCCAGTCTTTAGCTTTATAGACATCTAAACTGTTAAATATGTCATCTCAACCTTCTCAAATTCATTACATATAACATGTATAATGAAGCTTCCTTTTTATAAAATACCAAGTCAAACCCTCATAATAAGACATATAACTTAGTACTTACCCCGGTGTGGCATACTGTGACTTTTCTGAAGCTACTGCTATATCACAGGTAGCAACCAGTTGACATCCTGCTGCTGTTGCTAGACCTTTAATACATGTTAAATCACAGTAAAGTTACTCATAATACACAACAAACTTCTTCATATTATCCAAAATTTACAGGCCTTCTCAAATTCTCTAATTGGTAATTTAGTAAAAACTTCTATTGTTGCTTAGGTGAGGATAGCACCTTTTAAAGTACTCTTTTTTTTAATGCAAAATTGTGACTGGTTAAATAGTAAAGAGCACTTATTTAATATTCAAGACTAGTTCAATTTCATACAAATTTTAACACAATTTAGTTATTTTAACTCATTTAAAATTCTGAGTCATCTTTCATCCACATTTTTTGCACTTACTCATAAATGAGATACATTGTATTAAGAAATATTTTAGATTGAATTACCTCCCTTAGTTCATAATTGAGGGTAAAACAGATTCAGAAAAAAAGATCTTTGAACAATCAAGAACAAATGAGGCAAACACCAAGTGGTATACTTGTAGTTGTGTAATAACAATTGTTACTTCAGTGTCATATGGACCAGTGAATGAATGTTGTCTCATTTAACTTATATCCTACTGCTATAGGTTGACTACTTCTGAGGATTTTCAATGGTCAGTTACTAGTATCCCATACTTTTTCTACTTTGTATGATTCTCACCTGAAACTTCAGCTATAACAGGAACAGGTAAATCCTATAAAGTATGATTAAGTTATTGTTTAGTTTATATGAACTTTTCAGAACTTAATCAGGGACAAGCAATTTTCTATAAATTTTTTAGATCCAAATTTGTTTTCTTGATGAAAAAATAATTTTTGACAGTGATAGAGAAGAAACAACAAAATACGACCAGGAGAGACTTCAAAATATTTTAAAAGGATATCAACATATTATAATGATACTGTACAGTTTCTCAATAAATTTCTTTAAAGATATTTTCCTTAGATAACCATACCAGAAAAACAATATATATATCTAGAATAACTAGTACATTTTGTAAATTAAGTTGAACAGATTATATGTGACACAAAATATCTATTACCACTCTTGGAACTAGATTGCTATATTTTCTTAATGAAGTTTTGGCACTTATAATAAAGAAATCCATGTGATTTTCTCTGCTTTTGTTCTTATCTTCTTAATGGAATTATAAGATTCAAACGTCAAACTTCTAAAGCCTAAAATTTAAATGTTTAATTTCAATGTTTTTGACAACCTTTATTATAATTTTCACAAATCTGAACAATTGTATTCAGGTAGACATCTATCATGTCTATTATAAAATAATTTACCTGAATTGTATTCATCATCTCTGAGCATGATTGGAATACCTCTATATGATGCTGTCGTCCATCTTCACTTCTCTAGAAATTTTAAAGATATAAATAGATGAACATGTATAATATTAGATAAATAGCCCAGAAATGAAACCAAAGACATTAAATGTGAATGCAAAGCAATATAATTTTTGACAGCCTTGTTTGAGTTTTACAGAAAAGTAGACAAGCATATATATATATTCACAACACTGACAGTCTCACAATTTAAGACATGTTGCAGATAAAGGTTGCTGGTAGCCAGAATATATATATCACTTCAGGAAAAAACCTTGAAAACCAATATCACATTTGTATCAAAATATCAAAATACATGTAGATAGTATTTTTGTATGAAAAATTAGTAAAAATATTTAAAAATTAAACAAAAACAAACGAAGAAATATTTTCATATATTGAAATACCATGTTTTATGAACCATATGTGTATACTGCAATTATTCATATCAGAATACATACCAGCTCTTTTAAATCATGACCAGCACAGAAGACTTTCCCTGGAGCTGTAATTATAATTGCTCTTAAGTTATCAATGTCTCTTGTCAAGTCATCTTGTAATCTCTTCAACATAGACAAGGATAAAGCATTTCTACAAAATAAAACAAATAATAGATTTAACATTTAGTCATGTCAGGTCCTTCTACAGCTTTCTATAAGTTAGGTGTTTTGCTAGCTGAACAGTGACTTACATCTTATATCCTCTTCTTTTGGTCTCTGGTTAAAGGATGTCTCATTTATAATAATAACGCATCTTCTTACTTTTATAACTATGTGAGCAAGTCACTAACTTTTCCGGAATTTATTCATGTGTAACCGGTAATTTTCTATTTTTATTGTAACCGGAACCACCGTTTTGATGACGTATTAATATGCACTTATGATAACGCTGGAATGAATGAAAGAAACATTGTAAAATAAGCCTTTTTATACCATCTGCAGGTAAATTATTATTGAATTAATTATTTCCTGGCCTTTATATTATTATAAATTGCTTTTATTGTTTGTGTTAAGTCTTCAACACATATATAAACATGATAAACACATCAAAACAAACAATATTCATACGGCAAACCATTGCCGACGTATTTTCATATTTTTGTATTATTATCTGTTTATACATCAGCACTATGGATTAATAATACTGACAAACATATCATATAATATCTTCTGTAATTATGTGACACATAATTTATGTCACGTAGAATACTATAATTTAGGTTAATTGTTTTTGTTGCATAAACATTGAATTTTTCATTGTTAAATAATTGTTTTGGTATATTAATCACATGCATCTATAATGATGGAATAATAACCATCCGTGTTCACTTCTGCAAAGTTTAATTAACATTTATTTTGTACACCAACGAGAGCTGTTTGCTATAAAAACTATGGAAAGCCTGTTTAACATTAATGTGTCATATTATGGAACGCAGGTTTAACAATATTTTGTAATTCTATTTAAATGAGTGTTTTGATTAAGTAAACTTCATTTTGAATATGAAAGAGTGTTAATGAAATGATTTAAGTAATATTTACTGCATATAAACCATACTTTGTCATATTAAATATATACAAGAGTTATTGGTATTAATACTGAGTAATATTGGCTAAGGCAAGCAAATTATTGTAATTATGTATTTTGCTGATATCATTTACATTATAGTGTACATTATAACTGAAGTTGTGTTCTACATGTAGACAATTGTATTATAAAAACCTTCTTTTTGTGTATTTGCAGGACTGCCTGCCACCTTTGTTAATTAGTATGAAATAAAGATCATTCATCAATATGTCACTTTCTATCAGCCTCACTATACACCTGGCTACATTTGGCGTCGTCGACAGGATTTATGTGACAACTTTTTACTAAAGGTGGTAGACGGAGAACAACATTCAAGATGGCCGACGGAGATGTCAATGCTTTGAAAAAGGAACTAGATGATGTTAAGCTGAGATTAGCCAAGGTAATAGCATGTAAAGAAA
Source organism: Mytilus trossulus (assembly GCF_036588685.1). Classification (NCBI taxonomy): domain Eukaryota; kingdom Metazoa; phylum Mollusca; class Bivalvia; order Mytilida; family Mytilidae; genus Mytilus; species Mytilus trossulus. The sequence goes on from NC_086383.1 coordinate 47,918,096, forward strand.
CAGTAGAACCGAAGGTTGTTTTTACACCAAGAGAAAGGAAAATAGAGAAATTCTCAGGTAGGAAAGAGGACTCGCAAACATTAGAGGAGTTTATTGAAGATGTTGAATTGACAATAAAGAGTAGGCCAACCCCAGAAGAAGAAAAAGTAAACTATATAATCAGTCTCTTAGAAGGTCCAGCTAAAGAAGAGATAAGGTACCGACCACTCTCTGAAAAGAAAACAACAAAAAGTGTGTTAAGTATACTCAGGGAAGTATTTGGTGAAAGGGGAACAATATCAGAACTATTGTCAGATTTCTACATTTGCAAACAAACAGAAAACCAAACACTGCAAGAATTTTCACATATCCTTATGTGTAAGCTAGACAAAATATGCAAGCGAGACCACAAATGCATAACAGATCGAGACATTGTCTTGCGCAACCAGTTTGCTGAGAATGTAAGACCAACATGGCTCAAAAGAGAATTAAAGAAACGAATAAGAGGTACAAACACAATTTCATTTAATGATATTCGGGAGGAAGCAACCTTGCTCATGGAGGACGGTGATGTACAAGAAACTAGCCAACAACAAGACAACAGGACAGACGACTTTGAAGTCCCTATTTTCGCTACTCAAGCCAAACCATCTGGAACTTCCGACATAGCAAAAGTACTTGAAGACCTCAAATTAGAACTCCAAAGCATAAAATCAGAAGTTAAAACATTGAAAGAAGAAAAACAAGGAACCTATAGAAAACCAAGAGATTGTTACTATTGTGGTAAGACTGGGCACATAAAAAGAAATTGTCGCAGCTTCATCAGAGATCAAGGTAATGCTACACATAACCAAAAGAATGAAACAAATGTTTTAAACGAAAACAGTCTACGGCAGGGAGCCGGTCCGTAGGCGCTGGTACAAATGGCTCGTCCCTTGTTAAGAAATCCGTTGGAAGTAGTCCTATTGTTGACATGAAAATTGGAGATGTTGTTGTATCATGTATTTTAGATACTGGATCAATGGTTAGTACTATTTCCGAATCGTTTTTCAATAAGATGTTAAAGTCAAATTTTGAATTGCATCAAGATAAGAGTTGGCTTCGGCTTAGGGCAGCCAATGGATTAGACATTCCGTACGTTGGATATATAGAAACAGATGTATACTTACCTTTATTTGGTGAAACTATTAAGGACAGAGGAATTTTGATTTTAAAGGATTCTCCTGGAGTAAACAGGAAAGACTCGTCTGGCCTTATTGGTATGAACATTATATCTCAATGTATGGATCTTTTCAAAACTATAAACAACTCAGTTAAACCAGAACATTCTGAAATTAAGGGATTTGCAAGAGTAGCCGGAAGTTCTGAAATTTGTGTACCAGCTAATTCTGTTAGTATTGTAACAGTTGTAGGACCAACACAGAAAAGGTCAAAGAACAAAATTATAAACATTGAACCGTTATCTAGAAATACAGAAGTAATGGTAATTGACTCTGTGTCAACTACAGAAAAAAATCGATATCCGGTGAGGATAGCAAATTTGAAATCATCTGATTTATGGCTAAAACCAAATACTAGAATTGGTGTTATAAGAGAAGTAACTTGTTTGGTAAACCAAGAGGAATCAGAAGTAGAATTTTTCAAAACCAATGACAATGAAGAGACAATAGTTTTAAAAGCTGAAATTAATGAAATCAATTCTAAACAAGACATTTCTCTTGACTTTTTAAAAGAATTAAACTGTACCGAAACTGAAAAACGGAAAATAGTGGATTTGATCGAGAAGCATCAAGATGTTTTCATATCCGAAGAATTAGATCTAGGATACACCACTACTATGCAACATCAAATTAAATTGTCTGATGACAAACCAGTAGCTCAGCCTTATAGACGTATACCACCAAGTCAGTACGAAGAAGTTAAAGCGCATATCAAAGATCTTTTGGCGAAAAATATCATTAAAGAAAGTATAAGTCCGTATGCGGCCCCAATTGTTGTGGCAAGGAAAAAAGACCAGTCTATACGCCTATGCGTTGATTACCGGAAGTTGAACTTGAAGACAGTCCGTGACGCATTTCCGCTTCCACGGATAGATGAGACTTTGGATGCACTTCATGGAGCAAAATATTTTAGTACTTTGGACCTTGCTAGTGGTTTTCACCAGATTGCAATGCACCCCGATGACCAACAGAAAACTGCTTTCAGTACACCATTTGGGTTATATGAATATACTAGAATGCCATTCGGATTGTGCAACAGTCCAGCCACATTTCAACGTTTGATGCAGCACATTTTTAATGATTCCGTCTTCCAAATTTTGCTTATATACCTAGATGATTTGATTATTTACTCTTCAACAATAGAAGAACATTTGACAAGATTGGATAAAGTGCTAACGAAGCTAAAAGAACATAACTTGAAACTAAAAGGAAAGAAATGTCATTTTTTCAAAGAACAAGTAAAATATCTAGGTTACATTATATCTTCAGATGGCATCGCAACCGATCCAGAAAAAGTGGATGTTGTAAAGAAATGGCCGCAACCAGAGACTGTAAAGGACTTGCGCTCTTTTCTTGGATTTGCGAGTTATTATCGTAGATTTGTTCCGAAGTTTGCACAAGTAGCTAGACCTTTATATCATCTTATCAGTGTTTGTAACAAGGAAAAGACAAAACAAAAGTCAAACAAACAAATGCAACTTTCATGGACAAAGGAATGCTCCGACGCATTTACACATCTAAAAGAGAAACTGACAACTTCACCTATATTAGGATTTGCAGATTATAAATCTGAATTTATTCTAGAAACTGATGCTAGTTTCAGAGGACTTGGAGCAGTCTTAATGCAAAAACAAGGAAAAGATATCCGTGTAATAGCCTATGCTAGCCGCACACTTAGGCCTAGTGAACGAAATGATGCCAATTATAGTTCTGCTAAACTTGAACTATTAGCCGTCAAATGGGCAGTAACTGAAAAATTGAAAGACTACTTACTTGGTTCTAAGTTTGAAATTATAACAGACAACAATCCTCTGTCACATTTACAAACTAGTGGGAAACTAGCAGCAGTAGAACAACGATGGGCAGCTCAGTTAGCTCAGTTCAACTTTACAATTTCATACCGTTCTGGAAAATTAAATGGCGCTGCTGATGCTTTATCACGATTACCCAATTACACAACAGACGTACCGACCGATTTACGTGTTATAGCATACCAGAGAACCGTAGAATCAATTCAATATAAATTTGGGAGAAAACATGAACAGCCTGACAAAGATGGAATATTACAAGCGTTATGTAATGAAGTAAGTGCATTACCTAGATACAGTAACAGTGACATGAAACTAATGCAAAACAGTGACAATACGATTAAACAGTTTTTGATATACTTTAATGAACAAAGAAAACCGTCATCAAGTGAGCGAATGAAAGAGTCTCCTAAAGTAATATCTATGTTACGACAAATGGACAGAATGTTTCTCAAGAAAGGGATTCTTTATAGAAAAGTGATTGATCCACAACAAGGTGAAACACATCAATTCGTTGTACCAGAGGCTTTACAAAAGCAAGTGTTAGAAATGTTACATGAACAAGCAGGTCATCAAGGAATAGAAAGGACAACAAGCTTGATTCGTTCAAGGTGTTACTGGACAGGAATGTTCAAGGATATCGACAACTACTGCAAGGCATGCGAACGTTGTAATGTTGCTAAGATGCCATGTCCGCGCATATCAGTTCCAATGAGTCATTTGTTAGCAAGCAAACCAAATGAAATCCTAGCTATAGATTTTACGATTCTAGAACCAGCAAGTGATGGTAGAGAAAATGTTTTAGTTATAACAGATGTATTTTCGAAATTTACAGCAGCGATTCCGACACGAAATCAAACTGCAGCAACTACCGCCAAAGTACTAGTTTCTTCATGGTTCATGCGTTATGGAATACCTGAACGTATCCATTCGGATCAGGGGAGAAATTTCGAATCTGAACTTATTAGTGAGCTTTGCAATATTTACAACATCAAAAAGAGCCGAACTACTCCTTATCACCCACAAGGTAATGGTCAATGTGAAAGGTTTAATCGGACTTTACATGATCTACTTCGAACACTAACACCAAAACAGAAACAACAATGGCCAAACTTTCTTCCAGAATTAATCTTAACATACAACTCAACAGTTCATTCGTCTACAGGGTTTTCTCCGTTTTATCTTATGATGGGTAGACAGCCTAGATTACCTGTTGACTCTCTTTTTGACTTTGAAGAAGATGGAAATATTAGTGACAATAGACATGAGTATATTTCTGAACATCTTAGTAAAATGAAGATTGCGTATGAAAAAGCAGGGGAGCACTTAAGGAAAGAAGCTGTTTTACGAGAGAAAGCTCATAACACAAAAGCGTCCGAACATAAACTTGGAGTTGGTACTCGAGTACTTATTCGAAATAGAGTACAAGGCCGAAATAAAATTCAGGACAAGTGGAATTCTTTACAATATCAAGTGATAAAGTGCTTAGACGCTGACCGTCATGTTTATCTCATTGAACCAATTGATAAATCTGGACAACCTCGCGTCGAAAATAGAACAAATTTACAAGTGTGCAAATTCAAACCGCAAACTGACAGTGACAGTAGTTCAGATGAAGACCCTATTGCAGTTGGATACAACGGATACCGACAGCTCAGACGATCAAACAGAACTAACTTTGGTGAACACTCAAATGTTCATAACGAACCAAGATCAACTGTTTAAAATTGTATGTTCATGCCTTTGACAATTTTTGACAATCAAATATTTTTTTGATATTGTACCAATGTGAAATGTTTAATGACTTTAAAAGTGATGTATGTTACATTTTCTAGTCAAGGTTGTTTACTAATGCTATTTGATTATTTGTTTAATTCAATTTTAAAAGTTGCCTGTTTTATTTTTTTATTTTCTTGACACTTTAAACTTTAACTTTTTGCTGATTTTTTTCATTTGGTGTTAAACTATTATTGCATTGAAAGTTTTGAAGTGAAGTTTCTAGTCAAAGATAACTTGTAATTGAATTTCTAGTTAAAAATAATTACACCTTGCTAGTGAGAAGATTTTTTGAGTGTGTTTTATTATAATTATGAGTTGTATGATATTTTGAAATTGAGTCCTGTACTGTAAATTTGTACTTTTTGTGTTATGTTTGCAGTAACGAGGACGTTACTTTTATAAGCAGGGGAGTATGTGAGCAAGTCACTAACTTTTCCGGAATTTATTCATGTGTAACCGGTAATTTTCTATTTTTATTGTAACCGGAACCACCGTTTTGATGACGTATTAATATGCACTTATGATAACGCTGGAATGAATGAAAGAAACATTGTAAAATAAGCCTTTTTATACCATCTGCAGGTAAATTATTATTGAATTAATTATTTCCTGGCCTTTATATTATTATAAATTGCTTTTATTGTTTGTGTTAAGTCTTCAACACATATATAAACATGATAAACACATCAAAACAAACAATATTCATACGGCAAACCATTGCCGACGTATTTTCATATTTTTGTATTATTATCTGTTTATACATCAGCACTATGGATTAATAATACTGACAAACATATCATATAATATCTTCTGTAATTATGTGACACATAATTTATGTCACGTAGAATACTATAATTTAGGTTAATTGTTTTTGTTGCATAAACATTGAATTTTTCATTGTTAAATAATTGTTTTGGTATATTAATCACATGCATCTATAATGATGGAATAATAACCATCCGTGTTCACTTCTGCAAAGTTTAATTAACATTTATTTTGTACACCAACGAGAGCTGTTTGCTATAAAAACTATGGAAAGCCTGTTTAACATTAATGTGTCATATTATGGAACGCAGGTTTAACAATATTTTGTAATTCTATTTAAATGAGTGTTTTGATTAAGTAAACTTCATTTTGAATATGAAAGAGTGTTAATGAAATGATTTAAGTAATATTTACTGCATATAAACCATACTTTGTCATATTAAATATATACAAGAGTTATTGGTATTAATACTGAGTAATATTGGCTAAGGCAAGCAAATTATTGTAATTATGTATTTTGCTGATATCATTTACATTATAGTGTACATTATAACTGAAGTTGTGTTCTACATGTAGACAATTGTATTATAAAAACCTTCTTTTTGTGTATTTGCAGGACTGCCTGCCACCTTTGTTAATTAGTATGAAATAAAGATCATTCATCAATATGTCACTTTCTATCAGCCTCACTATACACCTGGCTACAACTACATGTACCGGTATATGGACAAATTCTATCAATTAAAATACAGATAAAATAGGTTTAAAAGTTTTCAGGCCAGATTCACGTCTGAAGACAATGCCATTGCAAAAATCAAAAATGACAAAAAGATAAACAGTAATTTAAACAAAGAGTGATCATGTGTATTGACATAATTTCTAAAATGTAATATACAGTATACATTATGTACATAGGTACTATAGTAGAAAAGTTATCTACTAACTTGTAACAAATCACCTATCTATACAAGTATATGTTTACCTTTTCTTTGGATCATTCAAACATATTTTTCTGATGCCATTACTCTCAGTACAGATTGTCAGTGGCTGGTTTGAACATTGTAGACAACCAGATGATAAAGAGAAACTCCTCCTTAAAATCTGTAAAAAAAAAAAAGCTAAATCTATCATCTAAATGTCATTAGAGAATCATATTTTAAATTTCATAAATCAATTGAATTAAAAAATGAAAGTTAAAGTATGAATTCGTGTGATAATGTGATCCTGGTCATGTTTTTCTCACCATTAGAGTAAAAAAAAAAAATCTTTATGACACATTACTATACCTTGTACATGAACATGTAACTAAGGTATGAGGCCCCTCATGGGGAGGTCCTAGTAATCACATAATCACCATTTTTTTGCCAATATAATCACATAATCATTAAATATTTGCTTATCTTTAGTAATCAAATAATCATAAACTAAAAATACAGTCCTAGGTAATCAACTAATCCATGTAATCATGAAATATTTGGCTTAATAATCAAATAATCATTAAAAAAACGGCCAAGTAATCACATAATCAAAAACCCCATGAGGGCCCTCAGGTATTTTTTTATACAGGGGGGGGTGGGGGGAGGGGGGGGTAAATACCACTGGTAAATTTCGGGGGTCACTGGTATTTACCTCCCAACCTTGATCTGTTGACAAAAAAATATACTAATTTTTAAGGTTCATCATAACAAATGGATAAAAATGGCCTTATATTCACCTCAAAAACTACTTTATTATATCTAGTGGATGCTAGGCATTAAAACGTTTCCAACTGCACAAGTAAGTCTGTACTCAGAGTAATTTTTGGCCTGTAAATACAGCCATATTTCATTATTTGTCCGTTTGTTATGATGAACCTTAAAGCTTCCACGGTCTGTACTAATTTTAAAAGCTTCAATCAGAAAAGGAGTAGGGGCAATAAGGCCCTTATTTGGCCCAAAATTTACTGCATTTTTAAAAGTTATCACACATAATCTTTAATTACTGAAAACTTGACTAAGGTATAAGGTACAAAGAAAAACAAAACAAATTTGACATGGAACAACTTACCATGGCAACAAATCATGACCTTATTTGTATATTTTGGGAAATTTCGTGATTTTCCTTGGTTTTTCATCAAATTTTAAGTATATTTCAGATTGAAAAAGTATGTGCGCACCCAAGAAACAACTTAATATTTGGTGAGATTATGCCAATAGTTATAATGAAGCTTCTGTTAAATTATTGTGTTGGTTCTCGGCTGCGCAGGATGTTTCCACAACAGAAATAAAGACAGAAAACTGCATAAATTCTGTATTTTTCATAGTTTTTGTGAAAACAGTACATATCATGACGTAATTGTGACGTCATCAGATACAAATCTTTATGTTTTTCATTTATATTTCTTGACCCTATGCATTTCTAAACATTATGTGCCAATTTGAAATGGTTATCAAACATTTTATTTTCTTGGGCTAAAACTAGGCCTTAATGCCCCTACTCCTTTCTGAGAAATTACAATTTACGGTTGTGTTATAATTCAATTTATGGGATTAAATTACTCAAATTACTATAACTATGCAGAAAAACTATGTTTACACTAAAAGTTGCAAAGTTCACCAATCTTCCCATCTTCCAGGGTAATATCAGTAAGGGAAGAGAAACCAATGACATATACTAGGAAGATCTTATTTCTTATTAGTAAACTCTCCACTGTCTGGAGCACCATATGATTAAGCGGAACAATGTTACACGTCATTAAAGTATTTTTTTTAAATCTTCTGCATGTGCGGACCAAACTATGGTCTAAACACAGTTATAAACACATTAGCCAACTCCTGTCAAACATACGGTACAGCGGCATTCTTTATTTTTAAAAAAGTAATTCTTTTCAAATCACAGCATATATATACATCAAGGACGTATAACTAATATACGTCCTTGTTAATATAAACTGTTCGAACAACTGTTTCTGTTACCATTCACTCGAAAATATATTCTCTGTTCCGGCTTGACCCACTCATTTCTCAGTGACAATCTCATTTTTCCAGACAGGAAACAGGGACTTTCTATACACTAGAAAGTCCCTTCAGAAAAATAATTTTACAAAGCGAAACTTTTAAGAGTTAGAAAACTTGACCCATCTTCGCTAGCCAAGGGTTACGATCCACTCCCGCCCAGAGAGCGGGAGTGGATCGTAACCCTTGGCTAGCGAAGATGAACTTGACCTGGCCAACTTCGTCTTTTTACTGACTAAAGTCCTGACATATGAAAGTGTTAAATTCTTTTTTTTATTATTGAAAGAATTTACTTTAAGTTTGGAACCATCAACACTGCCATGATTTCTGAAATAGATTTTTTTTTAAAAATAAATATGTTTCAGAATAAGAAAACTTGACCTGACTAATTTTAACTTTTGCTGACTTAAATGTCCTGACCGTTATGAAACTGCTAAATACTTTTTTTATTTTTTTAAAGGATTAGATTTTACTTCAAATTTGAAATCAAGCGGTAATAACATTTTTTAAATTATTATAAACAATAAAATAGATTTTTTTGTATTTAAAAGTGATTATGTCCCAACTGGAACAGTTTAAGTTACATCTACACTTATTTGTAATTCTAAGATTCGTGAGCTTTAAAAGAGGGACGAAAGATACCAAAGGGACAATCAAACTCATAAATCGAAAACAAACTGACAACACAATGGCTAAAAATGAAAAAGACAAACATACAAACAATAGTACACATGACACAACGTAAAAAACTTGAAAATAAACAACACGAACCCAAACCAAAAACTTGGGGAGATCTCAGGTGCCCCGAAGGGTAAACAGACCCTGCTCCACATGTGGCACCCGTCGTGTTGCTTATGTAATAACAAATCCGGTAAATAGTCTAATTCGGTAGGTTATATTCATGAAAGGGAAGGGGATTGTAGTTACGACGTAAGTAACATATCAGATATCATTTGTGAAACGGTTATTCCATAACGGTCAACCAACTCGTGATGGCGTCCGTAAAATTTACGGAGGGATGATTTCAACTTCACAATTTAGAACTCTTGGTTTAATAGCTTCCTTGTGAGCAGCAAACCTCTAGTCATGATAGGAAATGCAAGCACGGGAATATCGTATCAATTGGGAGATATATACCCCGTATGCAGGTGCTGCTGGAATGTTGCTACTTAGAAATGGAAAGTTCACAATTGGAAAACTGAAATCATCTCTTTTGTCGTAAAGTTTTGTTTTCAACCGACCCTCATTTGATTTCTAGATGTTAGTCAAGATATGATACCGACTTAACTGTATCTGTGGTATCTTATTTTATCTCTAGTTTGATGTGATAGATGCGTTCCACATAGTCAACAAATTTTGTATTATTGAATGAAAGAACATCATCTATATAGCGGAAAGGAGAATTAAAGGATATCGCTAACTTCTTATCTTTCTTCATAAGAAGTTCCTGTATGAAGTCAGCCTCATAATGATAAAGAAACAAGTCGGCAAGTATAGGGGCACAATTTGTTCCCATTGGAATGCTGACAGTCTATATCCTCCGAACGTAACTTGGAAGACCCAGGAATATGTTGTCAATCAAGAAATCAAGCAAAATAGGATTTATCCCTCCATAAGACAAGATACTTGTATCAACGTTGGCCATTCTTTTACATGAAACAAAGCAATACCAACTCTTTCAATTTGTCTTTTAGTTTGGAATGTCGAATACTTGTGTAGAGAGTAGAAAAGTCGAATGTTTTAATACTATTACAAGATGAAATAGAGTTAGATTGTATGTATACTCTAAAAGATCTTTGGAAGTTTTAAGTATCTACATCTGATTCACGCCACCTCTAGAATAGGCAGTTTCAGAATAACTTTGAAGCCCGTCTTTGATTGCTGATAAATTAGATCTTAATAATATTGAAAGAGGTTTCGTGGAGCACTTGGAAGACCCAGGAATATACCGTTGTTTGTAAGGACACTTATAATTATGTAGTTTAGGTATCCAATACTGTGATGGAAGATCCAGTTCTTCACGTAAGGAACATATCCGATATCATTTGTGAAAACGGTTATTCCATATAACGGTCAACCAATTCGTGATGGCGTCCAAGTGAATACCTAATTCGTTTATCAAGCAGTAAATGTAATGAGTTTTACACACACAAACTTTGTTGTTTGAGGCTTTATCTGCGGGGACAACAACATATATGTCATGGAGGTAGGATAAGTGTTTTGCAAAATTTGGGTCTTTAAAGATTGTCGTAGCATAGGCATTGATAGACCCATTCAGTTTCTTAATTCTGATTTGCATCAACGACTTCGCTGCCTTAATCCATTCGGAAAGAGTGTCTTCTTCTTCATTTTCGCGCTTAGCCCATTGCCTGGCATAATACTCGACTGAATCAATCAAAATTTTAAAGTTGTATTTCCGATTGATGGATTTAGGCTCACGATATTTCGGACCTTTTGATAACATATTTCGTAGTGAAGTGTTATTAACAATGTTGAGATCAACGGTTATGACGTGGCCAGCCGGATTATATATGAATTGGGAACTAGCACAAGTGCAATCAGGAGATTTAGACTTGGAGTCGGCAATATTGAGATCTTGAAAACCTGTTTGTATAATTGAAAATTTTAGTTGCAATAGGTTTGGTATAGGTATACATAAGAAATTTATTGGTACAGACTGATCTTTGAAATAAGGAGGTATTTTCGATTGAACTAATTTATAATGAAGGATATTGCCTAAGTTGACGCCATCGAGACCTTTGTTGACAAAGGAAAGATTAAGAAAAGATCTTTGGTCTTTTTCATCTTTCCAATGCGGACTGGCTTGAAAAGTCTGTGATTTGCAATATCAGAAATTATAGCTGTAATTAAAGACATCATGGTAATGATGTACAAAATGTATAATGACGATGACCATTACTGCGTCTACGTCAAGGAGTAGAGTTGAAAATATTCATCACATTCACCGATCTACACGAAGGACTAGATAGAATACCTATACCATCAACTTTGTCATTGCAACCATATGGTGTCGAAGTTCCCTATTGTCTAATCCAGTAGTCCTCTTTTTGTCAACACAGAGAGGCGTTGCAAGATTAGGATTGTTAGAGCTATGGTATATTTTTTTCGATAATGCGAACTGTCATTGAAACGATAGAATGATCGGGCTTTAAATTTTATCAACCTGTTACATAAAGGTAAAAGTACTTAAGTCAACGATAAATTAGACTACACTAGCGCACCTAACCCATGGACTAGCTGGTCCAGTCTCACACAACAGGTATACCTAAATAAATCGAAGATATCGGGTGTAGTACGACTTTCTGACACATATATAATTAAAAAATGTACTTTTCTGTTTTTAAAAAATCCTGTTAAAATAAACCAAAAGAGAGAACCTATTTATTTAATAAAAGATAAAATGCGAACTAAGATTTATAACGCAGGTTTATGATAGTAGTATGTTATGTTTTTGTGAATATCTTTACCAATTTATAACGTAGTTTAAACTCAAATTAAAGTGTACAGCTAATATTTACAAAAAAAAAATCGAAATATCTATTTGAGTAAAATTGATTTAAAATACTACGAAATCAACGATTTATCATTCTTGTTTAGATTTATTCTTCTCTGCTTATTCATAATTTATTGTTTTACTGCACACAATATTTGATTTATTGCTACTCTTCCTTTCTGCGTTTTGTAATAACTTTTCCAATTAAGATATTACCTGTTAAATTACATACTAGCTCCTGGTGTTAAGTTGATTACAAAGTTGGTTTACACTAATCTTGGTCAACACTTATTTCTGTTTATAATATTTTTGTCGTACCGTCGATAAATCATTTCGATAGTATTATGAAATAACAGAAAAAGAACAAGAACATTACTAGTGTATATAATTAGAATTCTTCTAGAAGGGTCTCGAAAAAGTTGCACATCAATATAAACGTCATTAATTTGAGATTAAAGAAAAACACGTTATTATAGAACTCTTTAAACTGGTATATATTCAAACAGCTCAAACTTTTAGCATACACAGTGTTGTTAATATAAGGTGCCTAATGTATCATTAGATGTTTACAGCCCTTCCCGTGTCAGCAGCAAGCATGATAGCAGAAGTGGTATCCCAACTGAAGCTGACACCAGGGCCGGGATGATATATTAAAGGCTGCATCTCTCAATATATATATATGTTACAGGCATTTTCTAAATTTAGGCATTATACATAATGACTAAATTTTCTAGGCATTTTACAAAATGCCTGGAAAAATTGAAGGGCATTTTATAAAGAAGAAAATCTTAAGAAAAACAATTTAAAGCTTTGAACACCACAACTGTTTTATTTGTGATAATCACCGAATTAAAAAAGAAGATCTGAAATAATCAAGAATACATTTTACTGAATTATTACTATCCACACAAGCACAGAACTTGACCTTTTTTTCTAATTTCTCAAAATCTTTGCACGACAGAAAGAACTACACGAGTTTTTGCAATTATATCGTTTGGCGTAAAATTTGATTTTGCACTCAGACCACATTTGGAGAAGTCTGGATCATCACACTTTTAGCATTTGTTTAGGTCTTTCATTACCTTTACTGCCGATAAAATACTTAACGTTATGAAACATAAGGTTTCGCAATAAGCACACACATCTCACATGAATATCTTCTTTTTCATATGTTCCAAAAAAATCAAAGTATATTATCTTGATTCGTTTAATCCGCATCTTTTGACTTATAGCTTTAAACAGACTCAAGCAGATCTGACCATGACGGGTGATTCCTCTTTAGCAGGAAACGCTTCTCCTGTCAAAGCACTGTTATTTTTCTTTTCTTTGTCGATTTTTAGCTCTCCTAGCAAAGTGGGTCAAGTGAGCTTTTCTAATCTTCGTCTGTAAGTTTTTACAAACATGTTCTCATATGGAACCACTAGGTCTAATTTAACCAAACTTGGCCATAATCGTCATAAGAGTATTTTGTTTAAAATATAAGTCCCATTAATCCCTGATTGCCAAACAACATGACCAACATGGCTATAAATGGAAAATAGGGGTAACATACAGTTTTTGGCTTAATATATCTCTAAATCTAATGCATTTAGATCAAATCTCACATGTGGGTTAAAAATTTCTTCAGGTTAAGATCTACCAGCCCTGACATTTTCAGACGATCGGACAACCTTTTTGAGAACTCTATATAGGCTGTTTTAAAGGGAAATTTTCTGTTCCTGTCCTATATACCTTCATTTGAATTGCAAGCTGCAGTCTAAATTTCTGCCCTTTATTCGGGTCAATCCACTGTAGAAACAATCCATACGAATAAAAACCAACTTGTTCACATCTTAAAATATGCATGACATAGTTGCAACTGAAAGCAAAAAAAAACAGCAAAACTAAATTTTCTCTACTTCATATGTTTTAATTTACTGTTTTGAATCTATATTTTCTAAAAATGTGATTGTAAATTGTGTTCTTTTGACAGAACAATTTGTTTTTTCGCCATATTGACAAAATAATCATAAATTCACTGTTGGTATCTGAAATACAGAGCCGTGAGTACGTACTTAACGTAGTTTCACTAAAAAAGAACATATCATAAGGCATAAAAAAAAACTTCCGATCTGGTTTTTGGAGAAAAAATTAGTTCTCCCAAACCATTAGTTATTTTCTTTTTAAGATATTGTGTTTTGTCAACTTTTGTTATATGCATCTCAATGATATCCTCCTTCTACAAATTGCCTGAAACTCAACAGGCAATTTGTGGAATTTTGCATCAAAATTTCAGTCATTTTACAAAATTACTAGGTATTTTTAGTCATTTTGTATAATGCCTGTCAAGGTTAGGCATTTTCTAAATTGCCTGAAAATTCAGTCATTTTACAAAATGCCTAAATTTAGAAAATGCCTGTAACATATATATGTATACTAGTATGTGGAAATGTCTCTATCCTATATATCTTCAAATACATTTACTGACTAGTACATATTCTACTGGGTCAGTTAATACTGTTGTTAAAATTGAGAATGGAAATGGGGAATGTGTCAAAGAGACAACAACCCGATCATATAAAAAAAAACACAACAGAAGGTCACCTTTAGTTCTATATGTAACCTATGTGAAGAAAAGCGGAATCATGTAACACTTCTTCTTAAGTTTAAAATTATTTTATCAATGTGACATACATGTTGTAGCTTTCAAAACGAAAACAAATATTTGTTTACATGATATATGTTCAGAATATCTATTTTAATTGTTTACGGTTTTTTTGTTTGCTCTAGTAGATTGAATATTGATCGTCGTACGCATATGCATCCCAATACAAGTACATATAAATAAGAAGATGTGGTATGAGTGCCAATGAGACAACTCTCAATCCAAGTCATAATTTATAAAAGTAAACCATTATAGGTCAAAGTACCTATGATCACATCGAACAGAAAGCTATAAAGTGTCCCAAAAAATTAATAGTATAAAACCATTCAAACGGGAAAATCAACGGTATAACTTATATATAAAAAAAACAAGTAACGAGAAACACGTATGAACCACATCAACAAACATACATGTACATACAGATATACTTCATTGAACACTAGATTATTCGTCAACTGAGCTGAGATTGAATTCTGGTTCTGGTACTATAATGCCTATAAAGTTGAGAATAGAAATGGGGAAAGAGTCAAAGAGACATAACCCCACGCAAAACCAAAGAGCAGATATAACAGCCGAAGGCCACCAATATGAGTCTTCAATGCAGCGGGACAATACCGCACCAGAAGGCATATATAACGTCTACTTACATGGAAACTATATTGAATATAGGACCTGGACATTATATAGCCTGATTGAATGATGGTCAAAGTAACAATTTGTACAACCATTTTTATGATTGAATATTGATCGCCGCACGAAAATGTTGTCACAATAGAACTGAGCTCATTTTTCTTTTCACATATGTTAATTTGGAGAATTTATGAGGTTTTGGAACCAGTGATATGTTAGAAGACTATTTCCAAACGGAGTCACTGAACGTCAGTCAATATTTCAAACGATTACTAACTGGTACTAGACCCGTACATATATTTTTGGCAAATACAGATATAATCATCTAAGCTGGAATTTCTGTTATTAATAATATACGTCGAGATGATGAATAAGAAGTGCGAGATAAGACATGATCTTCGAGAGAACCACGTGACAGACTGATTGACACGTCCTGATAACGGATTGCTTTGATTGTGAAAGACACATTTTCTGGAGTAATTATTTATCTGTTATGAAATAATTACAACATCGTTAATCTTGATATTCTAAGACTGCTCCGTTCAAAACTTCAATTCAACAATGGAACTGAAACTTTCTGATAATAGACGAGGTAAACAGACATTCCTTTGAATTGCTCGTGTCTGTTGTCACGACCAATTATGAATGTTGCTTATGAATTTATTTTAAAATAGATATATATATAAAAAATAAATGTGCACGTACATTGATAAATTATAAAACTGAAAATGGGGAAAATGTCAAGTAGACAACAACCCGATCAAAGATAATACAACAGCAGAAACCAACCAATACATACGTTACATTCCAGATTTGGGTAGGTATAGTGATACTGGATTATGATAAAAAAAAAAATAATTTGTTTACAGACAGAGGAATATTACAACTTTTATTAAAATTTGTTTCAGCTAAATTTGAATAACGAAGCAATCAAAGCAAAACCGAATAGAAAATAAATTACGAGAGTCCTCACAAGACCAGTAGGAAACCTCGCGATGCCGACATGAATTATCATTGATACAGTCAGTGCAGGGTATCTGTAGATAGAATCGTATTCAAAACAGTGTGGCTGTGGCCATTGATTGACGTCCTTAATTCATTCAATGACTGGGACAGATTATGTGAACGTTTGTCTGTAACGACACTGCTCAATACTTACTTATTATAGAATTTAAACTGTAGGGTCACCAAAGGTTCTTAAACGCCTTTAATAATGAAATAATCCAAAAAAAAAATCATCAGGAATAACCTTTATGTTTTGATTTATATTATTGATATAAATCATAACATCGTGTTATTCATGATTAATTTTTCGAATTACTTTATTTAGGTATTGAAAACCTTTGGTAACCCCACAGATTAAGGGTCTTTAACAAGTACATAGTGAGCAGTGGTCGTTACAGACAAACGTTCACATAATCTGTCTCAGTCAATGGGATAATTTAGGACGTTAATCAATGGCTACAGCCACACTGTTTTGCATATGATTCTATATGTTGTCAAACTTTCGAACCACAAAGTGTTTTTCTTTTCCAGAAGCGTAGCTAGATGGCCATAGCCAGGTTTGACCAAACATTTTAGAATGCTTGCTTTTGAAATCTTTTCAACTTTGTAATTGATTTTTTGGCTTTCTCCTCTTTTTGATAGAGTGTCACGAACTAGTAAGGCGTTTACTTATAGTGTAAGACCGTACCATGACCTATACATAAATGCTTAACTAAATAGTAGATAGTAGCCACATTGGCAAACGTAACAACATCTTATATTATTCTCATTCTACAACTTTTGAAAATATGCACGAAAGCTACCTTAAATTAAATCGCAGAATAAATCACTCAACAGGCATGTTTTCTTAAATGGTCTCGAGAATTTTCCTAATGATCAGGAACAATTGAAATATTCATGTTCAATTTTTCGCTAAAAGATATACAGGTTGAATTATAGATATAGTAGGCCTTTATAAATTGTGTTATTCAGACATAACTTATAAACAAGATTTGGGTGGTAACACTCATTCCGTCACAATAAAAGTTTCCCTCGCAATGATTTACTTAAATGAACGAACATTAGCCATTCATCAGACATAATTGTTTAGAAGCTGACATTTTACTTTATAGACACAGACAATGCCTCTTACGAATGGGTAAATATTCCAAAGACGCAAGCTTGAATATATGAAGTTTACCAGACATAGGTAGTCATTATATTATTGGCTTACACACCAAGTTTTTTTATTGTTTTTTTAAACCACCCCTAAAATCATACAATTTTACCAAATCTTAAATTAATATTCAAGACAAGTTGATAATTAACAAAACAAGAGGGACAGTCAACAATTTGACAAAAGCAGTGTATTCGTTATAGAGACAATACCAAGAGCCAGCGACACTCACTAGCGTGAACTTACACGAGGACATCACAGTATGGGCCATGCCTAATTAACTTCCATACAGACTTGATCTCTAAATAAATTGCTATTTTAATTGTATTGGAACTATATTTTCTTGCTGCCATTTAAAATGTTGCAAGTGATTAATTATATCCTACAGAAATGTAAAAAAATAAGACAAAATGATCTCTGCGAAAAAAACTGTTGAAACTGACAGCGCAATGATAAACTTCACTCTGATTACAGAATCTATCATAACATATTAACAGAATTATATTCACGTCATTGTAATTTCTGTGAAGTAACAACTATTTTAAAGTGCTAACTTCCTAATGCCAAAATATGAAACTGCTATATTTTACACAATCTTATTAATATAAATACCATATAATTGTCATGCAATTCAAGTCCAAACATGACTGAATCTGGAGATGAAAAAAGGATTCTCCATTGTTAATTTTAAATAAACGGATTTTTAATGCAGTTTCAAACAAGAACCAAGTTACATTAAGTTTAACACGCATCGATGGTATCAAGTGCACAAGGATAATAGATACGCTGAACGGTGCCCACTGGTCACCCTATAAATAGTACTCTTCTGTGTAGTGATATTGTAGTTCTAAAAATAGAAAACTAAAAATAGACAATTCTTCTTTCTAATACGCAATATAACGTATACCGGAAAATGTAGATAAGAGTGGTATGTATGCATTTAATTTATTGTATCAAACATTTAATATGACGGCAACATACACTATGTTTATATAAAGCTGCAACTATTAATCTTTTTGAACTGAAAATTTGCAATCGTTTCTGGTTAAAAGGCTACTTAGGCTTGATTGAACAAATCATTTGTTGTTTCATGATTACCTTACACATACATTTGATTGTGGTAATTTTAACCAGAAATGGGATTTGTTAACCTCTGTTGGCCTTAATATGCTAGAATGAGATAACTTCTGGTCACCTTATTCATATTGGATTAGGTGACCTCTGATCACTTTATGTAAATATTGGATTTGGTGACCTCTGGTCACCTTATGTTAATATTGGATTTGGTTACCTATGGTCACCTTATGCAGATTTCAGATTTGGTTATCTCTGGTAATTAACATTTACATACAACTAGTTGATGTTTTTTTTTTATCTCATTTGAAAAAAGTTTGAGACAATCAAAGAAAGAGAGAAAAGAAGAAGAACAGGTTTGATATACAGTATGGGTTCAACAAATATAGAATATTATTACATTAAGTTTGATATATCTATATCTATATATTACTATCCTCATCAGATAGAAAATGTAGATAAGAGTGGTATGTATGCATTAATTTATTGTATTCAACCTTTAATATGATGGAAACATACAAAATGTTTCTATAATGCTGCAACTATTATTCTTTTTGAACTTAATAATTGCAATCGTTTCTGGTAAAATTGCCACTTAGGTTTGATTGAACAAATCATTTTTTGTTTATTGATTACCTTACACAAATATTTAATTCAATTACATGTGGTCATCTTAACCAGAAATGGGATTTGATAACCTTTAGTGGCCTTAGCATGCTAGAATGGGGTAACTTCTGGTCACCTTAAGCATATATTGGATTTGGTTACCTCTGGTCACCTTTTGATAATATTGGAATTGGTGACCTCTGGTCACCTTATGTTAATATAGGATTTGGTTACCTCTGGTCACCTTATTCATATATAAGATTTGGTGACTTCTGGTTTCCTAATGTTAATATTTTAATTTGGTTATCTCTGGTCACTTTATGTTTATATTGGATTTGGTTATCTCTGGTCACTTTATGTTTATACTGGATTTGGTTATCTTTTGTCACCTTATGTTAATATTGGATTTGGTTATCTCTGGTCACCTCATGTTTATATTGGATTATGTTATCTCTGGTCACCTTATGTTTATATTGGATTTGGTTACTTCTGGTCACCTTATGTTAATATTAGATTAGGATACCTCTGGTCACCTTATGTTAATATTGGATTTGGTAACCTATGGTCACCTTATGCAGATTTCAGAATTGGTTATCCCTGGTAATTTTAACATTTACATACAACTAGTTGATGTTTTCCATCTCATTTGAAGAAAGTTTGAGACAATCAGAGAAAGAGAGAAAAGAAGAACAGGTTTAATATATAGTATGGGTTCAAAAAATATAGAATATTATTACATTAAGTTTGATATATCTATATTTATATATTACTATCCTCATCAGATAGAAAATGAAGATGAGAGTGGTATGTATGCATTTACTTTATTGTATTAAACCTTTAATATGATGGAAACATACACAATGTTTATATAATGCTGCATCTATTATTCTTTTTGAACATAATAATTGTAAATATTTCTGGTAAAATGGCCACTTAGGCTTGATTGAACAATTCATTTTTGTTTATTGATTACCTTACACAAATATTTAATTCAATTACATGTGGTCATCTGAATCAGAAATGGAAATTGATAACCTCTAGTGGCCTTAGCATGCTAGAATGGGGTAACTTCTGGTCACCCTAATCATATATTGGATTTGGTAACCTCTGGTCACCTTTTGATAATATTGAATTTGGTGACCTCTGGTTACCTTATGTCAATATTGGATTTGGTAACCTCTGGTCACCTTATTCAAATATAAAATTTGATGACCTCTGGTCACCTTATGTAAATATTGAATTTGGTCATCTCTGGTCACCTTATATTTATATTGGGTTATGTTATCTCTTGTCACCTTATGTTTATATTGGATTTGGTTACCTCTGGTCACCTTATTCATATATTAGATTTGGTTATCTCTGGTCACCTTCTGGTTATATTTTTGATTTGGTTATCTCTGGTCACCTTATGCTTGTATTGGATTTGGTTACCTCTGATCACCTTATGGTAAGATTATATTTGGTTACCGCTGGTCACCTTATGTAAATATTAGATTTGGTGACCTCTGGTCACCTTATGTTAATATTGGATTTGATTATCTCTGGTCACCTTACGTTTATATTGGTTTGGTTACCTCTGGTCACTTTATGTTAATATTGGATTTGGTTACCTCTGGTCACCTTATGTTAATATTAGATTTGGTTACCTCTGGTCACCTTATGTTAAAATTAGATTAGGAGACCTCTGGTCACCTTATGTTAATATTGCATTTGGTTACCTCTGGTCACCTTATGCAGAACTCAGATTTGGTTATGTCTGGTAATTAACATTTACATACAACTAGTTGATGTTTTTCATATCATTTGTAGTAAGTTTGAGACAATCAAAGAAAGAGAGAAAAAAAGAAGAACAGGTTTAATATACATTATGGGTTCACCAAGAATATAGAATATTATTACATTAAGTTTGATTTATCGATAAAACTTTACACAATGAACATTTATCTTTCACGATCATTTACAAACAAATCTAAGAAAAATCCTTGATCTTTCAAACATTGCCAAGAGCATGGACAGTTGATAATTTAGTCAATTTCTACTTATCCTCATCAGATACGTTTCGATAGATAAAATTGAATTTACTAATACAGTTATTATATGTTTATCTTCTTTTTTCAGAAGTCGTCAGAAAGTGTAGATAAGAGAGGTATGTATGCATTTACTTTATTGTATTAAATCTTTAATATGATGGGAACATACACAATGTTTATATAATACTGCAACAATTATTCTTTTTGAACTTAATAATTGCAATTACTTCTGGTAAAATGGCCACTTAGGCTTGATTGAACAATTTATTTTTTGTTTATTGATTACCTTACAAAAATATTTAATTTAATTACATGTGGTCATATAACCTCTAGTGGCCTTAGCATGCTAGTAACTTCTGGTCACCCTAATCATATATTGGATTTGGTAATCTAAGGTCACCTTTTGATAATATTGGATTTGGTGACCTCTGGTTACCTTATGTCAATTTTTGATTTGGTTACCTCTGGTCACCTTATTCAAATATAAGATTTGATGACCTCTGGGCACCTTATGTTTATAATGAATTTGATTATCTCTGGTCACCTTATGTTTATTTTTGATTTGGTTACCTCTGGTCACCTTATTCATATGTTAGATTTGGTTATCTCTGGTCACCTTATGTTTATATTGGATTTGGTTATCTCTGGTCATCTTATGTTTATATTGGATCTGGTTATCTCTGGTCACCTACTTGTTTATATTGGATTTGGTTACCTCTGGTCACCTTATGGTAATATTAGATTTGGTTACCTCTGGTCACCTTATGTAAATATAATATTTGGTGACCTCTGGTTTCCTTAGGTTAATATTAGATTTGGTTACTTCTGGTCACCTTATGTTAATATTGGATCGGTTACCTCTGGTCACCTTATGTTTATATTAGATTTAGTTATTTCTGGTCACCTTATGTTTATATTGGATTTTCTTATCTTTTGTCACCTTATATTAATATTGGATTTGGTTACCTCTGGTCACCTTATGTCTATATTAGATTTGGTTACCTCTGGGCACCTTATGTCTATATTATATTTGGTTACCTCTGGGCACCTACTTGTTTATATTGGATTTGGTTACCTCTGGGCACCTTATGTTTATATAAGATTTGGTTACCTTTGGTCACCTTATGTTACTATTAGATAAGGTGACCTCTGGTCACTTCTGGTCACCTTATGTTAATATTGGATTTGGTTACCTCTGGTCACCTTATGTTTATATTGGATTTGGTTACCTCTGGTCACCTTATGTTAATATTAGATTTGGTTACCTCTGGTCACCTTAGGTTAATATTAGATTTGGTGACGACTTATGGTCACTTTATGTTAATATTGGATTTGGTTATCTCTGGTCACCTTATGTTTATATTTGATTGGCTACCTCTGGTCACCTTATGTTTATATTAGATTTGGTTATTTCTGGTCACCTAATATTTGTATTGGATTGGTTACCTCTGTTCATCTTATGTAATATTAGATTTGGTTATTTCCGGTCACCTTATGTTTATATTGTATTCGGTTATCTCTTGTCACCTTATGTTAATATTGAATTTGGTTACTTCTGGTCACGTTATGTTTATATTGGATTTGGTTACCTCTGGTTACCTTATGCTTATATTAGATTTGTTTACCTCTGGTCACCTAATATTATTTTTGGATTTGGTTACGTCTGGTCACCTTATGTTAATGTTAGATTTGTTAACCTCTGGTCACCTTATGTTAATATGAGATTAGGTAACCTCTGGTCACCTTATGTTAATATTGGATTAGGGTTACCTCTGGTCACCTTATGTTAATTTTAGATTAGGGTTACCTCTGATCACCTTATGCAGATTTCAGATTTGGTTATGTCTGGTAATTAACATTTACATACAACTAGTTGATGTTTTTATATCATTTGTAGAAAGTTTGAGACGATCAAAGAAAGAGAAAAAAAGAAGAAGAACAGGTTTAATATACATTTTGGGTTCAACAAGAATATATAATATTATTACATTAAGTTTGATATGCCTAAAAAACTTTACACAATGAACATTATCTTTCATGATCATCTGCAAACAAATCTAAGGAAAATCCTTGACCTTGCAAACATTGGCAAGATCATTGACAGTTGATAATTAAGTAAAATAATACTGATCCTCATAAGATACTTCCGGATAAATAAAATGGAATTTACTAATACATTTATCATATATTTATTTTCTTTTTTCAGAAGTCCTCAGAAAATGTAGATGAGAGTGGTATGCATGCATTTAATTTATGGTGACAAACCTTTAATATGATGGAAAAATGCACTATGCTTATATAATGCTGCAAATATAATTCTTTTTGAACTTAAATCTTGCAATCGTTTCTGGTAAAATGGCCACTTAGGCTTGATATAACAAATCATTGTTTGTTTCTTGATTACCTTACATAAATATTTAATTTGATTACATCTAAATCAAAAATGGGATTTGTTAACCTGTGGTGGCCTCAACATGCCAGAATGGGGTAACTTCTGGTCACCTTATTCATATATTGGATTTGGTGACATCTGGTTACCTTATTTTATTAGATTTGGTGACCTCTGACCACATTATGTTAGTATTGGATTTGGTTACCTCTGGTCACGTTATGCTGATTTAAGATTTGCTTACCTCTGGTCATAAAAACATAAGTCATGTATTTTTTGTTTATCATTTGTAGGAAATGTAAGACAATCGAAGAGCAGGAAAAAAGAACAAGAACAGGTTTGATATACATTACTGGTTCAGCAAGACTAAACTTTATTGTATATTAGTGAATACACTTGATTCTAAAAGAAAACAGTGTAAGTTGTTTAAAATACATAAATTGGTGATCTCGTGTTTTTTTAAAAATCATTCTTAGAGTAGTAGGTAAGGAATGATGAATGGGTCGAAAGGAACAATCAAACTGATTTGGAGAACAAACTGACAAAGCTGGGCAAAAAAAAGAAAAAAAAGATTGAAATTCAAATTGCAATCATTATAATTCAAAATAGAAAAATAAAACTGAGGAACATAAACCCCACCAAAAACCAGGGTGGTCTCATGTTACCTAGAATGGTTAGCAAATCCAGCTCATTATGCGGTGCCCATAATATTGTTCATGCTTGATTTTAGGATCCCTTGGTATATTACTGTATCATTAGAAATCATATGTCTACTGTGCATCATATACATGTCGCTTTGCCAATCTGTAAAACATATTTTTAAGTTGTAAGAACATTCATAACGATGCTTAATATGTCTTATTACATATATTTGTTTAGCTTGACTGCAAGAAAAGATCACAACTACATGTATCTCACTTCATTTTCAGGTGATGTTGACTATCAAGTTAAACATGTTAAATACTTTAACCGAGACTCTTGTCGATAAAGAATCAACCAAAAAGGTTGTATGCCGAAAAATGAAAGTGATATCTGCCCCAAAAAAGGGTGACATTGAAAAAACTAAGTAAGTGTTTGAAGGGATTTCAATGGTTCAGATTTACGAACATTGGATCTATAATGGCTACAAAGGCAAACGTCTTCTTGGCATCTTTATTACATACTAAGAGTTTAGAATAAAATACACAATAGAAAATGCAAACAACTAGATTACCATGAAATATATAAAACATACATTTTCCAAATACCATGATCATTATATTCCAATAAAGGTTGATTAATCATGCATTGTGACCAGAGGTTACCAAAGCAAATATTTTTAAACGGTGACCGGAGGTTACTAAAATTAATATCTGTGTATGTTGACCAAAGGTAACCCCATTCCAAATCTGTAAAGGGTGACCAGAGGTAACTTAAAATAATATACGTATACGATGCCCGGAGGTAATCCCATTCAATAATATGAAAAGGTTACCAAATTCGAAATCTGTGTAAGGGGACCGGAGGGAAACATACAAACATATCTAATATCTGTTTAGGGTGACCAGAGGTAACCACATTCAATATCGTTTAAGTTGACCAATGATATTCATTATTTATTAATTGTAACCATAAGTAACATAAGCCAATTTATTGTAGGGTAAACAAAAGTAACCATTTTCAATATATGTGTAGGATGACCAGAGGTAACCATAGCCAATTTCTGTGTGGGTGACCAGAGGTTATCATGTTTAAAATATATGTAGGGTGACCAGAGGTAACCATAGTCAATATCTGTTTAGGGTGACCAGAGGTAATCATATTCAATATCTTTAAAGGTGACCAAAGATAACCATATGCAATATCTTTGTAAGGTGACCAGAGATAGCCTTATTCAATATCTGTGTAAGGTGACCATAGATAACCTTATTCAATATCTGTGTAGGGTGACCAGAGGTAACCATATTCACAATTTTGGTAGGGTGGCCAGAGGACACCATAGTCAATATATGTGTAGGGTGACCAGAGGTAACAATATTCAATATATTTGTAGGGTGACAAGAGCTAACCACATTCAACATCTTGATAGTGGGACTAGAGATTACCAAATTAAACATCTAAGTAGGGTAAATAAAGGTACCTAAATTCAATATTTATGCATGGTGTCTAAAGCAATTATTTTTTATCTGTGTATGGTGATCCAAGGTAACTACATTCCAAAAAAGCCAATTGCTATATATATTTGTTGACAATGGCCACATAGTTAAATATATGTGTACAGCGACCAGAAGTTACTAGATAAATATATTTATTATAAAAGTAGCGCAAAAAGTGTGAATCGAGATAACTGATGCTAAACAAATTCAATTTGTGTAAATTGTAATCAAGGGTAACATAAGCCAATTTATTGAAGGTTGACCAAAGGTAACAATTTTCAATATCTTTGAAGGATGACGAGAGGTAACCATAGCCAATATATGTGTGGGTAACAAGAGGTAACCATTTTCAAACATGTGTAGGGTGACCAGCGGTAACCATTGTCAATATATGTGTAGGGTGACCAGAGGTAACCACATTCAATATCTTTTTAGGAGACCAAAGATAAACATATGCAATATCGTTGTAAGGTGACCAGAGGTAACCTCATTCAATATATTTGTAGGGTGACCAGATGTAACTATATTCAAAATGTTGGTTGGGTGACCAGAGGTCACCATATTCAATATGATTGTAGGGTGACCATAGTCAATATATGTAAAGGATGACCAGAGGTAATCACATTCGATATCTGTAATGGTTTACCAGAGCTTACCTTTTCCAATGTGTGTGAAGGTTGATCAGAGGTTACAACGTTCAATATATGAGAAGGGTGACCGAAGTTTACAAAATTAAATATTTAAGTAGGCTAAATATACGTAACCAAATTCAATATTGATGCACGGTGACTAGAGGTAACCAAATTTTATATTTGTGTATGAAAAGAGGTTATGTGAAGGATGACCAGAGGTACTGTAACCCATTCAATATATGTGTATGGTCACTTGAGGTATTTAAAGTTCATATATGTATAAGGTGACCAAAGGTCACCAAATTCAATGTTTTAGTAAAACATGTATAATTAATTATATAAAAACTCCACAGTCATCAGTACATTTTCATTATTACGGGACTTACAAAAGAGCTCACACGATGGGAGCGTTCGAGGCATCTAACCTCACTCACATGATTAAGAAGATTCCTGTTGTTCCTTACTTTTTTAATGTTGTAAATGTCTTCTGGTATATCTGTTTACTCCTTGGTTTTTATTGTTTTTGTCTTAGTAGGGGGACCAGAGATTACCAAAATCAAGACCTATTTAGGGTGACAAACGGTAGTAAAAGCCAGTTTATACGTTTTTTTACCGAATGTAACTCAATTAAAAGTACTTTAGTATGTGAAAGGTGTCTAGATATTTATAACCGTGATCATTATCTGTGAAGGATGGCAAGTTTATACCTAATTCCAAAATCTGTGTAGGGTGACCAGAGGTTTCCATATTCAATATATGTCACCAGAGTTCATTATGTAGAACGTGACAGGATGAAACAAAATTCAATATCTGTTTAGGGTGGCAAGGTTGACCAGTGGTTACCAAATGCAGTATCATACATGTTATGATGGTATGATACTAAACCCCTAACGGGAAGGATTGTGCCTGATGTTCATATGATGAAATCATAATCTTTCAGTCAGTTTAATTGAAGTCTGGAGCTGGCATGTCAGTTAACTGCTAGTAGTCTGTTGTTATTTATGTATTATTGTCATTTTGTTTATTTTCTTTGGTTACATCTTCTGACATCAGACTCGGACTTCTCTTGAACTGAATTTTAGTGTGCGTATTGTTATGCGTTTACTTTTCTACGTTGGTTAGAGGTATAGGGGGAGGGTTGAGATCTCATAAACATGTTTAACCCCGCCGCATTTTTGCGCCTGTCCCAAGTCAGGAGCCTCTGGCCTTTGTTAGTCTTGTATTATTTTAATTTTAGTTTCTAGTGTACAATTTGGAAATTAGTATGGCGTTCATTACCGCTGAAATAGTATATATTTGTTTAGGGGCCAGCTGAAGGACGCCTCCGGGTGCGGGAATTTCTCGCTACATTGAAGACCTGTTGGTGACCTTCTCCTGTTGTTTTTTTTATTTGGTCGGGTTGTTGTCTCTTTGACACATTCCCCATTTCCCATTAAAAAAAAATCTTATAATTTGTCGATAAATTCAAGATATGTGAAGGGTGACCAGAGGTTATCAATTCAGTTTCTTATTATTTGTAGGTAAATTCAATATAAGTAAAGGGTGATCAGAGGTTACCAAATTCAATATTTGTGTAGGGTGACTAGAGGTCATCACAATTAATAATAAAAAAGGTGACAAGATGTAACGAAAATCAATATCTGTGAAAGGTTGCCGGGGTGACCAGAGGAAACCTTATTCAATATCTTATAATTTTTAAGGGAATTCAATACATGTGTTGGGTGACCACAGTTAACCAAATTCAATATATGTGTAGGGTGACCAGAAGTCACCACATATAATTATCTAAAACGTGACAGGATGTAACAAAATTCAATATCTGTTTAGGGTGGCAAGGTTGACCAATGGCTACCAAATTCAGTATCTTATAATTTGTAGGTAAATTCAATATAAGTGAAGGGTGACCAGAGGTTACCAAATTCAATATATGTGTAGGGTGACCAGAGGTCACCACAATTAATTATGTAAAAGGTGACAAGATCCAACGAAATTCAATATCTGCGTAGGGGGGCATTGAATATCTTTATTTGTGTCAGGTAATTGGAAGAACCACTGTAAATTTATCTGCAAAGAGAGTAAGGTTAATAAAGTAACTATGTATTTGTATCAAATGACCCATGTCACTCGCTTTAAGATATTAATAGAGTAAAGGGTGACTCTTCTATTCATTTTCAATTGTTTCGTTTGAGTGAATCATTATAATTATTGATTATTTGTGTATTTTCTTTACTTTCTGTATGTCTCTCAACAGTATCCTTTGAAATATGGTAATTCCGGAACTTTGCATTAAGCTAATATCCGTATTACATAGCAGCAATTATCCCCTTAGTAACGTACTTTCACTTTAAACCGGAAATCATGTACTATTTTTTGTCGCGTATAGACTCAATTTTAACCGTTTCTGTTCAGGTGACCAGTGGGCACCGTTCAGCGTAACTATTATCCTTGTGCGTATCAAGTTAAGTAAGATAAACTTCAGGAATCTGGAAACGATTGATAATCTTTGTACATGGAAAAAGACATATTTCTTCACCATTTAATTAATGACTATACCAGTTGTTAAGTCAACATATATTTTTAAAATTAAACAAAATTAATGGCGTACAGATGGTTCAACTACAAAGTGACGACAGTGGGAGGTATGCAAAGAACTGTAAGGTTCTTTAAAATTAACACCAAAAATAATAACTGTTCGTGTAACAGGCTTATACACACACCATGATATATTATCAATTCATAATAATACAAGGTATATAATTAATAAAGAAATTCTAAATTACCATAGGTTCATTACCATGTACTCGACTCTGTCTACAAGTCATGTTGTGTTCAAAGTATAATAATGAGGAATATAAGTATATGATAATAACGTACTATAACATGAAAATAACTGCATGTAAATGAAACAATTTGTGTTTCAATTTCTTGTATCGTGAAATAGAAATAAACAAATTTCAAAGTCTTAAACAGGAGAGACTAAACCGTCTATGACCAACTTGCATGATATAGAACTATTATGCGACCACTTCAATTGGAAAAAGAAAAGGTATTATAAATATATATATACTAATAACTTAGACCTTCAGACATTTATTAAGTTTGTCATATGTTAGTACATGTATTCATATTTTTGATAAACGTTTTGAATAAAACTGCAAAAGTGTCCAAAATAGTATCATTTTGAGATCTTGTCATTGCTATGATATAGACATATTACCAAACGACATTTGTAATATCTTGGCGCAGATATTATAAGTCATCTTTCTTTTCTAATATATCCATATTTATCAAAAAAATTGCAATAATTTTGAAAGAATTCTGAAAGAATTGAATAATCTTACTATTTTTTGCAAATTCAATGACAAATATTTTTTTTTATACAAAACTATATGTGCCATAGTTTTACGAAATTTCTGAGATTTCTATGCTCGGTTTGCAATATAAGGACCCAATGATTTCTAATTTCTCCAACTATACTATATGTAAGGCCTCCAAAATTTGATACGTTATAAACAAACACCAAAAAGTAAAGATCGCTATTTTATGAGGTTGGTAGTGCTAATTGTCTTGAATTTGTTATTTTTACAGGTTTTTGTCTTTCTTTTGTTTTGCCATGGTGATTCTGTATTTCTACGACTTCTGGGCTTTGTTGTCCATATAACATTTTGTAAACAGTTGTATAATTTTTCATCATTAGATTTCCTCATAAATCGGAAGTGAAATAAAAAGATGAACTTTTGTTCGAAAGAGCAATACTTTAAAATTTGACTGACAACACATTGATAACTGAAGATATATTCTTTAATACAAAATATTAATCTTTTAAAAACGAATATCAATTTCATCACAAAATGCTATAAAATAAACAGACATTTAGGAAGCAATCAACTACAAACAAATAAATCGAGTAAACTGTGTGATGCTAAGTTGATGTTATTAAAGTATTGGAAAACTTTAAAATAGTTTAACAAAGACTTCAATGATCTGACATTCATTGTGGCGGATCCAGAATTTTCATGAGAATCAACAAATGCTTTACCACAAAAAGAAAGCACCTGCCCCTCCCCCTAAATCTGCCTCTGATTCACTCGAAATTCACAACTAGACAGAACAACAACTTCTGTAATGATTCAGTCGGCGACTTACCATTTTACCCCTTATCAACATTTCGAAAACGTATTTTTCTTTCGTGCTGCGCGAAACCATACATTTGAAATTCGAACACAAATATTTTTGTCAGGACGGCGGCTGGGCCGGTGATTAAATTGTTTGCTTTCAAATTCCTTAG
Organism: Mytilus trossulus; assembly: GCF_036588685.1. NCBI lineage: Eukaryota > Metazoa > Mollusca > Bivalvia > Mytilida > Mytilidae > Mytilus > Mytilus trossulus. Next base: position 47,948,743 of record NC_086383.1, read on the forward strand.
AGACAGAAAAAATATGTGTGCGCATTAGTTGCAATATTATACAAAGAGAACAAGTGCTAATCGAAATACTAATGACGTATACATGTAGTTAAATAATGGTACATAATCCTCTGTTTATTTATTAAACTGACTTATAAATCTAGAAATATGGATCTGTGTCATTCACATGATAGTAATCTATCTTCAGAAATTATACACTAATATATTATTTTTTATCTTAAATTCAAATCTTAAACTTTCAACTGATCATTCATTAGAAAGAAGTTATTGCCTTTGGCCTATGAAAATCTGATAAAAATAATCTTGGAAAATTTATAAAAGACCTCCAACGTTTGTAAGAATTCAGACTGAACCTAGTTTACAGACTTAATTTACGTTTAAATTTGGTACGACAAACACTTGTATTTTAAGCTTTATTTTGAAAATGTAATATGTGTGTACAATGTACATGTATTTGTACTAATTATCGTGTTGTGCGAGAAGATGCTTTTGGGAATTTAATACTTCATACTTACATTATTTCAAACTGACGGGGTCAAAATTCTTAATTCGTAACTTGTCAATTAGTAACTTATAACTGTGTAATTTCTAAATTGTTAATGCGTAATAAATTGTCAGTTTGTAACTTGTATATTTGTGATTTCAAAATTGTTAATTCGTAAATTGTCAATTATGGTATTTGGTATTTTCATTGTTGAAGTTGAATATACTTGCTTACATCGACTTATTTGAACTTTGGTGGATAATTTTCTCATTGCCAATCATACGATTTATTAACTCATCTCCTTATTGTATATACCTGAATAATTCAGTCGTTTTATTCCGCCGTTACATTAACCTCGCAATATATATTAGGAGAAATCGATAACGTGGAGGGACTGACCTATTCGGGATGTATTTTTTATATAGTTTCCGCTTGAACGAAACGCAGCCTGTCGTTTTCAGTAAACAATATAAAACTGGGATCCTGTAATAATGCATGTTTTTGGTCTTGATTTCTTTTAGCGGCAATTGCTCAACTTAATTGATTTAAACCTGACTAGGTATATACTCCATATGAAGGTGCTCCTATACTTATAGATGACTTACAAATGTACACTCGAAGAAGAAACCGAGCGCCATCTATCGTCATAATGATCGTTAGCATAATACAACGACAACATTTAACACTTTGACATTTCACACATCGACATTTCACGAATCGACAAGTTACAAGTTACAAAACATCAATATACAAATTGACAATTTACCGATAAAGAATTTTGAAATCACACAGTAACAAGTAACAAATTGACAATTTACGAATTAACAATTTTGAAATCACAAATATACAAGTTACAAACTGACAATTTACGCATTAACAATTTAGAAATTACACAGTTACAAGTTACTAATTGACAAGTTAAGAATTAAGAATTTTGACCCCGTTGGCTTTCCATATGTGTAATTATCATATTCAGATCCATCTTCGCTAGCCAAGGGTTACGATCCACTCCCGCTCTCTTCTGAAGAGAGCGGGAGTGGATCGTAACCCTTGGCTAGCGAAGATGATTCAGATCCTAAAATTAAAATGAAAAAATGGTCAAAATTCAGACTCTATCCGAATATATCAAACCTACCATGACACTATCCTGCACATATAATGTATATCATAGATATAAGAAGATGTGGTGTGAGAGCCAATGAGACAACTCTCCATCCAAATAACAATTTAAACAAGAGGCTGTCACAACGACAGCAAACCAGATTTATTATCATTTATTTGTGTCCTGCCAATATCACAAGAACTATAACTGATGAACGGTGAAAGTGAAAATCGTCAATATCAAATTTGACCTCCATTTTGTCATCAGTATCAACATATTAAAATTTGAAAAGCTTAGGTTGAACAGTTCGTGAGTTTTAAAATGCACGGACACAACTGGAAAAACCATTTTTCAATCTTTCAAGAACAATAACTCCTGAACGGTAAAAGTCAAAATCGTAATTATTGAACTTGAACTCCATTTAGGAGATAACTGTATTGTATTTTAAGCTCCGACGGCATCAATTGGGGATTTGATGGTCGCAAATTAAGTTTACTGGCGACGCGTTAGCGGAGACAGTAAACGGGTATTTGCGACCATCAAATCCCAAATTGATGCCGTCGGAGCTTAAAATACAATATTGTTATCTCCATTCTAATGAAACTGACAGAAAACAACGTTAAAACATGTATTTAAAATCTGTCATATGCCGTCTGCGCTTGCGCGTACGTCCCATAACATCAATTGTCAATTGATGCCATGTAAGAAAGTGACGTTATCTAATCAAAATGAACGTTACAAACGTTGTTGCATTAGAATTTGTCATCAACAACAACATATTAAAATTTGGGAAGCTTTGGTTGAACAGTTCAAGCGTCAATGCACGGACATGACTGGAAATGCCATTTTTCAATCTTTCAAGAACCATAACTCCTGAACGGTAAAAGTCAAAATCGTAATTATTGAACTTGACCTTAATTTTGTTGTCTGTAACAACATATTAAAATTTGAAAAGCTTTGGTTGAACGGTTCATGAGTAAATGCACGGACACAACTGGAAAAACCATTTTTCAATCTTTCAAGAACAATAACTCCTGAACGGTAAAAGTCAAAATCGTCATTATTGAACTTGACCTCCAATTTGTCATAAGCAACAACATATTAAAATTTGAAAAGCTTTGGTTGAACAGTTCATGAGTAAATGCACGGACACGACTTGAAAAGCCATTTTTAAATCTTTCAAGAGCCATAACTCCTGAACGGTAAAAGTCAAAATGGTCATTAATGAACTTGACCTCCATTTTGTTATCAGTAACAACATATTAAAATTTGGGAAGCTTTGGTTGAACAGTTCATGCGTAAATGCACGGACACGACTGGAAATGCCATTTTTAACTCTTTCAAGAACCATAACTCCTGAACGGTAAAATTCAAAATCGTCATTATTGAACTTGACCTTAATTTTGTTGTCTGTAACAACATATTAAAATTTGAAAAGCTTTGGTTGAACGGTTCATGAGTCAATGCACGGACAACATGTGGTTGCCGCCCGCCCGACCGCCCGACCGCCGTACATATTCAAATCAATAACCGACATTTTTGTCACAAAAATCCGGTTAAAAAGTAAACCATTATAGGTCAATGTACGGCCTTCAACACGGAGCCTTGGCTTACACCGAACAACAATCTATAAAGAGCCCCAAAAGTACTAGTGTAAAACCATTCAAACGGGAAAACCAACGGTCTAATCTATATAAAAAATCGAGAAACGAGAAACACGTGTATATTACATAAACAAACGACAACTATTGTACATCAGATTCCTGACTAAGGACAGGTGCAAACATTTGCAGCGGGATTAAACGTTTTAGTGGACCTAAACCTTCCCTTATTCTGAAACAATAGCATAACATCACAACATAGAAATTACATGTACATTTTCCCATTTTTATGCCCCACCTACGATAGTAGAAGGGCATTATGTTTTCTGGTCTGTGCGTCCATTCTTCCGTTCGTCCGTTCGTCCGTCCATTCGCCCGTCCGTCTGTCCCGCTTCAGGTTAAAGTTTTTGGTAAAGGTAGTTTTTGATGAAGTTGAAGTCCAATCAACTTCAAACTTAGTACACATGTTCCCTATGGTATGATCTTTCTAATTTTAATGCCAAATTAGAGTTTTTATCCCAATGTCACTGTCCACTGAACATAGAAAATGAAAGTGCGAGTGGGGCATTCGTGTACTGAGGACACATTCTTGTTATCATTAAAATAATTTAAACCAAAATTTTAAAAGAAAGGCGAAAGGTACCAAATGAACATTCAATCGCATTTAATAATAGTCGAAAAGAAACTGACAACGCCATGGTAAACAACAATATACAAAACATAACACAGAAAACTATACTGAGCAACACGAAACCCACCAAAAACTGATTTTCATGAGGAAAACAAATGACCATGCATGCAATGCATTATTTGCATTTTAATTTAAAAAAAATTGAAAGTGCACAAAGAAAACCAGACATATTGGTCACTATGAAGTATATTTATTTGGTTTAAAGTTAGTTGAAAGCTTCCTAGTAATAAAAAATCTGAGAATAAATATGAAGAAATGTCAAGCATATCTATTAAAACATATATGATACACCAAACACAAAAACAAAAGCAAGCAAAAAAGAACGCATAGACTATAAACACACCCAAGTATTAAACAGCTCTATATCTAACTCGTCCAACTCAATTTGTTCACGTTTTTTTTTTAAATATGATTAAAAGGTTATAAAAGTTTAAGAACAAATTTTAAAATCTTGATGAAAAGATACATTTTCACACTGTGTGTGTAGAAAGCGATTAGAAAGTTTGACGATGAAGAAGTTAATTTAACATACTTAAGACGCCAGATATGCATAATTACATAAATCAGTAGGAGTATAATTCTTTTGTGAAATAAATGTAATCTACAGAATCTGAACACAGCAGTATTGAAATATTTGGCAGCTACTGGAACGCCTCACGTGAAATGCTTACAAATAGTTGTCATCTTGTTGGTAATTACGTTAATTAATGTTAAACTAGATACAGTCAAATGGACGATTTCAAACACTTTGTATGTCTTATACAAGTTAATGGGGGGAGAAAATAAAACCAGTAACACTAGACTATTATTTTCCCTGCAGACAGCAAACTGCAGCATATAAATAAGAGATAGTCAAACTCGAAAAAAAGTCGAACCTGACGATGCGCTAGCGCTATTGCAAAAAAAACGAGAAAAAATAAAAGACAGATAGAAAGCAAACAGTCTTCAAAACAAAACATAGAAAACTAAAGACTTGGAAATATAAATTTAATCAAAAATGTTAACAGATCCTGCTTCACATGTGACACCCGTCGTGTTACTCCTATAAAATAATATAATTTGATACATTACAACATAAATCTCATGTGATTGTGGCATCACGTAATTTAGATGTTGGTTATCATGGTTATGGACTGTTATAATCTCTAATCTTATCGACTCTTATAAGCTCTCATCTATAAAATTGATGAAAATCGAAAGGGAAGTCATGTCAATATATATAAACAATTATTAACCAAAGTAACAAGAAAACTACTTAACGCTTATTTGAGTTAATGTCCGAAAACAGGGGAAAAACAAACTTTTTTATGAATAAAACCCCAAAACTCGGAAACAAAAAATCAAAAATTTATGAAAAAATATACGAAAGGGAGTTCACATCAATTCTAAGTAGATATAAATAACTCACCAAAGTTTTATGTAAAGCGTTTTCGGGTTAATGCCCGACATGTCCGGACGGACAGACGTACAGAAGGACAGTCAACGGTATACCATAATACGCCAATGTATGCGGTGAACTACTTTTGGTGTAAATTATATGAAAATAATATAATTCTCAACTCAAAATATGGACCATTTTATGTAGAAGTAGACATTCAGTTTAACGGGTTCATTCATACATGGCACTGTGTACCACGTGTTTTTTTCTTTCGAGCATTGTGATAAAAGGAATAGAAATGCTAGAGCATTCGCGTCTCTCGTTATATTTAACTTTTTTTTTTTTTTTTAAACAGAAAAAGAACCAACAATATATTCTTGTTATTAAAATTATGTATAGTTTTAATTTCTTCACTTAGAAAAGGAACCAAGAATACATGTCTTGTTATTAAATTTTTACCGCATGTTTTAAAAGATCGTGTCTTATTTCTATTTTTAAATACAAAGAAAGCCATTAGATTTCGACATCTTGATGAACAGACGTGAATGTTTTGTCATTGATAGATCTGATTTAATCCGGGAGATTGTTTATTTTCTTTCACTTCCACTGATTTTTGTTTAAAATTAAACAATGTAACAAGTTTACATGGAGATGAACTAGATAGAACATAATCACCAGACGGGCGCGTATCCAGCCATTCAAAATCCCAATAATGGGTCAGTTCCTAGGATTCCAGACACGTTTACCTTTATTGTTGGAAACACTTTTGACCTTTATAATACGGTCTTATGTTCTTGACCATCGGCCAATATCAAAGAAAGCATTGTGTTGATGTGAATCATAGTCTTTTATTCAGAAGCATACAGCTTTGGTCGTTGATGGACAGTTTTATAAACTTCAAAGACGAACATTGGGTAATTGAAAAGAGATCAAGGCATATACTATAATTATATAATAGAAACTCTAACTGATAAAGTTTAATTCTTTCTTGCTTACCTTTGTCTTCACAGTTGGTTCGAATATTATTTATAGAAGTGTCAAATATTTCAGCAACATTCTTATTTTTTGTATATTATATATGTTAACTTATAAAACCAAATGAATAAAAGCAAATTCAGATCAATCCAATTTTATTTACTTCAAAGTCTTTGGTTTTAGTATTGATTCAGATTGTATTCAAATATTTCCTCAAAACATCTACTAGTAATTTTTCAGTGAAAGAACATCAATGAGACTGCGATCCCCAGCGTATAAAGACTGTGTTTGTCCTGACTCCATGTTGAAAATCTTATATGGAAACCTAGACCTTACATTAAATTCCGTTCGTGTATCTTTATGATTTTGTATGATTTTTAGATGTATTTTGAAGGGAAAAAAATGAAATTCTGTATGATTTCAATTTCCTAGATATTCACGATAAGCAAGGAATATAATATGAATGCGTTGTATATGTACTATAATAGAACGTTTTGCAAAGGTAAAATAATATCACCTGTTGCATGTTGTAATTTTGTTAATTAAGTACACCTTTCGGTCATTCAAGATTACTTATCGTTCTAATGCAGTCGTGCAGCAGATGTTTCAATTACCTATGATAAAGACAGACAGTTTTAGTTAGAAGACGTGTTGATAGAGAAGTAAAATCACGAATCACGTGAGGAATGGTATGTTAGATAAGAAAGGGTTGTTCTTTGTTCTCATCACATTAATTATAATATATTGATCATGTTATTTCCCCAAAACATCTTTTTCAATATTTTCATTTTTCATTTTAGAAACCTCATGGTAGGGTTAAAATTAGTTTAATAATGTCACAATTTCTTATACAGAACATAATGGGTGTTAACAACAGAGAAACATTTATTTTCCTGTTTGTATTTGCCAGGTGGTATAACATGTGGCTACCCTTGGGTCCAATTGTTGTTAGCTTAGTAAATATGGTTCAGAATCTGCTTATCCTTCCGTAGCACTGTGTCACCTCTGTTTTTAAATTGGTTTGTTTTGCTCAGTCATGCGGATGCATATATATATTTGAAATATAGTTGAAATATATAATCTTTGTAAAGAATCATTAATTTATTTCAGCGTCAATTAGCCAATAGTTTAATTTAAAACTATTTATTTATCGTTGGAAACAAGTTTATTACAACACCTTTACACTTTGCTTGTGTGAGTGCTGCTTTGAAGCTGCATTGCTCTCGCTTAACACGGATCAGTCATTTGTCGACCCATTCCGACGGATTATCGTCGTTTCGCAAGACCGTAAATACTCGCAAATGGTGTCACGGGAAAGCCAAACATTCCGTCCCTATACTTTTCTCCCCTGGCAAATAGTGGAGGACGATAGAGACATTACTATTTCTTTATTCAGCATATATACGAGGTAACTCTGGATACTTCCCAATTTGAACATTTCAGTTTAAAAAAATTAAGTTGTTTTTAATGATTAAAATGATTGATGCTAATCTATTTATATAAAGTAATCATTGATCTATTATATATGCACTAAAAATATGGTTTCCAAATTGTAAACAAAATAATTAAGTTTGTTACCAGTAAGTATTAAATCCCTTGTTAATTCAGCGTCATTGGGGTTTCTTTAAAGATGATTTCATATGTTATATTTTATCTATAATTCGTTCATTTATCATTGCTTTATATCTAAAAGCTTTTCTCTCTAGTGTTTCCACAACAATGAACGGACAACTTTGGCGTCTTGTGGATTTGTAAAGGATTTATTTCGACAAAAATAAACATACACTCATTTTCATGAGGGAGAGGAAGAATATAATGTTCCGTACTTTTTCTGTTTATTTTGATGAGAGTTCTTTTTTACAAAAACAACAAACTATGTTGGTGTCCAAACAATGACCTCGACATGTTTAATTTAACTAATTGTTCTGCTGTCTAAATTACTGGTTTCATTGGAACATTTACATGTACTTACAAGGTGCTTAACTCGCTCGTGTTTCTACCATTCAGACATTACTTGTTTATTCATTGTGCAAACTCTCTGTCTTATATGTAATCGACAATATATAAACTTGGTATTTCCCAAGCGCACTAAAATAACAAAATAGCATTTACGAAGCTGGAGTGTATAGACATCTTATCTTCAATTATTGAATCTTAAAAATAAGAATATCAAGAAATACTTTATTCATACACTTTTGGAAAATAATCTTGAATTTTGACACCAGTTATCCAAATTTATGAATACAATAAATCTTAAGAATCTTTTGCACAATACTATGAAATTGAAGATTCCTTTTTGAAACTTTTCGGAAAATTTGGAAAAAAAATATAAAAAAAAAAATTAGAACGACCCTTTTGAGTAATAACCCCTAAACTCAATCCCAGCCTTTTTTGTGATATGGAACCTTAAGTACAATTTTCGAAAGATCCAGACACTTTAGTAATTTTCTGGAAACTAGAAAATGCTTGTTTTGGCCCCTTGTTTGTCCCTTATGTTTGGGACAATTACCCCAAACTCAATCCCAACCTTCCCTTTGAGATAAAAAAAAAAAAGCACCAATTATTTTTACTATACAGCCCTTGCACGGTGTGTTCTCTTTGTCGTTATGATATTACCGTATATACATTATTTGTGTTATAACCTGGCATCCATATATACCGGGAGTATTATCTTGCTTCTCACATGCAATGCTCGACATGACGGGTGAAACTAGTTAAGGAGGATGGTTCATAGTGGTCGTTATTTGATTATAAAGATACAAAATGTTTGCCAGGTGGGTTGCAAAACCTGTTCCCGAAACCGTTCCTCCCCCTCTCTCGTTCGTTGTAATATACAATGTGATCGTTCATTATTGATTAATCGGTATCTGAATATCATACGATGTCAATACATTTGGGTGCAACTGAATATAGGCTCAAGCTTTAAATAAGTATGATCCGACTCTTGCCAATTTTGAATTATAATGAATAAGAAGCGTTCCCTTTTTTGATAAATACATGGATATATGATGTCTTTATAGTACATAGTAACTGCGCCCTGAATTATAGAATATCGAACCATTTGGTCTTGCAATGAATTTTTGTATGATAAACAGAAAACAATTGGCAGTTACTGTTTCAGAAGTCTATAGCTTTTCTTTATTTGCTGTATGGTGTAATACAAACTTCCGGTGTCAAAATCGTTCAGACTGAAAACATCTCTTTTCCCAAAAGTTACATCTGTACTGCATTTGAAGAATAAAAGTAATTTCTGTAATGATCAAACGTCTTCCATCAGCAAAACGTTTTGATGTAATGTTAATAGCTTTGTGTACGCAGACGAGCCAATAGAAACCGATCTCTAGAGTATTGATTGACCAATCTGTAATCGCTCGTCTCGGCTTTTTATTAATTGATTTTGAAGATGGATATCTGTCAAATTATTAAGATAGATTGGCAATAATGCTGACCAGATGTAAATTGTTTACCAGTATATTTATGTGTATTAAAGTGGCCTTTCATGTTCTGGAATGTTTTCGCACTTAATCCCTATGTAATCTTTATGTTTCCTCGTCTGAAAACTGTTCTTAAAAATACCACCTTAAAGAACACTTATTTTTTGTAACATTAATTTTTTATCGGGAACAAGTTTTTGCAATATGTTACCTCGTCCGAGGTACAAAAGATACAATGTAGTGTTATTTTAAAAATATTTTAAGCACGACACATGTAGTATACTAGTACATCTAATTATACTTCGGTGTAAATGTTAATATAAAATCAAATTGTTATGTATAAGTAGATTGTTTCGTCTTATCCTTACTTAGTGCTTGAACGTTCTAGTCTCCTTTCTTCGTGCATGAAGTATCTGCAACTGACCGTGAAGGAAACAGCACGCAAATTAATCAATTCATTTCATGTTTGACATATTCACATTTACCTATATGTCTGTTTGTTTTGTTCACGCATCGTTATCAATATAACGGAATTTGATGAGACTGTTCATACATGTGAGAGGTTTAGCTAGCTATAAAACCAGGTTCAATCCACCATTTTCTACATAGGAAAACGCCATTACCAAGTCATGTTATCCATTCGTTTGATGTGTTTGAGCGGGCCCGTTTGAGCTTTTGATTTGCCATTTGATTAGAGACTGACCGTTTTAAATTTTCCTTGGAGGCGTCATTATTTTCGTGATTTTACGTTTTTCGTTGTTACATGCTTTCAATTAATTGGTTATCGGTATTACCCAGTATACTCGCCTATTCAACCCGAGTCACCTTTTTATGTTTTAAGTTTTGTAATTGTTTCTTTTTGAATAATCGAAACATACGAGAAGGATTATGCAAACAGATAATATAATAGTAAACTATAGACTCAGTCCATGCGTTACATACACACAGCAGTCTATAATTTGCAGTGAAATGCGAGATTTTGCCGGGTGTTAACAATTTTCGGTTTATAATGCTCTTCAACTTTGTATTCAAGTTGGCCTGCCAACTACTTGTATTTTGATTCAATCGACACGGATTTAATATAGACGAAATTCCTTTCAAGGATACCAAAGTATAAGCCTGACCAGTAGCTTTGAAGAGTTTTTATAGGTCCTACTATGACTTTGAAATATAGGATGTCGTATATTTGCCTGTTTTGTCATGTGTATAGGAATTTTATTTTCATAGTGTGTGAATTGATTTAATATCATTAATTGATACATCTTTTCATTTCGTTTCCATACTGTTATTTAAATAGTTCTGTTCGAAATTGAAGAATGCCGTACTGTGACCTGTAGTTGTTAAATACCGGTACCTGTCATTGAGTCCTTTTGGAGTCAGAGTTGTCTCATTGGAAATCATACTACATCTTCTTTTATATAAGATCCTCGAAACTCGTGAGGTAATTTCGACACCCCATCGTATGCAGACTCCGAGATGACTAGTCTTGGCTCATACCCATCAATATCGTATGGTAAGCAGAAACAGGCACCATCTGACAATTTTCAAGAATTCTATTTAATCCCGATTGGAGATCAACCTTAAATCTCTTACACCTGACTAATGAAACTAACTATGACGCCACAGTGTTTGTTTTTCTGTTAGAAAATGAAGCACCTCAAATCTCTATTTTGGATGGCCGAAATTGTTGAACCGTTTATTTTTCCGATTCATAACATTGCGTTGTTGTCTCATTTATGATGCATGTGTATGACTTGAAATATTGTTAAGCGCATGCTTGTTTGTATTATATCCGTTTAACTGGTTTTTTTTTCTTCTTTTCTTCTACAAACATTAGCACACGCTGAACAAAGAATTATTTCAAAAGACCAGTTCTTGCACACTGGTAGAAAGTTTTAATCGCATTGTATGCCATGGTATCAAATTCTGCTCTTTTGCTCTCCATGATATAATTCCAAACCAAAGTAAAAATTTGCCGGCTGTTTGAACACCATTTTAAAAAAGCAAAATTACACAAAAGTACGAGCAACCAAGATTGGATGAATACATATGGCTTAAAACATGGATTCAGATTGGCATTCGCAAAATAGGTTAATGAATAAACATAGTATTTTAATTTTAGATTAACAAGGAACGCTCAAATACGAAAATTGAGGAACTTAAATGAACCAACAATGACAGATAATTATGAACATTTGTTTCATCCTAATTTCTAAATATACATTAATGGAAAATTTAACGAAGTTACGAGCCGTATTGTCACTATCAAATAAAAGTAAACTTGGTTAACGTCCATTCAAGTTTCAAGAAAAATAGGATGAGGTTCTATTCCATGTATTCCGACCGTCAAAGTTTTAGATAAAAGTTTTCTTTGACGGTTTTCCAATGGTTCATGATTCATTCCTGTTACGGAATGGAGTGGAATTGACGTCTGTTGCAGTGACAGTCATGGGACAACCAAATGGGATATTGATTTAAAATTAATGTCATCCCAAATAAAATAATAGCGAAGCCCTTATTTTGTCAAATTGTTTAATAAAAACTGTTGTGAATTAGTTTTAGTTTCAGTTTAGCACTTTATCACTTTTATTTGTTTAACGTTTTACCGCCATTTACGTAACAATAGGCCCGCAACGTCGTCACTTGGCGACGTCTCTCTTGTATATTATAGACTAGTAAAGCATACGAAACATTGAAGACGCTTTTGTGTTTACTTATATCGATACGTTCAAAACATACGCTTTTGTGTTTACTTATATCGATACGTTCAAAACAAAAACAGTCAATAATGAACAAATTAGTCAGTATCTTGTGGTAATAAACAGCTGGATCACATTTCAAATGTAAATTAATTGGCATATTTTGACAGATAATTTATAGATAGGAAATGACCACCACAACAATCAATCATGATAAATTTATGATTAACTGGACTTACAGCAGATTGGGAAAGGTAAAACTTTCAGTAAAGCAATAAGATTTATAATTTCCGGAAAGTTATTACATAGAAAGAAGTACTAACAGATTTATTGATAATGTCATTAATAAAAATTATTTCAAAATGGTGCATATGATGGTTATCAATTTAACAAGTTATGATCAAGATTTCTTTTCCAGTAAAACTATACAAATTCTTGGTTATGGTATATTTTCATTTTGATAAAAACTGGACAACATTTTTTAGTGAAAAAGTATTCAACTCAGTTGCTCGCTTCTTTTTCCTACCCATAAAGAAAACTGAAAAGAATTTGAACATATAAAATTGGGCCTTTCACGTTGAATAGTGCATGTAATACCTATATGTCCATTCAAGTAATTATAAAATGTATAGTGTGGTTTTTTTAGGGGGGGGAGACCACAAGTTAAGAATGGTAAAGAGAGTATTTTAATTTATTTGAAATAATCATTTTTGTCCTGCCTGTAACATTTCCAGCGATTACTTTCTTGTGAGCTTAATAATAATATAAAGGCAAATACATAAATCTGTGGTGATGAAACAGTAGTTTTACAATATGAGTTAAGGTTGAAACTTTTTCTTTTCTTTAATACCTTCATACTAGAAAAGCTATGTATGTAACTCTTTGTGTACACATACAAAATATTAACTTTTTACTCCTAAATTTCCTTTAACAGTAAAACTAATAAAAAGAAATGTTCTTTAGAGAAAAGACATGTATGAGAATACAGAAATATTCTGAAATTTTATTTACAATAGCTAGATTTAATTACAACGCTTTTGAAGCAAAAGTTACATAGATATTATACCATGGTTAGGCAAAACGGTATGGTGGCCGTAATGACTGGGATGGCTACTGTTTCTGGAGCTCAGACTTTCACTGTCTGTAGTAGTACTTCCTTCAACCGCGTACATACCATCCCAGCATTTGCATTGTTCTTCAAGGAAACACATGAAAACGGCAACAATTATTCCGCGGGAAAACATAACCAACACCAACAAGTACGACAGTGATTCTGTCAACGGTGATTGGGAACACGACAAATAAATAATGTATGCCCCGGTCATAAAACACATAGTTGCAAACATTTTGTATCCACTTTGTTTGATGTTAGTTAGTTCAACTGCAAGATCTTTGTTTTCACTGTACTTTCTTTGCATTTCCCACTCTTTGTACCTCAATAGAAAGCTCAGAATGCACAACCACGTAAATAACAGAAATATAACGATTGATCCTTGTATGATCCAAAAACTTGATGTCATTCGTGCGATGTAAAGTTCTCCATCCCAGCATGACAAATTCCCACCAAGAACAGTGACACTTAACCAGGTTATAGTCACGACAGTTGGCATAAACCATCCCAGCAAGCACATGACATAGTACATCCGGTTTTCAACAACAACACCTTTAAACGTCAACATAAACGAAATACCTATCATCAAAAACCAGGAGAAAATTGCAGTAGACAATAGTGTCAACAAAACACCAAACGACACACAAGTTTCAATGTCTCGAATTATGGCGTCAGAGTGGAAAACACGACCAATTCGCACGATCAATTCCAGAACGTCGTGGAAAATAAAGGCTGCGAACAGATTTCTATAAAATCTTGTTCTTGTCGATTGAATTGCATTGTTACAACATGTAATTCCAAGGGAAGCCAAAATCAATATCAAAGAAAGTACTAAAAGCGCAGCTCCAAAAATATCGGCTCCGTTATGTGGTATAGACAATGCGCCGACGCTAACTGATGCGCTCTCAGAAACGTTCATGATATTGTCTGACGTATTTTTCACAGTTTCGTAAATGACACCAATGCACTCACTGTAATTTGTCCAGCCGGGTTCAAATTCTTCCGGAAATGTTTCTTTCCCAGGGTGTATTCCGATCCAGTTCCCATCAAGTCCGCACTCTTTGGACGCATATGACTGTCTTTCCAATCCAGTTTCATGTTTTCCAGGACATGGAAGTTTTGTAATTGATCCAATTAAAGTTGGAGGCCAACACAATATTGTATCCCATGTTGCATTACAGAATAAATTACTCGGAACGGTCAGAGCATCTCCCTGGCTATCAAGACATTCCATCAAGGTAGAAGGAAATTTTTCGAATTTTACCATTGTCCTCTGCAAAGTTACAATTTATTCTTTGAAAACCAAACAAATGCTAAATCCAAAATAATTCAAAATGTCTTTCATATTGATAATGTTTGAATAGACTTTACGTTTTATAAATATTTAATTAATTTTTCCACCCTCTGCTCTATTCCTTGCATAACTTTGAACTAACTCAGCATGTGATGTTGAACGTTATGAAAATGTTTCATTACGAGAGGCGTGGCTAAAGTGGAAAATTATCAAACTCCGATTAGCAGAGAGAATTTGATCTCTGGATAAAAGTTGAAACAACGATAATTAATGACAGCGCAGAGTTCCTGGTGGTTTGTTTATTTCACTATCAATCAAAAGGGTTAAAGTTTTTGTGATTAGAAATTAGCATTAATTGACCGATGTCGTTATAAAATCAACACGTGACAGGATAGCAGGCGTTACAGTGACATATACATTGAAGGTTATCATATATTCTATTGCAAGATCACCCAAGTTAACAAGAGGTTGTTGTAGAGCGCCGGACGGTTAAGTTGGAGTGCGTGTGGCTTATTCGTTAGTTTTCTACGTTGTGTCATGTGTACTATTGTATGTTTGTTTGTCTTTTTCATTTTTCGCAATTACGTTGTCAGTTTACATGGTTTATTTTCGATTTATGAGTTTGACTGTCCCTCTTTGAACAAATTATGCTGCTGAACCTTTTAGAGATATCGTGGTTTTTATTTAAACTTTCGTATGTTTACCTTGTTTTGTATAAATTTTTAAACTTTAAATGTTGTTGATATTGTTAATTGGTTAATTTGTTTACATACTAGCCGACTACCACTTAAGTTAAACGGTTCCTGAACACACAAATCATACAACAAACTGACTTAATGAAGGTATCATAAAACGACTATGATTCAGGGGTGGATCCAGCCGTTTTAAAAAGGGGGTTCCCAACCCAGGACAAAAGGGAGGGTCCAACTATATGTCTCCATTCAAATTCATTGATTGCCAAAAAAAAGGGGGGTCCAACCCCCGGCCCCCCTTTCCTGGATCCGCCAATGATGATTGCATGTTTAAGTATTTCTTTTCTATATATAGTTTGTGTATTTATGTATATGTTTTTGTTTTGTTTTGACATAACTCATTGTTATATTTAAAAAATAAGAATAAAACATTTTATTTTCCTATTAAAATCATATCAATCAACTGATAATATAGACTATAATACAATATTTTTTATTTTCCAAAATTAAAGGGCCCATTAAGAGCATAGCATTAATTACAACATGACATAAACATTACAGAGTGATTAAAGAAACATAACATAATAATTCAAATGCATGAAGAAATGATAGTACTTTGTCACGTCTTGTGGTTATTACTTTTATTATTAACCTGTTCATTGCATCGCATTTAGTGTACACGTATAATTTTATGTAAATGTGATTTGAGTTCGATGCTAATTTTATCAGCTTTCGTGATTCTTTTGCACCTCAAATATCAAGAGTTACATCAAAACATATAATATCATGAGAAAGTTAGTAAACCCTCCCCTATTCAGTTTAGAGACTAAGGGACAAGTACTTATTGACCACCTGTGTAGAAGTTACTGTTATCTAAACAATAAACAATTATAATCCTCTAAAAATGTCAAGGGTTGTAGCCACATAATCTTCATCAACAGAAACTGATATTTAACACATGTTTACAGTCACTGAGTTATAAATAATGAAATATAATCCAAACATCAAGGAATGTACACATAAAAATTATTGTTTTTCATATCCAAGCAGTGCATTAGTCTTCTGTCATGTCATCAAATTTTTTCTGTTTATCTTTCCTGAAAAATAAATATAAAACATTTGAAAATATGAATTCTAAATATACAGAAAATGATTTGTTATACAAGTCCTAATTATTTCAATTTTTTTTAATTGGCATCAAGCATCACTGACGATTCTTTAATTATCTAAATAAATCTATTGCATTTAATACTATGTGCATCTTAAATGGTTTATTATGCTGTTAATTCCTGTGTTCTTCTTTATTATTTATTTTATTTTTTACCTTAATTATAAACAATTCAATTAAAAAAAATCAAGGGTCTTAAACTATAACTATAGCAAATTTATACAATAAAAATAAAACAATTAGTAACCTCTTTTTTTGATAATTTAAGCATGTTGAAAGGGAAAGGAATGCTAATTTATTATATTTGAATATATACTGAAATTAGAGTTAAACATAGTATGGTGATCAATAAACAATTACAATAATATACCTTGGAGTAGACATCTTTGGTCTACACTTTGACTTTCTCAGTTTAGTTGGTGTTCCATGGTTTGATCGTGGTCTCTTCTTGGCAGTCTTCATCAAAGATTTAATGGCATCATCAGACAGTTCTAGTATTTCCTTACATATTTTTGCATCTGTTAACACTGGTATTCATTTCACTCTAATTTATGGACTAAATAGTGTTAGATATAGATTAAATTCTCATCGCACAACCTTATCTTTTCATCATTTTTGTCAATATATCTTTTTATTATAAATAAAGCTGTCATATCCTGTCAACAGACCTGAACGAGTTGCTCTTTTCACATGTCCAACGCCTTGTCTGTGGTGTAATAAATCAGATAGGATACAAAGTTTCGTGCTAATTTGATAGACGTTTTGTAGTGTTCTGTACAGCTATTTCTGAAATTCTGACTGGGGCAGTTTTAATTGTGAATATAAAAAAGAAGATGTGGTATAATTCCTAATGAGACAACCCTTCACAAGAGACCAAAAGCCACATAATTTAACAGCCATAGGACACCGTATGGCCTTCAACAAAGAGTATTTAAAGGTCAATACCGCATAGTTTCGATATCACATATGTAAAACAATTTAAACTAGAAAACTATAACGGCCTAATTAATGATCATGAACAAAAACCAGCGAAACAAAAATAAATGTAACACAGGTTCCTGACATGTGAGAGGCACATACATACAAAATGTTGCAGGGTTATACATGTGAGCGGGATTCTAACAAGCCCCCCTTATCTGGGATAGTTTTTAACAATTCACCATGAAAACTACCTACATGTATAACAAGAGCGCACACACTGAAATGTCTCGCCTTCTTTACTAATCATTGATATTATGTTAATAGTCCTAATAATAAAGCTTTTTTTACAACTGTCACATAAACTTAACATCAACCAAGAAAACTAAACATTGACCTTTGAACCATGAGAATGAGGTCAAGGGGAAAAAAACATGCCAGGTAGGCATGTACAGCTAACAATTCTTCCATACAACAAATAAAATTGACTTATTGCTTATAGTTTAAGAAAAACAGACCAAAACACAAAAGCTTAACACTGAGCAATGAACCGTAAAAAATGAGGTCAAGGTCAAATAAAACATGCGCGACTGACATGTAGATCATAAAATATTTCCATACAACAAATATAGTTGACCCATTGCATATCGTATTAGAAAAAAAGGCCAAAACTCAAAAACTTAACTTTGACCACTGAACCATGAAAATGAGGTCAAGGTCATATGACACCTGCCAGGTAGACCCATACACCTTACAACCATTCCATACACAAAATATAGAAGACCTATTGCATACAGTATAAGAAAAACAGACCAAAACACAAAATTTTAACTATAACCACTGAACCATGAAAATGAGGTCAAGGTCAGATGACACCTGCCAGTTGGACATGTACGCCTTACAGTGCTTCCATACACCGAATATACTAGGCCTATTGCTTATGGTATCTCAGATATGGACTTGATCACCAAAACTTAACCTTGTTCACTGATCCATGAAATGAGGTCGCGGTCAAGTGAAAACTGTATGACGGGCAAGAGGACCTTACAAGGTACGCACATACCAAATATAGCTATCCTATTACTTATAATAAGAGAGAATTTAACATTACAAAAAATCTTAACTTTTTTTTCAAGTAGTCACTGAACCATGAAAATGAGGTCAAGGACATTGGACATGTGACTGACGGAAACTTCGTAACATGAGGCATCCACATACAAAGTATGAAGCAACCAGGTCTCCCACCTTCTAAAATAATAAGCTTTTAAGAAGTGAGCTAATACCGCCGCCGCTGCTGGATCACTATCCCTATGTCGAGCTTTCTGCGACAAAAGTCGCAGGCTCGACAAAAAACAGTTGAAAAGACTAAACCCCTAAAATGAATACAAATATAACAGAGTGGCGTGGCCGGGTACTTATTTATCCCAATATCAAAAAGAAACTAAGCGCATATCTGAGAGTACTCGAAGTTATTTACAATGCAGCTGATTTAAAGCCAATAACAACTTATAATAAAAAGATCATGTGTCTAAGAAAAATGATTTAAATAAAATAAAACAAAAGTTTATCGTCGTTACCAAGGATTTGTAGTCTTACTATACAAATGCTTGTCGTTACTATGATCTCGGGACTATGATATATCCCTTTATTCATTCTTTTCTTGGTTTTCGGCTTATATAAGTTAACATGCAGTTAATCATAGAGAAGGTGTTTTCGGTTTTGGATTATTACTGTACAATCTTGAGGTTTTAATTCAATTATAAAAGTTTAACCAACTATCTATTTCAAATGTATGTATTTGTTTTTGTTTTACATAAATGCTGGTTTTTCATCAACAATTTTGATATCCCTTGGTATCTATGTATTTCTTTAGTTTTAACTTTTTTAAATAAATAAAATAATTTTTTGTTTCGCTATCTTTTTTTCCTTGTTGTGTATGAAAATTCATGTCATCTTTTTAGATTTTTTTTGTTCTGTATAATAAAACACTGAAATCACTGGTTATGAGTGTTATGCGGCACGTTTGCTGTCTTTTTGATACTAACTATTGCCCTCGGCTTCTCCTCGAGTATCGTTGGTATCTCAAGGACAGCAGACTTGCTACTACCCTTATAACCAGTCAATATTGGTATTTAGTGTTACATGGCTAGCCTATCGTCATTATCAAACCAGCGAACGTGACCGGTACGCACTGTATTATTTTGTATCTTCTAATACACATCGTCAAGGATTTTCTAAAATATTTTACCATTGTACACACAAAGCATCTAATTATACATTATTCCTACCAAATTTACACCCGTCCAAAACAAAATGGTTCGTACAAACCAGACCGTCATAATTTAAAGCAATAATTAAGGTATATATCTTTTATCAGCTGTAAAATATTTGATAAAGTGTTTTCTGCATACATGACATGAAAAGAACATGATAATAGATAGTGCACAGCTGAGTATGAGAAGGTGACCATTAGAAAGATCTTGTCTGTCTTTAGAATGAATGATTGAAAGTGTGAGGTGCCTATAGACTTCCTAAAAGGATTCAAAGTTCATCGAGCATTATTAATATTTGATTGTAAATAAAAGAACTGTTGACTTGTCACAACCTTTGTACGGTTACATTTTCAGTAAACAACATTTCCTGTATGTATAGACATGAATAGGTAACCATATTTGTAGTCTAAATTTCAATAAAAATTCATCCCAGACAACAGATAATTAACCAGAATCAGTACTTGTAAAACTTACAGGCATAAAACTTATACAAAAGAGGGGCGAAAGAAACCAGTGGACAGTCTAACTCATAGATCGAAAATAAACTGATTACGCCATGGCTAAAGATGAAACAGTACTTGCATAAAATTTGATATAAAACTTCTTCTTTCTTTTTTCAAACACTGAGTCCTTGTGATCTATTTAAGATGCCCGTATATGAGAACAGGTAAGAAATATTGATTTCAGATGTCTGATCATTGAGGTATGTGTGCATCGCTGAGGCAGTTTCCAATCGCTAAGACATCTGTACATCGATAGTTGAGACATTTGTCCATCGATAGTTGAGACATTTGCACATCGATAGTTGAAGCATTTGTCCATCGATAGTTGAGACATTGGCACATCGATAGTTGAGACATTTGTACATCGATAGTTGAGACATTTGTACATCGATAGTTGAGACATTTGTACATCGATAGTTTAGGCATCTGTATATCGATAGTTGAGACATTAGAACATCGATAGTTGAGACATTTGTACATCGATAGTTGAGACATTTGTACATCGATAGCTGAGACATTTGTCCGTCGATGGTTGGTAACATCTGTACATCGATAGATGAGACATTTGTTTATCGATAGTTGGTCCAGTGATGTTTGGTGACATTTGTCCATCGACGGTTTGTGACATTTGTACATTGATGGTTGGTGACATTTGTTCATCGATGGTTGGTGACATTTGGCCATCGATGGTTGATGGCATTTGGTCATCGATGTTTGATGACATTTGTCCATCGTTCAATCATTTGCGCATAATAGTTGAACCATTTTCTAATCGTTGAGACATTTTTTCCTATCGTAGTCGTGCACGTGGCTCTTTTGAGATCTCTATATATATGAAATGGATATGAACTCTGCTTTGTCCTAGGCTGAACCGGTGAGTAGGATTTGGAATGTGTGCTAGTTTAGTAGGTAATAGTAAGCATGAAGAGTTAGTACTTTATCCAAGACTTTCTTCTAGCAAACGTATATTTTTTTTATATCTTTTTGTTAAAAAAATAAAGGAAAGGAAAGTACTAGTATGGGATTTACACATAAAAAGATCTTTACGTTTAACACCCTCGTTCATGTATACTTGTATGTCCGTCATATTTGATATGATTGTTCCGTTATATTTTACCCTTTCATCCTGCATTATCGGCGTCTTTGTGAATGATGTGCAGCCGTATCTATCGGATTTAATTATATATCTACATAATGGCAATAAATCATATTCTTTCGCGCCTGAAATATTTACTGAATGGTACAGAAATTTATAAACGATAACTTGCTGACCCCTTCTTTTGATTTCGTTTATTATCGAATTGGCAAGATTAAAGTGGTGCATGGTGTCAAAAGAATTTTGATAATAAGGCGTATAATGTTGATACTAGTGAAATAAATGATAAAAAGAAAACAAAAGAAACAACAAATGAATTGTTTGTGATAATTACTGCCCACTCACTAGAACATGTTTTAGAGAATAGGCATATTAAAGTTCTAAAACGTATCTCAAGTCAAAAGTGCAAATACATTTTGAAACGTTGAATTCACTGATATATCAGTAAAACACATACAAAAGGAATGTTCCCATGTCCATTTATCCTCAATGTATCAAAATATACTCCGTGTGTTTCTATAAGACAGGGCAGTCAATATTGGTTCCTAGTTTGCTTCTCGAATACTTTCTTTTTTATTTATTTTCATTTCATGTAAAACTGTTCTTCGCCTTGCAATGATGTAACATTTTTATGTCTTGCTTTAACATAAAACACTAACGGACAATCATTCGTTTTCATGCCGTTCATTTTTAGCTCACATGGCGTCGTCGTCGTTAACTTTTTACATTTTGAACTTTTTCTAGAGAACCACTGAATGGAATGAAATCAAACATGGCATGAATGTTCCTTATGAGGTGCTGACCAAGTGTTGTTACTTTGTAGCCGATCCATCATCCAAGATGGCCGCCAGCAGGGGGACTTAGTTTAACATAGGACCCTATGGGAAATTCATACACATGACTTCTTTTAGAGAACCACTGAAGGGAATGAAACCAAACGTGGCATGAATGTTCCTTGTGAGGTGCTGACACAGTGTTGTTACTTTGTAGCCGATCCAACATCCAAGATGGCCGCCACCAGGGGGACTTAGTTTAACATAGGACCCTATGGGAAATGCATTCAAATGACTTCTTTTAGAGAACCACTGACTGGAATAATACAAAACATAGCATGAATGTTCCTTATGAGGGGCTGACCAAGTGTTGTTAATTTGTAGCAGATCCATCTTTAAAGATGACCGCCAGTGGGGGACTTTTGAATGATATCAAACATAGCCTGAATGTTACTTACCTTATGAGGTTGTGTTGTTACTTTTAGCCATATTTTATATTTTATTAATATGATTTCAAAAACCCAAGTAGAATCAGGTGAGCGATACAGGCTCTTAAGAGCCTCTAGTTTATTTAAACCTTTGTGTCAATTACAGGCAAACATATATAACATCTTCAGCAGATGTATAAAATGTCTTATAAATGCTCATCATAAATTATATTACTAGGTAATAAATTGTTATCTGGAATATTCATGACAACGTAGTAAACTTGGTAAATAAAATAAGCTGGATTGCTTATTTTTTTTAACCCTTTTGCTATAACCTTAAGCGTTATTCTTTTGAATCATAATTATTTAAAGAAAGCATAAACAAGAAATGTAAAAAATAATGAATTGTTTTAAATTGAACTTAGAAAATCAATGAATATATATCTTTATATCTTTATATTTATTTCGTTATGATGTTTACTGCTGTGCATTTGTTATTGTTATTTATGTGTTTGTTGTTTTCTTTTTTGCCTCCTAGAGAGATTGAAGCAGAATTAAACCATCCAGAAAGCGTCTTGAGAATCGTAAACATTCCTTACGTAGAGTTCATACACTTGTTACATCAATGTATCTTTACCGAGTGATAATAACCACTTCATGTAGAAATCCCTCACGTAAATCACAAGATTGGATATTCTTTGAAGAAAGATTCGTTAAGTCAAACTTGTTATCAAATGTTGCACAACTATCTTGGCGTCTACATGGTCTGTTTCTATGTTGGCGGCAGCGTTACATTATGTTTATCTTGTCAGACGTAATTCTGACCATTTACATGTAAGATCATTACTTAATGATGTTTTTCATATATATATAAATAATAAGAAGATTTGATAGACAATGCGTGTATCTGTCGTACTTGACTTTCAGCCTATGTCGTCTGGACTTTAGCTGGCCTGGTAAAAACGAAGAATTCCAAAATAACTATATTTTATTACAACTGAGATCTCATGGCAACTGTTATAATACAATTTCAAATAAATGCATACAATATATTTCACAATATTTATAGTTCATCATACATAGATAATGTCAAGCTGGAATATATTAAATGTTTCTTTTGTTTAACGTAATACGCAAATATTCTGTTCTGGAGATCAATCCTGCATTGGTACGATTTCATTATACACGAAACAACAAATATATTTTCTCTATGTTCTGTTGCGTTGTCAAGGTAAACCAAAGTGACAAACAAAGATTTCTCTAAACTTCGTTGAATATTAAATATAACCAAATAACAGAATTAAACTTTACTACGAATAAATTATGCCGTGTCGAATTCACAAATCTCCTGTAAACAAATTTGCATGTAATAATGAAAATTAATGAAATAAATAACATTTACGGAATTTATGTTTACTGTATATTTCACTTAAAAAATCATCTATTTAATCGTAATGTAATAAACTCAAAACGCTCATTTTAAATTAATAGAACTAAATAAATAAAACTTAATTAAAAGTAAATGTGAAATGTAATTTTCATAAAAAGAATGCTTTAAAATATTAAATATGAATTACCTGGTAAAAACGAAGAATTCCAAAATAACTATATTTTATTACAACTGAGATCTCATGGCAACTGACGAATAGCCCAAAACACTAGCTTAAAAAGGTCGTTGCTCACGTGCTTAGAGATCCCAGGTTTCCTTCGTTTTACCATGGAAGTATTATATTGACAGGAACTACAACGACTTATTAGCACTTATTTATAACCCGGGGAGCTCTGTAGAAAAGATATGGAAACTGACTAATTAGTATGTTATCGTTAATAGCCCTTTGTGACCAATATAATACTTCCATGGTTTTACCAATGAAAATTCCCGTTACATAATTTCATAACTGACCACAACATTTTAATTGGTCACTCAATTTTGTCTTGTCAACCAAGCTGGCACTTTAATCTAAATTATTGATTTTCGTATACCTATGTTGCGATAATCTATGTAATTTTGACAATAGGTCTAATTGCCTATACTCTTTCTTTTATTCAAAATATAGCATGTATAATTTATGAATGAATAATTATCAATATTTGTCAAACATCTGTAAAATATATTTTCTTCTAAAAATAAAATAATTAATAAAAGAAAGTTTGCAAAGCTGTTATATTTCCTATTTTGCGAATTCGGAATTTCAAAATATATCTATAACATCTCCCCTCTGCCTTAATTGGCTTTGACCCCAAAGCCACATAACATCAACTACAAATATAAACATATAAGATTAGAAAATCATGTTAATCAATTCTATATACACTCATGAAACATATATACATTGTCACAAATAAAATGTTCTATTGTTTTCTGCTATTGTTGTGTAAGGTAGTATGCTCATTGAGCCACATTTATAGGTGCTGAATAAATGCCATTTAGTTCGAGAAAAAATATGTGAGTTTGCTGAATTCAAGCCAATATATATAAGATATTCTAAAAAAAACTCATACTCTGCAGATTATAGACATGTATTATGTGAAATCTGACAATTTGACAATTTACTAAGTTTTGTAAATACAATGATATAAATACAGTGTGGTTTAATAGTAAAATAGGATGGACACAGAGGCAGAATAAGGACTAGTACTGTAACACATGTTCTATCCACGGAATTTTTTTTTTTTTAACAAATTTGAATTTGGTTCTACATGCCGTTTGCTAGAAAAAAAATATCAACTAAACTTAACCAAAATAAAATAGTCAGTTGAATATTAGCATTCTTTTCATAAACTTGCTCAAAATTATAGAACCAATGTCTCGGAAGGAAAAGCCGTCGCGGCTTGAAAAAATAAAAGAAGGTACAAACGCACGTGTTGCTCTCTTTTGCACTGTAAAATAACAAGTGTTGCAGTAAATGTTTTTGCTTTTGAACCACAAAAATAAAAGAAAATTATCATATTATATACAAATGGATTAAAAAAACGTATTTTAACATTAGTCATGACTCTATGTAACTCTTCGCAAAAACACTGTTCATTTTGCGTGTGCACTTTCTCTTTATGCTTTGGCTTTCAGTCTGTATCATTCAAGAAAATATTAACACCATAAAAAAAAACTGGCATCAGTGAAAAGTGTCTAAGTGTCTTTTAACCTTAAAATATAGAAATGAAAAAAAAATGTGTGATGATTTGTTATATGAGCATGCGCATACTCTTAGCACTATTAAACAACAGATATAAATCTGTCAAGGGTAACAAAACACCACAATTTTGAATAAATAATTTATGGTTTTTGAAAACAATCTAAAGTTCCTAAAAGATATAGTCTCGAGAATAACACTATAAAAACAATTCAAAGACTTCAGCACTGGTGCAAAAGAAAAAAATGTGTATATGCTAATGTGCTTTAGTTATGTTTTTTTTTTTCTCTTATTTCAATGAATGAATAATACTTTAATAGTTTTGTGTGACTAGTTTTGCCGTATGCATGTTTTTCTCTTTCGTTTAGCTCCTGTATGTGTATGTGTGCTGAAATATACTCTGATTAAATGTTCTGAAACATATTCCTCTGGTTCCCATGTGGGTTTTGAGCCGTCCGCCCATTTTACAAGGAAATGTCGTCTACCTTGTAAGCGCTTTAACTTCAAAAGTTTTTCCGCTTTATAAAACTGATGATCTTCTACCTGATCATCATTACCATCAGTGGTTTCATTCTCCCTATTTTGTGCTTGAGGCACATTCTCATCACCTCGATCATGCTGATTTACTCTATCAGCATCATTAGCTTCATTTTGTACCACCTCATTGGGTTGCACCTGATGATCTCTTGGATCCTTGTAAAGGATTATTTCTTTTGCATTGATCATCGATTTTACCTCTTTATTAGTGCTGCAAATTCTTAATTTGTAAGTGTAATTTGGTCCCAACTCAGTTATGTAATAAGGCCCTTTGTACTTATCTACCAATTTCGGTGAGCGACCGACGGGAACCACATGTTGCCGAAGTAAAACTAAATCCCTTACTTTAAATTGTGGAATTTTTGAATTTCGGTCGTATCGCTCTTTAGATTTTAACTGTTTTTCTAACATATTTTTAGTGGCAAGATCTTGTGTGATCTTTAGATTTGATAGAACTTCTTCCATTTGAAGCTTGGCATCTGATGACAAATTCTGTTTGGGTGTTACAGAAGTGTCAAAAGGTAGATTCATTTCTCTACCAAACAGCAAATGAAAGGGAGAAAACTCAGTTGATTGAGTTGAAGGAGAATTGCGTAAAGCCATTAAAATTCCGGGTAATTTATCGGGCCAGTTATTTTGAGCCTTATCACAGTATGCTCTGAAAGACTTTATCAGAGTTGAGTTGCACCTTTCTACTAACCCATTTGTTTGAGGATGGTACGAGCTAGTATGATATCTTGTAACATCAAATATCTCACATAACGACAGAACTAAGTTATTCATGAAGCTTTTTCCACGATCACTAACCAGAAACCTTGCTGCGCCAAATCTAGAGAAAACCTCTTTGAACAAGACCTTTGCAACTTCAGAAGCCTCTTGTGTTTTCATAGCAAATGCTTCAACCCATTTACTACAACTATCAACCAAAACGAGCAAGTACGTTTCACCTTTGTTTGTCTTGCTCAGCTTTAAAAAATCCATATGCCATCGATCAAATGGACCTACCACTGGCATAGGATTTAAAGGTGGATTTTTGCGTGTATGGTCAACCTTAATTCGTTGACACCTGTCACAAGAAAGAACATGGTCTTTGACTGTTTGGTGCATTTTTGGCCAAAAATATTTTTGTCTCAAAGCAGCCAAAACCCTGTCCAATCCTAAGTGCGCACCACCATAATTCAAGTCATGATAAGCTATCAAAGCATGACGTCTGAGAGCTAATGGAAGACATAGTTGTTTAATGTACTTTTCATCTGGACTCGTTTTAAACCTCCTTTGAAACCATTTATACAAAACACCATCACAAACCGAGTAATCTTGAGATTCTGCGAGAACTTTTTGTCGAATCTTTTCACTTTGAGGTAAAACGTCATTTTGCAAGTAATTAAACATATCCTGAAAATCTGGGTCAACTTGTTGTAGCTGACCTACAGCAGGAAAGTCCAATAACTCACTATTGACGACTTCAGGATCTAGAGGAGCAAGAAGTGTATAGTCTCCATAAAATAATTCGAGCTCTACACTCTCCAAGTCCTCGTCTCCTTTATTGTCTACCTCTAGATCTGTCTCACAAGCATTAACCTCAATTGTATCTAACAGAAACTCATTTGCATTTGCAACAAACACTTTCACTGGCGATGTTTTATGTTCATCAACCACTTCAGTATATGTGCGTCTGCTGAGAGCATCTGCCACCTCATTGTTTTTACCTGGTTTGTGAACGATATCAAAGTCGAAGTCTTGTAATTTAAGAGCCCAACGACCTAATTTACCGACTGCAACCTTTTGATCCATCAAATATTTAAGAGCCTTGTGATCTGTGAAAATTCTGAACCGACGAGTCAAATAAGCACGAAAATTTTTGACACCCTCTAGAACAGCTAAACATTCTTGTTCTGTGGTGCACCAGATTCGTTCTGCCCTAGACAAACTTCTACCTCCATAAGCTATGACATGCTCACGACCTTGACTATCTAATTGACCTAAAACAAACCCAATTGCCGTACTACTAGCATCACAAGTCAGCATAAAAGGTTTGTTCATATCAGGATATGCCAAGATCGGTGCTGATAATAAAGCCTTTTTGAGCTTGTCAAAAGCTTCTTGACATAACAAAGTCCAATGAAATTTCTTTTCAGAATCCTTTCTCAATAAAGCATTCAAAGGAGAAGCAATATTAGCAAAAGAATCAACGAACTTTCGATAGTAACTACACATGCCCAGAAACGACTTAACCTGTTTTTGATTTTTAGGGACCGGAAATGAACTAACAGCATCCGTTTTAGATGGATCCACCTGAACTCCGTGTTTTGATAGGATGTAACCTAAGTATTTGACTTCTTTGACTGCAAACTCACATTTAGTTGGTTTCAATGTAAGATTTGCGTCTCGGAGTCTGTTAAATACTTGTTCTAGATGCCTAAGATGTTCCTCAAAAGTTTTACTAAAAATGAGAATGTCATCGACATAGACCAAAACAAATTTCCAATTTAACCCTCTGAGCACTTGAGTCATGATCATCTGAAAACTGACAGGAGAGTTTCTGAGACCGAAAGGTAAACGAAGCCATTCATAAACACCATTTCTTGTAATAAATGCAGATTTGTGCCTTGTTTCCTCGTCCATCTCAATTTGATGGAAGCCACTATAAAGATCAA
Source organism: Mytilus trossulus (assembly GCF_036588685.1). NCBI lineage: Eukaryota > Metazoa > Mollusca > Bivalvia > Mytilida > Mytilidae > Mytilus > Mytilus trossulus. Next base: position 47,977,688 of record NC_086383.1, read on the forward strand.
GTGATGAGAATATATTTGCTTGTGACTCTCCTAATGTATCAAAGACACATTCAAGCCTAGGCAATGGAAATGACATAGGAACCGTTTGCTTGTTCAGCAACCGATAATCACAACAAAATCTCCATTGCCCTGACTGTTTCTTTTTCACAAGAACCACGGGAGAATGGTACTCACTATTTGATGGCTTGATCAGCTTGTGTCGTTCCATCTCTTCGACATGTCTGCTAATTTCTTTTTCAACAGGCGGAGACTGGTGGTAGAATGGTCTTTTAACTGGTTTTGCGTCTCTGTATGTCTCTATTTTGTGCTTGTATATTTTTGAATGACCTAACTCTGAAAGACTTGTTGCGAAAACATCTCTATTACCATTCAAAAATGTAAAAAGCTTTTGTTTTTGTTCTTGTGTTAAGTCAGAATTCTTTAAATCAAAATCAATGCGTGTTTTTGTTTTGTTATTTTCTGTATCTATTGCATGTATGTTAGCATCATTTGTAGGCGCGTCATTTAACTCTTGTATTGAATTTATTTCAATGTCTGACACAGTTGCTAAAACTTTACTTGCAGGAATTGTAACTGATTTCTTAGTAGGGTTCAAAACTCTAATGACTGCTTTTCCATTGTTAATTTTAACCAAACACTTTGCACTCATCAGATTTAAACCTTGTATTTCATCATTTGGTTCTAAAAGAACTATATCCCCTGAATTTCGTTTTGAAATTTTTATGCTAATATTAGTTTCATGTTGTGGGGGTATAGTTACAGTTAACAATGACCTTGCAAGTCCAGTATTAGCTTTTAAAGTGCAAATTTCTTGTTCAGTGTCTTTAAAACATAATGTTTGTGTGTCAAAATCTATTTTAACTTTATGTGACAACATAAAATCTACTCCTATAATCAAAGAATGCTGAAGACCCTCAATTACATGTACGTACTGTTGAAATACAGTGCCTTTAAATGACAGTGGTAATAAAATTTTGCCTAATACCCGTGAACGTGTACCTCCAACACCTGTTATGTTAAAATACTCAGATTTGCAAAGCTTATTATCTTTAAAGGGCAATTTACTAAAAAAATCTGAGCTGCAACATGTAATTTGTGCGCCTGTGTCTACAAGACTGTGCGTTTTTCTGCCTTGCACATCTACAACAGTAGTATTTTTATGCATAGATGTCGCCAAATTCACCTCTGCATAAGATCTGCCTTTGTGCCTATCCTCAGACTGACGCCTACGGACAGGCGCGAGTCCCTAAAACCCACGTTTGTGAAAATTGTTATTATTATTATAAGTACCCCTATCATTTCTATATCTTTCTTGGCTTCTACTATTAATACAAACTCTACCAAAGTGACCTTGTTTTTTACATTTATGGCATATTTTATCAAAAGCAGGGCACCTTTTATTACTACGCTTACACAACGTACCGCAATTATAGCAGATTGTATCCTCCTCTCTAATGGTCTGTCTTGATTGTCGACTCTGTCCATTGTTGTAACCGCCGTTGTACTCTCTGTGTTGCTGGTTCTGTTGTTGATACTGCTGATGATGCTGCTGCTGTTGATACTGCTGCTGCTGCTGTTGTTGATACTGCTGGTGATGCTGCTGCTGTTGTTGCTGCTGCCCTGTTCCAATCGCCATCAATGTTGTACTCATGTTCTCTAGCATCGTCTGAAGATTCGCTATAGATGCCCCATGGTCTTCTGAATTTAGTTTGACAGCTCGCTCTGCTTGCAACGCTGCTTCTCTTACCTCCGTCAGTGTTAAAGGTTGGGGAACTCTCGAGTAAACCTTCTCGCCAATTTTCCCATTCAGTGCTTGAATTACCATCCCTACAACTATATTTTCTGGAATTACTGCACCCTTCATCTCTGTCTGTAACCGGACGAAAAAATCGTTCACCGTCTCATCCTGTAGTTGTTTGATTCGAAACAGCCCTATATCAAACATGGTACTTTGATTGGAAAATCTTTTCAAGAACTCCGCCTTCAGCTGTTGGATGTTGTTTTTCACTGTATCTGTTAAGCTGTTATACCACAACAATGGCGCACCTTTAGCTAACTTGAATGGAAAAGTTGAGCAAATGTTGTTACCTACAATGTTGTTTAGCATACACCATTGCATAAAAAATGTCCACCACTGACCTGCTATTTCTTCCTCATTAAACTTGTCTAAAGTTATACCCCCTGGCATGATTACTGGTCTTACTGCTTCTGCGCTGTTGACAGTATTTGCTGTTGCGACTGTGGTATTTGAACTGCTTGACGCTGTTATCCCTGTGCGTGACGCTGTTGTTGCTGTGCTTGACGCGGTTGTTGTTGTGCTTGTTGCTCTTGTACCTGAGCTCGTATCTACTGTGCCTGTAGCTCCAGTGTCTGTTTCTGTAGTTGTTGGTGCTGATCTTAAAAAGTAGCTACTGTTGCTGTTGAGTGGTGCAGGCATTTGTTCTGAATTCTCGGGGACTAGCCGGGATTTTTGGGTACCTCCTCCAAATGTCGTACTTGACTTTCAGCCTATGTCGTCTGGACTTTAGCTGGCCTGGTAAAAACGAAGAATTCCAAAATAACTATATTTTATTACAACTGAGATCTCATGGCAACTGTTATAATACAATTTCAAATAAATGCATACAATATATTTCACAATATTTATAGTTCATCATACATAGATAATGTCAAGCTGGAATATATTAAATGTTTCTTTTGTTTAACGTAATACGCAAATATTCTGTTCTGGAGATCAATCCTGCATTGGTACGATTTCATTATACACGAAACAACAAATATATTTTCTCTATGTTCTGTTGCGTTGTCAAGGTAAACCAAAGTGACAAACAAAGATTTCTCTAAACTTCGTTGAATATTAAATATAACCAAATAACAGAATTAAACTTTACTACGAATAAATTATGCCGTGTCGAATTCACAAATCTCCTGTAAACAAATTTGCATGTAATAATGAAAATTAATGAAATAAATAACATTTACGGAATTTATGTTTACTGTATATTTCACTTAAAAAATCATCTATTTAATCGTAATGTAATAAACTCAAAACGCTCATTTTAAATTAATAGAACTAAATAAATAAAACTTAATTAAAAGTAAATGTGAAATGTAATTTTCATAAAAAGAATGCTTTAAAATATTAAATATGAATTACCTGGTAAAAACGAAGAATTCCAAAATAACTATATTTTATTACAACTGAGATCTCATGGCAACTGACGAATAGCCCAAAACACTAGCTTAAAAAGGTCGTTGCTCACGTGCTTAGAGATCCCAGGTTTCCTTCGTTTTACCAATGAAAATTCCCGTTACATAATTTCATAACTGACCACAACATTTTAATTGGTCACTCAATTTTGTCTTGTCAACCAAGCTGGCACTTTAATCTAAATTATTGATTTTCGTATACCTATGTTGCGATAATCTATGTAATTTTGACAATAGGTCTAATTGCCTATACTCTTTCTTTTATTCAAAATATAGCATGTATAATTTATGAATGAATAATTATCAATATTTGTCAAACATCTGTAAAATATATTTTCTTCTAAAAATAAAATAATTAATAAAAGAAAGTTTGCAAAGCGATGTTATAGATATATTTTGAAATTCCGAATTCGCAAAATAGGAAATATAACATATCTGGAGTTTCTCCGCACAACTTTATCTATGAAACTACAATACGACATGACTAATTTTTATTCGGTATTACTACGTCTTCTTCATGTTGATCAAATTTTAAATTGCGTACTATTTAATGGGATTTTTTTAATTTCTTATTTTACATGAAGTATTGGTTCAATATTGATTATATTTGTCTAACTAAAATTATATATTAATACTGATATACAGTATTTAGGACTGTTACTTCGGTACTTCAAATGCATCATAATAGTTGTTTACCTATTAGCTTATACCAAGAACATTTTAATGTAATGCACTACGATTAATATATATTGAAAATACAATATTTAGTAGTACGTATGTTTTTCTAGTTCAACAATAAAAAAATTCTACCAGAACAAAAGTCAACATAAAAAAGGAATAATTATACAAAGAGCAGACGGCATTATATTTAGCACATAACAGACTCCGGGAAATTACATAAAGATTGTCACATGGTACATTTTACTTGGGAATTGTTTATATAAGACATTAAATGACCCTGCACAAGCGAGTGCACGTGGGCTTTTGAAGTCGTTTATTGATATTTTTGTTTATGTAGAATCGTTCACAGAAGGCGCACGTTTGTCATTAATAAATAAAGATATAAGTACTTCCTTGTGGTTTGTTTATATTCTTCATGTGGTTAATACACTGAATACCTAGCACATTGAAAATGATACGATTGTGATTTTTTTCAACCTCTTTAACATTTCCAACCAGCTTTAAACTAAACAATACGAATACACAACATATGTGTTTTTTCCAATTAATGCCCCTCTGAGGGTAATGACAAAGGTACCATCATTTTTCAGTATACAATACAGTTTAAGAAATTAAGTCAATGTATAATAATGGTGTGCTTCTAACAAAAACAGTATGATTTTATTTATTGTTCTCTGTAATCAGGATGATTGCGACAGAAGAAGGGGGACACACATTTTGGTTAATTATTGCCTAGCTTAGGCGTTTTGTGAATCTCCCCGTGACCAACAAGGCAAGCAAAAATGTATACGTAAATAGATAAATCGGAGCCATTTGTTTGATTGCTGAACTAAAGGAGGCACCAAGATGCTTAGCTTTAGAGTCATGTCAAAACCAATCATTCAAACAAGGTTAATCAGTTATAATAATACAAATGTGTTTTATTTATTTCAGATTAAAGCATTGAAGTAATTTACTCAAAATCGACATGTCCTCACATGTCATTAACCAAAATGACATTTCAGGAGGGCGCATGTTAGCAAAATTATTACATGACTGAGATATAGTTTCAAACAAATTGTGTCAATCCTTCTTAATTTTTCAGTTGCTAAGAAGCAGAAAGCATATCTCATCCCCTATCTCTCTTAGACAACACTCTCCCCAATGTAATAGGTTTGGAAGGATAACCTAGTATCTAACTATAATAATTGTTTTTTGATGTGCAATGTTTGCCCCCTCAAACAAAGAGAAGTCACATCTTTCGTCGTAAAGCTGAGCTCTAAACTGAACATTATCAGTTTCTATGTTAAAACGGAAATATGAATGGAAACGAGGAATGTGCTAACGCAGCCAGAAACTCACGAACCTAGAGGCGGGCTTTAGATGATCTCTAAACAGTAATTTATCCTAGTTCAGCAAAATGAACGCACACCAAACTCCGAAACACATGCATATATGAACCAACTTTAAAAATTACTCAAGACTGACAGTTTCTTACGGTTTCTTAATTTCATTAAGCATGTTTAGGTCGGGCATGAAACTTACACGCTATTGAAAAGTTCGTTTTTCTTTTTTGTGTTATAAGGGAGATAAATCAAATTAAACATCTAGTCTCAAGTGTACAAAAGCACGGTAATATATAGTTACCTTTTAATATGAAAACTTTATTTGACCATAAAAACTCAAACATAATCTTGAAAGTTACTCAATTAATCACTGGCATCAATTCGAAAAAATAACCCCCACACACACACATTTAAATAAGAAAGTTCTCCATTGGGAGAAACATGTAAAAAAATATGGAAACTCTTGTAATGTCCACTACACAGATGCCATGTCATCGGCTCAAGTATTTTGTCCGTAGTTAACGAGGACAATAATTATTGATAAAGGTTTAAAAAATTGCTTTTAATATTAGGGCGTTTTTCAATAAAAACGTACTTTCTTGTCCCAGACACTTTTAAAAAATGTGTTTGATCTTTGCAAGTATTTTGTTTGTGCAGTCAGTAAATTGCATTAGATTTAAGAGGCAATGTCAGAGAGCACCAGGCAGGACTGTTCAACTAAAAAAAAAAATTTGGTCAAACTTATATTTTACCCTTTCAGTATAACATACTGACTGGGAAAATATATATTTTTTTTTAAATTTGTGAATTTGACATTTTTTTTTAATGAAATTTAATATAAGGGCTCAAACTGCTAATTTTCATTGAAATGTATAGGGAAAAGGCCAGTTTCTAACCGTTTTCAATGATCCATCATCGGAGAAAAACAACACTTATGACTAAACTACCTGTATGGAAGTCTAGTATTATTCCAAGTTCTGCCTGGTTTTCTCTGGCATTGCCTCTTAACATTTGAAAGCAAAAAAAAACAGTTTATATTTTAGAGGGATTGATATGATATGGTCCAAAATAACCAAAATGGAATGTCCCTAGACCACCTGTTCAACATTTATACTCTAAAATATCGTAAAAAAAATGTAGAAATAAATGTTATTTTTACTTATAAATACAAGTTCTTTAATAATTCAAAAGTATGTTTAGGGTTATGTTCTTCTCATATATGTTATGATGGTATGATACTAAACCCCTAATGGGAAGGATTGTGCCTGATGTTCATATGATGAAATCATAATCATTCAGTCAGTTTAATTGAAGTCTGGAGCTGGCATGTCAGTTAACTGCTAGTAATCGTTGTTATTTATGTACTATTGTCATTTTGTTTATTTTCTTTGGTTACATCTTCTGACATCAGACTCGGACTTCTCTTGAACTGAATTTTAATGTGCGTATTGTTATGCGTTTACTTTTCTACATTGGTTAGAGGTATAGGGGGAGGGTTGAGATCTCACAAACATGTTTAACCCCGCCGCATTTTTGCGCAAAGTCAGGAGCCTCTGGCCTTTGTTAGTCTTGTATTATTTTAATTTTAGTTTCTTGTGTACAATTTGGAAATTAGTATGGCGTTCATTATCACTGAACTAGTATATATTTGTTTAGGGGCCAGCTGAAGGACACCTCCGGGTGCGGGAATTTCTCGCTACATTGAAGACCTGTTGGTGACCTTCTGCTGTTGTTTTTTTATTTGGTCGGGTTGTTGTCTCTTTGACACATTCCCCATTTCCATTCTCAATTTTATATTAGATCCACCATATTTTAATAAACAGCTTTTAACATAGGGTTTTTGATTTCAGAAGGTGTGTCCTGACAAAATGTCCACAACGAAACGAAGTCATTAAAATTTGATTATAAACAGTTTTATAAAATCAATGTAATTTTTGTTTGCAAGATATAAACATTAGGGTCTTACAAAAGAAGTGATGCGTTTATAACGGCAATTAAATTGTTGGTGAGAAATGTTGAACACATCAAATGGACCAGAGTTATACCGTATTTTTTTTTAATGTCCACTACGAAACGGGTAAAATCTCCTTCAGTATCTGGTTTTAAATTTATGAAAAAAAAAATCAGTGTACAGCTTTAAACATGCTATGATGAATACAATCAGTCTTGTTACTATTGCAATATAGGGATTGTGGGGGGAAATAAAACATAATATATCACCTACGAAACAAGAATGGGAGAAAAACGTTTCGTAGTGGACACTACCACTACCATTCAGTCTTTTTTTTACTCATTTTTCAATTATATTCGCGCAAAACAAATAACAAGGTTTAGTTTCATGTAATTTTAATTATGTTTTTATTAACATAGAATAGGGTTGATGTCAACTACGAAACTTTTTGTCCACTACGAAACGGTTTTGTCAACTACGCAACGCATCAAAATGTCCACTAAGTGAGTTTTACCTTCATATGTAAAGTACTGTCTAATCTTTATCGATAAGAAATGGTTCTTATATTCAGAAAAAAAGAGATTTTTCTAGTAAATAAAGTAAACAAACTTGAATGTCTACAGGAAACATTTAAAAATGCAAAAATATGTGTGTTTAGAAGCAGTTTCGTAGGGGACTTTTACGAAACAGTACACAAATTATGAAATAATATCATTTTAAAGAGTATTTAAGATTGCGTGTGCATCTTTTATTTGGAAGAATGGATGAAATAAAACTCATCCGACGACATGGTCGGTAAAAAGTCAACAACTTATAACAAGCTTCTAATTTTCTACGCCATACGAGATACATTGTTTTCTTTGCAAGTTGGTGCAGAATGGATGAATGTTATGTAAAAATATAGTTTGTTTGTTAAAATTTTATCGTATTTTTCAGTGGTAAAACTCGACTGCCAAACCTCTTTAACTTAAAAATGCATTATACGTAATGCCGTTTTGAACTGCTGGATTTTGTAAAGTTTAATTGATTTTAATTTTGTTTCTTATCTTCATAATAAAGAGCACTAAATTTATTTTCTATTAATGTGTTATGATACACATGCTTATAGTTGTGTAAGCATATACATAACATTTGGCTTACAACATGATTTTACTGTATGAACTTCATGAAATATGTTAATTTTCTATTTTTATTTTATCATGTCTTCGTTGTCTTTTATAACAGTGTACATAAACAGTATCAAGTCTGCTAGTTGTGCTTGCTTATGTTAAGATGTTCAACATTTTACTGCTTGATTTACTTTGTTTCCTTACATTCACATATCCGTACTGTCGTGTGGGTATTATAATGAACTATTTCTTGTTATTTGTAAGTCGCTATTACGGGGAGCCGAACGGGACTCTTGTGGTTTTGTACTCGAAATTCAATTTTGTACGGACAAAAGTGAGTTTTGTTCAACAAAAATGAGAATTGTTCAACAAAAATGAGTTCAGTTTAACAAAATTTGTGGTAAACTACAAATTTAAATTTTGTCAATACTTGAGAAGTCTTATAATCAAATGGATCTACAATATATATAATTTGATATATCGGACGTGCGTTTCGTCTACATGAGACTCATCAGTGACGCTCAGATCAAAATAATTTAATAGAAAGCCAAAGTTGAAGAGCATTGAGCACCCAAAATTCCAAAAAGTTATGCCAATTACGGTTTAGGATAATATTATAGCAAAATCAAACTAAGGTCCAATGTTTTGTAACTTAGTTTCAAAATAATTTGTAGATTTATCAATTAAGAATTTAAGAAAGGTGCGTTATAGAGAGTTGATGAAATTCTCTGAAACTAGTAGTCCACTAGCACATGTTGTAGTACTAGATGACGACAGCATTCAACAGATTTGATGCGTACGGTACGCCTTTCTGTTATTTCCTTCATTAGAAGAATGCCTGTTGAGCTATATGATAAATTAAAAAGTAACACCTGAATGTATGCCATTCCAGTGAAGGATTCAGGAACGGGGCCCAGGTATTGGAACTTTTATTTATTTATCAATATTTAGAAGTGTGCAGACAACATACTATTGCGTAATCTGATTAGCTATTGTATGACGTTTTAAATGCACGGAATGCGGCATCAACAATACAATTCGATGAATGGAAATAGGAAGACAATTTATGTATTTATGAGATGACCTCATTATTTTATTTTACATGCACCTTTTGTGTAATAAAGATGTGCCTAGACTGCATCTACGTACGTGATAGGATACATGTATATTGTGTGATGATACATACTTTGAAATCTTTGCTGGTTTTTAAAATGTTTTTTTTTATTTCATCTCATCAAAATCCAAGAACCAACAATTAAGAATTTTTTAAATTAAATTGCAAGTCTTGCATTTAGATTAATTGTTTCTAGTTCAGCCCAAAACTCTGGAAGGAGTTACAAATTATGATAATTGTTTTTTTTATCTGAAGCCCCCGGTATAGAGAAAGTGCCATGCTTTTTGCACTTGACGAACAAGCTCTTTGAATGGTCTTTAGGTGGTCTTGAATGGTTCTTAGGTGGCCTGTTGCAAGACGTGATTTATGTTTCTATTAAAAAATTCCCATTTTTCAGTTGAAGTCCAAATTTACCCGACTGTCAACCGAGACAGCTTCTACATATATATATTTGGTTTTTTTAAATGGCATTTATTTTAGAAAAAATATTACTGATGGAATATCACATTCTAATAAATCAGGGAAACTGTGAATTTATATGTTCCTTTAGTTTACTTTAATGTTCTATGATATTTGATTGACTCTTATATATGTTACAGTAAATAGGTGAAATTAGGAATTACATGTAATTACTAAAATTTAGGAATTACAGGTAATCCCCAATGCACTTAGTAAATACAAGTAATTCCTGAAACGGCCCAGTTATTACCAGTAATTACTAATTTTAAAATGTATTTTTACACCTATTTACTGACTGCTATAACAATGTTGTACTATGGTCAGATGATCAAAAGTTATGGTAATACTAACTAGAGATCAGTTAGTACTCTTAAAATATTGAATGGTTGATTTGTATTAAAATATCTTGAATAAATATGGACTTTCAAATATTTGGTTAAATCAGAGTCACTTTTTGACCTATTTCAGCAGACATGGAAATCAGAAATGGAAAATTCTACTAAAGCATTATGTACTTTTTAAAACAAACTTTGAGTTTAAAGAATAATTAGACATTGGTGAAAGCCTGTTTGAGTTATTGTCCGAAGTGTTGAACCCCCCCCCCCCCTTTGTTTTATGAATAAAGCTTTGTAAATCCAAAACTTAAACTGAAATTAAAAAAAAAGGAAAGGGTGCTTACGTCAATAGATATAAACAATTCACTTAAGTTTCATGGAAATTGGTGAAAGTGTTTTTGAGTTATTGTCCGAAGTGTGCACTTGCGAGTGAATATATGGACCCCTAGCTGGAGATGGGTTATCGATGTATTAAGCTATTGAAATTGTAAGGGTTTTGCAGAACAAATAGTCTCGTCTACTTTTGCTGATATTCGCAGGCTCAACAAAAATGAGGAAAAAATATTAAAATTTTCCTCTAGATACTATCTTTTGACTAGAACTATGAGAAGCTTCTGTCAAAATTGGGTAAAAATCCAGGATGGTTTATAAAACCTAATGTTTTAAAAACTTTAACTGCATGCAGAGTGTATGTAATGTTAACTGGGAAAACAACTAGTCCATGTATCATTTTTATAAGTGATATAGTGGAGAGAAAAAAGGATTTTTTTTAATAAATTTACTTTTGGATATTATCTTATGATCATAAACATTTAGCTTCTGTCCAAGTTTGGTAGAAATCCAGGATATTTGGCTAAAGTTATTTTAAAGTTTATACCACAGTCAATGATTGAGATTTAAGTTTAACAAAATTATGAAAATCAATTTTGGATTGATATCATTGTCTTACATGCATATACAGAGTTTCAAGACCTATAAAACAACAATTTTCCAGTTTCAATTCACAAACACTAAAGAGTATGCATTTTTCATGTGCCTTATATTCCTACATCCTTAAGTAAGCTCCCTTAAAATCCCTACCCCTTTACTTTCTTATTTGGTATCTTGAATTATGTTTTTAATTTCAAAACAAAAACATCAAGTTAGTAAATAGCTGTAAAAATGACAAAAAATATCAGTAATTACCAGTAATCCCTGAAACAACTAGTAAATACATGTAATTACTAAATTGGCTAGTAATTACAGGTATTTACTGAAATGTTTAGTAATTACGTGTAATTCCTAATTTCACCTATTTACTGTAACATATACATGTATTACATAACCTTCCTTTTGTATTTCTTGTTTATTTGTTCTCTTCCTGAACATCCATGAAATATTTGCCACTGAACTATAAGCTCTGAACAATCAATATGTTACGATGAAGACCTCATTAGGCCAGTATTTCCTATAGATAAACCAATCTGGGAGTAGAATGTATTATAAAACACACCAGGCTACCTGCAAAGGTAAGCTTGACTTTATCATGTTCATAAGCTAGAATATTGCTGTTAATGATTTGCAATTGAATTGATAATAAAATTTCAACTCGTTTTCAAAAAATCGTTACGGTATGGTTCATAAAGTTTCATCGTTTCTTGAAATTTAATGATATTCCCTGCACAGTTCATTTATACTTGCAAGGTGAAAGATAATAAATTTTCTATCAGGCTTACATTAGGAATCCAATATGTTGCACAAAGTTTATTAACATTTTCATACATCGAGGTTGTGTTCTTCAGAGAAGGAAATATCTCAAAATCATTTATCAACAAATTAACCCAAAAACGGGATTACTTGCGTGAATTGAATGAAATTGTTTTAGTTGGAAACTTGAAAACGGGATTTTCTGAAGTGTTCAATGGATTCTAATGAAAAATTGCTGTCTTGTCTATGGTGTTCGAAATAAAACAAGGATATTTGATGGATGAGCAGAGCAAGATATGTGTCTTTTAAAGCCAAATGCGGAGATGTAAACGGACGACCAAACAAAATTTAAATTCAAGCACTGACGATGCAAAGTCCAGTACTAGAAGTGTAAAGTCCAGTGTTGTTGCATAAAGTCCAGCGCTGCAGATTTAAATTAATTCGCTGGGGATGTGATCATACATCTCCATCACGGAACTTTACATCCCCGGCCCTTGTACATAAACAATACACAACTATTCCATCAACTATTTTTATATGTTGAGTATAACTCTCACCGGATGCGAGAAACCAAAAACTTCATGAGTTTCAAACCACACTTAAATAGACAAAATATAATCTATTCATTTGTAGAGTATTTTTTTTCTTGACTAATAGTCTTTCAAACGCCTTATTAGTTCCACACTTTGTAGTGTAATTTCATTCATAAACGAAAGCGTTTACTACCACATATCTCCTTTAATATATTCAAACTTCACTCTGGAAACACAATGCTCGAAACATGTGCTAACTCACCATGCAACTGAGAAATACAGAGTGGTTCTTATAAAAAAAAATCCTTTAGAGTGTTTAAATGACAACATTCAAATAGACAAATTACAAAATATGTATTTTGTCTAGAGTATAATACTAAATCTTTAAAATGCCCCAGTTGTACACCTTATAGGGTAAGTTTCATACATAAACACATTCATGCTACCACATATAGCTCTTGTATATAAAAAAAAACCTTGTAAAGATTTAAAATGCACATGCAAAAATGATCCTCAAAATATTTTTGACTTTGAGTTGACCTCCGTCACCTCTGATGTAGTTCATTGTTATCGTTCATATCTTGTCTTGCATTTTGCTTCCTCTTATTATGAGATATTCAGTTAACCTAAGTAAAAGAAACTAACATAATAAATAACGTAAAGGTACAAATACAAATATTCAGTGTTTGCCCAGAATCCAGTCATGTTTGATAGCCAGCTATAACATGATGATAGAATTTAAATGTGTGTCCATCATAAAGTACTCATGGTTTTCTCTTAGTTTCGATAAATCAACGAATCCTATTTTGTATGCTGTTCTTGAATCTTTTTCCAAACCGAATCATTTTGTAGTGTGTTTATACAATATATCACTGGTGTAGTAGGCATTCACTAACGTGGAAAACACAAAAATTGACAGTGATAAGACCTGGAAAAAAGATTAAAAAATGGAAAACAACACGTTTAATAATTTGTTGCGTCCGAAGCACTTTTCTGGATTTACCTTCATCAGGAACGATCAAAGCCAAACATTTAATAGTTTTTACAAAAATAACCTAGTTTACTAACAAGAAAAAGTATTTGTATTGCATGTATTTAGCGTTCATAAGCATTATTTAAGGTTATCACAACCAAATGATAGGTTGTATTATACATCGCCACGTAAAGGCATACCTAGTCAAACCACAGCATAATGAAAGGGAAACTAAAATGCGCTAAACAAATTTATCAAATGAATGATATACTGCTATACACCGTTTTGCCGATTTCAGATCACGATGGTCTTACACGCTCGGTAAAAGTTTAACAAATATGACAGGCTTCTAATTTTGTACCTGACGATACAAGTTTTTTCTTAGCAATTTGGTGAAGATTAATTTGGAATAAGAAGAACATTTTGAAGAAAAAAATTGATAAGTTTTTTTGTTAAAATTATATCGTATTTTTTAGTGGTAAAAGTCGACTGCTAAATCTTTTGATTAACATAATGCCGTTTGGAACTGCTGGATTTTGTAAAATTTGATTGATTTTAATTTTGTTTTCTTATCTTCACAATAAAGAGCACTATATGTATTTTCTATTAAAGTGTTATGTTACACATGTTTATAGTTGTGAAAGCATATATATACCATTTGGCATACAACACGATTTTACCGTATGAACTTCATGAAATATGTTCATTTTCTATTCTTAATTAGCATGTCTTGAACTTGTTATTAATTATTATATGAAGTGAATAAAAACAATATCAAGTCTATTCTTGTGCTTGCATATGTGAAAATGCTCAACATTTGTATGCTTGATTTGCTTTATTTATTTACATTCATAACCCAAAATAATAACCAATATATTAGTAAGAGGCATTTATATTTGATCATTTACGAATCATGATACTTCTTTTATCTTTACAGGAAAACCATTTACTCGTGTATAACTTGTAAAAGTAACACAAATCATCAGTTTAATGTGCTTGATCGACCAATATTGTGTTCCATTTAGTAACTGCTCCTTACGACCAGGATCAGACATTATCGATACGCAGAATTTGTCGTACTACCATCGTATTTCTTCCTTATCTTCACATTTGAATCTTTCTTGCAATTACCATTCAATATGAGTCCATCCTCGAAAGTATAATACATGAAATCCATCTTTAAAGATTTATAATTTTGTCCAAATTACATTTAGCGTTTATTCTGGTTTGTCGTATCGTTTGTATCCAATTTTAAAAAAGTCAAACCTTTTCAAACATATTAAAATGACGATTGGAAGCCTATTTCGTTTCTCTCAATCCAAATAAGGTGACATGCCTACCTCTACGGTTCCAACGCTGTAGATGTAAAGTTCGATGTTGGACATGTATGTCCACGTCTCCAGCGAAGGAATTTAGATGTACAGCGCTGGACTTAATGTCACCAGCATTTAACTTAACCACTACAGTGCTGGACTTTGCATCTCCAGCTCTTGACTTTAAATATAATTGGTCGACAGTTTTAATCTCAAGCTTTTTGCTTTAAAAGACACATATCTTGCTCTGCATAAGATGAACTGGTGGCGGAAAGAAATCATCCATAAATTATCCTTGTTTTATATCGATCACCACAGACATGACAGAAATGTTTCAATTAGGATCCATTGTACCAAACAGAAAATCCCATTTTCAAGTTTCTAACTAAAACAATCTCATTCTATTCACCCAAATAATCCCATTTTTTGTGTATTTTTTTGATAAATGATTTTGAGATAATTCCTTCTTTGAAGTAAACAAACTCGATTTTTCAGACTACAGTAATTGGAACCCTTTTACATTAAGCCCTTTTTAACTTTTTTGGATTCGAGCGTCACTGATGAGTTTTTTGTAGACGAAACGCGCGTCTGGTATATATACAAAATTTAGTCCTGGTATCTATGATGAGTTTATTTACAAATTCTAAAATTTTATTAGTGTATTAAAATTTTAATTGACCTAAATGAAAGTTTTAAAACATATTTGAATCCGTGAGTAAGCCATGCACGTATAAATGGACCATACAGGCAATATTATTAAATTTCAAGACTTACTGGTTTCATGTGGTCTTCATCGTAACATATTGATTGGTTGATTGATTGATTGTTCATAGCTTAGCGTTCTTTGGCAAATATTTCATAGAAGTTTAGTACGAGTACAAATAATTAATAAATATTAAAAAGGAAGGTTCTGTAATACATGTATATAAATGTCAATCAAATATTATGTCAACCAAAGGAGCATATAATTTCACAGTTTTCCTAAATTATTTCCCGTTAGCTATAAGTTTTCTAAAGAACAGCCTTTTGAAAAAGCAATAAATATGTAGAAGTTTTGGAAAATTTGATATGCCACTCGAAAATGCGGATACATTGAATAGGGGCATAAATTCTGTCCTACAACAGGCCACTTACGGATCTTCAAAGAACTTGTTCTGAAAGTGCCTCTCGGAATGGGGGGGGGGGGGGGGGGGCACTCTTTCTTTCGATCTCCCTCTACACAAGGCATCGGATAAGAAAAGAAATAACATAATTCATATATCCTTCAATGACAGAAAAAAATTGGTTGAACTAGAAACAATTAATTTAAATGCAAGACTTGCAATTAAATATAAGAAAATCTTAAGTTGTTGATGAGATGTAATAAACAGTTAACATTTTTTAAGACCTGCAAACATTTTGAAGTATTTATCATCACATACATCATACAACATACATGTATATATCACGTACTTAGATGTAGTCTAGGCAAATCTTTATTACACATAAGGTGCATGTAAATAAAATAATGATGTCATCTCATAAATATACTACCTACTAGTTTTTCCATTCATCGATTAGTAAAGTTGTTGACACATTCAATGCATTTAAAACGTCATACAATAACAAATCAGATTACGCAATATGATGTTGTCTGCACATTTATATATATTGATCAATGAATAAAAGTTCAACAACCTCACATATGTTTCATTCATACTGAGGGAGAAAACGAGGCATAAAAGAAAAGTTACCGGAATGGAAAGGAAAATAGTTCAGCAGGATTAAAAATAAAATGCAGGGGATATAACAAAAAAAGTTATTGCAGAGGTAGAAGGGTAGGAGAAATGGCACAAGAGATAAGAGTTACGACGAAAGTTCTTCTGATTTTAAGGGGAACAAAGCACGTAACAACGGGATTCAGAGGTCGATCCAGTCATTTTTAAGGGGGTAAAGATGAGATTCCAACCATATGGCCCCATTCCATGGCATTAATCGTCAAAAGGGGAGTTCCAACACATGGACCCAACCCCTGGATCCGCCACTGAAATGGTTACTTGCCGACTTTTAAAAAAAATGTTTAGTCATATAGCTCACAACGCATTTTTCTTATGAAGGTATACATAGAAAAGCGTACCGTACGCATCAAATCTTTTGAGTGCTGTCGTCATCTAGTACTATTAAGTAGATACCTGTCGCTAGTGGACTGCTAGTCTCCGAGGATACCAGCTTCTATACATGTATAACGTACCTTTCCTTAATTCTTAAAATAGATAAATCTACAAATTACTTTGAAACTAAGTTTCCAAAATTGGACCTTACATTGAATTTGCTATAATACTATCCTTAGCCGTATTTAACACAATTTTTTGTAATTTTGGGTCTTCGATGCTCTCCACTTCATGCTTGATTAGATTTCTAACTATTTTGGTCTGAATCTCACGATGAGTCTCATGTAACGAAACGCGCGTCTGGTTGATTAAATAATGACAAATTATAATCTTTTGATACCTATTGGAAATTCAAATCAATTGTTTTTGTCGTAAATTTTAGTGTATTTAGATCTGAATGTTAGTTTATAGATGCTAATCAAGATATGGAGTAAACCTACATTTGTAATTGTATATATTCTTAACTTTGCAGTCATCGGACATTCTCAGTTATGTGTGTCGATACTCTGGAGGTTTATATACTATATTATAGAGCTTGACATGCAATCATTATCATCATCCTTGGTCAAACAATAATTCAAATTCAGAAATTTGTTGAATAAGGAGGGTATGACTGATAAATAACAAGAAATAGTCCATTATAATACAACATGTAAGTACGAATAGAACACCCAGTTGCATGTTCGATCGTATGCATTGTCATTGTTCGTCTTCGACCAATAGTCTTTCGAAATTAAAATTGAGAATGGAAATGGAGAAATTGCATACATGTCAACATTATATCTCATCATATATAAATAATCATGTTTATATATATACACATGGAAAAAAATATTGCAACACCAAATTGAAATTGAAATTAAAAAAACACTCTTTATTTTTTCCTGCTATAATTGTTAAAATAGAACTAGTTAAACATTATTTAAATACCACCTGAGTTTGATTAATAATTATCGACTCGATAAGTTCTTATCTGCACATGCAGCTACTGTACCCGTAAACAGCAAAACAGGTGTTTTCATCCTCATTGTTTTCAATAATTTAAATAACCAAGTTTATAAAGTTATGTGATTGACACCTTGTAGTGGGTCCTCCACATCTCTTAACCGCAGCAAGATGGCATATAATCAACATGAGAGAAGCAGGAATGTCGCTGTGACAACCGCACGTATTTTCGGTCATCACTATTCCACTATTAGTCGTTTTGAGAATAAAAATTAATGCAATAAACGATGTTAAAGACTATCCTAGATCAAAAAGACCACCTATGCCATATGCTAGGGAAAATCTAGCATAGTGAAGCTTGGTCAGAAAGAAACCCATTGCACACAATACAGTCCTAAAAAGAGAGTGGTGGGCGTACATGAGCCTTTTAACATAGATTGTTCGAGATTGACTCATCTCTACTGGTTATTGTGCCATAAGACCATTTCGGGGACCTTTGCTTACGAACAGACACACAGTTATCCGTATCCAATGTAGTGCAGAGCTCGCAAAAATTGGAAATAAGCATCGTGGAGGAAGATCCATTGTTCCAATGGAATTCTGTTTATCTTCCTTGGCCCTGTCGTAGCCAGGATTTGAACCATATCGATCATATATGGGACACTATCGGGCGTAATGTGCGCGAAAGGACACCCAGTCCAAACACGTGATGAAATAAACAATGCCCTTTATCAGAAATTGTTGCTGCTACCTTAGCAACAAATTTGTTGATTTATGGCAGGAATCATAAGACGTTAAGTTGTGGTTGACCGTTTGAATGGAGGCTGCACACAAAGTACTAATTCTTGGGCGTATAACGATCAACCATGATCTGAACAATCATCTTAAGATTAATTTTGAAATGTCTGACATTGTAAAGTTCGCTTACAGTAAAAGTTGTAAAATGCAGTTTTTGGTTAAAAAAACTCTTCATTTTGTTTTTAAAAATTGTGGTTTGATAAATCATTTGTTTTCAAACATTTTTTGTTCGTTAAAAATGCCAATGTAATCATAAACTATGTTTCAATATTATTTTACAAATATTTTTTCATATATCATCCAAAATTAAAAGGCTGATTTTTCAAGTTTTAAAAAATCAAGGTGTTGCAATACTTTTTTCCATGTGTATATAACTTTATATATACGAGTCTAAATTGAAAACTACGTTCCAACCTATGATTGCGTTGGATAATAACCGCAATTTTTATACGTGTGCATGTAAAACAAATTTCGTTGTAGAAGGGTCTGAAAACAGCACGAACAACATTTTCCAAAAGACCAAAAAAGTGAAAAAGTATATTTAAACAAAACGCATTTGACTAACAGGTCGAACAACTGATGTTCTTTAACCCTGCTGACTGCCATGTGCGATTGCCAAATAAAATTGATCACAAGATGTAACAAAATGGATCTTAATATAAATTTAATACTAAACAGAGAACAAAAAAACAAAAAAAAATACTTGTGGTAAATTATATAGCCTTTCAAATACCGTTTCGATCCCTAACACCACTGAAGAAACATATAATGTCGAAATCTAGATCTGGTGTACAAAAAAAATGTTGACACCTTGTGTTTGCGGCATAACATCTTGGCCACAAGTTTATCATTTTCTGTTTAGTATTAACTTTATATTAAGATCCATCTTGTTACACCTCGTGATCAATTTTATTTGGCAATCGCCAATGACAGTCAACAGGGTTCGACCTGTTAGTCAAATGCGTTTTGTTTAAATATACTTTTTCACTTTTTTGGTCTTTTGGAAAATGTTGTTTGTGCTGTATTTAGACCCTTCTACATCGAAATTTGCTTTACATGCACACGTATAAAAATTGCGGTGTTTATCCAACGCAATCATAGGTTTGAACGTACTTTTAAATTTAGACTGGTATATACATGTATATACTTTTGTATATTTAAGTACGTCTGAGTCAGTTACAACTCTACAACAGATTTATCCATCGGATCACCAGCAATGATGGTGATACATGGCTGTGTACATTATGTATATACAACTCGTCTAAACATCAACCTAACAATGTTAGATCTGTAAATTTGCTTTCGCAAATTTTTTGTTCTTCCCTCGCCGGAATTTCGAACCCATTATATATATACCGGTTACAGTGCAGGCGACTGGTGTCACGATATCTCAGTAGCATGGGTTCGAATCCCGGCGAGGGAAGAACAAAAAATTTGCAAAAGCAAATTAACAGATCTGACAGTTGGGTTGATGTTTAGACGAGTTGTATATATATATATAATATATATATCAAAATTCAAAAATTCGCGGACTACATTTCACATCAAATAATAACAGTTCGTTAACATATTGTCACTTATATATCGCGATATGCTGAAGTCCCTTTCGGAAAAAAAATAAAATGTTGGATGTTAAAAAATTCAAAACTCATCATTAATTAATCACAATATGCGAAACATTTTCTTCTCCTTGCATCTCAGAAATAAATCAGTAATACTTGTAAAAAAACTTTTAATAAGCTTAAAAACAACATTTAAATAGACAAAATACAATCTATTCATGTATGATATATATAATAGAGTATTTTCTTTCTTGAGTAGATAGTCTTTCAAATGCCTAAGATGCACACTTTGTAGAGTAGGTTTCATTCAAGTTCACAAGCATACTAACATACAACTCTCTTATATTCAATCTTCAAATCCATCTGGAAACACAATGCTCGAAACAAGTTTTCACTCCATTTGCAACTTAGAAATACATTTGAGGTTCTTGTAAAAAGAAACCTCAATGAGATTAAAAAAACAACACTTAAATAGACAAAATACAAAATATGTATAGAGTAATTTTTTTCCTTGAGTATAATTAGTCTTTCAAAAGCCCAAGTTGTACGCTTTGTAGAGTAAATACATACATAGATACTATATATACACGCATACTTTACCCTCGACTATACCACGTAGCTCTTACATATTCAAACTTATAAAGATTTAAAATGCACATGCAAAAATGTTCCTGAGAATATTTTTGACTTTGATATGACCTTCGTCATTGTGTGCGATGACATCTTGTTTGTTGCTACCTCATGCTATAAGGTATGTAAACTATTCAGTTCTTATCCTAAGTAAAAAGTTAACATCATACATGATGTGATGATAGAAAATACAAATAAACAGTGTTTGCACAGAATCCAGTCATGTTTGATAACCAGCTTAGATGGTGATAGAATCTAAATGTTTTGTCCGCTATAAAGTATTCAGGGTTTTCTCTAAGTTTCGATAAATCAACAAATCCAATTTTGTCTGCTGTTCCTGAATCTTTTTCCAAACCGAATCTTTTTGTAGTTGTTTCTACAATTCTATCACTGAGGTAGTAGGCATTCACTAACGAGGACAATACAGCCATTGACAATGATAACACCTGGAAAAAAAGATTAATAGTTTAAACAAAAAAGTCTATTATACTTACAAGTAAAAAAAGTATCTGTATTGCGTGTAGTTAGTGTTCATAAACATAATTTATGAATGTAACATCCAAGTGACGGGCCGTGGTTTACATCGCCTCGTACAAGCATTAACGTACCTAGTCAAAGTTGACGAGCTTAGCCAAAGCTTAATTTAAGGGGCAAATAAAATGGGCTATACATTTTAAACAATTCAAAGGAATGTTACGGCTAGGTAGTCGGTACATAAACCGTATTGTCGAATTCAGCTAACAAGCTTGTTTGTGGTTTGAACTTGTATATATATATGTTTTGGCTGAGCGACAGCTTTCCGTTTGATATACATGTTTTGATATACTTTATATACTAGTTTTGTGGTGAACCACGCGCGTTTCTGTTTCCGCAGTTTAACATGCATGGTGGCAAACATCTCACATAATTTCATATTTTGTTTTATCTCAAAAATATTTATTTGTGCAAAGATACTTTTCGTAGAATTGCTTCATAGAAGATACTCCATACAATATAGTATAAAAACGGGGGAAAACTACAATAATTTAGTTTTGGTATACAATAGGCTTATTGTTCTGTAAAAAAACATCGTAGTGTATGGTCATATATATTTATACTGACCTCTTTAAATTCCATTTCACTGGCCAAGTGAAGCTGGATATACGTGGCTAATGTCATTGATGACATTACACACGACAAAGCGAAATACATGGGAAACAAAAGTTTCTGTCCTTCACCAAACCAAAAACGTGGTAAGGTCAGGAACATTGCCATTCCTAGAAGTATATACATGTATATGAATAAAAAGGCAATTATTTTGAATACTTTACGTATCTTGACTGAACCTTTCCGATTTAAAGCTTCAATTTAATGGTAATCTAAAATTTATAGAACAGGCAATAACTTGAAGAAAACAATCTATTCCAATCGATTTACGTTAGTTTTCCTTAATTTCTACTAGAGGATTCATAGTTTCATTGGCTACGTCTACCTAGGTTCGCATATTTTCTGAACACTTATATTTTTGTTTGTCTTTCTAACTTTTAATTACTATAAACATCATAATAACTTTAAAATTACCTAATTTTTACATTTTATTCCGTTCAAATGAAACAAAGTCAAATACAAAGTTATGATTACAAAAAAATCGTTCTGCAAGTATCTACATGTACGTGTTTTTAAACTCTGTATAAAATACAATATTTGATCCTTATTTGAGAGCACCACATTTTTTGGGGAATATTAAGCCTGTTAAGGACTGTTACCTGCAATAAATGTCATCCAAAACTGAGACCCATAATGTATAGCAAAGCTGAAGAAATGCCAGAACGTCCATTTTCCTTGCTGTTGTGCTCTCAGTGGAAATAAAATCCAAGCTAACTCTAAAGCAACAAGTGCAGTAGTTACAAACTTTATGGCGTGAACTCTGAAATAGAATTTAACAGTGAGTTAAAAGTCTTTAAAAAAATACTTATACCAGTTTAAAACCGGTGTTAATTGCATGATGTTAACTGTAGGTCAGTTAATATAAAATTTCAATAGTTTCCAGGAATGCCAAGTAACTTTGGAACCCTTATATTGTTGACCTAAACTTTATATTTTCTTATAAAAATTTAAAACCAAAATGCGAACGTCATTCTTCTGCAAGTCTTTGAGTCAGTTAATTTCTTGAACACGTAATTAAGTTATATTCAGATCTCCAGTTGGTTGTCTGAATGCGATATCATCGGGACAAGAAATGAACCCAACATCGATCAGAACAGACTTAAAATATTAAAAAAAATATCTTATATATTCAGTCATTTATGATCAAAATGTACTGAATACAATGTTAAATTTGTATAGCTTCCTGTATTACGCTGAATCAGGTTAGAATATTTTAATGTATAATACCGTTTTTTTGTATAATAAGGTATAAGCTTTTCCGGGTAGTCTCTAGACGTAAACTTTGGGAAGACAGATGTGAAAGACAATTTGGAACATCCAAAACTAAAAGGACCGAAATCGAACAAAAAGTGTTTGAAGTGCGGTGCTAGATGTGACGAGATTGTCTTCTTCCCGGATATAAAAAAAGATCTAATAAAAACCATTTCATTACATTTAATTTAGCACGAATATTTTTGACCTTCTCTATACAGCTATGAATAGTAAAATAAAGATGAAGTGAAAGATACATTATATCAGTTGATATATACATATTTATAGTGTGTACAAAAAATAGTTGCGTGTTACTGAAGAGAAACGTATTGCATATGAAAAGTTATAGTAAAACTGGATTTAAGAGAAAATTGGCGAAATTAGTAATTAAAAATAAAAAGCTGGTCACACATTACATTATAAATGAAGTTGTACAACGTTATTTTCCCTCAATATGTTATATGTCTTTTGTCCTATTAAAATGACACGATATTTAAACTAAATCAAAACGTGGTTAAAATCTATAATAAAAAGAAAAAGTAAAAGAGAAATTATTAAAATATTATCTAGAATAAAATAAGCAGAAAATTCCTACCTTAGTTCGACCTTTGTCATTCTGATTGTGATATACATATTTAATTAACTTAATGCTATCTCTGTATCCTTATAACTCCCAAATGGTTATTAACGAATCTGGTATCTTGAATGACCTTTTATCCTATATTTATATGTGAAGTCAATAACTGATCACAGGTTGTACGTATACTACCACATGCATATTCGCACGTAAAACAGAAAGTTCGTGAGGTATTACAATATATTCAATATTTAGGCGTGTTTTATTACAAACGTAAGTAATACATATGTGCAGAGTGGAAAAGGAAATTATTGGATAATCTTGACCACATACTTTCAATATTCTATAATAGGTAAAAGGATGAAAAGGAAACGACAAATTATATGTTCTTTGATGTTGTGTCAACAAATAACCTGAACTCTGTCTACGTTCGTGATATGATTACTCATTTTTTCTTAAATAAAAGAAAAAAGAGAAACGAAAAAGAAAACATACAAATACTACAAAACATAAATATGATGAATTATGTCAATACTCCATTCATTAAACTTGTTATTCAGTATTTGCATGTTCTTAATCAAACATGTGATTTTATTTATTGAAAGTGCGTATGTATAGTAGAGTTAGTTAGTGAGTGATTTATTAGAGCGAGCGAGCGCGGGAATGATGGAGTGAGTGAGTTTGAGTAGTGCTTTGAATATATCTTATTTTATACCTAATCTGTAACAAGCCTTCAGAGATTTTTCTGTATAAGAACTGCTAAATGGTTGTTTTCATATTAGCGTAAAAATGAATGTCTAGTGTCATCACGTATTGTAGAGCTTTAAATGACACACAAAAAAGGCAGTATAAGTATACCATTGAAAGTCTGACTATAGAAGTTTTAATTTCCATAATTTTTTTTATAAATTCTCAACCGGATCGGATGGCTCCTAATGTAGAACATTTGTCAATATATAAAGACAACATGTACAACAATTGATTGTTGTTTGCTCAACGCCACGTCGCTGAACGTTTACTGCACATTATATATTATTGCACAACAATGTACAACCATGTTCCCTGTAAACTATGATAAGAAGATCAACTTTCAATGGTGAATTTAGACTGATTGTAACAGGAAAATAAATTTCGAGGTTTAAGATCAACTCTTGTAATACTATTTTAGTTCAATATAATGTTCATATAAATGATCACCATTAACCTTATTTGGTTTCATTTCCATAAATAACAACTCCTTAACGTATCTTGCTATTTATGTTTATTGTGATTGATAACTTATCATTATAATTAGTTTTGATCCATACTATATAATTTCTTTATTAATGAAGTATCGTCACTAGGTCACAATCACTTCGTGTTGTTATATCTGTCTTGATACACGTATACTCATTTTACACAGCTGCACTGCATCATGTCAATGGCTGGTGGACATTTGTAATCATGTTTATTCATAAAACGTAAGGTTAAGTGAGTGCAGTTTTATACTATTGCACTTCGTGACAGCTTGTTTCATATTAAGTTATTCAGTTATATATAAAATGTACCTAATGCAATCTAAGCAGATTAAACCATTCAAAGGAGGAGATAAAAGGGAGGGTTTAAAAAAATTTCAGATACATTTGTCTTTTTACTCGCAATTCAACCTGAGAATTCAACTTGTCTAATAACTATATATACTAGCTGACCTTATATTTTGGAATTGATTTGTAAAAATATGGAAATGTGCTTCTCTTTGGAACTTTATTTGGCTAAGCGAATCAAATTTTCATATTTGAAATGTGCGTAGGATCATCGGTTTATTCAACCCTATAATATTAAAACAATATATTTCTTAAACATTGTAATTATATTTTTCAGCAACAACCGCGAGAATAAGAGTTATATCAATTCATTTGGCAATGATTTGTTATGAGGTTGTCACAGAAAGCACATGCTGTCCCAATTGTTGCGTTATATTGGGAAGTAGTAAAATCACGAAAAATACTGAACTCCGGAGGAAAACTCAAAACGTAAAGTTCCTAAAATATAATTTGGAATGCCTTTCGGTTTTCAAAGTATGATTCTTAGTATTTGAAACAAACATGCATTCGAATAAAGAAAACAATTCATGTAAGATTCTGCTTTGTGGTAAATTCCAAATCTTACGATACAGAAAAAAACGATTTATTTGTTTTTCCCTGTGAATAAGAACTATGATATGCAACACTGATGCCTTGATTTGTTGTAAATGTAGCCTTATCTTGTACATGATACTTGTATTCTAAAGAAAACTATATTTTGTGATATATGCCGTTGAGTTGTCGTCACATTATAGTATACTCCACAGCTATCATTTGAGAGCCGTGGTGTAGTGGTTAGTGCATCGGACTACTAACACAAAGGTTTCTGGTTCCCGTTCGTGATGAACATTTCAGGAACTCAATTTTCGGCTCTCCCTTGACACCATTTGCGAGTATGGTCTTGATGAAACGATGATAGTCCGTCAGAAGGGGACGATAAATGGCTGGCCCGTGTTAAGAGAGAGCCATATCTCTTGCACGTTAAAGACACCCTTGTAGATTTAGAAAAAGAGTAGGCTTATGCCGCTACAAGGCAGCACTCGCACCCGCAGAGTGGAAAGGGATTAATATAAGTTGCGAAACTTGTTTCCCAATCCATTATAAATAAATATGTTTAAACTAAACTAAACTAATTTAAAACTAAAACAGCTTTCAGTTGTCGCATAATGGCATGCTTATCTTATGATTTTGTTTACTTTAGCTTTTTATCAATGGGTTGATTCCAATGGCTTTTAAAAAATACTTCATTAAACAATCCGATGTTTTTTTGTCTCCTTAGGTACGTATCCGCTAGTTTCAAGATGAAAAAAAATATAATTCAAAAGCAAAGATTTTTTTAATCACGAAAATCGAAAAAAACGACAAACCGTTTCGTATGTACCTTCTAATTTTGTCGTCTTCAGATAATACTAATAAACTAATGCAATGCAAAATGCAACATAACTATTCCGAGTAAGCAATAATTATATGCAATAATTAATATTTCAGTATTAAAATTCTACAGCAAATTGACTGTTCCAATGTGTAGCTTTCTATAGTTCATGATTACTTTTTTTCTTCCAGAACAACAACATCGGTACGAAAAACCAAAATATATTAAAACATTTGTTCTGAGTGATTGACCCAAATGTAGCGGCATTATCTACGGCATTTGGTCTCTTGTGGGTAGTTGTCTCGTTGGCAATCACACCATACCTCAATCTTTCATATAAAAGCACAAAAAAAGCAGACACTTATTTGATTTTCACTCTTTATGTTCAGAGCAAATACCAGATGTGTTTCAATTCTCTTCTTTTAAGAAATCAACCTAATTACGAAATCTTGTTTGAACGAATCCATAAACCTTAAACTTAAGCCATTGATGAAGAACTCGGGCCTCACGGTCATAAAACTTTCGAGCATGATTTTTGTACTCAAAGACTCGAAAATCAGCCAATCAAATTGCTGGATTTCATATTTCGAGTATTTGTGCTCCGAGTACTGAGCAAAATTTTATGCCTTCGATGCCAGGCGAACCCTGCAAAATAATCACGTTTCACCTGACAACCATTTCATACACCAAATATATATGACAAAATCTCAGAGACGGACCTTACCACAAAAGTTAGCACTGACGTTTGTTCTTCAAAATAAGAATGAGATGAAATTAATTATTCAAGACGGATATTATCTACAATAACTCCAAACAACAAAAAATATGAAAATGAATCAAAGTTAACCAGTGAAATGCGTCAATGATGGTATTATTTGGTCTGAATATTTGCAAAAGTTCCTTTAAAATCCAGACAGATCTACACTTTCACCATCAATCATCAATTTGTCAAACAACCATTAATCTAATTACATGTACATTTATACAGCAATATATGATATCATCTACTCAATTTGCATTTATATTTCCTTGTCATCTAGCTGATTCAATTCATAAAGGAATTAAAGGAGATGTGGGGTAAGCTTCAGTCAGACAGCAACTAAAGATAAATTATTATGAGGACACCATTAAAGTCCTGAAAACAAGGTAATTAAAATTTGCAAATAAGTGTAGGCACTTTAAAATGAAGAACTGCAATATATCAACTACTCTTAGGAACAATAATGCACACATTGTCATCATGGTCATATTAAGGATACCTCAAATGTCCTCCATGTGTAACCTTCAGAAAGCAGGAAATATGGGCCCCGACAGATCCAAATAAAAGGCACACATGACAACTGATCCCCAAAAAGGCACACATAACTCATCATAATAAAAGGCACACATGACAACTCATCCCAAACAAGGCACACATGACAACTCAACCCCAACAAGGCACACATGACAACTCAACCCCAACAAGGCACACATGACAACTCAACCCCAACAAGGCACACATGACAACTCATCCCCAACAAGGCACACATGACAACTCAACCCCAACAAGGCACACATGACAACTCAACCCCAACAAGGCACACATGACAACTCAACCCCAACAAGGCACACATGACAACTCAACCCCAACAAGGCACACATGACAACTCAACCCCAACAAGGCACACATGACAACTCATCCCAAAAAGGGACATAAAACAACTCATCCCAAAAAAGACACACATTACAACTCATCCCAAAAAAGACACACATAACAACTCATCCCAAAAAAGACACACATAACAACTCATCCCTGAAAAGGAATACATAATAATTCATCCCCTAAAAAGGGACAAATGACAACTCATCCCAAAAAAGGCACACATAATAACTCAACTCAATAAAAGGCACACATGACAACTCATCCCCAAAGAGGCAGACATGACAACTCATCCCCAAAGAGGCAGACATGATAACTCATCCCAAAAAGAACGCACATGACAACTCATCCCTAAAAAAGGCACACATGACAACTCATCCCCAAAAAGGCACACATGACAACTCATCCCAAAAAAGGCAAACATGACAACTCATCCCCATAAAGGAACACATGACAACTCATCCCCAAAAGGGCAAGTATAATAACTTTCCTAATAAAAGGCACACATGACAACTCCTCCCAAAAGAGGCACACATGACAACTCAACCCAAAATAAAGCACACATGACAAACCAACCCTAAAAAAGCGCACATGAAAACCCATCCCAAAAGAGGCACACATGACAACTCATCCCCCAAAATAACACATGAAAACTCATCCCCAAAGAGGCACACTTGACAACACAACCCAAAAAAAAGGCACACATGACAACTCATCCCCCAAAAGGCACACATAACAACTCATACCCCAAAAGGTGCACATGACAACTCATCCCTAAAAAGGCACACATGACAACTCATCCCCAATAAGGCACACATGACATCTCATCCCCCCAAAAGCACACATAACAACAACTCATCCCCAATAAATTGCTTTAATACCTAGTGCAGCTGGATACCACCACAGAGGTCCAAGCCTGAACAGTTGGGGTATAAATGGGCACAATATTCACACTTGATACAGGTCTATAATGGAATTTGACACAAAATACATGTTGATTTCTGACACAGAATAACTGTAGTCAAAGAACTTAGAATTGGTTATATGATTTGAATTATTAATTTTTTGCTATGTGTAATACACCATGCTAATGAGAATTGACACCCCTAATTTTTTTTTATTTATCCCCCTTTTTTTTTTGCAATACTCTATGCTGTTGAGAATTAATTCCCTCCCCTAAAAAATTTAAAATGTAAAATCCCCTCAACCAATTTTTTCCCAAAAAAATATTTGAAGAAATTTACTTTTTGAAATCTCAAAAAAATGTCCCTCCCCCCGCCCTACCAATTACTTTTTTACCCTTACTTTTTTCCAAAAAAAACCCCAATTCTTTTCCTCAAAATATGATCAAAATCTCAATTCAAATTTCCAATGGAGCTTGCAACCATAATTACCCATTTAATAATTAGTGTAAAGGAGGTAATCCAAATTGGACATTTACTTAAATTGTCAAATTAACCAGGACACCCTTGTTTTTTGTTTATTAACATTTAACAAAGATCAAGTTTAAATTTTAGTGGCATCACATTTACTATTTTAGAGTTATGCTCCTTAACAGATTATGGAAAATTAAGTATATGTTTCATAATATTTGGTTGAGGCATCCTAAAGTTAGGGAGCTACCATTTGATTTTTATGGGGGGGCTAGGATGAAAAATTTTGTCCTGCCTTTTTTTTAGCTGTAATCTCTGTCCTGCCTTTTTATTTTTCACTGTGTTCGATCCTGCCTTTTTTTTTAGTTTATCCTGACTTTTTTTTACCTAAATTGTCGTCCTGACTTTTTTTTTGGCAAGTGTCTCATCCTGACTTTTTTTTAACTCAAAACTCCTGTCCTGCCTATTTTTTTCAAATTTCATCCTAGCCCCCCATAAAAATCAAATGGTAGCTTCCTTAGAGAACAGAAACCAACTTTGGGACGTTAGGACAGTATGTGCATACTTTCAGATGGAGAAGGGTAAAACTTAATGCCCAGTCTGATATGACGGGGACATAATTAAAAATATTGGCAAACAGGAAGTAGAAATCTGACAGATAAGAGTGTCCAAATGTAAAAACTCATCAAGTGCTATAAAGCTGCTGACCAAATAAATAAGTTTCTGAGAAAAATGTATCAAAAAATAAAATATTTTGTGGACAAATAGACCTTTTAAAAAGCAATTGTAATATACATGTAGCTCCTACTACTAGAGTGGGGGATATAGTTATCCCTTTTTATGAAATTGTTGTCACATACATTTTGTACCAACATCAACCTCTCTTTTTGGACAGATATATTTAAATCAAATGAGGCTGCCCTTAGTTACTTTTGATTTATGTTTACCCTGGCAAAAAATGGCTTCATAATTCATTTTTTTTTTAACAGGTGTTTAAGATGAAGAATATTTATAAGTGATTTCTAATTGTGCAAGATGATAATATTATTGGGATTAAAAAAATCAAAACTTCTGAAAAATTGTATTTTGATTAACAAGGATATAAAATTATATCATCTACAATATCAACTCCTTCACATGCTATCTTAACATCCTGAGAACTAGATATTTCTTTTTTGATCCATTTTTCTTTGTCTTCTGGGACTTCAGATTCTAATTCCTCCCAGTCTGTCTCCATTCTGTTTGTCATTAGACCGTCATTTTCTGTAATAACGACCTCTACTATGACAACAGTATCACCTTTTACTTGCTTTTCAACTGATATATAACTGTTTGAATATTCAGAGAAGTCGAGACAATACTTCTTACCAAAACTTGTTCCCTTTATCTGACAGAATACTGATGCTATTTTAACAGGAGAATCTTGCTCTCGTCTCTTTTGTGGTAAGATGTTCAGTGCATTAATTTTGAACGGTTTGGCGGAATGTAAGTGAATCCTTAAACAGTTCCGTAAGTGTTTAGGCAATGCAGCCAGTATTGGTCTATGTGGAAGTTTTTCAACAACATCTCTAAGTGTAATGACTTTTGAATCGTAACGGCTATTTGTAAGAAATACGTCTGGTAGATCCGGGCAATGCTTGCTTGTTGAGTTACTAGACATGATTCTTAGAAAAGTTAGTTGTTCCTTCTCTGTCAGTATTTTACTCGGGATAACTACTTCTGTAAAGTCCTCAATACTCATGTCTAGAAAACGAATCTGATATAATATATCTCCTAATATTTCTCTGCGTCTATCTTCAACATCCTTTTCAGCTTTACGTTTCTTAGAGTTTTGAGAATTTCTTTTTTCTAAAGGATCGCATGTCCAAACTTCTTCCTCGATTTTAGCATCGACCCACTTCATCATTCCATTAAATATAAGAATTTCATCAGTACAGAACCCATCACATTCTAGAATCTTTTTAAGATTATCCTTGGAAAGATTTAGGAAATCTTCACTACTGATGATATCTGTTGCGTGTTTGCACAAAAAATTGTGGGATGAACTAGCCAATTCAAATAGAGCAAAGTCAGCAGCTTGTTGTAAAATGGTGCATGCATTGTGAAGACTGAGGTTTTGACGGAGATAACTTTCACAATCATTGGTCAAACTTTCCAGCTGATATTTCTGTGAAGCATGTAGGAGAGCACCCACAGTATCGGCATTTATAAACAATTTATCAGTGTAAACATGTCTGAAAAGATAAAACACATCATTTTATATTTATAACAATATTTCTAACATTTTTTTATAATTTACAGTAACATCATTACCTCATTGCGCTTCAAACTTGTGTTTTAGCTATCTTTAAAAAAGTCATGTATATACATATACAGGTAGGCTATATAGCTATAATAACTGTAGCAAGAGTTTGTTTAATTCATTTTGCCGAAGCATTTATACCATTAACATAATTACTAACATTATATTTAATGTATATAGTGCACACATTGAACAAATAACTACTACTTGTGATTCACTCAACAGCAGAAAAAGTGATTTTAAACAGAACCACCCGTGTGCTTGCATGTGTTCACTGTATATAGATAGTGATGTTAAACCCTGCCTAATTATCAACCTGAAATTCAAAGATTTCATTAAAACTTAATTTTAGAATAATTCAGTCTCACTTTAAAGAAGGCAATTCACTTTTGAATTATTTAGTAACTTGTAATGTAATGGTCATTTTGCTAAGGTAAAAATGCATCACAAACACCAAATTATAGATAAGCCCTAGATGATCAAATAGTTGTACATTTAAATTTGAAAAAAAACTGGTTAAGTCATAGAAATCAAAGACAATTCGTACTAAATAAAAGAGAGTTCAAGTTGTCACACTTTTTGTTAAAAAAAAAAGTCATCTGAAGATGAATGTCAGCTTACAGTTACTGCATCTGGTCTCTGGTGGATAGTAATCTAATTGGCAATCATACCACATTTTCTTATTTTCATTTTCAAGAGAAAATGTGAGAATTTTAATGAAATACATGAAATATAGAATTAATATCAGTTGTGATTATTTAAGTTAACTCTCTTTATTAACCAAAAATATAACAAGATAAGTCAATTGTTAATCATTGTTAATAGCTGTTAGCATTTTCACAAATTAAATTTTAAAGTTATATATACATGTATCCCTTATAACTGTCAGTTTTTGTCATGCAGCTTAATACACAGGGGGTCCAGGGTTTTGTTTTGGGGGACAATCAATTTTGAATGGAGATTTATGGTTTGACCCCCCCCCCCCCTTTTTTATCTTTGTTTGGAAATCCTCTCCTTTGAAAATGATTGGACCTGCCCCTGTCACAAGTACATGATATGCCCCTCTGGGCCTAACCTTCTAAATGAAATAAAGTTCTTCAATGTAATATCAGAAGTTTATAAAAATATCAAAGGGAGTTTATTTTGATAGATATAAACCATTAATATACACTGCTTGAAACACTTTTGAGTTATGGAACCCCCCTTTTTATGAATAAAATCCAATAAATAGGTTACATTAAGTCCCAAATTTATAAAAATCAAAAGGGAAATTACATCACTAGATATGAACAATTCATTAAAGTCTCATGAAAACTGCTCAAAGCATTTTTGAATTATTTTCTGATAAACTTGAAAATTCCTTTTTTTTTAATAAATAAAAACCCTATAACTAAGAAGTGTTTTTAAGTTATTGTCTAACATGTTGAAGACAGACAAAGGTATACCTTAATATGCAAATAAGCGTATAAAAATCACTGAATCTTACTTCAACATTTGTCTGAAAGTCTTAGCTGTGATATCTGTTATTTTAATTGTTGACCCTTTTTCTGCCAGATCTCCACAAAACATTGCTTTGAAAACTGGACTCTTTGCTACCAAAATCATTTTGTGAGCTGGGACTGGTTGTATTGACTTCTCCTTGGGGAAGGAAAAGTGAATATCTGCTAGATGTTCATCAAGGTACATATCCCCTACACATTCAGCTATTGACCTCCTACTGGTGGAGGTACTGTTGGAGGTATTAGATTCAGTCTCCATGGTGGTGTTCCTGAAAAATACAGATAAACATAAGTTGAACATGTACTGTTGAGGTATTAGAATCAGTCTCCATCGTGGTGTTTCTGAAAAAATACAGATAATTAGACAATATACGTATAGTGTCTTGAAATATGAAATTTATTTGTATGAGGCTTAGAAACGGGAAAATGCGAGGTTCTACCGAGCATTTTCCCGTTTCGTGCCGAATACAAATAAATTTCGTATTTCAAGACACTATACATATATTGTTTTTATACTGAAATCGAAAAAAAAAATGAAAAATGAAAAAAACATGTAACAAAAATTGTTAAAAAAAGTGTTTGGAATTTCCCTCTTGAGGTACCATTTTTGGGTATTTCCCTATGAGCGTAGTCCAGGTGGTAAGACATTGGCGTATTAAGGAATTAGAAAGGGAAAATGAACTTAATTAATAACATTTGATAAACATGATATATAAATAACCAATTTGAAGACATAAAAGTTTAAATTAAAATAAGTTTGACCATTGTTACTTTACGTTGTCATGGTCGTGACATGATGTTGTTGATGAAATATAATAAGGAGGCGGGGCTTATAGGTCAGTTGGGGTCATTGACGTATAAAGCTAACGTTTATACGTATAGCTTTATCTGTACAGTAAACTAGCTGATTGCAGTATAAACATAATAAGTTGTACGGTTAGAGGTATTTATATAATTATATATTAAAATCTGTAACAGTCATTAATACTTATAAATATCAGTTGTATAGCCTATAGAATTTTTTTTTTTACTTTAGTGAAAAGTGAACCCCCCCTCTTTCTTATAAATTAATTAGCTACCTACACTTTGTACATGTATAGAGCTATTTTAGCAATATTAGAAGATATCAGGGCATGGATTTCTGCCTTTCAAAACTAGAGGCTCTTTTAAAAGAGCCTGTATTGCTCACCTTTGTCTATGCGCATATTAAAAAAAATACAAGGTAAAATGTTTGTAGATCTTACCTTACTGAACATTCTTGCTACTAAAAAATGTCTCTATCTATAATAAACTTACCCCTTTCGTTACAGAGGAAAATATTTTGTTAAAATTTACCAAAATTTACCATGTGAAAATTGTTAAAAATTGACTCTTAAGGGCAATTACTCCTTAAGGGGTCAACTGACCATTTTGGTCGTGTTGACTTATTTGTAGATATTACTTTGCTCAACATTATTGCTGTTTACAGTTTATCTCTATCTAGATATAGGAAGATGTGGTGTGAGTGCCAATGAGACAACTCTCCATCCAAATAACAATTTAAAAAGTAAACCATTATAGGTTAAAGTACAGCCTTTAACACGGAGCCTTGGCTCACACCGAACAACAAGCTATAAAGTACATGTATATTAGTATTCATGTTATTCAAGATAATAACCAAAAATGGCATAATTTCCTTAAAATCACCAATTCAGGGGCAGCAACCCAATATCAGGTTGTCAGATTCATCTGAAAATGTCAGGGTACATGTACATTGTAGATAGATCTTGACCTGATGAACAATTTTAATCGGGTCGTAAGAAGAGCGTGATGTAGACGGCATGGGTGTGCAAGAATTGTACTATGTTCTTGAACAGCATGGTGTAAATGTGGTATACTCATAGTGGAATTGCAGTTGGGTCGTAGTGAGAATGTGATGGTCGAGGTGAGGTTGTACAAATGTACATGTAATAACGAAGCTGTGAGATTGTAGTGAAGTCTTTCTAAATAGAATCATGCTTTTGCTACCTTTCCCTACGATGGTACAGCGACTATTGCGATCTTACCACATCCTTACTGCCCTCTAACTATGCTTCTACTAGAACCTTATTTCACCATGACCTCACCATGATTGTTTTGTTCAAGAATTAGCCATGTTCATCATGATCTTAATTTAAAGACCTCACCACAACTGTGATCTTCCAAATTTGCATTTTTTTCACAGATTGTAGTGTGATTGTGGCATTGTGGGACTGCGGTATAATAACATTAATATTTTGTAGCCATGTCAGATATGTACATGTAATCTCGAGCAGAGCATGCAGAGATATTGCTAGTCCAAATAATTATGATGCCTTGAAAGGCAGAACTTTACTTTTTTCTGTGACTCATTCCTACGACCACACAGAATTCAAGACTTCATATTTATTTGGACTAAGTCTTAGCTATTTGAAGGTCCAGTCTCTTTGATTGTATGCCTTATAAATTATTTGCCAATTGCATGAATATAAATTTGCATTAGGTCAGTTGGTGTCTCTGATTAATGCAGCAGTGATATCGAAAAAGCCATTTGAATTTCGCTGTATATATTGTATATTATTATTAAGGTATTCTACCGATATGAAAAGCTGTAATGCTGATATTACTGTTTTTAAAACCACTGAATGTTGAGCCTAGGCAGGCCAGGGACTTTGCAAAAATAAAGGCAGATGGCAGTTAGGTCCGCTGTTGTATGCCCTGAGGTAATCGGTGCCCTCAGGTAATCGCGGCAATAGTGCCCATATGCGTAGTAATAACATGATCTAAAAATAGAATAAACTAAAAATACATCATTGTACTTTCTATTTCGACTGACGGTATATGTGCGAAAAATAGGAGAACACAGGAACACATACAATTTTTTACAATAAGTAAGTTACGACAAATAATTCACGAAAAAAATCCAAATATTTGGTTAATTTGTGATCATTGCAACGTGTACAGATATTTATTTAGTGAAACGTAAATGACTTAAAATAATTAAAAAGAAAACACTTTTTGAATGGCGATTTAAACTTTTATAATAATAGTTGTCAAAAACTGGTTTCATAGAGATTTATGTAAATAAATGTATACAATTATTTAAACGAACTATTAAAGAATAAAGGTTATCCACACGTGCCTAAGGCAGCAAACATTTGATTTTCGGGGGGGGGGGGGGGGGAAGTGGGGGGGTCTATGGATTGTTTTCCTTCGGCGAAAGACAATATTTTTTGGAGACAGGTCGAAAACATTTTTTTCTTCCATTTCAATTTTAGCATTACATATAGTGGCAGCTGAGGGTGAAAAAAACATTCTTTTTCTCAGGGTCAAAAACAAATTATTTGTTTCTCAAACAATTAGAAACAAACTTTAAAAAAAAAACATAGCCGGCCCACCCCACCCCCCTGAAAATGAAATGATTGCTGCATAAGTTTCGCGAATGTCCTGTTGAAACTTTGAATATCATTGTGTTTGGTAATATATGACACTAACATATGGACAGATTACGCATATATTGATTTTGGTTACTTCTTTTAAAGTAACATAAGTAGAAAATGATAACATTTAATAGATAGGTTATTAAAATCAGTCCATCTTGTCCGACAGCATGAGGGGCAGTGGCGGATCCATCCATTTAAAAAAGGGGGAGTTCCCAATCCAGGACACAAGGAGGGGGTTCCAACTATATGTTCCCATTCAAATACATTGATCTCCAAAAAAAAGGGTTCCTATCCCCAGAACACCCCATGACCCGCCACTGAGCTGTTACGAAAAATATCGCTATAAACTTTCAGGGCATTATTTGAATTTAAGTGTACTGCATGCATCTTGCACTGTAAGATTAGTTAGCATTAACACTAATGCAAAATTGTTAAATAATTACTACTTTCGTTGGTTTTTTCTTATCTTTGTTTGAAATGTATTTTATGAAATGTATTGTATGCGTTCAATAATGATACACATAAAAAAGAAACTGTGGTATAAATCCCAATGAGATAACTGACCACAAAAGGACACAGAAATTAACAAAAAGTAAAAACACAAAAATACCGAACTCCGAGGAAAATTCAAAAAGGAAAATCCAACATCAAAAGGCAAAATCAAAAGTCCAAACACATCAAACGAATGGATAACAACTGTCATATTCCTGACTTGATACAGGCATTTTCTAATGTAGAAAATGGTGGATTGAACCTGGAACAACTGTAGGTCACCGTACGGCCTTCAACAATTAGCAAAGTCCATACCGCATTGTCATCTATAAAAGGTTCAGAAATAACAATGAAAAACAATTCAAACGAGAAAACTAACGGCCTTAATTATATAAAACAAATGAACAAAAACAAATAGGTAGCACATACTAGTAAACAAACGACAACCACTGAATTACAGGCTTCTGACTTGGGTCAGGCACATTACGTTTTTTTCATAAACGTTGTACAAACAATCGATATGTGAAAAGTATCCCATCAATTATATCAAAGTATAAATAATCATAAATCTTTATCATTTAAACAAAGCATACATTTATAGATCCGTATTTTACTCGATTGGCTTTAGAATAGTTAATAATATATGACACTAACATACATGTATATATGAGCAGATTACGCATGTATTGATTTTGGTTACTTCTTTTAAAGTAACATAAGTAGAAAATGATAACATTTAACAGATATGTTATTGAAAATAAGTCCATCTTGTCTGATTGCATGAGGTGCAGTGGCGGATCCATCCATTTAAAAATAAAGGGGGGTTCCCAATCAAGGACACACGGAGGGGTTCCAACTATATGTTTCCATTCAAATAAAATTGAGAATGGAAATGGGGAATGTGTCAAAGAGACAACAACCCGACCAAAATAAAAAAACACAACAGCAGAAGGTCACCAACAGGTCTTCAATGTAGCGAGAAATTCCCGCACCCGGAGGCGTCCTTCAGCTGGCCCCTAAACAAATATATACTAGTTCAGTGATAATGAACGCCATACTAATTTCCAAATTGTACACAAGAAACTAAAATTTAAATAATACAAGACTAACAAAGGCCAGAGGCTCCTGACTTGGGACAGGCGCAAAAATGCGGCGGGGTTAAACATGTTTGTGAGATCTCAACCCTCCCCCTATACCTCTAACCAGTGTAGAAAAGTAAAAGCATAACAATACGCACATTAAAATTCAGTTCAAGAGAAGTCCGAGTCTGATGTCAGAAGATGTAACCAAAGAAAATAAACAAAATGACAATAATACATAAATAACAACAGACTTCTAGCAGTTAACTGACATGCCAGCTCCAGACTTCAATTAAACTGACTGAAAGATTATGATTTCATCATATGAACATCAGGCACAATCCTTCCCGTAAGGGGTTTAGTATCATACCATCATAACAGATATGAGAAGAACATAACCCGTGTCATGCCAACAACTGTTTTTAGACTAAATGTGTTTAGTTCCGACGCAAAGACCTTATCAGTGACTCAATATTAACGCCAAAATATGCAATCTTTAATGCATTGATCTCCCAAAAAAAAGGGTTCCTATCCCCAAGAACAACCATGGACCCGCCACTGTCCATTGTTCAATTACTAAATTGTCTGTTTTACTTACTAGTACACTTGGTACAATAAAAAACCTGATAATAAATTGTTCAAATAAGGCCTTTGAAAATAGTGGAATTAATTACTTTTGGAGTGTCAAAAACTCGTTGGAAGTACTTGATAAATTGCATGCATATATTGGTGATTTTAAATCTGTTCAAAGTTTTGATTTTTCTACCCTATATACCACTTTGCCTCATATTCTTATTAAGAAAAAATTCACATCCCTAATTAACTGGGCATTTAAAAAGTCGGAATGCGACATATGTTTAAACTCTTTGCGATCATTTTTTAGTAGCAATAAACAAAAGAAATATGTCAATTGGACATGCTTTGATACTATTTATGCGCTTGAATTTTCACTTGATAACATTTTTGTTCGCTTTGGAGATTCCGTATATCGTCAAGTTATTGGAATTCCAATGGGGACTAACTGTGCACCACTTATTGCGGACCCGTTTTTGTATTGTTATGAGTTACAATTTGTGACTTAAATTAGCAAAGACCCATCAAAACAACATTTGATACAAAAATTTAACAATACTTTTAGATATTTGGATGATATATTGGCTCTCAATAATGACGACTTCCGTATGTATACTAAAGAAATTTATCCTGTAGAACTTACTTTAAATAAAGCTAATGATAACAATGACCACTGCCCTTTTCTCGATCTTGATATCTATATCATAAATGGGAAGCTTTATACAAAAATTTATGATAAGAGAGATGATTTTTCATTTCCCATTGTTAATTAACCATTTGTAGATGGTGACGTTCCCTTGTCATCATCTTATGGTGTTTATATATCTCAACTTGTACGATTCTCTCGTGTATGTAACAACGTATTAGATTTTAGCGAGAGAAATATATGTATTACTGAAAAATTATTACACCAGGGTTTTCGATATCACAAACTGGGCAAAACATTTACTAAATTTTATCATCGGTATAAGGAAATAATTCGTAAATATAACTCAACATGCAGACATCTTATACGTTCAGGTATTTCACATCCATTTTTTTATGGAAATATTCTTTATAAAGAAAAAAAATGTCAGTATTCTCCTCAGAAACTAACAAAACCTTTAAATAGACTTATTAAAAAGGGATATAGTTACGATACTGCTGTCAGGTCATTAAAGATTGCATATTTTGGCTTTAATATTGATTCACTGATAGAGTCTTTGAATCGGAACTTAACACATCTATTTCTTAAAAACAGTTGTTGGCATGACACGGGTTATGTTCTTCTCATATATTTGATGATAGTATGATACTAAACCCCTAACGGGAGGGATTGTGTCTGATATTTATATGATGAACACATTGATTCACTGATAGAGTCTTTGAATCGGAACTTAACACATCTATTTCTTAAAAACAGTTGTTGGCATGACACGGGTTATGTTCTTCTCATATATTTTATGATAGTATGATACTAAACCCCTAACGGGAGGGATTGTGTCTGATATTCATATGATGAACACATAATCTTTCAATCAGTTTAATTGAGGTCTGGAGCTGGCATTTAAGTTAACTGCTAGTAGTCTGTTGTTATTTATGTTCTATTATCATTTTATTTATTTTCTTTTTTTACATCTTTTGACATCGGACTCGGACTTCTCTTGAACTGAATTATAATGTGCGTATTGTTATGCTTTTACTTTTTTTTACACTGGCTAGATGTATAGGGGGAGGGTTGAGAACTCATAAACATGTTTAACCCCGCCGCAATTTTGAGCATGTCCCAAGTCAGGAGCCTCTGGCCTTTGTTAGGGTTGTATGATTTTAAATTTTAGTTTCTTGTGTATAATTCGGAGTTTAGTATGACGTCCATTATCACTGAACTATTATGCATATTTTTAGGGGCTAGCTGAAGGACACCTTCAGCTGCGGGAATTCTCGCTACATTGGAGACCTACTGGTTGATTCGGCTGTTGTCTGCTCTATGGTCGGGTGGTTGTCGTTTTGACATACCGTATAGCGGGTTATTTTCGCGGGGTGTAAATTTTCGCTTATTTTCGCGGATAGAATAAAATCGCCAAAATAAATGCCGCCAATTTAAAAGTGTACATGCAAAGGTAATGTTGAAAATGTTGAATCCGCCAAAATAATAACCGCCAAAATATTTCGTATACCTTATTGAATGAAAATCGCGAAATTTTACACCCGCGAAAATAACCCGCTATACGGTATTCACCATTTCCTTTCTCAATTTTAATAACCATGTTTCTGATCTAATTTTGTATTCTATATCCGGCATCAATATATTTACACTACAAAACTACAACTCTCAGTCTATGGCTACACGTGCTGATCTTATCTATATTCATGCATAATATTCATTAGCTGTGTATGAGTATCAAAATCGTATCATACGCGATGATGACCAGCCAGTACACACTTTAAGGATTTTATTCACCAGTATTAAAAAAGAGAAACATTGCAGTACGAACAGTAATCTATTTTTTTTTTCATTTGACATTACTTTGAAAGTAACGTAGTTACAAGCACAGGTTATATAGTATATAACTGCTTTTTTTAAATGTTAATTGTCTTAATTAATCTTATTTGAGAGATGTTGGATATTTTCAAGGAAAAACCTCACATCTCCAGTGTACTTTTGTACATGGTCAGATAACCTTAGGTCATCTCTAAATTACTGTGTATTTCCTGTATCTCAGATCATATCTATGATTACTCACATGATCGCCTCTGTATGATGGAACATTGTGAGGTTACCTAATATTACCTCTGTATTGCTGTACATGGTAAGGTTACTCTGTATTACTGCACATACTCGTATTACCACAGTTTGTATAAACTTTACAAAACACTATTTATTTAGTTTTCCTCAGGGCACTTCTGCATTTCTATACATGGCCTTGTGCACATGTTAACTAATGTCATTTCTTAACTACTGTATATAAATATGTAAACTCAGAATACCTTTGTATGTTAGAATATGATGAGGTTACCTAAGGTCACAACTTCATGGTTATTGTACCAGCTGCATGTTACCACAGATAAACTTTGCAAAACGCTAATTTTCTACAAACCTCAGGTTACCACAATTGAATGTTCATAACTCCCTTCGTCAGCTTAGTCCAGATTACATCTGTGTTCTTTTTTTTCACGGACAGGCTACCTCAGGTCATCTGTTAATTACTGTACATGACCAGGTTACCTCAGGTCATCTGTAAATTACTGTACATGACAAGGTTACCTCAGGTCATATGTAAATAACTATACATGACCAGATTACCTCAGGGAACCATTGTACTACTGTGCATGGTAAGGTTACCTCAGGAAACCATGATACTACTGTGCATGGTCGGGTTACTTCAAGGAACCATTGTTCTACTGTACATGGTCTGGTTACCTCTGGGATCGATTGTACTACTGTGCATGGTCATGTTACCGAGGAAACCATTGCACTACTGTGCATGGTCAGGTTACCTCAGGGAACCATTGTACTACTGTAAATGGTCAGATTATCTCAGGGAATCATTGTACTGCTTTGCATGGTGAGGTTACCGCAGGGAAAAATTGTACTGCTGTGCATGGTCAGGTTACCTCAGATAACCATTGTACCCGGTGCATGGTCAGTTTATCTAAGATCACCACTGTACATGGTCCTTGTACCAGCTGCATTTTATCATAAATAAGGTTGCCAAAACGCATATTTTCTGAAAACCTCATGTAATCACGATTGCTTTACATGGTCATAACTCCCTTCGTCAGCTTAATCCAGATCACATCTATGTGATTTTTGCACGGACAGGTTACCCCAGGTCAACTGTAAATTACTGTTCATGACCAGGTTTTCTCAGGTCATCTGTAATGATAAATGATCTGGTTACCTCAGGGAACCATTATGCTACTGTACATTGTCATGTTACCTCAGGGAACCACTGTACTACTGTGTATGGTCAAGTTATCTCAGGGAACCATTGTACTACTGTGCATTGTCATGTAACCTCAGGGAACCTTTGTACTAATTTGATGGTCAGGTTACCTCAGGGAACCATTGTTCTACTGTGCATGGTCAAGTTACCTCAGATAACCATTGTACGACTATGCATGGTAAGTTACCTCAGGGAATCATTGTACTACTGTGCATGGTCAGGTTACCTCAGGAAACCATTGTACTATTGTGCATGGTCAGGTTACTCAGGAAACCACTGTACAACTGTGCATGGTCAGGTTACCTCAGGTAACCACTGTACTACTGTGTATGGTCAGGTTACCTCAGGGAACCACTGTACTACTGTGCATTGTCATGTTACCTCAGGGAACCTTTGTACTACTGTGCATAGTCAGGTTACCTCAGGAACCATTGTAATACTATGCATGGTCAGGTTACTCAAGGAACCACTGTACAACTATGCATGGTCAGGTAACCTCAGGAAAGCATTGTACTACTGTGCATGGTCATGTTATCTCAGGAAACCACTGTACAACTGGGCATGGTCAGGTAACCTCAGGAAAGCATTGTACTACTGTGCAGGGATCCTTTGTACTATTGTGCATGGACGAGTCTCCTCAGGGAATCATTGTTCTAC
This sequence comes from Mytilus trossulus, assembly GCF_036588685.1. NCBI lineage: Eukaryota > Metazoa > Mollusca > Bivalvia > Mytilida > Mytilidae > Mytilus > Mytilus trossulus. The sequence goes on from NC_086383.1 coordinate 48,021,350, forward strand.
TGTGCATGGTCATGGTCCCGCAGGGAACCATTGTACTGCTGTGTATGGTCAGGTTACCTCAGGGAACCATTGAACTACTGTGCATTGCCATGTTACCGCAGGGAACCTTTGTACTACTGTGCATGGTCAGGTTACCTCAGGAACCATTGTAATACTATGCATGGTCAGGTTACTCAAGGAACCATTGTACTACTGTGCATGGTCAGGTTACCTCAGGGAACCATCGTGCTTCTGTGCATTGTCAGATTTCCTCAGGGAACCATTGTACTACTGTACATGGTCATGTTACCTCAGGGAACCACATTACTACTGTTCATGGTCAGGTTACCTCAGGAAACCATTGTACTACCGTGCATTGTCATGTAACCTCAGGTGACCATTGTACTACTGTGCATGGTCAGGTTTCCCAAGGGAATCATTGTTCTACTGTACAGAGTCAGGTTACTGCAGGGAACCATTGTACTTCTGTGCATTGCCAGGTTACCTCAGGGAACCATTGTACTACTGTGCATGGTAAATTTATCTCAGGGAACCATTGTACTACTGTGCATGGTCAGGCTACCTCAGGGAACCATTGCACTACTGTACATGGTCATTTTACCTCAGGGAACCACTGTACTACTGTGCATGGTCAGGTTACCTCAGAGAAACCATTGTAATACTGTGCATTGTCATGTTAACTCAGGGAACCATTGTACTACTGTGCATGGTCAGGTTTCCCCAGGGAACCATTGTACTACTGTACATGGTCAGATTACTTCAGGGAACCATTGTACTACTGTGCACGGTCAGGTTATCTCAGGGAATCATTGTACTGCTTTGCATGGTGAGGTTACCGCAGGGAAAAATTGTACTGCTGTGCATGGTCAGGTTACCTCAGATAACCATTGTACTCGGTGCATGGTCAGTTTATCTAAGATCACCACTGTACATGGTCCTTGTACCAGCTGCATTTTATCATAAATAAGCTTGCCAAAACGCATATTTTCTGAAAACCTCATGTAATCACGATTGATTTACATGGTCATAACTCCCTTCGTCAGCTTAATCCAGATCACATCTATGTCATTTTGTGCACGGACAGGTTACCACAGGTCAACTGTAAATTACTGTTCATGACCAGGTTTTCTCAGGTCATCTGTAATGATATATGATCAGGTTACCTCAGGGAACCATTATGCTACTGTACATGGTCATGTTACCTCAGGGAACCACTGTACTACTGTGTATGGTCAAGTTATCTCAGGGAACCATTGTACTACTGTGCATTGTCATGCAACCTCAGAGAACCTTTGTACTAATGTGCATGGTCAGGTTACCTCAGGGAACCATTGTTCTACTGTGCATGGTAAGGTTACCTCAGGAAACCATTGTACGACTATGCATGGTAAGTTACCTCAGGGAATCATTGTACTACTGTGCATGGTCAGGTTACCTCAGGAAACCATTGTACTATTGTGCATGGTCAGGTTACTCAGGAAACCACTGTACAACTGTGCATGGTCAGGTTACCTCAGGTAACCTTTGTACTATTGTGCATGGACGAGTCTCCTCAGGGAACCACTGTACTACTGTGCATTGTCATGTTACCTCAGGGAACCTTTGTACTACTGTGCATAGTCAGGTTACCTCAGGAACCATTGTAATACTATGCATGGTCAGGTTACTCAAGGAACCACTGTACAACTCTGCATGGTCAGGTAACCTCAGGAAAGCATTGTACTACTGTGCATGGTCATGTTATCTCAGGGAACCACTGTACAACTGGGCATTGTCAGGTAACCTCAGGAAAGCATTGTCCTACTGTGCAGGGAACCTTTGTACTATTGTGCATGGACGAGTCTCCTCAGGGAATCATTGTTCTACTGTGCATGGTCATGGTCCCGCAGGGAACCATTGTACTGCTGTGTATTTTGAGGTTACCTCAGGGAACCATTGAACTACTGTGCATTGCCATGTTACCGCAGGGAACCTTTGTACTACTGTGCATGGTCAGGTTACCTCAGGAACCATTGTAATACTATGCATGGTCAGGTTACTCAAGGAACCATTGTACTACTGTGCATGGTCTGGTTACCTCAGGGAACCATCATGCTTCTGTGCATTGTCAGGTTTCCTCAGGGAACCATTGTACTACTGTACATGGTCATGTTACCTCAGGGAACCACATTACTACTGTTCATGGTCAGGTTACCTCAGGAAACCATTGTACTACTGTGCATTGTCATGTAACCTCAGGTGACCATTGTACTACTGTGCATGGTCAGGTTTCCCAAGGGAATCATTGTTCTACTGTACATAGTCAGGTTACTGCAGGGAACCATTGTACTTCTGTGCATTGCCAGGTTACCTCAGGGAACCATTGTACTACTGTGCATGGTAAATTTATCTCAGGGAACCATTGTACTACTGTGCATGGTCAGGCTACCTCAGGGAACCATTGCACTACTGTACATGGTCATTTTACCTCAGGGAACCACTGTACTACTGTGCATGGTCAGGTTACATCAGAGAAACCATTGTAATACTGTGCATTGTCATGTTAACTCAGGGAACCACTGTACAACTGTGCATGGTCAGGTTACCCCAGGTAACCATTGTACACTTGTGCATGGTCAGGTTACCTCAGTGAACCACTGTACAACTGTGCATGGTCTAGTTATTCATAAAGATAGACAAGAATGAGATTTACAGATAATTTAGAAGACTGAATTTTTTTTGGAACTCTTTTTGGGATATCATTCCAGGAAAATAAAAGGATGTCATGTTTACTTGAAGTGGTGAGGTCTAGTAAACATAGCAAACAGAAAGTACAACAAATGAGTTGACTTCAGGATTGCGTAACTTTTTATTCTTCGTGGCAAGACCCCCTTTTTTCAATTAAATCACAATTTCAATTTGGTACATACATGATATGAACATGCATTTTTTTCTAAGATCATCTGTTTTGCATGTAAGCCTATGGAGCAGTCAATAACAAGACTGCAACTTTATGTTAATTTGATTTGAATCGATTATATTTGTTGTTATTTTTTGGGGTTACCGGAGGTAATCCTGTTATGAAAGAATACTTCGTAGATACTTTGCTGGTATATGCATTTATGCTGTAATTACACAACTTCTTAATTTAAAATGTAGGATTTCATAGATTTGTATTGGTTATGCGATTATATGTAAATGTAACCTGAGTTCACTTGAGTTAAATGGGTTGCATTTGGTGTTATAATTGGGGTTATCTGAGGTAACCCTGTCATGAATGAATACTTCGTAGATACTTTGCCAGTCTTTACAATAATTGTAATAAACCAACTTATTCATTTTGAATGTAGGACTTCATTGAAGTTATATTGTTTATGGGATATATATGTAAAGGTGATCTCAAATAACTTCAGTTAATTGGTTATATTTGTATTTATACTTGGGGTTACCTCAGGTACCCCTGTTATGAAAGAATCCTTTTTAGATAGTTTGTTAGTGTAAACATTTATGTTGTAATCAAACGATTTCTTTATTTTACATGTAGGACTTCACAGATGTAAATTTCTTATGCAATATTTAGAAAATGCGATCTGTCTTAACTCGATTTAAAAGGATTATACTTGTAGCTATTTTATGGGTTACCTGAGGTAACCCTGTCATGACAAAATACTTAGTAGATACTTTGCTTGTATATGTATTTATGCTGAAATAAGCCAACTTCTTCATTTTCAACGTAGGAATTCATTGACGTTATATTGTTTATGCGATGTATATGTAAAAGGTGATCTGAATTAACCTGAGTTAAATAGGTTGTAATTGCTGTTATTGTTTGGGTTACCTCAGGTAACCCTGTTATTAAAGAATATTAGTAGATACTTTGCTAGTGTATACATTTGTATTTTAATTACACAATTTCTAAGTTTAGAAATTTAGGACTTCATAGATTTGTATTGTTTATTTGATGCATATATATCTAAAGGTGCCTGAGTTAACTAGAAATAAAAAGGTTATCTTTGCTGTTATTGTTATGGTTACCCGAGGTTATCCTGTCATGTAAGAATACTTCGTAGATAGTTTTCCAGAATGTACATTTAAGTTGTAATAAACCATTTACTTTTAATAAATTTGAACTTTATAGATGTGAATTGTTTAATGATATTTAGGAAAGGCGACTTAAGATAAATTGATTTTAATTGGTTATGTTTACTGTTATTTTGGTGGTTACCTGAGCTGTTATGAAAGAATACTTCGTAGATACTTTGCTGGTATATGCATTGATGTTGTAATTACACAATTTCTTAATTTTAGAATGTAGGAATTCATACATTTGTATTGTTTATGCGATGTATAGATATATGTAACCTGAGTTAACTTGAGTTAAATGGGTTGTATTTGTTGTTATTATTGGGTTACCTGAGGTAACCCTGTAATGGATGAATTCTTCGTAGATACTTTGCTAGTGTTTACATTAATTGTATTAAACAAACTTCTTTATTTTAAATGTAGGACTTCATGAAAGTTGTATTGTTTATGTGATGCACATGTAAAGGTGACCTCAGTTAACTTCAGTTAAGTTGGTTATATTTGTAATTATGTCTGGGGTTACCTCAGGTACCCATGTTATGAAGAATGCTTTTTAGATAGTTTGCTAGAGTAAACATTTATGTTGTAATCGAACAATGTCTTTGTTTTAATTGTAGGATTTCATAGATGTGTATTATTTATGTGATATTTAGAAAGTGCGATTTGTCTTTACTCGAATGGATTATACTTGTTACTATTTTATTGGTTACCTGAGGTAACCCGGTCATAGCAGAATACATTGTAGATACTTTGCTAGTATATGCAATTATGGTGTACTAAACCAACTTCTTCATTTTCAATGTAGGAATTCATTGAAGTTATATTGTTTATGTGATGTATATGTAAAGGTGATCTGAATTAACTAGAGTTAAATTGGTTGTAATTGCTGTTATTGCTTGGGTTACCTCAGGTAACCCTGTTATGAAAAAAAATATTAGTATATACTTTGCTAGTGTATACATTTGTATTTTAATCACACAAATTCTTAATCTAAAAATGTAGGACTTTATAGATTTGTATTTTTTATTTGATATTATTGTTATGGTTACCCGAGGTTATCCTGTCATGTAAGAATACTTTGTAGATAGTTTTCCAGAATATTCATTTAAGTTGTAATAAACGATTTACTTTTTTATAAATTTGAACTTTATAGATGTGAATTGTGTATATGATATTTAGGAAAGGCGACTTAAGTTAACTTTATTTGAAATGTTGTATTTACTGTTATTTTTGGGGTTACCTCAGGTAACCCTGTTATGAAAGAATACTTCGGAGATACTTTGCTGGTATATGCATTGATGTTGTAATAAAACAATTTCCTAATTTAAAATGTAGCACTTCATAGATTTGTGTTGTTTATGCTATGTATAGATATATGTTACCTGAGTAAACTTGAGTTAAATGGGTTGTATTTGTTGTTATTATTAGGTTACCCGAGGTAACCCTGTCTCAGGTTACCCTATAATGAATGAATTCTTCGTAAATACTTTGCTAGTGTTAACATTAATTGTAATAAACAAACTTCTTTATTTCAAATGTAGGACTTCATGAAAGTTGTATTGTTTATGTGATGTACATGTAAAGGTGAACTCAGTTAACTTCAGTTAAGTGGGTTATATTTGTAATTATGTCTGGGGTTACCTCAGGTACCCATGACATGAAGAATGCTTTTTAGATAGTTTGCTATTGTAAACATTTATATTTCTTTGTTTTAAATGTAGGACTTCATAGATGTGTATTGTTTATGTGATATACCGGAAAGGCGACTTAAGTTAACTTGATATGAATGGATAATACTTGTTGCTATTTTATGGATTACCTGAGGTAACCATGTCATGACAGCATACTTAGTATATTCTTTGCTAGTATATGCATTTATGGTGTAATAAATCAACTTCTTCATTTTTAATGTAGGAATTCATTAAAGTTATATTGTATATGTGATGTATATGTAAATGTGATCTGAATTAACTTGAGTTTCATAAGTTGTTTTTGTTGTTTTTGTAGTGGTTACCTCAGGTAACCCTGCTATGAAAGAATTTTTAGTATAAACTTTGTAAGTGTATACATTTATGTTTTGATTACACAATTTCTTAATTTGAAAATGTAGGACTTCATAGATTTGTATTGTTTATGTGATGCATATATATTTAAAGGTGATACCTGAGTCAACTTGAGTTATATGGGTTGTATTTGTTGTTTATTATTGGGTTACCTGGGGTAACCCAAAATTAACAACAAATAATGAATTCTTTGTAGATACTTTGCTATTGTTTACATTAACTGTAATAAACAAACTTCTTTATTTCAAACGTAGGACTTCATGAAAGTTGTATTGATTACGTGATGTATATATATTAAAAGGTTACCTCAGTTAACTAGAGTTAGATGGGTTATCTTTGTTATTATTGTTATGGTTACCTGAGGTAACCCTGTAATGAATGAATCCTTCGTAGACACTTTGCTAGTGTTTACATTAATTGTAAGAAACAAACTTCTTTATTTTAAATGTAGGACTTCATGAAAGTTGTATTGTTTATGTGATGCACATGTAAAGGTGACCTTAGTTTACTTCAGTGATGTGGGCTATATTTGTAATTATGTCTGGGGTTACTTCAGGTACACATGTTATAAAGAATGATTATTAGATAGTTTGCTAGTGAAAACATTTGTGTTGTAATCAAACAATTTATTTTACATATAGGCCTCATATATGTGTATTGTTTATGTGACATATCGGAAAAGCGACTTTAGTTAACTTGATATCACTGGATAAGACTTGTTGCTATTTTATGGGTTACCTGAGGTAACCCTGTCATAACAAAATACTTAGTAGATACTTTGCTAGTATATGCATTTATGCTGTAATAAACCACTTTCTTCTTTTGTTATGTAGGAATTTATTGAAATTATATTGTTTATGTATATGTAAAGGTGATATGAATTAACTTGAGTTAAATAAGTTGTATTTGCTGTTATTGTTTGGGTTACCGCAGGTTACCCTGTTATGAAAGAATTTTTAGTACATACTTTGCTAGTGTATACAGTTATATTTTAATTACACAATTTTTTAATTTAGAATGTAGGACTTCATAGATTTGTATTGTTTATGCGATGTATATATAAAGTTACCTCAGTTGACTTGAGTTTAATGGTTGTATTTGTCGTTATTATTGGGGTTACCTCAGGTCATGAATGAATACTTCAGATCATTAATTGAACTTTTATAAAAAAAAAGTTTATAATTTTTCCAGCCATCCCCACCATACACGCACATACGAAATGAATGATCGGTGAATACAAATAATAAAATCATTTGGGAAGTTTGTTGACATCTTTGGTATTTGGTCACATTAATATTTGGTATTAAGATCTATCTAAATAAGAACTATATGTTCGTGCGTATTTAATCAATGACGCATTACCACGATTACCTCAGGGCACCGATTACCTCAGGGCACCGATTACCTCAGGGCATACAGCAGCGGACCTAACTGCCATCTGCAAAATAAAGCGGAAATACAATGGTTTGTGGTAAAATACAGATCGTCAACGTAACTGTAACGACGATTATCCGGAACCTTTGTTAACTCGGCAATAAGTAAAACTAGGCACTATAAAGCTTTTAAAAAATCTAACCCCTAGGCAGTAAGTCTATGTCCCAAATGATGTTAGGCATTAGTCTTTAAAAAATGTGAGCTTAATGCCTAAATATAAATGCAAGTAAATAAAAGGTATTTATTCATTTATTAAAATAGAAATACATTTGTTACAAATTCGAATTCAAATATATTTTATCAGAGACATATAATACATTATATATTGTATTATATGTCTCGGATTTTATTGGCAATTTGCTAATCAAAGCGCTCACAAGGAGCAGAACAATCAACATTAATATACATACAAATGATTATGTACCGTTGCAAGTGATTCAATATGATTAAGGGCATACGATACAGTTACAGGAAAGGTAATGACGTTGCTAACGTAATTTGTTATTTTCGCGACGTCAAACTGTGACATATCGGGAAAAGATGCATTTTTCGACTGATTTTGATCATTTAAACTGATTTAATTTGAAAACGAGTTCATGGACCCCTATTTTTCAAAACGGCATTTTGTTTCATTTTGCTGGGAGATTATGTGACCCAAATTTTATAAAACTGTAAATAGAGGATTTTTTTTAATTTTGATAAACATGCAGCAAAAAATGACGTATTTTCCTCAATTCATGAACATTTGATGAAACTGGAGTTTTTTTCGGATACTTATAAAATACAGAAATTTCCGATTATTTAACAAAAAAACAATTTGTGTTTATCTTTTATGACAAAAAAGTTATGTCTTTCTTTCGAAAAAGAAATTATGGCCACAAATCTGAATTTTGAGCAAATATACAAAATTTCGACCTCATTTTACTCAAAAAGTAGCACATGAAGGTATATTTTTTATTACATAGATATAGGAAGATGTGGTGTGAGTGCCAATGAGACAACTCTCCATCCAAATAAAAATTAAAAAATTAAACCATTATAGGTTAAAGTACGGTCTTCAACACGGAGCCTTGGCTCACACCGAACAACAAGCTATAAAGGGCCCCAAAATTACTAGTGTAAAACCATTCAAACGGGAAAACCAACGGTCTGATCTATATAAACAAAACGAGAAACACGTATATATTACATAAACAAACGACAACTACTGTACATCAGATTCCTGACTTAGGACAGGTGCAAACATTTGCATTTAATCAGGTAAAAAATAGCCTACATGCAAATTTTCACGGACTTGTAAATACAGGATCAAAACTGTATCGTATGCCCTTAAGACACAGTGTTATAAAAAACCAAAACCAAAAAATATTTATTAAGAAAAGAACAAGAATACAACACAAGCACAGTGTTTAATTATATAAGGGGGTCACTGGGCACTTCTATATATATATATATATATATCATTTAAGGAAACTTTCCTATATGAGGATAAATTTCCAATAAATCTCCGAGTTTCTGGAGTATGAAAGTATCTTCAGAGGACATTAGCCAACTAAATTGTGATTTAATATCTAAACCACTAACATTTTTAAACCGTTGTTTTATTTCATTTAAAAAGTTGAATCGAATATTTGAAACTTTGTGGCACTGAAGAAGAAAATGAATTTCATCCTCAACCTCAGTACCACACAATTTACAGATACGTTCTGACCCTGTCAAATTTTTGTACCTTCTCTTCTCAATCTCTAAATCGTCAGCACTGATACGGAATTTTGTTAAATTATGTCTATATCTAAAATTTTCATACAAAAGGTAATTTTCTAAGCAAAATCTGCTTTTAAAAAGTCTATAAGTTCTAAGCTTGTTACCATATAGTTTATTGCCTCTGAAATCATTATTAAGTTCAGTTTGCCATATTAAATCATATTTTGATTGCATCTTTTTGCATAAATAGTTTTTTAACTTCGTCTTTAAATTAAGTGCATAATTTTCCTTGATGCTAAAGAATTTAAATAAAGTTTGAATACTGGTATACCAGATCTTTTACTGCTCATCATGTAGATATTTTGAGAGGTTGAAAGTCTCTTTTAATAATAAGTCATCCGATTTTTTTAAACGTATATAATATTTAATTTCGTGAGGTATAAAGATTTGCTCACCCTCGAAAAATCAACTGGCAAAACCTCGTTAAATACGAATGTTCTTGGGTGAACAAATCTTCATATCTCCCTCGAGCACGGGAAATAAATGTATAATATTATAAATATCCTTAAGAAACCGCTACTTTACATCAAGAATAAATCACCGAATAAATTAACTCCAGAGTTCACTTAATTATTGTCTAAAATTACGTTCGGCAATAGGTTGAATAATCATCATCAAATTTCAGGAAATTAGCTTAATGCCTTAAATTATCCGGCAATAACCAGGGCCTCACCTAGAAGTTTTTTTTTACCCTTTTTGGACAAAAAATGATTTTTTTTTCGGTTTTTTTCCCTGTATGCAATGTACCTCCCCAGAATCCACCACTTGTTAGAATTTTGTCTCTTTGACACATTCCCCATTTTCATTCTCAATTTTATAATTCAGAGTAAGATTAGGTGTAAAGTTATATTTTTTTACGCTTTATACTGCTTTATGACTGCACAAGCCATTTTTACTAAGTTTTAGTGAAACAATTTGCGAACTTAAAATGAAAGACTCCCTGACATTGCAAACTTGAGCACTTTTTGTGGTTTATCCTGCTTTTTTTTTGTCTGTTCAAATCGAGCTATTTAAGCTTCGCTTCACAGACACAATTTACAAACCTTAAACTGAAAATTCACATGTAATTTATTACTCATAATTTTGATCAAAAAATTCAAATTAATATAAGTTAACACTGTTTGTTTATACTGAAAGTTTTATTTGGTTAAGCTTTATCAAATGCCAAGGCGATTTTTCTGTGACCGGATGAATCCCATCTCTTGAGCACTTCTATGCCTTCAATATTGCCAATATTGTCACTTCTATGTGTGTGTAGCATGGCAAGACCACACAATCTGTTTTCCGTCATTGTTGACCCATTCCATGTTTTGAGGCGCCGTAGCGCAGAAAACGATCTTTCACAACTGCAAGACCCAACTGGCAAGGCTAACAGAAGCAGTAGTATTTGCCTTATATTTGGGTAAAACTGCGTGTGTTTGATTGCTTGCTCTATTGTACATTTTGACCCAATCTCCTTAATCGACGTAAAAGTTTTCCATCTGTGAACTTCTTGTGACAAGTCATCAGGGTATGGAATATCATTTATATACTCATTAGCAATAGAGCCTATAATGTCTTCCGTCAACTTACAAAAGTACCGTGGTAGCAAACTTAAAATCCGTAAAGCATTGGCTTAATATCGTCCTGAAATCTGCCATTGAGATGTTTAATGATGTGCTCAATCAGAGATATAAAAATTTGATCCGATAATGCTGTTCTACAGTTTCAGCTGCTGCATTTGCCCTATGGCGTTGGCGTCCAGATGTTCTCGGTTTGTTGATCGTAATGTCGTTCTTATTTGCGATTGTAGATGCTCTTTTAAAAAGCCCATCAAAAGCTTCTTCTGCGTGTTCCCGTATCTCGAGAAAAGATGCAGCTAGTGAACGAGCTTGAACGTGTGCACAAGATCACAGTTTTCAGATTGAAGTTCTATGGACAAGGGTCTTATGTATCCTATTAGGAACTGGGTTACGACTGCTACAACTAATATTTCAAATTTAAGAAGAGTCTTTTTGCAAGATGTAGCATCTGAGTTGCCGACGGTTTGGTTTTGAATTTTGAATGTCAGGCACCTTGTCACCGGTGCTATTAAAATAATGCATGATTTTAACCATTTGTTTTATTTTCTGGGTTTTTTTTTCGTATTTTTTTTTTGGGGTCAGCCCGCAATAGGAGGCAACTGCCTACATGCCTCCATGTAATTTACGGCCCTGATAACTTAATGTCTAGGCGGTACTTTATTGCCTAGGATTTAATTAAGCTTAATGCCTAATTTCATTTATTGCCTCTAACATATAACTATGTTACAGAAATAGACGAAATTAGGAATTACATGTTATTCACTAAACAATTTAATACATATACCTGTAATTACTGATCAATTTAGTTGTTTCAGGAAATCACTGATTCTTTTGGTATTTTTATCAGCGGATGACCGTGTGGGCATTCCGGTGTATTGCTGTCGCCTAGATTTCCAAATACGCAACTTTCGTGTTGGGGTTTTAACCGATCTATAATCATGACACTCACACCACATCTTCCTATATCTATGATAAATACTCGGATATCATTGAGTGCAAAATATCATAAATTTATTTCTTCAATGAATACTCGATCATCAAATGTTTTTTTTTAAATTGTTTTGTTATGTATAAAAAAAAATAATATCTATCCCCAAGTCCAGAAAAAAATGTGTTAACGCATGTGGAAAAATATCTCACGAACGTTTGTAAATTCACATACTTTTATGATCCAAAGTCAGTATATTTAGATATCTAACCTGTTTGTAAACATGTAAATGTGTTTATTTCTGATTTTGTTTTTGCACTTTTTTTTTAATTATTGCCTGTTTGCGATACGCCGACGTATAGTCATCAATGTGCTGATGGATCGTCGTACGATGAAGATGTAGAATAGATGTAGATGAAAACTGCCCCTCGACTTGTAATGGACCTATCATTGATACAAATAACAGTGACCAGATTAAAGAAATAACCCCGACTTACATATGATTACAAACGACATTGGTTTTGTTACACAATCAACACGTAAATTAACAAACAAAATTGAGAAATTTAATTTGATAAGAGATAATTTCCAACCTGGAATAAACTATAACTTTCCCATAAAAAAATATTCAGGAGAAAGAACAGACTGTTTTAGATGAATTGGCTGAAATAAATCGCTATGATAGGCTATTGTACTGACCTTCACAAGAAAGAGCTTACTGTGCTCTGTTTGGGGTTGATAATTTGGGAATATTATCATGCAAACCATTAACAGATATGACATATGCAAGTACACGACTTAATGTTCATCTGAAGGATTTGAAAAAAATATGGCCGTTTTTACACCCAAAAATCTACTATGAGCACAGAAAAAGTGGTGCATCTAGGAACGTTTTAGGCATGGCTGGACCTAGGTTTATAAAAGTTATATGAAGTCTATGTTTCAAAAAATTAATTTCTAACCTGAATTTTGACATGCATTTTTTTCCAGTCTGCAGAAGATAGCAAAATAAACAAACAAGGGAGTTTCATTTGATACGGTCCACTCAGTTACACAGTTTAAATCGCTGGTTTCTATTGTCCATCTATTGTTCATTTTAATCAATACTACTCACAACATCGATTATGTGAGGGTAGCTTTTCAAACTGTTTCCCAACTTAGTTTATTTTTGCACCTTCGGCAATGAATGAAAAGAAAATTTATAGCAAATCAAGAAAAGTTTATAATTTTCTGAACCATGAAATGCATTTAAAATTAAATTATCTAGGTCCAGCCATGCCTGAAAACTTCCGCAGGTGCACATGTTTGACTGTACTCAGCCTGAGTAAAATTTGTGATGTTAATACGGCCATTTTAGCCAAAGGCTATAATGAACTTTAAAGGGGCACTAGCTACGAGATATATATAATTTTTTTTATCAAAAGTATGATTTTATTGTTCAACCATTAATGAAAGTGAAATAGGGAAAAACAAATTTGCTTTTATCAGCTAAAATGGTTCCATTTTGTCAAATTAAGCTCAAAAGCATTGATGATGAATTATATGTGTGAAGCTGTGTTGTTTGAACTATTTGGTTGTGTTCTTTGTTGTTGAGAGAATGCTAGTTGACGATTCTGAGCTTGCTGCAGATGGCTGAATTGTTTGAAGAGGTATAATCATTAATGGATTTCCAGAATGAGAAAGATTGTGATGTTGAGTTTGCATATAGTATCCAGGCGGGGGGACAGGAGGCACCATTTGAAGGTAACTAGGATATGCAAAATGTTGTTCAGGAATCTGTAGATAATATGCTGGTGGAGGACTGGGAGTTACACTGTTCGGATACAGGTTCATCTGAGAAATTAAGGTAGACGTTCGTCCAGAAATCTTGGATGACTCAAAGAAGAACTATAACTAAAAAAATGCTTGCAGCAGTTTTCATATATCTTTGTTGATATTTTTTTATATCTGTTGTCGTGAGCTCTCTTTCGATTCTTATAAATTGTATACTTTACATTTCCGAGTTATGTGATTTTATTCATAAATAAATGCCCATTTTACACAGATGATGCCCCCACTTGCATATCATATCAAGTTTTAAACCAACATACAAAAGTGATGCTACCAAATTTTGTACTTGATCTGAGTTTTGTGGTAATAAGTATTGTGTTTAAGTTTCATAAAATGTGTAAACAAAAAATTCTGCAATCTTGTATTTGTAACCGGAGGCATAACTCTGGAACAGTAAAATTGACACCCCCAAAATTCAAACTTGATTTGTACTTTGTGATAATAAGCATTTTGTATCAGTGTCATAACATTTGGTTGAGGCTGACTTAAGTTCGAGAACTTTTGTAAAGGGGCATCACTCTAAAAAGAGTAAAGGGACACCACAGAAATTTAACTGACTTGATCTGTGCTTAGTGGTGATACACATTGTGGTAAGGTTCATAACATTTGGTTGAGACAAACTAATAAAGTAACTAAGAGTACAGAAACCCACTTTTAGATGTTACGAACGTACGAACGGACAAGGGCGATATTCCAGTTCTCGGACAATGCTTTGAGCATTTATAATGAACATTTGGTGACTGGTTTATATCGATAAAGATAATCTCTCTATAGTTTTTACGACATTCAGCCGCTGTTTATCCAAAGTCTCATATAACCCTTCCATTTTGTTACGTTATGTTGTTGATTTTTCCCAACTCGTCTTTTAATTGAAAGTTTATTTTCTTGCACTCCCCAATGACCCTTTGGTGTCATTCTTTTTTTTGTCACTTTATCCAAGTCACCAACGTATGGAGGGCAATAAACAACATATATTTTGCTAGACTATGTATTATTAACTCAATCTAATATCTTATTACTTTTAAAATTGAACAATGGAAACAAAGATTTAGTGACTATAACATTTGATTCGTTTTTCTGAAGGATTACTCCAAAATTTTTAATCACTATCTTTAATATTTGACAATAGTATCTTAACTTTAATATTTCTACACTTTACACTATTATTCTATATGCTTAATTGAAAGATCGACTTTATCGTCTCATTATACAGAGCTTTTTCTACAAAAAACGTGAAAAGTAGATATAAAATACTTGTCAAAGTTCCAAGGTCTAAGAACCAGAGATATGCCCACAGCAGATACACTAAAATGAAGCAGCATGACATTGTTAGACTGTTTGATCGACACATTAGTGGACTGATATTTCAGCAGACAGTCAATATTCCAATGGATTATCATTGTGTTATTTGTTTTTGTACTGAAATGAAGCAGAATTCACACAGAGTCTTATCAAAGACAAAAAGAAAAATAATATAATAATGTTCTTTAATGTTTTTACTATCATTGTTAATGATATTCTGTCTCTGCATGACATCAGGTTTTTTTTTTAACATGAAAAAATGATACAAACATATAATGTCACAAAGTTGAATTCACTGCAAACTTTACCTGACAATGTAAAAACTGTCAGTGGTCAATATAGAGTTATCATAATAACAGAGTTCTCATAGAAACATGTTAGAAGAAAATGGACGTTTTTTCAAAGTTTAAAATAAATACATGCATTTAATTAAGGTCAGACATTCAATTTTGATTGGTGAAATATATTCTCCTTTCATTACTTATTTACATGTATAAATCAACACAGACGAATTCTGAATCAACTGACCCACATACTCCCATAAATTCTGGATCCTCCATTTTTTAAATACCTCATGGGTTGTTTTATTGTTTGCATACCATGAAAATAGTCATTGCGTATTTACGAAATGTTATTTTCAAATTTTGAAAATGTTACCAATATCGCCTTTTATTGGGTTTGTCATTGAAAATATATCAACATTTTTCCTTATACTTGTCTTGATAGGTGTCCCATAAGAGGAATGGACTAATTATAAACTCATTATGTTCATCTTCTTAAAACAAAACGTAGAGCTTTGTTAATTTAATATAGAAACAAATAGCTACAAAATAGCTTTTGTGTAAAATTTTGGTAAAGGAATGGTCACTTTTATCGACTTGATTCAATTCAGTGAACATAAATTTGATAGCTAGTGTCCTTGAAACAGTACAATAATGTCATCTAGTTAGAAATAGTAAGATTTACAAACAAAAATGAATAAATAAAAAAATAAAACAATAAAAAATACATAACACATGTATTTCAATCTCATTGTCTGAATATGAGATATAAAATAAACAAACTAAAACAAAATAATGTTATAACTACGGAAGCGTATTAGCGCCACACATTTTTTTTCCCCCTATGTTTGCGTTGTAACGCAAATCTTTGCGTTATAACGCAAACCTTTGCGTTATAACGCAAACATTTGCGTTATAACGCAAACATTTGCGTTATAACGCAAACATTTTGCGTTTAACGCAAACCTTTGCGTTATAACGCAAACATTTGCGTTAAACGCAAACATTGCGTTATAACGCAAACCTTTTGCATTATAACGCAAACCTTTGCGTTTAACGCAAACATTTGCGTTATAACGCAAACATTTGCATTATAACGCAAACATTTGTTTTATCTTATTTCTTATTTAAGATTCAAAGGAAACAGTAGTTATTAATGGAGGTGGCTGTATATATTAAAATTTATCACCTTTGTAGTCATTGCAAAGTAAAATGCTTGAATAATTAGATCATATCAATGACTAATAATGAGCAGAATAATATAAGAAGATGTGGTATGAGTGCCAATTAGAAAACTCCCCATCTAAGTCACTATTCGTAAAAGTAAACCATCATAGGCCGAATTACGGTTTTCAACACGGAGCATTGGCTCACAAAAAACAACAAACTATAAAGGTCCCCAAAAACGATATCCATGTTACTACTAGTATATATATTACATAGAAAATTGAGTAAATTGAGGTTTATTATACCTAAAAAAAATCAACCCTGCTAATATAGCTATAACCGAATATAAATATACTTCCAAAGTAAGCTCTCGATTGTGAAATGTGTAAAGTAGGTTAGATTCCAGAAGCTACCCTTTGGCAATAAATGTATAGAATGAAGATGATTTATTAGAAAAAAAGTAACAGAGGATATATTCACAATTTACTATCGCATTTCACTCTGGATTAAATATCTCTTCATTGGAAATGAAAGATTAAATAATTGATTAAATAATACAACTGGATACATCAGACATATATCTGTTTTTAACAATAACAGTTCTCCTATTATACTTTGAATATATATGCTGTATAACTTCTTTAATAGAAGGCAGGCATACCGTTCATAATGATGTTGAATATCGTAAATGTTGAAATTGTGACGGAGGCAATGGTTACACTCCCTAACACATAGGATTCAACTGCAACCCATTCTGAAAACAGAACATACAAATATAATAACACAATTTATAAATGCTTTTTTGCACTAATTTTATACCAGTATTGTCAATGGAATCAATGATTCTTTATATTTTCAATTAAGATTTTTATTTTTTATTGTCATCAAGCATTATTTAACTTATATTGCAGAAACAGCTTCCAGTTGTCAAGTTGTCTATACTATTCCAATATTATTTGTGATATGATATGAGGTGATACCAAATTAGCTAATAAGTGTAAGTAGGTATGAAATAAATAAGATTTTCAAAAAAAAAGATATTCTATAGTAATTTGTATTGTATTTAAGTTGTGGTCGTTAAGTTTACAACAGAGGTGGGTGATCAGTAGTTATAACATTGTCAAGTAGAATTAGTGCAAATTCATGTTGAAATTGTCTATACCATAAGAATTTATAAACAAGACTGTGTCCTAAGTACACGGATGCCCCACTTGCACTATCATTTTCCATGTTCAGTGGACCATGAAATTGGGGTTTAAATCTAATTTTGCTTTAAAGCTAGACAGATGATATCATAGAGAACATGTGTATTAAGTTTCAAGTTGATTGCACTTCAACTTCATCAAAAACTACCGTTGCCAAAAACGTTAACCTGAAACTAGCACCATTATTTTCTATGTTTAGTGGACCGCAAAATTGGAGTAAAAAATCTAATTTGGCATTGAAATAAGAAAGATCATATCATAGGGAACAATCTGATGTACAGTAGTTGTCGTTTGTTTATGTAATACATACGTGTTTCTCGTTTCTCGTTTTGTTTATATAGATTAGACCGTTGGTTTTCCCATTTGAATGGTTTTACACTAGTAATTTTGGGGCCCTTTATAGCTTGTTGTTTGGTGTGAGCCAAGGCTCCGTGTTGAAGGCCGTACTTAAACCTATAGTGGTTTACTTTTTAAATTGTTATTTGGATGGAGAGTTGTCTCATTGGCACTCACACCACATCTTCCTATATCTATGTGTACTAATTTTGTAGTTGATTGGAATTCAAGTTCATCAAAATCTACCTTGACCAAACACTTTAACCTGAAGCGAGACCGACAAATGAACAGACAAACGAACGAACGGACGCGCAGACCAGAAACCATTTTAACACTCTAACATTTGTATGATCAGTTCTCCCTCATCTTATGGCATTTAAAACAAGACGTAATTAAACGATTGTTTTGTTAACATCGTTCATTTGATTAAACAAGACGCCATAGGAACATTTAAACTGAGGCCTTGTTGAATTCTTCCAATTGAGATGTGTTTAAACTATGAGTTAAATGACTTTAATTAACATACCCTCTGGCAATTCATTGTCTGTACTATCTTTAGAAATCTCTACTCTCAGGAAACCCAAGGTTGTATCTGTACCATCAGAACAGGAAACATAAATCTCATATTCCGGGAAGGTATCTGCGTTCAAGGTTGCAGAGCTACTCAGATGAATTGTCTGGCCTGAAATTCAATTGTACATATTTTTCATTGTAATTTGCTATTAAAACATGACTTTTTGTTTGAAAGCAGAATTAAGTTTCAGAGTGAATTTTTGGTTCTTTTGTTTAAAAATGATCTATTCATTGTGGAATAGCAATTGATTATCATAAAATTCCCCATGAAGGTCTTCATAATGAACGATATACATGGTTTGTCAGAAAAATACATCGGACAAAAAGAAATAAATAAAAAATGGTCTAAAATACTGAAAGACCATATTTAGAAAATCCTTGATGTAATACTTGTATGCAATAATTCATGGGTTGAACATTAATCCTTTGGATTGGTCAAATTAAATGTAACTGTCAGCCTAGACCTACTGATGGATATACCTTCTAGAAAAAAGACATTTTCTGTTTCTGGATTTGTTTTTGTCATGTTACATGTGATTGGGTCTGGCCCTTTAGATGGATCATCAACAGTAAAGGTATATAAAGCTCCAGTAGCTGTTTCCTCAATGTATATCTTCTTGTTGAAATCTGGGAAGGTAGGAGGCTGAAATTCAATTGTTTAAACACATTAATTTGTAAACGTAGTTAATATTCCAACCTCTTTTCTGAGGGTTTTTTTTCTATCTTAACTTTAAGTTTGTTTCTTGATATTTGAGAATGGAGTAAACTTGCATCAAAACAAAAGAAGAAAATGAACTGTCATATCGATATCAAAGTAATATAATCCTTTATAATCAATAAAACATCATGATTATGTTCTCCTTAGCAATTGAAATAGAAAAAAGCTGTACAATATATTGTACATACAAAGGAAAATGTAGGACATATTTAATTAATTCATGACTGTTAGGTATTGATATTTTTTTAATAACTATACCCCATTAAATGTTGTTATGGTAACAGTTCCAGTAACTCTGTTGTAACAGGAATCCTCAGCCCATATAACATACAAGTGATACTGGTTTCTCTCTCCAACTATATGCAGAAGATCATCTTTCACATGAACAGATTCTATAAGAAATGTTTAAAAATGGTAGATAAAGATTTCCGGGCACTCTAAATTATAAATTGCTCACATACAGCATGTTATTGTATTCTTTATAGTCAACTATATTATCTCAAGTACCTTTTTGACTTGTTCATGTTGTTAATATTGATATTTTAAACCTAGTACCCATGATTGTGAGTGGAGCATCCTTTTCACATATTGAAAACTCTTTCTAAAGTTTTTTGGATTAGGTTTTTCAGTGACTATCTGAATACCGATAATTCTTATCCCCCAAAATGCATGAAATGACGAATACACCTGTTAGCTACTTTCTTGACAATTGAATATGGATAACACAGGGTCTACAGAAAAAGGGTCAATTCAAATTCCTCACAGGAAAACTTTGCATACGCAAACTATCCTGACAACATCTTTTCACGAATAAAATAAATTTTGTTAGTTGTTTTAAATTTGTAACAGCAATTGAGTTATTTGTTCTATTAACAATGAAGATGATTTATCATAATGCCAGTTGTCTCATTTCTTCATATTTTGTTTCGGCACAAAATTTGCACTTTTACCGAAGGCATTCAAACTATCCTAAAATAATTTTCAAATTCACTTTTCAATTTAAAAAAAAACATTGAGAAAGGAACAATCACTTAGTTAGTTCAAAGTGTACCATCCTTAAATTGCCTTTGCAGGGGGAAAATTATTAAAACAGATTTTAATAGGCTGAAGGCCACAAACCTCGAGATGTATTTTTGGTGTTTGTTGCTATGTTGCTGTCTAACATGAATATACAGTACTTTTACACATAAATGCTATGAACAATGCCTTTATGAATATTGCATTTAAAGAACAAAATGTATTTAATTTTAAGTCATGTCCTTTGTTAAATATATGTATGTGTAATTGTTTATTTTTATTGTTTCAATTTTTATTGTTTTAATTTCAGTAATGTTCACTCAACCATAAACTTACTAGACCAAGTATCAAAGTAGAAGTACTGATCATTATCATATTCTGGTTGGTAATCAACAAACCAATCAGCATAATCTGTGTCATTGAAGAAAAAATCTATCAGACTGAAATCTATTGGTGAATGGTCTGGTATTGTCTTTTCATAACGTGACAAATTAAAGTAGGGTAGTGTATCTAAAAATGAAAAAACAAGAAGGGTTTGGATGGTCATAATATGAAAGTTAAAACCATCATGATTATAGGAATCTCGAAATGAACACTAATTAATAACAGATGTTTCATATTGGAGTATAACAATTAAACTTTAACAGTCAAACGCAAACAGCACAATCCCATTTCAAAAAGACCATGCTAAAATGATGTATGTAACTGCAAAATTATTCAGAAGAAAAAATAACATTCAGTTCACAATAATATAATGCGAATAAAAAATCTTTCAAAATTTCATTGAAATTCAGTCAGTCAATTTGGGATATTAGAAGTGATAACATTTTTAACACCTAACCTATGATAATAATCACCAGTATATATAAAAGATATATCTCCTAAAAAAATCAAAAAAACTCAAACATAGCCAATCAATTATATACTAAATTAAAACATATGCGTACTTACAGATCTCATTTAAATCTGAGGGAAGATAATCAATGAAGTACTTACTTTCAACAGTGGTATACTGAATAGCAAACACTTGTTCATACAAAATCTCTTTGGTCCCATTCCAGTTGACCACATCGCCATCTTGGGGATCCTCTGTAACAATTTTATAAGTATCTGTAGGACACAGGTTTTCTCTGAGATCTCTGTGTTCAGGATAAGAAGCATTGTATGAAGCATTGCACCAATCATAAGATAAAATCTGAGCTCCACCATCAAACCTGAAATAATCATCTTATATGAATAAGCTCTTCAAATTCATCCTGCAAAATTCCTAAAATACCATGTCAATTACTCAAAAAGAATTAACTTTTAATTTTCAAAATGATCTTCAAATCATTATCCAAAAAAACTTCTGCAAACATTCATTAAAAATTGCTCATTACAATCATTGAAATGTTTGATTCCCAAGTAATTTGGACAGCTTCAATGGTCAAGGTCAGATTGACCTGATTTTGTTATTCGGTATGTGTGTTTGATACATTCCAATACTAACCATCCAATAAAATCTCTGGCGACAATAGTGATTCTTTGTTCGTCTGGTGGAATGAAGGTGTTTATCTTGTTGAGGTCAGTATCTGTAACAAAGAAAATAATCTTAATACATTTTGCCTAATAAAAAAACTACTACACTTTTTTCTAAGATTTTGTAATAATTAGGAATAGTGTTACAGAACTTTATTCAGGTTTCAATTAATTAAGCTTAGCTAATTAAAACGATTACTATGTGAATTTATAAAGTACATTACATACACTATATTCTTTTTATTTCTATATAATACTTCTGACGATCGTTGGCTACGAGACAAACAAGCTAAAAAAATAATATATAGATACACAAGATTTATGTAGCAATGTTTTCAAAATTTAATACACAGTAAATACCTGAGATATTAACAGAATTGGTTCCCACAACTTCTCTGTATCCAGGAACACCAATCGATCTCCACACAATAAATTTAAGAGTTCCAACATTCACTGGATAAAACGTCCATGATGCTATTAGTCCACAACATCGTACAATGTCAACCTCACTCTCCATAATATAGGCATTTTCTAGTGAAGAAAAAGTCCAGGTCTTAATTCAATACGTATGTGTTACGTCATCCCAAATTAAACTAATCAGGTTGATTTGTTGGTGACACTGAATGTTGTCTTTTCATTTAATTCACTAATGACATTTACTAAAGATGTTGAAATTCAAGAAGAATATAAGAACAAAGAAAGTATCCTTTTTTGGGTAGGTGGGACAAGGAGAGATAAACAATATCCAATTTAGAATAATAGTTGAAAACAATATCTGTGAGAATCTCTTCTTTTAATATATGTACTGATACAATTGAAAGGGTGCAAGTATTAGCAAAGTCTGCGTTATAAGATATTTGTGTCCGTGTATTCTTAAGTCTTTGCATTTATGTTAAGGATGTATTCTTCTAAAGTTTCAGTCTCGTTAAATCTCGTTCTTAAATTAATTCCGAAACATGTGAAACAAGTGGAAAAAACCAATGAATTTAATAATATCATAATCAAACTAAACTTTGTGAAAAAATTGTGTTTTTACAATAAGCAGTTTTTGAGTAATAATTTTTTAAAGAAAAATCAAAGCAGTCTTTATAGCCAGGATTTGAGAAAACTGGTTAAGTCTTTATAGCCAGGATTTGAGAAAACTGGTTAAGAGTAAAACAAATTATTTTACAAGAAACATGTACATCCCATATTACTTTTTCTTTTCATATTTCTTTGATATGTATTTTTTCAATTATTTATAACAAAGAACTTGAGATAATATGCATTTTGTTGTTAAAACAGAGAAAAATCACAAATTTACAAAATTGACAGCATGGTAAATTTGACACGAAGAGGCATAAAAGTATGATAACACTTTCTTATATTAACACCTACCAATAGTTTGTTTTAAGTTAACTTTATTCAAATAAGTCCACTTCATCTTTATTGAAAGTGTGAAAAAAACCCGATAATACCCACAAAAGGGGCAAAAACTGATGAAAATCATCAAAATTTGGTACTTTCAAAGGCCTGTAGTAAAAAACAAAGTGCACCACCATTTGTTTTTTTTTCACCAGTTTCTTTTACAATTATACAAACCCAAAAATCAGGTAAAGAAAAAAAACACTTATTACAGGTTTTATCTGAAACGTATAATACCTTCTTGAGTGTCATTGACTGGTCCTAATGTTAAATTTCCGATGTCTACATAACTAAAATTCCTGGCCTCACAATCTGTAATTATAGACAGCAGTTAAACACTAATTTGTAATATCAAATTAATAATATATTAATTCAACTTCTCTGTAATCCCCTATAAGTGTGAAAGCGCAGACAAGTTTATGCCTTTCACACGTTTTTGTATAGTCCTCACGCATTGATCTAAATCCCTTATTTGACACAACTTGCCAGGTACAGGCCGTTACCAATTCTTGAGTCAAATAAACCCTTAACTTCAAGGATCAGTTAATTTACAGTTTTGATTCACAAACTTTATGTAAGACCAAAGATATTATCATTTCGTTATTGTCATTAATCTATTTATATGACACAGCTACACATTACAAATTGAGTAACATACTGTCACGTAAAAGAGTAGAAATTGTTGACTCTGTCAGAGCACTTGAGAACACTCTTGATTTTTTTATGTCTTTCAAAATAAACTCTTCAAAGATACCAGGACTAAATTTTGTATATACGTCGGACACGCGTTTCGTCTAAAAAAGACTCATCAGTGACGCTAGAATAAAAAAAAAAGTTAAAAAGCCAAATAAAGTACGAAGTTGACACAATTTATTTTAACCAGCATATTGGTTTTTTCTGATTCTACTTGCCCATTAATTGCTCCTTTTTGATCCCCCCTTTCCTCTCAAAAACTAAGCATTGGTATTAATCTATTCAAAATATTTGTCAATTTTACTTTTCTGAATGTATGCATAAAGTCAGTTTGAGAAATATCCAATGAAAGGTGACTTACAAGTACAGTATCTATGGTTTCCTTTAAGAAGACAGTCTCTTGTCTCTAGTGTATGAGGTTCATCACTCTTCTGTCCACATGTGTTGTTATATCCGTCTACAGTATTAGATTCTGTATCAGACTCACAATACCGAGTCCTTGTTTGATATCCTCTGTCACATGTGATAGAACAATCAGACCAGTGGGACCATTGTGACCATTGCGGGACTGTAGTAAAAAAAGGTTCTCATTTCAATATATTATAGAGGATAAAAGATAGTATATTCTGCGTGAAAATAAGGACAACTGAGAAACTACATCAACTGTTAAAGTAAGTCAACTGGCAAAATGTTATAGTTACAATGTACATAATATTATAGTCCAAGTGACAATTATAGACAACTGAGAATTGTTAAATGTGTTCAACTTGCATCTATAGTTAAAAAAAAATTCGTGTGAAAAAAAAAAACTGCGAAATTGCATTAACTGTTAAAATAAGTCAACTGACATTCATTATCCAACCTTGATATATTACAACTGCTCATACATCAATATGCAAATTCCAGATTATAGCAGCATATATATATACAAAACAAAGGAAATAAATAAATGTAGTCATTCAATGAAAATTTTAAACCAAAAGATTGTCTTTGAATATTTTAAGTTGATTAAGTATAAAGCTGACATCTAATAACTTATGCTTAAATAAGATGAATCGATAAAGAAAGAATTAAAATAAGAGGCTGATGTTCAGTCATTCTCTTTCATAAACCATATTTTTCTTTGATGAGAGTTATCTTCCATTCATGTGGGGGAATTCATTGTGTACAGATCTTTTCAATTTACTTTTTCCCTAATTAAGTTATGCTTACTTATACATCCATACTCCCAGTACATAGTTCCACAGAACGATATGTATCTATTGGTGTAGTAGCTGACTTTAGTCCTTGAGCAGGCTTCATCCTCCCAGCCCCAACCACAGCGATAGTATTCTTTGTATGTAAACTCCACATCATAGTCTCTACACCATGTTAAACTGTCGTTAATCAACACATCACAATCATAATGGTTATGACACAATGAATCTGTATGAGTTATCCCATTGTGCCAGGTATCTTCTGGTTTATAGAACCAATAGTCATCGGTGTTATAATCCCATGCACATCCATGTGTCCAGTTACTTAGAAGTATATCCAGTGAACCATTAGTGTGGTAAATATGACATTCTGGAGAGAAGTAATCATTTCTACATGTTCTACCAGCATCTTCAAAATAAATCAATATTTATCAAGGAGTGTGTTTTGTTGATTTCTTCTGTACAATTCCAGAATGTCTTCTAGTGAAGTGCAAAAAAAAATAAAATCTGAACCTCATCTAGATTTATTTTGATGATAATGCAATAAAAGAAAAAATCTATTTGTGGTCAAATTTAGTAGATTTCTTTTAAATGTTGGATAACATAGATGATGCGATGGATAATTAACTATCAAATTCACTTATGGAGTCCAGTCGGTAGACATAGATGTATTAGTGTGCTCAGCTTTGGGCCTTTAGGTATTATTGTAAATATATATAATTAAGAATTGAATGCTTCTTTTTGTAACTTTATTTGGGTGTAAATGCATTGAACTGCAGTACATTTTGTATGAAGCGCAGAAGCGCTTCTTTCTCAATTTGTGCGCACGGTCAACCATTGAAGTTTTTATTTAATTTACCTGTGCACTTGTGTGGGACCTCGTGTTATCATGAATTATAAAGTTTTATTGTGTAATGAAGTTGCTTAAAGAATAACGGGAGATTGCAGTGTAGCCAATCAGAACAACGTATTATATTGAAACATACAGCTAATGTAATTATGTGTAACAAGAACTATCTTTAAAAAAGATATCCGACGTATTTAAATTTGAGTATATGTTTAAAACTATCATTTTGATAATCTTCAGAAGCACAATGACTTTATGATGCAGGACCTCTTTAATAAAATCTCCATCTGAATGTAACTTCAAGAAATTCATTACTAAGTCTAGTAAAATCAAGGCAATAATATATAAGAATATTGTGATGACACCTAAAAAATTTATTTGTCACAAAATCCAGTGCAAATAACAAGAAACAAATATACATTTACTACTATTTACATTAAACTTTATTTATGGTTAATGAAGCTAGAAACTATTGGTAGTATAAGTAGTATCTTTCTGTTTACATTCACAAAACCCCGCGGAAATCTCACATGCGTAGGTGCGTTCTAAAAGTCATGCACGTTCGTACAACAAAGTTTACATTAATAATCATATAATTGTCCAAAATAAACAGCTGTCATGGATGCAAAGAGCTATTGGAGAAAAAATTATTTTAATACAAATATAAATCTTTGTAAGATCTAGTTCAAATATTTATAGTTTTTCAATTGCTTTCCATCACGACATAATTTTCGAGACGTTTTTTCAAACACAACCAAATCACCCACCATGACAGCATTTTGTCCAATCACAGAAAGGATTTTCGAGCACGCGTTTTCTGTTGCCATAGTAAAGCGTCCTTAAGTTCAAAGGGCACAAACCGAAACTATATCGACTACGTCGGAAAAACAAGTAAAACTGGTTGTTCATGACACTATTTCTTCATGCTTTCTTACATAGTTTATCTAAACAAACCTGGCTCCGACTACTAGATTTCGAGTAATAATCTTAAGTAGTACACGAATTTGTCAATGTTTGTTAGGTATACGATTGAAAAGGACATCGTGTCTGTATGAAAACTACTCTCTTTGTTTTATGTCATAAATGTCATAAAAGAGGAACAAAAGATACCCGAGGGACATTCAAACTCTAAGCGTGAAAATAAACTAAAAACGCCATGGCTAAAAATAAAAAGACAAACAGACAAATTACAGAAGACACAACTTTGAAAAGTTAAGACTAAGCAAAACGAACTCCACCAAAATTCATTGGAAATGGAAAGGCTTTCACTGCATATTGTGAAAAATTCAAATGAAAGTTTTTGCGACGTAATAAAAAAATAATACATATGTTAGTCTACAACAAAGGGACACATTTCATATCAATACATTAATTTGGTTATGATTCATTGTGATACTGGTCATTAGTCCTTGTTTGTAGAAAAGAGTGCAATTTAAGGGAAATTTTAGGGCCTATTTTGACCCTACTCCTTCACCTTTTGCCAAGTGTTCGGTATTCATTTCTACGATTAACTGTGGTCAAAGCTCTTTGGTAACATTACCAACTAGATACAGTATTTCAGATTTTATATTTTATATCTAAAAAAAATTGGCAACTTACAAAAAAATTTATCTGTTGGAAAACTTACATTCACAGGTATGTGTGTTACACCTTTCCCATTCTTCTGGTATACTGTCCTCACAATCTTTAGGACTACCAAAATAATTCCATGTGGGGTTGCTACAGTTCCTGTGTCTAACCCTATAACCTCCACCACAAGTACGAGTACAATCATGCCAGTTGTTCCACGTTGTCCAACCTGCATCTCCTGTTAATTAACATTTATTAAGTGATAATTTTCAAATATTTATTGCTGTACAACTTTAAATTGCACTGGGAATTTGAAATTGTCCACCTTTTCTATAAAATGTCATGCAAAGACTAACAAATGAAATAGTTTCTTCCGTCAATTGTACCCTGTAAATCAATGGTTAATAAAACAAAATTTACATCTTTATAAACATATTTATTTATAGTGGATTGAGAAACACATTTTGCAACTAATATTAATCCCTTTCCACTTTGCGGGTGCGAGTGCTGCCTTGTAGCGGCATTAGTCTGCTCTTTTTCGAAATATACAAGGATGTCTTTAACGTGCAAGATATATGGATCTCTTAACACGGGTCAGTCATTTATCGTCCCCTTCCGACGGATTATCATCTTTTCCTCAAGACCATACTCGCAAATGGTGTCAAGGCCTTAGGGAGACTTTGCTTACTCAATAACTCTATTTTAAGTTATCACCACTTAATTGCAAATTTTGTTAACTAAATATTTTTAAATATGTGGTCAATAGATAACAACTGAGATAAAACTTCTGACTGGTTGTCACAGTTTCTGTCATTCGATAGCATTCATTCAGGACTAAGACCTTGATTATATTATATAGACACAATCTACAGTTTTTCATTTGTTTTCAGATTCTGGCAGCCTTAGAATCATATAAGTTAAAACATATGAATATTTCTACCCATCTCATAGGTCCATATACCTTAACACGAGTATCTACATTATACTTGTGTGTCTAAGATAAAATAAACTGCATACTTACTAACACAATGATACCGTATCCATAAATTGGCCTCTCCTTCAGTACCACACTGACTAGCAACATTGGCATTTGTCACATCGAAGGAGCAGTCAGTTTTGTTATCACACATGTCCTTGACCCCATAGGTCAAGTTATGTAGGCACCCATAATGAGGTTCGTAGTTATAGGTAACATTGTCGATAATGATGTAGACCTTTAGAGGTTCTATATAGTCCGGGTAGGTATACGATTCTTCATGTTCAACCATACACGATATAGAGGCTTCCTGGCCTTCTCGAGATGTATATTCATAGTAAGCTGTTGTGTGTAAAATGATATTTTATGATATCAATGTAATGTAAAAAGTATAAGATTTAGCAATAATAGTAATACATGTTTTCCTTTGATGGCCATGCAATTGTCAAATAAAAAATTAATAAAGACATCTTTAAAAATAAAGTTACTGTTCTGGTTTTCTATCCAAAAAAATAAGTCCACTAACATAAAACATCTATTTAATTTTTAGAACGTGATGGGGTTATTAAAATCATGGTCAAAATGACACAAAATAAAAAAAAACGTCCATAATCACACATCATATCAACACATTATCAAAGGAGGTAGGATAAGAGTCTACCTTGGCTGGTTGTATAAAATAATCCATGTATTTTAATACTATAGATTATATTGTAAACAAATATGATCACTTTACAAATCTAATGATGAAATTAAATTGTGACTGGAAATATAATATTTGTAATAGCAACTCTCAAATTGACCTACAAGATGGGAATTGCCATTTCAACTGAAAAGTAATCAGGAGTTTAAAGTTAATGTAAATGTGTAAAAATTAATTATCCAACTTTTATCTAATTTAGCAAAACATACTTTTTTTTCAATATTCCACTATGAAATACTCCAAAATGGTTATGTAAGATTAAAATACAAAAATAGGGAAAATATTTATGAAGCATATTATATCATATCATGTAAGTCATTTTTTAAATTTTTTGATATTTTCATTATTGCAAAGATTGTGAAAGGGCAATAATTGCAACAGTTTAAACAGGATTTTTTTTATCAATACCGCAAAAAATTAAAAAAGCATTATTGCGATTTTATCATTTAAAACAAATGACAAAATCGCAATAATAAATAAACTCACAAATTTCTGAATTGACAGTAAATAATTTAAGAATGGCAAAAAGTAAAAGTACCAAACTCTGAGGAAAATTCGATACGGAAAGTCAGTAATCAAATGGCAAAACCAAAAGCTTAAACACATCAATCGAATGGACAACAACTGTCAAATCCATTGTCTATGCACAAAGTCCTGCATCACTATTTTTCACTGAAAATTTTCAAAATCTACTTATAATTTATTCATATGAATTTCAGTTCTTTCCAATTTACATCTAAATGTAAAAAATAATAAATATTTGTCCATTAAACACGAACAATTTTTCTCTATTAAGCTACTTACTTGGATAAAGAACAATATGTTCGATTAAATCTACGGTTAGTGTAGATATTGTGAGTTCTGTCCCATCATTAGCTGTTATTGTGATCACATACTGACTAACAGTATCATAGTCCAGGTCAGCCCAGCCATACAAATAGATTGTCATATCTGTAAAATATCATAAATTAATGTTAAAGACTAGAAGATGGAATGTCAATTGAACTAAACACATTGCTATTCTGCAATTACTTTGAATGGTATCTGTTGTATAGCTGTATTTATTATAAAACTAGTCCTTGCAGACTCAAAGTGTTTCATATCTGGTTAAGACTTTTGTTTTAGAGTCTGTCAAAACTATCCCGCTTTTCGTTTTATACACAAATAAAGTTCCTTTTAATTAAAGTTTTTTTTTCTTTATTTTTGTTCTTTCCCTTTCTTATTCATTTCTTATCTTTTTTGGGGTGGAAATAAAAGAAGTGAGATAAAATCAATTTTTTGATGTTGTATTTTAACTGATTTTAATATTGAAAAAGTGAGTAGGCCAGGGGCAAAAAGGTAATTTTTACTGTTTTAAGAACATCTCTTGACTTGTCCATAGGGGTATGGATGTGTATTGGCTTAATTCATAAGATGCTGGAGTGCAATCTATCTGAATGTAGGATATATTTTTGGACTAGTACTGTACTTTGCATACACAAAAGAATGGGTGCATTTCTTTTAATGAGACAAAACATTATCAAGAAATTATAGGGGTTAATTGTGATCTATGGCCTCTATGTATACTAAGCCTAGAGCCTCAATAAATAGATTTAACATTATATGATACTTACTTTCCATGTAAAAGAAAGTGGAAGATGGACTAACAGTCATTTCCCAAGTAATAACATCCTCATCTGGATCTGTGAGGTTAAAAGTATATACCTGTCCTCCCCATTGTAATTCTGAAATGTTAACTGCTCCTGGCAAGTCATTAAATACTGGAGGCTGGAATTAGAACAACAAATTTGATAAATAAAAGGTCCAAACATGAAAAAAAAGTCAACATTCTTCTTATAAAAATTCAAATATGTTAAATGCAGTTTCCAATTTGACGGTTTTGAGGAAGCATCATGCTTGTCTCAATTGAGTAAAGCCCTTGTTCAGTTTCCAATCAGTGTAAAATCAACGAAGTTTAAATGATGTTAATTGTTTAGTAACGGAAATATTTCCCAGGCTTTCCTATAACAGTGCCTATATAGCAACAAACGAATTTGGGCTTGATTGCTCATATACCTCCCAATGTTATGTATGTGTACTTTACCTACCCAGTGGTATAGAATTCATTAATCTAATTATTAATATTATCCTATATTGTTAATATACCTGTCCCTGTGACTTTGTTTATGTACAATGGATGTATTACCTATACCTACCCAGTTGTAAAACATTTATTATATATATAATGTAATTATTATTATGATTGTATATTGTTAAGGTTACTGTCCCTGTGAATTTGTTATAACATTGAATCCTTAACCCACAATGTATCTGTATATGTATAAAATACCTACCAAATTGTATGTTGTTATGGTAACTGTTCCTGTGACTTTGTTATAACACGAATCTTCAGCCCACACTGTGTATTTGTAGTAGTGATATTTTTGTCCAACTTCATGAAACAACTTGGTCTTAACATGAATGCTCTCTGTAATTAAATTATCATTTTCAACTTCATAAAAAAAAACCCAGAAGAGTCCCCCCACCCATAATATTTCAATGGCAGATCTTTATATTTTTTATAGCGTGCTTTTGTATATTTGTAATTTACTTTCAATGAAGACGACAGTGATGGCTAAATCATTAAACGAAAAACGACCCTGTTTTTTCCATTTGAAGACTTTAAGACGTTACAAAGCATTGCATGTCATTTAACTCGTTTGTTTTGTGATTTTAATTTAAAAAAAATATATAATACAAATGCTTTTTATGCTTAAAGATACCACCAAAGGAGTAGGTCCGGTACAGCCCGATTTTGGCCCCATATTTCAGGTTAATCTAACGAAAGATTTTGAACACTTTTTAAACAGTTAAAGTGTCTATTTCAATTGATTCAATTAGATTATGTAGTATTTATGGTGTGAGTTGTCTCATTGGCACTCACACCACATCTTCTTATATCTATGTGACAAATTTTAACTGATTAAGTCATTAAAAACCCTCCAATTCAAGCTAAAATATGATAAATCTATCAAATATGCAAAAAAACGTCACTTTATAGATGGTTTTTGTCGAAAATGAAAGTGGCCGCATCCGTGATCATTCTAAACCTTTGTTTTGTATTATCATCAAATACACATTTCAATATTATGAATGAACACGAATGCAGCCACTTTCATTTGAAAATTTAACTAAAATGCTAAAATTATGAAGATTTCAATAATATAGCATGACTTAATGCTGTTAGTACCCGATATTTGTGCATTGTATTGTCAAAAATAGCATATATTTGTGTAGCAGAAATATTCTACTTTCCAATAAATAGCTTATCTCAATTTTGCAAAACTGCTATATTTTTTAAATTGAAAATGGAAGTGAACGTATTAGCCTAGACTGCTTTTTCCTTATTAACCCTGTTCAAAAAGCAATATTTACTCTTGATTTTTATCGACAGTGGAACGTTTTCAGTATTGCACATGCTGATTTATCCGTATTAGGGCTTAATTGCTCATATCAGTTATTTAATATCTGTTTGTTATAGTTCTTTGACAATAAACTAGCTCAGCACAATTTTGAGGCGAGTTCACCATTGATTAGCATTACCTTAAGTTTGTTAATATAAGTTCAAATAGAAATAACCTTAGTAACAGGATTTCTACAGGCATCACCATATGCCTGAAATAAGATCATAAACGAAGACGTTTCGAATGACTATGTAACATACCTTTAGTTGATTATGACACATACCTTGAGTTGATTATGACACATACCTTTAGTTGATTATGACACATACCTTTAGTTGAGTCATAATAGAAGTAATCATGGTTGTCAAGCATGCCTTTAGCATTTTGCCAGAAGTCAGCATAATCATTATCAGTGAAATACAGGTCAATAACATGCTCATCAATTGCTGTGTAATCTGGTATTGATACACTGTATATAGGCATAGTATAGGTTGGGTTTTTGTCTACAATAGACAAACAATCAAAAGGTTTTAAAATTTACTTTGTTCATAAAAATGTTTTTTAGACATGAAGTATATAAATACTACAACTGCAAATTTATACACAGATTACTGAGAATCTCCGAGTTACATTCTAACTCTGATTGTTTTTCCTCTCAATATTCAAAAGTCCTTCCAAAAATTTTGCCTCATGTATTACTGTTTCTTAATTGTGCATTTTGAAATTATGTTTTAAAAACCGTGTTCACATTGACCTAAACTCGGTATTGTGTTTGTGCAACTCACACGTAAACTACACACTATTCCGTTCCAATTGATAAAACGCAATGTTTACATGTAGTTTAAATCATGTTTTGTCTACACGCAGTCGATAGTCAATGTAGGCCTTGTGTAGGTTAATTGTACGCAAAACTATGCATTCATGACATTAGCTTTAATGTGTATATTTAAGGAAAAAACGATTTTTTAATAAAATGAAATAAAAAAATAAATAACAATGATTAATATCATATTTGTCTAAACTTGTCATATTTATTTGTTTAAAAAAACCCACTTTATATAGCTTTATTAACACAAACCAGCATCATTGCCGAACACATAATTCATTGAAAATGTCTTCCAGAATCGACTTGACGTACATGTACACAGAAATATTTGCCTCTTTTCTTAACTCAAACAATGATTCATTTATAAATGCATTACTGAAAAAAGTGTAAAGTGAATGTATTGTTTGTCTAGGATCTCAGATCTGCTATATAAAACTTTAAATAAAAATAAGAACATTTCACCTCCCATTAACAAATACTCCTTGAAGACGAAATACAATTTAAAACAAACACAAAAGATAGAAATGTAGTAATCCATAACATCGCAATATGTATCTTCGTCTGTAAGCCTACGTTTTCTAATGCGTTATCGAGACATCTGTAGTATCTTTAAACTACTGCAAATTATCACAATGGCTTTTATAAATGAGGAACCACTGTTCAACTTCAAAAGAGGGGGTGGGATTTTTTTTTTCGTAGTCAGAATTGTTTTCAAGCGAACGTTTTATTCCGTTTTTGTTCGATGCTAGTAATCACATATTTTTTTTCAATATTCATCACTATAATCATAATGTATAGGGAAACTCTTGATTCAGAATATTTTTTATTATCATCTGTATGGCCATTTTTTTCATCCAATTGGGGATCAGAATATTTTCCATACCCTTTTAGAAGTTAAAGGGTAGTTCCCTTACTGCTAAAAAAATTGGCCGAAAACATTGCTTTCGATTCTACGTCATGAACATTTCAATGACATATAGTTTACAAGTGTGAACAAATCTTATGTACAGGTAATTTAACAAGGTGTATAGATGTGAACAAAGTAAATATGAAACCAGTTTCCATTACATTAAACTAATTGTAAACATGTTTACTGTATATGGCGTTTGGTGTGAACATGGCCTAAGACTTGTGAAAAGTTTTAGCCTATTGTTAGGGAAAGCCTAACCATGATGACAGTTTTTATAGATTTCAAGTAATTTGTTCAAAACATTGTTTTCGTGTTTATAAATTATCTACTACTTTGTGCATGAAAAACCAACTGAAATTTATTTGTCAGATATTCCAGGGACATAACTGCATGTTGATGTAATAACTGAGAGGCATATGTATGGATAATAATTTTGCAATTAAACAAATCTATAGCTTTAGATTTTCACAAGACTTAAATATATAATTGGGAGTGCTTTTGAAATCCCAGCTGCATGGGTGTACCCAAAATCTCATGCTGAGACCAGGCCTGTGGTTTAAACATACTTGTTGTTGTGACGAACCGAATTGCATATACTTTGTCCTTGATTGGTGTTAATTCTGTGGTATTCCATTCAACAAGATTTCCATCCACCGGTTCAGTAGTAGTCATTTTAAAAGTGTCTGTAGGACATAAATTCTTTCTCCAGTCAATATGGTCGTCAGTTGACGGATCGTAATTAGAATCACAATTATCATAGCCAATGATATTATTTCCATAATCATACCTACAATAAGGAGAATGAATTATATAACTCTGACTACATATATACACTTTAGCCGATGAGATCATCTGAATGAAATTTTAGATAGCTGTCATCAATTTTTCAAAATAAACATGAAGTCAGAAAATTCACAATTATATTGTGGATATATTTGCCTCTGAATGAGTTTATTTGCCCAGAAAAGTTGGCAACTGACGTCATGTCATGTAATGACCACCATTAAAAAAGTAGATATGTTTTTTTTTAAAGACAACATGATTTGATAATGTTATATATCAGATCGATTGTAGATACAAGGATTTTTTTTATTCAGTAACAATTTGTAGTTTTTTAAGTGAAAAACCTATATTAGTTTTATTTTGATATTTTTCTTGAAAAAAAAATATAAGCAAAAGAGCAATATTTCTCTAGTGCAAATAAAATTAAAATAAGGTCAAAATCTTAACAACTGAAGCTATTTTGATTGATGATGTTACACAGATGGTTGTGCCTGTTTTCCCCCTAGGGAGCCATATTCATGGTGTCATTCCACAAATGTAAAGATTAACAATTCAACAACAAACCTGGTTGTGTCAAGTTTGTTATTTGAGTATTTATTTAATTAATCAATATGATTTCTTTGTTTAACATAGAGATGAAGACCCAACATAAAGGTGCAGTTTCATTGCTTTTATTGTGGTTTGTGATGTGTATGTTCTGATTTTGTGCCATGAATGGTTTCCCCAATCTTTGTTTTTCTATAATAAATATAAAACATACACTCCTATAAAATCTCCAGGAATTAAAGTTATCTGTGAAGACAGTGGTTGGTTAAATACCTTGTAACCAACACCTGTAAAATTCAAAATAAATTTTGTTAGTTTTTCAAAAAATAAACCACCAAGCATTTACACAATGTTTAATGTAATTGTATGGTACTGGTACTAGGAATAATTTAATGGAGTACTAATAAGAAAATAAGTAAAGTAACTATGCTTACAGAACCATGTTACAGTAGATAAAATGCAATGACAAAACCCTACTTTTTAAAGCAATATTAATTACTGTGACTTGAGGAATTGTTGCACATACATACTTCTATCAAACATTTAAAATGTCAGAATTACTGCATTGACAGTATAACTTTATTTCAATTAACTTTGCTTGAAAAATTATATAAAAAAAACTCAAGAAACTGTACTTGATTTGTTTCATCTGTAAAATTTTAAATGTGTAAAATAAAAGACAAACTGTCAGATTTTCATAGCTTAAACTTAATTTTTGTAAACTTGAATATTTTATTTCATTTGTTTTTTCATTTATTTTGAGAAAATTATATTTATAAAATTATTTGCACAATTTGTTCATGCTTGTATAGAAAACACTCACAATGCATATACAGGAATTAAAATTTAAAGGGGAATGGATTTACTGTATTCCTATACACTTGAACTTACACATTAGAAATACAGGAATTTGTTATATATTTATAAATTGCAAGTTGAAAATGATGTGCAGACTTTCAAATGTTATAAATTTGTTGAAATAGTTTACATACTTGGCACATATTCTTTTACAGAACCAACCACTTCATATAGATGATTTTCTCCTGGATGTCTAGTTTTCCTCCAAACAATAAACTTGATCCATCCTGTGTTCTTGGCCATTATTTTCCACTGACTTATCTTCCCACAGCATGATATCTCATCAATATCACTCAATAGGAGATAAGCATTTCCTTAAAGTAAAAATAGTCTCTGAAATTTTACAACCAGTTTCATCAATTATTTTCCTTTTGATTACTTTACTACCCAGTAATATATTGCTGACAGCCTTACTGGAAATGACATACGTATGTCATGGGTTTTGACTGAAGACAATTATAAACTTCCAGTCTACAAATTCAATTAGCTTCGTTCTATTCTATTTCACAAAACCAGCACTCAAACAAGAATTGTACTTAAGAACTAAAATGGCTATTGTTAGTAATGCTGTTTCACTTGATTCTTGTAAGTCAATAGGAAACCATGAAAAATGCAAAATGCATCTGCAATTGATCTATTTGAAACTTAAACAGTCCACCATCGTCTTTATCTGAACTCATTCTTTATCAATTAATCAGACAAGACTGCACACTCGCCTATTTTACTTATCATTAAGATTATGTTGAAAGTGTATAACATGACGGTTTTATCACAAGTAACCTCAACATTATCACGGATCTTTGATAATGAGTACATTGTAATATGAACCAGCCAAGATAGACATGTATACTTTACAATTTTGCAATAAATACACTTAATGTAGTTGTACTGTTGCTTATAATATCCTTTAAACAGACAAAAATTACAAAACAAATTATCTGACATTAGTAATTTTGTTTAGATCCCTGGAGTATAATATACCCACCTTCTAATGTTTCTGTTTGGTAAGAACCATAGCTATTACTTAGAGTGGAGTAGGTATTATATGTTGTACCAACACCACAATCTGAAAGAAATGTATATTTACCATAACTCTTGTATTAATCGTTTTAACCATACCTTTTCTTCCTTTTCCCACAAAGTTTCCTCAAAGTATTTTTTCCTACATAGCAAAACACATAACATTTTTGCCTTACATTTTTTTTTAGATATAACTAACTATACAGTGGGTTAATTATTATTCTGAATTTCGTGGATACAGGTAATGTTCAACAAAAAATAAATCTTCTATAATCTTGTATACAGACTTCGGCAAAACAAGGTAATCAAATATCCACGGACAAGTAAGTTTTTCCTCAATCAACGAAAATTGGTATCCACGAAAATTAATGCATCCACTGTAATACAGTATTACTAGTTCTATTATTATTATATTACTGTGCCACTGACTTGATTAGAGACAAAAGATTCAAGTTTGACACATATGTAGTTTTGTCTTTAGGTATTTTAAAATATGTATAACAGGAAAGTTTATACCTAATTTCCTAGCATAATTCAAGGACAATACCAATAAAATAATAAAATTATACATATTTTGGCTACCTTAAGTGTAGCATGTATCTATAAAGGTGTTGACCACTACAAACGATCAATTACTTGGATATCAATTTGCATTGGGAAACGTTTTACCATTGGTTGTCATGAATTTTTTATAAAAGCTTATATTACCCAATATTTTCAGGCTTAAATTTGAATATGCTGAACAAATGTGTCAATCAAGATTGGAAATACAAAGTTGATATACTCACAAGGACAGAAATCATGTACACCCTTCAAAGGACAGTCTCTTGTCTCACTATTGTGTAATTCTGAACCTGGCTGGTTACATCTTTGTCGATAGCCATCTTTGGTGTCAAATTCATTATCACACAACCTTTGTCGAGTCTGTTGTCCTCTCCCACAAGAAACAGAACAACCTGTCCATTCAGACCAGTATGCCCACTGTGGTACTGAAAAATAAATAAAAAGACAGCATCATTAAAGTAAGCAGTCCACTGTAGAACAAATGGTTATATATATATATACAAAATTTAAACTGTTAAGTTTTCCCCCCAAATATTATGAATTAGCAAAAGGATTTAACTTTAAGATAAATAATAACAACAAAATTGAATGAGATGCATGTTTTATACAGATTTGCAAATCAACCGAATTAAAATCAAAATAATAATTCAAACTCAAATCAATTATAGCAACACCAAGACAATTAGTGATCCTAAAGTAAGTGAAGTGTCAGGGTGCACATATCATGATTGGAAAAGAATGACTTGAGATAAAGGTATATATACAATTTCCCCATACTAACTTGTACAGTTGTACTCCCAATACACAATACCACAGTATGACAGGTATTGATGGTTCATCAATGAGGTATTCCTTACTTACTTGTACAGTTGTACTCCCAATAAACAATGCCACAGTATGACAGGAATCGATGGTTCATCACTGAGGTATTAGTACGTTCACATTCTGTCCATCCTGTCTCACCGCACATGTAGGTATCGGTAAAGTTATGATAAGATTCATGGGCATAATCTGTGCTACAGGGTACAATGTTATCATCACTGACCATCTCAACACAATCGTAGTGGTCATTACAGTAACCTTGAAAGATTGATGTAACATCATGCCACACGTCCTTAGTATCATAGTTCCAGGCACAACCATATGTATAGTTAGCATGTAATATTGTCACATATCCCTTGGTATCGTAACTGTTACATACAGGTTCAAAGTTGAATAATCTACATGTATCACCAGAATCTAAAAAAAGAAGCTTTATTTTCAGCTTACATAATTGCTAATATCTGTATGTTTATTTCAGATTTATCATTTACATCAAACAAGGCAGTAATTTTTCAGCAACAACCTGATAACTTACACAGAAAAATGCAAAACAGTAAGATAACTGCAATATGGTAAGATCGCAAAATTTCTATCATTTTATTTAAACATGTCATTTATATTGTACTGTGTAATTCTATCTAACATGTGCTAGCTTGCAAGTTTTATAAGAAAATGTATGCAGGAAAAAATATTTAACCAAAGTAAAGACATGGAATAACATTCATAAAATGGCAAAACCTCTTATTTATATGACAGTAACGGTCACAGTCACAGTGTTCATTTAGAGTTTAGTAACAAAATTCACATAGTTTTGTTCGCTATGTTTTTATTTACATATGACTGTGATATATGTGATAAGTACAGAATATTTCAGAGTCATTAAGTGCGAATATTGAATTTATAACAATAGTTTATATATTGTATCTACTGGCCAATGATAGATTCCCTTTTTCATCAGCTTTCGGATCAAGTATATTCATGCAGAAGCCATTTCTATTTATTCAAGTTACCTTTATGAAGTTTCCACCTAAAATATTTAAAAAAAAGTTGCTTTCAAGGTTACACTAATGTAAGTATATCTTAACTTAATTCACTTACATGGACAGTCTTGTAAGTTACATCTCTGCATGTCGTAATGGATGTCATCTTCATACACTTCTCTTTTACTGTGATAATTTGGAGTTGGATTTGTGAAGTTCCTTTCTCTACGTCTCCACCCTCCACTGCACGTCCTATCACATTCACCCCATTCACCCCAGGTAGTCCAGCCGCCATCCTCTATTAATATAAGTAACACATTACACCAATCGAAAAGTAAATTCAGCACATATCTCAATCTTTAGGGAAAAATACAACTCATTTTATATATGTTCACAATAACTTTGGTGTTCTGATAGCTCCAATTTCATCCCCCTGAGTAAAACTCTATCATTCTTTTTATTTAAAACAAATCAATTGAAAACAAACCAGTCTCCATTTGGATTTAATTTTTGACAAACATATTTTTGTGATTAATTGCATATTAGAGGTTACAACTAATGAAACATCTGACTTGAAAAATTCTAGATTTCAATCAATTTGAGGCCTAGACTATTGACAGTTAACATCTGTTTTACTTACAAAACTTAGTTCATGTGTTGGTATGGTGACTTATTTAATTAAGTAATACTGTCTAACTGACATATAAACCACATTTTGTGTAATGATATACCTGTGACTCTTATAAAGGTACATTCCTCATATATAAGACTACAACGATAAAGTGAACTACTTACTAATACAGTGATGGATGGTATATAAACCAGCAATACCACTGTCCCCGGTACCACAGGAACTTTGGATGTTTGAATTTGTTACATTGAATGTACACTGTGTCCTATTGTTACATTTATCTTGGACCCCATGAGCATCACTATGGTTACATTCATGGTTATAAAACATATAATGTAAAGAATCGATAACAATGTATGGATCTGTAGGTGGACTGTATCCTGGGTATGTCTCATAGGCTTCATTTTCCTCTACACAAGACAATGAGAGTTCCAGCCATTCTGTAGTGTTTGTATAGTAGTACACTGCAAAAGATAAAAAAAATGTATGGTTTCAAAGCATCAATAGGACACAAGACTACATCTGCTGTTTAAGAAGTTTTTGAATTGTTTTGTTTTTAAATTTACATTGTCTTTCAAACACCTTTAATTTCTTCTGTCATCAACTAATTTTTGGATAGCAAAATTGTCTTATTCCTCCGAAAGACGTATTTCATAATTTTCTATCTGCTTGTACCTTTTAAAAGGCATCTAAACTTCTGTTCTGTCCAAAGCTAACAACATGAAAGATTAAGTCTAAGATTTATTTTCCTTGTAAATTACCTAAGATGTATTTGAAAAAACCTTTCTGAATTTTTAGCCCTAATTGCTTTCTAACTTCGTACTTTATTAAACTTTTTAACTTGTTTCATTCAAGCATAACTGATGAGGAAACATACTACTATCTTTTATTCGTGGCTCTGCTCTCCGCCAATGTTAACTAACTGAATTTATGGCAGTACATACTAAATATGTTTATTTTCCTTACCCTCTGGAAGTCCGTCCTCTGTAATATTTCTTTTAATCATAAATGTGACATTACTTATTCCGTAGTCTGTTCCATCAAAGCAAGACAGATGAATCAGATATTCATCACTGACAGCTTTATTCAAAGAGGCAGAATTATGTAGAGTAATGGTTTCTCCTACAACAAAGAGCAAAACATGGAAGATGTTGATATATTTAACAAAATTATTCAGTGATACTATATATCTTAATAAGTTATAGTTTCAAAAGGCAGAATTATGCAACTACTTTTTACATTCAAATAACTTTTTTATAGCTAAGCAACTGATAAAACATCAATTTTGTTGATCAACAATATTCACCAATAAGATATTTATATTAATTGCTCAAGTATCGCCATCAATATAACAAATATTTGAAAGTGCTTCGCAATACATACCATCGAGATAGAACATATTTGAAGTTGCTTAGCAATACTTACCATCGAGATAGAACATATTTGAAGTTGCTTAGCAATACTTACCATCGAGATAGAACATATTTGAAGTTGCACAGTTATACTAACCATCGAGATAAAACATATTTGAAGTTGCTGGCTCTGTACTAGATATATCACAACTTATAGGATCACCACCATTGGAATAATCTATATATTCAAAAGTATATAATCCTCCTGTTTGGATATCATCTATATATAAACTCTCTGGCATGTTTGGGAAATCTGGGGGCTACAGACAAAATAAATAATATAAAATGATAATTTTTTTTAACACAATTCAACTTTTTGAAAATTTATATTCTTAAAGTCATTACTCAAACTAGAAAAAATAATGCATATGTTTTTTATAACTCAATGGATAGTTGATAACTTTTGTACATATACTTTTTTTGAAGAAAATTGCCGGAAGCAATTCCCCCGACATATTTTCCGTATGCAAAATGACCTCAGTGTGACCCATCTCGTAAAGTTCCGGTGATCGCAATACACATGGATGTCATTAAAATAAACTTTTATCTGATTGTACATGTTAAACACGTGCTCAATATCCATGCTTTGTTTGTTGACAAACAGGTGACAATCGTTAAACTTCGGCATCAAAACACGAACTTTTTTTATTATTACCTGCCATATTTTCACACCAACACTGACCGATTGAAAAAATATTGACGATTGTGATAAAATCGCTGTTTGTATGCATTGGTTCAAGAATTGGAATAACATAATTTTTCACCGATCACTCGTTTGTTATGACTTTAAGTTGGAGAAAGAGAATGAAATGAAATGTCAGATACCAAAGAATGAGATTTCATGTTCCTAAATAGTTGGGTTTTGATATTCTGTCAGCTTCTTTACATATCTATATAATATTATAGATTCACTTATTTTCGTGGGTACCCATTTTCGTGGATTGAAGAAAACCTGCATTTACGTAAATCTTATTTTGTGGTATTTGCCAATCTCTGCAAACAAAGTCTATAGACAATTTGTAATTTGTTGAACATTTGAATTCATGGTTCACCTCTGCCAACGAAACCATAAAAATTGGTTCACAAGGAATAATAAGGAATCCACAGTAAATCTATTGATTTGAGAAGTTTCATTTGATGATATTCAACCTACTATGATCAACATTGAAGCAAACATATTATTCTATGTCCATTATATACTTGCCTCCGCCGTTATAGATTTTTCGAACTAGTAATCTATCGCTCCTCCACTTATCACAAGTATGGCATTTAGAATGCAAATTGGATTGGAATTAGAATAGAAAGAAATATTTATATGTAGTGAACTGTCATCTGATCAGCTAGTAATTTTCCATATGAGTTTAAAAATACAGCGGAAGGTATATTTTACAAGACATAAAGGTGTTATCCTCCACATTGTATGTAGTATTTGCAAATGGATGTTCAGTATAAGCATCATTTTATTAAGAATTTCATTTTTCATCAAGTGCATGACATTTGCCCAAGTGCCACTATTCTGCTATTTGATTGATTGTTGTTTGTTCTACATTTAGATTCAATGCATTTTTAGAATATTAACCAAACAATGCACTATTAAAGAAGCCAGTATGTCTTGTGAACTTGTATTATAGAAAATTCCCTTCCTCTGTATCTATGGTGACTTACCACGTTAAATGTTGTTATAGTAACGGTTCCTGTTACCCTGTTGTAGCAGGAATCCTCAGCCCAAACAACAAATGTATGTTCCACCTCATGTGTACCCACAGTATGAGGCAGTGTAGCTTTAACATGGATAGAATCTGCAGTTTAAAAGATATTTTCACTGGTCGGTGTACACTAAATAAGCTATTTTTAATGTTATAATATGTGTACATATGTTCAAACATTTTTGAATCTGTATCATTAAACATTACCATAAATCAATGATAAGTTAACACAAAGCATATGTATCAATAGTCATTAAATGACACTTACTCCAATAAGGATTTTTTTTGTAGATTCTGTCTTACTAATCAGTTTTGCCATTTGAAGTTTTCATCTTAGTTTTCAAGATGGATAAAAAAAACGAGAAGATAAAATTTATCAAAGTTATGTTATTCGAAAATACTTTCAAATGTTGTATTGAACATTCAAATGTTATAAAGTTGCATACGTTTTTTTCACTTGAATCCAGTATTGGGTCATGAAGAATTTTATTTTTGTTGATTACAGTGGATTGCAATTCACTGACAAAATGATCACCTCAATCACTATATATATATACAAGTGCTGTACAAAGCTTGCTTGAAGACCTGTTTTAGAGTTTAAAGATAAAATTCATTAGTTACAGTACATGTATAAGTGACTGTAACATACCTGTTTGTGTATCAAGATAAAAATAGTCATCAGAATCATACTCTGGCTGAATATCCAGGAATCTATCACTGTAGTCCGAGTCATTGAAGTAGAAGTTCATAACAAACATATCTATAGCCGTGTGATCCTCGACTCTAACATTGAGCTCACTCATCACAAAATCTGGTTCTGTGTCTGAAAGTGTTTTCATGATTTAGTCTGATATCTAAATTACATAATAATAAACCACTTAAAAATTCATAATCAAAATTACTAGAGTAGGGATTTATGACTGGAAGACCAAATCATTAATAATTGGAAGCAACTTGATTTAAAAAAGTAAAGATAAAAACTTGCATAATCTTATATATTTGATTTTATGATCTTGTTTAAGTCAGCATACGTTCCTTTAGAATATTTGAACTTCTTTAAACATTTAAATTCTTGGTCTACCTGTTCCAATAAAATCCATGAAAATTTCAAGCTGTTGTTTGTTCTGCGAAAATCAACAACTAGATGTTGTTTTAGCTTACCGATTTATTAGTGCGAAATTCATTTAGAAAATTGATTTTTGATTGCAGAAATATTGTATAAATTAAGTGCCAGTCTTTGTAAGAATCAGGCAATTTAGGTAAAAATTAAAACATAATTAGAAAAAACCCACCGAGCTAATAATGCTATTTAAAACTAACCACCATTCTGAGTTTAAAA
Organism: Mytilus trossulus; assembly: GCF_036588685.1. NCBI lineage: Eukaryota > Metazoa > Mollusca > Bivalvia > Mytilida > Mytilidae > Mytilus > Mytilus trossulus. Next base: position 48,066,338 of record NC_086383.1, read on the forward strand.
AGTATAAGTCTTTCGTTTGTGTGTGTCTGGTAATATCAAATAACTTGGTTAGAAAATTGGTTAGAATGATAGCAAATTACAGAGTTATCTCCCCTTATTCGTTAATTTCTAGTGCATTTCAACCAAATTGTATCTACTATTACCAGAACAGAAAATGGAAATTAATGTTATTTTTGTGCATAACTGCATATTATGAACTGAAATCAATGTCAAATTGGGTGGGTTTTTTTGGTCATGTTTTCACCACTACCTGATTCTAAGGCAGACTGGCACTTAATAATCTAACTGTGGAAATGAAAATAAAAAAATATGAAACTAATTACTTGTAGTGGTGGTAAATTCAACAGCATAAATAGTATCTGAGACTGGTGTTCCTGACCATTCTACAATATCACCATCCATGGGATCTTCAATGGTTGTTTTATATGTCATATCTGGACAATAATTTAGACGATAGTCTATATTATCATCAGTAGAAGGATTAAAAGATGAATCACAGGAATCTATTCCAATAATGTTTCCTCCGTTATCAAAGCTGTAATATAAGATTAAATAAAATGCTTCGCTGAGCCCAGCCTGATACACCAGCAGAGGAAAACATAAAACAGTTGGGCCACATTTGCACACAATATTCATGCTTGATACTGTCTGAATTTGAATTGTGATCAAATAATTGACATAACATAGGTTTCGGACACAAAATATATGTGGCTAAAATTCTTACAAATCTATTGCACAATACTGTGCAATTGAAATCGACGAAATTTGAAAAAAAAAATGAAAAAAAACATGAATCCCTTAAAAGTATGACAAAATATTCCCCTTAATTTTTTGAAACCCCCTTTTTGCACAAAAGAACCAAAAAACCTAATACCAGCATTTCCATTGTAGTATGGAATCTTGTAGTACGATTTCAGAGAGATCCATACACTTAAACACAAATAGTTGTCTCAAAACTAGAAGAAAAAAACTTGTTTTTGGCCCTTTTTTGTCCCTCTTTCCTACATGTTTGGAGCAATTACCCTCAATTCAATCACAGCCTTCCCCATGTTATAAAGAACCTTGTGATACAATAGCAGAGAGATCCTTTACTTACACACAATTTATAGTCTGGAAACTAAAATAAATTATTGTTTTTTGCCCCTTTTTTGCCCTTCAATCCTAAATTGTTCTCCACATAATTCCTAAAATGAATACCAAAACCTTCTACTTGTAGAATTGAACATTGTGGTACAATTTTAGAGCAACAGAAATACTAATACACAAGTTGTTATTCTGAGACAAGGAAAATGTTTGTTTTTGTCCTTTTTTAGGCCCCTGTTTCCTACACAAGTGGGACCATCATCCCTAAAATCAATCCCAACCTTCCTTTTGTGGATTGAACCTTCCTACAAAATATAATAGACATCCATTCACGTAAACTTAAGTTATTGTCTTGGAACCAATTTGTCCTCGGACGACGATGAACACAACACAGACGACGACATCATACCAATGTTTGTGGTCATATAAACACAAATCATAGATTAAAAATGTTATAACAAATTGTTGGGACTGTTTAGAAAACATACCTTTTCTACACAACTTTTTGAAATTTATATAATATTGAGATAAATGAGAAGTCATTTTGTTCAGTAGTCTTTCAGAAAAAGTATATTTGTTGGGACTAAATTATTGATGGTACAATTTTCAGGACAGCGGGAATGCACACTGCAATTGCTTTAAGCATATGATACATGACAACATATATTTTCCAATAAATAGTCACTTCCTTTTCCTCAAATTGGACCTACAGATTTGTCTTATCAATTGGTTTGTATTACAAGAGCAACACCACAGGTGCCGCATGTGGAACATAATCACCTGATACTACCGCTAGTTTCAGGTAGGGTTCTTGTTGTCAGTCTAGTTTTTTTATGTAGTGTTTTATGTTTTGTTGTTTGTCTCTATTGGCCATGGCAATGTCAGTATATTTTCAGCTTTAAAATGAGTTTAAATTTCCCTTTAGTATTTTGTAACTCTTGTTCATGCAAGTCTCTACTCCTAGTGTGCGGTACACTTATCAGGACTGTTTATTTAATACATACATTCCTATGCGATCTCCAGCTACAACGGCAATACGCTCTTCCACAGGGGGCGTATATGTAAACGCGTTGTTCAAATTAGCACCTAACAAAATTAGAAAATAAAATTGCTGTTCAAAAGTTGCAAATTTTAAAATACAATTGGAAGAACTGTTGTGCTATTTTCACGTTTCTCGATTGGTGTGAGAAAAATATTTCTCCTCACTAGTGAAAAATACGTTCTCGTCAAATGATTGGTGGAAATTTAATTGTGACGTTAAATTTTCTTGTTCTTTCCTGAATTTTCCTGAAAATTAATGTAAAAAACCGACCATGCCTGATGACATCAGATAAAAAGTACACAACTTCCTTCAAATATTCAAAAAGAAGGACAGAATTCATAAAGGGAAACAGATACCACTACTTTAACTAGTGTAGTACGATATTTCTCCACTCTCAACAGTCAAATTGGCGTTGTCAGTTTGTTATAGATTTATGAGTTTGACTGTCCCTTTGATATCTTTCGTCCCTCTTTTAATTCTTTAAAAGCCCGGCAAGCCTCGAGCTTTGAAAATTAAAATTTAACTGTCTCGAGTGGAGAAATATCGTAACACACTTGTTGCAGTTGTGGAATCTATATTTCTCAAACTCTCAGCAGAATTTAATCTCATTGTTTAGTTTTTTTTGTATAATCAGTGTGTGGTGCAATAATCTCAGCTTTCTCTGCATTAGTCAAAAGTCTATGAGGTAAAGTAGTCCAGAGCCATGTAATATTTTCTACTGTTACTGGAATAAAAAGTCAGTCTATTGAAAGACATAATGTAATAACCATGGAAGAGACATAAGTATTAAGCAAAATAAAGGTGATTTGAAATCAGTGAAATTACAGACTTTAATTGAGAATCAATAGTGATGTTATATCAAAAGAAACAATCTAGTGATTCAAAACTATTAACCACATTTACCTGTAATTTCTACTGTGTTTATACCAACAACTTTTCTCAAATCTTTGTAATCGTATACTCCTGCTTGGTTCCACTTCTCTCTACTCCATTCAACTGGTCTCCATACAATGAATTTCAGGGTACCAGTATTAACTGGATAGATCGTCCAGTCTTTTATCAAACCACAGCAAGTGATAATGTGGATGTCACTTTCCAGAAGGAGTGCATTTCCTATATAAAAATATCATTCTTATCTATCTATTTTATCAAAGAAAATCTGTGTAAACGAAAATCATATTATACCTGAACTCTTGAACCTGGAATTATTAAAATTATATAACCAGTAAAAACAGTCACAAATCAAAACAAAATATATAGTTCCAAATTTTAAAATTTTGATGAAGACAAAAGGTGCAATATATATTACATTGCTTGGAACCAGTTTAGATATTTCTAAATACTAAAAACTTTAAAAAAAAATTCAATCGACACTTTTTTCACTTCAATCATATATATTTGAAAAAAGAAAATCAAAACCTTTTAACCCAAGTTGCTCTTACAAATTGCAAAATTGTCTACTTATCACATACACATTTAGTATGATTTACTTTATAAGGTGTGTTCAGTACTCTCGCAAAATGATATGTTCTAATACTTTAGTGACAAAAAGATTACTACATATCTAATAAAGTTCGTACACATTAAAGATATGTATCCCTTCTGATAGCATGTACAACTCTCTGAAACCAATATTTGCAAACTTTATTTATTCCTAATAATATTTTAGGTTATTAATTTATAATGTAAGTATAATGAACTTAAAATGCCTGCTTGATATATTTCCTCAACATATATTACCTGGCATTGTATCAGCGACCGGAGACAAAGTTGACACATCCTGGTAGTTATAGGTGTTCTCTTCACAATCTACAAATATATAATCCAATTAAAAAGGTAACCATACCAAGCATGCACATTTGTAAAGGAATTGTTGTATGGGGAGACAGTTTGGCTGCACATATCATACATAAAACATTCATGATGAGATGCAGGACGTCTTTCTATTTACTAACACAATATACGGGTTGGTTATGATCAAACATACCATCAAACCCTGCTCTCTTAATTAATATTTACCTCTAAATCACTTTGACAAAATTTTTTGAGTTGACAAAAAAACATATTAATTAAGAGATTATAATGAAAAATTCATGTTACTGTTATTACATGTATTATGAAATACAATTTTTATTATCCTCTCCTATTAACAAACCTTAACCAATTAAAAGACTCTAAAGCTCTAGATCTCTCTGACTAATAATTTCTCATATGTAAAAAATGCCATGTTTTAATATATGTCAGTCATCTGAATATTAAGAATTTTACCAACAAACATTACAGAGGAAGTATCATTGCTACTAGGCTTGAAGATCTTGAATATCTTAATATAAATATCATCTTGTCCCTTTCACAATCACAATGTACTACTATCTTCATTTGTTGTTTAAGAAATAATTGCTGCAAGCTTTACTTTTTTGTAATTTTAACATGGGTAGGCTAATATCGTGATTATTTTCGCCCAAGCGATAGTGAGGGCTTAAATAACAAGAATATAATGCCTACCCATGTTGAAACTACAATAAAGTATAGCTTGCATCAATTATTTCGATTCTGAATGGGACAATGCAGGTAATTTCTATGTCCGAAAAGTATAAGTATAAAAGCGTTTGTGTAGGCTCTTCTAGTTCTAGGAGTTTGAACAGCCAGCATGAACAGTTGTCGTATCTAGGTCAACTATGTCAATTTCGGAATGCAACACATTACAGTCAAGATAAATGAATTAGTAACATCAGGTTCACCATTTAACAGTTTGAAAATGTTTCAAAGTTAAGGAAATATATTGAGGAAGTTCGCTTCTCATTTTCAAATAAATCACTTTCCATAACACTAATATATATGGTTGGGGGATAAATTAAGAAATCAAAGAAGACAAAAAAATTAAGGAGGTCATTGTGCTTGTTTTCGAAATATTAGCTATTGAAATTTTGGCGGGAAAATGTTCTCTCTTTTCATAGCTTTATCATTAAAAGTTCTCAAAAACTTTAAAAAAATAAATAAGATTTTATATTTTTTTTACAAATGGCTTATTATACATGTAAACAAATTCTAAAAAGAAAATTGGGGGTCAATGGGCAAAATATTTTATGGTATTCAAATGGATAAAACCAGAGGATTTCGAAAATCTGACAAAAATTCCCAAACATGACAATTGAACATCCTTACGTGCATGATAACTTGATACATTTCATTATTCTGAAGAAGTCAATTTACGTATGTGCAAACACATTTTATTAGATTTAGAGCATGGGTTTGTTCATAAGAAGCACGGCATATTAGAATTCAAATTAATAATTGTACACCTACATGTACAAAAAGGTTGTGTACCATCCATGATACAGTCTCTATCTTCACTACTCTGTAGTTCTGAATTCTCCTGGGCACATGTCTGGAAATATCCATCATCTGTTTTTACTTCATTCTTACATGTCCTTGTTCTCGATTGATCGCCTCTTCCACATGTAACTGAACAGGACGACCATTCACTCCATTGAGCCCACTGAGGTACTACAAAGTGAAATAGAGTAAAACTTGACCATAGATGTATAAATGTATAGACCTGTTAGGAAAATGGCAAATATTTTGTATTTGGTTTGTTTGATAATGAAAATGGAACTTTAAAACATTACAGTAAAGGAAATGCTAAATACATTTATTTTCCTTCTACATTGATATAAACAACATTTACAAGTAGACAAAATAAAAATAAATAATGTGGAGTGATTGTAAATGAAACGATACACAAGAGACAAAATGACCCAGAAATATTCAACTATAGGTCACTTTAAGGGCTTCAAAAACAGGCAAAGTTGGAAAATCTGTGATACTCCAAAAAAAAAAACAATAGTTCTATAGAAATTTCTTATGTCTTTAAAAACTTACTGTGACAGGTATAGCCCCAATACAATGCTCCACAGATAGAATAATACTGCTCAGGCTTGTATGACGGCAACAGTTTAGTACAAGTGTACCAGCCTTTATCATGGCACACATATGTTTCAGTGTAATCAAACTCTGTTGTGGAAGATGTGTTTGTGTAGCAGGTGGCCAAGCTACTCTCTAAAATTGGAACTTCACATTTCCAATTATTGTTACAGTAACCTGAGACAGTAGTCTTAAGATCCATCCAGGGATAACCATGATTGTAGGACCATTCACATCCAAAGCTCCATATACCATATGAAATCTCAAGGGATCCATTGGTATCAAAACTTGTGCATACTGTTTGCCAGTTGTCATTTTTACAGGTGCTCCCCGTATCTGTTAAATCATATTAGATATAATACTTTAAAACTATAACTAAGAAGGATTGAAACTTTATATAATTATAGATTATCGTTGATCATCTCAACGAGATTGATTTTCTTGCTTTATCCGGTACCACGAAAGTGAAAAAAACAATGATAATCTGTTTATCTTTATTTTACCTATGATGACGTTGTCAATTATCATATCAATTTCATTAGCGATTACATGTGCCCTCTTAGTTCCTTGTGATAATTTTTAATATCACTTAACTCCGCTGAGAAAGGAAATAATCAGTCAGAAAGATAAAAAAAACAAACTGTATAGAATAGTAATAATGAGCTCAATCAAACAGGGTCTTTACAAAAATACAGAAACTGAAACACATTCTACTTATTTCAAATTTTCATGGTAAATCATTGATGCTTAAAATTCAAGAGGTAAATTATTCAGATAACTTTGAATCTATACCAAGGTCAATACATAATTGGTTCATGAAAAAAACCCAGCTAATCTCCAAACAAAATCAGTCTTTCGTTTAACTCTTAGCTGCTTTATACTTTCCCTAACAGATTGAAATTTTTTTATAATCAACTTTAAATAATGAAGTCGTATTATCTCGCTTTCCCTGAATTTTACCGTGACATCAGAATTAATTGGCAACCATAATGAATTGCGCATAATCGTATCAAATGAAAATGTCTTTTTTCAGGTCATTGAAAACGAGAGATAAATATATGCAAAAGACTATAATAGAAACAGATTCCACCAACAAACCTCGCACAAACAGTCAAATTTTAGATTTGAAAATTTAACAGTTTTTATGTCAGAGATATCACATCACACTTGTTGTAGTGGATATATTAATATGCAGCTTCCTTCTAATATAATTGCTAACTTACATGTACAACTGTTGGTATTACATTCTTGTGATTGATATTCCCTGTTGTCCTTGCAGATTTGGTTTTTACTATGATCATTTGGAGATGGATTTGTACAAGTTCTGGTACGAATCTTAATACCACCATCACATGATCTGTCACAAACACCCCAGTTAGACCAACCTGTCCACGCCCCATCCTCTGTAACATAAAACAGAACCAATCAAGACACAAAAAAAATATAAAGAAAGTATTTACAAAATCTTCAAAGGGACTATTTAATCAACTAAAACATATGGTCACTATGTGGTATATTCTCCATTCAGAACTTATCAAATTTTCACAGACAATCACAATGAACAGCAAAATCTCCTTAAAATTTCCAATTCAGGGGCAGCAGCCTAACAACAGGTGTATGATGTGTCTGAAAATGTTAGGGTAGATCGATTACATGATAAACATTTGTATATCTTCTCAGATTTGCTTTAAATGCTTTAGTTTTAGGGATATCAGCCAAAAACTGTATTAACCCCCCCCCCCCTTTCCCCTTTTCCCCCATTTTATTTTTGCCTTGGTGGCCATTTTTGTTGATGGAGGACAGGGTCATCTGATTCATTTTTAAACTAGATACCCTCAGGATGATTTAGGCCAAATTTGATTAAATTTGTCCCCGAACTATCAGGATATGTTTGTAAGGTTAATGAAGACGACGACAGACGACGGAAATGGGGTATCAAGTGATGCGAAAAAGCCCTCTGGCCCAGGTGAGCTAAAACCTTAGTGTTGAATTTTGTAGTATAAGAAATTTTAGAAAAGAAGAAAAAATATATCATTTCAAAAGAATGAATCAAATATTAAAATTGCATGTTTTTATTGCGTATCAATATAGTTTCACTTTTTTTATTGGTCAATCAATGCATTTATTAGAAAATTCATAAATGTCCGCGGAACCCAATGTCTAGTCTGTTTAAGCTGTTTATTGCAGACTCAACAAAAATGAGGGGAAAACCTCTATTAAGATATTCCCTTCGATAATATCTTTTAATTGCAAGAAGTCTTAAGTTTAGTAAAAATCCCGGATAGTTTATGAATCTAATAAAAGTTTATAAAAACTTTAACTGCAGACTGTTTGTGATTTTAACTGGAAGAAAAAGAAGTCCATTTATAAGTTAAATACGGATAAAAAGGAATATATTTGTTAAAATGTTAAAAAATTTCCATCCAGATGCTAGCTTTTGATCATAAACAAACTTCGGTCCAAGTTTAGTACAAATACAGGATAGTATAAAAAAAGTTATTAAAAACTTTAACCACAGAGTGTATTTTTTTAATCATAGTAGAAAAACTAAGTCAATTTATATGTAAAACACGTCAAAAAGGTGTTTATTTTTCAAAATTAACTTCTGGATAATATCTAATGATGATACACAAGCTTCTGTCCAAGTTTGGTACAAGTCCAGGATAGTATCCGAAATTTATTAAAATTTTAAAAACTTTAACCACAGACTGAATGTACATGTATTGTATCCTGGCAGAAAAACTTGAAATTGAGAATGGAAATTAGTAATATGTCAAAGAGACAATAACCCAACCTAAGAGCAGAAAAAAGTCCATATACAAGTACAATGAATTTTTTTCAAATTAACTTTTGAATACTGTTTTATGTTCATAAAGAAGCTTCTAATCTGTCTAAGTTTGGTACTAATCTAGAATAGTTTTAGAAAGTTATTAAAATTTTCAAAAACTTTAACCACAGAGAGAATGCAATGTTTCCTGGCAGAAAAAAAACTAACTTCATTTATAAGTTAAATACGGAAGAACAGAAAAAAAATAATTATGAAACAAGAATGTGTCCATAGTACACGGATGCCCCTCTCGCATAATCATTTTCTATGTTCAGTGGACCGTGAAATTGGTGTCAAAAGTCTAATTTGGCAATTAAATTAGAAAGATCATATCATAGGGAACATGTGTGCTAAGTTTAAAGTTGATTGGACTTCAACTTAATCAAAAACTACCTCGACCAAAAACTTTAACCTGAAACTTGCAATATCCTTTTCTATGTTCAGTGGACCTTGAAATTGGGGTCAAAAGTCTAATTTGGCAATTAAATTAGAAAGATCATATCATAGGAAACATGTGTACTAAGTTTGAAGTTGATTGGACTTCAACTTCATCAAAAACTACCTCGACCAAAAACTTTAACCTGAAACTTGCACTATCGTTTTCTATGTTTAGTGGACCGTGAAATTGGGGTCAAAAGTCTAATTTGGCAATTAAATTAGAAAGATCATATCATAGGGAACATGTGTGCTAAGTTTAAAGTTGATTGGACTTCAACTTAATCAAAAACTACCTCGACCAAAAACTTTAACCTGAAACTTGCACTATCCTTTTCTATGTTCAGTGGACCGTGAAATTGGGGTCAAAAGTCTAATTTGGTAATTAAATTAGAAAGATCATATCATAGGAAACATGTGTGCTAAGTTTGAAGTTGATTGGACTTCAACTTAATCAAAAACTACCTCGACCAAAAACTTTAACCTGAAACTTGCACTATCCTTTTCTATGTTCAGTGGACCGTGAAATTGGGGTCAAAAGTCTAATTTGGCAATTAAATTAGAAAGATCATATCATAGGAAACATGTGTACTAAGTTTAAAGTTGATTGGACTTCAACTTCATCAAAAACTACCTCGACCAAAAACTTTAACCTGAAACTTGCACTATCATTTTCTATGTTTAGTGGACCGTGAAATTGGGGTCAAAAGTCTAATTTGGCAATTAAATTAGAAAAATCTTATCATAGGGAACATGTTTACTAAGTTTGAAGTTGATTGGACTTCAACTTAATCAAAAACTACCTCGACCAAAAACTTTAACCTGACATGGGACAGACGGACGGACGAACGGACGAACGGACGCACAGACCAGAAAACATAATGCCCCGACTACTATCGTAGACGGGGCATAAAAATACTTCTTGATAATATCGTATGATCATAAACAAGCTTCTGTCTAAGTTTGGTAGAAATCCAGAATAGTTTAAGAAAGTTATCAAAATTTCCAAAACTTTAACCACAGAGTGAAAATTTGTGGACGCCGCCAGAATTTAGTATAGCTATGTCTCGCTTTTTCGTCTCAAGTCGAAGATTTGACAAACATCAGATTAAAAAAATATGTATCGTGACAATTTGGTTCGTTTTACAAACAAAAAATTCATATTTCATGTTTTCTTGTTTTTGTAAACATCATATATGTAGCTATTTATTTTTGTCTCTTTTTTTTCTCTCTCAAAAATGTAGTTTTCACTACTGCATGTACTATCAATTCATATAATGATTGGGATACTCAATAAATTTTCCGTCATCAGGGTGGCAACACAAGGTAAAATACTAAAATGCTACACCACGATGAACTCACGACTCTTATCAATTAGGTTTGACTGTATATGCATCTCTCTTTCAAGAACTATCTGAACACCTTTCATATATTGAATAAAAACAACAAACAAGAATGTGCCCATAGTACACGAATGCCCCACTTGCACTATCATTTTCTATGGTTAGTAGTCGATGAAATTGGGGTCTTAACTCTAATTTGGCATCAAAATTATTCATGTATACTAAGTTTCAAGTTGATTTGACTTCAACTTCATCAAAAATTACCTTGATTAAAGACTTTACCAGAAAACATAATGCCCCTCTACTATCAAAGGTGGGTCTGCCACACCTCAATAAATAAATAACTGAGTTAAAATTTTGATACTTACTGATACAAATATAGGTAAAGTATAAGCCTCCCTGTACGTTAGTCCCACAAGAACTTCCAACATTGGCATTTGTCACTGGAAATGAACAGGATGTCTTATTTTCACACTGATCCGCTACTCCACGAATATCAGTGTGATTACAATCTCTGTAAGTATATCGAACATCAATGATTTTGATGTAAGGGTCCGGAGGAGAAACAAAATCAGTGTATGTGTAATATGTTGTCTTCTCTCCATTACAGGATATGGAGGCTGTGTTTCCTTCCAACTGATCATAGTAATAGATTGCTGAAACACAAACATAAATATTTTATTCTCTAATAAATATCATTATATATACATATGTAGATGCTCAAGGCAAAACATTTGAAACGCCAAATCTATTAAACCTTTGGGAACATTTAATGCAAAGGACCGTATCAAACAATGACAATCATCAAAGATCAAAATTAGGTGCAAATTATAGATAGTATTATTATAATCTACATATTTTTAAAATCCAACTCTATACTTAATAAGTATCTTATTTGCACATAAAAGGCTGTATCTTATAATTTATTCATTAGTGGTTTGCAGCACAATTAATTTTTTTTTTAAATATTTTGCACATGCATACGTTTTGCAAGCTTATCATATATATATCAACCAATACAGAAACATTCCTTGCTATAAAGCTGGTATAATTAACTGGCTGACATATTTGAAAATTACTTACAAACAACAACTGATTATTGGAAAGTATTAGAACAAATACCTAAATTGAAAGTCTTGCCAAATAGGAAGAAATTGCCTGGCTTACCACATATTACATGTAAAATATTTATTCTGTTTTCAGAAACTAAGAAATTGATGAAAACAAATATTGCCACTACATAATATAATAAAAATTCAAGGTACTTATTAAATTCTAAGATGAGGAGTAATAAGATACAAAAGTTTTGGAACCACCATCAAAAAAAGATCACTACTTGCATATGTCTATGCTCACACCAACAGGTGGATAATTTTACATCCAAGAGTTGACTTCTAGATCTTAGTTTGCTATACATTATTGCTGTTTACAGTTTATCTCTATCTATAATAATGTTCACAAATTAAGTATCAGCAACACATCAATGGGTTGTCTTATTTGTCTAAAATTTCAAGGCAGATTGATCTTAAACTGTTGTAGTGGATATATTAATATGCAGCTTCCTTCTAATATAATTGCTAACTTACATGTACAACTGTTGGTATTACATTCTTGTGATTGATATTCCCTGTTGTCCTTGCAGATTTGGTTTTTACTATGATCATTTGGAGATGGATTTGTACAAGTTCTGGTACGAATCTTAATACCACCATCACATGATCTGTCACAAACACCCCAGTTAGACCAACCTGTCCACGCCCCATCCTCTGTAACATAAAACAGAACCAATCAAGACACAAAAAAAATATAAAGAAAGTATTTACAAAATCTTCAAAGGGACTATTTAATCAACTAAAACATATGGTCACTATGTGGTATATTCTCCATTCAGAACTTATCAAATTTTCACAGACAATCACAATGAACAGCAAAATCTCCTTAAAATTTCCAATTCAGGGGCAGCAGCCTAACAACAGGTGTATGATGTGTCTGAAAATGTTAGGGTAGATCGATTACATGATAAACATTTGTATATCTTCTCAGATTTGCTTTAAATGCTTTAGTTTTAGGGATATCAGCCAAAAACTGTATTAACCCCCCCCCCCCCTTTCCCCTTTTCCCCCATTTTATTTTTGCCTTGGTGGCCATTTTTGTTGATGGAGGACAGGGTCATCTGATTCATTTTTAAACTAGATACCCTCAGGATGATTTAGGCCAAATTTGATTAAATTTGTCCCCGAACTATCAGGATATGTTTGTAAGGTTAATGAAGACGACGACAGACGACGGAAATGGGGTATCAAGTGATGCGAAAAAGCCCTCTGGCCCAGGTGAGCTAAAACCTTAGTGTTGAATTTTGTAGTATAAGAAATTTTAGAAAAGAAGAAAAAATATATCATTTCAAAAGAATGAATCAAATATTAAAATTGCATGTTTTTATTGCGTATCAATATAGTTTCACTTTTTTTATTGGTCAATCAATGCATTTATTAGAAAATTCATAAATGTCCGCGGAACCCAATGTCTAGTCTGTTTAAGCTGTTTATTGCAGACTCAACAAAAATGAGGGGAAAACCTCTATTAAGATATTCCCTTCGATAATATCTTTTAATTGCAAGAAGTCTTAAGTTTAGTAAAAATCCCGGATAGTTTATGAATCTAATAAAAGTTTATAAAAACTTTAACTGCAGACTGTTTGTGATTTTAACTGGAAGAAAAAGAAGTCCATTTATAAGTCAAATACGGATAAAAAGGAATATATTTGTTAAAATGTTAAAAAATTTCCATCCAGATGCTAGCTTTTGATCATAAACAAACTTCGGTCCAAGTTTAGTACAAATACAGGATAGTATAAAAAAAGTTATTAAAAACTTTAACCACAGAGTGTATTTTTTTAATCATAGTAGAAAAACTAAGTCAATTTATATGTAAAACACGTCAAAAAGGTGTTTATTTTTCAAAATTAACTTCTGGATAATATCTAATGATGATACACAAGCTTCTGTCCAAGTTTGGTACAAGTCCAGGATAGTATCCGAAATTTATTAAAATTTTAAAAACTTTAACCACAGACTGAATGTACATGTATTGTATCCTGGCAGAAAAACTTGAAATTGAGAATGGAAATTAGTAATATGTCAAAGAGACAATAACCCAACCTAAGAGCAGAAAAAAGTCCATATACAAGTACAATGAATTTTTTTCAAATTAACTTTTGAATACTGTTTTATGTTCATAAAGAAGCTTCTAATCTGTCTAAGTTTGGTACTAATCTAGAATAGTTTTAGAAAGTTATTAAAATTTCAAAAACTTTAACCACAGAGAGAATGCAATGTTTCCTGGCAGAAAAAAAACTAACTTCATTTATAAGTTAAATACGGAAGAACAGAAAAAAAATAATTATGAAACAAGAATGTGTCCATAGTACACGGATGCCCCTCTCGCATAATCATTTTCTATGTTCAGTGGACCGTGAAATTGGTGTCAAAAGTCTAATTTGGCAATTAAATTAGAAAGATCATATCATAGGGAACATGTGTGCTAAGTTTAAAGTTGATTGGACTTCAACTTAATCAAAAACTACCTCGACCAAAAACTTTAACCTGAAACTTGCAATATCCTTTTCTATGTTCAGTGGACCTTGAAATTGGGGTCAAAAGTCTAATTTGGCAATTAAATTAGAAAGATCATATCATAGGAAACATGTGTACTAAGTTTGAAGTTGATTGGACTTCAACTTCATCAAAAACTACCTCGACCAAAAACTTTAACCTGAAACTTGCACTATCGTTTTCTATGTTTAGTGGACCGTGAAATTGGGGTCAAAAGTCTAATTTGGCAATTAAATTAGAAAGATCATATCATAGGGAACATGTGTGCTAAGTTTAAAGTTGATTGGACTTCAACTTAATCAAAAACTACCTCGACCAAAAACTTTAACCTGAAACTTGCACTATCCTTTTCTATGTTCAGTGGACCGTGAAATTGGGGTCAAAAGTCTAATTTGGTAATTAAATTAGAAAGATCATATCATAGGAAACATGTGTGCTAAGTTTGAAGTTGATTGGACTTCAACTTAATCAAAAACTACCTCGACCAAAAACTTTAACCTGAAACTTGCACTATCCTTTTCTATGTTCAGTGGACCGTGAAATTGGGGTCAAAAGTCTAATTTGGCAATTAAATTAGAAAGATCATATCATAGGAAACATGTGTACTAAGTTTAAAGTTGATTGGACTTCAACTTCATCAAAAACTACCTCGACCAAAAACTTTAACCTGAAACTTGCACTATCATTTTCTATGTTTACTGGACCGTGAAATTGGGGTCAAAAGTCTAATTTGGCAATTAAATTAGAAAAATCTTATCATAGGGAACATGTTTACTAAGTTTGAAGTTGATTGGACTTCAACTTAATCAAAAACTACCTCGACCAAAAACTTTAACCTGACATGGGACAGACGGACGGACGAACGGACAGACGGACGGACGAACGGACGCACAGACCAGAAAACATAATGCTCCGACTACTATCGTAGACGGGGCATAAAAATACTTCTTGATAATATCGTATGATCATAAACAAGCTTCTGTCTAAGTTTGGTAGAAATCCAGAATAGTTTAAGAAAGTTATCAAAATTTCCAAAACTTTAACCACAGAGTGAAAATTTGTGGACGCCGCCAGAATTTAGTATAGCTATGTCTCGCTTTTTCGTCTCAAGTCGAAGATTTGACAAACATCAGATTAAAAAAATATGTATCGTGACAATTTGGTTCGTTTTACAAACAAAAAATTCATATTTCATGTTTTCTTGTTTTTGTAAACATCATATATGTAGCTATTTATTTTTGTCTCTTTTTTTTTCTCTCTCAAAAATGTAGTTTTCACTACTGCATGTACTATCAATTCATATAATGATTGGGATACTCAATAAATTTTCCGTCATCAGGGTGGCAACACAAGGTAAAATACTAAAATGCTACACCACGATGAACTCACGACTCTTATCAATTAGGTTTGACTGTATATGCATCTCTCTTTCAAGAACTATCTGAACATCTTTCATATATTGAATAAAAACAACAAACAAGAATGTGCCCATAGTACACGAATGCCCCACTTGCACTATCATTTTCTATGGTTAGTAGTCGATGAAATTGGGGTCTTAACTCTAATTTGGCATCAAAATTATTCATGTATACTAAGTTTCAAGTTGATTTGACTTCAACTTCATCAAAAATTACCTTGATTAAAGACTTTACCAGAAAACATAATGCCCCTCTACTATCAAAGGTGGGTCTGCCACACCTCAATAAATAAATAACTGAGTTAAAATTTTGATACTTACTGATACAAATATAGGTAAAGTATAAGCCTCCCTGTACGTTAGTCCCACAAGAACTTCCAACATTGGCATTTGTCACTGGAAATGAACAGGATGTCTTATTTTCACACTGATCCGCTACTCCACGAATATCAGTGTGATTACAATCTCTGTAAGTATATCGAACATCAATGATTTTGATGTAAGGGTCCGGAGGAGAAACAAAATCAGTGTATGTGTAATATGTTGTCTTCTCTCCATTACAGGATATGGAGGCTGTGTTTCCTTCCAACTGATCATAGTAATAGATTGCTGAAACACAAACATAAATATTTTATTCTCTAATAAATATCATTATATATACATATGTAGATGCTCAAGGCAAAACATTTGAAACGCCAAATCTATTAAACCTTTGGGAACATTTAATGCAAAGGACCGTATCAAACAATGACAATCATCAAAGATCAAAATTAGGTGCAAATTATAGATAGTATTATTATAATCTACATATTTTTAAAATCCAACTCTATACTTAATAAGTATCTTATTTGCACATAAAAGGCTGTATCTTATAATTTATTCATTAGTGGTTTGCAGCACAATTAATTTTTTTTTTAAATATTTTGCACATGCATACGTTTTGCAAGCTTATCATATATATATCAACCAATACAGAAACATTCCTTGCTATAAAGCTGGTATAATTAACTGGCTGACATATTTGAAAATTACTTACAAACAACAACTGATTATTGGAAAGTATTAGAACAAATACCTAAATTGAAAGTCTTGCCAAATAGGAAGAAATTGCCTGGCTTACCACATATTACATGTAAAATATTTATTCTGTTTTCAGAAACTAAGAAATTGATGAAAACAAATATTGCCACTACATAATATAATAAAAATTCAAGGTACTTATTAAATTCTAAGATGAGGAGTAATAAGATACAAAAGTTTTGGAACCACCATCAAAAAAAGATCACTACTTGCATATGTCTATGCTCACACCAACAGGTGGATAATTTTACATCCAAGAGTTGACTTCTAGATCTTAGTTTGCTATACATTATTGCTGTTTACAGTTTATCTCTATCTATAATAATGTTCACAAATTAAGTATCAGCAACACATCAATGGGTTGTCTTATTTGTCTAAAATTTCAAGGCAGATTGATCTTAAACTGTTGTAGTGGATATATTAATATGCAGCTTCCTTCTAATATAATTGCTAACTTACATGTACAACTGTTGGTATTACATTCTTGTGATTGATATTCCCTGTTGTCCTTGCAGATTTGGTTTTTACTATGATCATTTGGAGATGGATTTGTACAAGTTCTGGTACGAATCTTAATACCACCATCACATGATCTGTCACAAACACCCCAGTTAGACCAACCTGTCCACGCCCCATCCTCTGTAACATAAAACAGAACCAATCAAGACACAAAAAAAATATAAAGAAAGTATTTACAAAATCTTCAAAGGGACTATTTAATCAACTAAAACATATGGTCACTATGTGGTATATTCTCCATTCAGAACTTATCAAATTTTCACAGACAATCACAATGAACAGCAAAATCTCCTTAAAATTTCCAATTCAGGGGCAGCAGCCTAACAACAGGTGTATGATGTGTCTGAAAATGTTAGGGTAGATCGATTACATGATAAACATTTGTATATCTTCTCAGATTTGCTTTAAATGCTTTAGTTTTAGGGATATCAGCCAAAAACTGTATTAACCCCCCCCCTTTCCCCTTTTCCCCCATTTTATTTTTGCCTTGGTGGCCATTTTTGTTGATGGAGGACAGGGTCATCTGATTCATTTTTAAACTAGATACCCTCAGGATGATTTAGGCCAAATTTGATTAAATTTGTCCCCGAACTATCAGGATATGTTTGTAAGGTTAATGAAGACGACGACAGACGACGGAAATGGGGTATCAAGTGATGCGAAAAAGCCCTCTGGCCCAGGTGAGCTAAAACCTTAGTGTTGAATTTTGTAGTATAAGAAATTTTAGAAAAGAAGAAAAAATATATCATTTCAAAAGAATGAATCAAATATTAAAATTGCATGTTTTTATTGCGTATCAATATAGTTTCACTTTTTTTATTGGTCAATCAATGCATTTATTAGAAAATTCATAAATGTCCGCGGAACCCAATGTCTAGTCTGTTTAAGCTGTTTATTGCAGACTCAACAAAAATGAGGGGAAAACCTCTATTAAGATATTCCCTTCGATAATATCTTTTAATTGCAAGAAGTCTTAAGTTTAGTAAAAATCCCGGATAGTTTATGAATCTAATAAAAGTTTATAAAAACTTTAACTGCAGACTGTTTGTGATTTTAACTGGAAGAAAAAGAAGTCCATTTATAAGTTAAATACGGATAAAAAGGAATATATTTGTTAAAATGTTAAAAAATTTCCATCCAGATGCTAGCTTTTGATCATAAACAAACTTCGGTCCAAGTTTAGTACAAATACAGGATAGTATAAAAAAAGTTATTAAAAACTTTAACCACAGAGTGTATTTTTTTAATCATAGTAGAAAAACTAAGTCAATTTATATGTAAAACACGTCAAAAAGGTGTTTATTTTTCAAAATTAACTTCTGGATAATATCTAATGATGATACACAAGCTTCTGTCCAAGTTTGGTACAAGTCCAGGATAGTATCCGAAATTTATTAAAATTTTAAAAACTTTAACCACAGACTGAATGTACATGTATTGTATCCTGGCAGAAAAACTTGAAATTGAGAATGGAAATTAGTAATATGTCAAAGAGACAATAACCCAACCTAAGAGCAGAAAAAAGTCCATATACAAGTACAATGAATTTTTTTCAAATTAACTTTTGAATACTGTTTTATGTTCATAAAGAAGCTTCTAATCTGTCTAAGTTTGGTACTAATCTAGAATAGTTTTAGAAAGTTATTAAAATTTCAAAAACTTTAACCACAGAGAGAATGCAATGTTTCCTGGCAGAAAAAAAACTAACTTCATTTATAAGTTAAATACGGAAGAACAGAAAAAAAATAATTATGAAACAAGAATGTGTCCATAGTACACGGATGCCCCTCTCGCATAATCATTTTCTATGTTCAGTGGACCGTGAAATTGGTGTCAAAAGTCTAATTTGGCAATTAAATTAGAAAGATCATATCATAGGGAACATGTGTGCTAAGTTTAAAGTTGATTGGACTTCAACTTAATCAAAAACTACCTCGACCAAAAACTTTAACCTGAAACTTGCAATATCCTTTTCTATGTTCAGTGGACCTTGAAATTGGGGTCAAAAGTCTAATTTGGCAATTAAATTAGAAAGATCATATCATAGGAAACATGTGTACTAAGTTTGAAGTTGATTGGACTTCAACTTCATCAAAAACTACCTCGACCAAAAACTTTAACCTGAAACTTGCACTATCGTTTTCTATGTTTAGTGGACCGTGAAATTGGGGTCAAAAGTCTAATTTGGCAATTAAATTAGAAAGATCATATCATAGGGAACATGTGTGCTAAGTTTAAAGTTGATTGGACTTCAACTTAATCAAAAACTACCTCGACCAAAAACTTTAACCTGAAACTTGCACTATCCTTTTCTATGTTCAGTGGACCGTGAAATTGGGGTCAAAAGTCTAATTTGGTAATTAAATTAGAAAGATCATATCATAGGAAACATGTGTGCTAAGTTTGAAGTTGATTGGACTTCAACTTAATCAAAAACTACCTCGACCAAAAACTTTAACCTGAAACTTGCACTATCCTTTTCTATGTTCAGTGGACCGTGAAATTGGGGTCAAAAGTCTAATTTGGCAATTAAATTAGAAAGATCATATCATAGGAAACATGTGTACTAAGTTTAAAGTTGATTGGACTTCAACTTCATCAAAAACTACCTCGACCAAAAACTTTAACCTGAAACTTGCACTATCATTTTCTATGTTTAGTGGACCGTGAAATTGGGGTCAAAAGTCTAATTTGGCAATTAAATTAGAAAAATCTTATCATAGGGAACATGTTTACTAAGTTTGAAGTTGATTGGACTTCAACTTAATCAAAAACTACCTCGACCAAAAACTTTAACCTGACATGGGACAGACGGACGGACGAACGGACAGACGGACGGACGAACGGACGCACAGACCAGAAAACATAATGCCCCGACTACTATCGTAGACGGGGCATAAAAATACTTCTTGATAATATCGTATGATCATTAACAAGCTTCTGTCTAAGTTTGGTAGAAATCCAGAATAGTTTAAGAAAGTTATCAAAATTTCCAAAACTTTAACCACAGAGTGAAAATTTGTGGACGCCGCCAGAATTTAGTATAGCTATGTCTCGCTTTTTCGTCTCAAGTCGAAGATTTGACAAACATCAGATTAAAAAAATATGTATCGTGACAATTTGGTTCGTTTTACAAACAAAAAATTCATATTTCATGTTTTCTTGTTTTTGTAAACATCATATATGTAGCTATTTATTTTTGTCTCTTTTTTTTTCTCTCTCAAAAATGTAGTTTTCACTACTGCATGTACTATCAATTCATATAATGATTGGGATACTCAATAAATTTTCCGTCATCAGGGTGGCAACACAAGGTAAAATACTAAAATGCTACACCACGATGAACTCACGACTCTTATCAATTAGGTTTGACTGTATATGCATCTCTCTTTCAAGAACTATCTGAACACCTTTCATATATTGAATAAAAACAACAAACAAGAATGTGCCCATAGTACACGAATGCCCCACTTGCACTATCATTTTCTATGGTTAGTATTCGATGAAATTGGGGTCTTAACTCTAATTTGGCATCAAAATTATTCATGTATACTAAGTTTCAAGTTGATTTGACTTCAACTTCATCAAAAATTACCTTGATTAAAGACTTTACCAGAAAACATAATGCCCCTCTACTATCAAAGGTGGGTCTGCCACACCTCAATAAATAAATAACTGAGTTAAAATTTTGATACTTACTGATACAAATATAGGTAAAGTATAAGCCTCCCTGTACGTTAGTCCCACAAGAACTTCCAACATTGGCATTTGTCACTGGAAATGAACAGGATGTCTTATTTTCACACTGATCCGCTACTCCACGAATATCAGTGTGATTACAATCTCTGTAAGTATATCGAACATCAATGATTTTGATGTAAGGGTCCGGAGGAGAAACAAAATCAGTGTATGTGTAATATGTTGTCTTCTCTCCATTACAGGATATGGAGGCTGTGTTTCCTTCCAACTGATCATAGTAATAGATTGCTGAAACACAAACATAAATATTTTATTCTCTAATAAATATTATTATATATACATATGTAGATGCTCAAGGCAAAACATTTGAAACGCCAAATCTATTAAACCTTTGGGAACATTTAATGCAAAGGACCGTATCAAACAATGACAATCATCAAAGATCAAAATTAGGTGCAAATTATAGATAGTATTATTATAATCTACATATTTTTAAAATCCAACTCTATACTTAATAAGTATCTTATTTGCACATAAAAGGCTGTATCTTATAATTTATTCATTAGTGGTTTGCAGCACAATTAATTTTTTTTTTAAATATTTTGCACATGCATACGTTTTGCAAGCTTATCATATATATATCAACCAATACAGAAACATTCCTTGCTATAAAGCTGGTATAATTAACTGGCTGACATATTTGAAAATTACTTACAAACAACAACTGATTATTGGAAAGTATTAGAACAAATACCTAAATTGAAAGTCTTGCCAAATAGGAAGAAATTGCCTGGCTTACCACATATTACATGTAAAATATTTATTCTGTTTTCAGAAACTAAGAAATTGATGAAAACAAATATTGCCACTACATAATATAATAAAAATTCAAGGTACTTATTAAATTCTAAGATGAGGAGTAATAAGATACAAAAGTTTTGGAACCACCATCAAAAAAGATCACTACTTGCATATGTCTATGCTCACACCAACAGGTGGATAATTTTACATCCAAGAGTTGACTTCTAGATCTTAGTTTGCTATACATTATTGCTGTTTACAGTTTATCTCTATCTATAATAATGTTCACAAATTAAGTATCAGCAACACATCAATGGGTTGTCTTATTTGTCTAAAATTTCAAGGCAGATTGATCTTAAACTGATAACCTATTTTGCTAAATCAGATTTGCTCTAAATGCTTTGGTTTCAGAGATATGAGCCAAATATCTATATTTCACCCCTATGTTCTATATTAAGCTATGGCGTCCACCTTGTTAGGTGAGCTAGGTCATCTGACACATTTTTAAAACCAGAGACCCAAATGATAAGTGTGGCTTAGTTAAAGGACAACGACGAAAGACGGATATTAAGTGGGCTCACTTGCCCCATTTGGTCAAGTTACCTAATATAGTAAACCGAAAAGAGAGCAATTAAAAGAAAAGTTTTAATGAACTTAAACTAAATAGTATGATGTATGCATGTATATTCAACTACTTACTCATATGTACACGTGTTTGCTCAGTTTATTGACATATTTGTAACCATATCTTGTATAACTTACTCATAGGTATACGAGTTTGTCTCAGTATATTGACATAGATGTAACCATATCTTGTATCACTTACTCATAGGTATACGAGTTTGTCTAAATATATTGACATAGATGTAACCATATCTTGTATCACTTACTCATAGGTATACGAGTTTGTCTAAGTATACTGACATAGATGTATCCATATCTTGTATAACTTACTCATAGGTATACGAGTTTGTCTTACTTAGTATATTGACATAGATGTAACCATCTCTTGTATAACTTACTCATAGGTATACGAGTTTGTCTCAGTATATTGACATAGAAGTAACAATCTCTTGTATCACTTACTCATAGGTTTACCAGTTTGTCTAAGTATATTGACATAGAAGTAACAATATCTTGTATCACTTACTCATAGGTATACGAGTTTGTCTCAGTATATTGCCATAGATGTAACCATATCTTGTATCACTTACTCGTAGGTATACGAGTTTGTCTCAGTATATTGCCATAGATGTAACCATATCTTGTATAACTTACTCATAGGTATACGAGTTTGTCTCAGTATATTGACATAGAAGTAACAATCTCTTGTATCACTTACTCATAGGTTTACCAGTTTGTCTAAGTATATTGACATAGAAGTAACAATATCTTGTATCACTTACTCATAGGTATACGAGTTTGTCTCAGTATATTGCCATAGATGTAACCATATCTTGTATCACTTACTCATAGGTATACGAGTTTGTCTAAGTTTATTGACATAGATGTAACCATATATTGTATAACTTACTCATAGGTATACGAGTTTGTCTCAGTATAATGACATAGATGTATCCATCTCTTGCATAACTCACTGCTGTGTATGTTTATGTTCTGGTTTAGGCTGTTTTATGTAATGTATCCGTTTTTAATCTGTAGTTAGTCACCACTTCAGTTTTATCATTCATATCTATTATATTGTCATTTTTTTTTAATAAAATTTACTATTTGAAAAAGTATGAATTATTCTAAATAATAAGGATGTTCTTATCATAGGCACAAAACCCAGGCCGTTTTGGGCACAACATTTTGAAACTTTTTGTTCTCAGTGCTCTTCAACTTTGTACATGTTCTGGCTTTCAAATGTTTTCATCTGAGCGTAACTTGTTAGTCTTGTGTGAACGAAACGCACGTCTGGTTTATTAAATTTTAAGCCTCGTTCCTTTTGTTATCTATTATTCGTGTATTTCATTGTTTTATATGTTCTCCCATTTATTTGTATTGTAGTCTTGCCATGTAATGTTGTCATTTAACTGTTATATTTAACATTGCCAAAAAAGCAATAGGTTTTGCACGCCATAAAACCAAGTTAAACCAACAGTTCTTTTTTCTTAAAATGTCCAGCACGAAGTCAAGAAAATGGCCATTGTTATATTATAGTACGTTTCTGTGTGCGTTACATTTTAATGTGGTGTTTCTGTTGCGCCGATGTTCTCTTTTTATATTTGATGCGTTTCCCTCAGTTTTATTTTGTAACCTGGATTTGTTTTTTTTCTATCGATTTATGAATTTCGATCAGCGGTATACTACTGTTACCTTTATCTACTCATAGGTATACGTGTTTGTCTCAATAATTTGACATAGATGTATTCATCTCTTGTATAACTTACTCATAGGTATACGTGTTTGTCTCAATATATTGACATAGATGTAACCATATCTTGTATAACTTACTCATAGGTATACGAGTTTGTCTCAATATATTGACATAGATGTATTCATCTCTTGTATATCTTACTCATAGGTATACGTGTTTGTCTCAATATATTGACATATATGTAACCATATCTTGTATAACTTACTCATAGGTATACGTGTTTGTCTCAATATATTGACATAGATGTAACCATCTCTTGAAAAACTTCCATCGTGTGCCCTAATTATTATGACGTAGGAACTGGCCAATGTGTCTGTATTTAATATTGCTCCATCTTTCTGCATCACAGTATGATCTGCAAAAATGCATATATATAATCTACAAGGATGACATAAAATTATAACTGCATGGTGATGAAGTTGAGGAGTACATTGTAGTCCTAATTAAGACATGTAAGGATCAGCTTACTCATCGACCTTTCCACAATAAAATGAACGTCACTGATCTTATTTCAGTGTGGATGTTTGACAGTAAATAATTCAACTGACAAAAAGAAAATTCCATCCAAATCTGTAATTTCTTAAATATCAGGGCCATTACCGAGTCACCAAAACTGACAGACCCATGAACGAGACTAAAATAAAACGACTGAAAGGTTAAAAAATTCATAAGCCCCTCCCCCATCATATACATGAATAGGCCAAAAGATTAAAACAGTACATTGTATGTATGTGTATATCATACCATTAATTTAAAGATAGAATATATCTGTAGGGAAATATTAACGATTATGGTTGTATATGTACATGTATATCATAAACATACCTTCCAGATAGAATATATCTGTACTTGGTGTAATACTAAGGATTGTGTTTGTATATTATTGCCATACCATCCAGATAGAATATATCTGTACTTGGTGTAATACTAAGGATTGTGTGTGTATATTATTGCCATGCCATCCAGATAGAATACATCTGTACTTGGTGTAATACTAAGGATTGTGTGTGTTTTAAAATTATAAACATACCATCCAGATAGAATATATATGTACTTGGTGTAATACTAAGGATTGTGTGTGTTTTAAAATTATAAACATACCATCCAGATAGAATATATCTGTACTTGGTGTAATACTAAAGATTGTGTATGTATATTATAAACATACCATCCAGATAGAAAATATCTGTACTTGGTGTAATACTAAGGATTGTGTGTGTTTTAAAATTATAAACATACCATCCAGATAGAATATATATGTACTTGGTGTAATACTAAGGATTGTGTGTGTTTTAAAATTATAAACATACCATCCAGATAGAATATATCTGTACTTGGTGTAATACTAAGGATTGTGTGTGTTTTAAAATTATAAACATACCATCCAGATAGAATATATCTGTACTTGGTGTAATACTTAGGATTGTGTATGTATATTATAAACATACCATCCAGATAGAATATATCTGTACTTGGTGTAATACTATGGATACTATGTGTATATACATCTCCTTCTGGGTCATTAATAGTAAAAGTGTAAACTTCTCCACCTGTTCTGTTCTCAGATAGTTCTACTGTGGCAGGTAAATCTGGGAATTCTGGAGCCTGAAAACATGTACAAATTTTAGTGACTATGTTAAAAGCATCTATCCCTACACGAAAAAGAGACAAAGGATACAACATATAAAGTTTAAGTTTACCTCATATCTTAACTTTCATCTAGAAAGTCGGGCGTAGCCAGTAACCAAGTCGAAAATCCGACTGCAAAAGTGGAAGGTCGCGGACCGCGGACCACCGTTAATTGAAACATCTGTCTACATATTGATAAAAGTAAAATCACACGTAAATATACACAAAGATACGCAAATTTCGTCTTCTGATTTAAAATTGCCGCCAAAAGTATGAATCTAAAAATAG
This sequence comes from Mytilus trossulus, assembly GCF_036588685.1. Taxonomy (NCBI): domain Eukaryota; kingdom Metazoa; phylum Mollusca; class Bivalvia; order Mytilida; family Mytilidae; genus Mytilus; species Mytilus trossulus. The sequence continues at coordinate 48,092,416 of NC_086383.1, forward strand.
GCTACTGACGTAGTTGACTACCTGTACGTATTGATGACAAATAATATTCCTACGACTATTGCAATTTTGAAAATCTAAACTACCTGTCTTGAGAAATTTTTAGGTGATTAAATATTTCCTACATTTGTTCTTAGACTTCTTAACCAAAAGCCCAGGGAATAATAAGCTTCACAATGATTCCCAATGTGTTCTACTTCCTACGTGCAACTTCAAAACTTTTGGATAAATTGACGATCATTGAAGGTTTTTCTGGTCATTTTTTTTTGTATTCCAGAATAAAAAGTATGCAAACTGTTCAATTATTTATAAATAACATACTATTATAGCTAGAAAATAACAATGGCACGTATTTCAGCATTTATTGGGTAGAACACAAATCTAGGGTGCTCGCATAAGGCAGCTTAACTGCCTAAAAATCAAAATCTGAATGCTCAATTTTTGCTCACCTTTTCCTCAACTTATGTGCCAGCTTCAGTTGAGGGGCAGTGGAGCGACATCTATCAAACATTCAATGCTTGGCCAGGTTTGAGTTGAGCTTAGCTGCTCAACACCTAGCCCTCAACTATTTAGCTTAAAACATCAAGCTCTAAACTGTCCGCCACATGACACTCAACTTGCCCTCATCTTTTTCTGTGGGGCTAAAACAGGACAAACAGACAAACAAACACAGACCAAAAATCACATAAAACTTATTGAGTAAAGATTGTTGAACTGAAATGACATACAGGTAGTACGTACCTCATTATATGTTGATATAGTGACAGTTCCTGTCGCTCTGTTATAACAAGAATCTTGTGTTGATATAGTCACTATATATCCATGGTAAGGTGTTCCTACTTCATGAGGTAATGTTGATTTTACATGTAAATTACCTAAAACAGAAATCAACACATATGTTGTTTTTTTTGTTTTTTTTGGGTTCTTAAATGAATCTATTTCAAAAGCCTAAATGCTTAATGACGACATCAAAAGATGAACGTAAAAAAACTTCATTAAAATACATCAATCGGTCAATCAACATTACAGCAAAACACATGTATTATGTATTAGGATACAGCAAGAGATAATCATCTTTTCTTGTGTTAAAACGCAGCAAGACATTTGCATCTTTGTTATGATACATGAAGATACTTCGCTCTTATATTTCTCACCCGATATAGATTTTACTAAATCAAATGCAGGGTAATTTAAAACAAGGTTCCTGTATGACCAAGATACTTGGTTATAAAACTTTACTCAGTACTCAGTGTGCAAATTGTGTGCTCTAAAACCAAATCCAGTAGTGGTTCCTGAGTCTGAGTAATGACATCGTATTTGAAAAATTATGACTGCAAGTCCAAGTTTTACTACAGAAGATATATACCTTTTGATGAATCAAAATAGAAATATGGATCACTGTAAGGCATATCAAAGTAAGTATAAAAATCTCCATCATCATCATCAGTAAAATAAAAACGGTTAGCTATCGTATCTATAGCTCTGTCATCTGTTATCCAGTATAGTGTACCTATTGGCAAATATGGTGCTCTATCTGCCAAAAAAACGAAAAAAAACCTATGTATATAGAAAAATTGCTGATATTGATAATATTAACTGGTTAACTGTAATTGTTTACTATTCATGTAATCTTTTAAGTTTTGGTTCACCACTGACCCCAAACCAATTTTATAGGCTTGTAAAATCCACAGGGATGAGAATAGAGTCTTAATCGCCCATGGCTTGTATCTACTCTTTATGGTCTGCGTGGAGTAAGTAGTGACATATTTGTCGATTTTATCAGACGCATGACATTTTCAGCTGCATTTTGTAGAATAATGAACTTTGAAATATAACAGCATCAATACATGATGTCACCATTAACAGTAGACGTGACGTCATAAGGATGGACGTGTTTAACGGCCTTGCTGGATATACATATCTCGTACGGTCGGCTCGGTGCCAAAAGGCGTTTGGTGAACAATTAAATATTTTCTGTAGTGGGTCAGGAACAGATGAAGGCGCCATTTTGGTAGGTCGCCATCTTGGTTATGATGAGGTTTTTTTACTATTTTGATAACATAGAGAATGGAAATGGGGAATGTGTCAAAGAGACAACAACCCGACCATAGAGAAGACAACAGCAGAAGGTCACCAACAGGTCTTCTTGATGTTTCTTCAGTCGATACGCCACAACGGCTGCTTTAAGGGTCAGGTTGGTCAGCTAAGCAGTCCGCTAACCACGACGATGTGTTGTTAGTAGATAAATCATTGAATCTGTAGTTGATTACTGCAACCTGCACAATGCTAAACATCCATAGCCCTCGGACGTCTGGGCATCATATGACGTGACGCCATGAACCCCCTATGACATTAACTGACCCCAACAAAGCCATTGGGGGTCACAAGATGACTGGGTTAAACCGATTACAATTGATAATTTACCTGTGGTGTTGTTAAGTAAATGATGTTATAGTATCAACTATTATTTTCCTCTTCGTTAAATATTTTGAGAAAGACCTATATCATTTGTGTTATATTACAAACTGATAAATCAAGCATTTTTCATCTCAAACTAAATAGAGTATTTAATTTTAATCTGTGCCACAAAAGATTTCTCTGTACTAGTATTTCAATTTTGAAGAAGCAAATACAGTGAAATTTGTCATGCAAATCTCCTTTTACATGTTAAAAAACCATTTTATGTGTAAAAAGTCAACTAACCATCAACTATTTGAAGATTTTGTCTTACTGCTTCTCGTTGTTTTGTCACATTAAATTTCTGTCTTTCTTGTATAACTTTCAAGATAATAGGTAAAAAAAACTGCTGCGTACATTGTGAATATTTTCATTTACTGGCAATAACTCTTCTAAGAATCCAAAAAATACCATGATGATTTATTTGTAAATCTTTTTCTTGCTGATTATTTTCCTAATTAATGGTTTACATTTTAATATCAACATTATTAAGATAACAGACAAAAAAAAACGAAAAATAATGGTAAATGTGTTTCCTTTAAGGGCAATAGCTTAAATAATGTATATTTTTGTATATAAATAGACAGTTAGTAGATCTTAGCAATATGAAACTTTCTGCATAGTCTATTTCCTCTATATATCAATGTATATAATGATTTTGAACATAAGTGACAAAACTTGGCTTTTCTCTCTATGTTCTTTTTAGCCATGTCAACCATTATGTAATCCTTCAAAGTCGTCCTCTTTAATTCAGCTATACTTACTTGGAGTTGTAATATACTGGACAGCAAATACTTTTTCTGTAATCAAAGTTGGACTTGTGGTAAAGTCTACTTCATCACCAACACTAAATGAGTTCTTTGTTGTTACCAATGTACGAGTAGGGCAAAGGTTAAGTCTGTAGTCATGGTGACTGTCAGTTGATGGATCGTAGGATGAATCACAGGTCTCATAGGGTATGACATTGTTAGGATCCCACCTGATAAGAATTAAATTAATATACATTAAAAAGAGTGCACACACATTATCTACTAGACAGCTAATAGTTAATATTTAATTAATGGAGAAGGACAAATGAATCTTAAAGAATAAACATGTTCATTTTACAGTCATTACATACACCAAATATAGTTGACCTATTGCTGATAGTATCCGACCAAAGGACCAAACTTAGTAAAATCTAGCATATACAAATGAACCATGAAAATAAAGTCATGGTCAGATGATACTAGCTTGAACAGACATGTTTATCTTACAGTCATTACATACACCAAATATAGTTTGAGAAATGGATGTAACTATCTTACTCAAATAATGTGATCAAATAACGAGGAAAAGGTCAGGTGAACCCTGTTTAACACATGTGTAAACCTGCAATGATTCAATATACCAGATATTATTTTCCTTTTAGTATAAGTCAGAACAAATGAAGTGCATAGTTATACAGTTGACAAACAGTTGCTTAGCATAGCATCCCTATGTTGTGCATTCAAGGACTTTGACTTCAGGCAAAACAAAATCTAGTAACAATTGTTTAGGTTAATCTATCAAAGCCTGAAACAGATCAATCCATTATGTATCAAGATCTTTCAATTATTTCTTTAATGTGTCATCAATGACTATACATATCACCAGTGACGAAATATCAACCAATTATACAGTTAACATAATGTTAAAATTATTCCGTGAAACTCTGTTATCTAGTCTTCGTTTGCAGCTGTCAGTGTAAATGTGATAAGTTGACTGTAAAAAGTATGACCTGATGATGATTTATCAGTTATACAGTTACACAGATGTATTCCATTAATATATAACTTTTTTCTTCAGATCCTTATTTTTAGTCTTGAAAATTAGCTTCTTTTATTTACAATCAAATCAATGAAGGTTTGAAAATTTATTATGTACAAAAATTGAATCTCAGAATGTCTGAAAATGTTAAAGGAGCACTAGCTACGAGATATATAAAAAATCATAAGTAAGATTTTTTTTGTTCGATCAATAATGAAAGTGAAATACAGAAATAATAATTCGCTTTTAGCAGCCAAAATGGTTTAATTTTGTCAAATTAAGCGAAGAAACATTGATAAATACTCATTCACTTGCAAGTGAATTAGTCGACCTCATTAAATCCGTAGTCATGTGTAACTTCAATATAACCCCTAGCTAGAGATGGACAACGCATGCATTATACGTGTACAGGTTATTTAAAGAAAAAGAATGTCAACAATGAAAGAGAAACTACGGTAAATCATTTGATTACTGATTCGATCTATATTAAATCATTTTTATACGGGTAAAAGCAATGATAAACATAAATTTTCAATCTATAAGATAAAATCAAACAGACCTATAAAAATCGAATTGCACGTGTTGGTTTAATCTATTTATATCGTTATTTATGTTAACATCGTTTATATGGTCATCTGATGTCAAATCAATAGTTAATTAGATGGCGTCTGGGCTAACATACACACGAAACGAACCTACATATTATCTACACAATGCTCTGTATACTTTTTATTTTAGACTTTTGGTAGTTTGGATAAATGTTTTACATTTTTCATGTTGTTTTAAATCAAATATGAGAATTTGAGTCAAATCGGTGACCATGAATTTGACAGCTAGTGCCCCTTTAAATGCATAATAAACTATCTATCATCAGTTAAAAAAGGAAAAAGGAAAAAACAAAACTTACCAAGTTTGCTTTAGACATTCTCAAAATGATAAAAAAAAAATTCTTTAAATCTTTTGAAAAGGTTTTACAATGCAATTTATATCAGCATTTTGGTAAGACGAACTATGTACATCAATCAATCTTATTACAATATACATACAATACATCCCATAACTTACCATCCAATCATATCTCCATCGGTGATAGCTATTCTTTGGCTACTAGGTACCTCATATGTATAAACATCATGAAGCATGGAAGCTACAATGAACAATATGTTTTACAATCATACATCAATTTAAAACATCATTGAAAGATCACCAATAGGTTTTTTTTTATTTTCAGTCATTCTTGTCAATATAATATTTGAACAGTTTCTATAATGGTATTTATAATTTATAATTAGTCATGGAGTATTCAAAATATGAGTTAAGGTGTTTAGTGGCCATTCATGCTTGATATTGCAGACTTTTTAAACATATACACTGACCGAGCTATATAAAAATTAGTGGGTTAATTCCCAATGAATGCTGTTTGAAAACAGATAGGGAAGTGATTTGACAACACCGAATCATATCCCCTTATTTTCATATAAATTCTAATCCTAATTGGTTATACACATACTATTGTCTACATTAAATTTATTAAATCCAACAATTTCCCTTTAATTTTCAAAATCTTCTCCAGATTTCCTCCAAACAATGAAATATAGCCATCCTAAATCAACTGGATAGAACTCCCAGTAATGTATCACTCCACAGCATCTGACTATATGTACTGGACTTTCTAAGATATAGGTGTTTCCTGTGCAAAAAATAGACAATATTTAAAAATATCATGATTTTGTCTATCATTTCAGATGTGTTCAATGAAAAAATCACGCTCCTGGTGAAATGTTTGCCATTTGATATTTCAAAATCCTTTTTTGTATTTTGTATTGTTTGCTTATTTGTAGGTCTTCAATAAATGATTTGTTTACCTGTTTAAAATCTATACCTATCTCTATGAGTTTTTGAAATAAACTTTAAACTGCAATAAATCCGATAACTAGTTAACCAATTAAGTCATTTTATCCTATTTGTAAATCTTTTTTTGCTGACCTATATATTACTATATATATATATATATATATACGGTCAAACAAGATATGAGGTATGAGGGATACAAGCAATGTGTATAAGTTTCATAACATTTGTAAAGGGGAATAACTCTAGAAAAGTAGCAGTAACGCCAGTAAAATTCAAACTGGATATGTGTGTTGTGGTAGTAAGCAACGTGCATAAGTTTCATAACACATGGATACTTTTCACTAATTATATCGAAATAAAAATGGTTTTCTTAACCCCTAGAATTTGACTTGAAACTATTTATAGAACCTTATTTCAAAACACATATTGTACATACCTGAATGAGTATTGGATATGTAATTAGAGAAAGAAGTGATGTCTTTGTAATTATATTTATAACTTTCACAATCTACAAAGAAACAAGAGGCTCTAAAGAGCCTGTGTCGCTCACCTTGATCTATGTGCATATAAAACAAAGGACACAGATGGATTCATGACATAATTATGTTTTGGTGATGGTGATGTGTTTAGATATACTTTACTGAACATTATTCATGCCTACAATCATCTCTATCTATAATAAACTTGGCCCAGTAGTAACAGTAGAAAAAAAATTGTAAAAATTTAAAAAAATTAGCTCTTACTTTGCTGTAAATTATTGCTGTTTACAGTTTATCTCAGTTTAACAACAAAGCTGCAAAATATTCTAAAATTACCAATTCAGAGGTAGCAACCTAACACAAGATTGCCTGAATGGTCTGAAAATTTTAGAGCAGATATATCTTGACATAAGAACAATTTTATATTTTGCTTTCGTTTAAAAAATATGAGTAAAAACAATGCATGTTACCCTTTGTACTTTTTTAGCCATGTCAGCCATCTTGGTTCCCGGGCTGGTTCATTGGATACAATTTTAAAACTAGTTACCCTAATGATGATTGGTTAAATTTTGGTTAAAGGAGTTACAAAGGAAACGATTTTTGTAAAAGATTACACAAATTTACGAAAAATTGTTAAAAATTAAATATAGGGTGCTATAACTTAACTGTTGACTTATTTGTAGATCTTACTTTGTTGAACATCATTGCTGATTACAGTTTATCTCTATCTATAATAATATTCAAGATAATAACCAAAAAGAATGTGTCCCCGGTACACAAATGCCCCATCCACACTATCATTTTCTATGTTCATTGGACCGTGAAAATGGGTGGAAATCTCTGATCTGGCATTAAAATGGGAAATATCATATCCTAGGGAGTTATGTGTACTAAGTTTCAAGTTGATTGGACTTCAACTTCATCAAAAACTATCTCGACAAAACACTTTAACCTGAAGTGGGACAGATGGACAAACGAACGGATGAACGGAAGAACAGAGGGGACACAGACAAAAAAAAAAACATAAATTAGTCATAAAAACGACAAAATTTCCTTAAAATAAACAATTCATGCGAAGCAACCTAACAATGAGTTGTCCGATTCATTTGAGGGTAGATAGATCTTAACCTGATAATAATTTTACCCCGTCAAATTTGCTCTAAATGCTTTGTTTTCAGAGATTTAAGCAAACATGTACATTTTACCCCTATGTTATATTTTTGGCCATGGCGGCCATCTTGGTTGGATGGCCTGGTCACCGGACATATTTTGTAATCAAGATACCCTAATGATGAGTGTGGCCAAGTTTGGTTAAATTTGGTCAACAAGTTTCAGGAGAAGATTATTGTAAAAGTTAACGACGACAGACGACGACGAATTACGACTACGACGACGGACTCGACAGTCAATGGATGACGACGGTCGACGGATTCCAAGTGATGAGAAAAGCTCACTTGGCCCTTCTGGCCGGGTAAGCTTAAACAAATCCTGTAACCAAAATTATATCTTTCCTATATTCAAATGTTTTGCTTTTCATGTAACACGTTGATGGTTGAAATTTAAAAGTATCCGCTTATAAACTCCAATCACATTTAACAGGTGCAGTACAATTGCATTTAAAACTGTGTGTAATAATAGAAATATGTCTTTGGTTTAATTATATTGCAGCAAAAGATCCCTCATAACAGTAATTTCTACAACTGCTTTTTTTTCATTTTTTACATTTACCTCTTAAATATGACTTACATGTGCAGTATGGGTGTGTTCCATTGAACAGACAGTTCCTAGATTCCAAACTCTGCAATTCTGATCCTGTTTGAGCACATGTTCTTAATGCTCCATCTCTGGTTGTGTATTCATTTTCACATGATCTTGTCCTTGTTTGAGTTCCGTGTCCACATGTGACTGAACATGAAGACCATTCTGACCATGAGGCCCATTGTGGTGCTGAAAGATAATCAAAGGTGAAGATGAGAAATACATTGTAGAAGTACATGAGAAATAAATCATACGTGTACATGAGAAATAAAGTATACGAGTACATGATCTGAGATATATATCAAAGGTGAACATTAGATATAAAAAAAAGGTGTACGTGTTAAATACAGTATAGGTGTACATGAGTAATATATCATAAGTGTACTACAGAATTATTTCATAGGTAATAACATAAGAAATACATAAGAGGTAAACATGATATATATACCTATTAAAGTTGTACATTATACTGACCATTGAAATACATTGTAGGTATACATGACAAATATATTATAGAAGAGGGACGAAAGAAACCAGGACACTCAAACTCATAAATCGACAATAAACTGACAATGCCATGGCTAAAAATGAAAAGGTCAAATAGACAAACAGTAGTACACATAACACAACATATAAAACTAAAGAATAAACAACACGAGCCCCACCAAAAACTAGGGGTGATCTCAGGTGCTCCGGAAGGGTAAGCAGATTCTGCTCCACATGTGACACCCGTCGTGTTGCTTATGAGATAACAAATCCGGTAAATAGTCTAGTTTGGTAGGTTACATTTATGAAAAGGATAGGGGACTGGAGTTTCGACTTAAGTAACATATCCGATATCATTTGTTAAACGGTTATTCCATAAGGGCAACCAACTCGTGATGGCGTCCGTAAAATTTACGAAGAGATGATTTCAACTTCACCATTTGGAACTCTTGATTTGTTAGCTTCCTTGTGAACAACATCCCTCTATCAAGAAAATCGCACGGGATATCGTATCAATTTGGAGATACACCGTATGCTGGTGCTGCTGGAATGATGCTACTTAGAAATGGAAAGTTCACAATTGGAAATCTGAAATCATCTTTTGTCGTAATTTTTGTTGTTTTTGACGATCATCATTGTCAATTTCTAGATCTAGATCTAAATCAAGATATGAGGCCGACTTAACTCTATCTGTTGTATCCTTTATCATCTCATAGTTCAATGGGATGAATGCATTCGACATAGTCACTAAATTTTGAATTATTTGGTGAAAGATCATCATCTATATAGCGCAAAGTAGAGTTAAAGAATATAACTAACTTTTTATCTTTCTTTCTAAGAATGAAGTCAGCCTCATAATAATAAAGAAACAAGTTGGCAAGAAGAGGGGCACAATTCGTTCCCATCGGAATGCCGATAGTCTGTTGAAACACACGTCTTCCGAACGTAACAAATATGTTATCAATCAAGAGAATTTTAGCATCTTGATAATGACAGTTTCAGAGATTTTTTTGTTTGAATCAGAGTGATCCTTTACAAAAGAGGGACGAAAGATACCAAAGAAACAGTCAAACTCATTAATCAAAAATAAACTGACAACGCCATGGCTAAAAAATGAAAAAGACAAGCAAACAAATAATAGTACATATGACACAACATAGAAAACTAAAGAATAAACAACACGGACCCCAGAATTCAAAAGTAGAACTTATCCCTTCTTAAGACAAGATATTCGTTGGCCATTCTTTTTTATGAAAAAAAGCAATACCAACTCTTTCAATTTGTCTTTTAGTTTGGAGTGTGGAATACTTGTATACAGTGTAGAAAAGTCAAATGTTTTAATACTATTACAAGATGAAAGAGGGTAAGATTGCATGTATTCTAAAAGATCTTTGGATTTTTTAAGTATCCACGCCAACCTTTAGAATTGGCAGTTTCACAATAACTCTAAAGCCCGTCTTTGATTGCTGATAAAATGGATGTTAATGATTAAGAAAAAGATTTCGTGGAGCACTTGGAAGACCCAGCAATATACCGTTGTTTGTAAGGACACTTATGCAGTTTAGATATCCAATACAGTGATGAAAGATCCAGTTCATCATCTTTGGTTGAAATTCCAAAGGAACATAGAACAGACCTATGATTATCCAGGATTTCCTCTTTGGTAGGTGTCGTGAAGGTATATTTTGGGTTTCCAAGTGAGTTATAGGTGTACATGACAAAGACATTGTATGTCTACATGACAAATACCCAGTCAACAGACTAACAGTGGTCTAACGTTGGCAAATTGTCGGTCCGTTTGTGTTGGCAGCACAACATTGGCCCGACGTTGGCAAATTGTCGGACCGTTGGTCGCACGTTGATGTTGGATGCACAACATTGGCCCAACGTTGGCAAATTGTCGGTCTGTTGAGATGAATTCTAATACATTTGTTGGTGATGGCTACAGAACATTGGGCCAACGTTGGTATGATGATATTTACAAGACCATCCGTCGGTGTTGGCAACTTTTCTATGCCAACGTTGGTCCAACGTTGCCCCAATGTTAGGTCAGAAAGGTTGATTGCTTTGCTATACCCTTCCGAATCGTATAAGGCCAGGACTACTGTAGTCTAATTTATTTATCCATTCCCTGGGAAATTTGGTCTATATATCAACGATTAGAAAAAAGTGATCAGAAAAATTATATTTGTACATTTGTTAAAGTATGTTGGACCAATGCTTGGCCAATGCTGGGTCAATGTTGAAAATCTATTATAAGCTAACGTTGGTTGTTCCATGTAACACTGTATATCACACTCAAACTGTCAATGTACATTTTGTCAATTATGGTTTACATAAGTGGTACATGCATGTAGGATATCGGTTGGGTATACTTATCTTGATTACCCATAAAACAGCTTATTTTTGCAATGTGGTGACTCGATAAAATTATGAAGTTTATATTTATTATTTGTTTTTGTTGGTATTTAAAGTGTCATTAAGGTTACTTTTATTACTATTACCACTGCTTCTTGTACTATTCCCCAATATAATTACTTTAAACATTATTGATAATGAATTAGTATATAGTTGCGACGTAAGCAATATATCTACAGCTGTAACATTTTGATAAACTTGAATACAAATAACACGCTGGTCAATGATAGTTGCTATGGTAATATCCATAAGTTTAATGGGATGGTCAGAATTGTGATCATTTCCCGCCTTGCAGAGCAGTAATACTACAGAAACGAGAATTGTCTTCAGGAAAAAAAGAAAAGAAAAACATGTGAGTTGTTCATTTCTACTTATTTCTAAACATTTATGATTTATACAAAATTGTTATATGTTTTATTTCATTTAAATCTAGCATCATATAATTATGTTTCAAATCAAACACATGAGTACTTCTTGATGATATACGGTAAAGCAGAGTGTAAGAAGGATTATGGGCACAATCCTGGAAAACTGTATTGCCTTGAAATTGAATATATACTAATATTTAAAAAATGAAAAAAAGATTGCTTATTTAAGATTTTATTTGTATTAAATAGTGTTTAAAATATTTAGAATATACATTAATTTATATTACATATCTAGTAGGGAGAGTACGCACGCATGCATTAGGAAAATACATAATTCAAGTTTACGTATAACTTTTTTACAGAGTCTGTTAGAAAAAAAACGTAGCTGTAAAGAGTCTTCAGATAAGGAGACAGATGATGCAGCTAAAGATTGGTTTAGCTTTGACAGAGAAGGTGACAGGAAACAGAGAAGGGAAAGAAAGATTCGCATAAATAATAATGAAACTGATGAAGTTCAAATTGAGGAGGACAATACTCGTAGTGACGACCAATAATATCAAATTTTAAATAAATAAAGGTTAATCTTCTGAATTATTTAATTTTCATTCTGATCTGGAATCAATACAAATAAAATTACATCTCATAAAAAATTATTTGAATGAGCGACTTACCATAAGCCATGCGTCATTTGTTCTGTGGAAGGAACAAATGAAATTGATATGAAAAAAGAAGATGTGGTATGATTTTTGCTAATGAGACAACTCTTTACAAGAGACCAACTGACACAGAGTTTATCTAGTCGATCTATCAAACATTGCCAAAGAAATATCTTAGTGTTACACAATTATAAATGATAATAAAGAGGCAAAAGTCATGAAAAAAACAAGGACAGAAACAGCAATGGGTAATACAAAAATACAGATTTGCTACCTTAAACGTTGCCAGTTTGGTACACAAAAAAAAATCAAATGTGCTCCGGAGTATTTATCATATCCAGCTCCTCATGTAGCATCCATTGTAATTTGCATGGTTGATACAATGGACCAACGTATTGCCAACATAAAAATGAGAAATATATACCTTGGACCAACATAGTGACAACACAGAAATAAGACATACATTGTATCTACGTTGGACCAACGTAGTGTCAACATAAGAAAAGATATTTCTACGTTGGACCAACGTTGTGCCAACATGGATTTCGTTTTAAATACAATGGGCCAACGTTGGCTATATGTATTGCGTATAACTGTACAATGTTCACTTATACATTGGGCCAACGTTAAAATACAACGATGGGCCAATGCAATGATACACGTTGTGCCAATGTTAGGCCAAATACTCATGTTGTCTGGGTATGTTGTATGTGTGCATGACAAATACGATGTAGGTGTGCATGACAAAGACATTGTAGGTGTGCATGACAAATACATTGAGGGTGTGCATGACAAACACATTGTAGGTGTGCATGAAAAATACATTGTAAGTGTGCATGACAAATACATTGCATGTGTGCATGACAAATACATTGCATGTGTGCATGACAAATACATTGTAAGTGTGCATGACAAATACATTGCATGTGTGCATGACAAATACATTGTAGGTGTGCATGACAAATACATTGTAGGTGTACATGACAAATATATTGTAAGTGTGCATGACAAAGACATTGTAGGTGTGCATGACAAATACATTGAGGGTGTGCATGACAAACACATTGTAGGTGTGCATGACAAAGACATTGTAAGTGTGCATGACAAATACATTGCATGTGTGCATGACAAATACATTGTAGGTGTGCATGACAAATACATTGTAGGTGTGCATGACAAATATATTGTAAGTGTGCATGACAAATGCATTGTAGATGTGCATGACAAATACATTGTAGGTGTGCATGACAAATATATTGTAAGTATATGCGATAAATATTTAACATCGATGCATCTATTCAAATAAAGTAATAAATTATATACCTTAATATGAAAAAAAGGGAAAAACATATCAGCTAACTGTTATTAACTTACATAAAGAGTGACTTTCCAAATTGATTTTCCTCTGAGTTCAGTATTTTTGTGATTTTACTTTTTTTCATAAACAAAATAATATTTTAAAACTTACTTATACAAGAGTATTCCCAATGGAGTTTGCCACAGATGGAGTAAGATTGAAGATGGTTACTTGTTGTAGATGTTGTTGAACAAGAATACCACCCGTTCTGATTACACCAGTAAGTGTCTGGGTATGTGTAAGAACTTCCCCAGTAAGTAGTAGCAGAAGTACAGCTTCCAATGTTCCCATCATTAACAACTGGATTACACTTCACGTAATTACTACAATGTCCTGATAAAGCTGACAATACATTTTGACTGGACGGTGTATTAGTATTATACATCCAACCACAGCCCTCCGTCCATGAAGCACTTGTTATAGAAACCCTGCCATATGTATTATAATCATAGCAATAGGCTTCAAAATTCTCATTTCTACAAGCAGTGCCAGAATCTAAAAAAAATCAAAATAACAGTCAAGATCCTGTATATTAAATAGTGTGTTTAGTCAAATTAGTCAATGCCAAATAGGTGAGGATATATTTGATATTGTTTTACATACTGTAACGTTTATTATTGAATAAATTGATATTTTTAAATTTCACAGATCAACGCTGTTTGAGAGGTGTTGTTTTCCGAGTTTTTTTTGTCTTTGTATGTTTATCGATAGTTGTTAGATGGATTCAATCCTTCATCATTTTATATAGAGATAAAACTCTGATGATTATATCAATCAACGTAGTGTGAAGTACAAACAACGTCAAGTGAATTTTTGATGTTTCTAACATTTCTGTTCATTTGTCCTTGATAATTAAATTTCACATATGAAATATTTGCTCTTAATGTTTTGTAACCTTTTCCTAAGATATTGCTTTTGCATGGTAATGCTTAAAATGTTTGACTTACAAGGAAAACAAAGATGTACTTGTTGAAATCAAATTGGTATTGTTTCGATTTACCCTTAAGTAGGCTAATAAGGACATACATGTGCAGTGTTGTGTATTACATCGTTGTTTCTCATAATCTCTACTGTCTTCACAAACTTTGTTTTTACTGTGGTAATTTGGTGAAGGGTTTGTACATGATCTGGTTCTCTGTTGATATCCACCAGCACAAGTTCTGTCACAATCACCCCATTCTGACCAAGTCGTCCACGCTCCATCTCCTAAAAATCATAATCGTATAAAAATATTAATAGAATCAACAGCCTATTAAATCAGTTCTCCACTCATTTATTTCAAAAAAATCTTCCCAATGTGCTTACAGTCAATTATATCATTTGATGTATTGTAAGTATAATGTATGAATTGTTTCTATATAGTTCGCCCTTTATTTTGAGGGCACTTTCCAAATTAGGAAGAAACTACAAATTAGAAAGAAACTATATAGAAACTGTACTCTGACAATTTACCTTAACATAATACTTTTAGATATTTGGATGATATTTTGGCTCTCAATAAGACGACTTCAGTATGTTTACTAAAGAAATGTATCCTGATGAACTTACTTTAAATGACCACTGCCATTTCCTCGATTTTAATATCTATATCCTTAACGGAAAGCTTAATACTTAAATTTATAATAAAAAAGATGATTTTACATTTCCTATCGTAAATTATCCATTTGTAGATGGTGACGTTCCCTTGTCATCATCTTACGGTGTTAATATATCTCAACTTGTACGATTCGCTCGTGTATCTAACAATGTTTTAGATTTTAACGAGAGAAATTTATGTATTACTGAAAAAAATTTACACGAGGGTTTTCGATATCACAAACAAGTCAAAACATTTACTAAATCTTATCATCAGTATAATGACATCATTCAAAAACATAGCACAACATGCATACTTCTGATACATTCAGGTATTTCACATCCATTTTTTTATGGAAATATTCTTTTTAAGCACAAAAATGTCATTATTCACCTCAGAAGCTAACAAAACCTTTAAATATACTTATTAAAAAGGGATATAGTTACGATACTGTTGTCAGATCATTAAAGATTGCATGTTTTGGCGTTAATATTGGTTCACTTATAGGGTTTTTGCATCGGAACTAACACATTTATTTAAAAACCAGTTGTTTGCATGACACGAGTTATGTTCTTTTCATATATGTTTTGATGGTATAATACTAAACCCTTAACGGGAAGGATGGTGTCTGATGTTCATATGATGAAGACATAATCTTTCAATCCGTTTAATTGAAGTCTGGAGCTGGCATGTCAGTTAACTGATAGTAGTCTGTTGTTATTTATGTATTATCGTCATTTTGTTTATTTTCTTTGATTACATCTTCTGTCGTCAGACTCGGACTTCTCTTGAACTAAATTTTAATGTGCGTATTATTATGCGTTTATTTTTCTTCATTGGCTAGAGGTATAAGAGGAGGATGGTTGAGATCTCATAAACTTGTTTAACCCCGCCAAATTTTTGCGCCTTTCCCAAGTCAGGAGCCTGTGGTCTTTGTTAGTCTTGTATTATTTTTAATTTTATTTTCCTGTGTACAATTTGGAGTTTAGTATGGCGTTCATTATCACTAAAATAGTATACATATTTATTTAGGGGCCAGCTGAAGGACGCCTCCGGTGTTCGGGAATTTATTGCTGCATTGAAGACCTGTTGGTGATATTCTGATTTTTTCTGTTCTAATGGTCAGGTTGTTGACTCTTTGACACATTTTCCTTTTCCATTCTCAACTCAATTTTATTACTCATATACTTATTCTCATTATTTGTTTTTAAAACACATTTTATTAATTTACTTATCATCAGAACATTTTTAAGATAAAGAAGATTGCAAAAATAATAAAAACTCTGAATTCAGTCATTTGTATGTATTTGATTCATGTTCTGATCAACATATATCAAATTAGACAATTATGACGTCACATACCCGAAATCATTTTCGTATTTCAGGGATTTTCATTTTTTAAACTTAGTCCTGAGATTAAAAACGTTGATCTACTTGCCGAAATATGTCGACCAATAATAGTTTCAGTTTACTTATGTGTTGTAGTCAATTAAGCAGGATTTCTTACAACCCTTAAGGAGATTCTACCAGCTCAAAACATGAAAGGTGTGGGTTCGGAAGTTCTTTATATTCTTAAACATGTTAAATAACGAGTAAAACTGAGAAATAGTACTGTTCATTAATGAAATTCCAACCGCACATGGATAATTTCAATGAGTAAAATAATGAAAGCGTTTGCAAAACAGGTTGTGTTTAAGTGATGAATATGAAAACACATCACACAGGATAGCTGACTTATATAAATTCGAAAAACAAATTTCAGAAATCATTCTGGTGTAGTTCCTGAGAAAGATTGGATGAAAAATATTAATGGGACAGATTGACATACAGACGGACAGACAGAAGTAAAACATTATACCCCTCCTTTTTTTAAGGGGGGGGGGGGGGGGGGGTGTATAAAAATATAGTTTTGACTAATAAATGATGTAGACTTACGGACTGAAGGACACAATGCCATGTAATAAATGATGAAGACTTACAGACACAATGCAATGTAATAAATGATAAAGACTTACGGACACAATGTCATGTAATAAATGATAAAGACTTACGGACACAATGTCATGTAATGAATTATGAAAACTTACGGACACAATGCCATGTAATACATGATAAAGACTTATGGACACAATGTCATGTAATAAATGATGAAGACTTACGGACTGAAGAACACAATACCAGGTAATAAATGATCAAGACTTACGGACACAATGTCATGTAATAAATGATGAAGACTTACGGACTGAAGGACACAATGCCATGTAATAAATGATAAAGACTTACGGACACAATGCCATGTAATAAATTATATTATTATACTTCACGTTGAAATGCCATATTTTGATTTGCTAAGACGAGGGTGTCAATTTACTCTATCACGTGGCTGAGCGGGTGACAATTTTTTTTAATGTTACCCTCTCGTGTAGACCAATCAGAAATCGATAATTCAAAGAACAATGAATTGAATTTACATCAAGGAAATGCTTAAGTTCTACGTTTTGGCTCAGATTTTTTTATTGACTGTTAAAATAAAAAAAATAAAACATCTTGCTTGACTTTTGTTTTTTTTTCTAATGCCCATAACGTTGTTATGAACGTGACGTCTTAGAAAATACTTTTAAAATAAGAGTAATCTGTAAAAGCCAATAATGATAGCTAGGACATTCAGTATAATAAATTAAATAACACATAGATGAGAGGGTGATAAAGCAGATTGGAACCCCTCGAAAAGGCATTGTCAACCTTAGCTTCGCCGCGGTTGACAATGTTTTCTTGAGGTACCAATCTGCTCTATCACCCTCTCAGCTATGTGTTATTTATATAAAGACTTACGGACACAATGCCATGTAATCAATGATGAAGACTTACTGACACAATGCCATGTAATAAATGACAAAGACTTACTGACACAGTGCCATGTTATAAATAATAAAGACTTACGGACACAATGCCATGTAAGAAATGATAAAGACTTACGGACACAATGCCATGTAATAAACAATCCAGCTACTCCATTATCTCCTATATTGAATGATTTACCACAGGAACTACCAACATTTGCATTAGTGACATCAAATGTACATTCTGTTTCATTGGCACAGAGACCTTCTATGCCATATCTATCTGTACTTGTACACCAAGCGTAGTAAACATATTGTACTTCATCAATAACGATGTATGGTTTATCTGGCTTCACATAATCTGGATAACTATACAGTCCTGATTGGATCTCATTGTCACATGATAAAGAAGCTACATCCCCTTCAGTAAACGTACTGTAGTAATATACTAAAATCAGAGATGATTTGTTTTTTAAATGAGATTATTTTGTATGCAAGATCTTTTAAGTACTAATACATATACAGAGTTGATGCCAAGAGAACTTTATGGATTTCATTTAATCAATTAAGTCATCTTATTTCTATATGCGGAATTTCAGCTAGTCTGATTAGTAAATTACTGTTATTTCATAAATTCTGTGTTTTTTTGTTGTTGTGAAATTGAAATGGAGGGATGTCGCAAAAATACAAAGTTGTATTTCATAGCATCATTAGCAAGCTATATTTTTGAAATCACAATTATTAATCACGCAAATGTGTTCACTGTTCAACAATGGTTAAAGTAAATGCATGCAATAATTTTTGAATTTACAGTTCCACAACATTTACGTTTTGTTTCTACCAACATCATTGCATTTCTTTACTCTTACATTGCGGTTCTCCTATTTCTGTTTCATTTCTGCGAATATTCAGTGTAAATGTAGCTTCTGTATAATCCGTACCATCTGTACAAGCAATAGTGATCTCATAGCTATCTCCAGTAAGTGTAGATCCACTATTCAACATCAGAGAATATCCTAATAAAATTACAAAAGTTAGAATATTCTTTAATATGCATATATATATTATATGATGTGCTGCATTTTTAGTATTTCATATTATATTTTTATTAACTGGCTGTTTCTGTGCTGGTCCTGATATAGATTCTAAGGTAGCTGTTATGACTCCGAGTCTAAGGCTAATACATGTAAAAATGCTGATCAAGAATCTATGACAGGGCTCATACAAAAACAGCCAGTTGGTTCCCCTTTTGACAATGTCTATAATTCTTCCGTTTAACTAAGAAACGTACAAGAACAGAAAATCAAATTTGAACTGCTCTTTTTGAAGTTATAATTATTTGTTTTGTCAATATTGATGACATTTATTATTCTAGTCCAAGAAGAATTAAGATTCTTACCACTGACATAAAACAAAGATGTTGAAGGACTGGTTGTCTGTAGTTTACATGTTGTATCGTCTCCTGAGGGATCAGTAACAGTGAATGTATACAGGGTACCAGTATCAATATCATCAACAGTTACAGAAGCAGGCAAGTCTGGATAATCTGGTCCCTAGAACATTACATAAACAAAATATTTCCAAGGGACATAACTTTTTTAAATACAGTTGATCTGCAGCTGTTCTTATCTTGTCTGAGACATTGCTGATATAAATATATGCTATATTTTTTTACAAAACTCTGGCAGGAATTGTACATGTGACAGAGCTAACAAAATAGAATGAGCATACACACTAATAAACAGACACCCAATATTTCTATCTCCACCGCAACACACCAAGCAAGGGAACAAATTGTTTTAACTTTAAAGCAGAAACGGTTTGGTTACAGATTTACGAAAACACAACTGATTTTGAATCAAAAGGAACTAACTATATAAAAAAATCTACAGCATTACAATGTAGTACAAGAATATTTGTGATGCCTTGTAAACACATTGACAAAGTCTTCAAACCTTGTTATGAAAACAGCATGTGCAAACATGTGAAAATTTGTGTATTGTAGGCAAATAGCCTGTGAATTTGCAACTTTGTTTATGCATTTCATGGAAAATTTCAAATACTGTATGCATACCACATTATATGTTGTTATTGTTACAGTTCCTGACACACTGTTGTAGCAGGAATCCTGAGCCTTTACTGTAAATGTGCTCACTTTCTGGTGAGTGCCCACATAATGAAACAGGCTTGTTTTTACATGGACAGACTCTGAAACAGATGATATTGTTATCGTATATTGATTATTTATCTTGCAATAAAAATACAATTGTAAAATATGCTTGTTGAAACAAAAATTCATGTTTTCGTTTTCATATGCTGTGATGTATTTGCAGGTATATGACTTAATTCTGCCAGTTTAAAATCTTTATTATATTTAGACAAAGCCATATTGTGGTTCATAAGAAACATCTTTCCTTCTTGCTTCACCAAATATATACATACACAGACTTTACGTTAAACAATATTTATGAAAGCATGAGAATGTGACAGTTATTGGTACACCAAAAAGTTAGGATTTCAAAGGGTAAACGAGTTATACTCAATTCCAATAAAAGAAACAATAGAGGTAGTGTATATATCATAGATATAGGAAGATGTGGTGTGAGTGCTAATGAGACAACTCTCCATCCAAGTAACAATTTAAAAAGTAAACCATTATAGGTTAAAGGTACGGCCTTCAACACGGAGCCTTGGATCACACCGAACAACAAGCTATAAAGGGCCCCAAAATTACTAGTGTAAATCCATTCAAACGGGAAAACTAATGGTCTAATCTATATAAACAAAACGAGAAACGAGAAACACGTATATATTACATAAACAAACGACAACTACTGTACATCACATCATGTCTGTTTGATACTCTAGAAAGCCCTGTACTTAAAGATAGGGGTTCATTTATTTTTAGATTTCTGTTAAGGTTGTTATATGATAAGTTTAGCTCTGAATTGAGAAACCTAAACTTAATAAGTTCCATATCTCAACATGTCAAAAATTTATACTGAAATTTCCTCAAAATAATTAAGTCTTTCAGGAAAAGTACTCTGTTCAATTCCTTATGAAAAAATGATACATCAATCGAAAAAAAAGTGTAACTTGTCCAAAACTAAAGATTCAGACTGGCTACTACAGAAAAACAGTTCTGTATGATTCCTATTGACATGGTTAATTAAAATGTTTATTTACAATTTTGACTAAATATAGACTATGCAATAACGATATGTGGTGGTATGTGTGTACAAAAGACAAGTGAAGTTAAAGTACATTTATCTTAATTGCTAGGCAGATCATACAGTACATATAACATCTTTCAAATGGATTACAAACAAGAAAATCAAGAAAAGAAGAATGTGTCAATAGTACAGTGATGCCTCCACTTGTAAATATGGCAAAATCAGAAATTTTTCCATTGACAAGGGACATAATTGAAGAACCATGACGCAACCAAAATTCAAACTTCATTAATGTTTGGTGTAAATACGAATTGTGTATAAGTTTCAAAAACATTTGTGAAAGGCACACTGGACATAGAGGTCAGAAAAGAATTCGAGAATAGACATATGGACGTAAACACTGACAAGTGTACATCCTTTATAATGGCATAAACACATAGTTGTTATATATTAAAAACATGTTTTTGGTTTCATTGTTTATCTGAGAAGCATAAATGATAATTATTTCTTTGCCTAAAAATGTTTATCATAAATTTTTCTGTTAGCAAACCTTCATTTGAGTCAAAGTAGAAGTATGAGTGTCCATCATCTGGTACAATCAACCTATAGTAATCTCCGTAGTCAGCATCAGTAAAGTAGAAATCCATTATACTGCTATCTATAGGGGTGTGGTCTGGTATGGAGGCTGTGTACATGGGCATTGTTAAAGTTGGTATGGTGTCTAAAACATCAACAAAATACTTCAAATTATTTGCTAGCGTCAAAGATATACTCAAAACCACCTATAACGTAAGCAATGTAAGAGTTCATTGAAAATGCTAATGGATGCTGTTAATTGACTGATGATTATTTCAGGATCTCGTTCATTCCTAGTTATGTTCATAAAAATATGCATCAAAACATTGTGATTGGTTATAAAGGTCATGAACAATAAAAAAAAAAAGCAACCAATGATGTTAAGTTATTTTGCTTTGGAAAAAAAATTATCCTTATCTCTTTGAATTCTGAAATAAGAATTCTTAGTTTATCAACAGATAGAAAACAGCTGTCATATGAGGGAAAAAAATCATGATGGTTTCTTCAGCGGTGGTAGTTAGATATGACAGCAGAGATCGACATCTGTGAAGAGTTGGGAAAAGCTAATAATAATTAATGTGTGCTTTATTGATGCTTTAATTAACAGAATAAACCATACTAATGATAACAGTCTATATGAAATACGTAAGGTATTAAACAAAAAACTTACTAGATGTTGTTTCATATTGCACAGCATACACTCTTCCTGATAAAAGTGTACTGGACCAGTCTTCTGTGTTCCCAACAGCTGGATAAGATATCGTCTTCTTGTAAGTATTTGTGGGACAATAATTTGGAATATAATTCTTCTGACTTGTGTCTCCAGATACTGAGGGATTAAATGTTGAATCACAGACATCATAAGAAATTATGTTTCTACCCCCATCATATCTGCAGTAAAGAAGAATTAATATTTATTGAAATTTAGTTGATCTATTTTCATCTGGCTGTAATAAATATATTCAAAAACACTTATGTTTTATTGTGAGAGAGTTGTGTATATATTCCATGACATAAATTTATATTTCTTTTGCTATATTTAACTTCTATATCATTTTGTTTCTTGTGGAGAGTTGTCTCATTAACAATCATACGACATCTTATCTATCTATTTTTGTTCCTCCTGGGTTTTTTTTGCATGCAGCTGAATATTCTGCAGTGTATGCCCTACTTTTATGTTTTTATCCTTGTGATATGGCTGTCTGCATATTCCATAGACAATAATAGTGCATTGACTTGGCGTATCAACAATATAAGGATCAGGTTTAAAAATGGGGAAATGCGAGGCTCTGCCTGATCATGCTGATGTAGACTTTTTAAACAGGCCTTTACAATATCTTTTTTGCACGTGTCCCATTTGAGATCTAATGACTAAAATTGGAATTGTAATGTGCTGAAAACAATTATAAACTTTTGTAAATTCTTCAGAGAACAG
Organism: Mytilus trossulus; assembly: GCF_036588685.1. Classification (NCBI taxonomy): domain Eukaryota; kingdom Metazoa; phylum Mollusca; class Bivalvia; order Mytilida; family Mytilidae; genus Mytilus; species Mytilus trossulus. Next base: position 48,115,634 of record NC_086383.1, read on the forward strand.
TCTTTTGTCTTTCTGTGCAGTCTTTGTGTTTGAACTTTTTGGAATTGCCAGTTAGTATACCGATAAATATGAATGCTAGAAATTCTATGCTAACTTTACAACAATCATCTTCTTCCTCGTTGGGGGTTGCATATTTGAGGCAAAGAGAGTTTTGTTTTTTTATCTTTCTAGACAAGCAGGTATTAAGTAATATCTTTAATTTATATATTTCAACTTATTGGATTTGTTCAGCGATAGTCACATATTAAATTATGTGTTCGAATGTATATAGATAGAAAACTCTGAATAGCAAAAAAAAATATTGCATTTATTATTAGAATATCTAGCAAGAGGCTCTAAAGAGCCGGAATCGCTTATCTGTTATTTTTTTGCTTAAATCTTTCATCAATGATTTTGCTTTTCAATATATATCAATAAGCGTCGTAAAAAATGCCATTTAAATGTCCATTTTGTCTGTCTGTCAAATTTTTTTCAAAGCAAATAAATGCATGTTAGCCATATTGTCTATGTTTCTTGTCGTACTAGGAAATTAAATTTATTAGATAAATTAAAAGGGGTCAATAGACAATTTTTGTCATATAGAAATATTCTTGTTATTTTGTTGTTCACAGTTTATCTCTATATATATATATAATAATAATATTCAAGATAATAACCCAAAACCGCAAAATTTTCTAAAAATATTCAATTTTTGTGGCAGCAACCCAACAATGGGTTGTTCGATTGGTCTGAAAATTTCAGGGCTGATAGATATTGACCAATTAAACTATTGCACCTCATTAGAAACATTTCCTAGAAGATTGAAGGTATTTGGTCAAGTAGCTTTTGATGAGAAGATTTTAAAAATAGTTTACGACAACGGACGACGGACGTCAAGTGATGACATAAGCTCACACGGGGCACTTCGGGCTCCAGAGAGCTGAAAACCAAAATACTTAGTGACGTCATTTAATGAATTACATGGTAGCGTTAAATGTTTGAAACAAATGATATTTATGATCGATTTTTTGAGAAAAAAATCATTACATACATAAACTGCACAAAAATGAACATAAACAATAAACTAATATGTTGTTATTGTCTACGAGACAATATGATACATGTATCTATTGAATTCCAAAACAATACAATAACGATTCTGGTACAAGTATGTTCGGAAATTAATAATATAATAATAACAGCCTATGTGTGAGGTCAGTACAGAATATATCAACACCAAAGAAGTATATCGACCTCGGTCTTCGTCCTCAGTCCATATACTTCTTTCAGGTCAATATATCATTGAATCACCTTCTTACAAAGGCTATATTTGTTTAAGATCTTTTCACATATATATATATATATATATATGTTTAGATGTAGTCCAAGTATACAGTATAGGATGAAATGTGAAATTAAAAGTAATGTTTCCTAATTTATTACTTACATTCCAATCATATCTCCTGCAGTAATAGCTATTCGTTCTGAATTCGATGGCTTATATCCCTTCTTCTTATTTAAATCACTTCCTGTAGATAGGACAAGAACATATTAATACATGTTTAAGATATTAATAACAAGCGTTCTGAGAAAATTATTATAACATGGCATTACACAGTCCCCAACTGGTTAAAATTTCGTTGTAATACAACACAATACTATCTTGATCTTTTTAAACCTTAATCGTAAGGTGCAAACTATATAACAAATATCAAGTCATTTTCTTCAAGCATCAGAAAAGTGTTGAAAACTTTTTAATCTTGATCACTGCTCTATGAAATGAGGTGGAGGTCGAGTGAACCCTGTCTGTTTATATACCAATCATCAACTCAATAACTTCAAGCATGATGAACTTAGGTACAGAAAACTGGTTACATGCACTTGAGAGTAAATTTTATAAGTCCAAAGACCATAACTATCATCAGACTACAACAAAATAATTGAGCTTGATTTGTAATTTGTCGGGATTAAACTTTAAACCAAATAGCAAATCAATTTCATCAAGCACAAGAGAAAAAGTGTGGAAACTGATTTGCTGGACAGACAGACGGACAGCGTGATTTAAGCTGTTGACACCACTGGCCAGCTTAATTTATCCTAAATCAATTTTAAAAAGTCATTTTTTCCAGATTTATTATTAAAGAATTTCAGTTTTATTTTAATAAATATCCGCTCCATCTTCAAATCGCTCATAATGGTTTTTTTTTCGAAGGACAATATTTTAATTTTACTTGTAAAAGCAGACTTGAAAATATTTCTAGTACCTAATCAGAAAAAATGGACTAACACCCAACTCAACCTGACTTAAAAACTTAAATCAGTATCATTAGTATAGAAGACAAAACCTACCAGTTACTGTAACTTTATTGATGCCTACTATGGTACGCTTCCTCTCTTCTCCAGCTTTTCCAGTTGGTCGCCAAACTATAAATATCAATTCACCAGTATTCTTAGGATAAATCTCCAATTTATGAATAAGCCCACAGCATCGTACAACATGGATGTCACTTTCTAGTATGATTCCATTGCCTATTGAGAAAAATAAAATATCATGAATATAAAAAAGCAGTAAATATCTCTCCAAAAGAGAATGGATAAATATTTCAAGTTGGGTATATTCTTTAAACTAGTAATATATACTGTAAATCCTGAAATTATTGCATGCATTTATTATTGCTATTTTGTCTTTTAGACTTAAATGCAATTCTAATTTTTACGATTTTGAGAGAAATCCTGTTTATTTCATCTAAAATATTTCAAAATTCGAGTTTTAATTATTGCGTTTACAACACGGTCGAATTTTCGCAAAAATAAAGACATGGAAATAATTTCTGAATTTACAGTACTTACAATTTACCATAAATAAACTCTAAAATTTTCATAGTTTTGGATATTAAAATATAAGTTTAGTTGACTGATCTCTATTTAACTGATTGCGACATTTTAACTGTGTGTGTAATTTATGAAAGATGATGCATGCCACCAGGAGAAGCTTACATTATTGACACACTTAGCCTCGACACTTCCGTCTTTTGAAGTTCTTGGGATAATTTGTTATTGTACTTTTCTGATCAACTCAGAAGCCATGATCATCTGTAAAATCTGTCACATAACTTCACCAACGTCTTGAAACATAAGAATAATTAAATTATCTCTGTTGATATTTGGTGAAGTAATCATATTTATTTCATAAAACATTTACCTGACACCGAGTCTGTACTGTGTGACATGCTGTCTATTTCTTTATAACGATCTGGTTTTTCTGAACAGTCTGTAAACAGAAAAACAAGAAAATACGTCTGAATGTTACTCAGAACATCAATAATATCAAGAAAAATAACATGTCCTGGTTTGTCAATGACAATCAAAAATACAGTTTTGTTATTAAATGGATTTGTATTGTCTTGAATGTAAATGAATATTGCTTTCACATGAATATTGGACAGGGCAATAATCCTTTAATATGTATATGGAGAAATTTGACAAATTGTTAATAAAGTGTTATTTTCATTTTTTTATAAAACGACCGAACAATTGACATATTTAACAAGGATTACCACTACCATAATATATCTTTAAGTGTCTTTCTTCTACAAGTTATATTGCATATGTTCATAACATTCTGCAAATCCTTCAACCATAACTAGCATCTTAAAATAAAAAGTAAAAATGATAATCCTTGAAAAAAATATATTTTACTAGATTTTAGAAATCTTGTAAAATAAGAATTCAAGAAATGTTGAAATAAAACTTCTTCAATAAGGCACCAACTTCAAAATACATGAGAAGATATTTCTTCATTAATCAATACATACATGTGCAATATGGTTGTGTTCCTAGTAACAAACATTCTCTTGTTTCTTTATCTTGGAGATCTGAATTAGTTTGGGCGCAATGTAAACTTTGACCATCATTGGTTGACTTTGTGTTATAACATGATCTTGTTCTTTTCTGTGTACCTCTGCCACATGACGTGGAACAGCCTGACCATGACCCCCAAATACCCCATTGAGGAACTGAAAATAAATTTAATGTATAATATCCAAATATTATTATTTTCATTTAATGACAATTTAACAGCCAAGTAATCAGCTTATCTGTGTTGACATGAATTATCATTTATAGTGCAAAATTTTGAATTGTTTAAAATACTAAGGATGTTCTATCCTCGTTTACCGTAGCTGTATGTGGGATTTTTGGCCCTAAATACGCTTCAATTTCTTACTTTATTTGGCCTATCAACTTTTAACTATTTTAAGTGTCGTACAAAATTATAAGACTTTTATTTTGTATGATTTTTTAAAGCATTCATTAAGCGATAGATTTACAAATCATCAAAATGTTGTCAATAAAACAGACATAAAATACATGTAAATAATTGGAGTTGACTAATTGTTATTTGCTTACTGTCCATTAGGAAATAATTAAAGCATATTCTGGACGAGAACAAATTAAAAATTAATAAAATGCATAGGGTCTGAAAAGTGGAGTCGACCTGCATGAAAGATTAGAACTTTGAACTGCCACTTGAAAAAGAGAATTTTATGGAATGAATAGGAATTTTGACTTTCATCAAGTCATCTCTTACAGACCCCTCAAAGAACTGAAACAAGAGTTCCTTAAAAGACGATTTTATATCCCAGTCAACCTGTAAAGGTATTATGATATAGATATCCCTATAAACTAAGACTTACGTGTACAGTAATAGTTCCAGTTTAGCACGCCACAGATTGAAGTTGTGCGTACCAAATAATAATGTGTTAATGTATAATAAGATGTTCTATATCTAGTGCATCTACCCCAACTCCAGAAACTACACCTGGAACAAATAGTGTAAAGCATGTAAAATTACCAAACGGGAGCAATTTAAATGTGTCTTTTGAAATGGAAGATGTCAAATATAAGAAAATAAAGTCAAATTCTGTGTACACAAATGTATTTGAAAAGTAGTAAACACATTCAGATCTCAAATTCAAAAAGAAAAGGTCATAAAAACTGATAAAATAAAACAATATCAATCAAAGTGACCAGTGAAAAGCAACTCCTGACATTTTCCTAAGTTCCAAATTCAGATTGGTGTACTTTTTCTCTCAATCGCAGGCTAAAAAAAATGAGGAAAAAATTAATAAAACTATTCCTCTCTATACTTTCTTTTGATCGTACAATGTTGTAGGAAGCTTCTGTACAAGTTAAAAACTGCATAATGTATGTAATGTTAACTGGAACTTGTAAGAAAAAACACCCAATCCATTTATAAGTCAAATACAGAAAAACAGGTACAAAATCTTAACAAAATTTCCTTCTAGATACTAGTTTTGTTATAAACAAGCTTCTGTTCAAGTTTGATACAAATCCAGGATAGTTTATTAATCTCGAAGTCTCGGCAAACATGGCCATATCACAACAACGCAATGGCAGGATGTATAGGTACCCAGCCATGCCAACAGGATATTACCAACAAACCAGTAAATGGTTTATAATTTACAAAGACTAACAAATGGAACACTATAATGTGTAACTGAGATGATTTACAATGTCATTATTTCATATACAGGTGAAGTTGGTATATTGGTACTAATGTCGGTTGGGGGAGGGGGGCAATGATAATTCCAAATTAAAATCGTCTTGTTCATCATAGATTCTGGTAATGAGATAGTAGCTTATGTCAAATTCAAGGGATATGTTTGTTCAATTTCTATGTAATTTATAATTTTGGATATACAAATGAAACCCAATCAGAAAAGTTTGGATTGAAAATAAAAAGAACATCCTCAATATATCTGCATTTGATATTAAAATATCTGGTTTCTTTGATCTCCCTTCTTTATGATAAGTATCTAAAGGAACTCAGGTGTACAAAAATGGTGATTTAAGCCTGGAAGTACAGGGCGTTCCTTCCTTCATTCCTCCTTACACACAGTGTAAATAATTTTCATTCATATATGATATCTGTGTTTTGTTTTTGAAGCTTAGTATAGTAGTTAAAAGATAGAGTATGCCCAAATGCAAAATTAATCCCGAATAGAAAATAGATCAAAAACTAAATATTATGAAATTATCTTTTCTATTTTCCATTGTTATTTTTTTTGTGTGTCTTCTCATTGTAAATATACTCACTTGATATAATAAGTCTCTGTATAGGAATACTGTTGATTGTAAGAGTGTTGACTATAGTCATCGATGTAGCAGTTTTGTGCCATGTTGCCACCAGTAATCTGTACACTGCAGTCGTAGTGATTATTGCAATAATTCTGCATGGTAGATAATTCATTATATGTAGATGTGTATGTATTGTATGTATATACACTACAACCTTGTGTCCATGTTGCACCAGTCATGGTTATATACCCCTTTGTATTGTAGACGTAACATGTTGGTTGAAAGTGACTGTTTCTGCAGGTACTTCCAGACCCTTAAAACACAACAATAAAGATTTACCAATCAATAATTAAAAAGAGTAGCGAAAAAAATGTTTTATTATTTTAATTTCTGAGTTTTCACACTTAATCAGGACAACATCAGAACTTTTTAGTATTTTAAATGTGTTATTGTTATTGTAGACTTGAGCACTTTAAATATTAAGTGTACTGACTTTTATTGTATTTTTTTAACAGTCTGCTGTCTGTTAATCAACTGATTGAGAATAAAATGTGGATAGTCGAGGTCTCATTTAAATGAAGTATTAATCACATTTTTTTTTTCAACATAATGAGGTAGATAGAAAATAAAGCTGTGGCCAAACACACAAAATGAAAAAAAACATGACCTTTTCATTAAGTCACAATAAAAAAGACACTACAGCAACAACAAATGGAAGTTTTTAACGACCTTGACTTATCGTGCACGGTCGCCCCTAGCTTGTGCCTTTTTGGGCATTGAATTAATTAATTTTTATCATATGGTAATTGATATAATTTAGAATGACAAAAACATATGATAAAAAAATATATAGGGTAAAAGTTTGAATAAAATCGATGAATAAGTTAAAAAAAATAAAGAAAAGAAAAAAATATAAAAATAATATAATATAAAATAAAAAATAAAATTCAAAAATATATACTTAAAAAATAAAATTAATAAACACGGAGCCACCAGAAGTAAGCACAGTAGGAAAGCTGGGCCCAAGAAGCAGCAGTGAACAGCAGTAACGTTGTCCAGTACTACTGCAGCCAAGTAAATGAGCGTACACATATTTTTACTAATTTTAAATATGTTAAATTAATTGAAATTTTTGTTTAGATTATAATTTATTTTGGTTTTAATTCGTCTTGAAGAGCTTGCTGTACTGCCGGTTACAGCTTGGCTCTATTTCTGAGTCACTGACCCGGATAACTCTTGCAGAGTAGTTTATCTTCTTAACGATGTTTTGTTGAGCCGTCTTGGAGAGCCTTCTGTACTGCCGGATACGGCCTGACTCCATTTCTGAGTCTCTGACTAGGATAGCTCTTGCAGTGTATTTGGTCTACTTAACAATGTTTTGTGAAGACGTCCTGAAGTGCCTGGTGTACTGCCGGTTACGGCCCGACTTCATTTCTGAGTCACTGACCCGGATAACTGTTACAGTGTAGTAGGTCTTCTTAACGATCTTTTCTTTGTACGTCCGGGTATTATGTAAAAATTGTTTTATTACAGCCTAATGGACTATGGACTACTAGTACCTCCATTTTGAGTCACTGACCCGGATAACTCTTGCAGTGTATTTTAGTTATTTTTTTTTTTTTTTTAATACTTATGTAAATTTATGGTAATCAATTTCTGTTTAATATTGAACCAAGCACGACCAGTCATACTTCTGTTTATCTTTGGAAGGGTCTAGCAATATTTTGATATTAATATTTTGCAGTTTAGCTTAATCAAAGTTTGATTGAAAATTGTGTCTGGCTTGGGAGTGATTAATACAATCTTTAATGCTGCATGTATTGCATATTGGAGATACATTGCGGGTGTAGTAGAACCCAACCTAAGTCTAGTTGTTGTTTTGCATGATATCGACTACTTTTGTGTTGTTTAGTTTTGTTGTGTTATTTGTACTATTGTTTGTCTGTTTGTCCTTTTCCTTTTTTGCCATGGCGTTGTCAGTTTATTTTCGATTGATGAGTTTGACTGTCCCCATTGTATCATTCGTTCCTCTTTGATAAAAAAAAAATGGGTTTTTATTAACTGTATTATTTATAGAACGACTCCATAGGGAGCATGTGTTATCCCATCTAGCTTTCCATTTTTTCTTAAATAATGCTGTTGTTATTGCAATAAGTTTGTTTGCACTAAGATTCAATGTTAAGGTCAATTTTATCATTACTGAGCGCTAATTTAGCTATAGTGCCTAACAAGATTTTGTGAGGTAGACGAAATTGACTTTAAAACGATCGTACTGACTTTTGATGTGCAGAAATAGGAAGATCGGACATATTCTTACTTTATTTACTTACTTCTTAAGTTTGGGATTAAATGTAATCAACATATTCCAATGAGACTGAAAAATGCTTTTTTTTATTATGATGAATAATAATTTTACCTGCCGTAGTCGTGCGTAAAATATATTTCGGCATTTCTCTTACGAAAATGACTTGTTTATAATGGAAAAAAACGTATTATTTGTAAACTTTCTCTTTAATCTTCACAATAGGCTTTAAAAAAATAACCTTTCAACTGTATATTCCGAAAATTTTGTGAAAATAGAATAAGTGAGAATTCTTACCTTTCATACCTTAACTTTCATTGATAAAACATAATATTGACTCGTCCAGTGTCCAGTTTGAAGGTCATTTTTGTTACCGTACATATTCATGCACGTTCTAATTAATCAATAGTCATGTATGAAAAGCATAAACAAGTTTGAAGGTAAACTAATAACAACTTAATCCAATCAAATTGCCTGCGATTCAATAACAATGACCAGTCCACATGTCTAGGGGTAAACTGGGTAGGGAGAAAATGTCAGATATTTTAAGTTCATTATTTTGCAATAACGAATAAAAATTTGTTAACCAGTAGATTTTTTTTATTTTCATAAACATGTCGTTATGTATTGGTATAGTTTTTGGGATCTTACATTAGCGTATTTAAGGCTGTAAAAAGTTTGGCCTTCAAAAGTCAACATAATCATTGACATTATACAGAAAATTCGCCTTTTTAAAACATTGAATGTTTCACAAATAATACGCGACAACAAAGCAAAATCATTTTGTAAAACACTGCAAAAAAATAATTATGATTGATGCGTTGGTATTGTCATAAATTGCACTGGAGTGAACAGTGGTACAGCAAAAGTCGAATTCCCTCACACAATGTTATCACACACTATAGTTTTCAACCTGTTCATTACCTGGGATACTAACATGCGCTTGTATCCATTCTATGGTTACTTCCTTATTATTATTTTTTAGACGGCAAGCTAGTATCTGAATTGGTTCTAGGATATCGGGTCTACTTGATGCATTATTTTGTATAGATTGAATTGCACTATATGAATCAGTTAGAAAAACAATGTGTTGTCCTGGTTAACACCAGAGCCTAAAAGTCACCTTAATTTATACTAAATTTGGTTCAAAATATCTTTGGTATAGATTACCTTAGCTGAATTTGGCAAAACTTTAGAAATTTTAGTCCTCAATGCTCTTCAACTTCGTACTTTAGTTGGCCTTTTTGATTCGAGCGTCACTTTTCTAGATGAAACGCGCGTCTGGTGTATATACAAAATGTAGTCCTGGTATCTATGATCAGTTTACTTAAAGGGGTTTTGGTTGCTTAAGAAATAATTCATGGGGGCTTGAATATATCGTGATTTTACCACGGGTTGGCCCTTTATGACACATATTTTACCCTGAGCGATAGCGAGGGGTACAATATCGGCATAAAGGGACAATCCGTGGTAAAATCTAGATATATTCAAGCCCCCATGAATTATTTCGATTCTGAATGGACAAAAACGGCATTTTTTTTGGATCGAAGCGCTCTATGTGGAGGCAAATAATTGCCGTTCCCATAAATTAACGCACTTTTAGATTGACGCAAACAACGGAGCAAACAGAATAAGTGACATGCTCAAACTATATTTACCATAACGTATTTAGATGAATTTTAATGATAATTTACTTATATGTCTTCTGTGTATACAAAAATGGGCTTATACCACATTTGAGCCTCGTTTGTTTACGTTTCCTTGTTGTGATGATTTTCGGTATCAGGAGCGTGTATTTCCGGTAAAAATGCTCAAATTATAACGTCAACATTCTATGACGTCGGGTACTTCATTCATAAAAAAACATATGACTTGGGAGTACGATCGGAACAGCCAATGCAATATATTCATATTTTACCATGGGTGTGTACTCAAAGCGTTTGAAGGACGTCATGTTAGAATAGTCGATATAAAGATAAATTTGTTTCATAGTGTGTTCGCTCTTACCCCACATGGAATTTACTGATCCCATATATATAGTATTAGGTCACTAGCAAATTATGTAACTAATAATATTCATATACATGTGTACAAATATCAATGAAATATGATTGACATATAAAAATTGTAGAAGGCTCAAAATTCAAAAACCTGTCTTATATAATCTTCTTGTGTCCATCAAAAGGTTACAAATACAAGAGATTTTAATTCATGTATCAGGGTAAAACTCTTGTGTTATCCCCTGTCATTGCTCTGACAACATATCAAATAAGGAACTGCACAATGTTTTCTGACTTGATAGTTATGGAGATTCAATTTGTATGAATAAAGGTTGAAATTTTAAATTGTCTCAATACATTTTGTTCATGAACAGAATACGAAGCTTTAAAAGTAGTCTTTGATTTAAGGATGTTCTTAGGTGAGGTAAGGTGAAAATTAATAAATCAAGAATTTCAAATTGATACTATAAGCCAGTAGAGCATTCATTAAGGATAACAAAATATTGATAGGTCAAGGACCTCGTTTTCGAGATATTTGAGATTTATCAAATATGGCGGGAAAAGGCTGACTCGGACTTTTACCTTATATTTGAATTGATATTAATTCGGTCTCAAAACAAAAGAAAGAAAATCAAGAATCTTCTATAATTTTGGTAAATGACCTTTCATGCGCTGTCAAGTCTTATATGAAAGAATAAATGGGCGTTATTGGTCAAAATATTTTACCTTGTATTGTATGGAAAAACAACAAGGAGTCCGAACATTTGACACGAATTCCAAAAGAACATCCTTAACAGCATTTTTTTTCTATTCACTTCGCTTTATATGGGTGACGAATATATATTACATACACATATATATTTTCAAACAACAGTATGTAAGATCAAAGTGTATATTCAATGAAAGACAAAAACTTTAAGTAAGACAATGTATATTAGGTAAAGTGAAAAGAAACAAAATAACCCAGAAATGATGATTTACATAACTGCATTTTATCTTAACAAATCACATATAAATCAACTTCATTAGACTCAGACCAAGAGTGTACTAAATGTCTCGCTTTCTTTACTAACCATTGATATTATGTTGATAATCCTTAAAATAAAGCTTAACTAAAACTATCACATACATATGTAAAATTAACATGATCCAATAAAATGAGGTCAAGGTCATATAAACAAAAGGATAAATACATGTACACCTTACAATCAATCAATACACCAAATATAATTGTGACCTATTGATCATAGATTCTATGAAACAGACTTAACCAAGAAAACTTAACATTGACATACAAGAAAATGAAATAAAAATATAAAATTTATACTTGATACTCTGAAACTCATTCAGCCCAAGTTTGGCTGAAATTGAGTCAGCAGTTTCAAAAGAGAATTTTTTTTTTAAGTAAGCAGATAAAATGAACAAATTGTGAAAAAATGATTTCAAAGGGCTTTGTATGTAACTCCTAAAGGGGAAAACTGACAATTTTGGTCATATAAACTTATTTGTAGATCTTACTTTGCTGAACCTTTTTGCTGCTTAAAGTTTATCTTTATCATTAAAAATATAAAAGATAATAACTGAAATATGCAAAATTTTCTTATAATTACGAATGAAGTGGCAGTGATTCAACAATGGGTTGTTTGATTCATCTGGAAATTTCAGGGCTGGCATAACTTGACATATAAAATATTTTTATCTCCATCGGATTAACTCTAAAAACTTTGGTTTTTGAGACATATGCCAAATGTTGCATTTTACCCCTATGTTCTATTATTAGCTATGGCGGCCATGTTTTATTACGAAACAGAAAATAAACCACAAATTTATTCTAGTTACCCTTAAAATCATTCAGCTTCAGTTTGGTTAAAATTGGTTCAGTAGATTTAGAGAAAATACTTTTTAAAGTTAGAAAACATGATAAAACAGATTGTGTAAAGTTATCCTGAAAGGGCAATAATTCCTAAAGGGGTCAATTGACAAATTTGGTCAAAACTTATTTGTAGATTTACCTTGCTGAACATTTTTGCTGTTCACAGTTTATCTTTATCATTGATCACTGCAAAATTTCCTCAAAAATACCAATTTGATGGCAGAAACACGACAATGGGTTATCAGATTCAACTAAAACCTTCCCTTAATGAACATTAATACCCAATGTCAGATTTGCTCTAAATGCGTTGGTTTTGGAGATGTACGCCAAAAATTGCATTTTATCCCTATATTTTTTAAGCCTTAGCGGCCATGTTTTTTTTTTTACAAAACAGTTAATAAGGCACAATCTTCATTCTAGATACCCTAAGGATCATTCATCTGAAGATTTGTTGGATTAAGTTCAGTAGTTTCAGATGAGAATATGTTTGAAAAAGTTTAAACCAGACGGACTACGACAGACGACGACGGAGGCAAAGTTGAGCTAAAAATGACCAAAACTCAAAAACTTGACTTTGACCCCTGAACCAGGAAAATAATGTCACGGTCAGATGACTCCTGCCAGTTGGACATGTACACCTTACAAGCATTCCATACACTATATAAACCAGACCTATTGCTTATTTGAAATATGTGGACTTGATCACCAAAACTGAACCTTGCTCACTGATCCATGAAAGGAAGTCAAGGTCAAGCCTGACTGGCACGAGGAATGCAATGTATGCGCATACCAAATTGTGTTTTCCTTATACTCATAATAAGAGGGCAATTTTTATTACAAAATTTTGTTTTGTTTCAAGTAGTCACTGAACCATGTAAATGAGACTGGACACTGGACATGGGACAGATGGAAACTTCGTAACATACGGCAGCTATGTACAAAGTATGAACCATCCAGCCTCCAGGTCTTCTAACTTCTAAAATATAAAGCCTTTAAGAAATTAACTTACACTGTTTTTGCCGCCGCTCCCGCCAGATCACTTCCCCTATTCTGCGAAAGAAGTCGCAGGCTCGACAAACACCATTGACAAATATGTCAATCTTTGAAGATGATGAAAAAAAGAGACTTTTTATTGAAATTTCAAAGTGAAGGGACATGACGTATGCAAACATCCATCAAACTGTTGAAGTTTTCATTAACACTGATTAATGTAAAAATTACTGTAATATTAACTATGTAACATTCAGCAAATTGTCCTTTAAATTTAGTTATATACTGTGTAAACATGTATTATGAATGGCATTTATTGTTGGCAAATCTTCTAAACCTAAACCTTGCTATTAATCATCGCATTTGGGCAACCATTTGCATGTCATAGTTTAGTCAGTTGTGTTTTGATATTCAAAGCTTGCCAAATTGTCTTTCAAAGAACATTTCTGGTTTTTTTATACTTTATTTCAGTACAGTTGGCTAGTTTTTGAATTTGATATTTAGATATTTATTTTGATTTCAATATTACAATATTAATTTTGATTTCAATATTTAAATATTAATTTTGATTTCAATATTTAGATATTTATTTTGATTTCAACATTTAGATATTCAATAAGTCCATTTCAAATTTGAAAATTTAAATCTCTAGAGTGCAAAAATATCGTATGACACTCAAGCTTTCGTTAGTATATATCTGTATTGTTCATTATGTATACGTACAATGTATACATGATATCACATTTGCAGAGATGTGGAAATGGTTAAAAAATATAGATCCACTTTTAAAACAAAAATAAGTACTATGTGACTTCATTTATATTTTGCGACACCCAGAAAGAATTGGGCCAAATCAGCAAAAAAATGTTCTGCTTTGCATTATGTGACTTCCATTCTAGCTAAATTTATTATTTCTGCATTTGGAGAATTATTCAATAATTATCTCCTAGTACTTATGTTTACATACTTGAACATGTTCCCGTGTTACACCGTTGTTGTTCGTAATCCCGACTATCTCTGCAGGTACTGTCAGAACCAAAGTAATTCCTTGGTGGATTATTACAAGTACGTGTACGTGTTTGGTATCCTCCACCACAATTACGTGTACACGATCCATAACTTGACCAAGTCGACCATGCTCCTTCGCCTAAAACAAGAAATATGTCAAAAGAGTATTGAGTCGTTTTCTTTGTATATCATTGTATTAATAGTTTACTCAAATTGAACTATCGTCTCAATGTATTTGTTATTATGATTAACTATACAGTTCTAACAACCAGTTTTTCGGATTTTATTTTGAGTTTTAGGAAGTTGTTTCGCTTACATGTAGTACTCGAAGGTACGATAAGAACGGTGAAGTGCAATGTTTGGTGACTCAAACAGCAGTACGCTGATGTGTGATTTCCTACATGGTTATTTTTAAATCTACAGAATTACTATGAGAAGTATATTTCATTTGCAGTATACAAATTCATTGGCATTCATCATTGTCGATACATGTCCTTACTTACAGTTGCGTAATTAATGAGAGAAATCGTTTGCATTTTCTGCAAGTGGTCATAATTCTGCATTTACATTTATTCTTACTTAGTTTCTCTCATGAGCTCCTTTTTATCGTTGCATCATAAAAGGAGATTTAAAAAGAAGATATGGTATGAATGTCAAAAAAACAATTCTCAACAAGGACCAAATGACCCAGAAATTAACACCGTACAGACTTCAACAATACACAAAGCCTATACCGCAGTCTGCGTACTCGTATGTATGGGGAGAATGACTGCAACATCGTTAGTTCAAAATGAACCTTTTGTAGATATAAAAAAAAACCCACTGAAGAATGTTAGTTTTCGCCTCTCCACCAATCACATCCTGTTTCCCTTAAAATTTAAAGTTTTAGCCCCTTCTTAACTTAAACACCCTAACAACTACTTCTACATCGACACGAAAAGTATCGAAAATAAATAGTTAATGTAGTCAGTCGTACTTCGGCATTATCACCATCGTACTTCGGCGTTATAACGTTCTCACTTCGGCGATATACCATTCTCACTTTGACGTTATCACCATCTCACTTCGGCGTTGTCACCATCGTAGTTCGGCGTCCTCAACATCGGACGTTGGCGTTATTATCTTCGCACTTTGACGTTATTACAATCGCACTTCGGTGTTATCATAATCGTACTTCGACGTTAGCACCATTGCACTTTGGCGTTCTCACCATGGTTTTTCGGCTTTATCACCATCGCACTTCGGTGTAATCACCATCTGACTTTGGCGTTTTCATGAACTACGGCGTTATCACCATCGTACTTCGGCTTGAGGGAGTTAGTAAGTAAAGAATTTTGTCTTCTTCATTTAAATTATTCAAGTTATTATTTTCAGTACATATGTGTTGAAAGGGCATTTCTTAATGTTTCATTATAATCACAATAGAGTTGAAAAATTCTCTAGTATTTTGCATTTATGCCAAAGTCTCTTGTGATTTTAAAATACTTCCCCTTTTCAGTCGAGGGAGTGACCACTTAGTCTAAATTAAGTGATAAATCTGCTTATCTTAAAATTTGATATTAAGAATATTAAGATTCTAGTTTGCAATCTTTTTAAAGTTTTTCATATAGCTAAAAAAAAATCCAAAAGATCAATGTTTCCAAATTTAGTTTCAATTAAATCTTCATATCTACATATCATTTTTAACTTTATATTATTTATATTGTATTATATTGTTGTTGGTTTTTTTTTACATCTTTTATGTCCTTACAAGTAGAAAGAATATTAAGGTCAATAGTTGGTTCTTCAACAATATTTTTTGCATATGTATAACATGAATAAGTTTTCGTCAAACCTAGAGACTGTACTAGAGAAAAAGCTTCCTTTATCAATATGGATTAATATTATTTTTATATATACTACCTTAATACAAAAGGGTTTGTGTTTTAATAAAAAGATTCTATAGGCAATCTCCATAATTCAAATTTTGCGCCTATATTGGATGCATGTTTTCTTATATCATCAAGATATCGTTTAAATGCAGATACTTCCCTTTAAGGCACTAACTATATCTATATATATGTCTAATTTTATTAAATAGCAACGAAACACTAGCGTGATGAAGGTAATTTTCAACCTTATATTAAATTCTGTTAGTTATATTTGCGCGTTAAATTTTCCACGAGTGATCGACAGATCTCAAATACTGTTGCACGAAATGTATCTGTTCAAAAGAATATACCTTTGGGCAGAGACAAGGCCAAAATTGTGTTTACCATCGGACATAGTTTAGAATATGAAAGTATCCCACCCTTGTTATCTTAAAACCCTTGGACACAAGTATCAAAGACAAACATATAGGTCATTGTTCCTGTCGAAATGTTTTTACTGTCTTTTGATCCAGAATATGCTTTATCTACTAAAGATGTTCCTATCAAAGACATACGTTACGCATTTTTGTTAGACTATTGATAAGGACATGAAGTGATGTTATTCAATATCTTTATGAATGTAAAAAGACTTCAATATATTTATCCTCTTAAATTTTAAAAAACATGTCGAAAATTTTTACAGGTTATACATCAGGTAATTGCTCGTAAACGTAGTAGCAATAATTCGCCAATGAAATTCCTGTCAAATTTAAAATTTTGGCAAATATATCATAATATGATTCTTTTGGTATATTTTCCTTTATATTGTTACATGTTTATTGTCTAGCCTTAATTTTCAAAACAGTGCCTTGATAATTATACTACTTTAAATATGTGATATATGTCGTCCTGTGCCCTATTTGGTAAATAAAACATATTAATACATTATCTTAAAATGTGTAACTTGGTATCCGTTATATACTTACGAACGCAATGATACTGTATTTTCAGACCTCCCACACCATCATATCCACAGGAACTACCAACCAGTGAATTGGTCACAACAAAATTACATGCTGTTTGGTTGTCACACTTGTTTTTGATACCATGGTTGTTTGTATGAGAACAGCTGTCATATGTAAACAGTATATCATCCACTACAATGTATGGGTCTGAAGGTTCTACATATCCTGAATAGGAGGTGTGTGATACCGTTTCGGAATTACACGACAGTGACACAGTGTCACCTTCCTTTGCATGACTATAATAGTAATCTGTAGAAGAAACAATTACTCACGGAATTATAATTTATAAAGTCAAGCAAAATAACATTTTATAGTAAAATCCAGTTTAACCATTTACAAGTCGTTTTTGATAGAAAATGAAAAAGAAATACACATTGTGTTCTTCATATTTTGTCAATCAACGCATATTTGTTTAGCATTTGAGGTTCCTAAAAGTAAAAACAGTAATTTCAGCGGTTAGTTTAGGCTCCTCCTAGTTATTATTTATACAAAACGAATGTATGTTCTTTCATATTTCATAATATATGTCATTGTAGTTATGATATATTTTAGTAAACATTGCATATTGTTAACTACAGCAAATATGTTGGTACTATTGCTTATACCGGTAAGATAGGGCACAATTTAGTCTGCAAAATGAAGTAAACTAGTTATACTTATATATACTTTTATGGAAATAAAAACTAGAGGCTCTCAAGAGCCTGTGTCGCTCACCTTGGTTTATGTGCATAATAAACAATGGACACAGATAAATTCATAACAAAATTGTGTTTTGATGATGGTGATGTGTTTGTAGATCTTACTTTACTGAACATTCTTGTTGCTACAACTATCTCTATTTGTAATGAAGTGGCCCAGTAATTACAGTGGAAAATATTTTCTAAAAATCTACCAAAATTTATGAAAAATGTAAAAAATTGACTATAAAGGCCAATAACTCCAAAAGGGGTCAACTGACCATATCAGTCGTTTGACTTATTTGTAAATCTTACTTTGCTGAACATTATTGCTGTTTACAGTTTATCTCTATATATAATATTATTCAAGATAATTAAACCAAAAACAGCAAAATTTCCTTAAAATTAACAATTCAGAGGCAGCAACCCAACAACGAGTTGTTCGATTCATCTGAAACTTTTAAGGCAGATAGATCTTGACCTGATAAACAATTTAACTCCATGCCAGATTTGCTCTTAATGTTTTGGTTTTTGAGTTATAAGCCAAAAACTGCATTTTACCCCTTTGTTCTATTTTTAGCCATGGCGGCCATCTTGGTTGGTTGACCGGTTCACCGGACACAATTTTTAAACTAGATACCCCAATGATGATTGTGGGCAAGTTTGGTCTAATAGAGCCGTGGTGTAGTGGTGAGTGCATCGGACTACTAACACAAAGGTTCCTGGTTCGATTCCCGTTTGGGATGAAAATTTCAGGAACTCAATTTTCGGCTCTCCCTTGACACCATTTGCGAGTATGGTCTTGAGGAAACGATGATAGTCCGTCGGAAGGGGGCGATAAATGGCTGACCCGTGTTAAGAGAGAGCCATATCTCTTGCACATTAAAGACACCCTTGTAGATTTCGAAAAAGAGTAGGCTAATGCCGCTACAAGGCAGCACTCGCACCCGCAAAGTGGAGAGAGATTAATATAAGTTGCAAAACTTGTTTCCCAATCCACTGTAAATAAATATGTTTAAACTAAACTAATTTGGCCCAGTAGTTTCAGAGAAGAAGATTTTTGTAAAAGATTACTTAGATTTACGAAAAATGGTTAAAAATTGACTAAAAAGGGCAATAACTCCTAAAGGGGTCAACTGACCATTTTGGTCATGTTGACTTATTTGTAAATCTGATTTTGCTGAACATAATTGCCTTTTACAGTTTATCTCTATCTATGATATTATTCAAGATAATAACCAAAAACAGCAAAATTTCCTTAAAATTACAAATTCAGGGGCAGCAACCCAACAACGGGTTGTTCGATTCATCTGAAATTTATACAGCAGTTAGATCTTGACCTGATAAACAATTTTACCCCCATGTCAGATTTGCTCATAATGCTTTGGTTTTTTAGTTATAAGCTATAAACTGCATTTTACCCCTATGTTCTATTTTTAGCCATAGTGGCCATCTTGGATAAATTGACCGGGTCACCGAACACAATTTTAAAACTAGATACCCTAATGATAATTGTGGCCAAGTTTGGTTTAATTTGGCCAGTAGTTTCAGAGGAGAAGATTTTTGTAAAAGTTAACGACGACGGACGACGACGACGACGACGGACGACGACGACGACGACGACGGCCCACGACGACGGACGGCCTCACGCCGGACGCAAAGTGATGGGAAAAGCTCACTTGCCCTTCGGGCCAGGTGAGCTAAAAACTAGTTGGGGAGGAAATGAGGCTTGTAACCTTTAAAATTTGTATTAAATCTGGATATCACATCCTTAATTTTACGGTGTTAATTTAAATTTTGTATCAAGCTAGATGATGTAAATAAACTTTGAATTATTGTTTTGATCGATAATATACATGTAATTTAAATTATGTTTTTTTTAACAGAAAGTCATAACTAAATGTATATTGCTATAATTCAAGAACCCTAGTGAGCGCGCTCACATACCCCACGTCCCAACATTGGCACTGGAGAAATGAAATAACTGTAAGAAATAAATAGTTTCCTGTCGATATGCACATCTACGTAGTATGTCAGTATTATCTACAAAGTTTCATGAAATTCTGTAGTGTGGTTTCAGATGAGTTGCGATGACAAAATGTTGCAGTAGTATACTGAAGTAAATAAGTCAAAGGAGCGTAACTCCTAGAAAAAACAAATCTTTATTTCCTGTCTATATGCACACCTTCATAGTATGTTCTTATTATCTGAAAAGGTTTCATGAAATTCTGTTGTGTGGTTTGAGAGGAGTTGCGATTACAAGAAACCGGACTGACAGAGTGACGGGCGGCCAGACGGACGTGTCAAACACATTATGCACTCCGCACCTTCGTTGCCTCGGGCATAGTAACGTCCAATAACGCATGAACCTTTATCCTGTTGATACTGTTTACTTGTGTTTTTTGACACAAGGTCATGCGTTTTTAAAACATTTTACGACGTCCTTAGACTAAATCCATTTATGTGAATTGGTGATACTAAAGTCTGGGAAAACATAATTGATTTTTTATTTGTAATTGATTAACTGACTTTCAGAAACTGCGAGTATTCTTATATCTACGCTTAGTGTTTATTGTGTTTGATTTCTAAAGTGTGTTCTCATGTTGTGCTGATAAATCATTATCTGGGGTTAGGAAGGGATGGACGCTCACAAATATGTAGAACCCTGCTTCACTCTTTTCAGGTCTGTCCAAAGTCAGAAGCCTGCAATTCGGTGGTTCTTGTTAGCTCATGTCTGTTTAATATATTGCTGGTTTTTTTTGTAAATGGCCGTGAGTTTTCTCTATAGAGTTAGAATTTTTTCATGTTAGGCTTGTTCTCATAGGCTATACTGTATTAGTTTTCGATATTTTTAATGTCATAAGCTGACCAGTATAATAAATCTACGTCATTTGAACTCTAGTGGATACTTGTTTTAGTGGCAAGACAATGTTTTAAACAGAACACCAATTTGAAATAATGATAAAAGATAACTAGTACTTAAAGGTTTGATATGAATATCAATAACAGAATCTTGAATCAAGGTTTGAAAATGGTAAACTGTTTCTTTTTATGGGAAACGGTACTATTTATCCTACCATAAGCGACATAACTAACATTTTCTAAATTTAGCACCCCGTATGGACATACGCCAGTAATTGAATATATGCAAACCAGCATGGAAATAAATGCTGAAAAGGGAAGTCAAAAGCTGTTTTGATAATAAAAAAAATAGTACGTACACTCGGGGATTTATTTATTTCTATATCTGAGGGAAAATGTTGATTTCTTAGTGAAAATCTGTTGTTTAAAAATCAAAAAAATAAATAAAATAATAATGTCACGACATATATACTATATATATAGAGAGAGATAATCAAATATTTATACTATTCATCGTGCGTGTGAATTTATCTAGGTAAAAAGTTTTAAAAACAAATACAAATAATGTCTTAAAATAGCAACAATCAAAACTTAATTTATTTAGGTGTGGATCAGCTTATGAAAAAAACCTGATACGGTTACTAAATTGAAAGTATAAAACTATCTAAGAATATACATATGTAACTTAAACACGTTAATTGATACACGAAAAAGTTTTGAATTTGGTATGGCTCCAATAGTACGTGTCCAAATTTTGGTTTTCTCAATAATTTGAACTATGACATTTGGAAAATCATGTCATTCTCTGAATAGATGACTTGTGATTGGGTATGAAATAACTTATGGTTAACTTGTCGGCTGATGAATGTTATTTTTTGGCATTTCAACTTTTTCAAAATCGGGTTTCAGAGGAATGTAAAAAAAAAGACAAACAATATTACACATGACACAACAAAGAAAACTAAAGAATAAGCAACACCAACCCCGCAAAAACAAAGGGTGATCTCAGGTGCTCCGGAAGGGTAAGCAGATCCTGCTCCAAATGTGGCACCCGTCAATGACAGAATCAAAATTGCATACACAATAATCAAATGGAAACAACTTATATATTCATGATGTATTACAGGCATCTCCATGACTTGGTAAGATATTGATATAAAATTCCGTCTTACAACTTTCCAAAAATTTCTACTATTACATTAAATTGATTGATGAGTTTGCTGGTTCGGGTATAGAAAAGGACTATATTTGGTTGTTTTTTCAAGTAAGTGATTGTTTTTTTTTTTTATTGTTCAAAAGGTTTTGTACTTGATCACATTTTCAAATCAGGATAACGTCAAGAATCATAATTTCGCTATTTTTTACACAATTTTCACAATCGCAAGCAAGCACCGGTAAAGACAAAATCAATATCATTATAATGCATGATATAAACCTAGGTCACAGTGTACTTGGCCAAATACCTAAACCGTTCTGTCATTAGTTCAATGTTTCAAAATAGTGGTACCATATCGCATACATAAAGGTTAGTTTTCTAGTTGATTACATCCGACTAAATTCTCTCTGTTCGACTGTCAATAGCTCTTTTTGAAAAAAAATATGTTAACGGATATTAATAATTCCCTTGCAAGTGCTTGTGTAACACCCTTTTCAGTACTTTTGTACGCACAACTCTTATTCAGATCCATGATCAAACCATGTTGCATAAATACAGACACTTTAGTTCGAGTTCAATACACGCGATAGAATTTCAAAATAAAAGTTCGCACAATTTCTTTCGAAAGGTTGCACATATCTATCATTTAAACTAAGTAGTAACAATATGGCATTTTAATGCACTATTGTTTAAGACCACTAGGACTTAGATTATTCATTTCAAAATCATAATATAATAGGGAACGTTATATGTTTTTATGACAATATAATTGAATTGTTATTGATTTATGACTTCTGAATAGCGGTATTCTCATGTGGCCTTTATTTTTTTAATTGTAACATATGACTGATTTTTTCAACTCTAAATAAGTTAACAGATGTATTTATATTTATTTGCAAAAGGTCGATTTCTATCCGACACAACTCATTTTAAAATGATTTTACGAATGAAAATTTTCAAATAAGTTTGCAAATCTTCACACATGAAATTTTACTTCGATCCTTTACGGTATTTTATATAAAAAAAAACCAACAACACTATACTTCTTATGAGTCTTTTAATGTTTTTGTCTTTGGTTCCCTACTCAGATTAAATATTTAAAATACAGAAAATCCATGCTATTATAATAGATTTCACAAACATTATAGACATTTGATCTTTTTGACTTCATGTTATGCAAAACGTCCAAGGTCCCGTACAAGCTTTTCTTTAATTTTGCGTCCGTCGTCTGTCGGTCGTCCCATAACTTTTACAAAGACCGTCTCTATTTAAACTACAGGGCTAAATTTAACAAAAGTTAGCCACAATTATCATTGAGGTATGCAGTCTAAAAAACATGTCCCATTGGGCCTTCCAACATAGCCGACAAGACTAAAAACAGAAAATATGGATAAAATTGAGAATTGTTAAATATCTTGAAAACAACTTTCTGACCATGAAATATGAAATGTTCAAAATAATAAGATCTACCATCCGTTCAGAAAGACAAACCCGGTCAGACGACTTCACTGGTAACTCTCAAGTAATGACAAATTTTACCATTTTGCATATTATATAGAATATTATAGTACCAGTAGAGAGACTTAAACTTCATGTTACGAAAAAGGATAGTTAGACAAGTTACCCATCAGTCAAATGACTGAAATCGTATTGCCTATTATTTTTAAACTAAGTCGAAACTTTCATATATTTATATCAAAAGTGGACTACAGAAATATAAAAAAATAAAGAAGACTATAAAACAGTCAACAACAACACTTATAACAAACGGGCAATCTATTTATGTAAGAAGAAATGTGGATAGCATTTAAATATATATAAGAAGTATGTGTATGAGGACAAGAATTCTCCGCTCTAGCTTTACAATTTACTAAGTTAAAAAGAGGCATAATTTTATAACGTTAAATAACACATTGCCCAAATACGAACTTTTTTCGGTATGCTGTGGTTCTTGGCAATGTGTGTGAGTTTAGTAAAATTGAACGAGGAAAATTTATGTAAAAAAAGGCAACAGTATTATACAGATGTTCGAAACTCATAAATCGATAGGAAAAAAAAACAAATTCGGGTTGTAAGAGTGAAATCAAAGTATTGAAAGGACGATCAAGAATAACACTTTTAAAAAGCTCAATCTTTTTTTCACTAGTATTTTTTGTCATGGTGTTGTAAGTTTATCGTTGACATATAAGTTTGGAATTTCTACTTGGTATTTTTCACCTCTTTGGAACATATGTCCACCCTACGTAACGGTCCTCCATAATGATAAAAACACATACTATATAGTAAGATATAAATATCTCTCCATATTTGACAAAACGTGATAAAACACAAAGGGAAAAATCGACGGCCAAATACATAACGAAAAACAAATATGACAGAAATCCACCTAGCTAGTCTAGATTAGGCACATAAACCATGTATGTATATCTTCACACAATATAGACTTTCTCGGGAGTATATACCTTGCAGAAAACATCTATGGGCAGAAAGCCTGCAATTGAAACTATAATTACGGAAACTTTCACTAGATAGTGAATCGATATAAATTTTAGAAAAAAAGACTTTATTTATTTTTAACCAAATGTGATATAAATGTATAATAATAGGTAACAACGACCTGTAAAAATAATTAAACATGTAACATGCGTTGTTTGGTGTATTCAAGATCGCCATGACCAACTTTGGAAAACTGTACAAACAATTAAATTAGTACTGTAATTGGTATTTGGAGCTTTTTCACTCAAACTCGACGTACTGAAAATAAAAATATTTCATTTATTTTCTGTACAAAACGGTATTTGAAATGGCACAAAGAACCCTTCCCTACCCCTTCTGGAAACAAAACCGAGAACTATAACAAAAATTCTCATTTTATTTGAACTTTTGGTTAATATAAGTAAAAGCTGAAACGACAGTTTATGACAATACACATATCAACCCAAAATTTAATCATGTTTCGTTCTTTCATAGATGGTGGTTGGTACGTACCTTTGACCTATTCTTTATTTTTTATGAATACAAGTATTACATTTTGGTAAAGGTTGATATTAAAGTAAACAGGAAAATCAACGACAATATTTTTACGATTAGTGTTAAGCTTTTAATTCATTATTTGGTTTAAATACAATATTCTTGCCAAATCTTCAAGTCGAAATATTGTTAGTTTTTTGGTGTGGTGATCGTTACGTTAGTTCTTTATATAACTTTAATATTTACTTACTTTGGGCAAAGGATATTTTCAAAAACAAACACAAAATCCAAGGCAAAATTTTGAACTTCATTTTGAACTCATTTTGGTTTGAATGCTCCGTAATTGATAAGAGTTAAAAATTAATTTCAAGATTATATAGAATAACTTTTGTTGGACTCAGTTCATTATTAAACTAGGCTATTGACAATCAGTCGAAAGTAATGGTATATTCCGAAAGAAAAATATATCACATTTACATAATATCTCATCCATGTATAAACGGTCATGTCATGTAAAGTAATATCCTAAACTAAATTGAATTCCAACTACGGACCTACATTATTTTAACATTCAAAATACAAAGACGTGATACAAATAAACGACCAAATTTTTTTCAATTTTTGCGGTCGTATAAAAATGGAATAAAAGGTTCAATTTATTTCAAATACCTAATTTTTTCAGGATTATATACAGAAAATTAAAACCTGATTTTGACTGATTAAAAATACATCGAGAGTTTAATGTATTGTATCGATTGCGTATGCGTAAGGTTAAATTCAAAATTTATGACACAAAAGAGTGCCCACCATTTTATTGAACAACGGAAGCGTTGCATTAAAACAAACCACAGCTAAAGCATTCAAACAACTTTGCTCCGTTTGCAAACACTGTTTTGTTAGATCCGGTTTTAATTTGGAAGTGCTTATTTTGTTTGGTAAATTAAACGTGTCTTGAGAAGATACATGTGTGAGTCCGACTTCATATTCAGAGCCAAGAACGAGACAGTCCTAAAAAAGTGCAAAATGGCTATGACGTTAAGCACGATGTTGGTACTATTAAGCGT
Organism: Mytilus trossulus; assembly: GCF_036588685.1. Taxonomy (NCBI): domain Eukaryota; kingdom Metazoa; phylum Mollusca; class Bivalvia; order Mytilida; family Mytilidae; genus Mytilus; species Mytilus trossulus. Next base: position 48,141,489 of record NC_086383.1, read on the forward strand.
TTTACGGCCTTCCTAGAAATAAGGCTATTTCGACGATTTCAACGAAAGGTTCAGGCGTTATATTATTGATGAGGTAGATTTACTGATGTGAATTTGGTAACTGATTTCGGTTTGTCTACAAAAATGCATAGTTTTACAAATAAAATTCAAAGTGGTCGTATATTTTAATGAATATTCATTTCCAGGAGTTGTCAGTTTTTCCAGGGCATAATTGATAATTTTCCTTTCGATAGCAGTTCACATTGATGAATCCGATACATTAATTTCCAAATTTACGCAGATTTGTTTTATATTATAAATTGGATTTTGAATTCATATTCATATTTTATTGCAGATTTCTACATTTGTACATACTCCTTTTGTTGCATTTCTGACCTTTCCCGTTTCCTTTCGATATTTAATCATTTCCCGATGCTTTTTTGTCGCAAAATATTTAAGAAGTTAAACCTTCGGGATTCATGTTTTAAATTTTTTCATTTCCGTATTTCTTTGTTTGTTATAATTGCCAACAATGGGTTTTCTGTAGTTTATTTTATTATAAAAAAAAATATACATGTTACTTTAGACGATTTAAAACTTGCAGATAGACAATGTTCCTTACATAAAACAAATATGCTATAAAAACTTAGATCCCGATATTTTTTTTATATCAATCTCATTTGGTCAAAATTTGAATTTAAACTTAAACTGTTCCTTTCTCATACATTGGTTGTAATTTATATACATGTATTTTTTATTTTCATTCGAAATAAACCTGAAACAATTGGGACACAAAACAGCTATAATTTTCAAACGATCTAAAAACATTGTAGCCTAACGAAAAATATATAACACTATATTGTTTAAAAAGAAAAACAGAAAAACCTTTACCACCAAGTTTTATTTTCTATGATATAACTATGCTTATTTGATAGACAGCTGGATAAAACCTCAATTTTAAAGAAAGGCAGCTTTCTTTTCGTCGGCACAAGATGGCTATACTTTTTGAAGTCACTGCAATAGAAATTATACGCATGGTTTCCTGCAAAAAATATCATGTACCAGGAGAAAAAAAAACTTTCAAAGTATAATAAATACTTTTCCTCTCAGCTTTTTCATTTTCCCGGTTCAAATGCGCAATCTGAAATATACCTACTTTGCATATGCTTGGCCATATTTAAGACCGTTCACAAAAGAAACATTATTCAGATTACGGTTTCAGTGATATTGATTTTGCTTTAACACTCTAATATCTATAACAATAGCAATATTCTTGTGAAGTTTTACGATGATCGGAGAAAATACCTTTAGAAAGAAACGGAACTCCGATCTCTTGCACACAAAACGAGACGTTGGACAGTACGTTTTAGCGTAGAAATATGATAATTAAGTGTATATTTCTTGGAATTTTAAATGCTGGTTCCTTTTTTTCTTTAATTTCAAGTCTACTGTAATGAATTCAATGAGAAATCACTATACTTTTTATCGAACTGACCGGTCTACGTATTTATTTGTATGCTAATCTATAGCAAAATGGAATTGGTACCAACATCGTAAGCAACGTCTATGTGTTTTGCTTTTTTGAAATAACTTCATTTCTTCTCACCACACAAATATAAAATGTAACGATAATGCCCAGATCAAATGTAAATAGTAACATTTATTTAAAGGACAGGGTTCAAAACTGAATTGGTCATCATAACCCATAACTTTCCCCACAAAATTAGGCATGCTAGTAACGTGTTTCTCATTGTTTATAAGAGAAGACAAAGTATCTGTCTATAGTGCTAAACATGACTTTGAATAACCCTGTTAATGATAAGTGAATATTTCACCAAAGATTTCATGTGAAAGGCGAACGATACCAGAGGCATTCAAACTCATAAGGCGAAAATAAACTGACACCTCCATTGATAAAATAGACAAAGACAAACAATAGCACAAAAGCACACATAGAAAAACTAAATATTACTCAACCAGTGTGTGTCGTGTTATAAAAAGAAACCCCAATAAACTGACTTTAGGTCGTGTTCACATTGAGGTTTAATACGTGAGTGTAGTGTAAGTGTCCTCAAAACGTAAACTAAGTCTATATCGTTCCCAGTAATACAAATCAATAGTTACATGTTATTTAAATCGGAGTTTGATTACATGCAGTCGATAGTTTATGTGGGCCTTTTGTGATTAAAGTGTACATAACACAATATATTCATTAATCGAATACGATGATGAATTTCTTGGGAATTCACATGATCTTAATTTTATGCGACTATCATCAGTGAGAGGCTATACTAGCTATAAAACAAGATTAAATCCACAGTTTTCTACATAAGAAAATGCCTGTACTAAGAAAAGATAAATATCATGTAGATTCAGAAAAATATATGAAAATAGAATTTCTTATTTGAAACATTTTATCGCTGTTTTAGGAAATTTTCCTTTGATCTTGCTGACTGATAATTTCCTATCTCAGCGGATTCGAGTGATAGAAACTAATGGGACACGTGTCATTGTCACTGAAATTGACATCGTCGACAAAGGTAAAATAGCGATAACAGATTACCATTGGTCATTTCGACTCGATTTCTTTTTTCACTTTCGCTTTACCGACTAAAGCAAGAAAATCAATCTTTGAGATGATCAACGATGATCTATAAGCCTTGATATTATTATTTATTGTTATTATAGTTATTGCATAAACATGTTGCAAATAGTATTAAAAAAGGTATACCAAAATATCAAACTCAAAAGTAAAATAAACAAGAGAATCTCAAGAACTTGAATCGTTCACCTGTTATTTTATGCTTAAATTTATTTTCACAATAACAATTTTGCGTTACAGTTATATTAGTGAGTGTCTTAAAATTTCCATTTTAAATGTCTTTTGTATCTGTCCCATTTTCTTCAAAAGCCCCCCAAAAATTCATTTTATACCATAGGTTACATTTTAGCTATGTTTCTGACGTACAAAGAAATAAAATAACAAATGTATACTAGATATTCTTAATCTCATTCAGTCTAAGTTTTCGCTAAATTTGATTCAGCAGTTTTAAAGCAAGCAAACTAGATCAACAAATTCAGCAAAATTATCTTTGAAGGACAGTAACTCCTTAAGGGTCGATTGACAATTTTGGTCATATCAACTTATTTGTAGATATTACTTTGCTGAACATTTTTACGTTCTACAATTTTTCTTTATCATTAATAGTATTCAAGATAATAACTAAAATCTCTAAAATTTCCTTAAAATTACCATTCTAACATGACGCTTTGAGCCCACACCCGTGGAAAAATATGAATATATTTCATGGGCTGTTCCGATCGTACGTCATAAGATTTTTTAAGAATGAGCTTCCCTGCGTCATCGAACGATGACGTAAGAATATAAGCATTTTACGGGAAAATACACGCATGTGAAAACGAAAATTTGCACGAAACAAGGAAACGTAAACAAACGATGCTAAAATGTGATATAAGCTTTTTCTTAAAACATATCAGACATATAGGTAAATTATCATTTAAATTAATTCAAAACTATCTTAATACGTTATTGTAAATAGTTTAAGCATGTCACTAATTCAGTATGCTCCGTTCTTTTAGTGCGTTTATTCATGGGAACGGCAAATATTTGCCTCCACCTAGAGCGCTTTGATCCATGAGAATTGCAGTATTTGTCCTATTAGAATCTAAATATTTCATGGGAGCTTGAATATATCGTGATTTTACCACGGGTTGTTCCTTTATGCCGATATTTTACACCTCGCTATCGCTCAGGGTAAAATATTTGTCATAAAGGGCCAAACCGCAGTAAAATTACGATATATACAAGCCAACATGAATTATTTCTTAAATTAAGTGGTAGCAAACCAAATGAACAATTTCACTTTACATCAGATTTGCTCTAAATGCTTAAGTGTTTGAGATATAAGCTAAAAACTGCATTTTACCCCTATCTCTATATTAGTCATGGCGGCATGTTTTTTGACGAAACAGAAAATAAAACACAAACTTTATTCTAGATACCATAAGGATCATTTAGCTTAAGACTGGTTGGAATTAGTTCAGCGGTTTCAGAGGATAAGATTTATTCAAAGTTAGATAACATGATAAACAAATTGTGAATGCAATAACTCCTTAAGGGGTCAACTAACAATTTTGGTCATATCAACCTATTTGTAGATCTTACTTTGTTGAACGTTTTTGCGGTTTACAGTTCATTTTTCTCATAAAACTTTTAAAAAATATAGCCAAAAACTGCAAAATTTCCTTAAAATAACTAATTTATAACACGGGTTATCAGATTCATCTGAAAATTTCAGGGCTGATAAAGCTTTACCCAATGAACACTTTCACTCATGTCAGATTTGCTCTAAATGCTTTAGTTTTTGAAATATAAGCCAAAAACTGTATATGTTTTATTTTTAGCCATGGCGGCAATATTTGTAGATGGACACTACATACCCTAAGGAACATTCGTTTTAAGGCTAAAGGTATTTGGCTCAGTTGTTTCAGAGGAGAAGATTTTTTAAACAGTTTACGACGACAGACGATGACGACGGACGCCAAGTGATGGCAAAAGCTCACAGAATAAACAAACATAACAAAGAAAACTAAACATTGACCACTGATATATGAAAGTGAGGTCAAGGTCAGATGAACCATGACAGACAGGCATGTACACCTTACAATCAATGTATGCATTATATATACTAAATAGTTGACAGAAACTTTAAAACAAACTTAACAATGGAAACTTTTACCCATGAAAATGATGGTACCTGCCAGACAGACATATTATCCTTACAACTCTTCTATACAACAAATCTAGTTCGCCTATTGCTTACAGTTAAGAAAACAGACCAAAACACAAAACTTGAAATTAAGTAATGAACCGTGAAACTGAATAACGTCAATGTCAAATAAAACCTGCCAGACTGACATGTACATCATAAAATATGTCCATACACCAATAATAGTTGATATATTGCATATAGTATTAGAAATACATAGAGGCTCTATGTATGGGAATATCAAACAAAGAACACTCTCTAACATGGTTTATTAATAAATCTTGCCTTGCTGATAAATTTTGGGATTTATAGTGTTTATTTATCCATCATAATGAGACATAACAGACAAAAAATATATTACTCTAAATATCATAGTTTGCATGATAAATAGTAAAAATGAAGAAATAAATCCTAAAATTCGACATTTATGAGAAATAAGTCCTATAAGAATTTGTCTAACAGTTTTGGCATATATATGGACAATTATTAGGGCTCATTATTTTCCTATCAGAATTTCTCTATTTTTAACGGTTCAAAAATTAATAGACAATACTTGCTTTTTATCCCTATGTTCTACTTTAAGACATGTCAACCCTGTTGGTTGGTAGGTACGGTTATCTGACACATTTTTAACTAGATGTTATGGTGATTGGGGCCACATTTGGTTAAATGGTCATGTCCCGCTTTTTGTAGATCTTACTGCTGAACAGTTTTGCTGTTTACAGTTTATCTCTATTCATTTAAATATTCAAGATTATAACCAAACACTGTAAAATTTCTATAAATTTAGCAATTCTGAGACAGTTCATCAACTGATTGTCTAATTCTTCTGAAAAATCCAGGGCAGATAGGGTTTACCCTTATGAACGTATTCATTCCTGGTCAGATTTGTCATGGCGACCATCTTGTTTGGTGGACAGGGTCGTCGAGTAGATACCCTTAGGATCATTTCGACCGAGTTAGATTAAATTTGGCCAAGCAGTTACATAGAAGAACATTTTTTTGGTAAAAACTTACAAAATTTTACGAAAAGTTGTGAAAAGTCGACCTTAAAGGGCAATCACTCTTTTTGGGGTCAATTGACAATTTTGGCCATGTTGTCAACAATTTTGCTGTTTACAGACTATCTCTATCCATTAAAATATTCAAGATAATAACCAAACCCAGATGCTCCGCAGGGCGTTGCTTTATACGATCCCAGAGGTCGGACCCTGAACAGTTGGGGCAAGTATGGACACAACATTCAAGCTTGAAACAGCTCTAAAATTGGATTGTGATTAAATAGTTGACACAACATAGGTTTCTGACAAAGAATAAATATAGTCTCAGAACTTTAACTTAACTAGAGGCTCTAAAGAGCCTGTGTCGCTCACCTTGGTTTTTGTGAATATTAAACAAAGGACGCAGATGGATTCATGACAAAATTGTGTTTTGGTGATGGTAATGTGTTTGTTCATCTTACTTTACTGAGCATTCTAGCTGCTTACAATTATCTCTATCTATAATTAACTTGGCCCAGTAGTTTCAGAGAAGATTTTGGTGAAAGATTACTCAGATTTATGAAAAAATGGTTAAAACTTGACTATAAAGGGCAATAACTCTTGAAGGGGTCAACTGACAATTTCGGTCATGTTGACTTATTTATAGATCTTACTTTGCCAACATTTATTGTATTTTAAAGTTTATCTCTATCTATAATAATATTCAAGATAATAACCGAAAACAGCAAAATTTCCTTCAAAATTACCAGTTCAGGGGCAGCAACCCAACAACAGGTTGTCCAATTCATCTAAAAATTTCATTGCAGTTATATTTTAACTCCTAAAGGGGTCATTTGACCATTTCGGTCATGTTGACTTATTTGTAAATCTTACTTTGCTGAACATTATTGCTATTACAGTTTATCTCTATCTATAATAATATTCAAGATAATAACCAAAAAACAGCAAAATTTCCTTAAAATTACCAATTTAGGGGCAGCAAACCAACAACCGGTTGTCCGATTCATCTGACAGATAGATCTTGACCTTATGAACAATTTAACCCCATGTCAGATTTGCTCTAAATGCTTTGGTTTTTGAGTTATAAGCGAAAAACTGCATTTTACCCCTATGTTCTATTTTTAGCCGTGGCGGCCATCTTAGTTCGTTGACCAGGTTATCGGACACAATTTTTAAACTAGAAACCCGAATGATGATTGTGGCCAAGTTTGGTTAAATTTGGCCCAGTAGTTTCAGAGGAGAAGATTTTTGTAAAAGTAAACGACGACGGAGGACGACGACGGACGCAAAGTGATGGGAAAAGCTCACTTGGCCCTTCGGGCCAGGTGAGCTAAAAACTTAAAATTTTTAAATTGGACATTTACCTATTAGTATTATGGACCTATAACCAAAATGTAAATACATGGTTAGATTCAGCAAATCATAGAACCCCATGCCAAGAATTCAATTATTGATGAAATCAAATAATGTCCAATTTTTAGACCTTTATGTGGACCAATTTGAAAACAGGACCAAAAATTGAGAATCTAAATACATGGTTAGATTCAGCATATTGAAGAACCCAATATATTATTTTTTTGTTAAAATCAAACAAAGTTTAATTTTGTACCCTTTCGAACCCTAATTCCTAAACTGTTGGGACCAAAACTCAAAAAATAAATCCAAACCTTCCTTTTATGGTCATAAACCTTGTGGTAAAATTTCATAGATTTCTTTTTTCTTATACTAAAGTTATTGTGCAAAAACCAAGAAAAATGCTTATCTGGGACCATTTTTTGGCCCCTAATTCCTAAACTGTTGACACCAAAACTTCCAAAATCAATCCTAACCTTCCTTTTGTGGTCTTTAACCTTATGTTAAAACTTCATAGATTTATGTTTATTAATACGAAAGTTATTGTGCGAAAACCAAGAAAAATTCTTATGTGGGTCCTTTTTGAACCCTAAATACTAAACTGTTGGGACCGAAACTCCCAAAATCAATCAAAACTTCCTTTTATGGTCACAAACCTTGTGTTTAAATTTCCTAGATTTCTATTTACTTATACTAATGTTATGTTGCCAAAACCAAATGTTTTCAGACGACGATGGAGACAACGCCAACGTCATACCAATATACGACCAAAATGTTTTTGTGGTTGTATAAAAATGCAAAATTTCTTTAAAATTACCAATTTTAGGGCAGCATCTGAAAATTTCAAGTCAGAAAAATGTTGTCTCAAATTTACCCCACGTCAGATTTGCTCTAAAAGCTTTAGTTTCATAGCTATAAGCCAAACAATGCATTTTGCCCCCATGTTCTATTTTAAGCCATGGTGGTCATCGGATAATTTTTTAGAACTAGATACCCTAAAGATGATTTCATTAGGCCCAATAGTTTTAGAGGAAAGATTTTTTTAAAAAGTTTACGGACAATGAAGACAACGACAGACGCAGAGTGATGATAACAGCTCATTGGCCCTTTGGGCCAGGTGAGCTAAATAGACCAGCACTCAAAAACTTAACTGACAACTGAACCATGAAAATGAGGTCAAGGTCAGATGATACCTGCCAGTTGGACATGGTTGGTGTACTTTTTCTTTAGTTTTCTATGTTGTGCCTTGAGTATTATTGTTAGTCCATATTTTAATCTCATTTAGCCATGGTATTATTTTCGCCCTCTGAGTTTGAATGTCCATCTGATATCTTTTGCCCCTTTTTACAATTATTCAATACACCAAATATAGTAGACCTATTATTTCTTATAGTAACTGATATATGGACTTGACTACGAACATCTCAACAGCATTCCCTTATCCATCGAATAATGTGGACAAATAATTACTGTCTGGCCAGCATTAGGACCATGCAAGGTACGCACATACTAAATACAGTTATCCAATTCCTAATTATAACACGCATGCCCTGTCCACACTATCATTTTCTAGGGAAAATCTCTAATTTGGCAATAAATTAGAAAGATCATGTCATAGGGAACATATGTACTAAGTTTCAAGTTGATAATACTTCAAGTTCATCGAGACTACCTCGACCAAAAACTTTAACCTGAAGAAGGACGGACAAAGTAACGAACAGACGCACATACCAGAAAACATAATGCACATAAAAGGGGCAAAATAAGTGGGGTATAACAAAAGAATTTAACAGACAAAAGTCTGTGGTACATTACTCTTCATCAGATGTGAAGTATTGCTTCTAGATGTGTGGTTCATTCAAATTAAATCTGCTGCATTTGGATTTAAGTTTTGATTAGAACAAGTAACATACACTGTATGAGTTGTTTTCTATTGTTATGAGCCTAATGTACAAAAAAAATATATAGCAAACCCTTGTAATAATATGTTCTTTATCTAAAACATACCTATCTGTGTCTTTGATTTCAGCTTCCATGTTATAGGGAGTATAATCCACTAGAATTTCAGTCAAGTTGTGTACACATATTCCTTTCTGATTTAAAAGTCTCACATTATCTTTCTATTTTGTTGATATTTTCTAACTCTCCTTTTAATTTGAAAAATAACTTTCTGCAGCTCCTCAATTACTCACTCTGACTTCCTTCTTTTTTGTCACTAAATCCTCTTGTCAAGTCACTAATGTGACAGAACCGTAAACTCCATGTATGAAGAGGGAGTCAACAACATCGATTTTACTTGACTGTATTGTCAACTCAATATATAAGGTATAACATAATAATAAAACAACAGATACTAAAGATAAAGTGAGGACAACAACCATGAAAGAAGGGCTGACAGTGATATTAACAAACTGTCCATAAATCCTTGACAATATTAACATCAATCAGAACAAAGAAAATCTCCCGTACCAAAACTTGATACCTTAACTTTATGAAAAACTACATAAACAAAGGTTCAAGAAGTTTGAGTAACCCTTTTCAAAAGATGTGACCACCATTCTTTCTAAAATAATAGATGGCCTATAGAAGAAATGTGACTAAAAATTTTTAAACAGGTGAGCAATCAGATGTGGATTTGTAAAATTTCGAAAGCACTACTCCAAAAGTATTATACATGCTCCATTGAAAGATTATCTACATTGAATCATTATACGGAGCTTTATCTAATTGGAAAAGTAAATATGAAATGCTTGTCAAAGGACAAAGGTCTATGAAACAGAGACATTCCCTCAACATATACACTTAAAATGAATCATCAGAATGTTGGACTGTTTTTTATCAACAAATTTGGTGGATTTATATTTCAGCAGACAGTCAGAATTCCAGAGGGTTTTTAATTGTGTGGTTTGTTTTTGAACTTAGATGTGGTAGAAATAATACAAAAGACAAAAAGAAAAGAATCTTTTCAGATTTATTAATGATGTTCTGTCTCTGCATGAAAACAGAAGTTTATTTTAACATGAATAAAATGCTTCAACGAGCACAGCCTTATACAACCCCACACTCAATCCCAGCCTTCCCTTTGTGATATGGAACCTTATGTTACAATTTCAGAAAGATCCATACTTTTACACCCAAGTTTTGTCTTAAAACTACAAAATTTTTAAAAGCTTATTTGGGCCCCTTTTCGTCCCCTTATTCATTATATATAATTAGCTGTTGAGACCATAACCCCCAAAACCAGCCCCAATACCTTTTGTGGTTTCAAATCTTGTGTGTTAATTTCTTAGATTTCTATTCACTTATACATAAAGTTTTTGTCTGCAAACCAAATGTCTTAGAATGAAGCTGACGCCAACATAATACCAAAAAATTATGATACAAGCATATAATGTCACATGTTTAATTCACTGCAAACTTTACCTGACAATGTAAAAACTATCAGTGGTCAATATAGAGTGATCTTAATAATAGAGTTCTCATAAACATGATTTGAAGAAAATGGATAGTTTTCAAAAAGAAAACTAAATAGATTTAAAAAAAAAAGACTTATTTCAATTTTGATTGCTAAAAAAATATTCTCCTTTCTTATAATTTTTTTTTATAAATCAGCCCGAAACAGAATGCTGCCCCCCCCCCCCCCCCCCCCCTGATACTCTTATTTCAATTAAATTCAGTACTCTTTGATGTTTTTGAATACATTATTATTTGCATACCATGAAAATGGCATTGTATAATCACACCCATCCTATAAATTCCTAGAAATATGATTGGTTAAAAGCGTCTGAGTGGAGACCATGTATGTTCCATAAAAGATTAGAAGGGGACACATGGTGGAATATCTTCCTTAGAGTTTAGTAGCCTATTTAATGTTATTCTACAGGACAAATTTCCTTAACAATACAAAATGATTAAAACTTTAAGCAGATTTTACAGATTTATCTCCCTGTAATGTTATGTCCAACCACAAGTGGGTTATAAACGGTTATCATTATAACTTCATACATCAGACATTAATTTGTTTTCCACAATAACAGTTCTCCTAGTGTCCTTTCAGTATGTATTGTATCTGAGTGATCAAATAAAGTTGAAGTTGAAGTACACACGCTGAATAACTGTCTTCAATAGAAGGCAGGCATTCCATTCATTACAATGTTGAATATCGTAAATGATGAAATTGTGACAGATGCAATGGTTACACTCCCTAACACATAGGATTCTATTTCAACCCATTCTGAAAAGAGAACATAAAAATATAATAACAAACACAACTTATAGGGTGTTTTTGGCACTAATTATATACCTATTTTGTCATTGAAACTGATGATTTTGCTTTTTAAATAAGTTTTTATTGTCATCAAATATTATATAACTGTAATTGCAGCAACTGCCTACAGTTGTCAAATATTTTATTGTAAACTGGGTAATATTATATAAAGCGATATCAAATTAGCTAATAAGTGTTACCAGTTAAGAAATAGATAAGATTTTTCAAAAAACCAAGATATTCTGTAGTAGCCTGTATTGTAATTAAGGTGTGGTCATTAAGTGTAAATCAGAAAGAGTCAGTAGCCATAACATTGTCAAGAAAGTTTTGAGGAAATTCTTAAAATCGTTTCAAATATCAAAAATGTTTAAACATCCTTCCCCATCATTTGCATGACCTTTGTTGTCTGTATTCTAATGGCTTTTTAAACAACACTTATTTATAAGATTTTTTTTTCTCATTTTGTTTTCAAATATATGAGACACTCTAGGAACATTTAAATTAATGTATTGTTGTTTTTTTTTCAATTAAAGTGTGTATGTATGTGTGCATTTGTTTGTGAAGCAGTTAGTGTTCCTGTTGTTCTCTTGTAACAAACTTCATTCTGTATTCAAAAAACAGAATTACTACTCAATGCCGTCTCATATACCATATACCACAAATACTTCGTATTGGTCTCATATACCATATACCACAAATACTTCGTATTGGTCTCATATACAATATACCACAAATTCTTCGTATTGATGAAAATGTAAATTGCATACTGCTAAACAGTATGAAGAAAACAATAAACTCATAAATAAAGTGCAAAGCCACACGACAACGCCGCTGCTCAGTTTATTAAAGATATGAAACAATTCATATAACTTGTATACACAATACAACATTTCAACAATATAATTTCTAACTTTCCAAGCATAAAAACTACACTCCAGTCCTATCAATCATATAATTACGATAAAAGGGGGGACTTATAAATTAAAATTTACCAACTTACTTAAGAATTAAACTTTAGATAAATAAATGTGTGTTGACGGTTCGGCGCTGTCGTGCTGAATGACCAAAACCCCCGTTTTGGCGGGGAAAATGACCGTGCGATAAGCACGACACCTACATACATCATGAACAAACAAGAGAAAATAATTTCACTCTTATTCACTTCGTTCAAACGAAAGAAATTATATTTCTCTTGTAACAAACTTCATTCTGTATTCAAAAAACAGAATTACTACTCAATGCCGTCTCATATACCATATACCACAAATACTTCGTATTGGTCTCATATACCATATACCACAAATACTTCGTATTGGTCTCATATACAATATACCACAAATTCTTCGTATTGATGAAAATGTAAATGACATACTGCTAAACAGTATGAAGAAAACAATAAACTCATAAATAAAGTGCAAAGCCACACGACAACGCCGCTGCTGAACCAAAGAAAGGGACAATATGTAAAAAAGGACTAATAATTAATTTTGAAAAAATATACTAAAGACCCAAATTTTGTGAAACTAACATTCTGTCCGAAAACGAGTCCTTAACGTAACCGTCTTTTGCTGTCTCCGACCTCCAACGTCCATGCCTTTTGAAAAGTCTATCAGAAATACCAAAATTACAAGCTGCAGAAGCTCCACCAGACCTTAGACTGTGAAGGCCAAAAGATTTTATATTTGGCACAATCGGAGAAAATGCTTCTATAAATAGTTCACGCATTCTTGTATAAGAAAGAGGTTTGTTTTCTTTTCGGAACACATAATTTTCCTTGGTTTTTGTCAAATTCTGAAATACGAAAACATCAGTATCAAGTGGATTATTGCTCCATTCTAAAAAACTCTCCAAGTTCTTCACAGGACATAATTTATTCCCGGTTCTCGCAATGATTATTCGATCACCATCTCTGTAAATATCCGTTTTACTTTTCTGTATGAATACTGACATATGACTTAGAAAAAATTGAATATCACAGGTTCTCAAATTCAGCAATTCAGAAACACGTAAAAAACCAGAATAAGATAACAAACAAGCAGAAATAGTACGCTGGTTGTAAAGGTTATTTTCACAATATAACCTGTCGAACATCTGTGAAAGCATATCTGGAGTGATCGGTTCTTTCTTTTTAATCGGAACAGATAGACGTCTCTTAGCTCCTTCAAGAATATTTTTCACTAAATCAGAATCTGTAGGAGAAATAACACTAATAATTTTATGTGCCCATCTAATACTATAAAACGCTTGATTGATAGGACTGGGCGTACGATTTTGTTGCACTAAACATGCTAAATATATAGCCACATGTATTGGTTTGGCCGGTAAAATAAATTCACTAGATATTCCATTAGATAAAGCCCATTTTTTCCATCTCAAAAAACCATAATAATAATTTTGAACGGTGTTGTTAGATTTACTTTCGGTTAACAGATCAGGAAGTAAATGAATTTTCTCAATCAAAGTATCAGGTAATTCCAACAGATCACTTTGGAAAGCCTGCAAAAACATATGTAAAAATAAAAATCACATTAAAACATAATGTACAAAGCACATACAATTTGTATATAAACAATTTCACAATCTAATGTTCACATAACTCGTCTCGCATTTCACTTAAAATTAAACCACCACCACAGCCCCTCAGGCCTACTGTAACATTACCGCCACCAACTCAAGAACTTTTATATTAGTTGTTAAAAAGGTTCAAAATCAAGTCTCAAAGCCAACACCCTGAAGGGTAAATCAATATTTCCAAATACTGATTTATTCCCTTTACCAGAAGTATAGAATTTCTTGTATACAGCCTTTCACCTCTTTAATGAACCCTTCACCCGTAGGACATAACATCGGCCAAAAGCTTGCCGACTTCCATAAAGGTAAAACAAGTGTCCCATGAGCAAAACATTGCCTCATGTAACTTATTACTTTAGACACTAAACATACAGGTGGTACAAACCAACCATTGGCACCTTGCCAGTTAATAGTGAATGCATCGATACCAATCGAGTTCACCGTCCAATAACGGGAATAAAATACCGTTAACTTATGATTGTCATCATTTGCAAACCAGTCTATCTCATGAGGTCCCCATAGGGAATCTACATACATAAATAACTGTTCGTCAATACCCCAATCGTCATAATCAATAATACGACTGATGAAATCCGCTTTCTCATTCAAGGTTCGAGGAACCCAAACTACATCGATAGATATATTATGTATCAAACAATTCTCAAAAATGCACATAGCAATATCCTGTAACTCAGGTTTCATACTACCTTTTTCCACAATAGTTACTACATTCTGGTTATCACTGAACCATTTAATTCGTTTATCTTTTAATACATTGATCATAGATAATAGAATATTTCTAACAGCATTTAGCTCTTTCCAAGTAGAACTCTTTGAAGCCTCACATTCGGACCACATACCATGTGCTATATTAAAAGGTGTTTCTACAACATAGCCACCATATCCTGTATTGCTTGCATCACTATAAACTACAGATTGACATGACACATCTGAAGAAAACTTTTTAACATTTACGCGTTCTAAATTTTCTCTCCAAAATTTAATTTGTATCAAGCTTTCTGTTGATAAAACAATACAACTATTCCACGAAGTCATACTTAAAATATCAATGCTTAAATGTTTAGACATGATATAAGCAACGTTTCCAATGACGTATGACATGGACACTATTTGTCCCACTAAAGAAGCAACCAATCGTGCATGGACTTTGCCATGTTTAGATACATAATATTCAACGTCAGCAATAGTTTTTAAAACCTTTTGAACTCTTTCGTTCGGAATGGCTATAGTGCCACGGTTTGTGTCAATTGAATAACCCAAAAATACCAAAAGTTTCATAGGTGACCATTTAGATTTTTCATTTTTAGGAACAAATCCACTCTGAATTAAATCTTGTCTCACTTGATTTGACATAGTTTTGCAAGTTTCTTCGTCCGTATGAGTGCCTAAACCATCATCTAGGTACATTAAAACTTGTTTACCTTCACCCCTCCACTTTTTTATAAGTGGTCTTGTGATCTTAGTAAATATATAACATGCTGACGAAAGTCCAAACGGGAGAACCAAAAACTTATACCATTTTTCGGTGTTTTCATGCCTCCAGGAAAACCCTAAAAATTCTGTATGTGGCATAAAAATATTAACATGGTGATATGCCGACACAATATCAAACTGGAAACAAAAAGAATTGTTTGTGATAAACTGCATGGCTATGCGAACATCTTCAAATTTTACACTTGATTTCCAAAGATGTTTGTTAACATGACGGAGGTCTAAAATAAGGCGTTTTTTCCTACCGTCTGACGCTGAAACTGTAAGAGGATTTACAACACAAGGTTGAAATTCACATTCCTCAATCAAACCCCTTATAAGAAGATCATGTATATCTTCGGTAACAAACTCGCTATGGATGATTGCCGATCTATTGTTTTTTAAGCATATAGAAGGAGGGGTACTGTAAAAAGGAATTTTGTAACCATTCAAAATAGTATCTAAAATATAATCATAACAACCAATATTTTTCCAAAAAGAATAGTGACTTTTAAGCCTGTCCTTCACAATAATATGTGCCTGACCCTGTTCATACTCGTAGTAATCATTAGTGAGATTATCCGAGTCACTTATCGAAGATACTTTAGTTGTATTATTTTCAATTAAATAATCTATGCTACAATTATACTCATCTTTTATAAAGTCTGTACTATTTCGATTTTGGCTGGATAGGTCTGGGATTGAAGGGACACTGGCTTCTCCAGTGCTGGAACGATCCACAACCATAACATGCACCTTGTCTATTTTGTCGTTGATATCCGCTCGTGCTGGGTTGATTTTGATACAAGGCTTGACCATTGTACCATGACTGGGGTTCACGAAAGGGCTGATTTTTTGTTTGAAAAGTATCAACAAAATGAGAAGGAGTACTAGGAACAGAATAATTAGCCTTCTTAGAAGCAGACTTTTTTCCTTTTGCATTACGTTTGCGTATCGCCCTACTCTCAGCTTTATTAATTTTGCTCTCATCGTCGGAGTCACTGGCCACTGGATTACTTTCATATTGCCTAACAGTCTCCCAACCCCCTTCACTACTATCGGCAATCTTAACAAGTTTATTTCGTCTTTTAATCTTGTCAATTACTTCAGTAATAGTTTCCCGTGCGTAGTCGCTCTTTGAATTATCAATGGCCCAAATAGCTTGTGTCAGGTCTTCTAAAAATTCAGTATTTAGTAGAAATTGAACCTTATTTCCCTCATACTTCCAATTATATTGAGATTCAGTTTTTAACTTTTTAACCTGGGAAGCAACTGCAACGGTAGACCCGTGAACTTCATGTCTTAAATCGGAAATGTCTTTTCTAAGTTTTTCGTTAAAGTCACCCTGGGTTTTAACAGCTTTCATAACGTCTCTAAGAGACACCTCCTGTTCTGGGGTTTCCCTCTCTTCAGGGTCCGACATTACAAAAAATTTACCAACTTACTTAAGAATTAAACTTTAGATAAATAAATGTGTGTTGACGGTTCGGCGCTGTCGTGCTGAATGACCAAAACCCCCGTTTTGGCGGGGAAAATGACCGTGCGATAAGCACGACACCTACATACATCATGAACAAACAAGAGAAAATAATTTCACTCTTATTCACTTCGTTCAAACGAAAGAAATTATATTAATGTTGTTTTCCTCTTATAGTTGATGCATTTCTCTATGTTTTGGTTAGCAACATGGATTTGTTTTGATCAGGGGTATACTACTGTTAGTACATAGCTAAATATAAATTAATTCTATAAGGATTTAGTTTTTAATTAACCTACCCTCTGGCAATTCATTGTCTGTACTATCTTTAGAAATCTCTACTCTCAGGAAACCCAAGGTAGTATCTGTACCATCAAAACAGGATATGTAAATCTCATATTCAGGGAAGGTATCTGCGTTCAAGGTTGCAGAGCTACTCAGATGAATTGTCTGGTCTGAAATTCAAAAGTACATCTTTGTCATTGCCATTTGCAATTAAAACAGGACCTAAACAGGACTTACATAAAAACTAGAGGCTCCAAAGAGCCTGTGTCACTCACCTTGTCTATGTGAATATTAAACAAAGGACACAGATGGATTTATGACAAAATTGTGTTTTGGTGATGATGGGGATGTGTTTGTAGATCTGACTTTTCTAAACATTCTTGCTGCTTACAATTATCTCTATCTATAATGGACTCGGCCCAATAGATTCAGTGGAAAATGTTAACTTAGTGAAAATTTACAAATTTTATGAAAATTGTTAAAAATTGATTAAAAGGGCAATAACTCCCTAGGGGGTCAATTGAACATTTTGATCACGTTGACTTATCTTTAGGTCTTACTTTGCTGTACATAATTTCTGTTTACAGTTTATCTCTATCTATAGTAACATTCAAGATAATAACAAAAAAACGCAAAGTTTCCTTATAATTACCAATTCAGGGGTAGTAACCTAACAACGGGTTGTCTGATTCATCTGAAAATTTCAGGGAAGATAGATCTTCACCAGATAAACAAGTTTACACCGTCAAATTTGCTCTAAATGCCTTGGTTTTTGAGTTATAAGCCAAAAACTGCATTTTACCCCTATATAAAAAAGAAGATGTGGTATGATTGCCAATGAGACAACATTTACCCTATGTTCTATTTTTAGCCGTGGCGGCCATCTTGGTTGGTATGCCGGGTCACTGGACACAATTTTTAAACAAGACTCTAATGATGATTGTGGCTAAGTTTGTAAATTTGTGCCAGTAGTTTTAGAGAAGATTTTTCTAAAAGTTTACAGACGAAGGACATTGGACGCTGATAGATGACAGATGTCAAGTGATGAGAAAAGCTTACTAGCCCCTTTGGGCCAGGTGAGCTTAAAAGTTTGAAAAGAGAGTTTAGTTTTCAAAGTTATGTTTGTGGTACTTTTGTTTATAAATGAATCAATTCTTTGTAGAATAGCAAGTTTTATTCATAAATTCGCAATGAAGGTCTTTAAAATAAACAATTTAAATCGTTTGTCAAAAAAAAATTTTGCAGAATATCCTTCTTAAAGAATAATTGACAAAAAAAAAAGGATGAAGAAATGAAGGACCCCATTTAGAACATCCTTTATGTAAAACTTGTATGAAATACTCCATTGATTTTATTTGAGATTGGTCTTACCTACCAGGTTAAAGATATCTTCTGTTTCTGAATTTGTTTAATCATGTTGCATGTAATAGGTGGTAGACCTATAGAACTTAAGATTAGTCTAAGTCATATTAAATGTAACTGAGTCTAACCCTACTGATGGACATACCTTCTAGAAAAAAGACATCTTCTGTTTCTGGATTTGTTTTTGTCATGTTACATGTGATTGGGTCTGGCCCTTTAGATGGATCATCAACAGTGAAGGTATATAAAGCTCCAGTAGCTGTTTCTTCAATGTAAATCTTCTTGTTGAAATCTGGGAAGGTAGGCGGCTGAAATTCAATTGTTTAAACACATTAATTTGTAAAAGTAAGTTAATATTTCAAACTCTTTCCTGTTTATCAATATAAATTTGATGTTATATTCATGATATGAATCAACATGCATTAAAATAAATAAAAGTATTGTCATCGATATCAAAGAAATATGATCATTCAAATTCAATGATTTTGTTCTTCATAGAAATCGAAAGAAACAGTACAATATAATGCACATCCAATGTAAACTGTGGGACCTAGTTAAATTAATTCTTTTCACAGCACCTAGATATATGAACAGCAACAAATTCAAAGAACAGCCAATTATTGATATAAATAACTATACCCCATTAAATGTTGTTATGGTAACAGTTCCAGTAACTCTGTTGTAACAGGAATCCTCAGCCCACATAACATACAAGTGATACTGGTTTCTTTCTCCAACTATATGCAGCAGATCATCTTTCACATGAACAGATTCTATGAGAAATAAGTGTAATTTCTTACTGTAAAAGTTAGACACTAGGCAATCATTTTTCAAGAGAATTATGACAAGAAGCTATATTTGAAAATGAAAGAAAAAGATTTATGAGCACACTAAAATTATTAAATGCTCACATAAGGCATATGTTTGTAATCTTTATATTGTTCTACTAGTATATTGTCTTAAGTATATTTCTGTCCATTATGAATTGGTAAATGCTTTAAACATTGCCTTTCTGAATATTATATTAAAAGGAAACTGTGTTTTATTTTACATGTTAGTCATGTCATATGTTATCTAGATTTTATATTGTTTCAATTTTTATTGTTTTAATTTCATCAGTGTTCACTCAACCATAAACTTACTAGACCAAGTATCAAAGTAGAAGTACTGATCATTATCATATTCTGGTTGGTAATCAACAAACCAATCAGCATAATCTGTGTCATTGAAGAAAAAATCTATCAGACTGAAATCTATTGGTGAATGGTCTGGTATTGTCTTTTCATAACGTGACAAATTAAAGTAGGGTAGTGTATCTGAAAAATGAGAATATAAGGTTTTGAATTATCATTGTGTCAAAGTTAAATATCTAGAAATGAACATGATTATAAACAGATATTTAAAATTAAAGTATACAATTAAATTTGAAACAGTCAAATGCAAACACCTTATTCCAAATTTGAATAGAACATACTAACACTAACACTAAACAAATTCATAACAAAAATAAGAATGAAGTTCACATTAATATATGTGAAAAAAACAATCTTTGAAAATTTCATTAAAATTCAGTCTTTCAGGGAGGGAAGCTGTAGATAATAGTAACATTTCTAATTTAGTTTAATAACCCAATTTTAATAAAAGGGTGTATAAAAATTCAGGGACATCATCTTCCGTTTTGGGTCAATAATTAAATATAAAAGTTGTTTTCTCTTGCAAAGAGATTGATAATTTCTAGGAACAAAATATATGATGTACTAGCTTTAAACATAATTGTCCTGGAGAATAACATTAAATAGGCTACTAAACTCTATTAAAGGAAGATATTCCACCATGGTATACTGAAGGACAAACATTATTTCAAAATAATGAGTTATGAGAATCAAGACAAAAAAACTTTCAATGGGATAATCACCAGTATACATTATATAAAGTTCTACCCCTTCAAAACTGATAAAGAAACCCAAACATTGAATCTACAATGTACTAACTTTAAACAATAATAACATTTAAAGGGAGATAATCCATGTAGAACTTACTTTAGTTGAAACAATATTTATTAATGAAAAATTGCAATGTAAATATTACAATGATACATAAAGTTCAAATATGGGATTCAGAAACAAGTTTGAAAAACTTTTATAAGTCTATCTTCCTTATCTATGATGAGTTTATTTAACTTACTTTCAACAGTGGTATACTGAATAGCAAACACTTGTTCATACAAAATCTCTTTGGTCCCATTCCAGTTGACCACATCACCATCTTGGGGATCCTCTGTAACAATTTTATAAGTATCTGTAGGACACAGGTTTTCTCTGAGATCTCTGTGTTCAGGATAAGAAGCATTGTATGAAGCATTGCACCAATCATAAGATAAAATCTGAGCTCCACCATCAAACCTGAAATAATCTGGTATATAAGAAGCTCTTCAAATTCATCCTGCAAAATTTCCAAAATATCAAGGCAATTTCTCAACAAATTTTAAACTTTAATTTTTTAAATCATCTTAAAATTAACAACTTTAAAATTTTATTCAAAAATTCATTAAAAAGTGTTTTCATACAATACTGAAATGTTTGATTCCTGGAGGTAATTTGAACAGCATCAAGGGTCAAGGTCAGATTGATAAGATTTGTCATTTGGCATTTGTTACATACACTCCCAATTCATGATGCTTCTGCATCCAAAGTTATATATACTAACCATCCAATAAAATCTCTGGCGACTATTGTGATTCTTTGCTCATCTGGTGGAATGAAGGTGTTCATCTTGTTGAGGTCAGTATCTGTAACAAAGAAAATCATTTATATTAATTTATATTTTAATATACTACTATACTTTTTTTCAAAAGGGTCACTGAACCTTTGGTGACATTTATATGATAAAGATTCCACATGGATAATTTTAACTTATAATAACGACTGAAAGTATAGTATTTACATCTTTTTTTATCAATGTGGTATTTCCGCCTACTTTATAAAATAATTCTTTTAGTTCCAACTGGAGTTTTTTTCACCAGTTGTTTTTTTGTTTGTGTTTTTTTTTTCTTTTTTTCTTTTTTTTATAGTAAACCTAATCATTCATGACATAGTATTTTGTGTATTAAAGGAAAAGAAAATGTTTAATTTTTATTATTTTATCATATTTATGTTTAGTGGTGCCAGTTTGATATAGTGATGCAAGTTGGAATAACTAGGAAGAGTGTTTGAGTGGGGCAAATTGGCTGTGGGCCGAGTTGTCATCAATTCAAGACAAATTGAATACAAAACCAATTCTGCCTGTTTAGGACCAGTTACATAACTTTATTTGGGTTTTAATTAATTAAGTGTTGCTAATTAAAGCAATTACTATGTGAATTTACAAAGTACATTACATATAATAACTATTTATCACTATATAATACTTCAGACGATCATTGGCTCAGAAACAAACCAGCTAAAACAAAATTAATAGTATAGATACATGAGATTTATGCAATAATGTTTTCAAACTTTAATACACAGTAAATACCTGAGATATTAACAGAATTGGTTCCCACAACTTCTCTGTAACCAGGAACACCAATCGATCTCCACACAATAAATTTAAGAGTTCCAACATTCACTGGGTAAAACGTCCATGATGCTATTAGTCCACAACATCGTACAATATCAACTTCACTCTCCATTATATAGGCATTTTCTAATGAAGAAAAAGTACAGTTTATACTTTAATATATATGTGTATTCTGTCTCCAATTTGATCTAATCAGGTTGATTTATTGTTGACACTGAATGTTCCATTTTCATTTCATTCACTAATGGTATTAACTAAGGGTGATAAAATTCAAAAAAAATATATAAAACAAGAATGTGTCCTAAGTACAGGGATGCCCCACTCGCATAATCATTTTCTATGTTCAATGGACCGTGAAATAGAAAAAAATGTTCAATAGACCATGAAAATGGGGTCAAAAGTCTAGTTTGGCTTTAACATTATAATGATCATATCATAAGGAACATATGTGTACCAAGTTTCAAGTTGATTGGACTTCAGCTTCATCAAAAACTACCTTGACCAAAAACTTTAACCTGAAACTTGCACTATCATTTTCTATGTTCAGTGGACTGTGAAATTGGGGTCAAAAGGTCTAATTTGGCTTTAAAATTAGAAAAATTATATCATAAGGAAGATGTGAACTGTGAACTAAGTTTCAAGTTGATTGGACTTTAGCTTCATCAAAAAATGTAACCTGAAGCGAAACGAAAGGACAGACAACGGACAGATGAACGAACAGACAGACTGATGCACAGACCAGAAAACATAATGCCCTATACTATCGTAGGTGATCATAGGTGGGGCATAAAAAGAAAGTATAATTTGTTGGGTAGGTGGGACATATCCAATTTCGTCTAATAGTTAACAAGAGGCTCTCAAGAGCCTGAATCGCTCACCTAATTTTTTTTGGTTTAATCTCTCATCAATGATTATTTTGGCTTTTCAATTTATTTAAATGTTCTTTGAATCGTCCTATTCTCTTCAAAAGCAAAAAAAAAAAAAAATTCTACTATGTTCTATTTTAGCCAGAGGAGCTATGTTTCTTGACATACAAGGAAATGAAATATAAAATTTATACTAGATACTCTGAAACTCTAAGTTTGGCTGAAATTGATACAGCAGTTTCAAAGGAGAAGATTTTTTAAAGTAAGTCAACATGATGAACAAATTGTGAAAAAAGTCTTTAATGGGCAATAACTCCTTAAGAGGTCAATTGACAATTTTGGTCAAATTGACTTATTTGTAGATCTTACTTTGCTGATCATTTTTGCTGTTTACAGTTTATCTTTATCTATAACAATATTCAAGATAATGACCAAAAACTGCAAAATTTCCTTAAAATTACCAATTAAGTGGCAGCAACCCAACAATGGTTTGTTTGATTCATCTGAAAATTTTAGAGCTGATAGATATTGACCTAATGAACATTTTTACCCCCTGTCAGAGTTGCTCTAAATGCTTTCGTTTTTGAGATATAAGCCAAAAACTGCATTTGACCCCTATGTTCTATTTTAAGTAACAGCGGCCATGTTTTTTGACGGATCAAAAATCGAAGCACACACTTTGTGCAGGATAATCTAAGGAACAAACATTCTAAGTTTCATCCAAATCCATTCAGTAGTTTCAGAGGAGAAGATTTTTTAAAGTTAGCAAATATGATGAACAAATTGTGAAAAATTGTCATTAAAGGACAATAACCCCTTAAGGGGTCAATTGACAATTTTGGTCATATAACCTTATTTGTAGATCTTACTTTGCTGATCATTTTTGCTGTATACAGTTTATCTTTATCTATAATAATATTCAAGATAATGACCAAAAACTGCAAAATTTCCTTAAAATTACCAATTAAGTGGCAGCAACCCAACAATGGTTTGTTTGATTCATCTGAAAATTTCAGGGCTGATAGATCTTGACCTAATGAACATTTTTATCCCTTGTCAGATTTGCTCTAAATGCTTTCGTTTTTGAGATATAAGCCAAAAACTGCATTTGACCCCTATGTTCTATTTTAAGTAACGGCGGCCATGTTTTTTGACGGATCAAAAATCGAAGCGCACATTTTGTGCAGGATATACTAAGGAACAATCATGTTAAGTTTCATTCAGATCCATTCAGTAGTTTCAGAGGAGAAGATGTTTGAAAAATTGTTAACAACGACAGACGACGACGACGGACGCCAAGTGATGAGAAAAGCTCACATGGCCTTTTAGGCCAGGTGAGCTAAAAACAATATCTGTAAGGATCTCTTTTTAATATCTTTCACTGATAAATTTGAAAGGGTACCAGTATTAGCACAGTCTAGCTGCTTCATTGCATATTTTTTGTCAGTGTATTTTGCAGCCTTCACATTTAAATATACCTGAGGTTTTAACTTCTCATTTTGGCCCATCTCATATAGAAATTAAATATTTTATTAAGTATTAAGTGAAATTTATAATACCTTCTTCAGTGTCATTGACTGGTCCTAATGTTAAATTTCCGAGGTCTACATAACTAAAATTCCTGGCCTCACAATCTGTAATTATAGACAATCATATCTTAATATATTTAGTGTAAAAGAGCAGAAAAGTTTATTTTAAAAATATGTCATTTACACATTTTGGTATAGTCCTCACTGATTGATCTATGTCCCTCATTTGACACAACTTGCCAGGTAGAGGCAATTATCAATTCTTAAGTCAACTTCAAGGAATCTTCAAGGGCAGTTTATTAAGTTTTGATTCACAAATTATATGTTAGAGCACAGATCCTTATGTATTAGTCTAAGAATATAACCATTCCATTATTTTCAACTAATGACTTTTGTTGAGACATCTACAAATTACAAATTGAGTAACATACTGTCACTTAGCAGAGTAGAAATTCTTGACTCTTTCAGAGCACTCAAAATCACCCTTGATGTATATCTTTCATCGTTTTTTTTACCAGCATATTGTTTTTTTCTGATTCTACTAGTACTTGATCATCAATTGACCTTTGTGTATACCCCTTTACCTTCCTCTCAAAAACTAAGCATTAATTTTGAAATATTCAAAATTCAAAAAGAATGTATACATATATTCAGTTCGAGAAATATCCAATGAAAGGTTAGTATAACTTACAAGTACAGTATCTATGGTTTCCTTTAAGAAGACAGTCTCTTGTCTCCAGTGTATGAGGTTCATCACTCTTCTGTCCACATGTGTTGTTATATCCGTCTACAGTATTAGATTCTGTATCAGACTCACAATACCGAGTCCTTGTTTGATATCCTCTGTCACATGTGATAGAACAATCAGACCAGTGGGACCATTGTGACCATTGCGGGACTGTAGTAAAAAAATGTTTTCATTTCAATATATTATTGGGGATAATAGATAATACGTTCTGTGTGAAAATAAGGACAACTGAGAAACTACATCAACTGTTAAAGTAAGTCAACTGGCAAAATGGTATAGTTACGATGTACATAATATTACAGTTCAAGTGACAAATATAGACAACTGAGAATTGTTCAATTTCTTCAACTGACATCTGAAATTCAACCTAGATCCATAACTACTGCTCATATATGCAAATACCAGATTTTAACAGCATATTTAAGTTTTTAAATATACAAAACAAAGGAAAACAAAATTGCTTAGGCCACGGTTTTTTAATTTGTTGGTTTACGGATTTTCTCCATGAAAAAGTCGGGTCGGTCGGTCAGAAAAAGAAAAAGAAAAAAAATTAAGATCTTTCAAGACAGAAAACTGATATGCAAAATAAAAATATATTTCACCTTTCTAATAATATGTTTGTCATACTATTTTTTCATCGTTCTTAAATTTTAGTTTGATGAAATATTATTGCTGAGCTGTAAACATCGCATGACAATGTCTAATAATTTCCCGTAAAAAAAGGGGGGGAGGGTACACTGACAAAGACGAAATTAAATCGTCATTTCACAAACAAGAAAAACAGATTGACGTCAGTTATTTGACTTAGCTTTTAATCAAAACTTGGTGAACAATAATAAGCACGAAAACTGATAAAGAAAAAAATAGTAAAAACGTCGTACGAAAATAAGTTTCAACACACGTGTCAAAAACGTAATAGACTCGTCCACTGAAAAAACGAGAATATCAGGTTAAATAATTGATTCCAATCTGTTGTCATGCATTCCCGTTTTTTATTCAAATGGACGATATTTTTTTATTATCTATAAAACAAGAAAATATCAAATGAATTGTTTACATTCAGTATTTTAACTTGATGTCTTGAACTTTCACCTGTCCACATTTGGACAAGTCTATTTATATGAGAACATGCATCTTACGGACTGGTGACAAATAAGGGAAACGAACTTATAGTGTAATTGGTTTTAAACACAGGTTTCGTTCCGCAAAATTATTTGCGCAAACGACATTTCAAGGTCATTAATAATTGATTTGTCTATTTTTAGAAACGTAAACTAAAAGTTTAATTTTTCACAACAGAAAGTGTCATCACTTCTGTTAGTGATTAATGCATTTCATTTCATAAAAAAGGATATTTTAATTATTTTTCAGGAATAATGCATTTGTTAGGGTCGGCAAGAATAAAAAAAAGCCTGAAATTTCGATTTTATTTTTATTTTGGAAATCAGCAAAATTGGGTCGGCGGATCCGTAAACCAACAAATTAAAAAATCCTGGCCTTACCAGTAGCTGTGAAAATTTTATAAAGAGACATTGACTGTCTCATAGCCCATCTGGTGCAGAAAATTGGTCCTGTTTATGTTATTAAGTTGTTTAGTATAAAGCTAATAGCTACTATCTAATTTTTATATAAGAATATAAATTAGAAACCAATCAAGAATTGAAGCACTTTTTCTTTGATGTAGAGGTATCTCCACTTATATGTAGGGATATTTATTGTATACAGATCCTTTCAATTTACTTTTTCCTTAATTAAGGTAGCTTACTTATACATCCATATTCCCAGTACATAGTTCCACAGAAAGATATGTATCTATTGGTGTAGTAACTGACTTTAGTCCGTGAGCAGGCTTCATCCTCCCAGCCCCAACCACAGCGATAGTATTCTTTGTATGTAAACTCCACATCATAGTCTCTACTTGTATAACACCAGGTTAAACTGTCGTTAATCAAAACATCACAATCATAATGGTTATGACACAAGGAATCTGTATGAGTTATCCCATTGTGCCAGGTATCTTCTGGTTTATAGAACCAATAATCATCGGTGTTATAATCCCATGCACATCCATGTGTCCAGTTACTTAGAAGTATATCCAGTGAACCATTAGTGTGATAAATATGACATTCTGGAGAGAAGTAATCATTTCTACATGTTCTACCAGAATCTACAAAAAAAATCACGAAGTAAACAGGGATGTTTTATTGGTCTCTAATCATGTACATCTCCAGAATGTCTCCTGGTGAAGAGTACAAAAATGAATCTGGACCTCTTCTGGAGTTATCTGTAGAAGAAGCAATTAAATACAAATTCATCATGCGGTTGCATTTAACATAATGTTATATTTTGGATGACATGAATGAAGTTTGCCATGATTATAACTTATCAAATTCATTCATGGCATTTCATTCAATGCACATTGCTGTATAAGTGTGCTCTAATTTGGAATTGCTCCATTGCTGTTATAATATAGTAAGTGAAAAATAAAATTGGTTAGCAGAAATAGCTGTGTTCATGACATTTTTACTATATGCTTTCATAACTCAAAGCTCAGACCATTTGATTTTCAAGAATAATCTTGAGCTGTACAAGAATTTGTAAATGTTTGTCTGGTATATGATCCAAAAGGACATCTTGTCAAATGAAACCTCAAATTAAACAAAATAATGTATATGTTTAAAAAAAAATAAATGGATAATTTTCTTTATCAAACTTGTGTACATGTTCTTTTTACTGATAAAAATTATTTAGTTTGTTCACAATTAGAAGAAATTTTTATTTTAATCGCTTGCTTCCAGAAAGCAATTCGCCGACATATTTTCAGTATGCAAGCTACCTTAGCCTTCTCATTAAAATTTGGTGATTGTAATACACATGGATCTGTAATTAAAATAAAACTATTATCTGATTATACATGTTATACACATGCTTAATATCCATACTTCTTTGTTGATTGTTTACTATAAGGTGACAATCGGTAAACCTCAGATTCAAAACACTACAATTAATTACCTGCAATATTTTCACATCTTGACAGACAGAGAGAGAGAGAAAAAAATTGACGATTATACAATATGTTTGCGTAAAAAATGCTTAAATCGTGCACAAAAGATGCTATATATGATATATACGCATTGGTTCAAGAATTGGATAAACATTATTTTTCACCAGTCACTCATTTCATATGACTTTATTTTTATATAAGGTTGTCGCTTCATCTGAAAATTTCAGGGCAGATAGATTTTGACCTGATAAACAATTCTACAGCATCTCCAACTTGCTCTAAATGCTTTGTTTCAGAGATATATTCCAAAATCTACATTTTACCCCTATGTTCTATTTTTAGACAAAGTGGCCATCTCTGTTGATTGGCTGGGTCACTGGACACAATTTTAAACTAGACAGATCAATGATGATTGTAGCCATGTATGGTTAGATTTGGCCCAGTAGTTTCAGAGGAAAAGTTTTTGGTAAAAGTTAACAGTGACGTACTATCATGGACAACGGTGATGGACGACAGACACCAAGCGATGAGTAAAGCTCACTTGGACCTCTGGGCTGGGTGGTCTAAAAATGACATGTTTTGACCAAAATGAGATAATTTCGAGCTTTATCAACAATATCAACATTTTAAAAGGTCATCTGGGGTCAAAACAACAATAGGTTGTCTGATTCATCTAGAAATCTCAGGGCAGATGAACTTAACCTGATGAAAATTTTTAACCCCAAGTCAGATTTGCTCTAAATGCTTCGTTTCAGAGATATAGACCAAAAACTGTATTTTACCCCTATGTTCTATTTCTATCCATGCCAGCCATGTTGGTTAGCAGGCGGGGTCACCTGACACATTTTTTAAACAAGATATCCTTATGTCAAGTTTGGTTAAATTCTAAAAACGACAAATGTCGCAGATGACGGACAATATCAACGACAGAAGATGGATGCCAAGTAATGAGAAAAGCTCACTTGGTCCTTTGGACCAGGTAGCTCATTAAATACAGATTTTTTTTTTTTTTTTATTAACAACATTGGCATCCTACAAAAATAATTTTCTGTTGGATAACTTACATTCACAGGTATGTGTGTTACACCTCTCCCATTCGTCTGGTATACTGTCCTCACAATCTTTAGGACTACCAAAATAATTCCATGTTGGGTTGCTACAGTTCCTGTGTCTAACCCTATAACCTCCACCACAAGTACGAGTACAATCATGCCAGTTGTTCCACGTTGTCCAACCTGCATCTCCTGTAAATTAACATTTATTGAGTGATAATTTTCACATATATTTGGCTGTATTTTACTTTAAATTGTACTGGGATAGAAACTAGAGGCTCTAAAGAGCCTGTGTCGCTCACCTTGGTCTATGTGCATATTAAACAAAGGACACAAATGGATTCATGACAAAATTGTATTTTGGTGATGGTGATGTGTTTGAAGTTCTTACTTTACTGAACGATTTTGCTTCTTACAATTATATCTATCATGAACTTTGCCCATTAGTAACAGAGAACTATATTTGGTAAAAATTTACATAAATTTACCAAATTAATGAAAATTGTTAAAAATTGACTATAAAGGGCAATAACTCCTTAAGGGGTCAATTGACCATTTAGGTCATGTTGACTTATTTGTAGATCTTACTTTGCTGAACATAATGGCTGTTTAAAGTTTATCGCTATCTATAATAGTATTCAAGATAACCAAAAACGGCAAAATTTCTTTAAAAATTACCAATTGGAGGGCAGCAACCCAACAACCAGTTGTCCAATTCATCTGAAAAATTCAGGGCAGATAGATATTGACTTGATTAATAATTTAACTTCTTGTCAGATTTGCTCTAGATGCTTTGGTTTCATAGTTATAAGCAAAAAACTGCATTTTACCCACTTTGTTCTATTTTTAGCCCTGGCGGCCATCTTGGTTGAATGGCCAGGTCATCGGACACATTTTTCAAACTAGATACCCCAAAGATGATTGTGGCCTAGTAGTTTCAGTGGAGATTTTGTAAAAGATTACTTAGATTTATGAAAAATGGTTAAAGATTGACTATAAAGGGCAATAACTCCTAAAGGGGTCAACTGACCATTTTGGTCATGTTGACTTATTTGTAGATCTTACTTTGCTGAACATTATTGCTGTTTATAATTTATCTCTATCTATAATAATATTCAAGATAATAACCAAAAACAGCAAAATTTCCTCAAAATTACCAATTCAGGGGCAGCAACCCAACAACCGATTGACCTATTCATCTGAAAATTTCAGGGCAGATAGTTCTTGACCTGATAAACATTTTTATCCCATGTCAGATTTCCTCAAAATGCTTTGGTTTTTGAGTTATAAGCCAAAAACTGCATTTTACCCCTATGTTCTAGTTTTAGCGGTGGCGGCCATCTTGGTTGGTTGACCAGGTCACGCCACACATTTTTTAAACTAGATACCCCAAAGATGATTGTGGCCAAGTTTGGATTAATTTGGCCAAGTAGTTTCAGAGGAGAAGATTTTTGTAAAAGATTACTTTAATTTACGAAAAATGGTTAAAAATTGACTATAAAGGGCAATAACTCCTAAACGGGTCAACTGACCATTTGGGTCATGTTGACTTATTTGTAGATCTTACTTTGCTGAACATTATTGCTGTTTACAGTTTATCTCTATCTATAATAATATTCAAGATAATAACCAAAAACAGCAAAATTTCCTCAAAATTACCAATTCAGGGGCAGCAACCCAACAACCGATTGACCGATTCATCTGAAAATTTTAGGGCAGATAGATCTTGACCTGATAAACATTTTTATCCCATGTCAGATTTCCTCAAAATGCTTTGGTTTTTGAGTTATAAGCCAAAAACTGCATTTTACCCCTTTGTTCTATTTTTAGCCGTGGCGGCCATCTTGGTTGGTTGACCAGGTCACGCCACACATTTTTTAAACTAGATACCCCAAAGACGATTGTGGCCAAGTTTGGATTAATTTGGCCAAGTAGTTTCAGAGGAGAAGATTTTTGTAAAAGATTACTTTAATTAACGAAAAATGGTTAAAAATTGACTATAAAGGGCAATAACTCCTAAACGGGTCAACTGATCATTTTGGTCATGTTGACTTATTTGTAGATCTTACTTTGCTGAACATTATTGCTGTTTACAGTTTATCTCTAACTATAATAATATTCAAGATAATAACCAAAAACAGCAAAATTTCTTCAAAATTACCAATTCAGGGGCAGCAACCCAACAACCGATTGACCGATTCATCTGAAAATTTCAGAGCAGATAGATCTTGACCTGATAAACATTTTTATCCCATGTCAGATTTGCTCTAAATGCTTTGGTTTTTGAGTTATAAGCCAAAAACTGCATTTTACCCCTATGTTCTATTTTTAGCCGTGGCGGCCATCTTGGTTGGTTGACCGGGTCACGCCACACATTTTTTAAACTAGATACCCCAATGATGATTGTGGCCAAGTTTGGTTTGATTTGGCCCAGTAGTTTCAGAGGAGAAGATTTTTGTAAAAGTTAACGACGACGGACGACGACGACGGACGACGGACGCCAAGTGATGAGAAAAGCTCACTTGGCCCTTCGAGCCAGGTGAGCTAAAAATGAACCACTATTTTACCAAGTTGTCTTGAAAAGACTACAAAATAAAACAATTTCTTCCATCAATTGTTAGTAAAAAATATTCTTTAAACATCTTTGTTTACTCAATTAAACCATTTTGAATTATCCTCAACTTATGGCTGGGCATGTTAACAAAATATCAGCCAATATTTTGGTCAATAGATATTTTGATTACAACTGAGATAAAACTTCTGACTGGTGGTCATTCATTCAGGACTCAGAACGTCATTATTGACACAATCTACAGTTGATCATTTTTATTAATGCTTTGTTTGCAGTAGCTAAAAAATGTTTAAGTTATAAGTTAAAACCTATTTACATTTCCCCACATATGCCAGGTAAAGATATCTAAAAACGAGTATCTACATAAGCCTTGTGTTTCAGATGAAATATTATATCAACCTCATACTTACTAACACAATGGTAACGTATCCACAAGTTTGCTTCTCCTTCAGTACCACACTGACTGGCAACATTGGCATTAGTCACATTGAAGGAACAGTCAGTTTTGTTATCACACATGTCTTTTACCCCATAGGTCAAGTTATGTAAGCAGCCATAATGAGGTTCGTAGTTGTAGGTAACATTGTCAATGATGATGTAGACCTTTAGAGGTTCTATATAGTCTGGGTAGGTATAGGATTCTTCATGTTCAACCATACAAGATATAGAGGCTACCTGGCCTTCTCTAGATGTATACTCATAGTAAGCTGTTGTGTTAATATAATTTCAATGATATCAATAAGTTTAGAAAATTAATATAATGTAAAAGTATAAAATCAGGGAATAAAAGCAATGCATTTTTTCTTTGATGACCAATTCAAAATTTGACAGTATTTTACAAATTAATAAAGGCATCTCTTCAAATAAACTTATTGTACTGGTTTTCCTATCCTTATGCACCACAAAAGAAGAAGGTCTGTGAACCGAAACTAATCCTTTTTTTCATGAAAACTTAACAATTTTTATTAAAATCATAACAAAATGCCAAAAAATGAAAACCCTTTCTTAATCAAACATCATTTCTCTACATTGTTGAAGAACAAGGGAGGATACCAGTCTGACTTGGCTGGTTGTATATAATAATCCATTCAGTTCAATACAATAGATTATATTGTATGAAAGTATGCTCACTTCAAATCTGATACTAATAATACTTGTAACTAGAAGCAAAATTTGTAATAGCATTTCTAAAATTGACTTAAAAAATAGAAATTGCCATTAAAGACTGACAAAAATATTAATTTTATGCCTTTAAATCAAAAGACATTGTCTCATTCCTAAATTAAGCAAAAAATACTTAATTATTATAAAAGGTTTATATTTCAAAATGCCACTATTATATTATAATGAAATACTCCAATATGGTATGTTAAACTTAAATATACTGCAGCTGTGCTATTTGAGCAGTCAAACTGCATTGACCATATATTCATATGTGATATACAGTCACTGACCGTATATCACCTTGTTTATGATGTTGACAATGCATTTCCTTAGAGTTTCATTTATGGCGTCAATAAAACATACAGGTTCGCGGAAATTTTACGTCTTCAGCTTAAAATGAAGAAATGATTGTTTTTACCCTAAATACTTTATTTAGAACAGTTAAAGGGTTGCATTTTTTTAATATAAATAAGCCATTAGTTTTCTTGTTTGAATTGTTTTACATTGTCTTATCAGGGCCTTTTACATCTGACTATGAGGTATGGGCTTTGCTCATTGTTGAAGGCATACAGTGACTTATAGTTGTTAATGTCTGTGTCATTTTGGTTTCTTGTGGACAGTTGTCTCATTGGCAATCATACCACATCCTCTTTTTTATATTGCAGTATATAAAGAATAACCATACATGGTCTCGAAATATCAATATCAATATTATTTGTACTTGGCTCGAAACAGGTAGAAATGATCGGCACAGTTTTCTACATGTTTGTAAGCCTTGTACAAATAACATTGATATTTTGAGACAATGTATGGTTATTCTTTATATACAATGGCAGGGAAAATATTTCCGAAGTATATAATATAGTATAAGTAATTTAGGGTTGGCAATATTTTGTCTTTACACAAATAGCTGCCTAATTCTAAAATCTACTTAACATTTATTCCCAAGAAATCCAAGTATATCCAATTTATATGCAAATATTCATTATCAGTCTATTAAACATGTCATCAATTTCTCTATAAAGCTACATACTTGGATAGAGAACAATGTGTTCAATGAGATCTACAATCAGTGTAGATACTGTGAGTTCTGTCCCATCATTAGCTGTTATTGTGATCACATACTGGCTTACAGTATCAAAGTCAAGGTCAGCCCAGCCATACAAATATATAGTCATATCTGTAAAATATCATAATAAATTAATATGAAATATTTTACTGTATATACAGGTGAGAAAAGTTTATATGTGAATTGAACCAAACACATCACCATTAATATTCTGACCATTACTTTGGATAGTCTCCTTGCTCCTTTGAATACGACTTCATATCATCTAAAATCAACAACTAAAAATGTACTGAAGAGACCAATACATTTTAATTTTGAAAATAATCAATCTTTATAAAATCAAAGATCTTGCACACCTTCATATGTATATTCATGCATTTCATCAGAAAATTTTATTAATTCTGATATAAGAGAATAAAGAATGATTTATAAATCAACAGATTTCTTTACTTGAGTTTGCTCTCAGAAACCCACAGTATTCTTTGATAAAGCTTTATTTGTGCCTCCATCATGATCAAATTCAAACATGTTTCAATATTTTGGTGGTCATTATTGCAGCCTGATGTTTCATTAAAATGGACCAGTGACCTTTTAAAAACGCTTTATTGTTAAAAAAGATAACCTTGTTAAAGAGTCACTAGCTATGAGATATATAAAAAATCAAAAGTATGATTTTTTTAGTTCAATCATTAATGAAAGTGAAATAGTGAAATATTTTTTTGCTTTTATCAGCTAAAATGGTTCAATTTTGTCAAATTAAGCTAATAAACATTGATAATAACTTATTCACTTGCAAGTGAATAATTCAACCTCATTAAATCCTTATTCATGTGAGCTCCAATTGAACCCTGTAGAAAGAGACAGAATAACCCATGCATTGTCTGTGTACGGGTATTTAAAGGAAAAGAATGTCAACATTGAAAGTTAAACTAGGTAAATAATTTGATCAACTGGTTTGATCCACACAAAATCATTCTTATACAGGTAAAAACAATGATAAACATAAATTTTTAATCCACAATTCCAAATTTAATGTACCTATAAAAATACAATTGCACGAGTTGCTAAATCTATTTATATCTATGTTTATGTTTACATCGCTTATGTGGTCATAGAAGGTCAACTTGATAGTTAATTAGATGGCGTCTTTGCTAAACTTCACTTTTGATAGTTTGGTAAAATGTTTTACAGTGTTATAAATACAATATGAGAATTTGAGTCAAATCTGTGAACATGAATTTGGCAGCTAGTGCCCCTTTAAGTTTGCTAAACCAATAAAGGAAGCTTTTTATTAGTTGCCATTGTGTGTATCTTAGTTTTCAGCCTTTAATGGATGTGTTGTTCATGGCAGACTCTGTTGCATAGCTGCATTTTACAACTGTTAAATCTGTTATAAACTTGTGGAAGACTAATTGTTTTTTCTAGTGTCAGTGTGTAGTTAAGTGCCTGTCATAATGGTGTATAACACACTGTATCCCTTTGTGTATACTTAACCTAGAGCCTCAATATATTATTTCTTATATGACCTCAAACATTATATAATACTTGCTTTCCATGTAGAAGAAGTTGGTAGACGGACTAACTGTCATTTCCCAAGTAATAACATCCTCATCTGGATCAGTGAGGTTAAAAGTATATACCTCTCCTCCCCATTGTAATTCTGAAATGTTTACTGCTCCTGGCAAGTCATTAAATACTGGAGGCTGGAATAAGAACAAAATAACTTATAAGAAACATACAAACATCAAGAGCATTTGGCATGTTTTAAAATATGCAGTTGCTGATTTGATGGTTACGAGGAAGCATGCTTGTCTCAATTTAGGAAAGCCCTGGTTCAAATACAAATGAAAATGATGTTCAGTGTTTTGTAACAGAAATATTCCACAGCCTCCCCCAGTAACTATACAGTAACAATTAGTAAACAGAATTATAATATACCTTCCTAGTATGTATGTATAATATACCTACCCAGTTATATGTTGTTATGGTAACTGTTCCTGTGACTTTGTTATAGCAAGAATCTGCAGCCCACACTGTGTATTTGTAGTAGTGATATTTTTGTCCAACTTCATGAAACAACTTGGTCTTAACATGTATACTCTCTGTAATTAAATAAAGCTTTTAACTTCATAAAAAAAAAAAAAAAAAAATTCCTATGATATTTCAGAGGCAGATGCCATGTTATTCATCTTTTATATTTTTTATTGTTTGCTTAAGAAAATTTATGATTTACTTTGAATAGGGATGATAGTGCAGTTGGAAAGCAAGTCCTTCAATACATTCGTTGTCGTCAAGCTATATCAGCAACAATAGCAGGGGGAATTAATTAGGTGGCGCTACAGTCGTCCCTAATGTCAAAAAGTATGCCAAATCAATCGGCTAAAAGATTGATGTTAAAAGTATTTTTTGCAACTTGTCATGCTTTTATAATAATTAAATTTTAAAATTTGTAGGTTTTGTGACCAATATAATTTTTTTCGACATACAAACATTACAAAAAATGGCTATTGCTTTATCCTGTCCGTTCTAAAAAAAAATAGCAATCTTTTTTGTTCGCAAAAAATTTTTCGATTTTTCCTAATTTGACGTTTGCGTATCCAAATACAGAAAAGAACCGTTGTAGTATTAAATGAAACAGGGAAACCTATTTCAAATTTATACACTGTTTTGAAGCCATCATTTTTTACTTTTCTACATCAATTTTAGTGACCACCAGCCATGTCAATTTGTATCTGGTTTTAGCTACGTTTCTACTTCAAAACAGTGAAGTTTAGCTACTTTTCATTGTACCTGTTTCAAAGTGCTCTAAAATACTAATTTTATTAAAGACATGAATGAAATTTTGATTAAAAGCTGTGGATTTTCACAATTCCATACGGTACTTGTATTTTAAAGTATCTAAAACCCCTTTTGATCCCCTACACAAATTGACGGTGACAATGTTTTCTTTTTTCAACATACGTCATGTAACGTTTATAACAAAATATGTGTCAGGGTCATATGCAAAGTAAAAATTTACACGTTGGAAATTTAGTGAAACAACAAACAAAGATCTTCTTTATTGTGTTTAAAGCTAAACATCTTGGAAAATTCTGACAAATCTGACAAATTATTGATAGCCTACTGTAAGGATGGAGAAAAGCACAAAAATAGCAATAGAAAATGCATTGCAAAGAAAATTCTGTAGGAAAAAAAACATATGAAAAAAGGAAATAAAGGTCAGTTAATAAAATCTTGCTTATATTATTATCTCTTTACTTAGTAAGTTATATTTCCATTCTCAATTTTATAGTCATAAGAGCAAAAACAAGCTTATCAAGCCAAGTCAGCCAAACAAGAAGTTAATTCATAGAGATGTGTTCTTACAAAATTGAATTTATTCAAATGGCAAATTCTTGTAAAATTTAAGCATCATTGATCATTATTGAAGTAAAATGCACAAAATTTGTCCCACCAGTTTCATTTCACTTCCTATTACTAGTATTCAGGTAAAGAATATATACAATACTTTGTTTATAAATATGTAATTAAAGCAGCTGATACAGCAACCTGTTCAAGAAAAGAAGCCCCATTTTTTCCAAAAAGTTTACTTTCATAATCTATAAAATACCCTGAGAAATAAGACAAAGGGCTATGACATATACCTTTAGCTGATTATGACACATACCTTTAGTTGACTATGTCACAAACCTTTACTTGACTATGTCACATACCTTTAGTTGAGTCGTAATAGAAGTAATCATGGTTGTCAAACATGCCTTCAGCATTTTGCCAGAAGTCAGCATAATCATTATCAGTGAAATACAGGTCAAT
Source organism: Mytilus trossulus (assembly GCF_036588685.1). Lineage (NCBI taxonomy): Eukaryota > Metazoa > Mollusca > Bivalvia > Mytilida > Mytilidae > Mytilus > Mytilus trossulus. The sequence continues at coordinate 48,179,440 of NC_086383.1, forward strand.
AACATGTTCATCAATTGCTGTGTAATCTGGTATTGATACACTGTATATAGGCATAGTATAGGTCGGGTTGTTGTCTACAATAGATAAACAATCAAAAGGTTTCGAACTTTGTCCATTACTGTTTTTTAACATATGAAGTATTTACTACTACTGCAAACTGATACGTTGAATACAAAGAATCACTTTTGTTGTGGATAAATGATAATTTATAATTTCCAAATATCATAAAATAGGAGCAACTGATTTCAACATTTTTCTTTGACTGCAAAATGTTAATAGCGTATATCCAACAGTTCAACTTGTGAGAAGTCTTAGTCCATTGTTAGCTATATATAGTAAAAGGCTAATTTAATCATGATGGCTGTTTTCATAGATTTTGAGTAATTAAGTGTTTTAAACAGAAATTCCATGTTACTGAACTACTATTTAATGTTAAAAAAAAACACTGAAATTTATCTGATTTCAAGGGACATAATCTCAGTTATGTGGAACACAAATCATGTCATGTCATTTGGTCTCTTGCGGAGAGTTGTCTCATTGACAATCATACCACATCTTCTTTTCAATATGATTTAATTTTAATTGTACACAAGATCTGTAACAATAATGTTTTTTAACCATGGGAGGTCTGTTCCTATAGAAGGCATACACAGACATGCTGCTTGAATAGTCTTTTATATACGGCTGTCCCCATATTTTGACTATTTTATTTATTATGTCTGTTTAGTTCATGCATCATTGTAAATATAACAGAATTTGATGATGAGACTGTCAACAGAGTGAGAGGTTTAGGGCTATAAAACCAGGTTTAATCCATCATTTTCTGAATTTGAAAATGCCTGTACCAAGTCAGAATATGACAGTTCTTGTCCATTCATTATGAATGTGTTTTGTCATTTGATCTTGCCATGTGGTAAGGGACTTTCCAAATTGATTTTCCTTCGAGTTCAGTATTTTTTTAATTTTATTTTTGATATACTTCAAATCTATGATTTGGTTGCAATTTCACCAAGGTGAAGAGTCAAATGCTCATTAATTTTCCTATATCAATTTTTGAATAAGTACTATTTTCTTGGTTTTAAATTCAGTTAAGATATCAAAATATGTATATGGGATAACAGAAAAATAGCTGCATGTCTGTAATTTCATGTTTAAAACCAGGCCTGTGGTTTGAACTTACTTGTTGTTGTGACAAACCGAACAGCATATACTTTGTCCTTGATCGGTGTTAATTCTGTAGTATTCCACTCTACAAGATTTCCATCCACTGGTTCACTAGTAGTCATTTTGTAAGTATCAGTAGGACATAAATTCTTTCTCCAGTCAATATGGTCATCAGTTGACGGGTCGTAAGTAGAATCACAATTATCATAACCAATGATGTTATTACTGTATTCATATCTACAATATAAACAATGGGTTATATAATTCTTATAATACATACTTTCTTTAGCCAATAAGATCAGGTGTATTTTGTTTTGTTCTGAATATAAATTTCTATAATTGTCATTAGTTTTTAAAAATATAATTGCAGTAAAAAAAAAAAAAAGGATTCTATGGAAATAAAGAGTTTCAGCAAATTTGAAAGAAATTGAAACAATCCTGCTTGATACATTTGCGTCTAAATGAGTCCACAGAAAGGTTGAGAATTGACATTCTTGTCATAAAATAACCACCTTCTTCTTTTTTAGTAATTCCCTCCTGTTTAGGAGCACTAAGATAAGACCGATAAATGTTAACAGTATCTGTACATTTTAATACACAATAAATCCTCATTTAAATATATACGAACAGTATCCTCCACCATAATAACCAGTGTATGTACAACAAGTCGTGAATTTATATATAAGCATTAATATAGGGACATTAAAAGTAATGTAATATTAAAATGACAAGAGACAAAAATAAATACATGTTCGTGAGGCTTGGGAATCATAGTTTTAAGTATTACTAAGTGCTTTTAATGCAATATTAAATCATAAACATGACTAATTTGAATGTTGAGTAATATCATTTAATAAGGCTGAACGTTAATTTAAAATGCCAAGATATAATATAATTAGCATGTTCTTTTAGTGTGAGAATCATAATATCAAGGTAAGTAAATGTTCTTATAAGATAAAAATGTATAAAATCTGAAATCAATAAAAAAAAATTATGGAAGTAGACCTGATTTTTCAGAAAATATGATTGTTTTTATTGTGTAACAATTTGTACACACTTATATTAAAAAAATGTAATTACAAAGGAACAGTAAAATGAAAAAAAAAGATCAAAATCAGCACAATTAAACTTTTACGAGTACGTGATACAAAGCAGTTGACCACTGACTCTTTTCCAAGGGATTCCATATTCATGGTGTAATTCCAAAAGTTTGAATACTAATGTTCAGATTTACAATTCAACAAGAAACCAAGTTTTGTCAGGTTTGTAATGTATTTAATAAATTTATATGTTTCCTATGTTTAACAAAAAGATGAAGAACAACAATAAAAGTTGCTGTTTCTTTACTTTTAGTATTTTTTGCAGTGCATGTGTTGATTTTGTGTCATGAATCAATACACCATATCCTTTGGGTTTTTTTATATAAAAAATAAACATACACTCCAATAAAATCTCCAGGAATAATAGTTATCTGTGAAGACAGTGGTTGGTTAAATGCTCTGTAGCCAACAGCTGTAAAATAATATAAATCATAGATTTAAATAGATTTTCAACAAAAAATGAACAAACATTTACAATACAATTGTATGGTACTGGCACTTGGATATATGAAGTTGAGAACTCCTAATACAATTAGTATAACAACTATGTTTTGGTCACCATGTTGCAGCAGATAAAATGTACTGAAAACAAGAATGTGTACATAGGACACTTATGCTCCATTGCACTATAATTTTCTGTGTTCAGTAGACCATGAAAATGATGTACAAACTCTAATTTGGCATTAAAATTGGGAAGTTCATATTGAAGTGAACATGTGTACAACGTTTAAAGTTGATTCGACTTCAACTTCATCAAAAACTATCCTAACTAAAAACTTTAACCTAAGGCAGACAGACGCAGGATCAAACAGATGGACAAATGCAGACCAAGAAACATAATGCCTACAAAACATAAATTAGTTATATATTTTTTTCATTCTGAAGATGAAAATGATGTGTTCTGTAAATTTATAAAAGTCATAAGAAACCTCAATTTAAAAAAATAATGCATATGTTTTTTCATAACTCAATGGATAGTTTTCATTATAAGACTTATGTACATTTACTTTTTTCTGACGAAAATTCTTTAATTTATTCACATTTAGAAGAAGTTTACTTTATTTTAATTGCTTCCTTCCAGGAAGCAATTTCTCCGACATATTTTCCGTATGCAAAGTGACCTCAGTGTGACCCATCTCCTAAAAATCCGGTGATTGCAATACGCATGGATGTCCTTAAAATAAACTATTGTCTGAATTTACAGGTTAAATACGTGCTCTATTTGCATGCTTTTTTGTTGATTGTTCACAAACAGGTGACAATTGTTAAACTTTGGCTTCAAAACTCAAACCTTCATTACCTGCCATATTTTCACAACAACACGACCGATTGAAAAAAAATTGACGATTACACAAAATTTATGCGAAAAAACTGAAAAATTCTTGAATAGAAGACTAATTTTTATGATGTTTGTTTGCATTGGTTCAAGAATTGGAAGAACATTATTTTTCACTGGTCACTCGTTTCTTTATGACTTTAAATAATTTAAATACCTGGCACATATTCTTTAACAGAACCAACCACTTCATATAGATGATTTTCTCCTGGATGTCTAGTTTTCCTCCATACAATAAACTTGATCCATCCTGTGTTCTTGGCCATTATTTTCCACTGACTGATCTTCCCACAGCATGATATCTCATCAATGTCACTCAATAGGAGATAAGCATTTCCTTAAAGTAAAAAGAAGTCTCTGAAATTCTACAACTAGTTTTATCAATTATTTTCTAATTTTTAACTTTACTACCCATTTTTGATTTATACAAATTATTATATTGTTGACAGTAATTGTTTCAGGAAATATGACATACACATGTAATTTGTTTCGAGACTGAAGACAATTATAAACTTCCAGTCTACAAATTCAATTAGCTTCATATTCTATTCTATTTTAGAAAACCAGCACTTAAACAAGAATTGTACTTAAGAACTAAAATGTCAATTGTTAAAAATACTGTTTCACTTGATTCTTGTAAGTCAATAGGAAACCATGCAAAATACAAAATACAAAATACATCTGCAATTGAACTATTTGAAACTTCAACAGTCCACCATTGTCTTTAACTGAACTTAATCAATTAATCAGACAAGACTGTACACTCCACTGTTTTACTTTTCCTTGAAATTAATTATGTTAAAAGTCTATAACATGATGGTTTTACCACAAGTATAATATAAACTTTACATTATCAGGGTTCTATGATAATGAGGTCATGGTCATATAAACCAGCCAAGACAGACATGTACACCTTACAATTATGCAATCAATACACTAAATGTAGATGACACTCACTCACTCACTCATGGCTTACAGTATCCGATAAACTGACAAAACTTAAGAAACACATCAACTGACTTAAGTTATTTTGTTAAGATCCTTGGAGTCAAATGATCATGAAGAACCCCTGTGAAAGATTCAGTCCATAGAGATATGTCATTAACTAGGAAAATAGTCTGCATACTTCTTATGTTTAGTAAGTATATTACACACCTGCTAATGTTTCTGTTTGGTAAGAACCATAGCTACTACTTAGAGTGGAGTAGGTATTATATGTTGTACCAACACCACAATCTGAAACAAAGTTGTATATTTATCATAAAACCTGTATTAATCTATATTAACCATACCTTTTCTATCTAGTTTTGTATAAGCTTATAACCTAATATTTTCAGGCTAAAATTTGTATGAACTGAACAATGTACAACAATTAGTAAAGTCAGAGACTAAATAAATTAAAATGGATACAGGAACAATTTTTATCATGTGTAAATTAAAATGGGAATTACAAAGTTGATATACTCACAGGGACAGAAATCATGTTCACCCTTCAATGGACAGTCTCTTGTCTCACTATTGTGTAATTCTGAACCTGGCTGGTTACATCTTTGTCGATAACCATCTTTGGTGTCAAATTCATTATCACACAACCTTTGTCGAGTCTGCTGTCCTCTTCCACAAGAAACAGAACAACCTGTCCATTCAGACCAGTAGGCCCACTGTGGTACTGAAAATAGAATAAAAGACTATTTGTAGTTAAGTAACATTCTATTATATAACCGATTTTGTTATACATATGCAAAATAAAAAGTGTAATTTTTTTTCCAATATTATGAATTATCACTAGAATTTAATTTCCAGGTATAAAAAAGTAAAATAAAAAAAAATACAGAACTACGAGGAAAACTCAAAACGGAAAATCCCTAACCAAATAGCAAAATCAAATGATATAACACATCAAACAAATGGACAACAACTGTCATATTCCTGACTTGGTAAAGGCATTTTTAAATTTATAGATTGATGATTGAACCTGGGTTTATAGCACCAAACCTCCCACTTATTTGACAGTTGCATCAAATTCTGTTATATTTACAATGATGCTTGAAAAAAATGGACATGACAGGTAAAATTACCAAAACATGGTTACAGCAGTCATCACTGTGTTACTATCTTAAATCAAACAAACATTTACAATATCGCACAAAAAGCATCTATCAAATTCAAAAAACACATTTATTGCTTTGCATGTTTGACGTCAGAAAATGTAAACGTCACAAAGGAAAAAGTAAAAAAACAAAAATACCGAACTCCGAGGAAAATTCAAAAAGGAAAATCCAAAATCAAAAGGCAATATCAAAAGTCCAAACACATCAAACGAATGGATAACAACTGTCATATTCCTGACTTGGTAAAGGCATTTTTAAATTTATAGATTGATGATTGAAGAAATTTTGTTGTTCAATGTATATTAAATAAAGATATAATTTCATTTCAGGAATGATATATAATTCAGGATGATTGAAATGTATGTTTTATACTGGTTTGTCACTAGAATAACTAAAATGCAAACCATTAATTCAAACACTAAATTAAATGTTATAAAATCAAGACAAATACCTATCCTCAAGTAAAGGTTAATTATGAGTGCACATTATGATTGGACAAGATCACAAATAAAGAAATAATTTTGTGTACAATTAAGGAATAACAGTACTGTAGTTGAAGAGTTGCCACCGTCAATTGTAGATTTGACGGTCGCAAATGCAGTTTTACTGGCGACGCGTAGCGGAGACAGTAAAAACGGAGATTTGCGACCGTCAAATCAAAATTGACGGTGGCAACTCTTCAACTACAGTACTGTTATTCCGATTCTAATGCATTACAAAAAGAAAAATACGATAAAAACTTGAAAAAATGTCTAAATTTGTCCAAAAAAAAAATCCCCGAAACTTCATGAATGATTTTGGCACAAAGACGTCATACAAATGAAAACTTACAAACTGGAGGTTATTACGTTACCTGTCCGATTCAAATTCGGATAACAATACATTAAAACGGCGAATTCGAGGTAGGTGTTGCTTTATTTTCGATTATATACAGTAGATTCCGGTTATTTGCATAGCCTATTTGTCAGACAAAATTATGCAATAAAGCGGAGTATGCTTATATCCGAAATGCCAAATGACAGAGTCAAATATATGAACATCGATAGACAGATTAGGACCTGAAGAAAGATGAACGTCTGTAATACACATACAACATACTGAATGTTGATTTATTCTAATAAAAATTATATGTCTAGTGTCATATGTGTTATTTTATTTTGTTTCTTAAAATAAAGATTATAAACACACTTTGTTTTAGTTTATTTGGGTTCAGACTTTCCTTTACCTGGGATACGAAAATAAACTGTTCTAAAACAGATTTGTTTCTATGACCCATATGTACAATGTACATTGCTATGCTTTTAATTAAAATTTTATAATTATTTTAACAATAGATGTGTAATGAATTGCCTTTGATATGCAGTTGGACATTGAAGTAACACCACGTATATATACGAAACTAACGAGGTGTTATGCAAAGCAGTAATGGGGCCCTGTACGGGTTATTTGCTGGACACAAGTGTTGAAAGTGAGAAAATATAATAATTAAAAGTAAAAACTCTTTTTATAAAATATCAACAACAAATAATTGATGTCTAAAATTCTCTAACCATATATAAATGCCCTACAATAATTAACATTAATACAGATCCCCCAAGCCCAATTACAAAAGTTCACATTGGTTATGTCATGATCGATAATTAGCAGGAGTAATTGTTTTTAAAATTAACCCCAAATGTAATCTATGGACAATTATTTCAATCCAATCAATTATTAACATCCTTTCAAGTTTGAGATAGAATGGTCAGTGTTTTTACAACAATTATCTGTTTGACAATTTTATGACCTCGAGGCTTAAAATAGAACATGGGAAACTTTACCTGTGTAGACATCGAGGTTTATTTTTAAACCAAATTCCATAATATAAACACGAAAGAAACTGTTTTAAAACTTTATTTGAATAACACAAAAGTAAATATATGTAATAATAACGAAAATAAGGATGCATTCAAGCAATTTATACTTACCAAATTGCCGTTTCCGGTCATAAATCTCGTCAGATTTAACTAAGCATATCTAGACGGCAATAATTTTCTATGCAATAAACCGAAAGGCCACTTGTAGAGCTATGCATATAACCGGACAATTTAACATTAGATGAGTGGGAAATGGTTTTGTGCAGGAGAAAACTATGCAATTAACCGAATTATGCTATTAAGCGGTATGCAATTAAGTGGAATCGACTGTAGTAGTAATCCAAAATTTGTTGATTCATCAATTCAAAATGGCAGGTCCCTCCTTAGTTACCCCTGGTCAACTGTGGATTTGACGGCAACTTTTAGCCAATGAAAAAATTTGTTACATCCAAATTGCATTAGAATCCCCCATATTAACTTGTACAGTTGTACTCCCAATACACAATACCACAGTATGACAGGTATTGATGGTTCATCAATGAGGTATTCCTTACTCACTTGTACAGTTGTACTCCCAATAAACAATACCACAGTATGACAGGTATTGATGGTTCATCAATGAGGTATTCCTTACTTACTTGTACAGTTGTACTCCCAATACACAATACCACAGTATGATAGGTATTGATGATTCATCAATGAGGTATTCCTTACTTACTTGTACAGTTGTACTCCCAATAAACAATACCACAGTATGACAGGTATCGATGGTTCATCAATGAGGTATTCCTTACTTACTTGTACAGTTGTACTCCCAATAAACAATACCACAGTATGACAGGTATTGATGATTCATCAATGAGGTATTCCTTACTTACTTGTACAGTTGTACTCCCAATAAACAATACCACAGTATGATAGGTATTGAAGGTTCATCAATGAGGTATTCCTTACTTACTTGTACAGTTGTACTCCCAATAAACAATACCACAGTATGACAGGTATTGATGGTTCATCAATGAGGTATTCATTACTCACTTGTACAGTTGTACTCCCAATAAACAATACCACAGTATGACAGGTATTGATGGTTCATCAATGAGGTATTCCTTACTCACTTGTACAGTTGTACTCCCAATAAACAATACCACAGTATGACAGGTATTGATGGTTCATCAATGAGGTATTCCTTACTTACTTGTACAGTTGTACTCCCAATAAACAATACCACAGTATGACAGGTATTGATGATTCATCAATGAGGTATTCCTTACTCACTTGTACAGTTGTACTCCCAATAAACAATACCACAGTATGATAGGTATTGATGGTTCATCAATGAGGTATTCCTTACTTACTTGTACAGTTGTACTCCCAATAAACAATACCACAGTATGACAGGTATTGATGGTTCATCACTGAGGTATTCATTACTCACTTGTACAGTTGTACTCCCAATAAACAATACCACAGTATGACAGGTATCGATGGTTCATCACTGAGGTATTAGTACGTTCACATTCTGTCCATCCTGTCTCACCACACATGTAGGTATCAGTAAAGTTATGATAAGATTCATGGGCATAGTCTGTGCTACAGAATACAATGTTATCATCACTGACCATCTCAACACAATCATAGTGGTCATTACAGTAACCTTGGAAGATTGATGTAACATCATGCCACACATCCTTGGTGTTATAGTTCCAGGCACAACCATAGGTATAGTTAGCATGTAATATTGTCACGTATCCCTTGGTATCGTAGCTGTTACATACAGGTTCAAAGTTAAATAACCTACAGGTATCACCAGAATCTAAAAAAAAAGATTTATTTTCACCTTAAACAATTGCTATTATTTGTTGATAATTACCTGAGATTGATTTTAACCTCAATCAATTGAGATCACCTTCAGTTTCTGGTGGGGTTTGTGTTGATCAGTCTTTGGTTTTCTATGTTGTTTGTCATATTCTTTTTTTGGGCATGATGTTTTCAGTTTATTTTTGATATATGAGTTTGAATATCTGTTCTGTATCCTTAACTTATCTTTTTGAAGATAATTTAATGTTGGCAACAACTTTTATTGACTGATATAATGTATACACCAAATTTCATGCTTGATAATCTGTCTACTCTATATATATAGCTAGTAAGCTTCTAAAATCAGTTAATTTCAACAAATTAATGTTCAATACAGAAAAATGATTTCTCACCCAAAATATGCAATTACTGTAAGATTAATAACTTTAAAAATGGTAAGAATGCAAAGGTTCCGGTCTTTTTAAAACATTGACATTTATGTTATACTTTATAGTACTATGTTACATGTACATGCAAGAATTATAATGAAATATCTGACGAAAGAATATTTAACTTAGGTAAAGCCAAGGAAATACCTTTATAAAATGGCAAAACCTCTCATTTGTATGACAGTCATAGTCACACTCTTCATTAAGATTTTAGTAACAAAAGTCATATATTTTTGTTCACTGTTAATTTTTGTTTACATATATGTGATAAGTACAGGATATTTTGGAAACTTTAAATGTCAGTATTGAATGTGTTTACATAGTTTATATATTGTTTTAACATAAACATATTTTGAAAAGTGTTTTTTTAAGTTGATTTATCTTAACTTGATGTACTTTATTGCTTTCAAGGTTACACTAATGTAAGTATATCTTAACTAATTCACTTACATGGACAGTCTTGTAAGTTACATCTCTGCATGTCATAATGGATGTCATCTTCATACACTTCTCTTTTACTGTGATAATTCGGTGTTGGATTTGTGAAGTTCCTTTCTCTACGTCTCCATCCTCCACTGCACGTCCTATCACATTCACCCCATTCACCCCAGGTAGTCCAACCACCATCCTCTATTAATATAAGTAATACATTAAATCAATAGTAAAGTATTATCATACTGAACTCAGCACACATCTCTATCTTCAGTAAAAAAACAAATCAAGTATGTTCATAATAACTTTGATGTCCTAATATCTCCCTGGGTAAAATATAACAGCTGAGAACATTTGACACGTAGTTAAACCTTATACTAAGAGGGTGGTAAAGCGGGGTACTGAACAGGGAAACATGTGAAATAAAAATCGCAAAAACATAGCACGAAAAATAAAAATCGGGGAAAAACGCAGCAGAAGAAATAAAATCGTAAATATTAAGAAAAAAAGTACCAGCAGTTATTACTCAGCCGTTCTTGGAGATCATGTGGACATTGTTAATGGACATAAAGACCTTGTGATTACCTTTTTAATACAGTATGCTACTTACGTATGATTTGAAAAAACAAAAATTTATGATGGACTTAATTACATGTATAGCATTATACAATAGAAAGAAGAATGGTAACAATATACATCAATTTCTATTATATTACACAAGTTTCAAAAGGTACTATAACTCAATGACTTTCAATTAGTTCCAATTTACTTTTTAATCAAATGCGGGACAATGCAAGAACGAGAAATCAAGAGCTCCGACACGGATCACGAAAAAAAATAAGGGGAAATACGAAGCACGCACATCGAACCAAACACGAGAAAACGAGAAATAAAACACCAAAACATGAAAACACGTGAAATAAAAAGGCCGAAAACGTTGCACAAAAATAACCCTTTACCACCCTCTACTAAGTGCTAAGGTTAATCTTAACTTTCAAATTAAACTGGTTGAGGATGTCGAGATTAATATATGTCATTGGATTTAAGTCTTGCTGTCTATCTGCCATATAACCTACTTGTGTTTTATAACTATTCACGTGCCTCTGATATACGTACATTCTACATATAAAACAGCAATTGCCAATAAAATAAACTATTTATAAATACAGTGATGAATCGTTATATCAACCAGTGATACCTTTAAGACTACTTACTAATACAGTGGTGAATGGTATATAAACCAGCAATACCACTGTCCCCAGTGCCACAGGAACTTTGAATGTTTGAATTGGTTACATTAAATGCACACTGTGTCCTATTGTCACATTTATCTTGGACTCCATGAGCATCACTATGGTTACATTCATGGTTATAAAACATATAATGTACAGAATCAATAACAATGTATGGATCTGTAGGTGGACTGTATCCCGGGTATGTCTCATAGGCTTCATTTTCCTCTACACAAGACAATGAGAGTTCCAGCCATTCTGTAGTGTTTGTATAGTAGTACACTGCAAAAGAACAAAAATGTAGGTTTCAACTCATCAGCAGAACACAAGACTGTACATCTAGAGTTATAGAAGTTTTTGAATTGTTTTGTTAAAACAAGTTTCACTGTCTCTTTTAGAGCTTGATTTTTTATTGTCATCACTTGAATTGATATTTGAATAGCAATATTTTTCTGTCTAATCCCACTAGTACTGAAAGACAAGTTTTATAATTTTCTATCTGCTTGTACCTTTTAAAAGGAAACTTTCTGAATGTTTAGCCCTAATTGCCCTCTAACTTCATATTTTATAAATCTTTTTAACTTGCTTCTTCCAAGCATAACTGGTGAGGAAACACACTTCTATCTTTTTCTTTGTAGCTGTCCACTCCACCAATGTTAACTACCTAACTTTGTGGCAGTAAAATTCTATTTAGCATGTTTATTTTCCTTACCTTCTGGAAGTCCTTCCTCTGTAATATTTCTTCTAATCATAAATGTGACATTACTTATTCCATAATCTGTTCCATCAAAGCATGACAGATGAATAAGATATTCATCACTGACAGCTTTATTCAAAGAGGCAGAATTATGTAGAGTAATGGTTTCTCCTACAACAAAAAGCAAAACATGGAAGATGTTGATAATCTTTTCAAAAAAATATAATTATAAAGTTATAATATAAATCTATCTAAATAAGTAATATTTTCAAAAGGCAGACCTTTTTACATTCATATAACTATATAATTATTGCTAATCAATCAATACTTGCTGCCATCAACATAAAACATAAATTTTGTTGATATGCAATAATCACCATCAAGATAGAGCATATGGATAGTTGCTAAGCAATACATACTATTAAGAAAAAACATAATATGAAATTGCTAAAGTATTGCCATCAAGATAGAAAATCTTTGCAATTGCTTAGCAATACTTACAATCCAGATAGAACATATTTGAAGTTGCATAGCAATACTAACCATCGAGAAAAAATATATTTGAAGTTGCATAGTATAATACTAACCATTGAGATATGAAATCTTTGAAGTTGCATAGTAATACTAATCATTGAGATAGAACATATTTGAAGTTGCATGATAATACTAACCATTGAGATAGAACATATTTGAAGTTGCATGATAATACTAACCATTGAGATAGAACATATTTGAAGTTGCATGATAATACTAACCATTGAGATAGAACATATTTGAAGTTGCATGATAATACTAACCATTGAGATAGAACATATTTGAAGTTGCATGATAATACTAACCATTGAGATAGAACATATTTGAAGTTGCATAGTAATACTAACCATTGAGGTAGAACATATTTGAAGTTGCATAGTAATACTAACCATTGAGATAGAACATATTTGAAGTTGCATAGTAATACTAACCGTCGAGATAGAACATATTTGAAGTTGCATGATAATACTAACCATTGAGATAGAACATATTTGAAGTTGCTGGCTCTGTACTAGATATATCACAACTTATAGGATCACCACCATTGGAATAATCTATATATTCAAAAGTATATAATCCTCCTGTTTGGATATCATCTATATATACACTCTCTGGTAGGTTTGGGAAATCTGGAGGCTAAAGACAAAATAAATAATATAAAATGATACAATTTTAAAAGCAATTCAAAATTAAGATTCTAAAATTGGAGAAAGAGAATGACATAAAATGTTAGATACTAAGAAATAAGATTTCATGTTCCACTTTTGATGAGTTTGGTTATTCTGTATGCATATCAATTAAAAGTATCATAGGAAGTATAAAAAAGAAGATGTGGTATGATTGCCAATATCATAGGAAGGTGTTTGTATGTAGTATTTGCAAATGGATGTTCAATATAAGCATCATTTTATTAATAATTTCATTTTTCATTGAGTGCATAACATTGGCCCAAATGCCATTAATCGGTTATTTGATTATTTGTTGTTTGTTTTACATCTAGATTTATTACATCTAAAGCATACAATACGATATGAAGCCAGTATGCCTATTCTGTAAAGCAGTGAACTTGTAATATAAACAGTTCTCTTCCTATGTATCTATGGTAACTTACCACATTATATGTTGTTATAGTAACAGTTCCTGTTACCCTGTTGTAGCAGGAATCCTCAGCCCAAACAACATATGTATGTTCCACCTCATGTGTTCCAACGGTATGAGGCAATGTGGCTTTTACATGGATAGAATCTGCAGTTCAAAGTTATTTACCACCATTAGAATTTCTTTTTTTATAGAGAACAAAATTTAGACATTACAACTATATTAGTTTTTTAGACTAGTATAGGAAATGTTAGTAAACAGACAATTTTTCTCTCATTGGTCTTTTTCTTTTAACATTGCAGAAAAAAATTGAACTAATGTTGTAAAAAAAATCCTTAATCTAGAGCAGCAGTTAACAATATTGATACAATTTATGTTTTTTTAACATATCGAATCAAATCAATCAATCAAATGTTGTATTGAAATTCAACTGTAATAAGGTAAACATTTGAAACTCACATACAATTTTTTCACTGAAATCCAGTACTGGGTTATGAGGAATTTTATGTACGTTATTTTGATGGATTGCAATTTACTGATAAAATTTTCACATCAATCACTATATAAAAGTTTTATTCAAAGCATGCTTACTTTTCTGCATTGGCTAGAGGTATTGGGGGAGGTTTCAGATCTCACAAACATGTTTAACCCTGCCACATTTTTGCGCCTGTCCCAAGTCAGGAGCCTCTGGCCTTTGTTAGTCTTGTATTATTTTAACTTTTAGTTTCTTGTGTACAATTTGGAGTTTAGTATGGCGTTCATTATAAATATCACTGAACTGAATATATTTGTTGCATTGAAGACCTGTTGGTGACCTTCTGCTGGTGTCTGCTCTATGGTCCGGTTGGTGTCTCTTTGGCACATATCCCATTTTCATTCTCAATTTTATTAGTACAGTACATGTATTAGCAACTGTAACATACCTGCATATTTGTTGATTTTAGTGGATTGCAATATATGGACAAAATTATCACATCAATCATTATATACAAGTGTTCTACAAAGCATTACTGCAGACCTGTTTTAGAGTGTAAAGGTAAAGATGAATTAGTACAGTATTTACAACTGCGACAAACTACATAGTTACCTGCTTGTGTATCAAGATAAAAATAGTCATCAGAATCATACTCTGGCTGAATATCCAGGAATCTATCACTGTAGTCTGAGTCATTGAAGTAGAAGTTCATAACAAACATATCTATAGCCCTGTGATCCTCTACTCTAACACTGAGCTCACTCATCACAAAATCTGGTTCCGTGTCTGAAAATGTTTTCATGGTTTAGTCTGATAACTAAATTACATATTAGCGAACCACTTTTAAACATTTACAGAGTGCAACAAGATACAATGTTACAAATATACATGCAGAGGCAGATTTAGATGTTTTTTAGGGAAAAAAATTGGTTGTTTATATACGGAATCACTGAAGCATGACTGGAAAGGGCCCCCTAATAGGCAGTCAGTGGGCTCCCATTATGAAAAAAAATCTGGATCCTCCACTGATATGCTTGATCCTGCATTATTAAAAACTAACTAAGTTGATTTCATGGTTTTGCTTAAAGAGGCACTAGCTAAGAGATATATAAAAAACTCAAAATATAATATTTTTGGTTCAATCATTAATGAAAGTAAAGTAGTGAAATAATAATTCGCTGTTAGTAGCCAGTATGTGGTCTAATTCTGTCAAAATAAGCGAAGAAACATTGATAATGTATTATTTACTTGCAAGTGAATAATTCCACCTCTTTAAATCTGTATAACTGTAAACTTCAATTTAACCCCTTAGCTAGTGATGGATAGCACATGAATTGTGGGTGTATAGTTATTTATAGGCAAGGTATGTCAACATTGAAAGTGAAACAAATGTAAATCACAAAAACCATTCTTATACAGATAAAAACGATGATTAACATATGTTTTTAATCCATAATGTAAAATTAAACAGACCTAGAATAATCCAATAACACAAGTTCCTTTTACCTATTTATATCTTTATTTATGTTTTTGATGGTTATCGGAAGTATTCGGAAGCCAACTCATTAATTAATTAGATGGTGCCTAGACTAAAAAACACACAAACCAAAGCTACATATTCTCGACACTGCTATGCCATGTTAATTGCTTATTTCATACTTTTTATGATTTGAATACCGTATATGTTTTACATTGTTACTTATCAAATACAAGAATTTTAGTCAAAACAGTGACCATGAATTTGACAGCTTAATTAAGTACCCCTTAAAGTCAGCATGTTCTAAATGTTTAAATGTTCCTTTAGAATATTTAAACTTCTTTGAACATTCAAATTCTTTGTTTCCCCATTCCAACAGAATCAATGAAAATTGGTTTTCAACAAATAATAATGAATCCAAAGTAAGTTGTTTTTCTTTTTCTGACATTTCAAAAATATTATTCCAAGTTGTTGTTTCTTCTGCAAAAATTGAGAATAAAATGTTGTTTTAGTTAACTGATTTATAAGTGTGATATTCATTTAAAAAATTGAGTATTGATTGCACAAATATTGTATAAATTAGTAATCTAACTGTACATGTGGAAATGAACATAAAACAAGAATGTGTTTCCATCCGCACTATCATTTTCTAGGTTCAGTGGACCGTGAAAATGGGGAAATCTCTCTTATTTGGCATTAAAAATAGAAAGATCATATCATTTGGGAACATGTGTACTAAGTTTCAAGTCGATTGGACTTCCATTTCATCAAAAACTACCTTGACCAAAAACTTTAACCTGAAGCAGGACAGATGGATGAACAGACGGACAGACGAACAAACAGACCAGAAAACTTAATGCCCATAAATGGTGCATAAAAATATTATTAAACTAATTACTTGTAGTAGTGGTAAATTCAATAGCATAAATAGTATCTGAGACTGGTGTTCCTGACCATTCTACAATATCACCATCCATGGGATCTTCAATGGTTGTTTTATATGTCATATCTGGACAATAGTTTATACGATAGTCTATATTATCATCAGTAGAAGGATTAAAAGAGGAATCACAGGAATCTAGTCCAATAATGTTTCCTCCATCATCAAAACTGTCAAATAAAGTTACAAGACATATCATTTACAAAAAATATAATAACAATTCATTGGGACTGTGCAGAAAAAAATCAATGTATTTTTCGACTATTGCAAATTGTACAATATTGAGTCAGATGAGAATTCATTTTGTGCAATAGTACTTTGGCAAATGTGTTAAATATTTGTTGGGACTAAAGGATGGATGGGGAACCACTGGCATGACAGCAGGAAAAACACTGCAACTGCTTTAAGCAGATGATAGAAGACAACAGATACGTTTGACTAAAATAGTCATCCCCTTTTCCTCAAATGGCACCTAAAGAATTAGACTGATCAATGAGTTTGTATTTACATGAGCTACACCATAGGTGCTACATGTGGAGCAGATTCCTGATAGTAAGATAGGGTTCTTGTTGTCAGTCTCTAGTTTTTTATGTAGTGTTTTTTGTCTGCTGGTCTTTTTGCTTTAGCTATGGCGATGTCAGTATATTTTCAACTTATGAGTTTGAAATTCCCTTTAGTATCTTTTGGCTCTTTTTTTATGCAAGTCTCCACCAATCAGGACTGTTTATTTAATACATACATTCCTATGCGATCCCCAGCTACAACAGCAATACGCTCTTCTACAGGAGGTGTGTATGTAAACACTTTGTTCAAATCAGCACCTAAAAAATGAGAAGATAAAATTCCTGTTCAAAAGTTGCTAATTTTTAAAGTTCAACTGGAAGAATTGGTATTTTCCAACTCTTAGCAGTATTTTATCCCTTTGTTGATTTTTTTATAAATAATAAATGTAATGTCAGCCATGTAGTTGAGAGAAAAAATAAAGAACTGAAGAAGGCCATTGGCTGAAACATCTTGAAAAATTGGTTTATTTAAACAATTATATAAAGTATGTTCCCTAATGGAATTTTGAAAACAAGGATTTTTTATAATCAGTGTGTGGTGCCCTAAATCTCAGCTTTCTCTTGTTAGTCAAAATTCTATGAGTAAAAGTTGTCCAGAGCCATGCGCTATTTTCTACAGTTACTGGAATAAAAGTCAAAATTTATTTGAAGACATAATGGTATAGTAATGGTAGAGAAATAAATATTAAGCAAATTAAAAATGATTTGAAATCAGTAAAATTACAGACTTTAATTGAGAACTAATAGTGAGGTAATATCAAAAGAAACAATCTAGTGATACAAAACTATTAGCCACATTTACCTGTAATTTCTACTGTGTTTATACCAACAACTTTTCTCAAATCTTTGTAATCATATACTCCTGCTTGGTTCCACTTCTCTCTACTCCATTCTACTGGTCTCCATACAATGAATTTCAGGGTACCAGTATTGACTGGGTAGATCGTCCAGTCTTTTATCAAACCACAGCAAGTGATAATGTGGATGTCACTTTCCAGAAGGAGTGCATTTCCTATATAAAAAAAATATTTTCAGATATCTATTCTTAGTTCTATCAAAGCACAGAAAGATCTGTGTTAGGCTTAAATTAAAATATTGATTGTTTGCCCTTTACCGACCGACCCTATAAATTCGTTGCGCCTGAAAATCTTTTATTTGTATTTACCAGCAAGATTTTATTTTATTCTATTTTTTCGTTCCTACCAAAAATCTTATATTTGTATTTCCCGCTCAAAACTATTTTATCCGGAATTCTCGGGTTTTATCTTTAACGTATAAGGTCCAGTCCGTTTGGTATCACCTGAGCGTTTGACATGAACTCTTGCATTTGAAGTTTCAAAGCATTTGTTTGAAATCGATGTTCAGCATGTGAACGCTTCCTGAAATCATGATATGACCTACGCTACTCTGTACCTTTATACTTAAAGAGCAGGGTTCATTTACAAATAAGTTCGCTTGATACAAAATTATCAACGTGTATACAAACTAATTTGTGAACGGACACGTTTGTATTCTTTGTAGGGATGGCCTTTTGTGATCCGCAGATCAGGATGATTATGTTAACGATGCCACTATATTATTTATTTCTGATTTGAATCAAAGAGACAAAACCCTGTAAAGTGGAGAATATCGGGCAGTAAAATAGCCAAGTTGTCCATACAGATCATTTATAAATGCGATGTAAAATACGTGACAATTGTCAGAGTTTAAGTCTTGTAGCATTTTTATTGGAAACAAAGGCACACACGATGTTTTTTAACACTCTAGGGACTTTTTCTACTAGTTATGTATGTCTGTCCAGACATATCTTATCAGTACAAAGTCATCTTTTACAGAAAATCTTAAGGTAAGCATACAAGGTACGTAGTACAGAATATAAGTGCAAGTTCAAACTCTTCAAACTTCCAGGCATATAAACGTTGAAGATATGCGGCACAGCTCTATATTTTGATATTTTAAAACAAAATAGTACTGTGCATATGAATTATCTTCACATTCTACGTGATATTTTTTTTTAAACTAATAGTCCCAGAAAACTTATTTGCAAAAAAAACGGACACAAATGACATTATGCAGAGTTTGAATCTATAAAATAAAATATTATACCTACCTGCCTACCCATGACAAATAATATACCGAGCCGAGTTATTTTTTGGGGGACAAAAATAAAATATTTTACCTACCTACCTACCCTGTTTCAAAACATAGGGTCGGAAAAGGGCAAACAAACAATATTTTAATTTAGGCCTTAACAAAAAACTTATTGAAACAGAACTCTTGAAACTTGAATCTGGAATCTGGAATCAGTAAAATAATTAACTTGTAAAAACTGAACAGGCACATCTAATCAAAACAAAATCTGTAGTTTCAAATTTAAAATATTAGATGAAAACAGAGTTCACTAAAATACATATCACTTGCTCAGAACTAATTAAGATAATCTTAATTGCATAAATACCAATAAATTAAATACAAATTTAATAGAAACAGTTTGCCCTTTGATCCTTATATCAGAAACAATGAATTTAAAATCAATAAATTGAGTATCTCTTACAAATTGCTAAATTGCCTATCTATCACATAGAAATTTAATAAAATTGTGTGTGTTCAGTACTCTTGCAAAACTGTTTGTTCTAATACTTGTGTGACAAAAAATACTGTATCAACAAAATACGTACAAATTTGAATTAATTGGAAATTTGGACCCTCAATGCTCTTCAACTTCATACTTGTTTGACTTTATAAATATTTTGATATAAGCGTCAATGATGAGTCTTATGTAGATCAAACTCATGTCTGGCGTACTAAATTATAATCCTGGTACCTTTGATAACTATTATCAACTCTAATAGCATGTATAATTTCGGAAACCAATAATTGCAAACTAAAATTTTTACAGTGACATTTTAGTGTGTGAACATAATTTATTTTACACAGCATTTCCTAGTATAATGAACAAAAAATGCCTGCTTGATATATTTCCTCAACATAGATTACCTGGCATTGTATCAGCGACAGGAGACAAAGTTGATACATCCTGGTAATTAAAGGTGTTCTCTTCACAATCTACCAAAATATATAATCCAATTAAAAAGGTTACCATACCAAGCATGCACATTTGTAAAGGAAATGTTGAATGGGGAGATGGTTTGGCTGCACTTATATTATACAAAACATTCATGATGAGATTCAGGAAGTCTTTCAGTTTACTGACAAAATTGTATAGCGGGTTGGTTATGATCAAATATACTATCAAACTCTATCTGCTCTCCTAGATAAATATGTTCTCCTAAACCCCTTTGTCAAAAGTGTTGGATTAAACAAACAAAAATTAATTAAGAGAAAATAATGAAAAAGTCTTTTTACTACTGGTGGAAAATTTCCATTATCCTCTGCTTTTAACAACCCTTTACTAATTTCAAGACCCTTCAAGCTCTTTTAATTTAACTAATAATCTTTTATATGTAAAAAATGTCATGTTTTAGTATATGTCAGTCATCCTTATATAAAGAATTTTACTAACAGAGGCGAATCATTCCTACTAAGCTTGTAGATCTTGAATATCTTAAATATCATCTTGTCCCTTTTACAATCACAATGTACTACTAGCTTCATTGTTAGTTTCAAATTATTAACTGTAAACCTACATGTACAAAAAGGTTGTGTACCATCCATGATACAGTCTCTATCTTCACTACTCTGTAGTTCTGAATTCTCCTGGGCACATGTCTGGAAATATCCATCATCTGTTGTTACTTCATTCTTACATGTCCTTGTCCTGGATTGATCGCCTCTTCCACATGTAACTGAACAGGACGACCATTCACTCCATTGAGCCCACTGAGGTACTACAAAATGAAATAGAGTGAAACTTGACCATAGATGTATAAATGTATAGGCCTGCCAAGAAAAGGGCTTGTTTTTGGTATTTGGTTTATTTGATGATGAAAATGGTACTACACAAAATGTTTTAAAGATAACAGTCATGTAAATAGAAATATGTTTCCAATAATTGGTCCATAATACTTTGCATGGGAAAAAACAACTTGAATGCAGTTTTTTTTCTCAACTTAAATAGATTTATTTTCCTTCTGAATTGATATAAACAACATTTAGAAGTATACAAAATAAAATAAGAAAATGTGGAATGATTGTAAATGAGACAACTAATCATAAGAGACCAAATGACCCAGAAATTCCCAACTATAGGTCACTGTAAGGGCTTCAAAAACAAGCAAAGTTTGAAAATCTGTGATACTCCAAAAAATACTATATAATATATTCTATAGATTGATCAATTCCTAATGTCTTGTAAAAACTTACTGTGACAGGTATAGCCCCAATACAATGCTCCACAGATAGAATAATACTGCTCAGGCTTGTATGACGGCAACAGTTTAGTACAAGTGTACCAGCCTTTATCATGGCACACATATGTATCAGTGTACTCAAACTCTGTTGTGGAAGATGTGTTTGTGTAGCAGGTGGCTAAGCTACTCTCTAAAATTGGAACTTCACATTTCCAATTATTGTCACAGTAACCTGAGACAGTAGTCTTAAGATTCATCCAAGGATTAGCATGATTATAGGACCATTCACATCCATAGCTCCATGTACCTTGAGTAATCTCAAGGGATCCATTAGTATCAAAACTTGTGCATACTGGTTGCCAGTTGTCATTTTTACAGGTGCTCCCTGTATCTGTAATCATATTAGCAATTATACATTATTACCATCTGTAAATTCAGAAATTATTGCGATTTTGTCATTTTAGACTGAAATGTGAGTTTAAATTATTGAGATTATAATCCTGTTGCTTTTTTCATAATAATTTCTGGCGTATATACTAAATTTAGTCCTGGTATCTATGATGAGTTTATTTTCTGAATTGACAGGAACTATTAAAATGATTGAAGCTCTATATAATGGACTCACTCAAACAGGTTCTTTACAAAAATACAGAAACTGAAACACATACTACTTATTTCAAATATTTATGAAAAATCATTGATGCTTTAAATCCAGTATATATATTTCAAATAACCTTAAATCTATTCTAAGGTCAATACATGATCAATCCATGACACAAAACAGCTACTCTCAAAACAGAATCAGTCAGAGTTGAAGTTTCACTAAACTAACTTAGCTGATTTATACTTTATCTGACAGGTTAAAATAAATAATAAACTTATCAAATGAACACATTTGTTGCAGGTCATTGTAAAAGAGAGATAAATCTATTATAGATTCCACCAACAAACCTCACACAATACAGTCAAATTTGAAAATTCAAGTTTTTATGTGAAAAATACTATTTCACACTTGTTGCCGTGGTAAAATCTATATTTAGATTCCCTGTCATCTAACTTACATGTACAACTGTTGGTATTACATTCTTGTGATTGATATTCTCTGTTGTCCTTGCAGATTTGGTTTTTACTATGATCATTTGGAGATGGATTGGTACAAGTTCTGGTACGAATCTGAATACCACCATCACATGATCTGTCACAACCACCCCAATCTGACCAAGATGTCCAAGCTCCATCCTCTGTAACATAGATGTAATAAATCAACAACGAAACAAAATATAAATAAATTATTTACAAAATTTTCAAAGAAACCATTCAAGTCCCCAAAAACCTATGGTATACTCTCCTTTTTTCGATTTTACATAAGTTTATATGCGTACGTTCATGTCAGAATTTCAAAACACTTTCTGACTTGAATTCATTTTATTCTGACTTGTTTATGTCATATCTCTGACTGATAATAACTTAATATTTTATTTTATTTTATGTCCTAAAACTGCAAAATTTCCTTAAAATTACAAATTCAGTTGCAGCCAGGCGGGAGTTTACAAGCTACTCCGTGGACTAAAACCATTCAAAGCCACTGGGCCTGATGAAATTCCAGCCTATATACTCAAAGAAGCAGCTGAACACATATATCACCATATCTGACCATAATTTACCAGAAATCTTTGGACACTGGAATTATTCCTGACGACTGGCGAGCTGCCAACATTGTCCCAGTCTTCAAAAAAGGAGAAAAACACAAAGCTTCTAATTATCGGCCAGTCTCATTGACTTCAATCTGCTGCAAACTATTGGAACATATTGTTCACAGCACCATCATGGATCACTTTGACCGCCACCAGATCCTTTGTGACCATCAACATGGTTTCAGATCCAAAAGATCTTGTGAAACACAACTCCTGATAACACTAGACGAAATTGGCAAGCATTTAGACCAAAGAGAACAGACAGACATCATTCTGCTTGATTTCTCCAAAGCCTTTGACAAAGTGCCCCACAAGAGACTCCTCCAAAAAATGGACTATTACGGAATACGTGGAGTAACACTCAAATGGATACAAGACTTCCTAAGCAAGAGAACACAAGCTGTATTGCTTGAAGGGCATAAGTCTGGCCCCCTAGATGTCATCTCAGGGGTGCCTCAGGGAACAGTCATCGGACCCCTATTATTTCTGGCTTACATTAATGACCTGCCACAATCAACATCTTCTGAGGCAAGGTTGTTTGCAGACGATTGCCTAGTTTATAGGAAAATAAAGAATGTGAAGGATAGACGATCTTAACAAACTCCAAGAGTGGGAATCACGATGGCAGATGAATTTCCATCCTGAGAAGTGCATCGTGATACGGATTACCAACAAAAGAAACCCACTGATAAGGAACTACCAACTACATGGTCACACACTAGATGCAGTCGAGCATGGGAAATACCTGGGAGTCACCATAAACCATGACCTACAGTGGAAGACACATATCAACCAGACAGTAGGCAAAGCATCAAGGACACTAGGCTTTCTGAGAAGGAACCTAGGACGGTGTAAACCAGAAGTCAAAGCCAACGCCTACATCACCATGGTCAGACCAACCCTGGAATATGCATCCACTGTATGGGACCCTTATCAACATAATCTTGAAAAAGAACTAGAACAAGTACAGAGAAGGGCAGCTAGGTTCGTGTACAATGAATACCAAGACGTATCCCCAGGTTGTGTCAGCTCCCTAATGGATAGACTAAAATGGGAGCCTCTTAAAGATCGCCGCTGCAAAGACCGACTCACCATGGCATACAAGATCCGCAATAGATTGGTGGATATTGACCCCTCTAATTATTACAAACCCGGAGATTCAAGGACCAGAGGAGGCCACCGCATACACCAACAGTGCACTCTAAAAGATCAATACAGGTACTCCTTCTTCCCAAGATCAACCAGGGAATGGAACACTCTACCGGAAAAAGCCACAACAGCAGCTACACTAGAAGAGTTCAAGGCCAACCTTACCATCCTGCCAGAGGCCTTGACAGGAGCTTCACACACCTAGAACTCCTTTGACCCCAGATGTACATAGTTTTATTTGTAAATTTTCTTGTAAATAGTTTTTATTAAGTGAGGAGGGAAGGCCTCGTGATTTAACGAGCAAGAGTCATTTTTACACTCAAGAAGAGTCCGACTCTGTACTGAAAGAAGAAGAAGAAGAAGAACCCAACAACAGGTTGTCTGATGCGTCTAAAAATTTCAGGAAATATAGACCTGATAAATATTTTAATAACGTCTCAGATTTGCTGTAAATGCTCAAAATCTGACAATATTGGGCAACCTGCAGCTTGCAAAAAAGGTCTGTAATGCATACTTTTACTGATATTTTTATTTTGTCAAGAGCATGATACAAACAACATGTTGGCAAATTAATTAATGAATTCTATCAATTTTTATTTCGTGCAATCATTTTTTAAAACAGTGCAATTAATAATTATAACAAGAGGCTGTCACAACGACAGCAAACTGGATTTATTAACATTTATTTGTGTCCTGCCAATATCACAAGAACCATAACTTATGAACAGTGAAAGTGAAAAATATCAATTTCAAATTTGACCTCAATTTTGTCATCAGTATCAATATATTAAAATTTAAAATGCTTAGGTTGAATGGTTCATGAGTAAATGCAACAACATGAATGGAAATGCCATTTTTTGTATCTTTCAAGGACCATAACTCTTAAACGGTAAAAGTAAAAATCGACATTATTGAACTTGACCTCCATTTTGTCATCAGTAACAACATATTAAAATTTGAAAAGCTTTGGTTGAATAGTTCATGAGTAAATGCCAGGACACGACTGGAATGGTCATTTTTCAATCTTACAAGAACCATAACTCCTGAACGGTAAAAGTCAAAATCTTCATTATTGAACTTGATCTCCATTTTGTCATCAGTAACTACATATTAAAATTTGGGAAATTTAGGTTGAACAGTTCATGCGTAAATGCATGGACACAACTGGAAATGCCATTTTTCAATCTTCTAAGAACCATAACTCCTGAACGGTAAAAGTCAAAATCGTCATTATTGGACTTGACCTTCATTTTGTTGTCAGTAACAACATATAAAAATTTGGGAAACTTTGGTTGAACAGTTCATGTGTAAATGCACGGACAACATTTGGTTGCCGCCCGCCGTACATCCCAAAATCAATAACCGACATTTTTGTCATAAAATCCGGTTAATAAAACTATGAGCAGTCATTTGATGATATATGATATATATAGATCTTGTAATTCTCTTTTGTGTTTTTTACAAATAATAGTTCTGATCTGGCAAGACTGTAGTTCACTTCTTAGTGTGAAATTATAGTAAAACTAGATTAGATGTGTCAAAGCAACACCATATAGCCTTGTCTTAAAAAGTTGAAAAATCTGCAATTTCAATAGTTATAAAAATATTATACTCATATTTCTCTTTATCTAAATAATATCGTCCAATTTTATTTTTCTAATTTCAGCAATATGCTTATTGTCTTATTTGTCAGTAAAATGATTTTCCCCCAAAAAAAATTACAGATTTTTTTTTAATTTATTATTCATTTGTCACAAAAGTAATGGCATTATAACTTAAGTTAAATATTTTTAATGTATTTTGTTCAATGAAACTAAATTGTGTAGTATAGATGAATTTGAAAAATTGAATGATCAAGTCAAGGCATTTCTAACGTTGATAAGTTGAACTTTTTTTTTGTATCTGGATCAGCTCAAAGTATATTTCAAAGTCCCCTCAATGAAAAATGGTCATCAATTAACCCAAGAGTGTCGAAGCTTGTAGTAAAAGAAAAAGAATGAATCAAAAATCAAAATTTAATGTTTGAGTATCAAGATAAGTTTCACTTGTTTTTCTTCGTCAACCACTATGTTTATATAAAAATCAGATTGGCATATTACACTTACACACAAGGGAAATTGGCTAAGGAGATAGGTAAAAAAAACTATACATCTAGCTGAAACAGTTTAGTTCGTTTCACAAAAATTTTCATGTTTAATGATTCTTATTTTTGTAAAAAAACTATCCATTTTTGTCACATTTTTTCCCCACATAATTTAGTTTTCAATACTGCATGTTCATTCAATGATTGGGATACTCAATACATTTTCTGTCATTACTTATCAGGGTGGCAAAAAGTAAAATCACAAAAATACTGAACTCAGAGGAAAATCAATTAGGAAAGTCCATAATCACATGGCAAAATCAAATAACAAAACGCATCAAAAACGAATGGACAAGAACTGTCATATTCCTAACTTGGTACAGGCATTTTAACACAAGGTTAACTATCAAAATGCTACACCATGATAAACTCACTACCTCTGATGACTCTTACCTCAAATGTATTTAATCCATTTGGCTGTATATGCAACTCTCTCTCAAGAAACTATATCAACCTGCCATACGTCACCATTTTGATAACTGTATTTGTCTTCTGGAAAACCGAGTTAAAATTTTTATACTTACTGATACAAATATAGGTAAAGTATAAGCCTCCCTGTCCATTAGTCCCACAAGAACTTCCAACATTGGCATTTGTCACTGGAAATGAACAAGATGTCTTATTTTCACACTGATCAGCCACTCCACGAATATCAGTGTGATTACAATCTCTGTATGTGTATCGAACATCAATGATTTTGATGTAAGGGTCTGGAGGAGAAACAAAATCAGTGTAAGTATAGTAAGTTGTCTTCTCTCCATTACAAGATATCGAGGCTGTGTTTCCTTCCAACTGATCATAGTAATAGATTGCTGAAACATAAACATTAAATATTTTAATCTTGAAAAAAACTCATTATATAAATAATATGCTCTAGACAAAACCTTTGGGGAGCCAAATCTATTAAGGGGGCTCCTGGGTATAAATAATTTTGAAATATTTTAAAAATTTTAATTTGCCATACTATTTTGACCCCCCTGCGGTATATTGAACCCCCTACTAAAAACCTAAAATTAAAACTAGAGGCTCTTAAGAGCCTGTGTCGCTCACCTTGGTTTATGTGAATATTAAACAAAGGAAGCAGATGGGACAATACCCCTAATGCGCCTTGAAATGAGGAACACAAAAGTCACGTGTAAACAAAAAATCTCTGTGTAGTGATATTTGACACATTTCTATGATAAACAAATAACTGAGCTGAACCATTAGTGTTAATTTAGAAAATAAGGGAACACAGAATAAATGTGTAAAAACCATGGAGCTATGAAATGTGTTCAAAGTATTAAAATTTCAAAGAACTTATTGTGTTAAAATTGGGATTTTTTACCATGAGGAGCCACATCGCAAAAGGATACTCGGGGTTTGCTAAATTACGGAAAAATGAATCACACTTCGTACCCCGAAAATTTAACCACATATGTAAAAATGTCTCAGCTTCGAAACAAGCCATCATACATATACAAGTTTACGATATGGGCTGAGCAACAGAAGAAAACGTTACCATTACGGCCTATGGAATAACAATTGCGCATATTGCCCCAGATGGATTCATGACAAAATTGTGTTTTGGTGATGGTGATGTGTTTGTAAATCTTACTGTAATAAACTGTCTTGCTGCTTACAATTATCTCTATCTATAATGAACTTGGCCCAGTAGTTTCAGTGGAAAATGTTAATAAAAATTTACCAATTTTATGAAAAGTGTTAAAAATTGACTATAAAGGACAATTACTCCTTAGGGGGTCAATTGACCATTTTGGTTATGTTGACTTATTTGTCAATCCTACTTTGCTGAACATTATTGATGTTTACAGTTTATCTCTATCTATAATAATATTCAAGATAATAACAAACTAGAAACTCTAAAGAGCCTGTGTCGCTCACCTTGGTCTATGTTCATATTAAACAAAGGACACAAATGGATTCATGACAAAATTGTATTTTGGTGATGGTGATGTGTTTGAAGTTCTTACTTTACTGAACGATTTTGCTTCTTACAATTATATCTATAATGAACTTTGCCCATTAGTAACAGAGAACTATATTTGGTAAAAATTTACATAAATTTACCAAATTAATGAAAATTGTTAAAAATTGACTATAAAGGGCAATAACTCCTTAAGGGGTCAATTGACCATTTAGGTCATGTTGACTTATTTGTAGATCTTACTTTGCTGAACATTATTGCTGTTTACAGTTTATCGCTATCTATAATAGTATTCAATATAACCAAAAACAGCAAAATTTCTTTAAAAATTACCAATTGGAGGGCAGCAACCCAACAACCAGTTGTCCAATTCATCTGAAAAAGGACAGATAGATATTGACTTGATTAACAATTTAACTTCTTGTCAGATTTGCTCTAAATGCTTTGGTTTCATAGTTATAAACCCAAAACTGCATTTTACCCCTATGTTCTATTTTTAGCCGTGGCGGCCATCTTGGTTGAATGGCCAGGTCATCGGACACATTTTTCAACCTAGATACCCCAAAGATGATTGTGGCCTAGTAGTTTCAGTGGAGATTTTTGTAAAAGATTACTTAGATTTACGAAAAATGGTTAAAAATT
Organism: Mytilus trossulus; assembly: GCF_036588685.1. Taxonomy (NCBI): domain Eukaryota; kingdom Metazoa; phylum Mollusca; class Bivalvia; order Mytilida; family Mytilidae; genus Mytilus; species Mytilus trossulus. Next base: position 48,208,569 of record NC_086383.1, read on the forward strand.
GACTATAAAGGGCAATAACTCCTAAAGGGGTCAACTGACCATTTTGGTCATGTTGATTTATTTGTAAATCTAACTTTGCTGAACATTATTGATGTTTACAGTTAATCTCTATCTATAATAATATTCAAGATAATAACCAAAAACAGCAAAATTTCCTCAAAATTACCAATTCAGGGGCAGCAACCCAACAACCTATTGACAGATTCATCTGAAAATTTCAGGGCAGATAGATCTTGACCTGATAAACATTTTTATCCCATGTCAGATTTCCTCAAAATGCTTTGGTTTTTGAGTTATAAGCCAAAAACTGCATTTTACCCCTATGTTCTATTTTTAGCCGTGGCGGCCATCTTGGTTGGTTGACCAGGTCACGCCACACATTTTTTAAACTAGATACCCCAAAGATGATTGTGGCCAAGTTTGGATTAACTTGGCCCAGTAGTTTCAGAGAAGAAGATTTTTTGTAAAAGATTACTTTAATTTACGAAAAATAATTAAAAATTGACTATAAAGGGTAATAACTCCTAAATGGGTCAACTGACCATTTTGGTCATGTTGAATTATTTGTAGATCTTACTTTGCTGAACATTATTGGTGTTTACAGTTTATCTCTATCTATAATAATATTCAAGATAATAACCAAAAACAGCAAAATTTCCTCAAAATTACCAATTCAGGGGCAGCAACCCAACAACCTATTGACCGATTCATCTGAAAATTTCAGGGCAGATAGATCTTGGCCTGATTAACATTTTTATTCCGTCAGATTTCCTCAAAATGCTTTGGTTTTTGAGAAATAAGCCAAAAACTGAATTTTACCCCTATGTTCTATTTTTAGCTGTGGTGGCCATCTTGGTTGGTTGACCAGGTCACGCCACACATTTTTTAAACTAGATACCCCAAAGATGATTGTGGCCAAGTTTGGATTAATTTGGCCCAGTAGTTTCAGAGAAGAAGATTTTTGTAAAAGATTACTTTAATTTACGAATAATGGTTAAAAATTGACTATAAAGGGCAATAACTCCTAAACTGGTCAACTGACCATTTTGGTCATGTTGACTTATTCGTAGATCTTACTTTGCTGAACATTATTGCTGTTTACAGTTTATCTTTATCTATAATAATATTCAAGATAATAACCAAAAACAGCAAAATTTCCTTAAAATTACCAATTCAGGGGCAGCAACCCAACAAAGGGTTGTCTGATTCGTCTGAAAATTTCAGGGCAGATAGATCTTGACCTGATAAACAATTAAACCCATGTCAGATTTGCTCTAAATGCTTTGGTTTTTGAGTTAAAAGCCAAAAACTGCATTTTACCCCTATGTTCTATTTTTAGCCGTGGCGGCCATCTTGGTTTGTTGACCGGGTCACGCCACACATTTTTTAAACTAGATACTCCAATTATGATTGTGGCCAAGTTTGGTTTAATTTGGCCCAGTAGTTTCAGATGAGAAGATTTTTCTAAAAGCTAACGACGACGGACGACGACGACGACGGACGACGACGGACGACGACGACGGACGCCGGACGCCAAGTGATGGGAAAAGCTCACTTGGCCCTTCGGGCCAGGTGAGCTAAAAATGATAGCCAACTTATTGAAAATTAGATTATCTGCAATACTATTTATCTTAAACAGGGGGTTCAATTTTTTCTTATGCCATTACTTTACTTTGGAAGTATTGTTATGCATAAAAACATTTGTATAATATTTTTTAAATTACAATAAAAAAATAAACAGGTTAGATCTAGATGATGATGCAATGTTTTGTAATGCTTTAAAGTTTTGAAACGGAAAAACAGGGTCAATACAGAAAAAAGTGGAAAAAAAGCTGTAGGGCTATTATAGAAAAAAACGGGGAAAAAAGCCCTAGGATAGTTCAGGCCATTCATTTCCAGTTTATAATTTACTTATAATCATTTAATAAAACTTTTTTAAGTGTTATGAACTTGCTGTTTTTGTATTAGCATTGGTATAGTTTCAAGGTTTGCTGTATTGGCCTCGAGACATGTAAACAGCCAGTTTTAATACTATAACATTCAATTACTTACTCATAGGTGTTTGTCTCAGTATATTGACATAGATGTAAGCATCTAATTATAACTTACTCATAGATATACATGTTTTCCTCAGTATATTGACATAGATGTAACCATATCTTGTATCACTTACTCATAGGTATACAAGTTTGTCTCAGTATATTGACATAGATGTAACCATATCTTGTATAACTTACTCATAGGTATACAAGTTTGTCTCAGTATATTGACATAGATGTAACCATATCTTGTATAACTTACTCATAGGTATACGAGTTTGTCTCAGTATATTGACATAGATGTAATCATATCTTGTATAACTTACTCATTGGTATACGAGTTTGTCTCAGTATATTGACATAGATGTAACCATATCTTGTATTACTGCCATCATAAGCTTTCATCTTTATTTCGTAGGAACTGGCCAGCGTATCTGTATTTAGTATTGCTCCATCTTTCTGCATCACAGTATGATCTACAAAAATGCATATATATAATTTGCTAGGAAGACATTATAAATGCTTGGTGATGATGTTGAGGAGTAGGCTGATCCTTAGATGTCTTGATTATGACTGCATTGCAAAACTGAATCAAAATCATTCCTGCCTAAAATGAAGGTCAGAGTTAACTTATTTCATTGTATGGTTCTTTCATCTCAACAAGGGTATCAACTGGTAAAACAACCGTTCCTTAAAGTGATGAAGATATATAGCTGCTGAGTTATGGACCTTACATTAATTCTAAAATGAAGTAAAGTTATACATGCCTAAAAGGAAGGTTAAAATTGTACCAAATTGTAGTTTGACTCCCACAAGTCGTAATACCAAAATTGGTCAACTTCAAAACCCAAGCTTATTTATAAAAAGGTCAAGCATCTACATGAAATTATGACAACATTGAAAGACAATGCTTTGTCTTCTAAAGAAAAAATATGCACGAGCTTTACCTTTAAGTTTAAACCTATTCATTTACTTTTTTCCTTAATCAGTCATCCCTTCTTTGTATCAACTATGTATTTGCATTGTATCACAAATCAAATTTATTTGTTTGTTTTGTATAATTTGTGTTAATACATTTTTTGATTGAGTTAAATTAAAGCCTCCCAATTGATAATTTATAGTGGTTTTTTTCTCTATTTTGATGTTATACTATTGTTTAAGAAAAAGGAGAAGGTTTGGTACCATTAAAACGTTTAATCCCACTTCGATTGTCTGCACCTGTTTGAATGGTTTTATTCAAGTAGTTTTTGGGGTCCTAAATTATAGATTGCTGTTCAGTTTAAGAAAATCAAGAATGAAAGCACATTTTTATAATAAATACAGTTTTCACTAATGCATAAGTCAAAAATAAATAAAAAACAACTTGTTTATGTGTGAGCTCTGACTGTATATGATTAAGGCCAGAAGATTATAAATTGCTTCACCAAGCACAGCTGGATATGACTGAAAAGGTCCAACCCTGAACAGTTAGGACTGGAAACAGTATACCTAACAATATATATGTTCCTGGTTGGGTCAAAAAAGGACACAATATTAGCACTTGATTCAGGTCTGAATTTGGATTGTTATTAAATAACTGACACATAATAGGTTTATGACACAGAATAAATGCAGTCAAAGAACTTGAATTGGTTTTGTGATTTGAATTTATATTTTTTTTTTTTTGCTTATCTCCACTACACTAAAGATGCTGTTGCCAATTGACCCCTCTGCCACTAAAAAAATATTTATTTGACTCCATCCCCACATTTTTTTAGCAAAGAAACCTAATATTTGTAGTAATTTTCTTTTCAATTTCTGAAATCTTGAGAACAAATTGTCCCCAATTTTCCCTTCAAGATATGCTTATAATCTCAATTCAAATTTCGGATTTTGAAACCATAATAACCCATTAAAATACATCATAAAAGTCTTAAATAGATGTTGACAAACATAATCATGGCTAAAATTAATCAATGTTCCTTAATCAGCATCTAAAAGGAACTTCTAAAAAGAAATTGACAGCTAATCATCTCAAAACAATACAAGATTTCTATATACATAAGTTAAAAGCCATGCAAGGGAGGTAATCAAAACATGAAATTGTGTTTGGATTATACCTAGATCCCTTACAATCGCTGCTTTTAAATTATGTTTTTGTACTTAAGCAATTGTCCATTTACAAGGACACCCTTGTTTTCCCCTTTTTTGCCCCTAATTTCTAAAAGGTTTGAGCCATTAGACCCCCCAAACGCCAATTTTTACCATCCCTTTGGGGTATAGAAATTTGTGGTATAATTTCAGAGGGATCTATACACCATTCCACAAGTCATTGTATGGAAAATGGAAAAATGCCCTTTTTGGCACTTAATTCCTAAACTGTATGGGTAACCCCCAAAATCAATCCCAACCTTCCTTTTGTTGTCATACACCTTGTGTTTAAATTTCATAAATTTCTATTCACTTATAGACTAAAGTTATTGTGCAAAAACCGAATGTCTTTAGACTACGTCGGTGACGACATCTTGATACCAATATACAACAATTAATTTAATATAGAATACATAGTTGAGGAAATACTAAGAATTGTGTGTGGTTATTATTAACATACCATCCAGATAGAATATATCTGTACTTGGTGTAACACTGAGGATTGTGTGTGTAAAATATAAACATACCACCCAGATAGAATATATCCATACCACCCAGATAGAATATATCTGTACTTGGTGTTATACTAAGGATTGTGTGTGTTTATTAATGACATACCATCTAGATAGAATATATCTGTACTTGGTGTAATTCTAAATATACTATGTGTATATACATCTCCTTCTGGGTCATTAATAGTAAAAGTGTAAACTTCTCCACCTGTTCTGTTCTCAGATAGTTCTACTGTGGCAGGTAAATCTGGGAATTCTGGAGCCTGAAAACATTTACAGATTTTCATGATTAACCTGAAGCAGAACAGATGAACAGACAGACAGAAGAACAAACAAACAGAAACACAGACTGAAAAAACATAATGCACCTAGCATCCTAGGTGGCCATTTAAACATTAAACTTATTCAGCATAGAATGATGTACTTGAATGCCATTCTTACAGGGCTTACCTCATTATATGTTGATATAGTAACAGTTCCAGTGGCTCTGTTATAACAAGAATCTTGTGTAGATATAGTCACTATATAACTATGATAAGTTGTTCCTACTTCATGTGGAAATGTTGACTTCACACGTAAATATCCTTAAAACATAAATCCATAAAAATGTTCAGTTTTGTTTATAAATGAATCTATTTCAAAACCGCTAATGCTATTCAGGAGAGTATTTTGGCTAGAAATAAAATAATTAAAAGTACAAAATAAATAAAAGGGAAATCCAAGGAAAATTCAAAACTTAATTCTTTATTGGCGAAATCAAAATTTCATACACATCAAACAAATGGAATACAACTGTAATATTCCTAACTTGAATAAGGCATTTCCTTACATAGAAATGATAGATTAATCCTGGTTAATTGCTTATTTGACCTTTACCTTTTTGACAGTCACATAATAACAACAAAGGGTGAGCAAAACAAACAGACATAATAGTAAAAAAAAATCAAAAATTGGGGTACAGAAGTCAACATTGTTTCTCTATCTCTATAAAGATAAATAATGAAGTCAACAAAGAAAAATACAAGGGGCTATCACGACAGAAAACCAGATTTATTAACATTTATTTCAGGAACCAGTCAACCAAAGCTTTTAAAATTTTCTCAGGGAAGATAAGTTATATAGCTTACTATGTAACCCTCTTAAAATAAAGTATTGTTGTTGTTGTTGTTGTTGTTGTTATTTGTGTCCTGGCAATATCACAAGAACCATTCTTAATGAATGGTGTAAGTGAAAATCGTCAATAAACCATTACACCTGATGGGTAAAAGTCAAAATCATCATTATTAAACTTGACCTCTATTTTGTCATCAGTAACAACATATAAAAATTTCAAAAGCTTTGGTTGAATGGTTCATGAGAAAATGCACGGACACAACTGGAAATACCATTTTTAATCTTTCAAGAACCATAACTCCTGAACGATAAAAGTAAAAATTATCATTATTGAACTTTATCTCCATTTTATCATCAGTAACAATATATTAAAATTTATGAAGCTTTGGTAGAACAGTTCATGTGTAAATGCACGGACACGACTGGAAACTCCATTTTTCAATCTTTCAAGAACCATAACTCCTGAATGGTAAAAGTCAAAATCGTCATTATTAAACTTGACCTCTATTTTGTCATCGGTAACAACATATTAAAATTTGGGAAACTTTGGAAAAACAGTTCATGCATGAATGCATGGACAGGACTGGAAACTCAATTTTTCAATCTTTCAAGAACCATAACTCCTGAACGATAAAAGTCAAAATCGCCATTATTGAACTTGACCTTCATTAAGTTGTCACTTATATTAAAATATTAACAACTTATTAAAATTTTAAAAGCTTTGGTTGACTGGTTCATGAATTAATGTATGGACAACATTTGATTGCTGCCTGCCCGCTGTACATCCCCAAATCAATAATCAACATTTTTGTCACAAAAATCTGGTTAAAAATGAAATACAGGAAGTCTATAGCAGACAAAACACATAAGTTGATTTAAAAGAAAAGAATACAAACTAGAGGCTCTCAAGAGCCTGTATCGCTCACCTGATTCTACTTGGGTTTTTGAAATCATATATAAAAAAAAAAAAAAAATTGGCTAAAAGTATTAACACAACCTCATAATGAAAGGAACATTTAGGCTATGTTTGATTTCTTTCAAAATGCCCCCACTGGAGGCCATCTTGGGTGATGGATCGGCTACAAAGTAACAACACTTAGTCAGCACCTCATAAGGAAGCTTTGAGAAACTACCGAACGTATGCATAAAATTTCGCGGAATTTATTTTCGCGATTTTCATTTATCAGCCAAAATAAGCGAAAATAAACACCCCGCGAAAATAACCCGCTATACGGTACCTCGTGATGAATCAAAATAAAAGTATGGATCACTGTAAGGCATATCATAGTAAGTATACATACCGCGTGATGTATCAAAATAAAAGTATGGATCACTGTAAGGCATATCATAGTAAGTATAAAAATCTCCGGCATCATCATCAGTAAAATAGAAATAGCTAGCTGTTGTATCTATAGCTCTGTCATCTGATCTATAGGTCCTTGTATTTGTTGTCCAATATGGTGCTCTATCTGCAAAAGACATTACAAACTATGCATACAAAAACGTTTATATACTTTATTTGATTATAATGTTAACTGGTTAACTGTAAATGTCTACTATTCACAGAAATTATTGCATGGTTTTTATAATTGCAAATAAAAGCTCTATTAACATGTCTAAAATTTAAGTAACCATTTTTAAAATGTCAACAAACCAAAAAACAATTTGAAGGTCTTGTCTTGCTGCTCCTTTTGTCATATCAAATTTCTCTTTTTAGTATATTTTTCAAGATTATAGGCTAAAAACTGGTAAATAAAATTGTGAATATTTTTATTTACTGGCAATTTAACCTGGCTAAAAATCCAAATAGTGATTTAGGTTAACATGAAGATCAATTAGTAGATTTTTTCTTGCTGCTTGTTTTCATAATTCAAAGTCTCTATTCTGCTACATGTATCAACATTATTATGATAACCGACCAAAAACACAAAAAAATGATAATACTTTTTCTTTCAGGGCAATAACTTTTACGTTAATATTATGTATATAGGCAAATTCCCAATCCTTTGACATTTTTCTTTTTTTTTTTTTTAGCTATATATATATGTCAGCCATTAGGTAATTCTTCCAAGTCATCCTCTATAATTCTACTATACTTACTTGGAGTTGTAATATACTGGACTGCAAATACTTTTTCTGTAATTACAGTTGGACTTGTGGTAAAGTCTACTTCTTGGCCAACACTAAATGAGTTCTTTGTTGTAACCAATGTACGGGTAGGGCAAAGGTTAATTCTGTAGTCATGGTGACTGTCAGTGGATGGATTGTAGGATGAATCACAGGTCTCATAGGGTATAACATTGTTTGGATCCCACCTGATTAGAATATATTATAAGACTGTTCACACTGAGATGTCTAATTTGCTTTAAGCATACCTGTCAACCTGTGACAATGAAAATGCAGGTCATGACCTGCATTGAAGAATCAAATCTCAGGTCATAACGCGTACGAACTTTTTCGAGCTGAATTTCAGTATTTATGGTACATTTTCTTATAATGTATATCAAAGATACCAAAACAACAATGCATGTTCACTTGGTTAAGTCATTTTAAATTTTATTTATTATTATCTCATTGCACTTTTAAAGATTTTTATAAGTTTGAGTGACACAGTATTTTGTTGTTTACTTTTTGTGATTATTGTAGAATGTAATTTTGTATCATGTATTTTTCAAATGTACTTATGGCTATATAGCCTTTCAACAATATTCCATTTATCAATATATGTGGAAATTAGACTATGATAAAATATAGTAATACAGTTAAAGGAAGTATAAATGTAAAAAACAATTTTCAACTTTTTCTTAAAAATTGTATAAAGGTATAAAAATAATGAATAGTTATTTTTCAATATGTATTTGAATTTTATATTTTTATGATTTAATCTTTTTCACCCATAAAACGTAAATATAAGGAATAATTTTGAATGGAGACAAATAAGGGGAAGTAACTATTTGAAATATTTTTGTAAATCAATAGGGCAATTTATTTACAGCCTAAAGCTAAGGTAATTGGTGTTAATTAACAGTGTGTTTGACACCAAAGCTGTCAAGTGAAGCCATGCACTTAATGGGTCACTTAATTTGACAGTTTACATAGCTAGATGAACTTCCTGTTCATGAAAGAATTACGCATTTGCCGGTATTTCAAAGGAATATTACTTATGAAATCAATCTCAACGCTAAGAAATACGGGTGAAATCGGGTCATTTTCAAAATTCCCGGGTTATTTCAATGACCCGGCGGGAGTCTCAGGTGATCCCTCAGAATTGTGAAAATCTCGGGTCACACCCGCAGAATATGGGTCAGTTGACAGGTATGTTTAAGGATAATAATTTATCTTATGTTGCAAGACTTTAAGATAAAGGTTTGTCATATGACAAGTAGCATATCAACATAACATTACAATTCCTGAAAAATAGGTCAAGGGCAGAAGAATCTTTTTAAAAACTTTTCTCTAGACATTATCTCAAAACAATTGTGCTTAAATTTCATTAAATCTTGAAGATTTGACAAAGTAAATTAGATGTACCAAACTCCATACTGTATCTACTTGTCAGCTGCTCAAATATAAGTCTTTTAAACAGTAAAAAAAGAGTACAGAGAAAAAGTAATTACATTCTCCAAATTCTACTCTAAATAAAATTGAGAATGGAAATGGGGAATGTGTCAAAGAGACAACAACCCGACCAAATAAAAAACAACAGCAGAAGGTCACCAACAGGTCTTCAATGTAGCGAGAAATTCCCGCACCCGGAGGCGTCCTTCAGCTGGCCCCTAAACAAATATATACTAGTTCAGTGATAATGAACGCCATACTAATTTCCAAATTGTACACAAGAAACTAATATAAAAATAATACAAGACTAACAAAGGCCAGAGGCTCCTGACTTGGGACAGGCGCAAAAATGCGGTGGGGTTAAACATGTTTGTGAGATGTCAACCCTCCCCCTATACCTCTAACCAATGTAGAAAAATAAACGCATAACAATACGCACATTAAAATTCAGTTCAAGAGAAGTCCGAGTCTGATGTCAAAAGATGTAACCAAAGAAAATAAACAAAATGACAATAATACATAAATAACAACAGACTACTAGCATTTCACTGACATGCCAGCTCCAGACTTCAATTAAACTGACTGAAAGATTATGATTTCATCATATGAACATCAGGCACAATCCTTTCCTGTTAGGGGTTTAGTATCATACCATCATAACATATATGAGAAGAACATAACCCGTGTCATGCCAACAACTGTTTTAAGAATAAATGTCTTTAGTTCCGACGCAAAGACCTTATCAGTGACTCAATATTAACGCCAAAATATGCAATCTTTAATGACTTGACAACAGTATCGTAATTATATCCCTTCTTAATCAGTCTATTTAAAGGTTTTGTAAGTTTCTGAGGTGAATACTGACACCTTTGTGCTTTATAAAGAATATTTCCATAAAAAATTGGATGTGAAATACCTGAACGTATAAAAAGTCTGCATGTTGAGCTATATTTACGAATGATGTCTTTATACCGATGATAAAATTTAGTAAAAGTTTTGACTAGTTTGTGATATCGAAAACCCTGGTGTAGTAATTTTTCAGTAATACATAAATTTCTCTAAAAACTATCTGTTGGTCATAAACATGATAAAGCTTTTGTCAAAATTTCATTAGATTAAATCTAACAAAGTCACTGATATTCAAAGAAAACATAATTGAACCACACCCTACATGATAACACCTAATGACAGAATCTATGATTGGTTTGTCTCCCTTTCGCACCATAAATGCTGCTGGCTCAACAAAATAAAAAAATAAAAATGCAACTAATCAAATGTTGTATTTCTCATTTTTACACAACAAAATAGCAATCTTACTTCCCAATTAACCATCTTATCAAGAATATTTTTATTTCCACATTGAATGAGAAAGAAACTTAACCAGGGTGTGAAATGTTTTTAATCATATGACCTCCATTGTTCCAGTTATTTCATTGAAAACACTAACTGTAGATATGAGCTTTATTCATAGAAGAATTTTGTTAATCAAAGAAGAACTATGTACATCAATCAATCTTACATACAATACATCCCATAACTTACCATCCAATCATATCTCCATCGGTGATAGCTATTCTTTGGTTACTAGGTACCTCATATGTGTAAACATCATGAAGCATGGAAGCTACAATGAAAAAGATGTTTAACAAGCATACATCCATTTATAACATCATTGAAAGATCAGAAATATTTGGGGTTTTATTTTCAGTCATTTTTATTAATTTAATTATGAAACAATTTCTATTATTATATATGTAATTTATTATTAATCATTGAGTATTCAAAACATGAGTTTAGGTGTTTAGTGGCCTCTAATGCTTGATATTGCAGACTTTTTAAAACATAGTCACTGACCAAGCTATATATGGATTAGAGGTTTTACTCCCAAAAGATGCTGCTTGAAAACTGATAGGGAAGTAATTTGACAACAAAGAATCATACCTCATCTCCTTATTTTCAAATTTTAATCCTTATTAAAGAAGAGGGACAAAGATACCATAGGGACAGTCAAACTCATAAATCTAAAACAAACTGACAATGCCATGGCAAAAAAATGAAAAAGACAAACAGACAAACCATAGTTAGTACAAATGACACAGCATAGAAAACCAAAGAATAAACAACACGAACCCCACCAAAAACTAGGGGTGATCTCAGGTGTTCCGGAGAGTAAGCAGATCCTGCTCTACATGTGGCACCCGTCATGTTGCTTATAATTATACACTTACTATTGTCAACATTAAATGTATTAAATCCAACAATTTCCCTTTTATTTTCAAAATCTTCTCCAGATCGCCTCCACACAATGAAATATAACCATCCTAAATCAACTGGATAGAACTCCCAGTAATGTATCACTCCACAGCATCTGACTATATGTACTGGACTTTCTAAGATATAGGTGTTTCCTGTGCAAAAAATAGACAATGTTTAAAAATAACATGATTTTGTCTCTAATTTCAGATGCATATATATATGTGTTCTATGCGAAAGTCATTTACATGGTTAAATATTTGCCAATTGATATTTCAAAATCATTTTTTGCAATTAGTATCTTTGTTTGACTGTTTACAATCTATACCTATCTCTATAAGTTCTTGAAAAAACTCTAAAATGCAATAAACTGATAACTAGTTAACTGATTAAGTCATTTTAACTTATTTGTAGATCTTATTTTGCTGACCTATATCATGTATATGTTACCTTCTATGGTCAAACATGATCTGAGTAATGTGGGATATAAGCAATGTGTATAAGTTTCAAAACATTTGTAAAAGGGGAATAACTCTAGAACATTAGCACTTACAGCACTAAAATTCAAACTGGATCTGTGGGTTTTTTTTTCAAAATCATACTCTCAAATATAAAATAAATTATACTTTACATCAATTATTTAATTAAATGGTTCAACCCTAGAAATGTTATGGTTTATGGCACCTAAATGTAACACACATAACATTGTACATACCTGACTCTGTATTGGATATGTAATTAGAGAAAGAACTGATTTCTTTGTAATTATATGTTTTACTTTCACAATCTACAAAGAAATAAAAAACTTCAATAATCATGTATCTTTTCTATATTTAAAAGGTTTTGTTGTTCATGTTACACTTTGATGGGTTATTCTTAAACACTACTTTCGATTGTTTCATTCATCATGGTTGATTTTATTTACATTCCAAATTGTCTTACATGATACATTATTTTGTTAAAATAAAAATATATTTTTTTCTAGCATAACAGAGTATTTCTTACTGTGCTTATCCACATCTTCTAATTTTTCTATTAATAGTTTTATTTCACCAACTGCACAAAAGATTGGTCCAAATATTTAGTAGAAAACAAGTGACCAAAATGATAATTTAGTAGTCTTAAGATATGCAAGTTGTTTGACAAAAGTGAAGAGTTCAAACAGCTTTTCATAATAATGCTGAAGAAGAAGAATATGTTTCTTTCATTGTGTATATTTCATTTTGTAATTGATGTGAATCAAGATCAAGTACTGTAAATTCTGAAACAATTGTGATGTTTTTATTATTGAAAAATGCGATAGGGTTGTAATAGCAATAATTTAAACTGGTATTTTGAATTTTTGTATATGTATTAAACATGATTTTTCTCAACATCGCAAAAATTAAAATTGCATTTTTGTCAAAAGTGACAAAATTGCAATAATAAAGGCACCCAATAATTTTTGAATTTACAGTTTCTGCTTTTAAACTTCATGTACAAGGAGACAGATTAGCATATGCACTTGTTACAATTTCTATTTTCATAAAAAAATATTGTTTACATTTACTTCAAACACAATTAACATTTAGTGATGTGTGAACAATAGAAATATGTCTTTGGTTTAATTATATTGCAGCAAAAGATACCTTATAAAAGTATTTCCTACAATAAGCTGCTTTTATTCCATTCTTAACATTTACCTTTCAAATATGACTTACATGTGCAGTATGGGTGTGTTCCATTGAACAGACAGTCTCTAGATTCTAAACTCTGCAATTCTGATCCTGTTTGAGCACATGTTCTTAATGCTCCATCTCTGGTTGTGTATTCATTTTCACATGATCTTGTCCTTGTTTGAGTTCCTTGACCACATGAAACTGAACAGGAAGACCATTCTGACCATGAGGCCCATTGTGGTGCTGAAAGTTAATCAAAGGTAAACTTGACAAATACAGTGTGGATGTACATGAGAAATATATTGCAACTGTACATGACCAATATACTGTAGCTTAACATGAGAAATATATTGTAGATGTACATGAGAAATATATTGCAGTTGTACATGAGAAATATCCCCGCAGAAAAACTAAGTCCATTTAAAAGTAAAATACGGAAAAAATAGATTTTTTTTTTACAAACTCTACTTCTGGACACTATCTTATGATCATAAACAAGATTCTGTCCAAGGCTGGTAGAAATCCAGTGTAGTTAAAGAAAATTATTAAAATTTCAAAAACTTTAACCACAGAGTGAATATTTGTTGACGCCGCCAACGACACTGACAACGACAATGCCGACAGAATGTAGGATCACTTAGTCTTGCTTTTTCGACTAAGTTGAAGGCTCGACAAAAAACATGTTTTTTTTAAATAATCAATCATAAACCTTTAACATGGAAACAGGGGTGAAATATCAGCTATCTGTTATAAAGCCTAATCAAGAATAAAAACTAACTAATACTTTAAAACTTACTTATACAAGAGTATTCCCAATGGAGTTTGCCACAGATCGAGTAAGATTGGAGATGGTTCCTTGATGAGGATGTTGTTGAACAAGAATACCATCCGTACTGATTACACCAGTAAGTGTCTGGGTATGTGTAAGAAATTCCCCAGTAAGTAGTAGCAGAAGTACAGCTTCCAATGTTCCCATCATTTACAACTGGATTACACTTCACGTAATTACTACAATGTCCTGATAAAGCTGACAATACATTTTGACTGGACGGTGTATTAGTGTTATACATCCAACCACAGCCCTCTGTCCATGAAGCACTTGTTATAGAAACCCTTCCATATGTATTGTAATCATAGCAATAGGCTTCAAAATTCTCATTTCTACAAGCAGTACCAGAATCTAAAAAATTTCAAAATAATATTTAAAGTTTCAGAAAATCAAATAGCGTGTGCCTATCAAATAACTCAATGACATATTGTTTATGATATCTCTCATAACATACTGCAGCTGAGCTATTTGCGCAATCAAATTGCGTTGACCATATATTTGTATGTGATTTACAGTCACTAACCGTCTATATCGCCATGTTAATGACTTTGACAATGCAAATGTAGAGTTTTATTTATGACATCATTAAACCATATAGTTCACAGAATTTTACTTCATCTACTCAAAATTATACAATGACGGTTGAAGGTTTTTACCCTAAGTATTTCATTTGGAACAGTTAAAGGAGTTAATTGTAGTATATAACGAATTATAACTATTCATTGTCTCGAAATATCAAATTTATTTGTACTCAAGTACTCAAGACAGGTACAAATGCTGGGCACAGCATCACTTTCTACCCATTTCTCAGCCTTAGAAATAGGAAGATATGGTATGAGTGCCAATGAGACAACTCTCCATCCAGGTAGCAATTCTTGACTCACATCAAATAATAAGAACATACATGTGCAGTGTTGTGTATTACATCGTTGTTTCTCATAATCTCTACTGTCTTCACACACTTTGTTTTTACTGTGGTAATTTGGTGAAGGGTTTGTACATGATCTGGTTCTCTGTTGATATCCACCAGCACAAGTTCTGTCACAGTCACCCCATTCTGACCAGGTCGTCCACGCTCCATCTCCTGGAAATCATAATCGTATAAAAAATTATACATATTTCTTTAATACAAAAAAAATATTCCCCATGTGCTCAGAGTCAATTATATCATTGAATATAAGTATAATGTCATAGGAGTTGCTATGACAAACTGTTGCAGTAGTATATTGGGGCAAATAAGTTCAAAGGGACGCAACTCCTAGAAAAAAAATTGTATCATAATTTCCTGTTGATATGCACATCTACATAGTATGACATTGTTTATGATGCATGCATGCGTATAGTTATGCGTTTACTTTTCTACATTAACTAGAGGTATATATAGAGGGAGGGTTGAGATCTCATAAACATGTTTAACCCCACCACATGTTTGCGCCTGTCCCAAGTCAGGAGCCTCTGGCCTTTGTTAGTCTTGTATTATTTTAATTTTAGTTTCTTGTGTACAACTTGGAAATTAGTATGGCATTCATTATCACTGAACTAGTAAATATGTGTTTAGAGGCCAGCTGAAGGATGCCTTTGGGTGCGGGAATTTCTCGCTACAGTGAAGACCTGTTGGTGACCTTCTGCTGTTGTTTTTTCTATGGTTGGGTTGTTGTTTCTTTGACACATTCTCCATTTCCATACTCAATTTTATCCTTATTATCTAAAAAGGTTTCATGCAATTCTGTTGTGTGGTATTACAGGAGTTGGACAGGTCAAAACATTTTACCAAACGCAACTTCTAAAAGAAGATTACAAAAATAATAGATTAACTTTCAACTCAGTCATTTCACTTGCATTGTATATTTACTTGATTCATTTTCTGTCCAAGTGTTTGCAAAACAGGAAGATTTTAAGTGATGGATCTGAAAACACATCATCCAGTATAAACCCGAAAAACCAAATTTCAGAAATCATTCTAATGAAGTTCCTGAGAAAGATGGAATGAACAAGTGAAACTGCAAGCTACTGCTCACTGATGATACCCCCGCCGCAAGTGGATAATATTAATAGTGTAAAAATATGCAAGTGTTCGGTAAACAGGAAGTTGTTGAGTGATGAGTCTGAAAAGGCATCACACGGTATAGCTGACTTATATCAAGTCTGAAACCAAATATCAGAAATCCTGGTAGTGCAGTTCCTGAGAAAAATGTGACGAAAAATTTTCAACTTGGCTATCAGGTGTAAAAATGATACAAGTGTTTGGTAAACAGGAAGTTGTCGAGTGATGAATCTGAAAACGCATCACACGGTATGGCTGACATATATAAATGTTGATACCAAATTACAGAAAGGGTGGATGTGTAGTTCCTGAGAAAAATGTGACGAAAGTTTCATGGGACGGACTGACTGACGGACGGACGGACGGACGGACTGACAGACAGAGGTAAAACAGTATACCACCCTTTTTTGAAAGCGGGGGTATAAAAAGATTCATGGGACAGATGTTAAACAGTATACCTCATCTTTTTTACATCGTATAAAAATACAATTTTGGCTAATAAATGACAGACGGACACAATGCCATGTAATAAATGATGAAGACTTACTGACACAATGTCATGTAATAAATGATTAAGACTTACAGACACAATGCCATGTAATAAATGATGAAGACTTACTGACACAATGTCATGTAAAAAATGATTAAGACTTACAGACACAATGCCATGTAATAAATGATGAAGACTTACTGACACAATGTCATGTAATAAATGATTAAGACTTACGGACACAATGTCATGTAATAAATGATGAAGACTTAGGCCGTGTTCACACCAAACGCTGTGTAGAGTAAACATGTTTACAATTAGTTTAGTGTAGTGTAAACTGGTTTCACATTACATTTGTTCACACCTATACACCTTGTTTATCTACCTGGACATAAGATTTGTTCCCACTTGTAAACTATATGTCATTTAGATGTTCATAACGTAGAACTGAATTCACAAAATGTTTGGACATTTATCTAGAGGTAAGGGAACAACCATTTAACTTCAAAAGGGGGTAGGGGTGGGAATGGAAATATTCCGATCCCCAATTTGATAATAAAAAAATGGTCATACAGATGATAAAAAAAATATTCTGAATCAAGAGTTTCCCCATACATTATAGTGTTAAATATTAAAAAAAAAGTATTTGATCACTAGCATCGAAAAACTAGAGGCTCTCAAGAGCCTGTGTCGCTCACCTGTTACTGTATTTACTGATGTCGGTCATCTTGGTTGGTAGGTGGGGTCATTAGACACTTTTTTTTGAAATAGATACCATAGTGATGATTGTGGCCACGTTAAGTTTAATATGGCCCATAGTTTTAGAAAAGAAGATTTTTGTACAAGTTACAAAAATGACGAAAACTTGTTCAAAATTAACTATAAAGGGCAATAACTCCTTAAGGGGTACTCTTACATTTTTTATCATGTTGACTTATTTGTAGATCCTACTTTGCTGAACAAAATTGCTGTTTATAGTTTATCTCTATCTATAATAGTATTCAAGATAATAACCAAAAACTGGAAAATTTCCTTAAAATTACCAATTTTAGGGCAGCAACCCAATAACGAGTTGTCAGATTCATCTGAAAATTTGCGAGAGGATAGATCTTATTCTGATGGACATTTAAATCTTGAAAGATTTGCCCTAAATGTCTTACTTTTAAAGATATAAATCAAAAACTGCATTTTACCACTATGTCCTAATTTTAGCCATGTCGGCCATTTTGTTTGGTAGGCGGTGTCATCGGACACATTTTTCAAACTATATACCACAATGATAATTATCGCCAAGTTTGGTTTAATTTGGCCATGTAGTTTCAGAGAAGAAGATTTTTGTACAAGTTAGAAAAACTGACGGAAATTTGTTAAAAATTGACTATAAAGGGCAATAACTCCTTAAGGGGTTGACTGACAATTTTGGTCATGTTGACTTATTTGTAGGTTTTACTTTGCTGAACATTATTGCTGTTTACAGTTTATCTCTATCTATAATAGTATTCAAGATAATAACCAAAAACTGCAAAATTTCCTTAAAATAACCAATTCAGGGGCAGCAACCTAACAACGGGTTGTCTGATTCATCTGAAAAGTCTAGGGCAGATAGATCTTGACCTGATTAACAATTTTACACCATGTCAGATTTGCTCTAAATGTTTTGGTTTCAAAGATATAAGCCAAAATATACATTTTACCCCTGTGTTCTATTTTTAGCCATGGCTGCCATCTTGGTTGGATGGCCAGGTCACCGGACACATTTTTTAAACTAGATACCTCAAGGATGAATGTGGCCAAGTTTGGTTAAATTTGGCCCAGTAGTTTCAGAGAAGAAGATTTTTGTAAAAATTTACGGACGACGGAAGACGGACGCCAAGTGATGAGAAAAGCTCACTTGACCTTTCAGGTCAGGTGAGCTAAAAAGTAATAAAAACGTACGCGCGAAAATAAATCTGACTCAGATAAAAAAAATAACCCTCCCCCTTTTTTTAAGTTAAGTGGTTGCTACTTTATGAAGTCATTTTTATAATTTGCGCATTAGAAAACGTTAGCTGCAGCAGTGTGCTTACAGCCGAAGAAAGGGATTGAGATATTAGGGATCACTACATTTTTATCTTTTCTGTTTGTTTCAAATGGTATTTCTTCTCCAAGGAGTATTTGGTAAAGAAATAGGATAACGTTTTTTTTTAATTTATTCAAAGTGTTATTTAACGGAGGGGGCGGGGGATATTGGTTTATTCCAGGACAAATTTTGGTTACAAGTTGAAATCAATTTTAGCATTATATATAGTGGCAGCTAAGGGTGAAACAAACAAATTTTTTTCAGGGCCAAAATCTGGAAACATTTTTTGTTTCCAAAACAAAATCCATAGCTAACCACCCCTACCCCCTTGCCTTTATGTTTTATACTCCACTATAATAGCCCCCCCCCCCCCAAAAAAAAATAAATAAATAAAAATAAAATAAAAATCAATTGGTTGCTGCCTTATGCATGGGTTCGGCAATGATGCTGTTTGATTCTTGATCAGGGGTTTTAAATTAAGTACGTTAATTTTTTTTTTTAACAAAAAAAAAATCTTTAAAATTTAGACAACAATTTCTGTAAAGAACTATACTGATAATTATCAAAAAAATCAATTTTACTCAAAAATAGTTGCCTCCTTAAATATATACACTGTAAAACTAATGTCCTAAATGCCTAGTTTTGTGTACACTTAACCTACACAAGGCCTACATTGACTATCGACTGTGTGTAGATAAAACATGATTTAAACTACATGTAAACATTGAGGTTTTATCAGTGGGAACGCAATTGTGTTTAGTTTACGTGTGAGTTACACTAACACAACACCGAATTTAGGTCAATGTGAACACGGCCTTACTGACACAATGTCATGTAATAAATGATGAAGACTTACTGACACAATGTCATGTAATAAATGATGAAGACTTACTGACACAATGTCATGTAATAAATGATGAAGACTTACTGACACAATGTCATGTGATAAATGATGAAGACTTACTGACACAATGTCATGTGATAAATGATGAAGACTTACTGACACAATGTCATGTAATTAATTATGAAGACTTACTGACACAATGTCATGTAATACATGATTAAGACTTGGACACAATGTCATGTAATAAATTATGAAGACTTACTGACACAATGTCATGTAATAAATGATAAAGACTTACTGACACAATGTCATGTAATAAATGATTAAGACTTGGACACAATGCCATGTAATAAATGATGAAGACTTACTGACACAATGTCATGTAATAAATGATTAAGACTTACTGACACAATGTCATGTAATAAATGATTAAGACTTACTGACACAATGTCATGTAATAAATGATGAAGACTTACTGACACAAAGTCATGTAATAAATGATTAAGACTTGGACACAATGCCATGTAATAAATGATGAAGACTTACTGACACAATGTCATGTAATAAATGATTAAGACTTACTGACACAATGTCATGTAATAAATTATGAAGACTTACTGACACAATGTCATGTAATACATGATTAAGACTTGGACACAATGCCATGTAATAAATGATGAAGACTTACGGACACAATGTCATGTAATAAATGATAAAGACTTACTGACACAATGTCATCTAATAAATGATTAAGACTTGGACACAATGCCATGTAATAAATGATGAAGACTTACTGACACAATGTCATGTAATAAATGATTAAGACTTACTGACACAATGTCATGTAATAAATTATTAAGACTTACTGACACAATGTCATGTAATAAATGATCAAGACTTACTGACACAATGTCATGTAATAAATGATTAAGACTTGGACACAATGCCATGTAATAAATGATAAAGACTTACTGACACAATGCCATGTAATAAATGATGAAGACTTACGGACACAATGCCATGTAATAAATGATGAAGACTTACTGACACAATGTCATGTAATAAATGATAAAGACTTACTGACACAATGTCATGTAATAAATGATTAAGACTTACTGACACAATGTCATGTAATAAATTATTAAGACTTACGGACACAATGCCATGTCATAAACAATCCAGCTACTCCATTATCTCCCAAATTATATGGCTGACCACATGAACTACCAACATTTGCATTAGTGACATCAAATGTACATTCTGTTTCATTGGCACAGAGACCTTCTATACCATATCTATCTGTACTTTTACACCAGAAGTAGGCATATTGTACTTCATCTATAACAATGTATGGTTCATCTGGCTTCACATAATCTGTATAGCTGTAAAGTCCTAATTGGATCTCACTGTCACATGATAAAGTAGCTACATCCCCCTCAGTAAACGTACTGTAGTAGTATACTAAAGTAATAGATAAAATAAAAATATTATGAAAATAATTTTCTATGCAAAGATCTATCTAGTATTTACACAAGCATAGAACATTGATATTAGCTGTATATAGTGAGGTCCATTTCTTTTAGTGGATTTTAAGTAGGCCAAAGATAATTACCAGCATTAGGAAATTAACTTAAAAGAGAAAGATATGTCAGCAGCAAAATAATGATAACATGAAGAAATCGGGTGTAAAATTTCGCGATTTTCATTGAACAAGGTATAAGAAATATTTTGGCGGTTATTATTTTGGCGGATTAAAAACTTGTATGCATACCTTTGTATGTACACCTTTAATTTGGCGGAACTTATTTTGGCGATTTTGTTCTATCCGCGAAAATAAGCGAAAATATGCACCCCGCGAAAATAACCCGCTATACGGTATTACCTAAGGGCATTACTCCAGTTCAAAAAAGAAGCTTCTTTTCAGACCATGATAATTTTGATTATTGATTCTTACATTGTGGTTCTCCTATTTCTGTTTCATTCCTACGAATATTCAGTGTAAATGTTGCTTCTGTATAATCTGTACCATCTGTACAAGCAATAGTGATCTCATAGCTCTCTCCAGTAAGTGTAGATCCACTATTCAACATCAGAGAATATCCTAATAAAATTACAAAAGTTAGAAGTACTCTTTAATAATGCTTTTAACACATATGCTACGCTTCATTTTTATTATTTCATATTGTGGTGTTATTAACTGGTTGTTTCTGTATTGGTCCTGATTTGATTCTGGGGTAGCTGTTATGACTCCAAGAGTTGATGGCTAATACCTTCTATGATAGGGCCAACACATAAACAGTCAGTTGGTTGCCCTTTTTATAAATGGTTACCCGGTATAATTCTTCCATTTAACTAAGAAAAAATACGTAAAATCACATTTGAACTTGTCTTTTCTAAGTCATGATCATTTGTTTTATCAATATTGATGATATTTATGATTTCTAGTCCAGGAAAAAATATTTGTCATTTGACAAAAGTTTGTCAGCCAAGGCTCCCTGTTGAAGGCCATATATTGCCCTATAATGGTTTACTTTTATAAATTGTTATTTGGATGGAGAGTTGTCTCATTGGCACTCACACCACATCTTCCTTTATCTAATAATTATGCAAGTAACTGCATGGTAACATGAATAAAAACAAGAATGTGTCCCAGTACACAGATGCCCCACTCACACTATCATTTTCTATGTTCATTGGACCTTAAAATTGGGGTAAAAAAATCTAATTTGGCATTAGAATTAGAAAGATCATATAATAGGGAACAGGTGTACTAAGTATCAAGTTGATTGGACTTCAACTTGACCAAAATTTTTAACCTAAACGTGACAGACAGACTAACAGATGGACAAACGAACGAATGAATGGATGCGCAGACCAAAAAACATAATGCCCCTCTACTATCGTTGGTGGGGCATAAAAATATCAAATATTCTTACCACTGACATAAAACAAAGAGGTTGCAGGACTGGTTGTCTCTAGTTTACATGTTGTATCATCTCCTGAGGGATCAGTAACAGTAAATGTATACAGGGTACCAGTATCAACATCATCAACAGTTACAGAAGCAGGCAAGTCTGGATAATCTGGTCCCTAGAACAAAACATTAAAAAAACATATTTCTAAGGGCCAGAACTCTTTAGAAATATTTCATCTGCACTGATTTTATTTTTGAACCAAAAGTAGTTAACTAAAACCAAAAATCTACACAATTAAAGTGATTGAGAACAAGAATGTGAGTGATGCCATGTAAAGGATGTTCACACCATGTAATGAAAACACCATGTGCAAACAGATGAAAACGTTTATTGCACACAAATAGCTTGTGAATTTGCAAGTATGTTTATGCATCTCATTTTTCAAACTTTATGCATACCACATTATATGTTGTTATGGTTACAGTTCCTGAAACACTGTTGTAGCAGGAATCCTGAGCCTTTACTGTAAATGTGCTCACTTTCTGGTGAGTGCCCACATAATGATACAGGCTTGTTTTTACATGGACAGACTCTGAAACAGATGATATTGTTTGATTATTTATCTTGCAATCAAAACATAATTGTCAAATATGCTTGTTAAATCAAAAATATTTTTTTCTGTGGTTATATGTTGTGAAGTGTGTGCAGGTAATATGAGGTCAATTAAACATTCCTTTAATACCTCTGCTACTTTTAAATCTTTATATTTTTAGACAAACCCATATGTATAATATATTCTTGCTTTAGAACATAATTCTGTATCAAAAGTTTGAAAAAAAAAGTTTCCTTTTTGCTACTCTCAATAAATGTATCATAAATTTTAACATACAAAGACTTTATATCAAACAATGCTAAAGAATGATGTGGCACTTACAAGTATTCAAAAAGTTAGGATTTCAAAGTAATACTCAATTCAAAATAAAGAAACATTGGAGGTAGTGTATATATCAATGCCTTCTTTTACTCTAGAAAGCCTTGTACTATAGAGTTAGGGTTCATTTATGTTTAGGGTTCTGTTAGGGATGTTATATAAGTTTTAGGGTTAGGATTGAGTAAAGCTCTTAAGAACCCTAAATTAAATAAGGTACATACAATGACATATGGCAATGTGTCAAAATCTCATACGGAAATTTAAGCAAAAATGGAAAAGGTTTCAACAAAGCAACTCCATATGTATGAAAATTCAACCATCTCCATAAAAAATTTGGTAACTTGCCCAAAAGAGGTTGTAAGAGTCAGACTGGCGACCACAGTTCAGTATAATTCCTGTTGATTTACAATTTTGACTAAATATTGACTATATGCAGTATTAATATTTGGAGAGTTTGTACAAAAGACAAGTGAAGGTACATTTTTTTTAATGAGATCATGAAATCAATATTTCATTTATTTTCTCTCTTTCAAATAGATTACATACAAATAAAATCATGGAACAGAATAATGTGTCAATAGAACAGAGATGCCAACACTTGTAAATATGGCAAATTCAGCAACATAAGTTCGAACTTCATCGGTGTTTGGTGGTTATAAGAATTGAGTATTATAAAGTTTAAAAAACATTTGTTCAAGGCAAACAAGAGTTGGAGATAAAAAATTTCAGGTTAGACATATGGACTTACAGACGACAAGGGTACAACCTTAATGGCATAAACAATTTGTTTGTTTCTATATTAACACATGTATAAATATATGTACAGGATACATTGTTTATAAACAGAATTATTATTTCTATACCTACAGGTACATGTTTACCATTAAGTAATTTTTTGTTATCCTACCTTCATTTGAGTCAAAGTAGAAGTATGAGTGTCCATCATCTGGTACAATCAACCTATAGTAATCTCCATAGTCAGCATCAGTGAAGAAGAAATCCATTATACTGCTATCTATTGGGGTGTGGTCTGGTATGGAGGCTGTGTATGTTGACATTGTAAACGTTGGTATGGTATCTAAAACATCAACAAATTACTAACATTATTTGCTAGCGTCAAAGATATACTCAAAACCAAAGAGTTCATGGACAATACTATTGGGTGCTGTTTATTGACAGTTGATTATTTCTGGATCTAATTCATTCCTTAGGTCATGTAGGTAATGTTCCCAAAAGTGTGCACTAACACATTGTTATTGGTTATAAAGGTCCTAAACAATAAAAATTCAACTGATAATGTTAAGTAATACTTTGTTTTGGAAAACATGATCACTAGCTCTATAGATTCTGAAACTGTTAATCAATAATTTCATAATCAACAGATAGAAAACAGCTGTCACATGATCTGGAAAAACTCATGTTGGTTTCATTAACAAAATAGTCTGAAGAGTTCCAAATAGTATGCTCAACAGGTTGCAGCTTGAAACTACAGTAGAAGTCAAAGGCATTTAAACTTGATGCAGCTCTGAATTATGATTGTGATTAAAAGTTTGACACATCATAGGTTTCTGACACAAGATTTAGCATATATCAAACCACTCCAATAAGTTTAATTTTTGACATTTTGAACCTACATGTTGTGGACCGATTTGAAGATAGGTCCCAAAATTAAACATCTAAATGCATCTAAATACATAGTTCCATTCTGCATAATTAAGAACACCAATAATTCAATTGTTGATACAATATATTACTAAGCTTAATTTTTTACCCTTTAGACCTTGCAATTTGATATTCAGACCAGTACAAAAACAGGGCCCAAAATCCAAAAAACAAATATTACAATCATCATATTAAAGAAGCACAAGAAATCAAGATTTGGAATTTAACCCAATTAAAATTGGTCAAGAAATAACCAACTTACATGACTTATCAATACAAAGTATAACAAAAGTATTGTTTTTAGCCCCTTTTTCCTGAACAGTTTGTTCATAACCCTCAAAATCAATTCCAACCTTCCTTTTATAGTATATTTTTTTGCAGTTCAATTTCATAACGATCTGTACACTTGTTCAGATATATAGTTTTTAATTTGATATAAAAACTAATTAAATGCGTTACTGAATATTGATGCTTTAATAAATAGAATAAATCATACTAATATATACTGGAAGATGTGGTATGATTTTCAATGAGACAACTATCAATCCAAGTCACAATTTATAAAAGTAAACCATTATAGATCAAGGTTCCGTCTTCAACATGGAGCCTTGGCTCACACTGTACAGCAAGTTATTAAGCTTAGGGCCCGACAAAATAACTAGTGTAAAACCATTCATAGGGGAATACAAATGGTCTTGTGTATAAAAAATAAAATTCTTCACTCTGCGCAGCCTGATTCGACTGCAGAGGTCAAACCCTGAACAGTTGATGAAAGTTTGGACAAAATATTCAAGCTTGATCACTGCCTGAATTTGGATTGTGATCAAGATTTTGACATAATATAGCGTTTTGACACAAAATGAATGTGGCTACTGCATAGTATTGTGCTATAGCGCAGTACTGTGCAAAAGAAGGTTTCTTGCTATTGCTAAATACATGTACTGTGCAATGGGGATGTTTCTTGCTATTGTGCAATACTGTGCAACTGATGATTTCTTGCTATTGCACAATGCTGAGCAATTGAAGATTTCTTGCTATTGTGCATTACTGTGCAATTGAAGAGTTCTTGCTATTGTACAATACTATGCAAATGAAGATTTCCAAGGCTACTGGTATTGCATAATACCTAATATAATAATTAACACATCCTGTTTGGTGTATATCTCCTGCCATACCACTTTTTTTTGCTTTTATATATAAATCAGAAATAATCAATGTGAAAATATAAAATTTTAAGAAGAAAAAAAAAGAAAAAATTATGAAAAAAATAATTCCCTTCCCAATTTTTTTAACCCCCTTTGGAGCAATTACCTCTAAAATCAATCTCTACCTTCCCTTGTTTTTTGCCATTGTGCAATACTGTGCAATTGAAGATTTTTTTACTATTGGACAATACTGTGCAATTGAAGATTTCTTGCTATTGTGCATTACTATGCAAATGAAGATTTCTAGCTATTGCACAATACCTAATACAATAATAACACATCCTGTTTGGTGTGTATCTCCAGTATTCTTTTCTTTTATTATATATAAATCAGAAATAATCAATGTGAAAATATAAAATTTTAAGAAGAAAAAAAAAAGAAAAAATTATGAAAAAAATAATTCCATTCCCAAATTTTTTAACCTCCTTTGGAAAAGTACCTCTTAACTCAATCTTTGCCTTCCCTTTGAAGAATAGTACCTTGCAGTACAATTTCAGAGAGAGCCAAACACTTGAACACAAGTTAATGTCTGGAAACTAGAAAAATGCTTGTTTTTGGCCATTTTTCGGCCCCAATTCCTAAACTGTTGGTACATAATAACCCCCATAATCAATCCCAACAATCCTTTTGTGGTATTGAACCTTATGATAAAATTTCATAGAGATCCATTCCCTTAAACTTAACTTATTGTCCAGATACCAAACGTGTCTTCAGACAACGACGAGGATGATGATGTGATACCAATATACAACCACACAAACAAACAACAACTTCTAAACATCAGATTCCTATGTAAAATATTAAAGTTACTGAACAAAACACGTACTAGATGTTGTTTCATACTGCACAGCATACATTCTTCCTGATAAAAGTGTACTGGACCAGTCTTCTGTGTTCCCAACAGCTGGATAAGATATCGTCTTCTTGTAAGTATTTGTGGGACAATAATTTGGACTATAATTCTTCTGACTTGAGTCTCCAGACACTGAGGGATTGAATGTTGAATCACAGACTTCATAAGAAATAATGTTTCTACCCCCATCGTATCTGCAAAAAAATAAAAAAAATTGAATTACATTTTTTATGTTTATGCCCTATTATATTGGCAATAAAATAAAAACTGAATTACAGCAAATTAACTCAGGATACAACTTTAAATATTAATCAAATATTAGAAATGATATTACTAATAATCCTGACTTTCCTGACCAGTCACTCCAAACAAAGACACAGCCTATTAGGCATTAGACTGCCAATTGACACAACCTACAGCAATGGAACTTAGACATTTAATCTAAACAAAATTACTAGGATATATAGCAATGATAGCAAATGTATAGTTAAAATTTTCGTTGCTAATTTACTTTTCTAGAAGAAGAAAAATCTGCCTTGATCAGCTAATTATCATGATCATAAAACATGCAATATAATCATGATAATTGCTCAGGATTACTGTAACATTATCATATATAACAGAACCAAACTTGCTATATTGGCTTGAGCATTACTTTATTTCATTCTACATGTTCTATGATCTATTTCAAGCAATAAAAAACATATAAAGCTTTAGTCCACATACTATTTTACTAATTTTAAGCTCAAATTGGACTGGTAGTTACATAATGGTTATTCGAAGAAAACTGCATATGGATATTACCAATAGCCAATATTTTTTTTTATTCTCATACATTTTGTATATCCATATATCATTGCTTTATTTATTAATTTCTATTAGGAAAGCTATATTATTCTCATACATTTTGTATATCCATATATCATTGCTTTATTTATTAATTTCTATTAGGAAAGCTATGTGCTTACCAATAGTCATATTTTTATCAGAGGTTCTGCATCAAATAAAAATACATTAGTCCAAACTTAAACAAGACATAAATGAGAAAATTGTCCCCCCTTTTTTCTTTTAATTGGAAAAGGGCTTATTTTTGAAATAAACTATAATTCTGTGCTAAAACATAGATTATTAAGAGCAATTTATATGTCCCTAAGCTAGATAACTTGCTAAACTGGTTCAAAATTGCATGTACAGTGAGATTTTTGAATTCTTGTATGAGTGTATACTATTTGCCTAGATTGTAAAAGGCTACCATAAGAAACACAATAAAACTTGAAAAATCATAGAATTATTTTGACAAAGAGCTATTTTGTACTATATAAAAGTCATAAAATACCTGTTTTATTGATTTCAATCACAAAAAATGCAAAAATAAGAACTTGGAGTAATAAGTCTTAACTGCATGCATGTTGTATGACCATAAAAGGCTAAAATACTTGAGTATGCCAATTTAAGAGCTTAAATTTCTCATTATTAGGATGGTTCACCAAAAATAGATGATTAAACATGATTACTAACACCAAAATTTGAAGTATTTTCATTGGAATATATGTACAACTTCTAAAAATTGGATTTCTGATGATTGTCTGTAATAAGAAGTACACAATTAACTAATTCATGGTCCCATTGCTTTCTATGTTAAATTCCTCTGTTTCAAGCAGGCACACCTCTTTTGTTTTAAGTTCAAATAAAGTGGCAATCTTTGCATTTCAAAGCAACACTTTATGGTGTCTTGAACTGAAAAAATTAACATACCTTTAATGGCATACATTGTATAAGAAAGAACTGGTTCCTGGAACTTTGGATGTACCAAAACAGGTACTTCAGATTTGACAAATAGACAAAATGTACCCTCTTTTTAAAATTTAGTGCAGTTTTTTTAATATTCAAAATTAAAAGTCCAAAAGTGTTCTACAATGATCTGCACCAGTCCTTCAGCTTTCCTTTAATACCAAAATCCTTGCTGTAATTCATCTTTTTTTAGAAATATATTTATACATTCCTTTTAGAACAAAAAAATAGTTATGTCCCAAGAGAGAGAAAAAACACCCAAACAATTATTATAGATAAATATTCTATACCTGTATACCTTCAAAATCCACTCACTTGACGACCAGGTGAACTCTGACAAGTTTGGGATGTATTGTTACATAACAATATATTGTAAGGTAGACGTGCATACCAAAAGCAACCAGGTGACATTAAACATACTGTGTATACATGTATTACCAGAGTTCGAATTTGTGATATACAAAAGTTTTAATACTGTACAATTTGTGATATTTAATAGACAAAAGTTTTCATACTGTACAAATATATCTTCTCCCTCTGTGAGTGAGTGTCAAACCAGAAGAAGAATGTATCATAATCATGATAATAAACTAAGAAAATATGAAAATTATAAAACAATTTCTTTAAAAAAAAATTTTTTTTGCTTTATTAGATAATCAGATTAATATTTTTGTTTTCTTTTACATCAATTTACTAGTGGCACTAAGTGCTTTTAATTATACTATGCCTTCACCTAGAGGCTACAGCATGTCTATCAAAAACAATTGCCTGAAGTATGGGTCCTATATAATAGCATGATTAGAATCAAATAATTCAGGGGGGGGGGGGGGCTATCTAACAGGGTAAAATAATGTCATAAAGGGCCAAGCCATGGTAAAATCACGATAAATTCATCTTGTTCATGCAAGCTTCATGAATTATTTCTTTAATATTCCATTCTCAATTCTATTACCTCACCAGGCACAATTACAAACGATTTTTAAACATGTTAAACTGTGATTAATATTTTTTTTACACTACTTTTCTTGAATTTTTTATACAATAGAATTTAAGATGTATGAAGGCTTTCCATTTTGCATCATAACCCACATAATTTTGTATTCACGTAAGGATACTTTAGAAAGATTTGCTCGACCTCGTTTTACGGATCAAGAGAGCCACAGTCATATGGATGCAATTCCGAACAGCACTATATTCATATATCTTGCAGAAGAATCAATGACAACCGGGATGACAACAGTCTAGATTGATAAAGCATACAATTATCTTAATCTCAAACACATTTTCATAGGCAAATAAGATGCATAAGTTTGTATTTTACTTCAATTAATTCAGCAGTGGTCGCAGACGAAATGTCTGTAATTTGTTAAAGAAAGATTTCTGATTTTTTTTGTTTTTGTGCAAGTTCCTCCTTTAAACATTTAAATTCAAGTGCATCCATTTCAGTGGTGAACTTATCATTCATCTATGATTTTTTTTATATAGATCAACATTTCTTTCGGAGTTCTCTGGACTTTTCTATAAAATTAACATATTTTCGTTTGACCTGTTTATGTTTTTTTTTATATAATTTGCAGGCCAGATTGTCGTTCTTCTAATATTTTCAGAACGATTTTGATTTTTGTCATCGTCATCAACTTTTCCAAGTGCAAATGAATTATTTTATAGTGAAAACAAGGGAATTTTTAATAGGGTTTGATATATAAAAACATTTATTGATAAATATAAATAAGTATGATCTCAGAGAGCAAACATTGGAAACTGAGATTGGAATTCTTTCGTAATTGTGTCCAGTCGTAACTGCGTCCTATGGACATAGGTACAGAAGAATTCGGTCTAATTCCATAGTTATGATGCAAGGAAATTAAAGAGTATATGAACCTGTACTACCTCTGCCTTACTGAAATGATTACATTTGGAATATATATTCCACATTCACATGGCACAAAGGATGGACATAAATTGTAGCGGGGAGTGAATTTAGTGTTTCATTGTTTTATGTATCCGGGTCCTTTCGCGCTGCCTGCTCACGTTCGCATGTCTGGCTCAAAGAGTTTAAGTGGTCATTGGTTCCTTGTAACAGAGATATATGGGGCATTAGTAATTGGAGGTACCTCGTTCAATGTGTTCTGCCTATTTAATTTTACGTGCATCGTGATTTTCAAGTGTTTTATTTTGCGTATTTTTCAGGTCTACTGTAAATGAGGGGGAGGACAGGGGGTACCCTTCTCCCTTCTCCCACCCTCTTCTCCTTTCTCCTACCCCTCATCTCCTTTCTCCTACCCCTCTTCTGAGAATCTCCTTATTTTATTTTTTTTAATTTACCGGAAAAAAGAGAGATATTTTTTTTTCATATTTTATTTTTTTCTCCAACTTTTTCTCCTTTCTCCCAGCCTTCCTCTCCTTTCTCCTATCCCCTTTCTCCTTTTTCCTTTCTCCCACCCCTTTCTCCTTTCTCCTACCCTCTTTCTCCCTGTCTCCCTTACCCCTGTCCTCCCCCTCGTAAATGTTTTTGAAGTATACTGATATTTCTATATGAAGATAACTTCAAATGCAAAATATTCTTAAGCTTGAAAACGTGCTTGTTTGAATATAATCATCTGAAAACTTAGATTAAAGGGTGTTTGAAATTTCCTGATTTTTTGTCAATGGAGGACACATATTCGCCGTTTTTACATACATGTATCTATTTAAAACCAAATAAACGCAGCTTTAAACAACATTAATCAAATCAATTTCATTATAGGTAAATAGCAGACATTTCAAAGATGTTTAGAACTGAAATTTTGGGCATTCAGTCAAAAAATTACTTAGAAATACTTCTTTGAATTCGTGTATTTTCTTCAGGAAATTGGCCCAAAATCGTTTTCTGTTTTTTGGTCCTTTTCAGTGGGTGCCGCAATTTTGTCTCAATTCAAAAACAATAATCATATTTGTTATATAATATTATTTACCGGTATATGTCTTCCATTTCAGACACCCTTTGAAGTTTTTACACCTCAAAATCATAAAACGGCGAAATTGTGTCCCCGGCGAATATGGGCACCTCACTCTACTAGGTATTTTCAGATTTTTCTAATAAAATTCAAACACTTGGCAGGGATCGTCAAGAAATACTTTTTTAAAAGCCGTAACCCATTTATATTATAAATGTGTATACCAAATCGGGAATATCAAGTAAAACAGAGAGTTTCATAGGCGGATCCAGGGGGCCCTGGGGTCCGCCCCCCCTTTTCGTGGGAAAAATTTGGTTGATTATATAGGGAATCATTGAAGCATGACTGGAGCGGCCCCCCTTTAGGTCAGTCAGCGGGACCCCCTTAGGAAAAGTTCTAGATTCGCCACTGAGTTTATATATAAGGAGACAGTGACTCAGTCACTAAAGGTTCACATCAAAGTCTTTATTTTTCGTGAAACGTGAAATTATGTCTTATTTCACGTTTTTTTCCCGTGCAAGCACCCCTTTACCACCCCCTTTAGACGTGATCTTCACTGTATTAATGGCTACTTCGCGTCTTCGAGTACCTATGCGTGACCTATGCATCCGTATAATTTGATAAGATGAGGTATGCATGCCAGATGCCAATTCAAGTCACAATGTATAAACAGTAAACAATTGTTGGTCAAAGTAGGACCATCAACGACTTGGCTCACATCGAAAATCAAGCTATATAAAGGGCTCCAAAATTACTAGTGTAAAACAATTCAAACAGGAAAACTAATGGTTGTATCTCACGGTACAAAACAATACATTTCCATGTTTAATGTTTTATAACTCCTGATGAGGTTTAATCCAGAAAAGTGCTTTGAACGCACTTAATTTTGAAGTGTCATTTAATCATTTTGCGTCTGAACATCTATTGGTTTTCTTTGGACCATTCATTGTCTTCTCCTCATCCTAAATTTAATCATCTTTTCGATACTAGCTTTTTTAAAGGTAACGTAACATAAAAACTAAAATCTGAGAGAGAGATATTATACTTACATTCCAATCATATCTCCTGCAGTAATAGCTATTCGTTCTGAATTCGATGGCTTATATCCCTTCTTCTTATTTAAATCACTTCCTGCAGATAAAACAAATACGAGCTAATCCCATTCTCAATTTTACAACTTCTTTTGAAAAAAAAATACAATTCTAAAAAGGATCTAGTGAATATGTTGTTAAGTAATGAGGAACTTGCAACTATAAGTTACTCAAATCAAATATTTTATTGTCGTACACACTTTACAGTTTGTGACCAACATATATTAACACAATAAACATAAAATATATAGAGATTAATACATGGCCTTTTCCATATCAGCCTGGGTATCATCCCGAGACCCCCATATCAGCCCGAGACGGAGTCGAGGCGCTGATATGGGTCGAGGGATGATACCCAGGCTGATATGGAAAAGGCCATGTATTAATCGCTTTATCATATACTTCCGACAATAGTTTTATGTAAGGAAAAAAAAAACAAATGCAACAACTAAAACAGTCAAAAACTTTATTAAGAAGTTAAGTTATAAATTCAATATACTATAATTGTCAACTAACAGCATCACTACCTCCATATATATGTACATTGTATGGTAACATTTCCTATAGAGGCATTTTGAAACATTGAATATTTGGAAGAGTTTCATGATCATTACTACTCCATGTTTGTTGTACTATAAAATGATTCATAATTGCC
Source organism: Mytilus trossulus (assembly GCF_036588685.1). Classification (NCBI taxonomy): domain Eukaryota; kingdom Metazoa; phylum Mollusca; class Bivalvia; order Mytilida; family Mytilidae; genus Mytilus; species Mytilus trossulus. Next base: position 48,242,137 of record NC_086383.1, read on the forward strand.
AATGGCATTTGTAAGCAAGTACTAAACTATCCCCACAAAAGTTCCCGTAAATTTTGACGTCGTCATCAATATCTGGCGTCACAATGGAAAAATAAACAACCGATACCGGAAACACCGGAAGTAACTTGCACGAGAAGCACTGTTATGGGTTTTTGCACGAGACGCCCCTGATATGGGTTATCAGACCGGGCTGATATGGGTTATCAGCCTGGGTGGGAAATTATGGCTTGTGTACTTCCGTTCATTACACATATGCAAAAGCTATCATATTAATGCTAAGTATATGATAAACATGCATATTAAACATACACAAAAACAACAGGGTCAAAATTTATAACAACAAACAAGCTGTTAAAAGTCCCCTGCCCTCAGTTATTATTTTCAGTACATATGTGTTGAAAAAAGTCATTTCTCATCCTCTAGTATTTTACATTTATGACATAGTCGTTCCTCTCTTGGGATTTTAAAATATCTCCCCTTTTCAATCAAGAGGGAGTGATAACTTATTCGAAATTTAGTGATTAATCTCCATATCTGAAAATTAGATGTATTTAGATAAGATTCTAGTTTGTAATATATTTTAAAAAGTGTTTTATAAAGATAAAATTTACTTTTTTCATCAATGTTTTGAAATTTAGTTTGAATTAAATCTTCATATCTATTTTTTTATTTTTAACTATCGTTTTTTATTTTATTTACATCTTTTATGTCCTTACAAGTAGAAAGAATATTAAGGTCAACATTATTCTCTTCAACACTATTTTTTGCATATGTATACCACGAGTAAGTTCCTGTCAAATCTAGAGACTGTGCTAGAGAAAACGCATCCTTTATCAATGGATTACTGAACGAATGAATGCAGGCTGTTACAGATGATCTGATGAAATATGTGTTTTAATTGTCATTATAAGCTCAAATATTTCCACACAATAAAATCTTTTGAAAAAAAATATATTCGATTTTGGAAAGGTTTTTGACCGTAAACACATGACTACAATTGTAACATTGTTTTTATTCTTGCTGGATCGCTTATTAAATTGTTAAACTTTATACCGACTTGAATCTTCACCTTAGTCTTAAATCACCCAGCAAATAGTCTGGCTATACATGGTGCTAGAGACTCGTGAGTGTTAATTTTTATAGATTAACACAAGATTCCGATTCCTCAGTAGGCAAGCGAAAGGAGTAGGGGACAAGGCCCTTATTTGGCCCAAAATTACTGCAAATTTAAAAGTTATCATACATATTCTAAAATAACTAAAAACTTGACTTAAGTATAAGGTACTGAGAAAAACAAAACAAATTTGACATCGAACAAGTTACCATGGCAACAAATCATAACCTAATTTGCATATTTTGTTAAATTTCGTGATTTTCCTTGTTTTTTATCAAATTTTAAGTATATTTTAGATTGAAAAGTATGTGCGCACCCAAGAAACCACTTTATATTTGGTCAGAATATACCAATAGTTATAATAAAGCTTCTGTTGTTTCTCGGCTGCGCAGGATGTTTTCAGAACGGATTTAAAGATAGAAAACTGCATAAATTCTGTATTTTTTTTATTGTTTTTGTGAAATCAGCACAATTTATGACGTAATTGTGACGTCATCAGATAAAAATCTTTATGTTTTTCATTTATATTTTTTGATCCTATGCATTTCTTAAAAAAGTATGTGCCAATCTGAAATGGCTATCAAACATTTTATTTTCTTGGGCCAAACCTAGCCTTTAATGCCCCAAAAGCAAGTTACAGACATGTGACTAGTTTACCCCAGAATAATTATATTTCGGACGAACTATATTTTGACAGTACTATTGAATTAAATGGATTATTAAGGATATTCCTTAAGACCACAGTGGATGTGGTATTGTTCGCCGTATCACTTTAATCTAGAGAGAAAGGAGCTTATCAGAGTGTGTGGGAAATATGGAAAACCAACATATACCAACAAGAATTTGTGTGCCGCAAGAAATTCAAAATGCTTCAAATGTAAAAAAAAAAAAACAGGTAATTTTACTCGTCGTGCTTCAATTTCAACACAAACGGAAAATTGTAAAAATAAGAAATCAATTAAGAAAAGAAAATGGATTTTAAAAGACTTCAAGATTATTAGGATCAGCTGATTAGGATCCAAAACAGACACTTCAGGAACTTCCATTTAACAAAACCGGGAATACTGTCTTCATTTCAACTATCAGTAGTTTTCTAAAGGACCAAATTGAAACATAAAAAACGAAATTGGAAGACGAAAGCTTCAACCATACATCTACATTATTGGAATTGCAAGAAGAACAAACTAGAGGCTCTTGAGAGCCTGTGTCGCTCACCTTGGTCTATGTGCATATTCAACAAAAGACACAGATGGATTACCGGTAATGACAAAATTGTGTTTTGGTGATGGTGATGAGTTTGTATATCTTACTTTACTAAACATTCTTGCTACCTACAATTATCTTCATCTTTGAACTTTGCTCATTAGTTACAGAGGAAAATATTTTGTTAAAAATTAACAAAAATTTACAAAATTTATGAAAATTGTTAAAAATTTTGCTGTAAAGGGCTGTAACACCTTAAGGGGTCAACTGACCATTTCGGTCATGTTGACTAATTTGTGAATCTTACTTTGCTCAACATTATTGCTACTTACAGTTTATCTTTATCTATAATAATATTCAAGATAATAACCAAAATCAGCCAAATTTCCTTAAAATTACCAATTCAGGGATCGATTCATCTGAAAATTTCAGGGCATATAGATCTTGACTTGATAAACAATTTAACCCGATGTCAGATTTGCTCTAAATGCTTTGGAATTTGAGTTATAAGCCAAAAACTACATTTTACCCCTATGCTCTATTTATATTATTATTTATGATTGTGGTCAAGTTTGGTTTAAGTAGTAGTTTCCCAGTAGTTTCAGAGGAGAAGATTTTTGTAATAGTTAACGGACGACACGACGACGACGACGGACGACGGACGCAAAGTGATGAGAAAAGCTCACTTGGCCCTTCGGGCCAGGTGAGCTAAAAACTGTTCGGAAGCTTCGTAAAACAAATAAAAATCGAGTCGCTAAAACTATCGAACACCGTACGGCAAAAATATGAGAGAGGTCACGATAAATTGGTAGACTATATCACTGAGCTAAAAGTAGAAAAACAAAATTGGAAATACAGTGAAATGATGTTTCAGAATTGTACAATGAAGTTAGTAAATTAAAGTGAACTTGATTTAAAAGAAATTTGAAAAAAATACAAAAAATTAACTATAACAAGTAAGAAACAAAACTCAAAAATGTTCAGGAAATAATCATCAAAACAGCTTTAGGACACCTACGGGTGCGGGAGTGTCTCGCTACACTGAAGACCCATTGGTGGCCTTCGGCTGGTGTCTGCTCTATGGTCGGGTTGTTGTCGCTCTGACACATTCTTATTTTCTTCCCTTTAAATTTTATGTAACTATCAATAACGTGGAAGAAGAATTTAGTTCCAAAAAAATCCTATCCCGTGGACGTGATTCTGGACGAGAGAGACAAATATGACCGGATGAAAATTGTGTTAACTATTTGGACTTAAAATCATTATATCTTTTAATTGTCATTATTACCTCAAATAGTCCCACCTATGGTTAAAAATGTATGTTTCTACTAAACCGATAATGTATCGACGTGTCAAAGACAGTTTTATCAGATTATCCGAAAAATGAACAATAATTGCTTAATCCGTAGTTACATAGATTTCTTATTTATTCAGTTTTATATAATTCTTAAAAATAATTCATATTCAGTTTTGGAAACTAAGGTTCTCGAACCGTAAATACCAGACTCAATATGATCCAATATTGTAACATCGTTTATATTCTTGTTGGATCGTTTATTAAATTGTTAAACTTTATACCGAATCTTCACTTCAATACCCAGCAAATAGTCTGGCTATATAAGGATAATAAACACCCAACTAGAGGGGTTGTACTTGATTTTCATATGATGACAACCTAATCTTTTAATCAAGTTATTTGAGGGACTTGAGCTGGAATGTTAGTAACTGCAAGTAGTCATTTGTTAAGGTATGGGTCATTTTACTTACTAGTTTCTTCTGTTACCTGTTCTGACATCGGACTCGAACTTCTTTTAAACCGAGTTAACTTTTACTGTACGTATTACTATGTTTTTTCTTTATTCTTCATTGACCAGAGGAATAGGGGAGGAGTGAGATCTCACAATACATGTTTAACCCCGCCGCATTTTTGCACCTGTCCCAAGTCATGTCTTTCACAGTCTTGTTTTTTTTTTTTTATTTTAGTTCATATATATGTTTTGGAGTTAAGTGTGACGTCCATTTTCATTGAAATAGTACACAATTTTATTAATGGTCTAGCGAAATTCCGGTTGCGTTATTTTTCTCTCTCTCTGCGTTGAAGACACATTAATGGCCGTTCGGCTGTTTCTGCTCTTACGTTGGGTTGTTGTCTCTTTGACATTTTCCCCATTACCATTCTAAATTTTATTACTAAGAAGAAATATGACATAAATCCAACCCACACTGAATTAAAAACTGAACTTCATGTATCATGTTTATATGCAAACCCTACCAGTAACTGTAACTTTATTGATTCCTACAATGGTACGCTTCCTTTCCTCTCCAGCTTTTCCAGTTGGTCGCCAAACAATAAAAATCAATTCACCAGTATTCTTAGGATAAATCTCCCATTTATGAATAAGCCCACAACATCTTACAACATGGATGTCACTTTCTAGTATGATTCCATTTCCTATAGAAAATGCAAATCGCATCAAACATAATAAAGTTTTTTAAATTGATTTGTGTTTAATTCACATTTAACTAGCTTCATGCTGATTAAATGTTTTACGTCTATGCATACATTTCTAGAAAGGTAAAGATCTTTTTAAAATGAGAAAAAACTCGAGAGCAACCACTCTAAGGTAGCATATATACCAAAAGCAATTAGTTGTAATTTGTATATCATATAACCTCATATGCTCAATTCAACATAGCGAAGATTTGTTGTTGGTTCTGAAATATAAACATTTGATTTTAACGTCTTTGTCTTACAAGAAATATATTCGAATCAGTACAATAATCGTCCGTAATTTCCATACTGCAAATTGAATCCCTTTTTTGATAATTATTTACCTGACACCGAATCTGTACTGTGTGACATACTATCTATTTCTTTAAAACGATCTGGTTTTTCTGAACAGTCTGTAATAAAATTTCATATCATAGTTCTCATACAATCTTATATAAATTTTTCACAAATATTATAGAACTTGCGTTCTATATAACATGTTCTATTCTTTTATTTGTCTTTTTGAATATAACTGTTGCTGTTTAGTGTATTTTATGTGATATCCATTTGACGTGGCTCCGAACTTGTACGTCCTGTCATTGTGTTATTGTGCTATGGTAATTTTTTGTATGTTTGTCTTTCATTTTTAGGTCAAGTGAGCTTTCTTGTTGAAGGCCGTACGGTGACCTATAGTTGTTAATGTGTGTGTCATTTTGGTCTTTTGTTGTCTCATTGGCAATCATACCACATCTTCTTTGTTATATTTTCTCACTACTTGGCGTTTAGCGTCCGTCGTCGTTCGTCGTCGTCGTCATCGTTTGTTAACTTTTACAAAATCTTCTTCCCTTAAACTAATGGCCCAAATTTAAACAAACTTAGCCACAATCATCACTAGGGTATTTAGTTTAGCAAATATGTCCAAGAAATAGAACAGAGGGGTACGATGCAGTTTTTGGATTAAATCTCTGAAACTAAAGCATTTAGAGCAAATCTGACATGGGGATAAGATCTATCCGTCCTATTTTTGTTTCAGACGAATCCGACAGCCCATTGTTGGGGTGCTGCCTTTGAAATGATAATTTTAAGGAAATTTTGCAGTTTTTGGCTATTATCTTATAATATTAATATAGATAGAGATACACTGTAAACAGTAATAATGTTCAGCAAAGTAGGATCTACAAATAATTCGACATGACCAAAATATTGTCACTCTTTTAGGAGCTATTTGCCCTTTTGATATAGTCAATTTTAACAATGATTCATAATTTTTTTAATTTAAAATAATCTTCTGTAAAACTGCTGAGACAAATTTAACCATACTTGGCCACAATCATTATTAGGGTATCTTGTTTTAAAATGTGTATGATGACTCCACCTTCTAACCATCATAGCCGACATGGTCAAAAATAGAACGTAGGGGTAAAATGTAGTTAAAATGTGGTTTAATATGTTTATAACTTTGCTGAACATTATTACTGTTTACAGTGTATCTCTATCTATATTAATATTATTGGTTTATGTTTATAACTCTGCGACTAAAGTATTTAGAGCAAATCTGTCAGGTGGCAGAAGATCAGATTTAGATTTATCTGCCCTGACATTTTCAGACGAATCCGACAACCCGTTAGTTAGTAAGTTTACGGAAATTTTGCAGTTTTTGTTATTATCTAAAATACCATTATAATATCTAATATCTAATACTATTAATTATCATTTTAACCTTATTTTACATGCTTTTCAAAGCATCAGTAAATACAGGTGAGCAACACAGGCTTTTGAGAGTCTCTAGTTGCTTATGTGCTTTGCCTTTATAGTTATTGCCCTTTTATGTTTCTTTGTTACATATTTGTTTGTTTTTATTGTGATTAAGATTATAACACATTGTTGACTGTTGTACCTCTATTTTGACATTTGACCTATTACGTTTGTTTGTTTTGTTCACACATCGATGTCAATGTAATGGAATTTCATGCGACTGTCATACAAGAAAGAGATTTAGCTAGCTATAAAACCAGGTTTAATCCATTATTTCAAAACAGGAAATATGTTTATCAAGTCTTTATGAATATGACACCTGTTATCCATTCGTTTGATGTGTAACTATATGAGCTTTGAGCTTTTGATATTGCCATTTAATAAGGGAATTTCCGTTTTGAACTTCCTCAGAGCTCGATATTTATTTTTTAATTTAATTTTTTTCATTGGTAAATATTATTCTTATTAAAATTGAACATTCCATACACTAACTAAAATTCGACGTGGCAGTATGTCTTTTTGTATGAAAAACTCGTCATCTTTAAGCCATGTTCGACTGTATTTGTAAACATGATATTCCTGTAAACTAGATAACTAGAACCCTGGTTTTTGTTAATACAGACGTTATAGTTTTCCTCACTGTAACGAGTATTTTAACAGAAATCTAACATATCGAAAATCAATAGTAATTCTAGATAGCATGAATTAAAGAAAACATGTAGTTGACTTCAATTAGGCATCGACTTCAAAATACACGTAAAACAAAAGATATTCCCATATTTAACACTGACTACATACATGTACAATATGGCTGTGTTCCAACCAACAAACATTCTCTTGTTTCTTCATCTTGGAGTTCTGAAATAGTTTGTGCGCAATGTACATAAGATCCATCAGTTGTTGTTATTGCGTTATTACATGATCTTGTTCTTCTTTGTGAACCTCTGTCACATGATGTGGAACAGTCTGACCATGACCCCCAAATACTCCATTGAGGTACTGAAAATAAGTTTTATAAATAAAATTCAAAATTTTTTTTCATTAGCTAATAAATCATGTATATGTCTATAGCATGCAATCTATAAGTAGCTTCAAGATACTTGGTATGTTTTTCATTTCAAACATGTACTACAGACTTATTTATTATAACGATACGTAGTTCCATAGGCATTATCATTACATGGATGATACCTTTAAACAAGACTTATTTGTACATACGTAGTTTCTTAGACATTAATATCATATCTATGCTCCTTTCAAAAATAAGACTAACTTGTTCATTTGTAGTTCCACAGGCATAATTATTATATGGATGCTCCCGTTTTATCACTACGACTTACCTTTACATATATAGTTCCACAGGCATAATAATCATTTGGATGCTCCATTTAAACTAACTTAAAGACTAGCATGTACATATGTAGTTTTACAGGCATACTTGTTATTTGGATTCTCCATTTAAACAAAGACTTACTAGTTCATACATATATTGCTGTTCCTTTTATACTTATACTTACTTGTACATACGTAATTCCAGTAAAGAATACCGCAGATGGAAGTTGTGCGAGTTGAGTAATAATATATTTGTGCGTAATACACAGTTCTGCTTTGTGTGCACCATCCACCATTCCAAAAACCACACCTGGAATATAAATTGTATTGTAATTCATTTAATGAAACACAATCAATAGGACCTGTTTGTAGATTGGTTGTTTTCTTTAAAACAGCATAATTTTCGGCAAATTTTCTAACAGATAAAAAATAAATATTTCAGATTTTTTTGATATTAAGGTCTAATGTTATTTTCTATAATATGGTCATTCTTCAATAGGTAAAATCGTCTATTTGTAATCCTGTAATCCTTCTTTTCAATATTCTTTTTAGGGTAAAACCTATTAAACAATCCATTTAGAACGTTGGTAGATGAATTTAGTATATTATTGTGTACGTGCATTTGATTTTGTTTGTTTGTATATTAGAACAAACCTTTTTAAACGGCAATAAAATTTTGAATTCAATTGAATTGAAAGGCTGAACTTTAAATACCTATTTCTTTTCTTTTCCTTAAAACTATTTTTGGTGTTTTCAATAACTCTTTTCACTTACCAGGTTGAATAGTACTCTATATATGAACGCTGGAGGTAGTAAGAATGTTGGTTGTAGTGATGAACGTAGCAGTTTTGTGCCATGTTACCGCCAGATATCTGTACACTGCAGTCGTAGTGGTTATCGCAATAATTCTGCATGGTAGATAATTCATCGTATGTAGATGTGTATGTATTGGATGTATACGAACAACCTTGTGTCCATGTTGCACCAGTCATAGTGATATAGCCCTTCGTATTGTGGACATAACATGTTGGTTGAAAGTAATAGTCTCTGCAGGTACTCCCAGACTCTAAAAGAAACGATGAAGATTTAACAATGGATAAGCAGACATTTTTGAAGGCCACCAAAGACCAAAACACGCAGATGTAAGCTACGAATTAATGCTCTTATACGTTTTGCAATTTTGAATTATTAATCTATTTGTTTCGAGATTTTTTAAACAGATATGAATTTCATTCTTATATAAATAAAAAAAACAACAACAGAGGAATCAACAGAGTATCTATGTATTTCCCTTTAATACAAGTGGGATAATTGGCTACTCCCACTCCCAGTGAACAAAATGTCACTTTTATATTTGCATGCAACACGGTAGATAATTTGGTTTAAAAAAATATCGTTTCTATGCCGTTTTACATGAATACAATCCATGACCACTTCAAGTTTACATAGTCAATTCCAGTTGACCTTTTGCAATGCCGTATGCCGCCCAGTCTTATGACTTTATCATGTCGCACTATAAGGTAATAGCAAAGTTCAAAATTTGGATATCAAATTTGACTTTGTCCTTAACTTGGATTTCAAGGTAAGAGGTTATGAATTGCATATCAAAAATACTCAAGGTCAATAACTATATAGGTTTGTTTACAAAGTTAAGTAACCAAAAAGCTAATTCTAAAGACTTAAGGAGATAGAATTCCTATTAAATGAGCTTTTCAACCCAACTGTATTGGTGTAGCTTTATATAGCAACATATAATTAACTAAAACTGTATGTCGTTAACCTTTACTGTTTCAGAGGAGTTGTAATCAAAGTTGTAAACTCTAAAAAGCTAAAATTACGGAATGTCAAACACAAAAAGTTTATAATCCTGTTGCATATAACCGGACTCCAGTAAGACCTCTTTTTGGCCCCAAAATATGGCAGTTTTACAAAATTGTTAAAATGTAAAGTTTTAGTTCTGTATTGGACAGACGAATGCTTCAACTACATACATATGGGCTGTTTTGCGCGCGTCTGGCGTATAAAATTATAATCCTAGTACTTTTGATAACTATGAACACCACTGGGTCGATGCCACTTTTTCGTCCCCGAGGGTATCACCAGCCCAGTAGTCAGCACTTCGGTGTTGACATGAATATCAATTATATGGTCATATAAATTTTCTGTTTACAAAACTTTGAATTTTTCGAAAAACTAAGGATTTTCTTACCCAGGAGTAGATTACCTTAGCCGTATTTGGCACAACTTTTTGGAATTTTGGGTCCTCAATGCTTTTCAACTTAGTATTTGTTTGGCTTTTTAACTATTTTGATCTGAGCGTCACTGATGAGTCTTATGTAGACGAAACGTGCGTCTGGCGTATAAAATTATAATCCTGGTACTTTTGATAATTATTTGACAATACCATGTACATATATCGGTTAGTAGCACCATTAAGTCATGCTAAATTACAGAAATCGTCACATTTCTAACATTTTAGTTAAATTTAAAACGGTTTCCGCGTAAAACAAAAGTGGCCGCATCCTTCATATTGAAATATAAGTTGTATTTGATGATAATACATAACATATATAAAGGTTGAGAATGAACACGGATGCGACCACTTCGTTTTTGACAAAAACCATCTGAAAAGTGACATTGTTCGGCATATTTTTCATATTTGAGCCTGAATCGGATCGTTTTTAATGACTAACTCAGTTAAAATCTTTCACATAAACTAATTGAATCAAAAGAAATGTCAAAATCTTTCGTCAGGTGAACCTGAAGTTTGAGGCCAAAATCGGTCCTTACCGGACCTACTCCTTTAACAGATCACTGTTATGAATAAGCAAACGTTTCTGAAAAAAAAATTAGGCGCAGCAGAAACAAAAAAGACAGTATATTTGGAAAGGACATATACAAAGTGTGCTTTTAAAAAGTGGGATTTTCCAAAGTTTAATTATTGTTTAATATTTTATACAAAATATATCATTAACTAGTAGCGAAATAAAAGCACTAATTTAGAAACAAAATATGGCACACACAAAAAAAGACGAAAAGGCGGTTACCTTTGTGGAGTTATCTCCCATCTCTGAATCTTCTATATCACAAACTGATTAAGAAGATACACATCTAGGTAAGAAACAAAACCCTAAGCAGTCCAAAAGGGAGTAATACCGAGTAGTTGGTTAACAGTTCAATATGGATCTAAATCAAGAAAACATACAATCTAATTTAAATGAAAAGGTCTGATAAGTGCACGAACCCAATCAAAACCAGGGATAATCTTTGGTGCTCAGAAAAGGTAAGCAGATCCTGCTCCATATGTGTCATCCCTCGTGGGTAATCTGTAAGTGAAGACCATATGATAAATCTAATTCGGTAGTTGAAATTCGTACATAAGAGGACAGGATTGTGGTAACGACGATTGAAAAAGAAATCGTAGTCGTCTGTGAAACAGATATTCCATAACGGTCAGCCAACTCGTTTTGGCTTCAGCAAAAGTTTAAGAAGGGATGACTTCAACTTCCAAGCTTGTGTCTCTTGGTTTAATAGTTTTTTGGTTGTCAGCAATCCTCTATCAAAGAATCATAAAAGGATAAGATACCTCTGGAAAACTGACATCCAAAACATAAACATTTGAAAGGTCGTTCGTCTTTTTGAAGTTCTGTTTGGAGTTAAATAATGGCTAATTTTATATTAAAGATCTGACAGAAAAAAGAACAAAAATACAAAAACAATTTCTAAAATAGTTTGGGCAATCAACAAATAAATAGCAACATTCTTCTTTTAATTGTACACATACTTGGACATGTTCCTGTGTTACACCGTTGTTGTTCGTAATCCCGACTATCTCTACAGGTACTGTCAGAACCAAAGTAATTCCTTGGTGGATTATTACAAGTACGTGTACGTGTCTGGTATCCTCCACCACATGAACGTGTACATGATCCATAACCTGACCAGTTAGACCAGGCTCCTTCGCCTACAACAAGAATGCCAAATGAGATAAGTTTTCTCCTTATTTCTTTTCCTTATGATACTAGTTTTAAGTAGTAGTCTATACTATATTTTATACAAACTATTTGCCAAAATGTGCGTTCTTATAAGCTGGTAAAGTCAACTTGATTTCGCATAATATTATGTTCGTCAAGTATGCTAATGTGTTTGAAATTGTATGGGAACCGAATATTGGTATTATAATCAGAAAGGAAAACAGGCATCATGAGAAAGATTTGAAGTTCCACCCAGATTACTAAACGTTAGCATTTAAATATTTGAAATACTGGCATGCGTTCTATAATTTAATTAAGGCAACAGTAGTATACTGCTGTTCGAAATAATTATATACCTATATAGAGTTATTTTCTTTCAGAACGACAGGTCATTCTTTTTCAGAATCAACCCGGACGATACCATGTTTCAATGAAATATGCTCAAAGGCATAAAATAATGACCTGTGTGAGGTCATTATTTTCCTTGATAAGAATGCATCTATAATTTACTTCAAAATTTTATTTGTCTGATAGTTTTTTGTTGCCGATTTGGAAATTTATATTTTTAAGTTCAATCGATCATTGATGTAAAAGAAACCTTCATTGTCCGCATTTTAATTTTAGAAACAAATAACGCGTGAAGTTTTGTTAATTTATTTCCACAATAAAGAAACATTATAATATATGTCAGATGAATTTTAATGAAGACTTTCATAAAGAAAAAGCCAGATTTAACATATTCGTGTGTTAACTTTTGAAAATCATATTGAGTCACAATAAATAGGTTGGTTGATTTTTGGTTGCTTGCTTAACGTCCTGTGGCAAATATTGCATGCATGTTCAGGACGATAAACGCTGAATAGGAAATCATACTGTGACCTACATGTATTTATATTCGTCTTTGTGTCAGTTCTTAACTTTTTTAAATTTATGTATACCTTTTACTCTATCAAATGATCAACTAATAAGATAATCTTATATTGTATTGAATAACATTAACGTAACTCAGAAAAGGGTCGCCGCTGCCGAGGGAATATAATTATATCCTGATTATCTGTTAATAAAATGTATTGGTATTCAAAAGACAATCTTTCTGATATTTTCATTCGATTCAATTAAAAATAAATAAATTTGGTGAATTTACTGTCTTCTGATTGGTTAAAATAATTAGCTTTATTTTCAATGTTATCAATTTTTATGGCGACAGGCCCACTCTAACGTTGTGTATTCATACGCAAACATCTGTGCACGTTGTTATTCGTATTAATATATATCTTTGAGCCTTATTTTTGATAGAAATTTATTTATAATGAATGGCAATAATTTATTTTGAAATTATTGAACCATAAAATTAATTTTTGACTCTTTACATTTAACATAATCCGCTTCGCGGATTATTCAATGTGAAGAGTCAAAAATTAATTTTATGGTTCAATAAATTCAAAATAAATAACAGCCATTCATTAATTGTTAAAAAAAAATAACCACTTTTCCGCGATAGAAATGACATTACAAATAGAAAAAAAACCATACACCTCCCCCTTTTCCATAAACTAAGTGGTACAGTAAATTACTTACAATGTGTCTTGTATTTGTCATACACATACACTGGTATCGGATGGTAACAATACATTTGTGTCTTACTTCATGCAGTTACAGTAATATTTTTATTGTGTATGGATAATATTTTTTAAAAGGTTTATATCTAGATTTATTAGTGAGTTTTATTTCACATTCTAAATGAGCCGTAGGGCGTATTAAAACCTGAACGCATTAGAAAGGAATGTCCCACTTTAGTGTTGTCGGTAATATAGGATACTAAATTTTGCAAATCTTTATAAAAAATATTTTTTTTTTGACGGTAAATAAGTCAGATAATGCATATTTTAAGGTTTTTCTTGTCGTAGAACACACCTCGGGTGTCAGGATTGCTCAAAGAAAGACTCCCTACGGTCGGTCTTTCATTTGATCAATCCTGACACCCCTCGATGTGTTCTACGACAAGAAAAACCTTAAAATATGCATTATCTATAACATAGCCCTTTTCTTTATTGTGTTTTGTTGTAATTTAACAACGAGTTTCTTGAATTACAACTTAATTTATCTTAATTTATTGGGGTTCGTGTTGTTTATTCTTTAGTTTTCTATGTTGTGTCATGTGTACTATTGTTTTTCTGTTTGTCTTTTTCATTTTTAGCCATGGCGTTGTCAGTTTGTTTTAGATTTATGAGTTTGACTGTCCCTTTGGTATCTTTCGTCCCTCTTTTATCTCACTCAGTCGTTTGGAATTTAATAATTGTATAATTAATTGTTCCTTCTCCCATAACATCATATTTGTAAGTTTGCAAAAATATAGTTTGTCATTGTGTGTAATGTGCATTGAAAAAGAAGAGAAGTGTTGTAGAAGCATGTTAAAAAGAACTACATTTAATTTACAAAACTCGAATTTGCAGACAGTGTACAAGTATATAACAACATTCATATTTCGAGAAAATACATTTGTTAATATAAGGAACCTTTTTACCAGTTTTTTTTTAAAGAAAAAGCGAATGACAAAATTTGAAAAAAAACCTCACATAACCACATTGTATTTATGAAATTGTTATTAATACTGATCCTTTATTAATCTTAATGACTAATTCAATTAGCAAATAAATAATTATCAATTATTCAAACGTATTGAGGAATTGTAAATATATTCTTAAATTTCATAATCAGCAAAGTTTATAAAATTCAAATACATTATTTCTTTTAGTGATCAAATTCAGTGTGTTGGTGTTGTCACGTATTGTGTCTTTTCATGGAAAAAAACCAGATTGCCAATATATATATATATGACATGAACGTATTTGAAAGTCATCTTTAACTAAAGAAGTGTTTGAAGATAAATCTAATAGATTGTTTATTCATATCTTCATATTTTACAGCTTTGATAAATCAGTGTTGTCATAATTTAGGCTTATATTATATTTTATTAATAAATATCTGGCATTTATAATATACATAATATACTAGTAACATAATTCCACAATGAACGCATTCAAATAAATTGAAGTGTTCATTGTTCTCTGGTTATAATAAATACATTAAAACATTATATACTTACGAACACAATGATACTGTATTTTCAGGCCTCCAACACCACCATTTCCACAAGAACTTCCGACCAGTGTATTGGTTACGACGAAATTACATGCTGTTTGGTTGTCACACTTGTTTTTGATACCATGGTTGTTTGTATGAGAACAGCTGTCAAATGTAAACAGTATATCATCCACTACAATGTATGGGTCTGCAGGTGCTACATATCCTGAATATGAGCTGTAACTTATTTTTTCTGAAGTACACGTAAGTGACACAGTATCACCTTCCTTTGCATTCGTATAATAGTAATCTGTAAAGTCAATGATACAGATAGTTATTCCCAGGGGTAACAAACTAAAACTGAGGGAAACGCATTAAATATATACGAAAGCCGAGAAGGATCATTCAAAATTCAAAATTCAAAATTCAAAATTCAAAATTCAAAATTCAAAATTCAAAATTCAAAATTCAAAACTCAAAATTCTCACATCAACAATTCCGATTTGGATTCCCGCCCTTTCTTTGTCACGTGGTCTCTGCGCCTCAACTTACCTCTGTGAAGAATGGCTGCTGGTTAAGATGTTATATAGTTTATTATAATGTTAAGAATGTATACTAATTATTAATTGAAGTAATGAATAATAATTAGAAAAAGGCTAAACAATATTAGCCAACAATTACCAAAAAAATAGGATGAATAGGACTCTTTGAAAAACGGTTTCCACTCAACACTACTTTGATAAGTTGGCACTCACACCACATCTTCCTATATCTATATAATTATAGAGCAGGCATTTCTAGCTACATTTTTAATAGGATACATTGTCGTATTGTCGTGTTATAGTATGGTTATGTCCGTCCGTCTGTGTCGGTGTTGCGCCTCCCCTCGGTCACGTTACAATATTTGAATTTAATTCTGCTATGTAATTATCTCGGTTTTAATAGGTTATTGCAAGGTCATTTCTCATGATATCTTCTTTCTGTTACAGCATTTCTTTCCTATAAATTTTTGCTTGCAGTGGTGGATCCAGAGGGGGGCTATCGGGCGTACACCCCCCTTTTTTGTTTGCACTTTTTTTTGGTGTTAAATGATTAATCAAACTAGACTGTGGACTTTGCTATTTCCCGTGCATTTAATTTTTAAGCGACGATTCTTTACTTATAAAGATATATTTCGCTAGTATTTACTGTAATATATTATTGATAATGTCAAAGTCATGTGATTCGCCACGATGGAGTTGACTCGTGCGTCCAAAAAGCGTTACTCAAGTCGAATTTCAAATACAAAATGGATAATTTGTCAAAACGACAACAACCCGACTATAGAGCAGGCATCAAATTTCTGTAAGTAACACATTGCTTATGCTGAGTTGAAAAGCATGACACCACCAAAGCGAAAGGATTTAGTAAGAACATATTGACCTTAAATTTACTTCACAATTTCACTAAACAGAAAGAAATACTATATTAGTACACTCTCGTGAAACAAAAAGTTTCACATCAATATTATTTACCTACGAAAGCAATATTTAACCCCATACGCCCCAGTCTATTTTAAATAACATAGCTGAATAATGATCCCCAGTCAGTAATCTCTAGATAGATTTTGATTCTGACGTAAGACCCATTTGTTATAAAGAGGCAGTTTGTGTTTTGCCTTAAAAAAATTCTGGCTGTATATATCTGCAATGAAAACAATAATCTTGTCCGGTTTTTTTTGTTTGGCTATTAGAAACAAACATTTCTAGTATTAAATGAACATGATGAATAAAAAACGGGCATATTTTTTTTTTAGGGGGGGCTGGGTTAACGGTTAACATGCAAATTCCATATCTGACCAGAGTGTCTGTTTCGCTGGACTGCTATATTGAATACTTGTTTTCAAGGCACAAATGCAACCTGCCTGCCGGTTGTGGCCTTTATGTCTCCATTTGTTGACCGTCATTCATATATTCGTTGTCATTTCAGACTCTTTCGTAGCCTTTAGTTGATTTGGAACCCCTCACTTCCCTTGTTGGGTGTCAAACATTTGGATAAATATTGCTTGTTTGTCTTTCTTAACTCGAGTCGGATACATACACATGTATTGCTTGTTAGTCTTTCCTAACTCGAGTCGGATACATATTGCTTGTTTGTCTTTCTTAACTCGAGTCGGATACATAGTGCTTGTTTTTCTTTCTTAACTCGAGTCGGATACATATTGCTTGTTCGTCTTTCTTATCTCGTGTGTGGGAGTTTCTGGCAACATTGAAGAACCTTTGGTGGGCTACGGCTGTTGTCTCCACTATGGTCGAATTGTTGTCACTTTGACACATTCCCAATTTCCATTCTAAATTTTACTATTGTAAATTTAATTGAATAGCCTGGCTTATATCTCGTTTACAACACGAAGTCTGTGAGGTTATGCTACCTTAACATACAACAAATGAAAATCTTCGATGTTCATTTTCACTGGTAAGTCCCACATCAAATACATTTATATAGCTTTCATCCAAAGGATCCATCCAATCATTTTATAATAGACACTTATTTTGGAGAATACGGCATATAAATATCCAACCCCTACACTTGAACTATAAAATATACACGTCCCGCGTCAGGCACCGTTGCAAAAGTGTATTTTACACTTATTTTATGTTGTTTAAGCCAAAAAAGGTTAAAAAAACCATTTTATATTTCGCCCACCCCCTTTCCAAAATCCTAGATCCCCTAGCTTGTCATGCATGCATTAGGGGACGACCATTTGATATTCTGGGGGAGAGGAGGATGATTTTGAAAATAAATAACATAGCCTTTATAATCACAAAAATAAGTGGTTTGTTCTGTGGTAGTTTTAAAATAAATTACCTGACATGCATTGCATTGCAAAATAAATAACTCAGCAGGTCCAATCGAATGTATGAGATGGCACCAGATTCTTCATAAATTCATCTTTTTTTTTCAAAAAAAATCGGGGAAAAACTTCCAAAACCTTTAATAAAAGTATCTTAAATATTATTTAAATATACTTGAAATGACTGAAAATTGGTTTCATTTAACATGAGGTATCATTTAACATAATGTACATTTTCTCAGTAACCCTTACCTCACTTTTATTACAGGGCCATAACTTCATTGAGGCAAATACCTCATGTAGGAAATTTCCAAATTAAATGCTTGTCTCCATATCAAATTGTGTTCACGTCGAGTGCCTTGCAAGAAGCAAGTTATGTTGTCCCTCAGACGTAGCCCCTGATTTTTCAGAATCAATGTTTCTTATTTATTTGTCTTTAAAATTTGTTGATTGATTGCCCTTCTATATTCTGTTAGTGTGTCATTCCTTTTGTAATTAGTAATTTTGTTATTAACTTGATCATGAGTTTTAATAAAAACAAGAATGTGTCTATAGTACACGGATGCCCCACTCGCACTATAATTTTCTATGTTTAGTGGACCGTCAAATTGGGGTAAAAACTCTAATTTTGGCATTAAAATTAGAAAGATCATATTATAGGGCACATGTGTACTAAATTTCAAGTTGATTGGACTTCAACTACATCAACAACAACCTCGACCAAAAACTTTAACCTGAAGCGGGACAGACGGGCGAACGGAAGGACGACGGGACGCACAGACCAGAAAACATAGTGCCCCTCTTCTAAAAGAGAAGCCACAGACTAAACTATGTGAATTATATTTTTGCTTTATCATGCATATTGGTGTTTTGATGTTGTCGCTATAAACTTACGTCTTACACTGAATCTATACATTTTGCTTTGAGACCAAAAGATTGTCAAAATATTATTTACACAGAACTTGCATCTTCAGATTAAGAAAGAGTCTGGGGAACACAGAAAAAGCATGATTTTGCATCAACATGATCATTTGTTCTATAGCTTTTTGGGGTTCAGTGGCTTCAAAACCTTTCAATTTTTTTGTTTGCATCGTTCCGCTCGGCGAAACACGTTTGACAATATTTTTAAAAAGTGCTAGAAACAACCAAACTTTAAAACTGTGTATGTTTGCCATACATGTATATGCAGTTCAGATTATAGAAGATTCATTTCTGCAGAGGATGATGATTAGTTCTGATTGAATGGTACATTATGACTTGACTAATTTTTAATACATGTAATATTTATAATAAACAAATAATTTAAAAATTGTATGTTTTCGAATATTATAAATATAGTTGTGAAAATAAATAATCAGTCCCTTCGTTTTATGAAAATGAAAAATCTTGCTTCAATAGTGCAGAAATGAGATAACGTTTCCTCTTAGTTTACAAAAATAAATAACCGATCCAAAACATATCCTCCTCATCAACGAATGTCAAATTATATAGGCTTGTATGCAGACTTCCACAAAACCATGAAAGTAAATATCCACGAATATGCAAGTTTCTGACTGAGGCAAATTAAATCACTTTTGACCACAATCATCATAAGAATATCTAGTTTTTAAAATATATCGGATCACCCCACCCAACCCACCAACCAATATGGCTGACATGGCTAGAATAGAACACAAGGGGTAAAATGCAGATTTTTTTCTTCTATCTTTGAAACTAAAGCATTTAAAGCAAATCTGAAATGCGGTAAAAGATTTTATGTGGTTATGATATATATCTTCCCTGAAATTTATAGACAAATCAGACAACCCGTAGTTGGGTTGCTGTCCCTGAATTGGTAATTGTAAGGACAAGTTTGCAGTTTTTGGTTTATCTTGAATATCATTATAGACAAAGATAAACTGTAAACAGCAGATATGGTCAGCAAAGTAAGATCAACAAATAAGCAAACATAGCCAAAATGGTCAATTGATCCGAAGGAGTTATTGCCCTTTATAGGCAATTGTTAACACATTTTGTAAACTTTTACAAAAATCTTCTTCACTCAATCAACTGGTCCAAATAGAATTAAGATTAGCCACAATTTCAGTAGGGTATTTTTATTAAAAAATGTATCCGATGATCCTGCCATCCAACCAACATTGCTGCCATGGCTAAAAGGAGATTGATTTTTTTATTAACGTCCAGTGGCAAATATTCATGCATGTGCAGGACGAAAATATGACATAGGGGTTTTCTGTAGTCAATGGGAAATGTTAAAAAACTATTTCAAATGCTCACAACTTGAACACTTGATATCTAAATAGTGATAAGTGGTCTTCAGTGTAGCTAATGTAAGACTACTCTGCAGGATTGACCTGCTATTAATTTAACTACATTGTATTAGGGTAAATTAAACCAAACTTGGTCTTAATCCGCGTTATATGGGTATCTTGTACTATTTGTTATGATTTTCACCTTATTTTACATGATTTTCAAAACCACATTAGACACATGTGAGCGACATAGGCTCCTTAGAGCCTTAAGTTTCATTCATATTGTGCTTTGTGAAGAACTTATATTACTGCATTCCAATTGTCAGTTCACTGGGACCCTTTTGCCAAAGTAAGGCACTTTTTTCTTTACAAGAAACAAAAAAAAAAAAAAACACCCTGCAGTTGTCTCTAAGGCCTCTCATACAAGAATCGACGTGTCAAACAACTGAAGTCTCACACATATTTCTCGGTGTCATTGCTTCATGTTCATTTTCTTCGCCACACTTCAAGTTTTGTCCACGGGACACATACATGAATGATGACCCGCTATTCCAACTTGATTTGAGTTTTGGAGTTATAAGTATTGTTTAAGTAAGTAAAATATTTATTATAGTGACATGTGTATTTCACAGAATATTATATGATACAGTGATATATAAAACAATAATTAGATCACCCGACCCTTTGGGTCTATAAGTCACTTTAAACATAAATTTCAATGGTACGACGAACAAAAATAAATACAATGTTATCCAAAATTTTCATATAAAAAGTGTTTTCTCTTACTGAAAGCTTGCAATAGATATTTAGCAGTTTTTCTCGGATGTTGACATAGTAAATATTTGTGTAAGGTTCATAACATTTTGTTGAGGCAAACAAAACTTAGAGAATGGAAACGAAAAATTCGGCATTTTTTTCATGTCTAAAGGGGCATAACGATAGAACGGAAAAATTGACACAACCCAGATTATTTTTTTCTGTGTTTTGTGGTGCATAACATTGCATATTAGTCTTATATACTATTGGTTGGGGCAAACTAGAGTTAGACAGCGTATTGACTGTTGGGCGATGAGACGGACAAGTCTAACACTTAAAAGTTCTCCTCTTTCGTGGCGGGGGCTAACAAATTAGACATTTTATTTATTGCACGTTTGGTACTGAATATGTTCTCACCCGACGAATACCGATTATTTCTCCGACCAATACTATTATACGATCAGGTCGATCATGTCTGGTCAGGATCGGGTTGAGATCGAAGATTGCTGATTTATTCGAGAATATCGATCAAAGATCGTAAATTGGTCAAGATCATCTAAAAGATATTGAACTAGTGGTTAGATTTCATAAGTCGTGAAGAAGATGTGAAGGAGTCGTTAATGGTCAAGTTTGAGACTTTTACGATCTGGTAGCAGTCGGGTAGAAATTCCTAAATGCAAACAGGCCCGATCAAGAACTTAGTTACTAGTACGCTTGATCGTGGAAATTTGAGCAATCGGGTATAGAATTGATCTGATCGGCTGTGTCAATCTAGTTTAATCGAGAATATCTTGCGATCGTGTCAGTCTATTTTCAGTCTATTTTGTGTTAAAGGTTTGGACATCTGTCTAAAACTGTTCTAGCTGTATAACTGACCAAACCTGTCAGGACGGTAGAACAGTTCTGAATGACGTCACTGCAGTTAGGGCATCTCACTGGTCACCATTCAGTGTTATTACAATCGTTGATAAAGCCACATGTAAAATACATATTATATTATTATTCTATTTATATTTAAGGCAAAGAGTTCTTAAAACTTTTCTATGAATAGAACTAACTAAATCAATTCCAGTCGTAGAACTGTCTAAAACTTTGTCTAAAACTTTGGTCAGTTCTATGTAGAACTGTCTAAAACTGTTCTAGGGTAGAACTGTCAGGATCAGTTATAGGTAGAACTTTGTGAACGGTGTCAGGATGACAGTTCTTCATACCAGAAACACGTGTTATGTTTTCGCAAAATATTTTTTTTTGTGTTTTGAATTTTGAGTTTTGAATTTTTAATTCTGAATTTTGAATTTTGAATGATCCTTCTCGGCTTTCGTAAATATATGAGGAGAACATCGACACAACATAATAATGTAACACCCACACAGAAACGGACTAAGCATTAGACAAAATCATTATAACATTTGTAAAAATAAAATGCATTCTTGTCAACATTTCTACAAGGTTTCTCAAATTCAATCAGTTTTTGTGCTGGAATTCAAGTCGTGGTTATAATTATCACACCAATATTAAACGGAAACTAAATCATATATACTCTTAACATTACTATAGCTCTACAAACGTTTTCTTATTGAGAGTAAGGAAAGTATTTAAAAAACAAGTCATCATAAAAATGCTACATTCTGTTATGAATCTTTAATATTTCTTAAAATTTTCGGTGCCTGAATATTTAGTTAAGATATCAGGCTTAATACATGTAAATGACTACTTTTGGAAAGGACTCAAGAATAAATTGACAAGGGGTTTGTAGTTACAACGTAAGGAATAAATAAAATCAACGGTACCAATTTTGTTGCACCAGATGCGCATTTCGAAAATACATGTCTCTTCAGTGATGCTCGTGGCCAAAATATTTGAAATCCAAAGCTTATATAAAAGATGAAGAGCTATAATCCAAAAGGAATAAGGAACATATCCGATATCATTTGTGAAACGGTTATTTCATAACGGTCAACCAACTCGTGATGGCGTCCGAGATCAGAGTTATCACCATAGTTGGTCTGTCCAAAGCTTATTAAATGGATCGATTCAAATATTTCAGTCCAAATATTATATAAAGAAATAAAAATTGTAAGCATTCTTTTTTAAACTCAAACTTAATTTAGCCAGTGTCTGACTATTACGTATATATTTCCATTAGTTTTTTTAAAGGGCTTATAAACAAAGTTGTATGTCAAAGAGAAATCATAAGCAACGGTTCTATTGATTACTAAATATGTGCATAAGAGGTCATGTACACATTTACATTAACAACAGTAGGTGTATTATTATGATTGTGTATTTAAGGATAGTATGCCTGATTTGTTGATAGACCAGAATATGTATTTAAAATTGAGAAAGGAAATGGGAATGTGTCAACGGACAACAACCCAACCAAAGAGTAAAAAAGGTCGAATGCCACCAATGGGTTTTCAACACAGAAAGAAAATCCCGCAACAAAAGTCGTGTTTCGACTGGCCTCTTGACAGAATTGTGTACTGCAATGTAGTTGATTGATAACGGAGGACATACTAAACTCCAAAACATATAAATGAATTCAAATAGAGATCAGACAATACTAACAAATACTAGAGGTACATCACGCATGGAAGCTTACGTTTAACGCATCCGTTAAATCATTTTAATAATACACCCCATTTTACGCTTCGTTTACGCATGAGTTATATACGGTTGATTTACGGTTTGTTGATAATTTGCGATAACTTTCTTAATAGTAATATTAACAACTCTAATAACGACTGGTGTGATTTTACATTTCTCATTTTTGACATTTTTACCTTTTGTAGACATTAGAAGATATGGTAGGAGTGCCAAAGAATCAACTCTCCATCTAAGTAAATTTTTTATTGTGTCTGTTTGTTTTGTTCACACATAGTTTTCAATATTAAGAAATTTTATGCGACTGTAATACAAGTGAGAGGTTTAGCTAGCTATAAAACTATAAACCCGGATGTGCTCCCTCTATGTTCTACATAATATGTAATTATAATAAAATTCTTTATTTAACGAAGGTAGCTCATTTAACAATTACATGTTAATCTTCCATGAGGCCTTCAAAAACTATTAATACAAATAGAAAACGGACAAAATGCATACAAAATGAAATACATAATAAAGTTAAATATAGCAACTTAAATATTGAATAAGTACATATGCATTCAGTAGAAAAAGAAAAAAATACATTAATTTCGTGCATCTTTATTCTGTTCAGGTAGAAAATAGTTTGAACAGTTGGTCTTAAATGTATCTAAATTATCTATTTCTTTAATATTATGTGGTAAATCATTCCATTTAATAAGACCAGAATATTTAAATGTACTTTAAAAAAATCAGAATTAGGTCTTGGTACATGAAAAAGTCCTGATGTTGTCGACCTCAGACAATAATTATAAAGATCAGCACAAGCAGTAAATTTAAAAGATATATCATCAGGTACAACAGTAGTCAATAATGGGTAATATATAGCTATTGTACAAAAGAATAAGACCCTTTAAAGGTAAATTACTTTTCAACCTTTTAAACAAATATATTCTGGTTGAAATAGTTTCGCATATTTTATCAATTTGAATTGACCATGATATATTTTTATCAATATGAATTCCGAGAAGATTTGCAACTTTTACATTATCTAGCGCGATAATATCTTGTGATAAAACACATAAACATTCATTAAAATTTAACAGTTTTCTGTCTGATCCAACAAGCATACATTTTGATTTCTTGCTATTTATCGTCATATCATTTTCTTTACACCATTTAATAACATTGTCTAAGTCTTTATTGTATTGTGTATTTTTGTATTTTTGTATATATGTTATGTTTGTCACATATCATGTTTTTGATTTATATGGCAATAAAATTATTTGATTTTGATTTGATTTGATTCAAACATATATTTAAATTTACAATAGATTTAGATGACAAATGTAAAGTTGTATCATCAGCATAAAGATCAGATTCTGTATATTCTAAGGTTAATGATAAGTCAATTATATAAATGACGAACAATAAAGGTCAAAGTATAGAACCTTGAGGAACTCCAAAAGTTACAGTTTTATATTCTGATTCAGTGGTTCCTAACTTAACTTGCAGTCTCTGAGAGAGGTACGATGAAAAGCGTTTTACAAAGTGGTCATCACATTTGTATAGTTTAAGTTTTGATAAAAGTATATTGTGATTTACCGTACCAAAAGCCTTTTTAAAATCTAAAAAGAGAATGGCGGAAAATGTCCATTGTCCAATTGTTCTAACCATTTATCAATTATTTTAATGAGTGGTGTATGGCAAGAATGTTTTTTCTCTAAATCCAGACTGCTGTTGTATTAATAATTTGTGTGGTTAAGAATAAATATAGTTATTTAAAGACAGTTTTTTCAAATAACTTTGTCACAGTTGGTAAAATTGAAATGGGTCGGTTATTTTTTGGGTCTGTTTTATCCCCTCCTTAAAATTTTGGAGCAACTTCAGCAGATTTTAATATATTAGGAAATATTCCAGTACATAAACTAAGGTTTATTATGTGAGCAAGAGGGCTTGCTACAATCGACCTTGATAGTTTTAAAACTCTTGGTCCAACTCCATCAGTTCCAGTTGATTTAGTTGTGTCTAGATTTTTTAGACCTTGTAGAACCTCGTCATTTGTGACAGTATATAATGAGAATTTAGTATCATCAATTATTTTAGAATGGACATAGTTATTAATTTTCTTAGATTTAAAACTTTGATGAGGATTTGATATAAGCTTCTCACCTACTGTGCTAAAATGATCATTTAAGCAGTTAGCAATGTCATTTTTGTTTATAAGTACTTTTCCTTCGTGTGTTAAAATGTCAATTTCCTGTTTTGTTGTTAATTCATATGCTTTAAATGCCTCCAAAGAATTTTACAGTTTTTATCGTTATCTATCGCATCCATAAAACATTTTACTTTTGCAGAACGGATTAATTTACTAGTTTTATTCTAGTAAGAAAATGCCGATACCAAGTCAGAAATATAACAGTTGAAATCCATTCGTTTGATGTGTTTCAGCTTTTGATTTTGCCATTTGCTTAGGGACTTTCCGTTTAGAATTTTCCTTGTTCGATATTTTTGTTATTTTACTACTTTTACAACAAACAAACAAATTCAAAACAAATCAGCCGTATTGTCCTTTTTTTTCTCATTTAAATTAAAATTTAAGAACAGTAACTGTTATCATGTGTGGCAAAATACAGAGGTCATAGTATAACAAACATGTATGAATGTACAAATTAACTTGTAATTAATATACCCTTAGTACTAACGACTATTTTATATAGTAACCTATGATGCATACATGTTTTTGTGTTGATGGGATATTCATTAATGCTCAAATCTTCATAAAACTTTCAAAATTATTTTCCTTTATTATTTTCCTTATTTATATAGAGCTGTTGTAATGCTTGAATTTGTCCTGCAATAATGCAGAACATATGTCTCGTCTTCATTAGCATTGCACGAGTGACATACACAGTTTTCTCGGAAAAAAATGTTTAGATATATAGAAGTTTGACAAACACTAATTTTGATCATTGAGAAGCCTTATATTTCCTTTCCTATACAACGTGATTAAAACGTTTAGTTGATTATACAGAATTATCTCCCTGTAGTATAATCTAGATTTATATTGGTGATACTAGTTTAATAATAAAGTTAGTGTTTATGATATATATGAAGTAATGGTACATTATAGTTGAACTTTCGAGTTAATTACACACAATGATACCCATTATTTCCAATATGAATAAATGATTTAAAAAACAAAATTGTCACGATTTTGAATATCTTTGTTTCCTTTTTATATGTTTAATTTATGTTTGTACGTATGCACTAGTTGTTCTCATTTTGATCCACAATTCACGTTGAAAAGTACTTTGCCAAAACTATGCCCATAAATCAATTGACAGTTCAAGATCAAAATCGGTTAGTCTTTGTTTTTAAAAATAGCAATATTGTTAGTGTACGTTCTAGATGATCAAACACGATTAAATTTCAAAATAAAATACCTCTAAATTGTCACACTTTTTCCTTCACAAAAGCTAGATATTATCTATGAATGCGTTAATGTCAACATGACATGTATTGTACGTTCGTTTGATTATTTCGCCTTTTTTTTTCATGCTTGTAAAACTATTTAAAGATATGTTTTCCAATGACTTATTTGTCAAATGAGTCAGAGAACCATATTCTAATTTCTGTTCCTACTACTAGTAACGATATACTTGTATACAAAAAATATCAATCAAATATTCATTGTATTGTACAAATAATACGGTACAAAGCCCTTTATTTAATAGACAAAAGTAAAGAATGGTATCAAATCTTTCGGACAATGAACAGAGTGTATAATTAAGGTAAAACCATAAGACACACTTGATGGTCTGTTAGATATACTAAGAGAAAACTATATAATATATATATATATATTCTACACCAAATGCATGTATATGAACATCCTGCTTAAATTAATTATTTTACCCAATATGTTCATGTTTATGCTACGCAATTAGCAGGGGTTTGCTCCTGAGACAAATGTGTGCATAAAGCAAAGTAACTCAAATACCGAATTAAGAAGAAAATTCAAAACGGAAAGTCCTAAATCAAATGACAAAATAAAAAGATCAAACACATCAAACGAATGGATTACTGTCATTTTTCTGACTTGGTAGAATCATTAACTGATGGATAAAACAAGGTTTCATAGATAGCTAGCTCAAACTCTCACTTGTATGATATCCCCATGAAATTCCTTGATATTGACAATAATTTGTGAACAAAACAAACAGACATAACAGGTAAAAATGTCAAAAATAGGGGTACATCAGTCAATACTGTGTCATAAACTAAATCCCTATAAAAACAAAAAAACAAAAAAACCTAAAAGGAATGCAGTCAAAACACATTAGCAAAAACTAAAGACAAGAATACAAAAAATGTACCCTAGCACAATACATTTTTAACACAATATCGGGATGTATAAAATACCAAGCCACGTCTAAAGAATATCCCCAAAAATAGTAAAATTTATAATTTCCAAAGGCAAATAAAAGAACAACTTTTTAACACGTAACTAGGATGAAAAACGACGTCAGTACTATAGAATCTATGCAACTAGAAATATTTTGGAGGAAAAAGACAGAAATCAATACTTTAGAAGTTTGATGATGATCGTCATGGATTGGATGGCCAATAAGATATTTGTGTGCCTCAAATCTCAAATATTGATATAAAAGTACCAGAATAGTAGTCTAGTCGTCTGTTAGCTTAACGTTTGTTATTTTTTTACTTATTTGGTCTTCATTTCCGAGTCAAAGAAAAGGAGGTTTTGCAACTTTTTTTTATTACAATCATAAAATTATTTACAATCCCCAATCCATAGATTTTTCGTAAAAACTATATGCTGATGGTATATAATTTCCGAAGGTTTTAGAATTTTAGTATTTTGGACTCGAGCATTACTGTAGAGACATCAATAGTGGAAATGCGCACCTGATGCAATGAAATAGATATCGGTAATATTTTTCTAAGGTATATAAATCGACGGTGCCAATGGAAAAGTTAAAAAGAAGCTAAAGAACGTATACATCATGAAACCCCATTAAGGGTGACATATAATGTCAACTGTTTGAGACAAAAGACAGAGAAAGAACAGTTCAACATCACTCTTTTAAACTAATTCCAGATGCTAGAAGAACTTGATTACATTTAGTACCTGTGGAGTCCCAATAAAAAAGATAATATATATACCATCTTCGGCTTTTACACCAGTTATCACGAGAGCTTCAAATAAACCTTATCATACCAACAAAATTAGAAATGAAACAAGAAAGAAAAGTTGAAATCCGACAAATCAGCAGGTCCAGGCAGTACTCGACCAGTAGCCCATAAGACCAGTCGTAACCAAATAGCTAAATTTTAACATGAGCAAATTAATAATCAACAAAGCCAGAGTCATGTTTAACATTCTATAGAAAGTACGGAGTACCAAGAACACCTCAAAAGAAGCACAAAACTGAAAACGTTTGACTCAAACGAAACAAATGTACTATACTGTTGTATGGAACAGAAACATAGAGAACACTTAAAAAAGTGTTGTCAAGACTCCAAATGTTCATCAACTACTGTCAGAGTAGAATCATGAACATCTGATGGTTTGACAAAGAACCCATTGCCATCCAAATCAAGGGGGAAATTGTATGGATAAGCCACACACCGCGAAAACCAACAGGCAACATTACAAGGCAGGCACTTAAATGGAACCATCAAGGAGAAAGAAACAGAAGATATCCTGGCGCAGAAACACACAATTTGAAATAAAGCAACATTTTAGAAAACCTGGCGCTAAATGGGGTCAGATGGAGGGTGTTCGTCAGTTGTGTATACTTCCCGGAGGAGCCAAGTGCTAAGTACGCAGGTAGATAAAGGTGTTAGGAAAATTAAGGTTTAAGGCAGTTTATGTGAAACTGTCAATTTTATTTTTACTTTGTATGATAATAATATTTTAAAATGTTCATACATCTAGAAATTGACAATGCGGGTTGGTTGAAAAAGATCTTTACGACAAAAGAGATGGTTTTAGCTTCCCAATTGTGTGCTTTTCGTTTCCATGTAGCAATATTTCAGCAGCGCTTGTATACGGAGTAGATATCTCTCAATTAATACGATATTCCAGGATTTGTATTTGCTATCATGATTTCCTTGATAGAGTGTTGCTGCTCATAAGGAAACTATCAAACCGTGAGTTCCAAATGGTGAAGTTGAAATCATTCCTTCGTAAATTTTGCGGACGCCATCACGAGTTGGTTTACCATTATGGGATAATCGTTTCACAGATGATATTGGATATGTTTTATGTTGTTATAACATATCCTTCCCTTTTAATGAACGTGACCTACCGGATTATTCCTTTTATAGGGTTTGTAATAACATGAGCATCACGACAGGTGCCACGTGTAGAGCAGGGTCTGCTTATCCTTCCTTTGGTTGGGTTCGTGTTGCTCAATCTTTTGTTTTCTATGTTGTGTCGTGTGTAATATTATTTGTCTGTCTTTTTCTTTGTAAGCCATGGCTTTGTCAGTTTATTTTCGATGTATGAGTTTGGCTATCCCTTCGGTAACTTTCGCTTCTCTTCTTTAACAAGAAATAGGCTACAAAATACCGAGGAAAACATTGGCATGATAAAATATACCAGTAAAATAAAACAAGTCACTGTTGTCTTCCGTTAGTTTTAATATTTTATAAGACTTAGATGATTTGTTTTTATTGGAATATCATGTGAATATATTACATAAACAATCTATTTTATAATCAGTTTTAACTGGATTGTTCTTACATCATTTTTTTTTAAATATTAAACTAGCTACCAGAAGGAATATAGTTACAAACTGCCTATGGTAAATACTTGTCAGGAATATTATACGGAAGCGTATTAGGGACATAATCGGCAGTGAACTTTTTTTTCAAAGTCGAAATTTTGACTTTTCAAATCTCGAAATTTTGACTTCAACTTGAAATTTTGACTTTTCAAATCCCGAAATTTTGACTTCAACTTGAAATTTTGACTTTTCAAATCCCGAAATTTTGACTTAAACTTGAAATTTTGACTTTTTAAAATCTTGAAATTTCAACTTTTGAAAAGTCAAAATTTCCACTTTAAACTCGAAATTTCGACTTATTTTAAACTCAAAATTTCAACTTATTTAAAACTTGAAATTTCAACTTATTTTAAACTCAAAATTTTAACTTATTTTAAACTCAAAATTTCGACTTTTTTAAAACTAAAAATTTCGACTTTTTGTAAACTCAAAACTTCGACTTTTTGTAAACTCAAAATTTCGACTGTTGAAATCTCGAAATTTTGACTTTTTCTAAGTACTTCTAAAACTTCGATGTTAGTATTCAAAAACAGGTATTACAATTTTAGAAGGAGTAGACATGGACGCAAATAATTAAAGCGTCATCTACACATTTTGGCAATTAATATTCAGAAATTGGTTTTGTTCATTAATTAAGATATGGATTCGCATTTAATATTGAAGAATTTATTCGTAAAGAACATGCATGTTGGCAGAATCCCCCCCCCCCCTCCCCATATTCAATTTTTTAGTTTCCACGACACTATCTTCGGATCGTCAGATCTGAGGACATATAGCATCACAGTTTCAAAGGCCTGTTTGGTATCCCAATAGCAAGTCACTGACTTTGCCTTGTTTAACAATAGTTAATCAAGTAGCCACAAATGCCATGCATATTCGGAAGGACCAATGAGCTGCTCAGTTTTCTAGTTTTAGAAGTTTGCATTCTCATAACACAACTATTAACCCTTGTCCTTATATATTAGACTGTTGAATAAAAGTATGTCAACAATGAGCAAAATCCGTATTGCAAAGCAAGATATAGAAGACCCCTACATTTAAAAATAAATGAACAATTCAATCTCAAAACCAAACGGCTTCAGTTATGAACAATTCAACAAAGGATCAAAATAAATTTGAAATACAGCAACAAACGACAATAACTGAATTACATGATCCTGACTTAGGGCAGATCCAAACATAATGTTTAAACAAGTTTGCGGGTAAACCTTCTCCTATCCTGGTACAGTTACATAAAATCAGAAACATAAGAACAACCGATAAAGTTTTATATAAAAATCAGTTAAAAAGGGCTTGACCCATCAGTTTGATACAATTCTCAATACACAAAGTACAGACCCGAGGGTACTTGTAGTGGCTGAAAGCTATTTGAAAGCCAATAACAACTAAAAAATCAATTAGTATGCATCAAACAAATTAGTGGTATAGGAGCATAGCCGATAAAAAAAAAATCCTATTAGTTCTAAACCTAAGTAGAATTTTCAGTGTGAAATTGACATAAATAAATCTTGAAAAAGAAGTAGTTTGATGTTTATAGGATTCCATTTAGAAGTGGCTGTCCTTGGGTAAGTTACGGTAGTACATTTTGACAATTCTAGTTTATAAAACTGAAAAACATCATTGTAACGATATGTGTTGTGGAATTTGTCAATCAATTTAAATTTAGACGGAACGTTACTGCGTTTGACCATAAACTTTGATTCATAACAATGAAGGAACAAGTCTGCTATTAAAGTGGTGCAATTAATATTCATAGGAATACCTACAACAAAGTTGAGTTTTCGGAAGTGTTTTTTTTTTTAAATTCCCGTCTCATTTGTCTTACATATTGTAAACCACACTTTGGTTTATTCAAGAAACCAGAAATTAAGGCTTTAAGTATTTTCAAGTTAGTTATGGTACATGAAAAGGAAAGCAAAAAGGGTCTCCAAATCACTCAAAATAAACAAAACTTTACTTGTAACTTTTTTCACACGAATGATTTGTAAGAATAAAAGCAACATTTTTTTTCTTTTTAATTGAGCTCAAATTAATGATCTGATATATTTTATAATATTAAAACACTTCTACACAGTACAATGTTCATCCGTCCATTAATTCATCTTCAGACGCGCATGTTCAAAGTGGTATCATGTCTAGCTTCACAGATATAAAAATACCCAGATTTCAGATTTGTGTCAGGAATGTTTATCGCTTACGAGCCCTCCCATTTTTCATTTCCTGGCGTAAGAAACTAACGACGCACGTGTTTCTATCAAATTCTGATAACTGCATGCATTTACGTATACGTCGCCTTTTAAAAAAGTTTCTTCATAATCCAGATGTCTTAATAAGCTTTTTTTTACTTTTCTGTATTTAATTAATAAATGGATTCATTTGAAATTGTTTTGCACTCACCATTTATAGGTGAGAAAAAATTGTCATCGAACTTTACTCAACTTGGAGGGACGCACTGTTTTAATCTTTTTATTCACAAGAGATAACATCCGGAGCAAAACTTCTTTCGTTCGTATTCATATTTCTGTGTTCAACTGATGAATTTACTTAGGGTTTTTGGGGTCAATCTTACACTTCCATACTGACAAAAGCAGCTGTATTTGAAATACAGTGTTCAACGGAACCTTGACGAATTTTATAATCTTTAAACACATATACAAACATTTTCTCCCATTTATATCTAAAATTACGTATTAACGGAAATATACAATAAATTCAAAAGTACACATCAAAACATTTGGAAAATAAGCCAGTATTAATTTTCACCAAATCCGATATAAATATTGTTTGTTAGTATAATAAAGCTAAACAAGTTACATTTTTTTTTAAATCTTCATATCTCTCTAAAATCATGATAAAATAAGACAAATTCTTAATTTGAATATAAATTAAGCAAACCTATGTACAAACACTTGCTTTTGCATAAAATCAAAAGTTTAGAAAGTGATAACATATGTATTTAGCGCAAAATAAATTGGAATTAGATAAACTTAACAAACTGTTGCTTGGAGTTGAAAAAATTTACAATCATGTTTTTTCCCCACTTCTAAGAATATAATTAACAGTTCTTAATGTATTTATTTAGATAACTTGTACTTCTTTGGGCACAATATATTTCAAAAAGAAAACACAAAACCAAAGAAAAAATTCTGAACTTCATCTTTTGTTATAATTTAAAAGTAAATGTTTAACACAAAGTTCAGTGACAGAACATACCTTATATTGAAAATTATTTTGACGCAATGTTAACTGCCGAATCATATTATTTCGTTACTAAGACACTTTACAATACAGATATTAAAACTGTCCACAGTTTTCTGCCTTTCGCTTTTGTATTTTTCCTTTTTACCAGAGACATACATAGCAATCATGTCTCTGGTTTAGGTTAACGTTTAAGGATTCAATATTTACTTTTTGACCAATTGTTTTAGTTTTGTGTATTACTATATTATATACTTACTCTGGGCAAGGCATGTATCAAAAAGCAAACACAAAATCCACGGCAAAATTTTGAACTTCATTTTTTTACATTCTTACTCATTTGGAATAATTTAAAAGATTCCTTGGTTAATAAGAGTCAAAAAATTCCTATGAAAAAAACAATAACCTTGATTTGCTTGACAACTAGTTTATTTTTTAAATGGGGTATCGCAGGTTTAATCGAAAGTTATGGCACGGAACAACATTGAATCAACATTCAGGTCACGCGTTCGTACGTGTAAATTTACATCAAAATTTTGATAGTTATATGACAAATATATATTTTTTTAATTGGCAAAGAGTTCTTGTGAACATTTTGATATTTTTTAATCGAAAATACTTTCATATAACATTTGAAATTTTCTGTCAAAATAACGAAAGTAAACATCATTTATAGATGAAATGATATAAATCAAAAAGTCAAAATAGTTTTTTCAAGATCTTCTTTCAATACCAAACACAAACATTTCTGAATATCCCAAAAGAAAATAAGAATAACGAAAATTCACGAATGGGGTCGATCTTTTTTCTTACACTACAACTAGTTGTGTTTATAACTTTCTATTGCAACTACTTGTTTTATTTCCTAGATACAGTTACACAGCTATATGTTGTGCAAAGCCAATTTCATCATTGAACACTTTTTCCACAGTCATGGGATCATTAAGGGGTGCAAATAAGTTTGAAATTTGTGTTACAACTTGAAAAGCTATCAATTTATTTATTTAATAAAATTGAGAATGGAAATGGGGAATGTGTCAAAGAGACAACAACCCGACCATATAAAAAAACAACAGCAGAAGGTCACCAACAGGTCTTCAATGTAGCGTGAAATTCTCGCACCCGGAGACGTCCTTCAGATGGCCCCTAAACAAATATATACTAGTTCAGTGATAATGAACGCCATACTAATTTCCAAATTGTACACAAGAAACTAAAATTAAAAGATACAAGACTAACAAAGGCCAGAGGCTCCTGGCTTGGGACAGGCGCATAAATGCGGCGGGGTTAAACATGTTTATGAGATCTCAACCCTCCCCTATACATCTAGCCAATGTAGAAAAGTAAATGCATAACAATACGCACATTTTGAATTCAATTCAAGAGAAGTCCGAGTCTGATGTCAGAAGATGTAACCAAAGGAAATAAACAAAGTGACCATTATACATAAATAACAACAGACTACTAGCAGTTAACTGACATACCAGCTCCAGACTTCAGTTAAACTGATTGAAAGATTATGATTTCATCAAATGAATATCAGGCACAATCCTTACCGTTATGGGTTTAGTATCATACCATCATAACATATACATGTATCAGAAGAACATAACCCGTGTCATGGCAACAACTGGTTTTTGAATAAATGTGTTTAGTTCCGATACAAAGACCTATAAGTGAATCAATATTAACGCCAAAATAAGCAGTCTTTAATGACCTGACAACAGTATCGTAACTATATCCCTTCTTGATAAGTATATTTAAAGGTTTTGTTAGTTTCTTAGGTGAATACTGACATTTTTGTGCTTTATAAAGATTAAGTTACAGTATAAAAAAAAAAATTAGTTCAATGTCTAACATTGACCTCATATTGTATATTTATTTCCTATATAGAGTAACATAGCTATATTTTGTATAATGTCAATTTCATCATGGAACACTTTCTCCACAATTAGGGGTTCATTAAGGGCTGAAAATAAGTTTGGCATTTGTGTTACGATTAGAAAAGCTATCAATGAATAAGTTCTAGTAGCAGTATAAAAACAATATTAAGTCAACGTCATAAAATATAAACTTTTTTGTACTCGGCCCAAAACTGACGAAGGGGTATGCATAAACAGGCTGATGTGCCAACCCTCCCATGGATAATTATTAGAAATATATTTTGTTATTGATGTTTAAAAAACAACTTTGTCTTGTGAATTAAACGCATGATGATGATAATGACCCCCCCACAATAGTCAGATAAATGCAAAGTCCGGAGTCTAGATAAAATATTTTTACAAAAGATACATTATTATTGCATTAAACATGTAACTACATGTCTTTATTTTCCTCCTCTAGCAGGAGCATCGCTTGTAAAGCGTAATGATTTGCTCTCATATACAACATTTTGTCAATAGAGTGAAAAAATATTAGATTTAGAGAAGAAAGCGGAAAATAATCAAGCCAGATTTATCAACCGGGTGGAACAAAATGAGGATTTCACCTCATGACCTTACGTTATAAGGGGACAGTTTGGTTTACATTAAACAATTATATTCAGAGGTAAAGTTTTAAACACGACCAACGGATAAATTGAAGCCGTAGGTAATGATTCTTATTTGAGATAACGTTCTTACTAAATACTAAAGTAACTATTGGCATCTGAACTGTTGGCAGCTGTTTTTGGTACAAGTTTTTTATTTATAGTTTCCTTAGACACTTTCCTTTTGCCATCTTAATTTTAAAGTTAAATAACACAATTATCCAATGTTTTATTGATTTGAATCGTCTTATGATATGATTTAATTCATGGTGGCTTTTTTAAATATTTAAATCTATACCACGCGAAAAAAAACTGTCGAAAATAAAGACAAGTGTACTGTAATTTAGGTGACCGTATTATTCATATATAATGTTTGTTTATTGGTATTGTTATTGTGCACTGTATTGTATACTATAAATATAATTTATTATTGGTGGTACGTATTGTTTTAAAGTTTTAGTGTGAAACGCAGTAAAACTTTAAAACAATACGTAGTTTCGCGTACTATTGATAAAAGATATCAGATAGCGGTATCACCTGCGGTATAATATGTTACTCAATAAGGTCAAGGAATAGTTCATGTCGCACGCTATTTTTGGCGTCAAACCACTATTATGATCTTCTTCAAAGTATAATATATCTGTTAAAATATATACATGAAATGAAATTGATAATGCGTTCATAAAAAAATATAAATAAATATTTTTCAGAACATATATATATCTCACAATTCCATCTATAACATTTTTTCCGCAGAATGATATTTCATCCGGATATAATTTTGCTTTACGCATGCAGTTTAATGTTGTAGGACATAAAACGCCTTTTTGATGTGATAAAGAATAATTTTAATGCATTATATAAAAAGTTACAGAACAAATAAAAAGTCGTTGATCTACCCGAATGAGAGATCAATTGTTGTTTATAATTTTGTGTGGGCGCATTGCATTTGTACCATTTTTTTTTTTTTTTTTTTTTACAAAATCCAATGTTTCATTTGCGCCACAAGGTTATATATAGTTTGCGCCACTGGCAAAAACTAAACCTTCAAATGCCATTTCACAGGTAACATATAATGGAATAGTTACAATATTCATTGCTATATAGTGAATACGATATTTTTGAAGTATTGCACCTGGGTAACTCAGAGACTTCTAAATCTAAGGACATACTAGTACGTACTGGTTTCTTATATAAATCTGTGAGTCACTTTAGTTAAAAATTATATGGCGTTCAAATTTTTTGGGGTTCAATTCTGATTAGTATTTCACCAATCCTATTAATATTGCAAATGATATTCAGCAACACAAATAAGTAAAAAAAGAATTATTATATTTATAATATTGGTAATTATCGTACAAACAAACTTTCGTTTGTCGTTATCACAATACAAATGAATATATATTAAACAGTAAAAATTAAAAAGAAAGAACAAAAGAAACGAATCGTTGAGATACGGAAAATGCAGATATAAGTTGGTATTTTTAGCAATGTGATGACGATTCTGAAAAAAATAATTAAATGTTTGGGCGTGAGATTTGTGTTTCCGGATATCATTTGCAATAGCAGTGGTGGAATATTAAAACAGGATCAGAGATAAAGTAACGAATGTCTTTATAGAGACTTAGTGATAATTTATACAGTCAGAGATATAATAATGAATTTCTATTCATAGTTATTAAGGATCTACTTTTTTTTTATCAAGATAATAATAAAAATAAGAAGAAAAGCAATAACCAAAGGCAACTCAATGTCACCAGACAGTTAGTTTTCTCGTTTGAATTGTTTTACATTTGTCATGTCGAGGTTATAGGTTTCTCTATTGGGTATAGGTTTTGTTCATGTTCACGGCAGGCCAAGCTGTAACATAAATATAACTTAATTCAGTTCTACGTCATTTTAGTCTCTGCTGGAGATCTTTTTGTTCAAATACAAAAACCATGATCGTTAATCTTATTTAAAAATACAAGTTAACCCTAGATATTGCGACAAAATTTTAAAGGCACTATTTTGGAGTGTTAAATGCAGAAATTATATGTTATATCCTTACACTTCATCAATGAATATGCGCCCTTACAATAATTAAATTTGTATAAAACGATTAAAAGACACACTGAGTAATATTTCTCAGAACACTTCCCCTCTCCCAAACACACACTCATTCAAAATTAGAATAAAACTGGAAGAAGCAGGTGCACAACTGCATGTCCAACCTAAAGGAAAAATCAGTGCTTTCTGGGAATTCAATCAATATTTTCCAAGGAGTTAAGGGAAAATCTGTATTCATAAGCAAATGAAGAGGATTTAGTTGACAATATTTTTTGAAGAAAAATGTGACAACATTATAAATTAGACGATAGTACGGTCCCTTTTAGGGCCATGCTAATTTACTTTTTACATTGTCAATTAGATATAACAAATTATTTAAAATGATAAATAAGAAGGTACCTCCTATAAACAATTCAGGATTCGACAATGAACGTTACGTTTACGTGGTAAGGTCAATTTCTTTGAATGATTTATTGAATAACTGTTATGTGTACATATTTAAAGTATCTGGTATGGTTCATCTGACTTTGACTTCATTTTCAAGATTTTTTGGTTAACAGTTGGTTCCATAATTTGAGGTCCATGTTTTTGTGTTTATGTTTTTTAATTGGACGAAGACAATAAGGCTACGGTGTTCGTCAGTGCAATATAGAATACAAGTTATTAACTAAAAATTACATACACATATACTGCATATAACCTTGGTGGCAACTTTCTGTTTTAACTGTTTATATGGTTAAAATGGTATATCAAATAGACGTAAATTTAGGGGCCAGCTGAAGGACGCCTCCGGATGCGGGAATTTCTCGTTTCCTGTTGGTAACCTTCTTCTGTTGTTTTTTTCTATGGTCGGGTTGTTGTCTCTTGGACACATTTCCCATTTCCATTCTCAATTTTATTGTATTAATACTTGTATGTGTTCCAGAACGTATGAGTATTTGGACCGTACGCGTACGGTCTGCATGACTAATATTAAAAAGTTGGTCAAGTTTATTAGATACAAATGCATATACTAGACATGTTACGAAAAGGTATATTCTCGACGCTGAGGTTGACAAATAAGACTTTAAATTTGGGGACGATGTCAAAACATTGAGTATTGATTGAAATACTAGTAGGTAAAATTTAAATCCTTTGCGTCTTGGTAAATTCAACTCGCATTTAGCTAGAACATCATAATGTAACATCCGATATGATATTTGCGTTTGTAATATCATTGCTGGCTATCATAAAACATGACATGTGTACGCGTGCAGGAGTGAGTGGGCTAGAAAAAGGGGGACTGAGAGTTATACAATTTCATTCGATTCTAGATTGATAATATATACATAGTAAGCTAATTATATATTAGTTTTATTGTTGTATTACAGTTCCTGAAAAAGTTCATTCTGTCGCTTCACAAATCCGACACAATGCTCTACAGTCAGGTTGATTTTTTCTCTCGGGTGTCTCCATAAGGCGTCCAATGACTGAAAGTGTGTAAGCGCCTTACAGCGTGTTTTCGACTTATATCCGACACTCTGATATACGCAATTATATTTTTTACATTTTCTTCTTTTTACTCGTTTTTAGCTCTTAGTTGATGGCGTCTGTAGGGGTAACCATTTACGAAGAACAAATATGACAGGCAGTAGCTAACGACCACCACTGAACTACAGGCTGCTCTGACTTAGGACATGTTAATGAAAAGTATTGCGGGCTTTTCTGTCCGGACTGTTTATTATTTTATTCTGCCTTTTTTAAAACTCGGAACTCCTGTCCTGCCTTTTTTCAAATTATATCCTAGCCCCCTCCCCATCCTTTAAAAAAGGTCCCTCCGTAGAGTAGTAATAGGTACACATCCAACAGATTTAGTATAAAAACGCCATAGATATTTTTAGAGAACCCCTAGCATTGTTATCTTAAATAAAGGAAAGACCCATCGGTCATCGGTTTTAATTTTAACGTTTCGGGAATTTATAAAATACAAACTGCAAAAATCGGTGTTAAGGTGTAAATGCAAAGTCATTATGCAATGCATTTGAAACGCTGCAGGGATGTTTAACCGGTGAGTAGTGAGTCATATATTACACAAACCTCTAATCGTTCTGAACATGCATGAAATATTTGCCACTGGATGTAAAGTTACCAACAATCAATCAATCACAAACCTCTTATAAAGAAAATGAAACTGTTTCTAAATTAAGGCAAAGTTGGAAGGAAATAAAGAAAAAAAATATATGCCTTCGAAGCTATATGACCGGGATTAAATTTCCTACAACTATAATGCAACATGTTTTAAAGTCATAAGAAACGAGTGACCGGTGAAAAATAATGTTCTTCCAATTCTTAAACCCAATGCATACAAACATCATAAACTTAGTCTTCTGTGCCCGAATTTATCATTTTTTTTCGTGTAAATTTCGTATAATCGTCATTTTTTTTTCAATCGGTCAGTGTTGTTGTGAAAATATGACAGGTAATTAAAGTTCGTGTTTTGAAGCCGGAGTTTAACGATTGTCACCTGTTTGTCAACAATTGACGAAAAATAAACAAAAAAGCATGGAAATTAAGCACGTGTTTAACATGTAAATTCAGATAATAGTTTATTTTAAGGAAATCCATGCGTATTGTGGTCACAGGATTTTTACGAGATGGGTCACACTGAGGTCACCTTGCATACGGAAAATATATCGGGGGAATTGCTTGCTGGAAGGAAGCAATTCAAATAATGTAAACTTCTTCTAAATATGAATAAATTAAAGAATTTTCTTCAGAAAAAAGTATATGTACATAAGTTTTACAATGAAAACTATCCATTGAGTTATAAAAAACATATGCATTATTTTTTTTGATTTGAGGTTTCTTATGACTTTAAGTTAAAATTGTATAAAAATCTTGTTTAAGGTGTTTTAAAACAGACCCCGTTAGATAAAAATTTAGGTGGCAAACAACAAAATTCGAGAAACATACACTCCTTTGTTTGCTTTTCATAACCATATAAAAATTACCGTTACATATATATACACGAATAGGTATAAAATAGATTATAATATACTTCAGATTATTTGAAAGACCTATAAAGGGCTCGCCGAAGAATTCACAAACGTATCTCTGTTGCCCCGCACATCTACTGCATTTACATCCATTTCTTATGGTAAAAATTATATAGAATATTCGTTCCATACGGAATTGCCTCCGAAAGGATCAATGCAGTTTTTAAATAAAATTCAATGTACAAATATATATATACACAGGTAATCTCTTTTGTGTTTTGACGCATTCCCCACATTTGTGTAATTTGTGAACCTCAGCGTCGTGAATCTACCTTTCGTAACATGTCTACTAGTAGCAGATCAACATAACTTAACTATCAAATTAATATATAAAAAGTTCAATTGTAACTGAAACAAAAACTTAATATTTTAACTATTTTTTAATTCACGCTATATGTTGATCTCTTGTATTAAGCATGGCGATCAGTAATACATTAATTGCATTATGAATTGAAGATATTGGAAGTAAACATAAAGCGTTTAGGAATATTTAGAAACTTTACCAAAAAATGCAAATGCAAAAGAACATGACTAAACTGCATACATGAAAATGCTAAAAATATTACGTTACTTGAATTGTGTCACCTTGGACGAGCGTACCAAAAGAGGATTCAGATATACAAATAAACAAATACCTAATTTTAATTGTTCGTTTGTTCATTTTATCTATCTAATTGTAATAAATTATCAATAACAATTTGTAAAACTAAAAATAAAGATTGTTTCAATGATACCCACATGATAAAAAACATGTATGGTCAGCTCGTACTAGACCGTACGCGTATACTCATACGGTCCGACCGTACGCGTATGGTCGGACCGTATGAGTATACGTATACAGTCTGGACCGTACGCGTACAGTCCAAAAACTCATATGGTCTGGAACATATACAAATTTGTCCGCCATTACGTAAAATCACACAGGTTCCCGAAAACATAATAATTCAAAATATGATTGTTGCTTGG
The DNA here is from genome assembly GCF_036588685.1 of Mytilus trossulus. Lineage (NCBI taxonomy): Eukaryota > Metazoa > Mollusca > Bivalvia > Mytilida > Mytilidae > Mytilus > Mytilus trossulus. The sequence goes on from NC_086383.1 coordinate 48,284,104, forward strand.
CATCAAAAGGTGTTTCGGAGTAGATCTAACGTTATACGGAGGCAAGATACAGCTAAATACCAAAAGTGTAAATACGTTTATTAACAAAGTTTGCAGAATGATCAATCGATATATAATGGCTAATTACGGATAACGAATTTCATTTCAAAAGGTGGTGGTTCTAGTGTTACGAACGTCTGCTTTCCTTCTGTAGACAAATTTTGATCAGGGTTAGCCTTTATCAGGTCAAATCGTTGAAGTAATGAAACAAAAAATAAAAACAATTCTGCTTCACCTAAATGTTTTCCAACACACTGACGGGGTCCTAGAAATATAGGAAGAAACAAGAGCACGTTATATGATATATGACTCTTAGTTATTTTTTTAACTACTCATGGACTTGTTTTTATAACCAAATGATATCTTAGACAAATAGAGAACATGTTGGCAATCAGTTTCGAAAACATGATAGGTATGATGTATTGGAAGTATCGTAGCAATAATGATTAAAATAAAAAATTATGCTACACGGTTCAAACAGAAACCATACAATCTTCAGATTGTTGTATCCTATCAAAGTTCTGAAGATAATTAATAGTTTAACACGACGGGTGTCACATCTGGAACAGGATCTTCTTGCCATTTCGAAGGACCTGGGATCGCCCCAAGTTCTTGGCGGGGTTTGTGTTGCTCCATCTTTAGTTTTCGGTGTTGTTTCTTGTGTACTATTAACTGTCTGTTTGTCTTTTTTCATTTTTAGCCATCGCGTTGTCAGTTTATTTTCTATTTATGAGTTCTTCTGTTCCTCTGATACTTTCGCCCCTTTTTGAATAACCATTATATAAATGGTTTTACCAGTAATAGTTTTTTAATTGAAATTATGAATTCACTTAATTGTAAATGCATGCATGCAAGGATTGTGCCTGATATTCATATGATGAAATCATAATCTTTCAATCAGTTTAATTGAAGTCTGAAGCTGGCATGTCAGTTAACTGCTAGTAGTCTGTTGTTATTTATGTAAAATTGTCATTTTGTTTATTTTCTTTGGTTACATCTTTTGACATCAGACTCGGACTTCTCTTGAATTGAATTGAAAATGTACGTATTGTTATGCGTTTACTTTTCTTTGGCTAGAAGTATAGGGGAGGGTTGAGATCTCATAAACATGTTTAACCCCGCCGCATTTTTGCGCCTGTCCCAAGGCAGGAGCCTCTGGTCTTTGTTAGTCTTGTATTACTAGGTCTTTCCACTTTTCGTGGAAAGACCTATTGTTTTCTTCTGATTATTTTTTTTTCTTCTGCCGTCTGAGATGCTTTTTTGTTTTACAACATATCGAATGGATGTTTGGCCAATGACGTTGTTCAGTAATGGAGGTTTTAAAACTCACCCTGAGTTATCTCCCCGCGTCCCCTTTCTCTTGTTATTGCTATATCTCTAAAACCGTATAAGATTTTTACAAACTGTTTTCATCAAATTGTTCGTCTACTCTTAAGAATGATTTGTTTTATTTGACTGAGGTGATCAGAAGACATAAGACATCTTATGGGAGTTATTTCCCTTTGAAAATTTAAAATAAACGATATGTTGTGTTATTTCATACGGTATAAGTTGTAGAGGCCTACAGTCTTTTGATATGAAGTCCTTGGTCCATATTAAGTAAATTGAGGTAAAGGTCAAAGGTCAAGGTCATGTTATAAATTTAGAATTTTGCTTGTTATCGTTATTCAAAAGAAACTGTAACAGTTAATGATATGATATGTTTGCAAATTCATTGTTTACAATAAGCCGCAACTTCAACTTATTCAGTCGAAGTGTTTTGGTTAACCCTTATAGGAGTTTTCTCCCCTTATGTATTTGAAATCATTATTTCTCCACAACCATACAGGTATTTGACCGCGGACCTTCTAATTTGAGTTCACTGAACCATTACCTTGAAATTGAGGTCAAGGTCAAAGGTCAAGGTCATGTTATAAATTTTGAATTTTGCTTGTTATCGTTATTCAAAAGAAACTGTTACAGTTAATGATATGATGTGTTTGCCAAATTACTGTTTACAATAAGGCGCAACTTCAACCTATTTAAGTCGAAGTGTTTGGTTAACCCTTTTGGGAGTTTTCTCCCCTTTTGTATTTGAAATCATTATTTCTCCACAACCATACAAGTGATTGATCTTGTGTCTTTTGATTTGAGATCACTGACCTATGACCTTGAAATCGAGGTCAAGGTCAAAGGTCTCTACAACCATACAAGTGATTTACCTGGGGCCTTCCTATTTGAGTTTACTGACCTATGACCTAGAATTTTAGGTCAATGTTGAAGGTCAAGGTCATATTCTAAATTTTGGAATTTGCTTGTTATCTATATTCAAAAGAAACTGTAACAGTTAATGATACGATGTGTTTGCCAAATTACTGTTTACGACAAGGGGCAACTTCAATCCATTTAAGTCGAAGTGTTTTGGTCAACCGTTTTAGGAGTTTTCTCCCCTTTTGTATTTGAAATCGATATTTCTCTACAATCATACAAGTGATTGATCTGGTGTCTTTTGATTTGAGATCACTGACCTATGACCTTGAAATTGAGGTCAAGGTCAAAGGTCAACTTGACGTTCTATATTATGACCTTTGCTTAAAATTTGTTTTTTATTTATTATTAAACAATTAAGTCTTCTGCATATACCTATTAATCTTATTTCTCTATATCAGTTGAGGTACCAAATAACATCAACAAGGAGTGACCCTTTCTAACATCTTTTTTTAAATTTTATTCTAATTATCGAGGTGGAAAGACCTTCAATTGTTCTCTGAAGAATTGGTTTTTAATTTTAATTTTAGTTTCTTGTGTACAATTTGGAAATTAGTATGGCGTTCATTGTCACTGAACTAGTATATCTATAATACTAAAATTACGAGGTCCAATTTGTCAGCCGTCATCACGTAAAAACGACGAATCAAAGAATTCAACTTTATATATAACTAATATAGTACAAATGTGTAGATTAAAAATTACACCACTCAAGGCCCTTTTGTTTTCCACGTAGTTAATATTGCCAATAATTAAGAAGTTCCGGGTCGAGTCCGATACCGATACCAATAGTATATTCACCTGTTATCTATTACCTTATCTGTACGTTCCGCATCTGACAGGCGCACCAACAAACGGTGTATTCAGGATTAATATGCTATATACACGGGTCATAATCACAGAGTTGACACTACTATATTGTCAAATTGTTACCTTTTGTAGTATTTTAATCAGTAAGACTTTCTAAGATAACAATACGAATACTAAAAATCTGGACTAAAATAAGGCGTTTTCAATTTGTTAGCGGGCATGACGTAAAACAGCGAATCAAAGAATTCAACTTTATTTATAACTAATATAGGACAATGTTGTTGATTAAAAAATACTCCATTCCAGGACCTTTTGTTTTCCAAATAATTAATATTACCAATAATGGATAAGTTCCAGTTCGACGGGTTCAAACAGAAAGATTTGAAAGCAGAGAAAACTGTGTATCTTATAATCGGCATGACTTTACTAAAATAAGGCTTGCGCATAGTTTTATACTATAATTCAATCACGGACCCGCGATACCACGGGTGTGTTCTAGTATTTGTTTATAGGGGCCAGCTGAAGGACGACTCCGGGTGCGGGAATTTCTCGCTACATTGAAGACCTGTTGGTGGCCTTCTGCTGTTGTTTTTTTCTATGGTCGGGTTGTTGTCTCTTTAATACATTCCCTATTTCCATTCTCAATTTTATCTTAAGTTTCGCATTTTTTTTCTTCTTTCATAAAATGGTCTATCAGTTGTATTTGTTTCACTTGAATAAATAGTTTTTATATACTTGTATATCTTCAATATTGATTATATTATAATGACATAAAAAGCAGGAAAAATATTACAAAAATCGAGGACAAAATATTTTAAAATACGTTGTATGTCACTATGAAATAAATAAAAATTTAAAATATGATGGTTATCATCTAAATGACAAATAACAAACCGAGTGAAAACGGACAGAAACTTTTTCTTCTAAGAAAATGACCCTTGTCATCAAGAAATCTTTCAGGACGGAACATTGCTGGTTCGTTCCATACAGTAGGATCAACATGTACAGACATCAAGTCGCACAGAAGTATACTCTTCTTAGGGATTAATTTACCCTCAATATAAATGTCTTCTAGCGTAGAATGGGGAACTGCCATCGGAGCTACAATGTACATATAATCATGACAAGTTCCGAACGGAAAAGGAAATATTTTCACTAAGATGGCTGTATAACATATACCAATGATTTTTCTTAAAATGTTTAAAGACCATATGAAATAAAAGGTTAATATACTACTACATTGTAACTTTGTTTCGCAGTGTTGTTGTCTCATATAAAACAGCCATTACCAGACATTTTTTTTCAAATGCCAATTTTGTTTATTACGACTTGGAAGAGCATATATCTATAGATCAGTGCTCGATAATTTTACACTAATTTTTACTGTTTACCGACATAATCGTTCAAACTATCTTTTTACCGGAAGAGTTTCCGTGGAGTTTAATTTCATAAAACTTGCATAAAGCGCGGGAAACTTTATCACACCAATGAAAAGAACATTACAGGAAACAAATGATCCTCATAGAAACGAAGATGGCGGAATAACAATGGAAAACATTCTGGAAAATGTGAAGGTCAGGATTTTTGCAGTGCCATCACAATTTCAGCTGACGGCGACTATTACGTGAAATGAATCTGAGGGGTATGCAACATGAAATATATATATATGTTCCTGAACCTATGAACTGAAATCTTAGCTGTCCTTTGACCTTTTATGTCCTTTGGTTGTTTTTGTCCTTGATGTTTTGTTGTCACATTGATTTATATATGTATCTTTTAATTTGAATTTTGCCGATTTTCACACATTCTTCCAACTAATCCATCTGTAACTTTAATAAATAAACTTCTACCGTCTTCTTTAACCATCATAAATTGAATATCTGTATAAAATCATATATATATACTCTAAAAGATCTAAATTTTGAATTTTTCAGAAACGTAAGGATCAAACCGGAAAGAGAAAAAGGTTTCAGTTATTTATAGCAAGAACGACAGAATTCTCAACAAGTCTTTATTCTGACGTACAATTGACAGCACAATGAAGAATCAGATGCGGATCCAGGAGTTTAGGTAAGGGGGAGATTGTTGCAAACTTATTCTTTTTAAGATAAATTATCGAAATATTCTTTATATTAGATGTTTGCTACTCTGTTTTAAAATAACAATCTTTTTTTAAAAGACTGACTTAAATTGATAGAGTATAAATCAAGAAAGTAAAAAAAACAGAAAAAAAGAGTGCTTGTTTTCAAGTTATATGGCATCTGAAATTTGGCGGAAAATAAAATCTCTAGATTTTTCGTATAATTAATATTGACACTTTTCCTTTCAAAAATTAACAAGGATTTTATACGTTTTTCAAAGATAACATTTTAACTATATACAATCAAATTCTGGAAAGAAAAGAAGGAATAAAGTTGTTGCAAGTTGACGTAATTTTTGATACTGCCACTAGAGCACTTCTTATCTATAAAAATAAAAGTAAACTTGTACTCATGTACTGTTTTACCTTTTGTTTTACCCCTTATTGAGATGTGGGTTTAGCGCTCAGGAATAATCGGTTTAATCTAGATCAGAGGAATAACAAGTCTTTAATCTATTTTTTTTAAAAAGAGATGTCACAGTGGTAATAAAACAGTGTTTGCATTTATCGAATACTAGAACACATGCAAGAGTTCATCTGGCAGCACAAAGAGGGTCAACATCATTGTCCTCTTCTGAAATTTCAAGAGGATTAAAACTGTGTCGGAAACAATCTCGAGATGTTCCAAAAGGAGTGTGATACGAGGATTGCAATTGATAACAGTCATAAAGCAGCGGTATTGATACTGTTACTTGACAAATGAATGGAAATAACACTTTATTAATGTGAAACGTTCGTATCGCTTTTTTTTTTTAGGTTAACCCTCATCAGGAAGGCTCATACCATCGAAAACCGAAAGCCCATGTGAAGGGCTGAATAATCAAAGGGGAGGTAAAAGCCAAACTCACTAAAATGAACTAATCCCTAAACGAAATGTATTTTTTTTTTATATATTCTATATTTTAATACTTGTTGTCGCAATTCGTTGTATTTCATGAAGTGTAGCATTGACGTAGGATAGGTCATCTCGGTCTCTAAGGTGTGGTATTCTACTGTCTCCTATTACCTTCAATAGACAAACGAATTTGAATGAAACATGAATGTATTCATAGTATATGGATACCCACTCACTATCAATGTCTATGTTCAGTGGACCGTGACATCGGGGTCAAAACTTTAATTTGGCATTCAAATAAGACAGGTCATATCATAGGGAACTTGGTTATAAAGTTTCAAGTTGATTGGACTTCAACTTCATTAACAACTACATTGATCCAAACTTTAACACGAAGCGGGACAGACGGACGGACGAACAAACGAACAAACGAACAGGGTACATCAAGAGAAGCTTGGAATCTTAATAGTTTTTGTAACAAGCAATATTTGATGAATAAAATAATTATTTTGTTAAAAAAAAAACCAGGACGGACGCACAGACCGAAAAGCATCATGTCCATAGGTGGGTCCCCATAATATATCATTATAAAGTTATCAAGACAAATCTTGCATATCTTAATTCGCAAGACAAATAGAAGTAAACGATGACAAGAGATATTAGACATTATACAAAAACGAAGATCAAAATATTTTATGTCAAGCAAAATTTAATAATTTAAAGCATAATTTAATAATTTGCTTATCCCAGGAATAGATTACCTTGGTCGTATTTGCTTAAACTGTTTGGAATTTTTGGTCTTAAATGCCCTTCAACTTCGTACTTTATTTGGACATTTAAACATTTTTTTATTCGAGCGTCACTGATGAGTCTTATGTAGACGAAATGTTCATATTTATAAATTAACTGTTAACAAAACTGAATTTTTGAAAAACTAAGGCTTTTCTTCCTCAGGAATAGATTACCTTAGCTGTATTTGGTAAAACTTTTACGAATTTTTGATTCTCAATGCTCTTCAACTTCGTACTTTTTTTTTTTACTGTTAAACATGTTTTGTTTCGAGCGTCACTGATGAGTCTTATGTAGACGAAACGCGCGTGTGGTGTAAATATAAAATTTTAATCCTGGTATCTATGATAAGTTTATTTGCAACTACTGGGTCGATGACACTGCTGGTGGAGATTTATTTCCCCGAGGGTATCACCAGCCCAGTAATCAGCACTTTTGTGTTGACTTGAGTTATCATCGATATGTTCATAAATATATATTAACTGTAAATTACTGTTAACAAAACTTAGAATTTTTGAAAAACTAACTTACAGGCTTTTCTACCTCAGGAATAGATTACCTAAGCTGTATTTGGTAAAACTTTTAGGAATTTTTTATCCTCCATGCTCTTCAACTTCGTACTTTATTTGGACTGATAAACATGTTTTAATTCGAGCGTCACTGATGAGTCTTATGTAGACGAAACGCACGTCTGGCGTTAATATACAATGTTTATTCTTGTATCTATGATGAGTTTATCGGCTTTACAACTATTTTGATATGAGCGTCACTGATGCCTATTATGTTTACAGACAGCGCGTCTGGCGTATTAAATTATAATCATTGTACCTTTGATTACCATTATTACGGTTTCAATCATTGGTGGCTATATGCTACACGGCAGTGAGAGGAACACTGAAAGAGACAGAAGTTACTCTGGACATTTAAATTCATAAATCGAGAGAAACTGACAACGCAATGTAAAAAATAACACAAATACGAAATGACAAACCAATTCCAAAACACTATATTGAATCTAAACACAGTGCAACACGACCCCATATAAGTAGGACCGTCACTCATCTCAAATGCTTCACAAGTAGCATCCATCGTATTACAGGGTAATTTTTCTTTGTGATATTCTGCTTATCCTCAGCAATATTAAGGTCTAAGGGTGAATATATTTATCACACACGGTCTCTTCTTTTTATAACAGCTGCTTCAATTGAAACACACATAAGAAAATAAGTTAAAACACAATGATTTGCGTTAAATCCAAAAAGGACCAAAATATACAAAAGTTTGTGTAATAAGCTTCCGTAGGGTGCTATATGGACTTGTAATATCTGCTTTGACAATATCTGCTTATTCTACAATAAAAGAAAGAAATTAACAACAAAACAATATCAACTTACTTCAAGTATCTCTGCTCGACATTTTTGCTGAACATCCGGGAACTTTAACATATATAACATGCACCACTGCAAGGCAACAGATGTTGTGTCGGTTCCAGCAAAATACATGTCAACAATTGTGTTAAAAAGATAATTTTCTGCAAAAAAAATATGGATAAAAAAGTTTAATTAGGGTTTATCTAAGAACAGACAATTAAGAAAAAATACAGGTTCAATATATTTAAGAAATAGTTCATGGAAGCCATAGATTTGTTGGAAATTTATAAATATATATATATATGGAAGTGTTTAATGACTTTGACTGGCTTTTCAGCCCTCGCACTGTCGGCTCGGTGCCGGAAGGCGTTTGTTGAGCTTTAATATATTGTATGCCGTGGGTCAGGAACATGTAGTTGAGGACGCCATATGTAGGCCGCAATCTTGGTTTTGGTGAGTTGTTTTTCTTTGTTTATTATTTTTGTTGTTATTTCTTCACTAACGGCTGCTTTCAGGGCCAGTTTGGTCAGCTTGGCAGCCCGCTCGCCTCGATGATGAAGTACTGGTAGATGAGTCGTGGACGGAGTTCTAAAGATGACAGGAAGCGTTATCAGTACCAAAGCCGTGAGGCAGTGAAATGCAGGTCAATCACCCAACACCTAGGATACAGCCCTCGGACGTTAATCGGCATAACACTCCCCATGATACAATGGTTTTGGAGTGCATGTTAATGCGGGTACGCCAACTACTACGTCTACTGTACGGCATGGATTGGTTTCTGTCATCTTAAGTAGTATGTCGTTGATCATCTAACTGTAAACCCTCATCGAAGATAGTGGGTTAAGAAGAGCTGATCCAGCACGTCCGTTCAGCTGTTATGACTGAGACGTGACTGGATTGAATGTGATTGAATTTATAAATGACCTGATCCGTGATATGCATATTTTCTGATTGCCGCAACACGTTCTTGTGATATTCTTCCGCATGCGTTAACACAATTTTTCGGTACGTGCGCATAGATATATTATCAATGATATTTTACTTATATGTATATATAGACTATCGACAAAACATTTTCAGATTATTAAATTATGTTCTAGACAAAACTATTGTTATCAGTATTCATTGCAGAAACGAATTTGTAACAAACGATAAGGACAGTTATTTTGCACTCGTTAAATGTCCGCGTATGTATCGTGTTTATAGATCCGTTACAAACCCAACACGAAAGTTACTAAATAGAAATATAGGCGACATCAATACATCAGAATGCCCTCTGGGTCATTGCGATGTAAAAATGCTACCTAATGTTAGTTAAAATGTTACCTGATACTAGTTAAAATGCTACCTGATGTTAGTTAAAATGCTACCTGATAATAGTTAAAATGCTACCTGATATTAGTTAAAATGCTACCTATTGTTAGTTAAAATGCTACCTGGTTACATCTTCTGACATCAGACTCGGACTTCTCTTGAATTGAATTTTAAATGAACGTATTGTTATGCGTTTACTTTTCTAAATTGGCTAGAGGAATAGGGTGAGGGTTGAGATATCATAAACATGTTTAACCCCGCCGCATTTTTGCGCCTGTCCCAAGTCAGGAGCCTCTGGTCTTTGTTAGTCTTGTATTATTTTAATTTTGGTTTCTTGTGTACAATTTGGAAATTAGTATGGCGTTCATTATCAAGAACTAGTATATATTTGTTTAGGGGCCAGCTGAAGGACGCCCCCGGGTGCGGGAATTTCTCGTTGCATTGATGACCTGTTGGTGACCTTCTGCTGTTGTTTTTTCTATGGTCGGGTTGTTGTCTCTTTGATACATTCCCCATTTCCATTCTCAATTTTACCTGATATTTTTGAATCCTGTTTTTCTTCCTGGGCAAGGTAAAGATCAAGAAAATTTCTGATAACATAAGGATCGAAAGTTAGTCTTTGTTTATCTATTCGTCTCCGTATATACTCTCTCGTCTCATCGAAACGTTCGACAGCAGTCTGAAGCTGAAAAAGAGGCTTTCGTTTATTTGGTAAAGATAGTCATTACGGAACTGCCGTGTGAAGGTAATCAATGAAGACTTTGTCTAGTTTTTGTTCTACAGATACCCTTAAAACATGATACATGATTTACATATATATTTCATTTTACACTTGTCGTTTTGGGACCCTTTGTAGATTGCTATTTGGTGTGAGCCAAGACTTCGTATTGAAGGCCGTACTTTGACGTATAATGATTTACCTTTCACACATTGTGATTTAGATTAAGAGTTGTCTCATTGGCACTCATGCCACATCTTCTTATTTCTATTTTAAATTAAAAAAAAAACAGTAAATAATCATAGATTGTTAGGTTTGTAAATTTAAACATAAGTGGACAGGCTATGGCATACCCTGTCAACACATATGGTCTCGTTTGTAATGTATTGCGTGCGATTCCTGAAGTTTTGGAGATTTGTTTTCTGTCTTGATTGATATCTTCTAAATGGATTTATGAGATTTGTTTATTATAGTTTATCGAATGATGCGAATGTATACACCAATGGGGTAAGGCATACATAAATCAACAAAATAAGTTTACAAAAATTAAAATACATCATAAAAAAAAATAAAAGAACAAAACAGTATATACATATGTGTCTATCATGCTGTTGTTGAGTCCAACCTCCACAGATTTGAACATCGGTATCACCAGCCCAGTAGCCAGCACTTTTTGTGCTGACATGAATTATCATTGATATGGTTATATTTATACATTAACTGTTAACAAAATTTTGAATTTTTGAAACACTAAGGCTTTTTCTTATCTATGCTAATGTGTTAACGCGTCTTTTCCTATTAAACGCCACGAATGTCCTATGTTAATGATCAGCATTATATGCAGTGCTCACAACATTATATGAAGTGATCACAACATTATATGCAGTGCTCACAGCATATGCAGTGCTCACAACACTATATGAAGTGCTAACAACATTATACGCAGTGGTCCAAACATTATATGCATATAATGATGTGAGCACTGCATTTATTGGTGTGAGCACTGTATATAATGTCGTGATCACTGCATATAATGCTGATCATTAACATAAGGCAGTCATGGCGTTCCATATTTTTCTATCCAATGTGTTGTTCATTGTCTTTACGTCATTAGTATCTTATTCTCCCAGTGTTTTTAGAGGGGTGGTATAAAGGATTAAAACTTATTCGCTTTGTGAGAACTCTACAGTAGGCTGCTTTCACAAATACATTTAAATTCATTAGCGGCAACAGAAATAATGATAAAACATATGAACTACCTGATTAGTAGTACGAAAAACCTCTAAAATTGGGAAGAAATTATCCGTCCTGAAAGGCGAATTTTGCTCTATGATAAACTGCACGTTCTCTAAGAGTCTGATGAAATCTGGATCTTCATGGTCAAATCTAGGAATGTAAAATAAGTTTTTTTATTAATGAAATGCACATTTAAACCCTAGGTTGAAGGCATATACAAACAATAAAATACAAAATACGCACAATGGAAAAATTAACATATTAAGCATGATTTATAAAGTGGTAAAACAGTAATAATTATGCAGGCGTTGTGTCCACTCCACTCAGTGCAAATGACTTTTCAATGAACGGCACAGTAAGCTGCATTATATCAAATGAAGATAGGATGAATTGTAATCTATCTGCTTCAGACAATTTTAAAGAATTCTGGACATATATTATTTATATCTTTTTTAAGCTGATAACGTAGAGATTTATTAATTTTACATTTTTAAGAAAAAGAAGGTTTCATCTTTAACCTCATTTATATTATATTGAAACATATCCTATTTTCTCTTTGAATTTTTTTTTATATCTACCCCTCTCTATTTCCCAAAAATGATCACTTACTCGCATTTTACCTGATAATTTTCTATTTTCAAAACTATTTTTAAAAATATATTTGTCTATTTCATATTTTGTCTTTACTTTACTGTACAAGAATATTTTACTAGTTTCATAAGTCAATTTTTATTTTTCAAAGAAATTATTTTCATTGCTATCTTTTAATTCTTTTTTTAATATTTTTTGAGAATGAACTCTTCTCTTGTTAATAGTTTTGGTCCTGTATTTTATTTATGTCTAATTTATTTGAGTGGGCTATATTTTCTACATATGAGAATCATGAAAATATACCGAGTGTGCTAAGCTATTTAGATAAACAGAACGCATCATATAAATAAAGGGTTATTTTCATCACTGGAAATTCTTGCTAAGTACTTCAATGCTTGTACTTTAATAAAGACATATATGGAATACTGCGCCAGTTCTGCTCAGGCAGTCGATATAGATGCGAATAGATAATATCAAAATATGAAGCTGGTTAATAATATTCATTGATAGATGTAATAAGTATATAGTCCGGCGGCTACAAGCATATTTCAGACGAATTGTGCACATCCTGTTACAAGCATGAACTTTGGCATAGACCTTCCTCAACTATAACTCTTTGATTTCAGATAGGGAGGCATTTGAAAAAAATGTCTCACTTCCGGTAAAATTCAAAATGGCGGACGTCATACTTAAATCAGCCAAATATCGAAGGCTAGCGTGTAAAAATGTGTTATTATCATGCTACTATCATAATATTTGGTACATACCTTTGTTTTTTACTACTTTTGGATAAATTAAATAGATAAGATGTTTTCAGAAACCCCACTTCTGGTTAAAATCCAACATGGCGGACATTGTACTTAAATAAGCTTATTTTTTAGGGAGGGTAATTGAAATGTGTTTTAACGTATTGCTACTATCATTACATTGTGAAGGATTCTTTCTTTGGTGCTTCTGATGGATACAATGTATAAGACATATGTCTTAAAAATTCTTACTTCTTTAAATATCCAAAATAGCGGACATAGAAATATTTTTTTTTATTCAAATATTCAACTTTTTTCAAAATGTGAAGAAAATAATTTTATTTTGTGCTGGTCACTAAACTTTTGGCATAAAGTTATCCCCAAAACCACTTATTCTAGCATGTTGTAAATGTTAAGATATAAAGTTGACACTTCCGGTAAAAATATGACGTAAATTTCAAAGATGAGTCCTCAATCTATTTCTTCGATGTAGAGTTTTGGATAGATTGATTAAAACAAAATAAAATCACCATAATACTAAAAAATATTTAAAGTTACTGCTATTTGGACAAGAATACATTTTTATTCACAGTCACTATGACATGCACACATCGCAGTGCACGGGATACCCGATTTTCCTAGTCTGATTAAATCACTCATTGCCTAGTGCATTTGAAAGGCCATTGATAGATATTCATCCAAAGTCTTTTGCCCTCCCAAACACAATCCATAGTTCGTCTACCCCTATGTGACAGAATAACGAAACAGCAGTGACAGCATCATCATTAACGACTGTTCGAATCATGACTCGTTTAAGTTCGTGTTTGACTGCATCAGACACATGCACCATGATTTTAGTGTCTCTTAATATGAACTTGGTGCTGAACTTGAAATACATCACGTGGTGGATAAGATAGAATATCCTGACCATTTGTTGCTATAACTACCATACGCATCCAAGACTTCATCCACTCGTATTTCAGTTTCAAGGTATTTTATTAAGGTAAGGACATAATACCCAATCAGCATACTCGTTAGGCCGCAATTCACAATCGGAGAGCTGATTTCCAACATTTACAAAGACTGCGGTCTTGTTTCTCACATCGTTAAATTCCAAAAACCACATATTTACTTGCCTTGTTAACCAAATCTGTTTCTTTTTTTTCGATCTTACAACAAAACCACGTATCGTTTTCAATGACATTAAACTTATCAAATCCATATTGTGATGTTGGCTGGTCAATCATCATTCTAAATGCTATAGTCACATCTTCAAACTCCATTAATGTCACCAACGCAGTTCCTTTTCCAGCAAACGTGTTATCTTTTAATGCCTAGTGCATTTGAAAGGTCATTGATTGATATATATCTTATACTTTTTCCCTTCCAAATGCAAACCAAAGTTTGTCTGCCCCTATGTCACGGAATAGCGAAACAGCAATGACATCAGTATCTGTTTGAGTCATGACTCATTTAAGTCTGTGTTTCACCGCATCAGACACATCGATCTTGATTATAGTGTCAGCCTCTTCGTGTAAACATGGTGCTCAACTTGAAACATCATCAAGTGTTGGATAACACTGAACATCCTAAGCATTTGTTGCTTCAACTACCTTATACTCAAAATTGTATTGAGCAAGCTGCTGTGAATGAAAACTTAAAAGTTCTTTCTTACTGTCGTCATCTCTCAGAAAACTTTGCCAATTTTGAGGATGTTTTTAATCCTGGATTCGTCTGTGTATTCCCTTTCCCCTAAATGTTGCTCTTGCTTCTTTTAGCAGCTTTCAAACTACCAGTATTGCCTATGTTCACATCCGACACTACATCCACTGATGTTACAGTTAAAAGTGTTTCCGAACGAGTATGATGATTGGGTATTATGTCCTTACTTTAATAAAATACCTTGAAACTGTAACAAGAGTGGATGAAGTCTTTGATGAGTATGGTAGTTGTAGCAACACATGCTCAGGATATTCTATCTTATCCACCACGTGATGTATTTTAAGTGTAGCACCATGTTCACATAAAGAGACTGACACTTAAATCATGGTGCATGTGTCTGATGCAGTGAAACACGAACTTAAACGAGTCATGATTAACAGTCACTGATGATGCTGTCAATACTATTTCGCTATTCCGTGACATAGGGGCAGACAAACTATGGATTGTGTTTGGGGAGGCAAAAATCTTTGGATTAATATCTATCAATGGCCTTTCAAATGCATAAGGCAGTGAGTGATCACACACACTTATTTCTGACCCATACCTTTACCGGTTGTGATACGGTTCTCTCTTTGCTTTAAAAGGAAAAAAAAAGACTGTGCGGGAGACATTGATGGTATTAGAAGATGTGACTTTAACATAAAGACGGTGATTGATCAGCCTTAATCACCGAGGTTTTACTGTAAGATCGCACAATTTTATCAGATGGAGCTAACATGATTAACGAAGCAAGAAAGTAAATTTTTGCACAAAATGGAAAGCTCATTATAAGTGAGGCTATTCCCACGACTTGGCCTAGTCTTTTCAAGCATGTAAAACGTGCAATATACTAATGCAGGTGTTTAGTAAGACGAGCTTCTGATTGACTCTTATTCTACCTAGTCTTGTCATTAATGGATCGCAAAGGGACAAAGAGGGTTCCTTTTAAAAAAATCTCTTTCTGAGACCTCATCATTTTTTCAGAAGCTCGTACATTAAGGATGTAAGAAAGGATACCGCGGTTATTTTTAATGTGGAAAACCGGGTGTTCCGTGCACTGCGACGTGTGCATGTGGTGGTGACTGTGAATAAACATGTATTCTTTGCCAAAGAGTAGTAATTTTAAATATTTTTTAATACTATAGTGATTTCGTTTTGTTTTAATCAATCTATCCAAAACTCTACATCGAAGAAATAGATTGAGGACTCATCTTTGAAATGTACGTCATAGTTTTACCGGAAGTGTCAACTTTATATCTAAACATTTACAACAAGCTAGAATAAGTGGTTTTGTGGATAACTTAAAGCCAAAAGTTTAATGACCAGCACAAAATAAAATAATTTTCTTTACATTTTGAAAAAAGTTGAAATTTGAATAAAAAAAAATTATTTCTATGTCCCCCACTTTGGTTATTACCGGAAGTAAGGGTTTTTCAGACATATGTCTTATACATTCTAGCCATCAGAAGCACCAAAGAAAGGTTCCTACACAATGTAATGATAGTAGCAATACGTTAAAACACATTTCATTTACCCTCCCTAAAAAATAAGCTTATTTAAGTACAATGTCCGCCATGTTGGATTTTAACCGGAAGTGGGGTTTCTGAAAACATCTTATCTATTTAATTTATCCAAAAGTAGTAAAAAACAAAGGTCTGTACCAAATATTATGATAGTAGAATGATAATAACACAATTTTACACGCTAGCCTTCGATATTTGGCTGATTTAAGTATGACGTCCGCCATTTTGAATTTTACCGGAAGTGAGACATTTTTTTCAAATGCCTCCCTATCTGAAATAAAAGAGTAATAGTTTTGGAAGGTCTATGCCAAATTTCATGCTTGTAACAGGATGTGCACAATTTTTCACTAAGCCGCCGGACCAATACTATTAGCCAATGTTAATAGAGTAATTTGTGAGAGATTAAAATATTTGACTGGCGTCTAGATATTTTGTTCAGTGCATGTCTTTGATATCAAAGCAATGGAGACAATCGGTGGTAATAGAAAACCAAGGATATTGGGTATCAATCTATGACACATAATCAGTATATACACATCCCCAAAAAAAGCAAGGGAAATAACTATTAACGATGAATACATAATATATAATTCAATGAAATAAAATTGAGAATGGAAATGGGGAATGTATCAAAGAGACAACAACCCGACCATAGAAAAAACAACAGCAGAAGGTCACCAACAGGTCTTCAATTTAACGAGAAATTCCCGCCCCGAAGGCGTCCTTCAGCTGGCCCCTAAACAAATATATACTAGTTCAGTGATAATTAACGCCATACTAATTTCCAAATTGTACACAAAAGACCAGAGGCTCTAGCTATAGAGGTTTTTCATTGTTTAATCTACTGTATGATTTATTAAACGTTATACACATGACTTCAGGTTTGAACATACGAAAAATGTAAAAATAAATAAAATGTAGACACATTTCGGAATGCTTTGTCTCGCTTTTGCAGGCTCGACAACATTTTAAGTTCAGTTTATACCCTGTGCACATCATAATAAAAAAGTTTTTTTTTTTCGTAAGTTATATACCATACTTCTTATAATATTTGTTATTTCTATAATGTTTATGCAAACCGTTCTCCGAAAATGATATTTGAAACAACGTTCGATGAAACCTTTGGAAATAGTTTGCTAGCATCGATTAAGGAATTTTGACTTTTAGATAAAAAAAAATCAAGCAGGTATCTAGTTTCCTCGTGAATTCTCTCTTCAATCGATTTTGTTCCAACCCCAAAATCTTTCAATGCTGTCACAGTAAATTTTCGTGCAGCTACCCATTCTTGTCCATTGCTAAACACTAAACCTAAAATGAGTTGTTACTCATTTAGGATTACACATTACTGTATGATACAAACTATCATGCCAACAAAAGAAAACGAAAAGAAAAAAGACATCACCACGTAAAAGAGCATTTTTCGACTGCTTTTTTTTATTTTGAAAAACTGATAAAGAAATAAAAAACTATAAATTCACCAGCAGTTATATTCTAATATTGATGACCCCTGAAATTTTACTAGGTCAAATAAGTGTCTTTCTTAAAAAAAATATCCATTCATATTTTTATATCTAACTCAATCAATCCTACCGTAAATTTTACGAGTTTGTTGACCGTTATGGAATTACCGTTTCACAAATGATATCGGATATGTTCCTTACGTCGTAACTACAAACCCCTTCCTTTTCATGAATGTGACCTACCGAATTAGACTATTTACGGGATTTGTTATCACATAAGCAACACGACGCGTGCCATGTGTGGAGCAGGATCTGCTTTCCCTTCCGGAGCACCTGGTTTTGCGAGGTTCGTGTTGTTTATTCTTTAAATTAGTTTTCTATGTTGTGTCCTATGTGCAATTGTTTGTCTGTTTGTCTGTTTGTCTTTTTCATGTTTAGCCATGGCGTTGTCAGTTTATTTCGATTTATGAGTTCGACTATCCCTTTGGTGTCTTTCGCCCCTCTTTTTCAATACATTTTTTTTTCCTTTGGCCTTTGTACATGTCACACGGCATATGCATAAAGTAATAAAAAGGATTTTGGATGGGTCTACAGAATAGAAACCATTGACTGGGTTTACAGTCAGAATAGAAATAAAAGACAAATTCTACAGAATAGAAAATATTTGGCCAATTCTACAGAACAAATAGGTAAACAGTATAGAGTAAAACGAACAAAAAAAATCAAAAATAGAGAATAATTGGCCAATTCTACAAAACAAGTTGGTAGACAGTATAGAGTAAAAGGACAAAAAATAAAGAATAGAGAATAATGGGCCAATTATAAAGAACAAGTAGGGGAACAGTATAAAGTAAAAGGCCAAAGAATAAAGAATAGACAAGAATAGGCCAATTCTACAGGACAAGAAGGGGAACAGTATAATAGAGTAAAAAGACCCCCAAAAAATTAAGTATAGGGAATAATGGGCCAATTCTACAGAACACGTAAGGAAACAGTATAGAGAAAAAGAGAAAAAAATAAAGAATAGAGAATAATGGGCGCTAATTCTTAGGAACAAATACGCTAATATTATAGAGTAAAAAAGACACCAAAAAATTAAGAATAGAGAATAATGGGCCAATTCTAAAGGACAAGTAGAGGAACAGTATAGAGTAAAAAGACCCAAAAAATAAAGAACTAGGACAAGTAGGGGAACAGTATAAGGAGAAATGCCAAAAAATAAAGAATAGAGATTAATGGGCCAATTCTAAAGGACAAGTAGAGGAACAGTATAGAGTAAAAAGACCCAAAAAATAAAGAACTAGGACAAGTAGGGGAACAGTATAAGGAGAAATGCCAAACAATAAAGAATAGAGATTAATGGGCCAATTCTAAAGGACAAGTAGAGGAACAGTATAGAGTAAAAAGACCCAAAAAATAAAGAATAAGGACAAGTAGGGGAACAGTATAAGAGAAAATGACAAAAAATAAAGAATAGAGATTAATGAGCCAATTCTAAAGGACAAGTAGAGGAACAGTATAGAGTAAAAAGACCCCAAAAATAAAAAATAAGGACAAGTAGGGGAACAGTATAAGGAAAAATGCCAAAAAATAAAGAATAGAGAAGTTAAAGGCCACAAAATAAAAAAAATAGCGATAATGGGCCAATTCTACAGGACAAGTAGTGGAACAGTATAAAGAAAAAGGCCAAAAAATAAAGAATAGACAATAATGGGTCATTTCTACAGTACACGAAGGGGATAAATATAGAGTAAAAAGACCCCAAAAATAAAGAATAGAGAATAATGGGCTAATTCTAAACAACAAATACGCGAATATTATAGAGTAAAAAAGACACCAAAAAATTAAGAATAGAGAATAATGGGCCAATTATAAAGAACAAGTAGGGGAAAAGTATAAAGTAAAAGGCCAAAGAATAAAGAATAGACAAGAATAGGTCAATTCTACAGGACAAGAAGGGAAACAGTATAATAGAGTAAAAAGACCCCAAAAAAATAAAGTATAGAGAATAATGGGCCAATTCTACAGAACACGTAAGGAAACAGTATAGAGAAAAAAGAGAAAAAAATAAAGAATAGAGAATAATGAGCGCTAATTCTTAGGAACAAATACGCGAATATTATAGAGTAAAAAAGACACCAAAAAATTAAGAATAGAGAATAATGGGCCAATTCTAAAGAACAAATACGCGAATATTATAGGGTAAAAAAGACACCAAAAAATTAAGAATAGAGAATAATGGGCCCATTCTAAAGGACAAGTAGAGGAACAGTATAGAGTAAAAAGACCCAAAAAATAAAGAATAAGGACAAGTAGGGGAACAGTATAAGGAAAAATGCCAAAAAATAAAGAATAGAGATTAATGGGCCAATTCTAAAGGACAAATACGAGAACAGTATAAAGTTAAAGGCCACAAAATAAAAAAATAGACAAAAATGGGCCAATTCTACAGGATAAGTAGGGGAACAGTATAAAGAAAAAGGCCAAAAAATAAAGAATAGACAATAAAGGGTCATTTCTACAGAACACGGAGGGGATAAATATAGAGTAAAAAGACCCCAAAAATAAAGTATAGAGAATAATGGGCTAATTCTAAAGAACAAATACGCGAATAGTATAGAGTAAAAAGACACAAAAAAATTAAGAATAGAGAATAATGGGCTAATTCTAAAGGACAAGTAGAGGAACAGTATAGAGTAAAAAGACCAAAAAAATAAAGAATAAGGACAAGTAGGGGAACAGTATAAGGAAAAATGACAAAAAATAAAGAATAGAGATTAATGGGCCAATTCTAAAGGACAAGTAGAGGAACCGTATAGAGTAAAAAGACCCAAAAATATAAAGAATAAGGACAAGTTGGGGAACAGTATAAGGAAAAATGCCAAAAAATAAAGAATAGAGAAGTCAAAGGCCACAAAATAAAAAAATAGACAATAATGGGCCAATTCTACAGTGGAACAGTGTAAAGAAAAAGGCAAAAAAAAAAAAAGAATAGACAATAATGGGTCATTTCTACAGAACACGAAGGGGATAAATATAGAGTAAAAAGACCCAAAAAATAAAGAATAGAGAATAATGGGCTAATTCTAAAGAACAAATACGCGAATATTATAGAGTAAAAAAGACACCAAAAAATTAAGAATAGAGAATAATGGGCAAATTATAAAGAACAAGTAGGGGAACAGTATAAAGTAAAAGGCCAAAGAATAAAGAATAGACAAGAATAGGCCAATTCTACAGGACAAGAAGGGGAACAGTATAATAGAGTAAAAAGACCCAAACAAAATAAAGTATAGAGAATAATGGGCCAATTCTACAGAACACGTAGGGAAACAGTATAGAAAAAAAGAGAAAAAAATAAAGAATAGAGAATAATGGGCGCTAATTCTTAGGAACAAATACGCGAATATTATAGAGTAAAAAGACACCAAAAAATTAAGAATAGAGAATAATGGGCCAATTCTAAAGAACAAATACGCGAATATTATAGAGTAAAAAAGACACCAAAAAATTAAGAATAGAGAATAATGGGCCAATTCTAAAGGACAAGTAGAGGAACAGTATAGAGTAAAAAGACCCCAAAAATAAAGAATAAGTACAAGTAGGGAAACAGTATAAGGAAAAATGCCAAAAAATAAATAATAGACAATAATGGGATAATTCTAAAGAACAAATACGCGAATATTATAGAGTAAAAAGACCCAAAAAATCAAGAATAGAGAATAATTGGCCAACTCTACATAATAAATAAAAGAACAGTTAAGAGCAAAGGGACAAAAAGTGATGGGGAAAAAATACCAACCAACCCTTAAAAACATTTAAGGAATTACTGTAATATTTTTTCTGTCTATTTCGAATAGACAGAAAAAAATATTACAGTCGTTTCTTATAATTTAATTCTAAATTCCATTTTAAACCGTAGAAAACCATGAAAAAACGTTGATGACGTCACGGTCACCTGACTAAATTATGTCTATGGGCTCAAAACAAAATAACGTCAGCCAATCAGAAGACGCGTTACATCCAAAATTAAATTATTTATTTCTATTTTAAAAAAAAGTATTATGTCATTATAAAAGGATGTATAAGATACCAAGTCGAAAAAAACCTGACATGAGCCATGTTAAAAATAGTACAACGATGAAAAGACAAGCAAGCCCATAGACAACCAAACATCAATTAATGCGAACACCCCCTTCCTCCCAAAAAAGAGGTTTATCTTTTAGACTTTCCTAAACCAAAAACTTTAATTCCCAAACCCCCCTCCCCAACAAAAAAAGGTGTCTCTACTAATTTACACTAGGATGCACACGTTTGATTTAGCGTTTCATATGGTATTAATGTTATTGAATTTAATATGCTTGTAATATTTGATACTGGGCGTGAAACACCAAGCAGACATATTGCAATATGATCACCAAGTACTAAACAACTTACTAGTTTGTCCTTCAAACAGCTTTACGAATGATCGTAGCCATAGCGGTCTGAACTTAGTTTTGTCGCCATTTTTTACCAGGACATCGTGTATTAATTTAAATCCGAAACAAAGTACAAAAGACTGTGATCCAAGTGTAAAATAGACAATATCTCCATACTTCATTCTCAGTTCTAAGAACAGTTTGTTCGGGTTCTTGGTTCGTAGTAACATCGGAAGGTTTCCAATACTTGGCCATGGTATAGGTCCAGGAATGTTAACTCTGCCATTGGAGAAAGTATTCCTCAAAATGTAAGTTGTTAATAAAACTATTGTTAATATAAAAAATGAAGACAAATTCAAATAGTTAAATAGGTTAAAACAATTGCTCAACATGCTGATGTGTAGGTCAAACAAGGAAATACAGCGTTCACAATAAGTTCTTAGTGATCAATAAACACAGAACTGTTTACACCTTTACTGTTTGTTATCTAAATATCTCATAACTGTGATAGCCTTTATGCAATATAAATAAACATGTTATGTGATAACTTCTTGTTAACTCGGTGAAGGCTAAGTGGTCTCTTGTAAACTGTAAAAGATATATTTGTTTTTTCATTGTTTTTTGTTGTTGTTTTCCCCCTATTAAACTGGTGACGAAACGGACCGAGTGTGCACACGTTAAACACATGTTTGATGCCATGACTATCGTCAATGAAACAGTTTACAGGAAGACACGGCATCCTACCCGGACACATTATTCTCACTCTGGGCCGATTCTACTTCATCTATACTTCTACTGGATAATGGCCACAATCACCAAACTGAATATTTTGCCATAACTTCGGTGCGCATACGGCCCCCCCCCCCCTAACCCAATATTGTTTGAATTTTTATCAGCTTTGTCACCGAGCCATTAAAAGCCTCGACTGACGGTGCTGATACCATCCCAGGAGGGAGAGTGTTCCTGATGGCACCGGGAAAGAAGGAATATTTCCGGAAATCACTTGATGCAATTATCAAAATTGTAACAGGTTTTGGGTTTATGTTTCCTGGTCATTTAAATCAATCAATCGGTCAATGATTGTTTTAAAACTATTTCCTACTATCTTCATATATTTTTTCACTCATCACCGAGTTTGAACTAACAAGAGCAACACACCAGAGTTCAATATCGTAGCAGCTACGTAGCGGCTACGAATCTGCTATCAATATCTTTGTAACAATTAGTCTATAGCTACAAGTTTGAAATAGTCAAAATCTACGTAACACTACGTATAGCTGCTACGATATTGAACTCAACCCTGGTTTCACATGTATATATACAGTAGGATCTGCTTACCTTTCCGGAGTACCTGATATAATCCCCAGTTTCTGGTGGAGTTCATGTTGATCATTCTTTTGTTTTCTATGTTGTGTTTTGTGTACTGTTGTTTGTCTTTTTTAATTTTTTTTCCTCAGCCATAACGTTTTAAGTTTATTTTTGACTTATGATTTGAATGTCCCTTTGGTGTTCTTCGCCTCTCCTTAACCAGGGAACTTAGTAACCGATCGGTCTAAGAAGTCGACTCCCACACGGCACTCTTAATTGGACTAGAATTGTCAGTGTTCCTACCGGTTCATTCTCAGAAACATACTAGTTCATCCCCAATTTAAGTAGTCTTTGTTCCGTCCCGTTTGTGAAGTGTTTTGTTGAAATTTGTCTTCGTCTTCGTCAAATTTTGTTTTTATGTGCTGCTGATTGTCAATTTTGAAAACTGTCATCTTTCTTCCCTAAAGGAAGAACTAAAACAATTATATAACTAATTTTTAACACCATACGTGCGTTTTCGTCTACATCCGACTCATCAGTGGCGCTCGAATCAAAATATTTTGAAAGTCAAAACCAAGTTGAAGAGCAAATTGTTTGTACTAATAAGGGCTAAACAAACTTGAGAATGGAAATGGAAACTCCCGCACCTGGAGGAGTCCTTAAGCTGGCCAGAGAAGTTCTCGCTCGGACACAAACTCCAAAAGATTATTATGTCTGGGTGTAAAAAACACTTAATTCGAGCCGGGTCTAAAACTGACCTGCCTCATTATTATATGAAAAATTCAAGAAAACCAACCATCGTATAAAGCAAAGTGTTAATTTTGATTTTGGGGTTCTAATTTATGGTTCAAGTTTGGATGTTTCAAATATTCACACTACGTCTTTTTCTACCAGTATTTATGCTCATTTAAGATACATGTAGTTGATTATGAACGAAAGAAGAAAGTGAGTTTACAGTTTGCAGCTATCCGACGACAAAGAATAACCAGGTAGTTTCTAAGGGTTCTGTATCAATCCGTTGAATAAACTGTCCACTTCTAAATTTTCAACACCTTTTGGTGTGACTGGAACTGTAAAACACGTATGGTGCCACAGCTTTCTTAATGAAAAAGTTGCACATTTATTTTAAAAACTCTGCGGTTTCGGAATTTTCGAGATAGTATGAATAAAGAACATATGTTGCTTAATTTTGTTAAGAAAGTTTGCTTAACACAAGGTTTCCTCCGATTTCTCGCTATTTCTACACAAATAGCTTACACTCAGTGTCCACTATTTCAATTTTCGTTTTAGTTAACAGGGCAGCAGAAAATAAATCTACTACTACATTTGTACCTAGTATCTAAAATTGTAAAAAATAGGTAGCGCCAGTCATTTGATATTTCTCTCTTTTAGCTATATATACCTACATATTGCTCTCATTACATTAACAAAGACCTGTTATAGATGAAATTGACGTTTTCTCATATCTTCCTTTTGTTCTTTACATGCTCTGACCTTCTTTTTTTTCTTGTAACTTTAAAAACATTTAATCCACACTGATCTGTGTCCACACTTGTTACTTTAAAATAAATATCTTACAATCAATAAAAAAAAGCTTTACTATTTACTAGGATAATAATTTTTACTGAATGAATGAATCACTTAGCACGACATCATGTAATCTTACGGTCGGTTTGAAGATTAATTTTATCAGTTGTTGAAGTTTAAAGCCTGAAACATTGTGAGGCGGCTTGGAATTTAAAGGTCATATTCATCTTTGATATAATCCCAACTTAACAACAATTATATTATACTTATATTTTGTAAGTTCAAAGTTAATCCTCTTTAACGGTAAAAATTACAATACTCTCTCCATGGTAATTGTTCAGGGTTTGTAGGAGAACCCATGGTATATGTTATCTAAAATTACTATGTGTTATTCAAGAAATGATTGAGTAACAGGTTAAAACATTAGTTCAAGAACTTCAAGCAGTTTTTGTTGTTGTTTTGTTGTTGTTGTCGTCAATAGATAATTCTATGAACGCTCCCCTGGTAAGTATAATGAAGAAGATGTCGGTAAACATTTAAAAATTAGTAAAGTTGGGTATCGCATTAGTATGCATTAAAGCTAAATGCAAAATGTAGGAACATATGAGAAAGCTTTAGTGTCCCTGAAATCTAGGGTAATGGTGAAAGTTGTCCAGGCGTCCTATAGGAAATAGCAAGGCTCTACTTTGAAAACAATTACATTGTAAAGGAACATATAAAAATATGGAGATGTGGTATTTTATGCTTATCAGACAACTATCCACTAAAGTTCAAATGAAGTGGATGCAAGCAATTATAGGCAAGCATACGGTGGCGGCCTTCAACAATGAGGAAAAAAATCTATACCGTATAGCTTTAAAAGGATCACATATTAAAAATTGAAAAATTCAATGGAAAAAACTAATAGCCTAATTTTAATAAAACATATTACGAAAAACAAATATGACAGACGTTAACCAGTGACAACCACCAAACTACAAGCTCCTAATTTGGGACAGACACGTACAGAATGTGGCGCGGTTAAACATGTTTGATGGCGCTACACCCTCCCCTAACTTGGGACTTATGGGGGTGTATTACACAGTACAAAATAAGAAGTAACTTCTGTTTATAGTTTATAAGTCACAGTTTACTTGGTTAACGATTTTCATGTCGTCTTAAAAAAAACCCGCAATATTACCATCATGATGAAAATATTTAACAAAACGGTATAGAGCCTCGCAGTGATTGCATGTCATTAAATACAATATGGGCGACACCTGTTGCTTAAACTTTGTGAATCAATATCAGATACTTTACAATCAACAACTTCAAATTTAAGTAAGTATGGTTATTCTTAATTAACGAACATTGACTTATATTTGGTTACTGTTGGTCAGTTTTTGAAAATTATCATATATGTATAGTTCTATTCCGTATTTCACTATTTGCTTCCTATTAAGGCGTCATCTCAATATACACAGCTACTTTTGCATAGGTATTATTTCTGTACTATAAATATGTAGCACTAGAAATTTACTTTTAATATTTATTACAATTTCTTTACTTTAAAATTATTGTAATACTAAGGTACTTGTATTTGACTGTACTTGATTTGTACTAAAATAGAAAAACTTTCAAAATGCTGAAAATGTAACGGTAGTAACCAAAAATCTGTAGTACCTAAATTTCAAGTACAAATTAAGTACTGTAAAATACAGGTACCTAAATATAACAATATTTTTAAAGTAACAAAATAGTACTGAAGATTTAAAGTAAATTTCCGGTACTGCAGATTTTTAGTACACAAATAGTACCTATGCAAAAGTAGCTGTGTATGTTATTAAATGGTTGCTTACCCTTATAAAAAATATTCTAAACAAGTAAATGTGTGATAATTGAGGGATTTCTACTTCGTTTCATCAAGCATTTTGAAATTTCATAGAAAGTAAGGCCGTGAATACGTGTTTATTTGGTTAGTCAATGGAAAGGCCTGATCTAGTTACTTGACAGATATTTACACAGCAGATTAGATAAGTTGTATCTGAAAACAGATCAAAAGTAGAAAAGAGATGTAAACTGAAATAAATATTTTATTCCAACCTCAAGTTTTTCTTCTTATATTTCCGTTAATTAATAAAATACGCGTCATTTTTATAAATTCAACCTTTTGCTATATTATTAATGTTTTATTATAATTCTGGATGTAATATGTCTAATGCTTGATTGGGTGAAAGTGAATTAAATTATAAGAAATGACTGTAACATTGTCTACTTACTCATGGGAGTTTTTTAAATTTACATTGACTGGCTATAAAGCGTTCGCTCGCTCGCACGGTCGGTTTCTATTTGACATAACCAGAACCTTTGTTTCAAGTTTCTTTTGAATGTTACAAATTGAAAAAATATAGATAGATGAAATAAAAATGGAAGGACATATTTGCCCTGTTGCTCAGATCAAACGTTTTTGTACTACCCAACTTTCGGAAACCCGTGTGTTCTATGTTAATTCTAAGGTATGCTACTTTTTTTAAGCACCTGTATAGTTTTGAGATGAAATTAGTACTACAACTTTGTTTAAACGTAAGACAAAATAGCTATGAATGCTTGAAGTTGCAAAAAAGAAAGCAAGTGTGTTATGATTTAGTGGTGTTATTCCGTAAAGATTTGCCTGTTATTTATAATTTTTGCCATAAATCTTACGCAATACAAAGTTGAAACGAGTTTGAACTTTTGGCTATATTCTCTGTGAGCTAGAAACACCCAAAACGAGCGAACACAACGTATAAACAATATCCACAATATTCATCTGTGACGTATTTAAAATTTCTCAAACCAATTTGTAACAGTAAAATCTGCTTAGTTTAAAATATCACTTGTGTTTTTTCGTTTTGGAAAAAATGATATTTTAATTTCAAGGGCAATGAAATCCAAAAAAGTTAATATACCGCGAAACAGTGTTATTGGCTTCATGATTTTTGGCGCGTTTACGTCATAAAGTCAACAGGACGTCATTTGAAATCTTTTGGGTGAAACGTAACGTAGCGTAGTGTAAAGTTTTAAGGTAGGCTGTGTTTATTATAATGCTGATATTCAGTCACTTTTTTCTGTTATATTTTTTTTCTTTAAATTAATTATTCAAGTTATGGTTTCAAGATATTATAAATCGTTTCTTACGTTTGTCTGTAAAGTTTGTTTTTTTTATACATCTTTGTCTTCCCGTATGTTCACGTTGCTGTTTGAAATCTTCTTTATAGTGCAGTTACCGATAATAAGTGGAAGACAACATAACAACATAGTTTATGTTACTTTGTATTATGATATTAAATTTTGTAAACGTAAAATATGAACTTCGACAAATAAAAAAAAATGGGTGAAAGTATCATTTATATGTTTGAAAATTTGGGTTTTTTTTCTGAGTAGAATCTTTCGTTTTTTTCACAAAATATGGAATGATCTCGGAAAGTCATAACTGATGGTTTGCTTTTCCATGCAACAATGCCATCTGTTATCGAAGACTAGCATCACACTACTAGCCTAGTCCTATAATATATGACCTCGGGGGCATTATTTAATATTTATATTTACTGTTCTGGTATTTTTTTGCCACCCGAGCATTAGACAAAAAATATAAAATGAAAATATCAGCATGAAAACGTAAAAAAGTGAATATATAATGCGAAGGCATATATTATAGGACTACACACTAGCCATAAAAAAATGTAAACTATAAATGTTCTGGCACGTGAACACAGTTCTTTGAAAATATCAATCACGTGGTAGTTGATTTCTATTTAAAATTTTAGTGTTTATTTTGTTTACGTAAATACGACTGTTTTTGCTGGTGAGTAGTTTATTTTCCTAGAGTTAATATAAAACTTCTGATTGTTTGAACCGATACATAAATTATGTAAAGGTAAGTCTTGTGCTACAACTATTAAACACATGAGTCAATTTTTAACAAAACCTGACGGCACTCTTGATACAGCAATTGAACCCAGTGTATCTTCCTCTGGGGGCTTTCCCTATCCTCATTTTTGTAATCATTTTTTCATGTCAAAAGAGTGGAAGTATCCAGCTCTCTCTCTCTCTCTGTACGATCATAGCTACATACAGGAAGCCTCTAGAAAGGAAAAAAAACTTTTGATGGGTCCGTAGAAATCATTTCTGCCCAGGCAAAGTTTTGTCTCTAGTCTATGCAACATGACCTCATGTACCACACAGGGACTCGGTTAAAAGTAAAAGTTGAAGTTGAAGTTAGCAGATTAAAATTTTGTTTATCAATGTTTTTTCAAATCTTTTCTCGTATTTCCTGTCTATTTGTACCACATTACATATCAAAAATTGTGTCAATGTGCAGTTAACTATCCATATCTGTATACTGAAAAGTCCTACTGAAGGATATCTTTAAAACGTTAATATTGTAATACTAGTTTGTTAATTAAATAGACAGGAAATACAATAGAAAAATGTTTTTTAAAATATTGATTAACACAGTTTTAATCTGCGAAGCAATTCTATGTAATTTACCGGCGAAGTCTTATTAGATAAGATAAGATAATTTTTATTAACCAATCATGGTGCCCAAAATTTGAGCTATACAATCAAATGAATGAATTACAAAATAAAGCACAGAAAATGATTAGAATGATTAAAGTACATTTAGACAACAAAAAAACTATTATGTATGCATTATTGTCGATGAAATATGTAGAATCAACTTGAATTTCTTCTTCGTCGGTTACAGAAATGATGTGATTTATTATCGTCTTGAATCGCTGGGATATATATTATATAAAATATTCACCACTGGGAATTCAGCCAAAAAAATTCTTTTTTCTTTTTAGCCATTCAAAAATTTAATTTTCATATACATTCTTTTTGTTACAAATTTCTTGTTAACCAACAAACAGTTATAATAGACTTTGGAATATCCTCTTTTTTTCAGATTCGGATATGGATACCAATAGATTTGTACTACTGGTGTTATTCACAATCTTAGAACAGACTTTTGCCGAACGTAAGTAATTCAATTTCAGTCATTTACGTGACCTTGTTTTTTTTAAATATTAGTCAAACCAGAATAAAACAAGAATGTATCCCCAGTACATGGATGCCCCATGCACAAAATCATTTTCTATGTTCAGTAGACCGTAAAAATGGGGAAAATCTATAATTTGGCATTAAAATTAAAAAAATCATACCATAGGAAATATGTTTAGTTTAAACAACTTATATTAATCCCTTTCCACTTTGCGGGTGCGAGTGCTGCCTTGTAGCGGCATAAGCCTACTCTTTTTCGAAATCGACAAGGGTGTCTTTAACGTACAAGAGATATGGCTCTCTCTTAACACGGGTCAGCCATTTATCGTCCTCGTCCTCGTCCGACGGACTATCATCGTTTCCTCAAGACCATACTCGCAAATGGTGTCAAGGGACAGCCGAAAATGGAGTTCCTGAAATTTTCATCCCAAACGGGAATCGAACCAGGAACTTTTGTGTTAGCAGTCCGATGCACTAACCACTACACCACGGCTATCTCAGGAAATATGTGTACTAAGTTTCAAGTTGATTGGACTTCCAACTTTATTTTATTCATCCTCTATGGTCTGTAGGGGGTCAGTGGTTAACCGTATAACGATTTTATCGCACGCTAAACTTTTTCTGCTGCGTTTTGTTAAAAAAATAAGCAATGAAACACAACATTATTAATTTATCGGACCACAGATGAAAAAAAAAGTAGGGGTGCGATAAAGGGTGTGCATCAAAGTCGATATGGATTAAACAGCAGGCTATTTATCACATATGCAAAACTACTGTATTTACTACTAAATATACGATAAAGCCTTTTAAACTTAATTTAACAAAATTATAAAAAAAAGAAAAGTAGAGGTTAATAGCGGGTATAAATTTTTAATTGCACTACAAGAATAACACTAGAGGATTCCATATATCTGACCAACAGTCAAAAACTTATTTTATTATTTCAGCTGCTTTTTGTCACAGATTAATCGTAGATAAGAAAGACACACACAGAAAACATTGTTATGAGGAAAGCACGTACAGAATTTGTAAAACTTCGTGTCTAAGTGTTGTTTTAGACGAAAGCTTTATAGCTAATGGTAAGTAAAAAAAAACTTTTAATGGATTGATAACTTCCACTTATAAATAAATGCACTATTAAATTGGCGTAAAAGAACGGAACAAGCTGAATACGTGACATTTACAAATATTTACAATAACTTATTTAGATTGTTTCGGTTGAATTTAAAAGATAATCCGCTTCAATCGTAACTACTCGGCCATTCTCGCTATGCAGTACAATAACCTCGTATGCACTACGGAGAAATACTTCTTAAATTGTTGGCCGGAATTGTAGTGATCCGCGACACAAAGAAGTACTATCCTCCAGGTGGCGCTATAATTTGGTTACATATCACAGTAATCAAGAACTTTAACTCTGCCAAATATTTTGGCGCGAAAGAAGGAGCAAAGTAAATAAGTAATGGTAAAAAAATTGTACCATTCCAGTCGAAAAAATATAAAATTTAATCGGATCGGAAAATTTTCCGGACAGGAGCAAGGTAAATCAGTAGTGGTAAAAAAAATGTACCAGTCCAGTCGAAAAAATATAATTTTGAATCAAATCGGAAAATTTTCCGGACAATGATTCCTCCGCCTAATGCATACGAGGTTATTTCTTCGTGCAACCAGAAAGGCCGAGTAGTTCCGATTGAATCCGCTTCTGTACGGAATTGGCCGAGTTGTGACGATTGATTTTTTTTATGTTATGTTTTGAATTCCCGCATCTGCGCAGAAATCTACAATACCAATTTCATTTTTAATAATTCCTTGATATGAAAAAACGTTACCCGATGATAGCGTTTCTTTTTTTACATTGCATATGACGTCATAACTTTAATAGCGTTACAACTAAAATCCTATACAACAGAACCAAAATTGGAAACGTTACGGTACTTCCGTTTCTTTTTTTTTAACAAATATTTAAGTTATAAAAAAATCATTCAAACAGAATTCGCGTCATAATAATAAATTTTAGAAAGACAACCATAACTTGGAACAAAATGCCGCCAAATAGAATAATGCACCTAGGTAAATGAATTTACTTTTGTAAAGTAATGAAGAACAGAAATATTTCAGTACGAAAACAGGAGTGAAAATTTATAGTCAGTCCAAACAGTTATGAAAGCTGGTATATATATATATATAAAAAAGAGTCGTGATTTAACTATAAATAACACATAAAATAACAAAAAAGAAATAGAAGTTGTATCAATAGGTAAAATTAATACGAAAGAATCTTAATTATATGCACAAAAAGATTTCTAGTTTGTTTTTGTTAATTGTTGTAATGCTGTATCACTGACGTATTCACCAGGTCTCCCTTTGTCCATATGTATGCAGGAACTTAATAAATATTCTTGAAATAATTGAGATAAACAAATGTTCATCCTTGTAATACTCCTTTTTCAGATTGTCCATGGGGCGATGCACCACAGGCTAGAGGATGCCAGAAAATCAACGACTTAACCTCAGGAAGATTCTGTATTAGGAGAACAGGTTCTACACTATTAACAGAAGATGTGGTTATCGGGATTAACTGTTGTGGAACTTGTATGACATCGAACCTGAAACAATCTCCAGACAAACTTAGCGGTTATAGGTCAAAGTTCCCTGAAATATATAAGAACCGTTCAGGCTAAACGAAAGCCATTCCTAGCCGTTCATCCGTTAAATATTTAAAAAAAAAAAGCTGCCATAGACATTTTGTAACTCCATCTATATACAATTCTTCATCGCATCTGATAGTCTCTGTTGCAAGAATGAAAATATTAGCTAGACATATATATATATATTTATTTCACTTTTGATGTTTTAATTTATTGAATAATCATTTTGTTACCAATAGAAAATAGTGTCAGCGATTGTTACTGGTATATTTGTTCCATACGTTGACAGTATACAAACATATAAAATAATTATCAGTGACGCTAGAATAATAAAAGCCTCACTATTTTCAAGATTTGAATGTCCGTAAGACAAAGTACACCTGACCTTGACCTCATTTCATGTCTCAGAGATTAAGATTAAAGTTTCAATGGTCAAACCTAGATCTCAGATCCCATATAAGGAAAGACAAACTATATTTGGTGTATAGAATGATTATACGGTCTGTTCATAACAGGTTTGATTTACTTTGTTCTCAACTTATGGTTCATACAACGTTTCATGGTGTTGGTTATTGTTGCAGATGCTATTTTTGGTATATTGAATGATTCTAACGTGTAAGTCAGGTCGTTTTCATTTGTTCATAGTGTGGTTTTGTGATTGTGTTGGTTCGATGTATCGAAATATTGCAAGATGTACATGTCTGTCTGTCAATTACAGGCTCATTACTTTTGATCTCGGGTTGTTTGTTGTCTCATTCTGAGTCACAGGCAGTTATACCACATCTTCTCTTTTTGATATCAAAATAAAATTTCACCTGTACTCTTGAGATGATATTTTGATACTGTCAGTTTTGAAAAATCTTTTAAATTAGTTCTGGTGTTATTTGATATTTGGATTAAATTTACTTATCTCTTTTCTTTTTTGAGTTTCATGAAGCTTTGTTTTATATATAGAGAATAATACATGGCAAAATTCGTATCAAATGTCGTATCATCCCGAGACACCAATATCAGCCCAAGGGCCTTTAGCTCCGATGGTGATACGGCATATGAACGAATGTTATCTAAACCGAGCCGATTCGAGCGTATCGTATAAAAATGTTTTAGGAGACATATTGATCATTCAACTACTGTATCTCCCATCAATGCAGTTTAAAATGCCCAGACTGAACAACTGACCTGATCAAGCCCGGACGGATGTACGATCATACACCGCTGTTTTCACGACGAATGTACGATCATACACCACTGTTATCACGACGGATACGAGTATACACCGCTGTTATCACGACGGATACGATCATACACCGCTGTTATCACGACGAATACGATCATACACCGCTGTTATCACGACGGATACGATCATACACCGCTGTTATCACGACAGATACGATCATACACCGCTGTTATCACGACGGATACGATCATACACCGCTGTTATCACGACAGATACGATCATACACCACTGTTATCATTTAGCACATGGCAGGAAATTAAGCATTTTTACAATATACCCAAAAAGAATTCTAAATACACAAGACTATGCATTTTCGTGCATACTAGTGTTATGTTTTAAAAACTTAGATACAAACAAAACGCATGCACAAAGACTTGTAAATGTATGCACGATATGAAAGTAGCGGATTATCAGGAAATGGTGCAATTATTGATAATGGTATACACCCAAGACATCATCAGGAAACTATAAACATTCATTTTTGTTTGATCTGAGGGTTTGTTTTCAGCTTGTGTTTTTTTTTTTTATCCTACATCGATCTTTTGATGTCGTCCCTAATATTGCTGTCCATAATTTTCGATCCAACAAATTATTTCGATTTACGTCAGAAACCTGAAAAATACACTTTACTAGTAATAGAAATGCAGGACATTTTATCAACATGTTGCAAAAGAGGGACGAAAGATACCAAAGGGACAGTCAAACTCATAAATCTAAAACAAACTGACAACGCCAAGGCTAAAAATGAAAAAGAAAAACAGAAAAAAAATAGTACACACGACACAACATAGAAAACTAAAGAATAAACAACACGAACCCCACCAAAAACTAGGGGTGGTCTCAGGAGCTCCGGAAGGGTAAGCAGATCCTGCTCCACATGTGGCACCCGTCGTGTTGCTTATGTGATTACAAATCCGGTAAATAGTCTAATTCGGTAGGTCACATTCATGAAAGGGAAGGGGATTGTAGTTACGACGTAAGGAACATATCCGATATCATTTGTGAAACGGTTATTCTATAACGGTCAACCAACTCGTGATGGCGTCCGTAAAATTTACGAAGGGATGATTTCAACTTCACCATTTGGAACTCTTGGTTTAATAGCTTCCTTGTGAGCAATAACCCTCTATAAAATCATGATAGTAAATGCAAGCAGCTGGAATATCGTATCAATTGGGAGATATATACCCCGTATGCAGGTGCTGCTGGAATGTTGCTACTTAGAAATGGAAAGTTCACAATTGGAAAGCTGAAATCATCTCTTTTGTCGTAAAGTTTTGTTTTCAACCGACCCTCATTGTCAATTTCTAGATGTAAGTCAAGATATGAAGCCGACTTAACTGTATCTGTAGTACCCTTTATCTCCAATTCGATGGGATAGATGCGTTCCATATAGTCACCAAATTTTGAATTGTTTAGTGAAAGAACGTCATCTATATAGCGGAAAGTAGAGTTAAAGGATATTGCTAACTTCTTATCTTTCTTCCTAAGAAATTCCCGCTTGAAGTCAGCCTCATACTAATAAAGAAACAAGTCGGCAAGTAGAGGGGCACAGTTTGTTCCCATTGGGATGCCGACAGTCTGTTGAAAAACATGTCCTCCGAACGTAACAAATATGTTGTCAATCAAGAAATCAAGCATCTTGATAATATCGGTTTCAGAGAATTTTTTGTTTGAATCAGAGTGATTCTTTACAAATTAAGTAGGATTCATCCCTCCCTAAGACAAGATACATGTACTTGTATCTACGTTGGACATTCTTTTTTATGAAGCAAAGTAATACCAACTCTTTCAATTTGTCTTTTAGTTTAAAATGTGGAATACTTGTGTAAAGAGTAGAAAAGTCAAATGTTTTAATACTGTTACAAGATGAAAGAGAGTTAGGCCGCGTTCACATTGACCTAAATTCGGTGTTGTGTTAGTGTAACTCACACGTAAACTAAACACAATTGCGTTCCCATTGATTAAACTCAATGTTTACATGTAGTTTAAATCATGTTTTACCTACACACAGTCGATAGTCGATGTAGGCCGTGTGTAGGTTAAGTGTACACAAAACTAGGCAATTAGGACATTAGTTTTATCGTGTATATATTTAAGGAGGAAACTATTTTTGAGTAAAATTGATATTTTTGATAATTATTAGTTGTCTAAATTTTACAGAAAAAAAAATAACGTACTTTATTAACCCCTAACCAAGACTCAATGCAGCATCATTGCCGAACCCACAAGGCAGCAACCAATTGATTTTCGGAGGGGGGCTATTATAGTTGAAAATGCTTCTAGTTTTTGGCCCTGAAAAAAACATTGTTTGTTTCACTCTCAGCTGCCACTATATATAATGCTAAAATTGATTTCGACTTGTCACCAAAATTTGTCCTGAAAAAAAAATCAATAGCTCACGCCCCCCTACCCCTCCACAAAAAATGAAGTAAATAGTTGCTGCCTAATTCATTTGAAAAGGTCTTTTCGAATCGAATTGACGTACACAGAAATATTCGCCACTGGTCTTTACTCAAAAAACGATTCACGCATAAATGCATGACTAAAAAAAGTGTGAGGTAAATGATATGTTTGGGTGCTATAAACAGTTTCGTACCAAAAACTAGGGGTTATTCCCCGTCTAAAAATAACCATGGAGGAAAACCCCTGTTTATTTACTTACTTGGTGAAAAAGTATTATGTTTTTTGTATTTGATTGTAAAAATTGGTTAATAAGCTTTCAATTAAAACAGGTTGAATGATTGAAATAATTTTAAAAATTATATTAAATAAACATGTTTCGAGGGGAGACAACACTGTAAACAGTCTGGTTTTTTAGCAGTGAAAATTGAAAACTTATTTGCAGCCACTGTAGCTCTTTTCGGAGCAGGAAACCTTACCCTGAAACAAGATTTTTTTGAAAGGCCAGGTAAAAACCTACAAAATTCATACAGTTTTGATTATGAAAAATGTGCATGGATCATGTCTTCATGGGTGTGCACTTGACCTGATTTCAAGTTTTTTATGTTAATACTATACCTTTTTTTCCCCATGTTCATTGGATGATATTTTTATAATATATTAAAAGTACACATTATTTTTATTTCATTATAAACTAGAGAACATTCTGATTCCAGTGATATCTAGATGTATACAAGTATTTTTAATAATCAGTCCACCAGTAAGGGTCACACATGCATGGTCCCTCAAAACATGACGTCATAGAAAAAAACTGTTGATTGCACCCTTTGTCTAGTATCTCAAATCCGTTAAATAACACGTAAAATAAATTAAAAAAAACGTTACCCTATTCCTTTACCAAATACTCCTTGGAGAAGAAATACTATTTGAAACGAACAGAAAAGATAAAAATGTAGTGATCCCTAATATCTCAATCCTTTTTTTCGGCTGTAAGCACGCTGTTGCAGCTAAAGTTTTCTAATGCGTTATGATATCGAGACATCTCTAGAATATTCAAACTACTGCAAATTTTAAAAATGGCTTTCATAAAGTAGCAACCACTTAACTTAAAAAAAGGGGGAGGGTTATTTTTTTTTATCTGAGTCAGATTTTTTTTCGCGCGTTCGTTTTTATTCCTTTTTTTCGATGCTGGTGATTACAAGTGAGAACAAATCGTATGTACAGGTAGCTAAACAAGGTGTACAGATGTGAACAAATGTAATGTGAAACCGGTGTACACTACACTAAACTAATTGTAAACATGTTTACTCTACACGGCGTTTGGTGTGAACACGGCCTAAGATTGTATGTACTCTAAAAGATCTTTGGAATTTTAAAGTATCCACATCTGATTCACGCCGCCTCTAGAATAGGCAGTTTCACAATAACTTTGAAGCCCATCTTTGATTGCTGATTAAATAGATGTTAATAATTTAGAAAGAGGTTTTGTGGAGCACTTGGAAGACCCAGCAATATACCGTTGTTTGTAAGGACACTTATGTAGTTTAGGTATCCAATACAGTGATGGAAGATCCAGTTCTTCATCTTTGGTTGAAATACCAAAGGAACAAAGGACAGACCTATGATTATCCAGGATTTCCTCTTTGGTAAGTGTCGTGAGGGTATATGTTGAGTTTCCAAGTGAATTGTCTATACCTAATTCGTTTATCAAGCAATTAATGTAATGACTTTTACAGACAAAAACGATGTTATTTGGGGCTTTGTCTGCGGGGACAACAACATATTTATCATGGAGCTCGGATAGGTGTTTAGCAACATTAGAGTCTTTAAAGATTGACGTAGCATGGGCATTGATGGACCCATTCAGTTTCTTAATTCTGATTTGTATTAACGACCTTACTGCCTTAATCCATACGGATAGCGCGTCTACGTCTTCCTTCTCGCGCTTAGCCCATTGCCTGGCATAATCCTCGACTGAATCCATCATAATTTTAAAGTTGTATTTCCAATTGATGGATTTAGGCTGACGATATTTCGGACCTTTCGATAACACATTTCGTAGAGAGGTGTTATTAACAATGTTAAGGTCACCGGTAATAACGTGGCCAGCAGGATTATATGTGAATTGGGAACTAGCACAAGTGCAATCAGGAGGTTTAGACTTGAAGTCGTCAATATCGAGATCCTGCAAAACGCGTTTGTAATTGAATATTTTAGTTGCAATAGGTTTGATATAGGTATAAGAAATTATTGGTACAGACTGGTCTTTGAAATAAGGAGGTATTTTCGATTGAACTAATTTATGATGAAGGATATTGCCTAGGTTGACGCCATCAAGACCTTTGTTGGCAAAGGAAAGATTTAGAAAATATCTTTTCTCTTTTTCATCTTTTCCAATGCGAACTGGCTTGAAAAGTCTGTGACTTGCAATATCCGAAATTATAGCTTGAAGTTGTATTGCAAATATCGAATTGACTGATATTCCATGTTGCAAGTATTAAACATTAATATTATAATTCTATTGAATTACATAGTCCCAGCTAGAGTCGCTAATTAAGAGTTGCAGTTCTGTGATATTATCTACCGAATTTCATTGTTGGAAAATTGAATGTATTGAAAAAAAATAATGTTTAGTTGAAATTTCGAAACTTCGGAGTAACATACATATAATTTAGGAATTACAACTTTGGAAGATTAACCCCGTTGGTTTCCATCGATCAATATTTTACATTTTAAATCATCTATCTAGCAATTTTTAAAATTAAAACGTGGACATGATAAAACTATTTTAAAACATTGCATACCGTTTAATCGGATAAGGCGTAATAAATACTAGAAATGAACAAAGTTATTATACCTTGCTTTTGCGTTTTCTTTGTTCATGTATACACGTGCCACACGATCACTGGTGGTTCATTCCAAAACAATAATTACATGGACACGTATGTTATGACAGCTTATAAAAATATAGGACCTAAAATGTGTGTAAAGGAATGCATGTCGCACCATGGCTGCAATGCTTTAAACTTCAAAACGGAAACACTGGTGTGTGAATTGTTAACTGTTTCGTACCCAGGGGACCAACTGTCGAATGTACCTGGATACAGTTTTACTGAGATTAACAGATGGACACAGGTAGGATGCGTAGTATAAAAAAACATTAACACATATGAATTGATGTATAGTCCATGTTTATAATGACCAAAGAAACTGTAAATGCATATAGATGTTCAATACGTTTACTTATTATTTTTACGGTGGCAGAATGCGGCCATGTTAGAATTTTTTTTATGGTGTTCCCTCAAGATACTATGTCGTTCCCTCAAGATGATTTGTCGTTCCCACAAGATCCCTCAAGATACTATGTTGTTCCCACAAGATAGTTATCTCGTTCCCTAAAACTGCTATGTCGTTCCCTCAAGATACTATGTAGTTCCTTCAAGATGCTATGTTGTTCCCTCAAGATAGTTATCTTGTTCCCTGAAGAAACTATGTCGTTCCCACAAGATAGTTATCTCGTTCCCTCAAGATGATATGTCGTTCCCTCAAGATGCTTTTTCGTTCCCTCAAGATGCCATGTCGTTCACTCAAGATATTATGTCGTTCCCTCAAGACACTATGTTTTTCCCTTAAGATGATATGTCGTTCCCTCAAGATGCTATGTTGTTCCCTCCAGATGCCAAGGGAACAACTTAGTATCTTGAGGAAACGACATAATAAATTGAGGGAACGACATAACATCTTGAGGGAACAACATAGTATCTTGAAGGAACGACATAGCATCTTGAGGGAACAACATAACATCTTGAGGGAACGACTTGTATATTGAGGGAACGACATAATATCTTGAGAGAACGACATATTATCTTTAGGGGACGAGATAACTATCTTGTGGGAACGACATAGTATCTTGAGGGAACAAGATAACTATCTTGTGGGAACGACACAGTATCTTGTGGGAACGACACAGTATCTTGAGGGAACAACATAGTATCTTGAGGGAACGACATAGCATCTTGAGGGAACAACATAACATCTTGAGGGAACGACGTAGTATATTGAGGTAACGACCTAATATCTTGAGGGAACGACATAGTATCTTGAGGGAACGACATAACTTTCTTGTGGGAAGGACTTAGTATCTTGAGGGAACGACATAGTATATTGAGGAAACGACATAATATCTTGAGGGAACGAGATAACTATCTTGTGGGAACGACATAGTATCTTGAGGTAACGAGATAACTATCTTGTGGGAACGACATAGTATCTTGAGGGAACGACAAAGCATCTTGAGGGAACGAGATAGCTATCTTGTGGGAACGACATAGCATCTTGAGGGAACGACATAGTATCTTGAGGGAACAACATAATATTTTTTCTTTCATGGCCGCATTCTGCCACCGTACATCTTGCCGCCGTAAATTAGTCATATGTTGAAAAACGTGGTCAAAAATTATGATGCATACACTTTCTGTCTTTATACGTTTGTGTTAGAAGCTTTTAAAACTTGGTCACTAAACAATCATTGTTCAGATAAAATGCTATTATATTATGTTTGACCTTGAACTGATAAAACACCAGTTTCTTTCACAGATTCCCACTCCCTCATGAAAAGTTAACCTTTTTATAATATACTTGTTCTGTTGAGGTATACCTTACATATAAAAAAAAAAGCTCGTCAGACACTTAAAATTAATAACATGTAGTTTTCATTTGATAAAGTTATCTGCTCTTTGGTGGATGTTTTTTTCTAAATTGACATAAATTGATATGTCGTTCCCTCAAGATGCTTTTTCGTTCCCTCAATTTTATAGCTATATTTGCTCACGTGCAATATCGGTTAACGAATGATTTATGGTTGACTTGTACTCATCAAGGAGATTATATTGTCAGAGCCATGCTTCGGATTCTGAAATAGCTAAAGTAGTAAAAAAGTAAAATCATTCAACCTTCTCATTAAAGAAAAAAATGGTTGGTATAATTTTAAAATTCTGGATATATATAAATGATCAGTCACTGTTGATGCCTTACTGCTGTGTTAATCAATTCCTTATATTGCTATGCTATAGACATCTTTTGGACGAAATAGTTATTATCCAAGACTTTACATAAAAGTTGTTTACTAAAATTACAAATCAACATGTTTTGAAAAGCCCCGAAAGAATCCCTTTTAATTGTGATGTTTAGAACATATCCTTTCAGAATGAAAACAAATCTGTTATTTATACATACAGCATTTGTTATGTTTATACAACCATCAGTATTTAACTACAATATCAATTGGGCAATGGCCTCGGTGGCTGAGTAATCTATGTAGCGTGTGTCCTCGGCGATCTCAACCATGATTGAGATAGATGAAAAGGAGCAAAGCACCAGCAATCAATCAATCTATAAGATAACAACATAATTTTCCTTATTAGAATACAATGGGGAGTACTTTTCTTCAATTAATACATATTTTATACAATTTCTTACAAGTATTTTCGACGCCTCATACATCGCCAACGACCATGTTATCAAACATTTAAAGTTGGAAACATATCGGGTTATCCTACTATTCTATTTTTTTTGTATCATGCTAAACATCACCCTTTTGCTTTGTTTTAATAATTTCGCTTTAGTTTCGCTAATAGTAGACTACCATTATACAAAAATATCTTTTGTATTTTTTTGTATTCTTGTCTTTCATTTCATTGATAATGTGCTTTGTTAATATACGTAATGGTGTTTCTTTGATGCATATGACGTGGCTCTGTACTTATACATCCCGTCATGGTGATATTGTGCAATTGCACATTTTGGGATTCCTGTCTTTTAGTCCAGTCAAACTAAGATTTAACCTCAAACTAATTGCAACAGAAAATATTTTAGTTCTAATCTATAGTATTATGTCCTTTATATACACAGAAAGAAGTCCCATAAAATCTAACTTGAGGAAAACTCAAAATCAGCATTTAAAATTTCCTATGGAAATTAACATTGGGAGGGGAGATAACTCTTGCAAAAATTAGTCTTTTTTGGTCAGTTTTTGGTTTGTTTTTCTTGAAATTTATGTATAGTATGATACTTTGATGGGGTTATAAGTTTGTATTTGACTAAATTATATAATATTCTGCTCATGAAATGTACAAAACAGAAGTGCTATGGGTAGTTTTATTTTTTTCGTACATTTTTCATTAAAGAAATTGCAAATTTGAAGCTTTGTAACCATTTAAAAAAAAATAATGTGAAAATTTGGTATTGTTTATATCTGTATATTATATTTTTTCAGCAACTTACTTATCTAAGAAACTTTAAACCACAAAAAGAAGAATACATGCTTAATAATTTTTATTAAATTTGAGATTCTTTACCTTGACATGTTGAAAAATTCATAAAATGGTCAACTAATAAATTACGAAATCTAGATTATAGCTTGATAAAATATATGAAAACACCTTTAAAGTTGTTTGTTATACTCTAAAGACCGCTTAAAAATCAAGAATCAATACATTCTGATGAATAGAAGCGGTAAAGTTATAATTTTGTATCATTTTTTATAGATATTTCTGCCTTTTTTGCAAGAGTTATTTCCCTTTTCAATGCAAATCTCCATAGGAATTTTAAATGGTGATTTTTTTAGTTTTCCTCAAGTTAGATTTTATGGGACTTTTTTCTGTGTATATTTGGGGTATAATGCTAAAGATTAAAACTTAAAAATCTTCTGTTGCAATTACTTTCAGGTTAGGGTCAAATTTATGCTAGATTGACTGGACTATTTCTTTTTTGTTGATGTATTTTGTCTATATGCCTTTTTATGTTTCTTTGATATATACATGCCATGGTTAAGAAAGTGTACATCCCGTCAATGTGTTATTGTGTTATGGTAAATTTTTGTATTCTCGTCTTTATTTGTTGGTAATGTGCTTTGTCTGTTTGTGCTTCTTTGTTTAATATTTGATTGTTTTTATAGTGATTAGGATTAAACCATAATGTATACTGTTGTACCTCTATTTTTTTTAACATTTTTACTTATTATGCCTGCTTGTTTAATTCACACATCGTTGTCAATATAATGGAATATTTAATGCGTCTGTCGTACAAGTGAGAGGTGTAGCTAGCCATACAACCAGTTTTAATCCACAATTTTCTACACAAGAAAATCATCAGTGCCAAGTCGTTAGTATGACAGTTGATATCCATTCGTTTGCTGTGTTTGAGCTTTTGATTTTGCAATTTGATTAGAGACTTTCCTTTTTTGAATTTTCCTTGGAGTTCAGTGATTTTACTTTTTACATATTATGTTCACTAAAAGCAATAACTTAGCCCCAGGAGCATCAATTTCAATTTCGAGTACTAGTATTACAATATAATAATAAACTCATTATAGATATCAGGATTAAAATTGTATATTTACGCCAGACGCGTGTTTCGTCGACAAAAGACTCACCAGTGACACTCGAATCAAAATATGTATAAAAGGGCAAAAAAAAAAAAAAAAGAAGTTGAAGGGAATTGAGGACAAAAAGTTCATAAAAGATTTGCCAAATACAGCTAAGGAAATCTATTCCTGAGGTAGAAAAGCCTTATTTTTCAAAAATTAAAAGTTTTGTTAACAGTTGATTTATAATTATGAACATATCATTGATAACTCAAGTCAACACACAAGTGCTGACTACAGGGCTAACGTAATATCATAAAAATTGAATGTGGATATTATTAATGCTTAATTTAATGACACAAACT
Organism: Mytilus trossulus; assembly: GCF_036588685.1. Lineage (NCBI taxonomy): Eukaryota > Metazoa > Mollusca > Bivalvia > Mytilida > Mytilidae > Mytilus > Mytilus trossulus. Next base: position 48,327,914 of record NC_086383.1, read on the forward strand.
TTATTCAAATGAAGCGCTTTATTCAATACCATTATTATCAACACAATTGATATCTGAAACATCTCATTTTTCAAACAATGAAACAAAAGCAGCATCATTCATATTACCTTAAAGTTGGATTTCATTTCACGGAACAAATAAAAGTTACGATCACATGTCTGGAATAATACCAGAATCAAATGAATATTTGATATTTTAAACAACAAAAAACAGAATACGATTTATCAAGTTAATCTGAAAAAACATCATTAAAATCATATCTGGACCACATGCCAAGATATAAATTTTCAAGTCGTCAAATGCATTTACAATTTCAGCATTAGTCACTACAGAGTTAAATTCATAAGAAACCAAATCTTCATCAATATAATCCAAGTAAAATTATTACTGCAATAATATTGCATTGTGTGTCATTTCTATTTAGTTTTATACATGGAGCTTATATTTCTATCATTGTATGCTTTTCTTCTCAAATAACACACATTGGGGTGAAAGGATTGCCCAAAACAGACCTCTCAAAAAAATGGATGAAAAAAACCAGTAATAGAATGATAAAGAGATAATCGTTGTTTTTTTTTCGTATAGATATCACCAAAAAGGTTCACATTGTGTCTCGCGACTGATATTTTACGATATCAATGAAAAACCTGATATAAATCTATACATATCAATAACAGAAATTATGAAAAATATATAATCCATTACATAGAGAATAATACATGGCAAAATCCGTATCATATGTCGTATCATCCCGAGACATCAATATCAGCCCAAGGGCCTTTAGGCCCGAGGGATGATATTGGTCGAGGGTGATACGGCATGTGATACGGATTTTGCCATGTATTATACGCTTTATCATATGTTTCACAGAAGAGTATTATATGAACTGTTTTCTGATCCATAGCACTGGGTTACCTTCAGTTCTACTTTTGTCTTGTTTCAAAGGCCTTAGGGTAGGGGTGTGATAAAGGGAGGGTAGGGGTGTAATAAAGGGTATGCGATAAAGGGTGCGCATCAAAGTTGCGCGATATGGATTAAACAGCAGGCTATTTATCACATATGCAAAACTACTGTATTTACTACTAAACATATGATAAAGTTACATAATACTGCATTGTTTGAACAAAACTTTTATAGATTCTTTAGCGATTAACATAATTTGAGTAAAATATATTAGAAAATCGGTAACCTAATATCTTGTATGATTAATTCAGCAGTTATTTTTCCCACTACGAAATGTTCTTTAAACATGAGAACATAAGGAATTCGACAAATTAGTCAATATATTGTTCTCCCATCATCAAGTGACAATATTAATTACCAAAATTCAAAACGACTGAATTAAAATGCACTTTTTTTAACATTGAATACTTCTAGTTGAAAATAGGCAATTACAAGACATGTATCTACTTCAGACAAATCTGCTTGTTGGCCAAATGTTTGTGGAGGTCGAACCAGATGTGTGGTCGCTGCATACAACAACCAGCCTATATGTTTACGCTATGGTAAGTTTGACGAGAGGGGCAAGGATATAAAAATTTCATTTACAAAAAACATGTTAATACAGTATAGCTGCAATGGAATAGAAAATGTAACAGACTTTTTATAATCTACCTAAATTGAGAATAGAAATGGGGAATGTGTCAAAAAGACAACAACCCAAACAAAGAGCTGAAATCAGCCAAAGGCCACCAATGGGTCTGTAAAACAGCAAAATAATTTCGCACCCTGAGGCGTTCCAGTTTTAGTTGAATTCCCTGATGAACTCGGGTTTTTTAAAGGTGAAACAACATTTAAAAGTACACTTTACAAATGGGATTCATCTACTTATACATTTAACTATATATACGGAGTCATTAAAGCCGAGTTATTTGCAGGTGTTTACTAGTTTCTACTTCTACATGGTGACAGTTTGTTAGACATGAGCTGATAAATTGTAACAGTTTAATGAAATAATCTGTTTTTTGTGTGGTTGAACATATTTAATGTTTTAATGTGTTTATGCAACTATATCAGATTCAAATCTTGCATAAATCGACAAAAACTCATTATTACTATAATATACTTTTGAAATCTTACATAATCATTATTGTCAGATATACTTTTGCATCTGTAATTACATTAACGGTACCAATTCTAATACATCAATTACGCATATCGACTATAACGGGTTTTTTTTGTTTCTTTAGATAATCCATGTGACAATGTAACCTGTGATAACGATGGAGTATGTCGTAACGATGTTGGTGGTTATAGATGTGATTGTGACGATGGATTTTATGGGCCGCACTGTGAATGTAAGCAATTGCCGGTATATGTCAAGGTCACCAATTAAAATTATACCATCATAGTAAAGCATTTAATATGAAACCTGTAAGATTATGTCTTAATCATATATAACTCAATGTGTAAAACTATATAATTTTATAACGAATGGTGACGATCAATTATCAATTATTCCAATTATAAGAAATTACCAAGAAGCGATGAAAAAAGTTGTAGAAAAACGAAGCCTGAATGTCATCAGCTAAACACAACACAGAAAGTATTGAGCAATTGAATCTTTATAAAAACCAATAATAGTTACTTGGAAACTGTAGAATATATGTTTTGTATTTTTAAAGTCGTCAGGCAAAGTTGCTTTAGATGATCTTGTGACTATTCACTTAAGGTCTTTCTGTTTAATGCTCTAGGATATAATATAAAAAAAAAAAGTTTGAAATTACGGAAACACGTATTAGGCCCTCGTAACTTGGTATTATACTTGTTTTCGCTTGAAGGGAGATTTTGTCAAATGTTATATTTAATGTGTGTACAACATTATACCGACATTTGTCCTGTGAAATAGGTTAATACTAATCTAATAATCATATTCTACTGACTGTTATGATACTTTTCATAACTTTCAATTACTTATTTCTATCAGACAATATGCAAAAAGCTACTATGTATATCACTAGCCCGTCAACATTACGGTTTTGATTTCCAACTCCGCACAAATCCAGTCTTAAGTGACTATGCAGTTTTACTACCGAATTGTGGTCGTTTTCTCCGGACGGCCTTTGTCACCAATGATAACCGGCCTTAACAGAATAACCAATACTGCTGAGAGTTAAAAAACCAAATCTACCAAATGTATTTTAACTGAATATAAATAGTATTATCAATTCTTTCAGACACTCCCTGCTCTACAAAGCCATGTAACAATGGTGGTTTTTGCACATATTCAGGATCGTCCTTTTCCTGTAACTGTATTAACAGACACTACGGAAGTAAATGTCGTATGTATCTTAAACTATTTGTTTTACACTACATTTAACCATTTACTGAAATGAAGGAAATTTACAGCACTGCAGCCAATTGCATTGAGTGTGTAAGCAAATGTAATAACTTTGGTTAGCTTGCTTGCTAGCTGAACCTTGAAGTCAATTTTAGATAAGATATACTGCCCTCCTTCCGAGGTTGCCTTGTCCTATAGGCATATATCCTTTAAAATCGCTTGACCTAGCTATGCACTATTTTGAAATCCTACTGTGGTTAACTGCAAATGTTTGCATAATGATCATACAAAATAATCTGTGTAGGTCGAACAAATCTATGAGGACGAAATAGGATTAGTTTAGTACGGAATTGGAAGTCGTACGCATCCAATGAAATTAATTGAAATGGTTTGATGAAGTACTACCTCGGAACTATGACAAATGAAACTGTGCATCGACCAGGAATATCCAGCTTTATTACGTTTTGAGATAAGTTCCTACATTTTTGTGCTTTGTAAAGAATATTGTTATAATTGATTGGAAGAAAATGTTTAGACTTAGTATGTCTAGTTTGTGATATCGAAAACCCTGGTGTAATAATTTACGGTAAAGTTTTTTTTCCGTTAAAATCAAATACGTTTTTACATATACGAGCGAATCGAATAAGTTAAGATATATAACCACCACAAAATGAAGATATGCTAAAAATGAACTGAAAATCAAATTGTGGAAGTATCAAGTTAATTGTGTTCAATATTACACACTTGTTTTCGTGTTTCTAAAAGTAGGATTACAAAGTATCACACCATATGACCAGCTGAACAAGGGTAAACATAATACCAATGATGACCGAATAAATATAAACAAACTAAACATAAGTCAAAGTTATTGATGGAAGCTTTTAAACAGTGCATAGGAGAAAAAGAGCAATAACCTCACATCTAAGAATCATAATTTAAAGGATATTGAATTGCTTAACTTTATTAAAACGATTGCATTTTTCCTTTCTTTTTGTTGATCTTTTGCAGAGTACTACAAAAGTAGCTGTTCTTCTTTATGGTGTAAAAAGAAGAAGAAATGAGATATTGCCAATACCTTATATATTTCATGAATTGTCTTTTTTTCATAAAACTTAAAAGAAACAAGCATGTGACTTGTCATATATATTTGAATGAGGCAATGTTATGTCAATTTAGAGTTATCACTGCTTACCTTTCTGGATTACCTTATTTAATGCCAGTTTATTGGTTGGGTTCATGATCCTTAATATTTATGTTTTCGTCGGTGCTTTGTCAACTATCTGTTTGTTTATTTATTATAATTTCCAAATGGGATTGTCTCTCTTTCTTTGGTATATGGTTTTCATTTGCCATATTTATACCTTGATTATAACGACAATTGTTGCATTTTATTATTTTATGATACCTACTTGATTTTGGTTAAGGATATAACCACCAAAAACATTGATACTCATTGCAAATGTTATTCGCCTACTTAGTGTTTAATAGTTACTAGAACTATTGTCAACGTCGGAAGATACTAATCTATCCATTCATATCAATGTTATTGAACCCCAAGTGAAAACTGTGAGAACGATAATTCTTTGAAACTATGACAATTAGTTCAATCACAAATTGGAACAGCATTATATACCAAAAATTCATCAAAAGGACTCAACAAAGTTGTTTACTGCCGTATTAAAAACACCAGTGATTCGAAGTATTGATTTTAAAAGATACAGTGTAACAATTGCATCAGAACTGTTCTTCTCGATTAATAAAAACACTCTGTTAGATTGCCTTTGTTTATATTATAAGTAGGTTAGTATAACCACACATATGGATATTGTGTATGGGACAGATATCCACCACATACCCCTTTCAACCTTTGATATATACAACTGGGTCGATGCCACTGCTGATGGACGTTCCGTTTCCGAGGGTATCACCAGCCGAGTAGTCAGCCCTGCGGTGTTGACATGAATATCAAAGAAATGGTAATTTTATAAATATTCTGTTTGCAAAAATGAAAATTATTCGAAATACAAGGATTTTCTTATCCCATAAATGACCTTAGCCGTATTTGGCACAACGTTTTTTATAATTTGGGGTCCTCAGTGCTCTTTATCTTTGTACTTTTTTTTATCTGAGCGTCCTTTCTGAGTCTTATATAGACGAAACGCATTTCTGGCGTACTAAATTATAGGCCTGGTACCTTTGATAACTTATTATATGTATTTCATTTGTCCAATAAAATGATTAAATGTATTTCATTTGTCCAATAAAATGATAATGATTAAATGTATTTCAATAGATGGTCAATATTATTAATAATATGAAATAATAAATAAAATCAAAAAGACCGTCAGCTAGATGATAAAATGTACATTTGAGTCATCTGTTTATAATAGTTCAAAACGTACCATAAAACGATTCCTTGTAAAGACCTTAAGACGGCGACGTGTTATTAGGCAAAATTTCTGTCCATATCCAATATACCAATAAGTCCATTGTCAGTCTAAATTGCCTCAACCGTCATTCCGAACAGTGGTTGTAATATCAGTTTAATACCGGTTTCGTGTCTACAACATACTTCTGTGGACAAAGCTTCATCACTTTCTTTCAAAATCATAGTAATAACTTTTGCTTAAAGCATAACGATACCAAAATAGTAAAAGATATCAAATTTACCTGCATGTGGTACATTTAAAAGATCTTTAAACGCACCTCTATAGAACAGGACTTCTGGCAAATAAAAAATAATGAACATCTGCGAGATGGTTTTTCCAATATTTCAGTTTGTACACTTGTATTAAACTGATCTCAAAATGTATGATTGTTTCATTACAAATTGAAAACATGTTATAAGTTGTGTTAATACAATGATAACAAAAGATAAAAAAAAAAACTTTTATTAACAAAGTATACAATTTCTGAATCAAATAAATTAAATAAAACACAGTTCTTTTTTATTAAATGTGGAGCGTTGAAAATAATAATATAAAAAAAATTATACAAAAACGAGTTCATTCCCAAATACAAAATCAACAATCATAATTTTAGCACTCCCGAAAACAAAAAACATATATTTCGAAACATGATTTTTTTTTTAAATATGAAAACATTGAAATTGAATTATACAACATTTGCATTTGAATACATTTAACAGTTCACTATCTAGTGATATAAAACACAAGACATCAGATGATCTTTAAAATTACCTACAATCGGTCCTGAAATATAAAGTCATATTTAATTTTCCGCAATCAATATTTTACTAGATAAATAAATTAAGGATTAAATTAGGTATCTGTAAATACACGTTGTAATTGATATACATGGAAATTAAAACAATTGCACATTTCGTTTGGTTATTTCTGTGCATTTTTGCTATTTGAGAAACCAATAAATATCTTATCAGAATTCAACAGATATTCTAAGACTTGTACTTAAAAGCAGTATTGCTAGAAAAGCATGTCCCACTTACATATCCTGCAAAGTACTTCTTCTAAACACTGTTAAGCGTATAAGACATGAAGATCTCAATGTACCCAGAAGCAAAAGTCCATGTTTTCTCGATTTGTTTTCTCTCATTACGGATTCAATTGAAATTGAAAAATATTTTTGGCTATGGCGTGGGTATCATCCAAACAGTACATTATGCATAATAACTTCAATTCACAATGACATGGTTAAAAGACAGACGAAAAATACCAAAGGAACAAACAATCTATTTTTTTTTCTGCAGAAAAATGAACAAATATGATGAACGTACGTATTGCAGAGCCATGTGCATGTGTTCTGCGGTCACTCGTTGAATGTTTTTTTATATTTTAATTCTTGCATAAGTTCCTATTTAATTATCTTATTGTAAAAGTAAAAAATCTAAAGAAGATAAGTTCAGTTTACTTACTTGGCAGAAAAGTCTGAATGTGACCATATATTCCATTCACTTTTTCCGTCATTACTTTCGGGATCACGAACTGAAAAATAACATAAAAAATATTAAAACATAGAACACATTTAATATTTTCACTTAAGAGATAATAAATTATTGGACAAAACGCGCGTCTGGCGTACTTAATTTTAATCCTGGCATAGAAAAGATCGTTTAGAACCCAAGTTGTCTAAAGATTTATCAAATATAGCGTTGAGAGAGATTGATAAATCAGTACCTTCTGTGCAATATAAGTTAAAGGCAAAAATAATAAAAGTTATGCCTTAGTTACATACCCACCACAATAACATTATGTATTGTTCTTTAATTGTTAAGGTACATGTGGAAAGACGTAAACGAACAGAAGCTAAAAAACATAAAGTATTATTCAAATTATTTTCCACAAACATTGAGAACTTTTCAAAATTATTAGAGAGTTCCATTCTTAGAAGCGAAAGATACCAGAGGGACATTCAAACTCATTCGTCGAAAATAATCTGACAACGTTATGATGGCAAAAAAAACCAAAACGACAAACAAACACTACACAAAACACAACATAGAAAATGTAGACTAAAAGAGTGGCGAAAGATACCAGAGGAACAGTCAAACTCATAAATCAAAAATAAACTGACAACACCATGGCTACATAATATGAAAAGACAAACACATTAATAATAGTAATCACGAATTGCCCCGTCTCAAAAAGTTGAAAAATATGCAATTTCAATACACATGTGGACACAAACATGATGGTAGTCTCACATCAAATCAGCTCAAAATCTGGGGGCGTATAGAAAAAAAGTCCGTAGAACTGTGATTTTTAAACAATTTTCAAAATTGTAAACCCTTAATTTTAGCAAAAATTAGCAGAGCGAAACAAAACTTAAACTTGATCCGTAACTTATCATGGTTATCTCACATACTGAAAATCAGACCAATATCTGAAAGCATTAAGAAAGATATGCGTACACAGCAAACATTATCCGAGCGAAACAAAACTTAAACTTAATCTTTAACTCGTCATGGGTAACTGACATACCAAATATCTAAATACGTTTAGAAAAAAAGTCCGTATAACTGTGATTTTTTAACAATCTATCAAAGTCCATAGCCCGTAAATATTTGCAAAAATTAGCCGTGCAGAATAAAACTTAAACTTGATCTGTAACTCCTCTTGGTTAACTCACATGCCAAAAATCATCTCAATATCTGAAAGCGTGTAAAAAAAGTCCGTATAAATTTGCTTTTCAACAATTTATCAAATTTCAAAGCCCGTAATGTCGGTAAAAATTAGCGGAGCAGAACAAAACTTAAGCTTGATCTGTAACTCATCATGGTTAACTCACTTACCAAAAATCAGCCTAATATCTGAAGGCATTTAGAAAAAAAATCCATATTATAATGGTTTGTTGCGGAATGACAGAATTACGGAATGACGGACAAGGGTAAAACTATATGGCACCAAGACCTTCGTTGAGGGGCCATAATAAAACAACATAGAAAACTAAAGACCGACATCATCACTCACACAAAAAATCAGGGGTGATCGCAGGTGCTTCAGAACGGTAGGCATATGCTGCCCCACTAGTGGCACCCGTCGTGTTGTTCCTGTAAGAACACAACATCTTGAAATTTGGTTTTTAATGTTCTTCAAATTCTTCAATGTTCTGACCTTCCATCTATTTTCAATCGAGTTCCACCAAAACTCATGTAGGCGAAGCGCGCGTTTGACGGAATTATAAACGATAACAAGTTAAAAGAAGGGTAATCATATCCAAGAAACCAGGTTTTGAATAACTTTTTATTGAATTACCTTCTTACCAGTCACCGCCATATATTCACAAGAGATATACAATATTTTAATGGTTAGACGTAGAAAAAGAACCATATATAGATTTTAAACGTCTTCTTTAAATACAAAAAGAAGAGATCTGCTAACAATGACAAATATACGTTTCACCTTGCACGAAATACTGGTAACTTACTTTTTCTTGGTTTCTGTGGTTTTTCTTTACTTCGTGGTTCAGATTTATCTAAAGGTGAAAAACTAGAATAATATGAAGTATTGGTGGGTTTCGTATCATATAAAATTACACTATGTAAATACTGGTACGTTTGTTTAGATTGCTCCAATATGTCAGCCCCAAGAATGACTGTTCACATTTGATACATTTATTGTACGAAATTCACACCGTAAACGTATGTTTTGATCAGTCTAACATTTTCGTTAATGTAAATACTAAACACAACACGTCAATGTATCACTGGTTGTATTGTTTGTCGACGGGTGTACCTGTTGGAAATACCAATATAATGTTCTCAAAGGAAAGAACTCAATATATGTGTATAAATCTAGTATATGTATTACCGTATTAAGAATTCTTAATAAGTAAATATGTAAAGAAAGTTTTAACACGTTAGATGACATTTGGTACATTTGCCTTTTTTATTAATTGACCTTGACAACCATTTAAGAAAAGCAAATTTTCGAGAGGAAATATCCCACGAGGAGCTTTAAATTAACTTCGTATGTAATTACTTTTTGTAGCAATTTTCACTGGCAAATTTTCAAAAGCAAATACTTACCGCTCACGGCATTGTTTTTCTTAGCTGCCTTTGGATCTGGAAAGGAATAACTGAATTATAACGTATTCTATAACATACGTAGGTAGTTGTTAATTACTATTGTTGAATAACAACTGAAAATTACAACCAAACTTCATGTATACGAATGACACTTTCTTATCATTTAGAGTTCTGTATAGTGTTTGTAGATAAGTTCCTGTCTGTTTTCTTTCAATCACATTTTCAACGCTTAAGGTTTTTCGTTATTCATATGTATCTTATTTCTCCTTTATAGTTTAGGAATGACATTAAGATTAACCTGCGAACTCGTGGGTCTTATACCGACGACAAACACGTTTCAATATGACAACCACAGCGCTAGAGATAAGCAGTCATGAATGGTTGGGTAGGGTTGAGTAATGCAATTTCTAATGTAAAAATGGAATGTCATCCCGTCAAGCAACCTTTGTAGCAAGTGATGGGTTGGCTTTGATTTTGCTTGCTTAAATGCTTCCTCTTTCAGAGGTTTTATATTTTGCATAAAAATAATCAGTTGCCACTGCGTACTTAATTAGCAATTAACAATCATATTTATATATATAAAGGTTGTTTCGTAAAATATTTCGAATGTCGTACTTCATGACCAAAAATATAGCTAGCAACGACATTTCTGCCACATTTATATTACTAAACTCAATATTACTGTGGTAAATAATAAGGACAAAGGGAATCAGTAGTCCTTTCCTAAGAGATCAAACCAATAAGGCAGCAACCATTTGATTTTCTAGGGGGGGCTATGGTTTTTTTTCCTTGCAAACTTTTTTTTCGCCTTCGGCGAAGAACAATCTATTTTTTTCGCGACAAACCGAAAACAATTTTTTTCTTTCAATTTGAGCATAACATATAGTGGCAGCTGAGGGTGAAACAAACATTTTTTTTCTCAGGGCCCAAAACAAATTATTTTTTTCACCAAAATCTGGAAACAAACTTTTTTTTCCAAAAAAAAAAACATAGCCCCCCCCCCCCCCCCCCGAAAATCAAATGGTTTCTGCCTAAACCAACATCAACGCATATAGATACTAGTATACAATTTAAAAAAAATACATGGTAAGCCTGACAATCACAAAACGTGAAGGAATTAAACCAGGATTTTTTTGTCCGCTAATTTTGGTGCATATCTTGACCACATGTCGTTAAACCAGAAGAAATAATAAAAATAAATTCAAGTCTAGCTACCATACCAACAAGATAATCATTAACATGAACATAGAATTAAAATGTACAAATTTGTTTCCTTTAAAGATACGAAAAATTTGTAAACGTTTTAGCAAAATATATACTTTGATACACAATAACGACAGCGACAGTTGGACTTGATATTTCCTTTAATAACGCAATTTTTAAACAGTTTATAGCCACTTATGAAAATTTAACGAAAAATACTTACTGGTTATTCTCCCTCTACCTCTCTTGCCACAGCAATCCCTATCATTGCTGAAACATAATTTAAAAAAGCAATCCAATCGATGTGAAATAAATGATGGTCTTGAATTTAAGATTCCTGGTAATGACGTTGTGTGTCATCTTATGTACGTGTCATGGTGATCTTTTTATTTGTCTTTGCACATTTCTAACCTTTACTGTCCATGTTTGGTAGTATCTATTTGTCGTGGCTGTGTATTTTAACATATCGACAGAGTGCTATTGTGCTATGGTCTTTTTTGTATTCCTGTCTTTTTCAATGTTTGCTTGTTTTGTTTTCAATACAATGACATTCTATGCGACTGTAATGCAAGTGTGAGGTACGTCACTGTATGTTGGAATGGGTATCCGTAGATATCTTCCGTCAATTGTTAATCTCATTTAAGAACCTAGCTTAAAATGTACTGTTTCAGACGTGGTTGTCATTGCAATAAGGCTTTTAAGTGGCGCTTGAGTTCAAAGAGGCGAAATGTGAATCGATTTCCGCTAAAACCATTAAAAATAAAGAAAATCAAGTCCATACCGGCGATGGTCTTTTATGCTTTTAAGTCAAAAACCAGTATTGTTTCGAATGATGTCAACGTTAAATGAACTAAACAAGGTACAGAAAATTACCTAATAAATGATATTTCATATCAGCACAAGACTGCGGAGACAATGTTTGCAGAAGCGCTGTTCTTTATGATGAAGTTGATTCGTTAAAAACCTTTTTTTATTATCATTTGTAACACATCCCATTGCATCATAATTAAATGCCTATTTTATGCAAATAACATTCTACTCACAAGCAACCACACGTATCAGAGAATAGTCGTGCGCAGAACCCAGGAACCCTGCAACATCGGTAAATCATATAACCTATCAATGCAGCCATAACTGCAAGAGCTATCATGGCAGGTATAAACCATGCAAGGTCTGTCGGACGACTTAAGAAAGCAGCAGGTGATCCACTGTTTCCGGTATTACTAGTTCCGGTTCCGGTTCCGGTTCCTGTTCCTGTATTACCATTATTGTTGTTTGCGTTGGTGATGGTATTGGCAACTGTGGTAGTGACGGTAGTAGTCGTCGGATCAATTATGACAATAGTGACAGTTGCCTCGTCATTCAATGATGTGTCATCTGTATCAGTGGCAGTAAGTGGGAAGGTAAATGTTGTGCCCACTGGATATCCACTGAAGTCTGTAGCTGATCGAATATTACAGCTATTGTCCACGGCAAAATTTGAATCACCTAAGGAATATGAGCGTTGTGTATGTTCCGTTTTGACGTCATCGTCTGTTGATGTACACGACAAAAGTTGGGATCCTACAGGTGTATTTTGTGGTACATTTCTGTAGTATGTTCTTTGATTCAGTTTCGGGGGGTTGTCGTTAATTTCTTCTATCCTTATATTTAGTTTTGTTGTAACTGTATGACCTGCTTTGTCTGTTGCTGTCACATCACACTTTGGGGTATTGAATGGCCAATTATTCGGATCTAAATCATATTCTTGAAGTTGTGTTATTCTTCCTGTAGTTCGGTCCATTTCAAAATAACTTTGTTTGTCTTTACAGTCCATAGTGTAAGTCTGTACATCATTAATATCCACGTCATTGACCACAAATCCAGCAGCCGGTAAAACCGTTCCTTTCTAATAAAAGAACAAAATAGAATTTTGAAAAAAAGCAAAATCACAAAAATACAGAACGCCGAGGAAAATTCAAAACGGAACGTCTCTATTCAAAGGGCTTTCGATTGGTAGGAAGACAAACTGTAATGCATACATACAAAAATAAACATTTTAAAACATCAGATTATTCCAAGCAATCATTCATTATCATTTTAGTTTCTGACGAAAATATAATTCTTCATAATATCAACCCTTGCACAAAGAACACAAATAGTTTGCCTTTCAAAACCATTCACGCTTTTCATCACGAAAATTTACAGAGATGCGTCATTACATGCTGTTAAAGGGAATATTATATACTAGTACTTTGAAAACGTAAAAAATTATAGTAACAGTATATGTACCTTTATTTAAACAGATTTGGAGTAAACTGTTTTTCCAACATTTCAACAATATTCAAGTGCCTATATTATATGTGGCACTTAATTCACTTAGATGCTAATTAATATAACGAACTACCAAAGAATTTGCATAAACATAAAATAAGTTTTATAGACAAACAACCTAGTAACTAACGGGAATACTGACATGGCGATCACCTTCACATGTGGAGGAGTTAAACTTGTTTTTCCTTAACATTTTCGAAGTACCCCCATGAGTAACTCACAGTTCCTTCTGTTCCTATAATAGTGTATAAATCTTCTTCAAAACCAGTTTGTTGCTCATTGACATCAGTGACCTCTATCCTTAATTTCTTTTGTATTGATGTTTCCCTTCCGTCATCCACCGTAACAATTAGATCGCAGATATGACGTTGAGGACTACTTGTTTTAAGTTCTTCATAATTTAATATAGCTGTCGTAGACACAACACCAGCTTTAAAAATAAGTAATGTATTGCTTATCATAAAATTTTAAAGCATAATTTTATTTGAAGGAGTAGAAAGACCATAATAATTATACTTTCTGCATTAAGATTTTATTAGCTGACATTAACAATTCAAGCAAAACGCATGCAGTTATTTGATGCGCGTGTCTAGTCCTAGAAACATTTGAACAAACATAAAAAGACTCTTTCGTTCTGTATGTCAATATTGGTTTTAGTGAGGGCACATGTACATCCACTATCACTCAATACATCACCTAGAATTTCATAACAAGTATTTTAAATGTGAGTGGCCTCGGTGGCCACTGTAATCACTCGCCAGTCAACATTGAGATGGTGAGTTCGATCCCCGCTCGTGCGGGTATACTCGACACCAGTCTTAATTGACTAGGATTGTCAGTTTTCCTATTGATGGTCGGTGGTTTTCTCCAGGCATGCCGACTTCGTCCACCAATAGAAACGAAACTGGCCGTCAGGAAATAGCCTAAATATGGTGCTTAAAAGTGGCCTTTAAACATCAAAAATTTTAAAAATCACATCATTTTACGGCCGCCATCATGAGTTGGTTGAATGTTATGGAATAACCGTTTCACAAATGATATCGGATATGTTCCTTACGTCGTAATCGAAATCAAAAGGCGTTTATGTTGCTCATTCTTTTGTTTTCTTTGTTGAGTTTTTTTATACTATTGTTTGTCTTTATTTTGGTTTTCTTTCTTTTTATTTGTCATGGCGTTCATTTGTCACTTTGTTTTCGACTTATGAGTTTGAATATCAACTGGATATCTTTGGCTAAACGACTGTTTATTTCCTTTATGGCTTACTGCTTTTTTTTCACCAAGTTGTAAAAAATGCAAACCTTGTTCTGAAAACCTTGACAAAAAAGCTTTATATTATCAATCAACGATTCTCTTTAAAGAAAAATGAATGACATATGATAAAAAGACAATCTTACTTGTTGGATCGAGGCTGTACAAGTCGGAGCAACCATTGGGATTCGCTGTCGCAGAAAATGTGTGGGTGTCAACAATATTGTCGTCAGTGATATCGATATCGTAAACCTGTCGACCTATCGTGGTGTCACCGTCTATATTTTCGTCAATTGGCTGTGTAAGTGACGTCACACCAAGGTTATCAATTACTGGTCTATCATTGATATCTTTAAAATAGTTGCAAACATTTTATTTATTACAGCACAAGTATTGTTCTGTGCATGCTATACAACATTTCTTATTTCTTTGAACTGTGAGATGAATATTAACGAATGGTTTACATTATATAAGTATCATTATGTGATAAGTGTTTTACAAAGGGGTAAAGTAATAAAGCAACTGATATTGACTGTAATATTAGGATTCTTTAAAGTATGTTCGTCAACCTTCTTTGAAAGTAATTTATGAAACCAATTTTGGTTAATAAAGGTATAAAATGTATATCTTTTTCAAGAGGAATGATTTTTTACAATTTTGATCAGTAGCTGCATATACAATATCGGTTTTATATTACTATCTTTATATCTATTTGTAATTTAAAAATAATTCATGGTCGTATAGTTTTGTTGCCTGACAAACGACAGGTTGAGGACTCATTTTACGTGGATGAGTTTGAAGTCACTTTATCACATTGTGTATAGTAGTTGATTGGTGTTACGGCAAAACATATTTGATAGGAATCACACACAAAAAAAACATAGGAAGAAAAAATACACATATTACCAATCTCAGAGCACTCGCAGTCACTGAAAGCCAGCTCAAAGTCATTAATAACGTTCTTCCAGTTTATAGCATCAATCAGTTCACATTCAACATATTCAGAATAAAGACGTCAGGGGATGTTTTTGAAAAGCATAATTTTGTGCAATGATGAATTAAAAATAAACGACTATTATACTAGAAACGATTCGCTCATTCAAAACATATATTTTTATCAATTTACCTGTTAGCTCTACAGTCAGTGTTTTTGGTCCAGTTGTTCGCTGTTCGTCTTTTACTACCACATAAATTTCATATGGGCTTACTTTATGTAAGGTTAAATCTTCTGTAGCTGTTATTTCACCAGCTGTTTAATACGGAAATAAATAAAACGTTTTTTTTAATTCTGTAAACATGACACATTGTACCAATCTCCGTACAGCGTATATTTAGTGTAGTGATACGTAGTAAGTACGGAACGGATGTGAGCTCTGCGCCGGAGATTGACATTGTACTCTCTGTTCTTTTGCCTGTTTTCTTTTTATTGATTCTACGGCTAACTTAGAAATGTATAAAGCCTCGGTCACACGTTAACGGATAGCTCGAACGGATGCCTAATAAACTCATCATAGATAGATACCAGGATCAAACTTTTATATGTACGCCAGACGTGCGTTTCGTCTACAAAAGACTCATCAGTGACGCACGAATCAAAAAATGTTTAAAATGCAATACAAAAGGTATTTATTGTAAATGCATGTCCAATTCTGTTAGATAAACTCATCATAGATTCAGTTTAAAACCTTGTACGATAAACAGACGCTTTCGTCTACAAATACTCATCATTGACGCTCGAATAAAAAATATAAAGCGCTAATAAAGTAAGAATTATGTTGACGAGCACTGAGCCCTAAATTCTGAATCATATTGATATGATTGTTATAAATAATCATTATATATCAGACAATCATTACTTAACAAAAGCATCATACGTACTTGGTGAGATTTTAAAAGGACACTGAGTTGGAGAGCATGTTATACTATAAGTCAGGTCTTCTGCTAAAGTATCTGGGTCTGTTATATCCACCTGATAAATCGGATCTCCAGACTTTGTACGTAATGTTGACTTTTGTTCAGTAGCTTTAAATGTAAATAAAAATATGACAGTTTATTGAACACATTTGTATGCAAATGATACATTTTATAAAAAATGCAGGCAAATTGTTAAGTATTATTGGTTACTTTTGCTTTGTTAGGACGATCGATAAAATATATCCTATATCGATTAACTGGTGATATATACTTTGTTCATTTTGTTATTGGAATGTATCACACAATCGATAGAATATAGCCCATAATGATTTGAACTAGTGATATATACTTTGTTAGTTTTGGTATTGGTATTGATCACACAATCGATGGAATATAGCCTATATCGATGTGAACTAGTGATGTATATTTTGTTAGTTTTTGGTATTGGTATTGATCACACAATCGATACGATCGCGATTGAAAAGTTCCTATGTTGATGAACTGGTGACTTTCACTGCATAGGTTTGGTATGTTCACACGATCGATAGTAATACGTGTGAATATTAAAAACAAAAAGACTTCAACAATAGATGAGTGTTACCACTTACTTGGCAAAACATTAATAACGGGTTCAATATTTTTCTCAACATTGACATAAAATATCTTTTCTGCTGCTAGTCCGTAGTCATCTGTACACACTGCGGTAACTGTATACTGAGGTTTGGCATCATAGTCCATATCTTTCATTGAACCTCCCTTCAGATAAAGATTAAAAGCTGAAATCATAGTAAAAGTATTATTGACGTTTCTAACGTTTCTAACGTGGCATGAAAAGCAGAATATGAAAGGCGTTATATATTAAAAAATATGTCACAGAAAATGAAATTACCTTTTAAACATAAATTGTCAATACCGTTTATTGTGCTGTGTTTAATCTCAAATGATAGCTTAAAAATATTTTATTGTCCAAAACATTGACAATAGGATTAGACACAAGTTTTGCAACTTAGAACGTCTTCTCAAATTATGTACATAGATAGATAGATATTCAATGACGAGATCTCGAATGTTGTACCTAGCTAGACATTAAATAACGAGATCTAAAACGGTCATGTACTTAGATAGATATTCAATGACGAGATCTCAAACGGTGTACCTAGATAGATATTCAATGACGAGATCGCAAATGCTGTACCTAGATCTTAAGTAATTTTCTGAGCACCATCATCTGCATTTCTAATCATGTTATTCCTTTTTAAAACAATTCCTTTTGTTTTCTTTCGCTATCATGCTAACAATTATAGTCTGATTTTGAGAAAATTGTTCTTGATCTTTATCTCCTTGTAGTGTTAGGTACCACCTTAATAAACATTCTGTTTTTAAATTTTAAACAACTCACGATCAGTTCCAGTTGGTTGTTTGATGATAAATATCCCATCATTCGGACTGACTGTTCCAAGGTTACACCTGTAGGTCTGTTTATCTGTCACCGTTAGTGACATAATTTGGGTTTCGTCATTGTTATTTTCTTTTATGTTATAAGATATCACAGTATTCTTTATCTCTGGTGCCTATGGTTGAAACGTTTCAATGAATACCTATGACGTTTCGTTTGTAATAGTATAGTTTCATTTTAGAAACGCTACATGCAGTTTAGCATTATTTTGTAACAGCCATCGTATTTTGTTTTGTTCTTCTTCATTTTTTAGGGCTAATGTCTATATAAATCTAGCAATTAAATAAAAAAAAAAACACACATTTGACTGTACAGAATATTTCCAGTTAGTTGTACCCGACTTTATTCGTTCTAAACAAAGACATTACAATGAGTGGAGGATCCATAACTTTTGTAAGGGGGCTAGTTGACTGGCCTGAAGGGGGAGTCGCTCCAGTCACGCTTCAGTGTTTCCCTTCATATATAATTAACCAAATTTTTCCAACGAAAGGGGAAGCTCGGACACCCCCTTTTACTCCGCCTAGCCTATGACAATTTCATTGACAGTTTTAAGTGTAAAACACAAGATTGAAAGCTCGATATTGTATCTTTGCAAAACGAGTATTCTGAACTTTGTGGTCTTGTAGTTACATTAAAAAGAAATGACTAGGTTCGGGGAATCAACGCTTAAAAACCAATGCAACGTTTCACGGTGTAAATAACTTCCATCATTTCTTAGCTTGTGCTGAACCCAGAATTTTTAAATTCTGTATTAATTGAAAGCTTATTCAAATACATTGCTGAAAGTGACTGTTACATGTGTATTACAATTAAAAGACTTATCAAACTTTCCCGAAATCTATTATTTTAAACCAGAATATCTTATTTGTAGATAATTTTTACTTTACCATAAAATCTTCCATTTTCTAAAGCTAAGTTACCAACCGTATTGTTAACACAAACTATTACAGATGTAGTACCCTCATTCAAACACTGGTCCTTCACGCTGAATTCTAGTGTATACTCTCCAACTTTCCAGTTTGCTGCTGATGACTTAATCCGATCTAAACAAAGACATGAAAGTTACATTGTCAGTGTAATGCGATTTGAGAATTCATTAACTTAAGCATCGATGATCATTCATAGTCCTCCTTTTTCTTTTCTTTTTTTTTATTCCAGGGCATGTTTTTTATTTATAATAAATATCAATATCTTGAAATCATAAAAAAAAAGTTTATAAGAAACATTGAAAATTTGGAGAAAATTAATGAAGCACCGAGTATCAAATACAATTCTTTATCCCGTATATTCACTGGTGTTCAATCGATAATCGTAACTGAAATTACAACGATCCCAATAGGTCGAAGACATGAATCTTTCAGTCATTTTTCTCAAATGTAGCTTGTTGTTGCCTAGAATTACTCAGATGCTAAGTTATTCGTGAAAAACAACAGGTTACTGTCTTTTATTTAATACTGTATTGCATGTTAGCCAGCTGTCTATTGTTTAAGATTGTATTGTATACTGACCTATATATCTATTGTTTAAGATTGTATTGTACGTTAGCTAGCTGTCTATTGTTTAAGATTGTATTGTACGTTATCTAGCTGTCTATTGTTTAAGATTGTATTGTACGTTAGCTAGCTGTCTATTGTTTAAGATTGTATTGTACGTTATACAACTGTCTATTGTTTAAGATTGTATTGTACGTTAGCCAGCTGTCTATTGTTTAAGATTGTATTGTACGTTATCTAGCTGTCTATTGTTTAAGATTGTATTGTACGTTAGCTAGCTGTCTATTGTTTAAGATTGTATTGTACGTTAGCTAGCTGTCTATTGTTTAAGATTGTATTGTACGTTATATAGCTGTCTATTGTTTAAGATTGAATTGTACGTTAGCTAGCTGTCTATTGTTTAAGATTGTATTGTACGTTAGCTAGCTGTCTATTGTTTAAGATTGAATTGTACGTTAGCTAGCTGTCTATTGTTTAAGATTGAATTGTACGTTAGCTAGCTGTCTATTGTTTAAGATTGAATTGTACGTTAGCTAGCTGTCTATTGTTTAAGATTGAATTGTACGTTAGCTAGCTGTCTATTGTTTAAGATTGTATTGTACGTTATACAACTGTCTATTGTTTAAGATTGAATTGTACGTTAGCCAGCTGTCTATTGTTCAAGATTGTATTGTACGTTAGCCAGCTGTCTATTGTTTAAGATTGAACTGTACGTTAGCCAGCTGTCTATTGTTTCAGACTGTAGTGTATACTGACCTAGATGTTTATTGTTTCAGACTGTAGTGTATACTGACCTAGATATCAATTGTTTAAGACTGTAGTGTATACTGACCTAGATATTTATTGTTTCAGACTGTAGTGTATACTGACCTAGATATTTATTGTTTCAGACTGTAGTGTATACTGACCTAGATATTTATTGTTTCAGACTGTAGTGTATACTGACCTAGATATTTATTGTTTCAGACTGTAGTGTATACTGACCTAGATATTTATTGTTTAAGACTGTAGTGTATACTGACCTAGATATTTATTGTTTCAGACTGTAGTGTATACTGACCAAGATATTTATTGTTTCAGACTGTAGTGTATACTGACCTAGTTATCAGTTGTTTAAGACTGTAGTGTATACTGACCTAGATATTTATTGTTTAAGACTGCAGTGTATACTGACCTAGATATTTTTTGTTTCAGACTGTAGTGTATACTGACCTAGATATTTATTGTTTCAGACTGTAGTGTATACTGACCTAGATATCTATTGTTTCAGACTGTAGTGTATACTGACCTATATATTTATTGTTGCAGACTGTAGTGTATACTGACCTAGATATTTATTTTTTAAGACTGTAGTGTATACTGACCTAGATATTTATTGTTTGAGACTGTAGTGTATACTGACCTAGATATTTATATTTAAGACTGTAGTGTATACTGACCTAGATATTTATTGTTTAAGACTGTAGTGTATACTGACCTAGATATCAATTGTTTAAGACTGTAGTGTATACTGACCTAGATATTTATTGTTTCAGACTATAGTGTATACTGACCTATATATCTATTGTTTAAGACTGTAGTGTATACTGACCTATATATCTATTGTTTAAGACTGTAGTGTATACTGACCTAGATATTTATTGTTTCAGACTGTAGTGTATACTGACCTAGATATTTATTGTTTAAGACTGTAGTTAATACTGACCTAGATATTTATTGTTTCAGACTGTAGTGTATACTGACCTAGATATTTATTGTTTAAGACTGTAGTATATACTGACCTAGATATTTATTGTTTAAGACTGTAGTGTATACTGACCTAGATATTTATTGTTTAAGACTGTAGTGTATACTGACCTAGATATTTATTGTTTAAGACTGTAGTGTATACTGACCTAGATATCTATTGTTTCAGACTGTAGTGTATACTGACCTAGATATTTATTGTTGCAGACTGTAGTGTATACTGACCTAGATATCAATTGTTTAGGACTGTAGTGTATACTGACCTAGATATTTATTGTTGAAGACTGTAGTGTATACTGACCTAGATATTTATTGTTGAAGACTGTAGTGTATACTGACCTAGATATTTATTGTTTAAGACTGTAGTGTATACTGACCTAGATATTTATTGTTTCAGACTGTAGTGTATACTGACCTAGATATCAATTGTTTAAGACTGTAGTGTATACTGACCTAGATATTTATTGTTTAAGACTGCAGTGTATACTGACCTAGATATTTTTTGTTTCAGACTGTAGTGTATACTGACCTAGATATTTATTGTTTCAGACTGTAGTGTATACTGACCTAGATATCTATTGTTTCAGACTGTAGTGTATACTGACCTAGATATTTATTGTTTCAGACTGTAGTGTATACTGACCTAGATGTTTATTTTTTAAGACTGTAGTTTATACTGACCTAGATATTTATTGTTTAAGACTGTAGTGTATACTGACCTAGATATTTATTGTTTAAGACTGTAGTGTATACTGACCTAGATATTTATTGTTTAAGACTGTAGTGTATACTGACCTAGATATCAATTGTTTCGAATGTAGTGTATACTGACCTAGATATTTATTGTTTCAGACTGTAGTGTATACTGACCTATATATCTATTGTTTCAGACTGTAGTGTATACTGACCTAGATATCAATTGTTTAAGACTGTAGTGTATACTGACCTAGATATTTATTGTTTCAGACTGTAGTGTATACTGACCTAGATATCTATTGTTTCAGACTGTAGTGTATACTGACCTAGATATTTATTGTTTCAGACTGTAGTGTATACTGACCTAGATATTTATTGTTTAAGACTGTAGTGTATACTGACCTAGATATTTATTGTTTCAGACTGTAGTGTATACTGACCCAGATATTTATTGTTTAAGACTGTAGTATATACTGACCTAGATATTTATTGTTTAAGACTGTAGTGTATACTGACCTAGATATTTATTGTTTAAGACTGTAGTGTATACTGACCTAGATATCTATTGTTTCAGACTGTAGTGTATACTGACCTAGATATTTATTGTTTCAGACTGTAGTGTATACTGACCTAGATATCAATTGTTTAAGACTGTAGTGTATACTGACCTAGATATTTATTGTTTAAGACTGTAGTGTATACTGACCTAGATATTTATTGTTTCAGACTGTAGTGTATACTGAACTAGATATTTATTGTTTAAGACTATAGTGTATACTGACCTAGATATTTATTGACTAAGACTGTAGTGTATACTGACCTAGATATTTATTGTTTCAGACTGTAGTGTATACTGACCTAGATATCAATTGTTTAAGACTGTATTGTATGTTGACCAGCTGCCACTTTTTTAACTGCATTGTATGTTGATAATGTGTCCACAGTTTCAGACCATATCATGTTTGTCCATTCATAAAATATAAAATTAACCAATGGAATAAAATACATTTTACTTCTGTGGTAATGGGTGTGCATTAAAACGATTACACAACTTACGTATTGCGTCACTTATAAATGTAGTGTCTGCCTCGTTTGTCATTTCAACTGTTAAAGTGGTATCATCTTTGTTCTCGTCTGTAAAACTCATTTGGACACATTATCAACATACAATGCAGTTAAAAAAGTGGCAGCTGGTCAACATACAATACAGTCTTAAACAATTGATATCTAGGTCAGTATACACTACAGTCTGAAACATATCATGTTTGTCCATTCGTAAAATATAAAATTAACCAATGGAATAAAATACATTTTACTTCTGTGGTAATGGGTGTGCATTAAAACGATTACACAACTTACGTATTGCGTCACTTATAAATGTAGTGTCTGCCTCGTTTGTCATTTCAACTGTTAAAGTGGTATCATCTTTGTTCTCGTCTGTAAAACTCATCTGGTATAATGTTACCCCAAATGATACAGTTTTTGTGTCCAAAAATGAAACCTTAGTACCCCCGTTCGTAAAAGACGGTGCTGAATCTGAAATGTGGAAGGATATGTAACTGTCTCATTTTGCTGATTTTTACACAAAGTTAATATGTCTTTTTTTCTATTGACATAACATGCGGAAATATTGTGGATATGTTATTAGAACATGACAACGATGTTTAAGACCTTGACCTAACATTGGAAATTGATTACGTTACAGTTTTATCCAATGAAATGGAAGCTCGAGCAAGAAGTTAATAAAATGTCGGATTTAAACGATTTTTTTGGTTTTGCGCCCTGTGTATGCTCGTATTCGCAGGTAATTAAAATTTCTTGTCATCAGAAAGTACACAAAAATGTTTGATTCCAGCAACAAGGATTGAATAATTATTCAAATGACGATAAGAATTGGTTTGTTTTTGTTGATTTTCAAGGTATCATACTAATTAATCATATTTTACAGGTTGTTCACCTCATTGAAAAGTGCATATTTATACATATATAGTTTCCGTAGAAACTGCTTTTCTCAAGTTCCGTTATTTTATTAATTCGATAATTAGATTATTTATTAAAACACAATTTTAATGATAAAACAATGTATTTATAAAGTATCGTATATAGTGTATGTCCCCCTAATTGATCGCCAAAAAGTCATGTTTAACACAGATTTTTGTAGCCAACATTTATTCCTTTTTCTTTAGTTACCCCCCTTTTTGAATCGCAATTTAATTGAATTTTCGCAAAAGAAATAATAGTGCATTTTATTTTTTTCAAAACTGAAAAAAAAACATTTAAGTATTTTTTCCAAAATTAAGGGAACTCGTAACAATCCTATATTATAGTTTGAAACGGGTTTCTTAAGATGTGTTACGAATGATTTATTGCTTTTTGTTATAAAATGAAAACAAATATAGATCTTTACCTTGTAGTACATTTTTCAGTTTCCTAAATATTTTAGAGGTGGCTGCCTATAAAAAAAGGTGGAGCTTCAGCCATGGAATAACATGAAAATGAATATGTTGTACCATAGCTTAGCTCAGCCTTCTTTCCTTTGGATTCTAGTTGAGTTCCATATTTAATTGGCAAAGTATGGTACAACCTCAATTAATTAATATATAATATACCATGGTTTTCCCTCACCACACTTTTTAAGCAAATAATTTCATTAAAACACCAAAGGAAAAAAAAACAATTTATGTCACAACACCCTCATTGTCGTCATCATAATCTTCGTCATAAATTTTCGAAATGCAATACTGTTATATTTTCATATTGTCCGAATCTTGCAGATGACTTAATTTTGAAATTTACCGCAATGAAAAACTTTAAGATGAACAATTGTTAACTGTTTTACTACTTTTAGGTTTTAAGAAATTAAAAAGTACCATTTTACATAAAGTACTTGTGTATATAGAGAATAATACATGTCGTATCATCCCGAGAATTCAATATCAGCCCAAGGGCTTTTAGGCCCGAGGGATGATATTGGTCGAGGGTGATACGGCATGTGATACGGATTTTGCCATGTATTATACGCTTTATCATATATTTCAACAGAAAAGTATTATATTATATGAACTGTTTTCTGATCCATAGCACTGGGTTACCTTTTAAATTAGTTCAACTTTTTTTGTTTTGTTTCAAAGGCCTTAAAAGAACTGCTCAATTACTTATCCAAAGCACCTTACAATTTGCGTGCTGTTGTTTTAAAAATTATTTTGTTTATTATTGTATTTATTTGTGTGTTTTGTACTTTTTATAGTTGCATTTAGTGTGCCAAAAATATGAAAACTTGACGTTCTTGACGTCACATACAATATAGAAAACTTGACGTTTGTGACGTCACATATCAAACAATGACGTCATTCAAAAAATTGACATATTTTGAAGAAATTTACTTTGGAGCAAAAACAGAATAAAACTGACTTTATGTAAAAAAAAAAAAAAAAAAAAAGTAGGGGTGTGATAAAGGGCATGCGATAAAGGGTGCGCATCAAAGTTGCACGATATGGATTAAACACCAGGCTATTTATCACATTAAACATATGATAAATAGAGAATAATACATGGCAAAATCCGTATCATATGTCGTATCATCCCGAGACATCAATATCAGCCCAAGGGCCTTTGGCCCGAGGGATGATATTGGTCGAGGGTGATACGGCATATGATACGGATTTTGCCATGTATTATACGCTTTATCATATATTTCAACAGAAGAGTATTATATTTAATGAACTGTTTTCTGATCCGTAGCACTGAGTTACCTTCAGTTCTGCTTTTGTATTGTTTCAAAGCCAAATAACTGCTCAATTATTTATACGAAGCACATGGGTTACCTTACAATCTGTTGTTTTTCAAATATTTTGTTTGTTATTGTATTTTTTTGAGTGTTTTGCATTTCTTATAGTTGCATTTAGTTTGCCAAAAAATATGTTGTGAAACTTGATGTTCTTGACGTCACATACCAAACAATGACGTCATTAAAAGAATTGACCTATTTTGATGAAATTTTATCTTT
This sequence comes from Mytilus trossulus, assembly GCF_036588685.1. Classification (NCBI taxonomy): domain Eukaryota; kingdom Metazoa; phylum Mollusca; class Bivalvia; order Mytilida; family Mytilidae; genus Mytilus; species Mytilus trossulus. The sequence goes on from NC_086383.1 coordinate 48,353,774, forward strand.
AGCCCAAAAAAAACAAAAAACTGACTTCAAGTATAAAAAAAAAAAAAAAAAAAAAAAAAAAGGTATGCGATACGGGTTTTACCATGCGATACGGGGTATGCGATACGGGTTTAGCTATGCGATACAGGGTATGCGATACAGGGTAGGTGATACAGACTGGGAAAAGAAACCTTTATTAGATATACAAAATAGCTGTATTTTGTACTAAATATATGATAAATATATTTATCATATGTTTAGTAGTAAATACAGTAGTTTTGCATATGTGATAAATAGCCTGCTGTTTGATCCATATCGCGCAACTTTGATGCGCACCCTTTATCGCATACCCTTTATCACACCCCTACCCTTTATCGCATACCCTTAATCACACCCCTACTTTTTTTTTTTTTTTTTTTTTTTTTACATCAAGTCAGTTTTTTTTTTTTTTTTGCTTATGAAAAATTTTCCTCAATTTTTTTTATGACGTCATTGTTTGGTATGTGACGTCACGAACGTCGTTTTCATATTGTATGTGACGTCAAGAACGTCAATTTTTTTTTCTTAATTTTTGGCACACTAAATGCAACTATAAAAAATACAAAAATAAACAAAATATTTTTAAAACAACAGCACGTAAATTGTAAGGTAACCAAGGTGCTTCGGATTAGTAATTGAGCAGTTCTTTTTTAAGGCCTTTAAAACAAGACAAAAGTAGAATTGAAGGTAACATTTATCTTTTATTATTTTTAGTTTTCAAACAGTTTATTGTTTAACGTAAGGGTACCCAAATTGCACCGAGTACCCAAATTGCACCTATTTAGAAAAAAATAGCAATAAAAATCTTACAAGATTTCCTAGAGACTAAACAAGTTGTATTTTTATGATTTGATACTATGCCCGTCTTTCAACATAGGTAAACATATTTAGTTATACACAAAACGTTCACAGTATTTATCAACAGATGGACTGTTTACTGAAAAAAACAAAATGTACGAAAACGTCACCATGCGACGTCATCAAAACGTCATCTTTTTAAAATTGGCAAATACAATATATTATAAGTATCCATTTCGTAAAATATGAATAGTAAGCATGGACAAATATCCAATTGTTCAAAATATTTGAAGAAATTAAACAAAAGCTCGGTTATTAGACTTTTGATGATGTAAATTTAAGCATGGATGCAATCTGGGTACTCCTCATTACAGAATCATGGATAGTTTGGAGGTTGATTCAAACCCATTTTTTAATGACTCAATATGGACTAAAAAATTAAGTTGGTGTACGTATATGACAAAGAAGGATAGGGCTACAAAATAAACACAGTATGGACATTTTTTTCCTGATCATAAAAAAACGTAGGTGAAAAAACTGTCAAAATAGGTGCAATTTGGGTACCGTCACGTTAAGTACTTTCTTTGGTATCATAATCCATAAATTATATAAAAAATTTAGGTAGCTTTGATGAAAACTGTCCTGCCAAAAAGCCTGAAAATTAAAGACTGGCGATTCCTACACGATCTTGGGTGTATTGTCAATATTACAAACAATAAATATATATATACTCACTAACGGCGGTTACAAAATTAATGGCATATGATCTTCCATTTAAAAGAGTCCCGGAATTAAATTGAGTTGGACCAGATACTGAACCGACATCTACTCTGTAATTTTGATTTACAGCTCCGTTTTCGTATGGTACCATATCAGTTCCCGAAGTATACCTATAATAATACAAAAATCCAATCGTTGTTAATAACGTCAGCCATGCAAAATTCCAAAATAACGGACATGATTATGTTTACTTAATTTATATTAAAGGGTCGCGTTTTGGCTTTTATGGTGGCGATCTCAGATCTCAGATTAGTTTTAATAGATAACAAAAGATGTGGTTTGATTGCCAAATGAGACAAATTAACTCTGTCATCCAAGTCACAATTTGAAAAAGTCAACCATTATAGGTCAAGGTACGATCTTCAACACGGAGCCTTGGCTCACATCGATCAGCAAACTACAAAGGGCCAACAAATGACTAGTGTCATACTATTTAAACGGGAAATCCAACGGTCTGATCTATATAGAAAACTAGAAACATTTATAAACCACATCACTTACAAACGACAACCACTGAACATCAGTTTCCTGACTAAGGACAGGTGCAAATAAATGCAGCGATTTTAAACGTTTTTTTTTTTATACGTACCAACCTTCACTCTTACCTGAAATAATAGTGTATATATGTGCTACTTTTCCCTATGTGACAACTATTCGCCAGATGCCTTTCTTAAAAGCAACGATAGGTTACCGAACGGCCTTTAACATCATGTCAGAAACAATTATACTAGATAAGAATTATATTTTAGCTCCAAGCATAGTTTCACACATACATTGTAAAAAAAAAACCCAGATTAAAGACAATGATAATAATTACAATGTCCAATAACGAAGTGACGCTTACCATTTAATCATCTAGTTGGGCTTACCTTCCAATCATCTAGGAAAGCTTACCATCCTATTATCTAGTGAGTCTTACGATCCTATCATCTACTGGGGTTTTCCATCCTGTCATCTACTGGGGCGTGCCATGCTATCATAGAGTAAAGCTAACTGTCCTATCATCTAGTGAGGCTTACCATCCTATCATTTACTGGGGTTTGCCATCCTATCATCTATTGGGGCTTGCCATGCTATCATAGAGTGAAACTTACTGTCCTACCATTTAGTGAGGCTTACCATCCTACCATTTAGTGAGGCTTACCATCCTATCATCTAGTGAGGCTTACCATCCTATCATCTACTGTGGTTTGTCATCCTGTCATCTACTGGGGCGTGCCATGCTATCATAGAGTAAAGCTAACTGTCTTATCATCTAGTGAGTCTTACCATCCTATCATCTACTGGGGTTTTCCATCCTGTCATCTACTGGGGCGTGCCATGCTATCATAGAGTAAAGCTAACTGTCCTATCATCTAGTGAGGCTTACCATCCTATCATTTACTGGGGTTTGCCATCCTATCATCTATTGGGGCTTGCCATGCTACCATAGAGTGAAACTTACTGTCCTACCATTTAGTGAGGCTTACCATCCTATCATTTAGTGAGGCTTACCATCCTATCATCTAGTGAGGCTTACCATCCTATCATCTACTGTGGTTTGTCATCCTGTCATCTACTGGGGCGTGCCATGCTATCATAGAGTAAAGCTAACTGTCTTATCATCTAGTGAGTCTTACCATCCTATCATCTACTGGGGTTTTCCATCATGTCATCTACTGGGGCGTGCCATGCTATCATAGAGTGAAACTTACTGTCCTACCATTTAGTGAGGCTTACCATCCTATCATTTAGTGAGGCTTACCATCCTATCATCTAGTGAGGCTTACCATCCTATCATCTACTGTGGTTTGTCATCCTGTCATCTACTGGGGCGTGCCATGCTATCATAGAGTAAAGCTAACTGTCTTATCATCTAGTGAGTCTTACCATCCTATCATCTACTGGGGTTTTCCATCATGTCATCTACTGGGGCGTGCCATGCTATCATAGAGTGAAACTTACTGTCCTACCATTTAGTGAGGCTTACCATCCTACCATTTAGTGAGGCTTACCATCCTATCATCTAGTGTGGTTTGTCATCCTATCAACTACTGCGGCTTCCCATGCTATCATAGAGCTATCATACAGCTAACTGTCCTATCATATCATATCGTCTAGTGAGGCTTACCGTCCTATCATCTAGTGAGGCTTAGAATCCTATCATCTACTGGGGTTTTCCATCCTATCATCTACTGGGGCATGCAATCCTATCGTCTATTGAGGATTACCATTATATTGTCTAACGAAGATTACTATCCTATCATCAAGTGAAGCTTACCATCCTATCGTCTATTGAGGCTAACCATTATATTGTCTAACGAAGATTACTATCCTATCATCAAGTGAAACTTACCATCCTATCGTCTAGTGAGGCTTACCATCCTATCGTCTATTGATGCTTACCATCATATCGTCTATTGGAGCTTACCATTCTATCATCTAGTGAAGCTTATCATTCTATCATCTAGTTAGGCTAACTATTCTATCGTCTATTGATACTTACCATCATATTGTCTAGTGAGAATTACCGTCCCACTATCTAGGCAGGCTTACCATTCTATCGTCTATTGAAGCTTACCATCCTATCATAAATTGAGGCTAACTATCCTTTCATCTAGTGAAGCACAATCCTATCATCCAGTGAGGCTTACCATTCTATCTCTACTGAGGCTTACCATCATATCGTCTAGTGAAGATAACCGTGCAATTATCTAGGGCAGCTTACCATCCTATCGTCTACTGAAGCTTACCATCATATCTATAGTGAGGCTTTCCATCCTATCATCTAGTTAGGCCTAACATCCTATCATATAGTCAAATTTACCATCCTATCAATTAGTCAGGCTTACAATCCTATCATCTAGTTCGGCTTACCATTATATCATCTAAGTCAAACTTACAATACTATCATCTAGTGAGGCTTATAATCCTATCATATAGTCAAACTAACCATCCTATCATCCAGTCAAACTTGCCATCCTATCATCTAGTCATGCTTACCATCCTATCATCTAGTTAGGCTTACCATTCTATCATGTAGTCAAACTTACCATCCGATTATCTAGTGAAGGTCACAATCCTATCATCTAGTCAAACATACCATCCTATCATCTAGTCAAACTTTCCATCCTATCATCTAGTCAGGCTTACCATCCTATCATATAATCAAACTTACCATCCTATCATCTTGTCAAACTTGCCATCCTATCATCTAGTGAAACTTATCATTATATCATCTAGTCAAACTAACCATCCTACTATCAAGTCAGGCTTGACATCTTATTTTCTAGTGAAGCCTACCATCCTTTAATCTAGTCAAACTACCATCCTATCATCCAGTGAGGCTTACCACCCTATTATCCAGTGAGGCTTACAATCCTTTCATATGCTATCATCTAGTGAGGCTTACCATCATATCATATCCTATCATCTAGTGAGGCTAGCCTTCCTATCATATCCTATCATCTAGTGAGGCTTACAATCCTATCATATCCTATCATCTAGTGAGGCTTACCATCCTATCATATCTTATCATCTAGTGAGGCTTACCATCCTATCGTCTATATATACTTATAATCATATCGTTTACTGACGATTATCGTTTTTCTATCTGGGGAAGCTAAACCATCCCGTCGTCTAGTGAATCTTACCATCTTATCATATAGTGAGGCTTACGATCCTATCATCTATTTAGGCTTACTATCCTATCATTTAGTTAGGCTAACTTTCCTATCATATCCTATCATCTAGTGAGGCTTACAATCCTATCATATCCTACCATCTAGTGAGGCTTACCTTCCTATCATATCCTATCATCTAGTGAGGCTACCCATCCTATCATATCCTATCATTACGTGAGGCTTACCATCCTTAATATCATATCATCTAGTGTGGATTACCATCCTATCATTTAGTGAGGATTATAATCCTATCATGTAGTAAAGATGACCTTTTAATCATATATTGAGGCTAACCATCATATTGTCTAATGAAGATTACCATCCTGTCATCTTGTGAAGCTGGCCATCCTATCGTCTAGTGAGGCTTACCATCCTATCGTCTTTTGATGCTTATCATCATATCGTCTAGTGGGGCTTATCATTTTAGTATCTAGTGAAGCTTACCATCCTATCATCTAGTTAGGCTTACAATCCTATCGTCTATTGATACTTATCATCATATCGTCTAGTAAAGATAACCGTCCTACTATCTAGGGCAGCTTACCATCCTATCGTCTAATGAAGCTTACCATCCTAACATATAGTGAGGCTTACGATCCTATTATCTAGTCGGGCTTACCATCCTATCGTCTATTTAGGCATACCATCATATAGTCTACTGAAGATTATCGTTTTTCTATCTGGGGCAGCTTACCATCCTATCGTCTAGTGAATCTTAATATCTTATCATATAGTGAGGCTTACCATCCTATCATCTGGTCAAACTTACCATCTTATCATCTAGTAAGGCTAATTATCCTATCATCTAGTCAGGCTTACCATCCTATCCTCTAGTAAGCTTAATATCCTATCATTTAGTCATGCTTACCATCCTATCATCTAGTCAGGCTAACCATCCTATCATCTAGTGAAGCCTACCATCTTTTTATCTAGTCAAACTTACCATCCTACCATGCAGTGAGACTTACCAACCTATAATCCAGTGAGGCTTACCATCCTATCAGATCCTTTCATCAGGGAGGCTTACCATTCTAACATATATTATCATCTAGTGGGTCTTTCCATCCTAACATATGTTATCATCTAATGTGGATTACCATCCTATCGTCTAGTGAGGCTTACCATCCTATCAACTAGTGAGGCTTACCATCCTATCATCTAGTGAGGCTCACAATCCCATCATCTAGTCAAACTTACAATACTATCATCTAGTGAGGATTACTATCCTATTATCTAGTGAGGCTTACAATCCTATAATATCCTATCATCTAGTTAGGCTTACCATCCTATTATATCCTATCATCTAGTGAGGCTTACAATCCTATCATATCCTATCATCTAGTGTGGATTACCATTCTATTATATCATACCATCTAGTGGTTCTGACCATCCTAACTTATATTATCATCTAGTGTGGATTACCATCCTATAATCTAGTGAGGATTACAATCCTATCATTTAATAAAGATTACCTTGCAATCATATATTGAAGCTTATCATTCTATCATATTGTGAATATTATTATCATCCTATCATTAAGGACAGCTTTCCATCATCCAATCATGTATAAAAAGCTAACCATGCATAAAGTATTAAATGCTATCATATAGTGACGCTTATCATCCTTTCAAAAAGTTAAGCTTACCATCCTAGCATGTCGTTCTCCAATATAGTTGGTTGGTCTGCGGTATCTATTGGTAGAGTGTGAGCTGTGATAGCATCAGCTGAAAAAATATCATAATAAGGTATTCAGTGAATACCGACTTTGATGTAAAATGGTACTTTCTACTCCATTCTTGTTTGCAACGTTATAATCTGGTATTTAGCTAAACCATTAGATAAATGATGTAAGCGGCTTATGCAGTTATAAATAAATTATGTAAGCAGCCGCATGGCGCAATTTTTGCATTCTGACAATTTAACACAAGAAATGTCAAGAAAAAGCAGTAGGACAACAGCAGGCAATCGTCTAGATACTTTCATATCATTTTTGAAGGCCCCGTCTATTGCAGAAAGGGTAATTTCTAGCCCATTTCCAGAGGCAGGTTCAGTCGCCAGCGGCAGTGGGTCGCCAACGGTAAAAGAGCATGGTCCAGAAAAGGCTATGACCAAAATGTTAAAAGATTTACAGTCAAAGTATGATTCCCTTGAATATGAACATATAAATCAGTTACAACTTCAAAACTCGGGTGTAAGAGGTAAGAAAGCTCGTAAGATAACAGACTTTGTTTGGCCAAACCCCCTAGACTTCTTAGAGAGCAGGCACGTAATTGACATTGGCAATGGAAACCAAATTCGTACGGATGGGTTAACAAAGAAATCGACACTTGGTCAGTATAACAATATGGTTATGCTAGTATTGAGATTATGAATGACATGTTTCGTAGTTTGGATTTATTACACGGTTAACTCCCAGACTATCTGTGTTACATACATTCTATCTTTCGGTTAGCAGCTAACAATGTTTGGGCTAGTGTTTTACTTTATGATATGAAGTACAAGGACCGCCAGGCACTTGCAAAATTCAAATGGGGTACTTATATATTTAATCTTAGGGAGTTTCATCTTGTTCAGAAACCTGAAAGTGCTACAGCAAAGGCTATTCAAGAGATCCAGAATGTGTCGCGTAGTGCAAACAATTCTAATTATAAGGATCAAAATTCAGGCTTTAATAGTTACAACTAAAAGGGGAGAGGACCCTTTCTTCCTGATGGTCGCACTATTTGTATGCGTTTTAACACAGGTGATTGTTATCGAAAGGACTGTAAACTGGTACCTCACTGTGTAATATGTTATGCTAAAAATCACAATGCTTCTCAGCACTCAACTTCATTTCAATTTCGTTAGTCCAACAGTGTTTCCATTCAACAGTCATCTCAACCAGAATTCAATATGCACGGTTCAAAAAACGAAGGAACTTCGGGTTGTTAGACCCACGCACATTAACCGAATTACTGCCAACATCAGATTTTGATAACAATTTTATTATTGATTGTGTAACTGATGGTTTTAATCTGATGAATAATTTGTTTCACTCTAATTTTGTATGTGATTTTAATGAACCTTTTATTTGTAAAAACTACAAGTCAGCATTAGAAAATTCTGATAAGGTTGACATGAAATTAAGGTCCGAATTTAAACTGGGTAATTATATTTTGTTATATATATATAATTATATAGCCAGTTTGATATTCAAAATTTAGTGAATAATCATAAGAAAATTAAATACTTGAAATTATAAAAAGCACGATTTTCATAGTCAAAAGGACTGATAAGATACGTAGACTTCATTAAATGACCTTTTCAAGCTGTCGCAATTTCTTGTTGTCCTCGAATATAAACCCTTTTCCGTGCGACTTATTTGCCTGTGTGTAATATAGAGTTTTGTCATAAAAACGACTTCAAAGATGTACTTTTGTGTATAATGTTTCTTACGACAAAAAGAAAAACCAATAACTCTAGAAATATGTTTAACTATAAATAGAAATATATATGGAAAGCCGAAAAAAAAATTTCAATCAAAAAATGTCCAAATTTTAGGACAAAGGGCACAGGGTGATGGTGAGAGCCCCCTGATCTCTCAATCTTTCTAATATTTAACAGACATTTAGTCAATAGGTAGATACAAACGTGACTAAAAGGACTTTGGGTACACTTCCTGTCTTCTATGTTTACGGAGCGCCCAAAGTGCCAGTTGGATATTCAAAATATATAGCGAAAACCTACCCGAGACCGCTTAAATGAGGTTGAGACCCCCCTGGTCTTTCAATGTCCATAAAATTCAACTAAATCATTTTCTCTGTATATATAAAGATTGTATTAGATGGATTTTCCCGAAAAACGTCATCTTCAATATCTACGGAGGGCTAAGATTGTCACTTTTCAGTCAAAAAATGTCCAAATTTTAGGACAAAGGGCACAGGGTGATGGTGAGAGCCCCCTGATCTCTCAATCTTTCTAATATTTAACAGACATTTAGTCAATAGGTAGATACAAACGTGACAAAAAGGACTTTGGGTACACTTCCTGTCTTCTATGTTTACGGAGCGCCCAAAGTGCCAGTTGGATAATTTACATTTAGACGAATATGCAAATTAGAAAAGGGTTTATATTCGAGAACAACGAGAATTTACGACATCTTGGAGAGGTCATGAAACTATCTCCTACGTATCTTATCAGTTCTTTTAACTATAAAAATCATGCTTTTAATGTTATTAAGTATTATTCTTTTTTTATTTTCAACTTAATTTTGAATATCCAACCGACTGCTAGAAGCCGGTTGGATATTGAATATCGAATATCGAATAACGAACCGGCTGCTAACTTCACACACATCTTTTAATATCACCTTTCTTGAACACTCCTTCTCCGATAAAGCGCCCAAATACCGACTCAAAAATGAAAGAAAACAAATTGCATCAAAATATCTAAACAAATTACACAGAGCATCCTGATAGTAAATACTATCCACCATATAAATTTTGGCATGTAATGTTCTACCATTACGTCGTATTGATCGTTGATGTTGAAGATGAGATAAACAAAATGTTGTAAAAAAATTACGTGTTTTTTTCGTTGACGTCGTTATCTGATCGATAGTAAAATTTATAGATTAAAAGAAATAATGCATAAACCTTTGATATCATTTCTTTGTAAGGTATTTTATTACTTCAAACTTTATAAATTCACATAAACGTGCGTTTTTCTCGTGTGATAAAACAAAGATTTATTTACTAATGTCTGCATACTTATTGTCGTACACCAATCTTTTGACTTTCTTCACCACAAACTTTTTTTTTTTTTTTGTCAAACCAGGGCCGTAACTAGCCTCTTCTAAACGTGAGGCACGCATTTTTTATCGAGGCTCAAGACCTCACAGAAGCTTTGAGAATGATAACTTTAAGCTATTTTTCTCCAAAATGGCTGGTCCCAAAGCAAAAACATAAATTTATTATAGATTAAGACTTTTACGTTTTAAGGACAACATTTTACCGGAGAAGCAGTGTCAAGCAATGTTTTTCCCTGCAAAATTTAATGTATTAGCAGACTGTATTTTAAGATTGCATGAAAAGGGACAATTATTTAAGTTGTGGAGTTTGAACTATATATACTCGTGTGGTTTCATAACGTTAACTTTGAAGGAGCTTTGTTCTCATATTTCACCGGCCTTTGTATTTTACAGGTGGGGAAGAGCTTCGTGCAAGACTGTATAGTAGTGTGCAGAAATACAAAGCCTGTGGTTGGTCAGAAGGTACAAAGCGTACATACAGGACTCAATTGAATTGTTTTAATACCTTTTGCGAATTATAAGACTTGGCTTTAGTGCCTTTTTTAGCAGATAATGTGTGTTCATATATAGCATATTTAGTGGATGTGAAATCGTTTAAATATTGTACAATTGTGAATTATTTGAATATTATTAAGCATTTACACAAAGCAAATGGACTAGAGGAGCCAATCTCCGGTAATTGGCAGATTCAGAAAGTTTTAAATGGAGTTCGTCGTTCTATAGGTGATGCACAGAAAAGTGACGAATTAATGACACCTGGATTACTCTTAATAATAAAAGCTAATTTAGATTTGAATTTGCAAAATGATATTTGTATTTGGTCAGCTTGCTTAATGGGATTTTATGGATTATTACGTCCAGGAAACTTTTGGCATTCGGGAAAATATGTAGAACATAGAGATATTCAAATTTGTTATGTTCACTATCATAGGAATGGTTCCGTAATTGACCTTCAGTGGACGAAAACAGTACAATTTCGTGAACGCAAATTAAATATTGTGTTACCCTCCATAGTGGGGCATTCATTGTGTCCAGCTTCAGCAATAAAGGAATTATTGCAGTTTCATTTTAAACGTGGTTCAAATGAAAACGAACCTTTAATTATTGTGCAATTTATCATATCAGATGTCTATTTCACGCGTTAATAGCATTTTAATTTGCAATGATGTCAAACAGCATATAACAGGTCACTCTTTTCGACGGGGCGGTGCCACCTGGTGTTTGCGCATTGGGATGTCGGACAGTATGATAAAGGATATTGGAATGTGGAAAAGTGATGCATATTTACGGTACACAGAAGTGGACCTCAGCAGGAAATTCGACATTGTGCAATCTTTTGGTGCTACTCTTCAACCGAACTAACTTGGTAACTCCCCTTTTTTTTTTTGATTGGGCTGGGGTTTGTCTACCCTTCATTGTATTGATTGCATTATTAATTGCATTTTCTTATTACTAGTATTAAAATTTGGCCCATTACACAGCCTTATGTTTATTTATAATATATATATATTTTGCCAAACTTGGAATCAAATACATATTTTCATCCACTCATTTATATAGTTATGTGCACAGGACAATATCCCACACATACCATTCTACAATCATATTGATATAAAATATATAACAGTAAAAACTGACAATGCATGAATGTATAAACACTCAAAACCCTCATGTAAGTATTTATCGGTGATATAGGTGTCTTTCGCCATTTTGGATTGTAAAAAAAAGAGAACTTAAGGTACACATTTTCAATTAAGTTAGAAAATTTGATACAGGAACGCAGATAACTTATGTTAATTTTCATTGAAAGCTACGAAATTGTATAAAAAATCTAAAGTTTGATTTGTTTTTTGTTCAAACAATAATAAAAGTGAAATAGTGAAATAGTGAAATTATGATTTGCTTTTATCAGCTAAAATGGTTCAATTTTGTCAAATTAAGCTAATAAACATTAATAATGAATTAATCACTTGCCAGTGAATAATTCGACCTCATTAAATCCGTATTCTTGTGAACTCTAATTTAATCCCGTAGAAAGAGATAGAAAAATGCATGCATTCAGGAATCTGATGTACAGTAGTTGTCGTTTGTTTATATAATATATACGTGTTTCTCGTTTCTCGTTTTGTTTATATAGATTAGACCGTTGGTTTTCCCGTTTGAATGGTTTTACACTAGTAATTTTGGGGCCCTTTATAGCTTGTTGTTCGGTGTGAGCCAAGGCTCCGTGTTGAAGGCCGTACTTTAACCTATAATGGTTTAATTTTTAAATTGTTATTTGGATGGAGAGTTGTCTCATTGGCACTCACACCACATCTTCCTATATCTATAGTCCATGTACGGTTATTTACAGGAAAAAAGAATGTCAACATTGAAAGTGAAACAAAGGTATTAATAAATCATTTGATTGATACCCCCCCCCCACACACACACACACACACCCATCCACCCCAAATTATTGCTCCCTTACTCATTTATAACAACATACAAAAATCTGACTTCTGAGCTACTTGTTTTTCAATACTTAAAATGATCTTGATCTTAGCTTGCAGTAATCTTCAGAAATGAAAATAGTGCTTTGAAAAGTAGCTTAGAACTACATCTGCGTGTTGTATCTTGTTGAGTGTTTCCAACTTAGTGGTATTCCCATGTGGACAACCGCAATACTTATGCTGGTTATTATACTGAATCGTATTATTCGTTAAGCGTTTAGACCAGTTTGCGACCTCACAGTTTAAATGTCTAAAAAAAATAACGATTTGATAAGTGGACGATACAGACCAACGTTTGAACCTATTCTGACCAAGTATTAGTCGTTTGATAAACTGAGCGTGCAAAGACTTGATCTCGTCCACACTGTTATGAAAATGGTTATAGTTCGTAAACTTTATATTTTTTAAACAAATTTAGCTTGTCAGTTCATAAAGAAAACCTGATGTCCTCCTTGTCTTTTTGCTTTTGGATATTTGTTTAAAATCTACTGTTTAAAATATCATTTCTGCTTTATAGATTTTAATAATCATATTTCGTAAATAAAAACGATCGAAAGAACTTTTTAATGTTTTCTCACGTGTACTGAAAGTATATTGTGAAGAATGAACCAGTGTATATGTTGACCCTGACTGGCGCCATATTTGAAGGTGTAGTGTGCCTAGTTCAGCTATTTCCACGTTAAATCCACTTAAAAGCCCACAGCAATCTAGTTTATATTCCTTTGCTAAATATCCAGCTCCTACAAAAAGAATTATAACAATGATACGTTAAGTAATGTAAACGTAATTGACTTGTGGCCACATAATATAATATAACATTAGCTTTTGTGTTCCTTATGTTCAACTTTTATATTTCTACGTAATGATCTTGTTATTATTTTTCAAGTGTTTGCCATCATTAGTTTTCTGTTTCTATTAGCATGATTAGACTTTATCAGAAAGTCCCAATTTTAATCTCTCTTTCTCTCGTCACAAAATGTTGTAAACTGAATGTGTCGAAAATTTTCTATACCTTCGTGAAATGTTAAAGATACAATATTAGTTTCCAGCGCACAAAGTGGAGAATAGATGAAACTGAAACTGTGCCGGTCTGTATCACGAACCCAGGTGACACTTTTTTTCTAAAAACTACCCAAGTATTCATGGTTGCTAATGCACGGAAGGACAAATCAATTCAAGGGCTTAAATACTGCCATAGAAGCGGACAGAACAGCCCATAAGAACTTCATGCCTAATCATGGCAAAAACAAATTTATCAAACTGTTCTGGAGGGGTCGGAAATGTGTTCTGCCATTGAAAATGAGAGAATGTTGGGAAGGACTAGATATTTTGCTTTGCGCCAGATCAACTATGGACCCCTCCGAGAGTTGCTACAATGGTTTTAGAATTAATGTGCAGAGATCGTGACAATCGACCTACAAGGGATTAAACGCCGAATTCCGAGAGGATGTGGCTGTGTATTTATACATCCTGCACAGTAAAATCTAGAGGTCAAGCTTGTATTTGGGCCTTATCACTCTGGTCCTGGAAACAGTTTGATTAATAAGTGGTTTTGTCGTTGTCTTCTTCATAAACCTGATAGTATGAAATTAAGGATTTTCTTGTCCCAGGAATAGATTACTTTAGACGTATCTGGTACAACTTTTTGGAATTTTGGATCCGCAATGCATGCTCTTCAACTTTGTACTTGTTTGGCTTTATAACTATTTTGATATGAGCGTCACTGATGAGTCTTATGTAGACGAAACGCGCGTCTGGCGTACTAAATAATAATCCTGGTACTTTAGATAACTATCATTTACCCTGGCTAAATATATGATCGCAAAGGTAATTTTTAGCTCTGTTCTCAATTTTTGTTTCGATTATATTTTTTCAGATAATAGGATTCCTTTCGCCTTACGCAGTTACATCTAAGTATCGACTAGTGAAACATTTTTAGGGTCATGCTACCATTAATTACTGCGCTGAAGTACGTTCACTTTTAAAATTTCCAATATACATTTACTAGTTTATCCTTGATCGCAGAGAGAATCTCTCATAAAGAGATTGAACCTGTTTTCTGCTCTCACCGAAAGGTATTATGGGTTGTATTCGATGTATCTGACTGGCATAGAGGATCTTAAATCTGATATTCTTTTTGTTTAGTGTGTCACGCTCTACACACTTTAAAAACACTTGCAGCAAGCTTTTGATTGTTCCGTCGGCGGCTTGTTGCAAGGCCAGATGTCTGCATGTACATATCTATCGTTTTTAATTTCAGACACTCAAATCAATCCATGTGTTCGTAGATAGTAGATGTTTTTGTGTCCTGTTAAATTGTTCCTTTTAAAATTGTTATACGATGATGATTGATGTACCCATATTTTGACTATTTTATTAATTGTGACTGTTTATGTAACGCATCATGTAAATGTACCGGAATTTGATGAGACTGTTATTAAAGTGAGAGGGTTAGCGCTATAGAACCAGGTTTAATCCACCATTTTCTACATTTGAAAATGCCTGTACCAAGTTAGGAATATGACAGTTCTTGTCCATTCGTTTTTGATGCGTTTTGTTTTTTGATTTTGCCATGTGATTATGAACTTTCCAAATTGATTTTCCTCTGAGTTCAGTATTTTTGTGATTTTACTTTTTGATACTTTTACAATGGTAGCATAATGCCTCGTTCACATGTAAATTTGATTCGTATCGAAGGCAATCGACTTCGCTAATCGCGTTCACACATTCTTCTTTTTTTTTTTTTAATTCAAATTGGAATTAAAAGTTAACGTCGTTCGGGCAGTGAAGCGAATTTGACGCGCATTGCAACTCGAATTAGAATTTACGGTTGAACGTTAAAGTTTTGAATGCGAATTAAACTAATTCGAATAAGTTAATGCGAATCAAACTCGAATATCGTGTGAACGCAGAATTATTTTCTCACGTTTTATTTTGGACGAGCAGTACTAGTACCTATACAGATGTTATATATTATTTAATTAGTTCAAGAAACTTCATGAAATATTTCAAACTGAAAATGCATTTAACCTTGAAAAAACAACCGGAAGTGACCTTTTAAGACATCAACAAATTATTTTTACTTAATTGATAGTTGCGACATGTCTTAACGAGTAAATTTTGATTGCAAGGGTACGTTGAACGTAAAAGGGATTTTTCTCCCATCTAATATTTAAAAATATGCGTATTGTGATATAACTCATTAACCAAATATAATGAAGACCTATGGTCTTTTGATTTTAGGTCCTTGGTTTATGACCTTTGAAATTGGTCCCAAGGTCATTGCTTAATTTGACGTTCTATATTTTGACCTTTGCTTTTACCTCATATATCTATAATACTAAAATTACGAGGTCCAATTTGTCAGCCGTCATCACGTAAAAACGACGAATCAAAGAATTCAACTTTATATATAACTAATATAGTACAAAGGTATAGATTAAAAATTACACCACTCCAGGCCCTTTTGTTTTCCACGTAATTAATATTGCCAATAATTAAGAAGTTCTGGGTCGAGTCCGATACCGATACCAATAGTATATTTACCTGTTACCTATTACCTTATCTGTACGTTCCGCATCTAACAGGCGCACCACCAAACGGTGTATTCAGGATTACTATGCTATATACACGGATCATAATCACAGGGTATAGTAACGACTTACGTTGACACTACTTAATTGTCAAATTGTTACCTATTGTAATGTTTTAATCAGTAAGACTTTCTAAGATAACAATACGAATACTAAAAATCTGTACTGAAAATAAAGCGCATAGGTACAGTTTTCAATTTGTTAGCGGGCATGACGTAAAACAGCAAGGCAAAGAATTCAACTTTATTTATAACTTATATAGGACAATGCTGTTGATTAAAAAATACTCCATTCCAGGACCTTTTGTTTTCCAAATAATTAATATTACCAATAATTGATAAGTTCCAGTTCGACGGGTTAAGTATATAACTATGCGCAAGCCTTATTTTAGTATTTAGTTTTGTCATCACATAAAGTCATGCCGATTATAAGATACACAGTGTTCAAACAGAAAGATTTGAAAGCAGAGAACACTGTGTATCTTATAATCGGCATGACTTTATGTGATGACAAAACTAAATACTAAAATAAGGCTTGCGCATAGTTATATACTTTAATTCAGTCACGGACCCGCGATATCACGGGTGTGTTCTAGTGTAAACATGATAAAGCCATGAGACTTTTGGCAAAATGTATCAAACCATTTAACCTTGAAAAACAACCGAAAGTGACCTTCTGTAAACCGGAAGTAGCTATTTTTTGTACTTTATTAATATAAAAGTATATAGAACCAGATATATTTGGATCCAGTGTCAAGTAAATATTCAATTGTCGGAAGTTACATTTTTCAAACCAGAAGTAACAAATTATCTCCCTTATTCAAAAAATGTTGTATAGAAATCATATATGTTTTGGAATCAGCGTACGTTAGGCTAACATTTGACGATTGAAAAAGATATTTTAAATTTAATTTTACTACTTTTATATTTGAATACATGTTTTTTTGGTGGAAAGACCTTCAATGAGTTATTTAATGATTGATTAGTGGTTGTTTAACGTTAAGTATTCCATATTAAACAGAACAAGAGGAAGTAACAAAGTATTAATTAGTAAGATATAAAAAGAAAACGGACCGGGAGAAGCGGCAGGGAATTTTGATGTTAATGTTTAACTTAAATGGAATAACTTCTTAACTAATTCTTTTGATTTATTGTAAAGAATTAGTTTTCTTTTCCTCATTTTTACTTACCAAGATGGATACTATAATATATTTGAAATTATAATAGTTCATATACAGTCAGAAATTGAATCCGGAGATAACAAAACAACTGTATGCTACTGAATCACACTTACCACTCGTAGTGTTATCCCATTTCGTGTATTTCCCTACTCCTAAATCCGTTGCCTTTGGACCAACTGTCTTCACGCCACATGCCACAGCTAGATGTTTAAAAAAAGTACCTCTAAATTGCTTTTATACCAGAAAGATTATCGGAATATAATATTTTAAAAGCAGTCATTTATATTTTAAACTTTTTGTCATATTATATACTTAGCGTTAAAACATTTACTTTGCTAATTACCAGAGTCAAACATTACTTATATAATAACATAATATGAGACTGAACTCTGTATTCAGTTGAAATGTTAGTTTGAAATTTAACGGACTTGTTAGTGGTAATTACTTGTTTTTCACCTGAAATAAATGACTATTGCATATTAATTTGCGTAAAAGCTCCATCAGATCCTCGACTGAAGCCTCGTTGCGATACCGGAATCTTCGAATAAGATTGAGATTGATGTTGATAATAATATGTAGTATAATATATGTACTTAACATACTCCTGATGGTTTTGCCTAATCATTTGTTGTTTCAAGTAAAATGGATTCCAAAAATCCAAACATCTGTATTCAAATGTAATCGGAACAAGATTTTCATCTGGCACAAGAAATGGTTTATTTGAAAATGAAAATGACATTTTTTAAATTTCGTTCGTCCAAAACGCTTTTCTGGATTTTAACTCATCAAGGACGCTCACAATTAAACATTGGAAATTCAGGGATTCATAGATACGTAGAAACGTTACTGCCGATGCGTATCCAGTGCGGGCGCCCTCCCCCTTTTGTCTCGGAAAATTGATTATATAGGAAATCACTTAAGCATGAACAGAGTGGGCCCCCTCTTAGGCAGTCAGTGGGCTCCCACTTATGAACATTTCTGGATCCGGCATTTCAACTTAGGGCCTATATTACAATTGAAACAGGAAACGGCGAGGTTGATATAGAAACTAAATGTTAAAAGTTGATTAATAATGAGATATAATGAATATAAAAAATACGGATCTTACCACTGGTATATGCTGGGAAACAAAGAAATATAAAATACACTCCAAACATTAGATGCGAGATAAGCGACTTGATGATGTTGTTTCTTTGACACTTTAGTTTATTTTCTATATTACATCAATAGCTCATATACGTAGATATGTTTATATACATATTCTTAAAGGTTACATTTTGAATTCTTATGATTTTAAGTATAACGTATGTCAATAGATTTGTATTCATTGAAGCGATATTTGTCGTGTATTGGCTTTATACGTGCATCACATGGGTGACAACATTTTCTCCATTAGGACTGGATACCTTCTTTAGCTGATTTACGCGAAACGCGAAACGCATTACATTCTTTACAAATTACAAAATTAAAAGCTAATTCTATTTTGTATATCACTTTTATTTAAAATGACGTCTAATTTTAATAACTTTTTAGAGATGCAGTCAACAGAACATTAGTATTCAAGTCACAAAAGTTCTTATAATCAAGGTACAATGAGACACTTTTAATCTGTAAACATTTTGTTTATTTATTAATCGACATAGGTAACATTTCATATGCTAATATAGTTTTTTGTGAAATATTCATCTAGTAACATAAGATGCTATTGAATTCATTGTCGAAGTTTATTCTTAAGAAGTTAAACCTGATCGTATGTAATTAAGAAAACGACCAGATGAACTATATACTAGATAACTAGATAACTAGATAACTAGATATACATATTCTATACCAAGAATTTGTTTTGATTAAAAAAAAAAGAAATATGAAATATATTGTTAACGTCTGTTTTTTCTATAATTTTGTCGTTAAGAAATACAATTTGTCGGATTTAATCATTAAGTTACCTTTCTTGGAATGGTTGAAATTATCTGTGACTGCCTCCGACAAAAAAAATCAGCTCATTTTCAAAAAAATATAGGTTTTAGCTTATTCTTCATTAAAGAAATTAAGACATTTTGAATTTTAATATCATATCAAATGTATTTTTCGGTTTTCATCATTGAGTTACCTTTCTTGGAATGGTTGATATTGTCTGTGACTGCCTCCGACAAAAAAAACAAAAGAGATCGCGGCTTCCTGGGGAGGGGGTAAAAAGACTGAAAACAAGAAATTAATTGAAACCACAGGTTGAGGGGAAAAACATTACATGGTAAATAAACAGAAACAGAAAAAGACAAGGAATATTTTACTAAAAAATGAAAAGATTAGGATTGTAAAACTGAATGTTCTAAAAAGGTTTGAGTATACAGTTGGTATCCCAACAAAAAATGGATTCTATGTTAAAAATGTAATCTATCTGTTTGACGGACATCCGTGTATTTGGGTTATTTCTAAATCGTTTTTCAATGTTGCTCGCTAAAAGAAGTATTGATACTGCTCGTAAAAATATTCTCCGTTTCACATGTTGAATCATATAAAAACTTATTAAAGCAACCAGGATTATGATTTGATAAGCCAGACTAGCGTTTTGTCTACATAAGATGCATGTAAGACGCTCAAATCATAACATTTAGCAGGGTACAATAAAAAAAATCGAAAAAATGTGCCAAATACGGCTATCGCCATCTATACGATAATAAGAAGATCTGGTATGGTTGCCACCAGAGAACTATATTTACCTCATTCATCGTATGGTCTTCAATAATGAGCAAAGCAAATTAGTAGATTTGCCCTCGTAACTTATGGCGCAAGTAACTATGGTGTTTGTCGTAGAAAGCGACATAACTCATATGGTTTTTAAATTGTTCTGGGGTTGTTGATTTTTTTGGCTGGCAGAAAGTGAAAAATGAAAGGTGTTATGATATTTAACTTCACCGACTCTAATTAAATAAAACACATGTGGTATTTTTCCTATTTATTTATACCATTTAACTATTTCTTTTTATACTTTAAATAAAATGTATGTGTGATGCATATATAGTATATATATGTTTGGTATTTGGAACACTTTTGGTGTCTTGAATATACATATGAAATCATAATCTTTCAGTCACTTTAATTGAATTCTAGAGCTGGCATGTCAGTTAACTGCTAGTAGTCTGTTGTTATTTATGTATTATTGTCATTTTGTTTATTTTCTTTGGTTACATCTTCTGACATCAGACTCGGACTTCTCTTGAACTGAATTTTAATGTGCGTATTGTTATGGGTTTATTTTTCTACATTGGTTAGAGGTATAGGGGGAGGGTTGAGATCTCACAAACATGTTTAACTCCGCCGCATTTTTGCGCCTGTCCAAAGTCAGGAGCCTCTGGCCTTTGTTAGTCTTGCATTATTTTAATTTTAGTTTCTTGTGTACAATTTGGAAATTAGTTTGGCGTTCATTATCACTGAACTAGTATATATTTGTTTAGGGGCCAGCTGAAGGACGCCTCCGGGTGCGGGAATTTCTCGCTACATTGAAGACCTGTTGGTGACCTTCTGCTGTTGTTTTTTTATTTGGTAGGGTTGTTGTCTCTTTGACACATTCCCCATTTCCATTCTCAATTTTATATGACATAATAAGCGACATCTCATACAAAGCATTATAATATTAACCATAAAAATTTTGATGACATTGAAAGTGAAATATTTAAAAATCGACTAATAATAAGTTAAGCTTCATATTCAAATATTACAAAATTTCAAACATAATATAAAATTTCTGACATCTTTATAACTATCATTTTCACGATTTTCTAAATCAATTTTAAACAATATTTATCCCTTTAGGATGTAGTGAATTTAAATCTATATAACATAAATGATTATTTATTAGCTTTTTCTCCTAGGATAAAACCATAAAGAAAATTGAAAATGAAATAAGGTATAAATGCTGTTATCTTAAGTTGTATGCAAACAGTCAATGTCATTATTACTATTTTGTGCGAAGTGGGATAAATTCCCAAGTTTGAAAAAGATTAAATGATGCGGTCCCCAAAAGCGTGTTGACACTTATAAATCTATTAAAACTCAATCCTGGAAAATTTTGGAATTATTTGGATGTACGTCTATAGAATTCTGAAGTATTTTAAGCCTTTGAATCGGTAATAAATATGAAAATGTCTTAATTAAATTCAATACTGACAATTTAGAGAATAGATGATAAATATTTTTTAAAAGTTGAATTGAATTTTTTTTTATCCTAAATTTTTTAAGCAGAAAAAAAGAATTGCTGTCGTCCTTGTGTTTTTACAAAAAGGAATAAGAATTGGGCGATAGAAGCAAATATAAAGTATTTGTAGAGTCCGTGACCCCTTCCAACAAATCGTCAGAATGAGGAGACAGTTTTACTCCTCCATTTTGAAATGCAGCTCCTTGATGGTCACATAGTACAATGATCATGTCAAGTCAGATCCACGACTGGAATAAGCCAAGAATTGAAATTAAAATTTGATAAATCTTCATCAGCATTTTAAAGATTAGAACAAAAAACCTAGTAGAACGTTGCTTTGTCTAGGAAAAAAACAGTCAATTAATATCCTGAATTCGGTTGAACGATAACTCGTGTAACTTCCATATTGTTTTTTATGAATATAGATAAAAAACAAAAAACGACGGAATTACATATAGATTTTAATAAAGCTTCTCATTCCGGTGAAATGGTGAAGTCAAGTGTGTAGTTCAAGTTGTCTATAGACTTTTTCCTGATTTTTTTGGCCAGTTCTTCATAGTTTTTATATAGTTAAATATAGTATTAACACACCGATACAATACACACATATTTGGCGCCTTTCTTCTTTAATTTACCAGAATTATTTGAATTTTCTATCGTTCCTCTGTTGGAGTGGGGGAAGGGTAGACGTGTATTCAATGATATTCTAACTCTTATATATGTCGTGTACAAGTTGCGATTTTGTACAGGTTATAACATGTACAAAAATATTGTACATGTTATAACTTGTATAATGCAAAAATACAAGTTATAACATGTACAAAAGTACCTTATACATGTTATAACCTGTACAAAATATTGCTTAAAAATGGTTTTAACTTGTACAAAATCGAAAAATAAGGATATTTTTCTATTATCGCAACAGATGATATTGGCTAATGACCTTAATAACCTTTTCATAACTTTTTTTATTATTCCTTCATGTTAGTGAGTTTTGTCCTTTTTTGATACAGTTAATGTCCAGGGGTTGGTATTACGAAGCATTCCTAAGACCTGTCCTAAGATATAGACATGTCTTATGATCCTCTTACGACTATCTTTGGACATATCTTTATTTGATGAATTATAATTGTGAGTGTCCACTTTGAAGGCAATAGTAAAATACTTTCATTCTAGTTGACACTAAAAGACATAAGAAGATATCCAGGATAGATGTGTCTACAAATAAAATTGGGAATTGAAATCGGGTAGGTGTCTAACGACAACAACCTGCCAATAGAGCAGACAACATCCAAAGGCTACAAATAAATGCTTTCATAGTAGAGGATATATAATTAAAACATTAAAATGACATTCGCCTCATGCAATGATCTTATAGTTTATAAACAAAAAGTGAGTTATAAATTTACATAAGTCATGCTGAAGGCCAAAAATGTTGAAGAGTAGATCCAAAGATATTGATAATGAAGCGTGGTCCAATGAAAACTATTTCAACTCTCTCTTGCTTTTAGAGTAAGCATATAAGACATTATTTTAGTCTTTGCATGCTATAAAAACGAGAGGGAGGAGTATTTCCCAAAATTATTAAGAATCGTTCTTAAATTTTTTTTTGGAAGAATTTAGAAACTAGTATATAATGTAATTGTCATTGAGGAATGCAAGCTTTTAGTAAATAGTTTCACACTTATTTAAACCATGATGGACTGCAAAAAACATACAATTACATGAAAACACATTTTGCCAACATTATTCATGAAACATATATTTCTGAAACTTTGAAATCATTGTCTTTTACAGAAAAAGACACTTTATGGCCTTTTTGTAGTTGTTCTTTATGCATTGGTGAATTTAAATGTATATTTTACTTCTTTAAGATTTATTTTAAATTTTGTACAAGTTAAAACCATTTTTAAGCAATATTTTGTACAGGTTATAACATGTATGAGGTACTTTTGTACATGTTATAACTTGTATTTTTTATATATGTCGTGTACAAGTTGCGATTTTGTACAGGTTATAACATGTACAAAAATATTGTACATGTTATAACTTGTATGATGCAAAAATACAAGTTATAACATGTACAAAAGTACCTCATACATGTTATAACCTGTACAAAATATTGCTTAAAAATGGTTTTAACTTGTACAAATTTAAAATAAATCTTAAAGAAGTAAAATATACATTTAAATTCACCAATGCATAAAAAACAACAATAAATAGTCCAGAACGTGTCTTTTTCTGTAAAGGACAATGATCACAAAGTTTCAGAAAAGTATGTTTCATGAATAATGTGGCAAAATGTGTTTTCATGTAATTGTATGTTTTGTGCAGTACATCATGGTTTAAATAAGTGTGAAACTATTTACTAAAAGCTTGACATGCATTCCTCAAATGACAATTACACTAGATACCAGTTTCTAAATTCTTCCAAAAAATTTAAGAATGATTCTTAATAATTTTGGGAATACTCCTCCCTCTCGTGTTTATAGCATGCAAAGACTAAAACAATGTCGTGTATGCGTACTCTGTAAACGTAAGAGAGAGTTGAAATAGTTTTCATTGGACCACGCTTCATTATCAATATCTTTGGATCTACTCTTCAACATTTTTGGCCTTCAGCATGACTTATGTAAATTTATAACTCACTTTTTGTTTATAAACTATAAGATCATTGCATCATTGCATGATGTTTTAAATATATATCCTCTACTTTGAAAGCATTTGTTTGTAGCCTTTGGATGTTGTCTGCTCCATTGGCGGATTGTTGTCGTTAGACACGTACCCGATTTCAATTCTCAATTTTATTTGTAGAAACATCTATTCTGGATATCCTCTTATGTCTTTTAGTGTCAACTAGAATGAAAGTATTTTACTATTGCCTTCAAAGTGGACACTCACAATTATAATTCATCAAATAAAGATATGTCCATAGATAGTCATAAGAGTATCATATGACATGTCCCAAGATATATATCTTAGAACAGGTCTTAGGAATGCTTTGTAATACCGACCCCTGGACATTAACTGTATCAAAAAAGGACAATACACACTAACATGAAGGAATAATAAAAAAGTTATGAAAATGTCATTGAGGTCAATATCATCTGTTGCGATAATTGAAACATATCCTTAATTTTCGATTTTGTACAAGTTAAAACCATTTTTATGCAATATTTTGTACAGGTTATAACATGTATGAGGTACTTTTGTACATGTTATAACTTGTATTTTTGCATCATACAAGTTATAACATGTACAATATTTTTGTACATGTTATAACCTGTACAAAATCGCAACCTGTACACGACATATATATATAAATGTGTCTGTCCCAAGAACAAAGGACATCGTAATTAGCATAAAATTTTGGAATTATAGTTTGATCTTTAATAGAATTTGGTGATCTTTGGTTTCCAGACTAAAAGAATTATAATGTACAGCATATAAGAAAGGTGGTTGATAGCTATAGTCATACCAGAGTAATGGACAGGTAATTTACACCGCGTGTACATATCTGTTCATTTTCAAGAGAGCATACCCAGAAACATAACTTCTGTGTGTTAAAAAGCAGTTGCAAAAATATACAACATTTTTCATACTGAGTCGCATGCCATTTTATCCTGTTGATCTGTATACACCTGTTGTGGAGTTAAAATGGAAAATAAATATGCTATAAATCTGAAATTAATATGATGTTTTATCGTTAAGTAGGTCGGTCCTTCGTTAAAAAGTAACGAAATGATGTAACAAATTCAACAATATTTTTTGTTTAGCTTTTTTTTGCAAAAATCAATAAATCAAATATAAATTCATATTTAACAAATGATTCCTTCAAAACAATTCATTCGCAATATGTATGTTTCTCAATATTAATGCGACATTAAGAAATACATCAGTACTTGGTATTTTTTTTTAATATTGATATGCTTTATTGGGCAAAAAATATTTATTCGTCGGTATAGGAAGACTATCCTATCAAAGACTGTTAAATGTTTTGGGTATACGTAGATGAGACCATACTAATTGGCATAATAAAGACACAATATGTTTATATTGTTTTGAATTTATATATAAAAAAAAAAAGACATGTATCTATAATTCAGTGATATTGTTGGCTTTTTTTCAAAACTACCTCTACCCTTTTTTATTGGAAAATATGCATAATTTTCATCAAATTGGGAAATTTAGAATAAACCATGAATTTTACTGAAACTTCAATTTACAGACCCCCTTTCAAGAGTCAAACCCTGCTTTGAAATAAGACCCCTTTTTGACAGTGATGATACATAAATAGACCCTCAAATCTGCACATATAGTCATTTTAGGCGTGAAAAATGTATAAATGAGTGTTTTTCAGTTTGTAATAATGCACAATTACTACTGAGACTGCAATGTTTGGGAATAATTTTAAGCCAATTTTTTTTCAAATTGGGATTCTTCTCCAGGGGAAAAAGCCTTTATTCTCCACTAATTTAAGACAAACAACATCTATCTATATATAAAGAAAAGCCAAAGACATCCATATATATAGACAATAGACAACTTATTAGAAAGAACATATCTATGTGAAAACCCAAATAAGAAAAAAGAAATTACATGCATAGGTAAAATCCTTCTTCTTTTTCTTTTATTGATAATTTTTTTATTATATTTTTTTTATAAAAGTCCCAAATAAGGACACAACATTTTATGCAGCGAAAAAAAAGTCAGATATTACAACGAGGATCTTTGATTGATGCCTACGGTATATGAACAAGTTTCGGGCTTCAACAGAGATAAACAAAATTCCATATGTGTTTTATAAGACGATATCAAAACATCTTTGTTAAACAAGCCCAAAAGAGATTGTTTGTCTATGTGATAGAGGCAGCCCACTTTTAATCTATAACTGAAAGTGTTTATGACACCCGAAAATTAAAGAAAAAAACTAATATATATGTTATGGAAGACGTGTTTGATATTCATAGAATGCTTTCAATATATACAGAAATCCTTCATTGCTGCCTCTCGTGTAAAATTTGTCTATGCCTTTACTGAGATAACAGTCTCCTTCAAAATCTGCACCGTTATATATTTTTTTCTGATCATATAAGGAATACTAAAAATATGTATACATTTTAAATGACTTCATTGGAATTTTAAAAAAAGATGTGTGCTTTAGTTTTAAGTTCTAATTTATTTGTTAACTGGTTTTCTGATATAAATATAAATGTATCTATGAAATATCTACCGTCTTATTGCACAGATGCTTCATAAAAACTTTATCATTATGTTTTTTTTTCAGATAATCGTTTAGTGATGTAAAAACGCAACACGGATGTCGTAAATTATATTAATAATCAAGATTCTACTCGTCATTTTACGGCCAGTTTCAGCATTTAATTCAATTGCAGCAATTAAAAGCTTTTATTTGTTGTTTCGTTTGCTATTTGACCGTAGCTCATCCAGTTTAGTATGAAGTACTTCTTAATTATATAAATAGACCTAACATTTCATTAGTACATAATTTCTGAGTAAATGCATGACAAATAGCAATTATTCTAAAGGAATAAGTAATCTGTAGAGACTTCTATATCTCTTTTGATTTGTACTGTATCTTTGAAAATTAGACGTTGATGAACCATTTAAAACCCCTTGATAACTTTTAAAATCAATTTACCTAAAAGGTTCAGTAACCAAAAGATCTACTCGCGCACATGTTATCTGCTGCTAATAGTGCACCTGTCATTAAGCGCTCATCACGCATTTGTCTTCGTCTGGTCACCTTTATCGTCATCAGAAACAGGTGCCAAAGATCTTTATCAACAACACGACTTCTTACGAAGGATTTCTAAAATGTGAGTGTCATCATATCATATTTTTTTATAATTTATTGGATGAAGTTGAACATTTTCTGTCATTACTTTTATGTTTGTCAATGTGCATACAAGTACGTGTTACCACGGGACGGGTTTTAGAACACCAGAAACCAAAAATATACAACTACCAAAGAATTATGGAACGACCAGGGGGAGAGGGTTATTGGTATGTTTTTTTCCCGAAAAAAATATGCTGATCCCCTTTTGATAAAAACAAAATATTGTGGTCAACTCAGATGACAAAAAGTATTCAGATTCCCCCCGGCATACCTTATAGTGTTAAATTTAAAAAAACCGCATAGTTTGATTGAAAGCGTTGAAAATCTAGAAAATAAAGTTTTTTTTTCAAAGGATTATCATGGCTGCCTTCTACCGACAAAACACGTTTCAATGAAATTGTGCGGCGTTTGCTAGTTGAAGACTGACGTAGGCTTGTTTTACCTCACAAGTTTAAATCTATTTCCCTGTACAAATACTAAACCTACAGAAAGGGTTACCGTCTTAAATTCATTTTAAATAAATATAATTGTATTGAAATATTGAGAATAAGGGTCAATCTTTTAATTTTTCTTTTAACACAATTGTAATCGGAAAAAATAAATAAAAGATTATAGACCCCAGTAGTGATATTTTGATGCTATATATAAACATAGTAAATTATATAGCCAACGAGGAAACAGACGAAGGGACATTAAAAGAGATATGTTTGCATATCTGTCATAAATACACATGGGTTTTGATTGTAGTGTATGTAAAATACTTCATCGAGACTCTTAAGATAATTTTGATGGCGTTTATCTTGCAGAACGACTAATAGTTTGACAATTTGATAACACTTTATGTTCAAAATACAGATTATGAAACTATTTGGTAATCTGAAAATGCTTTTTAGTAGGGAGATATCTCTGTTTTAGCGTCGATTGTTTGCAGTTGAATTACGTAAAGGTGAGTAGGTCAATGCAGGGATTACATACAGATAACTCTCGAAAAAACACGGAATTTAGGCTTAGGTTATCGAAAACAATAAAGGAGATCCGATAGTTTCAGGTCACACTAGTGTCATGGTAATTTGAAAGAATTTTAATTGGCGCATTTTATCACATTAAGAGGTTGTTTCCGTAATTATATACATCGTTAAAAATTATGATGAATATTAACAAAAGCTTTAGTGAAAACAATGAAGATACAGTGCTGTGACTTTCAGAGGATAGATAACACTAGGTCAGAAGAAAACAAGAAGATAATATAAATAGTATAGTATACAAACAATGCAATAAATAATTAAAGTAAAACAATTTGATTGCTCAGGTATCTACGGATTGGTAAGTGGTTCCTGTTCTACTTGTGCCACCCATCGTGTTGTTAATTTCAAATGTAAAATTACACAAATGGAGTTATTCGGTGTGCCTGAAATCTTACACAAGAACAGAAGGACAGATTGCTGCTGCGGAACATGTAACATGTCCGTAATATACTCTTTTTGAGTGATTCCATTTACTTTTTAATTGTATCTGGTTCGGGTAATATAAAACTCCTTGTTGACCGACAGAATAAATTCGTTGGTGGTGAACTATTCTTTTGTTTGAAAGGGTGCCTTCCTCCTTGATACATTTTAATTGTTCATTATTATCTTTCTTTAAAACATGAATGAACGCAGTAATACGTTATCTTCTTACACAATATTATCTTTGCCCTTTGTTTTAACCTATTGTAAATTTTGACAGGCAGAACAAGAACCCGACTGCGGTCCGGCAATTACTGGCGCCTTTAAAAGGTTTTTGTCGCTTATGATACTCCAAAAATGCACAAAAAGACCAATTGTTTTCTGTATCAAAATTGTAACTAGGATTAAGTGTTTTATCTATTGGTTTTTACTAAAATCTGTTGACTTTTTGATAAAGAACAAATAATGTCTTTAATTTTTACCTGTTTAAGTTAAAGTGTTTGCTCTTAAGATAATCCTTATAGTAATGATAGTATTGCAAGGCTTTAATTTGATATAAACTTGATGTGAAAAACACTTACTGTGAAATAATAAAACTAAACTTAACAAAAACTACTACTACAAAGACAAAGGTTTTATAAAATTCAAGGAAACTATAATCTATATACAAGGATTTGTATATAGTTTCCTTGAATTTTATAAAACCTTCATATAGAATAGTTAGACTATCCAAATCCTTGATACAATGACAAGAAAACAAACAATCATCCATGATGCATGCATACACTAATTACACAATTATTCATACTCTTTTGCTAAAATACATCTACACGTATACATCTTAATATCGATGTACTCTTAAAGATTGATTGAGTGTTGTTTGCCTGACGTCCAGTGGCAACTGGTTCAAGTCATGCATATTCCTATATAAAGTTTCGTCAAATTTGCTCAATCTGCATCTTCTTGAGAAATTATGCCTACCATTAGGGCATGAGGAACAGTGACTGCAACCTGGCCTAAATTATGATTGTAAAAACCAAACCACAGATTCATTAGAAGGTTCTTTACAGTCATGCAGATTGCATTGCTATCTCCCAAGAGGGCACTGGATTTTACTTCTCTGTTACTTAGCTGCGTATTAATAAAACCCGCACATTGAAATGAACGCGCTTCTATTGGCATGTGTTCTTACTCTTGGATTTGAGTCCATGAATAATTATAACTATAAATATATACTAAAATAACACAATATGACGAAGATTTTGGTATCACAATGTAATGATTTGATAATTTTCTAAATCCAGGAATTCATGTTTTTATTTTGATATCTCCAAATGATTTTTTTTTTTAAAGTTATGAAACTGATTTTAAACTATAATAAGTATTTTCGTTTATTTGTAGATGAATAAGATGACATTTCATTGTTTAAGTAAAATTACTTATTTGAAACTATTTGTTTATATTTTTTTTTGTAAAAGAAATAAGTAAATTATTAATCATGGGAAATAAATAATTGAAACATCTGGTATTCTTTCAAGTCTATTTGGTGGATTCAAAATTTGTAACAACAATTCAAAATGTGGGAATGTTCTCTATTTTGGGAAGGAACAAACTCATTAGGTGTCCAAAATAAAGTGGGGGATTGTTTACTATGATTTTAGCTTTAAGGAAATTTTGTTTGAAGTGGATTGCAGCCTGGTATATCACGATGGTCACCGAACATGACCGTTGACAGCTCCGGAAAGGCATTCCGTTGTTACCTTGCTCTACCAATAATATGAAATAGATTCCGTACGACTCCTTTGTTGACCACCGTAATGTCAAATAATTTATGTGTTCAATTGAGGTCAAGTATATAAGTTGATCAAAATTTTATTACCTTAATATTTATTAAATGTATGTATTTTGTGTACGATCGCTTACAATAAACGATGCCAACATTGATATAGACTTTATTATAGGGTAGAAGAGTTAGTTCAGTTTGTCAACAATATCAAGCTTATGAATTTTTCCCTCTGTTTTTTTTTTTTACTTTACTTAACGTTTTCTTTTCAATATTAGCAGTTGTGATGGTAAGCTAGGAGGACATGTGAGTTAAACATCCATTTAGCAGCTACCCAAATAAGAAAATAAACAAAATGCATCATAGAGTTAACATTCCAGTATTGAACAATAGGCAGTATTCTTGACGATATGTCAAACTTAAAGTCGTCCCGAATCTATAATTAAGTAAGATTTAAGTCAATCAAAAACCTGCCAAAAGTGTCAATTTTTTTAAATATAGTAACGAAGATATCAAGATAGACTACCACGCGCAAGGACTTGGTTCCAAACTTTAAACATGCAGGCACAAGAATATCACGGGGTTAAACTGTTGTTAGTTGCTTTTTCCTTTATTTTTATAGATATAAACCCTATTTTAATGTAGGCAAGTGGGCTTAAAGGAACGTGTATACAAAAAAATCAGTACAAAACACTCAACTCAACTTAAAAAATGAAAAAATCTGAAAATTAATATTTTTGGAGTATTAATGGGTTTGGATTTTATCATAATAATAATCGGCAGGTCGTGATTTATGTTATTTAGAGCGGATGATTTTATAATTGATTATAATCGGCGAGGTCGTGGATTTTTATATATTTTATTTATTTTATTTTGTTCCATGTATTCTAAGCCAAGGGGTGGGGATTCATTGTGGTTTTCCATATTAAGGGTTTCAAAATATTATTATTATTATTATTATTATTATTATTATTATTATTATTATTATTATTATTATTATTATTACCAGTATGAGGCAGTATTATTTGTTAGCTATCAGTATTTCGCAGTAGTATAGAAAGTCTTGCTCACATCTATGTAAATTATCTGTTTCTTATTCATTACACACATTTGATACGTGTTCTATTGGGGACATAATAAGTATAAACAACATAGTAATAATTAAGTTTAGTCAGTTTTTCCTGAATGATAAAAATCATTATGCATATTGAAACTTATTTCCATGAAATTGATTCGGACCGAATCGAAAATTGTGGTCAAATTTGTGGTTTGTATATATTTTTATATTTCCGTTACTTATATAGAATAACCTTTATCTAAATAAACGTACGTGAGGAAGGGTGTATTTTCTTTTTCTGATACATACATAAAACCGATTAGAAACGCTGTGCTTTATCATAGTTTTACATACAAATCATATTTTTTTCTGACTGTTTTTACAATAAAAAATATCCATATCAATTTTAGAGAGAAAACAAATTCAACGGAGATATAGATTTAATAAGGGGGTGTTTTTTGCGTCCCTAACGATTCGCTATGTGATTGAATCCTCTGACATTTGTTGTTTTTATAATAAGTTTTGATATACACCCCTCAAACTATTCGAATATTATAAATCAAGCATTCAAATGGACAGGCATATCTGTAACATTTTGTTTACTTCTTATTTTGCAGTTTGGTAAGAGATATGCTGGCAAGATATTTTATAATCTATATTCGTTAAACGCCTATTAGGTGCGTAAAACCTATTAGTTACTTAATGTTTTTCTTTTCTTTATATCAAGGACGTATACTAATATACGTGTCCTTGTTTATATAAATATTACTTTTCTCAAACAGTTGAATTTGTAAAAGCCTAGCTAACATGTTATTTTTATGTTTAAGGCTTTAAAAAAATACGAAAAATCAATTGATGGCACCATCATCATTATTGAACTTTAAATTTCATATATATATCCAGAAGGTGTTTTATCCCCCCCCCCTTTTCCCGAAATAATGAATAATTATAATAACAATATGATAAATACCCACCGTCTTATAAATATGATAAATATAAATTCTTAATTTTGCAGGACCGTATCCACTTTTGAATTGTGTGCATAAGCTTATACGACAGTCAACGTATACATGGAATAAGATTTTCAATGCACGTTTTATCGGAATGGTGGATACCACATACTTGAAATTATCATAAATAACTGACAACCTATCACAAAACTCACACATTAGCAAAGATATATGGGTGTTTATTAATTAGTCTTTGGGATAAGATGCTACCAGTTGGTATGGAGAGTTATCATCCTACTATCAAGGCAGATATAGATATCGCCTTTGAATATACTCCTCGTGGCTTGGTATCTGATAGAGAAGTGTTCGATACACAAATCTCATTGAAAGTGATACATTAGATAATTTATAACTGTATTGAACTTAATTTTTATCGTTCTAGCTATCACAAATCCGTATAAACATATATTTTATTATTTGATTATGAACACACACCGTATTTTGATACTGAACTTTAATGGTAGTATTTTAAAATTTGGTGCAGATTTATAGCTCTTGACCATTGGTGAAGGACGACAAGGGATTCGAGGAACGAATAAAAGACATGCCAACAATAAGAATGGGTACATTGGAAACTTTATTCAAAGATTCTAAACCAAAGGATTAAGCAGGGAAATATTAGGGAAAAGATAAAGTAACCCGTCCTGGCCACCCATCAATATCATGAAAAAAATATGATTCCGTCAGCACTAAATCGCTCTGGTAAAGTCTGCATTTTTTACAATTGAAGTAAATAACTTGACATTCATTGTGTTGTGGTTAGAAATTAGAACTTATGTATAGCATAACAAACTGCTTAAAACAAGACATATGTACTTTCTTAAAACTAACAATTAACTTTTGACACAATTCTTTAATTTAGTTAAATTGATTGAAATCTAATGTTAACAGAGTTTTGATGACGTCATTAGTTTTTCTACCAAGACAATATATCACTATTTGGACAACTGATTAATGGCGATTGTACAAATACAAGTATGAAGAATGGCTACTTTGGTCCGTAGTCCGCAAGATCGATTACAATTCTATTTAGATTTATTTCTTTTTAAACAACAACGCTATAGACTGGAGACTATAATTTCTTTCAATAGTACACCATAGTTTCGCTCGTTTCAATTGTAACTCCATTTTCAAAATTGGTTATTTAAAGTCAGCTCGTTTTCATTTGTACGCTTTATCTTAATTTGAAATATGTCCAAATAATACAAAATCCCTGATAGGCGAGTTAGTAAACATTGCTTTTCAAAGTGACCTTTGTTTACTACGAGCACCGTTCAGAGATCAAGTATAGTCAGAATAAGATTAATTATAACCAGTGACATGTCAAAAATCACCCGCAAATTTGATAAGATAACAAATCAAACATAGGTGACTAGCAAATCGAGGTTGTTCAAACACGAGGTCATCTCCCGGATATAGGTGGTGTTAAGGTTGATAATACGGTATAGTCGTTTACCAAAAATTAGAATAGCTACATTGCGAAGATAGGCTATCTTATTTCTCACAACTGAGCGTAAGTTGTCGTGTGGCCATAGATTAAGGGTATATACTTTCTGATGTACAAGCTATTATCTCATATATTTACTTGTAATTTCCCTTATATCTTTCAAAAGATACACAAGAGTCTTTAATTCTGTAAAAATGATCTTCATAGCTGATTAGTCCTATTAGATAGCTGTCAACTGAAAAAATATAAATAACGACATGAAAGAGTGGTAGTTTTAAAAAGCCCTCTTCCAGTAGATCCAAGGAAGTTATACAACCAGAGCATACTATATGAGGACATTTGTATGTTGTGATCTAACACATTGAATCTCATTTTAGTTCAGTGAAATATTCAATAAATATTTTCGTGTATATAGATAATTTAGGGTTGTAATTGGGTCTGGGATATGTTTATGGTGTCGAATATTAAAGAAAATATGGTTAGTTCTAGCTCAAGTGATAATTTTGATGATGTTCTTTCCATTAACACTCCAAACGTTATTAATTGGGTTTATATATCCTCCAGAACTATAAATTAGAGAAACAACAGGCACGGCTTCCTCTGCTGCATTTTTAAACTTGTACCTCGAATTTGACACAAGCAGTCATATCGTGTTTATTTTATTTGTCTTAGTATACATCATTACTTGTATTGTTAAGTGTATATTTGGTTTTGTCCATTTGACGTGGTTCGGTACTTATATATCCTTTTGACGTGACTCGGTACTTATATCCATTTGACGTGACTCGGTACTTATATATCCCTTCATTGTGTTATCATGCTATGGTAATTTTTGTATTATTTTGTCTTTTTTTTTTGCTTGTTCTTTGTTGACGTCTTTGTTTGGTTTAAATTGATTAAGATTGTAGAACAATGCTGACTGCTGGAATTTGTAATTTTTACCTAACTATGTTTTTTTAGTTCACATGTCGCTTTCAATCTTATGAAATTTTATGCAACAGTCATACTAGTGAGAGTTTTACCTAGCTATAAAACCAGGTGTGGTTTCCGTAATCAGCTTTTTTTTACTCTGCCTGGTGATTAGCCATGCGAGAAACCTACTGCCTGCAGGATGGTTGTGGTGGCCTCATGTGCAAATGCGCACGAAGAGGATTAAGTATATAACCAGGTTCAATCTACCAAGTTAGGAATATGACAGTTGTTTTCCATTCGTGTGATGTGTTTTTGGCTTTTGATTTAGCCGCTTGTTTATGGACTTTCCGTTTTGAATTGTTTATGAATTTTTCTCGTAGTTCGGTATATTTGTTATTTGTGT
Organism: Mytilus trossulus; assembly: GCF_036588685.1. Classification (NCBI taxonomy): domain Eukaryota; kingdom Metazoa; phylum Mollusca; class Bivalvia; order Mytilida; family Mytilidae; genus Mytilus; species Mytilus trossulus. Next base: position 48,389,198 of record NC_086383.1, read on the forward strand.
TTTCGAAGAACTTGAAGTTTTCCACTTTCTCATGGTTAGACAAGAGACGTTTACTGGTGTAACTGATTAGCGAGATTAATATAGAGGGCATTGCTGACCTGTCCCGGCACAATATGTTCATGATTTCAATTGGGTTTCTTGATGGGGTTGCTTGTTGCTTAATCTGTAGTATTCTGTGTCGTGATATGTTAACGGCCAACAAATCACCAAAAATGATTCCATTTTGTATCGTTCTGCAGCAGTATCAATTCAACTTACTGTCTTTTATGGCAGGTTGGTTTTCATATGTTATAAGCTCATATTTCTTGTGACTATACTTCTACATGTATATTGTAATTCTGCCGAATAAACTCCTTTACCCTTCTGGAGAGAAGACTTGATATAAACAGTTCCTAAACTCGGGTTTTTATTGTGGGAATAACTTCTAAAGGTGCAGCAATAGATTTAGTTTAGGGACTGTGGTTTGTGTTATGGGAACAACTTCTGAAGGTGCAGCAATAGATTTAGTTTAGGGACTGTGGTTTATATTGTGGGAACAACTTCTAAAGGTGCAGAATTCATTTTAGTTTAGGGTCAGACAAACTACAAGTTCTTTTGTGTCACGACATGAAAAAGATGTAAACAAGCCTTTCCAAACTGAACTTTTAACTCTACAGACACCAGAAAAGATAAAAATCTTAATTCAAGTACCATTTCATCCTTGGCCCCATGTAATGATTTGAACTCTTGTTCGTTGTCATAGTAGGATTTTATCTCGGTCCTCAAAACCGGTCTGCAGTGGTATCAAAAGGTTCGTGTAAAAGATTCTTAAGATCTACTAAAATGCAGACTATTGAACATCAAATGGAATTATGGAATATGTGGGAAACTACAATATGTCATTTTGAAACTGTCAAATGATAAAATAATTCGAGTCAAATAGTTTAAACAAGGAAAGAGTTTAATGGTACATCGCTTATAATTTAAGAGTCAATTTGTATATATGCGAAGGCTCAAATGGTATATTAATACTTATAAGTAAAGGGTTAAACAGTATGCATATAAGGAGTCAATTGTATAAAGCTAATAAAAAGAGTCAAACGGTATACTAATTATAGTAAAGCTTCAAATGGTATACTAATTACTAGAAGTAGAGCTTCAAATTGTATACTAATTAGTAAAGCTTCAATTTGTATAAGAATATGTAAAGCTTAAAGAGGTACTAATAAGTATACAACATTGAGTATGTGTCTGAGAGATTGAAAACTCCAACTCATCACTGTTCCACAAACATCAAATAATTATGTGTATGAGTGTTAGCGAAATATGACGTGGCTCTATACTTAATATACATCCCGTCAGTGATGTGGTATTTTGTCGTGGTTTTATGCTTGTGAATATACAGTGATTAAGATAATAACACAATGCTGACTGCTGTACCCCTCATTGACATGTTTACCTATTATATGTCTGTTTTGTTTTGTTCACACAATGTTGTTAATATAATAGAATTTTATGCGACGGTCATACAAGCGAGAGGTTTAGCGAGCTATAAAACCTGGTTTTATCCACCACATTCTTCATAAGAGAATGTCTGTATCAAGTCAGGAATATTTCAGTTATACAAGCGAGAGGTTTAGCTAGCTATAAAACCTGGTTTTATCTGCCATATTATACATAAGAAAATGCCTGTATCAAGTCAGGAATATTTCAGTTATCAATTCGTTTGATGTGTTTCAGCTTTTTGATTTTGTCATTTGATCACGGACTTTCCTTTTTTAATTTTCCTCGGATTTCAGTATTTTTGTGATTTGAATTTTTATGTACAACAAAGCTTTAAGTTCATGATTTAAGTGCTTATACTTAGAATCATATTTAAAACAGTGTGGTCCTGGCCATTGATTGACGACCTAAATTATCCCATCGCTGCTCGACAATACTGACGCGAGGAAGAGATTTATCATTGAAACCCGGTTTCTTTTTTCTTAAACATTACCATAACAAAGAAGTACTGTCCCAAGTCAAGAACTTTGTCAGTAGATACCATATATCACATCTAAATGTTCGTTACTTGAATAATTGGATGTTGGTGATTATTCTTATATAAAAAAAAATCAAATCTATCTGCACTTTTAATAGAGGGGATTCGGGACGACTTTGTGTTTAACTTATTGTTTATATATAGACCTTTGCCTTTATTAAAGACTGTATGCTGTCATCTAGATGTCTCTTCCTACCGTCGTACTCCTGGTATTTCTCCCTTTGTTTGCAGTTTAAGTAGATCCATTGTGTACTGATATTTTCTGCTTTTATCCCATCGATATTTAGATAACAAACAACTGACCATCAATGAAACAAGTCAGAGAACAACTATAACTAGTTGTAGAAGAATTATCAAAATAAAACAACATATATACATACCTGTAGTACAATGCAGTTCATTTCTCTAGAGTCAAATGTGTAACTAAAAGAAAGAAAAAATATAAGAAGAGAAAACTATATAAGTCAATGGTGTTTATGGTTGCTAAACTTAATTGTACTTAAAGAAAAATAAATTTATAAACCAAACTAAAGCTTGATATTTTACAAAAGACAACAGCGAAAATCGTTTATTTATCTCTTGTCCCGTTCCTTTTCAACTAGAATTTAATAGAGAGAACCACCTAACATTAAATCTTCTTTCATGTCTGCATCAGTTGTATTTTTGATGAAGACTTTATTTTATGATGATCTAATGAAATGAGGCATGTAAATATTTTTGTCTGGTATAGTATAAAGTACTACGTGTGGGGTTATAGATGCATGCACATGTTAGGTGAATAGGATTGCTTTCACTATTGTGTTCATTCTAAGTATCTGCATTTACTTAGTAATCTATACCTCCATTGCAATATTGATATTTTTTAAAGAATGGTCGAAAATAAGTGAAAAGAGGAAAGAAGATATAGAGACATCAAATTAAACAAAGACGTGTTGTAAAACATACTGGCCTACAATGACAATTTATAATTTCTGTATTTTTGCCTTTTTGAATATCTGCCATTTTGTCAAATGTTTTAAGACAATTCCTTAGTGACCTTAAATGGCAATGTATAATTAACTTTTTTTTCATTTTTATACTATTTTGATAATAAAAAGAGAGAAATTCTTAATAACGAAAACTGATGATCTACAAATATGTTAACAAATGATATATAGTATTCGACTTTTAAGAGTTATTTCGTTTATGTTCAACATAGCCGACATAGCGACATAAAAATTGTCAGTGAACTTCTAAACCGTGTGGATAACTTCTTTAGAGAAAGTTGCAACCCTAGGAGTTGGCAAAATTTAAAAACTTTCCGGATTTAAATTTAATAAAATCTGAGTTTAGTTATATCATTATGGACGCTGAAACACTGACTAGTCTGTGTACCCGCGAGAGTAACAGTCCATCAACATCAGCTTTCACAATACAGTGAAGTCTGTCTGTTTGATAATAGCATGAGTTCGAATCTTGGCGAGGGAAGTTTTGCCTAGCAGCAGGCCATTTATCTTCCGACATCCAAAGCGTTCTCAAAGTTTATGTATTTATACATCCCGCCAACAAAACGGAACTTAAAACGCTAAACTCTTCAGCTTTGTTTTGTTTACCGGTTGAGCAATATCCATATGACCATATTAATTTCTACAAACTCGTCAATCCATTGGATGAATGATGATGATATGTATTCGTATGCAAGAAGGAACTAAATTGCAAACACAAAATGAAAAAAAGAACATAGATACTAGTAGTTTCAATCGTTGTGCTCATAAAAACTCAATCGGATAACTCTGGAATTTGTAACTGTCTTAGTTTTTTATTTAAACGGCAGTACATGTCTCAAAATAAACAAAGATAAGAGATGTATATGTTTCAAGTATACCAGACAAAAACATTGATACAAAACAATAAACATAACAAGCATTTGAATAACTACAAGATTTATTATATAACTGTGAACAAACATGATGCTTTTGAAAATTAATAATAGTAAAAGGTAACTCAAGATTACACAGTTGTATAATGCACTCAAAACTATTTGGTTTTGAAAAAATGACTACTGCCAGTCATTAACAATTGTTGCCAAATGCTTATCTAAATTATCTGCATTTGTATAGATGTTGGTTATTTTTTTTTTATTAATTATGTATCCACACCTTAGGGTGGACAAGCCAGGACTGTTGTACGCTCCAGTGCCAACAGATGTCTATACTGTTGAAAAAAGAGCATCCGCATGGAGCGTAGGCTTATATAATCTACATTTGCATGGATTTGAACAAGGCCGATCCAACCGCAACATCAGTAAGCTTTGATCCGATCCATTTTAAACTCCTGTCGGTGGAGGTCGTTTGAGGGGGTTTGGGATGTAACGGAATTTACCTCATCCAATAATTTGACAGGAAGATTTTTTACAAACCTAGTTTTTCGATTATTATATGTATTATTATAATTATGTATTCAGTTTTAACCGGGTTTTAAAAACGCAATTTTTACTATGAACATTTTCTGTATCTGTATCTGTATGCTTTCTGGGTAAAACTATAATTGTTTGGTCCAATTGAAAAGAGGCTAGTGTACACTTTAAAAGACTAGCTGTGATCTTTACTGGTGTAATGACTTCATTTATCTCTTATATGGATCATTATCCCGTCGATTATCAAAATGACGAGATCGATGAGTAATTGATTTTAGCAAGTTTTTAATTCTGTGTAAGATCTAACTATATAAATCTTTAATTTTAGATAGTGTGCCAAAATCATTTGATCACTTTAGTTCAGCAGCCCTATGGTGAGGATTTTTAACATAATCAAGTCAAATTTTGCAAAGAGAAAGAAATATATATTGTAAGTCCTGAATTTTGTCGAAAAATGTCTCTAGTTTAGTCAGAGCAATCCAGTTTCTCTGCAAATAAATTATCACTAAAATTATTCGAATGTAAATCAATTGATTTGCTTCAAATCCCAAAAAACAAACAAACAAACAAACAAGCAAGCGGAATAGCTTTTTTTTTTAAATGACCAAAATAAAAATTCCAGGTACAAAACAAACTGTTCGTACACCTATTCCCTTTGCCGTGTCTTTTTTTTTTTTTGGTCTCATTTGGAAATCATATTACATCTCCTTATTCGAATGAACTAATTTTGTATCCACAAGAAAACTATAGTTTCAATGATATATAATTTATACATAATATTTACACGAGTGTGGAAAGTTTTTAAATTTTGATGAGAATTTTTAACACTTATTCAGAAGACACTTTTTCGCGCAGGTGAAGCACGTAAATGATCTCACGAGGAAAATAATCCAACCAATAATACAACTAAACAATAATAAGCAGTTTTTTCACCTGCCAAGTTATTACAACTTATATTGACTTCTTTTATCTTAAAACGTTTGTATAGAAGTTATAATAAGAAGATTACAAAATCGGTTTCATTCATTTCTTTCAATTCGCGTGGGATTTTGCGAGATAAACTGCTTACCCTAATATACAGAAAGATGCCGGAACATCCTCCTATCTCCGTAATCCATTTATCTTTGATTACCGTAATACACGATAAAAAGATATAGATATACAACAAAAAGGTTTGTGGCATTATTACCAGTCTAATATATTTTGTGAATGAAAGAAAGGCAATATAAAATACTCAAATAGCTGGCTAATTGATGCATTTGATTCTAAAACCAGAACCGAAAACTGATGACAGTTTTTGTGTTGTGAAATGGAATTACTGTGAAAGAAAATAAACCGTTTGTTAGTGCTTGTTATTTTTTCCTCATTATTGAACTAGTTATGTCTGCTGTTCCTTTATATTTTTTAAATGACGAATGATTGGTCAGACAGTCATGTTTACTTCAAATTACATTATAAAAACAAAAAATATTTTTGTCATTGTACTTGTTTTCCTTCGTATGTGTTTTTTGTGTTTTGAGAGGTTGTTGCCTTTTTATGTTTTATTTTTTTTTGTTTGTTATGCATTTGGGGAGCTTTGGAAGTTTGGTTAAAGATTCTGATTTCATACACATTGAAGACAGAATTGGTTATATAAATAAACGTTACTACTATCAAACACTGGATAGCGGCATTTGCAATAATTGAGCTGCTTACTAAAAAGGTTGTTATATTGTTAGCGCAAGTACAGGTTCTAATATTTATTCTTTTAGATGTGACAAATGCTCCTGTTCATCTACCTAATATTTATGTATTTTAATACATTCTGCTATTTTAGTATAAGACAGTCATTAGAACTGAGGACGGGAGATTTGAACTGATACATTTTGTATTTTAATATTGTACTGTGTATTTTTGTATATATGTTATGTTTGTCACAGATCTTCTTTTGATTTATATGGCAATAAAATTATTTGATTTGATTTGAGTAGAATATGTCAGTTTAAAATTATAAACAAAAACATAGGAATCGTTAAAAAAAATAGCTATGGTGTATGATGAAATTTTTGATTTAATATTATTTTATCGAAAACTATTCTCAACCTTTTTTTGAATAAAACATAAAAATATTGGTATTGGCTGTGATATTTGTGATCGACCGTTACGCATAACATTTCTGAATGGCTGCATCACATCTCTTTCTTTATGGCTCAGTAATATTTCAACAAGTTTATAAATTACCTCTAAACAGTTAGCTGATGGATGCAATGCGATGTTTTCACGACTTCTTCGCGGGGGCAAATTGATTGATTAAAAGCGCTCATTCGACATCCAGTGTCAAAAACATATCGCGAATAAAATGCTACAAGAAACCGTCCAAACCTTATCACCATTCCACCTGCTTCACTTAATAAATATATCACCATCAATTATAAAACGTCAGCAGAAGTCTTTTTACTGTCCAAGATTTATAGCACAGGTCGGATCCAAATTGACGCATTATAGCTTCACCTTACATTGGAATATTTGCGAAATCTTATAAAAAAATATCTTGATTTATAATACAGAATATTTGAAATATTTTTTAAAGTCAACTGTTCATTACACTGGTGTTTTTTGTATTTAAACAAAATGTATCACGCTTTTTCATCAGCGGGTCGGGCGTAAAACAGAACATAGTGCATTTGTACCCGGCAAACATGCTTGAAACACCAAATCCAGTATTTTGAGTTGTCAAATTCTGGGTCTGAGTACAATAGTCGTACTCCAAAGATTAATTACCACCAGTCCAAAGCTTTTAAATGTGTGTTCTTTGAGTTTTTAACAATAGTATGTTTTAATATACTAAATTAGTTAATATCTATTCCAAAATCACAGTTCTTGTGAAAATAAGCCTCTATATTCATATTGTCTTTATTAGTATTGAAATTACTTTTTGGCTCAAGATGATCCTCGAGGCAATATTTTACAAACACTTGCAAAATATTCAATAATGTTTTAACGTTTTTTTTAGGACTGGATTATATGATTATCTATAAATGGTGATGAATATTGTCAAGGAAAATCATATAGACTTTTGATATTTTTTAAGCGGGTAATCATGATCTGTGAGGGAAGCACATATACATTAGAATATTGATTCCACTTCAATAGGAGGTATTCTTATGTTTCAGTTTTCTCTATTTTAATATATATTTAAGTCTGATATAATTAAAATATTTCACTTTGACATAAAAAAAAGTAAATATGAAACCGTGGAACCGTTCATACAATGACACATGAAGTTACATTTGTATCATACCAATGCATTATAGCATAACAGTTCTACATAACCGGGAAGCAATTGTGCGTTTCACACTAACATTCTGAAATCTTGTCTCGGTATGCTCGGGTGATCTGTATAAATCTTACAGCCAATGCGTGAACAAAATACTTCACACATGTTATACACATCAGATGGGGCATATACTCAAGTCAGAAAGTCTTCGTGTTGACATAAATAAAAGGTCCTCGATGCCTCCAATCGTGTTTGAAGAAAGAATGTACTGCTTAAAATTTTTATTCCTTGTTTGTTTGAAGAATACAATATAAAACGCTTTTAACGGGTTTGTCATTTGTATTTTTTAGTAATTGCGATTTACAGAATTAAAATAACATCAACAACAAAAAACAAAATTAAAAAGGTGTAAATTGGGCAATAAGATACACTTAATTTATGTCTACGTTTTATCGCAGTTAATATTAATAATCAGATCAAATTTCCATTTATCTTTATCAAATAATATTAAAAATCCCGATAATTTTTGTTTATATACCATGATAGGGATAACTTATGTACATTTCCTATACCCCTAACAACCTCGCTTCTATGGGTAACTCGTATCGGATTTATGGCTTTATAGTGCCCTCTTCATAATTGCCAATAATGTTGATGGTCATTTCAATCTATGGTTGTAAATTTCAATATTGTTTGTTAATTTCCCTTTCAGTAGTAAACATGTCACAGATTTACGCCGATGAAAAACAAACTGCGACGAGCTTTCTTGGTACGGACAACTTTCGATACCAATAAGAATAGGAACAACTGTATTTATTTTCTCATCTTTACATATATGATACCGTATGGTATTATATATGTTGTTTAAAAAAAGTGGAATAATTGTTTTTTTTGGTACAACGTTCTTGACATAATAAACAAAGATTTCTTAACATGTACTTGTACAGGAAAAGGTATACTGTTTTTATGTGTGTCTTTTGCTCATTGATGAAGGCAATACGGTGATCTATATAATTGTTAATTTCTGTGTCATTTTGGGTCTATTGCGGAGAGCTGTTTCATTGACACTTAAACCACATATCTCTCTTGTTGTAACTTTTAAAAAAAATTAAAGAAAGACAGAAACGATAAAATAAAGAAACTAATAAAAGAAATAAAAGAAAATTTACAAAAATAAATAAATAAAAAGTTTATTTATAAAAATATATTTTACAAAAATTGTAAAGAATTTCGACAAAATGTCATACACGGGTTTGTATATTGCAAACAAGACAATAAAAATAAACACAAGAGAATTTCATGTTCCTTCTATTTATGAGAGATATATAATGGGTCAGAATTGGATTGTATATTCCAAATTTAATGAAAGTTTGACGGGTTTACAACTACTTTAGACCTTTGATGACAATTACCTAATTTCATTCGTATCGTGACATCTTTCATTCCAAATTTAAAATACGCTTATTTTGAAAGTATAAAGTTTATGAAAAAAGACCACATCTTAGTTGGTTTGTTTAGAAAACCAGAGACATTTTGAAACTACATGCATAATATAATAGTTGAAGGTATGCATACATGTTTTTCATGATTTTTGTACTGAGAAGTTTTGAGACGTAGCTCTTGAAACATTTTATTTGCCTTTTTAGTTGAGTTTGTTATTATAATTATTATTATCTATTAAAAACCTCATCTTCAAGATTATCATTATGGTTCATAATATCCTAAAAATTAGACAAATTATTTAATCAAACATTAATTGAACGTGTTATCTTGAACGCATGTGAATATATTAATTGGTATAACATGGAATATCCGATATCCAATATTTCTAAAATTGTACAGTAAATCACTACGGATATAGGGTGTATTCTGAATCTGAAAATTAAAGGGCGTTGGTATTCAATTATGAAGGAGGAACTATTTTATATTCATCCAAACTTCTTTTTTTAGTTTAGTATCTTAGACATAAATGCAATGCTAAAAAAGCGCTTGTACTAATAAATGCAAGTTGTTTCATTTGTTGACATTCACTGAAATGGCACTGGATTGATTTCCAAACGAAATTTTTGGACTGATTTTTACAAACTTTTGGATTGAAATAACTTTTTAAAATTCTATTATTAGAAAACAATAAACTTTTAAGGAAAGAAAAATATTTTTGAAAAATCGTTTACAGACTCGGGAATACCTATTTCCGTATTTTTCATCTTGAGGATTGGAAGAGCCAGATAACTTATATGGTGTATCTCTTTGTTTTATCAGAGACGATTGAAGTTGAGGGTTGAGGAAATTTTTGTGAAAAATTTAGAAATGATCAAGGATGATTTCCAAATCACCGCTATCATATTTTTCGTTTCTAACCCAGAAAAAATAAAAAAAATTATTTGTAAACGTGGTGTTCATAAAATGTCAATGTAAAACTAAAACGGATAAAAGAAATAAAACCCTCAAAATTTTATCATGTAATACTTATCATGAGAATTTTCGATAAGAACCTAATATTTAAAAGATACTATCTTGTATTCGCTCGTGCACGCGTGCAAGTTGTGCAAGATACGATAGGGGGTTAATACTAAGCTCCTTAAACTTATGTAGGAAATATTTCCAGAAAGCGGTTTCTGAATAAAACAGAACATTTTACGCAACATCGGTTGAAGAAAACTACAACATTAAGATTTTATCAGGGGAAGCCTGCAAATTTTATCAAAAATAAGTTGGTTTTTATCTTCTATCGGTAGATTACATGATAACAGAAAATAGTCGGCAAATTTGAAAGAACAGTTGCAAATTTTGAGTTAATTTTAATTATTTGTGAAAAAATAACATTAATTAAATTTGAGAGTTTTTATATTGTTGACGAATATTAGTATCCAGATAAGCTAAGTAATCACGTGGTATCTGGCACCGCCCACTTCAGCTTATCTCGATGGTCCATTCGCCAAAACCTAAATAAACATTATATTCATCTCGTAAATGAGGTATACTTTAGAGATATCGGCATTATAACTGCGATAGTGAGGATTGGATAGATTTTTTTCCTCTGATTACTGACCCACGAAAACTTTCTCGAGATAAAGTCAAAAGTTCCATCAAAACACTAATTCCGAAGTCTACATAGAATAAAAAGGTAAGTTTTAAGATTTCTTCTATCTCTTAATAATCTATGATAGTTTGTACCGTATCGGAACAGGCTTGAACAAAACCCGGGTCCAATATCTTTATAACCAATTTCTTATCATATCACCTTTATTATCACTTGAGTAGAAATATTTTTGGAAGATATCATCATTAATGAATTTGTCAGTGAGAAATACTTGTACTGTGAGTGTAATATATTCTGATTACTAAAGTTTTGGAAATACTATACGAATGTAAACTAGGATTTCATTAAGAAATTGCATATGAAAGTTGACAAACGTGCATCCATCGTTTCAGGTAACCAATACTATTTCTATAGTCCCTTAGTTGAGAAACCCGCAAATATGCAATTAAAGAAAAAAAAACTTGTAATGTGAGTGTAATATGTTCTAATTAATAAGTTCGGGAATAAAATACGAATGTAAACTAGGATTTCATTAAGAAATAACATGCGAATGGTGACCAACACACATCCATTATTTCAGGTAACCAATACTAGTTCTAAAGTCCTTAGTTGAGAAACCCATAACTATGCTAATGTCAGGAATAGCACGGTACGCCTCATTTGAAACGGATGCAATAGTTTCTCGACACAGAGTTCTCAGCTATGACAACTGAATTTAAAAATGTTTATTATTTCAATGAATTATTACCTTTTTTTCTGACGCAGGTGTAATAATGTATAATTGAATATTCCACAAACTATATATTAAGAATGTAATTGAACACTCCTGCGATTTTTTTTCTCTTCGATGACAATTTGTATAAGTTTATGTAAATAATAACCCCCAAAAAAATCTTGATTCTATGTAGTATTTCTTGTACTGAATTTCAAAATAAACTTTTTGTGTTTTGTTTTTGATAATAAAATACATATATTACATCAGCGCAGCAGCCGTGCTTCGTTTTCAATCATGATTTACTTTTCTAAAATTCTCCGCTCAAAATATCAGATTCCAACTTTCTCGTGTAATTTAAAACTAAGACCGATTTTACTTTACTTGTTTTGTCCCTTTTGGACTTTTTTTTTTGTAAAAAAAAACCCACACGGAACTGAAACGACTTCCTACTCACACATCCTTTGCCTTGATTTTTTTTATTAGCAAATTCAAGCGCACTAAATTTATAAAATTTTATTTCTATCATATTAGGTATATACCTATGTCCAAGCTAAATATCGAAATGATGATATTGCTATATAATAAATTAATATTTTAGTTTTGTTTTCTAATGTTTTAAACCTGATGTGCCAAAGTATGCTTCAATTAAATGTTTAAAAAAAATATATTAAATGATAATTTTTTTAAATCGTGATTGATCCAAAACATGTGCTTTCTTTTTCATTTTTTATGATAAAAAAAATAATAAATAAATCATCGAAATCAGTGGTTCTCACAGCATATTATAAATTGGTAATTTTCATTAGTTCTACAAGTGTAAGTTGAAACTCTAGATAAAAGTAGACATCAAGTAAAATTATGAACAGGTGGTTACAGAAATGTTAAAATAAAACGGTTGCTGCATAAATCAAGTTTACTCAAATTTGTAACATTTCTTTAAAAAATACTAATCCTAACGAAGAAGCCACAAACTATTTGTTTTTATTTGTTTTAACCTTTGTTAACAACTTACCGAAACAAAGCTTTTGTTTAACTCTTGAAACTAGCTAATAATTATTATTAGTAGTAATTTGTTTATTTACCTATTAACTGTTAATCATGGATCAAAGGAATTATCACGCCTTTTGTGATGGCTTCGGTTAGGACTCAGCAGGGATTTTGTTTATATAATAATTACTCCTATGATCTTTGATGTTAGAAGTTTACAGCCAATATACATAATTATTAGTCTTGTTAATTTTCATTATGAAATAAGAGACAGAGAAGTAAACATTTTAGGATAAAATACAAATAAGAAATAACTGAAGACTACAAGGTAGGAATATGTAATATGTTAATTTTCGTATTTTTTATTTGTTGACGAAAGACTTATATTAGAAAACGTGGTGAATCGTTGAATTGTTTTGTTTTTTTTTATATTTAGAGTATTTATCTTTTATACAGCAGTTTTGGTACACTCTTTCATGAAGACTCGCGTTTCATCTAGAACTATAACACTAATATATATATATTAGTTTCCGTTTCGATTCGTGCTAGATTTTCTTGCAATAACTTCTATCAATTTGAAACTCAAATAATTCAATCCCTCCCCGTAATCGATCTAACAGCGGAATATAATGACTGAATAATTCTCGTTAATGCTTAAAATCAGAATAAAATGGTAAACAAATGTCCAAGAATCATAAACAGTCAAGAATTAATATTGGTCAATGTTCCAAGGTGGTTTTTATGATGTTCGTAAAATAATTATTTTGTCCCTTTTTAAACTTTGGAAATATAGGTATTAATAATTTAAGATTGCAATATAATATGTAAGTTTACGTATATGGCTATTTGCCTTGAAACATTTTTTTTAGTTTTTTGTTTTGTTTTGTATAATACTTCCATGCTTCCATGGTTTGAAAAATGAAATGAAATATGCCTATAAATAGTAATAGTTATTTTTTAATACAGAAGGTTCCAGTTCTGGCAATGGTTAATATTCCTCATTTGAAGAAAACTTAATAATGGTACTTTATAGATTGGTGTGACAGTAATATAAAAAATACATTTGTAAATTATTTCAGAGTATATAGTTATCATACTTTTTTTAATGTACAAGTAACAATGATGTAGATGGATAAGAAAACGTATTGCTGACGCGGATTCTACTTTTTACCATACGGACATTATTTGTAGAAGTAGAATTAAAGAATATTTGATACAAGTAGAAATATATTCCATAAATACAATTAAGTTATCATGTCTCAACTTTTGTTTAAGATATAATATATACAGGCGTACGTATGCGCATTAGTTGGTTGGGCTGTCGACTATTTAGGGTTGTTTAAGATTGTCTCAAAATTGTGCTGTTGTTCTTGCAGTATCAAAACTTGAAACAATTGATATATTTTGAATGATTGCTATTTTTTTAGTTATATTATTCTTTAAATAAAGATCATAAAAAACGTGATTAAAGCTGAATGTTAAGATGTAAAAATAATGTATTTATATTTTGTATCCTAACTTTTCGTCTAGGGTATCGTCTTGGTCATGTTTGTGCTGATGTAAAAACAGTCTTGTCTGGTCTTTCCTGGAACCCGATTAATGTTATTCAAGAGATTATTGCCATGCATGCGCATGAAAATTGATATTATAACGATCGATTTAAATGTTTGATGTGCAATATTTCATTTATAAGGAATATCAAAATTATTTCCAAAATATAATTCGCACAACTTTCTAACAGAAATCTGTATCATAGACCCAAGCGCCTGTGATCAAAACGATTTGGATCATACCGAGTTATACGACAATCCTTCGTGGAAAGACGGAACTACATAACATTTGTTTTAAATGACAAATATACACAATCCTTCGATCGAATTTTTTCAAATGACACATATGAAATATTTTGAATAATGCAAGTAAACAAAGTGCCCGTATTTTATCAAAATGTATTCTAAAGTTCAAAACAAATACGTAATGCATCAGATATGAGGGTAATGTGTTAATATGTCATGTTGTAGCATACTAAGACCCTTTTGTGTATTTAATGTTGATGTCCATTGCATTTGTCTTTTAAATATTGGGAAATATTAAGTATTTTGGAAACTTAGACCTTATAAAAAAATAGTATTTTGGAAATAGTTCGACTACAATTTGGACTAAAATTAAGGTTAGTAAGAAGTTTGATTTTGAAAAACGATTATTAAACCAGAATAGCAGTCATATGTTAATTTCGAAAACATCCATAATTTCTATTCACACGTCTTAAATATTATCATTTTCAAAGGGATTATAAAGACTGAGACTTAAGTTTTATCCATATTGTTTTCTTATGAACAGAAGCAAAATTGAACAGGAAGATTTTTTTTCAAAAGACAGCCAGCTGATATCTGCTTGTCAATATATTTGTAAAATTCTTTCAAGCTTATCATTTTAATCCGCAGGTTGAACATCAGATACAGCAATTTTCCACCTGTCGTCGCCCACACTTAGAGAATATATCATAGTAAACGACGTTTGACATTTTCCTCATTCTCCTGTGTTCACATTTCACTACGTATGAACCGAATGGAGTTTCATGGCACATACGGAACCATTGTGGATTAGTGCGCCGCAGTCTTATTCGACTCAAGTGAAGGAAGAACCGTTTGACGACCATTCAGGTAATCATCATCAACAGCAACATAGTCCACCAGTTAACAACACACAACCCGCAGCCTATGCGCGGGGTATGCTGAATTTCCAGGAAAACAGTCCACTTTTGCCAAACGAAGAAGTGGAAACTTTCTTTAACCATCTAGACCATCCAGTTAGTATAACTCGTGCTCACGACTCAGAACGAGACTCGCATTCAAGTGACTCAGACAATTCAAAACTCTCACCGCCAAATACAATGTTTCATAACACGATGCAATCGATGTCAATCCCATCAGCCGGTGGTTACGCTGATGCACCCGGTGCTAACAGTTTTATGCATGCAGGTGCCAGTCCAGTTTATGTACCAACAACCAGACCAGTGCTTCCAATGCAGTATGTCGGCAATGGATCCGGACAAACTGTGTCATCTCCAAACACTCCTTCCATGTGGCCAATGCAGTCAGATGCTACTTACAGTACTCCAAACACTCATCCATCTGTATCACCTAGATTTGCTTTCGCCCCATCACCAAACTCGCCACCATCAGCCAGAACAGACTCTAGTTTCAATTCCGCTTTACGTCCAAGTGGTATCAGCCCGTATCCTCCGTATATGACACCAGAGTTCTCATGGAATTACAACATGGCCCTGCAACAAGGTTTACGGCGGTCAGGCCCTGGTGAGTATTTATTTTCAGTTCAATGTATTCCAAAAAACTGTTTTGTCTTATATATTTTGTAGATTCAACACGATAGCTTTCATTTTCTAGTGTAACCTCGCCAAAATAGGATTCTGATTTTACCGCAAATTTATAATCAATGTTTGGCCGTTTTTTACATAAATGCCCTAAAGAAATAAAAAGTTTAGAGGGTAGATTTTTAAAGCATATTTTTAGGACATTTTTTAGACTGAAATCGAAATTTTTGAAATGCAATCTTGAAATATTTATATTGGGTATTTACACGGAACATATCATTTCACGACTGTAAGACAGTTTTATTCACATATTGGAAATATCTGAAGTCGAGTGCGACATTCTGTAGATGTCAAGAAGGGCTACGAGATGTCTATGTAACAGTTGATATAAAACATTCACCAAGCTTAGCCAATTATGACCAGTTTTACAGCCACGATGTCGTGTCTATGATGCAAACTTGAGACCTTTTAGTTTCATTAGCAAGATAACACGACGTGTATGAAAATTCATTGCCTTTTTATTGTAGTTAATTACTCTAAACACGTAATTATGAGTATATGCAGAGATAAGTGTTTAGTATAGATAACGAAAGTCATATTTGAAATTTGATCTGCAATAATTTAAGTATGGAGTATCTTTTGTTTGTAAATTTACATTTTTCTTTGTTGAGTAACATCTAGGATTTTTATAGTAAACTATAATTACAAATCGTTGGTAACATTATAATTTTTCAAATATATTTTTTTGACAAAATATACATATAATTTCTCTTGTCATTTCAGTGTACCAAAATTAAAAAAATATCATTTTTGATACGTTAAGAGTTATTTTGGATATATTTTTTAATATTTTTTGTAGAAACAAGGATTTTTATAGCTTTACTTTTTATAAATCCTTGTAAATTACTTTCTTCCAAAAACTATGAAAATAAAGGGATATAATAAGAAATATTTAGTTTTTACAATTAAGCACTTATAACAAAAATTGCTAAAATGTTCAATTTAAGTTAAATATAAATTCGTTGCCTTCATATAGGTTTGATAGACATATATTGCTCCCGATATTGCTGTTTCATAATATAATAAATTTTTATTTTAAAAGTTAATACTTGTCCTGCCAAATTTATTCATATCATAAATATTTGAAATTTACACAGGAATTATTTGTACTTATCTATCTATATATGTATATGAAAATCGTTGCGTAAACTTTAAGGAAAACAATGAAAGTGCCCTCCCAAATCAATTTATACTTCAGTATTCGAATTTACTTTGAAATTATGTATTATACAGAAATTGTTATCTATATTATTACTGTATAGCGCTAATAGTTAGGGGATTTGTATGAAATAAATTGACAAATCTCGGATCATTCATAGGTGCAAGGTTAATCTTAGTGTCATAAGCAATTTTCTGATAAAGGTGTGCTCCGTCTTAACAAAATAACAAGTAATGAGGGTAACAGAAATATGTCAAATATGTTAAAGTTTGTTTCATTCATGTTCATCTTCCGGATCGATTTACCGGCTTTGAGTTTTGTTTTTAGTTTATTTGGGAGTTCCTACATCAGGAAATTGTAAATGTTCAAAGTTACAAGTATATATATTACTTAACAAAGACGTACTACTTTAGATATTTGTTTGTACACTGTGTAGTTTGTTGTCTAAAAGGTCGGCTGCTCTAAGTTCAATGTTAAAAGTGCACGCATACTTTTATACAGTGCCGGATTTAATTTTCTAGTACGCTTTAGTATATTTTGAGTCATTAGAATAATTTATAAAAGAACTAATAAAATTTATATAACTACTGTTTCATGAAATAATAATTAATAAAATGTAAGAACTTAGATGCTATTTTCTCGTACTATACATGTAGTGAAAATATTGATTGAAAACGAAATTTTGCATTACTGAATTGATCAGGAAAAAAAAATAAGATATTGCATCCGAATCTATACATATCCGACTGAATTGGTATAAAAACATTGAAACATTGAAAGCTAGTATTATAGATTTTTAACATACTATGCAAGCGATGACAAAATATTATTGTGCGAAAATTGCCACGCTTTCGTCTTCGACAAGTAGTCGTTTTACCAGAAATTTCTTTCCTTATAATTCCTTATTATAATGTTGTCACGGCTATGGATAGTCCTATAGTATAAGATTTCTTAGGTTCATTATTTCTATCGGATTTTTTTCTATCAATGCTGGATAAGTGATTTCAAATACAAAGTTTCCAAAAGTATATGTTATTTGAATAATTATTACAGAAATATCCAGTGGTAGGAAATTTATCAAAGTTGAACGATACACTGAAATGCATATGAAAAATGAAGATTTGACTAAATTGTTTTTATCTAAATCCATGTAATCTGTTTATCACAATTGCCTAAGATAAGATGAGATACTTAAAATTATCCAAATAAAAAACTACAGGCTCATATTTTGAGGAAATTTCAAGATTTTAAGATTTTTAAATCCAGTTTATTATTATCAGTAAAATCTGTGCCTTGACCAGAGATAAGAAATGACTATTTGTTGCTATTTGCCAAGCCTATTGACGACCTGGCCTTTGTTTGTCCACTGAGGGAGATTAACGACAAATTCCTCGGTTACCAGATCTTGCCGTATTGAAGCAGTATATTTACAACTTAAAGTAAACACACGAAAATGAAAATCATGTGCAATTTGAAAAGTAACAAGACCAAAACCTTTATACAAATTAACAGTTGTTGCCTGGAAGTAATTTCTTTGTAGAGTATCGACGAAAATAAATTGTGTTTCAATAGTGAAACCCTGTTAAGTCATACTAGAATATGTCATAATGTAAGTGACACGGGTAAATAAGATTGATAAAATCAGGACCCATTTATTTTCACTGAAAAATAATTTATGTTTCAGTAAAATCATTTTATAACTGCAACTTGTTTTGAAATGAAAAAAAAACCAATGAAAAATAATTAAAAAATTATTTATCAGAAATGCACAAATTACATTTTAAACTAGATCAGCTTTTTCGCTTACGAAAATTGGAAGAACTAACCTATAACAGTTTGTAGTAAGGTACATTTCTATGTAATGGATAAAACAAAGAGAAATCCGAACATTAAATTATGTTAAGATGAAAGCTACTTGGTAATTTTGATCAAAATTCTAAAAACAATAAAGAGACATTAGTTCTGAAAAATATTCTCGTTTCAATTAATTTGGTTGATAGGTAATACAAAATGTAGTACCACGAATTCACGTCAAATTCATAGCTTCATGCAATATATATCAATGTATAAATATACCTGTACGAATATATTCTAAATTGATTGTACAGGTTGAAAACCCATTTAATTTTTAACCGTGAGAACTTAGACGCCATTAAATTCCATGGAGATCTTCAATTCCCTTCCGTACATATTGGAAATAAATAAACAGTTTTAATACGTTGTTTATGATGTTTGCAGTTGTACAAATTAGCAATCAAACGCTCAAAGAAACATAAATTTCACCTCGTTATTATGATTTTACATGATATATTATACTAATTTTCTGGACCCATATTCTAACAAGATTTGTGTATTGTTTATTGGTATACATGTATATTGCTAAATTAAATTTCGTTATTAAAAGTCCGTTTATTATTGAGAAAAAAATGCTTCCTTTAGATTTAGATACATTTACAGGCTATCTGATAATCATTATGAGGTAAAATACAAATAAACACAAAAAACTGGAAAAGTTACGATTAACACAAAAATTGCATAATAATAAAAACCTTTTTTTTATTTCTCCTATTTAATTTGTCGGCGTTTGCCTATTTTCCCATGATTACAACGTTAAAGATGGTCAGTTGCATAAGTGTAATAGAAACATAAAAGCAGTATCTGGTTAGATGTAACGTTAAATTGTTTCAGGTCTGGCTATTATCATCTTCACCATTTCGACATAAGGTTACATAGATAAAATGTCTTAAGTTCCTTGAATGTTGTCAAACAATGCAAACTGAAGCCAAAATACGGCGATCTGTTTAAAACATTGAACACCTGCCCCGACCTGTCACGATTTATACTTAGAATGCTTGTGAAAAATAAACAAAAGTGGCACAATGATAGTTTACTGTGTCTTGTCCATAAGAATATAAGGAATTCTTTGAAACTTCGGAAAGTCACTGAATATTGTTTAAAGGCTTATGGAATTTGAAAAATGTTAAATTTATTTTACATTATACGATTATAACCTGTAAATGTGTACTAACTGCAGAATTTTTTTTTATATAGAAATAAAATCTCTCAAAATGAAACTTTTTTACCCTATGTGATCCAGTACAAGTATATTGTTACTGGTGGTTTTTCGACAATGTAGCGATTTTATGATACAATGTCACTGACGTAAACATACATATTTCTTTTTTAATTTTGCACAGATAAGTGCAAAAATATTACTGCGCTTTCGTTTGAGAATTCTTTAATTATATCTTTGGTATATAACAAATATGACTTTCATCTGAGAGACTTCTTCAAATGTGTCTTCACTTGACCATTAGTCTTTGTAGCTACCTACACGCAGATTTGTGTTAAAACAGTATGTCTAGTGAGCAAAGTTTTTAGACAGTAAATGCACTTTGTTTGCCATTTAATTTGCCCAGTCAAAACCAAACGGAACAAAAGAGATAGGATATTTTGTTCGTTTTCATAGACATTTTCCATTCATGAAAAGCAAAAAGTTCCCATGCAGATTGTGAAAAGCGTCGCTACACAACATTTCCTCTCGTTTACCTCGCCACCGCCTCAATGTTTGCTGTTAAGCAAGCCACTGACTTCAAAATTCTTCACCTACGAGACAAATGTCAGTTTAATCCATGCTTATCTAAAAGTATGGAAATGAATTGTGAAATAAATACATATCAATTTAAAGTGAGATATCGAATACGAAATTTTACAATTGAAGAATGGGACCCTCTTCTCTATGGCGTCGAAAGGTCAGATAACTATAAGTAAATGTCTACTCGAAAGGATAAATTATGTCTTAAAATGTTTCCGAATGGATTAAACGATTAACTGAAAACAGGGCTTTTGAAATCAACGTTGAAGTCAATTTTGAACACTGTATATTTTCAATATTAATTGTATTGACCTAAGAGAAAACCTTTAGATTTATGAATCCGTGTGTAAATATATGTGACCCCCCGAGTATTATGAAGTAGGAATATTTCGTTGTGTAAATACCGTTTGACATTACATATAAGATTTTATAATTTCTGGTATAACCCACAATTGAATCGAGTGCCCCTTGTACAATTTTACGATAGGGTTGTATACAAAATACTCTTGTCTCTTCGTGTAGTTTAAAACATAGTTTTAAGTGTCAATTTTGGTGTTTACAATTTTAAGATTGTTTTGTATTTTAATGTCTATTTTGTTATATAAACTATTTTGTAACTTTTTCTCTTCCAAGACATAATAGTATACAAGAATGTTTTTTGTGCCTCCAATGAGAGAACAACCAAGAACTGCTGTTTATCATATACTGTGTCAATTTACTTAAACTTGACAAATTTTATTTTGCTTGTTCTTAAAAAAAAAACCCATGACATCAAAACTTTCGTCTGATTAATAGAGTATATAAGAGTGAGTGAGAGAAATGAAAAACATAGAAATATAACAGATTTTGTTCATGTATTTTGTTCCGTAGCAATAAAGTGATTGTCCATAATTTAAGTTCGAAATTTTCTATTTCTCTTCTGCCGAATGTAAAGTGGCTATATACTTGTCTTGTATGTTAACGGTCCTTCATTTCCTTGAATATGCAAAACGCCGGAAGTGTTACCGCACATTATACATGTAGTCCGAAGTACACTTCTTGACTTTAAGTATCTTTATTACTTTGTATGCTTTGGTTATTGACTTCTTTTGTCAACGAACCCGTGTTTCTGTGAAGATAAATGAACTCACTTAGAAAATACTCTTCTGGCTTAAAAAGTTACAATCTGATAAATTCGTATCTATTGACAATCTAAGATGCGTTTTAGAATTAATGGCTGTAAAACATTTACAAGAAGTATCATGGCGAGAAAAGATACTTAATTTTTTTATACAGCAAACAGCACGTGAAGTTAAAGCAGACGTTAAAACGCGCGTGCTGTCATTCGGTACCGAGTGACACATATTCTGTTGAATCAAATTCGGCCCTATCTAAACATCTTGATGAAATGAGTTGATGCAAGATAATTGAAAAACATTTTACTTTAGTTTTTAAAAAGCTCATCAAGAATTGATAATCAAACCAAGACGGCGTGTTTCTTGATAAAACTTGGGATAAAAATGATAAATTACCGAAAGTGCCCTATCCCCCTTGTTGAAAAGAACGATAACATTAATTTTAAATCATTTAGATATAGTTGTCTTGTTGCTTTTCATTTTCCATAATAATAAACTGACTCTAAAACCACTTAGGATACTACAGCAGTTTGTTATTTTACAACTCATGAAATTTCTTAATATAACTCGAAAGTATAATAAACGAAGATTTGTTTCTAGTTTCTTACAATGTTCGTAATAACGATTATATTCTTTTTGTTTTATTTCCCCAATATGCCAGGATCGTGAATGATACATTCTATTTCACTACTATACCAGTCCTGAAATTTTTTCCGTTTGACTCAAAACATGCTATCTTTTAAGGTATAAATTATGATTCAAATATTTTCGAATCGTGCTGCATTGCTGTAAAAATCCTAGAGTTTTTGGGAGGAAATGTTCAGACTTAATATTTGTGAAATGAAAAAAGATATTTATTATTCAAATAGAACCGTCACGATTCTCTGGTGATTTACACCCGTATATCCACCTTCTTCGTAAGACGGCGCCACCAGTTAATTTAGTTTCGTAACTAATTCAAGATCACGACAACGCTTGTTATTTCTGACAAATGAATTATGAACACCTCAAAGTGTTAAAGGTTGTGAAAATGTTTAATTGATTAATAACCGTGGTATGAGAAAATGCAATAGAACCGTCAATTTTAGGTTAAAACCAGGAACAAGGCAATAAATCTCAATAAGAAAAAAATAGTACAAAGGAGCTGTGTACTGCTAAATTTCATAGTTTTTGCTTGAAAATGACATTGATGCATACCATACCACTATGATGTGTAGCACCAAAATATGAAACCTGTTAATTCTGATATAAGTAATAATGTTGTTGTTAACTTAAAGTAAAAGATGTATGAACATGTTTGATTTATTTTAATATTTCATTGTAATTCATTGGAAGTTTCTATACATAACCATTTTGTTAAGATTAAATACGGTACTATATACATATATATATAATAGTTATGATGAAAACATTGTATTATATTTGCCTGATTGATGCATTTACAGAACAAACCATTCTAGAAATCCTCGCTGAAGATAAATGATTATTGGCGATGAATTTTACCTTTTTAGTTGCACCAAATTGGCAATCTCAATGAAATTTCAGTTGCACCAAATTGGCAATCACAATCAATTTTGTATAAATATTCTGAAATATAATTTTTCTTCGTAGATCACCACAGCAAAGGATTTCCGGGAATGGTTTATGCACCCGAATTCGGCTCCTTAACTTATGTAAGTATAAGTTCGATATTTTTACAAAGTTTATTTTCTTTCTAACAGATAACCAAGACTACTTCGCGGACTTGGAGGGGCGGGAATGTGTAAACTGCGGAGCAATCTCTACCCCATTATGGCGCCGAGATGGTACCGGTCATTACCTATGTAACGCCTGTGGATTATATCATAAGATGAATGGAATAAATCGCCCCCTCATAAAGCCTCAAAGGCGATTGGTTAGTTTCTTTGTATTCAAATTAACATGTAGCTAATTAACCAATTATATGTTGTGTTACATGTAGATTTGCCCTTAGATGGTAGCGTTTGCATACATTTTTCTAAATTCATCTTGAGTATATACCCGTACGTCTAAGATGTCAAGAAATAAAATGGGGCTTTGATGTTTAGTTAAGTTCTGTGTTCTAACTAATACATTATGTTGTTCCTATACTAAAATTCTGTATGCATTTGATTTAATCTTACGTTGGTATTTATTACTACTTATAGGGTGATTTCGGTGATGCCTATTCGAACGCACCCCAATATCAGACTGGCGATGCTCTTCAAGCATTTGGTCCTTGGACAACAGGCGGAAAGGTACTGGGAAAATCTAGAGTATGTTGATATTACATTTATAAAACTAACACAAGTACTAAAGATGAAAATAGATTAATTTATGCAAGCGCAAGAATGGCTAAAACTTATAATTTATAATATATAATATTTTGCATATTCAGTATATATCTTTTTCAAAATATATTGCTACCCTGCCTTGCATAATGCTCATTTTCATCTTCAGAAAGTTTTATTTTTGAAAATATTTAATGTTTAATTTATGTTGGATATTAGTTTTTATAATTAGAAAATTTTAGCAACTTATTATGTCTTTCAAATAACCTGTATTCTATTTGACTTTTGGTCTTGGACAAAGTCGATAATGAACTTTTCTTTTATAAATACTAAAATATATTTTATTGTTTAAAATTAGAATTTTATCCTAGAAAAATAGTTTAAAATTTGTTTACTTATTTTAAGAAATAATTGCTTGCTTTATCCGTCGTCGTAAGTATACACGTGTTAGCTCTTAAATAAAATCCGTATGCTCTGTGTGTGGTTGGCATAAAACATTTACTTATATATATTTTCATCTTGTCGCTATTCAAATTATGTGTCAAAGATCTATAGCGTATGGGAGCCGGAACATAGTTTTATACAATCGATTGACAATGAAATAGGGAACCTGTTAATTTAATCTTAAAAGAATAAACATGTCATATTTGTTTCCTCCGAAACTACCTACAAATTTTCAAAACTATTCGTTACAGTCGATGTGATGACTAAATTTCATCAAATGTTTAATTTTTTATCAACAAATAAGCATTATGTTATCAAAACGTTGACGTGATCTTGATAAAACAGCAGCAGACGTTCTCACCACATTCAAAGAAATCATTTTCATGTTTTCATATTATGTCAAGAGGCAGCGCGTGCCATGTTCTTTTTTGTATCCATTTGGTCTTTAAGTAAGAAGTAGCGCGTGATTCTTTTTTTTTAAGTTCTTCAAAAACAGCCGGTCGACAAATGATAAATCACAAATCCATTACTTCCAACTTTATCCTTGTTCCGGAAATTTTATATTGCTATTTTTAAGACTGAAAAAAAATGAACATAGTAATAAGACGATATGGTATTAGTGCCTATGTCGACTTATATTACTTAACTCCACTCGTCGATCAAAAATATAAAATAAAGCGGCAAAAGACAATTATATTTTTTAGAAAATAATGAGTTGAATGCGTTCATGGACCTTTGTATCGATGAAATCAGCGTTTCTATTTATTTATATTTGAAAATGCCACACACAATATGATTGTAAACTTAAGAACGCAAGATGATATTTTTCTTACATCACATTTATAGGTATTTAAGTATTTTGATGTCATTGAGAAACAAGATGGCTCTTGTCATTTCATGCTCTCTAAAACTGAAAGCAATTGAAGCAATCGAAAACACAAGTTTATAAACTTGATTTTTATCTTCTGGAAGATAAAGTGAACATTTTATGCAATGCTGCGATACACATTTCGTCGCGTGCTTTTTAGATCATCAGCTGCGTCCCTGTTGTAACGAAAGCCCGGTATCGCTCAACACCGATAATCACCGATAAGAACTGGTTCCCAAATTTCCTCTTTATAACTAGGGTTTCGAGGTGGTCTTCGAATTTTTTTATCAATAAATCAGAAGCAATTTAAGATATTTCAGTTGATAACGTGGAGAGGTATTTTGATAAATTTTGATACAGTATCTGGATTTAAGATCGCTATCTACACTCGGCAACATTTACATGTATGCACCGGCGGAAATCTAATTTATTTCAATTTTACGGTACGTTTCTTATGTTCTTAGCTGCAGAATAAAAACAAATCAAGACTCGTAAACTACAATTACCTTGCTTTATATCAAGTTACTTCTGATAGGTAATTACACCAGTGAACGATTTCATTCGTATTTTTATTAGTTCATTTAAAATAATTATTACACCCGAAACTCACCTTCAGTTTCTTCTGCATCTTAAATTAGTTTATAAATGCATTATGTGTATGAAGTTAGATAGAAAAAAGTCATATTTCAGGAATTTTGAAATCCGAAATGATTTGCATCGAGTAGGATATAAATAATAATAATTATATAATTAATAACCCCAACCATTTAATGATTCCGGCAAAGTCAGCATAAGTCTTGTTGTGTATAAGAAACAAAGGCGGTCACCGTCATTTAATTGGCTTGTCTACACTTGTACTACACAGTCATAAAGTAAAGTAGGTGTGTTAACGAATCATAGATACATATTTAATGTGTTCCCAAATAATCCAAACTTCAATTAATTTTTTTTTACATGTATTGTTCTTTCTATTTCAGAGTGCTTCTAGACGAGTTGGTCTGTCTTGTGCTAATTGTCATACCTCAACAACTACTTTATGGAGGAGAAACAACGAAGGGGAACCAGTTTGTAACGCATGCGGACTCTACTATAAACTTCATGGGGTAAGTGCTTGTATTTCCCCTGGTTTCCTATATGGTCCTTTTACGTGTTGTTAGACTAAAAAGGAAGACAATCAATCTGAAATCATTTTATAATTCATTTTATTACGAATTATGTAGTACTTCTTTACTCCTTTGGAGAAAGAGCCATAAAGAGAATGCTAGTTTGCCATTAGTAGAAAAAAATACATTTTGGGACAGAAGAACCATTTTAGTGATAATCTCTTTGTATAATCTCTTCGTTCATAAAGGCTTACAAGAGCTGTAAACGTACTGGACAGCACAACATACCAATGTTACCACTAACAACCGACTCCTTCGAAAAAAGGCCGTCCATATACATAGAAAAACATCAACACATGGTAAAAATACCCTGCCACATTATGCGCCTATATCAAGTGAGGTTGAATCAACAAAACCTCTACCTATGCCTATCCAGAGTCATATGTTGACCAAATGTATGAAACGAAACAGTTTTATACCATCATATTTAGGATTTAATGTCACTTCTGTGGTGTCCTATGTATAACAGAAAGACTTCCAAAATTGTGGTTTTCTTTTTAAAACATGGACATTGCTTGTCTTATATGACCAAACTTGATGATATTCGACAAATAAATACGCATAAGAAACACACAACACGTAATTTATGTCGAACGGCTACATGTACATAAAGTTAAGTACGGAAATAAAATAAGTTAATACAAAAGAAATCAGTTTTAATTGTATTTTGATTCAAAGATTTAAATTTAAAATATATTCTATTGTTTACAGGTAAACAGACCTTTAGCAATGAAGAAAGATGGCATTCAGACACGAAAGAGGAAACCAAAGAATTTAGGCAAGAATAAAACAAACCAAGGCAAAAGTGATCAAGGTAAGATTAGTCTCAATCTATATAAGTTTTATAAATGAGAAATTCAGGCAATTTTGTACTAGGTTCAATCAATTTGGTTATTATTTTGGTTTTCTTGGTAATACAGCTTTTCACACATTTAGGTTGTTATATATCCTTGCTCTCTTAAGTTTTTGCAAATGGGTGTTCATAATAAAGCTTAATCTAGAAAAGCGCGACACATTTATGAACTTTTAATTTCAAAAGGAGATACATTACTGAAGTCATAAAAATGTTTAACTTCAGTTAATATAGAATTTATATTTTAACTTTTAAAAAAAAGGTTGTTTTTATATTTTTAAACTGAATGTATGTGCAGGAAAACCAAATGATGCATGTTGTTTCCACAATGAACAGTTAATTTCATTACTTTCTAAGTTTTTCAATGACATACACTTGATATTCCTGTTTCAGGTAAAGTTGTACGGAAAGACAAATAAATACAAAAACTGACATTCATGCTCATTCTTATTAAATTAATTATTTGTAATTTCAGATGTGAAAACTTCACCTCATTCTCCACAAATGACCGGAAATCAGAGTTCCCACGTGACACCAGTTGGCACGCCTACCATGAACGGAAATACTATTGAAATGCTAGCGCACAACAATCCTATCACATCCCTTTCTTCCGACCATACATCTGGTTTATCGAGTCCACTGAATAATGTCCATTATCCATCACCATCTCCACCAAGAGCCGTCCCCGTAAAAATAGAACATGACGTCATGGAATCACATGGTCAAACATATCATTCGGAATCGCCGTCAGGATTAAATACTGTAACTGTTGGTGCTAACTGAAGAACAGTTGTATTCAAGTGTAGAGTAACAACATTTACTCACAAATCGACGAGAAAAAACGAGATCATACGATAGAAATGAGATATTATATTCCTACCTCAGGATAATTAACAGGTTTAACTCATCACGTGTGTTCATCAGAAATGTAGTTACAATATGACATATCAGTGTATTTGTGGACAATAAAAACCAGTTGTGTATCAGACCTGGTTTCATGTTTTTTCGTGTATTAATTCAATTCCAAATTGACTTGTGATATTTATATATATTTTTGCATTATTGCATTAAATAATTACATAAATGTATATGTATATATATATTTTAGTAGATTAATTCTATTAAATTTATTATGATACCAAAAGAATAGCATTGCATCTTATGATTCATACATGTATAAGAAATATTAAGCTGCCAGCTATTTGAGAAAATATTGTGCCAAACTTGTATCTTGCCTTTTATGTTTGATCTAGTCATGTGGTCACCTTAGTTTCTTGCCAGACAATACATTAAAACACGTGACAGATTTTATCAAAGCATTGGTTCCCTTTACTTTTTCTCAAGAATGCATTGCTAGTTGATTAATATTGGTTTTAATTTGACACGTTGAAATATTGTCACATACATGCTAGCTATACTGTAAAGATAATGCATAGAACGTTACTTTTTTTTTATATTATTTCTTATTTATGCTTAATTTTTGTCTGAGTGTAAATAATTTCGCCAGTGCTATTTTTCTGTTTGCAGGTTAATATATACTGTACATTAGCTAAACTAAGAAAATACCATTAATGTTATTTTTAAGACTGTTTTTACGAATTGATTTTAAATGTTGCTAAAAAGAGTATCACAGTTTTTAACGATTTTCTTATGTTCAAGACTATAAACGATGGACAACTGAACCAATGTAGGCCGTTTCTCGCTTCTATATATAACGTTTTATGACACATGATTTCAGTTTGTCATATGATAACATTTTTTCAAATATTCATGTGACTTGCATAGATTATATATAGATACTTTTAAATTGTTATGTACAGTATAGAGATGTTATCAAAACAAAAACATTTATTGAGATAAATATTTTCTAAAAAAAATAAAAATATTGAAAATGAATATTGCTTTTCGTTACTCTGTATATTAATTGTCATTTCACTTCTTCTGATGCTCTGTTTCGCATATATCCATACATGTACATTTTCTTGCATGAACCTGTGTTATTCTCTCTGGAATATTTGAGATCGATCATGGTTTCCCCAATTTTAAGGTTGAATACCGTGCAACAACCTAAACAATTTTACATGTCTATAATGCATTTGTCATCTGAATATGGTTTCAACGGTACCTTATGGAAAGTAATAATACAGCGTAGTACTTTCAAAGGTATGGGATTAAATCTTTTCCAAGCATCGGTGCTTATTTAAACAATTGGTCTTATAAGTAGATGTTTATAGGCCCCTTATGAAGACTGCTAAAGCTATTTATTGTGACCTTTCTGTTTGTTGCTGTGTCTACTGATAAATATAAATAAACGTCCTTTGAATGTGACCTTTTCGATAACCTTTAGATCGAGTATAGAGGGAAAGTTGAGAATTTATAAAGATATAGTTAAAAAGAGATAGTTTAGTTGTCTTGAGAGTTTTTAAAGCTAGTATAAAAGCGTTCACGTGTTCATTTTACATGCAGGTAAAAAACCACGTCATTTGATATATGTCTTGACGTAATGTGTAGACACTTATCTCTTGTGTTGTTAGGTTGCTGTCTCATGGAAGTATACACAACTTCGTTCTCTAATTCTAATTTTATTCAAAATACCATTATACCATCACATAAGTCGACATTCAACATTTACGCGTATAGGACGCATATAAAAAGTTCAAATAATCTCTTACCCCTTTATGAACTTCAGAAAAGTTCACTCGATTGTTCATAAAGTTAACTTACCAAAGTAATGATTTGGGAAACTAAGTAACAGCAGTGAATAAAAGGAAGGCTCGTCAAAATTGGATTAAAATACATAATCTTATTACCGTCTAGGAAGTCTTTCAAATTAATTCCAAACTTGTGAACATACTCTATTCAGAGTTCAAGTTTCAGAAATAATACTGACGTGAGTATGTTCAAATGTATATGGCTCACAGAAACTGCCAACAATTAAATGCACTTTTAAAACACCACGATGACAAATACAGAATAGTGGTATTGCCTGTGTCACGCTTATTACTTACAAAAGACAAATCTAGAGGAGAAATAGAAAAGCATTACAAAAAGGTCATGTAAAATGATATTAAAAACACATCACGAATATTTGAAATTGTAACAGAAACTCTGAGAACAGAAAAAATTGGTATTGCAGAGATAAATACATTTGACCTTGAAACTAGAGCAGAATTTCAAATGGTATCAATAAGATCTTTATCACTGGACTGTTTGATTCGCATTGTTAAACATTTGTTGAACCACGATCAGCATTACCACCCCATTTACGACATAATTCCAGACGTTGTTATATCTTGCATTCGTGGATGTTCACACCGATATAGAGTATCAGGGTCTTAATTTGATTTATAATCCGATACATGATAGAAAATTTCAATGGATTTGATAGACAATTCTTTACGTCATTGAAATTGAATCTTGCTTTGTCAAACACACGAAAGTAGATAACATATTTTACAAACATTTAAAAAAAAATACAAAAGCACTTCTGCACAGAAGCTGGATCGTGTATGGTTAATATATTCAAGTCTGATAAATCCTTTAGGGGGAGATCTGATTTGACTGCCCGAAGCACTTTTATAAATGCACTGAAAAAGTACAGAAAGATGTATACTCGTTTTTTTCTTCTGTAATGTGTAGATTCATACATGTTACAATTAAAAGATGTAACAGTTTTGGCATTTGTCCATACCTTTTATGCAACCGTAAGATGATGTAGTGTCTGTTGAAAAAAAAAGAGAGAGAGAAAGTATACCTGGCATCATATATGAGAATCTTTCACAGTCTGAATACTAGTCTTATTGACGTATAACCCAAATACATTATTCAACAACAATCTTTTTATGCATAACAGTTGTTGTCCAATCGTTTGATGTGTTTTGTCATTTGTTTTTGCCATGTGATTAGGGACTTTCCGATTGAGTTTCCTCGGAGTTCAGTATTTTTGTAATTTTACTTTTGATCAAATACTGAAGCTTCAATATATAAATTCTCTATACTTTTACATGTGCATGGATGTCCACTGTCTTAAACTGTGAAGTTAAACCTCGTCTTACATAGACCCTCGGTCATTCGCAATAAGTACATTTATGTCCAATATGCAGTCACAACAGAAACCGTTATTATTATTTAGGTAAAATATATTCGGCTTAACACCTCTCTCAAGAATATACTTTTATTCGCTTCAAAACTGGACATTGGTCTTGAAACTACGATTGAAAAGATATACAGTGACCGTGTCTAACCATTCACACAAAGAAAATATTTATTTAATAAAAACACTGAAAAAAGAGAGATCAGGCAAGCGAAAATGTCGAGTGTGTAAATTTTGATTCGCTTATTTGCTTGACTATAAAAGCAATAATTCTCACGTCCATTAAAACGCAGACATTCCATAATGTAATAAGTTATCCATGAAACTATTCTAAATTGAATGATGAAATAATGCTTTTCAATATTGAAATTCGCCAATATACACGAAGAAACGGCTTAGAAAGCATGCCCAGATGTTCAACTGATAAGAATTGTTCTTTAATCACAAATTAGGCGGAACCAATTCATATTGTAGCAGATTGGAGTTCAAGGGTTCTTTAATTTCGTTGTCCAGAGCAGTGCTCCACGTATTTCATACCTGTAATTTTGTTTGATGCATTCTGGGATTGCTTGAAATAGACACAGTTACACAAACAGATGTTTTACGGTTCACAACGCGTCATTTAAATACAAACTAAAACTTACATGTATCTCATTTTGAAACATGCAATTATTTTTTTCATGAATGCATGCGTTAGAACTTTTTTAAACAGACATCCTGCAATTGCATTGTTTTTATTTCATATATCTAACGATATGTTTACAAAGAAATATTTTCAAAACTACTGTTTGCAAAACGTTATATGGTATTTTTGTCGGGAAAAAAAAACACATTTGAAAAATTCATATTTCCATATGTCCATCGTTCTTACTGCAGGAATTTTATAACATACCAAATGCGAGCTCGGATTAGCTCTCATCTGAAAAACCAAAGCATAAAAAAGTAGCGCACAATTTACCGAAATGAATATAAAAATTAAGTGGTACACATGACTGCCAATGAAACAACTCACAACAAGAGACCAAATGACACAGAAATTAACAGATATATTACCATAAAGCCTTCAACAATGAGCAAAGCCAATACCTGATCATAGTCAGCTATTAAAGTCACCGAAATGAAGCATATTTGATCAAACTGAGTTAATTTTAAAAAAGACAAATAATCCTAAACTGAATTACCTAAAAGTTAAAAGCATATGCGAACTTCTTAAATTTTGAATTTTCAAGGCGTACCTTTGTTTTAAACCAAAATTATAATATAATGGTTCTTTAAAAAAAAGGTTAAATTTTTACTGCTGCTAAACAGCACAACCGACCAGGCTTAATTAATAGTTCCCTTTTGGTAGCTCATAACTGCACACCATAGATCTGGAGTTACTATGTTGAAAGTTTCAATTTGTAGTAGCCCCATATGGTAGTTGGTTATGAACTCATCGATCATGAACCAGTCTGCAGAAATAGTAGAACAAATCACATGAATATAAAGCGTTTAGTTGTAAGGACACAAAATAATAAATAAAGTTCTTTAATCCCTTTGAAAATATTTCAATTAGGAACCCCAATCTTCTAAGAAAGAATTCTATTCAGTTGATACCCATTAATCAATGTAACTAAGGAATTCGTAAAAATATATACAAACGGGATCATCAATGGACAGCGGACATTGCAAGAATATTTTCTCTACTTTTCTAATCTTTTATCAGATATTGCATTAATATGCTGTTTTAAGCTCCCACTGTTACGAGACGAGTTTGCTTTATTTATCAAAACGCACGTGTCAGCTGTGGTGCACTAACTAGCTTCCTCACGTGTTTCCGGTCATTTGATACATCAAGGCTGACCAGGATGAAAAAGCAGTTGCCAAATTACTCGCATATCAAAAATGTCCAAGGCACCAATAATCAACAGATATCTTGCTGAGAAAATAATATTTATTATAATAACTAGACATATCAATAGAATCTACAGAAGTGGAAGAAAAATAAGGAAAACCAAAATTAGCACTGCACACCTTTTTACGTAGGAGAAAACATTTCCGTAAAAATGTTGTTATGAACTAAAATATTTTGCATTTTTTTGGAAAAACAGTATGTTTTGGTATACTACAAAAAATAGTATGACATAAGATACTAGTAGTTGGGAAAATTTTGGTTCCATTGTTTTTACATCTTTCCGCCAACCGAAACTTCCGATGAATGTTTATTGGAAACAGAAATAATACTTTATTTCTTTTGTCGATTTCTAAAATTGTATAAATCTTAAATACTGATATTCTGGTTTAAACAACAACAGCAAGAACAATACTTTTATACATGGCATATATTAGTATAATTAGTTATCAAAGGTACCAGGATTCTAATTTAATACGACAGACGAGCGTTTTGTCTACAGAAGACTCACCAGTGACGCTCAGATCAAAATAATCATAAAGCCAAACAAGAACAAAGCAGTTGAATTGCGTTAAGGACCCAAAATTCAAAACATGTATGACAAATACGGCTAAGGTAATTAAACACCCTTCCGCAGGCAGTATTCGCAATTTCTGTATGATCTTAATATTTTTTTAATCAGATAATAATACAAGGTCAGTGATACATATTCTGATACTCAAACTATTCTGACATCACACCTCCCCATGAAGAATAGTGATAAGCCATATTATATAAATGTTTTGAATGGGTAATGAATACTAGAAAAGTGTGCTCCCCTACACCTAAAGAAGGACCACATGTTGAAGCCATGCTGTTAAATTATGGACTTATTATTATTAAGCACGTGTTAAATGGTATCAAATGCACTTGTTCCGGTAAAATATACATCATAATGTCCTAAACTTGGTACCATTTTGGAGTCTAATCTTAATGATGCTTTAATTGACTGTTGTCAAGTAGTTTAATCAACGTTTTTTTTTTTAAATCAGATACAAAAAGAGGAGGATGAAGTAGAGGAGAAAGGACAGACACTATTGTCGTTCAAGATATTTGTTTACCAAAGTACAAATAATTGTTTCTCTATTCCACACCTTATGTTGCATACTAATATATCTTCAAAAACAAAATATAATACGGGTGGTACTCTGTATGATAACTTTTAAGTATACTTTATACATAGTATAAAAATACTGAGGATTTCATTACCATTAATAGTCATTCATGCATTTATACTTCGTTTATAAAATTTTCTGAAAAAACCAAAGACTCTTTTGATAAGACATGTGTTGGGCTCAGCAGCTAACCAGAAAGATTTAAACGACAATGTCAGTACAATTCGACTAGAGACTAAGATTGCACATATTCTTTCTCGTTTTTAAGTCTACTTAGACGTTTAAGCACAGTATTAAACTAAGAATTTAAAAAGAAAGAAAATGTGGATTGTACAAAGTGAGATCCATAGTATGTTTAGACGTTGCGCACGATATTGGTGTCACTTTGGAAATATGGGATACTAAATTGGTGTTTGACAGATATTTTAGCTTGAAGACGAAAATTGTGTATAATATTTCAAGAAAACGACAATGATACTTCTTCACAAAAATTGTGCTTGCTGTTTAAGAAATTGATAATTACTTTAATGCCTGTTGTGTTTTATAAAAAGCCACCGATTATATCAAAATGATAAGGAAAGCAAAGAAATCTTCCAGTTTAACCATGTTCTTTTATCTAACCTGCACAGACGCAATATATGATGTGGTGTTCATACTAGAATGGTAAAGTGTTTTTGTTTGTTTTCTGCATGCATGAACAGCACTAACTTGATTCTTAGATTCATATAATTTTCTTTGCTTTATTCTATCTTGTATTACACATTCCACAAGCAAAAACTGCCATGATATTTGTATTTAAAAACAAATGGATTCGAGCAATATTTGCTTGGGAAAGGACATTGCTGGATGTCCGACACCCTTCGTCACTTTCCGATGTCATCTGCGTGCCATTGTTGACTGATTGACGCACCTTATCTTCCGGTCTAATTAATATCGAAACATAAACAAACCGTAAATCAGAATCTTAATGTAGTAAAATTAACTTCATGATTATGTACCAATATCATTACAATGGTACATGTACGTCCAATTATCTGGAACCTTGATAACTATGATATACTATCAGTAATAATCGAGACGAACGACAAGTTAGCCCTGATTATTAGATAGTTTAAACAATTAGTCGTTAGTTGGCGTAACTGACTAGGCGGAGAAAGCCATAAACCATACGGTCATTAGGTGATTGTCAATTTTATAAACATTTACCTGAAAACAGGTTACAACAAGATACCTTTCACATGTCAATACCCTTTCCCAATACGATTTTGGTTTATTCTCCCCCCTCTGATTTTCTAAAATGAATTAAGATAAAGCAACGATAAAATATTAAACGAGATTAAACGATGTTTTAACTGTCGTCATTTTGCACAAAAAAGGAAACCAGAGTCGAACAGGTTAGCACTAGATTTTAAAGGAATTACTTGTGCACATAATTAATTATATAATGACTAAAAATGGAACCAGATACATATTGTATTGCGTTGCACTTTCATGTATAAGAGAGTTAAGTTAATGATCTTGGGTAGTTAGAAAATATTCGATTAGGCCCTTATACATGTTGGTTGTCAGTGTTGTAGCATATTTACTTTAGGTATTCAGACCGGCGCAAATGATAAAGTTACATATTTTTGCTTGTTCCGAAGACATATCCAAAGATTCAATGATACACATAGTAATGGTATCTCAAAGATGGATCGGCAGACAGTGAAGGAAATTTCCACTTATTTGTTCAACTAATGAAGTCAGCCAATTAAGAAAAATAAAAAAAAATTAAAAATATACTCTTATTACTAATCTGGCCGTGTGTGGACCACCTACCATACTGTCATATTCCTCAACCAATGTTATATTATGTTTGAAAATTTAAAATCATCAAAACTGAATTAAATGACAATGAATAACCAACGAAATTATACCAAACATATATTGTTTTGACAAATTATCATATATTAGTTGATATATATTGCTTTTTATTGTTTTAAAAATATGTGACATTTGCTTTAATTTGTCAAAAAATGCTATGCAACCTAAAATAATATATTTATCTGTTTATGAATGCATAACAAAAGAGACTCATATTGAACTGTTGTGATGGAAGATATATAAAGATATATTATAATAAGGAAAAGAAAACGCTGTTTCTGAGTTTAATGATTTAACGTACGTTTCCAAATAAATTTCTAGTTAATAAGATTAAGATAAAATTTTGATTTCGGCGCCAATCTTTGACAGTGGACACAATTTATGCTTGACATTTTTGATAAGAGGTTATGAAACTTATAATGACCGGTGATAAACATTTGATACATGAAACGTTATACGAAACATTTTGTGTTGTGGCATGTTAACCTAAACCATGAAAACAATATCTTTTCTTTTAAGCAGTGATACGCCGCGCCCGGAATCAAACCTTAAGTGTAATCCTTGATATTGCGATAATGACTACCGTATATACCGTTATATTAAACATGTTGATACTTAAAATGTATTTTTTTGTACGGTTATGTGAAAAATCCCTTTTCAGTGCATGATCATTGTTAAATACAGGATGCATTTGTTTATTTTTATTGATACATCTTGTTTTATCGTTTTTTAATGTTCACATATATAGTTGCAAACTTCTTCTGAAATACATTTTTTTGTTAACCATTAACTGTCGGTAAATATTAAGTTTAGAAGTCCCAAGTCAGAATCCTGTAATTCAGTGGTTGATGTATGTTGCTGTGTATAATATTTGTTTTTGTTCATTAGATTGTTGAATTAGGCTGTAAGTTTTCTCGTTTACATTGTTTTATATTTGTAAACCTCGATGCCTTTTAAAGCCGATTATGCAATATTGATTTTGCTCATTGTTTAAGGCCGTACGGTGACTTTTAGTTGTTAATTTCTGTGTTATTTGGTCTCGTTGGTAATCATACCACATCTATGTATCTTTGTAATTGATTGATTTTTTGAAGAAAAAAAGGATAGTGACATTGGTCGTTGGCCTCAGTGAATAATATTTTGCCAATAAAACCACTTATTTACCTCATCAAAAGACAGTACTAGCTGTTTTTGATTATTATTGAAATTAAATCGGCCATGAAAAGCAAAAACTCGAAAAAGTCCGGAGTCAAATATATGCAATATAACGCGTTCGAAGTATACGATAGAGCTTCAAGAAAAAAAATATCTACATACAGTATATATGTCTACAAAATCTTTCAAAATAGCATTGTTTGATATATTTATGCTTAGTTTATACCAAGCATAACCCATAAATTATATTTTCATCCAAATTAAAACTGACAAAAATGACCACTTTGTAAATAATTTATGAGCGAATGATGAATTCGTATCATTTCGCTAGAGATTTCTGAAAGCTTAACACGCTCATTATCCCTAAAATCCTTATCATGCCTTCAAAACTTTATCTTTTGAATGAAATATTCCATATCTAAAAGGTTTTACTCTTCAAAGAAAAGAATATCATTATCTATTGAAGCTGCGAGTGAAGATGTTAATTAACACATAATTCCTGTAATTATAACGTTTGTTGTAAAACTGTCCAGAAAATCCATTTGTCTTGGTCACATTATATGAGGAACGATGGTCATTATTGAGTTTCTGTTGTGTCTTTGATATTTTGACTGAAACAAACTGAGAAATTAATGATCATTTTGTAGAGGTACAGGCTTTTACAGTATCAATAATACCGGAGTAGGGATTTTTGTCCAGCATACATACACCTATGTGCTTCGTCGCTTTAATATAAAGTACTAGAGAATACAGTGTTTTTCCCCCGCTTTGTGTAGTGGTATTTGCGTCATACAAACTGTGCAAAATAATATTTACAAACTAAACAACAAACAAATAAGTACATATTTCAATAGATAGATAATAGAAAAATAACATTTGAAAATAACTCCTTATGAACAAAAAACTAGGAACCGGTATATTTATATGATATGCTTTAAATTGTTTGCAGTCACCATGTGATGTGCTTTAATTAAAGTTTCTTATAATATTTGAAATACAGAAAAAAATAACTACAGCACATTTTTAAAATAATTTATAATGTATTTGTTATTGCAGGGACATGAAAAAAAAAATATTGGAAAGATCTGATAGAAACGAATATCAAATACTTGAATAGGTAAAATTTACAATGACCACAACCCTAACATCATGACTAAATCTACACCATTCATGAAAGTGCCAACAAATGAAGAAGGTTACCAGATTCCGTCTCATTAATAAAATAAATAGCCAGATATATAAACTCGACATAAAATCATCCCTTGATAATTAAATTCCCCATTAAATTCACAAGTTTGCTTATTAAAGCGCCGTGTTAATTTGCCGAGAAAACAGTAACCTTGTTCCCTGGGGAACTTTGTAGTTAATAAGCAGAGTTGAGGAATGAAAAGGGACAGGAACCAGTTTTAATTAATGTGCAATTTGAGGGGTGTCGCTTTACATAATTGCTGACATGTGTTTTTAGTTTGTGGCGCGAAATTGAGAAATGCTTCGAAGGTAATAAATTTGCTTTAAACAAATAGAAAGTCACGCGCATTGTATGTTAGTATATTGAAATACGTGGTTCATGTACGATGACTTTTTGATTTGACATTTTTGGCATTTATTTGCTTTGATAGGAAATTGAGCATATAACAGGTATACAAATTAAAATATTAGAAATAATAATTGAAAGGAACGAAAATAACTAGAAACCCAAAACGTTTTGTAAGAAAACGTTTAAAGAAATTCGTTTAAACTGTATTGGTTTTTAATGCATTTCAATTACTTTAAAAAGTAAACCATTAATTCTAACGATACTGAAAAACACAAATTTATATAGATATATATATACTAATATAATGCATTCGATTTTAGAAGCTAGAGTTTCTAACGAAAATTAAACGAAAGTAAGACGCTCGATTTTCCATGAAATTTACGGGTATGCCTACATTTTATTTTTTTCTTCCCTGATTGTAATTCTATACTTTATTTTAGTCAGGGTTTTTCTTCGGCTGAACTTCCTTCTTCATGGTACAATGTAAATAAAAAATAATAATAAAATCTTCTAAGATTCCAAATATCAAATCCTTATTCCGAACGTGTATATTTCATTTGATATTTAGTGACTATACATTTCTTAGCACCCATTTTTTTTGTTGTGTATGTGACCTCTAGCTTACTACAATTCAGTTGCTAGTGCATACTTATATATATATATATAATATACTATTCGACCAAGAACAAACAAAACAGCAATATTATTTAAGTCACAGAAAAAGCTGAAAAAAAATAATAACCGTGTCGTTTTTTTATCTGATAATCTAAATGCAGATGATGCAACTTCAAAAAAAAAAAATCAGAAAACAATTTAAATCCTTTTATTATCGAAAGGGACATGAAATTCCATACCATGTGAGCGAATAACGTTCTTTATACGAGTTGAAAAAAGTCAACAACAGTTTTATAAATATATATGCTGTAGTCAAATTATTTTTCCTATATATGCATGAAAAGCAATTGATAATTATGATGATAATTGAATGCTATAAAATGAAATAAAAATTGATCGGACGCAATACAAAATTGTTTACCAAGGGACCACAAGTTTTTGAAAGGAATTCTTGAATATTGCTGTAGACAATTCGACGAGAAGCAAAAAACAAGTGAAGAAAAATCGAATCACTGTATGATAGAAAACTTTATATCAAAACAATAATAATTTCAAACATTTAATCGGTTCATTTTAGACCCCCAAAAATAGACAATCATGCAAATTATGAAAAAAATGAAACGACATTCATTGTTGCGATTTATATAAAAAAAAAGAATACATGGTATAATTGCCAATGAGACAACTCTCCTACAGAGACCAAATGACACAGAAACAAACAACTATAGGTCACCGTACTGCTTTTCATAAATTTTCATCAACCCAATATAATTATTGTAAAACTCTAATTTGTTTAAGCCACATTACCCATTTTTACATGAGGGGTTATTGCTAAATAGAGAAACAAGACAGAACCATGGCAGGAGTTTATTGGCTTTAGAAATTACAAGTTGATTGTACTAGATCTAGACAAAAAAACTGACAGCACTAAATGACTGCCTTGACTGACAGTCACAGGGGTTCCCTATCTAATCGAGATCTTGTTTGCTCCCGATATTTATGTACATAGTTTATATCTAATTTGATCAGACAAAGATCGATTTGATAACATAAGTAAATTTATAATTAAGGTGAAAAACGTGCATCGCCCATTTATGAAAACATTATATTATTCGAGACCCAAAATTACGGTGGTGTCTCCATGGGGTTCTAGGAAATTGAGTTATTTATTTAACATAGACTCCCTTGTCAAAATAAATTTAGATTTCATCATGCAGTTTAGTTGATTATGAAATTAAATAGTTATGAAATTTTTAAACCCATTTAATTTCTAAATCTAACACTGCAATAGTTGTCAGAGAATATCATATTTTCATTCATATCTTTTAAAGTTACATAATAAAACGCATATCTTAAGATATTAAAAGACAGTTAATGTAATTCATGATCAAACTATTAAAAAATCTGCAGCTGCATAATGCGTACGTCTTAGTGCATTAACGAGATCGAGGCTTTCCTTAATTCTTCCAAACTGACGAGTGACCATTCTGGCCATTTAAG
Source organism: Mytilus trossulus (assembly GCF_036588685.1). Taxonomy (NCBI): domain Eukaryota; kingdom Metazoa; phylum Mollusca; class Bivalvia; order Mytilida; family Mytilidae; genus Mytilus; species Mytilus trossulus. The sequence continues at coordinate 48,430,301 of NC_086383.1, forward strand.
TGGACAATAAAGAAGTTTTCAAGACATCCGTGACGATATTCTTATTTATGATAATTTTTGCAGTGTTTGAACATTTGCGATTTATAACTATTTTTCTATTGCAATAGATGTAAAAAAAATATTACATAACATTTTTAGTATTTTTAAAAGAGCTTAATACAGTCAGTTCCATATTCTTATATTATTTGGAGAAAACGTCAATTATAGATTCACAGCTTGTTCGTCGTGATTAATACACAACTCTTTCATACCAAATACCCGAATTCTCTCTTTCTCTGTGTTTGCCTATAAGATTTTTATATTTAACATCTACTATAATAACCATTAATAATAGTCATGAAAAGATGTATTTTTAATATCTGTCATCGGGTTTCTGTCTTATTTACTAATAGTATCTATATCCGCCTTTTTTCATATTTGATTATTATTGGTTATTTATCTAAATGCTACTCAAAATTTCCCAAAATATACAATTGTTGCCTATATTTCAGTTGCATACTTGAAAGTTAGAAAAACAATAACAGAAAACGACTGAAGGAGCAAATTGCTTTGAACTATTGATTTTTTTTAATGGATAACACTCTTTTCATTATGAATTCGACGATGAACGTAAAACTCATATACATACATCACAAGACCAACATGTTCAATCTTGTATTCATAAAGGAAACAGCTAAAAACGAATTCACCAATTTCTCGCGGAGCCTGCCTTCACTAACAAGTATAGATTATGAAAGACATATTCATTTTGTGTCACTTAGTCTCTGCAAATAGTAATTACCCATGGGTATTACATCTACAATGTATATGGTATCTGCATGTTATATTTGACTATCTTGCATTAATATATTTTTTTGTCCTCCACGATTCCTAAAAGAAGGAAGTTCTGTCAGACAGATAGATTGTGATACAAATCATAACAAGGAAACATTGACAATTATATATCAGAATTCATAAACAAAACAGTATATATATATATAAAAAAACCAGTTCAAGATAATTTGTTTCTCAAGGTTGGACACATAGGGAAGAATTTTTCTATTTGTCAAAATTCGAAATATCCAATGATTTGACAAATAGTAAACATCTTCCCTATGCATTAGCAGCAAATTATTCAAAACTGTTGTTCTTATCAGTTTTTTAACTGTTTAGTCTATGAATTCGATGTTGAACGTAGTCCTTGAATATACATGTCAAGACCTACATGTTCCATCTTGTATTTCTATTTATAACGGAAACACCTAATAGAAATCACAAGTTGGAATGACATTTATAGGTTTGTATATATACGGTATATGGCAGCAGCTAGATTTTTCCCATTTTTCTGATGTCACATTTCATCGAATGAACATGTAAAAGCTGTCAACAGGAGAAAGCCAATAGCATTAATACGTGCACAATCAATGAATATATTAGTAAACTCCTGTTATTTGGTTCCTTCCTTTCGAACATACTTACAAGAAAACAAGCTTGAAGATTGTATATATTATATCCAAAATCAAAATATATCCGACAGTATAGACAAGTAAAGGAACGAAATAATGTATTAATAGTATCCAGATCCAGAATAAAGAAGAAAGAAAAATATCTTAAAATTCCCCAAAACTCTAAATAATCGACTGAACAACAAAACTTTTATAAACAAATTGACAAGAACCCCATCTAATTATTATTATATTCTAAACTTTTATCAACTTTGAATAGATATAGGGAATCTATAGTAATTTGAGTGTATGATAAAGGCAAATAAACTGAAGCAAATCTGATATATTTTTGATAAATTTATCCTATACCTGCTACAACTAGCTCATATTATAATAAAATGTTGTCAAATATATGATAACGCTCATTCAGTATCATGGATTTGTGTATCTACAGACAAGAAATACACGAACGCACTGATACCCACTGATATCCACTCTAAAATTGGATCCAGTGTGCGCTATTATCTCAAGAGTTATCTCCCCGCTCAGGGATAACGCCAAGAACTTGGATAGAACGAGAGTACCAGTGAGATAAGTTACATCCCGTTTATCACGTGATATTATCTAAGTCCGACACCCTATATATCTACCGATAAACAATATCTATCACGTTATTTGTAAATTATTACTTATATAATGATCAAAGATCACAAATTACGTAAGCAGGGATCGTATGATAATGGCGTATTACTATTTCAAAAACTCTTTTGAATGAACATGCAGGTGTCAATATAATGATCTATTGCAAACATTAATTTTACTAAGAAGTCCATTATTTTTATCTCTTCTTTTCAATTATAATTTATATCCAGAAACATTTCGATTTTCTAGCTGGTTTAATGTTTTAAATAAGAACGCGACGAATAATTCGATTATTCTAAATATCAAGCTAACTGCAACATGAGTAGAAAACAAATTCACAAAAATGATAAAATGGTATTGTCTTTTTTAGCACGGATGCTAGTTTGTCCTAGGTGTACCGTAGCAAAGTAAGTGGGATTGCTTATTTCAAACCTATAACATTTTCGTTAACGGAAATCATTTAAAGTTAAGATTCCAAGTCCCTCAGACAAAATTGACATTAGATGGTACTGACTGTTCTGTATATGTCTTTATAGTCCATATTTAACTCTTGTTTTGGAATGATTAATTTTAGAGTTTCTGTTGATGGTAAATCCCCAAAACTTCTTAAAAACCACAAAATTTATTTGAATGTTATTTTGATATTCGTTAACTAGCAAATGGTCTTCGAAAACCTACTGAGTCTGCTCTATATGCAAAATGACAACCCTTCAATCGCCACGAGTCGACGAAAGAGTAGTCAATACTTTTAAATTTCAAGGAATGATTATCAACTTCAACAACATCATAAAGGAACAATTCATACATTTCCTGTCTTTTTTCCCTCCAAAATATGCACTGCTGTTGAATTTCCCGTACTATAATTCACCGGGCAGTTTTTCCGCTCGCCTGGGATGCACTCATTGACTATCGAAGAAGTATTATATTGGTATAGTATTACATTCTTTTTTTAAGAGATGATTTAGCCTTCCCAATTGTGAACTTTCCATTTCTATGTAGCAACATTACAGTAGCGCCTGCATACGGAGTATTTATCTCAAAATTGATACGATATTCCCAGGCTTGTATTCCCAATAATGATTTCCTTGATAGAGGGTTACTGCTCACAAGAAAGCTATTAAACCAAGAGTTCCAAATAGTGAAGTTGTAATCATTCCTTCGTAAATATTACGGACGCCATCACGAGTTGGTTGACCGTTAAGGAATATCCGTTTCACAGATTATATTGGATATGTTACTTATGTCGTAATTACAATATAACTTTCAGAATAAGACTGTTTACCGGGTTTGAAATAACATGAACAACACGACGGGTGATTTGGTTCTGATTGTTTATCAATAATTAACGATCGTTACACTTATAACACTCACAATAACCCCACAGTCATTTGCAATTGAAAATTTCCTAGAATGAAATCATTTTTGTAGATAATAAAATAATTTCCTAAAAATGTAGAATATGACTTTATATCATCAACAAGACGGTTGCCTGTTGTGAAACAGAAACTTTAAATCCATCCGAAAAAAATATAACACGAGTTTAATTAAGATGTTGTCGTTGGTTGCATTATGTGAGTCATGTTTGGTTTTCGTTTATTTGTTTTCTCAGGTTTGTGTTATCCTTTTTAAGTTGATATTGCATTTCCCGTGCATTCTAATTATTAGGAATTAACTTTCATCGCCTAGCTTCAAATTCAAGTATCCTTAAGGTGCAACCCTTATGTATCACAGAAGTTGACTGCCAGTTTCTTTTGTGAGATTCGTGTAGCCCTAAATTTTAGATATCTTAGTTGTGTTTTGTTACTGTTTGTTGTCTTTTAGTCGTTTTTGTAATTGGTCATTATATTTCTTGATTCAATATTTTTCACTGCCTACCTTTTTGTGTCGATTTTTCATATTTTTCTAAGCTTGTTTCGATCTTCAATCTTGCTATTTTTCCAAGGTATCACATTATGTCAATCTGTGTTTGTTGAGAATTTGAGATCGGAGTTATATCTAAAGATTTCATAATGAAAATTAAAGAGAATTGAATTGCCTATTTTGTTGCGCCTCAGTGTTTCTGTTGTTTCGTTGTTTTCCTCTTATATATAGATGATGTGTTTCCTTCGGTTTTTGGTTTTTACCCAGATTTGTTTGCTCTCAATCGATTAATGACGTTTGAACAGCGGTATACCTCTGTTGCCTTTATTTATAGGTATGTTTTTATCTGGTCTTACACGTTTTTGAAATTCCTAATGTTAAGAACCATTCTTATCTTATATTCCTTTATTGTTTCAAACATATCTGACAAGTTTTGAGCATGTTAAATGTTGTATAGGATTGTATTAATTTCATAATGTCCCAAATTTTTTTAAGTTGTTACCTGCTTTGGAAATAGAAAAAAAGTATGAAGTTGTGGTACGATTGCTATTGAAACCAAAGATAAAAATGTAAAACAACTATATATTAAACGGAGTGTCTATTGTTTTGGCTAGCAGTATTCAATGGACGTTCTGAGAATTTGAGATCGGAATTATATTTAAAAGATGTTCTAATGACAATTAGAGAGAATTGGTTTTCCTATAAGACAAATATATTTGAGACACACTCCAGAACAACAGCATGTGCAATAAAGTGAGGGGAGTAAAGCGTGGTCCAGACTGGAATAGAACGATGAACTGTAATATGACAGTACATAACTAAATTAATCTCTGAAAGTTGTTGAATAGGTGCTATACGTTCTATTTATTTCTAAATCCGAGCCAATGGTCCAACACGCATGACAATGATTATTCGAGAAAAAATACAAATATACCTGGCTTATCATTTTGCAGGCCAGTCCCACTTTTTGTCTGCATAAGATCCACCAGTGGCACTCGAATCAAAGCAGTTAGTAGATCAAATCAAACACAGGTGATTACCCAAGGGATCGTTTGATAGAATACTCAACTTGAAATGTTAATGATTAAAATTTATCAATGACCAACTTTAATTTAAGTTAGTACCTGTGTCAAAAACATTATTTAAAATTATGTGTGTTCTTAATCTAGATATAAATGACCTAATTGAAATTGAGGTTTGGTAACTTATATTTTTATTTTTAATGCTGGTCAACTTATTTAGCTTCCAAACTTGTTTAAATCGATCACCACTGATAATACTCATATGAATGAAAAGAACGTCTGTTATTCTAAATTATGTGCCTGGTAGTTTGGGGAGTTTGTTTTAGCCCCAGGAGTCCTTCGATTTTTATACCCAGCATTTTCACTATAAAATACTCATTAAGAAAATCTTAATTCAAACCACAAAATCTGGAATATTAGGAATTGGAATTTCTTACTATGTAAATTCAACTGGAATGCAGAATATAACAGTTGTTATCCATTCGTATGAGTGTTTAATTTTGCCATTTGATTAGATACTTTCCTTTTTGAATTTTTCCCCGAGTCCAAACTTTTCGTCTTTTTTTTCAAATAAACATAACAATAGTAAATGCAATTGTTAGCATTTGTAAACAATGAAACTATCCAGTAGAAGATGTCACAAATACTGCTCAAATGTGAACATAAGGTTCGTGAATTTTTAAAAGCTCTTACGAAATAAAGGCCAGTTCAAGTTATTGTTATCGTTAGAGTTTTAATTTCAGCTGATTTCATTACAATTTAATTCATTCCCGAATTCATTTTTAATGAGTTATGATACCCAAATACTATGACATTGAACCATAAATGTATGATTATAATTGATGATGTCATGATAAAGTCGAATTCTCGTAACAATTTTTACGATTCTTTTTTCAGTTATGACATTTTTATATATTGTTAATATTCAAGTTTATCCAGCATTTATCTAGCTCTCCCGTCTTTTTCTACTAAAAATGATAAACTAACAAAAATGAAGGGAAAACCAAAACACCACGTAAAAAATAAAAAAGACGAAAAACCAAACAAAATTGATTTACACAGAGATCGAAATATCAAGCAACTTGCATTCGACCAAAAGCGATTGCAAACACTTATATTTAGTAAAGAACAATTATTGAATGATTCAAGAATGACACTCTCAGTGTATCTCAAAGTTTTAACAGCAGTAAGTTGAATATCTGAAAAAGACAAAAGAAAAAAAACAAGTTAAACGAATTTTGTGATCCGTTCTACTGAAATACCCTTGATTTACTACCATTACATTAATCCAATGCATATAGTCAACTAAACTCATCCTAGATACAAGGATAAAACTTTATATTCATGGCAGACTCGCGTTTCGTCTTCAAAAGACTCACCACCAGTGTCGCTCAAATACCAAAAAAACAAAAAAAGTAAAAAAGTAAAAAAAGCCAAATAAAGTACGAAATTTAAGAGCATTGATGACAAAAATTCCTTAAAGCTCTACCAAATACAGCTTAGGTTATCATTCCTGAGGTAGAAAAGCCTTAGTATTTCAAAATTTCAAAAAGTTTTGTAAACAGTTAATTTTGAAAAATGACCATAGCAATTGTACTTCATGTCAGCACAGAAGTGCTGACTACTGGTCTTGTGATACCATCGGGAAATTAAAACTCAACCATCAGTGGCATCGACCCAGTGGTTGCAAATAAACTCATGAAAAATACCAGGATTAAATTTTGTATTCACGCCAGACGCGCGTTAGGTCTACAAGATACCCATCGGTAACGCTCAAATAAAAAAAAAACCCAAAAAATTAAAAAAAATTAAAAGGTCAAATAAAGTACGAAATTTAAGAGCATTGAGGACCAACATTCCTTAAAGCTTTCCCAAATACAGCTAAGGTAATCTATTCATGAATATTTCAAAAATTCAAAAGTTTTGTAAACAGTTTTGTAAAAAAAATGACCATATCAATGATACTTCAATGATACAGAAGTGCTGACTACTGGTCTGGTGATACGCTCGGGGAATAAATTCGAATGTTATAAAGTTTCATTTTGATAAAGTTACCAAATACTTGCCGTGTTCGATGTTCTCAACTCGATTTCTTAATCGACAGAAAAAAAAGTTTTTAAAAGTGTTGTTGAAATAAGTTCATTATAAAAGAACGATTGACTTTGAGACAAACAGGTACCCACAATACCGCTTTCTAAGGTAAACTGATAAAAAACATTTGAGTATTTTGTTCTCTGTACTAGCTTAATGAAGGATTCGCATTCTAAGCATTACATATATTAAGATAAATATTTCTTTCAATCTATCTTCTGTTTAGTGCTGCGCAAAGAAATATATTAAGTAAAATATAACTAGCTGACGTTTTTTTTTTTATTTTTTTTTTTTATCTTAAATCGCTCGAACTTAAAAGGAGCAAGACCCTTGCGTTAATAGGATATGTGTTTCCTGCTAATCACGCATAACTGGCCAATCTGATTCACACTCGTCATTATCAGTAACATTACAAATCAGACGACTATACTGTTATCTAACAAATCAAAAGCACAAAACATCAATCGAATGAATACCAACTGTCATATTCCTGACTTGATACAGGCATTTGCCTATGTAGAAAATGGTGGATTAAATATGGTTTTAAAGCTAGCTAAACCTCTCACTTGTATGAAGTGTCGATTTCAGTAATTCTTCTTCATAACCCGGTAGGAGCAATTGAGATATGCTAACTCCATACGATCGATCAGAGGGTATGTTACTGCTGCGAAATCTGAAGTTGATATTTGGAAAGTTGAAATCTTCATGTTTGTCATTGAATCAATAGTTTAAGGAACAGTGGCAGACTAAAGTATGCTTATACAAAGTATCTCTGTTTGGAAAATAAAATGGTTCTAATGATATTCTTCTATCAATGGTAGTGTAGCTTTAGTATTGATAACATCAACTTTGGAAATTCCTTTGAACAGTTACAAAAGACTTGCATATCACATGTACATTTATACAAAAACATTAGCACTGGAGAGTTTTTTGTATCGAAAACATTTTACATCGGCAAACAACATCAATCAAACCAGAATTCAGATTAAAGATTAAACAGCACAAATTAAAATGCATAAACTACAGATCATATCAGAACAGTTTTAATTGAATAACATGCAATGCACTAATACAATTTAGAACAACAACTTCAGGAAAGATACGATCAATTCAAGGACTGTGCAGGGATTTCAATTTGTGTACAGCTTTTCTCAAACCTAACATTGCCAGAAAGGCTGTTGCATACAGTAGCGATTGCAATATATACAGTTTCTGACACAGCTATGCTGATTTTAACGGTTGACTTTTCGAGATGTAGTATGCAACTGTTCAAAAGTAATCGAGTCGGAGAAAACAAATCCCGATACAAACTAAAACCGATGGAAACACATGAACTATAAGAGTAAAACAACAAAACACCAGAAACACTGAACTGAATCAAAAACAAACGCCATCAAACAAGATTTAAACAGTGTTTTACGTTTAATAAATAATGTAAACAAGCACGTATTAATTCATCAATTACTTCGATCGGTAGTTTAAAACGCTATTGTTGTCCGTCTTTTAATGTACAGTGAATGTCAATTTTTTTTTTCAAGCAATCATTCGTAAAACTTTGACGGTCTTCATGCATATACAAACTTGAACGCTCTTTCTTTCTGCTTTAATTTGACAAGCAATTTTAATTCTAGTTGCTTGTATTTCCTCGAAAGAAACTCTTAAAATATCACAATTAGTCCCGATAGTTTTTATAACATAAGTAAAAGCTGTTAATTTCAATTGAAGAAGCGAAAAGAGATTAAGCCCTTGTAGTACTTTTAAAGTTCTTGAAAGGTGTAAAAATATGAAGAAGGTAAGTAGAGTGCAAGTAATATATACAAAGTGCGTGCTCAACCTGTCTCACTTTTCATAATTACAGGCATCTTTTATTTCATACTTAAATTAATTTTTATTAAATATACCAAGAGGACGTGAAATGCACCACGATATGGTGCTCCACAACCAGTGGGAGTCCATATAAAACACACACAACATAAAGTGGTCAGCATAATCAAAATTTGAGGGGTTGAAAAACTATGAATAAAAAGCTACCGATCTTGTTATAAATGATACTTTTGAACAGCTGTAAGTAGAAAAAATAACCATGTTCATTAATACTTTAAGATGTTTTTATATTTTGACATGGCGGCGCACGACCATATCTTCAACGATATCATTTTATCTTACACCTTATCATTGTATCTTGATTCATGTGGCTTGATTAGAGATTTTAGGAATTTCAAAAGATAACCGATCTTAAATTATTTCCTCACGTGTACAAGCACCTCGTCATTTGAAATAAACGTGAAATATTTCATTACGAACACCGGCACGATTTTAATAGGATATGTCTATAAAACATTAGAATCAGAACGATCTAAAAATCCAGTGCGGTTCAACAAAACCCTGACGAAACACAGATTTTCTTCATTCATATGATTGAGTACAAAGTTACGTTCATGGCACTGTTTATTCCAACTAAAAAAATCTTGTAAAATAAAAATAAAAAATCTGTTTACATTCTTTCATTCAACGAACAACATTTATAAACAAAAACTTTTTGGATGTTGTTTATTTTTATTTTTTGGGCACAACAATTTTACAGGATTAACAGACAATTATTTAATAAAATATTTTCAAGATTACGTCTTAAACTGTCTTTTTGTTCCCTTCAACCCAAGTATGCTTCTTTCTTTCTTTTGAAACTCTCTTTCTGTTTTTCGGTTCAACGATTCCATTTACATGTTAGATGTTCTGTTTGATAGTTTTTATATCCACCAGAATGCTTCGCATTTTGAATGATATAACACTGATTTTTGTAGCTCCAAATTTTTTTTTATATGCGATGCATCACAATGTATTTACTGAATTTGTACCTATGATTGTCCAAATTTTCCAAACAATTTTATACCTATCACTCTACTTGAGATCGTTAACCTCATACACAGTGTTTTGCTGGATATTTTTGTATTTGTGTTTTGCGTTCATAAAATCAGTCTGTGTCATTGGTTGTTCTACATTGGCATTGTGACTATTTTGATTTCAAATAGTTTTTGTTTTATTTATAACATCATCTCTTGGATCTTTCCTTTTGTGAATAATTTCTCTAGTTGTCTCTGTGTCGTCAGCTTTTTTGATTCGTGTTATTATCAGCTGTTAAATTATTGTTTTGTATTTGAGATAATCGTAAGTGTCGATTTTTATCTTTTATCTGTGTGTTAAAATTCACTTATTATTTCTCTAGTCCTTTTTAATGTCATCTCCTTCATTAAATAATTCTTTTTATATTGTCCTTCGTAAATTTGTCAATGTCGTGCAATACTGGTTTGTTTCCCTTTCGTATACATATTTCAGTGATTTCATATAATATAAATAACTATTGAGGATCATGTCTTAAAAGTAATTCACTTTATAACGTGTATTTGTGAAAAAGAAAAGTAACACAAATATACGAAAGGGGAGGAAATTACAAAATTACAAAAAAAAAGGAATTATCACAAAATTGAAAGTCCCTAATCAATTGGCAATATCAAAACCCCAACCTTATCAAAGGAATAGATAACAACTGTCGTATTCCGGACTTGATACAGGCATTTTCTTATATAGAATTAGGTGGATTAATCCTGGTTTTATAGTCAGCTAAACCTCTCACTTATATGACAGTCGCATCAAATTCAATTATATTGACAATGATGTGAACAAAGCAAACAGGTAAAAATGTCACAAACAGGGGTACAGCAGTCAACATTGTGTTATAATCTTAATAACTATAAAAAAAATAATTAACAAAGAAGCACAAAAAGGCATATTGACAAAGCACATTAGCAAAAATGAACAATAATACAAAAAGTTACAATAGCACCATACCACAATGACTGGATGTATAAGTCCAGAATATGTAATTTAATCACTTATAACGTTAGCATGCAGTGCAGTGTATTAAAATTAAAGGGGGAAAATGCAAAACAAAATGTAAAGAGATAGTCTTCAGTTACATTAAGTATCAATTTGAAAAAGAAAATACACGAACTTGACATACTTTGCTGTCGGAAGTATTTGCTTGATACAGGAAGAATCATATATACAAATAGGAAGTAAGCCATGTACATTTAGGTCATATGATCAGTAAATAATATATACTTTTATGTAATATAATTCACATTTGGTTTGCTTCAATGTAGTATCAAAAAAACTTATATACTGAAAATCTGTAATGGAGAGGAAAACTTCGTCAAAATGCAAGTATGTATTCTGTAACTTTTTAGTTTAAATAAGAGTAAGTAAGTTGAACACATTTTGTACGCTTAACAAATACCACATAAATGTCGGCACATCACCTAGCTTAAAGTCTATATATACGTAATGTAATAAATATGCATGTCTTCTATCCTATAATAAATAAAGGCAACAGTAGTATACCGCTGTTCAAAACTCATAAATCCATGGACAAAAAACGAAATCGGGGTAACAAACTAAAACCGAGGGAAACGCATTAAATATAAGAGGAGAACAACGACATAACACTAAAATGTAACACACAGAGAAACGGACCGAGCATCAGACAAAATCCCTAGAAATTAAACAATAATAACATAAAAACCAAATACATGAATTTGGGATAGACAAGTACCGTGACACGTCTTATCGCAATGTGAATTTAAACTTAAAAATTAGAGAAAACAAACGACACAACGTTAAAACGGTGTAATACCACCATTGATTTTTCCCTATTAGTCTTTGTTAAATTGGCACTTTAAAAAAATTGTACAGTATTTACCTTTATTTCAACCAAAGAAATACTGTGCATGTATAAAGTTTAATCCATTCCAGTGATACAGGGAAAATTTCACACTACATTTAATTGCATATAGGAAAGTAACCACCACCGGAAGTAAGCAACCCAATTTTTACACTGTTATTTACTGGTTACCTGCTTTGGTAACTATGTAACCTTAACGTTCCAAAACGATACCATAATATAACTAAAGAATGATGCTTTCAGACATCCAACATACATATTTACGACTCAGAAAAACTTAAGTGCAATGAAATGCAGGGTTGATTTTCTACAACTGTCAAATTCAAGGGAATATTTTTTTAGGCCTACTTTCGTATGCAACCGGATGTGACGTATCATGATTTGGTGGTATTACACCTAAAATGTTATACACACAAAAACGAACTATAATATAACAATGGCCATATTCCTGACTTGGTACAGGGCATTTTAAAAGGAAAAAATGGTGGGTTGAACCTGGTTTTGTTGCATGCCAAACCTCGCACTTTTATAACCATCTGAAATATTACATCAAAATGACAACACAACACAACAGGACTAAAATATAAATAAATTGGAGAACACAATTGACAAAGAATCACACGAACAACAGCCAACAAATTGCAACAAATTCAAAATCTTAATACGCCAGAAGTGCATTTTGTCCACTCAAGACTTACTTGTGACGCCCAGATACAAAAGTTTGAAAGCCGAAACAAGTACAAATTTGAACAGCATCGAGGACCAAAAGATCAAAAAAGTTGTGCTAAAACGGCAAGGGTTTTCTGTAAGTTACTAGAACATCCCTATTATTTAGAATAATTTATACTTTTGCAAACATTAAATATTATAAAATGACTATACAACAGTTGTTCATAATAAAACTGAAGTATTAACTAATTACAGAAAACAACTGGAATACATTACATAACCAGACATTTGAAACACAAAAGTAGACACATCCGAATAAGTTTAAACCTCAACGCCAAGTGATGTCATATATGAAACTGTAAAAAATGACGAAAAAGTGACGTCATTTGAATTTGTAAAACAGACTAAAAAAAATGAAAAAATGACGTCACATTAGAATGAATAAGATAGAATTAGGATTGATAAAAAAGACAGGTCTTCAAATTTTTTCTACGCTCCCCTCCCCAACCCCACCCACCCCATAAAAATGCATCTGAAGCCATACAACGGTGGTATCTATAGTGATATGACCGGTCTATAAACACAAACTTAGAAGTCCTTTGACATACCATGTATTTAAAGTAACCACCTTGTTAAAGTGGAACACAGTCGTTTATTTTCTTGATTGCTCACTGAAACATTTGTTTTTCGTTTATTTGTTAAGGTTAAATCTAGCTGTTTTTTTTCTCTTTTAAATTGTTCACACATTTTTTTATAAAAAGGGTCATTTATTGCTTATAATAGGGTATTGTTTTTTTACATTGGTGAAATTGTATATACATGTATCCTCATTCTTTCGCCTCTGGTGCATGGATAGCTACCTCATTGGTATTATTTGCAAATCTCCTTAATTTTTTTATACAGACATGATGAACGTGAAAAGAGAGATAGAACACATTATAAAAATAACGCGCAGCTGAGAGGACGATAGAACAGATGGTTACCCCTCGACATAAACATCGTCAATATTGGCACTGAATGTTCTGTTGTAATTGTCTTTCAAATTTTAAATTGACAGTAATTAACTATGGGGTCATGCATATTAGGAACATTCGTTGGACGCTTCAAACTTAGCAAAAGAATAGAGTACCGGTATAGTGTATGTAATATTAAGCTGTTTTGATTTCTTGTTTCATGCATTCATAATACCGAACATTTTGATAACACAGTTCTTATTGCAGATTTGGACCAAATACAAAGAAAATAGAAATACAACCAACAGCAATAATAGATATGAAGATACTCCCAGGTGTTGGAATTATTGTTGCTGATTATAACAAACGGTTAGTTGTATGGGACATTAATCAGCCTGGGATACAAAAGTCCGAAATAATCCTTGATGCAAAACCATATGGCTTAGCAGTTATGAGCGAAAATACTATAGCTGTTTCAGTCGATCATACACGCATTCAAGTAATAGATGTTAACAAAGAACAAGTATTACGAACTATAGAGGTTGTTTCAAAAACAATAGAGAAACCTCGAACTCATTCACAATCGTCTCGAACCAGTAGGTCTGAGCAGGAAGAAACCGAATTACAGCCGATAACTTACAATAATTCCGAAGTGAGATTGTGGGGTTTAGATTATTACGCGAGAAAGTTTTACATTGCTGCAAAAGATCGAATAATTGTGATCAACGAGACTTCGCCTCCTTATGAAAACATAATTAAAATCCCGAATGGTTGGATATTTTACCTACAAATTCACGATGAAAAAGTATTTTTTACCAACTATTTGGCAAGTTCTTTTGTGTGCACAACAATCAATGGAGATATTATTTTTGAAGTTAACAGCTCAGCTTTGAAAGGTCCATATGGGTTTGAACAGATAACTCAAAATACGTTTATGGTGACTGATTGGGTTGCAAATAAAATATATAAGATTAAAAAAGATGGAACACATACGGAGGCCGTCCTATCAAAAGTAGACGGCATAGTCAAACCTAGGACAATCTTATACGCGAGAGAAAATGGAATTGTATTAATAGCTTGTGATGGAGGAAAATCACTTCTTCAAAGAAAATGTCGGGAAAGTTTTATTTTAGATAAGAATTGATATTTATTAATATAATTAAAAAATGATGTAAAATACCGTTTTCCTATTTTTTATGTCTGCCGATATCGTTAGAAGTTTTTTTGACATACTCGTCTAAACATCAACCCAACAATGTTAGATCTGTAAATTTGCTTTCGCAAATTTTTTGTTCTTCCCTCGTCGGGATTCGAACCCATGCTACTAAGATATCGGGACACCAAGTCGCCTGCACTGCAGCCATCCCGCTAGACCACACGACCACCTGGGCTTCACAAAAATAAAGTTTTCGGTGGCCGTGTGTTACCTTTTCTCGTCAGTTTTAATCTAGTGTCGTACTACAGTACATGATATATAAGGCATGGAGATGTTATTGTTACAGATCAGTTAAATTATCTATAGTAAAGGAAATGTAATGTAAGATACAGTCACATATTTTTTTCTTTGATTATATGCAATAAGTAATCAAATAATGACTTGCAGCAGATTAAGTATGAAAATTGGACTTGAGAGAAGTTTCATCAGTGCCAAAAGAAAAGATAGTTACGATCCGAAATAATTCCATAAAGTTTAACAACAATTAACCACAATTGACATCACTTAGTTGACGGCACATATGTTAATACTAAGCAACAATGTATTGCACATAGACAATGCAATGAGTCTATTTTAATCTAAATAAATTCATACATATGTGCATACCAAATCGGCGTACACAATTATAAGCCTGGAATCTTTGATGAGTATTTTTTCTATAAATAAGCGACAAATACGACGAAGAACAAACTCATTTTACTAATATTGCACAAGCATACATTCTACAGTAGTAAATTCTAGTAGCAAAAAATAACCACTGTAAACATTGAGACATTGAAGTTTTCTATGTTGAGTATGTTATCCGCGAAAAGACCTTACTTGTTATAAATTCACATGATAAAATTTGTAATTTATTGATTGGAAAAGATTTTTTTACATTTTCGACCAACAATCGGCATTGCCCCTTTTTTCGCCGATTTGTTCTTTTAATCATATCAGGGTGACTATATACAGGAACTTATATCAAATATCAGTATCCGTCTTGTCGTAACTACAATCCAGTCCACTTTTCCCCAAATGTGACCTTTCCACATATGGTGCAAGATCTGCTTACCTTTCCAGAGCAAATGAGATCACCACAAATTTTAGGTGGGCTTCGTGATGCTTCATCTTTAGTTTTCAGTGTTGTTTTTTTGTAAGTTGTTCGTTTGTTAGGCTCTTTTTAAAGCCACAGCATTTTATTTTTATTTTCGACCTATGAATTTGAATGTCCCTTAAGTACCTTTTGCCTCTATTTTGTAAATGTTCCCCTTAATATAGCAAGCGACGAGACCAAAAGACTTAGCAGCTTCATATATGTCACTGAAAATATCCAATTATACGTATATATGGTCTGCAATTCCAGCGTATTCCAATACAAACATATAATGTAAAAGATTTTTTTTTGCGGTAATACATTTTGTAAAAGTATGTTCCTTAAAGTATTTGACCTGAGCGTTATATTCCAACAAAGACAACATCTTTCTACCGAAAGTACTTATGACAATGACAAGACAGGTGATTATAAAAAAAAATACATTTTTTCCCATTTTCATTCACCAATATGCAGCAAAGTTTGCTTTAGATATAAGTGTAGAAAGTTTCTTATGCAATTTTCTCGATAAATAATGAAAATACAAAATATTGATTTGCATATATATTTTATAAAACATAGTTTAACAGATAATGATAATAAATGTAAGATTAACTTTTTATCTATATGCTTATCGACGTAAAGCATCAAATGATTTTGTTACCTTTATCATCAGAAGAGTGTTACTTTTTCAATGTCCACACTTCACCACTGAGTTTCGCTGACACAGCTTACATTGTCATTTATAATTTTTCTTGGTCAGAGTTATCGTTCTTAGTCGTACGTTATATTTTAGGCAAAACCAATAAATTCTGTAGAAAAAAAATGTTTTGATATTATCAGTACAAATATATAGCTGCAAATACTTTGTTTAACTACCATAAGTCAAGAAGAAGTCACGCAGCTGAATTAGTTTCATAATATATTACTTAATTTTAAACATTTTTACTAAATCATGATATAAAACACCTTCTATCACATTTCAGTATTTTTTGTCACTCCCTCTTTATGTGTCTCTTAAGAGGATACGAAATATCATGCATCTGTTATCATCGTAAAGACGTTTTCATTAATCTTTCTCTAGATCTTAAAAGAAAAACGTTATCGCTTCTAATGTTCCGTAAATTACATATGTGAATAAAAATCAACACATTTCTGATGGAAAGATAGCGAAACGGTAACGACAAAAATTTGTTTAAGCGTTCAATTAACGTTTTATATAAAATTCCACGTGACGGAATGCTAAGACCAAAACATATCGGTGTGGAGATGAACCGAAAGCACGGAAATCTTATCTTCCCATAGCGATTCATTTACTTGCAATCACCTCCAAGGTGGTAAACCTGATTATCTTAACAGATAAATTTCTCTTACTTTTACTGAAAATGTATTCATGTAATATACATCTTTGTCAAAGTCATTATAAAATAATGTATAAACATTGATAACTATAATTTATCATCATCTTCACAATAACTATGATGTTTTTTATAGTAATATACAATATGAAACTCAGTTGAGGAAAAACTCGATGAGATAAAAAGAAACAACAGATTTTACTTTTTCAACGTGGAAATGCGTCGTACTGGTAATAGCACTTTCTTTATTCTAGCATTTTTCTATTTTCAGTCATATAAGAAAATAAAAAAAAAACCATCGGATATGTATTACCTTATAAAAATAGGGAATGTTGTATGATTGTCAATGAGACAACTTACTACCAAAGTTAAAATTAATTCGATGTAAGCAGTTTTATATAGGAAACAGTTCAAAATATTATCTGTTTCTGATTTAGATGACTACTTATATTAGTATTACTGAAATTGAATTGAAATTAAAGATTGAATTTGATATTTGTTAATATCTTGATGTCTCGTCTTTCTTTCGATTTTTATAAAAAAAAATTAATACTTTGATTTTGTTGATTTCATCTAGTTTTGTGGGTTTATTGTTTACATATTCAGGGTAAAACAAAATCTTGGTTTTATTCGCTAGCATGCAGTGTCCATCAATTAAGTGATTATATTATCAATATTGCATACATAAGGAAAATGTTAATTAAACGAAAAGTCACTAAGCAAATGGCAAAATTAAAACTCAAACACATCAAACGAATGGATAACAACTGCCATATTCCTGACTTGATACAGACATTTTCTTGTGTAGAAATTGGTGGATTGTACGTGGTTTTGGCGGGTTATTTTGTTGCACTTCAGTGGTGTTCCTATTGTTCTTTTGTTTTCCTCATATAGTGGGTGTGTTTCCCTCGGGTTCAGTTTGTAACCCAGATTTGTTTTCTCTAAATCGATTTATAACTTTTGAACACCGGTATATTACTGTTGTCTTCATTCATAGCTAGTTAACTTAAAAATTCTGACTTGTATGACAGTCGCAAAACATTCCATTACAATCACAACAATGAGTAAACACAACAAACGGATATAATAGTTAAAATTTCAAAAATAGGGGTACATCAGTGAACATTGTCTTCTAATCTCAATCACTACAAATAAACAAATATGTCAGCAAAGATATAAAAAAGCATATAGACAAAGCAAATTAGCAGAAACAATAGTCAAATATACAAAAACTTACCATAACACACCAACACCATGACAGGGTGTTTGATTACCGAGCCGAGCCAAATATAGATATAACAGTAAAAGTAATAATTTACAATGACAAATAGCAGAATACTATAATACGTTTTTAAGATAATTAACAACGAAATGACCTAAAATATATACTATAGTTGTTTTAAACTGTTGTGTCATTATAGTCTCTTGGATGAGAGGTGTCTCATACCACCTTTTTTTTTTATATTAAAGACCATCGTTTGTTATTTGTGAAGTTGATACGGAATGTATTGGTATGTTCCGATGACTTTTTTTTTTTTTTTAGAAAAACGACGAGACATCTCACTGGTTCATCAAATGTCTGCTCAGACACTGGTGACGTTTTACAAAGTCTGAGTAGCAGCTGTCAGCTTCGGAATACCGAATGAGTTGGGAAATTTATATCTGATGTGTTTCCCTCAGTTTTAGTTTGTAACCCGGATTTGTCTTTTTCTCAATCGATTAATGACTTTCGAACAGCGGTATACTACTGTTGCCTTTATATATATCCCATATATGCAGCTGAAGTTGGTATATTGCTACTAAAGTTGGCCGAATTGGTAATTTAAAAATTAGAATTATTGATTAAGTTAAACATACCATTGTTGAATTTTGTATATATGCTTATTTTATTTAAGATCAAGTTTTTTAATATAATTATCAAGATTTTAAAGGTTTATTCGTGTTATTGTATATATTCATAAAATCTGTCGATATGTGTTGTACCAACCTTGTGCAAAGGAAAAACTCATAATTCCAAATTGACTGTATTTATTTCTAAGTTTTACGTTAGGTAAAACACAATATATTTTAAATTATAAAAATCTGCTGCTTGTTTAATAACATTCTGAAGTTATAATTTATTCCTTAGACTTTCTACTTTGTTTTATCAAGAGATCATGTCCATTAGCAAAGACGAAGACTTTTTACCATTTTGAAATGTCTTGCCAATTGCTACTAATGTGATTTTCTTTAACTTCGTACTTTTTTTTGGCCTTTTTAACTTTTATCAATTCAAATGTCAGTGATGAGTCTTTTGTTGACTGCTTGCTGACCTTGTCCACAGTCCCAGTCCGTTTGCAGTATATTCAGAACTCGCACGACAATGTTGATACGTGTACTCTATCGTTTTTGTTTTCTTCTTGTTTTATACAGCCCGATAGGTACCGGAACCATAAATAACTTTCCACTTAGTAACTGAAACGTTACGTACCAGACAGCACTTACAAAAAAGAACCCTTTTTACATAGTTATATCTTTTTTTATCAATAAACAAAGCTGTGTGCTCTCTATTAGTGTTGTGATTATAAAGGGGTTGTTAGATAGAACTACTTATCTGTAACAGCTTTTACAACTTGATAATACAGTCTGTATGTACACTGTACAAACAATAGTAATACAAGCAGTTTTAGAAGTTTCCATTTCTCTGTAGAATTAAACCAACAGTTCCTGCATATGGAGTACATCTCACAGTGTTGTCATGCGATATGTAGGAGCTTGTGTTTTCTCTAATGTTTTCCTCGATATAATGTTACTGCTTGTCCCGTGGATTTGTTCTTATATTTTTGTATCATAACTAAACTTGCATTAACAGAAAGTTGGTAGCCTTTTAATGAAACATGAAAGTTCATCGTATTGGTGTATACTTTGTAAAAACACTGGAACTACCCGGTTGTATCTATGTTGTTGCATTTTTGTACAGTTTGAAATATTAAGGTGTATATTTCAAAGTCAGCCTCACACCTTAAACTACAACTTCAAATCCAACGATGGTCGATTTAGAATTAATTTAATCGACGAAACAAATGATCTTCATTTTTTCCTTTCGGATTTTCGAAATCTAAATAGTATATCTCTCGGCTTAAATTATATTCTAGAATTGGTGTTTTCAATCCGGCAAGATGATGGTTATTCCAGAAACTTGTACCATTATATGTCTTATAAGTTTTTATTAAACTTAACTATGTCTTATAAGTTTTTATTAAACTATCCTTATTAGAAGGTTGTTTGATAATGTTCGTGCTGTCAGTCATCTTTCACCGCATCTTTTGGGTTTTCTATGTTGTGTTTTGTATACTGCTAATTTTCTTTTTGTCTTTTTCTTTCGTATTTTTGCCACGGTGTTTTCGGTTTGTTTGTTTGAGTTTATGAGTTTGATTTTGCCTTTGAAATAATTCCCCTCTCTGTAGAACTTTAAACGAGGATTTGAAAGTGCTCAATCTAACGCCGTTAACCCGGGTCTATGTGAAACTTCATTTACATGCAAGGCAAACGATAAGCTTAACATTAATTCAGTTTCAATAAAAGAAATCCAGGTTAACCGACAAGGTTTTTTTACAGACATAGAATCATACTCTTACAATTTTTGCAAATTTAAACGCCTTTTCTTAAAACTCCACTGAAACCTCTGGTCTAAAGGCATTCCTTTTCTATATTGTTTCAATCTAATATCATCGAAAATAGTCGATCTAAATTTTGTCTATAGATTTAAAAAAAAAAAAATAATAAAAAAAAAAAAATACACAAAAAAAGCATGTGAGTGCGGAGCATTCCGTACAATTTTAGAAAGGTTGCATTTGTTTGTTACTATGGTCATTGTTTTTCGGTTGAGTTCTAGAAATGACTGATGCCAACAGTTAGATTTCTCTTTGCTATATTTTAAAAAAAGAATGGTAGTTTTAGACAAATGGAAAGACATTCAAAAATAATATATCGAAGAAAGACAGAACGGCATGAAAAAAAAAATGCGGAAAAAAACAAAATTTAATATGACAAGTCAAGAGCTTAGAAAGGTGAGCCACAAATTGCAACTTCCATCTACCGATCATTCAGTTGTAAATCCACAAGAGGGCGTGCCTTCTAGATACGAAGGAAGTACATTGGTACATCTTATAACCAGGTAGGTAGATTTGAGATAAACAACAGAGCAGTACTTTGAATTCTCCAAAAATGTAATGTATCCTAGGTATTAAGATAAACTTAAGCCCATAAATACTAAATTTGTCAATCAAACTCTGTGCACTCTAGTTGTATCACGTGACATTAAAGATAAAAATACTCAAAAAGTATTGTAAATTCACACACCTTCATTATAATGTCAAGTATTTTAGGAGTCGAGGGAACTGTTATTTTGTACACGAATTTTCTAAAAGAAATACAATTAATATGACTTGTCCATGCAAACTATAACCAAGTTACTCCAAAATTGTCTGTAATAAAATCAACAGATATCAAAACATTTACAAGAAACATGTTTGTTTACCTAGATACCAAAGGTAAAACATAATAGATAATGGATATCCCTCTAAATGCACACACTTCCCGTATAAAAAATCGAAATTAATTCTAATAATTTTCTACCATATTCTCAAATTTGTTTCGTTAGAAAACAAAAGTTAATCTAAAATTTCTTGCTATTGCACAATACTGTGCAATTGAAGATTTCTTGCTATTGCTGAATACTATGCAATTGAAAATTTCTTGCTATTGCACAATACTTAATATGATAATTTTGGATCCTGATTTGGACCAACTTGAAAACTGGGCCCATAATCAAAAATCTAAGTACATGTTTAGGTTCAGCATATCAAAGAAGCCCAAGAATTCACTTTTTGTTAAAATCAAACTTAAATTTAATTTTGGACCCTTGGGACTTTAATGTAGACCAATTTGAAAACGGGACCAAAAATTAAGAATCTACATACACAATTAGATTTGGCATATCAAAGAACCCTAATTATTCAATTTTTAATGAAGTCATACAGAGTTTAATTTTGGACCCCGATTTGGGCCAACTTGAAAACTGGGCTAATAATAAAAAATCTAAGTACATTTTTAGATTCAGCATATCAAAGAACCCCAAGAATTTTCAATCTTTGTTAGAATCAAACTAAGTTGAATTTTGGACCCTTTGGACCTTAATGTAGACCAATTTGAAAACGGGACCAAAAATTAACAATCTACATACGCAGTTAGATTTGGCATATAAAAAAACACCAATTATTCAATTTTTGATGAAATCAAACAAAAAAAAGTTTAATTTTGGACCCCGATTTGGACCAACTTGAAAACTGGTCCCATAATCAAAAATCTAAGTACATTTTTAGATTCAGCATATACAAAAACTCCAAGGATTCAATTTGTGTTAAAATCAAACTAATTTTGGACCCTTTGGACCTTAATGTAGACCAATTTGAAAATGGGACCAAAAATTAAGAATCTACATACACAGTAAGATTCGGCATATCAAAGAACCCCAATCATTTAATTTTTGATGAAATCAAACAAAGTTTAACGTTGGACCCTTTGGGCCTCTTATTCCTAAACTGTTTGGACCAAAACTCCCAAAATCAATCCCAACCTTCCTTTTATGGTCATAAACCTTGTGTTTAAAGTTCATAGATTTCTATTAACTTATACTAAAGTTAAGGTGCAAAAACCAAGAAAAATGCTGATTTGGGCCCCGTTTGGTCCCTAATTTCTAAACTGTTCTGACATTAACTCCCAAAATCAATTCCAACCTTTCTTTTGTGGTCATAAACCTTGTGTTTGAATTTTATTGATTTCTGTTTACTTATACTTAAGTTATTGTGCGAAAACCAAGAATAATGCTTATTTGGGCCCTTTGTTGGCCCCTAATTCCTAAACTGTTAGAACCAAAACTTCCAAAATCAATCTCAACCTTCCTTTTGTGATCATAAACCTTGTGTTAAAATTTCATTGATTTCTATTCAGACGCCACAGACGACGACGACGCAAACGTGATAGCAATATACGACGCATTTTTTTCCAATGTTTGCGGTCGTGTTAAAAAGTCCAGATTAACTTTAAATGAAGCTCCAAAAAGAGGGCGGGCAGCGAAATCCGCCTCTGGATACATACCGTGTTTTGAGCTGGTACATCCATTCATGCTTTTAATTTAATTGCATGTTCATTCATGACTGCATTCTACACAAAACGCTTTAAAAGAATATTTGTAAAATAAAATTTCTTAAATGAAAAAAAAATCAAATATAATAACAAATATTTCTATTCACAAGGTAGTTCAGAAAAGAGCATATGTATTTCCTCATTTTGAAGTGTCTTGTCATATTTGGATAATACATTGATGATAACAAGACTACAAAAAGTATACTTTGTACTTATGTTCAAAATAAAACTATACTGTTTTGTATCAACACGTTAAAAGTAAAAACCATTATTTCCTGCTTCACTTTATTTACTTTTTTGGGATACGGTCCATTTACTTTCTTGGGATACGGACCATTTACTTTTTTGGGATAAGGTCCATTTACTTATTTGGGATACGGTCCATTTACTGCCATACGACTTTCAGTGTTTGGAATCATTTGTTTCTTATTTTGCTTATATTTCTGTTTGTATCTATAGTATGTAACCATTCGGTTGTATGCCTTTTTGAAACAAATTCAATTAAAAATGGGGGGGGGGGGTATATTTGCAGAAACTATGATAATACGCATGTACTAGGTTAGAAACCTTGCCTTTTGTTTTATCATAGTTTGCATATATTTTTTAAAGAATTATAAAGGTAATGATGGCAAATCTTTGATGTTCTCTGATAATATTGCCCTAAAGTTAGTGATTTTTATTTATTGTCTGTTGTTGGGTTGGTGCCGTTTCACTGACTTTGACACAGTGCTGGTACATGTGTATCCAACATATCCTTGTGTGTATATTATATTTACAATCTATATGAGACCCGTATTCATCAGACCATTGATTATACGAGCTTTTTACATTATGTCTGTCTTAATTCTCTGCAGCTAGAAAACCGGTAAAATATAACTTGTCACAAATTTAATGTTTACAGTTTATATTGCAATATACATATTTGATTTATTCAATTTATATTAGTTTAAGAATAATGTTAAAAGTAGATTTTCAATAAAAAAAAAAGTAAAGCGATACTGATAAAAGATAATTAGAATGTATTTAATAACTTTTATAGGTCATTTTTGTAAATGTGAACATACCGTTGGTTTTCCCGTTTGAATGGTTTTACACTAGTAATTTTGGGGCCCTTTATAGCTTGTTGTTCGGTGTGAGCCAAGGCTCTGTGTTGAAGGCCGTACTTAAACCTATAATGGTTTACTTTTTTAAATTGTTATTTGAATGGAGAGTTGTCTCATTGGCACTCACATCACATCTTCCTATATCTATATAATAATAATAAACTTCTGACAACATAGACAAATGCTTCTACACTAACAAACATCTTAAACAAAAGAACTATGCAGCAAATTGCAGCAAATTGCAGCTCATTGGCACTCACACCACATCTTCCTATATCTAATTAAGAACGCTCTCAAATTATATCAAACACCCAAATACACCACCATTGTGTTAGTGCCGACTTTAATTGACTATTCATGAAAAACCTATATAAAATAGACGTCAACATTGGACTTAAATGTATCATGACGTTTTCGACAATATGCAAAATGTGATTTAGATGATGACATCTATACTGGTCGGCCACCATATGGTCATGCTGTTACTCATTCTGGATCCCTGATATTAGATTTTTCTCGTGTTTTCCTATAAGTAATATGTTTTCTTTCCGCATTTTACCTCAACAATTTTGTATGAATCTGTTTATGGTGTTTGTTAAATATAATTTGATTTTTTGGTAAACATTTTCAAGATTTTACAACCGTCCGTGAATTATATCTCTAAATTGCTTTTTCAGAATCAAGTTTGACATCACGTAAACGTGTATTATCTATCTATAAATATTATATACATTATGTCAATGATATAGACAACACCAGGTGAAATGATTACCTATCAAATTATCTTTTATGTTTCATTTTTTATCAGAGCAAGTTTTACAAACTGTTTATTTGTTTATCTCCTTACATGACCAACTATCATGTCAATTACCATTGACGTAGAGTCTAAAGACCGATCGATGACTGAAGAGTTCAATATAACAATGGTCTAGCTTTCACATAGTGCAATTACTGAGTCTGGGTATCAAATATCGTGTTTTCTAGTAAGCAAGTTTTTACCCGCTTGTGATTATAAATCAACAAACTGAAATTTAAGAAATAGACTGCATATGGAATTATTTTTATTTTAAAGGGTTTAATATATATATACCATCCCCAAACCCTTTAGAAAATGGGCAAACATGTAAACAATTTCTGTGAACCTGAAAATAAAATTTACCAAAACTCTGCAAAATAGATTCTAACCGGTTTCTTTTAATATTTGACAGAAAAGAGTCTGAGATAAGTGATTTTAGTTTTCGATATTTTAAATTTCACTTTAATCTCAACTTATTCCACAAACACTGGTATATATATATGTACGCAAAGAGAACTTTTCAAAACTTTTGGAGTTCAGACTCGCTGGGACGATACACATTCTATTAAATAATATAAAAAAAAAAAAAACACTGCACTAACGGTTTGAAGCCAGATTTATTAAATCTTAAAATGGGTTCGGTACTGGATAGACCATTTCTTTCTTCAAGTTGAAATAAAAGTGTAGATCTAAACCAAATATTTATGACATTAATGTACACGACTGTCCTAATTCAGCTGTAAGGTTGTCAACTTGACAATTTAACGTTGATGGCAGATCTTGGGCATTCTTTGTTGAACTTTGTAGATTTTATGCGACCTCTAAAATTCATCTTTCCATATTTTTGTTCTTCTGTTGCTGTCTCGATGATCGTAACAGCATTTTATTCGTTATATTCAAGATACAAGACTTTGTTTTAGATAATTTATGTATTAAGAGTGCTATTTGGAAGTCATATGCGATCACACTTATTCGAAGAATATTAGGAACAAGAAACATAAGTTAACTGAACAAAATAAAACAAAATTTTACATTATTTTATCTATATATATATTGAGCCGTGAATGATCGAAATAGTCTAAGATCTAATTAGAAATGTGGCTAAGCGTCAATGTATATTATGTCCCGACTGTTATCATATCACATTATGACTACTTATTTTACATAATTATTATTTCAACTTCATTTGACTTATAAAGAAAGGGGGTAAGTAAATCAACAAATGTCATCAATATTTCCTGGAGGAATCTGAATCAATTTGGTGAGAAATTATTCCAACAACAAACGTTCAAAGGGGAATAACTCAATTTTCCAATTCCGGATTTTTCTTAACAGGCAATGAACGAAATTTAGAATGTGAAAATGGCTGCGCCCATGAAAATACAATATTTATCCTGGATTTTATTTCAAACTTAAAATTACACCATCTTTCAGTAATTGTCATCAAACGCATGACTTAAAAATCAACTGGAAGAGGACACTTGATGAAAATTATTTTTATAATTCATCGT
This sequence comes from Mytilus trossulus, assembly GCF_036588685.1. Classification (NCBI taxonomy): domain Eukaryota; kingdom Metazoa; phylum Mollusca; class Bivalvia; order Mytilida; family Mytilidae; genus Mytilus; species Mytilus trossulus. Next base: position 48,456,942 of record NC_086383.1, read on the forward strand.
GAGTATCGTTAAGATCTGATAAATTCAGCCTTTTTCCAACTGAATAACTGCATTTTATTTTGCCGTGTGTTCTTCTTCTTCCGAATACGAGAGTAGACTCCTAGGTAGGAGTGTAAAACTTTCCGAAAGTGTTCTACAGGAACTTGTTTCTATCCATTGGAAGTCCCACTATCCTATAAATATACGTTGATAGTGGGGCTTCCAATGGATAGACAGTAGAAACAAGTGCCTGTGATGTGTTCTTGAAGTTTTTCTGTGCTATGAGTGTGTGAATATCACTGTCACATACATTTTCATTCTGCCACAGTCTTAATGTGTTTGTCCCAAGTCAAGAGCCTTTGAAATAGTGGTTCTCATTTGCTGTCTAAGTTTCTGGCATATTCCTCTATCAGTTCTAATAGTATATTATTTTGTGTTTTGGCATGTTTGAGATACATTTGTACATGTACATTTTACAGTGTCCTTCTGTATGGCTTCACTCATTTCTTTACCTGAAATAAGTAAAGAAGTATTTGTGCATGCACAGTATTGACATTATTCACAGTCATTGTACTGGGCCGTAGTGACAGTGGGTCAGATGCTTCCCTAGTCAAACAGTTCAATAGTAAGACACTTTGATAGTCTGACAGTTTGATTTTCTTACAGTTGGCTGGTCCGACAGTTCAATACTCCGACTGTTCAATAGTCTGACAGTTTAGTGGTAGATCTACTTCATATACCACCCAAGGGCCATTGTTGCCAAGTCATGCAAGTATGATTCCATTTTGCTAAGTTGTTTCAGACAAAAATATGTAAGTGACTTTCTCCTAGGGTCCTATGTTAAATTAAGTTTGATTGTGGCGGCTATCTTGTTCGCAGGTTGAGGCTGTTGGAAATATTTTTGGAAGGGGACCACCTAAGGACCATTCAACCAAAGTTTCGTCCCAATTGGCCCACTGGTTCAAGACAAGAATATCTTCATGTGAATTTTCCATATGATCCTATGTTTAGCTAAGTTCAGCTGTGGCGGACATCTTGGTCTGAGATTGGTTATGTCAGACATAGTTTTCTGTCGTTTTTTCTATTTTTTGAAACAGATGTATATTTAAACTTTGCCTCAGCCATTTCCAGCAATGACCCTAGCAGCCATTTTAGAGATACATACATCAGGGACGTATACAGTCCTTGCATACATGTACAATGTATGTATAATAGAAAAGGGCTGCAGAGTCCTTTATATACCATCTTTTCAAGGGAACTTTCAAATTACACAAAGATTTTTTTTAAATTGATATTGTTGATACTTCCTGTGCTTGCATCATCAACATGGTAACATGCACGGTTCAAGTATTTCACGTGAAAAGTGTGAAATTCTAGTATAGTTTAAATAGCTTTAAGTATAGGTTGAAATATACGAAAGAATATTTTATTATGAAAATTAAACATAAAAGAATGAATAAAAGAAAGTGGGGTATTCTTGGCATACCAATTGCAACGATTTAAAAAAAAAGAAATGATATTTTTATAGAAAAGATATTGAATGCATTTTGATGTAAGCATGGAGTTTAAAATTGACCAAAGGCGAATTTTGGGGATGGAGATTATCTGTGAAATAAGTTTAAAAAGTTAAAAAAAAATATAACGGGTATTCAGTTTTGGAAAAGTTAGGTCTGTCGCGTCTCAAAAGCCAGGTAGAACATCTTGTGCCTGTGATTACATTTTTGGCCATGGCGTTGTCAGTTTGTTTTACATGTTTTAGATTTATGAGTTTGATTGTCCCTTTGGTATCTTTCGTCCCTCTTTTCAATTTGGTAGTACAAAAATGTATGCTTCGGACTACTGGACCGTCAGCCTAAAGAACTGTCAGACTATTAAACTGTCGGACCATTGAACCACCGAACTAAAGAACTGTCAGCATGTCTAGCAAACCCCCATTGTACATATGTTGTAAATATTGTTTATACTTAATTAAAGATAAACTGTAACTATTGCAAGTGTTTAAATAATACTAATTAAACATTACATGTATCATGGTTACAATGTATGCATAATTAATATGTTGTTTTTGTGTAACAAACACATTGTCTAAGCTAGCCAAAATATCCTGTCATTATGAATGAGCAGATTCATGAGTCTCCCTTCTTTTTTTCATAAATAAAACCTTCTTTTTTTACCGCTGTTTGTCAGTCAATTAAATGAGTTAGATACATAAGCCACAATTATTTTGGACCTTAAATGGAGTTCTGTTGACATTCAAAGCTTGAGTGATAAACCTATATAGAAATGTCATTTCACCCAAAGTTATACATGTATATGATAATTGATGATAAAATTCATTAAGAGTTTATGTATTTATATAACTCCCCTTTTGTCCCGTTTTAAGATTCTAGTGCTGGAAATTATGTTTATTCCTTAACACATGATTAAAATATTTATAGGTGGAAAATTGATTACAAAAATTTATTTATCATTATGACATTTAAAAAAAAGAATTCTTTCTGCAGTTGACTTCTTTTTTTACCATGATATACATTTACAAATGTACCATGTGCTACATTGGAACACAACTGACTTTTGTTCACATCATAAGCTACAAACACAAACATGACAAAGCAATCTAAATGACAATACACAAGACATATGTCTATGCTGATGCTAATCATTTATCATGGGAAATAATTTCGGCCATTTATTACAATGTTTATATTTTGGTTAATTGATACATGTATGATCAGTACCATTCTATGAATACTGAATATTCAAATTAACAAAATTACAATTTTTCAGATGGTTCTTGCAAAGTCAAAACAACATGATTAAATTTGCATGATTAAGGCTTAGATTATTTTGTTAATTTAATCAAATTCTGTGGAAATTTTCTATCACATTGCTGTGTCATCAACTTAATTTTAAACCCCACATCTCCTTGTACAGTAATGTATCATGTTTATCTATGTTATAAGCTGTTTTGCTTTTGTATGTATTTTTGTGGGTAGTTATTTCTTCATTTAAAACTTTGAAGTTGTATTGTACTTTGTTTTGTTTAATGGAGGAGACAGTATATTATGTTATGTTTGTTTCCACAGTTAATAGAATGCATCCTTTAAGCATTTTAAGAGGTCCTATTTGCTTGAACTGTTTATCAAAGTGGTCACCATGGAGACAAATGTCAACAAAAAACACTATAGAACCTCCATTATCAAAGAAACAGCAGAAAAGAAAAGTGAAGGAAGAATCAATTACACAATATGCTGGAGATAATTCTAAGAGAGCAGATAGAGTTTATGCCTGGGGTTGTGCTTCAACAGGGGCAATAGGTAGGTCAAATTATTATCTGTTGAACTATTTACTAGAAAGCTCTCATAATGAAACAAGAAAAAAAAGACATCTGAAAGTTAACATACATGTAGTACATGCTGTTCATACTGGTCATGCTGGTAAGCTTCTTTAGATCCTTAAAGAAAAGTTTATGTATTTACATTTTCAGGATTCCAGGCTAACGAAATTTAACAGAACTGCCATCAATACTGAATTCTGTATTACATATACAGGGATCTCGCTAAGGCGAGTCCACGAGTCCTGGACTCATCAAAATCTGTCTGGACTCACCACTTTCAAAACTTGCGAGTCTACAGATGCATCAAGATTGAAATATTTTGTATAAACTCAACACAATTAATCACAAATATCATCATTTTTTAGCCAAAGTTAAAAAGTAATCTGAATTTAATGACATTTCATTGTTCTGTTAGGCCATAGGAGACTAAAATATTACATTATATTGCAATAAAATGTATTCTACTTGCTGTTGGACTCACCATGGCCAAAAATGATGAGTCCCTGGACTCGCCTTTAAAAATCCTTAGGGAGAACCCTGATATATATATATAAGGCAAACAAAAACCTCTATAGTATAAACACAAATACCCACTTTCAAGAATCCTGAATTAATTGTATCAATCTACTGAGTATTAAAGATAATATCAACATATGTAAGTTGGAGTGTTTGTGGTTGATTTTTTAAACGATGAAGACGTAATATTTGAATCATTTTAATGAGTTCTGGAGCTGACATGTTTGTGACTACAGGAAGTTGTTTGTTAATAAACAGAGTTTTAATGTGCATATTGCTGAGTTTGTGTGGTCCACATTAAATAGAGTTATGTACATGTAAGTATGTAAGAAGCTCACCTCAGAAGGGATTTTCTAGCTGGTTTGATGAACCAATGGTGACCTCAGCTGTTGTCTCTTTAACACATTTCCTGTTTTCATTCTTTATTCTGTATTGCTTTTATGGTGTGATGTTAGTACAATTTTGTATTTGGCTTGGTTTAAATCTTCTTAATCAGTTATTTCATTATTATTCTGGTTTATAATTTTGTTAAGTGTTTTCCTTTAAAGTCATGTTCACGAATGAACCTCTTACAAGCCAAAGGAAATTGCCAGCAAACATATTTTACTTTTCTTTTCCAGGAATTCCGTCATATTTAAAGCCTGAGAAAAAAGGACAACATCCAATATACACAGTTAGACAGCCAGCTAGAGTTAAATTTATGGACAGAGCTAATCTCAAGGTAAGATATGAATAGAAAAAGTTGTGAGGCCAGCTCCAAATGCCCCAAAAGGCACGAGGCAGGAATGACCATGCAAGGACTGTATAGTCAGTCAAGGTTGTTAAAAACTTCCTTCATCAGGCCAGCTCTTTATGATATTATTTGTTTACTTGCCAATTTTTTTGTATACATTTATATGACATAAATTTTCTTCTAATTCTTGTAAAAATACATATTCTGGAAATCAACCGTTCAACCATTTTTATAAGTATAAAAAATTGAGTCGTATATTGCTATCACGTTGGCGTCGTTGTCGTCGTGACATTGTCAGAATACTTGTAGTTTTCGCACTCTAACTTTAGTAAAAGTGAATTAAAATCTATGAGAATTTAACACAAGATTTATGACCACAAAAGGAAGGTTGGGATTGATTTTGGGAGTATGATCCCAACATTTTAGGAATTCCGGGCCAAAAAGGGCCCAAATAAGCATTTTCTTGTTTTTCGCACAGTAACTTTAGTTTAAGTAAATAGAAATCTATGAAATTTTGACACAAGGTTTATGACCACAAAAGGAAGGTTGGTATCGATTTTGGGAGTTTTGGTTCTTACAGTTTAGGAAATAGGGGCCAAAAAGGGGTCCAAATAAGCATTTTTCTTGGTGTTCGCACCATAACTTTAGTTTAAGTAAATAGAAATCTATGAAATTTAAACACAAGGTTTATGACCACAAAAGGAAGGTTGATATTGATTTTGGGAGTTTAGGTCCTAACAGTTTAGGAATTAAGGGCCAAAAAGGGGTACAAATAAACATTTTTCTTGGTTTTCGCACCATAACTTTAGTATAAGTAAATAGAAATCTATGAAATTGAAACACAAGGTTTATGACCATAAAAGGAAGGTTGGTATAGATTTTGTGAGTTTTGATCCTAACAGTTTAGGAATAAGGGGCCCAAAGGGTCCAAAATTAAACTTTGTTTGATTTCATCAAAAATTAAACAATTAGGGTTCTTTGACATGACGAATCTAACTGTGTATGTAGATCCTTAATTATTGTCCCGTTTTCAAATTGGTCTACATTAAGGTCCAAAGGGTCCAAAATTAAACTTAGTTTGATTTTGACAAACATTGAATCCTTGGGGTTCTTTGATATGCTGAATCTAAAAATGTACTTAGATTTTCGATTATTGGCCCAGTTTTCAAGTTGGTCCAAATCGGGGTCCAAAATCAAACTTTGTTTGATTTCATCAGAAATTGAATAAATGGGGTTCTTTGATATGCCAAATCTAACTGTGTATGTAGATCCTGTTTTCAAATTGGTCTACATTAAAGTCCAAAGGGTCCAAAATTAAACTTAGTTTGATTTTAACAAAAATTGAATTTTTGGGGTTCTTTGATATGCTGAATCCAAACATGTACTTAGATTTTAAACCGGATTTTTGTGACAAAAATGTCGGTTATTGATTTGGGGATGCTCGGCGGGCGGTCTGGCAGGCCGGCAGCCGGGCGGCAATCAAATGTTGTCTGTGCATTAAATCATGAACCTTTCAACCAAAGCTTTTAAAATTTTAATATGTTGTTACTGACAACTAAATGAAGGTCAAGTTCAATAATGGCAATTTTGAATTTTACCGTTCAGGAGTTATGGTTCTTGAAAGATTGAAAAATGGCGTATCCAGTCGTGTCCGTGCATTTACACATGAACTGTTCTACTAAAGCTTCCCAAATTTTAATATGTTGTTACTGGTGACAAAATGGAGGTCAAGTTCAATAATGACGATTTTGACTTTTACCGTTCAGGAGTTATGGTTCTTGAAAGATTGAAAAATGGTGTTTCCAGTTGTGTCCGTGCATTTTCTCATGAACCATTCAACCAAAGCTTTTCAAATTCTAATATGTTGTTACTGATGACAAAATAGAGGTCAAGTTCAATAATGATGATTTTGACTTTTACCGTTCAGTAGTTATGGTTCTTGAAAGATGGTAAAATGGCGTTTCCAGTCGTGTCCGTGCATTTACGCATGAAATGTTCTACCAAAGCTTCCCAAATTTTAATATGTTGTTACTGATGACTAAATGGAGGTCAAGTTCAATAATGACGATTTTGACTTATACCGTTCAGGAGTTATGGTTCTTGAAAGATTGAAAAATGGTGTTTCCAGTCGTGTCCTTGCATTTTCTCATGAACCATTCAACTTAAGCTTTTCAAATTTTATTATGTTGTTACTGATGACAAAATAGAGGTCAAGTTCAATAATGACGATTTTGACTTTTACCGTTCAGGGGTTATGGTTCTTGAAAGATGGTAAAATGGTGTTTCCATTCACGTTGTTGCATTTACTCACGAACCATTCAATCTAAGCTTTTCAAATTTTTTTATGTTGATACTGATGACAAAATAGAGGTCAAATTTGATATTGACTGTTTTCTCTTTCACCAATCATCAGTAATGGTTCTTGTGATATTGCCAGGACACAAATAAATGCTAATATATCCGGTTTTCTGTCGTTGTGACAGCCTCTTGTTGATTATGAGCCCAGTTTTTAAGTTGGTCCAAATCAGGATCTAAAATTATTATATTTAGTATTGTGCAATAGCAAGAAATTGTCAATTGCACAGTACTCAGCAATAACAAGAAATTTTCAATTGCACAATAGCAAGAAATATCTAATTGCACAGTATTGTGCAGTAGCAAGTATTTTCAATTACACAGTATTGCGCAATAGCAAAAAATATCTAATTGCACAATATTGTGCAATAGCAAGAAATTTCAATTGGAGTTATCTTTCTGTGTCCAGAATAGGTAGTTGAATCAACTTAAATCATTGTTTTATACAATATACAATGTATATTCACTTTTATTACCAACTGATAAATTAAAACAATCTTTACCATTCAGTGATAACAAGCACTTGTTTACATTTTAATATTTTATGATGTATTTAAATGAGTAATTATTGTTGCAAACTCCATTAGAAATTTGAATTGAGATCAGTTTTGGAATAAAGGATAGGGGGATGTGAAAAAAAAATTGGGGGGGGGGTCAATTTTTCTCATTTGAAATTTCATAAATAAAAAGAAAATTTCTTCAAACATTTTTTTGTGAGGATTAATATTCAACAGCATAGTGAATTGCTCAAAGGCAAAACAAAAATTTTAAGTTCATTACACCACATTCATTCTGTGTCAGAAACCTATGCTGTGTCAACTATTTAATCACAATCCAAAGTTAGAGCTGAATCCAGCTTGAATGTTGTGTCCATACTTGCCCCATCCGTTCATGGGTCAACCTCTGCGGTTGTATATAAAGCTGCGCCCTGCGGAGCATCTGGTTGATATTTTGATAGAAATGTTGTTGTTGCTGTTCACTAATCAGGCTAATGCATTGCTTAGAAATATTTTCTATTATTAACAGGTCACCAAAGTGGGTTGTGGGTATGGTTTTACTGTTTATGTCACCACAAGTTTCCGTGGTAACAGGTTATATGGCACAGGAATAAATACAGATTCGCAAATTGGTTATCATGAGTTCCCAAGAAATACAGGTAATTAGATATAAAAAAAACATGTAGAAGGTGTTATGCATTCTATGTTGTATTATGTTTGGGATTACAAATATGTTGGCCTCTGAAGATATATAAATTGTTAAAATATGTAACACATCTGGTGGAGAAAAATTTAAACAGTTAATTTTATAATGCACATTTAAATTTCTTATGCCCCCGCTGTAGCGGAGGGGGTACTAAGTTTTACTTTTCATTCTTTACGTCCATATGTTTTTTATATCCTAGAGTTCTCTAACTTTAATTTGCCTCAACTAAATGTAATGAAACTAATACACACAATGAACACAAAATGCAGATCAAATTCCAATTTTGGTAGTGTCACCTTTACCATTCTAGAGTTATGCCCCTTTACAAATGGAGAAAATGCTAAAATAGTCCTATCTGTTCTATAACTTAAATTTGCCTAAATTAAATGTTTAAAAATCATGTATACACAAGACTTATCACTCCTCCTTTTTTTTAGTTAATGTTCCTTTTAACGTTATACAAAGTGGAGGTTTCATCTATGTCCCATGTACACATTCCCCATTATTTTTTTTCAATTTTGATGGATGTTTGAAGCATTCAGTTCAAATAGTTTTTGTTAAACAGTCAGAGATTACAGAAAATAACTTACACATGTTATTACAGATAATTTTCTTTAAATTTTCTAAATCTGTGATAACATATGTTTGTTATTTGTAAAATTATTTAATCTAAAGTGGACTCTAGGGAACTCTTGAGACTTTGCGCAGAAACTAAATGCATAGCCTTGATAATTAATTTTCAAATTGAATTAATACATTTTTTATTAACCATGGTTAATCAATGAGACAAGGCTATTAAGGAATTAACTTAGCTGTGATAACAAGGCTTAGTTATTAAAGGAATGTAACTTATTATATAAGACGCTTGGGAATTACTGAGAAACTTGCGCAGAACCTCATAACATGCTCTGGTCATTATTTATTACAATAAATTTAAATACATTGTAATTAAGCATGATTTATCTCTGAGCAAATGCTTTGAAATGATATAGAGAAGCCGTGATAACACCCTTTAGTTATTACAGGCATATTTTTCTGTAATAACATATAGGTGTACTATTCAAAATTGAAATACTATGAACTGTTTTATCTTTCAATAGTTAAGTATACATAAAGACAATAGTAATATCAATAGAACTTTTATACATTTTAAGTAAACTTATGATATATTGTCCCTTTGAAACATGTAACATACATATGTTATCACAGTTCTTTGATTTTTTAGTCCACAATAACAAATGTATGTTATTTTTCTGTAATAACCCTATAGAGTTATATCCCTGACTGTTAAAGAAGCATAAGTAATGTATTTTAATTCACAGATTGATTTATATACATTGCATTCTAACATGACGTCCTTCAAACGCTTTGAGTACACACCTGTGGTAAAATATGAATATACTGATTAGGCTGTTTCAACTGCACTCCCACATTATATGTTTGTTTATGAATGAGATAGTCGACATCATAATAGGATGACGTCAGAATATAAGCATTTTACGGGAAAATACATGCTTGTGAAACCGAAAATCATCACAACATTGAAACGTAAACAAACAATGCTAAATTGTTGCATACACCATTTTTTTTATATAAATAAAACATGTAATTAGTCAATTATAATTTAAATTCATCCAAAACTATCTAAATACTCTATTGTAAATAGTTTTAGCATGTCACTAATTCGTTTGCTCCGTTCTTTTACGCCATTTTAAAAGTGTGTTTATTAATGGGAACGGCAAATATTGCCTCCTGTCTAGAGCGCTTCGATCCAAAAAATATTCGCTCAGGGTAAAATATTTGTCATAAAGGGCCAACCCGTGGTTAAATCACGATATATTCAAGCCCTTATGAATTATTTCTTAAATCACCATTTGTTTTCAACCATATGTTCATGTCCTTTGTTTATTTTTTCTCCATTTTAGATGTTATGCTCTTTTGTTTATTTTATTCCTATAAATACTTTCAGGTCGAGTGCTAGACTATGTGATAGAACCCGTCCTGATAGACCTCCCACTTAATCACAGGGACACAACTAACATAACACAGGTAGCTTGTGGTAGAGGTCATACACTGGTACTCACTGATAAAGAAGGAGGTAAGTACCAGTTCATAAAGACACAACTAACATAACACAGGTAGCTTGTGGTAGATGTCATACACTGGTACTCACTGATAAAGAAGGAGGTAAGTACCAGTTTATAAAGACACAACTAACATAACTCAGGTAGCTTGTGGTAGAGGTCATACACTGGTACTCACTGATAAAGAAGGAGGTAAGTACCAGTTCATAAAGACACAACTAACATAACTCAGGTAGCTTGTGTTAGAGGTAATACACTGGTACTCACTGATAAAGAAGGAGGTAAGTACCAGTTCATAAAGACACAACCAACATAACTCAGGTAGCTTGTGGTAGAGGTCATACACTGGTACTCACTGATAAAGAAGGAGGTAAGTACCAGTTCATAAAGACACAACCAACATAACACAGGTAGCTTGTGGTAGAGGTCATACACTGGTACTCACTGATAAAGAAGGTGGTAAGTACCAGTTCATAAAGACACAGCTAACATAACACAGGTAGCTTGTGGTAGAGGTCATACACTGGTACTCACTGATAAAGAAGGAGGTAAGTACCAGTTCATTAAGACACAACTAACATAACACAGGTAGCTTGTGGTAGAGGTCATACACTGGTACTCACTGATAAAGAAGGAGGTAAGTACCAGTTCATAAAGACACAACCAACATAACTCAGGTAGCTTGTGGTAGAGGTCATACACTGGTACTCACTGATAAAGAAGGAGGTAAGTACCAGTTCATAAAGACACAACCAACATAACACAGGTAGCTTGTGGTAGAGGTCATACACTGGTACTCACTGATAAAGAAGGAGGTAAGTACCAGTTCATAAAGACACAACTTACATAACACAGGTAGCTTGTGGTAGAGGTCATACACTGGTACTCACTGATAAAGAAGGAGGTAAGTACCAGTTCATAAAGACACAACTAACATAACACAGGTAGCTTGTGGTAGAGGTCATACACTGGTACTCACTGATAAAGAAGGAGGTAAGTACCAGTTCATAAAGACACAACTAACATAACACAGGTAGCTTGTGGTAGAGGTCATACACTGGTACTCACTGATAAAGAAGGAGGTAAGTACCAGTTTATAAAGACACAACTAACATAACACAGGTAGCTTGTGGTAGAGGTCATACACTGGTACTCACTGAAAAAGAAGTAGGTAAGTACCAGTTCATAAAGACACAACTAACATAACACAGGTAGCTTGTGGTAGAGGTCATACACTGGTACTCACTGATAAAGAAGGAGGTAAGTACCAGTTCATAAAGACACAACTAACATAACTCAGGTAGCTTGTGGTAGAGGTCATACACTGGTACTCACTGATAAAGAAGGAGGTAAGTACCAGTTCATTAAGACACAACTAACATAACACAGGTAGCTTGTGGTAGAGGTCATACACTGGTACTCACTGATAAAGAAGTAGGTAAGTACCAGTTTATAAAGACACAACTAACATAACACAGGTAGCTTGTGGTAGAGTTCATACACTGGTACTCACTGATAAAGAAGGAGGTAAGTACCAGTTTATTAAGACACAACTGCATACCTGCCAACTGTCACTATTTGCAGGGGATTTCCCCCATGGAGGTTCCTAAATTGAAATTTTGAAAGATCAATTTTGTCCACAATTTTAAACAAAACAATTAATTTTACAATGTCTTCAGGCTTCTAAAAGTATGATGAAGCCAACAAACAACATTTTGATGAAGGTTTTTAGGACTATGACAGCCATCTTGCATGTGGTAGAGGCCATTAAGCTGTGTTCATGAGAAACAAGTTTTTGTTAAATTTTATTGCTTATCTGTACAGGAAAAGTATTCTTACAAAATAAACTCTTAAATAGACACGGGTTATGTTCTTCTCATATATTTTATGATAGTATGATACTAAACCCCTAACGGGAGGGATTGTACCTGATATTTATATGATGAAGACATAATCTTTCAATCAGTTTAATTGAGGTCTGGAGCTGGCATGTCAGTTAACTGCTAGTAGTCTGTTGTTATTTATGTATTATTGTCATTTTATTTATTTTCTTTTGTTACATCTTTTGACATCGGACTCGGACTTCTCTTGAACTGAATTTTAATGTGCGTATTGTTATTCCTTTACTTTTCTACATTGGCTAGAGGTATAGGGGAGGGTTGAGATCTCATAAACATGTTTAACCCCGCCGCAATTTTGCGCCTGTCCCAAGTCAGGAGCCTCTGGCCTTTGTTAGTCTTGTATGATTTTAAATTTTAGTTTCTTGTGTATAATTCGGAGTTTAGTATGACGTCCATTATCACTGTACTATTATGCATATTTTAGGGGCCAGCTGAAGGACACCTACGGGTGCGGGAATTCTCGCTACATTGAAGACCCATTGGTTGCCTTCGGCTGTTGTTTGCTCTATGGTCGGGTGGTTGTCGCTTTGACATATTCACCATTTCCTTTCTCAATTTTATCTTTTCTTTGTACCAAATCTGTTGATATATTTAATAATTTATTGATATTTGAACAGTGTTTACATTGGGGAACAATGCCTATGGACAGTGTGGGAGACCTATAGTGGAAGGCGAGGTGTACGGACAGAATCCTAGAGTACATAAAATAAAGGACATTCCTGACAATATTGCTAAGGTAAAATGGAATATTTGTGAATACTTGTAACAAATTTTATTTGCTGGATATATTTTATACAACTTTAATTAAGATGAATGCTTAGATTGTCAAATTAAAAGATTAAATTTTTTAAGAAAGACTTGTAGATAATAAACATTTTGTTAGCATCACAACCTTAATATGATAATTCAAATCTTATCTGTCATCAGAAAACCAGAAAAGAGAAATATGAAGACAGCTTTTCTACTTAAATTATATTTAAGCATAACCTTTTGATAGAAAATATTGCACTTTATAATAATACCATTTAATATTCATTTATATAAACATTGATTGTGCTCATATTTATGTTTTTGCAATGTTTACTTACATTTTAGATAGTTTGTGGCCATGATCATAGTTTTTTATTGACAACAGATGGAGAGGTGTATAGCTGTGGATTAGGTTGTGATGGACAAACAGGTATATCATTATTGAGTTTAGATTTTCAAAATAAATGGATGAAAAATAAGGTAGATAAATAATATACCACCTTCTCAGAATGTAAAATTTAATAGCAGTACACACTTGGTCTAATTCTTTGCTTTAAATTGCAAATTTTTAAACTGAATGTCAATTATTTAGACTGTTTTTCTTTTTTACGAATACAAAATAATTGTTAATGTTTAATTCAATTTTTCAACTTAGTCATATAATATGTATAAGGGGAGATAACTGTGATACAAAAAAATATAAAGGAATCTTAATTAACTTTTCAGTTTACATAGTTGGTGACACCATTTCTTATTTTCATTTTTATAAAGCATGTTATAAAACCTATCATCTAGTATTTTTTTCCAGAATTATGTATATATCAAAAATTTCCATTCACAAAATGTTTTTTGTTCATGATTAATCTACATGATCTATGCACAACTTTTTACTTCAAATGTAGTACAGTACCCTATTTACCTACGAAAACATGTTTAACCCCAAATGCTTCAGCCTATTTCATAAATAACAAAGTTGAATAATGATCTTCAGTCAGTATAAGCTCCAGAAAGATTTCAAGTCTCATGTACGAACCATTGATTTGAGGAGGCAGTCGGAGATATTTGAGAGAAAAAAAAGACTCTGATTCTTGCCTTAAACCAAAATTCTGACCGTATCTGTATTGAAAACAATAGTCTTGACCATGTTTTTGCTATTTAAAACGAAAATTTCCAACAAAATTATTTAACATGAAATGAACATAATGAATAAAAACGGGCATATTTTTTGTGACATGGTTTGGCATGTCTGACTGGGATGTCTGTTTCGCCGGACTTATACATATTGAATACTTTTTTCAAGACAAGAATAACCTGCCTGCTGGGTGTGACCTTTATGTTTCTATTTATCGACCGTCATTCACAACTTCGTTGTCATTTCAGACACTTTCATAGTCTTTGATGGATTTGGAACCCCTCATTTTGGTTTACTAAGTTATGTTGGGTGAAACATATCAATCAAATATTTTGATAATAACTGCTTGTTTGTCTTTTTTGACTCGTGTAAGTCGTATTGTAAATTTCATCGAAATTTCCATGTCTATTTTTTACTGACAAGTATACATCAAATATATCAGTACATAGCTCTGAATCAATATTATCATTTTATGATAGACAATTAATAGGGAGAATACAGCATAAAAAATGTCCAACCCTTACACTTTACAGCAACTATAAAATATACATGCCCCAAGCTAGGAACCGTTTAAATAGTGCATATTATACTTATTTTATGTTTTTTTTAGCCCAAAATAGGTCTTAAAATTTTTTCGCCTAGCTCCACTCTGCAAAATTTGAAAACTTCGCCCCCCCTTTCCTAAATCCTGGATCCACCCCTGCTCACACTACTTTGGGTTTTTATTCTACTGTCTTCTGGCTCAGCTGTTATATTTGATGTTTATATTGATTTAGATTCCTTTTCTCTCTAGGTCTGGGTCATTACAGAACAACTTCTCAACCAACTAAGATAACAGGAGGGATAGAGGGAGTTAAGATTACTCAAATAGCATCAACTGGGGATTGTGTGTTAGCATTGTCAGAGGAGGGGGACGTGTTTGCATGGGGGAATTCAGAGTACAACCAGTTGTCTATAGTTACAGATCAGACACAAATTAATACACCCAAGTATTTACCACTGAAGCATTGTGGGAAAATTATAAAAGCAGCTTCTGCTGGATCCAAATGTGCAATAGTCAATAGTAAGTACACTATTATGGATAACTTAAAAATAGAAAAAAGGGATTTCCCAAAATTCTATTTAATCTCTTGTTCTTTTTTTTTTCTAATTCATTGTTAACAACTTTCTTTCTAATATCAAGATTTATAAAATTTTGTTATTATATTGATTATTTTCTCTTTTTATGCCCCATTTATCGGTATTATTTTTTCCAGTCTGTGCGTCTGTTCATTCCTCCTTCTGTTTGTCTGTTTGTCCCGCTTCACTTTAAACTTTTTGGTCAATGTAGTTTTTGATGAAATTGTCCAATCAACTGGAAACTTTATACACATATGATTTTTTCAATTTTAATGCCAAATTTGAGTTTTGACCCAAATGTCACGAACAAAGAAAATGATAGTGTGAGTGGGGCATCCTTGTACTATTGGACACATTCTTGTTTGACAAAGTGTTTGTCTCATATATATCTACATATCTATTGAAGAGAAAACACTATTACCTGTGTGTACTTTTTGCATCCTATTTTGCCAAACATTTGCTTGACATAAACTTTAAAACAAACACAAAACATGATGATATTGCCAACAAACATCTTTATTCAATATTTTTAGTAGAACCATATCTTATAACTTTTCTATACATGTTTTATATAAAACAAAAAAAAAATGATTTATTTAAAATTACTTAGCCTGTTTGAACAAATTTTGATTCACAGGCTCTGAAATAATTTTTCCTTTATTCCTTAATAAGAATTTGAGAGCAAGTGCCCCTTAAATATGTGCTATTTAAAGGAATATAGGGGGATTCAGAGACAAGTGCCTATGTTAGGTTGTTAATTTTGAAAATCCATTATCTATCAAGCATGTATGCATGTTGAATTCCCAAACATATAAATATTTGTTTATTTTCAGCTAAAGGAGAACTATTTGTATGGGGTTATGGTATATTAGGTAAAGGTCCAAAGTTAGAATCGGCTCCAGAACCAGAAATGATTCCTCCCCCATTGTTTGGATGTAACGAGTTAGAACCAGATGTATCAGTTATAGATGTTGTATGTGGCCTTCATCACTTTGTGGCACTCACAAGTAGGTTATGTTACAAGAGTTTTTCAAAAGTATATATACAAGTCTGGAAAGTTTTCAGTTCATGGATCTCTGTGTTTTATATTTTTTTTGAATCCGGTTTATAAAATCCATTTTGTGTATAAGGCATGTAAGGTAAAACTTTGGATGTCTATCAATGATATCTTAGAATTTTTTAGTAGTTTTTTCTCACCTTTAGCAAATTTAACTTTGTATTATTACAACACCCACTTTTACAGACCAAGCATTTTTTTTTTTTATCTGGATAAAAGTTTATTCAGTTGCAGAAGAAATCCACACCTTTTACTCTGAAATTCTAATATTAGAGCTCAAGTTTGTACCATTGAATGATTGATCAATGACTAGAATCAGAAAGTCATTTTATAAATCATCAGAAAGCCCCAAAATGTAATTGTAAAAATACATTAAAAAACATTATTTTGATCAATATTTGAGGCATTTAGAAACACAAAACCACCAACCACTGAACATTGAGTTAAAAGATATCATTACTAAATTGATTAGTTAACAAACAACTGGTATACATGATCCAAAATAGTTTAGTTATTAGCATTCCAATATCAGTTAACAATATACATTTATTTCCCGTGCCTGAGGGAGATATGAAGATTTGTTCACCCAAGAATATTCATATTTCACAAGGGCTCTGCCCGAGGGAAATATGATTTTTCGAGGGTGAACAAATCTTCATATCTCCCGAGGCCAAGGGAAATGAATGTTTTATTCCACTGCCTAAGCTTTGTATGCTATCTGAACTTCAAATATTAGTTTGCATACCGGCATTTTTTCAGACTTATTCGCTTGCTTTAATTACTGAACACAACATACATATTGATAAACAGTACGGATAAACATTGATTATTTAATTAGTCTTTTTGTTTTAACGTCTGAAATAAATTTGAACACGATAATGATATTTGCTATTGCTATTTAGAAAATAAGAAGTTCCAGACGTTATGTACATAAACCGCGCATAACGTCGCACTATTTAGTCCCGACATGTCAGAGGGGAATATGATACTCAGAGGTGAATATGAAGTTTTGTTCGACGTCACGTGTCAAAGTTTCAACCAATCAAATGTTGATTTCACTATCAAAATCAACATGCAGTGGAATAATATAATATAGTTTTATAAAAATGCAAATACATAGTCTAAAATTGAGAATGGAAATGGTGAATGTGTCAAAGAGACAACAACCCCACCATAGAAAAAAACAACAGCAGAAAATCACCAATAGGTCTTCATTGCAGCGAAAAATTCCCCAACCCAGAGGGGTCCTTCAGCTGGTCCCTAAACCAGGGTTGGTAAAGTATTACCCGCCCTGGAATTCCCGGATGAGAAAACCCGGGTTTTCCCGGGCTGGGCAATACTCCCAGAAATTGGTAATAGTGGGCAATACTGGGCAATATGATTTTCTATGCTTATTTTAACATTAAATAGTAAAGACTTGGTACAGTTTCATAGTATAACAGCTATATATATACTTTTTATACAGATAACCATTGACAGTCATTTCTAGAAGATTGACATGTCAATTTCATTCTCTTCTCTATTAATTCTACATGTAGGCAGAACAGAAGATTTGTACATTTAAAGATATCTTTTTAATTTCCAAGCATTGTTTTAATAATCCAAACCTTGGAACATGCATTTTATTGCAGTGTTTAAGTGACTTGTTAATTTATTTGTCATACATTCATATTGCTAAATAAACACCCTAAGGGGTCATGCATATAAAACTTACAGCATTATAAGGACTGATTATTGTTACATAAACAAATCTGTGTTCTAATCTGAATAATTACTAAATTAATTAGTGACATTATTCAAATGTAATTTTTCTTACAAGTAATTGTTAATTTTTAATTGGAGTTATATTTATTTGAAGAAAAAAAATGTTTTTGCTTTATATTTACAGTTTGCCCATCTAGACAAATGCTAAACAAACAAAATAGGGTATAAAAAGCTTATTAAATGTATTATATTTGTGTTTATCACTGAATCCTCTTTAAAATTCTGACAAATATTTTATAATACCCAGTATTGCCCAGTTTTACCCACTAAAACCCAGTAAAACCCGGGTTTTCCCAGTATTTCCCACTGGGCTGGGCAATACTCATAAAACCCGGGTTTTTGCCAACCCTGCCCTAAACAAATATATACTAGTTCAGTGATAATGAACGCCATACTTAACTCCAAATTGTACACACGAAACTAAAATTAAAATAATACAAGACTAACAAAGGCCAGAGACTCCTGAATTGGGACAGGCACAACAATTCTAACATAATTATATGTAATTTATCTTTTTGAATTATTTAGATAATGGATCTGTGTACACATGGGGCAAAGACAAACATGGATGTTTAGGTCTTGGCATTCAGAGGGATCAATATTTTCCATTAAAGGTTGGTATGAATTCCTTTGTCCCTTGTGTTTTTTTAACAAAACTTCCATTTTTGCACGGCTGGTATGAATAAACAGAACAACTCTAATTAGGACCAGCTAGCAGATACTGGAACCTGTAAAAGTGCATATGCAGCTATATCATGATGATAAAAAAAAAATGATGGATTGTTTAACACACAGTGGCAAATATAACATCAGAAGGAAAACATTAGATTAAATCTTTTTTTGTCATATAAGTTACATTATACTTGTGACATAAACAAAAGTAACAACAACAATAAAATAACTGAGTTGAATACACACATATCAATTTATATATGTGATATGAATATAAACCCTGTTTGTACGAGACCAATGAGCTGATCTGGATTTTTAAAGTGCTACTTAACAAGGTCTCAGGAAAACAATTAACTCTACACAAACACATTATTCTTACTCTCAGTCAACCAGTCTTAGCTGTTACTCCTAAATTACAATTTCCTAGTCCAAATTTGATAGAAGCTTCCACATAATGACCACATTCTATGTTAGCATGTCACCTTGAGGCCACCAAAACTTTCAATTGAAAACATGATCAATATTGGTTTCAAAAAGACATATAACATCTATTAATTGTATTTTAATGTTTAAAAATATGAAAAGGCTTTACCTTCCTCACATTAATATTCATATATAATTAATTATGGAATAACCCTGCTCATTCTCTGAATACATGATAATTTTTTACAAGGGACAAAAAAGTAGCCAAATTGACAATATTAGATCACAAACTTTTTAAAAAGAAGAACACTCTGTTTTTTATCTCATGAAAGGCTATTTTTTATTTTGAATTTATTGACCCATAAAATTATTTTTTGACTATTCACATTGAATAATCCGCAAAGTGGATTATGTAAATTGTGGCGAGTCAAAAATTAATTTTATGGATCAATAAATTCAAAATAAATTATTGCCATTCATTATAAATAAATTTCTATCAAAAATAAGGTTCAAAGAACTTATTATATTATTTGTATGAACAATAACAACATACACACATGTTGGCATATGAATAGACAATGTCAGAGAAGCCGTGTCGCCATAAAAATTGACAACATTGAAAATAAAAGTAATACTTTTAACCAATCAGAAGACAGAAAATACACCAAATTTATTTATTAGTGAATATTGTGTACTAAACATGCTAAAACAATACAATTTGTGATGTACTTAAGGCATCTCTTGATATCTGTTCAATAGGAAAAGTATAAGATGCATAGAAAAAAATGTTGTTAGGGAATGCATTTAATATATGTTTTTACTACCTTTATCATGACCATTTAAGCTATGTTTAAGAAAGTTAACATTTATGTATAAAACAGGAGATTTGGCTTTGAATATTTATCTCTACATTTTTACATGTAATTCTTTCACAATTCTATGGCCATTGTCCAAGTAACTATTACTGATAAAGCATGACAATACAGAATTGGTCACAAAAGATTATAAAATTTAATTATTAACCCTTTGTAGACAAGAGATAATTGTAAAGACTACAGAAATATTGTTGCACTAAAATAGCTATGCAAACTGGAATTAATATCATATATTCAATTAATGAAAATGAATAATTTCTTTACTAGCAAATTTGAATATAGTTGATATAGTTAATGTTTGTACTGTAACCTTAGTGATGGATAATTTTTTGCCAGTAATGTTATCTTTGCTAGAATAATAAGTTTTTCTCATATTTTTAGATATTTTTGAAAAAGAATCCATTTATTTTCCAGGTGTCCATACCAGCAGAGACTCATAGTATACAATGTGGAGTAGATCATACTGTAGTGTTATGTAAATCATTTTGCTAATGGTACCACAACACATCATATAATTCAAAGGGTTGTTTTATGTACCAGATTATGTTGACAAAGACTATGTCAGAAGTGTTTTATATACTGTATGGAATAGACTATTCAGGTGGTCTACAAAAATTACTCTGTTTGCTGGTTGGCTGCATTGATGGAAACGTTGTGAGGAAAAGAATTTTGGTGCAGTTAAAGACTATTTGTAAAATCATCATATGACTGTTTTAAAACATAGAAATTGTCAGATAAAAATTTATACTGCCAAAAATATCTGTGATAAAATTTTAAAGTTGTTTTTGTTTGACTATTTTTTCTTGGTCTCTACCCTGTTCATGTTTAAATGTTTTTTTGGTCCATTTGGTATTTTCTTCACATTTTGTGCCTATTATTCTCTATTCTGTAAGTCCCCATCTACACCCTCAGGGAATTAACCTATAAATAGCTACAATCTGACACCTAAGTTATCATCAACTTCCTATAAATGTTTGAAAGATTACCAGCACCAACTTTATTGATCAAAATCAGTAGTCCTATACTAATATGATGTAGACATATTGACAAAATTAAAGGAGACTAGTTTGCTCAAGTTGAATAGGGTCACTACAGTTATTGATATCACATCAAGTAAAAAAATTTTAGCCAAAAAAAACCAGTGGCCTTCAAAGGATTAGTTTTATTAAGATCCTCTTTATAAGCTCATAAACCAGTGCAAAGGAGAGAGAGAGAAATGAAATTGTGCACACAAGTTTTTATATTGTTTCAGTGCTTTATTTAAAGTGATCTTAAATCTGTAACAGTCTTCTACCCAATTACACCAGTCTCAAATCCAGTTCTAAAACATAAGTAAAAGGAGTCATTTAAGTAATTAAATGAATTACAAGGAACCAAAATATCTCAAATTTTATTTAAAAAAACGAAGAATTGCAAAAAAATAAAGTAGTACAAACACAGAAAACCATGAACACAATTAGGGACAAATTTAAACACTTCTTGTCATACATAAAAGAAAACTGTTTCTATGCTTACATTTTTCTTTGACTGCTCAGTTTTTGGTGACAACTTTATATAGTTTGTTTTCGGCTTATGATTTTGAATGTCCCTTTGGTATCTTAGCTATCGTGTCTCTTTAAAACTCAACAAATAAAACGAGACGAACATTTCAAGCCTTTTGTTACTTTGTATACTATTGATACGGGACTGTGTGTATATTTTCATATCTGTTTACTATAAAAATATCTCATGATTGTCATATCCATGTGAAACTAAGACTTCTTCAAGACATAGTACACTCGGACTGCAATAAAAACTAACTGATGTTTTTGTGTTCTTCCAACTGTTTTAGAAAATCGAGAAAAAAGAAAAAAAGTATTATCATTCGATTGGGGTCTCATCGAACTTGTTACTACATCTCCCTTTGTTCATATACATATGAACATCGACCGTGACATGGAAAGGTTAGCTATGTACGGACTCCGTTGTGGAAACGTTTCTGTTTTAGACTATCTTTTACTTACGATGACTTGCATATAAAGTTCTGTTGAACTTGACATTGATAATCATTCCACAAAACGCCAAACGTGTATCGTATTTCTAGACAATGTTCCTGTGTTCCTGCATTGTCTGGTTGTCCTGGTGCCCATCTCCTAAAATTTTGTCAAGAACCACAGTTTTATTTTATTGTAAATTTGTTCACCGTGTTGACAAAAACAACATTGTTAAATAAGAAAGTAAAAAAAAAATGACGGCCCAAACAAAACTTTTGGACTCTGGGAAATAAAAAAAACTTGACCTGCTGTCGATTGTTGATTTGTAGATGTCTTTTTAATATATTTGAAGGTTGGATTACACTCTCAGAGATCTAGATGATTCAGTTTGTATTTATTTCAAAATACAATAAAAAGGTACCTAATCTCCATACTTGTTTCTAAATTTAGATTTAAAATTTTCGATACGAATAATGCGAGGTACATAAACGCTGAAATATTAATTGAAAGACATCCTATACACATCATAAACCTGCTGCTTTTAAAAATACACTTCTTAGCTTTGTGCTCAAAAGAAACTTATTTGTGTTATTTTGTCAGAAGTACACAATCATATTGTACACATGTAATATTGAAGATATTTTGTAATCTCATAGTTACGTGTATCCTGTTATAAGACGACTTTCGCCTTCCTCTGACATCCATCGCCATTCTCCTTCAGTCAAAATGTCACTACCATCTAACCAATAATTTTCTGGTGTACCGGCCGACACTTGGAAAAACCAGAAACAAATATGTGGATGTCACATAAAAAAGGAACGTTTGGTAATGACGAGTCCGTCAGAAAATTACATAGTTTAATTACCAAAAATAGTTATCTACAGTATTTGATCTTTGTACAGACATTAAACCCAACGCCTCTTGGATAGACGAGTCTCGAAAGCATGTAAGTAGTTATAGTAATGCATTTGTATATCTCACTTAAATTTCACATATTTTCCGAAAAAAGTAATTAGTTGACGAGTTGATTGACCGTAATGGAATAACCGTTCCACAAATGATATCAGATTATGTTCCTTACGTCGTAACTACAACCTTCGGGAGCACCTGAGATCACCCCAGTTTTTGGTGGGGTTAATGTTGTTTATTCTTTAGATTTCTATGTTATGTCATGTGTACATTTTTAGCCATGGCGTTGTCAGTTTATTAAAGATTTATGAGTTTGACTGTCCCTTTGGTATCTTTCGACCCTCTTTTTTACGCTCTTTGACATTAACACCCACCGATCAATCAATTTGAACAATACCTAATAATAGATGTTTTATTATACACCATTTTGATAAAAAAAACCTACATGTGTTATTTCACCTTCACTGTACATGCAATAGATCGTTAGTTAAACTATAACAATAATATTACCAGAAAGGGTATAGAATAACGTGTTCCTGCTTTAAATTGTGACGAATTTACTGTACCAGTCTAGAAGCTTTGAATTAATTTAATTTGTTTTCAATAAACAGCGAAAACAAACTTTGTAAATTTAATGATATGTATAATAAATGTAAAAATAACAATTCCATACCATTGCCGTGTTCATTTCGTAATTCACTCTCAATATATAATTCCTCCTCTTTACTTTCGATAGTTGCCAAATCACCACCAGCAATATTGCAATATGTCTATAAATGTTAATCACATACATTAATATATTTTCAACAACGTATGTAACTGTTGTGTTTCGTAAGCACCGTGTATCATCAGTACGCCGGCTATAGGTACTAACCAAGCGGGCATGACCGATTTTGACCTTACACGGTAACGAAAATATTTGTTTTGCTTTATCAATATTCAATGTACATTTCTCAACATTTGAAATTCCTGCTCCAAAATAATTTTCGCATCGATTTTTTCCTATTCATAAAACAACTTTGATATTCTAATAAGAACAATTAACTTGAACATGCGCAAATAGTTGCGAATGTCAACACCAACTTTCAATTTCGATACAGTTGTTGAGACGTTTACATGTTTTATCTAAAAGAAACCTAATACAGGGCAAAAGTAATAGTTACCTATCATAAAACTACCTACGATTACTTATTCCTTGAAACTTTTTGGGTAATAAACGAGTATAAAATAAAGTTTTTTGTGTACGGTGTTTAAGAACTTAACTATGCACCGTACATAAGAATTTATGTTGTCAGCTAAACACCGTACACAACGCTTCTTTAGGGATAAAATATCGAAAAATAACATATGTATGAAAGACTTCAATGCCAATTATTGAAACAGCTATACTTATAACACACACACGTTGACCTATCAGAAAAAGAGTTGCAATGAATATTATAGTAAAATAGTAAATGTTTTAGTAATCCCTCTTACTTTGAGGAAATAATGAGTCATCTATAATCATCAACCTTCGACCAAATCATTTTGGAAAACAACAATATTATTATGTTTAGATTGAAGTAAATTTTGATATTATGTGAACAAAGCAAAGATGTTTCGTTATCGTGTAAGATCAAAATTGCTCGCGCCCGCTTGGTTAGTACCTATATCCACTGTACGATCATGATACACGGTGGTAAGGTATTGTTTCAATTAACCGTTTTATCTTGGACTGTCCGTTTTGCATTTTACAAGGTGTTCATTTTGTTTTGTGATTTTATTTTTCACGTTTCAATTAACCGTTTTATCTTGGACTGTCCGTTTTGCATTTTACTAGGTGTTCGTTTTGTTTTGTGATTTTATTTTTCACATTTTATATACACAAATAATGATTTAAACATGTTAAAAACTGTTTATCGACTGCACTCGAGCTGCAAACATCAATTTGGCTCGGGAAAAAAACGGCGGAGGAACGTTATCTCTTTGGAGCATTAGTGAAGGCATAAACACAGCAATCATGACATGTGAGATTAGAAAATTACTAATTACTCTACAAATTATGAAAACGAAATATTTTCCTAAGTGGAACAATACCAAAATTTTTTATCGTCGCGATTTTTCAACTTTAAAGTCGTCTCGTTTATGAATATATCAAGATCTTAAGATATTAGCAAACAATCTTTGCTATCAGGTAACTGTGAATAAATGTTTTCTAAAAATATGCTGGTCAGGAATCTTACAAAATTACCTTTGCTTCAAACCAAGATGCCCTAACTTTACTAAATATTCTGTAGCAGTAATCTCCGTGTAACTTAAATGTGTATGGACAGTCACCTTGGCATAAGGATACTGAAAAAAGAGGATATAAGATCATACCACACTACGTCGTAACGCTTCCGAGAATAGACATTTATTGAAAAAAAGCCATTTGTTGAAGAAAGAATGTTAATGTCAATATGACATATGCATCTTAAACAGTTCTACTGTTTAATATGAAATTCGTTCCATCGGTTTAACAGCTGATCTCACAAATTGAATGCGATGACGTTGAATGAACGTTTAATTGTCTTGTATTTTGATTGTGTAAGTTATAAGAACTTTATCAGTAAGGACTTAATTTATTTACTGGGAGCAAATTCTTTTTGCTTTTATACACCTAACTTGTGCACTATTATATTCATATGTTTTTCATTGATAGGTGAGAGTTCTAATAAAAATAGACTGTTTTATAGCAAAATAGTCAACAAACAAGTATACAGTCATTCAATAATTTCATAATTGATCATATATGATGATAAATTCATTTCCATATAACAACTTACCACTTAAGGTCAAAAGCACTAGTAACGATATGGAGTACGTCGCAATAGACATTCTGACAGGAAACAAGTTGAGATTATTTCTAGATAAGGTATATGTCAATTCTTATCAGGTAACTGTATGTGCCATTATTCATTATTTCTAAATGATTTAGGAACTCCATGGTTTCGTACAATGTGGGAAACTTTCTACAAAAGCTCTGACAAAATAAGAGTCCTGTAGGTCATTTGTATTTGCAAAGTTGGTGCTGACTGTATAAGCCTGGTAATGGGAAAATCAGACTGTCTTTTACAATTAAAAAGCCTGCATGGTAGTTAAAAATCTGACTGGTAATGAAAAAAGATCATCTTGAACTAATTAGCCTTGAAATGACAAACTCAGTCTATCTTGAGTCAAGAAATTTGATCGATGACAAACGTGTGGCCTTGCTTTAAAGAACTCTACATGATGCTTCAAGGTTTCATCGTAGAAATTAAGTTGGGGGAAACATTATTTTGAATATTCGAAATACCTTTATGTTATGTATCTATTATTTCATATTTAAAAATTAATAAATATTGTCTATGAATCAAAACCATTTATAAATAACATCGACGACAATAAATTCCAGGAAACCGCCTTCAACATTAGCATCAACTTCATCGAAATTAGCCGCGTTTACACAATAATATGCCAATAAACACATATCTGTTTTCCTATCAAAAGATATTCTCATACCAAACTCTACGCTGGTATTATATTCAATTCAATTCAATTCAATATTTTATTTACGTCTCACTTTATGTATAAAATTACACAATACATTTATAAAAGATACATTTTGTATACATAAGCCAATCTGTACAGATTTATGAGAGACGATAATCACTTAAAAGAATATGTTTATGTACATAATAAATATTAAACCTGAATGGTAAAATTATACAACAAAAGTATTTCATTATTATTTACAATATAAAACTTCTCGGCGTCGTTTAAGAATAAAATTACAGGTTTTGGCACATAATCTTATAATATCTTGATTCGAAAATAAAAATACCATTTTCTGACAATCTGTAAAACTATTAAAATGTTCATCAATTTTAAGAGACTCAGTAAAAAGAACTTGTCTAAGATCATTATAAACAGGACAATGTAAAATAACATGATATTCATCTTCGACAATATTAAAACAATTAAAACAACATCTCTCTTCCAGCGGCAAATTTTCATACCTCCCAGTTTCCAGTCTAATAGGAGCCACCCCACATCTAAATTTTGCAAAGGCGCTTCTTTCACAAAAAGGCATAACCAGTTTGCAGTAGTTTTCAACAACATACTCCTTCTTAAAAATATTAAAAATTATTATACGGGGCGACGAATAGGAATCTTATGGTTTTGTATAAAATTCAATTCTGTCATAACAAATTTTATTTTGTCTTACAAAACTTTGTGATACAGACTTGTTTTATGAGAACTTCAGTTTTGTGATGACAAAATTCATTTTTGTAGACAAAATTCATTTTTTTCATACAAAATGACAAAATTCATTTTTTTCATGACAAAATGACAAAATTCAAGTTTGTCAATGAGTGTGCAAATATAAACTTATTTGTATATAAAATTGACTTTAGAAACACAAAATTGACTTTTGTGTTAAATTTTTACTTCTGTTTAACAAATTCAATTTTGTCTACACAAAAATAAACCAAAATTGAATGTTGTGACAAAATCTCAGTTTTGTATGCAAATTAGTTCACAGAACCTAAACTGAACTAATTTGTATACAAAATTGACCTTTGTCGCCCAAATCTCAAATTAGGTAACAAAAGTAAAGTCTGAATTACAAAAATGAATTTTGTCATGACAAAACTTACTTTTGTCCACTGAAATATAATTTTGTATGACAAAACAAAAAAATTGTAGTTTGCTACAAATTTTGTTAAACTGAACTCATTTTTGTTGAACAAAACTCACTTTTGTCCGTACAAAATTGAATTTTGAGTACAAAACCACAAGAGTCCCATTCGGCGCCCCGTAATATTTTACGTTGTAATACACATTTTATCTTAGTCAATACAATGTACGTCGTACTCTGACCACACAGCAAATTATGTTCGAATACAGTGATTTTATCTAGTATAGAGACACATTCCAACTCGAAAGAATCACAGTATAGATTATAATAAAATTGAAAAAAATGAGTAAGGAAATGGAGAAAGTCACAAAATTCAAAGCGACAACAACCTGACCATGGAGCAGACAACAACGGAAGGCCACCAATCTGTCTTCAATGTATCGAGAAACTCCCACACCCGTAGGTGTCCTTACGCAGGCCCCTTAAAAAATATGTATACTAGTACAGTGAAAATGGACGTCATACTAAACTCCGAATTATACACAAGAAACTAAAATAAAAAAGCATACAAGACTAACAAAGGACGGAGGCTCCCGACTTGGGACAGGCGCAAAATTGCGGCTTGATAAAACATGTTTATTAGATCTCAACCCTCCCCCTTTACCTCAAGCCAATGTAGAAAAATAAACGCATAACAATGCACACATTAAAATTCAGTTCAAGAGAAGTCAGAGTCCGATGTTAGAAGATGTAACAAAAGAAAATAAACAAAATGATGTATACATATTCAGACTAATCTAAGTGATTTTTTTGCCTTTCAATGATTTCACTGAATTCAACTTTTGTATTGTGTATCATGTTCGTAAATTATGTAATAAAATGAGAGAACAAAATATACTGCGAACTGTTGAATTTGTATTCCGTTTTTGGTGTTAATTAATCTGATTATCTGGCAAAGAAACATCTAACAATCAAAAACACCAGTGTACTTTTGTATGGTAGAGCCCAAGTTTGTAACTTCTTATGACATCATCGGATATATGTCTTGTGTAACACGACGGCTATTACTAGTGAAAAACCAATAGCTTGCTTTTTCACAGAACCAGTGTCCACTCTGGTTTCTGGTGAGGTTCGGGTTACCCCTAAATGTTATGTTTTCTTTTTAATGTTTGTTTATATTTTTTTGTGTTAACCTTTTTAAATTTGATTTTGATTGTTCCTACCATTAAGATTATGATAAAATACATTAACATTTAAAAATAATCAAGAAAATCGATAATTAAAAAAAAAAAATCAAACGAGAAAAAGAAGTGGCAATTTTCACTATAGTTACTTACATGCGCACATTTTCATATATTTACTTACCGTTCGAAGTTCTAATCAAAAGACGTAGTAAAACAAGGTAATACTCCATTTCATTGTGAAATATAACCTCTCTTTCTCTTCACATCAAACATAATTCAGTTTATAGGAGCGACGAACCTACGCCATTTAGGTTTTTATTTGAACAAAAGATAGTTACTTTAAAAGATTAATTCTATGGGCATATTTAGTTGATATCAATGTAAACCCGCTATTTGATCTTTTAAAGAAAATATATTTCCTTTAAATTCCATTGAATATTATGAAATTGTCGTGTAAACATGCATCTTATTTAAAAATATCTGTACAAAAATAGAAATAAAGAAATAATCAAAGAGGAAACATAAGACAGTTGGAAAGTGTATGGAAACCTTTTCTTGATATAGGATTATGGATGAAAAGCTAAAATGTGGTAATCTCTCTGAAATTTCTTAAAGCAATGAATGTCACGATATGACAACAAATAATATTATTTTTGATAAACATTGTTAATCCTTTATATATGTGTAGGTTTTTGGGATACATAGCTGCATTCATCGTATTAATCTAATTATATAACGGAATCATTTTAAAGCGACTTGTGTTCCAGACTTGATCCCGCTGAATCAAATTTCCATTTCCCTCCGATAAGATTGAATGTACTAAACATTCAAACCGTTCCGGACGTGGCTGTTCGATTCATCATAATCAAGAATGGTCATGAAATAGTAATGAATTGCAAAAATTGAATCAGCATTTGCTGTTTCAAGATTTTGTGAAATGGTAGACGCGTTAAGATACATTTTTTCTATTGCATACTTTATTTGTGTCATATGAAAATATATTGTTTTTATTGATATAGATGCCACAGAGATATGCCTATGATTCGTGTGTGACTATATGTATTTTATAATAAAAGTAAAGACTGTCATTTTGCTTTGAAATTAGCGTAAAATATGCTTATGTTTTATATGAACTATAAACCATCATTATTTAAGGTTCTCTTGACTGAAATATAGTTGGTTCAAAATTGCTTGATATAATTTACAATCGTGATCAAATTATTACATTTGTAAAGCTATGCAACAACCCGCGCCTGGTGAAATAGCTGAGAGTTATAAACGTAATATGTGTATTAGAACTCTTTTCACTTTTTTCTTGTTTTATTCATGGTGATTTTTGTTCACTCTTAAGATGAATGATAATACTTTTCATATCATATGCGTTTTATAACAATGAGAACTGATTGGGAATGTCTAGTGTTTGAAATTTATGACCAAAGTCTAGTCTTAAATGACATAAGAAGTTGCATTAAAATACAAATCTTGAAATCGGTAAAACGCAGGTATTTATTTTGTGACATGTCGTCCAACTAATCACAAGACGAACACTGAAGTAATTTGAAAAAGGAATATTGTTATTAAACAACAAATCTAATATGTAATGACACTATCATTAGCATATCAGTAAAATGGTTGTGTTCAGTTTTCGGTAAACATTTGTTGCATCGGAAACCTTCAATAAATATTAAGTCTGAAGTATTAACAATAAATCTGGTACAATAATATATATATCATTAAAACTTTATACACGTGAAAATAATATTTTAATACCAGTGGATTGAATTAAATCTTATAATGTTATTTCTATTCTTGAGTTTAAATTATCTAACTTATCAATTCTACTTTACTTTAAAAAAAAAAAAAAAAAAAAAAAAAGACTTTAAAAAGCCACGAGGTAATTGATAATTCTATGCACGTCTTCTTTCTTATGTGCATGAAACATCACCAAAGAATAAACAAAAGACTCAGTCGAAATGCATTTATTATTTACATTTATCATCAGAATGTCTATAAATATTAACAATATTCCATTTTAAGTTAAAGAAAAACTTAAAATTTCAAAACGTTAACTCCAATGAAATTGTATTTATAACCTCCGCCATCGCCATCGTAATATGTATAACTGGAAGCGGGTGAACAATTATTCAACAAAGTGCACATCCCTGTTTCACCGTTAAATGACAAATTCCAACAGACGTCTATGTTATTACTGCACTGTATTACACATTTCATTTTATTTTCAACAATGTAGTTCTTACTCTCGCCACATTGCAAATACCGTTCAGGTCCTGTGATTTTAACTAGTTTAGAGGCAAAAGCTACAACGATAAAAAATATATAATTTACTTACATTTTAATTATAACTCCATTCGGTGATTTTTCTTACAAAATAAGCAAACATTGAATAACAAAAATGTATTACAAATTGTGTCAACATGTCAAGTTAACACCAAAGTATGATTTTGGAGCATTTGCAGTAACTCAATGCTCGTTAAAAGCAAAAATAATAACAATAAAGCATGCATCAGATATTAAAATCCATTAATTAAAATATATCCCAGCGATTCAATGTTTTGAAACGTCATTGTCATAGATGCCATGAGTTGTGCAATGAAAAAAGTGTCGACAGCCAGCAGAATAGTCAGAATTTAAACTTATGATAAATATGTACATGTATCATGTTATAGATAGATCAAGCAATATTTAAATAGAAAATAAACATGCATGTCTCCATACATCCGTTTAAAGTTTGACAACACTAAAAAGAAACTCGTTCCTTATGATTTTAAACAGTGTTAGATTGATAATACATACTTTATCTATATTAATCCCACGAAATGTAGCCTTTAAAATTATACGTAAACTTATTTTGGGTTAATCTCTCAAAATCATTAGTCAGTAAAGACTGAAAAAATAGTCAGTAACGACTGAAAAAATAGTCAGTAAAGCCTAAAAAAAAATTGCCAGTGCTTTTTCTGATTCTAAATAAAATCCAAATATTTTCAAATTTCTACTTACCGTTCGAAGATTTAACTGGAAAGATCAGTATACACATAGACACAATCCATTTCATTTCGAGAAAAAAAAGAGTATCACTCCTTCTTCTTATTCTGAATATGGTTCGAATTATAGTGAGCGTAAAACGAACTACGTCGTGTTGTTAAGATCACTGTCAAATCGTATGGTAATGTGACCGTCATCCTAATTCAAAGCATCTAAGAAACTCATTAGAACGTTGTACGTATTATCGTGTTAACATGAATTTCATTATTATTAAAAGACAAAAAAACTGAAACATACGTACTATAACAAAATTTGAAATCCTAAGATGTTGTGAAATTCAACACTTAGTACACGATATCTGTTTCGTGTTTTAGCCGCCTATTGTTGTAGGATGAGACAAATAGGAAATAACAAAACCACAAACCTTTCATTAAACATTCATATTCAACCAATTTTTTGTTACACTGTTTGAATTGTGGTTTAGCATGCACGTCATTATATAATTCTTATGATTTAATGAAATCAGATTAGATAGGCTTCGGTTTCCTCCATTAATCTGTGTTAATTTTATTTGAATTGTAAGTGTCCTCGTATTTTCTTCTGTATCGTCATTTAACTCATTAAGGTTACACTTAAAATGATTGTGGTGTCAATTGACCCTTTTCCGCCATACTTTTACTCAAAACGACAATGATGCCACTGTTAATCCTTGTGGTACACTTCAGTTCACTGTAGTGTTTAAAGGTTCGTTCTATTAAGTTTTAGACGAGAATAATTTCATAATCTATAACAGTATTGATAAATTTAACAGAACAAAACAAAAAAAATAAAAATGTTGACAAGGATCATTTACTCTATAACTGTTAATAATCATTCACTTCTTTTTTTAAACTATTGATTTGGAAAATTAAGGAAATAATCTTCCTTGTGACAAATATTATATATTTTTTGTAACTAGTCTTTGAAGTAGTGTTCCTTTTCCAGCTCTCATTAAAATTCCTTTGCTATGCATGCTCACTTTATAATTTATTCAGCATTTAAATGTGTTGTTGCTCTTTTAAATACTTTTTCTAGTTAAAATTGACTTCATTATAATGCAAATGAAAAAGATTTTTTAAAAAGTTATTTGAAGATAACACAGTAATCTTGGAAAAAGTCTGCATTTTGAAATGTTATATTCTTTGGGTTATTCAAATAAATCAACCATGAATTACTTTTTTGATATCTTTATAAATGAGTAATTTGTAAAATGCTAGGTAGAGAAAGTCATAATTCTTATACTTTCCCATTGTATCAATTATGTTTATCATGTATCATGTTTTTCATGGATTTGAGTGTTGGAGTGGATTGTTTTATGCTAAATATAACATGTCATCATTAAGTCGAAAATATATTTTATGAACAATGATGAAAACCTAGCCCACCTCTAACTTTTTTTTTTATAGAAACTAAGACAATGTTTGTAGAAGAAACGCGCGCCTGGTGTATTAAATTATAATCCTTGTAACTATTTATACCACTGGGTCGTTCCCACTGCTGTTAGATGTTTCGTTCCCGAGGTTATCACTAGCCAAGTAGACAGCACTTCGGTGTTGACATGAGTATCAATTATATGGTCATTTTCATGAATTTGCTAGTTACACAACTTTGAACTTTTCTTCGAAAAAACAGGCATAAATTACCTTAGTCGTATTTGGTACAATGTCTTGGAACATTGGGTCCTAAATGCTCTACAACTTTGTACTTGTTTGGCTTATAACTATTTTGCTATGAGCATTACTGATGAGTATCATGTCGACGAACGCGCGTCTGGCGTATTTAATTATAATCCTGGTACCTATTTACACCACTGGGTCGATGCCACTGCTGGGGGACGTTTCGTCCCCTAAGGTATCACTAACCCAGTAGTCAGCACTTCGTTGTTGACAGAAATATCAATTATATGATCATTTTCATAAATTTCCTGTTTACAAAACGTTGGATTTTCTGATCCAAGAAATATATTACCATAGTCGTATTTGGCCCAACATTTTGATTTTTGGTCCTAAATGTTCTTCAACTTTGTATTTGTTTGGCATTATAACTGCTTTGATCTGAGCATCCCGGAAGAGTCTTATGTAGATGAAAAGCGTGTATGGCGTATTAAATTATAACCCTCGTACCTTTTAAAACTATTTGGTCACTAAGATGTGACCAATTTCATTCTTTACCAGTTTGGTCATTTTTTTGTACAGAAAGAGTTTGCAGATATTTAAAAGTTTGACAAAGAAGCAGGATGACGATATAGACAACGATGCAAGATGACAGATAGTAATCAGATAGTGATCAATCAGTATATGTCGACTATTCTACACGAGAAAAACTTCATAAAAACACATTATTCCTGTTTATTATACGTAAGTTCAATCTGCGGTGTTTCCGTATCAATTTAATGTTTTGCCTTCTTCGGCATACATGTAGTGTGTTTCGTTCAATTCAATACAATATGCGTCTTTAAATATGATAAGGGTCGTCATACATCAATCACTAGAGGAGCATGCGTATATTTGAAGAATAGAATTATCTTTTTAAGTGCACCTTTGTTGTTTATTTTTTATTGAAAATGTCTATCGCTTTGGTTTGACTATCAATTGGAAATTCATTTATAAAGCTCATGGATTTGTAGCTGATTTGTCGTTTGAAAGGAAAAGAAAGAAAATTTAGCGATTCAAAATTCATACTGTATAAATAATTTTTCACAGATCGTATGACATCATGTTGGTAATAATAAGATATTAAAGTTGACACAATACGCACTTTGATATTCGTTGTTATCTGTGCAGAATTTTAAGCCAATTGCTATTGGATAAAATCATTATCTGTTTATAAAGCGGAAGATAGATAAATACGAGCAAAAACATATTCACATGTAATAATTGTTTAACATCACAAATAAGATATAAAAAAAAAGTTAATGAAATAGAAGATAAATATAGCATTTTACCACTTTGCCGTAAAGTAACCGAAATTTAACTTATTTGGTATGCAGGGGAACGATAAGTATTATAATGAAGTGTTAACGGAATATTGTGAGGTTGAAACTAGATGTACATGTATAGTTTAGAGATAGATTTAGAGAAAATATTTTTGTGTGTGCTTGTATGTTTTAAGGTGAAATAAAACATATTTCTGTCTCCATACAAACACTTATAGAATATAACAATTTCTTCCAATATCAATTTAAAATAACGACCAATGAATTAAAAAGAATTTATTGAGCATATGTGAAACACTAAAAAATCCAAAACACGTGCAGATTATATAATACAACAATTTCATGTAGTTCAACTAATATCATGATATAAATGAGACACAAAAACAGTAAATTTATTTAATTATAAGATGTTAATATTGAACAAACTAATTCACATAATCTGAACATAACGCTGACATTTCAAAATATTTTTCATATCTTGATTAACATTGTAAATGATATATTTATCTTTCATCTATATACTGTTTAATAATAGTCAAATACATATTGTTAAGTATTTACATGAAAAAGTAGAACCCTATTATAGTTTTATCTAATGTAACAGAGGGCTTTGCTCATTGGCGTGTTGTAAATTTGTATCTAACCCTTCCTCAGTATGGGAACGAATATCAGAATAGGCCATTTCATTATGTGAAAAAGAAAGACAATTGTTCAAACTAAAAGAACGAACAGTATTATCACAGACACAAAATAAAATGAAATTCCAGAAAGCTTGCGCACTATCTCCATAGGATTGTAGAAACAGTAATACCAATTTAAAATTTTCAAAATAAAAGCTTTTTGGATGACTGCCATTGTCAATAATATTAATAAAAAATCTGACAGTCCCCCAAAACCTGAGACAATAAAGGATCAACCAAGTAAAACAAAAAAGTTCGTCCTCTCTCCGCAACCCATTGCTGGCTTGATTCCATAGATAAGAATTGTGGCGTCTTCTCTGAAAAAATATATTTTAGATATAAAAATACAGAATGAAATGTACGTTTCAATGTGACCTTTATTATTATTATTTTAAGGAGCTATTTCAATAAATAAAAACAAGACAAAAGAATGCTGGATTTAGGCCGATCTTAATTCTTTTTAATAGAACATTTTGGGTGTTTGTTTCATATTTCATATTCTTCTCTAAATAATATAATTTATATCTTATAGTTAATTGTCGGTACCTTTGATAATTTAATATATTGTCGTTAGGTGATGATGTCTTTGCTTGCTACTCAATAATTGAAAGATGCAGTTCAATTGGTGTTCTTTTTCATCTAGTAATTTTAAATAACTATGTGAATACGTTAAGCAAGAATGTAAGTTGAACTTCGGTTAACATGTTCGCTTTTCGAAATTCATGATATAAATTCTTTTCACAGAACTCCTATTTCTTGAATAAAACCTTCCACTGAAGACCAACACTACTGAAGGTCAAACATAGTAAGCTTTGAGCTCAAAGATCAAATGCCGTCCGAGGTAATCCTATATGTAGGAATTTTAGAAAGTTAACAACTAAGTTATATGACAAATGACATATTCTTCTACCAAGAAAATGTATCCCTTATATACCATTTCATTAAAGCTATTAAAACAACATTATCTTCCAAACAAATCAATGGGAAACATGCTGCTCTTACATACCTTCAGGAATGTTCTTATTTTTAGTAAAATATATAATGAAGCTGTAATCAGGTAAGTAAGTATTTCCCAGCCTTTTCCTGTTAGTAACATCCAAAGGATTCCGTATTTGTCTTTAGATGTTTTATTAAGCCAACACCAAACTCCATTTAAAGCAAAACCATTATTTCCGAGAACTCCATAAGCCAATGCTGTTGATGTTATAATTCCTTAAAAGACATGTTTTCGTTCATATGTGTGTGTTCCAGAATTCCATGACATGTAATACATGTTATAAGAACAAAAAAATAGACAAATAATAAAAAATAATAAATGATTTCGTTCAAAACATGTATGAAATCATACTCGCTGATTTGTCAGTCTGTCGGCTATTTACCGAGTAAGATACATAAACTACAATATCAGCCACCAAATAATGAAATACGAAAATTAATACGTCATATCATTTCTAATTCAATAAAGATAAGGATCCAATTTGGAGAAGCGATTAAGCAAGTTTAAAAAAAAAACCTTCTAACACTGATTTACAGATTAAACGAGCAATAATAAAATTTATATTTTAAGAACTTAAAAATAGTATACTTTCTGTAAGAATGTTCATTAATAACTTAAATTTTGTATTTCAGCAGAGAGTTGCAATACATATCTATGCGCTCTATCATCTCAAAGTGAGCATAGTTATTGTCAATAGTATGCTTTCAGCAGTCGATTAATAATGACTTTTGTATTCTCCAAAACTATCGGTATTTAGAATTATCTTCTGCATGTTATAAAAACATCCTTTTAATAATTAAAGATTTGATATTTGATTTCATCAATAAAATGAATAACGTATATCCAGGAACGTTTTCTATTGATTTATCTAAAATTGAACATTTAATATAATAGAAATAGTAATGTTTTGTTAAGCGTTGTAGATACTCAAAAGTATCTATGATTGAACAAGTCGTCAATGCGAAACACACTATATAGAAAACAAATATGATGATGAAATAGATGTCTATTTTTTTCATATAAAAAATTACTCTAGGATTTAGAGCTGCACTCAAATGTTTGAGAAATTCAAAGTAGATAAGGTTAGACCATTAAATAACTTGATAAGAACGTTTCAGAATTAAAACATACCTGGGATTCCCCATGCAATACATTGCAACAGGAAACGTTGCGATCTAGACAAAAGTAGATCTGTCGAATACCAAACACATATGAATAGGTAAAGCGCTATAAATGTTGTCCAAAAGAATGATGCCATACATGAAAATGTTGTCAAAAAACTTTGAACTTCGCATAAAGTGTCCGATGTTGTGGAGTTGTTCATACCAAGGTTGTACCATCTTACTCCGGCTATTTCTTGGCCAAAAGCAGTCATCATATCGGCAACAGTAAGAGCCACTAACATGGCACGAACTTGATTTCGTGTTGCAGGGATACATCTGTACGACCAAATTATTATTAATCCTCCTAAAAGTGACAAGGAAGCACTAACAGTTGTAATATTGGCCGATATTGTCAGATCAGATACATTTAAAACTGTCTGATTCATTTTTAACGTTGTTTTATCATACAAATAAGATTTCGTTAAGTATTTCACAAAAATAGATAGCGTAGATATAAATCATGTGCATCATGTTCACATTTAATTTGAGGGCAGTTTAGATAACGCATTTTTTTTACTGTATCATGCAAGTTTTTTTTGTGTAAAGGATACATGTAGCTATTTTGTTTAAAGACAATGACATACTTTTAAGTGCCTTGTTCCACTAAAAAATAGCATGGGCTTAATGCTTTTAAGTTCAAGGTCATATTCTAAAGTTTGTTATTTTCTAGTGTGTCAGTCTTCCCTTTAAAAGCTAGATTCAAATAAAAGAACTGGTGCATATGATTCGGTTATTTTTGGGGAAACCGTAAGTAGACATTTTGCAATAATTCATAGGGAAATAACTATATTTTTGGAATCGGCATACAGTAACCTATCAAACTACAACAGAAATAAACTGTTGAAGCTTATTATGCTAATTCAAAGAAAAGTGTAAGGAAATCATATATTTCTGGAATCAGTGTAAAATAACCTTTCATAACTCTGGAAGTGACACTTTCTAAAACGGAAGTAATTATGTTCTCCCTTAATTCACAGAAATGTCTCTAGCAACTATATATTTTTCATATCAGTGTAAAATATCCTCTCATTTAACACTGGAAGAGATGTTTGTTTAATCTGTTTTCGCATACCTTTTTTTTTTTTATCTTGAACAGAAACGGTCTACTGACACCAGGGATTACCTCTAATTGTTTTCTTAACATCTGATTTATTATTTTATCCGCCACATGTATTTCTGCCGCAAGATGTCGATTAATGTTTGGTATATTAAAGCGTACAATTTATGCGCCATGGCACTGATCCCGCTTAACCGAATACTTTACGTTGTAAGCGTTATCTCCTCTCACATTTGTTCGTTGCAACAGTAATCTCCCCTAACAACTTTTCGTTGCAAGAGTTATCACCCCTAAAACTTTTTCGTGTGTTTGCAACTCCTCCGTAATCGTACAAGAATGTTTTTCGAAATTTCTCGTGATCTCAAGATATGTGATAAATACCTTAGGTTCTATTGATTAAAGGTCTTTAGTTTACAGGAAATGATTGGAGGTCAAGGTCAAAGGTCAAAGTCAATTTCTAAATTTTACATTTTGATCGTTTCCATAATATATATAGATTTTGATTGTAAAGTTTTCATTATAATTTGATCAAACAAAGGCATTCTTTCAGGGAATTTTTTTGACTATTTTGCTAAACCGTATGTCCCTATATATTTTATGCCGATATGTGTCACAGTCTCTGCTTTTAACCACTTATGTAAATGTTGAGATTGCTAGCAAAAGACGCATCGAGCGCAAGGAAAAACTAAGTCATGCTAAGAACAACATTATATGTTATTCAGGTCTGAGACAGGGTATATACTGTGATCCCTGTACATTTAATGCGATACCGGAAAAACTCGTGTTTTGTATGGATTTTCTGGTGTGTCCATATAACATGAAATACCATAATCTTGTATAAATGTGTTGATATATAGTTGAAGCTCGAGTTGTCTCTCAAAATTAACAAAACTTTGAAAAAAACTATTGCCTCGTGAAAGTATAAAATTTAGGTGTTGAGAAGAAATTATTGTTACCAAAATCTTCAGATTCCAAATATGCAGTTAAACTTTTTTGGTGACGTCTTTTATAGTCAAATAGACTACTGTCGAGTTTGTCCATCACCGGAAAAAAACTCGTCAATTATACACGCTAAATGTTCAATTTGATGTAAAAATTGACGTCATTTACCAGATAGAGGAGATAGCCTGTATCCATGCAGTCTTAACGCTCATCAAGCTTCTAAGTGATCGTCATTGTGCAGGATACTAGAAATAATGTTTGTACCTAATCACAATTCCCTTATGGCCACAGTGCTGATTTTCAATTATCATACAGTAGTCTAATAGGTCATCATGTCAGGTCGTTCGGACTTTGTTATTTTCCTTATCACACTGTAAAACTCTGCATTGACGTAACAACGTAATACCAGTGTACAAAATTAGTGCAGAATACGGTTTTTTCTACACTTCTAAATAAAAAAAAACATTTCTACAGATATGTTTTCATTGTTATTTTAAAGTATTGTACAAAAATGCCAATTTTCTAATGGTCGTTTCAAACCTGACTTCCGAATGCCTAAAATATTTCAGAACTTCAGAAAATCCCACTTCTGGCCTCCATTGCTTTGTATACATTCCAGTAAGCGTCCTGAATTTAAGTGGCAGATAAAACAGGCCATGCAAATCGTATCTTTAAGAATTTCAAAATATTTTTGTGAAGGAATATAGAGAAGGTTAATAAAAAACAATATATATATAATTTTCATAAAAACAAATGCTGGTTTAATATAAAGAGATAAATATGCTGACCATAGGTAAATTTTCATATAAAAATTCATTGATGTCGAATTTCATGGCAAATAATGATGTTTCCTATAGAATGAACTCCCATTTTATTGCAAACTATTTCAAAACAACATCACACAAACAAATAACATAATTGCCTTAGTCTAAACATATCAAGTAATTGACAATAGACCAATTTGATTGGGTATAACGATTCAATGCGTAGCGTGGTTTTGACGCCCTTGGAATTTGCATGTTAAGCAGCTTTAGTATGGAACAACATCGTACATTCAGTGACTGAGAAAAAAAGTAACCAAGCTTGACAATACACGGTAATAAAAAACAAAGCTAAGTTTACCGAAAATAAATGTCTTTATGTGAATTGCTTACCTCCATTGCGGTATATTAGAATTCAATATGCCGAATAATTCGTGCAATATAGCATCATAGTTTTCCAAATACTCGCCCAACAAAAGAACGGAAGTGAAAATACCCTTTAACGCACGAATGTCGTGTTTTGTATGGAATTTCTGGTGTGTCCATATAACATGAAATCTTGTATAAATGTGCTGATGTATAGTTGAAGCTCGAGTAGTCTCTCAAAATTAACAAAACTTTGAAAACAACTATTGCCTCGTGGAAGTGTATTTGATTTTGGTTATTTGGTTTTTGTTACGAATTGTATTTAATATGGATATAAATTCACTAAATCCAAATATTTTGACAGAAATGCATCGAACTCGCGTGTTGTCTATTGAGTCGAAAAGAGCTTCCGCTAACCCTTACAAACCTGCATGTTACCTTCCAGGAATCGTTTGTATTGGATCCAGGCAAATATTACATCTTAGCTTTATTTGGCAAACCTTTGAAAATGTTCGTCCTCAATGCTTATCAACATTTCTTTTGGCCATTTACTTTTTTTATTTGACCCTCACTGATTAGTCTTTCGTAAACGAAACGAGTATCGTGCGTACGTAATAATAAGCTATATTTGCAGAGTGTTGTGTGAACGTATCAACAGAGTCTTTTACGAAAGCAACATCGATGATGTTAATTATACAGTAAAGGAATATCCTGATAGCCATTCATACCCTTAAAATTACAAATCAGAGGGCCGTGCAAGATAGCTGATAATTTCTCAAAAATATTGAAATACTAGTAGGACCGAAGAACACGATTATGAAAGAAATTAATTGATATATAAACTGACACATTGAGT
The DNA here is from genome assembly GCF_036588685.1 of Mytilus trossulus. Taxonomy (NCBI): domain Eukaryota; kingdom Metazoa; phylum Mollusca; class Bivalvia; order Mytilida; family Mytilidae; genus Mytilus; species Mytilus trossulus. The sequence goes on from NC_086383.1 coordinate 48,498,346, forward strand.
TTTAATTAAGTCATTTCACTTCATATTGCTTAACTTTTCCTTTCTCCACGTACCCAATAAAACCTTGAGGGTTAAAATCAATTTGGTCGCTACGATCAGTTTTACATATTGTTAATTTCGCATAAATAATATGAAAAAATATCGAGCGTTTTTTTTTTAAATAAGTCATTTGATTAACACGTGTCTTAATTGGTGAGCTGAAGGGTATCTGTTTTTGGTTTTGGCTCACGTGTCTTTAGTGTTCTTTAGAATTTTGTTGACTAGTTTGTCTTTTCATCAATTTCAATTTCAATTTTAATTTAGAAATAATTTAAAATTTGTTTTTTGTTTAAATACCTTGGTCTCGTGCTTCTTTTTATACGTAATTGGGTGGGTTTTTTAAACTAATTTTATGAATGTTTTGTAATGCTTTTACATTGAATGGCTTAAACAGTCAGGAAAATTAACAGAAAGATGAAAAAAAGGGGTAGCATTCTAATAACATTCCTTATACATTTGATATGAGCGTCACTGATGAGTCTTATATAAACGAAACGCGCGTCTGGCGTACTAAATTATAATCCTGGTACCCTGATAGTTATTAACATATGCTTAGATCGTGTGATTTATTTTGACTAGCGATAAGATTGATACAAAATACACATCTTTATAAGCATAAGCGAAGATATGATTTGTTATACCTTTGACATCTATCTTAGTTATTCAATTTTTTAAATGAAAACTTCTATGTTTTAGAAATAATTTGAAATTCAATGTAAATGTCTTCACTAGTGAAATTTTTAAAATACATTAAATTCGAGGAATTTAACTAAAATTCGTACTTTCCTTTATCAACAGTATTGTCAGTTTCTTTTATGGCTTGATATTTTTAAATAAAAAAAAGTATACCAATTTTCAAATACTCCAACATATTATGAAACAACACAAAACATTGTTTATACGAGTTCTACTTCAAAGTACAAGTCAGATAATTATAAAATTCATGTTATAGCTCTTGTTTTTCTAAAGTTTTACATTATAAGTCACTCCAGGATCAGACCAGAATTAAGTAACTGAATGAACTAAACCCTTAAAATGATTCGCATTTACAGTCAAATTTACTGACACTGAAGCTGATGGTCCACCTGATGATGATGATGATGATGCAGATGCTGATGCGAAACCTGATGGACCCACTGATGCCCAAGCATCTGCATTAGCTGTTGTTGCATTTGCTGATGATGTAGCTGATGCATTTGCTGATACTGTATCTAATGCTAAGCATGATTTCAGCAACAGACAACGTTCTACAGTATTGTTGAAGTTTATATGCGTACATCTATCTAATTCAGTGCTACATTGTAAAGCACAATTAGTTATTGTCTCCAGAAAGTATGTCGTGACATTTGTGCAATACATCTCATACTCCAGTCCTGATATATGAAGAATTTTTAAAGCATTTCCTGAAAAAAACAAACACGATTATCTTTTTTTTTTTAAATTTGATAAATCTAGCTTCATTCTATCAAATAATTTACCTTTGAGTTTAAAGTCTGAGTGATCGTACTAGTGAATTTGTATAACCGCACACACCACGGGACAATGCTTCTTTACCTTGTTACATTTACCAGATAGCGTCTCTTTTGTTTTACTATTTTTTTCATTGATTTATTTATTTTCCATCTTTAAACTTTCTCTCTGGCTTATTTGTTTGTATTTTAACTCTTGTGAATGATTTACCATCCTTGATTTTTTGTAATAAGCTATGCACTGAAATACTTTATTCAATTACTCCTATGTTTCAAATGTATCATTCAAATAAAACATCTCAAATAAACTTTGTTAAATGTTTGAAGATTCTTGTTTGTTTCATCATTTTATACGTTATAAAATTATTTTCTACCATTTTTTTTATCATTAAACATGAAATAACGCCTTACTTTCGGAAAACATTCCAACTCATTTATTCTAAAGTCTTGTTGTGACTTGTTTGTTTTTACTTGAGTTATGAGAAAGGATGTTTTTTTTTGTTTTTGAAAAAGAAGTCACTTAAAAAGAATCATTTTTAGGTATTATTTGCAGCAGGCATCATTTATGAGATATTCTCGTTAAATAATCACCGGACGACGTACATACCAATCAATTTTTAAATCAAATATATACGAAGAAAAAAATTAAAGTCTATTCAATGATTTTCGACACTGGAAGACGCCGTGGTTTGTGGGATTTGTAGCAGAATTTTTTTGCTAATTTTTCGAAGGGCAAAAGGTTGTTCACAACCACTTCATTAGAACTTTGGTGGATAACTATGTCATTGGCGATGGCGATAACTATGTCATTGGCGATGATACCATATCTCCTTATGTTCATATTTATATATATGGTTGAAAGGTTAAGCATCAATTGTTATTTATTTATAAATCTGATTGAGATTCCAGCTACATGTCTAGTACCATGTCAATACAATCAAGATTAAAATGAGTAATGAATGATAGATTTAATAAATAGTGTATGGCAGTCGTAAAAATGCTTCTACGGCACTTATGATATCGATACAATAAGCAAAAACTAAAAAGATGAAGAGAATCACATCAGTTTAACATTAAGTATGTTTCTGACTTTTAATATTGAGTATGTTTCTGACTTTTAATATTGAGTATGTTTCTGACTTTTTGTCAGATATACGCAATCTTCTATTTTTATGCCCCACTTACGATAGTAGGGGGGGGGGGCATTGTGTTTTCTGGTTTGTGCGTCCGTTCGTCTGTTCGTCCGTCCGTCTGTCCCGCTTCAGGTTAAAGTTTTTGGTCAAGGTAGTTTTTGATGAAGTTGAAGTCCAATCGACTTCAAACTTGGTACACATGTTCCCTATGATATGATCTTTCTAATTTTACTGCCAAATTAAAGTTTTTACCCCAAATGTTACGGTCCACTGAACATGGAAAATGATAGTGCGAGTGGGGCATTCGTGTACTTGGGACACATTCTTGTTTTTCAATGTAGTGCCAAGAAATGTTGCCTACTTGCACCTTCTTTGCTTTTCATATACTCGAGAAAGCAATTTTAAAAAATCTTATTAAATCCTTGTTTTTTTACAATGTATTAAAGAAAAAAAGGTGCACATATTTAATGTTTAAATCTAGATATAAGCAATCCCCGCCAATATTTTTTATTCATTATAAATCATGCCAAATATAAATAGACCTTTTAAAAATCCAATGATTACAGGTTTTTTAAAGCGTGTTTATTAAGAAATCGAGGAGAACACATATCCTGATAAATATATTATTATTCATATGAACAAAAAATTGATTTCACAGAAGCTTTATCCTCATAATATTTTTCAATACCAGAATTGGTGGATAGTTTAATTGCATAGTCATAAAACAAATTCTTATATTACTTTGATAAACACACTTATTAACAAACTTGCTTTTTACTTACCATTATGAGCTTCATATACAAAGATCAGTAAACAAAAAGTAACAATTGGTTTTATCAGATTCATCGGAAATATCCACTGTTTGCACTTCAAATATAAGAGCTATTATGTGCGTTAAATAAAATACGATATATATACTTTCTTTTGCAGAAAGCAGTTTTACCTTTGAATGTCTGATTAGATGTATAACTTTGTAGCTGTGATCCATTCAAAATTCAAAGTACTATGTAATTATGTAAATGATGTAAGGATTCTATTCGATCTAATATAATCTCATAACTTTACATGTCATTGCATTGTACTATTGTTCTCTTTTGTCTATCCATGTTTTATATTATGTATTAACTTACCTACTACACATTTATAAGGATATGATTGGTTAAAGGACTACATACAGTAACTTCATATCTATTTGATATAGGGTGTCCTAAAAATATATGGTTTTTACTTCCCTTTCGAAACAAAAAAAGATGGCTCATCCCTTTATGAAAACAACACGGTGTGTGGAAAATTCTGAAAGGTTTCAACCGATGATGAAATTGATGATGAAAGATTGAAATAAAAAATAATAAAACACATTTACAGCTCACAAATTGTTATTGTTGACCCCTTTCAAAACAAAAGGGAAATCTGAAAGGTTTCAACAGACGAGGAAATGGACACATGTAATGACAATTGAAATTAATTAAACAAAGCTAACAAGTTGTTATTGTTTGCATTTGGTTGTTTATGTATAGACAAATGGGAGGAGTTTCTTCTACGTATTGAAGACTTAATCTCTTTTATAAGCCGCTAGTTTAAACACATTATGTGATGCTAGCAGGTATGATCACTTTACAATCATCCCATATAGAATTTACTGACACCATAGATATCTTATTATGTCACTTACACTCCATGTAACTTATTATATATGTTGTAAATTTTGCCATAGCTTGTCATTAGAATATTGCAAATAGAAATATAAATGAAAATGAAAAACTTACTAAAGAAAGATTGGCATAAGGACCATGAAAATCAGCACTTATAACTTGGTTTAAAAGAATGGTTATTTTTTCAAAATATTGTTTTAAATGTCATTCGAATTGTTTATACTCTATATAATGGAAGTGTTTTATTTGAACGCTTTATTTGAACTTTGTGATTCAATTTATAACATTAATCGAGAAAAATAATATTTATTAAAGGCATCGTACATTATTCGACAACCGACAATTATTGTCTGTGTTAACAGCCAAGGTATAAACTGTTCGCCCCTTGTCTAAATAAGTAAAACACAAAATTAATGTAATTGAGACTAAAAAAGTGTTTACTTAGTTGCATGAAGAAGTACATATAAAAGAAAAACAAAACTATAGTACAACGAGTTTGTTGATCAAAAATTCAATAAGAAATAATATAGCATCAACATATCACAAACGATGCCGAAAGTATTTGTTTCTTCATTTTGCTCAGTGATGAGATAAATCTAGATACACTTTTCAGTGAGACCATATCCTTATAATTTTTTAATTTTCAGCATGTTTGGTAAAATGTTCAACATGCATTGAAATTTCGATATTTTTCTTTAACATGTCATACATCTCTGAAACCAGTCATCATTTCCTCAACTAGTATGTTTAGATGGTTTCCTTTGAGTAATTAGTCAAAATAATAACACCTGGATTTAAATTAATTCTTTTAACGACTTGAAACCGGCTTCTCTTAACTTGTTTCCATTGATGCACCCGTAATAATTGTTCTCTTTCTTCTTTTTTCTTTTATCTCTAGACCTTTCCATATTCTTCATTGTTATGTATTTCAACACTCAGTCCAGTCGAATTGTGAAACAATTGCTCAGATTGTGGTAAAAGCATCAAACTTTGCAGAGTGTTAGTTGAGGTCATAACTTACATTTTTAGCTATGGACCCAATTTCAGAAAATCAAAATGGCGGCTCTGAGCGGCCATTTTGAAATCATGTCCAAAAAAATAATAAAAATAATTAGAAAAAATATGAAAAATATATTTCTTTACCAATTTTGATAAACTTTCGTATTCATTATGACAAAGAATATCAACTGAGGACTATTGAAGTATTTAGTGGCCATCTTGAATGGTGGCCATTTTGGCAACGTAAATTTCCAATATATCATTATTCTCTATGCTAAATTGTTTTTTGAATTAATACATGTAATACTAAGTTTTATTTGCATTTACAACTAGTTTTGCTAATAAATAATTTATGACTGTTAATATAGGATATATTCACCAAGTGCTCAAATAAGCCATGCGTATGTAAACATGGTTAACAAATAAATGTATGTAAAGAAATACGTAAATTCTTTTAATTGCAGTTAAGCATAAAGGGCTTAGCTACTTTTTTACCACCAAAAAATGTGTATATACAATATGAGTTATGACCACCGTATGTTGAAAAGGAAAACTGCGTAGCTATTAAAATCACTGGAGATGAAAAAAATAATAAAAAAATATACTGGAAAGAATTCCGTAACGCGAAGAGAGGACACGTGAGGATTAACAATGCCAGGCAAATATAAAAAGAGCAGACATAGCCATTTGAGCTGGTAATCAGTCATTTGTTGTAAGCATACAACTGTTCCAAGACGATGAAGGACATTTAATGAGAGAATCACAAGACAAAATGTACTAATCCTTTCAAGGCAAATCTTAAGATCAAAGTATATTTTGTCAGGAAAAAAGAAAAAAGTCTAAGATGAGTCACGGATTGAAAAAACAAACAGTAAAATAACCAGCAACAGTTGTGATGAATCAACAAGAACAATGACTGCAGGGTGTTTTTTTTTCTTTTTTTTTTTGATGAGGTATATGATATCATTCATCATGAAGCATCGACAATTATGATCGACAATAGTGTATGTAACGGTCACTTGAACTACTAACACTTGTTCTTTTAGCCAGACTCAGTGCTGGAGATTAATATTTCAGGGGCAGATAACATGGTAAATGTTTGTTAAAACTGCACGACAAGACAATTAAACAGAATTCGAGACACAGAAAGAAATCAAGAATCTGTTATCCATGGAATGGACCTCGCCAAAATGATAGAAAACAGTGACGGCTCACAGTCTGGAATTGTTTTAATATTTGAAATTGATGATATCTGTAAATTGTACAGTAAATATTCTTAGTAAATATGAGTTGTCATGAAAGGAATGATTAATACAACACTCCTAAAAATTGAAAACTAGCTGCCATAGATGATACAAGCACACATGAATTGTTGCGTCTTTCTCCGGATTCTAAACGAATATGTTGGGGAAGTTCTGAAACAGGCCATGACTTTTAGTCGTGATGGTGAAGGCCTCTTCATAGTCAAAGTAACTAGAATAGTTTGAAGAGTTAGGCTTGCTACTATAAAAAGGTTTACAGGGACATTCAATGTAGGCTTTCAAAATCAATCAGTTCCACAATCTTTGAGACATCTTACTCTCTATCTGAGGACTGATAAGTTGCAGTTGTATCCTTTCGACTACGAGTTGCACAATTGAACTATTATAGCTGAGAAATTGTATGTTTGTCTGCCACTCAACGATATAACTGGACTGTGTCGCGATGTGTAGCCATCATGAATCATTCTTACTGAGGAAACTTATGTCTGTTGAACTGATTAGTGTCAACAGCGTTTACTGAGTGTCCCTGTAAAGCTATTTTTAGTATCAAGCATATATATTTTGCCTGCTATGGCTATGGTGATGTCTTTATTTTTACGCTATTATTACGAGGTCTGTTTCAGAGCGTCACGAATACCTTTGTTGAAAATCAAAAGAACTAATTTATCTTGCTTGCATGCTTGCTATGGCAGCTACATTTCAATTTTGTTAACAGCGTTGTATCAGTTATTCCTTCCATGATAACTCCAAGTTGTTCCAGGCGTTAACTGTACAATTTAGCGTGATCTGCAAGTTTGGATATTAGTACAATACCTCTTCCAGACCGTGTGCCATCAAAGTGTTTTATTATTTTGGAAAGCACAGCTCCAAGGATAAAAGATTCCTGGCTTTCGAATTCTTTGTGTGTCTTGTACTCTGAACATTTTTTTGACATGATTTAATTGTGCCATTATGCCTTGTGATTCTGGATTGTTCTGCAGTTCCATAGCCCTCATTCAACTGTTTCGAATTGAGCGAAAGGAAAAGCATTCCAAAACCTAACATCTTCTTATGCTTGCACTAAAAGAGTGACTGCAAGCTCAAATGTCTATGTCTGTTCCCTTTGTACCTGCTTGACATTGCACACATTCACATGTCCTCTCTTGCCGTTTCACACATTCCTTTCAGTCTAATCGCCCATAATGTTCTTCTGATATCTAGCCCCAGGGTTTTCGAAATCTACAATTTTGATCTTTTCCAACAAAAACTTTTGGTCATAAATTATATCATATATACGTTATTTCTGTTTTAAAAAGTCACTTTGGCAAACATGTAAGTAACAAAAATTCTGATACTGATCTTTATTTGTAAACATGTGCATGCCTTATCTGACATCTTTGTGAATATTAAATATAGATTAGTAAAAAATGTATGAATGCAAACAGTGAATTAATAAGATTAGCAAATAATGATATATTGGAAAATCATGTTTTCAAAATGGTCATCATTCAAGATGGCTACTCCAAAAAAAAACCAATATTTATGAAATTCTCAGATGACAGGCCTTGTCATCTGCGATGAATATACCATATGACTTTATAATAACTTCCTGCAGTAAGCGCTCAACTTATACATGTTATAAGTCAAAGTGAACATGGTTACTAAGGAAATGCAAATGTGTAAAGGCAGTATTAAGTAGTACTACGATATGTAAATGTGGATGACAATGTGATCGAATTTGATAGACAGAGTGTGGTTTGGCAAAACATGTACATTTCATTTATTGTTAGATATTTTTAACGTCAATTGAAAACATTTGAGTAATTGATGTTCTTTTAACATTACTTGCATGATATGAAATTCATTATGTCTGCAATCAAGGTTTTTGAAAGTTGTTTCAAATGAACAATATCAACAAAACGAATTATCCTGTAATCAGACAATTATTATAATGACAGGTATACACATATTTTCTTGCTTTGTTTGTACTTGTAAAATAAAATTCTCCTGTTATTCTATATTGAACAAGCGGTGGAACGAGTATTGCTTTTAGAGTAATAGTTCATTTTATGATCCCCTTCGTGGTTCGCGTTTTAATGCTGTTATACCCGATACGAAACAGAAGAATTACTCGGGGAGGGGGTATGCATACCTTTTTTCCTGTTTATATAGCTCAAACAAATACATTTGTATATCTTCGACCAAGTTTTTTTTTTTTATCTTTATCGAAACATGACTACATCTTTCGGCTTAAAAAAAATCAAGATATTTCAAGATGGCCGGCATTCATTATGGGTAATATTTCCAAAACATTTGTTCAACAAGACAATTGAAATCAGCACTGTTGTTCTATTAACCAGGTTTCATGTCAATATCTTCACTAATATCCTTTCCATGATTTCTTTTTTATTAATCTACAGAGATCAAACGGCCGCCATTTTAAAATGTCCGCCTCGTCCTCAAATTTTGACTTTCAGAGTGGGTCCATAGCTTAAAATGTTGTCCATGACATATACTACTACTATGCCAAATTTCATGCTTTTACCACAATCTGAGCAATTTTGTCAAAAAACTGCACAAATCGACTGGACTAATACGTTTCCTTATGATTTATCCCTGGATTATGCACCCACAATATTTATTTGCGTAACCCCAATTTTTTTCAAAATCATTTATAAGTACACATGAAATACATTTTTGTTAAAACGTTTGATTGTTTTACAAATTTTATACTGAGGAAATAATACCGATAAAGATATAAAAATAGAATAGAATAAAAGATTTTACATTCTTCTATATTCACGAAATCACTATCAATAAAGTTTACAATTTAATCATTGCTTAAACTCTGATGAAGGAAAACAATAAAGTTCTCTCGAAACAACATTGGTTGTATATTTTAAATCATGCATCAGTGCTTTAGATTCAGTCCGTGTTGGTTCTTTCGTCATTCAACTTATTCTTTTTACTGGTAGTTCAAAATGATACATTTTGATTTTAGAATTATTATCATATATCTTATTCTTCAGGCTATTTTGGCCACGGGCATCACTGAAGAGACATGTATTGTCGAAATACGCATCTGGTTCAAGACAATTCGTACCGTTAATTCTATTACTACCACTGGGTCGATGCCTCTGCTGGTGGACTATTAGTCCCCGAGGGTATCACCAGCCCATTAGCCAGTACTTCGGTACTGGCATGAAAATACGGATTTTTTGTGTTATTAAAATTTGCTGTTACAAAATATTAGAAATTATTATAAATTAAAGAATGTATCTCCCTCATGCAAAGCTCTGATTCCTTTCACGGATTTGGCTATACTTTTTGGACCTTTTGGATTATAGCTCTTCATCTTTTATGTAAGCTTTGGATTTCAAATAGTTTGGCCATGAGCATCACTGAAGAGACATGTATTGTCGAAATGCGCATCTGTTGCAAAAACATTGGTACCGTTAATTGTATTATTCCTTTTTTGTTTTCGATACTCAAAACTGGTTAAAATATAAGTTTACATTCCCACACTTCTTGCCGATATTGCACTTCACGAAGCTAACTGTAGAAAAGAGTTTCGTGAGCGCAAAATTCAGTACTGTTCGATTGTGTATAATCACTTAAGGTCAAGGAACAGTAAATAGGCTATATTACAGATTTTGGTAAACTTTTCATATGACTAGGGCAATATGAATGAAATCTGACAACTGAAAATAAAAATAAATCTGTCTCTTTCATTTTACTGAAATATTACTGATTGAATAAATAAAATTGAGAATGGAAATGGGGAATGTGTCAAAGAGACAACAACCCGACCATAGAAAAAAAACAACAGCAGTGGGGTCACCAACAGGTCTTCAATGTAGCGAGAAATTCCTGCACCCGGAGGCGTCCTTCAGCTGGCCCCTTAACAAATATATACTAGTTCAGTGATAATGAACGCCATACTAATTTCCAAATTGTACACAAGAAACTAATATTAAAATAATACAAGACTAACAAAGGCCAGAGGCTCCTGACTTGGGACAGGCGCAAAAATGCGGCGGGGTTTAACATGTTTATGAGATCTCAACCCTCCCCTTTAATTCTAGCCAATGTAGAAAAGAAAACGCATAACAATACGCACATTAAAATTCAGTTCAAGAGAAGTCCGAGTCTGACGTCAGAAGATGTAACCAAAGAAAATAAACAAAATGACAACAATACATAGCTAACAACAGACTACTAGCATTTAACTGACATGCCAGCTCCAGATCTCAATTAAACTGACTGAAAGATTATGATTTCATCATATGAACATCAGGCATAATCCTTCCCGTTAGGGGTTTAGTATCATACCATCATAACTATTTGAGAAGAACATAATCCGTGTCATGCCAACAACTGGTTTTTGAATAAATGTGTTTCATTCCGATGCAAAGACCCTATAAGTAAATCAATATTAACGCTAAAATATGCAATCTTTAATGACATGACAACAGTATCGTAACTATGGCCCTTCTTAATAAGTCTATTCAAATGTTTTGTTAGTTTCTGAGGTGAATATTGACACGTTTGTGCTTTCTAATGAATATTTCCATAAAAAATTGGATGTGAAATATCTGAACGTATAAGAAGTCTGCATGTTGAGCTATGTTTACGAATGATGAGTGGTGCACAGTTAGTCCCCATTGAAATTCCGATAATCTGACGATATACGGAATCCCCAAAGCGAATAAAAATGTTATCTAGTAAAATTTCAAGGGCATATATAGTATCAAAGCATGTCCAATTGACAAAGTTTTTGTTGTTTATTGCTACTAAAAAATTACCTAAAAGAGTTTGAACATATATTTATTAACATTCTGACTTTTTAAATGCCTATTTAATTAGGTGTGTGAATTTTTTCATAATGAGAATGTAAGGCAATGTGGTATACAGGGTAGGAAAATCAAAATTTTGAACAGATTCAAATTCACCAATATAAGCATGCAATTTATTAAGTACTCCCAACGAGTTCTTGACACTCCAAAAGTAATTAATTCCACTATTTTCGAAGGCCTTATTTGAACAATTTATTATAAGGTTTTTAATTGTACCAAGTGTGCTGGTAAGATGAATAGACAATTGAGTAGTGGAACAATGGCTTGAAGACGAAATAAATCTATATTTGTAAGGTGTTCTATGTAGCTTCGGAAGCCAATACATAGTTGGGACTTTCATTGTATTTGGCTCTGCTTGTAAAGCGGTAACTAAAAGTTTATGTTTGTTACAAATATCGTTTTCTGAAAATGGAGTCAGTTGGAATGTTGGTGAATTGGTGATTTCTTTTTTTCAGAACTTCAATGTAAAATTTACGTCAAACAATAATGATATTATCAGCTGCTTTATGGGCCGGGGCAAAAACAAATTTCTTGGCTAGTTCTTTGATACGAGAAATAGGTTTATTGTTGTTATTGTTAATAATAAAATGTTATTTAAAATGTTGAATACGTATATTAACTATCTTCATTACTGCATTAAAAAAAGAGTCCAAAGAGTTGTTGTCAGCTTTTTCACGTTTTATCCATTTCATACAGTAAGTATGGAGTGAGTCATGGATGATATAACGACACTCATTCCAATTATCAATTGACGGGGGACGATATTTAGGTCCTTTACTGAGAAATGATTTTAACTCTCGGTCTATAACGATGTTAAGATCTCCTGTTATAACATGGGAAATGCGTCCATAAATATTTTCGGAATTACTACAATTACATGAAGTAGGTGTATTTTCACTGATATTAACATCTTTTCACAATTGACTATAATTAAACACAAATTTCCGGGTAGATTTCTTGTAAATATAACAAATAAGAGGTAGCTCAGTATTGTCAAAATATCCAGGAATTTGTTAACAGAATGGTCGTTTAATATACCGGCAATATTTACAAAATCAAAACCTTTATTGACATACTTTACTTTAATAAAATGTTTTTTATGATCTTCAGGGCGATCAATTTTGGGAAATAGTTTAAAATAACAATATGCCATAATAATTTGAACAATTTCATACTTAGGACTGCTCAGGGACGTATATAGTAATATAAGTCCTTGAACTGCTATATGAAATTGTGTTGCAATCCACCAAAATTTCATTTAACTTATTAACCGGTAATGGACAGAGTTTTGTTAACAGATAATGTCTTCCGTTGTTTTTTTAAATAGAAATTAGGTCCGAAATATTGGTATGATTGGTCCGAAATTTACATAGATTGCGATTTGTTCTACGATCGTGAGAACGGTTTTTACGAACAGTTTGATAAACTAATTCAAAATATAAAAGGAATCGGTTCTAGATATATTACCAATTCCTCTGATATTATCATTAAGACCGAGAAGGTAGACTGTCTTCTTAAGGTGTTGATAAATGATATTTTTGAATTTATTGGGTCTTTTAAAACGATACAGATGTTCTTGAGTGCGTTTAGATAAATATCGTCCAGTTTCACCTACGTACTGAATACCACATCCCGGTTTGTTTCATGTGAGTAAATAAATAATACTGTTTGTGTTTCAAGTTATATCAGTTTCAAAATTCAAAGAAAACGTGCGACCATTAAACGTGGACCTTACCGTATTGTTGGTGGAAAGACGGGAACATGAAAGTAATTTTTTGGCATGACACTTATCGATAGAAGGGTAATTACCATTATAATCCTGGTACCTTTGATAAATATATGTAACCACGATTGTTATTGTTAAAAAAGTTAGCGATGGTAGTATTTTTAGATAATCGATTATGAAGATTGAGACGTGTAGACACCCTTTGAACACGTTTAGTATTTAATATTTTTCCATTTCTAAGTTACATAATTGTTTTTTGTTAGTGAATTATATAATAAAGGAGCAAAGACTGGCGTCCAGAATATGAACCAGCATACAATAACAAGAAAACTGAAAGCCTGATCTATGTACAAAAAAGTAATCAAAACTCAATGATATACAGAAACAAACGACAACCACTTCAGTACTTGTACAGGTTCCTTTAGTTGGATAGACATAATTGTCTGAATTGATCGGCTATTTTCTTAACACGCAAAATATGTTTGTATTAAGTGATATAAATTGTTAACGTTTGGAAATCAATAGAAACTGTTCAATATACAGCCACTAAGAAGAAGACCATACTTTCATTCGTTTGACGTGTTTGAGCTTTTGATTTTGCCATTTGGTTAGGGACTTTCCGTTTTGAATTTCCCTCAGAGTTCAGTATTTTGTTATTTTACTTTTTTAAAAGGAGCAAAAAATCAAAAAAGTCACGACCACAGATTTCATAAAGAAACAGAGAAAATTTCCTTTACGAAACCAAATAACGTCACATAGTAAAACATTTCTTTAGTAAGATTAAACTGTACTGGTTTGGCTTTATAACCATTTTGATCTGAGCGTCACTGATGACGCTAATGTAGACGAAACGCGCGTCTGGATTGTTAAATTATTATCCAGGTACCGTTGATAACCATTAATATAGAATTTGACAAAAAAAATTATAGTACGACTGAAACATAGACAGCTAAACAAAAATAAAAATCTTGACTTAATCACGAGTTTATTTTGTTATTTTCTTTATTTGTCATTTTACGTCAGAACGTTATATGATGTTTTCTGATTTTTTGCGTAATTTCCCCATGTTTTTAGCATGCATATTCTTGTAACTTTAAAAAGATAATTCCTAAACAGAAACTAAATAATCTCTCTCTTCATTGTGCATTTATTCTGTTTCAAAGAATTAAATCTCGACTGAGATCACGAGTTTAATTTGTTATTTTCTTAAATTGTCATTTTACGTCAGAACGTTATATTATGATTTTTTTCTGAATTTCTGGATTATTTTCTAATGTTTAAGCATGTATATTTTTGTAACTTCAAAAAGATTATTCTAAAACTACAGAATTTAAATAATCCTCCTCTTCATTGTGTATTTATTCTGTTCCAACACAATAACTGTAAATTCTAGACGTAATACGGCCGGAATAACAAGTATTTATAGAAATGTATACAATCGATTTGATATAATTTAAACTTATTTGAAATTTGTCATTGTAGTTTCTACAGAATGAAATAAAATAACTTCAAAGTTATCTTTGCAATTTTACCAATTTGTTCATCTGTTCAGGTTTTCATTGTAGAAATCAATTACTACATTTGTCGGAAATTAAATTTACATAAATTGATTACATGTTTGAAAATAATGCAAACCATATGAATGTGTTACAAAAATCTTTGTCCAAACAGAGGAAGCGATATTCAAACACGTTTTTATTCAAAAAAAAAAAAAAAATATTTTCCTTTTGTTACTTATTTTCATTGAGAATCAAGGTCCGGAATTTAATAGCTTTTCTGTTAGTCATGTTAGCATTGAATCATATTAAAAGACTAAATAATCGTGTTTAGTCCACACTGGCTAGATGTATAAAGGAGGTGGAAGTCTCAACAATTTTTTTTGACTCTACTGCATTTTGAGGAATTCACCAAAGCGGAACGCTAGCCTTTGTATGTCTTGTGTGTGTGCTTTTTTTTTTTTTAATTTGACGTTCATTTTGCTGAACTAGTATATATTTCTTATTTTGCCGGCTGAAGACAGCATACGGGTGCTCATTTTCTTGCTGCGTTTTAGACATATTAGTGGATTTGTGTTGTTTTCTGCCAATGATCGTCGGGTTATTGTCTGTTAGACACATTTCCTGTTTCAACTCCTATTATATCACTCTGAAATCTATATTTCAAATCTTTCATGAATTTTTTATGAAAGCAAAATTAAAACTATTTCGAGGCCGCAGAATGAATAACCGAGAAAAAAGTATAAAATACAAAACTTAAAAAAAAAAAATAGTAATTGTGTACCTGTACACAATCCCATAACATTTCACTTACAGTACTGTTATTTGCAATCGATCATTTTCTGCATGGTTTAAAAAATCTAAAATCAAGGGGAATAATGTTAAGAGTACACCATGTTGTATGTTACTTGAGCATAAAGAACTGCATGTGACTATCTATATTTAAACTTTTACTTTTTATGATATTGCATATAGAATATCTGGAAAATAGAAGTACAAATGTATAAAATAAACGTAATTGTCGCAGACATACTTGTCATTTGAAAATATTATAATACATGTATTGCCAAATAAATTTAGTTTTGTCGATAAGGAATCTTTTGTGATCAGTAATTTCGTATATTTTAATATAAAAAGTCGAAACTTCTGTGAAGCGGGAAAGCAGAACGGAATATTTAAAAGTCGTGAGTGCACTAAGGTCAGCTGCAATGATTTATACTTAAACGTTATTAGTATTGATTTATTTTTAAAGCTTAAACTGAGAGTGTTTGTACATGCAATTGGCTACAAAATAAGAGTGTGTGTACATGCAATGGGCAAAGAGATTTGTATTTAGAAAGTAATGGATTCGGAAACGATAGACCACTTGCAGCCCATGTTGCTAGTATTGCAATGGTGATTTTACTTATCTTAATAAGTTAATGCTTTTTGATACATAATCTGATCAAACAAAATACAGAAAAAAATAGTAATATTACAAAATAACTACTTGTATCAAAATTGGGCGTTAGAATCAAGCATACATACGAATCATAGCCTGAGATCTACATTAACGAAGTATATGTTATTTGTCATATTTTAATCAGTAACTTTTGGTCTTTTAAAACTTTTGGTACCTGCAATCAATGCATCAGAAGCATGCACTTAGTTATGATAGAATGAAATTATAAATTCAACTCTTTTTTACAAGATGCCGAATTCTTATATTATCGCATTCTTCTTTTAGGTTCAAACAGTTACATTAAAAAGGAAAATAGCATCACCGAAACCTCTAGATTTCGGTCTCACGTCTGAAAGTTGCAATAAAAAAAACCAATTAATTTTGGGCATTCGTACATCAGTCTTTATGAATATGTTAAATATAGACACATAGATAAAGTGATACAAATGTCATAAGATAATTTTTCACAAGAATACCATTGGCATAATTGTAAACAACTATAGTATACACACAGTCTTTAGTAATGAGGAATAACTATAATAGTGAGCTATCAAAAATTGACACAAAAAAGTGTGATATAATTCAAATGAACTCTTAAACGGCTTGGTTGATGACAAAACTGTAACAAAAATATAAGACAGACACATGAAGATGACGCCGGGACAATCATGATAATTCGTTCCAAACGATCTCCTTACACAGATTTAGCGGTGCCAACCAAGCTGATTTAGTACTATGACATGCCTTAAAACGGTCTTTGGACATATCTTAGGCCTTAGTCAGTTTACCGAATTACTCTGAAGTGGGGTTAACGCGAATCGCCTAAGAGAAGATATGTCATTCATGTTGTCCTCGAGTAAGGATATCTTAAATGGTTACTTGAGGTGATACAAGGTTAGTTCTTAACGTTAGGAAGCCATGTGTCTAAACAAACACTTCAAAACGAAATATAAATCCTCTGTATTTGTTAACATCAGCCAGCAGAGCTGGAATACCTAACCATTTTTGTCAATGGAGCTGCATATAAATAACTGTCTAACAAGTGAGAGGGTTTACTACCAGTAGTTAACGCACCAGTGTCTACGAAAAATCCCTGTATAAAGCCGGCAATAATAAAGACAGCTGAGCGTTTCGTTGTTTGATGAAGTCTTATGTTTGCTTTTATCAGATTTTGCGTTCTCGTGGACTTTCCTCTTTTTGATTTAACTTGGAGATAGATGTTTTTGTTTAACCCCTTTTAATAATCAATAGTAGTATAATTCATTATCATATAATTATTCTTATGAACAGCTTATTTTGTCTAAGAATATTGATAATATGGGCCATGGAACCTTATTGTATTATACATATACTATGATTCAGTATGAAATAACATTATAATCATGATAGTTTTATTTTATATACCTTTTATCAACTATCTTCATTCATAATTATGAAATGATTAATGTAGTTTTAAGATGATCTAAGGAACGAACATTTGTTTTTTTATTCTACGAATTGTCTCAATAAAATCCTATCTTAAGGTAGCACAATACAAAGATTTTATAACTCCAACTCCCAAGTTTTAAAATGCTGTAACTTTCTAAATAATGCTTAAAAATTTATAAAAATGGTAGTTTGGGATAGCTAACAGATTACCCTTTCCAATTAATACAATGTTAGCATTATGCAACAATCATGTAACCAATTATAATGTTATTTGGGTCTAAAATATTTCCCCCCAAATGTCCACTTTCAAATGAAATTAGCTTCTGCATAGGTATCACTAGAGAGTTGATTTTATTAAATGTTGTTCTTTTTGCCATTATCTACAAAGGGTGTTTCAGATTTTAGATAGAATGTATAGAACAAACTTTTTATACCAAACTAAACCTTATCTTCTTTTAAGTGGTTAGGATGTTTACATTAATTAGAGATTGATGAAAGAATGGAGTACCATAGGGACAATCTGAGACACCCTTTTGAAGCCGCGGATGTGTTGATTAAGATTTCGTTAACATTTTCTGTATAGTTAAATAGATGATAGAGCTAAATTCATTCAAGTGAACTTACCCAGATTTTGTTACTAATCACATAATAATTGATTACATAATGATTGCATAAAAAAAATATTGCATTCATTTAAAAGATTAATCTTTTATCTATCTATATATACCTCTTTTATTATTTTCTATGCATTAAAAAGAAAGTTACAGCATTTCAAAGGTTACTGATTTGAAGTAAAAAAAAATCTTTGTATTGTGCTACCTTAAATCAAGTTCTTAAACATATCAAGACTTAACTAAGCATACGTTCATTGTCATGGACCTTGTTTTTTCATTATTATATTATCAACATGTAAGGGCCATTTTCACGTTATTAACTTAAAAAAATTATCATACAAATCTAATGGAAATATGAAATAAACAATATATAACTCAAAAAAACTCATTAATAAATTGTTTAGATATCAAAACATGTCTGCTCTCTTCACACATATATCTAACTTATCTTTAAAAAAGTATTACTTCATATAATACGATTGATATAAGGACATGGAGAGTTCAACAATAAACATAATTTGGTTACGAAAAAGGTTCAAATCTTTACAACAATTGATCCTCTATGTTTTGTAAAAACCGGCAGATTAGGATACGAAAGTGAGACTAAAGACGTATCAAACAAGTAGCAATCATCACTTCCGGCTGTGTAATCAATATAAGTGCAGTCATCATAAAACTCCACAATGCATTTTTTAACACAATCATAGAAACCCGTCACTTTCCAATTGGCGATATAGTTCGTTGTCAGGTAATACACTAATGTCTGACCATAAACTGCTTTTACGCGTCTTTTTTGAAGTGCTGAAAAATTGTAAAATCATTATACGAAAAACATTATCTCAAAGATAAACAATTCTAAGAATTTGAATTATGAACTAAACATCTATCTATTCAGAGCAAAATTAGTTGAAAAAAAAACAACCTAAAAAATATTTTTGTTAGATATTCAATTTTTATTCATATTTTGAAAATTTGGGGTCAATTAATATATATGAATTCAAAGCTTAAAGTGTATACAATAACAGAAATGATAAAGAAAAGATACACTCAAAATATACTAAGAACGAGACAATAAGTTGAATATATTTTGACTATAATAATCTAAAGTTTCCAAAACTCAATATTTACACCCGGTGTTCAATTTATGCATAATTTATGTTCGAATTTACAGTGGCTTCAAGACAATTTATTTTAAGGTGTATAGGTGTACAATTTATATAAAAGCAAACCAAGAATTTAATAAAATGTTCATCCCATCAAACTGAATGCAACTACGATGTTCGTGTACATCTGTCAAACGAATTTTGTTTAAAAAAATCTAAATTTTATCAATTCAAAAAAGTAGTTCAATGCCGTAATATAATAAACAAATGAAAGCGTAATAGAAATACGAAACAATAAATGATTATCCTATAATATATGCGTACTATTGAAATAAAATAAAATAACGCAATTCATGAGCTATCTTCTTTGAATCACATTTAAGGAAAACGCACTGAAAAGGACATTTAATTCTTTGATATATATTTAAGTCATATTAAAAAAAATATATATTGATTGATTTATCTTTTAAAAATGAGTACATTTTTCACAGATGATCATGTACAAATAAATTCATGTAAACTGTTTCATTCACAAGATAACGTTCAAAAAAATAAATAATACCTAACAAACTTTGATTATAAGATGGTTACAAAAAATGAGTTGAAAGTTTCTTGTATAATTTTGAATGTTTTAATAGCTTAAATACATATTGAATATTATAATTGTTCA
The DNA here is from genome assembly GCF_036588685.1 of Mytilus trossulus. Lineage (NCBI taxonomy): Eukaryota > Metazoa > Mollusca > Bivalvia > Mytilida > Mytilidae > Mytilus > Mytilus trossulus. Next base: position 48,518,213 of record NC_086383.1, read on the forward strand.
CCTTGACTGCAATACTTGTTAATCTGCATGTGTATGGTAACACCTTGAACCAAAGGACATAAAGTAGTAAAATAGTTTGTAGTTAAATGCACAAAACAAAAACACAAACAAAACAAAAAAAATATAGAAATTCATCTGTAGCTGAAGTGAAAAACTTATTTTCAAAGAGTTTCAATATTCCAAAAACTGTCACAGACCGTTTACATCACATTTTCAATAATTAAATAAATAAACTATCACTTTGGTTTTTTTTTGTTTTTGTTGTTGTACAAATACTGATTTTGTGTCACAAATGAATACTCCATTTCCTTTGTCGTTTCATCATATTGACATATTTGAGTGTCCATACATCAATTCTTTTTCATTTTAACATTTTAAACTTGACAAATATTTCAGCTTATTATAAGTTTAATGATCGTTTAACCGGGATTCATTTTTTTAAAAACAATATGGACCCTTCATAATATTTCGATGCTAATTGAGGTATGAAATCATTACGACGAATGCTCTTTGCATTATCAAAGTAGCATCTTATAACGTAGTTAATAACGTTAAAGAATTTTAAATATAGATGTCGAATAAATTTATCTAAGACTATTTTTTAAGAGTATTTTGGTACCATTTCTTTAACTTAAAATAACACAGAATATTAGGATTATTCGTTAGTTTATTTTCTTTAGAAATTCTTTTGTCTCAAACATTTATATTATGTAAATTTTAAAATTCATTCTTGGCTCTAAGGATTGTTCTTATTCTTGCATCATCAAACATAATAACAGTATAAAATGCATAATTATAATGATATAATGTCAAGTCAATATATTTACTAAAAGAACACTATAATGCTTCTGAGATGCATCATTACAGAAGCAAAGGTATAATGTTTAAGTACAATAGAGAGAATATTTACATAACACTATAGAAAATTCAAATGAATTGTTCTACTAAATTTAGATAAAAATACCTTTATGTTTATAATCACGCAAATCGATAGTGGAATAATCATCTAAGACAATACCAGAAACATCCGCTTTGTGTTCCAAATTTTACTTAATGACAGGATGTATCTGGAGAATTCTTTATTGGTGATTGCTTCATCAGAGGAATTGCGTAAGAATAGCATAAAAAATTTGTCAGGCAAACACAAAAGTCTGCTCAGAATTGTTCTTGCATCATTTCATATCCATGATGTACTTAGAAAGCTATACGTAACTCATAAACTATCATTTAACAAAGGTGGTATGCACTGACCTCTCTGTATTGGCGCTTGTTTACATTTTCAATCAGCTTATTAGCTTTCCAGACTCCTAGTCTCGGAGTTTAACAGCTAACTTCAAATGCATAAATTTTGACCTTTCAGTTATTTTTTTGGTATAAATAAACTGTTTCACCGTTTCCGTTGTTTCTATTTGCTCTTTTTGAGCATACTAAGCAAGTAACATATGTTGGTATAACATTAAAAGTGACATTGTTTGAACAATTTACGCATGTTTTCTCTCTTATCCTATACATGACGGTTTGAGCAAATCAGCACAAATGACTTAGTTTTATTAAGAAGAATGGGTTGCTATACTTTTTTTGTCTGTATACACTTAGTATTTGACAACGAAAAGGGTCAGGGCTTACAAAAAGCCGGTTTCAAACACTGCCTTAATGCAGTTAAGTCATTCTAGTTAATCAAGATGCATAATCATGCAAGTGATGTTGATGTTAATGATAGAAATGCACAACATTCTAAAGACAAAATTAAAAAGGGGGAGTCGAAAAGAATTGACAACATCACACACCATCAACCAACAAAACAAGTGAAAAACAATTATCATACTTGTTTCTTAGTACAGACATTTTTCGAAGACAACTGTGGGTTTGAACTGATTGTGTTGCTAGCTTAACCTCTAACTTGCATAAAAGATCAAAAGTAAAATCACCAAAATACTGAACTTCCTGGAAAATTCAAAGCGTAAAGTCCCTAATCAAATGGCAAAATCAAGTGACAAAACACATCAAACGAATGGACAATATAGGCTTACTCTCGAGTCTCCTCCCCTTATACCATGTTGTTAGCCTATTTTTTTCTTGAATCTTATTGGTTTTTTTTTAATCAAGAGCAGGGAAGCTAATGTAAAAATGATGAACTGGTATGATAACTGTAACAACTGTTAATTAATGTGTGCTTATCGTTGGGATGTCTTTACTAATGGTACATTTTGAAAGACTAGTTGTATTTTTTTGTTAGCACCACTCAATAATTATTAACCTGTTAACTACTTGTAATCATTGTTGAAATTACTAAATTATAATCCTGGTACCTTTGATAACCAATTAATATGTTTAACTTTTGTATCATCTATTTCGTTAGATAGATGTGTGTTTTTAAAAACAATGTGAGTTTTTGAAATTATAAATTTCCCATACCTTAACATCGGTATACCAACTTCATCTGTAAAACATTTTATAAAACGTTAACAGTTTCTGAGCTAAAGTTGACGACCTAGGGTTTTGTCCGTGTTCTTAAACGTTCATCGGAGGATATCAATAGTTATCAAAGGTACCAGGATTATAAAATTTAGTACGCCAGACGCGCGTTTCGTCTACATAAGACTCCTCAGTGACGCTCATATCAAAGTATTTATAAAGCAATACAAGTAAAAAGTTGAGGAGCATTGAGGATCAAAAATTCCAAAAAATTGCACCAAATACGGCTAAGGTAATCTATGCGTGATACAAAAAAAGCCTAAGTTTTTCGAAAAATGCAGACTTTTGTAAACAGGAAATATATAAAAATTACCACAGTATTGATATTCATGTCAACACCGAAGTGTTGACTACTGGGCTGGTGATACTCTCGGGGACGAAACGTCCACCAGCAGTGGCATCGACCCAGTGGTGTAAATAGTTATCAAAGGTACCAGGATTATAAAATTTAGTACGCCAGACGCACGTTTCGTTTACATAAGACTCATCAGTGACGCTCATATAAGAATATTTATAAAGCCAAACAAGTAAAAAGTTGAAGAGCATTGAGGATCCAAAATTCCCCAAAATTGTGCCAAATATGGCTAAAGTAATCTATGCCTGATACAAGAAAATCCTTAGTTTTTTGACAAATTCAAAGTTTTGTAAACAGGAAATTTATAAAAATGACCACATTATTGATATTCATCTCAACGCCGGAGTTTTGACTACTGGGCTGGTGATACCCTCGGGGACGAAACGTCAACCAGCAGTGGCATCAACCCAGTTGTGTAAATAGTTATCAAAGGTACAGGATTATAAAATTTAGTACGCAAGACTACTATATATAAAAAGAAGATGTGGTATGTTTGCCAATGAGACAAATTTCCACAAGAGACCAAATGACATAGAAATTTACATCTATAGGTGACCGTACCGCCTTCAACAATGAGCAAATCCCATACCACATAGTCAGCTATAAAAGGCCCCGAAATAACAATGTAAAACAATTCAAACGAAAAAAATGTCGGTTTAAAAACGAATATGTAAGAAATAAACAAATGACAACCACTGAATTACAGGCTCCTGCCTTTGGACAGTTATAGATTTTTTTACATTCTTTATAAAAAAAAATCTTGAATTAAACTTTTAGTAATGATAAAAACACGCAGTTGTCCGAAAAATGTAAAAAAGCATGAATACTTTAAATCATATTTAAAAAAAAAACAGTCAACAATAAAACAAATTAAACAAGTTTCGACTTACCTGAATTTACATGCGAGGAAATTGTTAAAGTAAGGAAAATTAAGAAAACTTTTCTCCTCATAAGACAGAACATCGTGTTTTTCAAATACATGAAAATTAAAACTATTACGAATCGATTTATCTAATTCTATATATCATTATGTCCGTACTTGTATCATTCATTTTGTCGTGTTCATCCTTAAATTAGATATTAAATAACGATTCAAGGCAACGAAATTGATCCAAAAAAACTCACATGCAATACATGAATACAGTTTGCAATTAAATACTCACATTGAACGATAAATTTGAAAGGTTAAAATACAACAAAGATAGCTCTAAATCATTATGGTTTTCATACTAGTACAAATACTTGACTTCTAATTTTTTTCAGTCAAATATTTCGGAAGGTAATGTGTTAGTGTAATTCTAAACCAAAACTTCTAATATTATTATGATATCTAATCAGGGGATAAGTTTTATGTTGATACGAATTCGTTTCATATAAAGGTTTTTCGAAGAACATTCATTACGGTTATAAGTATTTGAACTTTTCGATCCACGTCAATAATGATCCATATACTATTGTGGTACATTTAAAATACAGAAAAGTTAAAAGTTAAATTTTCAATCTAAAATCACTTTTATTATTATAACAAATAGTATTATTTTGTTTGAGGTACGCGTTAAAGAACTCAGAAAAAAAATCTTGTTTTATATCAGCTGAAAAGAAAATAATAAGTTATTGGTTTAACTGAAAGTCGTCATTAGCTGATGATTTTATGAAAATGTTTGCTCTGTTCATGTCGAACTGTCAGTACTATACTCTAATGTCTCTTTTCAGGAGGGGATATTTATCGCATTATCTTTACTTTACCTACATACCGATTTGACACTTTACTATATTATGGAACTTTATATGAAACTATCATACAAATGAGAGGTTTAACTACTATAAAACAAAGTTTTATCTTCCATTCTCTACATAAGATACTGCATGAAAATGAATCAAGTCAGTAATATGACAGTTGTTATCCATTCATTTGAGTTATCAATATTGCCATTTGATTAGGGACTTTTCGTTTTGAATTTTCCTCGGCGTTTGGTATTTTTTTATTTTCCTTTTTTTTTTTTATCATATGGTCATTTTGTTATAAAAACATAAAGTTAATGAATAACTTTAATGGTACAATTGATTAAGAATTCGAGAATGTATTGTATTGCTTACGATGTGTCATTATTCCTGTATAATCATGATAATCTCTTTTTTGGGGGAGGATTCTGGTTATAGAATTTCCGTCTTAATAAGAGTTGTCTCATTGACAATCATACCACACTTTATTTTTTATTATTGAAATGCCACAGAGTAGAAATATTGTATCCCAGTGATTTTGTAACTGTATGAAACAGTTGATTGATTATTGAAGTGCTCAGAGGGATAGCTCTGTGGCCTTTTTTTATACAGTTAATTTATAAATAATTAGTTGGCGAACGATTGGTTGGTTAGTTGGTTGACCAATAGTTCGTCAGTTAATTATATACAAATTAACAGTAAATATTAAAAGAAGGATGTCGATGATCTATCAGAGCCAACATGACCGGATGATAGTAAGTATAGCCATAAGTTACCGTATATCGATTCGTATGTGTTGATTTTGCCATTTTGTTAAGGACTTTCAGTTTTTAACTTTCCTCGTTGCTCAGTTATTTTGTGCTTTAACTTAATACCGTAGAATTAACAAAACGTATGCAATATAGTAAGCTACCAAAATTCCCGATATATGAAAATAAATAACAATAAAACGATTAAAAAAAACCAATTACCGGCTACATGACCAATCAATCAACAAAAACCATATGGCATATTTTAACAAACGACAAACATTGCATAACAGACTCTAGACTTTGGATGGTCCCATTTAGAACCCAACAAAACATAAATACAACTGTTTAACAAACCACGCCTAATTTAAGGAGATATATAATGTTCAGAGATAAATTATTTTGTTTATGTACTGGTTACCAGATATAACTTCTATCTTTCATTACATAGTGACAAAACTTGGAATTGCTACCAGTATGAAAAAAAAAATGCGGGATCCTTGAATTCTGGAGGAGACCAAAAGTCAAAGTAGGGGTAGAACAGAACTTGAGTACAAGTTTAAACTCTCAAAAGTTCGGGGCATATAAATGTTGAAAATATGCCGCACAGCCCTTAATCTTGACCTGTGAAAAAAAAAGTAGTGCATATTTGCTTTCAATTCTGGGATGTAATTTTTTCGACACTTCATAGTAAAAGTTGTTCATTTTTAGTTGTAAAAGGAGTTCTATGGAAAATTGAATTGTCTTTATTAAAAAAAAATACAACCTATATACTAAAAAAATATATTCATTTAAAAAAAGGTTATATTTAACATTGCCATAAAAGCAGTAGGTTTGGCATGCAACAAAACCAGGTTCAACCTACCATTTTTTTCTTAAAATGTCCTCTACCAAGTCAGGAATATTGCCATTGTTATATTATAGTTCATATGACTGTGTTTACATTTTAATGTTGTGTTTTTGTTTTGTCGTAGTTCTCCTCTTATATTTGATGCGTTTCCCTCAGTTTGAGTTTGTAACCCGGATTTTTTTTCTCAATCGATTTATGAACTTCGAAAACGGTATAATACTGTTGCCTTTATTTAAGATACTGAAATTATATCGGTAAAATAAAATTCATTGCAAACTAGTAAAGATTCACACCAGGAAGTATTACATCAAAATAGATGTTCTGAGAACGTTAACAAAGAACATATTTTTCTTCTTTTTACCGACATCAGATTGCTCTTTCGAGACACATTCTAATGAATAAAGGCAATTCTGGAGTATATTGTCTTCTGTTACAAAAGCATTATATAAAATGTAATTTCATTGTCATTATTGCAGAATGAAGGTTGGATCACAATTATATTTTTCTTGTAAAAGTTTTCATTAAGGGTTCTGATAATCAATATATGTAGTTTTTTTTTTTTTTTTTTTTTTTTTTTTTTTTTATCTCATTCGCATATCAACAATTTATGATTGATTGGCTTAATCCCATCCCATGTTTTGGTGATGAATGCTTTTGTAGCCCACGGTACTCCGTGTACTTCGTCATCACGGTTAACAACATGACATTGTCAGTTTATTTTTGGAATTGTGACTTTGAATGTCCCTTTAGTATTTTCGCCTCTCTTCTTTCATGTTTGTCTAACATCCTGTTAACAGTTACATGTGCCTTATTCTCCTGTCCAGATTTGTAGCAGAAAATAATTTTTAATAAAGATATGCGAGTTTCTTTGACTTTGCTTTCAAGTATACTGCCTTCAGCTGATTATTTTGTAACCTTCATTTTACTTTAAAATCTAAAAATGAAATTTAATAAAATACCGCATGGGTAAAATTAGATAAGCACATCTACATTTTGTGGTGTAAAACATGAAATAGGTAGATGTGGTGACGTTGCCAATGAGGCAATTGTCCACACAGAGACCAAATTACGAAGACGTTAAAAAAACTGAAGGTCATAGCTAGCCTTTGCTAATGAGTTTTCTTTTGCTTAAAAGTTGGCCAAAGATAGCTTTATATTAATTATATATTAAATAAATGAAAATTACGTAAAATATTTGATTTGCAAACTAAAATAATGGTTGATGTCGATGTACTTTAAAACAACAAAAGAAATTCTTATTTTAGATTTTAACATAAAAGCTGTTACGAACCTTGTAAAATTAATTTTCTGGAAAATTAATAGCAAAATAATTTAACAAAGGTAAATGAAAAAGAGATGAAAATAACTGAAAATGTATTGGCAAACAAGAAACTGATGATGTATTCATCTTTTAGAAATCATTACTCTCATTTAAAAGGCATTTACACTTGTTGAGGAGAAAATAGTTTTATAGTTTAGATAATGTAATCGTCTATCTAGATTTGTTTCTCATTTTTTGACAATCAATACAAAATGAAACAAAGACTAAAAAGGTGCACAATGAAAACAAATTAACACCACGTAAAGCAGTGTGTATGGCAGATTAAATTTGTAAAATATTATCATTGTGTTGTTACGTACGGTCAGTGTGAGTCTCAACAATATGTGTATGGTATACTCGCGTTTGATATATCATAAAGAATAAAACAAAAAGGTATCTTGCTCGGATGACATATATATGACATGGGATACAGTATTTCACAAAAAATACAAAACCGCATTGTTCTCTCTTGTATTCGGATATTCTTGCTACTATGTATTACTTCTTAAGATGATGGTGTCGTAGAAGTATGTGTATTCTTCCAACATCTACGTTGACAATTCTAATATATATGGTATCAATCCAAAATAATTGATAACTAGTTGTCTTTAATTTGCATATGTAGAAAAGATTGAGAAGTCAATTAGTTTCTGTTGATTTTAGAAATATATTACTGTTTTGCATGAGACAAAGCTAGTAAATAAGTACCTTTTTTCTTATATCTGTAAGGGAACTACAATTTAATTTCCATGGTAAGAAGTCAGGAGGATTCTGCAAATGATTAATTTAAATTGATTGGCTGACTATGTGGTATGGGCTTTGCTCATGGTTGAAAGCCGTAAGGTGACCTTTAGTTGATAATGTCTGTGTCATTTTGGTCTCTTGTGGACAGTTGTCTCATTGGCAATCATACATGTACCACATCTTCTTTTTTTTTCATATTGGCATGAACTGAAAATAAATTACTTTGCACAAGACAGGACGGAAATGTATACTGTAAATTAAGAAATTATTGCGAGGTCTTTATTATTTCTAAAACTGCGAGAAACTTGTGAACGCAATAATTTAAACTCGCATTTTGAAATATTTTGTATGAATTAAACAGGATTTTTCTCAAAAAAAATTAATATCGCATTTCAGTCTAAAACGACAAAATCGCATAATAAATGCACGCAATAATTCCTGAATCTACAGTATTTTGTACATATAATGCAGTATAGTTGAAGGATACTTAAATGTAAAAAAGTGACAACAAAATAAGTTTTAGATGCCAAGCGGCAGATAAAATCAGCAAATAAATTATCAATCCGGGAAAATATTCCAGTCCTCTCTCTCCCTATATCAAATAGTCGTCTCGTCCCCCTAATTTAAAGTCGAACAGATATTAGACGTTATAAATTCCATTTTACCGGTGCTTTAGCTGGATAAGTGTCTTATGCAAAGAATAAATTACACATTTTCTTCAATATGCTTGTATCTTTTAAATGACAGTAGATCCTATTTCGCATAGATCCCTTTGACGGAGTGTTGATTTTATTTTATTGTTCTACGACTTTAGATCGCAGGTGCTGAAGCACGGTGATGTATGCATAAGAAATTTTTCCAATCTTTTACTAAGCTTCATATTGGCAGAGTGAGATGAAAAAGGGGCTGTTATGAACAAACGACAATCACAGATACACAGGTACTTGTGACAGACACATAAATAATTTGACGGGGACCAAACCGTCCGATAATCTGGGACAGTTGTGAAACAAACAAAAACGAACTTTACAGTAGATTGTAAAATCAATTTGAGATGGCCTGACTCGTCCCGTCATATGGACAAGAACTTTGATGAGAGATCTTTTTTATTATAATTCAAAACGTGGCATGACACATTTACACAACATAAAAATCATTTAGGAATAAATCTTGTAGACAATCTTTCCAGTAAACGGGTTCAGAGTTTGTGATGGATCCGGAAATGGTTCGTTGTCGACGGAGCATGACTTGAGCAACGTACACAATTTTCCCGCTTTGTCGTATGACAAAAATGAACATGTTTCGAAATGGAGACAACAAAACTTGGCGCAAGACAATAGATTTTCTGCATATCTCCTTGGAATATCCATATCGGTACAATACAGGTTATGAATGGTCGTCGGTATATAAAGTCCTCTGTTAATATAAGTCCGTTCTGAAAATACAATATATATATATATAATCACAATGTAGTCAAGTCTAAAGACTTTTTTGTATTTAATTTTTTATAATTAAATGCAGTTCATAAAGTTATTGCTAGTAATTCAAACTTATTTGTTATATTTCGGTGAACTGCCGATGCATTCAGATGCATGACATAAACATGATGAAATCCGATTCATTCTTAATTTGAACCCCGACAATTCTCAAGTTGTCTCCACCTATAGACTGGGTCTTTGTTCAGTGATTGTTGTCGATGGTTATCGTCAGTAATATATGTTGTTGGATTATTGTTTGTTCATAAATCAGACCGTTGGTTTTGTCCTTTAAATAATTTCCTATTTGTCGTAGTCCTTAATAGAAGACCGTAAGGTATAGGTTTTGAGGGAGTGTTGAATGTTTTATAGTGACCAATTATACATGTTCATCAATAGCTTTCTGTGTGGATATTGACAATCGTACCATACCTCTTCTAATTTTCATAATGAATATAAACTTATATAACCTTAGTAAAGATATTATATCCTTTTTCGTTATTTTCTTTCTATACTAACTTGAACTTAACTAAATCGTATTCCCTTGCTTCGAATGTGAATAATGAGTCTGTTATTATTCTCAGACACTGCAATTCAGATTTGCTTTTTTTGTTTGTGTTTCAACGCCACTTTTGGGCACCTCATTTATGCTATTACGTGGCGGCCAGTTTTTATTGGTGGAGGAAGACGGAGTGCCCGGAGAAAACCACCGACCTTCGATCGGAAAACTGACAATCCGTAGTTAGACCATTCGACCACCGAAGCCCCCCGCTACAATTCATAGGTAGCTTCCGAAAATTTGAGGGCACCGCATATGAAAGTATGTAAGAACGTGATATCACATGATTTCTCTTTCATCGTAAACATATTCTCTTTATCGCATACTTTGATAGTCTAACGCATTATGGCCACATATGATTTTTTTGTACTTAAAAAAAAAACAATAACTAGAGATTTTTTTTAAATTTTGACAATGCCTCATACTTCGTTTAATATTTTTCGCACCCACCACTCATGGAATTCCTACTTACCAAATACCGGAGCATTATAAAATAAAAAGTTCAAAACGTTTTATTTATGTTAAAAATAATTTGCATTAGATCTGTCATTAATAACTTCTATTAGCCTAAAATAATAATTTAACTTTGAAAAAATGTTCTCTAAAATCAGTACTCACCATTGATGCTTTTGCACAAATCCATCATACACAGATAGTTAACAATTAAAAATTTGACAAAATTCCTTCTTTTACCACTGAGAGTCATTTTCAAAATATTTTTTAAATGGTCCCATTTGTTTAAAGGCAAATGTGATAAAAATGTGTTTTTTCAGTTAAACGGGTTTGCTTTAAAAATCAAAAAGTATCTCATTTACATATGAGAAAATTAGTTTTGTTCTGCTTTTATCTTTATCACCAAAGTATATTAATGGGTTAATTATACCTGAAAACAAGAAATGAGAGAACAATATTAAATAATTCTCTTTTATCTAATACGGCAAAGCTTAAAGTAACGAGAGTAGAATTATACATTTTGAGTCAACAATATTATGGATAAAAGGATATTCTAAATCAATTTAAAAAAAATCCAGTTTTGTTCTTGTAGGAAATAATATTTAATTGTTTTGACGTAAACAGCAACACTTCAATGATACCGAATCTAATTTCATTAAATGTTACAATGTAAAAAAGAAGATGTGGTATGATTGCCAATGAGACAACTATCTACAAAAGACCAAAATGACACAAACATTAACAGCTATAGGTCACCGTACGGCCTTCAACAATGAGAAAAGCCCATACCGCATAGTCAGCTATAAAAGGCCCCGATAAGACAATGTAAAACAATTCAAACGAGAAAACTAACGGCCTTATTTATGTAAAAGAATGAACGAAAAACAAATATGTAACACATAAACAAACGACAACCACTGAATTACAGGCCCCTGACTTGGGGCAGGCATATACATAAATAATGTGGCGGGGTTAAACATGTTAGCGGGATCCCAACCCTCCCCTAATCTTGCACAGTCCGTTTTAGCCTCAAATTAATTTTATATAGTCCCTATACAATAATGTTCATAAATGAAGAAGGGACTGTTTCGTTTCTTAAATTATCTTGTCTAGATTCAAATTCACGTGTACATGTTTCCTTTCTCAATTTTATTTACCTCATATTTTGATACAAGTTGTTGTTTGCTATTTGCTGATAGTATCTGGAAAATTGTATAACATTATATTCGTGATGCACTATATATGCAAACAACTTAAACATTAAAACAGCTTAAATTACTGTTCATGGTATTAGTATGGGGAGTACTATTCAACCAGGTAAGTTTACGCTTAAATGGGCAACCGAAAATGCAGATGAACGGATTACTCCTGCCATCAAATCGGCTTTATTGAATTTGCAGGGATTTGTTTTCATCCTTAATACGCATGAAATATTTGTCACTGGACGATCAAAACAATCAATTATAATATATTTTTCTATCAAGGTTTTATTTTTGGAATAGCTTAACTTTAAATATGTCTGGATACATTTAAGACAGATCATAGTAACAGGTTCTGCGAAGTATATTTTTTTCTCCATTCCTGATACTATCATGGGAACCAAATGTGCACTTACTTCTCTGTATTAACGTTGAAAAGTTTACAACGTAAATGTTAAGCAACTGTTGGTCTAACTGCTGTTGAATGAGTTATTGGCGCATATAATGAATCATGTAATAAAGTTTGAAAGGAAAACAATTCAGTTAAAGCATGTGCCTTCAAAAATGACTCGTTTAAAAAAAGTTGTGAAACTAATTCATTTTTTTCTCGAGTCTGGTCCATTTTCAATTGATTCTTCCATAAATAATGACGATTTGGTATCTTAACTCATAGTAGCATTGCGAGTTATAATCTCAGAATGTTTTGGCAAGACTGTTCTCACCGAAAAAAATATTTTGATGAACATGGCAAGACTGTTCTTACCAAATACAAATTTACAAACATACATTGAATCACTTTATTCTATAGATCAAGATCAATGTTGTAAACGCAAAATTCAATTTATTTTAGTTTATTAATAACACATGTTATATACTCACAAACGTTGACTGTTTATTCTGTACAGTCGGTGACAACTCGTCAAATTCTCAACAGCCATGATATTAAGTCTCGCAAAATTTTTATAGAATATTGTAAATCAGTGTACAAGGCTTATAGTATATTCCATTTGACCTCTTTATCTACTAAGAGTCATATATAGGAAAATATATTATTTGGTAACGATGTCAAAATGGCGACCTGGGAATGTTTGTGGCCACAGACCACAATTAAATTCTCTATTAGTTCTTTATAACATTTTGTTTCATAAAAAAAATTGCACCAAATCTTTTTGTCAATTTTTTTGTGTGTGTAAAGTACAGTTCTAGTCCAAAACTATATCCAAAATTCAAAAAGATTGCTCTTCTGTATTTTACAAATTCAGCCAATACACATCCGTACACCTATGGACAAGTCAAAAGATGTTCCGAAAGCTGTAAATATCACCTTTTTGCACCTGGCCTAATCACTCTTTCCATATCAAAATCAGTTAAAATAAAACATCCAAAAGTTTATTTTAGCTCTCTTCTTTCATTTCCACCCCAGAAAAGCTAAGAAATGTATGAGAAAGGGAAAGAAAAAAATAAAGGAATAATACACTATAATTGAAGGGAACTATAATCGTAACAACGAAAAGTGAGATCATGAATTGAGTTGTCTCAGTTTTAATTTTCATAACCACGTGTAAAAATATTTGTACCGATCACACCCATGTAAATGTCTCAAAGTTTAGATTATTTTAAGAGACATCCACCATTCTGTATCCTTGGGGGACTTTTGTATATTAAGGACACATATAATAACGAATAAGATACTTTTTGTTGTAATATTTCGCACTCAAATAAAAATAAAGTCTGCTACCCTCATCGACAAGAAAAAAAAAGAGAGAGTTAATATCAGTGCGGAAACGAAATAACCCTTTACTATTCCGGAATGATACAGATACCAGACTGTGAACTAGCAACCATTATTTATAACGAAAATATGTATATAACAAATGCATGAACTATTTGCGATTGAACTTTCATCCAAACTTTGTTGTTAAATGTCATTTTCTTCTGAATTAAGTGTACATCCGGTTATTTCGGTATATTCCGTAACTACTGACTAACAGATTCTTAACCCGATTTTTCGGGATCGCAATATTAACATTTGAAGTTGATTTGTTGAACATCATGTCTATATAATGCTTCCATCTAATGATTGAAATATATATTTTTTCCCATTCGTTATTAAAATTTAATTAGAAATCAACTTTAAATCAGTTTATTTGTACAGGTTGTTTTGGTTACAAGGTATCTATCATAGCAATATGTTCTTTTCATGAACTGGTGTACCTTTTATTTTTCATTATGTACCGAGTCAGGATCCTTCTCGCTGGTTTTCGATTGTTATATATATAACACGCTGATTGTTTGTCTAAGACTCGGGATAGCTTAGAACTTGCCTTGACACCTGCAGAAGGTTTCATATGTATGCTGAACTCTAATTGTGGAATTTTGTTATTTGTTGGGTTGTTAGCTCATTGACATGTATCATATTCTAATAACTGGCGGAATATATAATGTTCGTACTAGAGACATATCTGCTCTTGTCGGTATACCACGCTATGATTATTTATGTTACGTGTTAACATTTGACAACGAAAGTTTATCCAAACTAACAATAGAATAATTGTCTTCTCAAATAATAATTATAAAATAATAAAATAAAATAAATAATTATTTTATTATTGTGTCACATATTTGATCAGACAATATATATATACAACAGTTCATAATACAAACATAGATCAAATATCCAGCCTTAGAATAGACTTATGAGACACTTTAAAACATATCAGACAGCATTATAACATATATTCTGGGATTTAATTCAGATAAATAACGATAAATTCGTCAGCATTCTACATTATAAATGCAAGAAATCAATTTTGTTTGCATATGAATGCTTAAAAAAAAGAAAATTAAGCAAACACAAACAGAAATACAGATTTTTTTAAATCGAAAAACACTTTCAAGAACTTAACACAAATGAACAAATAATTGTTCTCTGATGGTTAATTAAATATTATAAATGTACAAAAAAAGTTCTTTAACATAGTTCTCATCATCTTCACTCAAATCGTTGATGTTAATTTTATCAATATCACTAAATGCATCTAGATCAATGTATCATTATCACCAATTTCATCATCTACGTCGTTGCCAATATCAGATAAATCACTGTCAATAAAATCCGAAAAATCTTGATCGATAATTTTATCACCGTCGTCTCCGAAATCATGTATACCTATATCACTTAAGTCTGAAATGTCCTCGTCGCTAAAATGACCATCATTACCATCGTCGTCGCCTTCATCTCCTTCTATGTCGTCGTCTCCTTCATTGCCAAATAAGTCGTCGCCCCCTCCATTCCCGTCGATCTCATCTTCATCATTATCGACGTCGTTGTCACCTTCATTGCCATCGATCTCATCTGCATCACCATCGTCGTCAACTTTATCGTCAACGACATCGTCGTTACCTTCATCGCCATCGATCGCATCTTTATCACCATCAGCACCGTCGTCCCCTTTATTTTGATCTACATCATCTCCATCTACATCGTCGTCCCCTTCGTTGTCATCGGCGGCGTTGTCACTTTTATCGTTCTCGCCATTTACACTGTCGTCAACATTATTGTCTGCATCTTTCCCAACAACCTCTGTATCATCAACCTTGTCGCCGATTTTATAAGCGTCGGCTTTTTCGTCCTCAGTTACCTCATCATCATCCTTGATATCATCGGTATCGTTATTTACAGCTCTTTTCTTTCGATTATCTAACTCAGTTGAATCACTTAAATCTTCTAAATCATCGCTGTTAGAACTGTCTGAGGCAGTAAGTCCTCCATTGTCTATTATAACAGGTTTTGCAGTTACTGTTACGGTAACAAGCAATATAACAAAAGATGTGATGACAAATTTCATTTTCGTTATCTGAAATAAAATTTTATTTATTAGTAAGAGTTTAGCTTTTTAAATTTATTCTTTAAGAATAAAGTTAACTTTGTTCTTTTCAACAGTATGACCAATGGAACTAGAAATAATGGATTGTAATACATTTTACTTTATTGACATTGTGTATATGGTTATTTGTTTTCTTTTTAATGATTAGATGACTTTCTTTGACAGTATATGAAAAAAATATCATTAAACAACCCACATGATACAATCAAAAAGAACAAAAGTTTTCAAGAAATAATTAGCAAAAAATATACTATGTCATTATTGTCTTGTAAGTAAATTAACTGAATGATATATGCCAAACATACCTGTTTTCCTTTTCAATTGTTTGAGGTTCAATTAAACAAGTTTATTTATCAATTGTTCAAAGACGTCTGCAGTAAATGCAGTTTTAAATATCACGGATCTGTTTAGCGTTGCGTATTTCCTTTTCGAATTAAAATCGTACTTAGTTAATATAAATATTATCATATATTTAAGTTTATGATCACCTACATGTACTTTATCCGGATTCGAACGATTTTCTATTTTAAAATTAAACCTTTTAATTTTAAAATATCTCTGTGCTGTATTCTAATGAAAATGCCTAATATTCAACTAATCATATTCCGGTTTTTCGGTTTTAAGTTATTTCCCTGTGTCATTTTACACAAAAAAATGTTGTGTTTCATATAGTCGTTATAACTTTTAACACACGCCTACAAAAATCATTTGTTTTATTCACTTCTTCTTAAAATTTACTGTTGAATTGATGTATTATCGTACTCTCGTATGCAGTAACCTTCACTATGGGATCTCTTGTGAGAAATTAAGCACACCCGCAGCAAATGTGAAATGAAAAACCGTGACGAAAGACAAGATGCAAACGTGGGGACTTCAGAGGGAGGAGTTTGAACAGCGGGCATGAACGGTTGTCGTTACTAGGTCAAATATGTCTATTTCGAAGTATAACATTAAAGTCATGATAAATGAATTAGTTACAACATGTGCATCATTTAAGAGTATGGAAGTGTTTTAAGTTAATGCAATTTATTAAATACATGCCCATTTGATAAAATTCATTATTCTGCAATAGTAGATATACGCATGTGCAAACAAATTTTATTGGATTTAAAGCACGGGTTTATTCTCTAAAAAATCACATTGCCAGTCGTTTGCTTAAAATTGTTTACAAACAAAAAAGGAAAATTCATGGAAGAGCCTACACAAACGTTCTACACTATACACATCGGACATAGAAATTACCTTAATTGTCCTAATCAGGATCGAAATAATTTATCGCTCACTATCGCTCGGGGAAACATTATCACGAATATATTGCTACATGTTAAAACTACAATAAAGTATAGCTTGCATCAATTATTCCTTAAATAATATCGTTCAGACTGTCAAAATTGTATGATTAATCTGCATCCTTATTACTGCATGTAAACTGTCTGTTACAAATCAGAAGATTGGAGGAAGGATGTCAATGGTCTAAATAAAATAGGATACAAAATTGTATAGAATACCATGCAATCGTATACTTGTACGTTAAGTGCATATGGAATTATGTACTTTAAAATCAAGGATATATTGTTTTATAGGTAATACGCAAGGTTGTGTATTTCTGTATGGTTGTAACTTGATACTTGTTGTTGACTTATGTTATATCTTGTTACAAAAATAAACCAAAGGACTGGAGTGTGAACTATTGCAGGTCATCCTGACATTCTACTTCAATGCGCAAAACCAACGTGTATTGTTAAGTTTAAAAGGTCCCTCCATAACAGAATCGGGAATATTTGAAAAGACAAAATACAACAAAGGCGATTCAAACTACAAAACAACAACAACCACTGTATTACAGATTTCACACATGGACAGGCACTTTCCACAACGTTCACTGATATATAGCTAGTATACATAGAGCTCTCTGTATGATACACCAGAGACCGCTGTGGACATTAAATTTGGATTTGATAGTAAATAGCAAATAAAAGAAATTTCTAGTATATGTAGGTTCATATTATACTTTCCGCTATATAGATGATGTTCTTTCATTAAATGATTCAAAATTTGGTGACTATGTTGAACGCATCTATCACATCGAACTATGGATAAAGTATACTACAGATACAGGTAAGTCGGCCGTATATCTTGATTTACATCTAGAAATTGACCATGAGGGTCGATTGAAAACAAAACTGTACGACAAAAGAGATGATTTCAGCTTTCCAATTGTGAATTTTCCATTTCTAAGTAGCTACATTCCAGCAGCACACACATACGGGGTATAGATCTCCCAATTGATATGATATTCCCGTGCTTGCATTTCCTATCCTGATTGTCTTGATAGAGGGTTGCTGATCAAAAGGAAGCTTTTATGCCAAGAGTCCCAAAAGGGGAAGTTGAAATCATCCTTTCATAAATTTTACGGACGCCATCACGAGTTGGTCGACCGTTATGGAATAACCGTTTCACAAATAATATCGGATATGTTCCTTACGTCGTAACTATATTCCCCTTCCCTTTCATGAATATGACCCTCCGAATAAGACTATTTACCGGATTTGTTTTCACATTAGCAACACGACGGGTGCCACATATGGAGCAGGATCTGCGTAACCTGCTGGAACACCTGATATCACCCCTAGTTTTTGGTGGGGTTCGTGTTGCGTATTCTTTAGTTTTTTTTATGTTGTGTCATTTGTACTATTGTTTGTCTGTTTGTCTTTTTTATTTTTAGCCATGTCGTTGTCAGTTTATTTCGATTTATGAGTTTGACTGTCGCTCTGGTATCATTCGTCCCTTTTTTTTACAGTAAACACGCGGAATGAATTACTTAATTGAAAAAAAAGGATTTTGGTAAAAGGGGGAGGGCCACAAAATATTTGCCCTGTCCCTAAGCACCTATGTTTTAACATAATGAACGACTCTGTTACAAAAAGAGCGCTGTTTTTTCACATGTCTGAGTAGCGTTATCGATATAAAGCAAACATATGAAAGAAGATGGGTTGATTGTGAATGAAATTGTAACATTGAAAAAACTGAAACAATGTAATTATTATGAATTTTCATACAAGAGACCATACAATTTTTTTTAAAGTACGAAAAGATACAAAGCACAACAGTTGACGGTTATTTGAGATTCTGGTAGTATAACATAGATATGAGAAGATATGGTATGATTTCTTACAATCAAATGCCAAGGACTATCTCTAATTTGTGGACGTTGCGTTTGCCTTTTTCTCCGTGTTAAGAAAAATTCTAATCGGACAGTTCATAATCAAATGGCAAAATCAAAAGTTCAATCACATCAAACGAATTGATAACAACTGCCATATTCCTGACTTGATACAAGCATTTTGTTATGTAGAAAATGGTGGATTGAACCTGGTTTTATAGCTAGCTTAACCTCTGACTTGTTTCACAGTCGCATCAAATACCATTATATACCAACAACGATGCGTGAACAAAAAAACCCAGACAAAATAGGTAAAAATGTCGAAAATTGGGTTACTGTAGTCAAGATTGTGTTATATTAGAGATGACTATATATTTCAAATTTGAGGTATAAGTCTAAAAATGAGGCGGAGGAAGCTGCGTCTATTGTTTCTGTAATTTCTAGCTCTGGGTGATATATTAATCTATCTAAGCTTCTGAACAAGAGTGCATACCATTTCAGCAAAATGAACGTCACAACAAACTCCGAAACATTCATTTGAACAAAACAATACATGATACTGCCAAAGCTAGAGGTTCCTAATTTGGCACAGATGCCAAAAAGGGTAGGGGTGTACTAAGAATTTTCTTATCCCAGGCATAGATTACCTTAGCCGTAAAGGCACATTTTTTTTAAAATGTTTTGGTCTTCAATGCTCTTCAACATTATACTTGTTCGGCTTTTGAACAATTTTGTTCTGAGCGTCACTAACGAGTTTTAGGCAGACGAAACGCGTACTAAATTATAAGCCTGATACCTTTGATAACTACTTACATGTTTTGTGTGATCTCCCTTAACAAATCCCAACAATACGCATAGTCAGACTGAGTCACAAAGAACTCTTGAGTCCGATTTTAGATTTGATTTAACAAACGGAACTGAGCAGCATGACAATGAAAAACATATATAAACTAAGTATAAATAAAGAAGATGTGGTATGATTGCCAATGAGACAACTATCCACAAAAGACCAAAATGACACAGACTAAGGACTGCTAACTGTTAACTAACATGCCAGCTCTAGACCCCACTTAAACCGATTGAAGCATTATGCCAATATCTTGGTTTATATGAGGTAAATAAGTGTGAATGGGTATTCATGTGGTTTTTTTTTTGGTTTTTGTTTAAATATACTGTAATCTCATTTTCTGTGCTTAATTTTGTAATTCATTCAATTGTATAGCTCAAATTCGGGACACCATGGTTGGTTAATAAAATTATCTAATCTTATCATCGTCGTAAAATAGTCGAGAAGAACATATTCCGTATAAATCCAACAAGTTTTATAAAATATTAATTTATTTCCGATGTATATACTATGAGGGAATCAATATGGTTTTTCTTTTATAAATTATGTTTTCTTTTCTACTTTTCAGCCATTTCCATATATGTATCGGAAGACAACGTAATAATAATTAAGCAAGCGAAATAAATAAGTATAATCAAGCAAATAAAAGGGGGAAAATAACAAACGATATACTAGTATAACTATAAGGACGAAGTATATACCAGTTTAACTATAAGGACGAAGTATACCAGTATAACTTTAAGGACGAAGTATACCAGTATAACTATAAGGACGAAGTATATCATTTTCATTATATCGTGATAATCGTAACTACAATTACAGTATATAGATCTAGAGTAATTTTAGGAAGATGTGGTATGAGTACCAATGAGACAACTCTTCAAAGTCACACTTAACAAAAGTAAAATATATGTCAAGGTACAGTCTTCAAAACGGAGACTTGGTTCAAACCGAACAGCAAGCAATAAAGAACCCGAAAACGTTACTAGTGTAAAACCATTCAAACGGGAAACCCAACGGTCTAATCTATATACTGAACCACTGAACATCAGATTAGTACATCAGTACGTTAATGTGGCCTTAACCGAGGGGTTCCAGTACATATTGTGTTTTTCAACACTCTTAATGTTTGAAGAAATATGTTTTTCAAAAGTTTTGTACCTTTGATATTCTACATGTTCATCAACAGTCCATTTCCAATTTTGTGCCAAACTTCTAGGATAAACCCAGGCGCCATACTTTTAATGCGCGCATGAACCCATATGGATGCCTAGATGACTCCCCAACTGGAATGATAACAAGGATATCGGATTCTTGACTTTTTTTACAGGCAAAAAAAAAGGACTTCTTTTCAAAATTGGTTAATTTATTGTTAAATTGTTCTAGAGTAAAATCAATCCTTTTTAAATGTAAATGTTAAAATGTAAACAGAGTACAACACCAACCAAAAACAAAAACAGTTTTAGAGAATGAAAACCAAAGGGCCAAATTAAATATTATTGCCTGGTTTCAATGAACAACAGTTGTTCTTTTGGGAATCTTAAAAAGCATCTTAATTCTATACTTAACAAAAATCAAAACTGTACAAGATCAAGTTTGCAAAAAAGTGGTGCAACCTCAATTTAGCACATTCAAATAAAAATTATCTACTTTTTACTGCTATGAAGATTTGACTTCCAAAACCTGAATATAGAGTTTGGTGCGCTGACGAAGTTTAATTATACCAATTAAAATTAGAAATGTGATAATTTAGGAAAATATCCTGAAAATTGGTGATTTTTGAAGTAAAAATTAATGTAAACTATTTTTGGTCGATGTCATGTTTACATTTGAATGTGATATGAAAAAGAAAAAAAGATGCAGATTAATAGGTCAATTGCACAGCAAATTTACTACACATACAACAAAAATAAAATACTAGTACTAAAAAGCAACGCAGTCATTATCAATGTATGTTGATTATCATTATGATGGTTAATTATATTCTGTCGAAATTCACTTATTGTAGTAGTGTCTGTCGTTGAGACTTTTCAAACCTCCTGTAAATAAAAACACATAACTTAATAAAAAAAAAAATGCAGAGTAAACACATAAGAATCTTACTTAGAATCATTCAAATCAATTCAATTCAATTCTTTATTACTTTAAGCACATTATGCTTATCAGTGCAATAAATACAAATACATTTCTATAACACAACATAACATAATACATCAGAGAAGCAAATAAATATCAAGTATTGACCAATAACAGTTTGGTCCTATGATTATGTGCATTAAACAAGAATTTACACAAATTACGCAAATCTTTTACATTTTCAGTGCTGAGAAGTTGCACTAATTTGAACGACGATGGACGTCTATAATAATAAGGTTTAATAAACTGTCTCCTTAAGTCTCTATAGCTTTCACATTGTAAAACAAAATGGAATTCATCTTCAGTGATATTCAAATTACAAAGAGTACATTTTCTATCAAACCTATTTACTCCATGATAACGGCCTACTTCAACAAACAAATTATGAGATGACAATCTAAGGCGAGTTAAATACACTCTAAAATTCATATGTTTAGTTAGATAATTCTGTAAACATACATTATTGACAATATATTTATATAAATAACACTTAGATGAAACGTTCAGTTGATCATTCAAAGTCTGTTTTGCTTGATCATATATCCTTGTTTTTACAAATAATAATAAATTTGTATCAATAATCAAATTGTCTTGGTTATACCAGATCTCATTTAAACCCAAGTTAAATAATAATTGTTGTAGTTGATAAATCCAACTGCTTCTAATATTACAGAAATTATACAGTTGTTCCCTGTAGCAGTTTTTAAGAATACAATTGCTTGTGGATAATAATTTGAACCAGTACTTCACTATGTTGTACATTCTAAAATATATCAAAGGATATCTACCCAATTCAAAATAAACCATAACATTTGTTGTACATTGTTTGACACCTAATATGTTTTTGCAAAAATCAAGTTGTATTTTTTCAATATTTGGAGCTTTATGGAAGCCCCATATTTCACAACCATAACATAAAATACTGCTAATGTAAGTATCAAATAAATTCAAATATGTAAAAACATTCAAATACAATGACGAAACCTTCGACTTCAAACCAAAAACAGCTTTTCTACTTTGCTCAGCTAAATGTTTTTGAGCTTTAACAAATTTACCGTTAAAATTTAACAGTACACCAAGGTAACAAAATTCATCCACTATGTCAATAGCATTGCCATCATAATACCAAATTTCTTCGTCTTTTACAAAACCTCCGTTTCTAAATACCATAATTTTTGTTTTGGCAATGTTTACAGTCAAACCCCATTTACAAGTATATAATAATAATGTGTCTAACATATCTTGCAAGCCAATAACTGAATCAGAAAATAAAATCATATCATCAGCATACATAAGTAAAAATAATGACAAGTCTTGCACTTCATATGGTATATTACTATTACGTAGAAATTCCATTTCAAAGTCATTTACATATAACGAAAAAAGTATAGGAGAAAGAACTTCCCCTTGCATAAGACCAACTGAACTTGTAAACTGCTCAGAATAAAAACCATCAACTTTCACACATACTTTTACTGTAGAATACATTGATTTTAAAACAGAAAGTAATTTGCCTGTTATACCAACTCTTGATAGTTTCAACCATAAGTTAAGTCTGGTTACAGAGTCAAATGCCTGTTTGTAGTCAACGAAACAGCAATATAAACGTTTTTTCTTGAAAAGTGCTTTCTGAACGAGTGTCAACAAAGAATAAATTGCATCAACAGTGCTGCTACCCGGGCGAAATCCAAATTGCGCATCTGTAATAATATCATTATTCTCAGACCATTTAATTAGTCTTGAATTTATAATAGATGTAAATAGTTTCGCTAAATTACTGACTAAACTGATTCCACGATAGTTCGATGGATCGGACGAGTCGCCTTTTTTAAAAACAGGAATTAACACTGCGAGTGCCCAAGATTTCGGAAAATGTCCTGATGCTAATATCTTGTTGAATATTTCCTCTAGGAACGGTAGCAGAATATCCTTATATTCAATGAATAACTCGTTAAATGTACCATCAATACCATGACTTTTGCCACGTTTTAGGTTTGAAATACACTTCAAAATTTCATCTTGTGTAATAATTTGATCAAGTTCATCATATGTTGTGTCGGAAACGGTCTCTGGAGTTTCGACTGTCACATTAATACCATTATTTGTGACCAAATTTCTAAAATGTTCGAAGAATTCAGAAAGTGACACATCAGAATTTTTGGCTCTCTTCTTTTGAAAAAGTTTATAATATTTCTTTGGGTCGATTTTACGCAATGTAGCTATCATATCACCCTCTTGACGCTTATATTTTCGTTTTAGTTTATTTTCTAAACGCTTGTATTGTCTTTTAGACATAATTAATATTTGATGATTTTCAACATTTTTGTCTCTATTAAATGTATACAAAGAACTAGTATAGATAGATCGAAGTCTTTTGCACTCGTAGTTAAACCATGGTTTGTCATCTTTATATCGGGTCGTTTTACTACGGGTACGGTCACAAATATTATTTGAACTATGTGAATTACAAAAGAATGGTGAAATAATGTTCATCAAATTAGAAGTAAACGATTCAACATAATTGTCAATACCATCTTGGGATTTTTCAATATCAGAAAATACTATCTGGCTAAGTGAACCACTGTTTAAAGTTAAAGACTCATAACACTGATCTTTTAGCTCTTCCTTCCATCGGTAACTATCATATGAGTTGTTTGACGTACCACTGTTACGCTTAGGCTCTTGTGAATCGTTCAATATGCACCGCAAGCGAACATGTAAAGGCGCATGGTCACTAAAAGAAGTGAAGTTACAAACAATAAACTGGTCTATAATGTGTAAAAAGTCATATGGAGCCAATAAGTAGTCTACAACACTCATTCCCCGGGAACCACAAAATGTATAGTCATTAGCTAAGCCATCCTTATGCCGACCGTTCAAAATACGTAGACCAGTGCTTCTACACAGATTTAACAATTTTAATCCAAACTCATTAGTACTTTGATCTGGATTTCTTCTTACTGGTAGATTTGTGTCACTTAAATACCCAAAAATATGGTTGAAACTATCAAAAATTGGGCCACATACATTGTCATTTATTATAAAATCATTAACTATAGCAGTTCTTGCATTCATATCACCTAGTAAAAATACTCTTGACGTTTCTGATGAATATTTTTCAACAGAATTTAACAAATCATAGAATAAATCACAATTATACATCTTATAATAATTTGAATAGGCAGGAGGCAAATACACACATCCAATAAAATAATCAAACCCACAAGTTGATATATTCTTTGAAACCTTGAGCCATATAATTGTATCATTCTGAATATCAACTACTTCAACATACTTTGCAAAACATTTTTTTATTAACAAATATAGTCCACCACCTTGTTTATATTTACTTTTTAGTAATGGGACTGGCTTACAAATATAACCATCTACAATATCATCAAATGACTTATCAATCCAACACTCAGACAAAATAACAATATCATATGTTTTAATGTAAGATAAAAAATTTGGCTCATTAAGTTTATCATGTAAACCACCATTAATGTTCCAATACAAAAAGTTAATAAAGGAGATGCTTCTCGATGTGTCCTAGTCTGTACCTGTGTGCATATCTGCTAACACTTCAAAGCGAGATCCACTAGACGAGCCATTACTCACTGAAGATTTACTAGGTTTTATACTTGAGACGCTCGGTGTTTTTTCGGCCACTGAAAACCCTGGACCCGACGCTGTATCCGCCATTCTATCACCTGACTGATCACGACGTGCAATTTTGACTAGCTCGTTAGATTTAACAACAGTCTGCTCACCATCAATAAAAAGTTTATCTTTATTAAACGAAACTCTTTTACCTGTCTCCTTTGCTTTTTTATACACAGGAAATAATAGTTTGCGTTTTTCATGTATAGCTTTCGGAAATTGTTCAGAAATTGAAATGGTTGACTCTTTTAATTTGCGAGAGTTTTGACGTACAGTGTCCCTTTGTTGACGTTTTATAAATTTGACAATTATGGGGCGCGGCTTACGCACATTCCGAGTCGACTTGCTCACGAATTTCTTTCCCATCCTAAAGGCAGATGCTATTTCGATTGGTTCTCGAATTTCCAGAGATAAAGCACATATGTTTCTAATGCTATCAATACAGTCTTCGCCCTCCTTCTCCTCGATACCAAAAAACATCAAATTGTCCCTCAAGTTTTCACATTGTAGTTGTTCAAGCTGATCAACCATACTCCTGTTAACAACATGCAATGAAGTTATATCATCGGCAATGACAGCCATGTCAGATTTATTTTGTTCGAACCCTGCAGATATAAACTGCTGACTATTTTCAACGACCTCAACTCGTTTCACAAGACCATCAACAACTGCTCCCATTTTCGTTAACTTAGAGTCAATGCTTATAACTGATGACTTTATTTCATCAACGGAATTCATTCTCAAATTAAGATTGTCAATTTTATTCATCAGGTCGGACATCCATGGGGGTGTACTGCTAAACGATGTAGGAGGAGGGGGGTACAAATTCATTCCGGTCATTCCGGTATGCGATGCATGCTGTGAAGGATAATGCTGAGACATAATACTAAATGGATTTGCATCCTGTGATGATGCAAAATTGACCGTTGGCATCACATTACCACCAGATGAGTTTGTTATTGTTTGTGACATATTAAAAATGGCGGAGGAATCAAACGCACCACAATCAGTTTTACTTTGAACACGTTTTCTTTTTGGTTGCGGCTTTGTTACCCTTCTTTTATGTTCCATTAGGTCTGTTAAATAAGTTTACCATACACTGTTCATAATAGAGCAACCAACCACTCCTGAAGACATCTTAAATATCATTTTTTAAGAGATGCCAAACAGACATGTCCATACAGTCCAGGGGGACATAACTCAACTGGTTCGGTTCAATCAAAATAATTAGTTTCAATCAAAATAATTAGTTTCAATCAAAATAATAAGTTTCAATCAAAATAATTAGTTTCAATCAAAATGGTTAGTTTTAATCAAAATAATAAGTTTCAATCGAAATAATTAGTTTAACGTTGATTTGTTTTTAATAGAATCTCAAATATATATATTTCGAATATTATCCTTGTTGTACTGTTGCATCACTGTACCAGGTTATGGGGACGGATAGGATCCCGCTAGCATGTTTAATTACGCCACAGTGTGTATGTGCCTGTCACAAGTCAGGAGCCTGTAATTCAGTGGTTGTCGTTTTTTGTCTGACACATATTTGTTTTTCGTTCATTTATTGTTTATAGATTAGACTCGTTTGCATTGCTTTACATTGTCATTTCGGGGCCTTTTATAGCGGGCTATACGGTATGGGCTTGGTTCATTGTTGAAGGCCGTACGATGACCTTTTTATGTTTCTGTGTCATATGTCTTGTGGAGCTGTTGAGAGTTGTCTCACTGGCAATCATACCACATCTTCTTTTTCTATATTTCACTTGTCTGTGTTTTTTTCCAGTAAATTCCATAATGATTGTATGTCACCAATATACCATTTGTCTACATTGGTTGCTTATAATTGTTGCTGATACTGATATCAAATTACAATATAGATTTCGAAGACTTCACTGTGGATTTCGAGTTGTGAATATCCAACTATGCTATTTATTATTTTTTTTTATCATTTTTGTGTGCGCGTAGTGATTTATTTTTGTCATATATTGAAACACTATATAGATGGTCAATAAATTTTCAAACATAGCACAGGTCTGTGTTTACAAATTGGGAATTTATTTAAATATTTGCAGCTGAGCAAAAATAATTGATAATTGCAAACGAAAAACAAACAAAGTTATTACTATATCTCACCTTGGTGCTTTTACAAGATTCTTGGTCAGTCAGTAGATATTTACTTGTTTGGCTGAACTCTTGTGAGGAGACTTTACCATCGCCTTTAATGTAAAGAAATAAAAATTAAAAAAAAAAGACTTGTTTTAACAACGTCCAGGTTCCTTACCATCTTTTTTAAGAATTTGATTCGTATTATAAACAGAATAAAATACCAAATTATAATCAAAACACTTCTCTGTTATTCAGTAACATATTGCTAAGACTGATTTTTTGATTTGAATAAAAATATTTTGAACTTGCTAAAACAGTTGTTATTAAATGGAAAAAAAACACATTATTTTCATCCTTTATACCAAACGTTATTAATTGCATTTCTCTCTCAAAAAAGGGCATATTTCATTACATTTATAGACGGACTTTATTTTAACAGAATGATTCATTAATGTTTGGTCTTACACTCATTGTGGCGCCGTTTATAATTTTGATTGATTACATGTATTATATGATACATTGTACACTTACCATTTTCATCTAAATATTTGAAAACCATCAAGTTGTCAGATTCTTGCCCACGCTCTCCCACATGATAAGCCAGATCTGCAGGATAAAAATATCCACTGCGAGTATAATCGTATTCTGAAAATTTGCATGGTAACAAGACCAATTCTCCAGGCCAGTTGAGCTGTAATGAAATACTGGACGTATAAAACATATGTGGTATGAGTGCCAATGAATCAAATCTCAATCCAATCACAACTTGTAAAAGTAAACTATTACATGTATATAGGTCAAAGTACGGCCTCTAACACGGAGTTCATAAAAGTAACATTACAAAATTAAAACATTGCAAGGAAAATTTAAAACAGTCAACATGGTCTTTGTCAAACGACACATTCAAAAGCTCCAACACATTAAACGAATGCATGAAAAACATAATTTTATGTCGTTTATGACTTGGCACAGGCATTTGTTAAAATGGTAGATTTAACCGTGTAAATTTAAACGAATGGGCAACAACTGTCATATTTCAGACCTGGTACAGGCATTTTTAAATATAGAAAATGGTAGATTAATAGCACAAAACGGCTTATTTGTATGACAGTCGCATCAAATTCCATTATATTTACAACGATGCGTGAACAAAACATACACACTAGGTAAAATTGTCAAAATAGGGGGCGGGGAGTACAGAAGTAAATAAATGTATATATTCCTGATTATTAACTAAAGCATACCGTATCATTAGCCCCGAATACTTTACATATGTTATCACAGAACCACGTGCATCTGTCATTTAACCATGAACCTCCGCATATGATATCAGCTATACTTGTTTGTCCACGTAATCCTGCTATCAGCCTTCTTCCTTTGAATCTCGCGTATACTACTTACGATACAAACCGAGATGGACTGGAAATTATAGCTACTTTTGCAATTGTTTTGAAGGTTTTTTTTACTGCATGAACTATTTTGCGTAGAAGACGTCTTCCTCGAATTCTGGGTAATATCTTTCTGGTAAAACGCCTGGCTCTTATTCTTATTCTACGCCTCCATGCATCGCAATCTTCCAAGAGGAAGACAAGGACTAAAGACAGCAATAAAATCCATGCAACTTTCATCTAAAATAGAAATTATTCATACTAGTAAGGCATTTAAAATCTACACACATAGGAAAGAACAAGAAAGCTGTGATTTTTGCTTTGTTCCGTATAACTACTAGAATATATGTATAAGAAAGACGTGAGGTCTACATGTACTACAACAACACGTCAAAACAAGATTTGGAGTTTTACGTGTACCTATTATAGTTTCAAGGCTTATTCCGCCATGCACGTTTTAATTTTTGTCTTCTTTTTTCGATGTTATTTAAAAAATATATATTAGGTAATGCATATAATCAAAGGTAAGCAACTGCCAAAGCAGATACTAGTAGTATACTTCGTATTTAAGAAGAAGTTTAATGTCTTGAGCAAATACACGCAATTGGAGATAGACGAAAATAGAAGAAATAATAAATCCATTGCTAACGTTTGATATAAGTTAATTATCATACTAAGGTTTTATTATTCATCATATAAAGATCATCAAAATTCAATAATTATATATTGTTTTTAATAGATAATTTTGCTTAAAGAAAGGGACATCTGTATTCTGTGTTCTGTATTCGTTTTTGTGCAGACGTCACGTTTTCACAAAAATACGTGGCCTTTTGTTAGTCTTGTATTATTTTTTATTTTAGTTTCTTGTGTACAATTCGGAGTTTAGTATGTCGTTCATTATCATTGAACTAGTATATATTTGTTTAGGTTAGGGGCCAGTTGAAGGACGCTTCCGCGTGTTGGAATTTCCCGTATCATTAAAGACCTATTGGCGATCGTCTGTTTTTGTCTTTTCTATTGTCGGGTTGTTGTCTCTTTGACACATTCCATTTTTTCCATTTTCAATTTTATTTTTTGTATTCATTGGTTAATATATGTGTGGGTAAAAATAAAGAAAAAAAAATCACAAAAGTCATGTGTTCATCTTAGTATCAATAACTAAATTATAATAGTAGTACGAGTAGTTGTAATGAGTGTTTTGCATGTTAAAACCTATTGACATATATTTCAACTAAAATCAATCAATAAGAAGTAAAAATTGACCCCACACAACATGTCATCGTTACAGAAATTGAACTTGGAGGTTGAGTTTTAAAATAAATAAAATATTCAAATAGCAATTATCTTCATGAAAATAGTATTTTTGTTTCTTTGGTAAATTTTAGATTTTAAATTTCCTTGTAAGTATTTCAGCACGTGCTCCCTAAATTATACCAAATACTTATGATATTACATTCGATAAAGCATTTCAAATTATAGACACTTCTTGTTTTTGAGTAGAATACTTTCGATGGAGTAAGTTTTTAAAAAAAGGTTATCCCAAAATGCATGAAACTCCAATGATTTCAACTATCAAAAAGTACATGGTTGATTACAATAAGTTCATATTAAGGTTCAAGTGAGATATTTTCATACACTAAAGTATTGTCACCCGTCGTCATCCGTATATTCGTTTATTGTACAAATACTTTCTCTCAATAAACTTAGCATACTTAGAATAAGTAAACAATTAACAGTCAATAATGAGGAATTCAGTTTAACAAATGATTACGATGATCCTCATTGCAAACAAACATGACAGATATGATAAAGAACATGTTGAAAACTGTTGTAGATGGCTAAAACAAATGTAAGGCGAATTATTCAGAATATTTAGAACTACCTATTAATGTCGGTCTGCACTAAACTGTCAAATGAGTCTTAACGGTTGCTGTCCTTAAATGACTATTTGTTAGGTTTTTTTTTTCCTTTTTCTTTTTATCTTTAAATTTATCATAGAATTTAAGGTACGGAATTACAAGTGCATCAATGAAAACCAAGGCAATAGACAAGAGTCGATTCCCCAAACACAAGCGTGCTGCGTACTAGGCAGTTTCAATATTGTGCCAATTAACTTTTTTCAATTTAAAACCGAAAGCACTGCTGACTGGGGTTCGAAACATCCTAATGACAGGTGACAAATCATTAGATATAACTTTTATTTGATTTCACATTTTGGCAATTTTTCAGAGTTGTTAACAGCTTCAACGGTTGCTACATAAAAAGTTAGATCACACAAATACTAAACTCCGAGGAAAATAAATGAACGGAAATGATGGATATCGCTAAAAGGAAAATTTATATGACATAAAAAAGAATTATTTTAAACCTGTACACATCCTGACAATGGAAACGCAAAGCACAAAATATCTTCGTTCGAAGGAAAATTTAAAAAAATCTTATATTTTACACTACATTCCCCCTCTGTTTTGTTTAATAAAACATCATTATTTATAGTCTACAGAAATCAAGTACTTACCTTTGTCGAAAATAGTTCACTTACCTCTGTTAGCAAAAGTAGTCGGTACGCGAACTTTATTAGTTGACAAAGCAATAACTATAACATAAAAGTTTACGCAATTTACATGCTCATCGATTTGGGGGATAGGACATTGCCCAGGAAATTATAATACATACAGGACGTCATATTATTTCCTGAGAAATGATGCAAATAACATCATATTGTCACAATAATAACTGAAAAACAACTTGATGTTGCGTAATATAACTTAATGTGGGTCAGTAGTACAGATGTACTCGGATAAAAAAAAATTATACTCTGCCAAAACGAAAACTTTCCAATGCTTTTTTCCAAAATATGATAAAGGAATGGATTACCGTGCTATTTTTCAATCTATTAGTCGTGAAAAATCGACCAAATTTGTATAGCTGGTGCATAAAAAACTTTTTTTTTTTATTAAGATAGAATGTTTGAAGCAAAATATGAGAAAAAAGTAAAATCACAAAAATACTGAATCCAGGGAAAATTCGAAATGAAAATTCCAAATCAAATCGCAAAGTCAACTGCCATATTCCTGACTTGATATAGGCATTTTCGAATGTAGAAAATGGTTGATTGAACCTGGTTTTATAGCGTTAAACCTCTTAGTGCTATAGGTGAAAAGGGAGCAGAATCCTCGGCATTTAGATACCATTACAAACCCATATTTTTTTATTTATTGGGTTTTAATTTTGATGTTGATTATTTTGTTTTACAAAACGCTTGCAGCTGGGCTTTGCGACCACTTGTAAATTGTTTGAAAAATGTGCTACTGTTGTATCATAGTTTTCAATTTAAAGGAGTATATTTAAACAAAACGCATTTGATTAACAGGTCGAACAACTGATGTTCTTTTACCCTGCTGACTGCAATTGGCGATTGCCAAATAAAATTGATCACAAGATGTAACAAAATTGATCTTAATATAAATTTAATACTAATTAGAAAACAATTAACTTTTGGCCACGATTTTATGCAACAAACATAAGGTGCCAATATTTTGTTGGTACACCAGATCCGGATTTCGACAATAAATGCCTCTTCAGTGATGTTAGGGATCGAAACGGTATATATATGCGTGGTTAACAAAGTTTGTGGTAAAAATATCTGGTTGACAAATGGACAGATTGATATTTATATGATGAATGCATAATCTTTTAATCATTTTAATTGGGGTCTAGATCTGGAGCTGGCATGTCAGTAATTGATTGTAGTCCTTTGTTAATTTATGTATCATTGTCATTTGGTTTATTTCCTTTTGTTACCTATTCTGACATCGGGCTCGAACTTCTTTTGAACTGTTTCACTGTGTGTATTGTTAAGTGTTTGTTTTTCTACATTGGCTAGATGTATAAAGGGAGGGTTGATATCTCAAAACAGCTGTTTAACCCTGTTGCATTTTTGAACCTGTCCCAATCAGGTGCCTCTGGCCTTTGTAAGTCTTGTATGATTTTTAAATCTAGTTTCTTTTAAATATTTCGGAGTTTTTTTTAAGGGGCCGGCGGAAGAACGACTCCATCTGCGGGATTTTCTCACTGCATTGAAAACCCACCGGTGGTATCCGGATGTTATCTGCACTTTGGTCAGGTTGCTGTCTCTTTGACACATTCCCCATATCATCGTATTGGACTCAGATCGGGCTAAATACTAATTGTTTATCTTCTATATGACCAGTTGTGCTTGCCCTAAGGTAGGGTAACATAATATTGGTGTTTGTATTGCTTGTATTTCAGGAATGACTGTTATATTTTTTTCTGTCTATGAAGAATTAATATAAAAAATGTGGTACACACTGAATAACGCGCGTAGCGGTTTTTTTTAAGTGTTCACCACATTTTTTTAATATTATTTCGAATAAACAGAAAAAAATATTGTAGTCATTTCTTATAATTTAATTCTAAAATCTATTTTAAACCAAAGTAAACCATGAAAAAACGTTGATGACGTCACGGTCACATGACAAAAATATGCCTGTAGGCTGATAACAGAACAACGTCAGTCAATTAGAAGACGCGTTACATCCCAAATTAAATTATTATTCTATATCTTTCTAAATGGTGTTGGTCGTGATTTGTTTTTGCCGTGATATTGTCCGTTTGTTTTCAACTTTTATGTAAAAAGATTTCTGTATATTACCCTTTAGATATTATATTTCTTATGTTTCAGGTTGATGTTACTTTGACATTCATCTCAAATTTCATTTTGTTCACACGTCAATATTTGGCATGGCTGTATTTTCAACTGTTACTTGAACTCTCTACTCAAGTGCACGTCATTTATTGTTTGTTATTTTTATGTTGTTTTAAACAAGACCAATCATCATTATTTGATGGTTTGATCTAACTTTAATTTGTTTATTGCATATATATCTGTAAGATTTCAAACCAAATCAGCTACCATGTCATTTTGTATAAGAAAACCGATTTAGGACAACAATAACAAAAAAAATCAAGTTTGGAAAGCATCAAAACCACGAGGGCCGATTCATATACTTGCCCTTTGGACATTTAAGGAAAGATATATAATTGGTAAACATTCAACATCTTATTTTTATATTAAACAAAGCAACCAAAAACAGTGAAAAGTCAATTACATATTGGAATGGCACTTTAGTTTGAGAGCAGTTACTACTTTTTCTGAACACAACATAATATTTATAAGAATTTCAATTGTGACATACTTTGTGGGTTAACTGTAAACATGAGAACATGAAAATATCAAAGAAATTACAAAAATCAATACCCAATGGAACTTCATAACAACTATATTCGTAAGAATTGAAAGAGACGATATGCGTGAAGCAATTCTTACGGGTGGAGCCAGATCTGCTTAATATTCCGAAGCACCAGAGATTCCTATTTATTATTGTTTAAAATACTATTTGTCTTTTCGCCGTTTGTTCTTTTTCGCAATGACAAAAGTTCTTTTTCGGCTTATGTAGATATAGATAATCTAGGAAGATATGGTATAAGTGCCAAAAAGACAAAACGACAAACGACAACTACTGAACATCAGATGTTTGAATATCCTTTTTGTACCTTTCGCCTCTTTTTCAAACTCATATTGACTAACCTAGTCCAAGAAATTAAGAAGTACTGTAAATCTTGCGTTTGTATTGCTCCTGCTCGGATAACTTCAATAACATATTTTAGGAAAAAGTTAATTTCATTATACGTAAATGATACCTTAACGTAACAAAAATCACTAATCGGCTTTAAGAAGTCAATAATAAGTAATATTAGTCTTGCAATATTTATTTATAATACATAACGAATTTTTTCTATGCTGGCTACTTTTGATGTGTTTTTGTAGAGGTATCTTGTGTTGTTTCTTATCCTTTCATCTGAAAATAGAAATAAAATATTATTCAATACCGTGTAACATAAATACACTCAAAGTGGTCTAAATATGCAATTAAAACCATACAATAAAAGACCCATTAAAGTCGTTCGGCTGTTGTCTGCTCTATGGTTGGGTTGTTGTTTCTTGACAGATTCCCCATTTCAATTGTCAATTTTACATGTATACAACTGTTCTTTAAAAACAGGGTTGATGTCCATTTTGTAAGCCTTAAATATAGGAAAATGTGGTGTGAGTGTCAATGAGACAACTTTCCATCCAAATAAAAATTTATAATAGAAAACCATTATAGGTCAATGTACGGCTTTTAACACGGAGTCTTGGCTCACACCGAACAGCAAGTTATAAAGGGCCCAACAATAACTAGTGTAAAACCATTTTTTTTGTCTTAAAGCGTTTTCATGACCATCGATTTTGATTCATTGTAAAAAGAGGATTAAACTTGATTGTTTTGTAGAATAGAAATGTATTTCTAATTAAACAATATTTCATATTATACATATCGGCAATGAGGGTTTTATAAAAATTTGGTTTTTTAAACTGTTACGTAATTTTGAATTACAAGAAAATTACAACAGGTTGGTAATGTGACACGAAAACATATTTTTAAATCCTCATGATAAATTTTATAAAACTGTGTGATAACGTTCAACAATATTCAATAAAGGCAAGAGTAGCATACCGCTGTTCGAAATTCATAAATCGATTGAGAAATAAACAAAATCGGGGTTACAAACTAAAACTAAGGGAAACACATCAAATATAACCTACATCAATGAATTTCCAAACTTAATAATTAAAGCATTTGTTATAACTAAACATTGACTTCAAACGAAACGATCAGTACAGTAAACAGACTTTGAAATGATAGAAACTATTTTTTTCAAAAGTTTAGATTTTACATCACCCTTTCAACTCCACCTAACTAAGTTGTACTGGGTTTAAAATTATATAGAAACTTACCATGAATGTTCAACAGGTGTCTTGGTCAGTTAGGAGATATTTCTTGGTGTTGCTAAACTCACTGGCAGTGACTCTACCATCACCTGAAATGAGTTAAAAATAATTAATTAGTTGGAAAACAATTCAGAGATATTTTTTAGCAAATCCGTAAACAAACACATGCATAAAACTAAATGTTGTATGAGATGATATGATAAATTGAAAAATAATTAATTGACGGCAAATGATGTGTTTTACTACATGGGTATTATATTGGTTAGAAAAACCGTAATGGTATCTAAAGAGTTATGTCCCTTACCGTAAATCGATCTTAAGTATTACACAATGAACTCACCATTTTGATCTAAACGCTTGAAAACCATCATGTTGTCAGGTTCACGTCCACGCTCTTGTATATGATATGCAAGATCTGCAGGAGTAAAGTGTCCACTGCCTGCATAGTCGTATTCTGAATATTTGCATGGTAAATAAACCAATTCTCCTCTCCAATTAAACTGTAAAGACATAAACCAAATACATGTACTTATAAAGCATGTCTTTGTTTTGTTATGAGAAACATTGGAACGCAATGAATAATCAACCTGAAACACGATCAAGTTAGTTTGTGTACGCTTTTACGGATGTATTCAATTCAATTCGGTATTTTATTTAAGTCTCATCTCTCAATAATATATAATAAATCATTACACTAAATGTAAAAATATATAAATATAGAAAGATAGGCATTCTATACAGAATAACAATAGAGTATAACATGAGATATTGTATAAAAAAAAATCCTCTATTATAAAACATATTGACAATAACATTATTTACAGTATAAAACATTTCTACGTCTATTTAAAATAAGATTACAGGCTTTGGCACAGCAACGAATCATATTATTATCTGTTAATAAAAACACTAATGTCTGTTTATTATCAATAGATATCAAATCACTTTTAAAATTTGTTGCTTCATCAAAAAAAAAATCGTCATATAAAGGACACGATAAAATGACATTCATCCTCTAAAACATATGTATGTTTATACATTGCAATCCTTTTTTTAATTCCATTATCTATAATGAAACAAATCTGTTCAATACATTTTGGACTCTAGTCAATATCCATGAAGATACAATTATTGTCGCTGTGCGCGTCTGATACAGTAAAACTGATACTAAGACGGAATGATATGATGTGATTCATGTATCTTTATTTTGTTTTATAATGCAAAACTTATTTCTTGTATTTTTTTAAACGTATAGATAAGCTTAACAACATCTTACCTCATTTTCACTGGGAAATACATTACATATGTTGTCACAGTACCACATACATCGTTTATTGACACATGATCCACCGCATATGTCATCAGCTACACATGTTTCTTCTCCTGCTAATTCTGCTTGCATTTTCTTTGCTTTGTACTTATCGTATACTTGTTTAGCTATGAACAGAGCAGGGTTGGTAATTATAGCCACTTTCGTAAGGGTTTTGATAGTGCCCTTGATTACATGACCAATTTTCCGTATAAGGCGCCTACCTCGAATTCTGGGTACAACCTTTCTTATAAATCTCCGCCCTCTTACTCTAACCCTCCATGCTTCGCAATCCTCTAAGAGGAAGACGAGTACTAAAGATAGTAAAAGAACCCACGCGATTTTCATCTAAAATATAAAAAAAAATACAAATGAACGCCGTTGTAGGTCTCCCGTAAGTGTTAAAGATAGAACAGGAATATATTAATGTTGGCGTTTATTTGTATTTATCGTAGAATTTAATATATAAAATATAATAGGTGTTGTACTCATTTACTCAAATAAACTAAGTCAAAGACTTTCTTGTATGAATACCCCACGTCTTGTCATGATGTCCGAACAATTAAATAAAAAAAAAATCAAATGATTGGTTATATATATATACAATAACAAAAGGCAATAGTATTAAACCATGTTTCGTAATTTTTACTCTTAATGTTTCTATTAACAACCTTTTAGACACCAAAAAAAAATTTCATTTGATTTTTTTAATCTAAACATAAATAAAAAAATTATATATATATTACCTTGTTAGTATTTATCTTCTAACTGCGAATGAACAGTATAATAGTAAATGAACATTACTGTTGTTACTTTTAAACACAGTGTTCTATTGATAAATGTGTATTAAATTTCCAGATTTCAAATTTTACCTTGAAATACATATAACTATTTGGAACGTCGCATGTCATTGAACTCAACATTATTGGAATGACAGATGATAACAGATTAATTCTTTGAAAACACTATTTTTTTATTTTGTGACAAGTATGATTTTCTTCAATTTTTTCACATAAAAATATTAAAACTTAGTTAATGATATTCAATTTTGACAAATTCAAAGAAATAAATCTTTTCGTTTGAAATCTAAATTAAATAACTAAAAAGTTCAATTTTCGTTTATGTTGCAATTTATGAGCCTTTTACGAATACGTTTGTATTACATATATTCATCACATTTATAAAAATTAATCGTTGGCCCTCTCAAAAAGAGCAGGAAAAATGAAAATAAATGTCATCTACTATTGTTAAGAAATTCTAAGAAATGTTATTTTTTTTATATTTTCACATGTCTTGATTTCTTCAGAAATTTTTAGTGTGACAACATGAAAATAGAGGCTCCAAAAAAACTGTGCCACTCACCTGATTCTGTTTGGTTTTGGAAATCAAGTAAAAATAGAATTGAATCATAACATAAAGTCTTATTATTGATAATGCAAACTAAGTTTAATATTGGCCCCGTCATTTTACCAAAAGAAGACATTAGTAAATTTTACAGACATTAACAATATTTTCTTTAAAAGGATAATAACTCCAATAAAATTACAATTGACAATTTTGCTTGAAGACTTTTGTGTGGATCTTCTTTTTTGAAATTTTACTAGTGAACATTTCATCTCAATCTATAAAGATAGATGTCCGTTGTTAAACTTAGTTCTGCTTTGGCATCTTGAATGATTGATTTGCTGCAAAGTAACAACAATTGGTTAGCTGCTCATAAAAACATTCCTGACAAGTGTGGTTTCATTTCAGAAGTGGTTTATTAAAAAAAGGCATCTGTATTGTCCATTTGGTCCTATGTTAAACGAGGTCCCCCGCTAGCGAACATATTTGATGAAAGATCCGCTACAAAGAAACAACACTTGGTCAGCACCTCGTAAGGAATGTTTGGTTTCATTCCATTTAGTGATTCTTTTAAAGAAGTTCAAAATGTAAAAGGTTAACGACGACGACGGACAATTAAAGGCATCTGTATTGTCCATTTGGTCCTATGTTTAAAAATCTCAGCAAATATCGCGCTTTTAATATCCCAACTTCAAAGAGGGACGAAAGATACCATAGGGACAGTTTAATTCTCATAAATTGAAAATAAACTGACTATCCCTGGCAAAAAAATGAAAGAAGAAAAACAGACAAATGTAAGAACACATGAAACAACTTAGAAAACAAAAGAATAACAACCTTAGACCCCATCAAAACAAGGGATAATCTCAGGTGCTCCGAAAGGATAAGCATATCATGCTCCACATGTAGCACCCGTCGTGTTGCTTATGTTAT
This sequence comes from Mytilus trossulus, assembly GCF_036588685.1. Classification (NCBI taxonomy): domain Eukaryota; kingdom Metazoa; phylum Mollusca; class Bivalvia; order Mytilida; family Mytilidae; genus Mytilus; species Mytilus trossulus. Next base: position 48,557,744 of record NC_086383.1, read on the forward strand.
AACAAATCCGGTATATAGTATAATTCAGTAGGTCGCATTGATGAAAGGACAGGGGATTGTAGTTACGACGTTAGAAACATATTTGATATCATTTGTAAAACGGTTATTCCATAACGGTCATCAAATCGTAATGTAAATGAATCTATATTTCCATTATGCTTGAATTAAAAAATAAATAATGATGATTGTTAATCGTAACTTTTAGCTTTATATGTAATTTCGTGACGATCAGCTTAGCCCATATAGGTAGAGGATGTGGGAGATCCCAGATAGAATAATTGACATTCGAAAGCGAAACATGCAATCCTTATCAGTTAAAAATTCGAACCCACACTTAGATTAGTTGAACAATTTAGACAATTGAGCCATCTTCTCGAAATACAAAAGTCATATCTGTGATTAAAACTCATACTTACAATTTGGCTTAATTACAATGCATTGCTTTTGAAGAGGTGATTATAACTTATTTCCATTTTGGAATAAATTGGTCTGAAAGACTCTGTTCAATGACAGCGTTCAGTCATAACCTATTGTAAAAAGTGTATGCTTACCATACATTCATATATATGCCACATCAATAAAATCATTGTTGAATACACGAGATCAATTTAGATTTTATTTTATTTATATGTGATGTAGTCTATAACAACTGAAAAATAGAGCTTTCTACCTTTTGTGTCTTCAACCATTGTAGTACATCCTTGTTCGCCATTAACGGAAAAGTTCGATTTCGATGTGCCAATCTTTAAAAGGCCTATTTATAGATATATATGAAGATGTGATATGATAGTCAATGAGACAACTCTCCACCCAAGTCAAAATTCATAAAAGTAAACCATTATAGGTCCTTAAACACAGAGCCTTGGATCACACCGATCAGAAAGCTATATAGCGCCTAAAATACTAGACTAAGTGTTAAACCATTTAAACTGAAAAATAAACGGTATAATCTATATAAAAATGAGAAACGAAAATCACTTATGAACCACATAAATAGACGAACCTAAGATTCCTCATGAATGTGAATTTCAAAATTTCGAAATGCATTTTATTGAAAAGTACCATTAAGGATGTACACCTCTGGGAAGCCAAACATTTCTAGAATTAAACTTTTTTTCTTAACCTGATTTTTGGGTTTATAAGACTATAAAACATAATTGGTGAAGAAACAATCATATGGTGGTGCACTTCGTTTTTTGCTACGGCCCTTTGAAGATGTCCAATTTTGATGATTTTCCCGTTTTTCATCAATTTTTACCTATTTTGGGGCTATTATCGTAAAAAAAATTACAGTTCCACAATTAAACTTTTTTTCATACTTTCTATAAAGATGAAGTGGACCAATCTGAATAAATTTTACTTAAAAAACTATAGGAACGTGTTTATATAAGAAAGTTTTATCATATTTTGATGCTATCTTGTGTAAAATTTACCATGCTGTCAATGCTGTATTTTGGTGATTTTTTCTCAATTTTAAGAACAATATGCATATTCTTTCAATTTTTTTGTTCTAAATGATTTGAAAAATAAATATTTAAGAAATTTGAAAAGACCAAAATGATATGGGATGCACAGGATTCTTGTAAAATCATTTTTTGTATCTCTAACCCATTTTCTCAAAATTTTGGCTAAAATACTGACTTGATTGGTCATAAAATTTAAAAACTGGATAACTCAAAAAACATTCATTTAAAATACAATTTTTTTCACAGAGTAATGTTTGATTATAGTATTTTCAAAATTCATTGATATGTTTCACTTGTATCACATGTTTTGGAAATAACTCAAGAACGAGATTTCAACGAGACTAAACGAGACTGAAAAGTCAGAAGAATACATCCTTAAATGGAACATTAAATGAAAAGCTACTATACATGTTTATTCTTCCTATTTATAAGTTACATACCAACTCACAGTTTGCAAAAGACCTTATGACTTTATCATGTACGTATTTTGAGTTTTTTGCCTTAAATTTAATCATTTAAAATCCAATAGATTTTACAAAATGTCATTGAATTCTTTCAGGCCAAATGTTCATATCTTATTCACAATTAGCACCAGTTCTTTTATGTTCGTCTTTGACCGAGGAGATAGAGGAACAAGGAAAAGTCAAAATTTTTGAATTTGACTTTGACCTTGTCTTCCATTTTTTTTGGACCAAAGACCTCAAATCAACAGACCCTAGGTCTCTATCACTTATGGTTAACCAGTTACTAATGTACATCATTTATTGCAAATTCATTAGTGGAAATATCCTACATATGGAGTATTTGTATCGCTTCCGTCATAATTTTACAAAAACAGAGGATATAGCGAGCAATTTGGTAAAATAAATGTTGCTTTCTTTAACGGTTACAGAGGAGATCTCATCACCAAAAAAAACAGTGTTTGGGGAGAAAACCTATTTAAATAAAGAGTCTCCGACTAAACAGAGTTAGTCTCAAAAGCGTAATAGCTGTTCGATATCACAAGTAAAAAAAATCTAAGGACATCTCGTGAAACGATAAAACAGGGCAAGTAACAAATACAATAAGTCTTTCCACAGAAAAATGGAAAGACCTAATTCGCATATTTATTTTCAAATACTTAATAATTATAATCATCAATTAATAACAGACAAAAAAGGGGGGAACATATAACAGGTAACCAATCAAAGACAACATCTGCCTAACAGGCTTCTGAATATGTACAGGAACATACATTATGTAGAGGGGGTAAACATGTAAAAGAGCAGCACTCTACCTTACCTTGGTGTCACACTACAACATCAGACCAAACTTTAAAATAAATTTGAAACAGCTATCCCCATGAGAACGTATAGAAGCATATACTATCGTAAAGGCAAAAGGCTAAAATACTGATGTTAAAACTATCACAGGTCAAAGGGTTATAACAAATAACAACAAAATGCAGTTTCTCTTAGACTCAAGTATCAATCAGTACAATTCAACGGATCTAGCATTATCAGAAAAGCATAATCTCTGTGATATGCCATTACATATGCACTTAATTTCGATAATACGTATGAGTAAAGATAATAACCATATATTCAAAGAGCATTTGTATAAGATTTATACACTTACCCATGTAAAGCCAATCTTCAAAACCAACGCTTTGTATTTATGAAAAAACGAAATCCCTGACCTTATTATTAAACAATTATACATATTCTCTATTTAATGAAATGTAATATATCACATAGACACGGACGTAGCGAATGTCGGAAAATATACCCCTAGTTTGAAAAAGCCAAAAGATGCAAATTAACTTCCAACCATTCCACAAACTATAAGAAGTGTATTTTCTTCCTATGCTGCTTTTCTTGTTATCAGTATAACCAACAAACAACTATGTATCAAAGAAGCACAAAAAGACACATAGACAGAGCACAAATTAAAGACAAGAATGCAAAAATTTACCATGATAACAAAATGGCGGAATGCAGAAGCACAGAGCCTAGTCAAATGTGTCAAAGAAACAACAAAAATGCGTATCAAAGAAACAACAAAAATGCGTATCAAAGAAACAACAAAAATGCGTATCAAAGAAACGCAGAAGGCATAAAAGAGGTACGAAAGATACCAAAAGGACAGTCTAACTCATAAATTAAAAATAAAAAAACACCTGGCTAAAAATGAAAGAAGACAAATAGACTAACAATAGAACACAAGACACAACATAGAAAACTAAAGAATAAGCAACACGAATCCCACCAAAAACTAGGGGTGATCACAGATGCTCCGGAGAACAATAACATAACAATAGACAAAGCACATTAGCATAAAATGAAGCACAAGAATATAACATGTTTTACAATAACACAATAACACAATCACGGGATGAATGAGCCACGTCATATATGTAAGAAACACAAAATGACATATAGACAAAGCACATTAAAAAAGATGAAAAACAAGTATACAAAAATTATCATTGAACAATAAGACAATTATACAAAGACTGGATGTATAAATACAGAATCACGTCTCATGGATATCACAGCAAACAGACTTTAAACAGAAAAAATAATATTGTATATTAAGATAGTTATGTAATAAAAAGCAGAAAACAACAACCACTGAATTACAAGCTCCTTACTTGGGACACGCACATACATAATATGGCGCGGTTTAATGTTTTTTGCGCCAACCTTCTTTCTTACCTGAAACAGTGTAGTAATAAATAGTATCGACACAACGCATTAAACAAAAAACGAGAAACAAATACAAATACAAACAGCAACAACCACTCAATTATTTGATCCTGACGTTGGACTATCAAATATAGAATGTGGCGGGGTTAAATATATCTGTTAGGGCCAAAACCTCCCCTTTTTAAACCAATTTAGCATTCCATAGATATGTTAATCTTTAGAACAAAAACGGACAATGAGTTTATGTAAAGATATATACAATATTCACTCGTTACGACACACATATGAATATCTTAGGCTAATTAAGGTAAGTTATTGCTCAACATGTAAAGACGAAATAATATAATATAATTTTCATAATACTTGTCTAATTTTAGAATCAATCTCAAATCTTTTTTCGAAACATCCATTACACATTTTTTTCTAATTGATGGCAGCATGTCGTGTTAAAATAACCTTTGCAACCTGTCATCTTAAACGATCGTATATCCACATATCTATCTCATATCATATTACTGGAGAGGTCAATTACAAATATCTCACTATGTGGACTCGTTTTAGACTACGAACGAATTGGAAATCCGTAATATTGTATTTTATTTGGATGTCACCGATGACAAAAATCATCAAAATTTATTTTAAATTCAACTAAGTACTCGATTCTATGATGTCGAAAATGTAGGCAAGAAATCGATTTTCCTATAACCCAAAAACAATTGTTTTTAAGTTTTCATAAAGGATCCTGTAAATCATTCCAATTCCATAACGAGTTGATCATATTCAAATATTCAAATAAAATTGCAAACAAAATGTGATACAACTCTTTTATGACTGGCAAAAAGTGCGAAGCCCAGTAAGGTTCCTAGAGCTTTCAAACAAGACACCAAAATAAAATATAAAAACAAGTCCATGGTATTCAGGAAACATCTTCATGTTTCCTAATAAAGTGTCTGAGTTACAATATATTACTAGTATTTTATAAATTCAAATTATGGCAGAAGTTTCAGAAACCTAGAAACCATCAATTTGTTCTGGGTGTTAACACTTTTTTCAAACAATAGGTCACACTGTTACACGAAATGCATAGCATGATAGAATGACATGCGTACTAAAAACTAATTTGGACATCATGTACCGAATCTTTTTAAACAGAAAGGCAAGGACAGGATGAGGTGGAAAGACTATGGCTCGTTATTATCATATTGATAAAAAAAAATTAAAAGCAAATACGACGTTTGTAAAACAAAATATTTACTTTTTAAAGGTTGTGATTGACCTGGTCAACAGGGCAAATAAACATTATCATATGTAAAGAACAATCACTCTTCAAAAATAACTTGCTATATCAAAAAAGCATTTGTATTCTGCAACTCTGGATTCAAACATTATCAAACGATGTGTTTTGTCATTTGATTTTGCCATTTGATTGGGGACTTTACGATTGAATTTTCCTCGGAGTTCAGTATTTTTTTTATTCACTTTCGTCTTATTGGCAACGAACCAATTACTATTATATAAAATAAGATGGATTGCTTTATGCCGCTCTCCTTAAATTCAAAAATATACTTTTTAACAACTTAGAGATATTCGTTGGCGGTGTGTCGCATGACCCAAATGTTTATTTTATCAAATATACAATCGGAATTGTACAATCAACAATTAATCATTCGAGGTGACAGTGTACGAAAATTATGGCGACCAAGTTTTTTTTCTTTTTTATTTATAGGATATATCTTCGTCCGTGTACATTTACGCCAAACATTTTTCATTTTAAAATGAAAAATAAATTTTCAAATTGCTCTGCAAATTTAAAAGGTAGTTGGTTTGAAAAATTTAACAAAAATCTATAGAAATCAATTTCGAAAAACCATTTTCTCTATGAGATTTGAAATTTGTTGATTTTATGAAATTACATATTTGATTTAACGAAGATATTGAAATAAATAACAATAAGATTGTGTTAAAAAGGATTTTATTTTGTCAAAAGTTTAAAAATATTAAAACATTTTTATTTGCTTGCTTTATGAAACAAAACATATTTCACTCTCATTCTTGAAAGCAAATATTGAAAATACTGACCTTTAGCATTTTTCAATTTAGTTTACAATATTGAAAAATGGACAATAATCTAACGTGGAGCATTTTTCAATTTGACTTACAATATTGAAAAATGAAAAATGCTCAAGCGTGGAGCATTTTTCAATTTGTCTTGAAATATTGAAAAATGAAAAATGCTCCAACATGGAGCATTTTTCAATTTGACGTTTGATATTGAAAAATGAAAAATGCTCCAATTTTTCATTTTTCATTTTACTGTGCATTATTAAAATTTGAAAAATGATCATTATTTAAATGTGTAATAATGAGAACGAAAATTTAATTTGTTTCAAATAGGCGTTTTAAATGTTTAAATTGTTGACACTTTTTATAAAATGTTTTATTATTTCCGGTTTTTTTTCTAGTTTTAAGCGCAATATATCTTGAAGATCTTTTTAGGTTAAGGTGTGTGTGTATATGTGTGAACTATGTGTGATATCAACAAATACCGAACAAGAATGGTACAATGACAAGTACGATAATGACCACAAAAAAATCATTCTTTCTTTTTATCTATATATCTAGCTGTCTTTGTAGCTACATGTTTATATCTATCTTTCGATCTATCCATCTGTCATTCATTGTTTATATCAATCTGTCTATATATTTGACTTTTGTTTTTCTTTGTCATGTCTTTCTTTGAAAAAGAGGGACGAAAGATACCAAAGGGACAGTCAAACTCACAAATCTTAAACAAACTGACAACGCCATGGCTAAAAATGAAAAAGACAAACAGACAAACAATAGTAGACATGACACAACATAGAAAACTAAAGAATAAACAACACGAACCCTACCAAAAACTAGGAGTGATCTCAGGTGCTCCAGAAGAGTAAGCAGATCCTGCTCCACATGCGGCACCCGTCGTATTGCTTATGTGATTACAAATCCGGTAAATAGTCTAATTCGGTAGGTCAAATTCATGAAAGGGAAGGGGATTGTAGTTACGACATATCCGATATCATTTGTGAAACGGTTATTCCATAACGTTCAACCAACTCGTGATGGCGTCCGTAAAATTTACGAAGGGATGATTTCAACTTCACCATTTGGAACTCCTGGTTTAATTAATAGCTTCCTTGTGAGCAGTAACCCTCTATCAAGAAAACCATGATAGGAAAGGCAAGCACGTATCAATTGGGAGATATATACCCCGTATGCAGGTGCTGCTGGAATGTTGCTACTTAGGAATGGAAAGTTCACAATTGGAAAGTTGAAATCATCTTTTTTGTCGTAGAGTTTTGTCTTCAACCGACCCTTATTGTCAATTTCTAGATGTAAGTCAAGATATGAAGCCGACTTAACTGTATCTGTAGTAACCTTTATCTCCAATTTGATGGGATAGATGTGATCCACATAGTCACCAAATTTTGAATTGCTTAGTGAAAGAACGTCATCTATATAGCGGAAAGTAGAGTTAAAGAATATTGCTAACTTCTTATCTTTCTTCCTAAGAAGTTCCTGCATGATGTCAGCCTCATAATGATAAAGAAACAAGTCAGCAAGTAGAGGGGCACAGTTTGTTCCCATTGGGATGTCGACAGTCTGTTGAAAAACACGTCCTCCGAACGTAACAAATATGTGAATGACATCCAAGTCTACATGCACGAATGTAACTAGCGATGAAAACTAACTATGGCATCAATATTTTTTTTTTTTTTTTTTTTTAACAACATTATATATTTATTCATCAAATATGCTTGTTACATTGTTACACCAAGAAACCAAGCTTATATTTAATTTTTACGCAGTTTTTGGATTTTAAAATTAAAAAATTGTCATGCTTTAAACCATCACTGTTATTTTTCAAAGTTTTTGTATCATTAAAACGTTTATATAAATTTAATTTGAAAAAAATATATACCAATATGGTCCAAATACTCATATGGTCCGGCCCGTTAATAACCAAACGAGTATTATACACATATGGTCCGACCATACGCGTACGGTCGGACCATACGCGTATGGTCGAACCATATGAGTGTACGCATATGGTCATGACCATACGCGTATGGTCCAAATACTCATATGGTCCGGAACATATATATAGAAAATATTTAGTTAACCTGGATAAAGATAACAAAACAGGAAGGGACATAAATAGAGCATGATATGCCTGTGCCACATCAGAAAAGTTTGCTGGTGCGTTGCTATTCTCCTATCTTTTCGGGGTTTGTAATAAATGTGCATTTACGGGTTCACAAATACACACAAGTGTATTATATTTAAAGTATAAAAACAAAATTTCTTAAGTGAATGAATGAAACAGTAATTTGATTATCTTTTATATCAATTTCTTAACGATTACAAATTTGAATAATGCTACACGCAAAAACATTTTCATATTTGAGAAAATTTTCTAAAAATGAAAATTCAACCAATTTTCATTTTTCAATATTTCAAGGCAAATTGAAAAATGCTCCACGTTGGAGCATTTTTCATTTTTCAATTTTTATAGATAAATTGAAAAATGCTCCACGTAGGAGCATTTTTCATTTTTCAATTTTTCAAGGCAAATTGAAAAATGATCAAGGTAAGCAACTTCAATATTTTATTCTTTAGAAGGAGATTGAAATTTGTTTTTGTTCTAAAACTATCAAATTCAAATGTTTTAATTTATTCAAAATATTGATAAGATCAAGTGTTTTTTAACACAAACTTATCATTTCTTTTTATATTATCCTCTTGGAATCAAATAATGTAATATCATGAAAATTACAAATTTCAAATCTCATAACGAATTTGAATTTTAAGAAGTGACTATAACAATTTTTTTTAACATTTACCAAACAAATTAACTTTAAAATTTGTAGAGTATTTTGCAAAATCTATATTTCAGATTAAAATGAAAAATGTTTAGCGTAAATATACACGGTCTTAGAAGCATTTTAAATTAGTTTTATGTAAAATTATTTTGTTCGATTCAAGGAAACTATATGAAATTGAGAATGAAAATCGATTGTGTCAAAGGGACAACAACTCGACCACAGAATAGACATCAGCAAAAAGCAACCGATGGGTCTTCAACGCCAGCGAAAAAATCCTGGATCCGGAGGCGGACCTCGTGTTATTCAAATACCCGATGTATATTTATAAAATGGAAGGAGAATATTTTCTAATGATTTTTATCAAAGAATAAAAAGGGTCCGTAAGCGAAAAAACTAATCTCTTAACAAAAATTCAAACCAAGAATAAATTCCCATAAAGTTAAAGTTTGAGACAGTGAAGTAAAGGATCACTAGTAAATAACGATAAGTTATTTGTATCAGAATACTAGTATAAGATAATCAGATACAATTAAGAATGAAATTTAATATTTATTTCCAGAGGCAGTCAAAATCAGCTCTTGCATCTACCTTTAATGATGTTATTCTAATACCCATTGTATATTTACAAAACTGAAGTTGTATTTTTCTAACGGTATTTTATCAATGAATAAATAGGGTCCAATTGTTGTTTTGTTTAATTATTGACTTTCTTTTTGACACTAAAATATGCTGTATAGGTGTCCCGAACGATTTCTTCTAAATCATCTTGTGTCTTTAGGTTCAACTAATGCCACACAGGTTTATTTGTGACTTTTACTGGTGTATTATTCAGTGAATTACGATCGTATTCAGAATGTAGAAATCTAGGTGTCTTCTGTTTCTTAAAATATAAAAAGAGAATGTATATTTCCATTATTTACTGAAATTTTTATGACGATGGGGTGAAACTACTAAAAATTACTAAATAAAACAAAAAACCAAAGAAGGTTTAGTCTCAATAATCAAATTATAATGGTAGAAGTTGTAATGTTTGTTTTGCATGTCTAAACCTGTTCACATATGGTATATCTAAATATCAAATTACAACATGTTACAACTCATCCCACAACTTAGGTTAACGTTACAGAAATTGAACTGCAATGAGGTTCTAATGAAAACAATTTGTTCTTTTCGCTATTACATTCTTGGAAATTGTATTGTATATTTTTAAAGTTTGATTTTTTTCAGATTTTTTAATTTCCTTGCAAGATTTGAAACTGGTGCGCCCCAAAACATACTTAAAACATACTCAAAAGTCTTGAACTTAAATTTGGTTGACATAATATCCATTTTTGTTAGGGTAGTTTAGCTAGGAAAGGATTCAGCGCTCACCAAAATGTTTTTGCGTTGGTTAATTTTTGTCATATTTCAAACTAAACTGCTTATGTTTTCTCAATTGAATTTTTTCATATTTTCATGTCGGGGCCTTTTATGATCGATCAGAGGGTAAGGAATTTTGTCATTGTTAAAGGTCGTACGGTTGCCTATAATAATACTTATCACTCCATTCGAAGATTGGTAGATAACACATCTCGGTTTTTTTCATATGACATTTTGTTTTTGTTTTCTGATTTTACAATGTCGATAATCTCAATATGTTAAATATATTTATATTGTGTACTTTTTATTTTCAAACATTTTTTTTTGCAAAAGTTAGGACAATAAATGGACTTGTATTTCTTAGAATTTAACTGCTAGTAAAATTTTGAACTTGTTTTACTATGTCATACAGCTTTGGAATACACAATTTACCTCTATGATCAGTCAAGATATTACTTAAAAAACAACAACTTATCCAAGCAGTAAGGCATGGGCCCAACCTTATAAATGAATAGCAATTTACTAATTTACTACCACTTTTTGCTGAAATGAAAACACAAATGATAGAAACATACTATGGTTTGTAGGGGTAAATGTGAATATGAGAAGAAGAAAAAAAAAAAAACAATCCTCCGGTCACCATTATTAAAAGAGGGACCCAAGATACCAAAGGGACAGTCAAACTCGTAAATCTAAAACAAACTGACAACGCCATGGCTAAAAATGAAAAAGACAAACAGAAAAACAATAGTATACATGACACAAAACTGAAGAATAAACAACACGAACCCCACCAAAACTAGGGATGATCTCAGGTGCTCCGGAAGGGTAAGCAGATCCTGCTCCACATGCGGCACCCGTCATGTTGCTTATGTGATTACAAATCCGGTAAAAAGTCTAATTCGTTAGGTCAAATTCATGAAAGGGAAGGGATTGTAGTTACGACGTAAGGAACATATCCGATATCATTTGTTAATTTACATTTACACTGCAAAATATCGATAAACGATATTCCTTCGAAGGTCAGTTTGAAGATTTTTTCTTTCTTTGAAAACCAAACATTCAAGCGCTTTTATATTATTTGTAGCTTAGTACTTTTCTTAAATCCATCTTTTGGGATACACAGAATTATAAATAACGATTATAAGTTTACGTGTGTTGTTCCGTCATAACATTATTGAATGACGAGATGATTTGCTTCTCTGCATTCCATAGGCAGATTTGTTCTTAGTATTATTAAACTTTATCTTTTTATTTTATGATTGATGTATCAAATCTCCTGACAAGATTGATCATCGATGTTAGAGTGTAAAATGACCTGAATTCATAGCAACAGTATTACATTTTTTAACAATTTTGGGCACTATTTTATTAGCAGTATTGTATACGATTTATTTTTTAGAACTTGTGTGGTTTTTTTTCATAATACTAAGAACAAATCTATTCATTATTCGAACAAACTGCAATATAATGTTGAACGACAAAGCATGATTTCGTTAACAGACAATGCAATTTTCTGACATTTAAGTGGTGTTTGTTTTTCATTTTTCGTAAAAAAAAGAGGTCAGATATATTGGATATGTGTTAACTTGCTGAGTGGGACCAATTATACAGTAATGACCAAATTACTTGCAGGTTATTTGTTTTGTTTAACAGGTCGAGAACTCTATACTTCTTGACGTCAGAATATATTTACATAGTAATTTTCAAAACACACGGCCAAAACGGCCTTGAAAAACTGACCAATCGACTCAATGAACTACAATGCATTTTGGGCTACTACGTGTTTACTAACACATGACAACACGTGGAATTAGTGGAAAAAATGGCAACTAATTTAATGTCTTGGACTCTCAAAATACATGGTTTTGTTCTACGATTATATGTATTGTAAAATACATAACATAATCTTCCATTTGCATGCTCAGTTTAGAAATGTATTGTTTACGGGTTTCACATTTCGAATTGCTTTTTGCCTTGTTATGGATTGTACCTGTGCAATAGTTTCACAGTGTGAAATCGTGAAATTTCAGAAGAAGTGACCACTGTCCAGTATGAAACATTTTTTAGTTCTCTTTTAAACCTGCATGCATATTGTCCTTCCAAAATCATTTCTGCCTTGAAAAACACGAAAACTGGCACTGAAACACTTCATATGTACTATATGTGTTAATGTAACTTTTTATCAGGATCTGAACTAAAAGAAGGAAAATCTTAATATTCAGTTTGCTAAATTTAAGGGATATAAAAGCGGGACGAACAGTAGCTTAACATATTTTGTATAGTTTCATCCATCGATTAAGTCCGTCTGTTGCTAATTTTGTCCCATTAATATACCTCAGAGGTTTTTATCGTTCGGCTGCTGTCCTATAAACGCATGTGCAATATCTCTATTTATTTATATCCTCTGGATCATAGTGGGTGCCAAATTTTATTTTATTTTTTCTAAAACATTCTTTTTATATAGAAATAAGAAGATGAGGTATGAGTGCCAACATGAGACATCTTTCCATCCAAGACACAATCTGTTAGAGTAAGCAATCATACTGGTTCAATGCTGAAAAGTAAGCTATTAAGGGACCAAAAATTACAAGTGTAAAACAAACCAAACAACAACAGAAAAAAAACCCAAAAAAAACAGCTTGTTTTATAAACAAAAGTAGAAGAAATTTATCCAATAGATAACAGAAATATCAAAAGTTGAGATCAAAAGCTGCAATTTTCACAAAACATATCAAAGTTCTCACCTTGGCTTGCTGCACATAAACATGGATAACATCATTAATGATTTGATTGAGGTGGGCAAATGTCCAAGTCCGTTAAAAATAAAAGAAAATTAATATCTCATAATAAAATCAATAACTTTGCAAAGACGAAAACAAAATAAAACTACAGTTGCTTGCTTTACTACCTTCAGAAAAGTTTGAAAGTCCAAAATATATGTCAAAAAATAATACGTTAAGTTTTTTTTAACACTGTCAGACATGAATTTAAAAAGGTTTTGTGCAGTTTTGATGAAAATTGATATATGATATATGCTTTGTGCACGTTCAGTACCTGTCAAATTCTCAATATGAAAATAATACTTAGTATTCTACAGACGCCAATAAAGAAAACCCGAACTTTCTGAAAGATACTTGTATACAAAAGGAGATGTGGTATAATTGCCAATGGGTCAAATGCAATGCCTTCAACAATAAGACAAACCCGTACCGTATTATTGCTCAACAATGGCCCCGTTTCATGATTATACGTTTTTCTTTCTTGAAGACAAATGAACGAATTAACACATTCTTATCCTCGATTTAAATTACTTTTTAATCATAAAGAAGGTACAGTATCATAAAAATATGGGGAAAACTTTAATGACCCCATCAGATATTTGACAAACTCTAAGTTTTTTTATACGAACACGAAATTCAAGGATAACACATTTTTCTTTAACTATCTTTACGAAATTTGCTACACTCATAAATATAAGCACCAGCAGTTATCGACGGCTAACTTTACATTAGTAAGTTTGTCTTATGGGTTATCGTGTTTTCCAATGTTGTTTCGTTGCTGTCTTGGCGATGGATGCCTAAAATCTCCGTGTCATCATCAACCATATTAATGGCTTTGGCTAAAAATCGAGTAATTCAAAAACTTGTTTCTCTGCATAGAAACAACTCTTCGTTCATCTGAGCATGGAACGAATACTTTTTATCACGAACTATAAATGTTGATCCATAAAATGAAAAACTAAGCGAAATTGTTAATCCCGCATTGCACGAAAAATGTGTTGTATTTCAGAAAATAACAAGTGTTCTCGGTTGATTGTAAACACGTAGTAGTCCATCATGCATTGTTACTCATTATGGATTGGTCAAAAACCAAGGTGATTATAAATTGCGTCACGCGTAAATAAACAATTACATGTGCGAGGACATAAGTATGCTAATTCATGCTTTTCCATATATAAAGGTAGTGGTCTCGACCTGTTAAAGAGAGGAACTTCGAATAGATTGTTCGGGTTTAATATTTTCTATATTACAAAACACTTTGCTATTGTTTGCGAAGACTTTTTATACTTTTAATCTTTATTTAATTTATGGTATATCGTTTTGCGATCTTTTGGTTACTTTTGATCTGAAGTTTTGATTTAATTTCTTTGTAATGAATCCTTTGTTAGTTAATATTGAATGGGTGGAGAAGAAAGCTAACAATTTGTAATAACATTTTGAATTCATGTTTCCGTATATCGTAGATTATCGGAATTCCAATGGGGACTAACTGTTCACCACTTATTGCGGACCTCTTTTTGTATTGTTATGAGTTACAATTTATGACAAAAATAAACAAAGACCCATCAAAACAACATCTGATAAACAAATTTAATAATACTTTTAGATATTTGGATGATATTTTGGCTCTCAATAATGACGACTTCAGTATGTATATTAATGAAAGTTATCCTGCTGAACTTACTTTAAATAAAGCTAATACTAACAACGACCACTGCCCTTTCCTCGATCTTGATATCTATATCACTAACGGAAAGCTGAATACTAAAATTTATGATAAAAGGAATGATTTTTCATTTCCTATCGTTAATTATTCGTTTTTAGATGGTGACGTTCCCTTGTCACCATCTTACGGTGTTTATATATCTCAACTTGGACGATTCGCTCGTGTATGTAACAATGTTTTAGATTTTAACGTATTTTATTTTTTTAAGAAATTTATGTATTACTGAAAAATTATTACACCAGGGTTTTCGATATCACAAACTATTCAAAACATTTACTAAATTTTATCATTGGTATAAAGACATCATTCGTAAATATAGCTAAACATGCAGACTTCTTATACGTTCAGGTATTTCACATCCAATTTTTTATAGAAATATTCTTTATAAAGCACAAAGGTGTCAGTATTCACTTCAGAAACTTACAAAACCTTTGAATAGACTTATTAAGAAGGGATATAATTACGATACTGTCGTCAAGTCATTAAAGATTGCATATTTTGGTGTTAATATTGAGTCACTGATAAGGTCTTTGCGTCGGAACTAAACACATTTATTCTAAAAACAGTTGTTGGCATGACATGGGTTATGTTCTTCTCATATATGTTATGATGGTATGATACTAAACTCCTAACAGGAAGGATTGTGCCTGATGTTCATATGATGAACTCATAATCTTTTAGTCAGTTTAATTGAAGTCTGGAGCTGGCATGTCAGTTAACTGCTAGTAGTCTGTTGTTATTTATGTATTATTGTCATTTTGTTTATTTTCTTTGGTTACATCTTCTGACATCAGACTCGGACTTCTCTTGAACTGAATTTAGTATGGCGTTCATTATCACTGAACTAGTATATATTTGTTTAGGGACCAGCTGAAGGACGCCTCGGGGTGCGGGAATTTCTCGCTACGTTGAAGACCTGTTGGTGACCTTCTGCTGTTGTTTTTATTATTTTGTCGGGTTGTTGTCTCTTTGACACATTCCCCATTTCCATTCTCAATTTTATTTCCCAATAATGATAGATTCTTAGAGGTAAAAACAACAGAAAACGTGCTGTTAATTTAATGATACCACTTAAGTTTGGTTAGAATGTATGCATCTCCTTATATGTCTGTACGTGTGTTTATCTATTCGCCTGTCCTGCTTTGTGTTCCTTACATAATGATTGTACCATTGAACTAAAGTTTATATAACTAGGTATGCTGAAGCATCATGAAATGGGGTTGAGTTGTATATTAAAGTACGCTCAATTTGACCCTGACTGACATTTGACCTATATTATAGTAAATGCGGTCTGATTTGTATTCTGTTTAAAACGCATCATATGAATGAGATGGTTGAAAAACCAAAATCAGATAACTGTGACCTTTACCTCATCTAGACAATTTTCACTGCACAGCAACGAAAAAACATAAACTGGGTTTAACTCCAACTTTGAGGACAGATCTAGTTCGCATAAGTTTGAACCTTTATTAACGGTACCACAAAAGATGCGATTTCTTTTCAGTGATGCTCAATGCCAACATTTTCTTTATACCAAAACGTATACTTACTATGTCTAAGCCCGAAGCATTTGTTTTCACCTATCTTAAGTCAGGAATCTGATATTCAGTATGGGTCATTTGTTAATGTCGTACATCAGTGTTTCTCGATTCTAATTTTTTATATAGATTAGACTGGTGATTTTCCAGTTTGAATGGACTATTTGGGATTTGCTCTTTGTTGAAGGCCGTACGGTGATCTATAGTTGTTAATTTCTCTGTCATTTTGGTCTCTTGTGGAGAATTGACTAAATGGCAATCATACCACATCTTGTATTTTTACACTAGTAGTGTTGAGGCTCTTTGAAACGTGCTGTTCGGTATGAACCAAGGCGCAATGTTGAAGACCGTACTTGGATGGATGGTTGTCTCATTAGCACTCATACCAAATCCTCTTACGTCTATTGATAATTTATGGGCTACTTAACGTTCAGTAGTAAATTTTCAGACGCATTCGTCCAGTAGTAAATACAACAGGCGCATTCAGGACGATACTAAAAAAATATTGAACTCCGAGGAAAATTCAAATTACTGATTTAACGACAAAGAACCTAATGTAAAGCCAAATCTAGTGCGTTTTTGTATTAAGTGTCATGTATTTATAAAGTTCACCTTATTTCAAATTTATTGAAAGATTTGTAAATAGTTTAAATAGTCCATAAGAGTTTTTTAGTGCTTTAGTTATATACTACATTATTAAACAGTCAAACCATTTTTAAGGGAACCTTAACTGCATATTTTACGTGTTTGTCCCATATCTGGTTTTGTTCGTAACAGTTGTGTATTCTACTTCGGATACGAATTTTCGTGCACCGCGGACAATTCATATTTCTTGGATGTCTTTTTAATTCACGGCGGGGATGTAATGATTTTTTTTTGTTTACATTTGACCTATTGATTCGCGTATACCGACTACATGGATACATCAAAATTGGTATCTAACGGATAATTACATAATTTCTTGACAAAGCCGTTTTAGTTAAAACTATTTGCTTTAAACTTGAAAGTACCAAAACACAAGGAAAATTGTTACCCTCATACATATATATATATATAGAATAATGCATGGCAAAATCCGTATCGCATGCTGTATCAACAAGCGAAACTAATATCAGTCCCGAGGGCCGAAGGTCCCGAGGGCTGATATTGGTCGAGTGGTGACACAGCATGCGATACGGATTCTGCCATGTAATAATCTGTCAATCATATTTTTTGATAGAATCAGATTCTTGGATATCCTTTTTTTTAATCGTCTGAAATAATAAGCTAGAAAAGAACATTATGATATTTCTATATTTTTCCACCTGACTTGTTTTTTGTATATAGACTTCCTTATTTATCTAATATCCACATCAGAATGTCCCCTATAACTTTATTATATTCTCAATTTACGTTAGACCATGTATAAAAATGCATCCACTAACGATACTGTCCTTTTATTTCAACTAAAATTAATATTTATCAAATAAATACCATAATATTTTGAAATGTTTAGACTTTAATTGTTTATTTGGCGATGATCTTATTTATCATAATTTTTATTTTCTGAAGAGGTGATCAGCAAGAAAGATGTTTTCTTGAAAAGTGTGCTATCTATTGTAACCAAATTAAAATCGTAAAAATTTGAATTTGTGTTTAATCTATCAGGTAATGAAAACAAACTTCACGAAAATTATAACCACATAAACCGTTATAAAACTTCAAATATGTCTTCATCTTATTTGTTGGGGGATTTTTGGAATTCATTTTTTCCTATGCCAGGAAGTACTGGCCGTCATAGATTCAACGTTGACGTAATTCTAATTATGACGTCCCACCAGGTATGCGATACGGGTTTTGCTATGATATACGGGGTATGCGATACGGGTATAACCATGCAAGACGGGATATACGATACAGGGTAGGTGATACAGACTGGAAAAAAGAACCTTTATTAGATATACAAAATTGCTGTATTTTGCAATAAATATATGATAAATACTGATTTTTAATTTCGAAGTAAAAAGATACGGCTTATGACAACGGAAACCGACAATATTCGTACACCTCACACTCACTGTTAATGATCCAAGCCGGTACATCACTTCAAGTATTGGTGTTGACCAGCTTAGTTTAGACTATATTATATGTAAAACGATTCGAGTGTTCTTCAATGAGGCTGACTCTACGTGACAATAAAAGATAATCAAGTCATGTATCATTTATTTTCAATAAAAAGTATTGTCGAGCGAATTCTAATTTAAAATTAACAAACAAAATGAAAAATAAAATAACACTTTTTGGAACTGTCAAAGTTAATGTTGATGCATCTGGCGATGTTTCTTTTTTTCAAATATCTGTAAAATAAACAAAATCTTATTAATACTATGCCTAAACAAACAACATGCAAATCTTATAACATATGGGGCAAAACTATTGCATGGAAAACAAGTTTGAAACAACAATTATTAAATTGAAACCATCAGTTCACGTTGAACATATTGTGTAAAATTTTGTCAGATATAGACATTATATAAATAATACATAGCTGAGAGAGTGATAGAGCAGATTGGTACCCCGTGAAAAAAAAGTCAAGCAAGATGTTTTATTTTATTTATTTTAACAGTCGATAATAAAATCTGAGCCAAAACGTAGAACTTAAGCATTGTATTTAATTCCTTGATGTACATTCAATTTGTTGTTCTTTGAATTATCGAATTCTGATTGGTTTAGAGGAGAGGGTAACATTAAAATAAATGTCACCCGCTCAGCCATGTGATAGAGTGAATTGACACCCTCGTCTTAGCCAATCAAAAAATGGCATTTAACGTGAAATATAATAATATATAAATAACACATAGCTGAGAGGGTGATAGAGCAGATTGATACCCCGAGAAAACATTGTCATCACCCTGTCAGCTATGTGTTATTTGATTTATTATACTCTATGCCCTATCATTATTGTCTTTTACAGATTAATTCTATGTTAAAAGTATTTTCTATGACGTCACGTACATAAAAACGTTACGGGTATAAGAAAAATCAAACAAAAAGTGAAGCAAGATATTTTTATTTTTTTTATTTTGACAGCTGAATAATAAAACCGAGCAAAAACGTAGAATTTGAGCATTGTATTGAATTACTTGATGTAATTTCAATTCATTGTCCTTGAAATTATCGATTTTTGATTGGAATAGACGAGAGGGTAACTTTCAACCGCTCAGCCATGTGATAGAATAAATTAACACCCTCTTATTAGCCAATAAAAGAAGTTGTTGTGTGAGTTCCAATGAGACACCTCTCCATCTAAGTCACAATTTGTAAAAGTAAACCATCATGGGTCAAATTACGGTCTTCAACACGGAACTTTAGTTCACACAGAACAGCAGGCTGTAAAGGTCCCGAAACAAATAATTTTGTAAAACCATTTAGATGGTAAACATTGAACATATTTTACTACTTCAAATCATTGAAACGAATTCAAGAGGCCTCCGTTTAAATAATAACTCCTCATAAACGAATTCAAAAAGTTCCTAGAGTGTATCACCAGCCCAAAAGTCAGCACTTCAGTGTTGACATGAGTATCAATTATCTTCTGATCATTTTATAAATATACTGTTTGCAAAAGTATGAATTATTCCAAGTACTTAGGTTGTTTTTTCCCAGGCATAGATAACCTTAGCCGTATTTGGCACAGCTTTTTGAAATTTTGGGTCATCAATACTCTTAAACTTTGTACTTGTTTGGCTTTTTAACTATTTTTATCTGAGCGTCGCTGGTCCGTCTTATGTAGACGAAACGTCAGTCTGGCGTATTAAATTACAAGCCTTGTACCTTTGATAACTATTTAGACTTTTTGAAAGGACATATATTTAAGAATATATTTTTTCAAGATATTACTCACTCCACTTTTTGATTTACTTCTTGGTTACATTAATTTATCAGATCTAAATGAATGTCAAACCTTAACAATAATATAGTCTGAAATGAAATAACTTACCTTAGAGCTTTAACATGTATTTTGGTCAATTAGAAGATATTTTTTCGTATTACTAAACTCTCTTCCTGACACTCTACCATCGCCTTAAACGAAAATGAAAAGATAAATAATTACAAAAATTACTGATAACATCAAAAGCATAACGTTGATAATTGTATAATGTATTTAGATAAACGTAATTGAAAAAAAACAACTAAATAAAGTATCATGCAATACTGACCCGGTAACTCAAATCACATGTTCGCTTTCCTAAATGAAGAAATAATGTTCAATATAAAGAGCAAAAGTTTTTGGGCATAGAAATAAGAGGAAATCATAAGTGTTTTATTCTTCAAATTTCGCATCACAATTCTTTCTATTGTCTGAAACAGAATTGAATAGATAATGAAACAATTAAATAGCATGTTGGTTTTTTTAGGGAAATTTGACCAATTGAATCATTAATGTTGTACCTTGTTATTCAAACAGATATGGCAGTTACGTAATTATGCTTTGTCTCTTTGTGTTTTAATATCATATGCTCACCATTTTGATCTAAACGTCTGAAAACCATCATATTGTCAAGTTCTCTGCCACGCTTGCCAATCTGGTATGCAAGATCTGACGGATAAAAGTATCCACCTCCAGTATAGTCGTATGCTGAAAATTTGCATGGTAACCTAAACAATTCTCCTCTCCAGTTATACTATAAGTGTAATAAATAGTATGTAAGTTTTAGGTTTAATATATATTCTTTACTTATAAACATTTGGTAACTGATTTTTTATTTTGTATAGGAAATTTTTATAGTTATATTTGATTCTTATGAATGCCGCTAAAAAAGGATTGGCCCCTGTTTTCCCTGGTTCTCACATTGTCGGTTAGGTTAAGTTGTGTTGTTTTTTGTCTTTCTTTTTTCGTTTTTCGAGATGCTTTTTTCGCCATTACTGTGTCCATTAGTCTTCGGCATTTGAGTGTGGATATCACGTTTGTACCTTCTGGCTCTCCATTTCAATTCTCAAACCTATCATTTGAAATCATTTTTTATAATATAATTTGTTTAGAATCCAAAGATTTCCGAGAAGTGTGAAATATACATAGTGCTTACTTATGATGGATGACTGTTTGTGTTTAACACAATTGTCAGCCCTTGCGGCTGTCTTTGTTTATAAACCCAGGGGAAACGATAAAAAAAATCTTCAGAATTAATAGCGAGTTAAGCATATTGATCAGTGTTATATGAAATATTACCAGTTTATTTGATAAATAAAATCGCATTTGCAATAGCTACCGCTCACCTTATTGTTGACCATTACATTACATGTGTTGTCACAGTACCACATACATTTGTTTTTGGTACACCAAGCACCGCATATGTTAACCGCTACACATTGAGGTTTGGGTTTTACTTTTCGGAAAATGTGCCTTACTCTGAATCTACGCCTCCATGCATCGCTTTCCACTAAGAGGAAGACAAGTACTAAAGATAGCAACAGAGTTTTTGCGGCATTCATCTAAAATATAGATTTATAAAACTGACACTTTTCAAACGTTCCTTTGCTCCACAATATATATGTACGTACTAGTATTCTATGAAGTAAGCAAAGAATGTTTGTTACAAAAAAGTAAAATCACAATAATACTGAACTCAGAGGAAAATCAATACGGAAAGTCCATAATCACATGGCAAAATTAAATAACAAAACGCATCAAACGCATCCTGACTTGGTACAGGCATTTTCAAATGTAGGGAATGGTGGATTAAACCTGGTTCTATAGCGCTAACCCTCTCTCTTTAATAACAGTCTCATCAAATTCCGTTATATTTACATGATGCGTTAAATAAACAGTCACAATTAATAAAATAGTCAAAATATGGGTACATCAATCATCATCGCATAACAATTTTAAAAGGGACAATTTAACAGAACACATGGATTGACTTGAGTGTCTGACGTCATAAAATTTGTATACGTCACATAAATTTGTCGTTCAATGTGCATACAAACAGTTTTAAAATTTACATAGGCAATGTAAGCATGTAAAAGTAGACTTTACGTGTAATTCAGTGAGAAAGTTATCAAGAACAAAATGGAAAATAGCAAATGCTTGTTTCCTGATTAATGTCATCTAAACAACTCATCTACTAAGACATAATTATCATGTATTATCACGCAAAACTTATAAGATATTTTAGTTATGACGTTATGATTTTTCACCAAGTGCACACAATATCATAGACAATGTATTATGTTCAAGTATCAGAAGCATAAATTCCAAATTAATTGTCTTCTTAAATTAAAAAGTTTCGTATCGGCACAGGCTGTTGAGATAACTTCTCTTTATCGATTTTTAAATTAAATGAAATTTGGTTGTTAAAACTAAAACAAATATATTACCTTGTTAGTTTCTCTCAACTGAATAAATACTGGTACTTCAAATTATACAAACACTTCTTTTAAACAATGTTATGTATGGATTAACATGTATTGAATTACAACATTTACCCTTTTAGTTGGAATAATACCGACAAATGTGGAAATGCACATATCGTTATATTTGAATTATTGGAATGCCAGGTCAATTCTTTGTAAACACTATAATCATTTTTTCCCCGAAAAACAATGATTTATTATGAAGAAATATATCCATTTTCATTCATAGACCTTCTCGTGTGTTTGTTTGGTGATTACTTTACTTTTTAAGACTATTCTACATGATATTAAAACATTTCCTTTACACTAAAACATGTGTCTACTTATTTGTCCTTTTACGATACAGTTTCAATCAATATATTTAACAGTGAAACTATGACATTCCTATCTACATGTCAAACTTGGTTGTTTTTAAAAAGGAACTCATGTGAAAGATTCTTAATTCATGATATCTTAGATTGAATTGCGTAATTTTTATTAATCTCAGTTGAAAATGCTGATTTTCCTCCTCCCCAAATACTCTACATATTTGAGTTTTATATAAAACTAATTATTTGAGTTTCAAGCTCGGGATTATTTATTTGTGGAAAAAACCGTATATTATTTTTAGTATTCTATTTTTACGCTATTTTAATTTGTAAATATGTATTTGGTATAACAGTGTCTCGTAAGTCAGTTTTTGGCTGGATATTGGTTGTTTTATTATGTATGCATATTGTGTATGAATTATTTTTATAGCAATCAATATGTGACACTTTAATAAACAAATTATTTATAAAATCATTTATTTGAATTTGCCTTGGAGTTTGGTATTTTTGTTAATTAAACTTTTTACATGTTTTTTGCATGTTAAAACTTATCAACAAAGATATCATCTAACAAGTATTTCGATCGATTCCATACAAAACGAAGAATTATAAATGTATTCCAAGTATACACGTACAGTTTATCCTATTATTTTCATCAAACAGGATACATATATGTTTTTTTCTAATTTCAAAACAAAAATAAATAACGTACTAAATGTTTTTATTAAGATATTGCAATTTTACTACTTCTTTCTTTTGAAAATCTGTTGTTTATTCACTAGATGTTTAAAAAACATGACTTGTTTATTATTTATTATTTTGAACTGTATCGGAATTTCAATTCATACATCCTCCTTCGCTCGAGCCTTCTCCTTCGTGTGGTACCATTTAAGGAATAACAGTACTGTAGTTGAAGAGTTGCAGAGTTGCCACCGTCAATTGTAGATTTGACGGTCGAAAATGCAGTTTTACTTGCGACAGTAAAATGGAGATTTGCGACCGTCAAATCAAAATTCACGGTGGCAACTCTTCAACTACAGTACTGTCATTCCGATTCTAATGCATTACAAAAAAAAATCAAAAATGCAAATATCTTCCCATGCAATAATATAACGATAGATTTCTTTTAACCGACAATAAGACTCATACGTCAACGGGACCTTCGGGATGTATAAATACGCAGCCACATCCAGTCAAAATGTGGAAAAGAGTATGTCTGGTAAGGACCAATTTTGGCTTAAATATGAAAAATCTACCAAATAGGCCGAAAAATGTCACTTTTCAGATAGTTTTTGTCACAAATGAAAGTGGCCGCATCTGTGATCATTCTCAACCTTTACATATGTTATGTATTATCATCAAATACAACTTACAATTGAATATTTAGGATGAACACGATATATGTGCATTGCATTGTCAAAAACAGCCCATATATATGTAGCAGAAGCAATCTACTGTCCATTAAATAAATAAAAGTTTACATTTGAACAATTTTGTAAAACTGCTATATTTTGGGGCCAAAAAGGGGTCTTACTGGACCTACTCCTTTAATTACTTACTACAGGTATAAGGAAAGTCGTCTCATTGGCAATACTACTAATTACTGTTATGTAAAATCAGATGGCTCGCTTTTCTCAAATTCAAAATACTTTTTCAACAACTTTGAGATACTCGTTGACGGCGTGTCGCACGACAAAAGTGCTTATTTTATCAAATATGCCCAATCGGAATCATACAAAAATCAACTAACTATTTGAGATGACATTGTACAAAACATATGGTTATCAAGATTGACATGATCTTGGGTTCTATAGGTACTGTTTTTTTCTATTAATACTCAATATGATAAGAAGAATTATAACATAGTTTTAAGGGAAATTATATTAGTTCGATTCAAGGCTGGGAATGGAAATCGGTAATATGTAAAATAAATAACAACCCGTCCGAAAAATAGAAATCAGCAGGAGGCCATTAATGGGTATTCAACACCGGCAATCTCTTAACAAACTTCAAACCTAGAATAAATTCCCAAAGAGTTAAAGTTTTGAGACAGTGAAGCAAAGGATCACCAGTATGTCACGATAAGTTGTTTGTATCAGAATACTAGTATAAGATAATCAGATACAATAAAGAATGAAATTTAATAAAAAGATCCAGTTGTTTTTTCTGAAATATTTGCTCTGTGTTTTACACTTAAATATGTTATACACTTATCACAAACAGTTTCTTCTAAATTATATTATGTCTATAGGTTTTACTAATGCATCAAAGGTTTCTTTGCGGATTTTACTGGTGTATTATTCAATGAACTTTGATCGAACAAAGAATGTAGTGATTTAGGTGTCTTTTAATTCTTTTAGAAATGTTGGATATAGTCTTTAAATATAAAAAGGGAATCTTGATTCCCATTATTCACTGTAATATTTTTTGACGATGGGAGTGAAACTTATAAAAATTACTAAAAAACAAAACACGAACGAAAAGTTGTTCATAAAAGTATCTATCCAATTCTAATGGTAGAAGTTGTAATGATTGTTTTGCATGTTTAAACCTTTTCACATATGTTCTATCTAAATATCAGATAACGACATCTCATCCCACACCTAAGGTTAACGTTACAAAAAATATACTTCATTGCGATTTCAATGAAATCAATTTGTTCTTTTAGCTATTACCTTTTTGGAAATTGTATATGGTATTTTTTAATTTCCTTGCAAGATTTGAAACTAGTGCTCTTTAAACATACTCAAAACATACTCAAAAGTCTTGGACATAACTATTTCCTGTATTTTGATGGACATGATATTCATTTTCATTATGTCTTTTTATGGCAAATTATTATTAACGGTAGTAAAAGACCTACCTGATATAAACAACGCTGACTGTTACTGACGTCTATACACTAAATCAATTGGTGGCTGGATGTGTAATGAATAATGTTTTAGTCTTAGATATTTGGTTTGTTTATAAAATTTAGATTCTTTCTGTTGCTGTCTAAAAATCAGGAACCAGTAGTTCAATGGTTGTCGTTGGTTCATGTTTGTCATATTTGTTTTATTATAAACTAGACCGTTTAAGTTTTCTCAATGAAATTGTTCATATTTTCATGCAGGGGCCTTTAATAACAGATCATACAGTATGAGTTTTTCTCATTGGTGAAGGGCTTACGGTTGCCTATAATATCTTACAAACACTTGAGCTTTTTTGGATATCTTTCTCGTTGACAATCCTACCCTTCCACATCAGTTTATTTTTATTAGACCTTTTTGTTCTGTTTTCTCTCATTTTTCAATGTCGATAATCTCAATGGTTTTTTTCACAAGCATTGCTTTTGCAAAAGTTATGACACTGACTGTACTTGTATTTCTTATAATTTACTGCTAATATTTATCCTTTTTTAACCTATTTCTTTTTATTAAGAACCAATAAAAAAAAATTGTAGTTTTTTTCATATTCATTTTTTATAAAATGCAAATATTAAAGAACATGAAAAACGTGTTTGACTATTTAACTATCGCAAGTATCTTTTAAAAAACACAGTTTACCTTCAGGATCAGTCAAGATATGACTTAAACACCAACAATATATCCAAGCAAAAATGCATAGGCCTAACGACACAATATTTAAAACAACACGACAAACCTACCACTACTTACTGAAATGAAAACACAATTGATGAAAACATACTTTGGTTTGTTGGTTATAAGAACGAAAGAGAAAACAAAAATTATTTTTAAAAAATCAACCTTTCCGGTCACCATATGGCTTATATTAATGGTAATTTTCATAAACATATACACTACAAAATATCCATATGCGATATTCATTCGAAGGTCAGTTTGGAGATATTTTTTATTTTTATTCCACTTTCTTTTCAAAAAAAACCTCCAAGCGGTTATATTAAATACAGTTATGTATTTATTCTTACATCCATATTTTGACGTGTGTTGTTCCGTCATGGTAAGATGACTTGCTTATCTGCATTCCTGCCATGGGCATATTTATTCTTAGTATTCTAAAAAAGAATCTTTTATTTATGATTGATATATTAAATCAACTGACAAAGTTGGTCATCGATATAAGAATGTAAAATGACATGATTTCATAGGAACAGTATTACGTTCTTTGATATTGCTTTTTAGACATTTGGGTATCATTTAAGTGCAGTATTAAACAAACACCAAAATCATGTTTAAAAAAGAAAAAGCATAATTCCAGCAGCAAAAAGTGCAATTTTCCGGCATTTAATTGGTTTAAAAAGAAAAAAAAAGGTCATATATCATAAATATGTGTTTACTCGCCGATTGGGATACAGTTATGAACAAATGACTTGCAGGTTATTTGTTTTGTTTAAAAGGAGGACCTTCAAATGAGTGATTCGGGTTCAACATTTTTTAGTTACAAAACACTTTACTACATTTTGTGAAGCTTTTTTTACTTTTGAATTTATAAAATTTATAGTTTATTATGTTGCTCTGTTTGGTTTGTAAAGAAGTACATAAAAGTTTGTGTTTGTTACAGATGTCGTTTTCTGAAAATGAAGTCAGTTGGAATGTTGGTGAATTCGTGCTTTCCTTTTGCAGAACCTCATTATAAAATTTACGTCAAACAATAATGATATTATTAACAGCCGGAACAAAATATTTACCGGCTTTGTAATAACATAAGCAACATAATGGGTGCCACATGTGGTGAAGGTTCTGCTTTTCCTGCCGGATCGCCTGAGATCACCCCCAGTTTAGGTAGGGTTCGTTTGCTAAGTCTTCAAATTTCTATGTAGTGTCTTTTGTACTATAATTTGTCGGTTTTTCTTTTTCTTTTTTAGCCCTGGCGTTGTCAGTTTATTTTCGATCTATGAGTTTGACTGTCCCTTTTTGTATATTTCATCCCTCCTGATATATATGTACGTTTGTCTATCGATCTACCCACTTCGTGTTCGTTACATAAATTGTGTACCATTTA
The DNA here is from genome assembly GCF_036588685.1 of Mytilus trossulus. Taxonomy (NCBI): domain Eukaryota; kingdom Metazoa; phylum Mollusca; class Bivalvia; order Mytilida; family Mytilidae; genus Mytilus; species Mytilus trossulus. The sequence continues at coordinate 48,585,831 of NC_086383.1, forward strand.
ACATGCGTTAATCAAACCAGATATGATGATGCACCATGAAATGAAGTTGAGTTGTATATCAAAGCAGTGGCGGATCCAGGGGAGGGTTCCGGGGCTGGGAACCCCCCTTTTTTGGACTATCAATGCATTTGAATGGGGACATATAGTTGTAAACCCCCCTTTTGTCCTGGGTTGGGAACCCCCCTTTTTCAAATGACTGGATCCGACACTGCAAAGTCACGGTCACTTTGACCCTGACTGACCTTTGATCTTTATGTAAGTAAAAACGGTCGTTTTGTATTTTGTGATAAAAATGTGAAGAAGCATCATATGAACCGGATGATTGGAAACAAAATCAGATATCTCTGACCTTCACATATACCCATGAAATTTCAAAGCAGCAACATGAAAAGGTATTAGTCTCACTATGAGGATACATCTAGTTCACATAAGTTTTCTATCTTTATTAGCAATACTAAAACTTACTGCAGGAGATTCGCATTGACTTCATTGACCGATGACAACTTATACCAACTTTGATTTATTATTGTTTGGTTAATCAACATACAATGGCAAATATTTCATGTTTTGTAAATTCAGGACTATGGTACATTCAAAGTACTGATTTAACCACAAACGACCATGTGAAAAGACAAATTTAGTGCGTGAACGTACTTTGTGTCATGAATTAATAAAGGTAACCTTCTTTCCATTTTTGTTAAACTATTTGTCAATTGTTTAAGAAGTCTATAAAAGGAAATAAGATTAGTTATATGCTACACTATTTAACAGTCAAACACTTTTTTTCTTTGTTGAATTTCGTTAAATTGTCCTACATTTTTACTATGTTGAAATTCTGTAAACATTTACATTGGGTAAGGTTTTGTATTCAAATAAGTTCATATTAAGACTCAAGACGAATAGAATTTGGACATTGCATGAATAAATAAAGGCAACAGTAGTATACCGCTGTTCAAAACTCATTAATCCATGGACAAAAAACAAAATCGGGGTAACAAACTAAAACCAAGGAAAACGCATTAAATATAAGAGGAGAACAACAACTCAACACTGAAATGTAATACACACAGAAACGGACCAGGCATCAGACAAAATCCCACGAGAATAACAAATATAACATCAAAACCAAATACTTGAATTTGGGATAGACAAGTACTTTGACACGTCTTATCGCAATGTGAATATACACTCAAAAATAAGAGAAACAAACGACGCAACGTTAAAATGTCACACACACAGAAACGAACAATAAAATAACAATGACCATATTCCTGACTTGGTACCGGACATTTTTAAAGGAAAAAATGGTGGATTGAACCTGGTTTTGTGGCATGCCAAACCTCCCTCTTTTATGACCATGTGAAATATAACATCAAAATGACAACACAACATCACAGGACTACAATATAAATAAATTGGAGAACACAATTGACAAAGAAACACACGAACAACAGCCAACAAAAGGCAACAATTTCAAAATCTTAGTATGCCAGAAGTGCATTTTTTCCACACAAGACCTACTAGTTACGCCCAGATACAAAAATTTGAAAGCCGAAACAAGTACAAAGTTGAACAGCATCGAGGACCAAAAGATCAAACAAGTTGTGCCAAAAACGACCAGGGTTTTCTGTTAGTTACCAGAACATCCCTATTATTTAAAATAATTTATACTTTTGCAAACAGTAAATTTTATAACTATACAAAAGATGTACATGATAAAACTGAAGTATGAGAGAAAACAAACGACGCAACGTTAAAATGTAACACACACAGAAACGAACAATAATATAACAATGGCCATCTTCCTGACTTGGTACATGAACGACACCAGTCTATTGCTCAAGACAGGAAGCATATGATGTGTTTGTGTGTTACTGTGCGTTTGTCCCATATCTGCCTTGTTCGTATCATTTGTGTGTCCAACTCTGCATACAAATTTTCGTGAACTGAGGAAAGTTGATATTTCTTGAATGTCTTTAGATTTCATAGTTTTGCTAAAGTTTCTATGAAAGCCTTTATAAAAGAGAGTCAACAGATACAAAAGTGACATTTAAATCACATACATATCAACAAACAAACACTACAAAAGACATAACATAATCACATAACAAATTTTAGACTGATCATGTCGAATACTCACCACAAAAACCGGCTGTAACGTATATGAAATTTTGACCTGTTTTGATACAAGTTTACCTATTATATATATATTAAAACTGGTATCCAACGAATAATTATAAATCTGCAGTATTCGTTTATCATTAATTGACAGATAACTTTTAAATATCTTGACAAACTACGAGTTTTTAATTAAAGTCTTTACTGAAAATTTTAGAGTACAAAATACATAAATGAAAATAGTGATCCTAATACATGTATACTGACATTCAATTTGGAAGTAAATAGATGACGATAATGACAACGGCAACCGCCACTCGATTCGTAGTAATCTCATATTCTGTTATTGACACAAACAGGTAAACCACTTCCAAGTAAACTTCTGACTAGCTTAGTTCAAACAATATGATATGATGTAAGGACTTGGGATATACTTCAATGAGGCCGACGCTATTTTAAAGCAAAACGTAATCATATGATGCATCATTTATTTCAATAAAATGTATTGTCAAGGTAATAATGATATATAATTAACGTGAACAATAAAAATAACACTTTTAGGAACTGTCAAAATTATTGTTGGTGTTTCTGGCGTTGTTTCTTTTTCAAACATCTGTAAAAAGAATACAATCTTATTAAGTATCGTGCAAAACACCACGTGTAAATCTCATAAAATATGGCGCAAAATAATCACAGGGAAATTTTATGAAATAAGTTAAATGCAACCATTTCTAATAAATTCATATTTTTTTCAAATCATAGATAAGAAGTCAAGCGCCCTTAGTTTAAATAATCATAAGCACATTTAAAAGATTTAGACAATGTCAAAGGACATTCATTTAAGAATGCAATTATTGAAGATATTTTCCAATGAACATGCATGCTTTAGTTTTTGATTAACATAATCTATTAGAACTTAATGCATGTCAAACCTTAATTAAAAAATTTGAAATGATATAACTCACCTTAGAACACTAGCAGGTTTCTTGGTCAATCAGAAGATATTTCTTTGTAATACTAAACTCACTTGCAGAGACCCTGCCATCGCCTTAAATGAAAATTAACGGATAAATAATTAAAACAGGGCCTTTGTTTTATATGGACTAATTACATGTATAATATCGAAATTATAACACTTTAAGTAGAATAATGCGATAAAAGCAATAACAAATTATCCTGCAATCAGACTCGGTTTCTCGTGATTGCTTTGCTAAATGTTAAGTTATTCAATATAAAGAACAATAACATTTAATATGGACAGCTGGAGATTTCATTACAGTTTCAATCTTCAACACAATTTTCATATTGCCCGAAATCGATTGGATAGTAAATGAAACAATACGATATGTTGTTTTTTCGGGGAAAATTGGAATTATTGATGTTGTACCTTGTTATTCAATTACATAATTATGGCAATTACGTAATTATGCTTCAGCTGTTTATGTTTAATGAGTATGTACTCACCATTTTTAAAGAGTATACACTCGCCATTTTAAAGAGTATGCACTCACCATTTTTAAAGAGTATATACTCACCATTTTGATCTAAACGTCTGAAAACCATCATGTTGTCACGTTCTCGGCCTCGCTCTTTAATATGGAATGCAAGATCTGACGGATAAAAGTATCCAGCACCACTATAGTCGTATGCTGAATATTTGCATGGTAACTCAACTAAATCTCCTCGCCAATTAAACTGTAAGTTATAATAGAATGTATGTCAGTGTGTGACAAAATCAGTTATCATTTCACAATAACGTTAACGTTAACGTAATAAAAAAAATATTATATATTTTATGCAAATAAATGTCATGAAATTAATTTTTTGTTTTGTTTATCAATGTGTTTAATTCTATTTAGGCTGTCAAATGTAGAGCAGAAACACCTGCGACCATATCCTGGCTAGGTTTTTGTGGTCCTTAGTTTAATTTGTATTGTTTTTTGCTTTTCTTTGTTAGGTTGACTGCTTTATTTTTTGCCATGGCAGAGTCCGTGTGTATTTGACTTTAAAAATCTTGAAAATTAACTTGGTATTTTTCTGGTTCTCCCTTTGAATTATCAAACTTATTATTTGTAATTTTTGTTTTCAATATCATGTTTTTAATATTCGAATTCTCCATTCATGTGTATTATCACGAATGTATAACAATTAAATAGACAATGTTTTACATATGATAGATGGTTGTTTGTGTTTAATACCACTGTCAGACCTCATGGATATATCGTGACTGCAAGTTTAACTGGTGCAGCAGCCGCAGAGAAGTTTACCTAGGTGACACAATTAATTTCGGAAATATAGATTTTCGAAGTATAAACCAATGAATTAATGCAAAACACTCGTTTTATCAATCAGTGTTTAATTTAATATTACAAAGATCTATGATTAATAAAATCGCATATGCTTTTCTCATAAAAACATCTTACCTTATCATCGGCCATTATATTACATACGTTGTCACAGTACCACATACATTCGCTTTTGATACATGAACCCCCGCATACATCATCAGCTACACATGTTTGTTGTCCAGATAATTTTCCTTGCATTTTCTTTGCTTTGTAGCGATCGTATACTTGCTTAGCAAAGAAAAGCCATGGGTTGTTTAATACAGCTACTCTCGTAATGGTTTTGATTGTGCCTTTAATTATATGACCAATTTTGCGTATAAGGCGCCTTCCTCGAATTCTGGGTAATACCTTTCTGGTAAAACGCCTAACTCTTATTCTTATTCTGAATCTACGCCGCCTCCATGCTTCGCAATCCTCTAAGAGGAAGACAAGGAATAAAGATAGCAAAAGAATCCATGCGACTTTCATCTAAAATACATAATTTTTAAACTTTTACAACTGAGACTTTCAAACGTGCCTGTGTTCAAAAATATATATGTATGTTCTAGTATTCTATTTTAAGTTATATGGTTCGCTGCCGACCCCTACGAATTCATAGAGAGTTTGTAAAATTAATAGGGGTGAGGCCAGAGGCCGTATACCATATGGATTGTATTTACCCTCTATGGACCCGTAGAGGATCAGAAGTTAACCGTATAACGAATTAATCGCACGCTGGACTTTTTCTGCTACGTTTTATTGAAAAATAAACAATGAAACACAACACTCATTCATAGATGGCGTCACTATTAACGCGTCATGAACCCCCTATGAAATTTATCAACCCTCTACGGTATCATTGGCGGTAACCACGCCACGGCGTTAAAACAATCACAACATGAGAATTTACCCGTGGTTCGATAAGAAGTAATTAAAGGATGTGACCAGTGAAAGTAGGGGTTTCATGTAGCTTAGGGTGGTATGGGTGTCTTTCGCCATCTTGGATTGTAAAAACAGAGAATCTAAGGTCCATATTTTCTATCAAGTTAGCAAAATTTGATGCAGGAATGCAATATTTAATGTGTATTTACATTTAAAAGAACCAATTTATAAGAATATAACTTAGAAATATTAAATTTTTACAAGTGTAGATTATTTTTTTTTTTTTTTTTTAATATTTTCAAATTGGCATTTTAAGGGGAGGTAACTCTAAAACAGTGCATTTTCTGTAGGACTCTACATGAAATTTTCCTATTTTTTCTTTTAGCCGGAAAAAAACGTATGGTGACCATATCTTTTCTTTTGATATTCTAAATGCATTGTCTGAAAGCTATCTTTTTCTAATTTTTTATACGATTCTATCATTTTGTTTAGTTTCTATTCTCAAAATGGTGCTTTTTCCTGTATAATCCATACAAAATTTGTCATTTTGTCACAACCTGTAGCTTGAGAAAATGCGCGGTGACCTATCATTTTTATAACATTTTTGAACATGTATCAATAGATACTACATTTTGACAAAGTATGAACAAATTCTATCATTTTTATTTTAGACTCCCATACCACCTTAAGGATGTACTTAGGTGAGTTTTGGAATTCGTGTCAAATTTTCAGACTCCTTGGTGTTTTTCTATACAAAACAAGGTAAAATAGTTTGCCCCATAACACCCATCCATTTTTTCATATAGGACTAAATAGCTCATGAAAGGTCATTTACCAAAATTTTCGAAATTTCTTAATTTTCTTTCTTCTTTTTTTGTGATAGAAACATAAGGTAAAAGTCCGAGTCAGTCTTTTCCCGCCATATTTTAAATCTCAAATATCTCGAAAAGGAGTTCCATGAGCTATAAATATTTTTAGCTTATTTTTATCCTTTAAGAATGCTCTACAAGCTTATAGTATCAATTTTGAATTCTTGATTTATTAATTTACACCTAACCTCATCTAAGTACATCCTTAATGACAACATATTTAACAACAAAAAGAAAAAAAAAGAAAAAGAAAAATTACAAAATTAATGCTTGTTTACTGATTAATTCTATATTAACATTTCATCCACTTAGACTTTATTATCCTGTATTATAAAATAAAACTTATTGTCTTCGAAAGTTGAAACATAGGTGTGTTATTAATTATAAACTTCATAAACCAAATATTTTTACTTACTCAGTTATGACGTCATAAAATGGTTCACACCATCATACGTATCAAAGGCATAAGTTTCAAATTAATATTCTTATTCTTAATTCTTAAAAAAAAAAAAATCGATTCGTCTCGGCATCATTTGTTCACATAAAAGTAGCGTATTCGGGTATCGTTGATATATTAAATTAAATTTGGTTAAATTTCAAACAAATATATTACCTTGTTAGTTTCTCCCAACTGACTGAATATTATTATTTCAAATAATACAAGCCCTACTTTTAAATAATGGTTTTGAATTGATTTACATGTATTGAATTGCAACATTTACTCTATACTTGGAATAACATAAATGAAAATGGAAATGCACATATCGTTAAATTTGAACTTATTGGAATGTCAGATCAATTCTTTGAAAATGCTACGATCATTTAATTTCCTTCTTGAAAAACAACGTTTTATTTTGAAGAAGTAAACATCATTCTTCATTCGTGGGCCTCTTTGTGTGTTGTTATTTTGTGATTACTTGGCCGTTTTAAAAGTAATCATTCAATTATTTTGTTTTAAAAAGATATTTATAGTATAACTAATCGCCGTATTTGAATATCAAAAATAAGACAACGCGTGACCGAACGACGCATGGATAAAACGAGTGCGCAGCACGAGTTTAATCCATAGCGGCGTTCGGTCACAAGTTGTTTAAATTTGTGATATTCAAATACGGCGATTAGTTATACTTTTTATTACATTGGCCCTTGGCTTTTTTTTTTTATGAAATAATGAAATTAATGTAGAAAATGTAAGGAGCTATATATTTTTCCTACGCATTCACAATTTGTTTTGATCCGACGTTATCGACGTCTTGACACGCCTATTGTTGTATGACGTCAGAGAGTGAAATAACCACGTTTATTTCACATGTGAAATTATCGGTTTTTATCTAACTGGGAAATCAATGTAATTTATTGCAACCAATGTAATAATAATGATTATCTGAAAATATTGACATAAAAACTTGTGATTATATGATTACTTTGACAACCCTATGAGCGGATACATTCGTTAATTTTCTAATGTCTGCCTATCAATTATTCTGCGATATTCAAAAACTCTTAGTTACCACTTTACAAGACGTAAAATGTTCTGTTTCTTTCCTTGAGATTGAAATACATGACATTTTCATTAATAGTGTTTTACTGTTAGGAAATTCAATCTATTAACACTCAAAACACTGGTATAATCAATATTGTTCTATGTCAAATTTGTATTTTTTTCTCTTTCATCATGTTTGTATGCGCCTTTTTTCTGTAATGACGTAGTTGTTTGTTTTCATAGTGATTAAGATTATAACACAATGCTGACTGTTGTATCCTTCTTTTTTATTGAACATTTTTACACATAGTGCGCAGACATCGTTGCCAACATAATGGAAGAATATGCGACTGTTGAACTAGTGAGAGGTTCATCTAGCTATGAAACCAGGTTCATTTCACCGTTTCCTATGCATTATGCTCACCAATTATTGTCAACATAATCGGAGAACATGCAACAGTCAGACAAGTGAGAGGTTAAGCTAGCTACGAAACCAGGTTCATTCCACCGTTTTATACACAGGTAAATGTTTGATCATAGTCAGGAATATGACACTTGACTTCCGTTAGTAGAATGTGTTTGTGCTTTTGATTTTACCATTTGACCACGGACTTTCTGTTTTGGATTTTCTTTTCTTTACTTTTTAAGATTATTCTACATGGTATTCAAACATTATATTAACAAGAAAACGCTTCTACTCATTTGTCCTTACAAGTACCAGACGAAACAGATACGTTTCGTTTAAATCAATACTGTAAACGGTGGTACTAGGATATGTCTATCAATATGTCAAATTTGATTGAATTTAAAAGAAATCCATGCGAAAAATCATAAAATTTTAGATTAAATTGCTTAACTTTTTTTTTTATCTTAGTTGAACAATATTGATTTTCCCCAATCACTCTACATATATGAATTTCCTATGAGTTTGATATTTCTGTTTATTGTTACAAGTTGTTTGCATGTTAAAACTTATCCACAAAAGTGTCATCTAATATTTATTTCGATCGATTCCATTCAAAACGAAGAAACATAAATGCATTCCAAGTATATATATACAGTTCATCCTATTATTTACATCAACCAAGATACATATATGTTTTTCTAATTTAAAAACAATACTTCCCGTACTAAATATGTTTTTATTAAAAGTAAAAAACAATAATCGTGACCTGTCATTCTCTGCTATGCCAATGCAATTTTGATACCTTCCTTTCTTTGAAAATCTGATGTTTGTCATATCATTATATTTAAACTGTATCGGAATTTCAATTCATACATCCTCCTTTGTTCGATTATTTTTCTACGTGTGGTACCATACAGAGTTAAGTACATTGATATATACATATAACGTGCCTGATGCTTTAAAAATGGTACAGTGAGAAGTACCACCATTTGGCTGTCATCGCTGCTGGTTGACGTTAGTCTCAAAAGTATCACTTACCTAGAAGCTCAGTATTTTTGTTTTAGCGTAAAAATAGGTAAATAATTTAAATCAAGGAACGGATATCCCTCGTTTAAAGCTCTATTTCAAAATCCAGATTGGGATACTCGTTTTGGTATATTTCATGATTTTGAAATTAATAAAATTAAAACTATTTGTCCTGAAACATAATGGCAGATATTTTCATTTTTAAATAAACTTCTCATAGCAGTATAACTTGCACCTTTAATGATATTATTTCAAATAGGTCTTTGGTGAACTATTCGGCCCTGAGTTAATCATCATTTTACTGGTTCAGAACATAGTGATTCTATATAGGCATTGAAATTCGAAGTTTGATATTTACTGTTATAGATCATAGAAACCAATACAATTAATGACACTCGCTAATAAAGAGCTCTAAAGTTCATGGTCGTATTTACGGTAATTAGGTCTCTCCACCTTTTGTTTTTTTTTCAGAGTTTTCTCCCCTTTTGTATTTGAAATCGTTATTTCTCCACAACCATACACGTGATTGACCTTGGGCCTTCCGATTTGAGATCACTGACCTTTGACCTTGAAATTGATGTCAAGGTCAAAGGTCAACTTGACATTCTAGATTTTGACCTTTGCTCTAAATTCTTTCTTGTTCATTATAAAACAATATTTCTTCTGCATATCCCTATTAATCTTATTTTTTATATCAGTTTGAGGTACCAAATAACATCAACAAGGGTTACAATTTCTAGCATCTTTATTTAAATTTCATTCTTATTATCGATGTGGAAAGACCTTCAATTGTTTTCTGAAGAATTGGTTTTTAATTGTAAAATAAAATCTATTTTCTGATTTTAACTAGGAGTCGGGAAAAGGGTAATATCTTATTCTCGAAATTATGATAAATGATAAATTCTTATCTTAGATATTAATAAGAGTTTACTGATTTAAAGAAGGTTTCAATTCACTCGGGGCCCGAGTGTATTATCAGCTCAGTAGTCAGTATTTTGGTACTGACGTGATTCATTACAAATCTTTTAAAAAATATTTCGTTTATGAATTTTATAATCAATAAAAACTCTTATGTTTCAACTTCCTCACACAAAATTTACCTTAGATAAATAAGTCTATTTTGTAGGTATATTTTAGTCGAATAGCACTGTACCTCTTTCGGTCCTAATTATTCGTCGGATCTTAAATTGAGCGTTTATGATGATGGCTAATCCAGAAAGTAGCTTCGGACGATTGAAGTGGCCTCATGTTTTCAATAATTTTAATGTCGGTCGAAAAGGACCAAGAAAAAGGAATGTTTCCATTGAATGATCTGCTTGAGTTGATGCAAAGCAATTTATTTTATTGTGTAGTAATTACATTCTTTTGTGAATTAGTATCTGTAATCCTAAGTTATAAAAGTCCTTATGGACGTATTAGATTGAAAATGGGCATTTTTATAAGGCTTTTATAAGTTTTGAAAAAGCCTCACCTCCTTTAAATCTAAGAACGGTATAAATGATAAATGATATAAGACTGTGGACAACATAATATATAAATTGAGACAATTCTTCATAAGCGACCAAATGATACAGAAATTAACAACTTTACACCTTAACAATGGTTAAAGCTAATAACGCATAGGAAGCAATAAAAAGCTCCGAAATGACTATGTAAAAAAATTTAAACATGAAAACTAATGGCCTAATTTATGTATTAACAAAATAACATAACACTAATTTGAAGCGCATCGACAAACGTAAACCACTGAATTACAGTCCAAATACTTGTATTTCCCAAGAACACAAAGACTCACAGATCTGATCCGGTGTCTTGGACTTGCATCTTTATTGCTTTACGATTTTTTTTGTCTTGGCACTATCTTGTGGCTGTCGTGAAAGTGTGTAACGACCGCCTTGCGACTGTCATGCGATAAACACATTGTCGTGAGTATCAACATAAACAATTTTAATTAAACAATCGTTGCACGACTGTCTTACGACAATCTCACTGCTGTCTCGAGACACTCGTGATACAGTCGCACGATTTCCTGACGAATACCAAATTTCGTACGATACTCACACAATATTGATTGTCTGTCGTACGACAGTGGTAAGTTTGTCGGCCATAAGTTTTATATAGAAGAATACAATTCGGCGGGAATGAATATTACCAAAAACATACCGTCTACCGTTTCAAGAGGATGGTTTTTCAATCAGAACGATTACTAGTATACTTGGCCATGCTGAATAAGCGCCTTCCCGAACTCTAACAAGTAAACATTCTGTTAGCGTTGATTCGAGGCTATGAACAGTAAAGGAACCAGCGAAACGCCTAACAAGCGATGGATCGAACAGCGCCTGATGTTTGAGCAGTATAGTACACTAATGTAAGAGTTGGAGCGAAAATCTGTAAATGATTTCGTTTAAATTATACAGATGGAGTATGTTTCAGGAGCTTTCTCTGAGAGTCGGATGTACCAACAGTCGTACGACAATCGCACGACAGTGACACGACACGACAGTAACACACGCATGTCATGACATTTTGCACGACAGTGCCACGACTATTTTATAGATCTTCCACGACTTTTTGTGACCGGGGCTTTAGTGAAGACGTGTCGACATGCTAATTTCCATTGCGGAATTTCGTTTTAAAATATCTATTATGTTCTGACATGCAACAGATCATCACAATACGTATCAACTAGTAAATGTTTACGATTAACCAGTAAATTATTATTAAACACCTCCAAAATAACGATTAAATGTAGAGAAAAATCTTCCAATCTTACTTTTCCTCTAAAAAAAATTGAGATGCTTTTGTAGACTCATTTAAAAATCGTGACGTATTTAAAATTACTTGCACGTAATTTACTTTTGGATGTAACGTGTCTTCCAATTGGCTGACGTTGTTTTGTTTAAGCTTATAGACATAGTTTTGACATGTGACCGTGACGTCGTACACATTTTAGTATGATTTACTTCGGTCTAAAATAGAAATAAGAATTAAATTATAAGGAGTGACTGTAATGTTGTTTTTTTTTCTGTCTATTCGAAACTACATCAAAAAAAATATGCCTTATAAACTTTGAAATAACACGTTACGTGGGTTATTTAGTGTGCACCACATTTTTTTTTACAAAATACTCAATAACTCAAAAATGAAATATTGAATCATCACCAAAAAGGATGATCTTTAGGTTAATATAACTAAGACATATGTAAAGTTTAAAAGAATAATCATAAATCGTTTTTGAGATTTGGCGCGACATGTAAAACACTCCTCCCCCTTTTTTTTTAACAAAATACTCAATAACTCAAATATGGAATTTTGAATCATCATTAAAAAGTATACAGATATTAAGATTAATATAACTAATAAGTGTTTCAAGTTTTAAGTCATACTCAAGAATCGTTTTGAGATACGGCTCGACATGTGAAAAAAAACACATCCCTGTTGTAATTACAGAGTGTCGTAACTCAAAACATTTGAATCTTATTTTCACCAAAAAGTATACAGATCATTTGACCATCATAAGAAACAACTATATTAAGTTTCATGGTATTTGGATACGTTATTCTTAAGTTACGGTGCGACATGTTTACGCCGAACAAACAGACAGACGGACGGATGGACGGACACCGGACATTTGTATAACATAATACGTTCCGTCAAAATGTTGACGGGCGTATACAAATGAATTATCGACTATTCATTAGTCGACACGAGAGAACGAAATTCCAAAAAAAATTCTCCGTCTTAGCCCTGCCACAGATTAATTTTAAATTGTCTCCATCGTATAAACCAATCAAAACAACGTGTTATAGTATTATTTTGTTTTGTCATCGAAAATTATGACTGTTACTTTTTTGTTTTCTTTTTTATTTGTGGGCGTGTGATCCATTTACGGAACTCTTACATCCCGTTATTGTGCTATGGTAAATATCAGTATTATTGTCTTTTTGTCTGTATCTTTATGTTTATCTTTTTAGTTGACATATTTGTTTTTAGTGATTGAGGTTGTACCCCTATCTTGTTTCCTTCTTTCTTTTTATTGAAACACATTTTGACCTATTCGGCCAACCTGTCTTGAAATTTAAGATAGGGAATAGTATTGAAAGTATAAAGCGATCGATCATCAGTTCATGGTTGTCAGTCATTCTTAATGTTTTGTCTTGTATATACATGTATGTAGTATAAGAAATCCATTTTTTATGAAGTTCTAAATAAATTGCTTTGCATAGTCGTTCATAAAAAGGAAAGAGATAACTGTGTGGTAAAACATTGTTTTTTGCCAGAACTAGAATGCAATTTTAAGAAATATTTTAATAAAAGCAATTTTAAAAAAAAATGTTATTTCACTGGTACACACTGTAATGATTATTTTGCATGTCTACACCTTTTCACATATGTTCTATCTAAATATCAGATAACGACATGTAACAATTCGACCCACACTATAAACCAGCCGTACCGAGAAACGGTTACTGAACTTTTTTCAGGTCACATTGGGAAATAAAACAGAACACAATGTCATATGGTTCATTGTGTAATATAATAAATTCGTCAAACATAATGAACCCTCAAGGAAGTACACCACTAATTAATGGCCCCATTACTTTTTTATGTTAAATTCCTAAAATTAGAGTGATTAAAGCTATTTTATCTTAAGTTCAAATACTTTGACAATCATTGCATGTCAAAGAAACACCTTCTGATGCTCGGAATTTCAGATGTACCAAAAACAAGTACTTCAGATCTGACAAACAGTCCAAATTTACCCTCTAGCTAGGAAATGTAAAATCTTCTAAATTATGAAAACATCCTAAGAAAAAAACAAAGAAAAATAGATTCAACAACTGGAAAATCTATAACAATTTAAATGTTATAGTAGTTATCAAAGGTACCAGGGTTATTATTTAACACGCCAGACACGTATCCGTCTACATAACACTCCTCATTGACTCTCGGATCAAAATTGTAATAAAATAATATAAAACCGAACAAGTACAAATCTGACGGGTATTGGGGACCCAAAATTCCAAACACTTGTGCCAAATACGGCTTAGGTGATCTATTCCAGGGATAAGAAAATTTTACAAACAAATTACGTTTAAAAATCCACAGCATATTTTAAATTGGTACCTAACACTACAGGGAGATAACTATGTAAAATCAGCTATACGTTTAAATCATGTCGTATTGTTAAGCGTCTTAGTAAATATTTTGTTTAAATATTATGAAAATTAAACGAACCAAATTAATTTTCGTCGAGGTGTTGGTAACCACCTAAAACAAAGATTGTAAATGTAATTAATACAATTACACAATTTTGGTGATGTACTTGACGTTATTATTTTGCATGTTTATACATTTCGACATATGTTTAATCTAAATATCAGGCTTTCTCAATAATAGTTTTACAGTGTGTTGTACTACTTTTGGGACAAACTATATAAAATTTACAGAAAACTTGTTCAGCTTTTACTCAAAATATTCACAATTGTATGTTAAGGTGTCGTAACATCTTTTGTCAGCTTTTTAGCTTGACCAAATCACTAGTTGACTTTCAAATTGATGACCCAATTTTTTTTTACAGTATAGTTTCATCCCCCTTCATGCTATTTAAGGCATACAGTATGAAAAGAAATATGGAAGGGGTATAGAAAATATTGGCAAGTAACGCCATGTTCACACTAGGAACTATGTACTCGAACCAATACTTAACGGTTGTAGTATTAAAGACAATATAAACATTAGTATAGATATTTCTTTAGGGACCAACAGAAGTACGCATCTTGGTGCGGGAGTTTCTCGCTGCATTGAAGACCTATTGATGACCTTCTGTTGTTGTCTCTTCTACGGTCGGGTATTTGTCTCTTTGACAGATTCACCATTTCCATTCTCACCTTTATTAGTATTTAGTATGCGTAAGGAAAAATCTAAATAAATGCTAGCAAACTAGAAAATGTCAAATCTCCTAACTCTTAAAAAAACCCAAGAAAATCACAAAGGAAACTATATTCAACAACTGGAAAATATATAAACAAACTTATAATTCAGAGCAAAAAATACAACATTAGTTATTTTTGGTTTTATTTGCAAAATAACTTAAAACAAATAACGTTTTAATATCAGCAGCAACTCTTAAACAAAGATGTTGGCAGAGAAAACGTCAAGACAAAAAAATGTAAATGCAATAGATACAATTTCCAAATTCTGCTGATGGTCTAGACGTTGTAATGATTATTTTTGCGTGTTTATACATTTCGACATATGTTTAATCTAAATATCAAATAACGACATGTTGCAACTCTTCACACGAAATAGGCATGCCGTACCGAGAAAATATTACTGAACTTTTTCTATGTCACATTTGAAAAAAATAATAATAGAACAATGGCATATTCTACATTGTGTAATATACTCCATTCGCCAATAATAATGAATATTTAAGGGTCAAAGACTCAAGCGACCGGAGTTCAACAATTTAATGTTGTAATATGAAAGACAATATGAACATTCGTATCTAATATGTTTTAGGAAAAAACAATATAAATGCTAGCAAGGAAATGTAAAATATTCTAAACTCTTAAAATAACAAAACAGGGGAAACTAGATTCAACAACTGGTAAATCTATAAAGGAAAATCTCATACTGATATTATATTGACAACGATGGGATAATAATACACATAGTAGATAGAATGTCATAAATAGGAGTACAGCAGTCAGAATTGTGGTATACTCTTAAATTACTATAAAAACAAACTCAATTGTCAACAAAGAAAAACAAAAAGCCAGATAAACTTATCACATTACCAAAAACGAAAAACAAGAAAACACAAATGTAATATAGTACAATAACGCAATGACGGGTTGTATAATTGCCGAGCCGAGGAAAATATAAACTTACAAAAATTGAATAAGATGTAACAGTAATAATTGCCAATGACAAATAACAATGAATAACAAATATTAAGATATCGAATAAAGGAAATAATTTTTGCATATAACCGTATTATTTTATTGATCCTTTGCTGGTTACAAGATAGAGAACCCAATCAGATTTGTATATCTACAGTCACCAAAATTCATAAATTCCTTTATTTCAGTCTTAAAATCTGTTTTCAAGTCTATTTTGATGTAATAACCTATAATAATTCCATGGTTTCACCAACAATGCTTCGCGTGCTGGCCTTCGTGTCCGTTCAAATCTTGTTTACCTGTATATCAACGATAACCGGTTTTGACCAAAATAGTTACTTCGATCTATTCCACATATATTTGGTAGAGGTATATAAATTTACAACAGCCTTTTCAATCCATACGTATAATGTTAAGCATCAAATGCTCACAAAATAAATATCCTTATAAAATTTTTATGAATCGTTTTTCCGAAAAATGGGATAAATTGTTCTATTCTTATTGTACAAATAGTTATCAAAGGTACCAGGATTATAATTTAGTACGCCAGACGCGCGTTTCGTCTACATAAGACTCATCAGTGACGCTCATATCGAAATAGTTATAAACCAAACAAATACAAAGTTGAAGAGCATTGAGGATCCAAAATTCCATTAAGTTGTGCCAAATACGGCTAAGGTAATCTATGCCTGGGATAAGAAAATCCTTCGTTTTTCGAAAAATTCAAAGGTATTGTAAACATAAAAACAACAAATGTATAGTATCTTAAAACTTTTTACCTTCACTATTTTTCAAGTTATGAGACTTTGTCCGAAAAACACAATTTGACAAGGAATGGAAGAGGTGTTGCAAGTCTTCTTAACGTGCAGTTAGTGTATCACCAAACGTGGATGTGTACCTGTAAATCCCGTAAAGTCAAACGAAAGCCCCTTTTTGGCAAGGGTATTACCGTCAGTCGGAAGAGGACATTAGTGACTTAATTTCCACTCTCCAGTCCTTTTGGAGGTCAATATATAACATGGTCAGTATAACAGTTTTCTATTATTGCTATTGTAATGACTACAGGGCTAGTTATACTCTCCAGAATGAAAGCAGATTTGTTTGTAAAGTTTACACTAAATAATGATTTCTTACACAATCTCAGTTGCAATAATTTTCTTTCCAAAATAAACAATTCAGTTTTATATTTTTCTTTGGATTCAACTCCCAATTTGTTGTCTCTATTAGAAGTTAAATAACAACAAAAAAGAACTCCAGGGAAAATTCAAACGGGGAAATCGAAATCTCAAAAGCATTAATCGAATTGAAAATGATTGTCATTTCCTGCCTTGGTTGAGGCGGTTTTTTTTATCTAGAAAATGATGAAATAAACCTCTCACTTGTATGAATGTACCATTGAATTTCGTTATATTGACAATATATGATTTAAAACAAACACATAAAACATTATCATCGGAAATGTCCACATCGTGTTGTATTCGTAAATACGCAGACTATTGATTTGATTGATTAAATTTTTTTTGATGAACGTTGTGAACGTCCACTTTCCTCTGAGTTCAGTATTTTTGTAATTTTACTTTTTGCATATATATCATGCATGTTCAGGACGATTACAATTGGCAATAAATACAACAGATTGGTCTTGATATACATAAAAGAAAAGAGTGTGATGCCAATGAGATACAACCCAATCAACGTATCAATGTGTGAAAGGTTAGATCAAATAATGGTAAAAGCCTTCAACACGTAGGTTTTGCTTATACCGAACAGTGTATTATACAGGGCCCTGAATTGTATAATTCAAACATGAAAACCAACATTCTTATCTATATAAAAAAAAACACTGATGAACCGCATTAACGAACGCCAACCACTGAACAATCGTTTTAACAGGCGCCAAATTTACCCTAAACTGAAACAGTAATGAAACATAACGGAATGAAAAGACATTATAGAGGAGTTCCGGTTTGAAGGCTTGTAGATTTGCCACTGACCAATACTGATAGCGGTTCTTGTAACAAGCTACCTATAGACCTCTCAAAGAGCTGTTACAAGGGTTCTTCGAGTGCAAAGAACATGACACTCTATGTACATGATAGTATGACCGAAATTAGGGGATTTATACATACTAATATTGGAAAAAAAACTGATTGGCACTATATGGATAGTACAACATAATAAAAAAAATCAATAAAAGTTCCATTTTATATATCTTTATTTCCGTAACTAAAAGTACAATGTTACATAGACATCATATATGCATTCTGAAGAAGGGAAACACATTTCAATATTTATGTTGACCAAACCACTGCATTGTATTTGTATGATACTTTAAAAACTGTAACAACATAGAAGTTACAACATTTTTTTAATTTATTTAGATCAGAGTTGTGTCGCTTTGTCTGTTAAAAAGTCAACTAATTTATAAAAAAAAGATGTGATATGATAGCCAATGAAACAACTCTCCACAAGAAACCGACTGACACATATATTAGCAACTATAGGTCACCGTACGGTTTTCAATAACAAGTAAAGCTCAAATTGCATAGTTAGCTATTAAAGGCCAAAAAATAACAAATGTAAAACAGTTCACATGAGAAAACTAACGATTTCATTTATATATAAAAAAAGAACGAAACATTAATATGTAACACACCAACAAAAGAAAACCACTGAATTTCAGGCTCCTGCACGATTTGATCGACTGCAGATTTAGGACAGGCAAGAGTGTTGCGGGGTGTAACTATACCGTGATTTTTGAAAAATCACATAATTTAGAAGTTTTCGTCACCTTTCATTTATTTTTTTGAAAGCTCTGTAAGAATATGATAAAATACGACTTTTGTACCAATAAATGTAGAAGATGTTGTGTGTGTGGTATACAGTCTGAGATTGGAGAATTATAGCGACATAGTCATGATAATCTAGGTCGAAGGGTAGTGACTGTATGTGTATTAATACAGGATAAGGTGAGTTATAGGGTTATTTGGGGAATGATACATATATATGCGTGTAACTAGAGAATGGGAACAATATTGCAGAAAAAAACAAGACAATGGTAAGTGCAAAGTTGGCAAACTGTGGTGAAATGGTTTTATTGTCCTAACCAAAGAAAACAAACATGGTTTAATTATATATCATCTAGTGCATAATAGTTTAGGCAGCTAAACTTATCTGCATATGTTCACTCTTTACCATCTGATTTCAGTGAAATAACAGGGATCATCCACATTTTGGCTTTTCGGTATTAGCTCTCCTTCGCCCTTGCTAGATAGAGAGAACATGAACATGACTAGTTCTGATCAATCAAAATAATCACATCCTTAAGCTTTTACGGTGCATAATAGCAACTCGTTATATTCTGTTCCATTCAATGCATAAAACGAGAAAACGTCATTCATGAACGCAAGTTAATTCTGGCGTAAGGATGACATTTTTTAAATTAACAAACAAAGCCCAAATATTCTCTCTGGTGTAATCTGTTTGCAATGTTGAATAACATTGATTGAGGAAAAATGTATTAATGACCAAAGTGATGTCCACACAAATCAACCCAAAAGTAAGAAGAAAGAATAGTACTACCTCTCAGGGTAGAGGACTCATATTTGAGTTATTATTTTTTTTCTATGTATTGATTGTTTTGTTTACTATAATTATACATGCTTTTTCTTGTCATTTGTACTATACTAAGTTTGACTAGATTAAGTCACAAACAAACAAAAATATTAAGATGACATTTCAGTTTTTTTTTAAAAGTATTTGCAGAACTTTTAAATGTATTCATCAGCGAATCCAAACACTGTTTTTTCTTTATTTTCATAGATATCGGATTACCACAAGAGGGTCTCAACATGGGATTGTGGGAACAATTGTGCAGCTGGGATTTTGAAAGACACCCCTATTATGATATAGATTAACTGTGAAATGCCTACCTATACATATATTGCACAACGAAATCATAACTCATTTATAAATTTATTAGCTCAAATAGTACCTACCGTATATGCATATACGATCTATTATATATTAAAACTACTTTATAATTTTGACCCACTGGTATATCACAATAGGTTAATTACTATCTATTAATATATTTCCTCACTAAAATTGCACCCCATTGATATATTTGACATATAAGGGACCCATTACATGCAATTTAATCCAAGCAAACTTTCCTGCAAATGGTTCGTTGTTGAAAATCGGCATGGCAAAGTGGCAAATCAAGATTTATTCCTACGTCTGAGTGGTATAATGTACAGATAACTGTCACAACAAGTCATTGACCCTTGTCTTTTTCCAATTTGAATAGATAGTGTAAATATTTGGAGTGCGTTAAATGGTAAATGTAGACTTTTTGATAAAAAAAATTATGGAAATATTCTTTACAAAGCACAAAAATGTCAGTATTCACCTCAGACATTAACAATTTTTTAAATAGACTTATCTAGATAGGATATAGTTACGATACTGATGTCAGATCATTAAAGATTGCATATTTTGGCGTTAATATTGATTCACTTATAGGGTCTTCGCATCGGAACTAAACACATTTATTCAAAAACCAGTTGTTTGCATGACACTGGTTATGCTCTTCTCATATATGTTTTGATGGTATGATACTAAACCCCTAACGAGAAGGTTTGTGCCTGATATTCATATGATGAAATCATAATCTTTCAATCAGTTTAATTGAAGTCTGGAGCTGGCTTGTCAGTTAACTGCTAGTAGTCTGTTGGTATTTATGTATCATTGTCATTTTAATTTGTTTATTTTCTTTGGTAACATCTTCTTTCATCAGACTCGGACTTCTCTGGACTGAATTTAAAATGTGCGTATTGTTATGGGTTTACTTTTCAACATTGGTTAGAGATATAGGGGAGGGTTGATATCTGATAAACATGTTTAACCCCGCCGCATTTTTGTACCTGTCCCAGGTCAGGAGCCTCTGGCCTGTGTTGGTCTTGTATTATTTTAATTTGAGTTTCTTGTGTACAATTTGGGAAATTTGTATGGCGTTCATTATCACTGAACTAGTATTTATTTGTTTAGGGGCCAGCTGAAGGACGCCTCCGGGTTTGGAAATTTATCGCTACATTGAAGACCTGTTAGTTACCTTCTGTTGTTGTTTTTTCTATGGTCGGTTAGTTGTCTCTTTGACACATTCCCCCTATTCATTTTCAATTGTGTAACTGAGATTTAGATATTCTGACTGAGACATGATTAAAATTCACATTGGTCTTTGAGATCAATGCTATGATGTTTTAAATAATCGTTTTATAACCCATTGTCGCCTTCATTTTTCCAAAACATGTTTTGGAATGAAATTACAAATATTGTCAATATTATGGGATTTCATGCGACTGTCATGCAAGTGAGAGTTTTAACTAACTATAAAACCAGGTTTAATCCACCATTAATGAAATAGCTGTAGCAAGTACAGAATTTGAAAGGGTTTTTCTTCGATTGAGCTTTTGATTTCGTTATTTCCTATTTTAATTTTCATAAGAGTTCTGTATTTTCATTTTTTTTAACTTTCAAGACCGCTCAAGTCCGGCAAATTTTCTCCCCCTTATCAGCATGCTTCTTTTTTACTTTCCTCTTTCACACTGGACGTGCCTGTGTATAGACACATCCTACACAGCCAATCAGAAGACACTATTTTGTCTGCCGTTGAATGGCCATACTTTTCTATAAAACTTTACCAACATTTTTGTAAATGACGATGTACCTAAGATTGAGATTTTTTTATGTATTAGGCACTAATTTCAAGGTCAATTTTGATCATGATGCTCTTCATCTTTATTCGTTCTAGAGTAGTCTTCGATTTTGAATAGCGTTCTTGGTGAATGTAGATAAAAAAAAGGCGCTTCCAGCGCATAAATGTTGTTTTCGTTTTTTCTCTCCTTAAAATGATTTAATGTTCATTCGTTGTGTGTAAAATAGATAGCTTGCGAGCGTTCATTTTAAACCGAATGATAAGTAGTCAGCCCTTCTGTGTTTGCGTGAATTAAAGTTGTCATTGCCAAACTTTGAATTTGTATAACATGTATACTCAAAAACAAAAAGGATGACAAATATAGACAGAAAAACAGATCAAACGAACACTTGGATAGATGTTAAACTTTTTTCATCGAGCGTCACTAATTAGTCTTTTGTTAGAGAATTGTGCGTCTTCTGTACACTGTGCAAATCATGGTATCGTTTCACGTGTTTATATATATGTACAGAAAAGATATGTTTTCTATTTATAAGTTCATTTGTTTTGTCGTACGAAAATCTGTACCCTCTTCACATCTTTTAATGTAATACTTTATCAAAATTTGTATGAGGTTGGTGTGACTAGGAACGACGAGGTCATTTTAATCACGTTTTTTTATCGAGTGTTGAAATGCACAAGCATCGGGTGGTATTTCCGAGTTATAAAAATTATTTGGTTGCATTGAATATACTCCGTATCAACTGTGAAGACACTGATAAGAGTTTTACGCAAATCGCTAAAAATCAGATAACATATTTCCGAAGTCCTGTGTATCTTTGCTTTAACCTAGTGACTAAACCTACACATGAAGATCTGCAGGAAGCCTTTTCATTGAAAATCCGTCTGCCTACTGTTTGACTTCCTTTATAATTTCTTTTGCATGTCAAGTATCTAGTTATTTAAAAAATCTTCATTGTGTGTGAGGAACTCTTTTCTACTATACAGGCCGCATTAGAATTATACTTGTTCTTGATGCACACTGATTTGGTATTTTTTATGTCATGTACAGTATATTTGATTGTTTTAATTCTGGTTGTGTTCCTTTAATTTAAACGAAAAGATTCATTGAACTTCATGATGATAAACCAAGTGTTTAGTTCCATTCAAATTGTAGGGGAGGAAACTATATTGGGACAGTCTTAAGAAATTATACAAAGCATAAATTAAAGACAACACAAGTACAGAGCCATGTTATTTGCAACATTGAATCACAAAAAGGCATAATATACAAAACACATTAGCAATAATGAAAGACAGGAATACACAAGTTTATCATTTCACAATAAAAATGAAGGGATGAACAAGACAATAAAGACATCAAATACAAAAATTATCAAAAATCTACTTTAATTATCGTCTTCTGTTAACTTTAAAATAAAAAAAATCTCTGAATTAAGTGGGTCAAATATAACTTTAAGTTACTAGATCATCAGTGGGGTAACTTATCTTAAAAATGTGGTTTGATGACCCCCTCCTGCCAACCAAAATGGACGACTTGGCTTAAATAAGAACCTTGATTACTGCCGTTAAATGACGAATTTTACCATTTTTAAATTCATTATCTCGAAACATTTCAATACTAAAATAATCAAAGAATAAATATCTTCAAGACAATAACAATTCAATCCAAGGAGTAAACAAAGACTCACAAAACCAAGGACATGAACAGTTATAAATAATAATTAAGAAGCAAGACGGACTCCACTAAAAACTGGGAGTGAAATCAGGTGCGCCGGAAGGGTAGGCATTTCCTACAGAGAAGATCCACTTTTAATTATCTTTGTCTGTTAAGTTTAACAAAACCATCTTCTCTAATGGGCCAAATGTTACCAATCTATTACGTCAGTAGGCCATTTTAGTTTTAAAAATGTGTCGGGTGACCCCCGTCTGCCAATCAAGATGGACGACATGGTTAAAATATAACATATGGGTAAAAGGCAAGATTTGCCGATTATTATAAAAACCGCTATAAAAAAGTTGAGTGCTAGTTATTGCCCTTTAACGACGAATTTTTGAATTATATTCTCAAAAACTATCAATACCAAAATTATCAACAAAAAAGTCTATTAATAAGTCAAGATGCCTTGAGTTTTTGGCTAATATCTTAAAAGATATACACGATAGAAACTTATAATAACAAAAACTATCAGTAAGACAAGATCTTCAAATACATGTCTTTAGTATCTAGTTAGTTTGTCACGTGTATATTTCTAATTGTAACAACTAAAAATAGTTGTACAATGAAAGATTTTTCACTGATCTTCAATCAATCAAACTCAACTTATCCTTCCATACAAATACTAAGTGCCAACAACAGTCTTCTCAGCTGGCATTGCGATTTTTACCTGCGCTTAAATCTTGGACTTGAACACCAATTGGATTAGTTTTATTTTTTTTTTTTTTTTTTTTTGGTTAATTTCTATGATTGTGACGTTAAATTTATTTTTCATAAAAATGAGGACATAGGTTGATTACCAGTCAGACAATTATCCATCAGCTTTCAAATGATTGAATTCAAGATCATTGTAAAGCATTCAACAATGAAAAATCCCATTCTGTATAATTGACTTTTGTCATAAAATAATGAAACCATTCAAACGATTACAACTTAGAGTCTATTCAATAACAGAAAAAAAATCCGAAAACAATAAGACAAACAAACAACAACCGAACTTCTGAATGATGCATAATTTATTTTGCAAAAACATTTTCCAGCTAATTATAATATATAATTAACGTGAAAAATAAGAATAACACTTTTATCAACTGTCAAACGTATTTAAGGTGTATCGAGCGTTGTTCTTTTCCAATTACCTGTAAATTAGAAAACAATTTTAATAATTATCGTGAAAAATAAACACACGCACATACCATAAAATATGAGGCAAATAATCGCATGAAAATTTGATTAACTAACTTGAAAACTTAAATTTCCATATAATCGAAACAAACATTTTGACATTGTTATTTTTTTGGAAGTTGTTTTTTTTGCAAATATGTGAATACTTCCTGTTAATCTAAATATTCACATTTTTATATCATAAATAAGAATTTAAGATTATAATTTAATATGTTTTATAGGAATTCAAATTGAAACTTTTTGAAATGACAGATATCTTATATTACAATTCTTCTAAATATCTTTTACCAAACTTTATGATTACTTGTTTCTAATGATAATCTATTAAAAGTAAATGCATGTCATAACATAAAAGTAAAAAAAATATGAAATTATAACTCACATCAAATGTTTAACAGGTTTCTTGGTCAATTAGAAGATGTTTCTTTGTATTATCAAACTCACTTTCTGTGACCCTGCCATCACCTTTAATGACAAATAATTGATAACTGAAAAGGAGGCATATCAAAAACGTAACACAGAGAGAGTTTTGAATTTCCTATGGAGCTCGGTATTTTTCTTATTTAATGTTTTTTTGTGTAATGATATTTGGATACATGAAATAGGAAAGAATTTTTTAGTATCGTGGAATTCCTCTGTTGCTCAAATTGAATGATTGATTTGCTCCATGAAGAATTGTTTAGTTAAAGGAACATAGCGTTTTCGACATGGACAGCTGGGGAAATCATTACAGTTCTAATTTTCAAAGTTCATAGCACAATTTATTTGTTATGCCCGAATTTGAGTCGGATTATCTAGTTAAGCTACAATGTTGTTGTTCGAGGAAAATATTGACCAATCGGAATTCATAATTTCTATTACATAAATATACGTTGTCTCCAATATTTGAATATTATACACTCACCATTTTGATCTAAATGTTTGAAAACCATCATATTGTCGCCTTTTCTGCCACGCCCATTGACGTGGAAGGCAAGATCTGCCGGATAAAAGTATCCAACACCAGTATAGTCGTATGCTGAAAACTTGCATGGTAATGTAACTAATTCCCCTCGCCAGTCAAACTGTAAATGTATATAAAAACATTTATGTTAGTGTAAAAAATAAATATCTTGGTTTAAGGTAGCACAATACAAAGATTTTTTTACTTCCAATCATTAACCTTTGAAATGCTGTAACTTTCTTATTAATGCATAGAAAACAAGAAAAGAGGTATATATAGATAGATAAAAGATTAATCTTCAAAATGAATGCAATATTTTTATTATGCAATCATTATGTAATTAATTATTACGTAATTAGTGACAAAATCTAGGTAAGTTCACTTGAATGAATTTAGCTCTATCATCTCTTTTACTATACAGAAAATTTTAACGAAATCTTAATCAACACATCATGGGCTTCAAAAGGGTGTCTCAGATTGTCTCTATGGTATTCCATTCTCTCATAAATCTCTAATTAGTGAAAACATCCTAACCACATGAAAGAAGATAATGTTTAATTAGCTGTAAAATTTGTTCTATACATTCTATCTGAAATCTGAGACATGTTTTTGTAGATAATGGCCATAGGAACAACATATAAAAAAATCAACCCTCTAGGGATACCTATGGAGAAGCTAATTTCATTTGACCGTGGGAATTTGGGGGAAAATATTTTAGACACAGTTAACATTATAATTGGTTAAATAATTGTTGCATAATACTAACATTGCATTAATTTGAAAGAGTAATCTGTTAGCTATCCAAAACTTCCATTTTTATAAATTTTGAAGCATTATGAAGAAAGTTACAGCATTTTAAAACTAAGAAGTTGGAGTTATAAAATCTTTGTATTGTGCTACCTTAAAAGGTGAAATTGTAGAAAAAATATTCAATTATCAAGACATTATCATGATTATAACATATTCATTTTCTATTTCATAGTGTAAACGGATAGCTATTGATATTTGATTCTTTAATTTTATGCCCCACCTACGATAGTAGAGGGGCATTATGTTTTCTGGTCTGTGTGTCCATTCGTACATCCGTCCGTCCGTCCGTCTGTCTGGCTGTCCGTTCGTTCGTCCGGCTGTTCGTTCGTCTGTCTGTCCCGTTTCAGGTTAAAGTTTTTGGTCAAGGTAGTTTTTGATGAAGTTGGAGTCCAATCAACTTGAAACTTAGTACACATTTTTCCTATGATATTATCTTTCTAATTTTAATGCCTAATTATATTTTTTATCCAATATCATGGTCCATTGAACATGGAAAATGATAGTGCGAGTGGGGCATCCGTGTACTTTGGACACATTCTTGTTATAGGAGTGTTTATTATAAAAAAAATATATTTTATTCTTTTTTATGTTACACAATGTGTAAAGATGTCTGCTTCTGATCGATGCATTTACTCAGATCTTCACATGTTTTGGTGTGAATTCTTTTTTTTTTGGGGCCCCTTAGTTTTTATATGTTGTGTGTTCCTTTTTTGTTCTTTACTTTTATCATGACGGTGAATGTTTGTCTTGACTTATGAGTTTGAATTCGACTCTCTTATTTAAATCTCATACCTATTAATGTATTTTTGGAATAAAAAATTTCCCGATTCGTGACAAAATTAAAAAAGCGTTTTATTCATCGGTGTTGAATAAAATAGCTATTTTCTTTAATAAAAAAAATGCTTGTGCTTTTCTTATAACTAAGTCTCACTTTGTCATTGGCCATTATGTTACAAATGTTGTCACAGTACCAAGTACATTCGTTTTTGATACATGACATCCCGCATACATTATCAGCTACACATGTGTGGTGTCCAGATAATGCTGCTTGCATTTTCTTTGCTTTGTAGCGATCGTATACTTCCTTAGCAACGAATAAATTTGGGTTGCCAAGAAGAGCATCTCTCTTACCGTGAGTCTAATTTATAACCAAATAAGGAACTACAACTTGGCGAAAAAACTTCCTTCCTCGAATTCGAATTCGCCATCTTCTACGCCTCCACGCTTCACAATCCTCAAAAAGGCAGACAAAGACCAATGAAAGCAACAGAATACATGTGACTTTCATCTACAATATACAAAATAAAAGAACAAAACGTTTTCTTTGTTTTGCAATATCTACGTACGTACCTGTATTCCATGATGTAATAAGTTCATTTAACTTATTTTAGTAGAGTGCGCATGCAGTTTAATGAGATAACAGTCAACAACAAAAACAAAAAGGCAAAGACAAAGACAAACCCATTCGTCAAAAAGAAGACGTGGTATAATTGTCAATAAGATAACTCTCCTAAAGACCAATATGACACAGAAATTAACAACTTTAGGTCGCCGTATTTCCTTATCAATGACATCTCATGATCTCCTTCAACTAGACGTTTCATCATGTAAGGTCATAAAAACAAAATTTATACTCGAGATAGATATCGCGTCATAAAGGCACTCGATTGTCGCTAGATCATGTTTACAAGTATAAGAAAAACAGCAATGATTATCAATTCAATTCTTAAATTTTCCTAAATTTACTAAAAGTATCTTTATAATTTATACTTGTCTCAACACAAGATGTTGACGTAACAATAGTATTTTCGGGTATAATTATTAATGTTTTGTTTTTTTTTTTGCTGTTAAATTTTAAACCAAAATCGATTACCTTGTTAGTATCTCCCAACTGAATGATACAAACACTACTAACCAACTATGTTTTATACAGATTAACATGTATTGAATTTCAATATTTACTCTTTACTTAGAAAAAAAAACATACACACATTAGGTAGTAAACATGTTGTTTAGTATTGAATTACTGGAATCTCAGGTCAATTATTTGTAAACGTTAAAATCAATTTATTTTGAAAAAAAAATGCCAGTTTTTAGAAGAAAAAAATATATCTTTTTGATCGTTTACTTTTTAAAAAATTTTATTCGCATTTGTGAAATTTAAACTTATCTGTGAAATTCATAAATATGAAACCTTTGTATTCTTTTTATTTTGCTACTGATTTACGATCAACATAAGTAGGTTATTAGATCTTATTAATTGTCATAAACACCAGTAAAAACAGTTTTTCATCCTCATTTCTTTTTAATTTATAGTAATTTAGTTTGAGAATGTGGCGTGTCTTCCTATTTGAAATATAAAGAACCTGTAACGTATTGGTATAGTATCAAAAAAGGGGGTTCATCTTATCATCGCGGATATTAAAGTTGTCTTTCCGTTTAGTAGAATAACAGCTGTGTGTCTTATGTCCAAAAAAAAGGTATCTCTATTACAGATTTTCTAAAAAAAAAACTTATTTAAATCAAGCCAGGAATTTGGAAGAAGTATTTTAAATAGGCATAAAATTGAGAATGGAAATGGGGAATGTGTCAAAGAGACAACAACCCGACCAAATAAAAAAAAACAACAGCAGAAGGTCACCAACAGGTCTTCAATGTAGCGAGAAATTCCCGCACCGGGGGCGTCCTTTAGCTGGCCCCTCAACAAATATATACTAGTTCAGTGATAATGAATGCCATACTTATTTCCAAATTGTACCCAAGAAACTAAAATTAAAATAATACAAGACTAACAAAGGCCAGAGGCTCCTGACTTAGGACAGGCGCAAAAATGCGGCGGGGTTAAACATGTTTGTGAGATCTCAACCCTCCCCCTATACCCTCTAACCAATGAAGAAAAGTAAACGCATAACAATACGCACATTAAAATTCAGTTCAATAGAAGTCCGAGTCTGATGTCAGAAGATGTAACCAAAGAAAATAAACAAAATGACAATAATATATAAATGACAACAGACTACTAGCAGTTAACTGACATGCCAGCTCCAGACTTCAATTAAACTGACTGAAAGATTATGATTTCATGATGATCTTTATAATGATAAAAAATGGTTGTGATAACATTAAAAAAAATACTTAAAGCAGATATCAGCGTGCTCCTTGAAGGTTGAAGAAGTAGTAGAACTTAAATATATATTCATCCAGAAATTTTTTATTTTGGTTTATTTTTTTCAAAAAAGTAAAAAAGTTGGATTCTTTTTCATCACTGAATAGGATTATTCAGAAACATAATAATATTTGATATTGTCCACTTTTTCACCTATTGTTGTTCAATATCCTTGTTTGTCCAGATCAATCAAAACATGAAAATACAAGTCACGAGAATAATTTAACTCAACAAACATACAAGGATTAAAATTGTGTACGCCAGATGAGATTTTTGTCTGGAAAGGTCTAATCTGAGACGCTCAAATAATAAGCTATAATGTTCGCACGGTAATGCAAGTTTCGAAGTTGAAAAGCATAGAGAGAAACCAAAAACTCATTGAAATTTGCTTAATTCAGGTTAGTAATCTATTCCGAGGTTTAAAATCCTTGGTATTTTGGAAATTCAAAGTTTTATTAAACGTTCATTTTTAGTATTGAAGTAATAAACAATAATGTCACTAATACGCAAGTTATATCCTCGGAGATAAAACTACACTAGACCCAGAAGTTGTAAATCAACACATCATAGATGCAAGTATACATATGTTAGAAAATCTTTAATATTACGAAAATTAAATGTTTTGTAAATAGTCATTTATTAATATGACCGTGACAACGGTAGTTAATGTCAATACATAAGTGTGCTGAAACATGTTCTATGATACACGAATATCAAATACTAGTCATCCTACTAATTTTGTAAAGAAATTAATTTTTATCTGTCCTACTTTTTAACAAACATGATTAAATTAAAAAAAATATACATTAAAAAGTTCTTTAAAGTCTATCCGACTGTTTTTATCATTGACAAATTAACTCCAGATTCTCAATTTTAAAACTTCTTATGTCCAGTACATATATTTGAAAGTTAATGCTTATAGACGACATGCTTGGGAAAGAAGAAAACCTTTGTTTATCTAGGCCAGTCTATTCCTCACACCAACAAAATATCAAAGACTATACAAACACCAAGTTTTATTGTTAAATATTTATCACTGCCTTAATTTGAATACACGTATTGGCAGGATTTTCGAATTCCTGGATTGATTGGAGTCTTCTTGCTTTGGTCAAGTACGTCTCATATCATAACTGCAAGACAAATGAAATACATTAGTGCATTACAATAAGACAGAATATGTATGCACGTGTATGTTTATAAATCTTCATTTGCACGATTTTGATATCATAAATCTAATATTTGTATCATATAGGTTTAGAAGTACTGCGTTGCTTTTTAAAGAATACCATGCTTTGTAGAAACATAACAGTATCATTGTATATCGCATCGCCTTTTGCCGATTCAAAACAGGCCATACATGCACATTATCTAATTCTTGTTATTAGTCTTTGCTGCCCTTTTCCATTTGTTATCATTTTCCCTGAATTGATATCTTGATTTTCTCGTCAATATGTTAGGCGTAGTTACATGACATCATAATCTTCTGAAAATATATTAAAGGTAACGCACGGGTAATACTTCTATAAACAGGAAGGACATCAAGTAAAATAGTCACATACTGTGTTAATCAAAGCTGTTTAAATCACTAACGCACAATTAAAATGCAAATTAGGCCACACCAATTTGATTCCTTGTTCGACGGACCCGCCCGCACCTATTTTTTTCAAAACAGATTTTTTTATTTTTATTATATTCCCGCTTCCCGCATCCGGAAATGAAATCATGTCCATTTCCCGCATTTTTTTGTAAATATAATGTAAAGATCTCAACATTTGTTTTTTAAAATCACAGTCTAGCCTTTATATAACGATTTTAAACCTATCAGCACCCCACAACACTGTAAATATCTGCGAGAATATTGGTTTCAGAATGGAGCCAATTTATTCCAAGCGAGAGTGATCCGATATAAATAGAAATACCAGTACAGAACAAAACGTTGGTTTCTTTCCCCCTAACTTATATTCCCTATTAAAAAATGTTCGTTGTTAAAATAAAGTACAAAGAACTTCTGAAGGATTTGCCTTCAACTGCAATTATAATGTATGGTGACGGTCATACCCGCTGCAGGTTTGTGCACCTGTCCTGGTTGATTCAGAGACCTGTCGTTCAGCAGTTATCGTTTGTTGATGTGGTTCATTGGTAAATTTTTCCCCGTTTGGAAATATAATTTAGATCGTTGGTTTTCCTGTTCGAATTGTGTACAATACTAAGTTGTGGTCCCTTATAGCTTGCTGGTTGGTCTTGATCAAAGCACTGTGTAAAAGGCCGTACTTTGACCTATTATATGTTATTATCAGGTTGGGACTAACCCTCCCTCAGACAAGGGCCTTGAAGGGGTCATTTTACTATGTTTACTGTTCAGTCTGTTGTAGAAAAGAAAATAGAAATACTAAGGAGTTGTACAGTGCTACTATACAAAACCTTTGACAACTTAGAATTTTTTACTCAAAAAGAGGAGAAATACATTATATTTTAAACAGTTTTTCTAAAAGAGGGATGGGTCCACTTATTTTGAATAATATTAAACTGTTAAAGTAAATTTGTTAACATGGTTAAAGTCAAGGAATATAACAAAATTCTTGGACATGTTTTGACCATTTAATACCAAATATTATAGTTCTTTGGGAAAATATAAGCCCACTTAAAGTGTTTTTACAAAAGAAATATATTATGACTTTAATATTTTGACCCCTCATAAAAGGGATATTCATAACATTAAGGGGTTGTTCTGAACCTGATTATGACTTGGATGGAGAATTGTCTCATTGTCAGTCACACATACATAGACCAGATTTAATTATTCAATTATTTCTTGTCGAACAGGGAAAAAATACTTCATAAATTAAAGAAATGTCAAGGTACAAGTGATAAATCAAGTTTTAATATAGTCAAAACCTACTATTTTATGTTTACAAAAAAAAATTATAATCGCTCGCCTTTACTATTTAAGCTTCGCCTCAAAAATTTGCAAATTAAATATTTTTTTATTAAAATTTTCAAATCGCTCGCTCGCCCCAATTCTTTGAGTCAAAAAATCCGTAGAACAAGAAATTAAATTGGTGTGGCCTTATGAACTTAATCAAATTTGATAGATTTAAAAGTTTTATAAAGAATAATTGACAACTTGTTTTCTTTCATTCACAGCATAATAACCCATGCAGGTTGTAAATAAACTCATCATAGATACAGGATTTTAATTTTATATTTACGCCAAATGCGCGTTTTATCTACAAAAGACTCATCATTGACGCTTGAATAAAAAAATGTTTAAAAGGCCAAATAAAGTATAAAGTTGAAAAGGATTGAGGACCAAAACATTCTTAAAAGTTTGCCAAATACCGCTAAGGTAATCTATTCCTGAGATAAAATAACCAGAATTGATAATCGTGAAACAATATGTGGGAACTTGTGATAGCTTTATTTACAAATAAAAGGGACTGTCTTTTCTAAGATTTTTCGATTTCTATTAATCTGTCAATTTGTTCCTATCCCGATTGTTTATCATGTTTATGAAATATTTGCCACCACTGTACTAACATTAACCCAATTAAATAATTTACATTGCAAAACCAATTGAAGTAGATTAACTTATTATATACATCTATAATTGAAAATATGATTGCTTCGTCTACATAAGGCCATTCAGTGACGATAGAACTAAAATCGTTTTCTTGGTTAAAAGTTAAGTTGTATATCAACTTTTCAATATTTATAAAAGTTATCAAAGTTATTGTCCATTTTAATGGAAGTACAAGGTTGGTATATTTCCATATTGAAACTGGTATATATAAGCCTATCTTTATCTCTCCTTTTCCTAATATATCTAACTATCAGATCAATTTATCTACACAAATCTAGAAAGTCCAAACATTTAATATTTGAAGTTCTTGTTATAATTTGTTCGTATTATTTTAAAATCGATGGAAACTCCCACCATACCACTTCATACGGGCTTTTTTTGGCATATTACTTATTATCAGTGTAGAAATTCATTTAAGACTTAAACATGACATTTGGTTTTTTTTTATTTACTAAATTAAACGATGATGATTATTTACCAAAACACTCACATGAAAATTTTAAAAAAGAGTTCATGTTGTTTGCGTGTTTAATCTTGTCAACAAAAGTGTCGGCTTTCTTTTCAATAGGTCGATTCCAAAACAAATCAAGGTTATTCCAAGTATAAACAATTAATTGTATCCTGTTATTCACATGCAAGAGGGTACATATATATTTTCAATTGACTTTTTTAGTCTAGTTTTGCAATAGGGTATGACGAAGCCATTTTACTGACTTCTTTAATTTGAAATTATCTTAATTTAAATAAGTATCCACCATATTTTCGTAAAAAGAATTTGTCAAAACTGATTGTCTACTTATTGAAGTTCATGATTGAAATATTTGTATATTTTTAAATAACTAATCATGTTAGTAAAAATATGTGTTAACAAACGACACCATTAATAATTTGTCCAAACATTTCCAGAAAATCCTACCATTTCTGTTTTAGGATTCGTATTTTTAAACCGATTGAAAGTCTCCACAATGCCAAATATCCGCAAGAGACCAACGATACATGACCTATAGTTGTTAATGTCTGTGTTATTTTGGTCTCTTATGGACAGTTGTCTCATTTGCAATCATATCACATCTTCTTTCATATATATATATACAGAAATTAACAACTATATGTCACCGCACGCCCTTCAACAAAGAGGAAACAATCCCAACATTATGAAATTTTAGATCATATTTGCTTTAATATTAAAAATGAAATAAAAAGAAGAGTTTAAAAATACCGTTATTAAATGGCTATATCAAAAGCTCATACACATCAAACGAATTGACAACAACAGGCGTATTCCCAACTTTGTAATCTTTATGTAGAACATTTTGTATCAAAATTGGTTTAATTGCTAGCTAAACCTCTCAATTTTATGACAGTTGCATGGAATTCCATATTAAATTGACACAATTATGTGTGAACAATACTTAATATTCTACCAAAGTACTTTACCTGAAAACAAGTAGAGTATAATTTTGATTGCATGTCAAATCTTATCAACAAAAGTACCATCTAACATTTAATTTGGTCGATTCGATACCAAACGTAGAAAACTAAATTTAATGTATTCCAAGTATAAACAATCAGGTCATCCTATTATATACATGCAACATGATACATATATTTTTTACTTTTTTCAAAAAAATACAAACATGATTGAAAAAAACGATAAAGAATCAATAACAACAACAATTATGACCTTTCATCTTCTTGAGAAGGTACAACAAAGAAATTTTACTGAATCCTGACATAAAAAATCTTGATTAATTGACAAGGATTGTCAGTTTTCCTATCGAAGGTCGTTTTTTTCTCCAGGCACCACGGCTTCCTACACCAAGTAAACACTGACTGCCACGAAATAGCCTAAATGCGGTACTAAAAAATGGCATTATAACACCAAAAATCAAAACAGCAATTAAAAGAGGGACGAAAGATACCAAAGGGACAGTCAAACTCATCAATCTAAAACAAACTGACAACGCCATGGCTAAAAATGAAAAATCTTGAAATTGATATATGTAATCACTGGATATTCGAAACACTTAATTTGTACATTATCAATCAGTTTTAAGGATTAAATAATATAAATGTATCTGAATTTTAGAGAAAATCATATATCTTTATTCATTCACTACTTAACAACGTGTGGGACCGTTCAACGTAAATTATAATATAACTATAATTAATTTTTTTTTCTCATCGGCTAAATCGACGTCGCTGCTGGTAGACTGTTCATCCTGAAAGTATCACTAACCCAGAAGTTTAGGACTTTTATTTTGGTTTAAAGTTATTGTATTGAATCATTTATTACAATACAAAAAAAAATCTTTGATTTTTGTCTAGGTAAGACCACACCTTTGTGGCCTCTCTTGTTATCCCAGCCTTACAAAGTATTTTTAATAATTTGGAATTTCAATTTCATCAGTAACGAACATAACATAAGACATATTTATTTTGAATACGCATCTGGTGTGGTATAACTTAGGTTCTTATAAACATATATTTGACTAGTGCAGCAATCCGTGAAATTGTGAACATAAGGTCCACATTGGTCAATTATCTATATACGTATATATATAAACTCATCCTAGATATATATTATTAATACTACTTGACTTGTTTAGCGTTTTTTTTCGTGTATTGTATTATTTCTTGTGTATATAAAGGTTGCATTTTAACGCGTCAGAGTTTTAGATCTTTGCTATAAAGTATATATTTTGCACCTTAAATGTTATTATTTCCTCTAGGTCCATACCTTTGCTTTTGGAATGTTTACGGTTACCACCGGTCTAGTGGTTCATAAATTTTAGAAACCAATTGAATTAAGAAATTTAACTCTCTCCGTCAAAGCTCTACAAAGCTCTAATTTTTGCGAGAAAATATGTTTGGCAACACTTTTGAAAATGTTCCTATTTTCTGATTATATCGTGACGTTGGAAGTTAAAAGTTTTGTGCTTTCTTATTCTTCGGATATACTGATAATATTAATTCAGATTTGCTGTATCAAAACAAATGTGGTAGAAACAATATGATTAAATAAACAGTTTATATTGATCTAATAAGAAATAAAAAAAAAGATGTGGTATGATTGCCAATGAGACATCTCTCCAAAAGAGACCAAAATGACAGAGACTTTGACAACAATAGGTCACCGTACGGCTTTCAACAATGAGCAAAGCACATGCCGCATAGTCAGCTTTAAATGACCCGTAATGTCAATGTGAAATAATTCAAACGAGAAAACTAACGGCCTTATTTATATAAAGAAATGAACGAAAAACAAATATGTAACACGTAACCAAATGACAACCACTGAATTACAGGCTCCTTACTTTGGGACAGACACAAACATTCATTAATGTTGCAGTGTTAAACATGTTAGCGGGATCCCTATAAAAATCAGTTGAAAAAGGCTTAACTCATCAGATGGCCAAAAATACAGGTTGATAATCTTTTATCTTACAGAAACAAAACAAAGATGATATCATATTGCATACGCATCTGCATGATATATGGAATAAGATAGCAATTCCTTTAAAATGCATCTTAAATATACAATAAAGCTTTAAGGGTGAATAAACCACAAAAAGTCCATTAGAATATATATATAACAGGAGTGGAAGTAAACATTTCTTATTAACTTAGAAAATGTTAGAAATTAATTGATTGTTCGTTGATTCATATTCTTGAATTTACTATTTCATTGGAATCATTCAATTAAACCAAAATGTGTCGAAACAACTGAAACATCACCATCACATGACTATTGAGTCCGACAATAACTATTTAACTAATTTAATACAATGCCAAAATTTACCCAAAGGAACTAATTTTCAATAAATCAAATGAATAAGTAATAATTGTACTTTCCAAGATTTAGATAATTCAGTTTAACACGTTGGCAATAATACTTTATATATATATATATATATATATATATATATATATATATACGAGTCTAAATTGAAAACTACGTTCAAACCTATGACTGCGTTGGATAAAAACCGCAATTTTTATACGTGTGCATGTCAAACAAATTTCGTTGTATATATATATATATACAACTCGTCTAAACATCAACCCAACAATGTTAGATCTGTAAATTTGCTTTCGCAAATTTTTGGTTCTTCCCTCGCCGGGATTCGAACCCATGCTACTGTGATATCGTGACACCAAATCGCCTGCACTGCAGCCGTCCCGCTAGACCACACGACCACCTGGGCTCTCTAAAAAAAGAGCTTTCGGTTGCCATATGTTACCTTTCCACGTCAGTTTTAATCTAGCGGCGTACTACAGTACATGATATATAAGGCATGAAGATGTTATTGTTACAGATCAGCTAAATTATCTATAGTAAAGGATCCTACAAATTAATGTAAGATACAGTCACAGAAAATAATTATATTCATAAGTACGTCTGAGTCAGTGACAACCCTACAACAGATGTATCCATCGGATCGGCATCAATGATGGTGATACATGGCTGTGTACATAATGTATATACAACTCGTCTAAACATCAACCCAACAATGTTAGATCTGTAAATTTGCTTTCGCAAATTTTTGGTTCTTCCCTCGCCGGGATTCGAACCCATGCTACTGTGATATCGTGACACCAAATCGCCTGCACTGCAGCCGTCCCGCTAAACCACACGACCACCTGGGCTCTCTAAAAAAAAAAGCTTTCGGTGGCCATAAGTTACCTTTCCACGTCAGTTTTAATCTAGCGGCGTACTACAGTACATGATATATAAGGCATGAAGATGTTATTGTTACAGATCAGCTAAATTATCTATAGTAAAGGATCCTACAAATTAATGTAAGATACAGTCACAGAAAATAATTATATTCATAAGTACGTCTGAGTCAGTGACAACCCTACAACAGATGTATCCATCGGATCGCCATCAATGATGGTGATACATGGCTGTGTACATAATGTATATACAACTCGTCTAAACATCAACCCAA
This sequence comes from Mytilus trossulus, assembly GCF_036588685.1. NCBI lineage: Eukaryota > Metazoa > Mollusca > Bivalvia > Mytilida > Mytilidae > Mytilus > Mytilus trossulus. Next base: position 48,623,922 of record NC_086383.1, read on the forward strand.
CAATGTTAGATCTGTAAATTTGCTTTCGCAAATGTTTGGTTCTTCCCTCGCCGGGATTCGAACCCATGCTACTGTGATATCGTGACACCAAATCGCCTGCACTGCAGCCGTCCCGCTAGACCACACGACCACCTGGGCTCTCTAAAAAAAGAGCTTTCGGTGGCCATATGTTACCTTTCCACGTCAGTTTTAATCTAGCGGCGTACTACAGTACATGATATATAAGGCATGAAGATGTTATTGTTACAGATCAGCTAAATTATCTATAGTAAAGGATCCTACAAATTAATGTAAGATACAGTCACAGAAAATAATTATATTCATAAGTACGTCTGAGTCAGTGACAACCCTACAACAGATGTAGTTATAGCAAAGCTGTACCTTTCTGATGACAAATTATTTGATCTGTATTCTGACCTACTCTTCATCGAAAGAATTTTAAGTGTTCAGCAATGTTTACATTCGATACAGTAGTTGCACTTTTCTAGCAGATACAATGTAACATTTGAGAATGCCCTTGGAGAGTTCCATTATATATTTTGAATGAAATATCGATGATATTTCAATCAGAATACGTCAGTCCACTTAAGGATGTTTGCTCTTCCATTTTTTGATTTTTTGCTAGATTTTCAGGATCCTCTGGTTTTATCCCTGTATTGTTATTAAAAAAAATTCCCACTAACCCCTACTTTTCTTTTCATATTTTTATTACATAAAGTTTTGAAAGCCATATTTCAAAATTTTATAACATTCTTGTTATTTTTTCATAGTTTTTGAAACAATTATGGTGCCAATGTTAAATATATGAAAAATCTAGAGAGAATTATTTCCCGCCAAATTTTCAATGGCTTATATCTTGAAAACGAGCCCACGGACTATCCATTTTTTTCTACTTTTTAAGTTTCTTTATTAATATACTATCAATTAATAATAGTCTTTTAAAAAGTTTGTTATTTTTTAACAGAGTAGCGAGCATCCTTAAACTGCACAATTGGTGTGTTTTGAAAACTATTCAACAATGTTTAATTTCCTGTGTAAATGCGGATGTAATTTCTTAGTTTTTTACAATTTTTTATTCTCTTTTATTTCCTGTTTAAAATCAGACGTGTAACGTTATAAGGAATCAATAATTGATTAAAAAAAAAACGATCACATCATCATATTACTAAAATCAAAGTAACGCATATTTTCGAATTGTTATTTTTTCAATTGTTCTCACTGGCTTAAAATAAGTTTTGTGCATGAAAGAAAGTGGGTGCATTCAACAAAGGGATCATTGTTATAGGTGAAATTGTCCAATCGGTAATAGAAATTTGAGTGGGAACCAAAAGTGCAATTGAACTATAGAAATTCGTCAATTTATTTGAGGGATAGAAATCACTATATGGAGATATTGCCATTTACTAGTAGATACATTTAAATTAATCAATGGTTATTTATCTCTGACTTTTTGTCTCGCTTGACGGAGTCAAAAAGCGAGGCATATTTATGCTGTATCCGGCGTCGGCGACGGTGGCGTCAACATTGTATTAGTTTGCAATTAGGTCTAGTTTTTGGGGAACACCAAGCGGTAGGTCAATCATTTTCGGTATGTAGTTGTATATTCATTTATTAAGAGATTATTTTGCTCCGCTACCTGTGTCATGGTCTGTTGACTTTGAAGATTTTGCTTTGTTAACATATAATATTTTGTGATTAAATTAGTTTGGGATTGATGTATAATGTTAAGACAATGATATCTTGTATGCAAATTATCTGACATTTGTCAGTATTGTTTCGATGGAGATTATAAAGCTACACCCTTTCTATATGGTTCATTGACTTTGAAACTTTATCGTAGTTTACACGTTTATGTTTTTGTTTATGTTTGTTTAAAAGGAATAACATTTAATAAGTCCATGATATTTGATATCTATGTATTAGCATTGGCACATCTCATTTAAATTGAGACTGATTAGCAGTGTACATCAGTCATGGTTCGTGAATATTTGCATAACTTATGAAACATTTTAAAGTATTGCTATCTTAATTTCAACATTTGCATAATTGTAATTACAAAAAAACGAGATATATATTTGTGATAACAGATGATGTAAATGTGTATACGTTATTTCTATTTTTATTTTCTTATCACACTATTCAATGTCTCTATCTATTTGTTAGAGTTTTACCAATTAAAACACTTAGACATCATTGTCCAAAAAGTACTAAAAATAACCTATATATCAAGCCATTATTCGAAATACCGCACCTTAAAAAAAATCCTCGGGTATAGATGACTTTCGCTTAATAAGACACATTTTTTTGTGTGTTTTTAATCCGGTGTTTATTTACCATTCCAACTATTTGCATGCAGCAAAACCATACAGACTTATTAGAAGGAATATACCATGTATACTTGATACTGTTGTCATTTCTTTGATATTGATTTGCATCGGAAATAAACACATTTATTATAAAACCAGTTGTAAAGTTGGAATGATACGAGTTATGTTCTCTCATATATTTGATGATGGTATGGTACTAGACCCTGTGCTTGATATTCTTTCAATCAGTTTAACTGTGGTGTGGAGCTAGCATGTCAATAACTGACAGTAGTCTTTTGTAAATCTATGTATCATTGTCATTTTATTTTAGTTTCATTTGCAATATTTACACAATTTTTATTTTATTCCAAAAATATTGTTTTGGGAACAAACAGTTCTATTCACATATTCGCATATTAAAAAAAAACTTCAAAGTGTGAATTCCTTAATTCTGATGTTTGATTTTTTTTATCGATAATATCTGACTTTGCTGATATTCTCCATTGATGATTTAAATTAGCAAAGTCAATTATATTATTTGAAATCTAATGATAATGGCTACTAATGAATCGTCAATAACCATTTTAAAAGTGCAGTTATAAATTTTTTTGTCAATAATCTGAACAAAAAGATGGAGTGATATTGTAATGTTATTTTTGTTTTAGCACTTTAGGTTAACGGAGATTGAAAATCAAACGTTAGCAATTACTAAAAGTGATTATTTCTAGTAGTATAAGCGAACTATACAAATCAAATAGTTCTCCAATAAAAGAAAGGGGAAATGGATCGAATTGCCTGGTTGCGCAGAAAGCTGTTTGAACAACGGAAAATGTGACTCCTGAATATTTGTATATGTGGTAATATAAAATTTTAAAAGAAGACACAAAAAAATCTTTTGACAGCTGCATAATGGAAGATAAATTTATACTTTATGAATTTGATTTGTTCATAACTCTTTTCTGCATAAATCTTTGGCAAGAATGCTGCTGCATAAACATTCATCCCAAGGAATAAACAACATTACAATAATACTGAACTCCAAGGAAAAGTAAACTTGTAAAGTCCCTAATCATTGGTAAAATCAAAAGCTCAAACACAACAAACGAATGGAAACAACTTCCCTACACTGACTTAGGGTTCATTATTTTTGTGATTATACTTTTTGGTATAAGCGTTTCCTTATGCAGAAAATGGTTATTAAGGTTGGTTTTATATAAAGATGAACCTCTCACTTGTTTGACAGTTGCATAGAATTTAAGAGGTGGTTTTCACATAAAATAATACCTTTGTGCACTTTAAAAATGGTTTGTTTTTCACACTTTAAGAGTTTTGTTTATCCCAACATGGCATTAACACATGTTATTAACAATTGATACTTTCACTTTGTATTGAAATGAAACTATTAACTACTAGTATTTTTAAATTAATGGTTAAATGATTTTATAGGTGATCATATATTTTTTTATCTTTTGATAATAAATATTTCATGTAAAGCTAAAGTACATACATACCTGTAATATTTGCAATTTGAGAGGAGACTTACGACTGATCCTTGATCCAAAACTATGGGTTTGCAATCTCAAAAGAAAAAGGCATATTTATTCAGAATAATTCTACAATAAACACATCTACAAACACTGCTGAGATGACTTATGTATGTCTTTATCCAACATAATTATCTTTTGTCGGTTTGGTATACGGGGTGTTAACTGAGAAATTATATCCAAGCGGGAGGGAACCCGTTCAACAATACACTGTTTGATGGTTAAAGGCTCTTTCAGCATTCAGTATTTAGAGGACAAATTTATCTCCAACAATCCGTCTTGATCAAACTTCTTTACAAAACCTCCTTTTTTATGTGTTTTCTTGTTTTCAATATCAACAAGCTATTAGCATACGGACCATAAAGCTAACAAAAGTTTAATTAAGGGCCATCGTTATCCCCTTTCCTCCGTCATAGTCAAACCATTTCAGCATTCTACTATTACTATGTATGTTGATGATATTTTAAGAAAATAATAAATGAATTTGAAAAAAGAATATCAGGAAAAAAGCCAGAAAATAAAAATTATTCATTAACAATGTACGAAAGTTTAAAAACCTTTAGAACGATAGTGGACAAGTTTTCAATTTTGTAATATTCAATTGGAGATTTGTCACGAAGAAAGACCCAGTAGTATGGTGTATAATGCAACCTTGTCTTTTATAGAATCTTGAAAACGGAATCAAGAATTCATGTGTAGGTTTTTGTTATGAAAGAATTTAAAACTTGATGTATAGCATAGTTCAATTTCTGAGAAAAGGATAGCTGGCGTTTTCAGGTCGAAAAAAGGAACGACAAAATACACGAAGGAGTTCAAAAGTCACGTCATAAAAAAATACGATACCATCATACCACAAAGAAAAATGTCAGATAGAGAAGACCAAAAACAAAGAAACTAAAATTGAACTACACTGTCCCACCTTATATGGTTGGTGGACCGGAAGGGATTACAATTTCCGCTATACTTGTGTACCAATTGCCAATTTAAACATTTGAACGTTTCATTTCTTTTGATAACAAAAAACGTGACCTAAATTTGAAACACAATAACTGAAAATAAATTGAATGAAAATGAATAACATGCAATATCTTATAACAAATACAATGAATATTTTAAACAACTTCTCGTTATTCGACCACTGAATCGTTTGGATCGTTTAATCGAGGAAGGAGGAGTATGTCGAACTGAATATTGATTTTGATTAAATTAATTTAATTTTCGAAACAAATGCACAAACTAGCAGCAACCTGAAATATATCTTCAAATCGTATCTACAGATTCAGGGTCAAGGAATTTGTTCATTTTAAATCTTGACAACTTACTACCAAACTTGCATTAAAAATTTAAAAAACAACAAAAAAAACATCAAATAATTGACTGCGGCCGAAAAACATTTTTGGGTTAACCTTCATCAGGAACCCTCCAATACGAATATATTGAAGCCGAGAATGTATTGAAACAGTTGAAGGAATTTTTGAAAAAATAGACATAAAAATAGCCAAATCCTCCAAAGGTCAATTTCACCGGCGGGGTGAAGCCCTAGTTTATTTATGATTCTAACATTTCTAAACGGAAAATTTTGTGAAATTTTTTTTTATAAATCATGTCATCACCGAAGTACTGACTACTGAGCTCCTGATATCATTGAAGACTGATAGTTCTCCAGCAGAGTTATCGCTCAATGCTGAAATATGAAAGCAACACGTTAAATAAAATCATGTGTCCGAAGCCCTTTTCAGGATTTACCTTCATTATGAACGCTCAAAGCCAAATACTAGTATACTAAAATGTAACTATACTTACATCAAATGGAAATGCCATTCACATTGTGATAACCTATGGTTTATTTCAAGTCATTTTAATTGTGGTTTATTTTTATTTGTGAATATTCAACAGATTTCATCAAATGAAAATAAATGGAAACGACATCAAGTAAAAGTCGAAAATAATGCAGTTTGTTTTCACAAAAATTGAAAAATGGTGAAGTTCGTGTACATACATTGGAATAAAATGTTGACTTAATTGTCACAATAACAAATATATCAGAATAGCTTGAATATATAATGAACACTGATGAAGTCATTATGAGAATTGGGCCAAAAAAACACAATTATCCAACTGTATAATGATATACTTATAGAATAATCTAATATTATTAGACATAATCATAAACTGACGATAACGTGTTCATGTATATTATTTTATGTAATTTTTATAATGACACTTGATTTGCTAAACAAATATGACTACCGATTGAGTTTTTGCCTCGATAAGATATGACGTTAGCTTCAATACAGTTTGTCAATGTTCCTAATTATATCAATCATTAGTTGAATACGAGTTGTTAATCATGACAACTTTACTTGCATACATCCAGACAACTTCTTGATTGTTATTGTATAACCTGATGACCAGTTAGTCAACTGTTTATTTTTAATGTATTCATATAACATTGTTCAGTTTCCAATTAGTCCAGACAAGAGCTTCGGACGCTTGAGTTATAAAATCCTTGGTTCATATTTTTGTTTAAAGATACAAGAGTAACAAGACACTTTAAAATAGTTTCTGAATGCTATAGCTTTTTTATGGATATTCTATAAAAAAAACATGGTTTGTATATTCCTTCAAATGAAATAGAATTATTGGAGACTAGATGAATTTCAAGTGTTATTTAGAGTGTTTACGTTTTATTGATTTGCACGTACATGTATAAGAATTCCTAAAATTTGCAATCTTTATATTAATTTCATTTCATTTTATACTCCATCAAGATATTGAAAGAGAGCGCAATAAAGCATGTCAGTACCGATTCACTGACTACGGACATCATTATCCGCTTAATTTAATGCTTAAGTTTAGATTGTGTAATGATAGATATATGCGAAACGTTTTTTACCGTTGACATGGATTAGGAATAGAATGAACCTATAACAAAATAAATTTACGAGTTAATTCACAAAGGATGTTGCTCTCTCATTAAAACACAATTATTATTTCCGGCATGCTAATCAATTTGGATATACATATACATCTTGCGTAAATGATGTAGATATCGTATCTTCTTGAAAATGAGGATTTCCTAAGTTGATACTCTGAACATCGTATTTTTTAGTTTAATTGTTGCCCATTGGTAGCTTAAAAAATGAAGTATTTGTCTAATTTATCGACGATAACAGAATTCTTATCATAAATAAAGAAACAAACAAGTCAATATACTAATTATCAGAAAGGCCTAAATAATAGTGATAAAGTTATAACACGTTTAACTTTTACATTAAAAAAAATATAACAAAAATACAGAAACTCCGAGGAAAATTCAAAATTCAAAATTCAAAACGGAAAGTTGCTAAACAAATGGCAAAATCAAAAGCTGAAACACATAAACAAAAAATTATTAAAGTCTTTGATATGCAAATAGTACAACAACTATTTTTTTTTTTCAATTTATAAAATCGATACTTTATTGACGATAAAACATTCTTTTTAAAAGAAATAAACATTGTTGACGAAACCTGTCACTTAGAAAACTATAGATGACAGGATTTGCTGCACTGCTAAGTAAATAAGATCTGAGGAAAAGTTGATAAAATGCCTTCTCCGTGTTTGACAATTTAGAATAGAAATCATCTGGACTAACGTTTCGGAGAATAGCAATAGCACAATAGGGTGCAAAGGTCAACATGAAAACAATTGTAACTACAAATAGCATGAAAGTCGTTTTTCCTGCTTTATAAACTTTCCCATGAACCGCGGAATCTTTGGGCATGTTAGACTTCTTTGTTGTAATGTTTGATTGTTTCGTACAAGGGTCATCTGAGGTAGTACCATACTGTTCAATGTGCTTGAATCCGTGTAATTGAACATTTTTATTTTTATCCAAAGCATCAAACGAGGTAAAATTGCTATTACTAAATGTAATATGTGAAATGTCGATAACGTTTTTGGATTTAAACTGAGTTTTTCGTTTACCTGTAGGCAATCGCATACTCGAAAGATTACGATTTCCAACCACTTTCTTTCCAAGTATGCTATATAAGATAATGAAAAACATGTCGAATAGTAAATGTAATGATGTCAAGAACATTGATAAGATTAATGGATATTTGGTGTGCACGAAATGGTCTTCAATCAGGCAGGTTTTTCCATGTATCCCTGGTGTTAATGGCAGGGTTTGCGTACCATATAAAGCAATTCCTGGAGTCGAGATGAGAGTGGCAAGAAATATTGAGACGATAACAAACTTTATAGCTGTATTTGCAGTAAATCTGTATTTACTTTGACTGTATTTTATTCCAATAAATCTATCAACGGCTATCCCAAGAAGAACAAATGATGATGCGGCATTTAACACCATAGCAACATAACGGGATAATTTACATATCCAAGGATGGTCGAATAGTACAAAATATCTCAACAGATAGATCTCCATAGGGACCGATAATATACAGTTAAGGATATCTAACCAAGCTAGAGTAATTATAAAAATATCGGAGGATTTCTTCTCGCGTGATTTTGTATTACCGGCAATGTTCCTCTCCTTCGTATGATAGATATAACTTACTAAGAGGTTTCCAGGAAGTCCAATAATCAGTAAAATGCTTAAATAAATCAAAGATGGTAACAGTGTTTTTTCGTATATTGTGTCATTAATCATCCTTAGATAGAGGTCGTGTACTTCACGCGAAAGAACCGTGATAGATTTGGCTGTAGTTGAAACCTTTGATGCATTATCTAGTCTGGTAAGTGTTGAAGTAATGTTATCGTCTGATGTGGAAATCCATGCAGTTGACGACATAAATGCCAAGTGCGAAGACGACTGCATTCTTTAATATCTGTAATTATAATCAAAGTCAATTACTTAAAATACAATCAAAAACGTATTGGAAATTCGAAAATGCATTTGCGGTATCTTGGTCATACTTCCGAAGACGTCGAATCGTTTTAAAGTACGATTCAGTGCATCTACAATCATATATACAATGGAGGATAAGATAATGAAAGTGCGACCATTAACCTTGAAAGAATCATTGCAATACATCTCATGATGTTGGTCAATCCACAGATACGGCCTCTTGTTTTCTAAATACTGTATTGGAAAAAGACTTAACTACATTATTTAATTATTTACATTATGTCGATGCAACAGGCATACATCATTGTTAAATTTGTTTAAGGGTATAAGTTCACACCAATGTTGCCTCGAATGGCACTGATCAGTCAACAGATGAGAGTTTCTATCTGTTTAAAATCTCTTGTTATAATTTCTGCATCTTTTAAGTCTTAAAATTGTGTTAAAAATAAACAAGGAAAACTTTATAGTTACACCTACTTTCAATTACAATTACAATGATATAGTTAGAAAAAGTAATGAAAAATACCGAACCTGGCTTGCCATAAACTATGTTATAGCATCCTTGTGTTTAAAAAAAACGATTAAAGTGTTTTGTTAGAAACATTTAAAAATAAATCTAGTTACATGACTTTACTTTGTATTCAATCAACTGAGTGAGAAACAACCCTTGACAATATTAATTTCAGGTCTCTTGATTTAGAAGTCGAATTGAATGCCTTGATTGTTTTACATGCAATATTGCTTGATTAAAATCGGTAAGCAATCTTTATAGGAATAATCATTTTAATTTCCGATGTTGGTTTCTTATAACTATTATAAATAATTATCCTATTGTCCTGAAACGAATTCTTCTATGTTTCTTGTAGTTGATTAATTTCCCAGCATGCCTTGAGGGATTGTGAAACTCTTTTTACATTTTTCTAGTACTAAACTTTTAATGGTAAATTCGCGAAAGTCAAAACTCTCAGTTTTGGATTTTATTTCCACTCATTTCCGTATGTGGTTTTTTTTTAAGGAAAGAAAATAGTTGTGTGTTCAAAATATGAAAAAATGTCTTTAACTCAAAACAAGTCAGCGTAAATTAATAAAAAGGGCATTAGCTACGAGAAACCCCCAAAAATAAATATATACTAGTCAACAAAAGAAACTATACACGACTTTGAAATGAAATTTGTCAAAAAGTATTTAATATAAAACAAAATGAGATACACTGTTTTTCAAAGCTTTCATTTGCAATGTATGCACATGTGATAATGAAAATCAAAACTTGTCGGAAGGTATCTAAATTCCGTGTAAACGATCATAGGTTGCAAATTAGTTTTGCGGAAAGTTGAATAAAAAATCGACACATAATTTTCTAAGTTCTAAATAAAATTTCAAATTTGTTTAAAAATACTCAATATGCTAATCAAGTTATGTTTATGTTGTAACTCATGGGTTGAAATAGTGTTTTTTATTTTCGTTTCAAATCAATGCTTTAGATATGAAAACAACACACAGTAAATTTGGGACCTTTCGGATTAGTTTTAAGATTGTTACCGCTTTTTGAATATCGCTCTACACATCCTGTCTATGGTTAATCAGTTGATTATGTTTACATTTTTACGTTATCTCGTGGGGTCGAACTTTGCTTAACAAATAAACAAAGAAACTGTATGATTTTTGAAATCAAATTGATGGCAAACACTGTCTTTACCTTTAAATGAGAGGTTGGCATCATTAGTTGGAACTTCTGTTTTTAAAGTTGTTGTTTTATGTAAATTTTGTTAAAAAAAAATTGCGAAAAAATGACACAAAAGCAAAAAAAAATAAAAAAAACATTAACGGATTTATATTTCCATAATGATTAAGTATTACTTTCAATATTGGTCCAATGAACGGAAAACTTTATCTTTAATTTGAAAAAAAGTCTTGTATCGTTTCAGGTGTTGACTAGTATATGATTTTTTTTTTCATTGTTAATGAATGTAAAATAGTGTAATAATGAGGACGGTCCCGTCTATTAAAAATTAGACGTTAGGAAGCATCATACAATTTAAGAAAGCTGCTGTTTCAGATTATTTGTAGTGACAAAATTAAAAGTACATTTTCAACTTTCATAACTAATTTTTGTTATCAATAGCGCAATTAAAAGATTGGTCTTAGTTATTCCACTTTCACCAATCCTTTTGATTTTTTTCAAGTTTGAATGGCGTTTAGATTTAATGATTTAAATATCATATAACTGTAAGCTGTTTTCATTTAATGATACCTCAGCTTAAAGTATTCGGCAAAAGGATATTGATGATAAATATGCCTTAACCGCATAATGCATGTTATATGTAGTTCCATAGAACATTTCATATCAAGAAAATGTCAGTATTCCGTTAACGTGAACGTGACTAACCATTAATCTTTAACTCATGTTAACATGAAGCCTGATTAAGGTTTTAATTTGCAGTTCCTTTTTAAGTTTCAACAGAAATTTTAGAGGAATAAATATGGATCATATTAGTTACATGGATAACGCCACTGCGATCTTTCCTTTTCCAAACCATTTTCGTGTTTTTCTATCTTTAATTTGAAATACATTCGCGAATGAGCGAAACGCGAGAACGTATTGTCTAAAAATACATTGAATGTGTGCGCGTAACATCATACTACCCAAATAAGTGGTACAAGTTTCAACGTACGTTACATTGTGGTTGTATCGATTTCATAGCTTGGTATGTACATGAATCCTTTCTTTTCCCTATTGTAAGTCTGTATTATTTTGCCTAGTGGTGCATGCACTTAGCAGGTGTCGATATCCGGTCTCGCTTAGTGGAAATAATAAGATACTGGTTCTAGTACTTAATAGGTGTTTCATGATATGTAAATTCAAAATTGTCATGACCTACCTATGATATCAGAGGGGCATTTAATTTTTGGTCTGTGCGTCCGTCTGTCCTGCTCAAGATTACAGTTTTTGGTCAAGGTAGTTTTTGATGAAGTTGAAGTCTAATCAACTTGAAATTTAGTACAAATGTTCCTTATGATATGATCTGTAATTTTAATGCCAAATTAAAGTTGTGTCCCCTACTTCACGGTCCATTAAACATAGAAAAGAAACGTGCGAGTGGTGCATCTGTGTACTACGGACACATTCTTGTTTTTTTTTATTTTGATGTATAGTCATTTCATTTACGATAAGTAAATAAACTCACCATAGATACCAGGACTAAATTTAGTATATACGCCAGACGCTCGATTCTACAAAAGACTCATCAGTGACGCTCGATTCCAAAAAAGTTAAAAAGGCGATTGAGCATTGAGAACCTAAATTTCTAAAAGTTTTGCCAAAAACAGCTAAGGTAATCTATGCCTGAGGAAGAAAAGCCTTAGTATTTCAAAAAATTCAAAAAGCACTAATTATAACAACAGTCAATAACACTGTCGAATTTAAAGTAAGAATCCTATATCCGGATGTAGTGATTCTACGACATTTTTTTCAAATCGAACATTAATAGTTTGGCTCGGTGTTTTCAATACAATAAGGGCAGGACTTTTTAATCGTATCATTCACTGCAGATATTTAGACACTGGGTGACATTAAAAACTTCAAACACAACAATTAATTAAGGATATGCTCTATTTATCTATGAACTTTCTTCTTTGAAAATTGCATATATTTTTTTTACGGTCATTTCAAAATTGGCAGCAAACGGACATTTTTTTAACTTGAAAACCAATTAATTAATTTATTATGATTATGATTTTTTTGTATAAATCATAGTTTAAAAGGTTTGATCTCGAAATTTGTCAATTTATCCCCTTTTTTGATAATTTTGTATTTTTAAAAAAACGACAAGGATCTTCCTCTGAAAAATATAAATGCTTTTAATAATCAATGTTGGTATAATGAGGCATTCTTAACTTATAATTACAATATGCAAATGTTGATGGCCGGAAAGACATACAGGACACGGTGGACCTGTCGATATGGTGTTAGAAAAACAAATCATTGAACCATCACACTGTTCCACATAACAAATTAAAAAAAAGCAAAAGTGAATCCGGAAAAAGACATGGAAATCCGTTATTTTGCTGTATCCAATAACGTAATAATTCTAATATAATTACAAAGTGTTTTTTTAAATAGTTGGTGCAAGGAAGAGTAAGTGACATCGGATTTATCTTAAAATGGTGAACCGATCAAAAATAATATTTCAATTTTGACCTATTTTCTGGTTAAACTACTTCAAAAATAATTTGAAGGGCCACTTGAAACATTAATTTAGATCGACATTATTCAGAGAATTATAATAAAGTCATTCATATAAGGAAACAATTATGTTTGTTTACATTTTTTGGGTCATTTAAGTTTTGAAGAGCAATCTGCCTTTTGTTTTTTGGTTAACATTCGTTGAAAGTTCTCTATCAAGTTTCATTTCCCGCGATGTTGATAAATAAATGTTGATGTCGCCGATACGATATCAAGACTGATAAGCTATGGTTTTAATTACATATGCATTTTGCGTATTAACTTTCCAAATACTAAATAATTTGTTAAATATAAAAACCCATTTTCAATACATTAAATTGAATATGATTTCAGATTCAAAAGGTAATCGTTAAAAAACAGATAAAAGAAGGATAGTTGAAGTATATGATTGCATGCAAACAACAGTTAAATTTTACCTTAATTATTCCAAACTGTCTGTTCAAATTAACTCCTCAATCGTTCCACAGATTGATTATAAATGTATCGAAAACAATTGCACTATCAACTTATGTATCTATATATATATATTCCTGTTAGCCAATGGGATAACGTTGTCCTTAACGTGACCATGCAATTCCTGGATAGTTTATTGAAAATTAAATTATCGTGCTGTGATAAGATGTTGTTATACAATTGTGCTATAGAATGTGTTGATACCAAAGCAGTTTGCAGGTAAAGTTTTCAAGGTAAAGCTCGTACTGTTACATGTGTAATGCTGGGTAACATTTATATCACAATAGATCATTGATGTGATCTTCATTGCAATATCAACATAATTATTAGTGACAAAAACAAAATATATAGAGGACATATATAGATAAATGAAACTTTTAAACTTAAAGTTTGCCGTAGAATATTTTTTTACGTTCAACACGGATGTTGTTCTCGGAATGAAATTCTAAATTTTGTATAGATGGTATTAGTAACCAGTTGTAGAAAGTGAACAAACATGATTATCTTTTAACTATATTGGTTCAATTTTTTTACTCTTGGTGCAAATACAATCACAACATATTTACGACAGTGCAAATTACTAATTATATTGCAATGCAAACATCATAAATGTGGATGGTTTTCCGTAGTCAGGAGAGTAACTTCCCGTTTTATTTCCAGTCATGAAATGTCAAGTACGCAAGTCTAATTGCATGAAAATTTAAAAACAGAAGTTTAATGAGTTTCCAGAAGGCGTTATCAGTGATTGGATGGAATAGGGATAGAGCTATATTATTTAGCTAGATTTCCATCGCGAATAGAACTATTAATCATTTTCAATGTGTCCGTTGTCATTAACCTGTTCAAACTTTGTATTTGAACTAACAAGACCGATTTGAACTAGCTTGGTTGCATCCTTTTGGCGTCTGGTTTTAATATGGTGTCGTGTAGGTTGACAATCGATATGATTGATTGGTTGTGTTTCGCATAATGTTCATGCCCCAAAATTTCACCGTGTATTCGGTTTGAATACTTATTAATGATGAAACCTATGAGAAAAGTTCAGAAAAGTTTATTGAAAGAAATAATGGCGGAAAAACTGTAGTACCACTGTTAAAAATGGGAGACGTGCTGGATAGAGCAGCAGCAGGACGTGTTTTGCAGCTTTAAATAGATACGCGTTCTCTACACAAGGCATTAGATTATAAAAATATTACGATACAGAAAAATTCCAAACAAACAAAATTGTATCCGATCTTCATCACTTCCTACATTTTACCATTGATAAAGATTAAAATATGCAAAATGAGAATTTTATTCGATTTAATCATGTTAAAAAACAAATAAGCATGGAAAAATATGTCCTACGATGACGCCAATAAGTCGCTTTGAACGATAATCCAATTGAATGTTGCTAAGATTTTGTCTGCCAAAAACTTGTCGGATAGTTCAAATAGCATTAAATGGTACTATTTGTAATGCGCATTTCGACAATAACCGATTATTCATACTCGAGGCCAAATAGTTTGAACACACGAAAATTTAGAACAAACAACAAAGAGCAGATGTAAAATACAAAAACATACTGATTACAAAATCTGATTATCATTATTTGATTAACTCATGACTTCTTGTCAGGCTGATTTGATCAAACCAAACTTGAGGAAAGTTTTGTAAAGGCATTTTATCTATATATCTAAAATTATGACTGTTGCAGTCTTTGATTGATATACGTACAAATGTACAATTTTCCTTTCCTATTTGGTATTGGCATCCATCTGTTTTGATTCGGTGGCCGTTTGTGAATCTATGTAGACGTAACTCTGGTATCTGTGATGTATTTTAAGCTTAATTCTATATCAAGTTTTAGTAATTTATAGTGAATTCAACATTTATTAATAAAACTTTTTTTTCATATCTAGCTGATGAAAAACACTATATTTGGAGTAGTAGGCACATTATCGGTTGATTTAAAGTTAATGATAGCTTAGGGAACGGTTTTATTTCAGCATTTCCTATTTCCGTCCAAGACATATAACGTCATGCAATTAAAAAAGATAAACAATTAAAACAGAGAGGCGAAAGGTACAAAAGGGTCAATTGATTTCATTAGTAACTTAAAAAATTGCAATACATTTTGTAGAGTATTTCAATAATTGTTGAATAAAAAAAAGTCTGAATAAGCAATAACGTCAGAATGTAGAACTAGATACATTTGTACTGCAATCGTGTTATTCCATTGTGTAATAAATATCCTGTAGATCAATAGATTTTACCATGTTATCAAACGGTCAATTACACATAATGATTATGAACCACATGTTAATCATATTAGGGACTATCTTATCTGTAATAACGTATTATTGCATTTCCGAGAAAATCTGCTGATCAATGAAGATTTTTCCGAGAAACGGCATGTTTCAGAGGAAATAACTTAACACTCAAATGATTCACAAGGTTAAACAAAATCACTTCATTCTCCACTTCAAGAGTTATTGAATACCATTTACAATAGGCATAGGCATGTAGACATGGTTTAGACCTTTTTGAATACGGAATTTACATTTCATGAATTCATATCAGATTCTAATTCGTAGTTATAATAGCTTTTTACTTGACTTCCCATCTTATTTGAAATACTAAAATGTTTTGAGTAACAAAGAAGCTCAATTTCTAAATTCAGTGCTTGTTTTTGTCCGGGCTGTTTCGAGAGGAACTGTGAAAAATTCCGGGTTTTTAAACAAATGGTCCGTTTTTTTTAACAAAAAATGTATCAAGAAAAAAGTATTTTTAAATTTAAAAATTTACTTTTCTAGTTTATAAATGTAATTTAATGAATGAAAATATCATATATTCTCAATAAATCGAGAGAAAAAAACATATTACTACGTTGATAAAAATTAACCGTTGTGAATTTGATGGTATTTTTGTTGTCACAGTTAATAAAATTTTCTAAGGGTAAACTTCGGTGTTTTATACGATACGTATTAAGATAAACCGTTGCCCGTCCGCCGTCAACATGTTGAATAATAACTTAAAAACGCTGTAGCCAATTTACATAAAACTTCGATGAATTATTTATATAAATAGAGGTATCCCCCTTTTCGAATTTTATAAATTAAACATTTTATGTTTCCAAGTTATGGGATTTTATTAAACAAACTAGAGGTTATAAAGAGCTTGTGTCGCTCAACTGTGTCTATGTGATGCAGTGCATAGTAAACAAAGGACACTCTTCTACATTAAAGACATTAATAGAATTCGCGAAAAATATGAAGATTACTTGTTTCTAGATCTCAATTTACTGAACATTCGTGCTGTTTACAGTTATTTCTATCTAAAATGTACTTGTTCCATAAGTTTCAGAGGAAAAGGTTTTTTTTATAAAAATGTTTGCGTTGCACATGTCTTATTTTCAACACTCTCATTGTGTCAAACTAAAAAAATACGCAAATCATTGGTCTAGTATGTTGCACATGAAATGTACACCGTCGTAACCTTTGATGGTTATCATTGACATAACGAATAGTCAATGTAAATGTCGTAATATCGTCTTGACATGCTGGATAAGCAAATCAAATTTTCGCAGATTTTCGTATCACTTTTTCGTATCACACTCCGTGCAGTGCGATATAAGAAATGGTTATTCATGCAAGAAATGTATATGATAAGCCACAACCATACGAGGATAAACTTTATTATTTAAAAACGCGATGAATGTTTCATGCGCCAATGGCGCACTGTTTATCACAATACAGAGTAGTAAACCTGCTGAACAACTGTGTTACAGTGAAGAATCAGAAAAATGTTTTGTTTTTTGTTAGATGTATCTCTATTTGTATCCATCTGATGTGTTAAGCCTTTTTCACCAGATTTTGGTGGTTCGTTCTTATGTTGAACTGTTACACCACGTTCCAGGTTATGAGAGTGTTCCCGCTAATATGTTCAACCCCGCCACATTCTGTATGTCGCGTGTCTATCCCAAGTCAGTAGTCTGTAATTCAGTGGTTGTCATTTGTTGAAGTGTCAATACACAATATGATTATAAACCACATGTTAATCATAATAGGGACTATCTTATCTGTAATAATGTATCATTGCATTTCTTAGAATATCTACTGATCAATGAAGCCTTTTTCAACTGATGTTGGTGGTTCCTTCTTATGTTGAACTGTTACACAACTGTCCAAGGTTATGAAAGTGTTCCCGCTAACATGTTCAACCCCGCCACATTCTTTATGTCGCGTGTCTATCCCAAGTCAGGAGCCTGTAATTCAGAGGTTGTCATTTGTTGATGTGTAACACCTTTGTTTTTCGTTTTATTTTTTGTGCATAAATTAGGCCACTAGTTTTCTCGTTTGAATTTAGTTACTTTTGTCATTTCGGGGCCTTTTATAGCTTACTCTTTGGTATGGGCTTTGCTCATTGTTGCAGGCCGTACGGTGACCTATAGTTGTTATGTGTAATTTGGTTTCTTGGAGTTGTCTCATTGGCCATTCTACTAAATCTCCTTTATTTATATGTAATAAAGAATATTCTACTACAAGAGGTCTGCCCCTAGCCCCCACAAGAAAATTTCATTAATAACAAATAAAAAATCATTCACACACTAAATCCGACCAGTTTTTATTCCCAATGATAATAAAACCTGACCTAAATTTCATATATTCATCAGCTCAATTCACTATTTGTACGTACGTCTCAATCTACATTGTCTATGCTTACATTATATTGTTGCCACCATGAATATATTCTTTTCATGTAAATTATAAAATGTGACAATTAAAAATATATACAAATGACTGACACTTTTTTTTATTAAGTGTAAGTATGAGTACACCTTTACCAAACTGATGAATGAATTAGGTTCGTACCTTAAAAAGTACTTAATAGGAAACTTTTTTATTATTGTTTTTCAACGTAAATACGCTGACATGTAAAATTATAAGCTATAGAAAATAGTATAATCACTCGAAAAAAAATGAACGCATAGAAATGAATTTATTCTCAAAATTTCGTTATCAATGCAACAATTATAATTTTTGTAAAGTGTCTGTATATTTAAAGATTTACAGAATCCATGTCTGCATTTCCATTGACATTTGCATTGGTATGTGTATAAAAATGGCTTTATACTGTTAGGAATAAAAGCATTGAAAGGCTAAAATCATCTTTTTAACAAAACATAATGTAGGATTGGTAATATCTTTTTATCTCAATTACTTGATGACTGATGTTCCCATATTTTGACTATTTTATTGATTGTGACTGTTTATTTAACGCATCATGTAAATGTAAAGTGAGAGGGTTAGCGCTATAGAACCAGGTTTAATCCACAATTTTCTACATTTGAAAATGCCTGTACCAAGTCAGGAATATGACAGTTCTTGTCCATTCGTTTTTGATGCGTTTTGTTTTTTGATTTTGCCATGTGATTATGGACTTTCCAAATTGATTTTCCTCTGAGTTCAGTATTTTTGTGATTTTACTTTTTACTAACACACCTAGTATATTTTTGTTTATTAAACTCAAGCTTATATATCACGTCTTGTCAGAAAAGAATGTTTGTTTAAATTTTTGATAATATTCACTAGAAAAAAGTGGTCACACTCGAAAAAGCTTGATCAAATCACTAAAAAAACACGATCCTAGCCAAACACTATACCTACCTTTGTTCTGCTTTCAGCCTAATGAACTGATGTTCCAGCTGTTCCAGATATAAGGGGACGACTTTGTTGCAAACACTGTAAACTTAATCGTTTGTATGTTTCTCTCGATTTAGCAAGGAAGCTATTAACTTTAAACTCACATGTCAAATGGGAAATTGTTACAGAATAAAATGAAAAATATAAGGTTTTTCATATTATTCAAACCATTTGTATCTAAATGTGTTGGCGTTTGTGCTTGTTGCACTTCCGTGTTCCTGTTGTTCCTTTGTTTCCTCTTATAGTTTATGTGTTTCCTGGTTATAGTTTGTTTTTTATCAATCGATTTATGACTTTTGAACACCGGTATATTACTGTTGCCTTTATTCAAATCCTAAATAACGAACGACAAGTACATCAAGCTATAATCCCTTTGGTTAAATTGGTTTTAAATGTTGTTATACTAATAAATTGCTAGAGTTTTAATTCATTTTTTTTATATTTTAGACCAGAGAAGCACAGGAAAAGTTACCAAAAGAATCGTTCGATATGAAGCAACGATTAGAACTTTTGAAATTCTATTTCAAATTTGTAAAAGTATATGTTTTTTTTAAGTTTTGAATAAAATAGGACCAGAATATTTATTTTTACGTGTGATTATTTATTCCAACAATATTGAGAATATAATATTAATTTCCAGAACCCCGCTGGCCTCCCCACATAACCAAATGATCGCCTTTTAGCAAGTAATTGGTAGTATATATTTATATAACTTCATGTAAAAAGTGAAGATAACACACATAGCAGTCATAACCTTTATCAGCTCACTTGATGAATCAGAATATGCAAACAGGGTAAATTGAATGTAAAAGACACTCTAAGGAGATTGCTTATTACATAAAATGAAAAAAATATTATTTAATCATTAGAAAAACATATTTGTGAATTATCAGATTTATCCAATCTCGATAACAAAATTATTAAATTTGAAGTCCTCGCCGAGGCTCAGAAAGAACTTTTAAATTGATAATATAACAATCTCCATTGGATAAATCCTATAATCCACTAGTATCAATGTAAGAATCTATATATAACTTGAAATCAATTTTAATTAAGTGTTTAAATCATTATATTTTTTTTTATAGTAAATAAAAATAAACATCTACTAAATAAGCAATGCCGTCAGAATATAAAACTAGGGGCTATAATTATTTTATTCCAATGTGTCATAAACATCCTTAAGATCAATAGCATTAACCAATTTATCTCACGGTCAATTACACAAAAAGATCATGAACCATATACAAATAATATCATGTTTTCCTGGAAACGGAATGTTACACAAGGGTAGGCATAAACACTTCGTTTTCCAAATAACAGGTTTAGAATATCACAGACGAAGTATAGGGATGTTGACATATTACAGACCTTTTGGAATATGAAGTTAACATTGCATTCATGCCATATTCGAAATCAGATAGACGTGAATTCCGCCATAAGTTATGTATTTTCCATTAATAGGGTGAATCAAAATTCCCAAATCAATAACTGAATAGAATTGGGCGACAAAATAAAGTGAATGTGAAATTCCGACAAACTGAGAGAAAAAAATATATTATTTTAGGTCTGGGAACACAATTATCCCCCTTCAATTTTCGTTGTTCACAAATATAGTTCCCTTTAATTTCAGTATTTTTTCTTAAATTTTTTTTTGCCTTTCTTTTGAATTTTTTCCTCTTTTTTTGCTATAATGTGAATTTAAGGTCATCTAAGAGAATTTCTGTAATTTTTGATATTTTGAGCAGAAATGATTGATATTGGTAAGGCAAACATAGTTTCCAATATATGTAACGTCATATAATTATAACAAAATGAATATAATACACTATAGATTACAATACATTTTGATAAGGTGTTTTAAATAATTAAGAAATACAATTTTAGCTCAATACGCAATAACTACAGAATGTAGAACTGGATACTGTAATCGTGTTATTCCATTTTTTAATCATTACATTGCATTTGTGTTTCATTAGTTTCGATTACTTTGATTGACTGACAACGGGCGGCATGTAATCAATATTCATATTTCATTTCTGTAAAAAAAATAATATATAAAACTACATTTGTTTTTATAGATATACATCATACAACTTTTAATTTCATGCAATAATAATACTTTATTCCGAAAGCAATACAGCTTATAGGATACATATACACAATTTTACACCAATATAAGAATTTCACAAGAGATATATAGTAAATATAAATATAAGGTGTGCATGAAAGAACATATAATACATAATACATAATACAAAATACAAAATACAAAATACGAGCGGAGAATGATATGATACTTAAATAAAGTGAGGACAAAAATATTATTTACTGCAATTAAATTCTAAGTTTTTCAGCAGATTTTAGAAATATACCTAAGTTATTCAATTCTTTAATATTTCTGACAGATAACAACTGTATAAGTTTGAATGTAGAAGGATTTCTCCAATAATACTTTTTTATATACTTTTCTCGAATCTGACTATATTTTTTACATTCAAGTATAAAATGGTATTCATCTTCAATAGAGCTAGTATTACAATTTGTACATAGTCTATTATTTTTATCAACATTATAATATCTACCTGTTTCTATACTTAATATATGAGCTGATATACGATATTTACAAATGTATGGCTTGTATATATAATTTACAGGTCTATCTAAATAAAATTGCAATGTGTGTGTACAATACATGTATCTATACAAATGACATTTATTTGAATTCTCAAAAAACATAGTTGCTTCACTAATGAATGCACCAAGCATTCTTTCTTTTAATTGCGATAGAAAACTATCTTTACAATCTACACTTTGGTTCAACCAAACATAATTAAATCCATATCTAAACAAAATATCTCTAATTTTACAACACCAGTTGTGTTTATCGTTCTTTTTAATAAAACTTCTGTCATACATCTCATCATAGCTATTCTTTAATATACAATTTTCTGTACTCAAAATTTTAATCCAATATTTAACCATTCTATACTGCCTTTCAATGTACATTGGCAATCTACCTAATTCACAATAAACCATATTAGTTACAGCACTCATTTTGACTTTAAGAATACGTTTTAAAAAATACAAATGAACTTTTTCAATATTTGGTGCCATATGAAATCCCCATATTTCCGAGCAATAATTCAGTATACTTGCTACATAAGTATCAAATAATGACAACAAAGTTTCAGGATTATAATAATCATCATGTATTTTATTGAATATACTAAACACAGCCTTTTTACCCTGTTCTGATAGTTTCTTTTGAGTATTTGCAAAGTTACCAGTATAATAAAATAAAATTCCCAAATACATGAACTCGTTACATATATCAATAGCCTTTCCATTAATATACCATTGCTCTTCTGGTCTAATTTTCCCTCTATTTCTAAAAATTACAATTTTGGTTTTTGAAAAATTTATGTACAAATCATACTTATTTGAATAAACATTTACAGCATCGATCATCTTTTGTAGATCAGTAATACTTTCACTAAATAAAACCATATCGTCAGCGTACATTAACAAATACAAATTTAACATTTTAAGTTCATATGATTTACAATTTTGTGTAATAAGTTCTATCTCCATATCATTGACATATAATGAGTACAACAGAGGAGATAAGGATTCCCCTTGCATTAGACCAACAGTACATTCAAACAATTCAGAAAATTTTCCATTAAGTTTTACACAGGTTTTTAATTTGCTATACATAGATTTAATGACATTTAAAAGTCTACCAGTTACTCCACATCTGACTAATCTTTGCCACAATTTGTAATGTGTGACACTATCAAAAGCTCTAGTGTAATCTACAAAGCAACAGTATAAACGTTTACCTTTACTCAAAGAATTAGTGATAAGGGAATAAAGGGCAAAGACGGCATCGACTGTTCCAAATCCAGGACGGAAACCAAATTGTGCGTCTGTCAACACATTGTTCTTTTCACTCCATTGTAGCAACCTTGTATTCAGCAGCGAGGTGAAGAATTTCCCAACATGCGATACTAAAGATATTCCACGGTAGCAAAGAACGCTTCAATATCTTATTACCCGGCGTGACCGGAAACCTAGAAATCAGTTCTATGCTAAGATCTTTGTGAAACACTACAAATATTGAAAGAGCTTTCTACACAACCTTTTGTAATTTGATAACCTTTTTAAACTTCCGTCTCACATGTATGTGAACCAATTTAATGTGTATGGATATAATGGTGGTTCTTTATAAAGATTATATTATCAGGATATTAAAATAAGTCCCCAAAAGGCTTCCCAAACGTTTTAAAAGCTAACACAAACTGCAGGCTCCAGACTATTCTGTGACCGTTCAAACAACAAATAGAAAAAGCATCTTGCAAAGTTTTTTAATTTCATTTTCAGATATATTGATGATAGTATATCACTTGATAATAACGTTTTATATAGAATGTTGGACTTGATACATTTAGGATACTATCAAAAGTAGAATGTTTGCTTCATATCTTGACTTTTCCTCAATATTGACACCGATTGACGACCTTCAATAAGAATCTATGACAAACCTGATTATTTCAACTTTCCAATTGTCAAATTCTCATTTCTGAGCAGTAACAGCATCTGGTCAATCGTATATCATTTACTCATCTAAGTTTATATGTTACGGTCCAACAGGTTCAGACAAGTTTGAACATCGATAAACTACTGTCACCTGAATCAACCACCAATTTGACTGGAAGTATGTACTGAATATCAAAACGCTGCATTTCTCTATTAAGAGGACAGATATTCAGTAAAATTAACAAACTTTACACACTATGAATAGCTGTAAAATTTTACAAAAACTGTAATAATATTGGCGGCAATCTCATTTTTAAATTACAAAACAACGACTTAGTACATAGGGCTAAACAAACTTACAATTGTAACGACAGGAAATAATTGATAAACAGGACAATTAATTTAGATTACTGAAAAAACAACTGTCATGAAAATACAACCAGAAAAAATGTGACGTAGTAAATACCCATTTTATTCTTGGTTTTTTTACGTAGTTACTCCCCAGCATAATAGTTTGTTCATCTCATGCTAGTGATGATATTATAATTTTCCTCTTAATTTACAAGAGGCTCATGAAGCGTGGCTCTTAGAATAAATGAAAAATAGTTGAAAATATACAAAAATACTTTTCATTATCTTACAGGTTTTACTTTTTAAATACAGCTATGTCACACATAACGCCACTTTTTGAGAGATATGTTTTATTCATAGATATTTTGTTTTTTGTTTACGTACAGGTTCCTAGATCTCTATTTTCATCTCAAAGAGACTTGGGAATGTTTCCAGTATAAATACACATGGATCGCGGTGAAAATGGATTTGAGGGAAAACCCAACGTGAAGGGATGGGTAGTACAGCATTTCAGTATAGGTTTAAACTCTTGGAAGTTCGGGGTATATAAATGTTGGATATATGACTACAAAATTCGCGATAATCTGGTTAAATTAGATTTTACAATAAATCAAGCAGCTATTTCAATTCTTGGTATATGTTAGAAAATCCGATGAAACATTACAACCACTTCTCAGAAACTGGTAAAATATATTTTGTACTATTAATAAAATGAATGTATATGTGTTACGGGAAACCATACAAAAATGTTGGTCAGCTGTAAAATCAAATTAAATTTATCACTTCATTGATCACGAGATGTATATTTCATATGAAAAGGAAATTAATAGTTTATAAGATGTAAACATATATGTCGCCTTAATCAATCACACAAACGGAGTTATAGTTTCTCTTTCAATAACTAATAATTATTACTAAATATAACTGTATCAGAGTACAAGATGGTGTTGGGTAAACGCTTGACTTAAGTAGGCTGACAGTTTTGTAGTATGATGCTTAATAATTGTATAAAACGTGCACTTTCTACACTCTGAATAAATGAAAATAAAATAAACAAATAAAGTAATGTTTCGGTGTTGCCATGTACATAATAATCTAATGACTTTTAGTTTATTTGTTTATGTTTGTCCTTACATATGTTATAAATGTTTTCGGCTTTCGCTGTCCGTAACATCAGTGCTCTTCAAGTTTTGTTTACACAACTGTGGAAAAGTAATAAACTCGAGTGTAGACGATGCAGTGAACATAGTCCTCTGTACATGATATATCGCGTATTAGTTTATAGAGGGTTAAACAAAATACCCGTGTTGCTTCTAACGCAACGTTCACTTACTTTTGATGTCTTCCTTAAAAATATTTAATAAGTTAAACACATTTTGAAAAATAAATATTAACTATCCGTAATTTTATTAATTAATACCTATCGACCTCATAGCACTTGAGATAACGACAGATTTTATATGATATGCTTAATTGCCTACTTTATCGGATTTTTATCCGCTGGTTATGGTTTCAATGAGATGGATATTTATTCAACAAATAAAAAATAAATTGCGAATAAGTTGTCATTCAGTTTTAACAATCGCTTAATACACTGTATATACCATATTGACTTAAATCTTCTATACATGGAAACAATAGATATAGGAAGATGTGGTATGAGTGTCAATGGTAAAACTCTCCATTCAAGTCACAATTTATAAAAGTAAACAAACCATCATAGGTCAAGGTAGGTCTTCAACACGGGGCCTTGGCTCACAACAACCATCAAGCTATAAAGGGCCCCAAAAAATTACTAGTGTAAAACTATTCAAGCGGTTAAACCAACGGTCTAATCTATATAAACAAAGAGAAACGATGAACACTTATGAACCACATTAACAAACGGCAACTACAGAAAATCACATTCCTGACTCAGGACAGGTTCAAACAATTTAAATGGGATTAAATGTTTCAATGGTACCAAACCTTCTCTTTTATGAAACAAAAGTAAAACACCACAACATAGAAAAACACACAATAAAATATCAATAAGAATTACAAAACTCAATAAAAAAATCGAAGTAACACAAATAAACACATAATGAACGAATAATTTGATCTGTGATACAATGTAAATACAGAGTTAATAATATATGTTAAAGTGCGAAGTCTTTGTCCCACTATTTCTTTTTGGAGATTTTTTGTAGGCATCAGCTGACAATTTGTGTTTGAGGTCTAAGTTTGTGTTTGCGTTTACTTGATAGTTACAACCAATAAATATTTACAAAATCATGTGTATGATAAGTTTGTGAATGGATACAAACATGATCTCTGATTAAGTAACTTGTGAATGCCAAACGTTGCTAGTAGTTATCAAAGGTACCAGGATTATAATTTTGTACGCCAGACGCGCAATAAGACTCATCAGTGACGCTCATATCAAAATATTTAAAAAGCCAAACTAGTACAAAGTTGAAGAGCATTGAGGATCCAAAATTCCAAAAAGTTGTGACAAATACGACTAAGGTAATCTATGTTTTTCGAAAAAAAAGTTCAAAGTTTTGTAAACAGGAAAGGTATAAAAAAAAAAAACATTACCACATTATTGATATTTATGTCAACACCGAAGTGTTGACTACTGGCTGGTGATATCCTTTTGATATAAAGCAGATACCATTAATGATATGCGGCGTCAGACTATTAAGATAAGATTTTCGTTTTATGTTCAAACATTTTTTAAACGTTTTGTCTACATAAGTCTCATCAGAGACGCTCATATCAGAATATTTATAAAGCCAAACTAGTATAAGGTTGATGAGCATTGAGGATTCAAAATTCCAAAAAGTTGTTACAAATACGGCTGAAATAATCTATGCCTTGGATAAGAAAATCCTTAGTTTTTGGAAAGAATTCAAATTTTTGTAAACAGGAAATTTATAACAATGACCACATTATTGATATTCATGTCAAAACCGAAGTGTTGATTACTAGGCTGGTGATACCCTCGGATACGAAACGTCCACCAGCAGAGGCATCGACCCAGTGGTGTAAATAGTTATCAAAGGTACCACGCGTATAATTGTGTACGCCAGACGCGCGTTTCGTCTACATGAGTTTCATCAGTGACGCTCATATCAGAATATTTATAAAGCCAAACTAGTACAAGGTTGAAGAGCATTGAGCATCCAAAATTCGAAAAAGTTGTTACAAAAACGGCTGAAGTAATCTATGCCTGGGATAAGAAAATCCTTAGTTTTTGGAAAATATTCAAATTTTTGTACACAGGAAATTTATAACAATGACCACATTATTGATATTCATGTCAACACCGAAGTGTTGACTACTGGGCTGGTATATACCCTCGGTCTATAAAGCAGATACCATTTATGATATTCGGCGTCAGACTGATAAGAAAAGACTTTCGTTTTTATATTAAAACATTTTTTTAAAAGTAGTAACGACTCTTGCTTTTTGCTTTATATAAGTGCATCATTTGTCTAAATTGTCATAAGTTGAATATAAAAATCGCAGAAAAAAGGTATTTATTATTATGTTTGTGTATGCGAAATAAAAGCTTGTACTTTAATTCATAAAAAAAACTATGATATAGTCATAGAAATTTTGGAAGAATGATTCAACCCGTGGTATTTATATAATTGATTATCTATTATTGTATCTTTTGGAAAACATATCATATAACTCCTTTTGATGATATTTTTTGCGAGGTTTTTTTACCAAAGAATGAAAAGGCTTTATAGAATTTAGTCAGCCGTCCTAACGACTATTGATTGACGGGTGTTATATGCATTCATTTCATTTTCCTTCACATAATGTTTCATTTTTGTTTTCTAAAACATAATGTCTTCTTTGGCATAAACATTAAGACAACTAGTTGCACTCTAGCGTTTCACTACACGGTTTTAGTTTCAATACTATATAATATTATACTTCTTCTTTTGAGATCCTTTTTTTTATTATTATTATTCAATATTGTTTTTAAACTTTTTTGGATTCGAGCGTCACTGATGAGTCTTTTGTAGACAAACCCACGTCTGGCGTAAATACAAAATTGAATCCTGGTATCTTTGATAGGTTTATCTATTACTAACATTTGCGTATTGCGAAGAACATATAACAATCATTCGATCAAATAAATCAAATAGTCTGAGTATTTTCAAATAGTTTCTAAGCATTGTATTTACTTTTGAACCTTCAACAGTAAGGATATGTCGTATGTGATGATGCTGTATGGTATTACTGTTTACTTTCCCTGATAAGCTTAAACTGACAGATTAACCTTTAAATATTGTCAAACACAGGAATTACTGATCCCAAGGTTAATTTGAACTAGAAAACACGTCGATGATAAATATTAAACCTGCAAATATGACGTAATTTTTCGAATATTGTTTGTTCATTGCTAATTTATCATTGAGCTTTATGGCAACCAATACAAATACTCATGTATAAATCCGTATGACGCCACGAGTAAGAAAATTTGTAAACATGTGAAATTGTTCTGTAAATGTTGATGACATTAGTGTCCAGGACATGCTTTGCATTGCATATTATTGGAACTATGCGAGTCAATGTTAAGGGAATGTTCAATTATGAAGGCTCACCCACAGACTGAAAAAAATCCACAATTCGACCGAGTCTAAACAGCACATAACTGATTCAAATTGACCTTTACTACAATAATGCATGATTTGAATAAAAAAAAAAATGAAGATTAAACATGTTTTAAAAATTCCCTTTTTCATAATATGCATATACGACAAAATTAATAAAAGTGTTTCATGAAAAAAGTCCATAAAGGAATGACTATTTGTATATATACTAGTCATAGATTATATACGAGATAAGACATATTTTTGGAAAAAAAATCTGCAGGAAAATGCACCACCACCTTTTACATAAAACTCACTAAAATCGATAAATCAAGTACCAAGCTATTTCTCAATAAAAGTTAGAAAAACGTGAATATATCTACTAGTAAATGAAACCAAATTTCCATCCGACGTTTAACCGAATCATGCAAATGTTAAAAGTATTTAGTTAAACTTATATTTTTTATTGCTTCAAAACATACAAAAATGATGGTCAGATTCAGAATCAAATTCAAAGTATCATAACACAGATCTCGAGTTTATTGTTTACGAACAGATGTTAATAGGAATATGCTGTTTACATAAATATCACCCTGTTCTGGCAATAGTTTTCCGTCGTTAATTAAAAAAATGCAAGATTAAGTAAGTATAAGATTATGTAGTCGCATTGCTTGACTTAACTGACATTTCGTTAGTATGACACTTAATCGTGACATAAGCTAGAGGTAACAGTAGAATCGCATATAAATTCCATTATGAAAATACAAATCAAGGGGGGGGGTCAAACTATTAATTGCATGTGATTAACGAGATCAGGCATTGAAATCATAAATCATTCGAGTCAGTTTTTTTGTACTCAGTCATACTCCAAAATCAATCAATCAAAATGCTGGATTTCAAGTTTCGAGTACTATTTTTATACTCCAAGCAATGAGCAACGTGTTGTAACTTCAACCCCAGTAGGTGTTTCGACTATCTGTAATATTGGTCAAATTCGAATTAAAAATTCAGAGACAAATATAGAGCTGTGACTTTTCATAGAGATAAAATCGGGAGCTGTGTGTTATTCAATAATTCAATCATGTTGGCCAAACCATCAAAATTTAAGCGATCTCTCAATATTTAAACCAGTCGACTCAAAAATGTGTTCCTTGCAGTTTCACAGATATGAGTCAGCAGAATCTTCTGGTGGCCATTTTTTTCATTCGTTTAAAAAACAAAACAACAGAAAAATGTAATGGTCATGAGATACTATTTCCTGTAATGATAGAATGGTAAACCTGTGCCACCAAGACTATCCTTTTTGTAACCCGATTTATATCAAAAACAGATTGTGTAAGTGATGTTTTCATCATGAAAAGTTAAAATTCATTTATTTTAACGGACGAGTTCAAAATATTGTCCAATTAGGATAAAGATTCCGTCCTAGAGTAACCATACGAGAACTGTTTCTAATATTGTCTGTACAATATATAGTCGCCATTCGGATGTTCCAATACCATCTCGAAATAATCAATAATTAGAATATTTGTTATAACAGAAATGATAAGATGAAAGAAATGTTAATGTATTATTGTTCTTTCAACAAGACAGTATTACTATTATTAATAGACTCACCATGGTCTCATATACTGTTGATATTACTTGTTATCTTATAACTTATGGTTGGGTCACAAAACATATTACTATAGGGCCGATAAAACCATGTGTTGACCGAAATGAACAGGCCACAATTGATTTATTGTAAGATCAAATTTTTGTAAAGCTGTGACTAACCTTTTAACAATGATCATTCAACATTTTAATCGAGTTCTATTTCCGTTTTCTGGTATGTTGAAAAGGGCCATTATATTGTTGTTTCATACAACATTGATCTTTTATACAATCTTATTATTGGGAAATTCGGTATCTGATTAAAATATAGTGTGTATGTCCGATCTTTTCATACAAGAATATGACAATGCTATTACTATATTCTTAATTTCTGACTGTAGTTATTACATAAGCCAATGACATTTCAGACTTAAAATTTGGAAAAAGTTTCTAAAACTTGGGCAAAACAAGTTTGAGAGAATCACAAAAGGTCTTTAAAAAAAAGAACTGGAATTTAAAAAAATATCTTTTTCATTTGTACATTGTATATGTAGTCATATCCAGTCAATACATGTTTATACAAAAAATAATGGACCTTCAGAACTGTATCGCCTGCTTCACTTGAATTTGTTCAATATAACAAAAACTTAACATTGTCAATGGTAAATGAAAATGAGGTCAAGGTCAGATGGACCATACCATTCATTCAAACCATTCATTCAAACCATACACCAAATGCATTTAGCCTTATGACTATAATATCTGAGAACAAGACTTTATAACGAAAACTGAATATTGACCAATAAACAATGTCATATGAACCATTCCAGACAACAAACATTCGATGCAATTATTCCATACCCTACGCCATAAACAGTTGACATATTACTTAAACAATCTCAGAAATAAATTATAATACTCAACATTGATTAATGAACCATGAATGTGAGGTCAAAGTAAAAGGAATCCTTACAACCATTGCGTTCGCTAAATATGGTGGCTTTATTGTTTGTAGGATCCGAGAAATTGACCAAACCACATTAACTTATCTGCTATCAAAATTGCACAAACGATTTACTTCTACAGAACATTATTTATTAAGGTACAATAGTCACTGTACTAGATGCATTTGTAGATAGCTGTGATATTTTCAATACTTTCATAATCCTGTTAATATAATTATGTCCTAGCTCGTTTTCAAATGAGTAATAATTGCACAATTAATGGTCTGATTGAGTCCTTACTAAGTTGAATTCCAATTTTTCTCTAGGTAAGGGTCGAGTGCTTATTAAACTCCACATGTTAATGTATGTGTCAGTGTAAAGAATCCAGGAATATGTTATTCTTTAATTTCATTTGCAGTTCAAATTGTGATTTGAGCCTCACAGATAAGTCTTGTCTAGACGAAATGCATGTCTGGCAAATAAATTTATAATTATTAAGACTGGACTATGATTGATGATTTTTTACCTTCCTTAAAAAGGTTTTTTGTAGTGGTTAACCTTCTATTTTTGAGGTCTGTTGACAAATATCATAAACTACTAGTACTCTTTTTTTGAATGGCTTACAACAGGCGTATATAACAAATACAATGACCCCTTTGAGTGTGCCAAGGTTCCAACTCTTATTTACAACAACGAACCAGATGCTCCGCAGGGCGTAGCTTTATACGACCGCAGAGGTTGAACCCTGAACGGTTGGGGCAAGTATGGACACAACATTCAAGCT
Organism: Mytilus trossulus; assembly: GCF_036588685.1. NCBI lineage: Eukaryota > Metazoa > Mollusca > Bivalvia > Mytilida > Mytilidae > Mytilus > Mytilus trossulus. Next base: position 48,655,807 of record NC_086383.1, read on the forward strand.
GGATTCAGCTCTAAATTTGGATTGTGATTAAATAGTTGACACAGCATAGGTTTCTTACACAGAATGAATGTGTTCTAATGAAATTAAAAATTTTGTTTTCTCTTAGAACAATTCACTATGCTGTTGAATATTATTCCTCTCAAAAAAATGTTTGAAGAAATTTTCTTTTTATTTATGAAATTTCAAATGAGAAAATTGAACCCAATTTTTTTAATCACTTCCCCCTTTCCCTTATTCCAAAACTAATCTCAATTAAAATTTCTAATGGAGTTTGCAACAATTACTACTCATTTAAATACATCATAAAATATTAAGATGTAAAAAAACTGCTTGTTATCACTGAATGGTAAAGATTATTTTAATTTATCAGTTGGTAGTAAAAAGTAAATATACATTGTATATTGTATATAAAACAAAGATTTAAGCTGATTCTGGACAAAGAAAGATAACTCCAAATAAAAAAATTCTTACAATTAGATATTTCTTGCTTACTATATGGACAAAGAAAGATAACTCTAATTAAAAACAAAATTGCTATTTCACAATATTTTGCAATAAGATATTTCTTGCCATTGTGCAATACTGTGCAATTGAAAAGACTTGCTATTGCACAAAACTTAATATAATAATTTTAGATCCTGATTTGGACCAACTTGAAAACTGGGCCCATAATCAAAAATCTAAGTACATGTTTGGATTCAGCATATCAAAGAACCCCAAGATTTCAATTTTTGTTAAAATCAAACTAAGTTTAATTTTGGACCCTTTGGACTTAATGTAGACCAATTTGAAAACAAGACCAAAAATGAGGAATCTACATACACAGTTAGATTTGGCATATCAAAGAACCCCATTTATTCAATTTTTGATGAAATCAAACAAAGTTTAATTTTGGACCCCGATTTGGACCAACTTGAAAACTGGGCCGATAATCAAGAATCTAAGTACATTTTTAGATTCAGCATATCAAAGAACCCAACCGATTAATTCTTTGTCAAAATTAAACAAAGTTTAATTTTGGACCCTTTGGACCTTAATGTAGACCAATTTGAAAACGGGACCAAAAGTTAAAAATCTACATACACAGTTAGATTCGGCATATCAAAGAACCCCAATTATTCAATTTTGATGAATCAAACAAAGTTTAATTTTGGACCCTTTGGGCCCCTTATTCCTAAACTGTTGGGACCAAAACTCCCAAAATCATTACCAACCTTCCTTTTATGGTCATAAACCTTGTGTTTAAATTTCATAGATTTCTATTTACTTATACTAAAGTTATGGTGCGAAAACCAAGAAAAATGCTTATTTGGGTCCCTTTTTGGCCCCTAATTCCTAAACTGTTGGGACCTAAACTCCCAAAATCAATACCAACCTTCCTTTTGTGGTCATAAACATTGTGTTTAAATTTCATTATTTTCTATTCACTTAAACTAAAGTTATTGTGCGAAAACCAAGAATAATGCTTATTTGGGCCCTTTTTGGCCCCTAATTCCTAAAATGTTGGGACCAAAACTCCCAAAATCAATACCAACCTTCCTTTTGTGGTCATAAACCTTGTGATAAAATTTTATAGATTTATATTCACTTTTACTAAAGTTAGAGTGCGAAAACTAAAAGTATTCGGACGACTACGACGACAACGACGACGACGACGACGACGCAGACGACGACGCCAACGTGATAGCAATATACGACGAAATTTTTTTCAAAATTTGCAGTCGTATAAAAACAGGGTTTCCAGGATATCTAAAGACCATTCGTCTCTTATCAAGTTTCGAATTAGAAGGCACATAAATAACAGTTCACACCCAGTTTTTTACTATAATTAGTGCTACACAACCTTCCACTTTCTGTTAGTGTTTTGTTTTTAGTGTTGTCTTTTGATCATATATCTTTATGGCCATGTTTGACTGTTTTTAAGGTATTTTTACTTCATCTTTAGTTTCTTTTCTCTAACAATTAAGTTAGGTCAACTGTTAGGAACATTTAGATACAAATCAATTTTCTGGTAAGTTTTTGTCTTAAAAAAAAAGGTTTATTTTCCTTCAAATTTTTCAATGTGTTAGTAATTTTGAATCCAACACAAAAAGTGAGAAAGGGGATTGGAGTCTTTACCAGTAAATGTATTTCAAATTCAGTTTTGGATCTTAATTTGATGTAATATTCAGAACTATATGACATTTAGGTGCAATATGTTCTTCCTTATATCAGACTACTTATGTTGTTGAACCACTGTCCCAGGTTCGGGGGAGGATTGGGAGCCCGCTAACATGTTTAATACACCACATTTTTTATGTATGTGCCTGTCCCAAGTCAGGAACCTGTAATTCAGTGGTTGTCTTTGTTTATGTGTTACATATTTGTTTTTTGTTCCTTTTTTTAAGATAAATAAGGCCTTTAGTTTTCTCGTTTGAATTGTGTTACATTGTCTTATCAGGGCCTTTTATAGCTGACTAAGAGGTATGGGCTTTTCTCATTGTTGAAGGCCGCACAGTGACCTATAGTTGTTAATGTCTGTGTCATTTTGGTCTTTTGTCGATAGTTGTCTCATTGGCAATCATACCATTTCTTCTTTTTTATACACTGATACCAGTCTATTTAGTAACTATGTTATTGACCTTACATGTAGTAACTTCAGACACCATAGTATCCTTATTCTCCAGCCACTTCTAGGCTTAGAGAATAACAAAGTGAGGAGTGGTATTTAAAAACATGTTTAACAATCTGATATTTCATAATAATATGCCTAGTATTATCAAACCTAACAATTTTGAAACTCATGAGGACTTAGACTAGACAAAAAACTACCTATCATTTTCAATTATTGCCTCAATTTATTGATTATCAGTGAAATAATTGTCAAGTGACCTAAAAAAAATAATGCAAAATGTTATACTGTCCATTTGTTGTGGATGCCTATTATTATTAATTAAGACAAAGATTTTTGTGGAAATTGTAAATTCAAAAATGTTTGTGAAGTTGGTTTGTTTTGCAGAATGTTATGAAATCACAATCATTATTCTCACATTTTTGTCCCTTTTCAACAACTGACATATGCCAAAAAATCGGAATTTACAATACTCTTATTTAATAGTTTGACATATTCTGCATAATGCCTATAAAATGATGTATAATGATGAACACTCAATTTTATGGTTCATGTATATTCATCAATCCATGATAATTAAACCAAACAAATTTAATAAGATGGACATGATGAGTTCAGAGTATATTATGTTTTCTAAAGTTTTGACCAGTCCTGAGGTTCAGTGAATCTAATCATGTTTTTCAAGTACTTAAAATTACTTAAACGAGTCCACACTACAACTATTAAAACATAATTAAACAGGTAAAGATAATTACTAGGTATCTTTATTGCATATCATGTATTCTGTAAATTTAGAACTTTATTATCATGCATTATGTTTACAGTTGTTATCTAACAGAAAAACATAGTTGTTTGCATTCCAGTGAAATACTGCAAACAAGTTACAAATTTTACTTATTGAAACTTGTAATGTCTTAATTTTTGAAACATCAATTTTTTTTTTAAATTTACAGTATAACAATTATTTTTAAAATTTGTGACATGTACTGTAGATTCATTATTATTCAGTGAGTAACAATGTTCATGGGTTTCGTGGCTACAGGTGAACAACGTATTTAATCTTCAACTAATTTAAAATTTTCTATAGGTTTGTCTGTATACTTTTGTAAAACCACGAGTTTTTAAAAATATCCACGAAAATACATCTGGAATACACAAAAATTGGTACAGATGAAAATAAATGAATCCACAGTAAGTTATAAAACTAATAGCTACGACATTCCTCCCCAGGTAATAAATGGTTACAAACATTTTTATGATTTATGTCCATTCATCATATTTTTCTGTGGATTTTTCTGGGCCAGAAATTTTTCTGCTTTAGATAATGCAGTAGGAATATCATTGTTAGTCTTTGAACTAAACTTAGTATCAGTTGAGAGAGTTTCACAATTTTCAGTCTTTTCGTGTATTAACTTGAGCAGATCGTAATTTATCTCTTCTGATACTACTGAGTCCTGCTTGTAGTCTGGATGGTTGGTCACAAAGTTCCTGATACATTTTGCTATTGTTGGTTCAGCTCCTAAAATAAACAAAAATATCAGAATAAATCTAACTGAAGCGGGAATAATATACAAAATGTTCAGCGGAATATTGTTGATATTCTATTATAAAAAGTTATTTTATTTTAAATGTGTGTTTTACCACTCACCATCAGGCAAGTGAAATTGCAAATTTTACTTGGTCAAAAGAAAAGTTAATTTCCCTGATTTCTTATTTGATTTTGGATTTACCATAAATATGTATGCTTCTGAAACAGATTTGAAACACAATGACAATGGTATTCATGTTGTTTTTTTTGTATTTCAGAATTATAAAACTAGAGGCTCCAAAGAGCCTGTGTCGCTCACAGGATATTTTTATGTATAATTAATGCATGAAAAAATGCAACCGTTATATTTTTGCTTTACAAAAATTTACAAAAAATTGTTAAATTTGACTTTAAAAGACAATAACTCCTTAAGGGGTCAATTAACCATTTTGGTCATGTGACTTATTTGCAGATATTACTTTGCTGAACATTTTTGCTGTTTACAGTTTGTCTCTATCTATAATAATATTCAAGATAATAACTAAAAGCTGCAAAATTTCCTTACAATTACCAATTCAGATGCAGCAACCCAACAAAGATTGTCCAATTTGTCTGAAAATGTCAGGGCAGATAGATCTTGACCTGATTAACAATTTAAGTAAGTCAGATTTGCTCTAAATGCTTAAGTTTTTTAGAGATATAAGCCAAAAACTGCATTTTACCTCATTCTATTTTTAGCCATGTTAGACAACAATTTATGTTTAACTAACCTGAGGCCCTCTTGGATATCAGTTTGAGGTAGTTTTGTATAGTACAGCTAGTATCTATATCTATATCAACACTGTTTAGGTACTGTTTAACCAGAGGTATCAAACCTGGAAAGTCGTCCTGTAGAAATACAAAATTTCTTATAATATTTTCTTTATCCTCACATTTTACAGTGAGCTGGATGATCCCTGAATATATTTCACTAAATTGAGTCTCATAAGATAATTTTACAATTAAAAAGGCAAATTAAGTATTACTACGTAGGTTGTGTTAACAAAAAAATCTGATATTTATAAAAATACTTTCTTTGTATCAGAAATACACACGTTCTCCTCCCATTAAAACCAATGAATAGAAAACAAGATCTGTCCTAAAATCATGACCACTAGAACACACCTGCGAAATCGTGGGCATTCAGAGCGTGGATGAAATTATGTAAAGTGTTGTGGCTAGAATTTTTGTAAAAGATTTAATGACTGGAGAATTTCAGGAAAGGTATCAAAAGTCATAGGAACTTATGACAGGATAATGTTTTTATTTTATCCCTCCTCCTTTATTTCCAAAATTCCCAATTTTTTGTTTTCTATTAACTTCAATATGAACATACATTTAGAATACTATGAACATACAAGTCAGGAGCCTGTAATTCAGTGGTTGTCGTTTGTTTACGGGTTACATATTTGTTTTTCATTATTTTTTGTACATAAATAAGGCCATTAGTTTTCTTGTTAGAATTGTATTACACTGTCATTGGGGCCTTTTTAAAGCTGACTATGCAGTTTGGGCTGTGCTCAATCTGACGGCCTTATAGTGACCTATACTTGTCAATTTCTGTGTCATTTAGGTCTCTTGTGGACAGTTGTCTCATTGGCAATCATAGAACATATTCTTTTTTTGTAATCAATGAATTTTTGTAAAAGATTTAATGACTGGAGGATTTCAGAAAAGGTATCAAAAGTCATAGGTACTTTGGGAGAGGCCAATTGTTTTCTAGCTCGGCTCCTATTTTTCTCCAAAAAATTTCCATTTTTTTCTATTAATTTTATTACACATGAATATGCGCTTTTAAACTATATATTATGAACATTCATTACTATAAATAAAGTGTATTTGCTTTTTATTTTCACTATTAATTCTCTGTTTTCTAATCGATCCATGGCGGTCATGTTATATTATACAGACCCTCTCTATTTAATAAACTCCGTGACCGCCGTGGAAAGTGAACTTGAAAATGATAGCAGATAGATTGAATTCGTAGTATATATGTATGTTCAAAGTATACAGAAAAAATCAAAATCGAAGTCCAATCAGACTTAAAATCTTGTCCAATGCCTGAACAATATCGGGAAGCCTTTTTTCTCGTTTTTCTCCCAAAATAACTCAATCTGAATAATCATATGAAAAGATGATAAATGTGACTATGCACTGTACATATAGGACACAAAAGCATGATGATTAATTTATAGTGGAAAGAAGAGAAGCGACACACAAAATGAGGTCTTCTCGTTTAATAGTATAGATATTCTTAGCATAACAAGGAAGCTTTTGTTACTAAAATTGTATTTGTGACCAAGTGAAAAATCCTTACACTGCCATTAAATATCTCATTCATTGTCATCTGTGTATATTCATCTTGAATGTTAGAACATTTGACCCTTTCACATTTCCCTGAGGCCATACACTTGGCTACGTCTGCTGGAGAACAATCTGGAAACAAACAAACAAAAATTGTAACACAATGTTAAATTGTGTATCATCATAATACAATTATCAGTACCAATTATCAGGTTATCTGCATGTTGATATCGTAAAATATCAGCTGGGAGACATAATATGAAGCTTTTTGTCGAGTAAGCGAAGCGAACGAGATCAAAAAGCCTTCATATAAGGTCAAGCCACTGATATTTTACAATATCAATATGCAGATAATCTGATAATCGATTTATCGGGCTATATTTCCGTGTTTCGGAAGTGTTTTCTTTGGTTCACCAGCACACAAAAGATGACTTGATAAATTCGGGTCAAAGTTATTAACGCCGGTTCAAACATAATGACGTTGCTGATATGTCCGGGTCAAAGTTATTAAGGCCGGGTCAACGTATTTGACATCAGAAAGACATGATACGGAATAATATTAAGAGCTGAACAGAGTGATATAGACAGTGGGACGACCGATAAATACAGTTAAACATGACTAACGATTCATTTGACCTATAAATTAAGGATGTTAAGCAGCCATCCATCATAATCATCATCATCACCTATTTGTAGTGGGTTTCTTGTTGTTTATTCTTGAGTTTTCTATGTTGTGTCATGTGTACTTTGCCTCTTTGTCTTTTTCATTTTTAGCCATGGTGTTGTAAGTTTATTTTAGATTTATGAGTTTGACTGTTCCTTTAGTATCTATCGTCCCTCTTCTTTAGATTAGGGTTAATTGTACAATTCGATTGAATTGTGTTGCATGTCAGTGAACATTTTTGCATAACCCTCCATTAAAAAAACTCAGATTCAGAATTTCAATCAATCAAAGATCCCTCTGAAGGATTATCACATAAGTAGGGATATGAATTAAACATCACATTAAAGAATTTCCAAAAACTCTTTACAGTCTAAGGTAAATGATAGAATCTAGGTTTCAAAATTGTATCCAAAACCATATGAGCATTGTTACCTGAGTGTTGTAGCCATACTTTATGTAAAATGTACATTCTGATTCATACATAAACCCTTTAATCCTCACCTAACAATAACTAAACTCAATTGTAAGGGCCCATCAAACAGAAATTTTACAAGTCTGTACACTTCTTTAACAGTAATTTAAGTGTTGAAATCATTGTTCAAATCATTTCTTTCATGCATTTTTCATCATAGCCAAGGTTTATAAACTTTCAACTTACCAGTAAAAACATCCTTCCTAAAATAAAACATGTCTTTGTTTACAGCATCTCTCTTGTGAGCAGTTCTCATGTTCTCATCCACCTGACAATAAATAAATATATCAACTGTTGACTAAACTAAAAGTATCTGCAAATAATGTGAATTAAACAAAATTAAGTGGTTGCTTTTTCACATTTAGAGCAATCTTTTTGTCATTTTTGTGTGTGCCCTTATTATTGTACTTACTTATGATTTCTTTAACAGAGATTTAGAAATACTTTTGAACTACTGTAACATGTTATTGACCTAAAAGGAGGATAAGTGAAGCACATGACTTGACTTTGGTAAATATTTTTTTCATACAAACCCCTCCCCATCTAACAGCTTATTTTATATCACACCAAAATTATTAGACACATAGCAATAATCAATCAATGTGTATCATTTAATGTCACCTGGTTTCACTGATATTATAAATATAGTTGTATTAAATAAGAACAAGTCTGTAAGTGCTACATTATTACACCTGTGGTTAAAGGGAGATTAATCAATCCAAGACAGATTATAGATTACAGTAAAAATGATAGATTTGACTATTGCAAATGATTGTCAATCATATTTTCACAATAATTTTTAAATAAGAGTATATTGGCATGAGGTCTGCTTTTTCCTGGTATCAACGTTCATTTCTATTCTATTAGTCATACAGTTTTGGGACGATGTGTTACTGGCATAATCCAATCAGAAATTGGTAAAATTCTATAAAACTTTGTTAAATATCATTCAGTTCACATTCTTTTTCATACAAGTTTATGTTATTTGAATTGTGATGATAAAAAAATTGTAATGTCATGAAATTGAAAGAAATGCAGAAACTCATGTGAAAAATATAGAACTACAATTCATTTTGAAATTGTATTGTGTTTGTGTGTAAAACTAATAGTCCAGTCAATCTAGCATAAATTTGACCCTAACCCGAAAGTAATTGCAACAGAAGATTTTTAATTTTTAATCTTTAGCATTATACCCCAAATATACACAGAAAAAAGCCCCATAAAATCTAACTTGAGGAAGACTAAAAAAATCACCATTTAAAATTCCTGTGGAAATTTGCATTGAAAAGGGAAATAACTCTTGTAAAAAAGGCAGAAATATCAATAAAAATTGATACAAAATTATAACTTTACCGCTTCTATTCATCAGAATATTTTGATTTTTGATTTTTTAGCAGTCTTTGTAGTATAACAAACAACTCTAAATGTGTTTTCATAACTTTTTTAGTTGACCATTTATTGATTTTTTCAACATGTTAAGGTAAATAATCTCAAATTTGATAAAAAAAAAATAAGCATATATTTTTCTTTTTGTGGTTTAAAGTTTCTTTAGATAAGTCAGTTGCTAAAAAAATATAATATACAGATGTAAACAATACCAAATTTTCATATCATTTTTTCAAAATGGTCACAAAGCTTCAAATTTGCAATTTCTTTAATGAAAAATGCACGAAAAAATAAAACTACCCATAACATTTCGGTTTTGTACATTTCATGAGCAGAAGATTATATAGTTTAGTCAAATACAAACTTATAACCCCATCAAAGTATCATACTTTATATAAATTTCAAGAAAAACAACCAAAAACTGACCAAAAAAGACTCATTTTTGCAAGAGTTATCTCCCCACCCAATGTTAATTTCCAGAGAAAATTATAAATGCTGATTTTGAGTTTTCCTCAAGTTATATTTTATGGGACTTTTTTCTGTGTATATTAAGGGCATAATGCTATAGATTAGAACTAAAACATTTTCTGTTGCAATTAGTTTAAGGTTAAATCTTAGTTTGACTGGACTATAAGAATTTACTAAGACTTACCTTAGAAATAGGAATCACAAAATTCAGTCCATACGACAGCACTGCTCGAGTTAGCAACACTATAAAAGTTACATATGCAGCATTCTCAAAACTGGATAGCTGGACCTTAAATAATTGTAAATGCCTATTTTATTAATTAACAATTTTCCAACTATTCCTTTCTTCTTTTTTCCATTGCAGAGCATTCTGATTTGTTTGTACATTGAACATGATGTTCAAGAATGTGAGTTCTTTTTTTATATGTGTGCTATTTTCTCTTGCTAAAGGTTGCAGATCCTACAAGCAAAGATGGTTTTGACAGAATACTCCCCATGAGCTAGATCTGCCTACCACAACACCTCCTGTTCTTTTGTTGGGTTTGTGTTGCCTAGCCCTTAGTTTTCTGTTTAATACTTCAATGTTTTATGTATTTTGCTTTCCTAACTATTGTTCTTCAGCATACTTGATACATGCGAGTCAAATAGATTTGGACTTCAGACAAATATATTTTGTGTACTTCAAGCAGAATCACACATTTAAAAGATGTTGCCAATTAAATTACATTATTCAAGTAGGAAATCAATAAAATTTGGATAAAAAATTGAAGCGTCTGCTACAATTTTCTTTAAGACTGAATAAAAGAGTTTTTTTCACTAAATAGTAAATCAGTTTACAAGTTAAGTTCCTTTGCTTTTGCAATATAAATGTTAACAGTAATTTAGGAAACAGCAGAACTGCTTAAGATTCAAATAGCGCATACCTCCATAGGTCTGAACTCCACCCTCCATCCTATACTACTGTTTGGTGGAGGAGGCTTGAACCTCATAGTCTGCCAGTTAGTTGACTGGATGTTCTATAAAGACAAACAACATAAACATTACAGAGGCATCTGAACCTAAGTGAAGTTTCTTGGGAAGAGATCAAATTCATGATGAACTTTGCAGTACTGAAAATTCAGATAATATTACGAGGTTTTTATTTTTGCTAAAAGTGCGACAGAGTTGTAAACGTAATAAATTAAACTCACAGTTTGAAATATTTTAGATGAATTAAACAGGATTTTATCAATATCACAATTATTAAAATCGTATTGTAGTCTAAAATTAAAAAAATGCAATAATATTTGCACGAAATAATATCTGAATTTACAGTATATCATTTTGATCTTAAAAAAGAATGCTGCAAAAACGAATTTTGTAGTATATTAAATTGTCAATATGCATTTGTTCCCCTAGCTGATATTCTGGTGGAAACTTTGTTATAAACAATGCCACAATGTTTATTGATATTGTGTGAGAATTTTTTTACAATTTATAATGTTTGCGAGTTATATGAAACACTTCAGTATATCTTAAGATTTATTTCAATACAAGTAAGATTTCTTGTGAAAAGAGTCATAAATTCTTGAACTTTAACTGACCATATGACCATTTAAAATGATTCAGATTTCGAAAGGAACAAAGTCAATCAGTTTAACTTGATACAAACAATTGTTTCTTGTTTTTTGTTTTTTATATAGACTGGTTTTCCTATTTGAATGGTTTTACACTTTTCACTTTGGGGACATTAAAGTATGCTCTTTGAATGAGCCAATGTTTCGTGTTGAAGGTTGACTGTGACCTATAATTGTTCACGTTTTAAACATTGTGACTAGGATGGAGAGAGGTTTAATTGGCACTCATACCACATCTGCATCTTCTTATTTATATTAAATGATTTGACATGTTCTAAGACAGACATACCTCAAAATGGTCAGTATCTTCTTCATCATTCTGATTGAGCTTTTCACTAAATAATGATATAGGGTCTCTTATAAATAAATGTGCTATGTGTCTAGCCATTGTTTCGTCGATGCCTACAATATACATAAGTGTTAATGCATGAAATATTTCTTTATTATTGTTTATCATGTTTTTGTCTATGTTATATACATGTATCCATATCATATTACACATGTCAAATTCATCACCTTATCACATTAATGCTTAACTAATGACAAATCCAAATCAAGCACACCTTTTTCTCAGCATGCTTCATAGACGGGGAAATTAAACAGGCCTAGAAAAATCCAAATGCAAAATTTGGCTTTCTTTTTCTATTTATGGTTCACCATTATCCAAGTTGATATTTCTATTTATGTCTAAATCACTTCTAGTTAATTAAATGTTGTCAAGACTAAAATACACACAAATAAAGCTACATATTATGCAGCCCAAGCCCTCTAAATTATTTATTTTAGACTTTTTATAATTTGGATAAATGTTTTACATGGTTATAAATTTTTAAAATATGAGAATTTGCATAAAATCTGTGAACAGGAATTTGACAGCTAGTGCCCCTTCAAGGTTTGTTTGTGATATTTTTGTTTATGGTATATTAAACAAATTTTAACTATCATTGCATATATACTAACAGAATAAATAGGGCACTTTCAAATTTGTATAGCCATATGAGAAAAATATCCTATTTGGAAACATTACATCTGTCCAATAATTTAAATGTTTATGATATGATTAAATAAAAAAATTATTAACATTACATCTCCATTTTGATTAAGGAAGATAATTCATGGTATTTAATTTTTAATCATTATTAACATTGCATTACAATTTAAATTAAGGGAGATACCTTATGGGATAATTTTAATTTAATCATTATAAACATAACACTGCTGTAATATGATATATTACTAGAACACACCCGTGATATCGCGGGTCTGTGACTGAATTAAAGTATATAACTATGCGTAAGCCTCATTTTAGTATTGGCATTATCATCTGATAAAAGTCGTGCCGATTATAAGATACAGTTTCTCTGCTTTCAAATCGACCTAGAACTCTTCAATTATTGGTAATATTCAGGTCCTTGAATTGAGTATTTTTTAATCAACAGCATTGTCCAATAAAGTTCAATTCTTTGATTCGCTGTTTTACGTCATGCCCGCTAACAAATTAAAAACTGTACCTATACGCCTTATTTCAAGTTAAGTCCACATTTTTAGTATTCATATTGTTATCTTAGAAAGTCTTACTAATTAAAAAACTACAATAGGGAACAATTTGACAATGATTGAATTTAGTTGTGTCGACCCTGTGATTATGACCCGTGTTTAAAACAAAATCAAATACACCATTTGGTGGTGCGCCTGTCAGATGCGGAACGTACATATAAGGTTAAAGTAACAGGTGAATATACTAAATTGGTATCGGTATCGGATTCGACCGGAACTTGTTAATTATTGGCAATATTAATTATCTGGAAAACAAAAGAGTCTGCAGTGGTGTAATTTTTAATCTACACCTTTGTACTTTATTAGTTATAAATAAAGTTGAATTCTTTGATTCATCGTTTTAACGTGATGCCGGCTGATAAATTGGACCTCGTAGTTTTAGTATTATAGATATGAAAACGGTCCTTGTTAGTTAATAGTAATTTGCCATCTTATGAACGTTACAAATAAAGCAGTACCAAGCTTATTATTAATAGAATTCAAGAAAAAAAAATCAAAACTCTGATCTAGTTTGACCTATCTTGTACTTATCAAAGCCTACTTACCTCCCTTTTGTAATTCATCACACAGATCTTGGTCCAATACAAGCTCTATATCATTGTAACATTTATAGATTGGAGATAAGTAACTGTCTATAGAATCGTATCTGGACTTGTGAATTTGAAATCTATCATTCTTTAATTCCTGAAATAGACAAACAGTAATAATACAATATTTTGCTGTTTTGATACTTTTTAAAACTCTTTCGCTCTTACTGAACAGAATGTTTATGACATCTTTACACTTGATCCATGGGATGTGTATTCATTGGTATTTTGGTCTCATATCTTTTTTAAGATGCTTTTGGCTTTGAAATAGCTTTCAATGACTTTGTGTCTTCTCTGTTGTTGTTAGTTGTTTTTCGGTTTTGTATCTTTCTAATGAGTTATATCATTTTCTAGATATTTATCATTTGTTCTTAAGTTGTTCTGATTTACAACTATCCCAGATTAGGAGAGGGTTGGGAGCCCACAAAGATATTTAACCATGCTTCATCATGTTCATTATATAGATATCTGTCCCAATTTGGGAGCCTGTAATTCAGTGGTCTTTTTTTGCTGTTTGTTATTCGTTTTTTGCTTTGTTTAGTTTGTTCTTCTGTTGTGCTGTTACACCACTGTCCTAGTTCAATGTGAGCCAATGCTCCATGTTGGAGGCCATATTTTGACCTATAATTGTGAACTTTTCACACATTGTGTCTCGGATGGAGAGTTGTCTCATTGGAATTTATACCACATTTAAGTACCAAAAAGATTTTTTTTTTTTTTTTTAGAATTCTTCAATCCAATCTTTATTGGTCAGGTATCTGTAATTGTTTAAACTAACAACATTTTTTAAATAGTAGGTTAAAAGCAACTAATTTTTTGAAGGATTTTAAAGATATCAGTGATAATAAATGTTTGAGATCCTTACCTTTTTGCCTCTTTCTTCATCTGTTCTATCGTCTACTGATTGTGAAATCACGGTCCATCGAGCATCTATGTCAGACAGGTATCCTCTATACACAGGTGAAGCTGCACTTAAAGCTAACTGTAAGTAGATAATACACAGTGAAATGTCTAAGGTCATATGAAGATCAGAACTGAATTTTTATAAACAAGATATGATATTATATAGTAGTAGTATGCAAGTAGAAAATTCACCACTATATGTGCAAGAGGGATAATTTTTAGACAAGCTTGCTTATGATTAGGTATGATTCATTTATTTGTGAGGATTAAAGAAAAAATATTTACAGTTGTATTTGACATTTTGGATTTGAAAAAGCTTGCATGCATTTTAATCAACATATATAATTTGGTGAACGTTTCATTTTGCCAATTTTCCTTTATCCACAAAATTCTAAAAAATTGGTATTAATTATATTGATAAGTCAGCAGTACATGAAATTTAGGTTGAAAATAGTCAAATGTTTACAAAGTTCATACCATGATTGGACAGAGGGGTGCCAATTGATCATATAAAAGCCTGGATTCATCAATATTACATGCTTGGAATGTGACCTGCAGACAGCTACACCCCATTCCAAATCCCATACAATCCATGTATATATGGTCTGGTTTGGCTGTTCTAGCTGCCTCCCCATCATCACCAAGGGCGCTGAAGTCCTCAATAAATGGAGATGGCGTCTTCTTATCTTTGAATACTGGAATTAAGAAAACATATCAATAATCGTTTGCAGTAGGATATACTAGTTCAATCTTAAAATAGTTTACTTTTATTTTCAACAACAGGAATACCATGCAGATTTTCAATGATTTCATTAACTGTACAACACATGTTGTGGATAATATGTAGGTTGAACAAAATATAACCAGATGCTCCGCAGGGCGTAGCTTTATACGACCGCAGAGGTTGAACCCTGAACGGTTGGGGCAAGTATGGACACAACATTCAAGCTGGATTCAGCTGTAAATTTGGATTGTGATTTCACTATGCTGTTGAATATTAATCCTCTCAAAAAAAAGTTTGAAGAAATTTTCTTTTAATTTATGAAATTTCAAATGAGAAAAATTGAACCCAATTTTTTTAATCACATCCCCCTTTCCCTTATTCCAAAACAAATCTCAATTAAAATTTCTAATGGAGTTTGCAACAATAACTACTCATTTAAAATCATCATAAAATATTAAGATGTAAAAAAACTGCTTGTTATCACTGAATGGTAAAGATTATTTTAATTTATCAGTTGGTAGTAAAAAATGAATATACATTGTATATTGTATATAACAAAGATTTAAGTTGATTCTAGATAAAGAAAAATAACTCCAATTAAAAAAAAATCTTGCTATTGCACAATATTGTGCAATTAGATATTTCTTGCTTACTATTCTGGACAAAGAAAGATAACTCTAATTAAAAAAAAAATTGCTATTTCACAATATTGTGCAATTAGATATTTCTTGCCATTGCGCAATACTGTGCAATTGAAAAGACTTGCTATTGCACAATACTTAATATAATAATTTTAGATCCTGATTTGGACCAACTTGAAAACTGGGCCCATAATCAAAAATCTAAGTACATGTTTGTACTCAGCATATCAAAGAACCCCAAGATTTCAATTTTTGTTAAAATCAAACTAAGTTTAATTTTGGACCCTTTGGACTTTAATGTAGACTAATTTGAAAACAGGACCAAAAATGAAGAATCTACATACACAGTTAGATTTGGCGTATCAAAGAACCCCATTTATTCAATTTTTGATGAAATCAAACAAAGTTTAATTTTGGACCCCGATTTGGACCAACTTGAAAACTGTGCCAATAATCAAGAAACTTAGTACATTTTTAGAGTCAGCATATCAAAGAACCCAACCGATTAATTTTTTGTCAAAATTAAAATAAGTTTAATTTTGGACCCTTTGGACCTTAATGTAGACCAATTTGAAAACGGGACCAAAAGTTAAGAATCTACATACACAGTTAGATTCGGCATATCAAAGAACCCCAATTATTTAATTTTGATGAAATCAAACAAAGTTTAATTTTGGACCCTTTGGGCCCCTTATTCCTAAACTGTTGGGACCAAAACTCCCAAAATCAATACCAACCTTCCTTTTATGGTCATAAACCTTGTGTTTAAATTTCATAGATTTCTATTTACTTACTCTAAAGTTATTGTGCGAAAACCAAGAAAAATGCTTATTTGGACCCTTTTTTGGCCCCTAATTCCTAAACTATTGAAAACAAAACTCCCAAAACCAATCCCAACCTTTCTTTTGTGGTCATAAACCTTTTGTAAAAATTTCATAGATTTCTATTAACTTAAACTCAAGTTATAGTGCGAAAACCAAGAAAATGCTTATTTGGGCCCTTTTTGGCCCCTAATTCCTAAAATGTTGGGACCAAAACTCCCAAAATCAATACCAACCTTCCTTTTGTGGTCATAAACCTTGTGTTAAAATTTCATAGATTTCTATTCACTTTTACTAAAGTTAGAGTGCGAAAACTAAAAGTATTCGGACGACGACGACGACGCCAACGTAATAGCAATATACGACGAAAATTTTTTCAAAGTTTGCGGTCGTATAAAAATTTAAAAATAAAAGTAGAAATGTTATCCATTTACATCATTACTTCTTCAATGTCTTGAGAGTAAACAAGCTGACCCCACATATATTTACGAGTGTACCAAGTCTATTTTTCTTGTACAAATAGTGTCTTTATGGTTTGTTTTAATCTATAAGTTTTCTAAATTCTCAGCATTTTTGGTAAAAATCATCCACCAATAAAAATGGAATCCGTTTTAACTTTTTTTTTATTCGAGCTTCACTAATGAGTCATTTGTAGACAAAATGTTGTCTGACACAAATAGAAAATTTCACTCCTTGTATCTATAATGAGTTTACCTCCTAATACAGGTGACAGGAATATAAGAATATAAAATTAATAGACAACTTTCGAGTTTGATGCATTTCCGTCAAAAACTCTGGTTTTAGTGAACATCATTTGTGCGTTTGGGGGCGTCGTCACATCCTGTCCAATGTATAGCGAGCGGTTGGAAACTATAATTCTATATTGTACGAATCATTCAGCAAATTGAATTCTCAAAATTGATAATCAGCACTGCTATCATGAGGGAATTGTCATCACGTACCTACAAAACAACAATTATTTCTAGTTTATCCTGCACAATGACGATCACTAAGACGCTTGATGAACGTTAATAGTGCAGGGATACAGGCGACCCCTCTATCTGGTAAATGACGTCATAAAGGCGCGTATAAATGACGAGTTTTTTCCGGTGACGGATGAACTCGAAAGTGGTCTATTCGATTTGGTTTGACTTACTTGGTATTTGGATTTCTACTTTACTCCCCTTTCTTTGTCTAATGTTTCTAGATAAAGTCCTGAAAAGATTAAACAAAATAGTCCTGGTTTAATGAAAACCTATGGACCAGTACATTTAATGGTCCTTGGTTTACTTTTAGTTACATCTGGACCAACCATCATAAGGTCAAAGAGATACCATTAGTGCAGCTATGATAAACAAACAAAAAATGTCTCCTCTTAATTCTTCTAAACTGATATGCTTTAATGTATTCAATTTTCTGGCTGTGATATATGTCATGGTTTAGTTTTAATTAATGCTTCTTAAATTAGCTGGAAGGGCTTCTTAAATTAGCTGGAGGAGCTTCTTAAATTAGCTGGAAGAGCTTAGCTTCTTAAATTAGCTGGAAAAGATTCTTAAATTAGCTGGAAGAGCTTCTTAAATTAGCTGGAGGAGCTTCTTAAATTAGCTGGAGGAGCTTCTTAAATTAGCTGGAAGAGCTTAGTTTCTTAAATTAGCTGGAGGAGCTTCTTAAATTAGCTGGAAGAGCTTCTTAAATTAGCTGGAAGTTTGCTTTGTTTCTGATAATTATAATCAATAAACTAATATACTCTGTCATTCAATATGTACATATGCAATAGTTAAAAAATAAATTCATAGACACCTCTGTATTTTGACCTACTGACCTAAATCTAGGATGACCTTGAAAAATGACTTCATCAGGAAAAAAGATTGACTTTGAAGCTCCTGTTTCTGGGGTTGTCTTTGTCTCTGGGTCTGAAAAATTTCCTACACCCAACCTGAAATATATTCATAAGAGTATGATTATTGATCTTATAACAAGAGAGCACACATTGAAATGATTTCTTGTTGTTGACATCATTACCAAGCTGCAGACTTAATTAATACAAAGCCATTCTTCTACACGTTTCTAAGAATAGTGTGACAAAATATTGAAATTTATTCAACATATTGAAAAATGCATTCATTTATTATTGAAAAAAGAATTGGCAAGCAGGAGTAGTGGTCAGACAAATCAGAAATGTGCTCACACCTTACAACTATGTTTACAACCCTAGGGAAGGGTTCACACATTGATGGAATCTAAATTTAAGCTGTGTTCATAGGCAAATTTTTAGTAAATATTTTGGCTTAAAATTCCTCAAATGAAAAGTTCCACCAAACTGTTGCATTGTCTTTGGCATTTCAACATAACTCATATATATATATATATCTGTAACAATAACATCTTCATGCCTTATATATCATGTACTGTAGTACGCCGCTAGATTAAAACTGACGTGGAAAGGTAACATATGGCCACCGAAAGCTCTTTTTATGAGAGCCCAGGTGGTCGTGTGGTTTAGCGGGACGGCTGCAGTGCAGGCGATTTGGTGTCACGATATCACAGTAGCATGGGTTCAAATCCCGGCGAGGGAAGAACCAAAAATTTGCGAAAGCAAATTTACAGATCTAACATTGTTGGGTTGATGTTTAGACGAGTTGTATATATACATACGAGTCTAAATATATCCAACGCAGTCATAGGTTTGAACGTAGTTTTCAATTTAGACTCGTTTATATTTTTTGTTTGGGCATGTATCATATATTCCCTCCGGTTTATATGATCCGTTCATCCTATATATTGACTCTTAAAATTCAAGAGTTAATCTAAAAATGAGGGTACTTTTTATATGGCCTTCCAAATACCGTTTCGATCCCTAACATCACTGAAGAGACATTTATTGTTGAAATCCGGATAATTTTATTAAAGCTCTTTTTATGAGAGCCCAGGTGGTCGTGTGGTTTAGCGGGACGGCTGCAGTGCAGGCGATTTGGTGTCACGATATCACAGTAGCATGGGTTCAAATCCCGGCGAGGGAAGAACCAAAAATTTGCGAAAGCAAATTTACAGATCTAACATTGTTGGGTTGATGTTTAGACGAGTTGTATATATACATACGAGTCTAAATATATCCAACGCAGTCATAGGTTTGAACGTAGTTTTCAATTTAGACTCGTTTATATTTTTTGTTTGGGCATGTATTATATATTCCCTCCGGTTTATATGATCCGTTCATCCTATATATTGACTCTTAAAATTCAAGAGTTAATCTAAAAATGAGGGTACTTTTTATATGGCCTTCCAAATACCGTTTCGATCCCTAACATCACTGAAGAGACATTTATTGTTGAAATCCGGATAATTTTATTTGGCAATCGCCAATGGCAGTTAGCAGGGTAAAAGAACATCAGTTGTTCGACCTGTTAGTCAAATGCGTTTTGTTTAAATATACTTTTTCACTCTTTTGGTCTTTTGGAAAATGTTGTTTGTGCTGTTTTTAGACCATTCTACAACGAAATTTGTTTGACTTGCACACGTATAAAAATTGTGGTTTTTATCCAACGCAGTCATAGGTTTGAACGTAGTTTTCAATTTAGACTTGTATATATATATATATATATATATATGCATACTCCTCATGTCATACATAAACTTTAAACATATTTACACTTTTCATACACTTTTGAGTGGTTTAAATATTGAACCAAAAAGGAAAATATTACAGCACAAAATGTGACTTTTTCATTTGTTTTTTGAAATATTACCAAAAAATTACCATAATTTAAAATGGAAGCTTTCCCTAGTTAGAGACTGCAGGTAGAACGCTTAATCATACCCTCAAAATATTTGTCAAGCATCAAATGAAAATTATTGTTTCAAACGAATTACATCAGAATTAAAAGATAAATCTCAAAATATTTTTGCACTTTACATTTCTAAAATATATAAGATATAAAATAGGTCTTATGTGGGTTTAACTTAATCTGTTTTCGTATATCATTTATATACATGTACCTTTAAAACTTTTTAAATTACTAAAGGGATTTTTTTTTCAATTTATACTCTTATAAACATGATAAAAGAAAAAGAAAACCAGTCTGCATAACATAATAACATGTTTTTACTGAAATAAAACTAATGTGTATTCATTATTATCAAATATTACTTCATACAATTAAGAATGTTATATATATGACTGTATATTTAGATCTTTAAAGCAAACAAAAACATAATCATATTAGTACAATTTCATTTCCACCAGGATTAAAACTTTTACATTAGATAATACTAACAAAATGTTGTATAAAAATACTATTAATCTCCTTTTGATGCATGTTGCTTTTGAAATTAATTTCTATTTTAATCTTTAAAAACATCAACATGAAAAATAATAACTCCCCAACAAATTTTACTATTTTGTACTCTAATAAAATAGGATCGACCTGCATCGTGCACAAACACAAAGTTTAAAAAGAAGATTTTTTTCTTTACTTTTGCTTAGAAGTGGGAGACAGATTAAGAGAAAAAATAAGATAGAAAGTATTAAAGATATATAATACTATATCCATGCTATATATCAGTTATCATACTTAATTTTCTCTCATTAAGAAATCACATGCAATTTAAGGAAACTACATGTACTATATGTTGAAATATATTAATAAACTAAGAAGGACGCCTCCGGGTGCGGGAATTTCTCACTACATTGAAGACCTGTTGGTGACCTTCTGCTGTTGTGTTTTTTTATTTTGGTCGGGTTGTTGTCTCTTTGACACATTCCCCATTTCCATTTCTCAATTTTATTTAAGAAACATTATTTCAAGATAAAGAATGAGTTCTTCCTTTTTTTTCATGTATTTCCAATATTCAATGTGCAAGCATTAATTGAGATTTATAAAAACAGATCTTTCAAATAGACAATGAAATGAATTGTGCAATTTCATTTAATTCGTGGAATCAAGATGGAACATCAGGTAAAATTGAGAATGGAAATGGGGAATATGTCAAAGACACAACAACTCTAGCAAAAAGCAAATAAGAGCCAAAGGCCACCAAAAGGGTCTTCAACTCAGCAAGAAATTCCCACACCAACAGCTGGGCCTCAGCTGGCCCAAAAATAAAAATATGCACTAGTTCAGGGAAAATGTTCATAGTTTATAAGTAAGGAGATATTGTACCAGACAACTTCCCCACATATTGAACCAAGAAATAGATTGTAAACAGCTTCATACTTTCTTCATTACTACTGAAAATTAAGGAATTGACAGTATAAAATACACAATCTGTATGTGCACCAACATTCTTATGCCCCATGCATTTATGGGCATAATGTTTTATGGTCTGTGGGTCTGTTTGTTCGTCTGTCTGTTCATCCTTTCATCGGTTCGTCTTTCTGTCCCGCTTCAGGTTAAAGTTTTTTGTCAAGGTAGTTTTTTATGAAGTTGAAGTCCAATCAACTTGAAACTTAGTCAACATGTTCCCTATGATATGATATGATAGGATAGGATGGGTCATCAGTGTACTTGGGACACATTCTTGTTTCCTGTGTTCTTACCTTGGGTATGATGTTAGACTAAGTGGCACTTCATTTGGTCCCAAAGCTTGTTGGATTTCTTTCTGCCTGTTAAAAAATTAAATAAATAAAGTAAACAAACATTTCAGATTTTCACAAGGTCCTTGGTTTGAAATAGTTTTTTCTAATATTTGTGTTGATATGATCTTCAAATAAGAACAAAAGTAAATAAACTTAAACTTTAAAAGTGGGTCAATGACTTACATTTGCATGGTACAATACTAACATTACTTTAACCAGATGCTCCGCAGGGCGTAGCTTTATACGACCGCAGAGGTTGAACCCTGAACGGTTGGGGCAAGTATGGACACAACATTCAAGCTGGATTCCGCTCTAAATTTGGATTGTGATTAAATAGTTGACACAGCATAGGTTTCTGACACAGAATGAATGTATTCAAATGAACTTAAAATTTTTGTTTTCTCTTAGAGCAATTCACTATGCTGTTGAATATTAATCCTCTCAAAAAAATGTTTGAAGAAATTTTCTTTTATTTATGAAATTTCAAATGAGAAAAATTGAACCCAATTTTTTAATCACATCCCCCTTTCCCTTATTCCAAAACTAATTTCAATTAAAATATTCTAATGGAGTTTGCAACAATTACTACTCATTTAAATACATCATAAAATATTAAGATGTAAAAAAACTGCTTGTTATCACTGAATGGTAAAGATTATTTAAATTTATCAGTTGGTAGTAAAAAGTGAATATACATTGTATATTGTATATAACAAAGATTTAAGTTGATTCTGGACAAAGAAAGATAACTCCAATTAAAAAAAATTCTTGCAGATATTTCTTGCTTACTATACTGGACAAAGAAAGATAACTCTTAATTAAAAAAAAATTTGCAATTTCACAATATTGTGAAATTAGATATTTCTTGCCATTGCACAATACTGTGCAATTGAAAAGACTTGCTATTAATAGCACAATACTTAATATAATAATTTTAGATCCTGATTTGGACCAACTTGAAAACTGGGCCCATAATCAAAAATATAAGTACATGTTTAGATTCAGCATATCAAAGAGGCCCAAGAATTTAATTTTTGTTAAAATCAAACTTAGTTTAATTTTGGACCCTTTGCACTTTAATTTAGACCAATTTTAAAACTGGACCAAAAATTAAGAATCTACATACACAGTTAGATTTGGCATATCAAAGAACCCCAATTATTCAATTTTTGATGAAATCAAACAATGTTTAATTTTGGACCTCGATTTGGACCAACTTGAAAACTGGGCCAATAATCAAAAATGTAAGTACATTTTTAGATTCAGCATATCAAAGAACCCCAAGGTTTCAATTTTTGTTAAAATCAAACTAAGTTTAATTTTGGACCCTTTGGACCTTAATGTAGACCAATTTGAAAACGGGACCAAAAATTAAGAACCTACATACACAGTTAAGATTCGGCATATTAAAGAACCCCAATTATTCAATTTTGATGAAATCAAACAAAGTTTAATTTTGGACCCTTTGGGCCCCTTTTTCCTTAACTGTTGGGACCAAAACTCCCAAAATCAATACCAACCTTCCTTTTGTGGCCATAAACATTGTGTTTAAATTTCATTGATTTCTATTTACTTTAACTAAAGTTATTGTGCGAAAACCAAGAATAATGCTTATTTGGGCCCTTTTTTGGCCCCTAATTCCTAAACTGTTGAAACCAAAACTCCCAAAATCAATCCCAACCTTTCTTTTGTGGTCATAAACCTTGTGTCAAAATTTCATAGATTTCTATTAACTTAAACTAAAGTTATAGTGCGAAAACCAAGAAAATGCTTATTTGGGCCCTTTTTGGCCCCTAATTCCTAAAATGTTGAGACCAAAACTCCCAAAATCAATACCAGCCTTCCTTTTATGGTCATAAACCTTGTGTTAAAATTTCATAGATTTCTATTCACTTTTACTAAAGTTAGAGTGCGAAAACTAAAAGTATTCGGACGACGACGACGACGACGACGACGACGACGACGACGACGCCAACGTGATAGCAATATACGACGAAAATTTTTTCAAAATTTGCGGTCGTATAAAAATAAGGCTAAAGAACACTACAGTCCTACATCATGTACATGTATATATTTGCTAAAACAGACAATAAATGGACAATCAAAATAGTGGTGGATATTTCCTTAGTCTAGAAAATCTGCAAAGTGTCTCCAAATGATGAAAATAGTTCAGGTGATATTTTCATTTGATAAAGAAACATTCTAGTTTGAAGGTTCTGTGTTTAAAATTGTTAGCAGAATGTGTCTGAAAATTGTATTAGTTTCACCATCTGATAAGTAAGCAAAAATTATTTGAAAATGTGAATACTGAGTACAGATGTAGATAACATCTCCAAATGTGTATCAAAAGGTCAGGTGAACATCTTCAATGCATAGCCAAACATTTCAGAAAGTCAGATGGATTTTTTTATTTGAAATTGCAAGAGGAATGGATTACTCAATATAGGAACATTTTTCCCTAGCCAAACATCCAAACATTCCACATTCCAACCCAGAGGTTCACTTCAGACAATACTTGATGACTTTGATTACTTTGTACATGTGAATTGTTGTAAGAACAAGATGCAAAAAACATAGAAAAAATATTACTGATTGCAATTAATGAAGGTCCCTTACCTAAGCCTCATATTAGATTCTACTACATTGAAGTGGGCCAACAAACCACCATAAGGTTTTCCTGGAGTCCCTTCCACCATGTACCCTGCATACTCTGGTCTCCATGTAGACGGATGGTCCCTGAAAATAAACAGTAACTTTAAACAAAGTAATGATTAACAGTTTTACTTGATCAAGTTACTAACTATCCTGTTGCTTACTGTGAAAGCAAAGCAAACTAAGAAAAGTGAATAGAAAAATCAATCAGAGCTTTCCTAAATTCGGCACTGTGGCTTTCAAGTCATTTGTGATATTTTTTTACTATGGACCTAAGAGCCACGGTTCTTCAACTAGAGCTTTCCCAGCTATTGGCATAAAATGCATCATGGATGTTAGTATATTTGATAAATATGAAAGTGACCAATTTGTTATAAATTAAGTCTATTATCATTTCGAACCTATCTAAAATTGCACTGTATATAAAATGGTAGGTTTACTTCAAAAGTTTATTTATAAAGAAACATATATACATTTTATTGATATCCTAAATTCAAATATCATGTATCATTATATTATGTAACTATTATATTTCCAAAATTTTATCATAGATATAAGAAGATGTGGTACGAGTGCCAATGAGACAAAAAAAAACTCTCCATCCAAGTCACAATTTGTAAAATTGAAGTAAACCATTACAGGCCATGTCTTTTTTTCTAGTATAATTTTCTGTCAAAATGGGTATTGTTATTGTAGGGTTTTAACATGCATTGTTATAAATGATCAAAACCTACACCCAAAACCAAGACTAAAATCATTATTCAAAATTCTACATTATGTATAAAACTTTAAACTTATTCAGATAATATCAAAATTTATAATGGACTTTTACAGACATAAATCTATATGAAAAATTTCTGCATTCACTTTTACAAATTATATCTAACACCTACTCAATTTTTGTTTGCTAAGTCAAATTTTATTTTTAACTGACCAATGAAATAGATCCATATGCATGATAGGTAAAATCAGTGTATATATACAATTAATCATTTTATAATCAGATAAGTAGGCCATCTTCTCTACTATTTATACTGCATTATTGAATTAACTAACTAAACAAAACAAGACCCAAATGGCTCTTTTATGTAACGAAACAGGTCTTTAAAAGTAAAATTCATGTAAAGAAGGTACAAATATAAAATGAATTCACATATACAAATGTATATGTGCACTACTTATACATGTATGTGAACCTGATGATTGCTAGTGAATGAAAGTGATCAAGCTTTGATTTACAAATGTGGCAATTATGGACCAACATGCACAGACCGAATCACCATCTGAAGAAGATCCATGATTAAAGGACCGAAATCAGTATGCTTTATCATCATCAGGCACTGTTATTAAAGCTTAGTTGTATCACTTTTCGATCTTGTTAATTGGTAAATAGACAAAAAGACTTCCCCTCTACCTCCCGCCGGCTTTATTCACAGAATATTAAAGCATTGACATGCAAGAAGGGGATCAAAAGGAAGTCTTGCCATTGAAGATTATTTTTCTTAATCAGATAATGATTTATTGGTTATTTTTGCCCTATAATACGTACTGAGGACATAACTTCTCACACTGCTGTAAGTTATCTAACACCTCTCCAGCATTTAGACTCAGCTTGGCTGTTTTCTTTTCATCATCAAACTTAACAAGCATGTATTCCACCTGAAAAAATAAAACAACAATGTCTTTTTATTTTAATTTAAAGTTTAAAAGCAAGATGTAGGTTCATTGGTGTGTTTGTAAATACATCAATAATTTTTTGATATATATATAGATTCTACCACTGCATCGAGTGTGATACTATATTTACTCGAGACAGTTAAATTTTCAAATTTAAAAGGCGATGCTTGCCTAGCGTTTTAAACATTTAAAATTTAACTGTCGAGAGTGGATAAATAAGGTATTACACGAGATTTGGTGGTAGAATCTGTTTCTGAATAGGCAGGCAAAAGATTCATTCTTATAGAATGATCTGCAAAAAGATGTGTTCTTTCTATGTGACATCATTAGGCATGGTCGCCTTTTTTCATGCCGTCACAATAGGAAATTTAGAGGAAAGCAAGAATATTCGACGTCACAATCAGATTTTAACCAATGAAGAACTGAGATCAAACAAACCACACGTTGATTAAATCTTTTTTATACAACGGGTGCAGAAAGGGATAAATTGACGAAGAATTAGAGAAATAATATTATAACATTAACAATATCAACTTTGCTGCACCAGATGCACATTTTAACAATACATGAAACACATGAACAATGACATAAATTACTAACTTTTTCAATGCTGCTTTTAATCTAGGAGAAATATTGGAATAAAGTGTAATTTTTATACTTCTTTATATCTAGATGTACATGTATAAGCCCCCATATACCCCGCTAGGGGTCGCGTATCACTCAGTGTCTAAGTGGTTCATTACCCTAGGTCTAAAGTGGTAAGCCTTGCAGCAATAATTAGCTCATGCTAAATACATACACATTTTAATGAAGCTATACATTAATAAAGAAATAATCATCCTTTTCTTTTCCCTGTGAAATAGCCCTTTTGTGCTGATGCAACATAAATCAATCACCAATCAATCCTCCTTTCTTCTCATTTATTAAGGCAGCTACCATTTGATTTTCTGGGGGGGGGGGGGGGGGGCTATTCTTTTTTCTGGGGTGGAAAACAAATCTATTTTTTTCGCAACAAGTCGAAAACAATTTTTTTCTTTCAAATTTAGCATTACATATAGTGGCAGCTGAGGGTGAAACAAACATTTTTTTTCTTCTCAGAATCAAAAACAAATTATTTTTTTCCAAAAAAAAACATAGCTCCCCCCCCAGAAAATCAAATGGTTGCTGCCTTATACTTGTATGAAGATTTTGTTGACTTTTAAAATGATTAAGCACAATATACTAATATAAGTTCTAGAGGCTCACTAGAAAATCCTGACCATGACTAAGACAAATTTAAATTTATTTTTTGCAACTTAAATTTTCCAAGGTCTTGTTTACATTTTTGAATGATGAAGCACTTTCTATGAATTACTGTGATGTTCAAATTTCAACATTTAATTATATGTACCATATATACATGACATATTTTAATCAATTAAATTCAGGTATTTAAATGTATCGCTCATAATGACTTAACTACACAAATGTAATGCCATGGCCGTTTGAAATCAGAGCAACAAAAAAATAGGATAGTTTACAGCATGTATAGTCCCTAGGTTTGAAATTCCTCAAGACCTGGCAAAACAAAAATTTAAATAGTAAAGTTTTAAAGAACAAGGTATGCATTGGAGCACTGATTAGATTTCCCGTTTAAGAATAAGGAGACCTTGCTAAATTGCAAATGAAGCCCCTTTTTACCACAGAGTTGGAGAACAAATGAACATGATGAAGAGGATGTGAGCAACTATAACATACAAGAAAGTTGGACATACTTGAAACAAAATAGTTCCTACGCATAGATATACCTTTGTCAATAGTGAGAATATTTGGGTAGTTTTTGTATCAAATGAAAGCTTGGGGACTTGGGATCACTGTATAACCCTTGTTGGAAGTTTTACTTGAATAATAAAGAAGTATAGGAAATTCTAATAGAAAGGCACATTTGGCCTGTTGTTCAGATCAGAAGTTCCTGTTTTTGTACTATCAAACTTCCAAGAACCAGTACGCTCTAATATGCAATTAAAGGTATGTTGATTCTTTCAGTACAAGTCAGGATAAGGTACAGTTTTGACATGAAATAACTGCCACTTTATTTGAACTTAGGACAAAGTAGCCATAAATGCTTGAAATTGCAGAATTTAACATAGAAAGCAATGGGGCTATGAATTAGTGGTTTTATAGCAAGAGTGACAGTCAAACTCAAAATTCGAAAATAAACTGACAACTCCTGGCTCAAAAGCAAAGAAGTCAAACAGACAAACATGTACAATAGAACACATGACACAACATAGAAAACTAAAGAATAAGCAACACAAATCCCACCAAAAACTAGGGGTGATCTGAGGTGCTCTGGAAGGGTAAGCAGATCCTGCTCCAAATGTAGCACCTGTCGTGTTGCTTATGTTATAACAAATTCGGTAAAAAGTCTAATTCAGTAAATCACATCCATGAAAGGGAAGGGGATTGTAGTTATGATGTAAGGAACATATCTGATATCATTTGTGAAATGGTTATTCCATAACAGTTAACCAACTTGTGATGGCGTCTGTAAAATTTACAAAGGGATGATTTCAACTTCACCATTTGGAACTGTTGGTTTAATAGCTTCCTTGAGAGCAGCAACCCTCAAGTCCAATGTCAACCCTTTTATACTTATATAGCTATGCCTTGCTTAGAAAGGCTCTTATGACAATAAGTCTATAATTTCAAATCTGAGGTCAGTAAACTTTGATAATAAAAATCCAAATTAGTAGTATTTTGTTGGTTTTCTCTTGGTACGTGTTGACCTACACAATATTTAGCACTTTACTTTCTTTAGATTTTTAAATAAAATAATATTCTGCAATAAGGGATCACACATCTAGAGGTAATCAATAGTTTACTAAGAATTTCAACTTGAACTTGAACTAATTTTAAGGGTGTGATTATTTTTCAATGATTTGTGACGAAGGGTTCCAATTTCAGTTATCAGGTGATAAACATGTCCATTATTAAATATAAATTCATATGTTGGAACAATTAACCATGAATGAGATTTAAATATTGCATGAATGATACTAAAATTAACACAAAAGTATAAGTTTTATTGCTCTAGTAAATTTGACAGAACTAAAACAAACTTTAAATAATATGTAACTTTAAAATATAAACAAAGACATTCTACAAGTATTTGAAAAGAATTTACAGTGGTAGATCATGCTAAAACAAAAAAAGTAACCATTTCCATTGGTTTAAGGGTTGTTGAAGTTGAATTGTTATATCAGCAATTTGTCAGAGCCCTCTGTATTATATAAAAATTCCCATTTTCTACCAGTAACAATGAAAACAATATTATTGTTAAATGAAAAATATCTGGTGAAAAAAAAGTCTCCAACATTCACAGTGTTGGTTAAAACAAATATTTAAACCTATCACTGACCATATGTTTTGTTTGGCCTAAATGTTGAAAATACCAAGAAGATTGAGTCAACATTCACCAAAAGCTCCCATTTTAGTTTAAATGGCCTGTATGGCACACATGTACAGTCAAACCCCTTTCATGACTCCTTCCCAGTTACTTACAAAATTGGTTTTTTTTCTTAAGAAATTCTAATTAGTTCATTGTAGTTATAGTCAAAAGTAAATAAAAAGAGAATTTTTTTCAAATTCATTACACTTTCACATGTAAGTATATGTTTTACATTATTAAAGGAGGTCATCAGGAAACAAACAAATCTAAGTAACAATTAAGAGATATAAGTGAGTATAAAAAAAACATTTTTTCTATTTTCCTATAAAAGTGAAATGATATATCCTGTTTTTGATTGTACCAACGTTTTTAAGCTGAGATAATAAAGTATATTAAGAGGTTATCATTGGTGTCACACACAAAAATTACATGTATGTAACACTAAATGTAATTAACAATGTCACTAAAAAGCTAATCATTGGTCATTGGTGAAAATACAAGAACAATTTCTACATGGATTTTTTGTGGTATATTCTTCCCTGCAAATAATGGGCACACCATAGAAAAATCCTTGTTTTATCTGTGTATAGACCATTTGTTTTCATAAAATTTGTAAGGGTTCCACGGAACCCAGTGTCTCGCCTACTTTTGCTGTAAATTGCAGGCTCAACAACAATGAGGAAAAAAATCAATAAAAATATTCCTCTTGATACTATCTTATGATTGTAAGAACCTTCTGTCCAAGTTTGGTAAATATCTAGGATAGTTAATGAATTGAAAACTTTAACTGCAGACTGTATGTTATGTTAACTGGAAGAAAATATAAGTCCATTAAAAATAAAATACAGAAAAAATGGAGTTATCTTTTTACAAAATTTACTTCTGGATAGCCGATACTATCTTATGAACATAAATAAGCTTCTGTTTAAGTTTGGTACAAACTCAGGATAGTTTAAGAAAGTAATTAAAATTTTTAAAACTTTAACCACAGAGTGAATATAATGTTTCCCCGCAGAAAAACTAAGTCATTTAAAAGTAAAATACGGAAAAAATGAATTATTTTTTTTACAAAATTTACTTCTGGATACTATCTTATGATCATAAACAAGCTTCTGTCCAAGTTTGGTACAAACGCAGGATAGTTTAAGAAAGTTATTAAAATTCTAAAAACTTTAACCACAGAGTGAATGTTATGTTTCCCCGCAGAAAAAACTAAGTCCATTTATAAGTAAAATACGGAAAAAATGGAATTTTATTTTTACAAAATTTACTTCTGGATACTATCTTGTGATCATTAACAAGCTTCTGTCCAAGTTTGGTAGAAATCCAGTATAGTTTAAGAAAGTTATTAAAATTTCAAAAACTTTAACCACAGAGTGAATATTTGTGGACGCCGCCGCCGCCGACGACGGAAAGTAGGATCGCTTAGTCTCGCTTTTTTCGACTAAAGTCGAAGGCTCGACAAAAATCATACCTGGGCTCTCTGTCATAACACTTTACTCAGTACTCAACAGTACAAATTCTGACTCAAAACCCCAATTCCAGTATTTGAATTGGTTGAATTCTGGGTTTGTGTATGATACTCATATACTTAAATCTATATGACCGCAAGGCCCGACCTTTCTTATTGGCTGTCAAATTATTTCTAGTAACTTACAGTGATATTGTTTGCCTTAAATAAGTTGAGAATAAAGGCTTTTTCCCCTGGAGAAGAATCCCAATTTGAAAAAAAATGGCTTAAAATTATTCCCTAAAAGACAACTTGTTTCCCAAACAGTGCAGTCTCAATAGTAATTATGCATGAATACAAACTGAAAAACACTCATTTAAACAATTTTCTTGCCTAAAATGACTATATGTGCACATTTGAGGGTCTATTTATGTATCATCACTGACAAAATGGGGTCTTAATTAAAAGCAGGGTTTGACTCTTGAAATTGGTTCTGTAAATTGAAGTTTCAGTAAAATTCATGGTTTACTTTATATTTCCCAATTTGATGAAAATGACGCATATTTTCCCAATAAAAAAGGGTAGCGGTAGTTTTGAAAAAAGCCAACAATATCACTGACTTACAAATGTAAGTACACCATGAAAAGTATAAAATGTACAAGAAAACTAAATTATGGAAAAAAAATGGAGCTAGCCCCAATTGCATGATTGATAGATCTAGAATTTTGCTGGTTTGACCTCCAGTTGAAAAAATCATAAATTACTGTGTGATGTACATGTACATCATATGCATGTACATTTTAAAACATTTTAAAACATACTATATATACACATTTTCATTGTTATCTGTTGTCATGCTCAACATGCATGTACTGACCCTGTTCTGCTATACTTACATCATGGCAGGGTACATGACATTACATTATTGACCTAATGTCATAAAGACTCATAATACAACAATCAGTTTGAAACATTTCTATGAAATGTGGCCCAACTTTTGTCATTGGGTTGTTGTCTCACTAAACTTGGTACACTGTTACCCTAACCTACATGTACATGTATACTTTTATTTATATGATATATCTTTGTGTCACACTAGGTTTTACAGAATTTTTACAATTTTACGATCTGTCATGTGTCTGTGATGTTCTGTAATGGGGAGCAAACACTAGTCCCTCAGTTGTAAATGAAACAGATGCTTCTACCAGGACCGACTACAATTACAAATGTATCTTACTTTAAATAAAATGTGCAACAAACAGCTCTGTGTTTTTTTTTATCAGAACAAGACAGAAAAACTTGATGTATTTTTCACAATGAAGTGCCCAGTGGGAGCACAGGTGAGTGGGGGGACCCTGCATCGTCAATCATTGCTTTGAAGGATCTTTAATTAGAAAAAAAACATGCTACAACTCTAACCATGCTCTCTATCTGACAAACAGTATAAATCACACACCCAACCCTCCCCCCTTGACAAACAGTATAAATCACACACCCAACCCTCCCCCCTTTTTCCTATTTCACTTAAAGCTTTTATACCTACACACATCCATGTTAATGAGAAAGAAACTTTGCTAATTACATTGGAAATGTCCATTTAGACCTATAATTTCCCTTTTAACTATTGTGACTGTTAAACAGTTGAGTAACTTGAACATTGACCTGCATGTCAACATGTTCTGAATACATACATGACATATATACTTATTAACATCTATATCAAACAAGTCTTCTATAAAAGATTACCTCATCTCCCCAGTACAGTATATCACGGCTTCTGCTCTTTAACTTTTTGTACTGATTAATGAACTGTTGGATTCCATGTTTCCTAACGTGGTCCCCATGTTTTTTCGTTTCTTCCCAACTGAGAGGCGATCCTTCTGATAGTAATCCCATTTTAAGTATGGAACCTAGTCCAATATCTCGTTTTTTATATAGAGAATGTACGCTTAAACGGTTTTGAGTTTTTTAAATGTCAAAATTGAAGAACATTTATATTTTCGATTTACCTACACATTTCTTATGTTTACATTCAGAATGTCAATCACGCATGCGTACTTCGGCAAATAAGTGAATATTTAGGACGTTGTTAGATCAATTTGAAAATCGCAAGTCATTAGAAGTAGCTAGAAAATTCGGAAGTGCAAATTTTTTTCTCTTAATAATCGTTGTTAGTCTACTTTAAGTGTGTCCTGAAGTAAAGTTTAAAATAGTCACAAAGTATCAGAAATAATGGGGCCGTATTGGTCTAGGGAAAGATACGGGTATATTGTCATCAATACCCGATAGATGACAAGCAAATGATAACGCATATATATATGGGGATAGAGAAAACAGAGACTGACATACTTGCTAAACTCTAAACAAAGGCAGGCTTTAACAAAACTAAGAATTGGGGACCATCAACTTTCAACACATTTTTCAGCTCATGAGAGTATTTGTAAACTTTGTGAGGACTAAGGAGATCTAAGGGGACGACCATTTGATATTCTGGGGGGGGCCAGGACACGGGGGGGGTCTCAACATGGGATTTTGGGTACAGGTGCGCAGCTGGGATTTTAAAAACACCCCCCATTCATATATTGAATAATTGTGAAATCCCTACCTATACATATATTTCACAGCGAAATCATAACCCATTCATATATTTATGACCCATTGATATATCACAATAGGTCAATTACTACCTATTGATATATTTCCTTGGTAAAATTGCACCCCATTGATATATTTGACGGATCAAAAAAGGAACCCATTCCAGCGGCACATATGTATATACCTTTATATAGGAAGAGACCCCCCCCCCCCCCCCGTGGGCCAGGAGGATTTTGAAAATAAATAACTCAGCCTTGATAATCACAAAAATAAATGGTTTGTTCTGTGGTAGCTTGAAAATAAATAACCTGACTTGCAATGTATTGAAAATAAATAACTTAGCAGGTCTATAGCTTCTTGGGCCTTCAGCGGTATCGAAACCCTTCAAAATTTGTTTGCCTCGCTCCGCTCGGCAAAATATGTTAACAATACTTTTGAAAAAGGCTAGATAAAACAAAACTAAATTAACTTTAATACTAATAATAGTATGTATGTATGTTGTATGCAATACATGTATATTGCTTGGGAATATAAATGATTCATTTCGTGAAGAAAATTATAAAATACTTATTAATCTAATTATACCAATTGTCTTTTATAATATACTTATTACTATGTATTTGTGTTTCGTTAGTCCTGTCTCGCTATGTATTATCTTAGTATTGTCCTCTTGTACACAAGTCGTGCAAGTATGTGTCTGAGGTTATGAAATAAATCTTGAATCTTAAAATTTCTGCAGGGGATACTGATCTTTTCTGATTAAATGGTACATAATGACTTGACTATACATGTATTTTTCATAATTAACAAATATTTAAAAAAATGTATGTTTTCGACTATCATAAATATAGTTGTGAAAATGAATAATCAGTCCCTTGCTTTAATGAAAATGAAAAATCTTGCTTCAATAGTGCAGAAAATGGATAATCTGTCCTCTCAGTTTACAAAAATAAATAACCGATCAAAAACAAATCCTCCTGCCCCCCCCCCCCCCCACCCCAGAATATCAAATGGTCGTCCCCTAAGGAGGTTGAAGATCGGAGATCCACTTTCTCCTATTCTTAGTTTTGTTAAAGTTTATGTACTCTTCTGTAGCCATTTTTTGTAAGAATTTTTAAAACCTCAATTGTATCAAAACAAGGATTTGTATAGTTAGATTTAACTATACAAATCCTTGATCAAAACTACAGATATAATGAATAACAGAGATAGGCCATTTAGTACATATTCCAAGGGTAAACTTGATGCTAAGCATTATTTTTTACTGTTTCATTGCATTTGATAGAAATAGAGGACTTTGTGGCAAATAAATCTAGCTTTTTATGGCCTATCGCTATTATTCATTATATCTGTAGTTTTGATACAGTTGAAGTTTGAAAAGTTCGTACAAAAATTGCTATAGTATCTTACTTATTTTTAAAGTTTGTTCGCATGTTTTGCTGGTTCGTCGATGTCCCTTGTTATGGGCCAGGAACCGTTGAGTGCTCACAAACAAAAACCCGCCGCTTCAAAGTCTTTATATATGTGCCTGCTGTACCCCTTCTCCCTTATTATCATTATAGTGTATACTATATATCACGGGATTCCACTTTACAATGTAGCTTTTTAACAGAGGGTTCTTTAAAATATTGTTGATAAGCTGACACCTTGGACAGTTTCACAAACGCCATCATGGAATTATTTGGTTAAAATTATGGAATTTCTGTGTCAAAGATAACCTCGGATATATCCCACTTATCTTATAGGAACAATCATGTCGCCTGTACTTACATGTATAAAATGCAACTGACCACGGATTTAATATCATAACCAATACCAATATGACGGCAGCCACTACTGGAACAAAAACTGCTGACCCTTATATAAAAATGTTTGTTTTTGTGAATTCGTATTGCTACGTCTGGTGCTTTCTTGACTGGTTGTTTGTGTTCGTACTGCTACGTCTGGTGCTTTCTTGACTGGTTGTTTGTTTGTGAGTGTTCGTATTGCTACGTCTGGTGCTTTCTTGACTGGTTGTTTGTTTGTGAGTGTTCGTATTGCTACGTCTGGTGCTTTCTTGACTGGTGATTTGTTTGTGAGTGTTCGTATTGCTACGTCTGGTGCTTTCTTGACTGGTTGTTAGTGTTCGTACTGCTACGTCTGGTGCTTTCTTGACTGGTTGTTTGTTTGTGAGTGTTCGTATTGCTACGTCTGGTGCTTTCTTGACTGGTTGTTTGTGTTCGTACTGCTACGTCTGGTGCTTTCTTGACTGGTTGTTTGTGTTCGTACTGCTACGTCTGGTGCTTTCTTGACTGGTTGTTTGTGTTCGTACTGCTACGTCTGGTGCTTTCTTGACTGGTTGTTTGTTTGTGAGTGTTCGTATTGCTACGTCTGGTGCTTTCTTGACTGGTTGTTTGTTTGTGAGTGTTCGTATTGCTACGTCTGGTGCTTTCTTGACTGGTTGTTTGTGTTCGTACTGCTACGTCTGGTGCTTTCTTGACTGGTTGTTTGTGTTCGTACTGCTTCGTCTGGTGCTTTCTTGACTGGTTGTTTGTTTGTGAGTGTTCGTATTGCTACGTCTGGTGCTTTCTTGACTGGTTGTTTGTTTGTGAGTGTTCGTATTGCTACGTCTGGTGCTTTCTTGACTGGTTGTTTGTTTGTGAGTGTTCGTATTGCTACGTCTGGTGCTTTCTTGACTGGTTGTTTGTGTTCGTACTGCTACGTCTGGTGCTTTCTTGACTGGTTGTTTGTTTGTGAGTGTTCGTATTGCTACGTCTGGTGCTTTCTTGACTGGTTGTAAGTGTTCGTACTGCTACGTCTGGTGCTTTCTTGACTGGTTGTTAGTGTTCGTACTGCTACGTCTGGTGCTTTCTTGACTGGTTGTTAGTGTTCGTACTGCTACGTCTGGTGCTTTCTTGACTGGTTTTTTGAGTTCGTACTGCTACGTCTGGTGCTTTCTTGACTGGTTGTTTGTTTGTGAGTGTTCGTATTGCTACGTCTGGTGCTTTCTTGACTGGTTGTTTGTGTTCGTACTGCAACGTCTGGTGCTTTCTTGACTGGTTGTTTGTGTTCGTACTGCTACGTCATGTGCTTTCTTGACTGGTTGTTTGTTTGTGAGTGTTCGTATTGCTACGGCTGGTGCTTTCTTGACTGGTTGTTTGTTTGTGAGTGTTCGTATTGCTACGTCTGGTGCTTTCTTGACTGGTTGTTTGTGTTCGTACTGCAACGTCTGGTGCTTTCTTGACTGGTTGTTTGTGTTCGTACTGCTACGTCTGGTGCTTTCTTGACTGGTTGTTTGTTTGTGAGTGTTCGTATTGCTACGTCTGGTGCTTTCTTGACTGGTTGTTTGTTTGTGAGTGTTCGTATTGCTACGTCTGGTGCTTTCTTGACTGGTTGTTTGTGTTCGTACTGCTACGTCTGGTGCTTTCTTGACTGGTTGTTTGTGTTCGTACTGCTTCGTCTGGTGCTTTCTTGACTGGTTGTTTGTTTGTGAGTGTTCGTATTGCTACGTCTGGTGCTTTCTTGACTGGTTGTTTGTTTGTGAGTGTTCGTATTGCTACGTCTGGTGCTTTCTTGACTGGTTGTTTGTTTGTGAGTGTTCGTATTGCTACGTCTGGTGCTTTCTTGACTGGTTGTTTGTGTTCGTACTGCTACGTCTGGTGCTTTCTTGACTGGTTGTTTGTTTGTGAGTGTTCGTATTGCTACGTCTGGTGCTTTCTTGACTGGTTGTAAGTGTTCGTACTGCTACGTCTGGTGCTTTCTTGACTGGTTGTTAGTGTTCGTACTGCTACGTCTGGTGCTTTCTTGACTGGTTGTTAGTGTTCGTACTGCTACGTCTGGTGCTTTCTTGACTGGTTTTTTGAGTTCGTACTGCTACGTCTGGTGCTTTCTTGACTGGTTGTTTGTTTGTGAGTGTTCGTATTGCTACGTCTGGTGCTTTCTTGACTGGTTGTTTGTGTTCGTACTGCAACGTCTGGTGCTTTCTTGACTGGTTGTTTGTGTTCGTACTGCTACGTCATGTGCTTTCTTGACTGGTTGTTTGTTTGTGAGTGTTCGTATTGCTACGGCTGGTGCTTTCTTGACTGGTTGTTTGTTTGTGAGTGTTCGTATTGCTACGTCTGGTGCTTTCTTGACTGGTTGTTTGTGTTCGTACTGCAACGTCTGGTGCTTTCTTGACTGGTTGTTTGTGTTCGTACTGCTACGTCTGGTGCTTTCTTGACTGGTTGTTTGTTTGTGAGTGTTCGTATTGCTACGTCTGGTGCTTTCTTGACTGGTTGTTTGTTTGTGAGTGTTCGTATTGCTACGTCTGGTGCTTTCTTGACTGGTTGTTTGTGTTCGTACTGCTACGTCTGGTGCTTTCTTGACTGGTTGTTTGTGTTCGTACTGCTACGTCTGGTGCTTTCTTGACTGGTTGTTTGTGTTCGTACTGCTACGTCTGGTGCTTTCTTGACTGGTTGTTTGTGTTCGTACTGCTACGTCTGGTGCTTTCTTGACTGGTTGTTTGTTTGTGAGTGTTCGTATTGCTACGTCTGGTGCTTTCTTGACTGGTTGTTTGTTTGTGAGTGTTCGTATTGCTACGTCTGGTGCTTTCTTGACTGGTTGTTTGTGTTCGTACTGCTACGTCTGGTGCTTTCTTGACTGGTTGTTTGTGTTCGTACTGCTACGTCTGGTGCTTTCTTGACTGGTTGTTTGTGTTCGTACTGCTACGTCTGGTGCTTTCTTGACTGGTTGTTTGTTTGTGAGTGTTCGTATTGCTACGTCTGGTGCTTTCTTGACTGGTTGTTTGTTTGTGAGTGTTCGTATTGCTACGTCTGGTGCTTTCTTGACTGGTTGTTTGTGTTCGTACTGCTACGTCTGGTGCTTTCTTGACTGGTTGTTTGTGTTCGTACTGCTACGTCTGGTGCTTTCTTGACTGGTTGTTTGTGTTCGTACTGCTACGTCTGGTGCTTTCTTGACTGGTTGTTTGTTTGTGAGTGTTCGTATTGCTACGTCTGGTGCTTTCTTGACTGGTTGTTTGTTTGTGAGTGTTCGTATTGCTACGTCTGGTGCTTTCTTGACTGGTTGTTTGTGTTCGTACTGCTACGTCTGGTGCTTTCTTGACTGGTTGTTTGTGTTCGTACTGCTACGTCTGGTGCTTTCTTGACTGGTTGTTTGTGTTCGTACTGCTACGTCTGGTGCTTTCTTGACTGGTTGTTTGTTTGTGAGTGTTCGTATTGCTACGTCTGGTGCTTTCTTGACTGGTTGTTTGTTTGTGAG
Organism: Mytilus trossulus; assembly: GCF_036588685.1. Lineage (NCBI taxonomy): Eukaryota > Metazoa > Mollusca > Bivalvia > Mytilida > Mytilidae > Mytilus > Mytilus trossulus. Next base: position 48,694,742 of record NC_086383.1, read on the forward strand.
TGTTCGTATTGCTACGTCTGGTGCTTTCTTGACTGGTTGTTTGTGTTCGTACTGCTACGTCTGGTGCTTTCTTGACTGGTTGTTTGTGTTCGTACTGCTACGTCTGGTGCTTTCTTGACTGGTTGTTTGTGTTCGTACTGCTACGTCTGGTGCTTTCTTGACTGGTTGTTTGTTTGTTAGTGTTCGTATTGCTACGTCTGGTGCTTTCTTGACTGGTTGTTTGTTTGTGAGTGTTCGTATTGCTACGTCTGGTGCTTTCTTGACTGGTTGTTTGTGTTCGTACTGCTACGTCTGGTGCTTTCTTGACTGGTTGTTTGTGTTCGTACTGCTACGTCTGGTGCTTTCTTGACTGGTTGTTTGTGTTCGTACTGCTACGTCGGGTGCTTTCTTGACTGGTTGTTTGTGTTCGTACTGCTACGTCTGGTGCTTTCTTGACTGGTTGTTTGTGTTCGTACTGCTACGTCTGGTGCTTTCTTGACTGGTTGTTTGTTTGTGAGTGTTCGTATTGCTACGTCTGGTGCTTTCTTGACTGGTTGTTTGTTTGTGAGTGTTCGTATTGCTACGTCTGGTGCTTTCTTGACTGGTTGTTTGTGTTCGTACTGCTACGTCTGGTGCTTTCTTGACTGGTTGTTTGTGTTCGTACTGCTACGTCTGGTGCTTTCTTGACTGGTTGTTTGTGTTCGTACTGCTACGTCTGGTGCTTTCTTGACTGGTTGTTTGTGTTCGTACTGCTACGTCGGGTGCTTTCTTGACTGGTTGTTTGTGTTCGTACTGCTACGTCTGGTGCTTTCTTGACTGGTTGTTTGTGTTCGTACTGCTACGTCTGGTGCTTTCTTGACTGGTTGTTTGTTTGTGAGTGTTCGTATTGCTACGTCTGGTGCTTTCTTGACTGGTTGTTTGTTTGTGAGTGTTCGTATTGCTACGTCTGGTGCTTTCTTGACTGGTTGTTTGTGTTCGTACTGCTACGTCTGGTGCTTTCTTGACTGGTTGTTTGTGTTCGTACTGCTACGTCTGGTGCTTTCTTGACTGGTTGTTTGTGTTCGTACTGCTACGTCTGGTGCTTTCTTGACTGGTTGTTTGTGTTCGTACTGCTACGTCTGGTGCTTTCTTGACTGGTTGTTTGTTTGTGAGTGTTCGTATTGCTACGTCTGGTGCTTTCTTGACTGGTTGTTTGTTTGTGAGTGTTCGTATTGCTACGTCTGGTGCTTTCTTGACTGGTTGTTTGTGTTCGTACTGCTACGTCTGGTGCTTTCTTGACTGGTTGTTTGTGTTCGTACTGCTACGTCTGGTGCTTTCTTGACTGGTTGTTTGTGTTCGTACTGCTACGTCTGGTGCTTTCTTGACTGGTTGTTTGTTTGTGAGTGTTCGTATTGCTACGTCTGGTGCTTTCTTGACTGGTTGTTTGTTTGTGAGTGTTCGTATTGCTACGTCTGGTGCTTTCTTGACTGGTTGTTTGTGTTCGTACTGCTACGTCTGGTGCTTTCTTGACTGGTTGTTTGTGTTCGTACTGCTACGTCTGGTGCTTTCTTGACTGGTTGTTTGTGTTCGTACTGCTACGTCTGGTGCTTTCTTGACTGGTTGTTTGTTTGTGAGTGTTCGTATTGCTACGTCTGGTGCTTTCTTGACTGGTTGTTTGTTTGTGAGTGTTCGTATTGCTACGTCTGGTGCTTTCTTGACTGGTTGTTTGTGTTCGTACTGCTACGTCTGGTGCTTTCTTGACTGGTTGTTTGTGTTCGTACTGCTACGTCTGGTGCTTTCTTGACTGGTTGTTTGTGTTCGTACTGCTACGTCGGGTGCTTTCTTGACTGGTTGTTTGTGTTCGTACTGCTACGTCTGGTGCTTTCTTGACTGGTTGTTTGTGTTCGTACTGCTACGTCTGGTGCTTTCTTGACTGGTTGTTTGTGTTCGTACTGCTACGTCTGGTGCTTTCTTGACTGGTTGTTTGTGTTCGTACTGCTACGTCGGGTGCTTTCTTGACTGGTTGTTTGTGTTCGTACTGCTACGTCTGGTGCTTTCTTGACTGGTTGTTTGTGTTCGTACTGCTACGTCGGGTGCTTTCTTGACTGGTTGTTTGTGTTCGTACTGCTACGTCTGGTGCTTTCTTGACTGTTTTTTTTCATTAAATTTCTTTCGGTCCAAGATGTTGTGGTTTTTTATATCTTGGATTTATGGTTAATAATTGTTTTCCACTAACGATAACTTAACGAACCTTTATGAACTCGTTCAAATTACTCCACGCCCAGCGGCACATTAATTGTCACTTGGCAAACAAAATCTCGCTTAATTTCTAAAAACGCATAACTCCTACAATAGTCTTGAAACTGATTGAAGTTTCTTGTATATGTTAGCGGCAATAAGTGAAATTAGGCATTAAGCTTAAATCCTAGGCAATAAGCTAACGCCTAGGCAGTAAGTTATTGCCTGAAATTTCCAGGCATTAAGCTTATTACCTGAAATTTGGTGATGATTATTCATCCTATTGCCGTACATGATTTTAGGCAATAAGTGAAATTTTATAATTTAAGTGTTTTTAGTGATTTTTCTTGAAATAAAGTATTTTCTTAATTATATATATTCCTAATATTAATATACGTTTATCTGACAAATCTTCAAATTTTAGCACTTTTCTTTTTTAAAACAAAATTAACTCATACTAATTTGTGGAAGTATAAACAATAGATAAGATTTTAAAAAGTGATCCCATAAAAAGGGGAGATTCTATATAATCCTAATAATAATTATTTGAAAATGTTTACACTGTCAACGTATATTTGTTCCACCTAACAGAAGTTCCAGTGGAAACTTTATTATAAACAATGTCATAATACCTGTAACTGATGGAACAAATATTTTATATAATTCTATTTATTCCGTTAGGAACATCTACTGTAATATTTATTCCTGTGGAAGTAATGTTCCAGAATATTTTTTCCATTTGGAACTTATATTATGAAGGAACTTCTATTCCGTGACAACACTTCACTGGTCAAGCTGGTTTGAACTGGTCAAAAGTAGACAAAATTAAGATATGATTTTTTGCTAATACCATTTATTTCTTGAATCTTTGAGGTCTAAATTCGAATCAGGGAAAACAAGGAGCATATACCCTAGAGCAAAGTACCATGATCTTTTGGCAAAGATTAAACTTTTGGAATCATCAGAAAAGAAATTGACAAAAGATTACTACAAGTTAAGAAGGTATGACATTTTTAACATTGGTGGTTTTGAGAGGTTGATAACTAAAGTCAGCGAGAATGACGAGGGAAATTTCAAAATTTATGTCTTCCTAGAGGAACTCTATGGTATTTTGGAAAAGGCACATAAAGAAACAGGTCATGGCGGCAGAGATCGCATGATAAAACAACTAAGTAATAGATATGCTAACATTTCACGTGAATTATTTCTGTCACTTTGTGAAAATTGCAATATAAAAAAAAACATCTAGGGAATGGAGTAGTAGTGAAACCATTTTATCTGAAGACTTTAACAGTAGAAGACAAGTTGATTTGATGGATTGTCAACCAAACCCAGATGGAAACTATAAATTTATTATGGTATTTCAAGACCACCTTACCAAATTTTGTAACATTAAAGCCCTTACCTTAAAATGTGCATCAGAGGTGGTTTGTAATCTAATTGATATTTTTTTCGGGTCAACGATAAGGGCAATGCTGTTGTGGCTACATGATTTGGACAACTTCTAGGAACATTTGGAACAAATGAGATGGGAATATGTAAACAAAATTTAATTCTGGAAGATGAAATTAATTGTGAAACAACTTTAAGTGTACGTGAGGCAGCAACCCATCAGTCATTATCCGGAGGTCAAGGATTTTTCAAATGTTCTTGTAAAACTAAATGTTTAAGTAACCGGTGCAAATGCAAGAAAAGCGGGAGAAAGTGCAATAGTCGGGGCCACAGTTCGACAACTTGTGATAACAAATGATTTTAACACAAATTTGTATCAAGTTTTCATGTTTTATAAGTAATATTTGATGAGTTTTAATAGAAAAACTTATTTTATCTGTGATTTTATTTCCAGGAGATGACATTTTAAACTTCAGTTCTCATAATTTTATTACGTATCAAATGTATGATTTTTATTTAATTGAATAATTTTTTTTTTATTTACTCGCATTTATATTTTAGGCATTAAGCTTAATGCCTGGACACATTTTTCAGGATTTAAGCTAAAATCCTAGGATTTAAGACTAATGCCTAACATCATTTAGGCATTAGACTTATTGCCTAGGCGTTAGCTTATTGCCTAGGATTTAAGCTTAATGCCTAATTTCACTTATTGCCGCTAACATATATATACATATTTATACATATTATGTCCTTATTATCATCATAGTTTCATCAAATTATGTAGCCTGGGGTCCTGGCTAATCTTGTCAGCTAGATTGGGCCGGATCCAAGGCTACAAATTATGTTGTCTACTTTCAGCAGAGTTGCGGTACGTTGCAGTAGTATATTACGGCCTAAATTCTTGTTCAAAGCGCATGAAATAACTCTTAGAAAAAGAATGGAATCATAATTTCTTGTCGATATGTACTCTACATTGTATGTCCATATTATTTATAAAGTTATATGAATTTCAGTTGTTTAATTTCAGACAAAAGCACTAACGGACGGAGAAACTTGGGGACTGACGGACAGATCCAACATATTATACCCTCAATCCTATCTTTGGTCCATGCATGACATAAAATAACCGGATTGACTGCATAAATTAATCATAAACTACACTCTACAACTTTGTTCAAGATTAGCTGCGAATAGTAGATTTACTGAATCCACACAGAATTACCGACTAACTTCGCATATGAGTTATTAAAAGGTTTCACTTGTAAGTATTAGACTGATATTGTATCCTGCTCAATTTCTTCATCCAAACACAAAGGAGTAGGTCCAGTAAGACCCATTTTTGGCCCCAAAATATACCAGTTTTACAAAATTGTTATAATGTATACTTTTAGTTATTTATTGAACAGTAGAATTCTTCTGCTTCACAAGTATAGCCTGTTTTTGACAAAACAATGCACATATATATCGGGTACTAGCACCATTAAGTCAAACTAATTTACTGAAATCTTCAAAATTCTAGCATTTTTGTTAATTTTTAAACGGTTTTCGGGTAAAACGAAAGTGGCCGCAATCGTGTTCATCCTTAATATTGAAATGAAAGTTGTTTTTATGATAATTTAATTTTGTGTATAACGCGTCTTCTGATTGGCTGACGTTATTTTGTTATGAGCCCATAGACATAATTTAGTCATGTGACCGATACGTCATCAAAGTTTTTTCATGGTTTTCTACGGTTTAAAATGAAATTTAGAATTAAATTATAAGAAATGACTGTAATATTTTTTTCTGTCTATTCGAAATAACATAAAACAAAATGTGGTGCACACTGTTAAATAACCCGCTATGCGCGTTATTCAGTGTGCACCAAATTTTTTATGTAATTTCTTCATAGACAGAAACAATATTACAGTCATATCTTTGAACTATAATATAACTATATAATATAACATATATAAAGGTTGAGGATGAACACAAAAAACATCTGAAAAGTGACATTTTTCGCTATATTTGGTATATTTTTTATATTTGAGCCTAAATTGGATCGTTTTTAATTACTGAATCCGATAAAAATCTTTCAGTTCAACTAATTGATTCAATTGAAATTCATCGTTAACTTGTTGTGGAACTTGTTGTGGTCCTAAACATGCTATATTTGCCACTGGATGTCAAGCAACCAAGAATCAATATATATATATATATTGACACCGTATGTGTGTGGCATAACATCGCGGCCACAAGTTTAAAAAGTTTTTCTGTTTAGTATTAAATTTATTTTAAGATCCATTTTGTTACATCTTGTGATCAATTTTATTTGGCAATCGCCAATGGCAGTCAGCAGGGTTAAAGAACATCAGTTGTTCGACCTGTTAGTCAAATGCGTTTTGTTTAAATTTACTTTTTCACTTTTTTTGTCTTTTGGAAAATGTTGTTTGTGCTGTTTTTAGACCCTTCTACAACGAAATTTGTTTAACATGCACATGTATAAAAATTGCGGTTTTTATCCAACGCAATCATAGGTTTGAACGTAGTTTTCAATTTAGACTCGTGTATATATATATCAATCGTCAATGGCAGTCAGCAGGGTTAAAGAACATCAGTTGTTCGACCTGTTAGTCAAATGCGTTTTGTTTAAATATACTTTTTCACTTTTTTGGTCTTTTGGAAAATGTTGTTTGTGCTGTTTTTAGACCCTTCTTCAACGAAATTTGTTTGACATGCACACGTATAAAAATTGCGGTTTTTATCCAACGCAATCATAGGTTTGAACGTAGTTTTCAATTTAGACTCGTGTATATATATATTTATATACGTCTGAGTCAGTGACAACCCTACAACAGATGTATCCATCGGATCGCCATCAATGATGGTGATACATGGCTGTGTACATAATGTATATACCACTCGTCTAAACATCAACCCAACAATGTTAGATCTGTAAATTTGCTATCGCAAATTTTTGGTTCTTCCCTCGCCGGGATTCGAACCCATGCTACTGTGATATCGTTATCTAACATTGTTGGGTTGATGTTTACCAACACAACAATGTTAGATCTGTAAATTTGCTTTCGCAAAATTTTGGTTCTTCCCTCGCCGGGATTCGAACCCATGCTATTTTGATATCGTGGCACCAAATCGCCTGCACTGCAGCCGTCCCGCTAGACCACACGACCACCCGGGCTCTACAATAATAGAGCTTTCGCTGGCCCGCGTCATGCCTTATATATCATGTACTGTAGTACGCCGCTAGATTAAAACTCACGAGGAAAGGTAACACACGGCCAGCGAAAGCTCTTTTATTGTAGAGCCCAGGTGGTCGTGTGGTCTAGCGGGACGGCTGCAGTGCAGGCGATTTGGTGTCACGATATCACAGTAGCATGGGTTCGAATCCCGGCGAGGGAAGAACCAAAAATTTGCGGAAGCAAATTTACAGATCTAACATTGTTGGGTTGATGTTTTGACGAGTTTTATATACATTATGTACACAGCCATGTATCACCATCATTGATGGCGATCCAATGGATACATCTGTTGTAGAGTTGTCACTGACTCAGACGTACTTATAAGGTTACTTATTAATTAGTTTATTTCTTTTTTTAGTTTGAGATCACACTTGTTGCATTGTTACCCATTCGTTTGATGTGTTTGGACTTTTGATTTTGCCTTTTGATTTTTGATTTTCCTTTTTGAATTTTCCTCGGAGTTCGGTATTTTTGTGTTTTTACTTTTTGCATTATGGTTCAAATGTTCGTGTTAACTGAAATCAAGGATTTGTATAGTTACTATACAAATCCTTGATTTCCGATAATGTAGCTGAAATCAGTCCCTAGGAGAATACCTGAGACACCTCCAGTTATTTGTTGAGGTTCGTGCTGCTAATTTTTGTTTATCCTATGAAGTATTTACTTCACGGTAGACTTTTTGTCTGTTTGTCGTTTATGCTTTTAGTCATTGTGTGTTGCTTCACTTCCACTTCTGAGTTTTGGTGGGTTTTTTTCCAGCTCTATAAGCGAAAATATTATTATGTTGATCAATATGCACAGGTCATATAGAAAGATGAAACTCTGAATTTACTGACGTCAGTATATTAACTAGAGTGCAGTCGAACTTAAAAGGTAAATGTAGATGCCAGAGGAAGCATTCTCCTGTATTATAACTTATATAGTGTCAAGAACATGTAGAACCCAAGGGTACTGTTCATTTTGAGTAATCAGTGCTTCTAGCAGGACCACGATACAATGACCATATTCTGGTGTAAATGATCGCTTATGTGTAATTTGAGGTTAATGTTCCCTAAGGTAAAACTTGCCCTTGTTTATCTTGACTGATTAGTTTGGCTCTTTATTTTTGGTTTAATGCACGTTAAAATGTTCAATACTAGACAGGAGTTTTGGTCTCAATGATACCTAACTTTTAGAATATTTAAAACAACATATCATGAATTTGTGATCTGTTCAATTTTAACCACTGTGGATTCACTTTATACTTTCGTAGGTACCAATTTTCGTGTATTGCGGAAAACTTGCCTTTTAGTGGATATGTGATTTCATGGTTGTACCAAAGTCTGCATACAACCTAATAGAAATTTTGATTTCGTTGAACATATGAATACTTGGTACACCTGTACCCACGGAAGTTGGTATTCAACGAATAATATAGAATCAACAGCATGTCTTATTTCATAATCTTTACGTGGAACAAATGAAGCTGTCAGTAAAAGATGTACTAGACTGCAGCAGCAATGGCATAACTCATCTGTATAATTCTTTTAATTCAGAGCCAGACAATCTGTATGTTGTATGCAGATACCTTGTTGTTTCTATTTGACTGCAGCAGCAATGACATAACTCATTTGTATAATACATTTAATTCAGAGCCAGACAATCTGTATGTTGTATGCAGATACCTTGTTGTTTCTATTTGACTGCAGCAGCAATGACATAACTCATTTGTATAATACATTTAATTCAGAGTTAGACAATCTGTATGTTGTATGCAGATACCTTGTTGTTTCTATTTTCCGTCCTGTATCTCATTGCCATGATACCAATATTTAATTTTCCTTGAAGTGCACATTATTTCAGGTCAAAGAATCAATGTAGATGAATATACATATTTGACTTTTTGCAGTGGCAGATCCAGGAGGAGGGTTCTTGGGGTTGCAAGTTGCCAACTGAATTATTCAGGTAAGATTCTATACAAAGAATATCTAATTAAGATCAAAAACACTTAGACAAATTACAGATAAGTCATGTTTTGTGAAAGAAATGAACTGGTTCATTTTTTTACATAAATAAGGCCGTTAGTTTTCTCGTTTGAATTGTTTTACATTGTCTTATCAGGGCCTTATAAAGCTGACTATGCGGTATAGGCTTTGCTCATTGTTGAAGGTCGTACGGTGACCTATAGTTGTTATTGTCTGTGTCATTTTGGTCTTTTGTGGATAGTTGTCTCATTGGCAATCATACCACATCTTCTTTTTTATATGGTCTCTATATGTTAGTAACATGTTTCCTTCTGAAGATATCTGGATTGATTGATTGATTGATTGATTATTAGTGTTTAATGGGACTTTTAGCAATTATGGCTATACCAATTATTATCGGTGAAGGAAGCCTGGATATGCCTGGAGAGAACTGTGAGTTTGGCAGGAAAAGTAACAACCCAGAGTCTTACACACCTGACACATGCAGACATGACATATATTTGTTAATTTCTGTGTCATTTAGTTTTTTGTAAAGAGTTGTCTCATTGGCAATCATACCACATCTTCTTTTTTCATTTGAACTGGCTCCTTTAGTGTTGACAAGCTAGTGACTGCTGTAGATGAACTATTTACATTGTTTTACATGTCATCTTGGGGCCTTTTAAAGCTGACTATGCATAAATGGGCTTTGCTCATTGTTGAAGGCCGTACAATGACCTATAGTTGTTAATTTCATTGCCATTTTGTCTCTTGTGGAGAGATGTCTCATTGGCAATCATACCAAATCTTCTTTTTTATATTTAATGCACTAAGTTAAAGAGGCCTCTAATATATGGATGAAGTAGATGATATCAATATGAATATTTGAGGCAACAAATTTTAAACCATAAACTCAATGATATGTGAAAATATTTATTTTCTGTTAATGGCTACAAGTATGGCAGATGCCATTTATCTAGTTAACAATATAGTCTGTGTACTACGAAAAACTAGACTCTGTACAATAGATGTAATTGTCTCCCTTTGTAACAGATGGTGTTATTTCCCCTTAATAACAATGCTGTAGTTCTTCTGAGGTCTGACCTTCAAACAACCAATCAAAATGGTTGAAGTATGACATATATCAAAATAAGATGCAATCTTTTGTGAAAAGTGAAGACAAAAATATTTAAAAATGATGAGTATAATTTCAAATGACCTTTCCTAATACTGAATTTTGAATCATATTCTAAATTTTTACTATAAATTTGAAATATTTTTAGCAAGCAAAAAAAACAAACAGTATAGATATGTTTCCTAAAAGCAATGGAGTAAATATTGAATGAATCTGCGATGAAATGAGCCTTAGATTAGAGAAAATATAGAACACCCTGTACTAATAAATTATGCATGCCATTTGAAGGTCAGGCCCTCCATCAGACGTAAACATGAAAAGTAATATAAAAAGAATAATGAGTAACAAAAATGACATAACAAACAAAAAATATATATGAACAATAGAATATAGAGAAACTACTATATATAAGATAGACATATATAAATTTTTACATAAATTTAGGATCCTCTTCTGTAGATCAAAATGTATAATACTTCAGAAAAATGTAATTCATACTTCCCAGAAAAAAATATTATTTCCAAATTATCTCCCTTTTTTGTCTAATCACATGGCCCCTTGCAACATAATAAAAAAACTCAGAACCGGTAAAGAACTGTTTTATCACACTTTATCTGGAATATTTTTGTCACCAAATAAAAACAAGCACCTGTTTTAGTTATTTTTCTTCGAAATTTTACTTCATCTTCTGGTATTAGTTCCTGTTAATGCTAATGGATTTTGAATGACTGCCTTTAACTTCTACTTAAAGCCAATGTTTATAAACATAAAATAAATGTTTCATAATAAGAGTCACTAGAATGTTCTAGCAGTATAAAAAAAAATCTTATACAAAAACTAAATAGATTTTTGAAAAATTTCTAGTGAAAAGTTGAACATTAATAGTTCTTTCTGCATTTACACATAATCAAAACATTTCCAAACTTTCTTTTTATCTTAATTTAAATGTAAATGTAAATTATACTGTTACGGCTGAAATATTCCAAAAGTCATTCATAAGCCACCATCATCAACAGAAAACCTTAAAAAAAATAGAAAAAAACAAAAACAATAAGAAGCTTCTTCTTTCATCTGGATTCAGTTCTAAAACAAAACTTTAACAACTTGTGTCTGGTATCTAAAATATATATACAACAAGCAGGACTTGAATATAAACACATTCTCACTGAATTATAGTCCTTTCTATACATACAACTTCAAAATGGTGAACAATTCAAAATTTAAACCAGTAATAATTTTACTGTAAAAGCATGATTGTCTCCCTTACACTGATTAACAAATTTTGTTGTCTCCCTTATACTGATTAATAGATTTTGTTGTTTGTTGTGTTACTTTTTCTAAAATGAAAATCTTCTTGTTTATACATATATACACAGTACTTAAACATATATATTGGTTTTTTCTATGTTTTGCTGTAAAAGTTCACAAAAAAAATTATTCTACTTGAAACTTTTGAATTATTGACCATTTTGATTTCAATTCTGATGTATTTCTAAACTCCTTAGCAACAATACCACCAACAAAAATTACAGCTGATCCCATTATAATTGGTCTACATTTGCACAGTAAAAATCTTACCCTCAAATTCACCTCAGCGGCAACAAGTGTCAAGGTCAAAATAATTCTTTACATGTAAACATTGTCACAGACCTTGCAGTCAACATGTGTATACTGTTATGGACATGTGTTTAAAATGTTGCTTTTTATATTCTTACATTTTTTTAATCCTAAAATATCCTTCTAAACATTCAAAGAATACAGACAAATGCAGTTTTTTGTTTTTGCTGTGAAAGAGTAAATAAATGTTTTGAAAATCTTTCTTTTAAGTCCAAATCTAAAGATGGTACATGTAAACTGTATGTTAGTTTTTCTAAAAATATCATTTTGTCAGTGTACAATAAGAATTTGTTGATTTCACTTATATGGATTTTTTTTGCTGCAGTGAATTTGAAGATGCAAAGTAAAATATACCATGACCTTTCAACAGAAAATACAAAATATGATGAAAAAACTTAAGAAATTATACACATACATCTGTCATTGAGCAGAACTCGAACAGCATCATATAATTTTTTTCATTCATAGGATTTTCTTTCAGAGACATATTACATACATTTATTTACTTAACGACTGTAAGTTAAGGGTCCCAACAAAGATATTCAATGTAATAAATTATTTATAAAACAACAAAATATGAGGTAGAATATACAAATATGAAATGCAGATGTTATTGAAGAGACAGAAATATTATTTCAGCCTGGAATCCTGGAGTGGAGAAAACACAGCTTTACACTGAAGAGTCAGGGGGATGACTAATTTTGAAGACTTGTTAGAATTGAATTTACTAGACATGAGAAAAATACGTAAATAAAAGTTATCACTGTAAAAAAGTAGACTGTTTACTATATTAGATTGTTTCCTTTTCCATGAGTTTTGACAATTTAAACCAAAACATGGCAGACTAAAAAAAAATAGAAATTATATTTGTTGGCAGTTTAATTTTCTTAAAGGGCATTTTCTCTAACATCAAATAATTGTAAAATATATTCTGCTGGTTTTATTTTATAACAGTGAGCTAGGTACCCAGACTATATTTTTATAATTTTTTCCCCTTTAAATAAGGAAATTATCTCCCTTGAAAAAAAGATTTTGTAAGTTTTCTGGGTTATTTAGTTGATATATGAGGTAAAAGATATGATAGCATCTTGTAAAAAGACAAGCCAAAATTTAAAATTTCATGTCACATTCAATTGGAATATATAATATTAAGAAAAAAAATATTTATTTTCCTTTTGCAAAACAATAAAAGATTTATATTAAAACCTGTCCAGATTATAAATGAGGTATAAAGGGAAAGTAGCACTAAATGAGGGAAATATTCTATGAGACTGTACTGTACATAAACTTGAGCAAAATAATGCTTCACCAATAAAAATACTGGAGCTCTGGAAATATCAATTTCAGGTAAGTTTTTAGGTCAAAAGTGACATTCTGTACTTAAATATCTATATTTAGATGAAATAACATTTCAACTATTCTTAAATTTAACTTAATAAACAAATGTAAATAAAAGTGAATGTAAATAACAAAAATGTGACTTAGACCGGTAATGTTGTTTGCGTTAGAGATAAAAGATCATCTTTGCGTATAGAGTTATTTATATCTTTTAGAGGTAGAAAAGGTCAAACTTTCTTTCAATATAAATAAATTCTGATTAAATACGGACCCGTTTCGACACAATTGCATGATGGGTATTGTACAAGAGGTATACTTTGATAGTTCTAAATAGACTATCCACATTTTACAATACCCACAAGGAAAATTTTCATATCTAATGTACATACACAATGTGGTAGCAGGCATACAAACATACCTCTAGCTTAATATCATCAACAAACCTTGGTCAAAACAACTTAAAATATCACTTATATAATACCCTGTTATTTAGATTTTAAGGGGCAATTTTGTCATGTGTAATAATTATGAAGTACAAAATGTAAAACCTTAGAATTCTATCTTGATTCCAAAATAAGAATATTGTGATGATAGTAAGTTTAGTTTCCACTGTCAGGTAAACTTTTTCAACTTGAAAGTGAAAGTAAAATTTCATAAATCTTCTAAATCAAAACAAACTAATACATAGAAAGAAAACCCCCCCCCCCTCCAAAAAAAAGCTACTCAAACAAGTAATCCAAGAAATACCCAGCAGCCTGAATAGTATTTTCTATATTAAAAAAAACATGTAAAATTAGTACAATATTTTGGCCAAGATTTGTTGATTTTTTTCAAGTCCACAAGTCGCCACTAGTCAAAAACACATATACAATATCATAAGCAGTAGGCATATATCATTAAAAAATCATCAATTTTAATATACAAAACAAAACAAAAAATCAAATATATATATATTTATATAGATATATATCTAGAACATATTACTATGAAATGAGGTAATTCTTCAATGTTACATGAGCTCTATGTATAATTATGAGGCAAAACTACAGAGCGAAAAAGTGCAACAAATAAATTGAAAACACGACTATTTATAACATCATATTTATGAGGTATTTCATCAACAGAGGTAGTGCATAACTGACTTGAGCAATAAATATTTCTCTCCATTTCTATGTTTTATTACTGGGGGGTGGGGTATTCTGATCTTGAAATCCAGGGCTTAACAAACAGGAAATTCTTAGATCCTGAGATCCTCAATTTGAATAAATTTAAATCCCCACATCCCGTAATTCGAAAAAAGAATTCCCAGATCCCGAAATTCCAAGCTTAAAAACACTCAATCCCAGAGTCTCGATAAAGGTCCTATCCCACCTCATAACTGAAGCTGTCAAAATTCGTAGACTAAATATGACACAAAATACAAAAAACAGAGTGTATATACTCTTTAAAGGAAACTGAGTTTATTTTTGGTTAAAGAAGGGATTAGCATGTAATGTTTTTAGATTTTTTTTGGGGGGGGACATTGTTTTTGGATGAGGAGGGGAGGGCTATGATGTTGTCTTTTCATTCTATTTGCAGTTTCTAATGTTTGCCTTCTATCTTTAACTGTCCGTTACAGAAAACTATAAGACAGTAATAGCAATAAACAAATTAAAGATAAGACCTTTTTAAGAACATCAGACTAGAAATGAAGTCACATGAAAATAAATATATTCATTTGTTAATTTTAGCTCAATAAAAAGTCACATGGTATTCTTAACCTGAAGTATCTGACATTCCACCAACACAGTGCTAAAACAATGAAATGAGGAGAAATTTTAAACCAAGTCTCCACTCTTAGGCATGGATTTACTACTAATATATAATTATATGTATATAGATATAGATACTTTACAATATTTACTACATTTAACTGTCGAGGTCATATATTAGAACAATGGCATAAAAAGAGCAAGCTGAGTCAATTATATTACAAGATTAAATTTTATATACAAATAAGCTGGCTCAGTGCTTAAAAAGCATAACATGGACCCAAACTCATAAATATTGGGAGTCCAATTTGAGGTATACTGGTAAATAAATAATTACTAACTTTAAAATGAGACAGGGGTTTCTTTGGTCAAGAAGTCTTTTTCTGAACTTGGTGTAAAGCCAGGTTTAAGCCAAAGTTCTTCCTGAAAGACCATGTCTAATTAGAATAATATAAAATACTTAGTTTTTTTATTTGAAAAAAATTGTTTCAACATATGTATATATATGAATTTTCAAACTTATTTATAAATTTAATGAAAATTTGCAAGGTTCCAAAATTATTGTATTAATTTTTGTTTTTAGTTACATGCATTTATTAAATTATCTCCCCTTAAAAACAATATTGACATTTCAAAGTTGTTCCCCCTTGATCATTGTTGCAGAGTTTGAAAAGTATGTCTTGATAAGAATGTAAATCCTTCTTAACCTGAGTTGTCTGACTGAATAAATCACTTCTAAGATGTAGTTATTGTAGCCTGAGGTTGGGTAAATGGTCAATGAATATATCCCCTGAAATTTAAAAAATACTTTTTTAACTCCTTCTTAACCTGAGAGTTCTACCATATATAGTGTAGTTTTAGAGGTATCTTGTGGGCAAGAATTTTACCCTGATAAAAAAATGTTGCTTCGCCATCATATCTGTTGTGTATATAATATAATGTAAATATATATATATAATCAATTCAACTATTTACAAATTACAACAAATTGAAAAAAAATCAACTTTTGCATTTATTATTCTACAACTCGTACCCAGTAAAAAACAGTGAAATTACTATGCAGTAAGAAACAAAAAAATGTGGATTTCTTTTACAAAATGTTCCAAGAAATGACAAACAAAACAGAATTTTTCTTTTAAAATACTAAATTAGATTTCAAATTATTATTTTTATTTGTTCCGGGTAAAAAGTTAAATTTGTTTATAGTATCTAAACAATATGAGGCAACAAAATATAAATGTTCAACTCTCATATTTATTACAAACAAAAAACTAGAGATCTGCAAGATGTGTCAAATATTTTTCATCACAAATTGGTTGAAATTTCTTTTGCTGAATTATAAAATAAACAATTGCTAGAAATCCAAAACCTTTTGCCTTTCTACATATTAAATCACAATTTTCTAATAACAAATATACGATACACATATTCATGTGGACAGAAAATAATTCAATTACAATATCAATATACCCGCAATAGTGAACGTCCACAAAAACAGTGTACTGCAAAAACAATACAAAATAATGATTCCCCGAGGTTGAACGAACAAAGTTGTTTTTCTTTCTAATAACTACTTCGATTCTTCTACTTCTACATCTAGAAGGATCATCGTAAATGTTCAGATACATGTAAGGAAAAATACACCTTATCATGACAATCTTCACTACATATCGGACAGGAAAATGGCGAGGATTTGCCTCCTGGATGAATCTTCGAGTGAATTCTGTACATCGCATATTCTGAGAAGTAGCATTCGCAATGTTCACACTTGAAAAGTTTACCCCCAGCAAGTAATGAAGCAATATTATCTGGTGAGTTCTCCAATGCTGCTAGATTGGCAGCACTATCTCCTGACTGAATACTGGCATTATCGCTGGGACTACATGCTCCCATCATCAAGGGAATATCCATTCCCATTTTACAGCAGCTTTTAACTTGTATGCCAACATCTGAACAGTCTACTTTCAAACTGGTACCCAGAAAGTCATTCTTGATACTCTCCGATCCACTCAATGACCTTGACCTTGATCGGCTAATTGAGGTAGGTGAAGGGATTTCATTGTCTGTACCCGCATCTTGTTTATGAACTGATAAATTGAGCGCATCCTTCTGTGGTGACTGACTAGAGGTGTCAAACCCCGCTGAAGGCGGTGGAATTTCTGAGGTAGTATGAAGGGAGGAGTAGAGTGACGGCAGTGAGGCGCCAGCCATGGCCTGATTGTGGTAATTCATAAATAAAGCATTGGACATTGCAACTGAGGTAGGATGAGAAAACAAATTGTTAAAGTTACTGTAAGGTGAGGTGTCAGTAAACTTTGAATTTGGAATTTCTGCCATTGATGATCCAGAGAGGTTCATCAGTTCTGTTTTATGATTTTCTCTACTGACATGGTTTGATTGTTGAGAATCATTTTTAACAAACAGATCCCATACGCTCTCTGCCGATATACCATGGCGCCTGGCATGTCTTCTAAGGGTTGATCCTCTAGTGAACTTGGCTCCACATATATTACATTGATATGGCTTAATCCCATCATGGAGTTTGATATGAGACTTCATGTTGTTTTTGTACCCAAATCGTTTCTTACAAATGGGACATTCATATGGTTTCTGGCCTTCGTGTGATTTCAAATGATATCCCATGTGACTTTTGGGTATATCTCTTCCACAGATGGTGCACATTTCTTTCTCTTCATTAGGATCAACCTCTCCATCTATATTCATTGGCATTTCAGCTGGTGATTCTTGCTCAGGAGATGTTAAATTTTCATTGGAATCAGATTCGTTTTCTCCCTCTAGTTCCTCATCTTCCATGTCGTCATTGACCCCATTGACCTCCGCTGTCAACGTTCCGTTAGCCATATCTAGTAAATACTGAAGAGACTCTGCCTCTGTTGATGAGAGGTCATGACTTTTCAAATGATCGTGGAGATCTTGATGTGAAACAGCTGCCTTTCCACACTCCCTACACAACCACGGCCCATCTTTATGATATTTCAGCATGTGTAGACGTAGATTATCTTTCTTAAATGAGGATCCACATATAACACAGGTATGTTCTGCATTAACCAATACCTCCTGGTCATTTGTATTGGTCTCGTGTAATCTCTCATGCTGAATACGGAGTGCTGCCTTCGAAAATCTTTCTCCACAGAACCGACAAGCGTATGGTTTAAATTTCGTATGTATTTGTTCATGAACATGTAGCTGCCATTGGGAGGCAAACATTTTTCCACAAACACCACATTTAATGGAGGCATTCCCTGACTGATCTAAGTTTTCCCCATTATTATTCTGCTCAGATTTGCCAATCTCATTAAAGCTAGGCATCATTCTTCCATCACTGCTTGGTGATTCTCTTTTAACTCGCTTACTCATTTCATCAAATTTTAAATCATCGTTTTCAATACTGTGTCGCAGTTTTTCAAAATTTTCCCCATCAGATCCATTGGCATTATTAGCCCCTTCATCATTTGATATTGATTCCTGATCGTCACGGTGACCACTAGATGTACGTGATGGAGACTTGTTGAAGTCCATAGCAGCCCCTAAATGGAATGGAGAGAGTGAAATATTTCTGAAATTGCTTTGTTTATATGCAGCGAGAGCTGCGTGGAGATCAGACATGGGATGAGAGTCAGACATGATTTCTCGTGATTTGTCTGCATACAGAGATGCTAAATGTTCCTGAGTTTCTTTTTTCATGATTACACTAGCTGTATTTTCTAATGAGTCGTCTCCCTTGAATTTGGTAGAGGACAACTTTGAGGTAGATGCCGAATGAGGTTTTAATGAATTCCCTGATAATTTATCATATCCTGAGGTAGACGATTCTATACTGTTCCTTCCATGCGGTGATGGAAGTTGAGGAAATTTTGATTTTTTGTCATCATCTTGAACAATTCCACACACTGCTGCACGTAGTCGTGGACAACGTTTCTCGTGATAACGTCTCGTTGTTGATCGAGTGAACACTTTACTGCAGTAACTGCATGTTCTCGATTTCCTTGGGTACCCGTTAGAAGTAAATTGATATAAATCACCCGTATATGCGTAATTGGGCATGGCCACACCACTAAGTCCATATGGGAATGAACTATGCTGGCCTTCCACTTTCGTACTAAAGTTCAATGCCATGCTGTTTAAAAGTCCCTGAGAATTTAATATCTCTTTAGCAGCTTCCTTACTGTGTGTATATGGTGAACTCGCTATATGACCTTCACTTGTTCGGGGATAATTCAAGGTCAATGGTGAATTCTTGATGAATCCCTGAGAATCACTTGTCCTTGATAAGTCCATTATGTCATCATATTAAATATATAATTCATCCCTGATTTGATAAAGTTCTGAGATTCGCATAAATTATCCATTGTCATCAAGAATATCTGAAATATAAAAATAAACAAATTTACAATGATGTTAACATATAATTATAAATAAAGGTATTAATTTAAAACATATATTATACTGTGCATTTTCTTATGTCTGATGGGTACCAATATTTATGGATTGAGAATGAATATATTTTTAATGATATTTATAAACCTAATGGTTTTACAAGTTCTGCATTTAATGTATTTTGTTAAACAATTAAACATGTTAGATTTGTTGTTTATCTATAAGCATGGAATCCACGAACATCATAAACATCAGAATCTAACAATAATGTATTCACAAAACTGTCTAGAACATCAGTTTTACATACTTTACTTAAGCAGTAAACAAGAAACACTATGTAATGATAAAAACAAAATACAATTATTTCATAATAGTTTGTGAATATCTTTGGCAATTTTTTGTTTGTTTGATTGTTTTGTTCTTGAGTTTTTGCTTTTTTGTGTAGCCCCACAGTTTCCCCCATATGCCACAAAAATTAGTACCCATGAAAATCAAATAATCCCCAGTGCATATTTTACACCAAACTCTTCCAACACCTTTCAAAAGTTTTTTTCTATATGTGACAATCAACATTTGACAGTGTATTCTATTTTTGGTCATCAAACACCTTGCTTACGGTGATGAATGCACATATTTATGACCATGTATTGCTTTATAGGTCAAAATTAGTAATAAATTCTCTGACCACAACTAACTACTGTATGTTAAAATAAATCAAAAAGTCTTTTGTCTGGGAAAGTATGTACATATAACATAAATTAATGCATATACAGGCCATAACCAAAGTGGACCAAAATGTAGGCTTCTACATCCCCCACTTCTGAAACAAAAGAGAATAGCTGCTATATTACATTTGTTGTTGATGCTAATGCACTTATCTATACGCTGATTTGCAATAAAATTATTACAATTACAATTACAAGCTGTAAATGTAAGTATTAAAAAATGTAAAAACAAAACTTGATTTCATACATCCAAACTGCTAATATAAAAAAGAAGATGTGGTATGATTGCCAATGAGACAACTATCCACAAAAGACCAAAATGACACAAACATTAACAACTATAGATATAATTTATATATCCTAAATCTTCTTCAGGAAAAATCAAAGTCAAATACTTGATATCTCAGGATCACAAAAATGACACAATAAGAACAAAACTTAACAAAAAACCTTTTAAAATTTTAACCTTCCTCTCCCATTTTCTTACCTTTTATTTTTAATCAATTAAATCCTTTTCAATATCTTATTTTTGACATGTCAAATTTGGTAAGAAAATTGCATAATTCTTCTAATCCTTTCTCCATACAAATCATACCCTGACAAATGAATTATATGCACTAACATGTTTCTAACATTTTCTTAATTTAAAAAATAATAGAATAACCTCATATCCTTTTAGTCAATATTATTTCTTTTTAAATAATTTTACAAATAACAAAGTCATGTTTATTTATCAATTCTGCTTGAAATAATATGTACAGAGAATACAGTCTTGTAATAAACTTGCTTTTTTCCTATATCTTTAAAATCTAAGACTATCAGTGGAACAAAAATCAATAAGTGTTAAAATATCTTGTCTGCAGGTTTCCTGGCGGACAGGATGCAAAAAAAGAATATCACATAATGTCTTCTTCCTGGTGAGTCGTGATTCCATCAATTGATAAAAGCATGTTATGTAGTGGACATGAAAACAACATAAATTTACTTTTATTGCTACCTACAGGGTTCAGATTTTTCCAAGTCATATAGGCTATTAAATAAATATATAAATGCATGAATTCATTTTGTAAAATGGACAGAAAACACGCATGGGGTCTTTCATATGTAGGGGTCACTATGGGGCAACCATTTAAAAAATAAAACTGTTGTATAATATACAACTCCTCACTTCAGAAAACTTTACTGACAGAAACCACAGGGTTGTAAAAACCTATAAATTTCTTACCCAAGATGCATTTACACACTGAAAGACCACCAGATAATGCAGATATTTTACAATAACTTGGTTCAAAGGTCATTTTGTAAAGTCATATCCAGAGAAAATTATGATTGATACACTATAAATCACAAACTACACTCCAAGGACACATTAATGCATCAGAAATCAAATGAAAAATTTATGTTAATGGGAAATAACTCTTGCAGTCTTAATTGCATGACCTTTCAATAAAATTGGACCACCTATTAAACACTTTAAATATTGAATAAGGAGGAAATCCTGTGGAACTGAAATTTCTGAACTGAATCAAACTCAATTAAATCCTTATTTGTAAGATAAACATATGTGTACAAATAAATTCAATGCTGTGCGAGTTGGAATTTAAATCCCATGTATAGGGTAGATACGCTTAAATGCCTTAAAGGTTACTGAAAATAACCGTGAGTGGGTAGGCAAGCATATCAAATGAATTCCACATCAATATTTATTTTCCAACCTTGAGAAATAATCAAATGGTGCAAGGCTCGGCATGGCTCCATGATAGATCAATACTTATTCCCTGCATTCAAGTGACAATCTGTTAACTAGAGGGGTACCAGAAAGGATTTCAATTTATAAAAAAATAACATTTACCATGTTATTATATATTGAATAAAAAATTTGAAACAAATATTTCTCTGAATTAGTACTTAGCATAAGTACACTGAAATATGATATTTGTATATACATTGTACAATGTACTTCTTCATTTTTTTTTAAATAAATAAAATTTTATTTAAAAAGTAGTGTCCATTGATTTTTACTACCTGTTCATCATACATGATGGATAGAAATTCTTTATTATAAAAATCTGTCCCCAAAAAAATGAAATGTACATTCCTCTAGTAACATGGAAGCACTTTGTAAGCCCTGGGGCATGTTCTACAAAATTTGGTCAGATCTGTATGCACAGAAGGTCAAACAAGGAGTTTAAACTTCTACTTTATAAACATTTGACAGTTATGAATTAGGTGATATTTTATGTAAATTTAGGAAGAATATATTCTTTTTATGACTATTAAAATTCGTTTTTTTAAAAAGATGTATTAGTATTTAAATAATGTTTTCTTCATTTTCTTTAAATTTCTATAAGACTGACATGCCTGTTTTGCAACCTATACAAAACATGTTTTTAAAAAAGAAGTTCTCAATTTCTATATACTGAAACCTTGAAATCTGATCTTTAAATATTTAAGACCCCTATAATTTATAAAGAAATAGGAGCAAGAGGGTAAAAATGAAAACTTATGGGAAGAATGAAATTTTGACTGATCGAGAAAGAAAACTGAGTTTGCTATTATTATTTTCTTGATATAATAATTTCAGAAAATTATCAGAAAGACAATTTGTCTCTGTGTGAAGCAGGACAATTGACTAAGTCTACATTGGGATAAATATGAGGCACAAAAAAACCCAACCAGAATAAACATAAAGAGACAGGAGAAATCTAAAAAGATGGACAAAAAAAAAAGTTAATGAAAAATAAACCCACACTACACAGAAAACAGAATACTGGGTTTCTCATTAAAAACTGCATGTAATAATTGACACTGCATTTGATGTGAACAGCAATCATTACATCTTAAGTGACATATATATTTTTAAAGTTCAATAGCTGCTCTTATCAAAGGTTATTTTTATTATAAATTAAACAAAAAAATGACTTAAAAGACACATATTTTGTAGATCAATAGTTGCATGTTCTAATATAAATTTATTTTTATATACGTATGTATAAAAAAACCTACACACATCTGTTCATAATGTTAAGTTTAGAAAAATCAATACAAACACAGCACTTCTAAGAAACTTATGTTCATCCTTACAATTTATATGTGTATTTATTTTCATGTACAAATGTTGTTTTTTTTAAATTGCAAATCTTTATTTTACAACAGGTGTAAATGTTCATAGTTTAATTTCAAAATCATTTTTACCTAGATATTAAATCTAATAATCTAAACTAAGGTTAAAAATATTACAGATAGAGAATAGATAAAAATTCAAAACATTATAGTTGTAAAATTTACAAAGCGTGAACGATTTTTCACTTTTAATTGATGTTGACGATGACAATGCAAGATTCGAAATAAATCAAACAATAATCATATGCAGATTTACCCAACGTGTGACTCCCACTCCTCGCTGAATTCACCTTGTACCGATCCTCAGAGATCCTTGATCGGAAAGATATTAATGATGCACAGATGACAACAACGATTAAAAAGTTTTCAAGTGCATGTTTAGAGGACTGTTTCCTTTTGAGGAGGCGTGGTGCATCATTTATCCTTTGAAAAAGATCTGCTTGACTCAAACTGTGAATCACTTGTCATTTTTCTGTAGCAATTATGGATAATATCACACACATTGTTAAATAGGTATCAAAAACATCATTGACAAATTAGCAAATTTCGAACCATTGAAACAGGTGCCATTATATTAGGCCAGATAATTGTATTCTATGATTTTCACCCAGAAAGAAGACAGCCATATGGGCTACTTGGATGTAAAGCTTAGCTAGCTAGAAGTCTTCAGTGTCTTTACACGAAAAAGTATAGTAACAAAGCACCAAACAAACATTGAATGCAGTGTTGAAGCTCTAATAGGTTAGCAACCATGTAACAAACAGACAAACAAACAAACCTACATACAATTGATACAGTTTAATGTCTGACAACAGTGGAAACAGTCAAATCTTATCCTTAGTTCTTTCAGAGACATATATACACATATATATATATGTCTCTGGTTCTTTCAAAATCATTTTTTGCTTTTAATTTAAATTTGCTTTTTAAAAATGTTAAAATATGTCTTGTTTTATAGAAAGTATCTGCACGAATAAAATCCTACAAATTACTCAGTTCACTTGATTATACTTCCATATTACACATAAGAAATTTTAGAAAATAAAATTAAACAAAAACAAGGGTACTTCTAATTTAAAATTGACATGAATGCAATTTAATTTTAATTTCAATTTAAAAAAGTTTTTGTTAATTTGAATTAGCCTTCAAGGATCCTCACTTTTATATAATATTTAACTTCTGTTCATTTTTTGACCTGGATGCAGAAGTTAAAGAACTATCAGAGATTAGCTTGTAATATGAAACAACTTGTTGGCAGAATAAAAACATCTTTTGCTTCTTTAAATAATCGGACAAGTGCAATGATCGTGAGGCTCTATATGATCCTATATGAGAGAATTCAGAAAAAAATGAAATTCCTGATGATTTGCTCATCTTAGACTAGAACTTTGAACATGTTATCTTTTAATAAATTATAGTCTAGTAATTGTATACTATTAAGTATTTTCTTAAAAAATGGTTAGATTATTATAAAAGCTTGATAAATCCTAAAACAAATCACTGAATCTAAAGAATGTGAGATCACGCTATGTCATCCTCATTATGATTTCATTCAAGAAAATTGGAACAATTATCCTTTGAAGTAAGAAACTATATAAATAATTATTTGCACATTTAAACTTTATTTTCTCTCTTTAATGTAAATTAATAAATCTTTCTACTTGTGAAGTTTTTTGGAAACATCTCAACAAAAACTGAAAGTGAATGACCAGCATAAAAATTGTGTAATTGCACTAAAAAAATGCATGATTCAAGAATTAGTCATTTTTGTAGGAAAATAATGAAAATTTGACAAAAATGTTAGGATAGGTTACAGCTGTGTAAAATTAATGTGGTAGCTTTGAAGGGTACATGCATTCAGTTGGTTTAGGACTTTGCTTAAAAGATAAAGCAAGGTTTTAAAATCTGATTAAAGTAAGATACAAGGTTTTAAAATCTGATTAAAGTAAGATACAAGGCATTAAATGCCAATGAAAAAGCAACCGAACAACACTATTAACATATACAAGTCAGCATACAGACTAACTGAGTCCTCAATAAAAGACCAGTATATAACCAATGTGTCAAGCTCAAAATTCGCCTTAATTTTCGATAAGTTCTGCATAAATTTAACAAGACATAAATAAATTTCTAAAACTTTTTAGACTTTTTTATTAAGAGATTCATTCACCAGAAAAACTTTAACCAAAAAAATAGATCTTGACAACCTGGGATGATCTCCTTACCTTGAGGAGGGATATTATACCAAATCTCTGAAAAAAAGTTTTTTTGTGAGGTGTAACTTATTCATAATCTTGCATAATTTTTTCTGCCAAAAAACAACCATTCATTATGTTTCCTTCAAACCAGACTATCAAAAAATGCATTTAGCAAACAAACAAAAATATTTTCCCAAAATAACAAATAACCATTAATACAGAAGCTCATTCAATATTATTATATTTTCAAATTATTTCTAGGTATACCCTTCTTGAACCTCTAAAAAAGTTTATTGCATGAAACTGATTTTGGAGATTTAGTTTCTGAAAATGATCTATTCCTGTACCAGTCAATGTGCACATACTACTTATAGTCAGGAGCCATTCAACTCTGGCCTACCAGTTATTGAAATTTAATAATGAGGGTCAATTCAGGAGGAAATTAAACTGTCACTAAAAAATGATTTAAATCAATTAGATCATGTCGATTTCATTCAAATCTGCCATATTAATTCATGATTGTTGACCTTGTATTGTAAGTTCACTAAAAGACTGCACTGGTACAATCAGAAGCTTGTTTGAAGTTGTATCCATTTTGAAAAAACCTTGAGGTCACTTTTTCTTCTCCTTTTTCATTAATTATAAATTTTCTGTCATCTGACAGTTAATATTTGTGTTTTTGTGTAAGATCACATTTAAAAGTTCAAGGCTTCCTTGTACAAACTTGCTTTTATGATGCAGCGATTAAAGTTTTATATTTGTTGGTGTCGAACACCTTCGGCTCTTTTCATAACTGATAATTTTTTCATTGTCCTTATAGTTATTCATTCAAAAGTATGTTAAATTTTTGAAAGTCACTGCAGTTACAGATTATTTTATTCAAGATTTCTGCTTCCTTTACAAATTATAAATACATGTTCCATTTAAATTGAAACCCAATGATATATCTTTGATCATCTTTCGATCATTTTAAAGATACTGTAAATTTAAATTAATGGTTACAAATATTTGTGGATTGAGAAAAAAAAAGTTTGCATAATTGTGGATACTTGATTGCATGGTTTGTTACTGTTATTCTAAATATTAAAAATTTTCTTTTTGTTTCATCAATTTTTTTTTTAGAATCCTGCAATGAATGATGCTGAATCCAAAGCAGTCTAAATTGACCAGTACTGACCAGTTTTGACCGGTACTTACTGCCGGTGCCAACCTTTACAGTATTTATAGTTCCAGTTTCCTTTATATTTTAAAAATGTCAGTTTCTAAATAACATTTTTCATTAAGTTTTGTGAAGATTTATACAAGAGGCTACCTGATGTATACCTGGCCATTTATATTGGATTATTTATCTCATAGATGCATGATTTTCTCACTTATGACAAAGTCGATGCCAGTTGAAAAATGCATTTTCTTTTTAATTTCTTGCTTTAACTGAGTCAGTCGTTCAGATTTTTTTTTATATTTCAATGATCGTTTTATATTTTTATGTTTAAATTCAGTTTGCCTAGGATTTATATCAGTATTAAAACGAAAGCATGTATATATGGCTGTTTATCGTCCAGTGGCAAATTAATTGCTTAATCCAGGACCAGCTTCGAAAGATCACCAAGATTTTTTATGCTTATTGTATATTGTCAAGCATCAACAACTTAATAACTCAAAAATTCTAAAAAAAAAAATAAAAAAATAAATGTTTATTTTGAAACTTCCAAGAGTGTGGACCAAGAAAGATGCAACCTTCGTTATAAGATTTTATTAACGGAGTTAAAAACATTTTTATTAGAATTCATTCTTATTAAATTCATTTAAATCTTTAAAAAATCAACTTACCACAATTTCTGTTCAATTAAATTTGTGATAAGGTTTTATCTTCAATAATCCGTGGGAAACTGCGCTTATTTCCTGAACCCTATATATATACAACCGTTAGTTTTCCATGAAAAATCAATCTATTCCGTGCAGGAAATGACAATGCCAAAAGCTTCGACAGAAGTCAATTTTATGTAAACAAACTCCAGCTTTTATAGTGATACCTGGCAACTTTCTTTTCAAACAACATTTAGGTGCTAATACAGTGTAAATTTCTTATGAGAAAAAAAAATATGACCTTCTTCAACGTCTCTTAATTATATTGCAGTTTGTTTTTCAGGATCAAAAAAAACTTGACAAAAACAAAAGTGTTAAAAAATGATGCGGAAGCTGATTTAACCTTTAGTTTCAATACCTGGAAACAAGTCGTATATGGGTAGACATGTTAAAAGTGCAGTTTGGCAGCTGCTTCCGTTTCGGAAAGACCTTTGACTGACCTTTACTTACACCAGTAGCTGTAAGCTCTACATCATGCATGTCCAAAAATGTGACGATATTTTACAGAAAAACTGAGAAAAGGACCTAGATTATGCTACCCTAATTTTAACACAAGAAAAGTAGTTGTCCAGTTCTGATACTGTATAGATTTGCTCTCAGTTCATACACTGCATGTGAGAGCTAGCATGTTGTTCCTTATAAAATGTATAAAGTTCAAGATTTTCTAAAAAGTGTGTCAGGATAAGAGCTCAGTCGATAATTCACTTTTCATATCACATTCACTACAAATCTATCCTCATTTCTTTATTTCTATAACTTTCAAAAATAAGGTTGTTTTTTTAAGAAAGAAAAAACGAAAAATGCATTTTCTTCAAATTATTCTACAGGAAATTGCCAAATAAGTGATAATAAATAGGTCTGGGAAACGTCATGCCGTAAACTTGACAATATTATTTTTTCTAAAAATATATAAACAATAAATTAATACCCAGTTATCTGGAATAAAACAAGTGCAAGTAATTGAAATCAAAAGTTTCATACCTTAAAATTTAAGAGACCACAAGAGCCAATGTAAATAGTTCCTCAGATCTTCTTCAAATGCAAAGGTAAGAAAATAGACCAAGTTGAATGAAGTAATATCTAAGGAAGAGCACTTGTAAAAAATTTACATTTGAAAAGGATAAAGGCCAGCTGTCCACTAGTAGTTATTTAATTTAAAATTTAGCCAAAAAATAACTATATGCAGACCAAGAGGAGGGTCAAGTAGCCCAAGGCAAGAAACCAAAAACTTCACATAAAAATGTCCAGTCTCAGGGACTTTTTTTTTCATTTGATATGTTATTAAAATCTCTCTTGCTGAAAAAAATGACAGAAATTAGAAAAAAACGGTTTAAGAAGTCAGTTCATTATTGTCCATCTCAGTCGTAAATTACAATTAATGAATAATACATTTCATGTTCTCGTTGAGTAACTTTACATTGTATATAGGATAAACGAACATGTGCCTCTTTCTCTCAAAACACGATTGGTCGGGACACCATTAACCTCGGTCCAAGAAATCCATAAAAATCCATTGTACATTTGCCCAACAATTACGCCAGCTTTTCAACAATTACAAAATATGCTGTCCACAGTTACACCTGGCTTAAATTAATGTTTATAAATGATGTTTTTTATGGCATAAGTTCACACTGACGTTATAATAGTGGCCATAATGATCACATTTCAATATCTAGTGTCCAATCTTAAATTGGACTAGATGTTACCCTGTACAATTTATGATATCACCAAGTACCAATTATTAAGATGTCCAGGGACTCCATGATTTCAACTGCTTCAGGCTAAGAATAACACTAGACTTGTCAACGCTTGTTTCCTCAAAACATGTTTCCAATTTCATTAAAGATTTTGAATTCTTAATATTTTCAAATAAAGTTTTCAACATCTAACTCTTGTAACTGTTACATGACCTTCGTCTTTATTGCAAACAGGGAAATTTATTCATTTTCACACATTGATTAATTAAATCTGAGAACATAACTGTTTACTTTACACTAATATAAATTAAAGATGGCACTGAAACTATATAAGTGTGAAAATTTGGAATCTAGAACTTAAAAAAATTAATTGTCCATACTTTAAAAAAAATCTAATCTCTCTTTAAAATGTTTAAAATTTAGCTGTTTTTATTAGTACGATTATATACTTGATAATGTACATTACTTTCTAAGTGTGAAAATTTCGAAGAAAAATAATGCAAAATCTTATGAATTGTCACTTCTTTATAAAAAACAACATTTAAAAAAAAATAAAGCCATTCTTGTAAGTAATAATAAAATTCTTGAATAACATGTAAATTGACAATAAATAAAAAAAAAAATGTCATTGAGTCCTTTTCAAATTCCTGACAAATTTATTGCTCACATATTTTATTTACCAATTTATTTATCTACTTATCTTCAATGTGACTTGAGGTGTCACACTAGATAACCTAATTACACAACTGTTTACATGCAAATCACCACCTGTTATACATGCATAATCGTACATGTGTACTTACATGTATTATTCATAAATCCTGCCATGTGTACATGGAGATTTTATAAAACCAATTAGCAAATTGTATTAGTCATAAATTGTTAATGAAATCAATATTGATTGCACAATTTTTTTAGGTCCTTAATTAACAGGTAACCAGTTATAATTAGAAATGTGGTTGATCATAAAAAAAAATGTAAATATATGTGGTTTATCAATATTTTTTTTTTAAATCTATTTACCAAAATGAGTATTTCTTAAAAAAAAAAAACCAAAAAAAACTTTGATTCAAGAATACTCTATAAAAAATGTCAGGAGTTTTTCATGATGCCAAATAAAACATAACCATTGTCCCTAAATTAATGAAAATTTACTGTGAATTAATATATTGATAGTAGGTTATACTGTTTCAAGATAAAATTACCTCTATGAACTGTTACTATAATACACATATGAGAAACTATTTTTCTTTTGATTGAGAAAAATCATTATTTTGTTAGAATAAAAAAAAATGCTTTCCATGTGTATCACCCACCCACACAAAATGGTCATAACATTGAATTGAATTGAGTTTCAGCCTTCAATAAATTGTTCATATTGGTAAACAACAATTCACTTGTGTAAACAAACAACTTCCACATTTTCACCTGTGTAAAATTACGCTTTAAAAGCATGTTTAAATTAATATTGTAAAATAAAACAACATTGATTTTATGCCTTTTAAGAAAGAAGTGCACTGTGGTCCAGTATATTGACCTATTCTAAAAATCAATGGTCAAAAATGTTTAATTCATAAAGTTCAATAATTACGTCAATTCACTTTTAACATTTTAAATTTTGTTTTCATAATGATTTCCAATCACAATGTATATGAACAACATAAAAGAGGAAAAAATGAAGTCAAAATTGAAAAATAAACAACAAAACTACACACATACCTTGCAATGCAAATTTCTACTTTTAAAAGTTCAAAACATGTAGATCTTCTTACTATCTAAGTGGTCACCGAATTGTGCAATATAAGTGTAGATAAATACCTACAGGTGTGACACCACAGGTTAACAATAGATGTTCATTAGTTGAGTAAAACCTTTGTCACTACATGTAAACCCTGCACCAGGCAGTGCTGTTTTCAGAGTCAATCAAATTTGTTTTGTTAAGAGCTAATTCTCACCTATCAAAAGGTATGCAAGATTACACAACTGTCCACAATAGAATACAGGTAAAGTCCTTTGTTATGGTCAGTTTTCTATACAGGTGCATATTACAATGTAGACTGTCCAGTCATTTTGATTATGTAGGGGAGAATTCAATTAAGACTGTTTTGTTTGGGGCTAAATTCTTCACCTAGGTACAAATTTCTGCAGTGTTTGTTAAATCTGTTTGATTACACCATAGAAAATAAAAGAAAACTAGACTGATTGGCTATCTATAAAATGATAAAGAATTTCTACTTTGTTGACCAGTTAAGTGGTCAGTTAGTGGCCTGAGGGTGGTCAATTTTACTGTACAAGGGATTGGTTCTGGTGTGGGAAATGACTTGTTATTTTTACAATTGAAATGCATGACAAATTTTATATAGGTAAAATAGAAACATTTTAGTCATTAAGTGTTATGATATAAACAGCCCTACATTTAATGCTTTTAACCGAAAGAAAACTGTCTCTACTATTTAGAGAGTACAAGTCCACATCAAGTTGCAAGAAGGTCACTTGTGATGTCATCAACATATCTACATCTATAAACTTACTACATTAAATCCAAATTAACATCTTTGTAAACTATATCTTGTCCAAAAATACATCTTTTTGATTAAGCCTAGGCAAACATCTTAAAAATGAGGCTATTTTTGCTTTTTTGCACCATATGCAAGTATGTGAAGTCTTAAAGCCAAAATAAATAAAAAAACAGACAAATGAATTATTCAGAATGTTTTTGGGTATATTTTTTATTTTTAAATTCATGAGGCTTCATACAGGTTCTTCATTATTTCCATCTAGTGGATTACATCTTAGTTGATGTCATCAAAGTAGATTTGCCTACAGAATGTTTATTGGTTCCCAAAGAATCAAAGAACTAAAATAGCAATTTAAAGATATGAAACTTGAAGTTTTTTTTAAATGTGTTTTGCAATTGTTCAGAAAATGTATTTTCAGATTTTTTCTGATTAACCTTTTTTTAATTTGACAAAAAAATGAATTAAAACCAGCATTTTGATATTAAAAAATTAAACCATTGAAATAAAATACATTTTCTGTTTTATTTACCTCAGAATAACACTATAATTTTTTATGTATTAACATTTGTATATTTTTTTTTTTTTGGGGGGAATAATCATTTATTGTGGAAGGCTGTAACTTCAAACTTTTTCATTTTCAATTGCTTTCTGGATGAATAATGTCTCAACGACAATCAAAAGTCATCTTTTTATTTTTATTAAAGGAGAAGGAAACCCAAAATAAAATATGTGTTTATATCAAAGAATAGTTTGAAAAAAGTAGTGAAATTTAAGCGTTTCTTTTTTTTAAATATATCTTATAGAATGGTCAAATGGGCAGATTCAAGTAGGCAATTTTGCATTTCCTGCCGTTTCATGGGCAGAGACATTTTGTGGAACTCTTTAAAATTGAAGAGCACAAAGATCGTAGTTTGCTACGTCTCTGTCTATTCCGGTTTTCCCGCTAGACATGTACGCTGAAACAACACAAGACACACGTAATTTCTCTCATCGCAAACAGATTATGCCTTCCTGTCAAGCCATTCATTATACAAATACAAAAGGGAGGTGTGATAAAAGCTTTCAAGTGGGTTTCCTTCCCCTTTAAGTTAAAACAGTCTTAGACCTGCAATGGTTATACATATATTATATTGCTCTACATCACTGTTCATAGAAATTACTCTTTACATGTTCATAGTAACCATACAAGGGAGTTTCTCTATTTTGATTTGAAATAAGAGTATATTTATTCAGTAGAAAACCATTGAAATTTTTGTACATATATGCTTTGGCCATATTCATAACTGTTATAAAGGTAATGGGCATGCCACAGCAACTGATGACAAAGGTTCACAGAATGATTTAAATAAGGGTACAGGTTACATCTAAAGGACAACCAAAAGCTATTTATTTCTGGTATTTTTGTCATATAGCTCTTCAACGGTTTCGGTACTTATACATCTTTTCAGTTTTCAAATGTTTGGCTTTGAGCGTTCCAGATGACGGTAAATCCAGAAAAGCGCTTCGAACACATAGAATTATTAAACATGTTGTTTTCAATTTATTACGCTACCGAAATTTAACTAATATCCTTCCTGTAAGTAACTTAATATATGCTAACATTACGCCAATACTGCACTGTATTGTCAACATTCTAATATTTTTATTCTTTAAAAAAAGTTCTTTAATAAGTTTGATTTTATTAGCCAAAGAAATTAAATCAGCATTCAACCATGAAATTTTTTTGCAAATTAACACGTCAAATTAAATTTCGATTATCGCTGCAAGACAACTTCCGCATTTAAATTCCATTCACAACAACAATTAACATTCTATGTGCATAAAGTGCAAGGTCTTTAATGATAACAAAACCTCAAGGTTGAATAACATTGCTGTATCGATTTCAATTTAATTTAATCGTGCACTGCAGTGTGTAAATCTTAGTGCAACTATACTCGGGACGTTTTAAGTGCGCCAGCATTGATATTTTGCGACGTTAGAGTCGATCGGAACAGTCTTATTTTTATATTAAGACGATGTTATATGGAATCAATATAAAGTTTCTTGCACGACAGGATTTTGTTTACGGAAAAAAAGGTATAATATTTTACATGCAAGGATTATTTTTAATTGCAGACCTGTTCTAAAGCAGTATTGGAGTAGTTGACAGCTTATTTTGCCTTGATTGCTTTTTAACAATTGATATTTCCAAACATGCATCAGGTTTCAAGCGCCATTTAAGGATTTTTTTCTTCGGAATGTGCATATGGCGTCTGTGTCATAAAAGCTTCCATTTAATGTTATTAGCTAAAGTCAGGCAATTACGTTTTCTCTGTTGTATTGTTTGACATTTTGTTATCTGGGGGTTTAAGAGCTAACTATATAGTACGAGTTTTCTCAGTGTCTGCTGAAGGTCCATAAACAGTCAAACCTGTATTAAGTAGTCACTAGTTGGAAGTATCAAAAGTGACTGCTTCATCAAGATAAACTTTCTTTTTTTTAATTTAAATAAGGCTGTTAGTTTTCTCGTTTGAATTGTTTTCAGTGTCTAACAGGGCCTTTTATAGCTGACTATGCGGTAATGGGCTTTGCTCATTGTTGAAGGCCGTACGGTGACCTATAGTTGTTAATGTTTGTGTCATTTTGGTCTTTGGGGATAGTTGTCTCATTGGCAATCATACCACACCTTCTTTTTTATATTTAAAACAAACAAAAAAAAAAAAATTTCGACATTGACCATCACCAGAATGTAGGCAATTGTTTTAGTGAGTTGAGTTGGTAGAGTTTTCCTATAGAATTTGCAACTTATGTCTTCCCAGAGTGTATGTATGTCCCTGCCTAAGTCAGGAGCCTGTATTCAGTGGTTGTTGTTTGTTGCTTGCATATTTGTTTTGCATAATCATTCTTTTATTTTTTACTCTAATTCAGCTGTTAGTTTTCTCTTTTGAATTGTTTTACATTTGTAATTTCAGGGCCTTTTACACAAGTACAGTGACCTACAGATGTTAATTTCTGAGTCATTTGTCTCATTAGCAATCATGCCACATCTTCTTTATAAGTAGACTTCAGTTAGACAATTGATTGTGTCATATAGTTGCTTATATATTTTTAAATAAATATCTGGTTCAACAAGTGTGTGGATATTTGTAGAAAGTTTGCACTGTATATTTTTCTCTTATGAATCCCAAGAAAAAAACCCAAAGCAAACATTTGTGTTAGAATCAGATTTTCATTAAATATTCTGTATAGCATCGTAAATTATAAGAATGGGCTGACATATGACAAAATCTTTGATTGATCAGAATTTAGTTACAAAATACAATATGCAAAATAAAAACTTGATTCATCATACCATACAACGTTTTTATAAAAAAAATATAACATTTTTGAAAGTAGCTTAATCAGTTCTCTTTCTAAAGTACATAGAAAAATAGTCCCTTTTTGGTTACTAGTTTTTTTCAAGGGCCTGTTTCGACAGGCATGGCAAATCCTAATATGTTTTTTCTTCATTTTGAAAATTGGGTGTTAATGGCAGATATTTGACGATAACTGATACATTTATTCACCACTTTTCCTAGACTTGTGACAGTTATGAGGGTTACAGTGACATAGTGTACAAACACCTACCAGTATCTTTAGTCGATGTAAGGACTGTATATTTTCCTCTTAAATTTCTCTTTGACTATTTTAGAGTTGGGTTGCTGTCTCGCTGACACTTACCCACATCTCTTCATAGTCATATAAGTTTGGAAACGTTATCATTATTACAGTCACTAAAAACATGTTTTTTACATTTTTATGATGGTTTCAGATTTCATTCTGCAGAAATGTAAATTCTGAGAATTGAAAAGGTCAAAAACACCATGTCTCTTAATTGTGACAAACAGATTTTCACCTGTTGCACCCGTGTAACATGTGATGAAACAGTCCAGCATTCTGTAAATATTATGACAGAAGTGTAAAATCTGTTACACTCTTCACACTACATGAGAACTCAAGAAATGTAAAAAGTTCACTATGCTATTACCATAATATTGTAGTGTAAATATGTCATACAAAATTCTACTTCTGGCTCTCAGCAATATTCGTTGATAACCACTTAATTTAACAATTCACTTACATTGTATATTCATCCAAAATTTCAACTTATTATTTACCCCAAAAAGTTCTAATTCAGCTCAAATCCAGCAAACACTGAGATCTTTGTTTAGGAGAATATCAATTTCAGATATGGGAGAACAAACTGAGTACCAAATAACGGCAACAGTAGTATGTTCAAAACTCATAAATCGATAGAAAAAAAATAATCCAGGTTACAAACTAAAACTGAGGGAAATGCATTAAGAGAACAACACAACATTAAAATGTTACACACACAGAAACGAGCTAAGCATTAGACAAAATCTGAAGAGAATAACAAATATAACATCAAAACTGAATACATGTTTTGGGGATAGAAAAGTACAGTGAAAGTCTTATAATATTGTGAATTCACACTCAAATAAAAGAGGAAATAAACGACACAAAAGAAACCTTTTCAGCTGGGGTATCTTCATGAACATCCCCTTTTTGTGTGTGGGGTCTTTTAATGTAATTATCAATTTCACATTGAACTTTTTCCATTATTTATAAATCTAATATTCTTGCCACAAAAAAGTAAAAACAAAAGCAATGTGCAAAGTCTTATCAAGAAAAAAACAGTACTCTTTAAGATACTCTGATACTTAAAAATAACAATTTGAATATTCAGATAGCTTCAAAACATATCAAATTTTCAAAGCCAAGGCCAAGATCGTAAATTGTAAAAAAGATTGAGGTCAAAATATTAACAATGATTAATTCAACTGTACAAGCTCTGCACCGAGCCTAAAGTGTGTCAGATGCAACCGATCTCATTGTAAGGGTCAATTAGGATGTAATCAGCCGGAAATGTAAAGTGTCTTTTTGTGACTCCTTCAAATAATGTTTTCTGCATGATATAAGGCTACAAACTTGATCTTTTTTCTGTGTGTTATTATTGTACAGGTCAACTAAGCCATAATGGTAGGCTATCGGGTGTCAAAAAGGGCAAAAAAGTTACAATATGTCCTTTGTACTTGGGAATTTTCTTTAACTACGTTGCGTCACCTGATCATTCTAAAGATGAAATGAGTATTCATAGGTCAAGTGCTCGAATAAAAAGACAAACAATAAAAAAAGAAAGAAAAAAGGCCAGTAGCACTTTACGATTCAATATTATGAAAAGTTACATACAAACAAAGCAATGTAAACATGATCCACGTCAAAAAGATTTAGTGAATAACTGAAAGGGACATCATGAATGAACATACCTAATACTCAACGTGAAATGACTGATTAGCACAACATTTTTGTCTTTAGACATTTTTTTACTTCTTAGATTTTCATATTTGATTCTGACCATAAATTGTTGACTTTTGAGTACTGGTATAAATAATAAGAATACTTAAATCTCCAGTTGTTTAAAAATTCCTAAAATTAAAAGGAAAGACAAATTTCAAATAATCCTGTTAATCAACCAAATCATACAAGAACTCCATAAATGATTTGTTCTGTTTAAAAATAAAATATGAATGAAAAGTTTTCTGATGCCTACAGAATATGCATTTAAGCCAATATAACTTGCCGTTTTGTGAATCATGACGTTTTGTAAATCATGACAAGTTGTCTTGTCCTTCCTC
The DNA here is from genome assembly GCF_036588685.1 of Mytilus trossulus. Taxonomy (NCBI): domain Eukaryota; kingdom Metazoa; phylum Mollusca; class Bivalvia; order Mytilida; family Mytilidae; genus Mytilus; species Mytilus trossulus. The sequence continues at coordinate 48,731,560 of NC_086383.1, forward strand.
TCATATCTATCAATGTTTGCATAGTTTAATAACCTGCAACTTTTTCCACTGAATGATTCTTTTAAAGCTATTCAAATAAATTTATGATACTGTTTTTGCACCTTAATCGATCATGAATCAAACAGAAAAACATTTTAAACTCCTACTCATGCCGAACTGAGAGCCCATTATCTTTGTAATATAAATTACAGTTAAAAGTTTCATAATAACATCAATTTACAATTTAAAATTCATTTAAGTAAATACAGGATTTATTTGATATTTTTATAATTGCTTCTTACATATTTCATTTTATCACGGTAATGAGTTTTTGGAATATAAACATTTTCACATTTTTAAGGCCAATTTTAATACCATAATAATCTTTATAGCTATTTTAATTTGCAGCTCCCCGCTGAGAACCTCTTAGTGCAATATCAATGATTTGCTTTGCACAATTTACCTATAATAAATGCATAATTGTTCTGCCCCAATTTTATTCTAAAGTGTGAACAATACAAATCAATGATTGTATATTGATCACCTAAAAACCAATTTACAGTGTTATTATCTCCCTTGGATCAGCATAAGGTTGTTATGATAATTGATTTTACGATGTTGAATTTAAAATTTTAAGAATCTACGTTTCTACGTTTCCATTAATGAAACCTGGTATAATATGTACTATGCACTTTAATATGTCAATGTCTTACGCAAATATTTTTAAAGATCGTTAATCGTTTACTAATGGTAACCCTGAGGGAAATAAACATTACCCGATTTAATATTGCACATCTCATATTTTCACCTTAATCATGATTATCATATTTCAGTCAAAATAGATCTGAAACGTACACAACAATTGTAGAGTATTACACCCACAGCCAAGTATTCTGACTATTTAAACATAATACAATTTACCAACCAATTTCAAATTGAAAATTTATTGATTAAAATTTAAAAATCCACCCTGATGGCCCCCTACTGATATAGGTATGCACAGAGATAATTTCTTGTACACTGCAAAGATAAAACTTGACCCATTTAATTACACAAACACAGGTGCAAATCATCTGTACTACCTATGTATGTGAACTAAATATTTAACCTCTTACCTTATGAGTAAAAAAATCCATGATATGTAAGGATGTCCACCAGTGAAAATCTGGTGTCCACCACTGACTGACCACTCCCTCTATGGTCAGTCTGATGCCCCTTCATTGCCACCTCCTTTTGGTCAGTCAGTAAATATAAGTTGTTCTACTGAGGGATTTTTTTTTCAGGCCACTTGCACCACACGTTTTTTCTTATGGACACTGCTATAGCACATTATTTGGTTCCACTTGATCTGCACATGTCAGTCACTGTGAAATATACATGGATATGTACATTTAAATAACATATTTAACCAATTAATGAGGGGCACCTGTCAAGGGTGTACACTTTTCCTTATATAGTATTTATGCTACTGTAAAAAAGAAAACATCTGCTAATTATGATTCAAGCCTATAAACATTTTTTTTGTGTTAAATTTAAAAGTGAAATTAAAACATTCATCAATTTTTTTTCTGATCTTTATTGAGTTTTAAAAAAAATGAAATTTCTTTAGCACATGTGTTCCAAATTCTCAAATAGAAACAATGACAAAACATTTTTTATTAGATTTTTTTTTTTTACTAAACTTGGCTAATTCCAAATAAACCCTTAAAATACCTTTCAATTTTACCTTCTGTAATGTCCGTTTATTTATAAACAATGCTCTCTCTCTCTTATAGATTTATATCAAACAATCTTTTTCCATTTTTAGAAATACTTCCATGAATTTATTGACAAACGCCCAAACAAATATTAACATCCTTTATATTTACACAACTAACATATACTGAAAAAATGACGAATTATCCTTGAATGCATATTGGAAGCTTAATAAGCATGTTCAAAGCATCCTGAAAGCTTTAAAAGCCTTTCACATATTTAATAATTAACCATTGCCATTGATTTTTTTATTGAGTGGGCTAACTTTCTCTTTGGTGTTTGCGCTGCAGTTTGAATGACTGCAACGGATACAAAGGATTTCGTGCAAACCGTTACATGATATTTCGAAATTCTGCAACAGCTGTGGTATCTAATTACTGCCCGTTATGGACATATCGATGAAGTGATTTAATTTTTTTGCAGGGAGATGAGGGTATTTTTTATAACTGCCATTTTTTATTTTCAGTGCACTTAAAATCTATACAAGCAAAGATTCACGTTTCTAACATGCATATTTATGGATCAATCATTAACTCGACATAAAAAAAATGTAGTAAAATTTTGTTCCTTTGAGTAAACAAACAAAAAAGGTTGCAATTAAGTTTTTTGTAACGGGATGGTGGCAATTAAGTTTTTTTGTAACGGGATGTTGGTGGTTCATGCTGTTTGACATCTTCTTTAATTTTGACTGCACAAGAAATCAATGCATTTGAAGGTCTGATTGAGGTTTTGATCAAACACTTCACAGCAAAACAACTGACTAAATTGTTATTTCATTGACAAAATGAAGGATTGGACTATAATCCTTTTATATTATCACAAATTTTAAGTTATTCAATAGCACATTTATATTTGGAGAAAAAAAATAAACCAAATATGTACTAAGCATTATAGATAAATTAACATGTTTCGGAGGTAAACTTCTGTGTTTCAACTTTATATATTAAATTAAAAGTGGTACGTTTCTAAAAGAAAAGAGCTATATTCAAGACACGACTTCACATGCAAAGATTCTTCATAGTATTTAAAAAAAATATTTTCTGAAGATATTTCTTGCTTCTCCCACCTCGAGCATATCTTAAGTTAGTAATTATTCCAAAACATTTTTGATTCATACTAAATTATTTTACCATGTCTTTCAATAGAATTGAACATATTTTTTTTAATAATTCAGAAAGTTTCTTGCTATAGCATGTATAGTAATTTTTCGGTTTCAAAAAAATGGTAGAACAAAATTGAAATCTCACATCAAATAATTATTTATGTTGAGATAAATTTCATTCTATAAACAGTAATGTTGTCCTCTGAAGCAAATGTTCAGTGAACGGGCTCCAGCACCTTTCTAAACTCCAAGACAATGTACTAAATTCAAACCTTAAAAAAAACTTATTTACCTCCATCAATATTAAGAAAATTCCAACCTTTTTTTCAGTTTTCAAGTGACACACCTAACATTATTTGTAATGAAACTGACACAAACAAAGGAAATAACTGACCACAGGAAGTTTTTGACCAGGAAGAAAAATAGCCCCATGTGTAAATTCAAAGAATTTATTAATCATGTCATTATACATTTTCTTTAAAAAAAAGTCTTTGGTGTCCAAAATGAAATTTAGAAAATAGTTTCCTATTAAAGCCAACTGAGTAGTAAATCTTTTTTCTCTTAAAAATATACATTTCTGTATCAGTTTTTTTATATGTCTGGTAAATTTCAATACACAGTACTGTTAAATTAAATGTAGATGTCCTTTCCTAACAAAAAGAAAATCAACCCAACTTTAAAGTCACAAAAAAAGGAGTCTTTAAGGAGAAACACAAATCAATGCTCAACTCCAATGCTACTTTTTCTTTGGTGTGGCCTTAGATGTATGTGACCTCTTAATTTTCAACAAATCTATTGTTTTAGTTTTGTACTCTTCATATTTATATACTGAGAAGGCCAATTAGTCATGATTTAATTTGTTTGGCCTACTACGTTTTTATTTTTAGTTGACAATACAATTTATAATGGTCATCTAACTAACTTCCCCTTGTCGGAATAAGAAAATTTCCTGTTTGCCAAAAGTACCACTTGTACATGTATGCACAAACTTAGATGTGGGAAATGAAAGTGAAATAGAGAATTATCTGCTATGATTCCCAAGAAAAAAAGTTAAAACACAATTTAACCTTTGTAAAGATGAGCAAGAAGTAGATAAAATCCTAGGCTTGAAAAGATGGCGTAAAAAGCATAAAAGGCCTTGCTAAATCAATAGGATTGATCTTTTAAATGTCATTTTTTGTCTTTAATTTTTCATGGCAGCCAGTTTTATTAGTTTAGTCAACAACATACATATGTTCAAGCTACAGAAAGCTATCGTCAGGTTAAATGGTCATTCTGTTTACAATACTCCCTTGATAGAAAAATGGCGAAAAATCTCAAGATGTAAAAAAACCAACGTAGTTTCAAAAACAAGATTTAACTGGTTATTAAACTCTACGATAATGTGTCTGTAAGATAAACATTCTAAAAAAAGACTAAATAAGTTGGTTTAAGAGAAATCTGAATTTCTTGCGGTGTGTTATAAGAATAAAAAGATGTGGTATGATTCACGGCTTATGAGACAAACAAATGTTGTAGAAGTTTTTTATAGGTCACTGTACGACAAGTTGACTACTGTCCAACAAACAGAATGCAATCTTGTCACTTATCAACAATATGAACTAAGCTGCAAAACTATAACAAAGTCATTCAAGTGTAAAATGTAGGTCAAAATTACTCAAATTAACTAAACTAAGCATTTTACTTATAATGAACAACTCTAGAGGTAAAATATCACTGATTAATTTGTTAGCACACGGAACCTAATTTCCTCTAAAATATCCCCCCCAGCATATATATTGTGTGATTTAGTTTATATAAATCAAAGGTCTTTATTCATAAATAAAAGAAAACCAAAAACACCTTTTTTGGAAGAAAATCCTGATTTAAAAATGAAAAGATAGGGGAAAAATTCATTCTCTTTCTTTTATCTACTGACCAAATTTTACCTTTTCTCATACTATCTTCTTTTTTTTTAATCTCATTTTCAGTTTACTTCAATTTGTATGTTTCTGCTCCAACTTTTTGTGTGTGAACCCTTCTCTTTCAAATGTGCACACAAGGTTATTCCCTTATGTTACTACGTAAAAAAAAATCTAACCATATCAAAAATGTAATACTATTGTTCTCAAGTCATGTTAATCATAAATTTCAATGTTAACACGTCCTTGACAATTTCCTTATCCGTTGATGCAATACACATCACATCCTGTGCAAATTCTACGATTTTTATAAATACAAAAAAATCATTAGAACTAGAACACCCTTGAGCCATTCAAGCCCTCAGGCAATTGTAAATATGTACATCTAATACATGTTTCTTCATTTACAATTCATATTTCACATTTGCATAAAGCCGTGTTTTTGTACCGTTTTACCATTGATAACTTCCTCATGGTATATGCAAGTGTCTTTATTTAGACAAGAATCAAAAATAAATATGTAGCACATGTCACCGAGTAAAACAATACGAAAAAAAAATCACTAAAGTTCATCAAAAGTTTATAGAGACTGCGATAAGTTTGAAGGGAGATAACTGGAAAGACCTGAAGCAATGACGTTCTAGTTCTCCAATGTAATACAAGTTAATTACCAATACTCAACTATCTATAATGTTACTTATCTATTTTAGAAAATTTATTAAAGAACATATATTTAATGTTGTAATTTGAATCAAAACAAATGCATCTGTCTTAGTTTCTAGCAGCTAGGAAGCTGTTAAACAGTTATGGTAATTATTGAACTAGAGTGTTACTATGGAGATGCTAAAATTCACTAGATACAACCCCACAGTCACTTGCAGAAAAGTCAGCTTCCAAAGATTGGTTGAAAATGTATCTTTTTCTTTGGTCCATCATAACCTTGGTTAAACAGATTGTTTACTAGATCAAGTAATAATATTGTACACATGATTAATTGTTTAGGAATAAGTCTTACAAATTATGACGTCTTTTTCATATATATTACTTTCTATGGTATGTTTGATTTAATATGAAAACCACATCATAAACTAGGCATACTCATTTGAGATCCTGAAATATTTGGGTTATATCTTCAAAACCTGCATCACAATAATTTGCTGATCCCCTGATTCACAAAGTTATATAATAAATAAGCAACGGAAATTTAACTACTGACCACAAATTATTTTCTGATTTAGGGTATAAATGATAAAAATAGCTTCGATTCTGAAATGGACCCAATGATTTATTTGGCTGTTTACCGCCATCACCATTTCTATACTTTATAATGCATATGAAAAACTGAAAACAATGGTACCATGCAGTTTATCAAATACTGCTATATGATGATACTCATGAAAAATAAATTGTGCAACCAAGCAACAAATTCACCATCCACGGGTAATATGATACTTACTGGTTTAAAAAAAGACTTCTATACCTGATTGCCCTTCAGTCTTAAACTTGAACTATAATAGCTCCTTTAAATTTCTCTGATTTTATATTTCAAATATCTTGGACAGAAATGATCAGAGACATCTTATTTTTCCTATTTTTTTATGCATCTTATAAAAATCTTCCCTTTTCCAAGTGACCTCTTTGACTTTTAAACCTCCTCTGTATTATTTCCAGAGAAAATCATAAATGATTATAAAAATCTGTCAAGTTTTATTTTCCTTTCAAAACATCTTAACTTTCAAAGCTATAAATCAAATTATTACTCTGTTACATTTTTTAAAACCCCTGTGAGTGCCTCTTCTATCTTACTGCATACTGAACAAGTGAAAAAAAACTTGAATTAAAACCATGGGTCATTGCACATTGGATGTAAGCATAGATATAATGAAAGATATTCTGGACAATGGGTTCATTATGCTTGCTACCACAGGTTAAAAAATAATCTAAAAATAAAACAGCTGGCCTAACTCTTACGTTAACTACTGCCTGTTCTGTGTGCTGAATTACATGACTTACTTATCATACTATAGTTTTAGGGATTTGATGTGTGGCAAGGATTAAGATTAATTTTCTGAATGAAAATAACAAATGTACTTTATTTTAAAGTATATGTGAAAATCGATGTCCATATCTAAATATTTACTTAATATAGCAGTCCAACCAGAAACTTGTATGCCTGTACTCTTCAGTTCTATCACAGCTTATTCATATCATGATAAATTAACATGTAAAGAAAGTTGTATACTTTGTACTTTGACGGGAAAATCTCAAACAAAATGATCCTTTTTATACTTCACCATCCCCAAAATTTTTCTTATTCTGCCTTATTGTCCAATTGTTTCCATTACCTTCAAACAACTTCTAAAGAAACCAAATTTGATTCTTAAGTTCAATGTATTCAGCCTTAGGCATCTCTTCACCATGAAACTGGCAACACACACAAAAAAAACTCACCAATGTTCCAGGAGGTTTCAGACATGAAAAGTTGTGCTATGAACCAGTTGCACTTGCTCATCTTTACTCAGTACAATAATTCATGAAAGTCAATTTTTTAATATCAGTCATTAAACTATACAGATAAACTCATTACAGTATTGTCAACCCATAGACATGACATTTTGATACTGAAATTGCACCTAATTTCAGACTATAACCTTTTAGATTTCCCTTTGGTATCGTCTGCCTCTTTTGTTTCCTGAGCTGCACCCAGGACAAGAATGAAGGACAAATTAATTCACACTTTCAACGTTAAAACAGCAGGGAATTATTATATTGCAAATTGATGTAAAAAGCTATTATATTTCCCATTTTCTTCTGTTTTCTGAATTATCTATTTATATTTCCATTATTTTTTTCCTGTTGCTAAATTATCCATTATGTATTCAATTAAACATTATTATATCAATTTAATCGTGTTTGTTTACATTTTACTTGTTAATTAACACATTAATTTGTATCTTTGATTATAAACATAAAAAAAACTACAATTGTTACTACCTTACCTTCAATTTTCTCCATTTTTTTCCTTTTGAAAATTTCTTTGAAGGCTAAATTTGATAATTATATGCAAAGCCCACATACAGAGCAAAACAAATTCATGTCTTAAAGCATCGTTTTTTTAAACATAAGTCGGCCATGACATTACGTTGAGATTATTGATATTTTCTCAACATTCCAGTTTAACATTGCACTATAAGTCTCAATAAGAAATAAAATTTGCAATCGATAGGAACAAACAAATTTAACTTGTTTCATCAAATTGGATTCCATTTTCCTTACTTTATTTAAAATTAAATAAGGGTCTTTATTCTCTTATCAATCTTATAAATTTCAAATTACAGATGCTTCATATAAATTGCAGAGAAAAGAAGCCATCAAAATTCTTAACATTTTCTACATATAACTGTATATATTTTATCTATTGGATATTTTTTCTCTGCAACAAATTATGCAGTGAGATAAGTTTCTCTCTTTGTGCCAAAATTATATATATAAATTATACTGCACATGTACGAATAAATGTACATTTCAAAATAAATCATGTAAATAAACTGACCTATTATATTTTAATCTTCCACTTGACATCAAATACGTGTATTTTTGTCCACTGATAGATTTTAAATGTACAAGATGTTATTTCCTTCCACGCACGGAAGGGTTGTTGTCCTGCACTTCACATGTGTACAGAATATTTTATCTACGTTGGGGCTTATCTGACAGAAATGGACACCATAATATCTATGTATTATTGTCACATTTTGATGTAAATTTTAAATAGGTGATGGGTCTATTAATATGTTCATGAAATACAACTTAAATACATGAGTCGGTTCATAGTACAACTATTAACATTTTTACAAAGATTAATATTCAAAATTTAAATATAGTTAATACTATACCTAAAAATAAATTTCAACAAAGAAAAATATAGTTTCCTTATCACTTATGTTAAAATCCAATGCGATTGAGCCGATACATTTTAAAAATGCATTTCCATGTACAAGATAAATTATTGTCAGTCATTTTGACAATATATCATATTGAAATGACAAAAGTCAATATAAAATTTTACAGCACATCCATTTACTCATTAAATTTTCACTACCATGACATTGCACACATGTTCACAAAATGACAAGTTATTAAATATTTTTTTCTAACATTTTATAATATACATACATACTTACACATTTTCATTTCCTCTCAATCTATTAATAATGTCACCATTGCACACATGTTTACTACTTATAAAAGCCAAGCCTGCCAACCAAAGTATTTATTGATTTGTATTATACATGCATACAAATTTTATGTACACAAGGTGCAGATATTGACAACCTATAATAGGAAACTAACATGATTGACTTACCTGATGTACATTTCACATCTTGTCAATTTCCATAACAGCCAATTATTAAAGGGGCACCTGTTTTGTCAAACTTCAATGTAAATTGTGCATTTCAATTGTGTGCTAAGTCTGACCTCACTTTACATATAACTGATATGTTATAAGCTTGAGTGACTCAGGGTTAAACAGAGCAGTAAAGGTGTACTACTACTATTACTATACTACATGAAAGTTTTAAACTGATTTTTATCTTTCAAATTACACCAACAATTATGTGACTTTTGGAACTCTTATTTTAATGGGTCACCTGTATTAGATTCAAAAAATGATCTTTAATTCATTTAAATCTGATAAAATCCTGTGAAAGCCAAGATTTTATGACATGTTTTTAAAAATCAATATGCAATTTATGTAAATACTTAGTAATACATCTAACATCTGACCTCTCTTTTCAAGACGAGAAATTGGTGTAAAAATCTTTTGTATGCTTTTAATTTTGAAGCTTTCAGGAGTACAACACATTTAAACATCAGAAGATTTTGACACCTTTTTACATTTGATTTCCATTGATTGAAAGCTTACTCATAGCAATTAAATTTGTAGCTGTTTTGAAAAATATGAAACATACAAAATTAGAAAAAATCACTATTTTTTTTATACAAAATTTTAGAAATGATGCATAATAAAATATTTACAAATGGGCATTAAGCAATCGCGTATCAACATTCACTCAGTCTGAGAGTCAACTTGTTTTCATGTTCTCAGTTCTTTTGAAAGAAAAGTATAAAAAAAAGATAGGGGGATATGTGTGATGGGAATGTGCTGAACCATAGATGAATAAACCATGGCTGAACAAAACTTTTTATGTAAATTCCTCTGTTCAGGACTTTTCCTTCATTACACATATACCTTAGACTGTCTATAAAATATTGACAAAAAGTTTTGTCTAAATCTCTAAACCAAAATTTCCTTTCCTAAAAATTCTGAATTATGTTTAAACAATTCTATCAGAGACCCATCCTTTGGTCAAACCTTAGAAAGACAATGAAGTTGAACTCTGACCTGCTTAAAACTATTAAAATCATTCATATTTGGTTTCAGTGTTGAAAGGACAAAAATATCTGTCATGAGTTGCTGTCTTACTGAAATTACACAATTTTGCCTGTCTTTTATCTGACATTCATTAGGGTAATATCTTTTTTTCATGATAATCATGGCATTTACCCCCACCCACCTGATTTCCATCCCAACCCCACCCTATTCCCTTTTGTTTTGATTTTGAAACCAGAATAATTTCCCCTTGAATTTCCTCCCCCACTGCTAATAAGCCCTGTATCTTTTATTCACATGTCATTGGCCTTAACAACCAAGGACATTTATTAATTATGGTTCACAAATTATCTCAGCTAAAAATTATCCATGCTACATAAGTGCAAATTGCATACAATATCCACTTAACAAAAATCCAGGTTTAACACATATTTCTACCTTTAAAAAAATTTTCTTTTTAAATTTTCCCTTATGGCCTCTCATATTATCTATATTATTCAAAAGAAAAAAACAATTTTCATCAATTGAAAAACTAACTACCGTCATGCTTTAAGTACAAATTGCATTATTGATCAATACAAACGAATAAAAAAAATATCCAACTTAAAATGACCCAACTTACCGATGTTAACTAAGACCTCTTCATCCACGACTAACCACTGCAGCCATAGGAGTCGAAAAGATTGTTATTTTTCACCGTATATATACATATACATATCGAGGTCGTTCTTACTGTGCATGCATTGCACAGATCCTTAAAGAAAATCAATACTCAACATTCTGTTGCAAGAGAAACATGTCGTATATTATTGTTGAGTGGTTATAGATTTTATCCAAGTCGCTGCATTGATCCCCTTTCTTATCGTGTATTGTTGCATTAAGTCATTTCATTTATAAATCAGCTTTGGTGAGAAAAATATTAAGGTACAGCAACTAATTGCAGTACTTTATTGACTGCACTGATATGGACTTAAATTGGAAGCCATTTTAGCAGACTTCTGTATACATATACATACAGCTTGCATTTATAATGAAGGTCGTACATGGAGAAAATCCAAATTTTTCCATTTTTTACCTGTGATTTGAAAAAAATCAGCAAAATAAAAAGAAGAATAATATAAACCATTTTTAGGATAAGAATTAGTTTAAGTATTATATTAAAAATTTTGGTCAAAGATTTGATTTAAAATTATGATTTAATTCCAAAAAACCTTGAAACCTAGACTGAGCAACATTTAAGAGTAGGTTTTTAGTAAAAGCTGTTCTGGATAAAGACAAAAACACAGATTCATGTTTCTGGATAAGGAAGTCATAACACTACTTTATTTGAATGCATGTCAATAAACCTGCATAAACTAGTACTGGTAAGCAATTTGCTGTTGATACTAGTTGTTATGTACATCTGTTGAACCTTAAATCAATGCCTGTATATTTTTAGCTTTAACTTAAGACGCAGTACTGAAAGCTGTCCACACTTGTTGATGGAATAATTAAGCATTCTAATTAATATGTATTGGTGACATCTCCTTTAACTCATTGCCCATGTGGTGCAACACTCTTTTTTTGATTTGTACATATTCCAATAAAACTAATAATGTGCATCTGGTTAACCCCATGATAGAATTTGAAGGGTCAGAGTTGAAGGGTCAGAGATGCTACAAATTAAACTGGACATTTCTGTGGAATTCCTGACCTCAAACAATTCAATATGATCTTTAAAAAATTGTAAATCGTGTGGTGTGATTGCAGCCACTGAGACAAGAGATTCAGACCAAACGACACATAAACTTTAATCTATAGGTCACTGTAGAGCCTTCAACAATGAGCAAAGCCCTATTGCATTGTCAGCTATAAAAGGACAAATGTAAAAAAAAAATCAAACAAGAAAAACTAACGGCTTAATTTATGTGCAAAAAAAAGTAAGTTTATTTTTAAAACAATAAACTTAAAATTACTTACAGAAAATTCCATTTACAGTAAGTCAAATATTATCCCCACCAATTATGTACTCTTATGGCAGTGAACTGTCAGGAGACAAAATGGCATTTACAGTAAAACTATAGATACCAACTCTTTTATACCCTTTGTAGGGAGGATTAAGCACATCTTAAAGGTGTAAATAACAGCTTAGTGAAGTGTCAGATAATATAGAACTGCAGAGGATGCGCTTAATGTAACAGAAACCTAAAATCAAGGTCAACTGGTCAACTTATATAACAACACGTTAGGCTTTTCTTCACTACCAAAGGTCTACTTAGTGTTACTATAACACCACTTTTTTTAGGCTTTTTTCACCATCAAAGTTCTGTTAAGGGAAACTAGAAACAACAATATCTGTTTATTTTAAATCCAAATGTGTATTCAGTGACAGCATTTGATCTGACTAAAAGTGTGTGACTTTTTCTTTTTACCAAAACACAAAAATTTACTTTGACCACTGAACCATAAAAATGAGGTCAAGGTCAGATGACACCTGCAAGTTGGACATGTGCACCTTACAATCATTCCATACACCAATTATAAAAGACCTATAATTTGCTTTTATATGCTTTACCACGAAAAAAAGTATCCTTGTTCACTGATCCATGAAATGAGGTTGAGGTCAGATGAAAACTGTCTGTCGGACATGAGGACCTTGCAAGGTACGCACATTAAAATATAGTTATCTTATTATTTATAATAAGAAAGAAATTAACATTACAAAAAATTGGATCTTTTTTTCAAGTGTCACTGAACCATGAAAATGAGGCCAAGGACAAGGGACATATGACAGACGGAAACTCTGCATCATAAGGCATCTATATCCAAAGTAGCATCAAGGTCTTCCATCTTCCAAAATATGAAGTTAGTTGACCCCCTCCACCCCTACCGCTGGTGGATCAATATCACTATGTTGAGTTTTATGCGACAGAAGTCACATGCAGGCAAAACTATAATTTTTGTTCAATATTTATACACTATTGGAAATGCTTCAAAATAATTTGCCCTTGACATGTATTTCTTATACAAGACTTAATTCCCTGTCCTCAAAGCAACCGTACCTCTCATTATCGCCTATTGAAGTTCTATATTGGATAAATAGTCTGCATCTGATGACAGATTAAAAGATAAAATAAATAATCTAAATCTGTGTCAAATTTTTATAAGCAGCTTTCAACTTTATATAACCGGAACTTCATCTGCATAAAAAGATCAAAAGATTTTTTTTGTATATTTTTTTGTCAATAATTATTGACCTTGCTTTTTCAGTTATTCCTACCTGTGAAAGAGCATGCAATTATACTCAAAGCACACGCACATTACTTAATCCCAAAACATCTCACATGTTCTGTGAAGTAAGTTGAAACCTCTCAACATCTTGTAAAGGTGTTCCCTAAAGCTTAGTGCAGTGTCATATAGAACTGCAAAGGTTTCTAAATGTGACAGAAACCTGAACTCAAGGTCCATTGTTTAACTTATATAACATCACTATAGTCTTTATAGGTCAATGTATGGCCTTCAACACGGAGCATTGGCTCACACCGAACAACAAGCTTTTAAGGGCCCCAAAATTACTAGTGTAAAACCATTAAAATGGGATAACCAACGGTCTAATTGTATGTATGATGCACAGAAGGCAAATATTTGAAAGAAAGATTTTGAACTAGATAATATGGGTTAGAATTTTTTTATGAAAGGAGATCGAGTCAAGCAAAAGGCAATGATTCTAAAGGAGATCCCCTCTAATCACTAATATTTCCACATCTTACAAGAAAACAATTGTACTTTTGACTAGCATTTCTTATACAAGACTTAATCTCTGTGTCCTCAAACCATCTCTTCCTAGAACTATCACCTTTTTGGGTCAATATTGAGATCAAGGCTACAACTGACGGATTAAAAGATTAACAAAAACTGGTATAATCTGCATCTGTGATCTATTTTTACAACATGCTTTCAAATTTATATAAGTCACCTGCGCATTAAGAGGATTAACTATTTTTTGTCATTTCAGAACTGGAATTATCACTAAGTGCTATAAACTAATCATAGATACCAGGATTAAATTTTGTATTACAGCCAAACAAGCGTTTCATCTACAAAAGACTCATCAGTGATGCTCAAATCCAAAAAAGTTTTTAAAAAAAACACCAAATAAAGTACGAAGTTGAAGAGCATTGAGGACTTAAATTCCTAGATTTTGCCAAATACAGCCTAGGTAATCTATTTCTGAGCTAGAAAGCCACAATATTTCAAAAATTCAAAAGTTTGGTAACTGAGTTAATTTATAAATATGACCTGATATTACTGGGCTGGTAAAAACCTCAGGGAATAGTATTTTATATCTTTGTCAGACTTGTACATTTTGAGATAATCTTTAAGAAAAGGTCTCTAACACCATCAGTTATCAATTTCACATGTTAATTTGTAGAGCTGAGTTTCCCCTAACAGCACTATCACTTCCAGGAACAGGAACAAGTCAGTACACCTGTGTCATCAGGAGTTCAAACTAATGGAGGTCAGAGTCCCAAGACCTTTTTATTCAAGGGTGGATGTAAACTTTAAAATCTTAAAGTTTTGGACCTTTCTATCCAAATGCAATTTTTAGAAACACACTAATTATTCAAATGAGGTACAGGTACTGTATAATATCTCTGAAATCCAAAAGTATGACAACCTGAGATAGACATCACGCTGGACTCATTATAAATGATGATCAACTCTCACTGCTGCCTCTTTCTGAAAGAGTGGAAAGGGGAAGTAACAAATGTAAATGGGACAAACCAAGTCCCAATATCTCCATGACTGGGTTTGATTTTTTTTACACTTTGCTATTGCCTCATTGAATGATCGAGTACAGTGAAAATCTTCATCTTCAAATCATTAGATTTAAAAGTACATCATGTTTTACATTAATGTAAAAACATCCTCTTAATTCCAGAAAATAACACTTAAATGCATTTCATTAAAAAATATACTATTATAAAAACATTTAATATCTGTAAACTGCGCCTCAAACCATCAATTTTACGATCCTGATTCATTTAATGTATTCCATAAGCAGATATGGAGTGCAAACGAATTGCAAATTTCAAGCAAGCCTAGATAAATATAACGGAACAGTGATTTCTTTGAGTATACATTGATCGACATGTGTAAATAGATGCATTTATGTGTTGCTATTTAAAAATCGGTCAGATATTGGAAAACAACTCCGTCGACTGCAGCAAACAAGCTGTAGCACGTCATAAGTAGTAATTCATTGATGTCATTAGAAATGTATTATGAGAGATTATGTTTATGCAAGCATGCACATATTTGAAATGGAAATTTTATTCAAACAACATAAACATGTTTTGCCCATTTGCTTCATTAAAATGCAAAAGCAGAGTTTAATGTTGAACATTGAACTTATAACCCTTTTCCCCGGAATTTTAATGCAATGTTGTTAACTCTTATTTTTAAATGCATTTATGTACATCTGAACTAAAAACCAGAGGTCATTCAGTCGTACATATCTTGAGCATCTAGCTATCTTGAATAATTAACAATATTCATCTGATGTCCTTCGATAAATAAGGACATTTGAACTCCATGCATTTTACTAATTTTACCTGTATAATACATAAAATGAAAAAAGTAGATTTTATTAATCCTCTTTTCCAGAAAGTGTTGAAGGTACATAAAGTTGAAAGCCTCATGTAAATTGGTTATGGATGCAGATTATTTTTTTCTATCTTTTAATCTGTCGTTCAGCCTTCAATATTGAAAATTGAACTAAAAAGGTGATAGTCATAGGTGTATACATATTCAATTTGAGGAAAGGGATTATGTCTTATATAAGAAAACTAGCCAAGGGCAGAAATATTGAAATATATATGTTTTTTTATGCATGGAATCCAAATCAAATCCAAATCTTCAACAAAAAGGTTTGCTCAGTGGTATTTTCCTCTAGTAATAACTTTGAACCTCCATGTCTCCATATACATCAAGAACAATAAGTGTTGAAGTCTCCCAGTCATTCATAGTAGAAGGAGCAGCTAAATATCCCTGTCATAAGCTTCAAGAAGACACTAATAGTTCAACTGTCATTTTCATAACTTTAAAAGATTAATGAAGTCTCCTGCCATGTGTGATAAGCTTAAAAAAAAGTTGGTATGCATGTACAAGGAAAGTTTTATGAAACTCAAGGAGTTGTTAAATATTAAAGGAACATATTTAAATTTGATCAATTCAAAAAGAACAGAATCAAGAATGGACACAGGGAATGTGTCAAAAAGACAACAACCTTACTTAAAGAGCAGAAAACAGCCCTAGGTCACCAATGGGTTTTGAACACAGCAAGAACATAATGCACTGTGAAGCTAATGTCAGCTGGCCCCTAAACAATAACGTTTAGCAAAATGAAAGTATAACCCTTAAAACTCTGAAACATATAATTCATGAACAAAATTTAAAAAAAAAAAAACAGTCACAATTAACACTTTAAGAAAGACCAGAGATTCTTGACTTGGGATAACCACAATATTACATAGGCAAAAGGACTATCAGGCAATCTTACCATGGTTTCTGTTTAATAACTTAAACTAGATTTCATTGAGATGGGAGCCATCTCTTTGGGCCCCGCTGTCAATAATGTGGGGTAAATAAGTTGTATGGATAATCTGATATGAAGCATTATTTGGAAGTTATTACATAGTCTCACATGTGATTTTAATCTAAGATTTTAAGTTAAAACTGATAAATATTCTCAACTTACTTTCATAGTATAATAGTGATATGACTGCATGATGTGAACTCATTGTTGACTACTCTAAGGTGACTTCTGGATATATGGATTGATGTTTGAACAATGTTTAAAGATGCTGCCCAATTGATATTTGTCACATATTTTTAGAATTATGCCTTCAATATATTATGACCCACCAAGTATAAAGTATGAAATATTAACGGTTCTCGAGAGGTAAAGCGGACACAATTTGTTAAGAACAACGAACGGATGGACAGACCAACGGACTGACCTTTGACCTAGGATGCATACATTATGACACATTTAATATATATGTTAAGTTGAAAATGTTTGTCAGGTATAAAGTATGAAATAATAACAGCTGTCCTCTCAAAATATAGTGTGGATCAAATTTGTTAGCGATGGACAGACCAACAGACAGACAGACCTTTGACCTAGGAAGTGGTACATACATCATGACACACCCTCTGGTGTTGGTTGAAATGGATGTCAAGTATAATATTTGAAATCATAATGGTTCTCAAGATATAGAGCGGACACAATCTTCACAACAGAACACAGGGTTGTCAACTGAAACCAAAGTTTTTTTGACGTTGACCTTTGACCTAGGAAGTTGTACATACATCATGACACGCCCTCTGGTGGTGGTTAAAATGGATGACAAGTATAAACTTTGAAATCATAACGGTTATCTAGATATGGAGCGGACACGATCTTCACCACAGGACACGGGGTTGTCAACTGAAACCAAAGGTTTTGACCATGACCTTTGACCTAGGAAGTTGTACATACATCATGACACACCCTTGGGTGTTGGTTAATAATCATGTTCATACATGTGAACCTCCCGACGGGAGTACAAAACTCCCGTTTCCAGGGGTCTCCTCCCGTCCTCCCGTTTAGGAGAAAAAAACTCCCGTGAAATATTTCATGAATGAAAATTTTCAGACGCCATATTTGATCATTTCTTACTACTGTATGGAAGTAATTGACACCTGTGTTAAATTTTACCTGTACATCAAAGAAGATGTATAATTATATGGCCTCACTTGACAGCTTGGGTGTCAAACATACTGGTAATCAACGATGTTTACCTATAACTAACTGCCGTGTGTATTGGGAATATTGTAATACATTTTTGTTACTTCCCTTTGTTTTATCCTGTTTTCAGTTATTTTGCTTTTAAAAATGTAAATTGTAAAAAGACTATAAATGACTAATATTTTTATCAAATAATCATAAAAGGATGTTAATTAAATGAATTTAAATGTTTTGGGACAAATACAAAAATATAAATTTATAAATTATTTTATCAATCTAGAGCTCCTTTCAAGGATTAAAATGAAGTTTATATTGTAAATCTGTTTATCAGCAAGACTGGAATGAACAATATGAACATTTAGACAAAAGTTAGTTAAATTCCTAGTTAAACCTAGGAATTAAATAGTAGTTTGTAGTAAACATAAGATTTTTTTGTGTAAGCTAGAAATAGCAAAACATTTTCCACTGATTTAAAAGTCTTATTAAGTTTTCTACAAATATGACTTTCATAATGCTTTAAAAAGCCATGCAGTACTACTGTTAGTGTTAGTGTTTGTTATTTTTTTAATTAATTTATGATGTTGCAAATATACATTTAGAGCTTATTTCTTTC
Organism: Mytilus trossulus; assembly: GCF_036588685.1. Taxonomy (NCBI): domain Eukaryota; kingdom Metazoa; phylum Mollusca; class Bivalvia; order Mytilida; family Mytilidae; genus Mytilus; species Mytilus trossulus. Next base: position 48,750,076 of record NC_086383.1, read on the forward strand.
TTATTTGTCTATACATTTACCAATGATAAGGAGATGGAGACATGAATAAAAATCTATACAGATAAGCTGAATAAATATAATGAATTTGCAAGCAGTGAACAATCATTTATCAAAAACAAAACAAAACAAAACAAGAAACAGATTCTTCTTAATATTTTAATTTATTCAAATAGAAAGGCAATATAAAGGGTACTATAAACCTGTAACAATTTGATGGAAATTTGAAGAAAAAACACAATTTCTACATCATATGGTTACATTTACGACAAAATTTATGTCGATAAAAAACCTCCTGATCTGAGTCCTAATCTCCTGACCAAAATTTCCAAATCTCCTGATCTGAGTTTCACAGTCCATCACATGTATGCATGTTAAGTATTAAGTATAAAATCATAACGGTTATCTAGATATGGAGCGGACACGATCTTCACCAAAGAACACAGGGTTGTCAACTGAAACCAAAGTTTTTGACCTTGACCTTTGACCTAGGAAGTTGTACATACATCATGACACACCCTCTGGTGGTGGTTAATATACATGTAAAGTATAAAGTATGAAATCATTATGGTTCTCTAGATATGGAGCGGACACGAAAGTGTTACGGACGGACGGACGGACGGACGGACAGACTGATCACTATAGGGCGACCCGCCTTTTCGGCGGGCCCTAATTAATTCAGAAGTGAATATGTTATTTGTAAGGCTTAGAGGATTTCATAAATATATTCTGTTCTAAGCTACCACTACTTTTGTCCAATTTTCTGTGGTGCAATTCAGCAATTGTCCAATGTTTCTGCACAGTGAACATAATTTTCATAAATTTTACAGTGCAGCACATGTTTGTTTATATATTTGAGATGATATGGAAAATTTTGTATAAAAGCTGTGATTAAATTAAAATATAGAATTAATATATAAATTAAATAATCAAATAAATATGTTTTACAAGCAAAGATAAATATCTTTATTGCTTTCTCTGCTTATAAATTATTACTTGTTAAATCACTACTACTGTGGATTCATCATTATTCGTTCAATATCAATTTTTCATGGGTTTTGTGGGTTACACATGGACCATGCATGAAATGTTGCACAAATTACAAATTTTCTATAGGCTTAGTATTTACAAATTGACAAAACCACGAAATCAAATATCTATTAAAATGCTTATTTTCCTCAAACCACCAAAATTGATCCACATGCAAAACAAACAAATCCACTGTAATCTCATTATTATCATCAAGGAAGTGAGAAAAAGACCGAGCCATTCCAAAAGTAGGGCATATTGTAAATCTTGATGCAAAATTTAATGGAGATTTGCATAATATTTATGTTATCCTTTTAAAATGCATCAATTTACATGTAGTTCACTGTATTTAAACTATATAAAATTATTTTAGTTATAAATACATGTATTATGTCAGCTGTTGGAAAAAGCTGTTCTTTTCTTGTTTATAATGCATGTCAACTTTTTGCACTCTTTTTTCTTGTCCCTCTACTCATAATGCAGATTAAAAACTAAGAATGTGTCAAAAAGACAACAACCTGAGCAAAGGACAGAAAACAGCCAAAAGCAACCAACAGGGTTTCAACACAGTAGAAAAATCCTTTAGGTTGGTTTTAGCTGGCCTTTTTAAAGGATCCTTTACACCTTGAAGGTTTCATTCAAATTTGACTGAATTCATAGCTCCAATGTTATGCAATATAAATAAAAGAAGACAAGATATTTAGTAACCTATGAGACAGCAACTCAATTGCACCAAGACATTAAGAGGTCAATAAACTGCTGTTCTAGAAGTATTTTTTTTTATGGTGATTACTTATTTTTTCTAGTTTTCTTTAAAAATACATGTACAAATGTACTAACAAAAGAAAAAAAACACTGAAATTTAAAAAAAAATGCAGATATGATTATACAAATAATATATATAAAACTAAAAAACAATTAAACATATTTGACATCTGAACTTAAGTTTTTTTAGATTTAGATTTTTTTCATTCTTTATTCTGAAACCAGAAGCTCGGACTGTGCAAGACTTGGAACACATTCTGGACAGTTCCCAGGTTTTCAAAACCATTTTGAATGGCATGATATAGGATTTCAAAGTTTTTGGATAAGATTTTCTGTGTGGCTTTCAGTATTTCATGAAAAAAATATTCTGTGCTATAAACCTATACCTTACCCCCCCCTTTTTTTTTTTTAAATTGCTACATGGTTCAGTACAGCTAGTCTAATTTTAATGTAGTTTACAGATTAATTTTTCTGTGTGGCATATGTTCATAAATATTTTTTAGGTGACACAGAAAATTTCTCATACAAGCTATGGTAAATAATTATGAGGAAATAATAGATCTTGATTTACCATTTTAGGTCTTACTTAAGTTACTGAATTTTAGTACAACAGGAAAAAAGCACTTTTCTATTACCAGTCAGTCTGAAAACAGATCTACTTCAATTACACATTAAAAGCAGAGCACTGACTCTATGACTGCATTATAGAATTTATAAATTTGATAGAAAAACACCCAACAAAGTTATACCATTGCAGACAATCTGGCTCTTGAGAAAAAAAAAATCAATATAAAATGAATATTAAATCAAAATTTGTAGACAAAACAATTTGAAGCTACAAAGATATAAACTGAAGATATTTAACTTAGAGCAATATAAATAGTAAATATCAATTCTGCCATAACAAAGTTCTACTACAGAGAAATGTATCACAAAATTTTCCATTAAGGTTTTTGTCAATGATTATCGTGGGTGATTTTGTTACCGATGTAAATTCCACTTGTTGACTGAATTTAGATATTTTAAAAGAGAAACATTTTTTTTTCTCCAATTCATAATAAAATGAATTATTTAGCAAACATTATTGATCCTGTAGAACTTCAATGAAAAATGACCAACACAATAAAAAAGATAAAATCAATGCATGAGACAAAATACATTAAGAATAATTTTATGCTCTCCACAACAGAGAAAGAAAAAAAGCAATTTGAAATGAACATTTATTTATCTTCTATAACATCTTAAGAACAAAATGAAAAGCTGTGTTATATTTAACTTGATTCTAAATGTTTTTTATTACACATTTCATATAACATATTTTTTGTATTGGGAAAAGATGTGAATTACTTCGACCAATCATAAGTGAGATTTACTTGAGTTTTACTAATGGCAATGCTCATAAACATATATATTGCATGCCCTATAAACATGTGCCCTTTGCTTACAATACCTGTTTAATTTACAATGTTAATTGCATTGACTGGAATTGATTATGATGAATCTAAAAACATATATTCAGCAACAACATTATATTAATGCTGCAAAATAGCAATAGAAGTTCAATATTCTATGAACATTTCATTGAAATCCATTGAATTGTTTACAGACACATTCACAATAAAATAGTCAATGCTATCTTTTCATTGTAGAAAATCATTTTCAACTCAAATATTTTCAACTCATAACCCTAGCATGCCGTTACACAACACAATTATATAACTTTTCTCCTATTACTTGTATGTTTTTCTCACTTTACTTAAAAGTCATTAAGTGCTTTTGTACTTTGAACATAATATATATGATATAAATAAACCCTGATATTTTAAGAGCTAAAAGGAACATAAATTATGACTCAAAAATAGAATATAACACCCTTTTAGGCATGATAAAATATAGGTAAAACAACTCTCGGTGTCTGACATAAGTTTGCACATCTTAGTTTTTATAGTAATCTGTAATGAATCCTTGTTGACACATAAAGTGTAAATAGGTCAAATTAAGCTGAACAAAAGTCTCTTTCAGGAAGCCACCACTTCATTGCCACAACAATATGGCCTAGAAATACATGGTGGATTCTTAAAGACTTATAACTAGCTAAACATAGATTACATATCTTTTAAAGTTAATGCTACAAGTCTTATAATAGATGGTTCAAGTAACAATATCCAGTAAAACGTACTATCTTCTATCCTAGACCACTTTCTGAATTCATCATGCAAAATCAAGAACACAAATTTGCATAATGTATTATAGGTGTAAAAAGGGTACTCTACTGTAATTTTTTTGTTAGAAAACATATAAAATATGAAATCAAATTCTTTGTCCAAAGCTAATACAGAACTTGAAAGGCCAGAAGCTCAAAAATATGATGTGTCAAATGATAATAACAATATTTGGCTCATTTTACGCTACGGTAGTAAAATTGTACCATTGATACTTGAACCAATCCTACCTGTATCAAGGTGGAGCAAATAATATAAAGGAAAAATTCTGTTATTTGCATGCTGCAAAGTTTTTAATTTTCTATTAAATTTTGTAATTCTGCCACAGAAATCTCAGACCAATCAAAATTGCTTATCATTATAAAAATTATTTTACAGAGCTATAGGTTCTTCTACTTCTCTTGAATCTGTGCTATTGGTTTTATTTCTGATTAAACATTCAAATCAACCTACAATACTCATTATATGGTTATGTTTACTGCCACTGTAGTTTACAATTTATTTCAAATAAACATAGGCTGCATAAAGATTTGTAAAAACTTGAATATATCTCAGTATCAAACAGGCAAACAAAATCTTGTTTTTCAGTTTTATTGTTGTCAAAATCTACTGTAAAGTTAAGACAAGCTTACTAAAAAATATTATGTCATAATTTATAAATTCCATTTCAAATTGTTGGATAAAGTATAATATGAACGTTCATATTAGCCATGGCCTATTTTTTTTCATTCCCAATCCCCTCTTATTAACAAATATGCAGATAAAAATCTGCTCTTCTAACTTACTTTAAATCTGATTAGAATGTTTACGTAGATTTTTACTTATAAGTAGCCCTTGGTCATTCAAAGTGTACATATATACAATACAATGGCTATACAATTATTGTCCAAACTTTTTCGTGTCAATTGTATATTACACAGGGACATTTAATTTCGACACATCTTTTCTCAATGGGACCACATACCAATTTTCTCTACTGTATTGTCCAAGTGTACAACTCCGTGCAAAACATAGCTTCTAGGGGAAATGCTTCCACAATGGTAATTGGAAATATTGCATCACACCTTGGCTTATTTCCATTAAATTCAGTCCGTCCCCTCTTATGCAATTTTTTTATGATAATAGTAGGACAAAACTCTGTGGTTGAAATTTGATTATTTCTTCACACCTAAGATATACCTGCAGGTTTAACTTACCTGTAAAGGTGAGAATATGTATCTGCATGTGTCACTGATAATGACAAACCAAATTACATTTTCTCCTTATACCTTTCTCCCTAATACAGTCTATTGATTGGTCTCGTATATTAATATGTCATTCAACAACAAAATATGCATATAATATTTCATATTAAATTATGATGAATGTATTAATCTGTTATGTTTGAAATACTAAGGTAGATTTTTTACGCATTTCAATGCCGTGGTGAAATATATGCTAAACTATTCACACTGAAATTGAATGGTTTAATAATGTAATCTCTCACTTCATTATTTTATCAAACTTAACATATATTTTTGTCTTTAATTATTCAATTTCTTTGTATAGATATACTACTTTTTATGGTTTTACATGCAATATTTATGGTATATTTATCATATCAAGTTTTTTTGAATAATTGCATATTTACAAACATACATGTCACACTTAAGATTTTCATGGACAGTTTTGCATTTTGTTTTTACCTTCATGAAGCACTGCTATATTTTGGGGCCAGTGGAAATGCCAATGAAACAAAGATGTTTACACTATCAGGTCAACATCTGGCCTTCAACAATGAGCAAAAACCCATATAGTATGGTAAGCAGAATATATAGGTCCCATTTTGACGAAATGTGAGCTTGAAACTTTCAAAATTAAATACATAGGACATTAAAGAGCCCTATAACCAAATTAGGAATACAATCAGAAAGCCATTAAATTGTCTTATACTAGTATTGATTTTGTCTGATGAAGTTGCAATCTATTGTCTAAATTAAAGTACAATAACATAATTTAGAAAAAATAAAAGTTCAATTTTGAAAAAAACCCAGTAAAACGCCTTTAAAAAGCACAAGCTAGCAATATATTTAAGTATTTATAAAGGCACATGCATTCATGGATAGCAAAATTTATAAAGCATATATTCAATTTTTTTCTGAATAACCAAGTTGTAGATTATACATTGGTATTTGTGGACCATGCTATCAAGATGGCCATGGTCTTATCATGGTCAAAGGGGATTTGAAAATAAAAGTTTAGAACTTATGGTCAGTTTATTCTTATCAAGATAAAGATTCATATAAAATTGACAAATGTTTGGGTCAATTGTTACACACTAAAAAATACTTACAAAAATCTGTTCATACAATTTTACAGACACCTTCTTTAATTCAATTGACACTGCATAGTAAAATCTGAAAAAGAATTAAATCTAAACATTTTACAATAACATTTTACAATAAATTATTAAAAAAAACACAAATTTTTTTTAATTTTTTTTTTTTAGAAAATATGCATTTAAAACACATGTTTTACAGTGATGATTAAAAAAATTTGGGGGAATGTTAGTGTTTGATTAAAATTATAGTAAAAAAATAACAAAATCTAAAAGTACACAAAAAATAATTCCACACAAACATACATGTTTATAAAAGTTAAGAAAATAAGGCAAGTGCTTTTATGTCATTAAATTTAATCCTTTGAAAGGTCATTAAACTCAGTTCGTCATCCTGCAAAAAGCTGATAACAAGATTAAAATCAGATAAATGTTCAACTTAAAAAACAACAACAAAAGACCAACATATTCTACCAAAATTTTGACACACAGAACATTTTGTTCTTTGATCAGTTTCTTTTGCATTTGAAAAAAAAATATCCAGCAACTTCACAAGAGACTTTATAAGACCAAAATTTGAAATAAATAAATAAATAATAAATAAATACAAAATTTTAATTTCTTTCTGAACAAAGAACAGTAGCTTGGTCATGAACAGACATATAAGACAATGTTTTTAATTTTGTTTCTCAAATATTCTTTTAAGAAAGAATCAATGACTCAGACTGCATGGAGCTTCTTGTAATTTCACTATAAAAAGGTTTAAGTTTGCTATGATTATTTCATGCAGCAAATGCATAAGGATTTAACAATTACGGCTTTACCAGACAAAGTTACATTTGATATCTCTGACCTTGAGAAACACATTTAGTATTTGTCTTTGCTTTTAGATTTCAATCAATGCACAGACAGACTTTAAATCCTAAATAATTACTTTAGAAGAAAATAAGATAGCTGTGAGGACTTGCATGATCTAATTATATTGGGCTTGATTGGAAAAAAATAATGGTGTATATTGTGCTGAGGCTTGATTTTATGCAGTGTGTTGTTGTGTTGTTGTTGTGGCATTTTAACATAATTTGAGCATAGACCCAATAAGACCAAAAGAAACCTGTTCTGTGGCTTATAATACAATGTATGTTGTGTGCATATGTCTGTCTTTCCAATAACCACAAACTTAGCGTTTATAAATGCAATCATTGGCAGACAGTTCAAGTTTGACTTATTTTCTCCAATTCCATGCAAAAATTAACTGACACATACTATAAGAAAGCTTAGTGTTTATATCTGTAGATATTGGTATTTTGGTACTCTGAAGTACTCCAGTTCACCCTAGGCAAATCTTGGTTGTATCATGGCAGCCAATTGTTTTATTATTGAATTCAGCCAATGGCGCCCAGAAAGAACCACGGCCTTCAGGTAAATTGGTGATACTTAGTCAATTAAGAGTCGAAAGCATCCATGACTGACTGCATGGAGCTTCTTGTAATTTCACTATAAAAAGGATTAAGTTTGCTATGATTATTTTGCAAACAGTTAAGGATTTAACAATTACGGCTTTACCAGACAAAGTTACATTTGATATCTCTGACCTTGAGAAACACATTTAGTATTTGTCTTTGCTATTAGATTTCATTCAATGCACAGACAGACTTTAAATCCTTAATAATTACTTTAGAAAAAAATAAGAAAGCTGTGAGGACTTGCATGATCTAATTATATTGGGCTTGATAGAAAAAAATAATGATGTATATTGTGCTGAGGCTTGATTTTATGCAGTTGTCTGTCAATTTAAAAACACCAACTTTAAGCTTTAGGTTTTTTGCAATCACTGGTAGAATGTCTTATTTTCCCTATTGCCTTTGACATTAACTATATATTCTTATCCATAGGTATTGGTATTTTAGCTAAGTAACCTAGTCTACCCTGAGGTGAATCTTGGCTCTATCTTGGCAGCCATGTTTTATTAGTAAAGGAAGCCAGGGTACCAGTACCCAGAAAGAACAGTCAAAAGCATCAGACATGAGGAAAGTTTGAATTCACAACCTTGGTGTTAAAACAGTAGATGAACCAAAAAAATCTGTAGGAATTGTCAATTCCCCTCTTTAGTTGCAAATTCATATTGCAAAAGTAGATGTTGATTCACAAAGTATTTTTCTCCAGAAAAGGAATATCAGTAAAACAAATTTGTCAAATAACATTGCTTCTTATTTTTTTTTACAGACATCTCAAAATGTCAGACGATTTGTAGGCTTAATTTCATTCCGAAGTACATTTCACTTATTTAACTTTGTGCGATTGTCATCCAAAGAAAAAAAATCTGGTTATTTGACAAAAATATGTTGCAATGACAAAGTCTGATTAAATCATAGATTTGAGTTTGTAGTCAGTCTAGACGAATAAAATGCATTGCATGAAATAACTCAATAAGTCAAACTGGAAAAAAGGCATTAAAAAAGTCGCCCACTTGAAGACAGTTTACTAATTTGCACCATCTAAAGATGCTTCAGACATATTTCAACTTCCTTACTCCTACTTAGGTTTGTTCATTCCAATGCAGATTTGGTACTTCTTCAGCAATAACAATGCATTTGTGATTTATTAAAAACAATTTGCACGAAGCTTATGACAAAAACAAAATCTCCTGGTATGTCACGTAATTGATTTTCAATTGCAGCAGGCATTCAAATGTGAATTTTGTTCTAAGAAATAAGTATTATTAAGGTAACTAAATATATTTATTAAATTGGTTGCAATGAAATATCATGATTTCCAATTGTAAAAAAAATCCTGTAATTTCACTTCTGTAAACTCATGCAAGGAAAGATGTTGACAAAATGTGTATAATGTCACAAGACCAAAATTGCACTGAGTACCCAAATTGCACCAAGTACCAAAATAGCACCAAGTACCCAAATTGCACCTATTTTGCAAAACTATATAAACAGTGAAAATCACACAAATTGTGAATTAGGAAATAATTAAGTTGAAAAAACACAATTTTGTGCAAAGTGTACTGGAAACCATTGAATTGGCTGAGAATTTATACTGCTTCAGTGGAAAAAGGCCATTTTAGCACTACCAACAAATTATTGTAGAGATCTAACAATTAACAAATGTAACTCATTTATGTTACTTATTATCTTTTTCATGTTAACACATTTAATATGCACATAAACATTTTCAAAACTGATTCTAGCTTGAAAGTAATATATAAGAGACAAACCCTTTCACATTATTTTGGACACATACTCACAGGGTTTTAATCTTTTTGCACCAGGATACAATTAAAACAACAAATGCAGTTGCACTTAATGAAGCACTTTTCAATTACCTAATAATATTCAACATCAAAGCAAACATTTATAAAGTATTTAATAAACGGAAATATATCAAATGATTTTCTTTGACACTCTCATGTGATGTTATAGTTTTTATCCTAAGTTTCTATGTGGAACAAATTCCCATGTGATTCATATATTTTATATAATTTTTCCATTATCAGAAACAAAGATCTTTAGCTTTCAAAGACTGCAATTACTTTATTTTACACTGGAACTGCAACATGAATAATGTAGAAGCTATGATTGACCAATCCCCCCAAAAATGCACTACTTTAATTAATCAGCTTTAAACAGAATATATGTAAAAAGTCACATAAAAACAACAACATTGCAACATGAATATTTTATTTTGTGAAGTTTTGATTGACCAAAGCACTACTATTATTCAACTTTAAAGAGAATATAAGCAAAAGTTAAAATGAAAACAAAAACATTTGACATGATTAATGTATTTTTAACTGTATCTGCTTCATCAGTCCCAGAATGCACAGAATACGCTTTGTCACCATTTCATTGAACCAGACTTCAACAGCATATACTTTTGTTTACAAATGACAAAGTTATCGTGATTAAAAAGTTTTGCACTGAATAGCAATATATATGCATACACGGATGTTATGATCTTTGAAAGTACAACATAAATTATTCTTTGTGTAATTTAACTGCTTTTTCCTCATAGGGATTTTTATTTCAATAATTTAAAATTGTTTCTACGTTTTAAAATGCAACTATCCTTGCATTTCCTTTTACATGTACTTCAAAACTAAAAGATTCAATCCTATGAAAATCCACAGAATATGCTTTATCACCATTTCAATGCACTGCTTCAAACAGCATATACTTTTGTTTACAAATGACAAAGCTATTCGTGATTAAAAAGTTTTGCACTGAATAGCAAAATATGTGCATACACGGATGTTATGATCTTTGAAAGTACAACATAAATTATTCATTGTGTAATTTAACTGCTTTTTCCTCATAGGGATTTTTATTTCAATAATTTAAAATTGTTTCTACGTTTTAAAATGCAACTATCCTTGCATTTCCTTTTACATGTACTTCAAAACTAAAAGATTCAATCCTATGAAAATCCACAGAATATGCTTTATCACACTTCAATGCACTGCTTCAAACAGCATATACTTTTGTTTACAAATGACAAAGCTATTCGTGATTAAAAAGTTTTGCACTGAATAGCAAAATATGTGCATACACGGATGTTATGATCTTTGAAAGTACAACATAAATTATTCATTGTGTAATTTAACTGCTTTTTCCTCATAGGGATTTTTATTTCAATAATTTAAAATTGTTTCTACGTTTTAAAATGCAACTATCCTTGCATTTCCTTTTACATGTACTTCAAAACTAAAAGATTCAATCCTATGAAAATCCACAGAATATGCTTTATCACCATAGCAATGCACTGCTTCCAACATTATATACTTTTGTTTATGAATGACAAAGTTAATCGTGATTAAAAAGTTTTGCACTGAATAGCAAAATATGTGCATACACGGATGTTTTGATCTTGGAAAGTTACAACATAAATCATTCATTCTGTAAATTATCTGCTTTTTCCTCATAGGGATTTTTATTTCAATAATTTAAATTATTTCGGCGTCTTTATATGCAACTATCCTTCCATTTCTTTTTACATGTACTTCAAAACTAAAAGATTCAATCCTATGAAAATTCACAGAATATGCTTTATCACCATTTCAATGCACTGCTTCAAACAGCATATATTTTTGTTTATGAATGACAAAGTTAATCGTGATTAAAAAGTTTTGCACTGGATGCTCATTTTCCCCACATCTTTTCATGTTTTCTACAGTTTATGTTCAGGTCTAAATGTTATTGAAGTCTATACTGATATTTTTATATGAAGATAATCCAAATGCAAAATATTCTTAAGCTTGAAAACGTGTTTGTTTGAATATAATCATCTGAAAAGTTAGATTAAAGGGTGTTTGAAATTTCCTGATTTTTTGTCAATGGGGGACACATATTCGCCGTTTTTACACATCTATATAAAACCAAATAATCGCAGCTTTAAACAACATTGATAAAATCAATTTCATTATAGATGAATAGCAGACATTTCAAGGTGTTAGTAACTGAAATTTAGGGCATTCAGTCAAAGAATTACTAAGAAATACTTCTTTGAATTCGTGTTTTTTCTTCAGGAAATTGGCTGAAAATTGTTGTCCTTTTTTCAGTCCTTTTCAGTAGGTGCAGCAATTTTGTCTCAGTTTTTAAAAATAATCATATTTGTTATATAATATCATTAACCAGTATATGTTTTCCATTTCAGCCATCCTTTGAAGTTTTTACACCTAAAAATCATAAAACAGTGAAATTGTGTCCCCGGCGAATATGGGCGCCCCACTCTATACTTTTGGTTATGAATGATAAAGTTAATCGTGATTAAAAAGTTTTGCACTGAATAGCAAAATGTGTGCAAACACGGATGTTTTGATCTTGAAAGTACAACATAATTTATTCATTCTGTAAATTATCTGCTTTTTCCTCATAGGGATTTTTATTTCAATAATTTAAAATTATTTCTACATCTTAAAATGCAACTATCCTTCTATTTCCTTATGCATGTAATTCAAAAGTAAGAGATGCAATCCTATGGTATAGTTTTAACTATTCAAAAACAAAAACTGATATGTACCGTTTTTCTGTGATTTGGTATTATGACTCTAGTCTTCCCAATCATGGCTGCCTTTTAATGTGACCGGTGCATTACGTTTGCGCGCATTTCCATTACATTTGTGCGCAAAAATCATTACATTTGTGCGCAGCTTTTGATTACATCTGCACGCATTTTTTTGACAGGTAAACTCAGGTAAAATATATCCAATAATACTTAGTTATTTATTAATTTGTTTAATTATTTACAAGTATAAGTATCCCTTTCATAAGTCTAAGTCCTCTGTTCACCAACGAGAAGATGGAAGTGTGATTTGAGCAGTATAACTTCGTTTTATTATACACATGCACACGCACAAAATCCCAGAAATATGTACATATATGATTCCTTTTTGTTTATTTTCAATTCTAAGACATCCATGGTGTTTTGAACGTCATCTCTTGACTTTGGTAGAGTTTGGGTATTCCTTGTTCCTTTTTCGGTAGATAGCCATGGTCAAACTCTTCTGGTCTTCATAATATTTAAAGTAACAAATATTTTCAAAATTAATAATTCAAAGTCACATTTATCATGAAAATAAAAAAAAGATATAGTCATTTATAATTTAATTTAATTTTTATTTATATTTTTACCTGAGTTTACCTGTAAAATGAATGCGCACAATTGTAATCAAAAGCTGTGCGCAAACGTAAAACTTTTTAATCCCCAAATGCGCGCAAACGTAGGGCGCCCAATGAGACATATATTTGTTTCTATCAAACTGTCAAGGAGTAAATTAAACGATCTTCTTTCGCTGTATATTAGTGCAGATACAAAAGTATCATAATTTGGATGGTCCTAACAATACTATATATATAAATTAAAAGCAAGCCAATTTCACATTAGGTGAGTTACTATGGAAACAGAAAATGACTTCATTTTCATAAATTTGAAGAAAAAAAAAATTAATAAAAAGTATAAGAATCTGAAGAAACAAAATGATTCTAGAGAAGTTTATAATACTATTTATTTCTCACAAAATGTAAGGCTGTTTTTTCAGATTTAATGTAATGGAGCTTTTGATTTTGCTGTTTATTAGGGACTTTCTGTTTAGTATTTTTGTTATTTTACTTTTTGCTTCAGACCCAACAATGATATTTTCATGTTGATGATATGAATGAAGTGTAATAAAATGTCAACATTTTTGTTTTTTTGTTTGTTATGGTAAAAGTACTTTTATTCATTAAGAACTTAAATACCTCCTCGAAATTTAGGAGGATAATTAGCTGTATGCAGGAAATATATACAGATATACACAAAAGATACAAATAAGTTTAAAGGAGATTTAAGGGTTATAGGTCATTGATACAGAAACAAAAATAGTTTAAGATCATAAGTAGATGTCAGCCTACTTTTGAATTGTTTCTAGGATTAAAATTTTTAAAATATGAGGAAATCAACAAAATAAATCAAAACGACATTTAGAAGTCATCAACAGACAGTTTTCCATAATAAAAAAGCCCCTTCTCTCTGAATTTTGATTTTTTTGCAAGGTTTTTATTATTGACATTATAAATAAGTAAATCATTATTAATAAATCCAGATCACTTCATATGGTATAATAGGCAGCAGTTCTATAACCATTTGTGCAAGCAATTTATGCTCTAGTTTTTGGGAGTAGAAAAAAATCGATTATTATAAACATGAACCTAAGAATCAAAGTAACATATATTTGATCTTCTTTTCTAACTTCTTACAGCCAATAAGTTGATAAATATATCAAACAGACAAAATAAAAAATGTCAATTACTGGATTATCTCCCTTGCAAAACAAGATTTTCATTCATTTGTGCAAGTTTGTGATCATATTTTCAAAATTCTTACAAATAAATATAAATATTTTTGTCAGTGGACCTTTCAGTTGGTAAATGTGTATTTATATTTAGATATTGTCATACTTTGAAACTGACAAAAATAACATGGTAGATTTTTATTACCCAAATGAAAATAACACAATCAGCTAATCCTTATGCTTATATAGGAACATAATGCAGCTTAGAACATTAAAATTGTCTGCCTTAATTGAAGTGAAAATCTTTCCACTTTTCTTAATGCTTCTGGAGATATTTGAATCATTAAGACTTCCCGTCTGTGTTTTAAAAAGTCTTTCAGGGAACATAAAGCAAAGCTTTTGATAAATTTCAGAAAAAAGGTCAAATTTACTCAGAAGAAAAAGTTGTTTTCAAATTTAGTTTGTGTAAATTAATTTTCATGGCTGATCAAACTTGCAAACTGTTTTATATCTGTTATTTTTTTAACATGCAAATGACAGAACAAAATGTCTTAAACCTGATACTTTCAGAAACATCTTTTTCAATATACATTATTATATACGTCCTCATTTAGAAACATTAATTGTTGATTCTCTAAAATAAGATTGACAAAATCTTATTATTGTGATATTTGAAAAGATATTAAGGGAAAGTAGTAAGTGTCTATCTTTGGAGGTTATTCTAATATGACGTCCTTATTACGCTTTGTTAACAAAGCCATGTTCTAATGAGCACAAAAAATATGCTTGACACATGTGCAAGGACTTACTGTTTATCTAAAGTTATTTCCATCGTTATCCTTTAAAATATATACATTTAGGCAGCTAACATAAACTTTTATTATATATTTTTATGAAACAACATATATTTATCCTGCTAGTAGTTTTTAAACTTATCAAATATGAAATGCATTGCACAGATTCCTCGAGGAGAAAACGGGAACAGCCAAACATTTTTACGGTAATTTTTTGTACGCTTCGACCTATAAAAATACTATATTTGTTCTATAAGAATCGAAATAATTCCTTCATGTCATGCTCTATGCTCATTTTAACATGGGTAGGCATTATATTTGACTACAGTTTACACCTTGCTAACGCTCAGTGTAAAATATCGACAAATATAATGCCTACCCATGTTAAAATGAGCATAGAGCATGACATGAAGGAATTATTTCTTAAGTAGATTTGTTAATTCTTATTGTTTGAACCTTTAAAATGGAACCTTTATAATACATAAAAAGAAATCAGGCATTTTTTTTCTCCTCCAAAAATTAAAAAAAATGTCAGTTAAAAAAATATTGTGGTCAGAATGCATGAAAAAAACCTTGTATTGATCTAATTCTTTTTATATACTTTCTTAGAACTGAAAGAATATCACAAAAAAAATCAGTAAAAAAATTATTTAAAGTAAAGAAGAGGCAAAATATACCAAAGGGATATTCAAACTCATCAAGGATATTTTTTTTAGATAAATATTGATTGAAATGCATTCTACAACAACAAATATCAATACCATGATACTATCTTGTAATATAATAAAATATAGCCATTAATAAACATACAATTATAGGAATATCATATGTCTATATGGAATATTAATCATTATTTCTGATCGTAATTTTGATTTAAAATAAACAGATGCTAGTTTAAATGTGCAAATATTGTTTAAAATCCAAATTTTATGCATGATAATGAAAGATGGAAACTTATGATAAAACTTTTGAATTTGAAATTAAAAATAAATAGCAATTTGAGTAAAGGACATTTATAAATAATTAGAAATATCCAAGTAACATACAAATGATGCATTGTGCAACTTTAAATAACAAATATTTTATGCTGAGTTCAATATCAATTACTGCAAAACTGTTGGTTTATGAAATAAGAAAAAAATCATATTTATATAGATTTAATCAGAAAGACAAAAAGGTTAAAACAGAACATACAAGGAAATACAACTAGCTATATATATTATACAACTCACACTTAAAAGACTGACCTTTCTTAATAATTGTTCTACAACCAAAGGTTCACAAGGCATATATACATACAATGATGAACTCTGGGCACCATGAAAATCAATCTTAAAATATTGCATAAAGACAGTGGGCTTCAATTAATTTAAACAAATGATGTGAAAAAGTCACTTATAGTGCAGATGTCGGGTGGACTATGTATCACTTATTTCATGGGAAAATGTTCACATTGTTTTCCCTCCAATTCTTAACTTGATGTAAATGTTTATGATAACAATAACCTGTATATTTAAATCAACGTGATACCCATCAAATTATCTATTTTTTACAAATTTTAAATCGCAGGCATGTGATATGGACAAAGTTCACAGTTGCAATTTCCGTGGCGATAAAGGCTGAATAATAAAACCTGTATTGTAACTTAGACGGATGGACACAAATTTTCCCGACCATTAAAAGGATAGATTTTGTAATATTATATCTGTCTCGGTTCATTATTATATCGTTGTAAAGCACCTATTGTCCACCGTTGATTTTATTTCTCTGCGGCCTCTGACCAGGTGAGGTGTAAGTCTTCATCAACAAACAATAGAGGTCAAGTTAAAGATCTCAAGCGAAAACTGATCCTCAAATGTCCAACAATGCAATATTGAATGGCCCCTGACACGTTACGCACATCTATTGCGGAATCGCCATGGCAGATGATGAGATGAGATGAAGTGAGGACAAGTAATGGTCATACATATCAAACATTCAGGGTCGACCCTTTTCACCTCAAAGAAATGGTTTTTAATTAATTCAAAAAAGATAAATTTTCTATCGCTTTAGGTTATTTAGCATTTCTTTGTGATTTTTACAGGTTTTTGTTAAAAGCATGTTCAAGCGTAACAACTGCAATAATATAATTTGAACGGGTATTTATGTACGGAAGCTGCTGACACTTAAATAGAGTGGACAAGAATAAATGGTGCCTTACCGAATGACCGCATGTTGAATATTCACAATAGAAATTTATAAACGTTAAAATTAAGTGTTGCATTCGTTTTCATTTAAAACCAGGGGATGCTGACAGCTACATTTCAACTCATGAATGAACAAAATAAATATTGAAATTTCTTATTAATTAATATGTCCTGAATGCTACTCCAAATCTGAATATATCTATGAATTTATGAATTTTCTAAAGTACAATTTTCCGTTATTTGAATTTTCAACACTGGACAGGAAACATGTTAATTAATTCCTCATTGCACAGAATTATGACTTTAATTCATCCTTGAATTTTGAATGACCAGTTCAAATCCTATTTTTGTCTTTCTGACAGAATTTTATATATAGATGTTTGGTAAATTGCATATCTATTCCATAAAAGTGACACGACAGCACTTCAAAATTTTAATTTTAATGGATTTATGAAAAATAAAACCTCCAATCTTATTTCCATAAAAATGCACAGGAAGCCTAAAAAAAAAAGATATTGAAAACATAAAATAATAGAAAATAAAGATATTTGTCCTCGAGTGTCATTCAAAAAGCCATGTCTTATTAAATTTAGTTTTTAATCAAGGAAGCTTCCAGTTTTTAATATTAGAGTAAAATGACTTTTTATAATACACACAGATTCAAATTTTATAACCATGTATAAAAAATCTTCCTATTTTATTTATTTCTGGTTTTTTGTTCAACATGGTTTATTGGGTTTAATTGGAATAAACAAATAATGTCTATCAAATGTCAGCCCTATTCTGTTTATTCTGTTTAAACTAGCAGTAAAGAGTAACAGTTGATAAAGCTCTCTCCAACACTGCAAACCCCAATGGCAAAGTCTGATTTTAACTAATGGAAACCTTAAATATAATTCTGTTTAAAAAACAAATATTAGGTTCATGATGTCATTATATGGTTAAGGTTCTTAGAAAATTTTACTAAATTCTAGTAAGTTAGGAGCTGTTCACAAAATGGGTACCCTTATAAGAAAAAAATTGTCAAGTTCATGATTTGCTTAGGAAACCCCCAAAACAATTCAAATGGAAAACATTTCTCCTTGGCATTCTGGTTAACAGGGAACTTTTAAAGTAGAAATCTGTTTCTAGAACTTTTACCATCACATCCATAGCAATTGATTTTGAATAGCATCAGATTCAAGCAATATAATCCCATTACCATGATGCTAAAAAGGCTCTGGGGATACATTAAAGGGTTTAGGTTAAGCTGATAGTTATGTGTACTGTATAGTGTGCAGAGATGAACAAGTCCATGTCTTTGCATTCAGGGCTTACAGTCATAAATCTTTAGGGTAGAACTGAGACTACTCGGAGTAGGATTATAATGTACAGATACTCAGAAATAAAAAAAAATGGATTTGATGACCACAGGCCCAGGAGCAGTTAACAAAGAACAAGTTGAGCAGCATACAACCCCTTCACTATGAACATATCATTCAAATAGGGGGTAACATGACAACTTTTTCTGGAATACTCTTACAATTGATCATAACTATAAATGTTGTGGAAGTCAAATTCTTAAAAATAATTGAAGAGCATCCAAACTTTTAAGGTTCCAAAGCATTTAAAACATGTTGATTATCTACAGGAGTTATAAAATTTGGAATTGAGAATAATATTCAGGAATATTAGGGTTTAAAAAAAGTAGGATTATATAAAAGACAAAATGTTTGCAATGTCAAAACACACAAAATTAGTTTCCTATTATATAAAAATCAATTTTATTGGTAACAAAATAGGATAATAATTACAAATATTGTTAAGAAATGTCATCTGTGATGTCATGGTTAAGTGTTGACGTCATAACTCTGACGTTAAAGACGTCATAGTTGGCATTTAAGTTGACAAAAAAAAATGTCAATTCAAATTCTGTTTCAAATAAACTTTTACATTATCAAGTCTGGAACAAAAGGTTAAATACAATAATCTTTATTGTCATGCAAACAAAGAATCGTTAGTGACAAAAACATATATATATATATATCAATAAGGCTCTAGGTGGGGTTTAAAGAAGAGAATATTGAACCAAAATTATAATGAATATAGCGAAAAAAATTAATAAACAAGTGAAACTACGAAAAACATTTTGGTAAACAGGATGTCGTTTCTGTAATGTGACTAAAATATTTAACTTGGCTATCTAAACTTAGGTGGTACAATACTGATTCCAGAAAAAGTACAAAAATTAAGGAGCCCCAATCCCCCATTCTTATTTTTACATCTAAATTCTTCAATTTCAAGGTTGTGGTCAACTCACACTCAGTAGAATTCTTCATCTAATCCAAGTTTATTATTTTTTGCATATACCATTATTTTTATTGTTATACTTCTTTTATCTTAA
Source organism: Mytilus trossulus (assembly GCF_036588685.1). Lineage (NCBI taxonomy): Eukaryota > Metazoa > Mollusca > Bivalvia > Mytilida > Mytilidae > Mytilus > Mytilus trossulus. The sequence continues at coordinate 48,769,546 of NC_086383.1, forward strand.
CTATTCATCTTCAATTTGGCTGCAATATAGCCTTGTTGTGCTAATGGGGCGTAAAGCAACCAACTAACACAAAGGTTCCTGGTTCGATTCCCGTTTGGGATGAAAATTTCAGGAACCCAATTTTCGGCTCTCCCTTGACACCATTTGCAAGTATGGTCTTGAGGAAACGATGATAGTCCGTCGGACGGGGACGATAAATGGCTGGCCCGTGTTAAGAGAGAGCCACATCTCTTGCACGTTAAAGACACCCTTGTAGATTTCGAAAAAGAGTAGGCTAATGCCGCTACAAGGCAGCACTCGCACCCGCAAAGTGGAAAGGGATTAATATAAGTTGCAAAACTTGTTTCCCAATCCACTATAAATAAATATGTTTAAATTAAGCAACCAACAATCATTCAATCAATCAATTTCTCTCTTTTTCTCTCTCACTTTCTCTATCAGATTCTTGAGAAGTTTACTCGCTTTAATTTTACAATTTGCTATTTTATGTAGGATATATATAATTATGATCAATATTCTTGACAAATGTAAACCAAGAATATTTTCGGTTATTGTCAAGAAATTTTGATAACATTAAGGCCTCTTTAAGAAGAAGGTTTCTGTTTTTGATGTAAAATATTGCTAGAAAATCAAAGACTGAATATAAATGAAAGATTTAATTGGCTAGCTCCCCAGTTCAGATTGCTGTGTCCCAGCATTTGAAGCAGACGTTTTTTTTCTCTTTTTTTTTCAATGCATAACAAAAGTTTAAATGAACTTTTTTTAGAGGAAATTTGGTCTATAAAATAGAATGGACCAATAAGAATTTTCCTTAAAATTTTCAACACAAATTTTAGCCCTATGATAGGTCAAAGAGTTATCAGCAAATGAAATGTTTGAGTTTTCAATTTTTTCAAAGTAATCACTCCATAAACTCCAAAGAAAATGTACTTTCCTGTGGTTGTAAAAAAATATTACCTTGGATTTTGAAACTAGGTGGTGCCTGTCATCTTTTCCTTTTTATCAATATGATATCTGAATCGCACAATATATCAGATTAGAATAGTACATCTTATGGCAAAATAATCAGAATAACTACTTTTTTCAAATCTTTTCTGTCTTTCACACAAAAATATAATACAAATTGTAGCTCAGTTTGAAGGCACGTCTGTGTTCATCTCACTGTTTTTGGTGTGGGTCCATGTTGCTGAATCATTTTTCATTAATAAATGTTTTGCATATTTCTACATGCCTTTTCATCATTCTTCTTTTAGTGTTAATTATCTATATTTTTTGTTCTATTTGTGGTGTTTTTATTGTCCCTTGTTTTTTTTTAGACTGACTCATTAAACTGTTTTAAGAGTTTTTGTCCTCTACGTCATTGACTCTGAATGACAAATGTTCTCAATTGCAATCATACCTAATGTTCTTATTCTTTTTTAGTATGTCTTGTTGACACCTTAATTCATTTTTTTCAAATACAAAGAGCTATATAAGGCTTTATCATGCCTTTCATAAGTGTTAAAGAGTAATTTAGCCACGTTTTTCATTTTCTATTTTTGGTATCACATTTGCAGAGGTTTTTTCTTTCTTTTTTTGTAATTGCATTTTATCTTTTTGATTTCTAATACCACATTCCTACACTTTCTTGAATCCCTTTCCTTTTCAGGAAAATATATATAGGTCAGTTCTGACTGAGACAAATCACTTTTCATAGTTGATACTTTATGTTTTCTTAAAAGCAAGGCTTTGTGTTGAATACCGTACTTTGACCTACAATGGTTTACTTTTACAAATTGCAACTTGGAAGAGAGAGTTGTCTCATTGGCACTCATACCACATCTTCTTATATCTATGTGTTTTATTCTACATACTGCCTGTTGAGAGGGTACCTGTTGTTACTACCACATATTGTCAGATGTGAGGCCACTCTTAACTCTTTTATAGGTTTAGGAAGATGTGGTATGAGTGCCATTATGAGACTACTCTCCATCCAAATAATAATGTATTAAAGGAAACAATTATAGGTCAAGGTACAACCTTCAACATGATATACTTTTCACTTTTATTAAGATAACTAAATATTTCTAATGAATTATTTGACATTATTTTCAATTAATGTATACCTTTAGAGATATCTATTGCACATAAAAGACTTTGGATTTTGAAAAAGAGTAGGTCAATGCTTCTACAAGGCACCACTTGCACCCGCAAAATGGAAAGGGATTAATACAAGTTGCTATAACTTGTTTCCCAATCCACTATAAATAAATATGTTTAAAATACCTTTTAGGGTTTTCTATGAAGGGTCAGGACTTGCAGTGTTCATTGATTTCAGTGTCAAGTCAATATGTTCTTTTCTTTGATGGGTTACTGGCAAAATGATATCTTTATAAAATCATTGTCTTCTTATCTTCAAATAAAAATAGCATTAATTGACAATTATAAAAACATGATTTCAAATCCTTCATCTGTGTGTTTCCTCACTTTTTTCGAAAATAGATTCAAATGAATCAAGCTATAAAAAGTATTTTAAAATCAAAGCCATTTTTCAAATGGAAATGCACCATTTAAATACTATAAATATGACTCATTTTACAACACCTATGACCTATTTTACATCTTTTTGTAATTGGCCTCATTCATGAAACCACTTTAAGGAATATATTCTACCCAAATTTAGACATATTTTGCCAATCACAAAAAGTCTATATTGAGACTTTCTTTTTTATTACGAATTATTTCAAAAAGGTTGCTCACCCATTAAAATATATTTGTAACCTTTTAAGTATTATCTATAAATAAATCTTTCCAAGCAATTGTATTTAAAATTTTAAAATTTCATTCAAAATATTTGCCTTTATTCAAAGTTATTTTTCAAATTGAATCTCAAAGTGTAGTTATCAAGTTAATAATGTGACAAATTTTATTCTTTGTTCCCTCAGTTTTCCATTTTTTTAGTCAAAAATTTGAAAAAAAATCCTGTGAGTGAGAAAAATTTGCTCTTTCATATTCTTAATTTGTCATATGTATATTTGCCAGTTAATGTGCCTTTCCAAAGCAGTAATGTATATTTGCCAGTTAATGTGCCTTTCCAAAGCAGTAACACAATCAATGGTCATATTTAGTCATATCTGAACATTTCTTGTCCTTTTATAGAGAATAAGGTATTGATAATTAACAAGATCCTTAATAGTCTTTTTTATATTTATTTATATCTTTTCTATTGTAGAGATTAAAGTTGTGTTTTATTAAGAAAATGTGCTATCACCTGACCAGTAGATGTTTATATAAGATTTGTTTTTCTTGGTCTAAGCCATCTTGATGACTTCATACTACCCCACATCTCCTAAAATAATATTTCTTTAAGTACACATGTACAGATAAATAGAAATAAGTCAACATCATTCTTATTCTTAACCTGTTAACTGTAGAAAATGTACTGCATTAGCAAAAACTCAATAATCAAAATAAAAATCTTCACTTCTTTTTAATTTAAAGCTTTAACGTCCATACAAGGCTTATATACGACTTGTCAAGATTACTGGTAGACGCATAAGTATGTACATACAAAATTCAATTTAACCAAATAAACAAATTAAATTGACCACTGCACCTCTCGGTCACCTAGCAACTGTGTCTTGTGTGAACCGCTTGCAGAGTCAATTCTTATCGACTAAACAATGCCCTTGAACATATATTGACTTAAGGCTCTGAACTATTACGTTGCCGTGGTCAAACATGTTACCTTTCAACTCCATGCAGACAATATGATTCCCGTTTTATCAACCGGTTTTCGGTCAATATTTGCTGAGCGTACAATGAATGCAAAGTGCTTGCTTGATTAAAACTACACTGGACAAATATTGGTCCGAGTTTGTTTGATAAAAGTTTAATGATTTCTCTTCTCAAGAATTCAATACTTTTGTGGACTTTTAATTTGCACTTAAAATACCTATATTAAGCAACCAATAAAAAATCAAAGAGACATTTAACAATGCAATTCAATTTTTCAAAGTAATTATTTAAATGCAAAGCATTTCAAAACCTTCAAAGAAAATGTATTTTTCCCCTTTGATTGTAAAAACAACCATTAACAATACCATTCAAATACGTAATTAAAATGAGGTGGGTTGCATGAAATATAGGCTTTGATTAGCTCATTATAAATGTTTTCTTTAAACCTTCAGGTTTTTTGTCTATGTATATCCTGTTTAAGACATTTAAGGAGTTTTGGATTTTAACTATAATATGTTATAAATAGTGGATATATCATTTAATAGCTTGACATGTTGTTTAGACACCCTTCCATAATGTTAAGGCCAAAAAAATCATGTATCTAAATCACTAATTTAAACCATTTTTCGTATTCTTTAATTCTGCATTCAAATTCAATGCATGAAGTTTGAAGTCCAAGGAGTATAAAATCGATAAAAAAAAACGATAAAGAAAACAAATACTGCACGACACCTAGTGACAGATGTTTAACGAACATCCAAAGGGTGATAATATGGTAGATTTACATAATGCTTTCTCATTTACAAGTACACTTTTTTTTCAAATTCGCAGAGGAGTTTTTAACTTAATGAAAAGCTACTGACGTCATGTGAGGAAATTAAATTTGGGGATGAAATGTTAAAACCAGTCAAAGTAGATACAGGCTTGCATTAATCTTTGCAAACTGTGAAAAAAATGGTGGTCAGTGATATTTGCAATATATTTGTCTTGGGCTCACTTGAATTTGTGTATCGTAGGTATTAAACAATTTAACCTTGGACCCAGTATGATTTTATTAAAAAGAGAATGAAAAATATTTTCTTAAACTTTTGGTCAGTGACTTAAATGAATGTTATTCAATGTGTTATGTAGGCATATAGGGAATTTCCCGGAAACAATAATTTTGTTATGATAATTATTCAAAATATGAGAGTTCTCACTGAGAGCCATATATAGATATAGGAAGATGTGGTATGAGTGCCAATGAGACAAGTCTCCATCCAAGAAACAATTCATAAAAGTAAACCATTATAGGTCAAGGTCAGAGCCTTGGCTCACACCAAACAGCAAGCTATACAGGCCCCCCAAAATTATTAGTGTAAAACCATTCAAAAGGGAAAACCAATGGTCTAATCTAGATAAAAACGAAAAACGAGAAACACTTATGAACTACATAAACAGACGACAACTACTGTACATCAGATTCCTGACTTAGGACAGGTGCAAACATTTGCAACGGGATTAAACGTTTTAATGGTACCAATAATACCTTCTGTAGTGTAATGAAAAACAACTTTCCTTACTAAAATTTACCCAGAAGACAAAATTTAAAATCAAGCAGTGGTAGCTTAGTAACAATCTTCATATCAATATTGCAAACTGTGAAAATTTTATGGTCATGCATTGACAGATATATGAAATTCGTATAGTTCAGAATCCCTTAACATTTAGGTACTAATTAAAGGTATTAACAAATTCAACCTTGGTCACAGTATGACGTTATTAAGAAGAGCAAAGGGACATATATAATACAAATATTTAAAGGTTAAAGGAGGAGGTGCTAAAGGGCCTGTTTAAAGGTACATGTACAACCATATAATTTCAAGGGGGTAAGTTTTTTTTCTAAAAAAAAGTTCTGATCACCAATTTGATAAAACAAATATTGTGGTCAAGCAGATTACAAAAACATTTCAGAATCCAAAGCGCAATAACTTCAAGAAGGAGTTAAGACTGGTAATTTTAGTAATGTTGACCTTATTTTTTCTGATTACTTTTACTCTTTAAACTGTCTGTCTTTTTGCTAGAGTTTCTGCGAAAAACTAAATAAAAACTGCTTAAGGAAATCATGAGCTTGAGACATTAAATTGTGTATTTCTAACTACTTAATAATGAGTATTATGCTACTATGTACATGGTACAGTAAAGCTAGGTTCTCTTCACAGGTGTAAAATTTCAAGATTTTCATTGAAAAAGCTATGGTATACGAAATATTTTGAGGGATTCGAAACTTTTATTAATAACTTTGCATGTGCACTTTTAAATTGGCAGAATTTGTTTTGGCAATTTTGTTTTTAATCTGCAAAAATAAGGGAAAATTTACACCCTGCAAAAATAACCCGCTATACATCATTCATAATCTGCTGTTCAAGCAAATTTTAAAACTCAAAAACACTTGTAAGTCATGGACATTTAGATAATATACGTATTATAAGTGTCTTGAAATATGAAATTTACTTGTATGAGGTTAGAAACGGGAAAATGCGAGGTTCTACCGAGCATTTTCTCGTTTCGTGCCGAATACAAATAAATTTCATATTTCTAGACACTATACGTATATTGTCTTTATACTGAAATCGAAAAAAAATTATTTAAGAATGAAAAAAAACATAACAAAAATTGTTAAAAAAGTGTTTGGAATTTCCCTCTTGGGGTACCATTTTGGGGTATTTCCCTATGAGCGTAGTCCAGGCGATAAGACATTGACATATTAAGGAATTAGAAAGGGAAAATGAACTTAATTAATAACATTTGATAATCATGGTATATAAATAACCAATTTGAAGACATAAAAGTTTTAATTCATAAAAGTTTGACCATTGTTACTTTACGTTGTCATGGTCGTGACGTGACGTTGTTGATGAAATACAATAAGGAGGCGGGGCTTATTGACGTATAAAGCTCACGTTTATACGTATAGCTTTATCTGTATAGTAAAATAGCTGATTGCAGTATAATTAGCTATAAGTTACCATTAATTTTAATCTTAAGACTTCCAGTAAAAAGTGTTGCATTACAACACAACTTGATCTATGCCACATATGTCCACAATTGCCATTTTCCAATATATATCAAAGTCAAAAATCACAGCGGATGGTGCTAAATAAACTAGCAACCATGTTTTTTGTCTGAGAGGAAATACTGTTAGTTCAGAAATTATTGAGTGCATTTATTATTTCGATTTTATCATTATAGACTAAAATGCGATTTTAATTTTTGAAATATTGAAAAAAAATCCTGTTCAATTTATAAAAAATATTCCAATTCGTGAGTTTAAATTATTGCAATTATAACCCTGTTGCATTTTTCACAATAATTAAAACATAGCAATAATTTCTGAATTTACTGTATGCCACATATTTCAACAATGGTCACTCCCTTAAATATATCAATTACAGTCAAAAAGGGCCAGTTAGGCAACAATGTTTTTTGAGAGAGAGGAAATGGAATATATAATGAGGGCATATGATGAAGGCTTTCCATACAATTATGTCAAGCAATATCAGAAAAAAGTTCAAATCATGATTTATTTATGCAGGAAACTTGTGTGTTATAATTGCCTTTTACTTATGTATATATGTGCATTTCAAATAGCATAAGACATACATGTTATCAGTAAAGAATATATTACTGATCCTTATTCCTCATTCCATTTTGTCTTGAAGTTCATATGTGAAGAAATTTGTACTATTCATTTCTGAATAGAGGTTTTATAGATATAAGAAGATTTGGTATGAGTCCCAATGAGACAACTCTCCATCCAAGTCACAATTTGTAACAATAAACAATTTTAGGTAAAAGTATGACCTTTAGTATGGAGCCTTGGCTCACCCCAAACACTTATAAGCTATAAATTAAGGGTATAATTTAGGGCCTCAAAACAGGACTTCCGTAGTGTAACACCATTCAAACCGGAAAACTAACTGTCTAATCTATATAAAATACAAGCCAGTGAGAGTCTCAGCTTTCGCATGTTTATTATATCTTTGTTCTTAATGACTAAAGATGGAGAGTTGTCTAATTGGCATTCATACCACTTCTTCTTATATCTAGTTGCAAGTTCAATCTTATAAACACATTGAAAATTCAAGACAATAAAGCTTTTCAAAAATATATGGGTAAAAAAGAATAGTCTTAGTCTTAGAGGCATGATTTTTTTATTAGTTGTTAGTGGCTTTGAACTAGCTGTCAGATAACTGTGAGTACTCTCAGATCCGTTCATTGTGTCTTTTAGTGTTGGGATGTATAAATACCCGGCCACGTCCTCTTGTATTTTTTGTCTATCTGATGAGTAAAGCCTTTTTCAACTGATTTTTATAGTTTATTCTTATGTTGTACTGTTATACCACTGTCCCAGGTTAGGGGGAGGGTTTGGATCCCGCTAACATGTTTAACCCCACCACATTATTTATGTATGTGCCTGTCCCAATTCAGGAGCCTGTAATTCAGTGGTTGTCGTTTGTTTATGTGTTACATATTTGTTCTCATTCATTTTTTTACATAAATAAGGCCGTTAGTTTTCTCTTTTGAATTGTTTTACATTGTCTTATCGGGGCCTTTTATAGCTGACTATACGGCATGGGCTTTTCTCATTGTTGAAGGCCATACGGTGACCTATAGTTGTTAATGTTTGTGTATTTTTTTCTTTTGTGGATAGTTGTCTCATTGGCAATCATACCACATCTTCTTTTTTATAGAACAAATATTTTTTTAGCTTTCAAAAAAACAAAATCAATAAAAGTTGCATATAACAAGTTTCCCTATCACCTTTAATGAAACTATGCTTGGTAACTGTGAATAAAACTGTTTGTATGAAGGTCAAACTGACAATATAAATGTCCCCATCGCTGTGTAACTGTGAAATACTACAGTCTAGATAGAAGACAGTTGATGTACTATTGTTTCACAGATTGCAGTATTATATTCACAGTTTTTAAAACAGCATCTGTTGATATTTCTGCAACTCTAGAAATATGGTCTTGCAACACATATAGGAAAGATAGTTAAAAATGGTAAAAAAACACAATTCTGATAAAAGAATTCCAAAAGTGAACATACTTTATACTATTCTAGTATAACTAGAGTGCACACCCTAAAATGTTGCTATGCTACAAAAGGCAATAGATTGCCTGGGCCTCAGCCCACTCTACATCTACATAAACCAGTTTTGAATTTCATCAATCCAAATCAAAAATGGACCCTATGCTTTTCCAAAGTAAATTGAGAACAAAAAGAGAGGAAACAAAAGACATTTTTAAAATTCCATCAAAAGAAAACAACAAAAGTTGGACAAAACAAGTTCTTCAATATAATCACTTGCAATGAATTTTAGCTTAGGTAAAACTGTGAATAAAATTAAACATAATAAGGTCACACTAATTAATTAAAATGACCCCCATTGCTGTGTAACTATGTAATACAATAGTCTAGATATAAGACATTGGTACTACAGCTTCACAGATTGCATTATCATCTTCACAGTTAACAGCTTCTTTAAGCATCCCCTCAACTCTGACTATTTTCATGAAAATGTGTTGTTGCAAATTCAATGGATTAATATTACAAGTATGCATAGATTGCAATTATATGAAAACCTTAAAAAAATGCTTTCATAAAAATTTGTAATGCAGTAATTCCAACAGGGATCATAACTTTCATTATTGTAGTATAATTATAGTGTTCACACTGAAATTTCTTAGTTTAGTTTTACAACTTATATTAATCCCTTTCCACTTTGCGGGTGCGAATGCTGCCTTGTAGCGGCATTAGCTAACTCTTTTTCGAAATCTACAAGGGTGTCTTTTACGTGCAAGAGATATGGCTCTCTCTTAACACGGGTCAGCCATTTATCGTCCCCGTCTGACGGACTATCATCTTTTCCTCAAGACCATACTCGCAAATGGTGTCAAGGGAGAGCCGAAAAATTGAGTTCCTGAAATTTTCATCCCAAACGGGAATCGAACCAGGAACCTTTGTGTTAGTAGTCCGCTGCACTAACCACTACACCACAGCTTTCACACTGAAATTTCTTGCCTGCTTTACTAATCACTTTTGACTTCACTTTCATGTTGAAAGTCAGTAAGAAGTAAGGTTTTACAACAGGTATTTTACAAATAATGATCCATGACAGACATGCACAGAATGATCCATGACAGACATGCACATAAATGATCCATTACAGACATGCAAAGAAATAATCCATGATAGACACACACAGAAATGAACCATGCAGACATGTACAGAAATGATCCATGACAGACAAGTACAGAAATGATTCATGACAGACATGTAAAGAAATGATTCATAACAGACATGTACAGAAATGATCCATGACAGACATGTACAGAAATGATCCATAACAGACATGCACAGAAATGATCCATGACAGACATGAACAGAAATGATCCATGACAGACAAGTACAGAAATGATCCATGACAGACAAGTACAGAAATGATCTATGACAGACATGTACAGAAATGATCCATGACAGACATGTTCAGCAATGATCCATAACAGACATAAACAGAAATGATCCATGACAGACATGAACAGAAATGATCCATGACAGACATGCACAGAATTGATCCATAACAGACATGTTCAGCAATGATCCATAACAGACATGTACAGAAATGATCCATGACAGACATATACAGAAATGATCCATGACAGATATGTACAGCAATAATCCATGACAGACAAGTACAGAAATGATCCATGACAGACATGTTCAGCAATGATCCATGACAGACAAGTACAGAAATGATCCATGACAGACATGTTCAGCATGATCCATAACAGACATAAACAGAAATGATCCATGACAGACATGTACAGAAATGATCCATGACAGACATGTACAGAAACGATCCATGACAGATATGTACAGAAAGAATCCATGACAGACAAGTACAGAAATGATCCATGACAGACATGTACAGAAATTATCCATGACAGACGTGTACAGAAATTTATTACAGACATGTTCATAAATGATCCATGACAGACATGTACAGAAATGTACAGAAATGATTTATGACAATCATGTACAGAAATGAAACATTACAGAGATATACAGAAATGGTCACTGAATATATCAGAAAGTGAAATAAAAGTCCTTGGCAAGAAGCTTTTTCTTTTAGTATTGAGAAGGTATTGTTTAAATTCTCCTGCATATAAGTACAAAACAAGTCGCTGAAGAAGGGGTGAACAAAAAGTACCCATTGGAATGCTGAATGATTGTCAAACCAATTGACAAAACTTAGCAACTGGGTTGTTGATTGAAAAGAATTATGGATTTTTCTTCTTCTTTATAGTAGTCTTTTACAAATCTAAGGTTTTTGTGACCTAAAACAAATATTTTTTTATCAATGATTCCTATTTTTCTAGAAACAAGAATGTGTCCTAAGTACACGGTTGTCCCATCTGCACTATCATTTTCTATGCTCAGTGGACCGTGAAAATGGGAGTAAAATCTATAAATTGGCATTAAAATTAGAAAGATCATAGCATAGGGAACATGTGTACTAAGTCTTAAGTTGATTGGACTTCAATTTCATCAAAAACTACTTCGACTAAAAACTGAAGCAGGACAGACTGATGGACGAATGAACGGACGGACCGACACACAGACCAGTAAACATAATGCTCATAAATGGGGCATAAAAGTACTATATTCTAGCATGAGCTTGAAATTGAGTGAGTGGAATTTAGTTGTAGAGCATAGTTCTAATAATATTGATATGACTATTAACATGAATAGGATAATGTAATGATTATAGACTTGATCTCAATAAAAATTCTAAGAATCCAAACTGATTGAACATATATACCTTATCACAATATATTTGAAGGCCAACATTTACTGTACATAATGAACTTCTCATGAACTTTCGATACTTTTTTAGGTAAATGTCCTTTTAAAAATCTTATCTGCATTCTTGCATCTCAATTCTTTTTTAATAACTGAAATTGATATACTCTGGTGTTTCTTGGTATTTGCAGTATAATCTTACAATGATTTGTAAAATAATGCATGTAGTTTATTTTCAAATTGTTTATAAAGCAGGGATAAATATGGCTACAAGAATTTGGTATTTCAGTTTTTTATTTTATTGATTTCAGCTTCAATTGCAGAAGTAATTAACTTACACTAAACCATACACAGAAATCTTACATATTCTAGCAGCACAGTGTATCATATCATCATTTACTAACAAGACAAGTCCAATCAAAAGCCTTTCAAAATTATTTTTCTAGACTATAATAATTCAGTCCTACATGAAACTTAATATGCGTTCTAGAATAACAGCAAATACTAGCAGTCTATAGCACATAAAACACAAATATATTTATTTATGAAAACTTAGTTACAGGCATTTAGTTATATAGTTACAATGGATAAGCGTGGATTTTGGAGGGAAAAAAATATGACCCTTGAGCCGACAGATTGTGGAAGCGTTGATTCTAGAAAAAGAATTCGCGTGTACATGGTAAATGAATAGGCTGACGTCACCACAATGATTTAAATTGTATGACACAGTTCTAGAAGCTCATTAGTCATCAATTCAATTTGATACCATTCACAAAAAAAAATACATCATTAAAAACAAGGAAGTTCAAAAAAGTTATCTGCAATTTTTTTTTGAAGAAGATTATTTGATAACTTAAGAAAAAAGAAAATATTGTAACTTGAAGAATGTGAGATAAATTGAATTGGAAATAAATCATAAATATGGCACACATACCTATATAAAATTGATAAAATTACATTTATAGTGCAAAAAGTGGTATACAATTCTTTCTAGAAATGGGTTCACATACAGAATCTATTACAAATAATTACAATGACGTGTTTTAACTTAAGCTTTTAGGAATCTTTTTTCAACAATTTCTTTCTGCCTTTAGACATGTTAGAAATTAAGAACATTATAGTTTCAACAAGTGATCAACAAGAATGTGTCCCCAGTACTCAGACGCCCTACTCACACTATCATTTTCTATGTTTGGTAGACTGTGAAATTGGGGTCAAAACTCTAATTTTGTGCTAACATTAGAAAGATCATAACCTAGCATAGGGAACATGTGTAAAAAGTTTCAAGTTGATTGGACTTCAACTTCATCAAAAACTACCTTGACCAAAACTTTAACCTGAAGTTGGACGATGGAGACATGCATGCATGGACAAATGAATGTAGGAATGAACCAATGGATGCACAGATTCAAGAACATAATGCCCCTAGATGGGGCAAAAAAAATGATTTTCAGTGACAGTGATTTTGACCTTGAATTTTACTGATTGTCTCAACATCCCTCTGTCCCTACATAAGTTTCATTCCAATTAAGCAGGGGAAAATCAAGTTTGCATCATAAAACCATTTCTTTCACACAGATGAATAGACAAGCAGTCAGAAAATAGATGGAAGAAAGGATAGACATACAAATTGGTGACGACAATTCCCAAATTTATTAGGGGAGAAAAAAATGGTCATCAAGTGACTAAATATTACATCACCAAAAGACACTTAAGACAGTTACTACAGACCAAATCAATGACCATGCAACACCCAAAGCCTCCAAAACATAGATGTACAAACAAAATAAAACAACAATCACCAACGCTTGGTTCAGATAGACCAACCAGATTTTCAATTCAGGGAAAAATCGTATTAAACAATAATGAGACCGCCATTCTTAAACTTCTCACGAACTTTATATTTTTATAGGTTTCTAATTTCTAGTTATCTGAATTTAAATATTTCAGTTATTTTTTTTTAACATGATATTAATAGCATAAACTAGGTGGCTGTATAAATCTTACCACATTTTGTTAAATGACGTTTAGCGTATTTTTAGATTTGTTAATATGAATGCAGACCTGCCTTAATATGGCTACCAGTATTTTGATATGTCAGGTTTTTTTTTTTATTGATTTCACTGCTTTGATTCCAGAGGCATAAAGGATACATAGAGATCATACATAGCAGCACGTTGTGCCATGAAAAATATAATCTGTCATTTTAATACAAGACAAGACTATTAGGTCCACTAAAAAATAACCGTAATTTTCCTTTTCAAAATATCCTAAAATCATTGATTCATACATGAAATTAGGAGAAAATAATTTGCCTTCAGCAATATTAAAAACATTTGGTACATCGCAGATACGAACTTACGGTGAAGGACAAATGTAGGAAAAAGGATTCTAATATTACCCTACAGTCACATGTTTAACTCTGCCGTATTATGAAAGCTGAAGTTATCAGTACCAATGAAAAAAATGTACCTAATTAAAGACCAGGAAGTGGCCTCTTTGTACTTTTTTATCGGCAATAATTCTTTGAAAAAGCGGATAAAAAAAACTTGTAACTTGAGGAAGATGAGATAAAAAAAAATTGGAAAATAGCAATATATTAAAGGGCATCCATATCTAATTGATTTGCAGTAAAATATGAATGATGTTTGCTATTTAAAAGTTCAATAAGAAATGTTTTGAAGGAAACATGTTAATGAATTTGTTTTCAATATATTTTTGTGACTTTCAAAATAAAGAATGAGTTTCAACACCTCATATATGATGGTGTAGGTTTAAAAAAAAAATTAAAGTTAAAAAAAAAAAGAAACTATAGAGGCTCATATGAGCATAAATTGCAGCTGCTTACCCATTTATTCTCCAAGAGAAGACAACTCCTGACCAAATTATGAAATAACAAATAATTTAAAATAAGACACACACTCATCTTTAAATAAGATGATGAATTTTCAAAGGTAACCTTAAACTTGTTGTATATATTCATACCCAATACTTACTTATTTGTCTTTCTGTGTCTGTACAATCTGCAGCTTTTTTTTTCCTGTTTGTAGTTAGTTACTTTTGTGTAGTTTTGCAGCATAATTTGTTTGGTCTTGGCATCCACTGGCGTCTGTAATATATATGAAATTCACTTATACCTTTTTGTTAGCTTATACATATAAGTCAGCAATTTCAAAGTTTTTCTTTTAGAATAAAATGTAGGCAGTAAATTTTATAGCTAATGTAGGCCAGTAGAAATGGCTGGTTGTACATAATCGAGAATACATAAAAAATGCTCTGAAATAAAAAAAAAACTTTACAATAATAGAATTTTGCAGCTTGTATTTTATCATTTTACACAAAAATAAAATGAATATAAAACACTAGTTTTACAACATCTGACATTTTGTAAATGAATGGGAAAAAAAATAGCCTTGGATTATTTATAGCTCTTCTTTTACCATAAAGAGAACACTTTATAGCAAAACAAGTTATATGTGTACTTTCTATGATTATTTGGTGCTTAACACCACCTTCAGCACTATTGACTATTTCGATGTGACCAGTTTTTATCTAGAACTGGCCTTGTGTACTGGGAATAAAGAAACAGAATTATACTAAAGTCAGTGTGATATTACTGCAGAGCAAGTCCACATGGTAAATTTCAACAGGTGCATAAACACTACACCTTTTCAGAGGGACTATTTGAATGAAGGCCTCCTTGCAGGTTTTGTAGGACTATAAGAGCCATCTTGCACGTAAAACCCCCATGGGCATTTTTAAAAGTTGGCAGGTATGATAAAAGTATCCTCCTATTTTGTTGAAACATTAAGTATGAATGTAAATTAATGGCCCAAGATATAAACAATATTGTTGTGGATTCATTCATTTTCGTAGGTTCCATTTTTTGTAGGTTCTAATTTTCGTGTATTAATTACATACTTGTGGATAATTTCATTTTGTGGTTTATCTGATAGCATATATATAGAAAATTTGAAAATTAATTGAACATTTAATTTCGTACTTCATTCATTTTGTCATAACCAGGAAGTCCACGAAAAATTGGTGTACGTCAAAAAATAACTAATTAATAGTAAACAACAATATCCTAGCCTTGGTTATTCCAATTTCTCCTTAACTTCTGGGATTGGTACTAAGGTGATAATAATACATTGTATACTTCCCCAAGATGCATGGGTCCTTTTAATCAACTTTGAATTAACATGGTGGTAATCAGGAAAGTTGAAATGTCAAATCAAAGATTAACAAACAAAAGTGAATTTTAATTAAAAAAAAATGAACCAGATGCTCCGCAGGGCCTAGCTTTATACGACCGCAGAGGTTGAACCCTGAACGGTTGGGGCAAGTATGGACACAACATTCAAGCTGGATTCCGCTCTAAATTTGGATTGTGATTAAATAGTTGACACAGCATAGGTTTCTGACACAGAATGAATGTATTCAAATGAACTTAAAATTTTTGTTTTCTCTTAGAGCAATTCACTATGCTGTTGAATATTAATCCTCTCAAAAAGATGTTTGAAGAAATTTTCTTTTTATTTATGAAATTTCAAATGAGAAAAATTTAACCCAATTTTTTATTCACATCCCCCTTTCCCTTATTCCAAAACTAATTTCAATTAAAATATTCTAATGGAGTTTGCAACAATTACTACTCATTTAAATACATGATGTAAAAAAACTGCTTGTTATCACTGAATGGTAAAGATTATTTAAATTTATCAGTTGGTAGTAAAAAGTGAATATACATTGTATATTGTATATAACAAAGATTTAAGTTGATTCTGGACAAAGAAAGATAACTCCAATTAAAAAAAAATCTTGCAGATATTTCTTGCTTACTATACTGGACAAAGAAAGATAACTCTTAATTAAAAAAAAATTTGCTATTTCACAATATTGTGAAATTAGATATTTCTTGCCATTGCACAATACTGTGCAATTGAAAAGACTTGCTATTGCACAATACTTAATATAATAATTTTAGATCCTGATTTGGACCAACTTGAAAACTGGGCCCATAATCAAAAATCTAAGTACATGTTTAGATTCAGCATATCAAAGAGGCCCAAGAATTTATTTTTTGTTAAAATCAAACTTAGTTTAATTTTGGACCCTTTGCACTTTAATTTAGACCAATTTTAAAACTGGACCAAAAATTAAGAATCTACATACACAGTTAGATTTGGCATATCAAAGAACCCCAATTATTCAATTTTTGATGAAATCAAACAATGTTTAATTTTGGACCCCGATTTGGGCCAACTTGAAAACTGGGCCAATAATCAAAAATCTAAGTACATTTTTAGATTCAGCATATCAAAGAACCCCAAGGTTTCAATTTTTGTTAAAATCAAACTAAGTTTAATTTTGGACCCTTTGGACCTTAATGTAGACCAATTTGAAAAAGGGACCAAAAATTAAGAATCTACATACACAGTTAGATTCGGCATATTAAAGAACCCCAATTATTCAATTTTTATGAAATCAAACAAAGTTTAATTTTGGACCCTTTGGGCCCCTTTTTCCTTAACTGTTGGGACCAAAACTTCCAAAATCAATACCAACCTTCCTTTTATAGTCATAAACCTTGTGTTTAAATTTCATAGATTTCTATTCACTTATACTAAGGCTATGGTGCGAAAACCAAGAAAAATGCTTATTTGGGTCCCTTTTTGGCCCCTAATTCCTAAACTGTTGGGACTGAAACTCCCAAAATCAATACCAACCTTCCTTTTGTGGTCATAAACATTGTGTTTAAATTTCATTGATTTATATTTACTTTAACTAAAGTAATTGTGCGAAAACCAAGAATAATGCTTATTTGGGCCCTTTTTTGGCCCCTAATTCCTAAACTGTTTAAAATAAAACTCCCCAAATCAATCCCAACCTTTATTTTGTGGTTATAAACCTTGTGTCAAAATTTCATAGATTTCTATTAACTTAAACTAAAGTTATAGTGCGAAAACCAAGAAAATGCTTATTTGGGCCCTTTTTGGCCCCTAATTCCTAAAATGTTGGGACCAAAACTCCCAAAATCAATACCAGCCTTCCTTTTATGGTCATAAACCTTGTGTTAAAATTTCATAGATTTCTATTCACTTTTACTAAAGTTAGAGTGCGAAAACTAAAAGTATTCGGACGACGACGACGACTACGACGACGACGACGACGACGCCAACGTGATAGCAATATACGAAGAAATTTTTTTCAAAATTTGCGGTCGTATAAAAACTACAGATTTTGGAAAAATGTGTAATTTTTATCCAATACCTAACTCTCTTAAAATAAAACTGACAAAATTTAAAATAAGATAATAATATATAATGTCTATAAAACGTTTAAGGCAAACAGTTTTGAAAGTGCTTTGAATCCATTAAATTTATTTAAGAAAAAAATCATTTTAAATGTGAAAGTGTTGCTTTCAATTATTGCAGTAAACCATCAGTGTTAATTCTGTTGGGAATATTTATTCCCTTTCATAGTCTGATGGGGAAAATCTAGAGAAACATTTAACATTTGCCTCGTAGACGATAAAAAAAACTGATCATCATTATTTTCCTGAAAAACAGAAAGCAATATGTCTTTTTAATTGGTAAAAATCTGATTTAAAGCATGTAATAAATTCTAATTGTTCTGCACTTAGCTATATTCTAAATACTTGTTCATAATTTACGGATGTTTTGCAAAAAAATATAAAAACATCCAAGATTTTATATATTGAAATTGCCGTCAGCCTAAATCAAAAGCTCTTATTAAATATAAATATCAAATTTCTACAGAATGTCTTTAATGCAAATCTAATAGATATAGGAAGATGTGGAGTGAGTGCCAATGAGAGAACTCTCCATATATAAAAAAGAAGATGGGGTATGATTGCCAATGAGACAACTATCCACAAAAGACCAAAATGACACAAACATTAACAACTATAGGTCACCTTACTGCCTTCAACAATGAGCAAAGACTGCTAAGATTCTACTGTACTAGATAGATTTTTTTTTTGATTTTTTAAAATCTGCAATTTAAAAGTTGCATTTAATGGTAGAAAACATAAATGTTCCAAATAAATACTGCGGGACATCTTTGTTTTAACATGTTTATATCGGATAGAAACTTTTGTGGTTTGTAAAAATATTATTCATGGTTTTTTTTAATTCATGGTTTAAGATCATGAGGGCCCTCAGACTGACCAACCACCCCCATTGGCCCATGGATCTGCTCATGTATAATTATCCTATATATAAAACTACAAATATACATTTTTGCGCCTGTCCCAAGTCAGGAGCCTCTGGCCTTTATTAGTCTTGTATTATTTTAATTTTAGTTTCTTGTGTACAATTTGGAAATTAGTATTATGCGTTCATTATCACTGAACTAGTAGATATTTGTTTAGGGGCCAGCTGAAGGACGCCTCCGGGTGCAGGAATTTCTCGCTACATTGAAGACCTGTTGGTGACCTTCTGCCGTTGTTTTTTTATTTGGTCGGGTTGTTGTCTCTTTGACACATTCCCCATTTCCATTCTCAATTTTATTGTATGTGACTTCAGATTTTGGGAAAAGTAATATGAAGGAAAGGTTTATAATCCTACTTGACTTTTTTTTATAAATACTCCAGGATAGTTTTGCATTACTGTGGATTCATTAAGTTTTGTTGGTGTCGTGGTTACAGGTGAACCACGAATTCAAATGTCCAACGAACAACATATTTGCAATAGGCTTTGTATACAGAGATTGGATAAACCATGAATTCAAATATCCACGATTATGCAAGTTTTTAGCAACAATCCACGAAAATTGATACCCACGAAAATAAATTAATCCACAGTATATCTGAAAAATATGGAAATATATTGTTCATGGCATTGTATGCTATAATGCATTATTATATCCAAATGTCATAGATATCGGTTAATACTCAACAACTAATCCTCTGACCATTTTAGTAAATCGTCCACTCTGTACTTTACCTTAAATAGACTTGCACATATACTTAATTGCCCTTTGATTTCAACCTGAAGCCAGTGTTAATATAACCACACAATGTTACAATAAATTTAAAACATTTAAAGCTTTAAAGTAAAACTATGTCATTCTGACCAAAACTGACACAACTTTTGACCTCCATATAAATATATATGTATATTTATTTATCTAAGGCAAGGGGATCCTTATAATTAATCCTAATAGGATCTGTGCATTATAATCCAGATAATGGAAGGATTAACTTTATAAGCTTATTTATAGTGCAATCCTATTGCAATGAATTAAAGTGTACACATATTGAATGCTCGATTTAGGTGCCAAAAGGTTTAAATCATTTCTCTTATTAATGATTCTAGAATAGAAATATATATATAAATGAACAGATTTTGCTAGCATCTAAAATGTAGTGCTTTTCTGGATTTACCTTTATAAGGTACACTTAAAACTCTTTTGGGTCTCTTTAAAGCTTGCTGTTTGGTGAAAGCCAAGGCTCTGTGTTGAAGGTCATACTTTGACTAATAAACTTTTTACACATTGTGACTTAAATGCAGAGTTGTCATATTAATACACATACCACATCTTCTTAGTTCAATCTACTCAAAACCCTAATTTCAAAGCCATTAGGACTGTCGTGACTGTACAAATGATTTAGGATTACAAACTTAGAATTCCAAGGAACAGAAAAACACCAAAACAAAACCAAGAAGATTTTTAAAAACATTAAAATTGAAATTTCATCTTAAAATTAATGGTCTCCAAAATATAATAACCTGCTCTTTGCTATTTTGGATGCTATGTGGGAAATCACAAATTAATGCTTTCAATCTAACTTAAAGGTGTAATTTATAAGCATTAGTTTTGCAATTTTCCAATGTTCTGAAGATAGGCCTGAATTGTATTACTTTATAATTTAGCCTGCAGGAAGTATGAAATTTATTTGTTGAGTACTTATCTTTCTAAAATCGTGCAGAATGAAGTATCAATTCATATAATTTGTTTTAAACTTTTTCCAGAAAGAAATATACTGGAACTATATTAGGAACAGAATTCAATAATTTCATATTAACTTTAATGTGGCTTCCTTTCGTAAGTCTTGATCTATTATAGGTTTTTAATTTTTCTTTAAACTCTTTTGCCAAATCAATGACTTTTTAGCACCTATATCAAATTGAATGTCTGCATCGAATAACAGCAAGGACTCAAAATTTATTGACTTATTGTAAGATGTTACATTTATCAAAGCTTGAAATTTACATCTCTTTTGTTTCACATTTTTAATTTAAAATAATAATTTCAAACAACAATCAACCAGAACATAGGTGTTGTTGTTTTAAACTATGTTGATCTATGTTCTACTGTAAGTTTAGGACATAACCCCACAATCATATGTCCTTCATTTTTCATACTCAGTTTTCAAATGAGTAAAAAGGAGAAAATGGGGTATACATCAATAAGACTGTAAATAAACAACACAAGTAATGTTTACAGGACAAGATCATGTATTCAACCATACTCAATATAAAAAAGAAGATGTGGTATAATTGCCAATGAGACAACTATCCACAAAAGACCAAAATGACACAAACATTAACAACTTTAGGTCACTGTACAGCCTTTAACAATGAGCAAAGCCCATACCGCATAGTCAGCTATAAAAGGTCCCGATAAGACAATGTAAAACAATTCAAACAAGAAAACTAACGGCCTTATTTATGTAAAAAAATGTCTATATATAACAGTTTACAATAAATCAAGTCCTCCATTATCCAGAAAACTAGAAAAAGTTGTGGATAATTCAACACATAGGATCTTAGAGATCTCCTATAACACCAAGTTCCCCATAACTTCTTCAACAATAAGAACAGGGAAAAGTTAAGTATTATGCAGTTCTAAAGTAAATTGGGTAAAATTGGTGTATCTATCATGTCTATAAAACCAATATATTAATTTTTGAAACGATGGATTAGTGTGATGTTGTGTTGTTCACAGTGTTATTGTTTGGTTGGTGTTGTGTTCAAAGTGTTGTTGTTGGGTTGGGGTTGTGTTCACAGTGTTGGTGTTGTGTTCACAGTGTTGTTGTTGTGATTGGTGTTGTGTTCACAGTGTTGTTGTTGTGATTGGTGTTGTGTTTACAGTGTTGTTGTTGGGTTGGGGTTGTGTTAAAAGGGTTGGTGTTGGGTTTACAGGGCTGTGTTCACAGTGTTGTGTTTATAGTGTTTTTGTTGGGCTGGTGTTGTGTTTAGTGTTGTTGTTGGCCTGGTGTTTTGTTCACAGTATTGGTGTTGGGTTGGTGTTGTGTTCATATTGTTTTTGTTTGGTTGGTGTTGAGTCCACAATGTTCTTGTTGGGTTGGTGTTGTGTTCACGGTGTTCTTGTTGGGTTGTTGTTGAGTCCACAGTGTTCTTGTTGGGTAGGTGTCGGTTCACAGTGTTGTTCTTGGATTAGTGTTGTTTTCACAGTATTGTTGTTGGGTTGGTGTTGTGTTCACAGGGTTCTTGTTTGATTGGTGTTGTGTTCATAGGGTTCTTGTTTGATTGGTGTTGTGTTCAGTGTTTTTGTTGGATTGGTGTTGTGTTCAGTGTTTTTGTTGGATTGGTGTTGTGTTCACAATGATTTTGTTTGGTTGGTGTTGTGTTCAGTGTTGTTCTTGGATTGGTGTTGTTTTCACAGTGTTGTTGTTGGGTTGGTGTTATTTTCACAGTGTTGTTGTTGGATTGTTGTTGTGTTCACAGTGTTGTTGTTGGATTGGTGTTGTGTTCACAGTATTGTTGTTGGATTTGTGTTGTGTTTACAGTGTTCTTGTTTGGTTGGTGTTGTGTTCACAGTGTTGTTGTTGTGTTGCTGTTGTGTTCACAGTGTTGTTTTGGGGTTGGTGTTGTGTTGTTTTATACCAAACATTTTATTTAAGCATTTTAATTTAGCATTATCTCCCTACCCTATCATTTTGTTTCTTGTTTGACCTTCTCAGAATTGAAATGAATGAAACAATACAATCAACCCTCAACAGGAAGCAATTTGTTCAGAAACAGGCGTAATCCAAGTTGTCCTACAAAATTCTATGTTTGCAAGTTATTATATCAATTGAATCAAAGTGATATATCTATTGAAGCAAAACAAAAAGTGTACCCCACTACCATTGGCTGTTTTCATTAAGGAAGCACATTGAAAAAAGCTAAAATAGCTATCCATGAATTTATCACCAAAATGATACTATAAACCATCTTATTTTCCTTATTTCATATTTATCCCTTTCTTAAAGACGTCAACAAGATTTATCTTTATAATTTCATAACAAAATTATTGCAAAAATGATAAAGTAAAACTCCAATTTAATTTATTATCATAGTTATAAACTTAACTCTCATAAAATATGACTGCCTCAGTTTTCTTGTAGTAGCAAACCATCATTGTCGACATAAGGTTATCCTAAACTAGAGCTAATCCTACTGCGTACATTTACCAACCTTAACCCTAACAGTAGCCATTAAAAAGTAGTAAGCTGAATTATATATATGTTAATACAACTTGTCTTTTTGTGTTGTTTTCTGCTCTTAGAGATGGAGTTGTTGTTTCTATGACACGTTCCCTGTTTCCATTCTTTATTTCATCTTTGTTTCCAAAGCAAGAGAAGAATATTATATTTAGAATTTATTTCTAGGCCCACTATTTGAAAAGAAGAAATATTAATTGAGAAATGTCACCAAAAGTTTTTTTACTATTTGCATTGACATTGAAAAATGCTTTTAAAAACTTTCCTTTTAAAGCCGTTTATTTTGGTGAACTGATTACCAGGTTTTGTAGGGTCTGATTTTGATAACGCCAGTGAATAATGTTCCCAATTTTAAAGTTATCACATATATAATGAACAAGAATGTGTCCCAAGTACAAGGATGGGACATCCACACTATCATTTTCTATGTTCAGTGGACCATGAAAATGGGATAAAATCTCTCATTTTGGCATAAAAAGTAGAAAGATCATATTATAGGGAACAATTGTTTACTAAATGTCAAGTTGATTGGACTTCAACTTCATCAAAAACTACCTCGACCAAAAAGTTTAACCTGAAGCAGGACAAACGAACGGGTGAAAGGCTGGACGAACGGATGCACAGACCAGAAAACATAATGCCCATAAATGGGGCATAAAAATAAACACCTCACATTTTTTTTTAACCTCAATGTATACAAACAGAATATAATCAAGTTACATTGTATTTGAAACAATACAGTATTACATCATGTTCAGCAGAATCTGCTTATATTTTAGGAGCAACTGAGATCTAGCTTGACTTTTGGTCGGGGTTCT
Organism: Mytilus trossulus; assembly: GCF_036588685.1. Lineage (NCBI taxonomy): Eukaryota > Metazoa > Mollusca > Bivalvia > Mytilida > Mytilidae > Mytilus > Mytilus trossulus. The sequence continues at coordinate 48,793,408 of NC_086383.1, forward strand.
TATTGCTTGTTTTTCTAGTTTTCAGTGTAGTGTGGTTTGTTATTAGCCATGACATTGTCAGTTTCTTATGGAATTTTGTATGACATTCTGGTACATCAATCCTCAGTGTTCCAGCTAGGATTTCAAAAGGGCAGGGTGCCAATCCTGAAAAAGGGCATTTAACGTGTGATATGATATGAAAAGGGCATGTTTTAATAAAGATATTAATCAAACATTGTGTTTATTTATTAAAATCACTGGTTATACAAGAACTACATCATTAGCCCATATAGAACTGTATCTTTTTACTTTTTAGGCTGACAAACTTGTCAAGCAGCTCGTCACACAAGTTTTTAAATCATTGCTTGGCACAGTTAAGCTTTATATGAAGCATGTTTTGAAAGGTGTCCTGCTTCATTCTGTTTCTATGTTCGTCACACTTTACCAGTTTCACCTTTCTACCTCTGCTGTGCTTAATGGCTATACAGCACAAAACAGCTGTGCTCAGTAAATGCCCAATATTAGGATATAGCAACAGTAGGATTCCTTTATTCTTTCCTTTTTAAAGTTCAGGCGCGGATCCAGGGGGGGGGGAAGTCGTGGGTTTGGAACACCCCCTTTTTTAGACGATCAATGCATTTGAATGGGGACATGTAGTTGGAACCCCACCTATACATTGTACTTACATTTTTCTATTTAAACTGGTATTTAAAGTGACAGGTTGTGTTGACATTTTTATAAACTATTTATACTTTAATAAGTTTAATCCCTGCAAGTTACAGGATTATCCTAGGCTGTTTACATGATGTTCATAATCTGGATATACTTAACTGAGGGTCTCGAAGGGATTTACAGAATACAGAATAAAGGGCAAAAAGTGCAGAATACAGGGCCCATAAAAAGTACAGAATACAGGGCCCAGAAATAAAGAATTTAGGAGCAAAATAGGCATAAAAAATAAGGACATACCACTGCAGGGTACTTATATATAAAGATTAGAGAATAAGGAGCAAAAAAAAATAAAGAATAGAAAGAAAGGGTCTAGAGCATTGAAGAGTAAAGAAATGAAGTACTCCCCTTAAGACCTTTTTAACTTATATAGATCTATAAACTATAAAAAATGTCATTCTAACAAGACCTGAATATGCTGAACTTGAAAAAGCCTCAAATCTTTTTAAAATCTCACAGTAGGTATAAACATTTTAGAATATTGGATAATAAAAAAAAATAAAAAATGTAACCACAAACTAGCTGCAACTAGAAAATATCTGATTCTTATTTATCTACTAAAAATATGTTAAAACTACAAAATATGTTTCACACTTAATAAAAACCATCAAATATTATCATATTTCATATCAAAAGCACATAAAAGGTATAAAGTGCGTAGAATATTCAATAATTAAGTTAAAAAAAAAACCAACAGTAACTGACTGAAACCAAAAAATATTTGATTCTTATATATATCCACTAAGTATAGATTTGTTCAAACTACAAATTTTTGTCAGTTAATATTTAAAAAAGTCCATTGAACCTATTTTTGAAGTGGGACTGTGGGCAAGTGTGGGATATTAAGACAGACAGAACCACAGTTGCAAATAGGGTTATACATTTTTTTGTACAATCTATAAACAGTTTCAATCCATTTTTTTTTTAATTTTGCCAAAAAAGAGTCTTAACTAGCAGGACTATCTAGATGCATAGATATTCAAGTCCATTGGTCTTAAGAAATCATGTGTATTCAAATAACTATACATTGTTATTACCTTAAACAAAGGAAGTAAGGCATCAACCAGTAAAGGAAAGCTATATAAAATATATATTAACATTGAATTATTTGAATTCTAAATATTTTTGAATTCAAGAAAATTGATAAGAAATGTATGAAAAATCAAGAGAAAATCATTTCCTGTAACATTTTCATTGATTATATATCAAACACAAAGACCTTCCATTTTTAGTTCTGTTATACTCACACTATCAATTTTTAACAATCTTTTAATCAAAGTACTGAAGTACTGGACATTGCATAGGTGGATCCAGGGGGGCATTGAAGCATGACTCGAGCGGGCCCCCCTTAGATCAGTCAGTGCCCCCCCTCCCTTAGGAAAAGTTCCGGATCTGCCACTGCATCAGATGACAGCAAGTTTTTTGTGGATGGTCAAAAGCACATGTCACAGAAAAAGATCACATCTCTAAACCTGAAACTGAGGTATATTTTTTTCTGAGACAAGTATGTGCGTGGATGATGAATAAATGAAAGGAAATTCAACCGCACTGTAACAACTCTTATATTGTATGTATTTTGAAACAGAGTAACAAATATCCTTAACTGATTTTAAGATAAAAGGGAGCAGACTATATATGTAATGATATAAGTCACCTATATGATAAGCCTTAACCTCATTTCATTGGTCATCAGGTCGTAGAAATTCAAAACCATCACAGATTATATTAAATCTGTTTAATAAAATATTCATAACTTCAAATTGCATTGAAACCACTAGAGTGCTATCAAATGTTAGCTAGATTATCTTAAAATCACTATCAATATTATATTTCAGTCTCCTTTTAATTCACATGGTTTTAAGGATCTGGTAAAAAAAAGATAAATCAGATTTACACAAATATTTATGTCTTTTTGTTTTAAAGCAAACACTTTCTAAATGAAAAGACAACAAATTGTGAACTTTTACAAAAAATGTTTTACTTGAAAAGTATTATTTGTAGCAGGTACAAAATGTGTATGTAAAATCTTTGAATTTAATATAAATACTAGAAGTTTTATTTGAAGGCAAAATTAATAACAACTGAAAGACAACCAACAACGTTCATACTCATTTATTTAGATTGAAATGATTAGGCTATTTGTGAAATGGTAGAGGATGTTTTCTGCAGTTGTCTCTTAAAAAAAATGGGGTCATAAAAATCAACCTCTTTTTTTTCTGTACCATTTTTTAATGTTGGTCTTGTTCTGTATGGAATTCTATATAACTGCAGTCACAATGCCCATGTAATTTTTTAAGTTTCTGTCCAACAAAAATTATGGTGCAATTACAAACAAAAATATGATTATTAATTGAATTGAACACCAACAGAATGGTGATATCACTTTATAAAAAATAAGAATTTATTTTTATGATGTCCTAGACTCCTAGCCGTGTTTCTCAAGGTGAATTTGCTCAATTCTCTTTTTTCAGACATCAATTTTTTTTACATAAGATTTAAATCCAATTAAATGTATTTTTGATTCCGCCAGCAGTCAAGTTTACATTTCCTCCATCTGTAACTGACCAGACTAACACAAATTGATTATTCCCAATTTTCTGCATTAGCACAGAACGACTTTATGTGACAATTACCAAATAACCATGATGTATAGAAAGGCGTAAATTAGTCTACAAGACTTCAGATTGTTTAAATGACCATTTAAAGACAAATTGTTAATAATGTTGAAATGAAAAACACATACATCCATTTAATTCCGGCTATTTACTACAAATCCAAGAGGGTGAACAATTGAGTGAATTTTGCTCTTAGAGGACTGAAATGTCTGTCTCTAGTGGTCTATAAATTGCTATTGGCCAAACAATATCTAATTCAGATAAAAAAAAAAAAATTAATGATTATAAGTTCAATTAATTTCTTTAAAAAAGTTTGAATACGCTCAATCATTCTCTTTCATTCTAAAGTAACATCATTTTTAACTTTTTTTCCATGTCTTCATCGTAAAATATGAATGTAAGAAATATGTAGATGTCTTTATTTTTCAGATTTGAGTTGCTGCCTCAAACAACAGTAATAAACTGACACAGAGGTACTTCTTGCCTTTTTTGCAAATTTCACAGTAGAATTAATGCAAATGTTGAAATAGAAATGGAAATACTTTACCATGTAAAATATACAAAACATTCAAAGTCATGAACCTGATGACTAAAGGTGCAGGTCCATTGAAACACTGTAGAAAATGAGATATATGCTAAGCTTAAAAAATTTACATGCCAAATACCATTGACTTATTATTAACAGTGATTCCATTCAAACTGAACTAAAATAAAATCTATGAAAAAGTTTCAGATCCAGGCTGAACCTTTAAACATAAAACAGGCAATAAAAACTCCATGGATGTGAGACATGCAAATCACTGATAGTGTGAGGGCTGTATAGCCAGTCAAGGTCTTTTAAAACTTCCATCAGAAGTAGTTCCTCTTGAACTCACTCAGACCTAGCTGAGTAATCACAAACTTAAACATGTACCATTTTTAACTATATCAAAAGTTTCAAAATCAATAAACCATGACTGAGGGGAGCTGTCAGGGCCAACTTATTTTCATGGAATGAGGAATGCCAATGCTTTAATAGTGAGTACAAATGGCTGCATAATCAAAGTCCTTACTTATGTGTGGTTAAGGCTGCATGCATAATTAAAATCCTTACTTATGTGTGGTTAAAAGAATTAGCAGCGGTTATTTGAGTGGTAGATTATTTTTGATAGACCATGTTCAGTTCACTCCATCTATAACTAATATAAAGAACATGGTGACTTACGTGTGTTGATTTTATTCTCTACTGATCATAAAACAAATCATTGGGATGTACTATATCATGTTAGGTACCAAGATCTGCAAAGAAAAAGAATCTAAGGATAAAATACTTTTCTTGCAGTCAAATAGATGTTCCGCAAATAGTCAAAAAATAACATAAGGACCTATGAGCTACGGTTCCACAGCTAGCAGTCAAATTACTACCCAAATTTAGTTTTATACTATAACAACTGAATATCCCATTAGCTCAGGTTGATTGATAGGCAGAAAAAATGCCACAACCTAATATACTTGCAGTGCTCTCTAAAGTGCCTTCCACTATGGTGTTATTTCAATAGATTTTATAACAGATCGTATTACAAACTTGGTAATACTAATGATTTCAGCACAAAGCATTTTTTTTTAAATTCCATAGTGTAACATGAAAATATTTGGGAGAACACTTCTATTGGATGTATAACCTCTGTGGTACACAATCATTTTAAACATTGTCAATGAAGAAATCTAAGATTGGAACCCCAAAATTGGCTGCTGTAAATTCAGAAATTATTGTAATGTTTTTATTATTGTGTAAAATTGAGGCAATGTCGTTCACTAAAAAATAAAAACTCGCATTTCAAATTTCAATAACATATTTTTTAGCAAAACTTCCTGAAATCTCAAAAATTAATCTAGCTTTTGTGTCCTGAAAATATATATATATTGTATAACCATCGCAATAAATGCATGTATAGCTCTTTCAATTTATAATGATCATTATATATATGATTTTCAATGCGCATATAAAATATATCATTTACATTTTCCAATAACCACATCAAACAAATACAAATGCGTAAATTGTAAATTGAAATTTTTGCACTACCTGTTCAGTGCATACAAAAAACACCTTTTAAATATATGTAGATCCTTTAAATAAATTTAATAAATGATCTGACATATAACATAATAGATATGAGTGATGGCCATGTATGCAGGCATTGATGTAATGGAAAATAGTATAATTAACCAATATACGCAAAGCATTACAAAAAAATCGGAATAATTAACCAAAATTAATAAATCACTTCGTGAAGATTGCACAGATTTGCACATCTATTATTCATGGTGTATAACATATTTAGAATGATCCGTCATGACAATGAAAAAAAATGTCAGGGAAAGGACATCCAAAACCTTTCCTTAAATTTACGACATCAGAAGGTCTTCTGATTCATAACAAACATTTATAACATGTTAAACATGCAGTATTTATTTCTTCGTTGCAGATATATGCTCACGTAAATGAACCCTATTTAATTTGTTTTAACAGCAAGGTTATATATGTATGGCCTTGAAGAAGTTTAACATATTCAAGGTCACAAAATGCAGTGACATTTATCTTTTAAGTGGGTTTAACTGTAGGGGATGGGGTAATTAGGTAAAGGGGAGAGGAGTTCAATTCATAATTAAAATTAATAATAACGTACACAAAAACAAAAAAGTTCATCAGGTGCATTCAAAATGATCTGATGTAATGATTTTTATAGTCATGATTATCTAGGCTACAATTCTTCCTTCCTATGAGTTAGTTCCCTTTGAAAACAAATTCAAACTTTGAAAATGAAAGTCGGTAATTGGAAGTAAAACTATTTCAGCCCATTTTAAGAATAAAATTTGATCCTAAAGAGTGAAAGTTGATCTTCCTTATCTTCTTTGATAATGAAACCTAGTATACAAAACATTTCTTGGCAGACTATAAACAACCAGTATATCAATGGGTCAATCATTTCATTAAACTTGGATGAGAATCTCTAAAACAGGAAACTCAATCTTATCGATGAAAAGTTATACTCTATATCTATATTTGACCACACCTCTATATTTTTCAAGGTCAATGACCTAATATTCTTAACCTGTTTAAATTTTTTCACATATTATCTTAACTTTGTTTACAGGAAGTAAAAGGAAATGCATTGGAGTGTAGGTTCCGCCAACATACAATAATACATGTACCATCTGACCTTCAACTTGATAAACAATGCACAGATCAATAATATAACTACATGATAGATCACAAGCATGCATGAGGTCACATAGGAAATTGCGTCTTCAGATGAAAGGCTTTTAAAATTGCTATACAGACCCAATATAGCAATTTAACTAAATATTTCATTAAAATCCAGTTGGGGCCTGTAGATTTAAGTTTTTCAAAATGTAAACAATGCTAGTGATCCTACGTTCTGGACCTTTCTGCCAGAGTAGCTTGCCAGCTAATAAAGTTTAAAAATCTTAAAAAGTTTTACTTGTTGATAGTTTCCAAACTTTGATCATGTTGATCCACGATATGTTATGGATTTATGAAATACCTTAAATTATTAGTACTAATGTCCAAATATGGTCTGTTTACAGTTTCTATCCATTATTGGTAACTCCTTATAAAGTTTTCAAATCTATGATTGGTAATATGAAAATTGGTAGATATGGTATGATTGCCAATGAGACAACTTACCAACAGATACCAAATGTCTCTAAGATTTAAGCAACTATTGGTCATTGTCAGTGGCGGATCCAGAAATTTTCATAAGTGGGGGCCCACTGACTGACCTAAGAGGGGGCCCGCTCCAGTCACGCTCCAGTGATTCCCTATATAAGCAACCAATTTTTTTCCCAAAAAGGGGGGGCCCAGGCCCCCTGACCCCCCCCCCCTAAATCCGCCTCTGATTGTAAAGCACTCAACAATGAGCAAAACCCAATATAAAAAGAAAAGCTGTAAAAAGAACAAATATGACATTATTTAAAGCAATTAAAACTAGTTAATCACCAGCCTGACAATAAACAACTGCGATAGAAATCAACCAAAAGGACAATTGCTAAATGACAGAATTGCAACTTGGAAAAGCTAAAAAACATATTGTTGCAAAGTTAAACATGTTTGCAAGAGTGTAACAGCACAGCATGTAAAGAACAAACTAAAAATCATTGAAAATGGAAAATTGACACAAAGCATACAAGCAACAAACAAAAAGACTACGAAAAAAAAGTACAAATCTAAGAGTACACTCTATGCCACTTACATGTAAAACTGATAAATAAATAATGCGTCCCAGACTAAACTATCAGCTATTATATTGATACGGCTATGAAGTTCAAGTTCATTGTATTTACTTTTTTTATATAAATTATTTTAAATTTTAATTTTTTAATACCTATACTAAATAGGAATGGAAAAAGATGGGTTTTTTTTAAATCAGAAAATGGCTTTCATTACTAATTAAAAAAGAAAACTTCATATTAGAATATAAAGTTACAAACAGTGTTGTTGACACACAAACTTCAGTTTTAATGTGATTGAATGAAAATAAGACTTTTTTAAAAAAGATAAAACCGAAAGAACAAAAGTGACCGTGCATCAATATAAAGATGTACATGTATGAATAACAAAAAAAATCCTATATATTAAGATGTGCCAGGTATATAATTAGTACATCAATCAAACTACTACCCAATGACACAAAAAATTCATAAGGCATTAAAGGCTACATAAAGACATACATTCTTGCAATTGCATGGCCTGTACTTTTTATTCAAAGCTATCAAAATCACTAAATAAAATTGATGAAAGTCAATTCACTTCAATGAGAATGTTGAAGTCATTCTGCAATCACAACATAAATTTCGTTAATGCCAATAAATTTCGTAAGAACTGAATGTTGAAGAGGGTGGTAAAGGGTTATTTTCGTGCAACGTGTTTGGCCATTTTTATTTCACGCGCACCATGTTTTGGTTAAATCAGGAAAAAGATCAACGTGTAAGAAATTTTAAATTGTTCGTCCATTGTGAAATGGTAATTTTATTTCATGTTCTTTTGTTCAGATACCCCCTTTAGGCCCCTCGTTGAAGTATTATTCTGCAATTACTGTTCCCATTGACAAACAAAGATAACTCAATAGTGCCACAAAATCAAATTCCGAAAAAAATCATATAAATAAAAAGAATATGTTGAGAATACGTCAATGAAACAGATATTTAAGGTCACAAAAAAATCAAATGACATTTGAAGTTCAACATATGGTCTTAAACAATGTACAATAATATGTGCAGCACTAAGGCCCAGAAACTTGTGAATGTGAATAAATCACACAGAAACAATCAAAATATTCAAATAACATTTATTCTTCAAATTTTTTTTTTCTTCAAATTATGACAATTAGAGTCCTTCCTAACTTTGGACAGGAACATGACCTTAAAATCTAGATTAGCTTTTTTTCAGACCTAAAAACTCTGCCTTCAGTAATAAACATTAACATCTAAATGAATGCATCCCCTAAAACCCTGTCTTCAGTAATAAACATTAACATCTCAATGAATGCATCCCCTAAAACCCTGCCTTCAGTAATAAACATTAACATCTCAATGAATGCATCCCCTAAAACTCTGCCTGCAGTAATAAACATTTAACATCTCAATGAATGCATCCCCTAAATTCAAGCTCAAAACATTTATAACCACCAGTGCTAAAGCAAAAAAAAACCTCTTTAATATGAAAAAATAATAATTCCGTCATTTTAGGATTTTATTCTTATTAATCCATCAGTAAGAAATCAAGCCATCACATCTAATATGTTAAATTATGTGAATGAATGGAAATTATGCATTCAATAAATGAACAATCTTATTATTAAATACATCATTGAATGGAAAATATTTTTTACCTGAACTTAACATGTACATAAACTACGCATTTTACGAAAATCGGTAAATATATCAAGAACCTTGACACTGTTATATATATGTATAAATCTTATATATATGGGTAACGACTACTTCCTACAATATGCACTTTATTTGAACCATGATTATATGATAGATCTACCTGTAAATTGATTCCAATTTTACTATTAGTGCTCTAAGCAACACCATAATTTGTACAACTTGTAGGTGTAGTGCATTTAATACACTCCTGTTTTTTCACTTCCATAGCATCATCATGTTAGTGTATTCTAAACGAACTTTAATAAATTGAGATATTGTGTGAGTACTGACTACTTTTTTGACAGTCCGTGTAAATGACTTTTAACAGTAATTTAAAGAAAAGGTCAGATGGTTTAATACTACCAAAGGGAAGCAACCCAAATTAATCTGTGGTCCTTATGTCACTCATTTTACAGGCCCAAAACTTAAACTCAGAAATTATTATGACCATTCAAGATGGTCTTCCATTGAGCTTCGGACATAAAAGGTAGATTTGTTCTTGTCTACAAATTTTTAAATAAAAGCTTTTCCCTTTCCTGGGGCTGTATTCCATATGTCGAAAGGATAACATTTAGGGTTCTGTCCAAGAAACAATTGTTAAAACTCTGTTTAAAACCACCTTATCATGGTTTATATATGATAAACATAATTGTAGTATAGCAAATTTTATCTCAACTTTCAAATTTACTGCAATGGTGTATGTGCTAACTTTGATCAACACATCATTATACAATCATTCTAAAATTTAATGTGATGGTAAAAAAATTATATAAAAAATAAAATAATCATAATCAACAGTACTCTTACGTGTCTTTAAGTAACAAAACCCATCAACAATGATCAATTACCTTACCATCAAAATACCGTTCTTCTTCTTATAACCCTTACATGAGGGGGATAGGACCTATATCAGGACTCCAGGATCGGGTGTTTTTAAGCTCAGGATTTCGGGATTGACCCTTTCGGGATCCAAGAATTATTTTTTTTGGATTTCGGGATTAAACTGATTTAAGTTCGGGACCACGGGATTTCGGGATCAGGAGCCCTCTTATCCCCTCTCTTACATATTACCACCTAGGTTATATATAAATAACATAATTTGTGCTTTCCATTTCAAGTGTACATCAAAATTAAGTTGAATAAAATTGAAAATGGAAATATAACGAAGAGACAACAACCCTACCAAAGAGCATAAAAATACCAGCCACTGGCCACCAATGGGTCATCATTTTAAATTTTATTTTAGTACCTTTTACCAAATCAGAAAAACAATTATATCATCAGCACACATAAATAAAGACAATTCCCGTACATCATAGGGCAATTTAACATTGCTTAAAAAAAATCCCCTTCAAAATCATTCACATATGAAAATCCTATTTTGTATTTTGTCTCTCTTGAAAAAATATTTGAAGTGATCAATAATTCCTTAATTACGATTGTTAAACCAGAAAAACGACCGGACGCCTGAAATTTATAAAGTGAAAATAAATGTTTTATTTTTTTATATTGAAGCTAGGGTTCTTGAATTGTATCAAAATTATTAAAACAAAATATCAATTAGTAAATAGCTGTAAAAATTACAAAATAATTCAGTGATTACCTGTAATCACTCATCCGATCAGTAAATACATGTAATTACTAAATTGACTAGTAATTACAGGTATTTACTGAATTGTTTAGTAATTTCATGTAATTCCTAATTTCATCTTTTTACTGTAACATATACAACAGATGACTGCGACAAAGCTCACCTGGTCAAAGAAAACTATGACCAAGTTAACTTTGATTATGACAACTGGACTCGACAGCTTTTTTTATTCTAAGTTCATCATTTTTTTTTTAATAACTCTTGATTGCATTCACAGCCATGACTTTTGCTAATACAAATACCAATACCTCCTGATCTTGGACAGTAACCCAGGTTGGTCATGACTCCCCTGGCATTAAAAAATCCTCCCTGCTTGGTACTTGTAATTTCTTTGGTGTGAAACACAAAATCAGTTTTTCATTATAAAATTAACACATTGAAAAATCAAGGCCAAAACTCCACATAATCAATTAAAACATTAATCCGAAAACACAAAGGTACAGAAGTCTTCACGTTGCTTATAGAGAGGCGGGAATCTAGTTCACATACTATTAGCTATTAGACACTTCTATAAAATATATGACCACCCTAAAAAAAAGGTTGTTGCCTTAACCCCTGGTCTAAAGGTAGGAAGGGATTCTTTTTTAATTTTTTGGCAAACAACCTTATTAGTTGCATGATTTATACCAAAAAATGGAGAAATCATTTTGATCATAAGACAATTTGAACCATAATTATTTTTTTGTGTAGGTACCAGCTTTCTTACAATGTACTTATAAGTTAGTTAAATAAGGCCACAAACATCAAGCAATTTAAATTTATTTTTTGGTCTTACTGAGAAATTCTACATCTTATTGTACTGGTTTTTGGGCAGACATCATTTATATCATCATCAACACAAGATATAATTTATCAAACCAATATTAAATTAACGCCAGTTAACACTTATTTATGAATGGGTAAAATTTTGTTTTCCTATGACGTTGGCGTAAACTAGTTGATACTTAGATTTCAGTGACTTCACACCAAGTTATACAAGTTCCCGATCTCAACCTCTTATTTACCTGCATGGTTAATGAAGAAAATCGATAAGTTTTTCTCCAAAAATTATCCCTTAACACCAAGGTACACAAGTTTTCACAGTGTTAATGGAGAGGTGAGAATCTAGTACATGTACGTACTTTTAAAGAAAAATCGGTGAAGTTTTATAACAAAAAAATGTGTCAATTATATGTCAACCCAACAACTCTTTTCCTTCATTAAAAACATGATGTCCTGCTTATTTAAATAAAACTAAAAAAAATGTGGTTTTTTTTAACAAAAGGCAAAAAGAAAGAAAAAAACCAAGAGTTGTCTTCCTCAACATGATATTAAAAATACCATTGGCCTTAGGCTAAACCAAAAAATATGTGTGTTTACTGTACCCTCACCTATCCTAATTTTTATTACATGGGTTAAGCACTGTTCAATTCACGATGCTGCTTCCTTTAGACTCAATGTAAAAAAAATTTTTTTTTTTTTAAATCACTACCTACCCAACTGGTTTTTTTTCAGCATGTTAGAATAAACACATTTACTTTTTTGTTTGGCCTTGTAATAACTTGATGTGCATTATAAAGTACTAGTAACTATTTATATGATTCATTCACTAATCATGCAAAGATGTTATTTACTTAAAAGATATGGCTTTCTGCATCTCTGCACACATGTTCAACACATAAACAATTTATTTAAACCTGTAAAAATTGTATTGATTTATCATAAATAACGCATTCTTGATTACAGGTGAAATTGGCCGATGTAAAAAATTAATGTAAATTTTTTTAGTTCAAAAGCTTTGATGGTTAATTACTGCATTCAAGAAAATGAAAATTGAAAAAACTTTTGATGATTTTATTATTTTTCTCCCATTATGGGGTTTTCAAGCTTCATAAAAAAGTGATTGTTCTGGTAAAACCTAATGGTGGTTACTATACAACAACGCAGTTAAAATAAAGGGATGGTAGACTAAGTGCAAGAAAACAAACTTGTAATAAACAAGAGGCTCCCAAGACACAATTGCTCACCTGGTTAAAAATATGCCATTTTGATATATATGTGTATATAAAGATCTTGTCTTGCTTGTAACCATTGATTGTCAAAGTCTCTCCGAACTATTGGAATTTAAAAGATATTAGCCAAACCAATATTTTTCCTGCACCTTTTTATTGCTGGCACAATAAGACAAAAAAGGACAAAAAAGGGCAAAAACTCTAAACAGGATCAGTAATGGCTGCAGACTATTTCACCAATGTAATTATTTGGCAGTTTTTGTTGATAATTCATATTAGTTTCAGTTTCTCTCCTTTTACCATGCTTTCCCTGATAAACAACCCAAAAATGTCAACATCAACACCTACGAGCAATTAATTAATAATGCAAAATATTTTTCGTACTTTTGAAGAAGATAATTATATAATCATAGGTCAATACGCAGGAATGAAACGTAGTAATGAAGAATTAATTGATGAGGCAAAAGATTTCATTTTTATACTTTTTTTAAAGATAATAATTAAAGGTTAATATGCAATAATAAAAGGTAGTAATAAAGAATTAATTAATAATGCAAAATTAAAAGTTTTTATACTTTTTCAGATAACAATTAAAGGTCAATATGCAATAATAAAGAATGCAGGGGTCCCCAGTTGCCTACACCTTTTTAACACCTAGTTAAGTTCTGCAAGATGGAAATTAACACCAGGTATATGTCGCTAATTTCACAGTCGAGATTATCATGAAAAGATCCCCTCATTTAATTAGCACAATGTTTTGATGAACCAGGAACAAAGAAAAATAATGTTAGAGAACAGAAACTCAAAATTTTGCAATTTTCCATTTTATAAAGGGGCATAACTCTAGAAAGTTTAAAGTTACGCCACCAAATTTCAAATTTGATCTGTGTTTTGTGGTAATAAGCATTGTGCATAAGTTTCATAACATTTGGTTGAGGCAAAATCAAGTAAGAGAAAGAAAGGAAACCAATTTTGGGAAGTACGAATGTAGGTACGGAGTACGGACAGATGGACAAGGGTAAAACTAAATGCCCCCTCCACTACGGTGGGAAAAAATCATCAGTAATAAATCCTCGCAAAAAAATTAGGTCCTAGTAATCACAAAATTTGAAATAAGCAAAAGATTTGCATTTGACTTGGAATGTATATGGTATCAATAAATGAAGAATGTGTCTATGGGCCACAGATGCCCCGCTTGCAAACATTTACTATGTCAATGTACTAATTATTGACATTTTCTTTTCTCCTTAAAGTTTATTATGACATACATGTATATTTCTACATGTGTTTATAAAGTTTCATAACATTTGGTTGAGGCAAACTGAAGTTAGAAAACAGAAACGAATCAAATCAGTAAATTTTACGTTTATAAAGGGGGATAACTAATAAACAGTACATGTGATGCTTGATCTGTGTTACGTGGTAATAGGCATTGTGTATAAGTTTAATAACATTTTTTTTAGGTAAACTAAAGTTTGAGAAAGGCACGAGGGTAAGAGTTAAACTTATTCACTTAAAGACCCCTTTTCCTAGCAGGGAGGGCTAAAAAATGTCAGTATTCCTATCATATGGACAATTCAAAAATTAAAAGTGGAACTTCAAATTTGTTATGGACTTTGAAATAAAAAAAAAAAAGTCATTTGTACAATTTTTTCCAGGCACATTTAGCATTTACCTATAATAAGTATGACATGACAACCATTGAATCCTACAAAATACAAATAATTCAATTGTTCAAATCTCTCTAGTACTAATGAACTTGATTTGTACATAAATTAGGCCACTTGTATTGTATTTTAGTTTGAATTGTTATTTCAGGGCCTTATATAGCTTGCTATTGGTATGGATTATGCTTATAGTTCTTAACTTCTATGTCATTTGGTCTCTGGTGGGGACTTTTCTCATTGGCAATCATATCCATTTAAAAGGGATATGATTGCCAATGAAATATATATTTATGAAACGAGAAATGTTTTATTTCATTTTATAGATTTGTGCTGAATCTTCAAATAGAAATAACAATTTTTAACTGTTTTTAAAACCAGACATAATTATACATGTAATTACTCAACAATTACAATTAATGTTTTCATGTATATGAACCTTTATAAACTCTGACCGCTATTTTCTACTCTACATTGTAGGTGACAAATTTACATAATTATTTGTAAAATACAAATGTTACTCTAACATGTGTTATGTATAATTTTATATCAATCTTTGAATTGTATATATATATATTTATACTTACCTTCTGTATGCATTTATAAGCCATTAAAAAAATGAAACACCTGTTGTCTTCAAGGGGTTCAGAGCAGGTAACAACAATCTGCATTTTACAATTTTTGTGAGATAAACAATGCAATGTTTTCCCTAGATCTAAATATAAACAAATAGAAAGCTCACCACAGATTCTTCCCTACCAAACAGCACAATTGTTGAGACAGAAAACAAAATGAACAACTTGTAAGATTTGTTTTGTTTTCATGCTGGTATTCAAGGGTTCAAAACATTTGGGTGGAGGGACAATGAAAACTTGAAAAGTTATTAGTTATTATTCATATTTTGTACCCTCTATAAATGTGTATAAGTTTTATCAAAATCCAACAAAAGTACCTAAAGATATTGAATCAATTAATATCTGCTAAATGCTTTTATTGGAAGTCTTTTTTAGTAATTGTAGCTTTGACAATGACCTTAAACATTTTCCTTAAAATTTGAAGTATTTCGTCCCTTTCCTTTCATACAAAGACAGTTAAATCAGAAATTATTATGTGCACTTATTATAGGGAATTTTTAAAAATGGTCGTAAATGAAAGATTATTTTTTTTTAGTAAAACTTTACAAGGTATAAAATAAATTGAAACAATGAAACAACCACATCTTTTTTTATATTTGTATGATATTCAATTCTTTTACCCAGTACTTCTGTATCTATCTTCTTTTGTTTTATTTGCAAGTGTTGGAAAATTTTGTTTTGACCCAGTGAAGTGCTTGAAACAGTTATTCAAGTCTTTGCAAAAGGTTAATACAAATATGTGAAAAGGGAGACAACAAACACAGTTTTGAACAGTTCTTCAGTTTAAATAGATTTTTTATGTACATTTACATGTAAAGGTATACCTTTGTGTTGATGCAACCACAACTTTAAGGTAAACTACCTTGGACAAAAAATGTTCAAAATATGTTGAAAATTTGTAACTTAAAACAAAATCAAAACTCTATATATTATAAAAATAAAGAGACTTGGTTTGATTGCCAATGAGACATGCATCTTTCCACCAAAGTTCAAATGAAGTGGATGTAAGCTATTATAGGCAATTTGGTAAGGATGAGCATACACACAGACAGTGGTGGCACATAAGCACAACCAGAAATCATTATACAACTACTAAACAGGCCTCTACAATAACTTTTTTTTTAACTTGTCCAGTAGGACAAGTACATATCAAAACTTACTTGTCCGAATGAAATTGTTACTTGTCCAAATATTTTTAATTAAAAATAACCTTTTTACATTTTAAGTTGATTAAAGGAAGAAAACGAATTTAAACAATAGAACAGAATTTGATGTATTTCTTTTGAAATACTTTTCAAAAATATGAGTCAAGTACAACTGAATTAAGTCATGTCATAGGAATTAGGTTCTAGTTTTCATCAATGCCAGTCTCATCAGACTCTAAAAATGAGGCACTATTTGATAGGCCTGTACACTCATTGGATTTGTATCCTGTTTTTTTTAAGTTGATTTTTTTTTATTTAAATGCAATCAATAAAAAGAAGAAGATAAGGTCTGATTGCCAGTGAGACAACTCTCTACAGCAGACCAAAGTGAAATGACACAGAAATTAACTATAGGTCACCATATTGCAAGTAATAGTATTGTTTTTTTTTCTACTAAAATCAAATATGATTCTGTGAATTTTATGAAAATTTGGTAAATAAATAAAAATATTAAATTCCGCGAGGTGAACCAACGCCTGTGAAATCGTTTTGGTAGAGTCCCTGAAGTGGATACCTTGGTATGCCGGGTTGTCAAATCATGCAAATGAATGCAATCCTTAAATAATAATTAAAATTGACAACAACACTTCAAAAGATCTGCAATTTTATTATCTATGTCTACATGTTTCGCCTGCAAGACAGGCTTCATCAGGACAATTTTTATACAGAAATTGAGCCCCTGAAGTACTCAAAGGTGGTGCATTTAATTTGACGTCGTCATGGTGAGAGAAACAATGAAAAGTGAAAGTAGCAATACAGAGTTATAAATAGATAAGATAAATATAGAAAATTACAGTTTGTATACAATGTAACTTGAGTTCGTTTTACTATTATATGATACATGAAATTGTTCTAAAGGCTTGGCATCTAATAGGACGAACTTCCCATGGTTCCTACCACTTCGCAAGGCTTCTCTTCCAACCTGGCCATAGTTGGAGGTTACTACTTCCCGGCGCGTCGGCAACAATAGGAAGATTATGATCGCCGCTGTGGATAATAAAATTGTCAAAAGCTGTTCCTTTGTTAATTATTTGGTGACTATATAATTTTTGGATCGTCTGCAGTAGTTGGTCTGTATAATGGCATAGTTGTGAATTCCTAGTTCATTTAAGATCGGCGCCCGTGGTACGTTTCTTCTGCAATCATTTATATCTGCTATCATTTATAGATGTATAGGTGGTATCGGACATCTTGGTCATCTTGATTCAGTTGTTATTTCGTTGTAAGTATGGAATATTCCTTGGTCCATGTATATGCTGGTGGCCTGTAGATCGGCGCTGTTAGCTTGGCGGTTCCTTTCGGATGCAGGGGTTCACGATTAAATAATAAATTAAATTCCGCGAGGTGAACCAACGCCTGTGAAATCGTTTTGGTAGAGTCCCTGAAGTGGATACCTTGGTATGCCGGGTTGTCAAATCATGCAAATGAATGCAATCCTTAAATAATAATTAAAATTGACAACAACACTTCAAAAGATCTGCAATTTTATTATCTATGTCTACATGTTTCGCCTGCAAGACAGGCTTCATCAGGACAATTTTTATACAGAAATTGAGCCCCTGAAGTACTCAAAGGTGGTGCATTTAATTTGACGTCGTCATGGTGAGAGAAACAATGAAAAGTGAAAGTAGCAATACAGAGTTATAAATAGATAAGATAAATATAGAAAATTACAGTTTGTATACAATGTAACTTGAGTTCGTTTTACTATTATATGATACATGAAATTGTTCTAAAGGCTTGGCATCTAATAGGACGAACTTCCCATGGTTCCTACCACTTCGCAAGGCTTCTCTTCCAACCTGGCCATAGTTGGAGGTTACTACTTCCCGGCGCGTCGGCAACAATAGGAAGATTATGATCGCCGCTGTGGATAATAAAATTGTCAAAAGCTGTTCCTTTGTTAATTATTTGGTGACTATATAATTTTTGGATCGTCTGCAGTAGTTGGTCTGTATAATGGCATAGTTGTGAATTCCTAGTTCATTTAAGATCGGCGCCCGTGGTACGTTTCTTCTGCAATCATTTATATCTGCTATCATTTATAGATGTATAGGTGGTATCGGACATCTTGGTCATCTTGATTCAGTTGTTATTTCGTTGTAAGTATGGAATATTCCTTGGTCCATGTATATGCTGGTGGCCTGTAGATCGGCGCTGTTAGCTTGGCGGTTCCTTTCGGATGCAGGGGTTCACGATTAAATAATAAATTAAATTCCGCGAGGTGAACCAACGCCTGTGAAATCGTTTTGGTAGAGTCCCTGAAGTGGATACCTTGGTATGCCGGGTTGTCAAATCATGCAAATGAATGCAATCCTTAAATAATAATTAAAATTGACAACAACACTTCAAAAGATCTGCAATTTTATTATCTATGTCTACATGTTTCGCCTGCAAGACAGGCTTCATCAGGACAATTTTTATACAGAAATTGAGCCCCTGAAGTACTCAAAGGTGGTGCATTTAATTTGACGTCGTCATGGTGAGAGAAACAATGAAAAGTGAAAGTAGCAATACAGAGTTATAAATAGATAAGATAAATATAGAAAATTACAGTTTGTATACAATGTAACTTGAGTTCGTTTTACTATTATATGATACATGAAATTGTTCTAAAGGCTTGGCATCTAATAGGACGAACTTCCCATGGTTCCTACCACTTCGCAAGGCTTCTCTTCCAACCTGGCCATAGTTGGAGGTTACTACTTCCCGGCGCGTCGGCAACAATAGGAAGATTATGATCGCCGCTGTGGATAATAAAATTGTCAAAAGCTGTTCCTTTGTTAATTATTTGGTGACTATATAATTTTTGGATCGTCTGCAGTAGTTGGTCTGTATAATGGCATAGTTGTGAATTCCTAGTTCATTTAAGATCGGCGCCCGTGGTACGTTTCTTCTGCAATCATTTATATCTGCTATCATTTATAGATGTATAGGTGGTATCGGACATCTTGGTCATCTTGATTCAGTTGTTATTTCGTTGTAAGTATGGAATATTCCTTGGTCCATGTATATGCTGGTGGCCTGTAGATCGGCGCTGTTAGCTTGGCGGTTCCTTTCGGATGCAGGGGTTCACGATTAAATAATAAATTAAATTCCGCGAGGTGAACCAACGCCTGTGAAATCGTTTTGGTAGAGTCCCTGAAGTGGATACCTTGGTATGCCGGGTTGTCAAATCATGCAAATGAATGCAATCCTTAAATAATAATTAAAATTGACAACAACACTTCAAAAGAAAAAAAAAAAATTGCAGATCTTTTGAAGTGTTGTTGTCAATTTTAATTATTATTTAAGGATTGCATTCATTTGCATGATTTGACAACCCGGCATACCAAGGTATCCACTTCAGGGACTCTACCAAAACGATTTCACAGGCGTTGGTTCACCTCGCGGAATTTAATTTATTATTTAATCGTGAACCCCTGCATCCGAAAGGAACCGCCAAGCTAACAGCGCCGATCTACAGGCCACCAGCATATACATGGACCAAGGAATATTCCATACTTACAACGAAATAACAACTGAATCAAGATGACCAAGATGTCCGATACCACCTATACATCTATAAATGATAGCAGATACAAATGATTGCAGAAGAAACGTACCACGGGCGCCGATCTTAAATGAACTAGGAATTCACAACTATGCCATTATACAGACCAACTACTGCAGACGATCCAAAAATTATATAGTCACCAAATAATTAACAAAGGAACAGCTTTTGACAATTTTATTATCCACAGCGGCGATCATAATCTTCCTATTGTTGCCGACGCGCCGGGAAGTAGTAACCTCCAACTATGGCCAGGTTGGAAGAGAAGCCTTGCGAAGTGGTAGGAACCATGGGAAGTTCGTCCTATTAGATGCCAAGCCTTTAGAACAATTTCATGTATCATATAATAGTAAAACGAACTCAAGTTACATTGTATACAAACTGTAATTTTCTATATTTATCTTATCTATTTATAACTCTGTATTGCTACTTTCACTTTTCATTGTTTCTCTCACCATGACGACGTCAAATTAAATGCACCACCTTTGAGTACTTCAGGGGCTCAATTTCTGTATAAAAATTGTCCTGATGAAGCCTGTCTTGCAGGCGAAACATGTAGACATAGATAATAAAATTGCAGATCTTTTGAAGTGTTGTTGTCAATTTTAATTATTATTTAAGGATTGCATTCATTTGCATGATTTGACAACCCGGCATACCAAGGTATCCACTTCAGGGACTCTACCAAAACGATTTCACAGGCGTTGGTTCACCTCGCGGAATTTAATTTATTATTTAATCGTGAACCCCTGCATCCGAAAGGAACCGCCAAGCTAACAGCGCCGATCTACAGGCCACCAGCATATACATGGACCAAGGAATATTCCATACTTACAACGAAATAACAACTGAATCAAGATGACCAAGATGTCCGATACCACCTATACATCTATAAATGATAGCAGATATAAATGATTGCAGAAGAAACGTACCACGGGCGCCGATCTTAAATGAACTAGGAATTCACAACTATGCCATTATACAGACCAACTACTGCAGACGATCCAAAAATTATATAGTCACCAAATAATTAACAAAGGAACAGCTTTTGACAATTTTATTATCCACAGCGGCGATCATAATCTTCCTATTGTTGCCGACGCGCCGGGAAGTAGTAACCTCCAACTATGGCCAGGTTGGAAGAGAAGCCTTGCGAAGTGGTAGGAACCATGGGAAGTTCGTCCTATTAGATGCCAAGCCTTTAGAACAATTTCATGTATCATATAATAGTAAAACGAACTCAAGTTACATTGTATACAAACTGTAATTTTCTATATTTATCTTATCTATTTATAACTCTGTATTGCTACTTTCACTTTTCATTGTTTCTCTCACCATGACGACGTCAAATTAAATGCACCACCTTTGAGTACTTCAGGGGCTCAATTTCTGTATAAAAATTGTCCTGATGAAGCCTGTCTTGCAGGCGAAACATGTAGACATAGATAATAAAATTGCAGATCTTTTGAAGTGTTGTTGTCAATTTTAATTATTAAATAAAAATATTGTTGTGAAAAAAATTACCTGTATGGTATTTATTATATTTTAATAACTACATTGTAAATGGATAGTTTTCATTATACAACTTGTGTGCATATATATACTTTTTTCTTAGGAAAAATCTTTAATTTGTCCTCAGTAAGAAGAATAAAATTGAGAATGGAAGTTTATTTATTTGTAATTGCTTGCTACCAGGAAGCAATTCACTGACATATTTTCTGTATGCATAGTGACCTTTAGTGGGACCCTCCTTGTAAAAATCCATTGATCGCAATACACATGGATATATCATTAAAATAAACAATTATCTGATTGTAACTGTAAAACATGTGCTCAAATACCCGTGATTTTTGTTGATTGTTAACTATTAGGTGACAATTGGTAAACTTCGGCTTCAAAACACAGCATTTAATGAGCAGCCATATTTATTAAATCATAACAGACAGAGTGAAAAAAAATTGACGATTATACTACATGTACTATATATTTGCGTAAAAAAATATCGTGCACAGAGGACTAAGTTTATGATATATATACATATGCATTGGTTCAAGAATTGGATAAACATTATTTTTCACTAGTCACTCTTTTCATATGACTTTAAATCAATGATATGTATAAAACAACATGAACAATGGGATTGGAAAAAGGATCAGCCAGTATAAATCTTTTGAAAATTCTTTTTCCCATGTTAATCAATACATCATTTTGTCTCACAAACTGAGTGATTTGATGGTCAATACACATATCAACTATAATCCCAAATTTACATATATCTTAAAAGGCTCTTTTATTTTTTTGCCTTTTATGCCATCCTGGCATCAAAATGGGACAACGATTGTTGTATGACGACAATAGTTAAAGCTGTACAAATTCTCCGGTAATCAGCACAGATTTCCAAATAACAATATTGACAGCACACCAGCGCAGATTTAAAAAAAACTGTACATTGCCAGCGCACTAGCGCAGATATCCAAGAACGATATTGCTTGCGCAGATTTTCACACACAAATAACGATATTGCCAGCGCACCAGCGCAGGTTTCCAAATAATGATATTGTTCCTACACCAAAATGATATTACTTTTCATCATAGGTTCAAATTTCATTGTTAAAATCATTTTAAACCAAAAAACGTTGTGGTGCACAATGTTGAAAATATCACCCAGGTCAGAAATTTATGAAGTAGATTCTGAAACTGCAAAATTATTCAACTTGTACATTATGTCACCATGGTCATAAAGTGATGTTTCCAAATTTTGAAATTGTTATAAAGTTATGTATGAGCATTTATTTATAATTAATGGGTTAGTTCGAACGTTGTATACATTAAAACATAAAAGATATGAAGCATAACAATTTTGCTTTATCTGACTTACAACATCAAATTATCTGGTTGTTTTGGTTTTGGCGTGTTTTTCGAAATAAGGGAGATAATCATTAACCGGTACACTGGGAAATTTGTAAACTCCCACCGTTAAAACCGACTCCTATGTTTCCTGCTGTACATCAACGACATAGGCGATTCTATATCGTCATGTACCAGTCTTCGACTGTTTGCTGACGACTCCCTCTTGTACAAAAGCATCTAAAACTCGGATACATGCCAGCAACTTCAACAAGACGCAACTGGTAGAATGGGCAAGACGCTGGAAGATGCATGACATTCCATTGATTTTTACGGGGTGGGTGTGTGGGCTAGGATCGGAAAATTTTTGTTTTGCCTTTTTATTTTTACTCTATTCGGTCCTGCCTTTTTTCTTAGTCTCTACTGATTTTTTTAAAATAAATTGGGCGTTATCCGGCTTTTTGCGCCAAACAGTAAACTCATTTGCCCCTCAACTTAATTGCGCCACCTAAATTTCAAAACTATAGGTATCATTTGCGCCAATATATCTATTTATATATTATAACAACTAAATGATTGACTTCCATTCTTATATATCCGGGCTTGGGACCGGCAGTTTATTTAATGACGACGTCTGGAAAGAGGTCTCTTACTGTATTGTGCATTCTATCTTCAAAATCTAGATGATGGTGGTAATATTCAAGGTCAGATTGATCTTCTTGCAAAATGGAAAGGTTAATTATACATGATATAAGTAAAAAATATTTACAGGTATAAATGTGGCGCAATTTCATTTCATTTATATTGGCGCAATTAATACCATCAAAATAAAAGAGAGTGGCGCAATTAATACCTCTTCAAACCTGCAATTGGCGCAAATTGATTCTGCCCAATAAATTGTCATCCTTCCTTTTTTTTTGTTGCAAAATGTCCGAGTCATTCTGACTTTTTGTTTTACTCAAAAGTCGATCCTGTCCTGTCTATATTTTTTAAAATTTCATCTTACCTCCCTCACCCCTAAAGATAAAACCAAACGGGTGATACAGCAATGTGCATGTCGGCTTTGTAGACTTTAAATTCCATCCTGCGCGAATATCCCTTTTTGAAGTTGTAGAAACTTTCAGTATCACATATAAAGACTCATACAAGACAAATTGAGTGTTATAAAGATTGATCAGCTACAATTTTCCCGACAGGCTTTCTTTTGTCAAACAATTAAAGATTATAAAATAAAATATCTGATTATACTCTGAAAAAAACAACTATAGAAACCTGCCGAAAGGGTGCACCCAGTCACGATGTGCTCCTTGATGGTTCCTGAAATAAAAAAGACAATGATATTATATGCGTGTGTAACTGTTTTATCTGAAACTAAAAAAAATGAAATATCATAAAGGAGACAGATTAATATAAGCACTTGTTGCTTGTGTAACGTGTAACCGGGCGGGGACGTTTAGATGTTTTTATCCTCGGGTTCGTACCAGTTTCCTGGATTTGAAAAGCAATTCAAAAGTTCTAAAGTCAATAAAAAGTTACACTATCACTACCAAATATGAAACAAATACTTAACTACATACAACGATTTTCAACACCTATCAACCTAACCCGAACTTGTTGAATTAAAAACTGTTTAAAAACCTTTCTGTCCGATATTGTTTAAAACCAACTGTTTGAAACTATAGTCTGGAACCTAAATGTATAGAACTGGTTTGAAACCTAAATGTATAAAACTGGTCTGGAACCTAAATGTATGAAACCGGTCAGACGGTTTGGAACTATTGTCTGAAACCTAAATGTTTAAAACGGGACTAAACCTTAATATATCAAACCGGCTGAAATCTAAAAGGTATAAAACTGTATTTAATAAACATGTCTATAACTGTCTGAACAACAGGGCAGCACCAAGGCATGGTATGTCAGCAAACACTCACTGCAATAGTGAGAGATGTGAGACGCAAAACCTTTGCACCAGCCCTGTTTGGACAATCTGTACCGAACCAACAGTCTCAGCCCTTTCTATATTCTTTCCGCAGGTTCCAAGCACTTCACTTTACTTATACTAAACCGTCTGCCTGCTATTCACTACTTTCTTTCCAACCTATTCGATGTTAACTGTCTGCTGTCTTCGGTACAAATGACGATCTGAACTGAAAAGCTACCCACTATTTATACTTTAAACGCGGACCTCGAAGAGAGCACCATAGCAACAAATATACAGGTAAAGCGTCTGATAGCAACCAAGGATAAAGGGATGATTTTTGATACAGTTTTCAACGATAAACGGATGATATGGGAAACTAATAGAGATATCGGAAAATATAAAACTGTAGAACTATTATAACCTTCTTAAACTGCAAATTCGTAACACTACCCACGCCTCCGATTTCATGCGTCCTCGCATGAGTTTTACAATTTTATACTGACTTAAAAAAAACACAATCAAAACTGTTCTCGTTAAAACTAGCTGACACCATACCAAGGTTCTACTTTAAACCTCAATGTATCCACTCATTCCGCAGAATACCTCTCCCAGCAACTGTTTGTACACCGAGGGTTATACCATGATAACCAACTAATGGCTTTCCTACAACAATCTGCCGGCAAGCGTCAGACCTAGGGGTACCTTAGCCTACTCACAGTTCCGGGGTTCCTGTCAGCCTCTTTCGACTTGCATGTTCTTTCTGTTTTGTTTGTTAAGTTTCTATTTTCAAAATATCCTACTTTAATTCACATTTGTACAAGCAACTGAATACTGAACTTTAATTAAATTTTGACCAGATAAAACCGTTTCAAATATTTTATTTTGAATACCACTTGAAAAGTTGTGTTGCCAAAATCAGGTTTAAAACAATTTTGCCTCACAACAGGCCACTTATGGACCGCTCAATAAGAGTTGTTGTAAAGGGTTCTTTAACGTGCACAAGACGTGGTACTTCCTGAACACGGGACCTCGGATTTAATGTCCCCATCCGACGGACGGACAGTCATAGACAATCACAAAATACTAAACAGAAATGCTCGACAAATCCCACCGCTGCCACCATTTGTAACGTGTAACCGGGCGGGGACGTTTAGATGTTTTTATCCTCGGGTTCGTACCAGTTTCCTGGATTTGAAAAGCAATTCAAAAGTTCTAAAGTCAATAAAAAGTTACACTATCACTACCAAATATGAAACAAATACTTAACTACATACAACGATTTTCAACACCTATCAACCTAACCCGAACTTGTTGAATTAAAAACTGTTTAAAAACCTTTCTGTCCGATATTGTTTAAAACCAACTGTTTGAAACTATAGTCTGGAACCTAAATGTATAGAACTGGTTTGAAACCTAAATGTATAAAACTGGTCTGGAACCTAAATGTATGAAACCGGTCAGACGGTTTGGAACTATTGTCTGAAACCTAAATGTTTAAAACGGGACTAAACCTTAATATATCAAACCGGCTGAAATCTAAAAGGTATAAAACTGTATTTAATAAACATGTCTATAACTGTCTGAACAACAGGGCAGCACCAAGGCATGGTATGTCAGCAAACACTCACTGCAATAGTGAGAGATGTGAGACGCAAAACCTTTGCACCAGCCCTGTTTGGACAATCTGTACCGAACCAACAGTCTCAGCCCTTTCTATATTCTTTCCGCAGGTTCCAAGCACTTCACTTTACTTATACTAAACCGTCTGCCTGCTATTCACTACTTTCTTTCCAACCTATTCGATGTTAACTGTCTGCTGTCTTCGGTACAAATGACGATCTGAACTGAAAAGCTACCCACTATTTATACTTTAAACGCGGACCTCGAAGAGAGCACCATAGCAACAAATATACAGGTAAAGCGTCTGATAGCAACCAAGGATAAAGGGATGATTTTTGATACAGTTTTCAACGATAAACGGATGATATGGGAAACTAATAGAGATATCGGAAAATATAAAACTGTAGAACTATTATAACCTTCTTAAACTGCAAATTCGTAACACTTGTTTCTGTATCCATTTTGTGAATGTTTTGTTTTCTCGTTTTTCATATAGATCAGACCGTTGGTTTTTCCGTTTGAATGGTTTTATACTAGTAATTTTGGGACCCTTAATAGCTTGTTGTTCGGTGTGAGCCAAGCCTCCATGTTGAAGGCCGTACATTGACCTATAAAGGTTTACTTTCATAAATTGTGACTTGGATGAAGAGTTGTCTCATTGGCACTCATGAAAAAAAAGACATTTGTTAATTAGTTCTAGAAAAAGTTATTTATCAGGGTTTAAACATAAAAATATCTTTGATGCATGGGTTTATACAGATCTATGACAAATTCCTAATCTATAATATATGGTAAACGTGACGTCACAAATGCTGAACAAATCCACAGGTATTTGGGGCATGGATCCCCTTTTTTGCACCTCACTAAAAAAAATGTTTGGTGTTTTTTTTATTTATTTACAATTTTCTACAATGTAAAGACATATATCAAGTCTCAACAATCCATTACTACGTCGATTACAACCCCCTTTTTACTATCCATACGAGCCCCAAGTGAAAAAAGAAGCAACTATCGCAGATTTTAATATAAAATAACTATTATAATGTTTGTGCCGCCGCCAACGATGACGGTTTTGTTATTTAGAAGGAAAATGCCAGTTTTAAGGATTCTAATCCATAAATTATGTTATATTTAAAAAGTCGAGTATACTGAAACGGAAATCCCTGTAAATATCATCCAAATCATCCGATTTTGATGACATGAGAATATTAGCAAACTTTGCAAACCCGTAGTCATTCGTAGCAGTTAAATCGCTAGTGCAGTCATATTCACGCAAACGAATATGTTTTTGTTGTTTTCGGTGTAAGGTTTCGTGTTTGTTCTGTGTGTGTTACATTTTTTGTGTTGTGTCGTTGTTCTCCTCTTATATTTAATGCGTGTCCCTCGGTTTTAGTTTGTTACCCCGATTTTGTTTTTTGTCCATGGATTTATGAGTTTTGACTGTGACAGCGGTATACTATACTGTTGCCTTTATTTTCCACTCCTTTCGCTGTCTCTTGATTTTACGAGTTTTACTGTGACTTTGGTATGTTTTTTTTTTCTTTTCTTTTATAGTTGTTATTTTGCCAAGGATTTTTCTTGATATTTGTCATCTCTATGGTACTCTACAAATTTGTTTTAAAAATGAGCTACAGCGTTCTTCAGCTATATTACAGCGACGTCCTGTCCTACTATAGCAAACAACCTTTTTCCAGCTTTGGAAACTAAAATAAATCTGTCATATATTTTTCTAATAACTATTTAGAAAATGTCCAGCTATATTTATATCAAACAAATGTACTGTTGGAGACCTTAGGATTTTTTTTTATTAAATCAACTTGTTCGAGGCAATTCACTTGTCATTACAGGACTTTGACTCAAATCGTCATCAGCCGTCATTTTTTTTATGAAGCTTGAATAAATATAAGTCAGTAAAAAGTCGAACTTTTTTTTAATTCTTTTCATACAAACTGCTTTTTGTGTTGCTAAGGATTTTCATGGTTAAATGACAGGGTCAATCAAGTATTATGCACATTAGGGTAGGATCAGAGACATATAATAATGTATTATATGTCTCTGGTAGGATATATAAAAAAAGGAAGATGTGGTATGATTGTCAACGAGACAAGAGACCAAAACACATAGAAATTTACAATTATAGGTCACGGTATGGCCTTTAAAAACGAACAAAGCCTATACTGGCCGCATAATCATCTATATGATTATTTTCCTGTAGCACTCTTAAAGTCTGTATTAGCATATTTCACTTCTCATGCCTTACTGAAACAATTGTTTGGTTGTCATCACGATTAGGTTGACCATTATGGAAGGTCCGTTTTACAAATGGTTATGATTGTGCTGCAGTTGGCGTACCTCTAATCTGATTTTCTTATACTGTTTTTTTTCGTTAGCTTTGGTCATTTCCACTTGATTAAGTCAACTTTGAAACCATTGGCCAGATAACTGACGGTTATTCCATTGGCAGAAAATCTGCCGTAGACTAGAAACCCGCCATAGATTTGAAAACTCAATTAAATTTGCCATAGATGAGGTTTTCTATAAAAAAAAACAAAAAAAACAAACAAAAAAACTGACGCGTGAACTTTAGGATTGTAGGACGTCATATTTACCATACATTAGGAATATACAATAGATCTGGAACCCACACTAAATATGAGTCCTATAAATATATCTGTTTTAACAGTTTACAGTTTCGTGTAAAATGAATGAATATCTTAAATGTCGAGTAGACATTTTTTTGTTGTTGTTTTTGTTTATGGTTGATATGAAGGGTTCAATCCACTGAACTATAATCTAATCTATTTTGCTCGTCTTATTTTAGATTTTTGTTTCAGACTAATAATGAAAATGGTAAAATCACAAAACAAACGAATGGATAACAACTGTCATATTCCTGACTTGGTACAGGCATTTTTTTATGTAGAAAAATGGTGGATTGAACCGAGAATAAATTTTTCATTGACATTCGAATATATGGAATAAAATTGAGTATGGAAATGGGGAATGTGTCAAAGAGACAACAACCCGACCATAGAAAAAACAACAGCAGAAGGTCAACAACAGGTCTTCAATGTAGCGAGAAATTTCTGCATCCGAAGGCGTCCTTCAGCTTACCTCTAATCAAATATATACTAGTTCAGTGATAATGAACGCCATACTAAAAGTATACTGGTAAGAAGAATAGACAATTTATTAAATTTGTTTATCAGATGTTGTTTCGATGGGTCTTAGCTGATTTTTGTCATAAATTTTAACTCATAGCAATACAAAAACAGGTCCGCAATAAGTGGTGCATAGTAAGTCCCCATTGGAATTCCGATAACCTGACGATATACGGAATCTCCAAAGCGAACAAAAATGTTATCTAGGAAAAATTCAAGGGCATATATGGTATCAAAGCATGTCCAATTGACATAGTTTTTTGTTTATTGCTACTAAAAAATGACCTAAAAGAGTTTGAACAAATATATTCACATTCTGACTTTTTAAAAAGCCCATTTAAATAGGTGTGTGATTTTTTTCTTAATGAGAATGCGAGGCAATGTGGTATACAGGGTAGAAAAATCTAAACTTTGAACAGGTTCAAAATCACCAATATAAGCATGCAATTTATCAAGTATTTCCAACGAGTTCTTGACACTTCAAAAGTAATGAATTCCACTATTTTCGAAGGCCTTATTTGAACAATTTATTATCCGGTTTTTGATTGTACCAAGTGTACTGGTAAGAAGAATAGACAATTTAGTAGTGGAACAATGGCTTGAAGACAAAATAAATCTATATTTGTAAGATGTTTTGTGTAGCTTCGGAAGCCAATACATAGTTGGGACTTTCATTGTATTTGGTTAATTCTGCTTGTAAAGCGGTAGCTAGAAGTTTATGTTTGTTACAGATGTCGTGAAGTGAAGGCTTCACTTCGCCGAGTTGTCCAAAAATCTTGAAATAAACGGAATGTTCGACTTACACTAGGCAGCAACCATTTGATTTACTTGGGGGGGGGGCTATGGTTTTTTTTTCTGGGCAAAAACAATCTATTTTTTTCGCGACAAGTCGAAAACAATTTTTTTCTTTCAATTTTAGCATTATATATAGTGGCAGGTGAAATACACATTTTTTCTTCTTCTCAGAATCAAAAACAAATTATTTTTTTCTCCAAAAACTGGTTTCCAAAAAAAAAACCCATAGCCCCCCCCCCCCCCCCCCCCCCCCGAAAATCAAATGGTTGCTGCCTTAAGAGATAAAACATCTTTTGGTGTACTTTGAGAAGGACAACTATGTGCAACTGTGGAAACAGGATTCAAGGAAAATAAAATTCAGTATGAAAACCTTTAATACCGATCTAGTTTATGGTGCAATATTAGTACCGCTGAACGGATTGTTTGCATATTATATTTAAAATAAAGCTATGTTTTTTGTATGAAAAGTTACTTTTAGTTTCAAATCTTATAGGATCATAGTTTTTACTAGTTTATCAATTTTAGTATGAATGCTTATAATTTTTTTTTACAAAGTTTTGACAAAGAAGACACATCAGTTAATAGATTTTTTTATTAACATGTTGAAGTGTATATTCTATTCTTAATCAATTATACTGAAAATTTGAATCAAGACGGACAAAATAGCAAAATGTTATAAAGAACGCCAGTAAGATAACAACTGCCTTTTTATTTTCTCATGTTTACTTAATTCCCGACGCACCGTCAGTCTATTATCTCCCTTTAATAAATAAATGGCGGCCTCCATGAACATCACATTTTTATGTATATTTTTTATTTTTATGTTGTCATTTTCTTCCTAGCTGATTGAGTTGTGATGACAACGTAAGAAAAGAAAAAAGACAATTATCTCACATCTTGTGTAAAGAAAGATAAAAGGTCATTTTTATCAAATAGTCAGAGCTCAGACATGAATATAAACTGAGTCTTTTGCCTTTTAGGCTAGAGGTCTTAATTATTTGAATGTTTCATGGATTCTCTTCCTTTATGTTAAAACAAAATATGACTTGAACAAGTCCATTAATGTGAAGCCAACTTTTGGGGGGGGGGGGGGGGGGGGGGTAGAGGATTGTCACCATCAAAATTGTTTAACACATTCTGTGTGCCAATAATTTCAGCAGCCTGTAATTCTGTTGTTGTTGTTTGTTGCTGTTCATGTTCATCATATTCCTTTCCATTCCGACCTGTAAAAACCATTTGTAGAGGCAGCATGCCCACATAATTTAACTAATCATTTCAAAAATCGAGCTGAATTGAATGCTTCTTTTTGTAACTTCATTGGGGTGTTAAAGCGTTGACCAAAGTACATTTTGTTTGAGGCCAAACAAAAATATTTGTCTGTTTACGGTTACCGAACTGACCCTATCATAAGTGCCGACCCTAAGCCATTTCATTTCCATCATAAAGTGAAAAATAAAGTGAACTCGTGTTAAAAGTGAATATAATGTTGCCTGATATATCCTAATGTTCATACATGTAATCATGAATATGATAGCTGTGTAAAGAAATTCGCGAGTGGTGTGATGAAATAACCATTTTGCCCTCATTTTTTTCCAATCAATAACAAAGTGAAATAATCCAATCATTAAAAATACGTGTAAACTCGGCCCATGACAAGATGAAACTGCATACTCAAATCATGTCACAAAAAATAAAATGAAAAAATAAAATAAAATGAAAATACCGACCTACCTACACTATTTTTTTTAAAGCATGTAACCTTAAACAGACATATAATATTTTATTTTATATATATTTTTTGGGCCCGAAGAGCGGAAGCGCTTAATTCACACTAAAAATGTGCGCACGCGGTCAACGCTTTTACAAACCTATGAGTTACAAAAAGAAACATTCAATACTTATAACTACATTTTTCTAGCTATGATCATGAAAACAAATTTTATAATTGTTTTTTTTAATTTACCTGTGCACTTTATTGTGGGACCATGTGTTATCATGAATGAAAAGTTTTATTGAGTGATGTAATAGCTTTAGGAATAACATGTGATGTGCAGTAAGCCAATCAGAATAAAGTATTTATAAATATGATGAAACATACATCTTTAGACTGTAATTATATAACTATGAGATATATGTTATTTTTACTAAATAAAAGTTAATTCAACTAAAGTTATTTGATTTATTTTGTCTTGTATGCAGGTTCCTTGAATTCTATATCATTGTATAACAAATTAAAACATTTAAAATTACAGTAATTAATAATGTACATGTTATATTGCAGGACAAAAATATGAGATGTAAATTACCTGTTAGCTGGTGCCAGTGGAGATTCATGAAGACAAACCCAGGAATTCTTAACTTGGATTTTAGTTCATACAGAATTGTAACAGCAAGAAATCTATACAGTAAAACCAAGATATGGGTAATTAAAGAATTAAAAAGATTGATGGAGTTGTTTTTTAGGACAAAAGTATATTTTAATTATACACATATTTTGAATCTCAAGAATAAATGAATATATCAATAAATGTTTGAAAGAATAAGTTATAAATTTCCTTTCTTTAAATTAATGAATTGATGAGATGTTGTTTCATCACATAATTTTGGAAATGACCTTTTATGAGCTATTGGAGTCTTCTATGAATACTAAAGTGGGTGATATTGAGAAAAATATTATCCCAAGGAGTCTGACCATCTGACAAAAAATTCCTAAACATTACCAGACTACATCTCAAGGAAGCTGGCTTGTCATGTTTAGAATTTTTTGTCATGTTTTCGGAATCCTCTGGTTTTATCCATTTGAATGCCTTGAAAAAAATTGCCCGGTGACCCCCATTTTTCTTTTTGTAAATCTTTTACATGTATAATGATACGTCATCTGTAAAAGCCTATAAAATTTTAATTATTTTTTAATAGTTTTTGAGAACTTAAACTTGTCAATTGTAAAGCTTTGAAAAGTCAAGAGAGAATATTTTCCTGCCAAAATTTCAATGGCTAATATCTCGAAAACAAGCACGGTGACCTATATATTTTTTTTGCTTTTTGGATTCCTGTTTGAGTCCACTGTCAATATAAACTAGTGTTTTGAAAAGTTAATTACTTTGAAACAGAGGAGCGAGCTCCCTTAAAAGCTGACTATAATTCAAAAGTTAAACATAAATAACCTAATATATATTTGTTACAAACCTTTTTAAAAAAAAAGAAAAGTATATATGGATTATGAAAGATACAATCATTTTAAAGGAAAAGTATATGGATTATGAAAGAAACAAACATTTTAAAGGAAAAATATATGGATAATGAAAGAAACAAACATTTTAAAGGAAAAGTATATGGATTATGAAAGATACAAACATTTTAAAGGAAAAGTATATGGATTATGAAAGATACAAACATTTTAAAGGAAAAGTATATGGATTATGAAACAAGAAAACTGGTACAAACTCTTTTATTTTTTTCAGCCTGCAAAATATGATTCTGAAACAAGAATTGAAATGGAAAAGTACTGGAATCCCAAAATTCAAGAACAGAATAAAACCAGACACAAATTTGATTTGAAGGTAATTATTTTAAAAAGATATCGCCTGATATGGGGTAAATGTCCAAGGACATCTCAATCCAACAAAGCACAGGAACCATACAATATCAGCTGTTTGGTGTATTGTTTTTTTTTTTGTAGTATTTTTTTAAGACTGAGGTTTTAAAAGTACTGTAAATCCAGTCTGTAATGTAATTTCTTTATTAATTATGTTAGAGCCGAAAATGCAACAGAGTTGATGAATCTAAAAAGTTAGACTGTTTTTTGTTTGTTTAGTTTTATAACTAGCTATTGTGTATGACAAACCCAACAAAAACCTTTTGATTTATAATGTGTCATTACTTTTATATGACTGTAACATTTATATATGAGTCCATTCAGTTCCCAATTTACAGTACAATGATGTTTGGTGTGAATTCAGCACAAATGCTCTCCTCCAAAATCTATTACGTCATTAATTTGTGGAAAATTTCAAATATAAAAAAGAAGATGTGGTATGATTGCCAATGAGACCACTCTCCACAAGAGACCAAAACAACACAGAAATAAACAAATATAGATCACCGTACAGCCTTCAACAATGAGCATAGCCCATACCGCATATTCAGCTATAAAAGGCATGACAAAATGACAATATATAACAATTCAAATGAGAAAACTATATAAAAATTATATAAAAAAATGAACGAAAAACAAATATGTAACACATAAACAAAGGCAATTTATTAGATTGCAAATATTTTTGATATTTAGGAAGTTTTCTTTCCTTTGAATAAGCTTTTCAAATCATGGATAGGGAGGTTTTGATAAACAGGGCAAGTTTAGTACTAGTTCTCAAGTGGGTGTCAATAATATTGTCAGCAGTTTTGTGTCTGAATGTCAATTTTTGAAAGAATTTTAATGTTTTAAAACAAAGTTTTCCTCCTGTTTTCTGTTGTTGCTCATGGAAGAATGACAGTTTGTTGAATAAAACAACTGAGATAATTGAATGTTTATGCATCAAAATTTAGTGCTGAAAATGGGCAAAGATGTTTAGCAGGGAAAAACGAGGAAAAATCATGCATATATCTGTGTTAAAGAGAAAAAAAGATGCTGTATATTAAATATCTATCTTTTTTCAGTCTGACAAAGAGAAATACTATGTATTGTCCATGTTTCCTTATCCTAGTGGTAAACTTCACATGGGACATGTACGTGTGTACACACTTAGTGACTGTATGGCTAGGTACCACAGGTTAAAGGGCAAACAGGTAAGACGTAAAATAAGTTAATATTTACATTGCTTAATGATAACAAAAAATGCTCAAATCAGTGAATGTCTTGGCATATTTTTAAAATGTCTTATTTTTGCCAGAAGAGGGTTTCATGAAAAACTTTTCATATATTGGTTTTCAAAGCAACATCTTTTACAGTTACCTTTTAATTGGTCAGGATGATGTTGGTTTAACAAATGGAGTAGGGTTAATTGCAATTTAACTCTGTGAAACAACACAATATGAAAAAAGTGGATGTGGTATGATGATTGCCAATGTTGCAACTATCAACCAGAGTTCAAATGAAGCAGATGTAAGTAATTATAGGCAATGGTGCAGTCTTCAACAATGAGAAAAGCCCATACCTTATAGTCTGCTATAAAAGGTCCAGAAATGAAAATGTGAAATAATTCAAATGAGAAAACAGTGTTCACTTTTACATAAACATTTAATCACCTTGACTATGCAGGAGGGTCTATTATAATTGATAAATTTACTTTGAGCAGGTTATTCATCCAATGGGTTGGGATGCCTTTGGATTACCTGCAGAAAATGCTGCCATTGAAAGAGGAGAAATGCCAGATAAATGGACAAAAAGGTAATTCAATTTAATGATATGTGGGATGTCATTCCATTTGAACTAAAATTAATTGATTGAATTGTTGGTTGGTTTATCAGTTATCTTTAAAATTGAGAATGGAAATGAGGAATGTGTCAAAGTGACAATAACCCGACCAAAGAGCAGATAACAGCTGAAGGCCACTAATGGGTCTTCAAGGCAGCATTAAAATCCCACACCCTGTCAGGGTGTGCTTCGGCTTTTGATTTAAATGTAAAATTGAACTCATAACGGTTTTGATATGTTGTAAAGTATTTAACTCATTTTGTAAAGTCACAAAAATGGATTATAAAAATAAAAAGTATAAGATATTTTTCATTTTAAAAAGGTTAAATATATAGATTCTACTATATTCTTTGCTAAATGTATATTGAATATGATGCATGTACCATTACTTTGTTTTCGTTTTGACACTTTTTAATTTAGGTATCAGTTATGAATCTCACATTCATGGTCATATATTACATGTAGTTTAATTAATTATTTTTTTCTGGATGTATTTTGAAATGTCTTTGAATATTCTTCAACAGATTAACCTATGTACACTAAAAAAACTGTCATATCTGAACCAAATAATATCAACAATATTGTTCTTTTGTGTGTCTGTTTTTATTTTTAATTTTTAGCCAGGTGTTGTCAATTTATTTTGATTTATGAGTTTGACTGTTCCTTTGGTATCTTTAGTCCCTCTTTTATATCTTTATTACCTCCCTTTATTTGTTTAATTGCATTAGTTTAAATCTTGACTTTTGATTCATTACTAAATAAGTACTGCTGTTTTCAATTTAATTGAATTTGATGCTACTGTCATACAAGAGAGAGGTTTAGTTAGCTTTAAAACCAGGTTAAATCCAACATTTTCTACCTAAGAAAACGATTGTTCCAAGTCTGACAGGAATATGAAAGTTGTTGTTGATTCATTTGATGTGTTTGAGCTTTTGATTTTGCCATTTGATTAGGGACTTCCTATTTTGAATTTTCCTCAGAGTTCAATTATTTTGTGATTTTATTTTTTCCAGTAACATTGAGAGTATGAGGAAACAGCTAGAAGAGTTACATTGTAGTTTTGACTGGGACAGGGTAAGCTAACATAGAGGATTTTTAGATTCTTTTGCAGTATTTTTACTAATAGAAAAGGCAACCATACCAATTCAACATGGGTCGTCAAGGTCATTAAAAGAACCACTAATTGTTAACATTACTTATAAATCATGTTTTAAATTTATTGTATTAACATGATTACTAATCAATTAATGTCATTTCAAAACAAAAATATAATAGTTCATTAATGAATGCAGTCAATTTTAAATTTTTTAAAATGAAAAGGGTTTATGAGAGGGAAACCTGTCAATGCAATATTACATGTATATAAAGTTGTCCTTTTACTATACTCTATCAATAAAACATTTACCAGTGGCAGATCCAAGGGAGGGTTCCGATGGTTGAAATCCCCCTTTTTTTTGGACGATCAATGCATTTGAATAGGAACATATAGATGGAACCCCCCCTTTTTAAAATGGCTCAGCCGCTGGATCCGCCCCTGTTTACATATAGTCTTTGGGGATGTTGGGTAAAAAGCAGATGCAGAATTCCAGTCTGTTCTAACATTTTTGTCATTTTTGTCTTCAGCAGAATTGTAAGCAAAGGGAAAAAAAGAATACTTTATATGTATAACATAATAACACCATCGAATACACAAAAAAGTTATATATATTTATTCCTCAAGCTTAATGGCAATAATGCTGTGCGCATGGGCTCCTCAGAATTTAAGTTACTGTATACAAATTAACAGTCAATGGAAGTACATTGTAATGAAATTGTATTGATAATTAAGCTTTATTTTCTGTAGGAGCTGTCTACATGTGATCCATCATATTATAAATGGTCACAGTTTATATTCCTAAAGATGTATGAAGCTGGGCTTGTCTATCAAAGGGAGGTAAGTAGTGTTGATGTGGCAGCCATGTCTTAGCAACAACATCACTTTATTTATAACTAATAAGGTTTGTAGTATCCAAGGAAAAATGAGAAGAGTTGAACATGATTAAACTTGCTCATTGGAAGAAAAGATACAAAACAAAAGATGTTTAATATTCAAGTGAAAGTTTTGAAAATTATTATTTGCTTGTTGATACATTGTATTTTAAAGCATTTTATGAATTTAAAGACAGATTTTCTTATTTTCTCAGTTTACAATACCATAAAAGTTTTTATTATATACTTAGTAGTAAATACAGATAAATTGTATGTGTAATACAATCAATTGCAAGCTTGCAGTATCAGCCATCCGTGATGATATCGATATTAGCACTGTTGCAAAAGCTTTATCACACCTTTAATCTGTATGACATCACGTCATTGATTGCAGTCACTGTTGCAAAGGTTTTATCAAATCCCTAATCTGTATGACGTCATGTCAAACCTATAATCTGTATGACATCATTTCAAACCTCCTTATCTGTATGACGTCATGTCACATAAAAAACATCTACTTGAGGTTTATGTAATGTATATAATAAAGTGTATATGATATGGCTTTTTCAATATCACACACGGTATCAACCCTTAACCAATATAATCCCGTGAGCAGAGCTCTTGGGATTATATTGGTGTCTATGGTTGATACGGATGCGATATTGAAAAAGCCATATGATATTCTCTGTGTATCTGATTCTTAAATGTAAGTGAATTAGTTTGACTAAAGATATGCATTTTTTTCTTCGTTTGTGTGATTTCACAGGGACTTGTTAACTGGGATCCAATTGACCAAACTGTACTAGCCAATGAACAAATAGATGATCAAGGTCATTCTTGGAGGTCAGGAGCAAAAGTTGAGAAGAAGTACCTGAGGCAATGGTACATCAAAACTACAGCTTATTCAAAGGTATGTTCAGAAATGCAGTTCTAGAACCTAATTAGTTACTGGTTTATAGAATATGATATTTAATGCAGATCTCTAAATTAGGGTTGAAATATAGTTGTAAAGCTGTCATACAGATTTTTCTCTCCCATTGGACAGTAGAAACTTTAATCTCTGCTCAAGAAATCTTTTTGATATCTATAGTGTAACCTTAACATGAGCCTTGCATCAATATAAAGTGCATTGGACTTCAGATAATTTATTCCACCAGGTCTTTGCTGAAAAAAATTATAGTGCTTATGGACATTCTTTTTTATACAGTATCTAAAAAAGTGAAAGAAGTATCACGTGAAACATCATTTACAATTATAGATAATTATAGCCCTGAGCTGAGCTGTAACCTGATAGACATCTTTGGATTTAAAAGAATAATAATAATCTGTTTATTCCTAGTTTCCTAGGCAACATTAATGATTACCATACTTTCTCTATCTACTAGACAGAGTCAAATTTCACAAGGGATGTGTGATATAAAATAAATCTCAAAAAAAAAATCAGAGGAAAATTGAGAAATATGTATACTAGGCTATATCAAAAGACAAAACATATAATGATAAATAACCCAGAAAAAATATATACAAGCATGGGGCTGTGATGATTTAAGTTTAAGGTTTTTACTTAAAAGGTATGCGTAGACTACATATATAACAAGTTTAAGATTTAAGATGTATGTAGACAACTTTTGTAGATAGCATCTCTTTGTTGACCATTTTTCTTTTAAAAAAGATACTAAACAATAATACGTAAAAACGGAATACAGTCGACTCTCGTTATCTCGAAGTCAGCCGGACCGGAGAAATATTTCGAGATACACATAGTTCGACTCAAACGAAAACCGGAAGTTTGACTGAACAAGGGACACAACTCTTGCTTAGCATGGTAAAGCTAAAATAAATCTGGGAAGGGGATCGATATTCTGGTATCAAATTGATTTATTTGTGTCATGGTCTTTCGTTATTATAATAACATTGTTTTACTTATTCAATTGTTTCAGTTACAATTGTTTCCTATGGCTTTTATCCGAGAGAGTAATTTCCAATCGATAGTTTCGTTATTCAGGTCGTTTAAAGTTGACAAAATTGTTTATTTTTGGATACAAGAGACTTTAGAAAATTTAGATTCCTCTTCATTTTGTATTCTTTCTTTTAATAAAAGAAAATACAACAAGATTAAAGACACCGATTGAGTAGTTTTTAGGTGATCATCAACGGAAGTCATAATCCTTACTTTATACCCACCCAAGCTCATTAGTGTAAACCACAATTAATTGTTTTGTAAACATTTTAAATACTTTTTCATGAACATTAACAATGTATCACTAATTATTTATAAAATTTCTATAAAAGATAATCTTAGGTAAACGCTCGTGGAAATAGCATGTCATAAATCAATACAGTGGTCAGTGACTGGAAATTTAATTACATGTGTATTGTCAGATTAACTCTTCAATCCATTTAAATGCCGGAGGTCATGTTTTGACATAATGTGTATTAGTTCGAGATAAATAATGAATTTTGAATGCTTTTGTTAACCTTGGGATCGTGAATTTAGTTCGACTCAACCGAAATTTCGACACATCCAATTTCGACTCATCAGGAGTCGAATTACATACATTTATATGGAACAAAGTTTGGGACCACGTGAAAACTTCGACTCATCCGAAATTTCGAGTGAAGCGAGTTCGAGACAATGAGAGTTAACTGTACTTTTTTTAAAGTATTTTTTTTGACAAGTTTTATAAAAGAATTTACTATACTTTGCCTAATTTTGTTTCCAGTCTTTGTCTGATGGATTAAAGGAATTGAACCCTGAATACTGGAGAGACATCATAAGCTTACAGAGAAACTGGATTGGTAAATGTACTGGTACCAGGCTAGATTTTTTATTGAAGGTAACAGATAAATATTGAAAGAGGATCATGATTCTAAAATATATCTGAAAAGTTTAATTTCATTTTCTTCTTTATTATTTGACAAAACTAGTGGAAATACTGGGAACAAACTTTGACTCAAGTTTTGTTTTAGAAATGCATGGTTAGATTAAACACCTTCATCATATATAAGTTCACAATTGATTTGTCTAGACATTCAATGATATATTGCTGGTTATATTTTCAAACGATACATCTTAACAAATATAAACCAATTTATTATTTAGTCAAAATATTTAAGACATGAAAATTAAGGTTATATCAATAAAAAAATTTAATTTGTTTGAAAGTCTTGATTTTTTATTGAAATAATGACAAATAAAAAAAGGAAAATCATCATTCATGTTGTAATAAATCTTTATTAATCTATCTTAAAAACAAGACTTTAGATCCTAACGTTTGATAAGGGTCAATTCTTATTTTATTTATAAAATTATTCCAAGAGCGGTAAAATGTCTTACATCTTTGGTTGAAAGTTAGATTGAAGCTTAAGAGTAAATGTAACACTGTCAATATCCCAAAAAACTTTGAGGACACAATATATAATAGGCATTTACTTTGTATTTGTAGAACGGAGATGAGACAATGACTGATCCCCTGTCTGTTTTCACATATCATCCTGAAGCTCTATGTGGTGTGACTCACATAACCTTGTCACCAGAACACAGATTTAATGACCCACAGTTTTATAAGGTAGGCAAAGGTTTTACACTATAAAGGAAAATGGTGATTTATAAAACTATGTCATTTTAATTTAAAAATTTAAGATATGCATTTCAACTTTATTTCAAATCAAATTATAAACAAAATACTATTAAAAAGCAATGTGTACCATACAAAAAAACAAAAAATATCAGCATTTAGTTTTTAAATAGATTTTAAAAAACTGATGTAAAGGACTACAGATTTTTTTTATTGATGCCATTAAACATCAGAACTATTAGAATTACTGCCTGTTTTATCAGGACAACGTTTCGTTTTAGTTGAAAGATACAGATCAAAGCCAAAGCATGTCAGCAGGTAAAGCTTATATTTAAAATGATTTTTTTTTGTAGATTTACATCATAGTTCTTATCAAACACATTTAAGGAATGTATAGAATTATTTGCTATGCATCAAAAGCAAGTGGGATCTTGGTGTCATAGTGGTCTAAGTTTAACTGTACCACTAGCCTGTCAAAACTGAGGTTTGGAATTGAAACCTATCATGTGGCAGTTCCTGTTGAACCCAAGTTTTATTCAATTA
The DNA here is from genome assembly GCF_036588685.1 of Mytilus trossulus. Taxonomy (NCBI): domain Eukaryota; kingdom Metazoa; phylum Mollusca; class Bivalvia; order Mytilida; family Mytilidae; genus Mytilus; species Mytilus trossulus. The sequence goes on from NC_086383.1 coordinate 48,835,213, forward strand.
TATATAAAAAAAGAAGATGTGGTATGATTGCCAATGAGAAAACTATCCACAAAAGACCAAAACAACACAGACATTAACAACTATAGGTCACCGTACAGCCTTCATCAATGAGCAAAGCCCATACCGCATTGTCAGTTTTTCTTCAAAACTCCAGGCACTGTAGCTTCCTCCACCAATAATAACTGACTCACTAAATAGCTCAATAGTTTTGGAAGTGACATTAAACACCAATCAATACAAAGAAAGATAGAAGTAGTTTAGTACATTTGGTATGAGCAATTTTCTGGCAAGTTATATTCAAAAAGGTTAAACAGGAATAGTGACAATGACATCTTAAAATGTCAGTATTTTCTTACATTTAATATTCATTTTTGTGCAGATAGATTACTGAGTATAGAAGCAGTTCATCCTATAACAGGGGACAGAATACCAATAATTATATCTAACGCTCAAGATGAAACCATGGAATCATATTTAGGTAGGTAATAGAAGAACTACAACAATTTAAATATGGGGAAAGTTTGTTTTATTGTTGATCAATAGATACAATTAGGATACAAGTCTCAATTTTCTTTGAAATGAAAACATAGCACCTGAATTTACAGTATATAAATACTAACATGTTCAAAAGAGAAAGAAAAACACTTAGGGCAATAAAAAAACATAAGACAAACAAACCCGATGTAACCTTGTCCATAAGAACAATCAGGAAAAGACTTACAACAGTACACAAATAATACACAAACAATTAAAGATTGAGAAAGACAAACAAGAACAAGGTGTTGAAAACTCAAGTGCATAGGAAGAGTATGTAACTCAACAATAGAGCAGGTATCTGCAAAACACAGTTAAAGTGCAACAGAAAGAACAGTTTAGTGATGCTTTTACACCAAAGTGTTCCAAAATAGTCTACATTCATTTGCTAACAATAATGATTAATGTAATTTGAACTATGGTAAAACCTGTCTTAATATATATATATAAACATAAGTGTAGTATATATAAACATACCACACTTATTTGAAATATAGCATAAGGAGTACCATATCAATTAAAATATGGGCATTTTTGTCTTAAATTATTGTTTAAAATTATGCAGAATTGCTGTATTAAACAGATTTGAATTGTTTACAGGCATACCAAGTTTATCACAACAGGATCGACAGTGTGCAGAGAAATTTGGATTTACTTTCAAGGAAGTAATAGACTCTGATGGCAACGTTATTAATTCTGAACAGGTAATTATGTGCCAAATGGGAACAAACTTTGCTACTTTTTGTCACTACTTGCTTAGAGATAGAAATATGTATATGGCAGAAATGTCAAAAAGACAATATCAAAAGTGTCTCAATATTTTATCTTGCCTTTCCACAGGTCATTTCCATCTTCTGTTGATTTTATTTTTAGCTCACCTGACCTGAAAGGTCAAGTGAGCTTTTCTCATCACTTGGCGTCCGTCGTCCGTCGTCCTGCGTCCGTTGTCCGTCGTCCTGCGTCCGTCGTCCGTCGTCCTGCGTCCGTCGTCCGTAAACTTTTACAAAAATCTTCTCCTCTGAAACTACTGGGCCAAATTTTACCAAACTTGGCCACAATCATTCTTGGGGTATCTAGTTTAAAAAATGTGTCCGGTGACCTGGCCATCCAACCAAGATGGCCGCCATGGCTAAAAATAGAACACAGGGGTAAAATGTATATTTTGGCTTATATCTTTGAAACCAAAACATTTAGAGCAAATCTGACAGGGGGTAAAATTGTTAATCAGGTCAAGATCTATCTGCCCTAGAATTTTCAGATGAATCGGACAACTCGTTGTTAGGTTGCTGCCCCTGAATTGGTTATTTTTACGGAAATTTTGCAGTTTTTTGTTATTATCTTGAATACTATTATAGATAGAGATAAACTGTAAACAGCAATAATGTTCAGCAAAGTAAAACCTACTAATAAGTCAACATGACCAAAATTGTCAGTCAACCCCTTAAGGAGTTATTTCCCTTTATAGTCAATTTTTAACAAATTTTCGTCAGTTTTTGTAATTTGTACAAAAATCTTCTTCTCTGAAACTACATGGCCAAATTAAACCAAACTTGGCGATAATTATCATTGCGGTATATAGTTTGAAAAATGTGTCCAATGACACCGCCTACCAAACAAAATGGCCGACATGGCTAAAATTAGAACATAGTGGTAAAATGCAGTTTTTGATTTATATCTTTAAAACTAAGACATTTAGGGCAAATCTTTCAAGATTTAAATGTCCATCAGAATAAGATCTATACCCTCGCAAATTTTCAGATGAATCTGGCAACTCGTTATTGGGTTGCTGCCCTAAAATTGATAATTTTAAGGAAATTTTGCAGTTTTTGGTTATTATCTTGAATACTATTATAGATAGAGATAAACTGTAAACAGCAATTTTGTTCAGCAAAGTAGGATCTACAAATAAGTCAACATGATAAAAATTGTAAGAGTACCCCTTAAGGAGTTATTGCCCTTTATAGTCAATTTTGAACAAATTTTCGTCATTTTTGTAACTTGTACAAAAATCTTCTTTTTTAAAACTATGGGCCATATTAAACTAAACATGGCCACAATCATCACTATGGTATCTATTAAAAAAAAGTGTCTAATGACCCCACCTACCAACCAAGATGACCGGCATCAGTAAATACAGTAACAGGTGAGCGACACAGGCTCTTGAGAGACTCTAGTTTTAAAAGTTAAATGTTGGCGAAAAAGTCAACTAATAACTAAATATTTTGATAATATAAAAAGTAAATATTTCAATGATATGAAATAATTTTTTCTATATTTCCATTTTAATTACAGTTTTCAGGTCTGACTAAAAACCAAGCATTTCAAGAAGTCTGCAGTTATGCAAAGGTATGGGGTATTTTTAGTAAAGCCAACAGTCAGAATAATGTGTCAAATTTTGCTGTAGACGATCATACAGTCAATTTATTACATAATATTGATTAAAAACACACTTTAAAGTTAAGAAATTCACAAAACAATCATGCATACATTTTAAAGGTAATATCAGAATATGGTCCACGGGAATATCATGTGCACTATGCGCCAAGGTAATCAAAAAATGATATCATATATTCACAATGTCAATCTTTTTTGTTGAGTAAGCCCAAAAACATGGCAAATGCTTATGATTGTGTCAAATTACTGATATTTTAACTGTAGAAAATACACCATCAAAATAATGAAATGGTCAAAATAAATCGCATAATTTGAGGTATAAAGAAATTGTATGTCGTAATCCCGATTAGGAAAAGTATCCATTTTACTGTTATCGATATTAAATAGTCAAAACAAAGAAACAATATTAGCAGTGCATGCAGATTTTCAATTTTTTTTAAATTAATTGTTTACCAGAACTTTATTGTAATGCCTCAAATTTGTTTTCCTCAGGAAAAAGGATTTGGTGGTCAATTAACCAGTGCAAAACTGAAAGATTGGCTGATATCCAGACAGAGGTATTGGGGAACTCCAATACCAATGATTCATTGCCAAAAATGTCAGGTATGTTGCATTTTTTAGTTTTATAATTACACTGCTAGGGGAGATAATATAATGCCTAATGCATGTCTACACTTTGTTATGGAATATCACAAAAAAATAAAAACTTGATTGATAAAAGTTTTAGAGGAAAACATAATAACAACAGTCCACATTAATCTTGTAATGAAAGATAATAAAGGATGGTTTTGCATTAATTGCATAATCAATTTAAAAAATTTGGTATTTCTACATATTTGGCTTCCAAATATCTTTGTTTAAAACTTCCTTATTGCATAAAGGTAAATCTAGAAAAGAGCTGCAACACATCAAATTTTTACTATTTAATTTTTAGATATATTACATACACTTAAAAATACTTGTGATTGTCACTTACTTGTGAAATAAAATACTGTGAATTTATTTATTTTTCATGGGTCCTATTTTCATAGATAAAAGTAACTGACATGTTTGTCGAAGTCTGCATACAAGCCTATAGAAAATTTGTTAATCGTTAAACAGTTAATTTCATGGTTCATCTGTACCCACGAAATCCACGAAAAATTGATTTCCAATGAATAATAATGAATCCACAGTTCTGTAAATTCAGAAATTATAGCGATCGTTTTATAGATGTGAGTACTGCAATAAATAGAAATCCCTTTTTAGATGTCTGAAATAGATATCTGTACGTAACATTTCCTAAAATCGCAGTAATTAAACTCACATTTTTGTTCATTCTTCAAAAATCTCATTAATTCGTACACAATTGTAGTACATGTATTTGCATCTATAGATTTTAAAGGAATTTAGAAAGTGAAATTGCGCTATTTAAATTAATTTAATTGGTTAAATCTCATCACAGCACATCTATTTTGTTGTCTGCATGTTTAAACATTATTAATCAGTTAACCATTCAGAATACATTACTTCCATTGATTTGCTTGTTTGTTAGAGATAGAATTATTTTGTAACTTGTCACAGATAGTACCAGTGCCACAAGAGGAGTTACCTGTTAAATTACCAAAGTTAGAAAGTCTGACACAGAAAGGATTATCTCCCTTAACACAGGCCACAGAATGGCTCAATGTCAAATGTCCAAAGTAAGTAAATGTATGAAAAGTAACTTGAAAATTTTGATCCAATTTTGATATTTTTTTTATATAAAAGCTTATAATTGTATCCATTGTTTACTCTTAGGCATACTCTGTTGAATTAAGATTTTTCAAAAAAATATTACATTTATTTCTTTAGTTAAAAGTTGGTGCATTTTATTAAATAGAAAGTTAAAAGTTGTAATGTAATATAAATATATCACTTTAATTTTCAAGTCTTGTTTAAAGCTATTCCTTCTGATTTTATGATATAATATGCATAATGGAAAGTATTATTCAAATTTTGAAATGTCTTTAAAGGTTTTTAGTAACTGTATACAAAGCTAGTGAAAATCAGAGCACGAAACATTTTATCATTTGTTTTTCTTTGTCTCTTAGATGTGGAGGTAACGCCACCAGAGAAACAGATACCATGGATACATTTGTTGATTCTTCATGGTACTTCCTTAGATACCTTGACCCTAGCAACAGTAGTCTGCCATTTGAAAGAGAAGTTGCCAATCAGCTGATGCCTGTCGACCTGTATATTGGTGGAAAGGAACATGGTTTGTTTTTCATTACAAAAGAACTGAATAACTAAATATTAGGGACTTGTTTTGAAAACATTTTTACTGTTAAAATAATAATTTTTTGACCTCCTTCACCTTTGCAAAATTGATTATACAGATCCATCTTTTTTTCTGTAAATCTGAATTGAATCCATAACCAATAAAAATCTCAGTCTTTTTCACTTCTTCTCTTTCTCTCTCAGTGCACTTATTTTGAGATAGCATGTTCATAATTGCAACTACATTGATATGTCTTGGTTTATAATCAGGTTGACTCTCAAAAAAAGAGACAATGATGTAATTTTGTAAATGGCTGCATGTAGAAAAAGTAATTCAATGATTTCTAGTATTTTTATAGATCTACACTTCTAGTGTGTTTTTTTTTTATAATTTCTGTCTCTGGATTGTTGGTTAGTATTTTGCCTTGGTTACATTGTTTTGGTTAGTTGCTTTTTCATTGTTGTCATTTATCATATCTACTAAGTTCCTCTAGCTTTAATACATTCTTTCAGCATTTTTGAAAAGAAATGGATAACTGGATCATTTTGAAATTTATATTCATACTAAAGTATGACCAGGATCATAAGCTCCCTAAAAAAACAAATTTGCTAAAAAAAATCTGTTTTAGAAATATGTAAATGTGATTTAAATATTTTGCATTGTTTCTCTTATCTAATTTTGACAATTACTCATATTCTTAATTGTAATTTTATTTTATATTTCAGCTACATTACACATGTTCTTTGCCAGATTCTTTAACCATTTCCTGTGTGATGCTGGTTTCCTATCACACAGGGAACCATTCACCAATCTACTGCCTCAAGGAATGGTATTAGGACAGAGCTATAAAGTTAAGGAAACAGGACAATATCTCAAACCAAAAGAGATTGATTTTTCTAGTAGGTATTTTCTGTTCTTAGATAATGACAAACAAAATCCAAAAACAACAATACCACCTTCAAAAAAAAAAGCCCTAGATTTCATATTTTTTTTTTCTGGATCTTTAAAGAATAGAAAATAAGAATTCTTTACAAGATACTGAAAATCCAAATACTCTGACAAAAACAGGAAATAAGTAAGCATCTGTTCCGCTCCAGATTAAAGTTTTTGATCAAGGTATATTTTGATGAATTTTTAATCCAATCAACTTGAAATTTAGTACACATGTTCCCTATGATATGATATATTTAATTTTAATGCAAAGTTAGAATTTTGACTCCAATTGGATTTTCACGACCCATTGTACATAGAAAATGATAGTGTGAGTGGGGCATTTGTGTTTTATGGACTCATTGTTAGGAAATCAGTAAATATTTCCTGCTAAAATATAGGCTCCATAAAGCATGCTGAGTAAGTTTTAGAAATCTTTAAAAAAAAAAAAAAAAAAAAAAAAATGCCTGTTATGTTGCAGATCACAAATCTCCTGTAGAAAAATCCACTGGCAAGCCTTTAATTCAAGAATGGGAGAAGATGAGCAAATCCAAGTATAATGGTGTAGATCCTCAGGTTAGTAGAAAATGTATACACAATTTCATAACAAAAACATACTTCAAAGCAAACTAAATATTATAATGAAATAGCTGTCAGTTAACTGTACTCTCAGATCTGTACCTAGTGTCTCTTTGTTGTTGGGATGTACAAGTACTCGTCCACGTCCACTTGTATTTTTGACCATCTGATGAGTTAAGCCTTTTTCAATTGATTTTTATAGTTTGTTTTATGTTGTACTGTTATACCAATGTCCCAGGTTAGGGGTAGGGTTGGAATCCTGCTAACATGTTTAATCCTTCAACATTCTGTAAGTATGGACCTGTCCCAAGTCAGGAGCCTGTAATTCAGTGGTTGTAGTTTTTTTATGTGTTGCATATTTGTTTTTTGTTCAATTTTTACATCAATTAGGCTGTGAGTTTTCTCTTTTGATTTTTTTTATACATTGTCATCTCAGGACCCTATATAGCTGACTATGCAGTATGGTGCTTTGCTCATTGTTGAAGGCCGTACAGTAACCTTTAGTTGTTAATTTCTGTGTTATTTTGGGTTTGTGGAGAGTTGTCTCATTGGCAATCATACCACATCTTCTTTTTTATATTCAAATTAATTTCTATTGCAGAAAATTTAGCTCACTGGGCTGAATTTGAGGTTTTTACAAATGTTTTTTTCTATAATAATCAAAATGAGAATTGTGAAATTTTCTATAACAAAAAAAAACTAATTTGAGGGCACAATTATTATGAGTGATATCTATGGAACTAATAGAGACCTGTCATTACTCATAATGCCGATTTTGAAGATCCCTTCTGACATTATTCAGTTGTTTGTAAAGAAAAGATACTCATAGGTGATAGTTTTAATAGAAATATTACAATGATAAGCTACAAAAGTTAATTGTTTATAATGAGGGTCTGATTCTAACCCATTACCTCTTTTACAGGAAATTATTGATGAGTATGGTGTGTCTGCCACAAGAATGACAATAGTTTACAATGTGGCTCCTAAGTCTGACAGAAAATGGTCTAATACAGGTAAAATTAGATATGGTTAAAAAAAATTATTATGAAATAAAAAGAAAAATATAGTAATGGAGATCAATTTGAAGATGAATAAAAGAAGGTCAGTAAGACAGCTTGCTACCCCAAAACAGAAAAAACTCTAAAAGACATTTATAGGTCAACTTATGCTTTTCAACAATAAACTGGTTCCTGCTCAGCAGGGTTTAAGCAGACGATATATCATCAAATGGTCTACTTAAATAAAATGACACCATTTTTATTAATAAAAATATATATGTCCCTGACCTTGTTTTAGTTAAAAGCAGTAAAATTGATAAAATTAGAAAAATTGATATTAAATTAAAAAGTATATTTTCTCTATTATTTTTGAGACTATACTTACCATCAATATTCATTTTCAGAATTTAAAGGTGTGTTAAACTGGAAAGGAAAGGTATGGAGTCTTGTTACCATGGTTTTAAAGAATTATAATAAGGTTGACACTGCATTTCAGGATATCAATGAATGGAATAGGAAAATAAAGGAAGTCAGAAATATTCATTTGGCAGAGGTAAGCTATGATATAGAATGAGAGGGTAGGGTTGTCTTGAAGATAGTTTGTCAGTTTTATCCGTGACTTTTAAAGCTTGTCTGATAATTCAATTAACACTAATATTTTTTCTTTTCCCTTTCAGATAAACTACAATTTTGAGACCACATTTATGATCAGTGTAGCAATAACAGCCATGCAACAACTAACAGAATACTTAAGGGTAAGTAGACTTTTTTGACAGATGGTCAAAATGTGAACGATTTTCAGGATGAGAAAATTGTAGAATGAATCCTACTATTTTCACATTTTTAATATGCAAACACACTAGATAACAGTTGAAATAATGACCTGTCAATCCAGTCTTCTACTTTTATTTGACTTGTTAGCTTCTACTTCTTAGTTCTTTGTGCCTAGCAACTACTATTATTAAAGTTTTTATTTTAGCTTAGAAGGGGATAGCTGGTAAACAGAGATTTTGATAATGTTTTATTTTTTATTCATTAGGATACTGTCTCTCATATTTTATATTTTAATTAATGATGTGTTTTTTCAGAGTGTACCTACAGAAGTAGCTGTAAACAGTGATATGTTTCTACAGACATTGGCAGAAGTTATTATTATGATTTCTCCAATATCTCCATCTTTTGCTAGTGAATTATGGGAAGGATATAGAAATAAAATTACTTCCTGTTCTACATGTGATATGGTATGTATTCAAATATCTGTATTAAACTTCTTTACAAAAACTGATTTAATTTATTGGCAAGTTTGATGCAATCTATTTTAATTAAACCTCTGTAACACAGTATAAATGGGAGATATATAGGAAACATTATGTCTATCCATCTATCTGTGTGTCTGTATGGCTGTTCATCCATGTGCCGTCGTTTGTCGGTGTGTCCATTTGTCCCACTTCAGGTTAAAGTTTTTGGTGAAGGTAGTTTTTTATAAAGTTGAAGTCTAATCAACTTGAAATTTAGTACACATGTTCCTTACATGTTCCTAATTATATGATCTTTCTAATTTTAATGCCAAATTAGAGATTTTCCCCCATTTTCACTGTCCATTGAACATAAAAAATGATAGTGCGGATGGGGCATTTGTGTACTAGGACACATGCTTGTTTTATATTGCAACAATTGAAATGTCTTTGTATACATTCCTTTCTAAGGAAAATAAACAAATATATTTATTGCAGTCTTGAGTGTTATCTTGTTACACAACATTTCACTCATTCTTTATTGTTGCTTTGATATTTTTGATGAACATTAAATAGTGGATATACATTTTCAGGTCATCAATGAATAATATATCTCTATTCTTTATAGAATCAGTCAGTGCAAGAACAGACATGGCCAGAAGTAGATAAAGATTGTAACATGGTTCTTAATGTAAAAGTAAGTAAAGTTCTTTTGTTGCTCAATAAATATTAGAAGATGTGGTATGAATGCCAATGAGAGAACTCTTCATCCAAGTCACAATTTGTAAAAGTAAACCATTATAGTTCAAAGTACGGTCTTCAAAACGGAGCATTTACACACACTAAACAACAAAGTATAAAAGAGGGACGAAAGATACCAAAGGGACAGTCAAACTCGTAAATCTAAAACAAACTGACAACGCCATGGCTAAAAATGAAAAATACAAACAGAAAAACAACAGTACACATGACACAACATAAAAAGGGTCCCAAAAACGAGTAGTGTAAAACCATACAAAAACGGTCTAATCTTTGTTAAAATAGAGAAACTAGAAATACTTATGAACTATGAAAAGTAAAATCTCAAAAATACTGATCTTAGAGGAAAATCTAATTGGAAAGTCCATAATTAAATGGTTAAATCAGATAACAAAACACATCAAAAATGAATGGACAAGAACTGTCATATTCCTGACTTGGTACAGGCATTTTCAAATGTAGAACATTTAGAAAATAGAGAAACTAGAAAAACTTATGAACCGTGAAAATGACAGCCACTGCATAACAAGTTCCTAACCTAGGACAGGTGCAATCAAATGCAGGGTTTGAAAAGTATTTACAAGCCAACCGTTACCCTAACCTGAAGTAGTGGTGTTACATTAAAATATAAAAAACACCTTGATTAAAAATAATTTGGCTCGTTTAATTTTCATAAAATTTTAACAAAGTATTTACTTTGACCCTTTGACAATAATATTAAAATTTCAAAAAATTTTAACCAACCATTTTATCAGGAAAAAATACACTGGTTACATAGCAGTTTGACCAACACTAATTTTGATAATTAAGAAGTTTGATACTCCCTAAACAACGCAACGTAATTAAAACGTTTAGCTGATTTTACAGAGTTATCTCCCTGTAGTGTAAGGTACCACCTTAGCTCAATCAAAAACACATATTGACAAAAAAGGTATACTTACACTGAACGACAAAAAATTATCATTATTTATTTTTGAATTAACAAAGAAATCAGTTGGTCTGTCTAATAGTGATAACACAAACACATTATTCTTTTTATATGAAAAGAACAAGAATCAACAGAAATATTGGTATAACAGTACAACAGACTATAGTTAAGAACTAACAACAACAAAAAACAAATACAGGCTGACTTGGTTTGTCAAAATGTGATTGCTTTAAACAAGTTTGTTTGGTACTCAAACCTTCAGACCTTTCAACTTTTTTTTAAAGGAATAAATTATTTCATCACAAATATAAACAAAGCCAGCAGATTCTGTTTTATAATTACATGATTCTTATATATTCTAATTTCAGTGTAACAATAAGATGGTATTCAATACAACTGTTCCATACACCGTACTAAACACCTTGAGTAAAGAGGAAGCACAACAAATCAGCAATCGTCATCCTGTATATAAGAGATATTTTGAAGAGCATACTGTGAAAGGTGTACATCTTACTGTGAAGCCAGACTATAAAGCTATTATTGATTATCATATACCTGATATTGATGAGGATGTCATTAGAAAACTTAATAAGAAGAGGAAAAAGAAATGAGTAATAAAATTCAAAATCAATAATTTTTTTTAACTAAATTTGCCACAAAAAAGTAGATTTAGCCAGTCCTAGTCTCAAGGTCTATAAACATTACTCAGAACTCAAAGAACAACAGTAGTGCTTGAAACACCAAATCCAGTATTTTAACTGGTTTATTTCTGAGTCTGAGTGCAATTATGAGGTTCAAAACTTTTATGTCAACAAGGCCTGATAAACCTTTTTTATGGCATTCCAAAGGTCTAGTAACAATTCCATACAATCTGTCTCTCTCATTGCACATCATTCCCTCAATCTGGAACACATTGGGGGAGGGGAGGTACCCAGTGTTATGTCTTGCCTACTTCAAATGTGACTCTTTCACTGGTTGCTTCAAACACATTGATTAAATGATTATGTACTTGGACAGATATGCTTTACTGTTAGTTCAAAGCCAAAATATTCATTTTGAAAATCCCCAGCCCTCCATATTATCAAATTGTTTTCAATATTCATTTGTAAAACAATGCAGAAAAAAATACACTGATCACTAGTGTTTCACTATACTGGTATTTGAATCTTTACTAAATTTAACAGGCTCATTTAATGAAAAAATGTAAATAGAAAGGGTCAAGTAAATATTTTGTCAAAATTAAATGAAAAAATTACCCAATTTTATTTTAGTCAAGGTGTTTGGTACCACCTTAAACCTTTATTTGGCATTGATGCTACACAAAAATGTTTAACTATAATAACATATTAAAGGAGCTTTAATTACTGTAAGCTATCATGCATATCTATAATACTAAAATGACAAGGTCCAATTTGTCAGCCGTCATCATGTAAAAACACCGAATCAAAGAATTCAACTTTATATATAACTTATATAGTACAAAGGTGTAGATTAAAAATTACACCACTCTAGACCTTTTTGTTTTCCACGTAATTAATATTGCCAATAATTAAGTTGTTCCGAGTCGAGTCCGATACCGATATCAATAGTATATTCACCTGTTAACTATTACCTTATCTGTATGTCCCCATCTGACAGGTACACCACCAAACGGTGTATTCAGGAGTAATATGCTATATACACGGGTCATAATCACAGGGTTGGAATACTAAATTGTCAAAATGTTACCTATTGTAGTATTTTAATCAGTAAGACTTTCTAAGATAACAATACGAATACTAAAAATAAGGCGTACAGGTAAAGTTTTCAATTTGTTAGCGGGCATGACGTAAAACAGCGAATCAAAGAATTCAACTTTATTTTTAACTAATATAGGACAATGCTGTTGATTAAAAAATACTCCATTCCAGGACCTTTTGTTTTCCAAACTAATTGATATTACCAATAATTGATAAGTTCCAGTTAGACGGGTTCAAACAGAAAGATTTGAAAGCAGAGAAAACTGTGTATCTTATAATCAGTATGACTTTATTAGATGACCGTACTAATACTAAAATAAGGCATGCGCATAGTTATATACTTTAATTCAGTACTGGACCCGCGATATCACGGGTGTGTTCTAGTATTATATAAGGAAATGTGATATGATTGCCAGTGAGAAAGATATCCACTAGTGGATGTAAATAATTGTAGGGCACTGTAAGGAATGAGCAACATTAATTTTGTACAGTCAGCTATAAAGAAAACACTGTTTTGACCAAAAGTGAAATAATTCAACTGAGAAAATAAAGGTTGAATAAAAAAGGAACTAATGTTCACCGACAATTCAAATGAATTTAACTTCATTTTGAAAATTAGTATAAGAAATACTACTTCTCGGATCTGCCATGCACTGAAGAGAAAATAAAAAAAAATCAAAAGCTGTAATCTTTTCAAAAGAGTAAAGTAACTCAAAAATTTCAAAAGCAACTTTCTAGAATCTGTATTTAAACACTAGTACTACATTACCTTGGAGCAGAACATTTGCAGTTCGATGCAGGTGCCTTAGTGAAGTCTTGCTATAGCAAGCTATATATAGCAAACTTTCCAAAAACATAACCATATGTGAAAAGGAAGATATTAAAAAAGGTAAAATAACAATTTAAAAACACAAAAGACAAAAGTAGAGATTGAGCAATGCGAATTTAATAAAAAAAAAAGTCATGGGATGGTCAACAGAAGCTTCATTCAAATTGACCATGGCACATAAGTGAAATGTCAAAAAATATTTAAAAAAAGAACCTTGAGACGAAAAAGACTATACAAAATCATGGTAATGTAAGACCGACAACAAGATAAACTGTAATGTGTGATACACTTTAACATGTGTATCACACCGCACTCTAAAAATAGAAATAAAATAAAATGTATATATTTCATTAATTGACTACACTGCTCATCTGTTAGAATACTCGCAAATCTTTGGTACCGATTTGTAAAAACACTAAATGGTGCTATATACTCTGGATGCATTTTCGAAAATTACCTATTTAGAATTCAATACTTTATTTTTCTGAAATAAATTGAAATTGATTGAGTGCATGTTGTCTTTGCAGCAGTTTTATTAAATGTGACACATCGCTTCGAAGAAGATCATGAAAAATGAAAAACATTACTAAACAATCATAAGAAAACTCTGTAAACATCAGCACATACTCAGAATCATTTATTAGTTTAGTACTGTATTTTCAAATTGAATGGTATTTTTTATGCCCCACCTACGATAGTAGAGGGGCATTATGTTTTCTGGTCTGTGCGTCTGTTCTTCCGTCTGTCTGTTCGTTCGTCTGTCTGTCTGTCCGTCCGTTCGTTCGTCCGTCTGTCCCGCTTCAGGTTAAAGTTTTTGGTCAAGGTAGTTTTTGATGAAGCTGAAGTCCAAACAACTTGAAACTTAGTACATATGTTCCTTATGAAATAATCTTTATAATTTTCAAGACAAATTAAACTTTTGACCCCAATTTCACGGTCCACTGAACATAGAAAATGAAAGTGTGAGTTTCAGGTTAAAGTTTTTGGTCAAGGTAGTTTTTGATGAAGTTGAAGTCCAATCAAATTGAAACTTAGTATAAATGTTCCCTATGATATGATCTTTCTAATTTTAATGCCTAATTATATTTTTTACCTATTTTCATGGTCCATTGAACATGGAAAATGATAGTGCGAGTTGGGCATTTGTGTACTTTGGACACATTCTTGTTTCTATATGAGTTAGAATGATTTGTCAGTTCAAACTTATTGACTCTTGCTTTGTTAAAATTTCCTTGTTGACTTTATCATACTTAAATTTTCGAATCTAGATAATGTAATGTTTTCAATAAGATAAAAGTTTCAAATTATCCGAATATTATTTTGTAATAGAAAACAGTTTTGATATGAAAAACATGAGACTGATTGTCTTTTCTTATTTTGTCTTTTGTCTCTTTCATTATGTCTGTTTGTTTTGTTAACACATCTTTCTCGATGAAATTGAATTGTATGCGACTGTCCTACAAGTTAGAGGTTTAGCTATATATGACACAAGGTATAATTCATCACTTTCTACTTTTAAAAAAATGCCTTTACCAAGTCAGGCATATGACAGTTGATGTCTATTCGTTAAATGTATTTGAGCTTTTGATTTTGACATTTGATAAGACTAATCTTTTTGAATTTTCCTTGGAGTTCAGAAGGTTTGTGATTTTACTTTGCACATATGTTGGCTTCATGGAACTGTCTGGATTTTTATGCCCCACCTACGATAGTAGAGGGGCATTATGTTTTCTGGTCTGTGCGTCCGTTCGTCTGTCCCGCTTCAGGTTAAAGGTTTTGGTCAAGGTAGTTTTTGATGAAGTTGAAGTCCAATCGACTTCAAACTTGGTACACATGTTCCCTATGATATGATCTGTTTAATTTTAATGCCAAATTAGAGATTTTACTCCAATTTCACGGTCCAATAAACATAGAAAATGATAGTGCGAGTGGGGCATTCGTGTACTGAGGACACATTCTTGTTTTCTTCATTTTTACTATTGTTTAATGGAAACAAAACAACACAAATCATATATAATGAGTTTTGTCCATGTGCCTTTTTTGTTTTTCTCTCTTGCATTTGACGTGGCTCTATTCTTATACATCCCGTCATTTTGTTATTGTGTCATGTTAAATAAAATTGAAAAAAGGAAATGGGGAATGTTTCAAAGCGACAACAACCCGACCATAGAGCAGACAACAGCCGAAGGCCACCAATTGGTCTTGAATGTAGCGAGAATTCCCGCACCCGTAGGTCTCCTTCAGCTGCCCCCTAAAAATATGTATACTAGTATAGTAGTAATGGACGTCATACTTATAATTATACACAAGAAACTAAAATTTAAAATGTTTATACATCTGTTTGTTTTTGAACTGATTAAGATAATAACATCACGCTGACTGCTGTACCCGTATTTTTGACATATTTTCCTATTATGTCTGTTTGTTTTGTTCACACATCGTTGTCGTTGTAATGGAATTTCATACGAATGTCATACAAGTGAGAGGTTTGATGTGTTTGAGCTTTTGATTTTGCCATTTGATTACGATTTTTCTTTTTTGAATTTTTCTTGGAGTTTTGTATTTTTTATTTTACTTGATAAAATCTTAGTTTCTTCATGTTTTCAATGCAAATTATAACAATATAAAATAAACAATACATCCCGTCACATACGACAGTCAATTAAACGATATGTTTAATTTTCAGTTTGACAGGCTATTTTCCTCAAATTTTATCTCTTTTTATAGATGCATTATAGTTATGGAGCATGTACAAATTATGGGTCGACGGTAAGGTAGTTTCAGACTTTCATATTGCTTTTTTCTACTTATCAAGTAAGCATGCAGTTGGTATAAAGAAATGAAGAACTAGGTAAAAAATCACGAACTATACACTAAAATAGTGCGCATGAAACCATGCATTTTTGTTTTATCGATAATTTCAACTCTTTGGAACTCCAGTATTTCATTCATGTGTATCGTGCATGTATATGTCAAAGTGATATTTACATAGAATAGTAACACAGTCTATCGAAGTTTAAAACAAGAAAAACATTACAACCGACCAATCACATTATGAGTATGTGTATTTTTATAATGATTTTTTGCTGTTACAGAACTGATTTACGGTAAAGATTTAAAAAAAACAACATTTGTGATCAAATATAAACTTAAATGGTTATTTTGTCATTTTAAAATATTTTGTTGGTCATTTATCGCCTCAAAACTCATGTCTTGATCCTGGCTTCGAATGTTTAGATCTGAATTGTCCCGTGGACGGTAAATACAAGATATTGCTTCGTACGTAACACATTTATTTTATGGATCAGCATGGATTGCAAATAGGCGTAAGGGATGGTACTACCAAGTTAGCAAAATGATACAAAAGATTAATGCTACGGACATAGTGAACGATAATAGCATTACGACAAAAACTGCGATGAGAACAATTTATGAGCGCGTAATTATTGTAGACAACGACGAATTTGTTAGCGAACTTTTTAATGACAAGAACAATCCAAACGGCAATAAACTACGTACATATAGACAATACAAAGAAAAAGTAGAAACAGAAAAATATTTGAAACTTCAGTTGCCAAGATCGGTCCAACGAGTTGTTGCCTTGTTCCGAAGTGGATCGCTTCCGTTGGCAATCGAGACAGGCCGATACGCACGACCGCAAATACCAGTTAATGAAAGAAGTTGTAAATTCTGTCCGAATGACGTCTTAGAAAACGAGAAACACTTTTTAATGAACTGCACTATGTATGATGACTTAAGATATAATTTATTTTCTCGAGCCAAAAACTTTATAGAAAACTTTGATACTCTTGATATTGACAGTCAATTTATCAGTCTTATGAAATGTATAAAAATACAATCCTCATTATCATACGCACTTTTCAATTTTTATCAGAGAAGGAAGAAATTTATTTGAATATTAACATATATTTTTCATAGTTATATTTTTAAATTCTTTTTACTATCATTTTTATTATTGTTACTTTTAAGTACAGATAATTTTTTTTAGCTAGATCACTTACTTATATCATCACATTTAAATTATTTTTGTTTCCCTAGAAATATATATATGTATTTTTTTCGCTTTCTTTTTGTCAGTTTTTATTTAAAGAAGTGTATCCGGTTTTTGGCAAAACCTTTTAAACATTGCTTATGTTTTTACTGTAATCTCTTTATTAATACAGTCTTCTAATATCAATTGATACTTTTACTAGTAAAGATTTTTAAAAACAGCTTACTTAATGTGATAAACCAGTAATTATTTTTGAATTTTATAAAGAAATGCTCATTTTATTTTTTATATAAATGTACAGTTGTCTGTTGTGTTTTAAAGTGTCTCATAAGTCTATTCTAAGGCTGGATATTTGATCTTGGTTTGTATTATGAATTGTTGTATATAGATATATTGTCTGATCAAATATGTGACACTATAATAAACTAATTATTTATTATTTATTTATTATAAAGTATACTTTGCATTTTACATTTAATGGGGCTTATCTTCATTTAAAAAAATAAATAAATAAGGGAACACACATTTAAATATAAACTGCTAATCGTCTTTATATCAGCAATCACTGTTGACTGTTTATGTTTTTGATATCTAAAATAAATATATGTATTTGCTATCATAGATAACAAGGTGGGTGACTGATAAATCAGTTTAAACTAATATAATATGTTTAATTTACCCAGCGAATCTAGATACATGTAAATGTATTGATTTTATAATCTTGTGTTGCGAAAGAAAATATTTTGTGAATATAAAATACCTGAGATTTGCTTTGTTCTGTTTTTTATTGTGGTGTCTGTTTTTATGATCAGCAATGATACGAATAGTGAGTAAATATAAATATATTTAATTATAATGACAAGTGACAAACCTATCTCATTAATGTTACTTCCGATTTCAATTTTGTAGTTGAACTTAATAACCTATTATTTCAAACTGTCGGAAATGTAGATGCCGATATTGATAAGTAAAATTTAGAACCGAACACCTTTCTCCACGGACAGTATCTGTTTGTCAGTATTCACTATTCATGCAGTATTCACGGTTTGGGATTCCCTACATTCTAGGTCTTCTCTATGGTATTTCAGTTGAGTTAAAGTCATGTTTAAATCTATTTTTTGCTGTGGATGATTTTAGTAAACAATCTTGACATTTAAAACAGTATTAATCAATTTGATAAAAATAGATCATGATCAACAAACAGTGATAATGATATATAAGTACTGTTTTTATAAGTCTTTTTAGCTCACCTGGCCCGAAGGGCCAAGTGAGCTTATGCCATCACTTGGCGTCCGTCGTCGTCCGTCGTCTGTCGTCTGTCGTCATCTGTCGTCGTCGTAAACTATTTCAAAAATCTTCTCCTCTGAAACTACTGGACCAAATACTTCCAAACTTTAACTGAATGTTCCTTAGGGTATCTAGTTTATAAATTGTATCCGAAGTTTTGATCTATCAACAAACATGGTCTCCATTGCTAAAAATAGAACATAGGGGTCAAATGCAGTTTTTGGCTTATAACTCAAAAACCAAAGCATTTTGAGCAAATCTGACAGGGGGTAATATTGTTTATCAGGTCAAGATCTATCTGCCCTGAAATTGTCAGATGAATCAGACAACCTGTTGTTGGGTTGCTGCCCCTGAATTGGTAATTTTAAGGAAATTTTGCGGTTTTTGGTTATTATCTTGAATATTATTATAGATAGAGATAAACTGTAAACAGCAGTAATGTTCAGCAAAGTAAGATCTACAAATAAGTCAATTTGACCAAAATTGTCAATTGACCCCTTAAGGAGTTATTGTCCTTTAAAGACTTTTTTCACAATTTGTTCATCATGTTGACTTACTTTAAAAAATCTTCTCCTTTGAAACTGCTGTATCAATTTCAGCCAAACTTAGGCTAAATGAGTTTCAGAGTATCTAGTATAAATTTTATATTTTATTTCCTTGTATGTAAAGAAACATAGCTCCTATGGCTAAAATAGAACATAGGAGAAAATGATTTTTTTTTTGCTTTTGAAGAAAATAGGCCGATCCAAAGAACATTTAAATAAATTTAAAAGCCAAAATAATCATTGATGAGAGATTTAACCAAAAGAATTAAGGTGAGCGATTCAGGCTCTTGAGAGCCTCTTGTTTTATATTTCGGGCATCTTATTAATGGTTGTAATTATTTATTTCTATTACTCCTTTTCTCTCAACTGTGTGACTTGACTGCAGACCTGTAAAAGTTTCTCAATACTTGTTAATTTAGTAACAAATCTTAAATATTTTATGTCATTGAAGACATTCAGATATTATCTTAAGGATGCCATGCAAACGGGTTCACGAAAATAGAGATACTTTTGATTGTAGTAATTTTGTCTTTTTGTGTTATTTCAGCTGGTCAAGATTCGGATTAGAAAATAAAGCGATTGTGGTTGTAAATGGCTGCTGCGACACCGGAACAAGCACGACATGGTCGAATAAGTATAGTGGTGGCTGATGTATTGTCAGAGATGCTTCAAGATATAATCGCACATGCGCAGATGCCCCCAAAAGCTTTGTACGACAGAATTGTTCAAACGAAGGACTTTAACAAAAAACTATCCCCAGAGGAATGGCAAGTCGTTAACAAATTGTCGAACCCAGACAAAGGTTTCAAAGTGTTGGATGTTTCACTAGCATATAGAATTGTAAAGCATTTCAGGAACACATTTGTTACGAAACCAACAAGAAATTGGGGTTCAAACCCTATTCCTACAGAAGTTGAGATTGGGGATGATGTTGAAAGAATTCGTAGAGCCAGGAATAGATATTTACATGGATTATCTATCAATATATCCGAAACAATAATGTCTGATTTCTTCAAAGAATTTACTGAAGTTGCAAAACGAATTGATCAATACTTAAATAAGACTCTAGAATCGTCATTCGAAAAGAAAATAGAGAATTTCCGAACTTGCACCATTGACGAAAACAGGACTAGAGAAGCATTAGAGGCTACATCGGTTGTAGAAAACCAAGAAGGTAATATTTAATTACATAAAATCTTTTTGTATTACTCAATCAATATTATCTACGACGTGTTTGTTGGAATTGTTTCTATGTTCATAACAAACAAAAAAACAATTCCAGTTTTATTTCCAATGGCGTTGTTTTTTTTTTTTTATGTTTCGACCAATACATTTTCAAAATCCCTTTGGTTTTTTGGCCTCTTTTTTACTTTATAAAAGTAATACTTTATTCCCATGCAAATCATCAACATTCAATTATAGATTAAAGATTAAAGACGAAATATAGGTTTTCATTCTGCTCACGTTTATTAGAAACTTTTTTTAGTTTTGAAAATATATAGTGAATTCTCGATTTTTACTATTATACTTGATGAAAACAATTTTAACAATAAATCTAATAGCATGTGCTGTAAACAAAAAGTAAAATTCCAAAAATACTGAACTTTGAGAAAAATTCAAAAAGGAAAACCGTAATCAAATGGCCAATAAAAAGCTCAAACCCATTAAAAGAATGGATAACAACTGTCTATCAAATAAACGAACACTCATTAAAACAAAAATAATGCAAAAGACTTTTGAATTCGAGGTAACAGTGTTTTAATGATGTATAATACCATGAAATACTTTTTAAAAGAAAGTATTTTTTATAATTTTTGGTGTCCCACTTTTTATAGTTGCTCTTTTTTTTCTGAAAGTGTTTCTTTTTTTACTCATGTGTTATATTTTGTAAATAAAGTCTTATTAGAGATGACACACTGGATAGGAACATTTCATATATTAATGAATAAATGAAGACAAACCGATTTTTAAACTGATTGCTCTTTCTTGAACACATTGATAATTTAAAAATATGTTTCGATGTGCTGTTTTTGGCTCTCTTTTTGAGCTTGTTATGTCAGCCCCCTAAATGCTTATTTGTCCTGTGTCCCTCTGTCTAGTGGTGGTTCAAGGTTGGTTGTGGGTATCTGTCCTCTCTTCATATCACAAATATACGTTTACTTGGTGCAGACATCAATCTGTGGTGCGTTTTCCAAGGTTTGTATTCTTGGTTAAGTATTTGGGAAACGTGATTGCAGTTTTGTCTGGTAGAGTGCATCTCATGATAAACTAGTCATTGGTTATTTGTTCAAATCTTGAAGAAGTCAAGTCATTGAATACCGTGTATTTTGCTTAATATATACATTTGTATAATTAGCGCAGTTTTGAAGATTTTTCAATATTTTTTTTTATTAAAGTTTTTGTTATGTAATTTAAATCAAGTCTGTGGGAAAATATGTGATTTTTTTCTATTCAACTTTTTTGTGTTGCATAATGTAAGGATAATTAAATTATTTTGATTTTTCCAAGGATTTGTAGATACAAATCATCTACAAATCCTTGATTTTTCTAACTGCATGAATAAAAAAAGTTGCAACTTTTATTAAATATGAAACAAACAATGTTTCATGAGAAGCAACTTTCCAAATACTTTTTTTTTTATTGTAGATTATTACTGATTTCACAACTTTGAAATCATAAAAATGGTCACTTTTATTAAAAATAATAATTCAAGAGAACAAAATCTCATAAGGGCGTATGACATTTGCGCCGATTTTGAAATTTTTCATTCGTTCATTTGCGCCGATTTCATTTTTTCATTTGCGCCGATTTTATATTTTTTCCTAATTGGATTTACAGGTAAGTTACAGGTAAGTTCATACTTTTACATTGGCCGAGCACAGAGTAAAAAGACAAATCAAGTGACAAATTAAAATTGGTAAATGGCTATCCTAATGTTTCGGGTTACCGTGGCATTGAATTTCCTTTCCCTAAATGAAATCGATGACTGCTTCACGTTTGACATTGCTCCTTCTGATGATAAATTTCATACATTCGTAGACAACGTACAAGTACACATTCCATAACGGTCAACCAATTCGCGTCCATAAAATTAACGAAGGGATGATTCCAACTTCACCATGTGGAACTCTTGGTTTAATAGCTCACTTGTGAGAAAATGCGAACTCTAGAATTGCCCCCACCAGTACGTATGCCAGACAAAGAAAAGATGGCCTTCTTTATCCACAATTACGCCAAATATAGAAGAGACGAAATCATAAGAAAGGAATATATTAGATGTGTTGCCTACTATACATACTCGGCAAAAACAGATTTATGATTTGATTGAATGTATTCCGTTTTTATGGATTTGAATGTTGTACATATATTTTTAATTCGTCATTTTAGTATAAACAAAGTGCTTTTATCTTAGGTTTTTACTTTTTGATTTAAAACAGGAGACAACAGTTATATGCATGTTATGATTGACAATTCATAACATATGTACAACTGGCTAACGGAAGTGGTCTTTAATGATAAATGAAAATAACATTACTGGGTTGGAGAGTTGTCTCATTGGCACTCATACCACATCTTCTTATATCATTTCACCTGTAATTTACCTGTTATTTACCTGTAAAAAAAATCGGCGCAAATGAGAAAAAAAATCGGCGCAAATGAAAAAAAAATCGGCGCAAATGAAATGCAGATCGGCGCAAATGCAAAACGCCGTCTCATAATTACATGTTGTTTAAATTGTTATGAAAACACAGAGGTGTAATTTGTTTATTTAAGATTATTATCTAAATTCACATTTCGCCTTAGTTCAATTCCTATCTGGCCTTAGTATATTTCTTACCTTTTTTACCTGGAATTCACAGATAAGGCGAAATGGGAACACACCCATGATACATATTCTTGGTATACATGTACAAAGAATTTTTCAATCAACCTTGGTCTTTTAGATAAAGTGAATAATTACAGGGACTTGAATGAATTAAGACTTTTAAAGTCCTTAATAAAAAATGATTTAAAAAAAAAATCTAAAAATAAAAACTTATGACAAAAACTGTAAACTTGATTGTGTCAATAGGTAGAGACTTTTTGGTCATAATTTAGAAATAGAAAATGGTGGACAACATAAAATTCCTAGAAAAGGATAGTGTGTAAACTGTGCCCCTTGTAGGTCAATGAAGAACACCTATTCCTTGATTGTATAATTAACAAAACAACTTTGAGATAATCCATTTGAAAATTATTTACCTTCTCATTATAATGTCTCTAACCCAAGAACAAAAAATAAAAGAAATGCTTAACCTCTAAAACATGGATCATGTTTTAAATATCATATGACAATAAAAATATTATCAAATTTTGCTGTAATGCATATTTCTAATACATATAAATATTTTATTTAATAAAGAAATAATGAATTGCCTAAATTTTATTTATCAAAATTCTTAAAGACAATCTTAATCATATGTTAAACAATGTTGAATGCAGATCAGTCTATATAACTATCTACAATTATAATAAACCATTTTGATTTTAGAAAATTAATTTGAGAAACACCTTGTGAATAGAAAAAGGCAGGCATTGTAAATGTTTGCAGTATATTTGAAAATGATATTCATTTATTCTTCACTACCAAAAAATAGACTTAATATAAAAAATAAGTTAAATTGATCAAAAATTAGTTAAAAGGTATAATATCAAAACTAATAGTCAGGAGACAATTATTTTTTAATTAAGCTATTTTTTCAACTAGTTTTATTATTTCATTTTATTTTTGAATTTCTTGTAATAATCACAGTTATTAAATTTGACAAACACATACATGTATATTTGACCTGAGACACATGACCTGTAAGTTATATAATTTTAACACTTCAATGCATTCAAGATTTCCCTTTATCCTTGACTAGTTTTTGAGTAATACCTTGTGTATTAAAAAAGCAACAGGGGGTATGATGATGAACATATAGGGCCACCATGGTGAACATATTTTTTATGGCCACCATTAATAGGACAAAGTCACAAGTAGTACTGTAGCTCAATAAGAGCAGTACTTGTGTGAGGAGCACACCCTATTAAATAAGTGCACATAGTATTATCCTTTAGTAAACATATACCATTTAACAATGTAATCTTTTTACCAGGCACAACTTTTCTAGTTCACCAGCAGGATAAAAAGGTAACAGTATATTATAAAAAGGGACTGACAGCATACATAAAACAGCAAATATCATTAACTAGTGAGTATACAAAGTTCATTTAATACCATTATATACTAATAGATAAATGAACAGTCAATCAAACAACCAAATAGCTTAATAGTTTCATAAGCTTTGTTGCATAATTAGGTCTTTCCACTTTTCTGTGGAAAGACCTATTGTTTTTCTTCTGATTATTAGGTCTTTCCAATTTTCTGTGGAAAGACCAATTGTTTTCCTTCTGATTATTAGGTCTTTCCACTTTTCTGTGGAAAGACCTATTGTTTATCTTCTGATTATTATTTTTTTCCCGCCTAATTTTGTTCTTGCGATAAACATTTGTTTTGCAATATGTCGCTTAGATATTTGGTATATGATATCAGACAGTTTATGCGCTTTTGAAATTAACTCTGCATAACCGAATACTTTTCTTTGTAGGAGTTACCTCCCCAAACACTGTTTTCCTTGTGTCCACTACTCCTTTGCAACCGTAAAAGATAACGACAAATTTATTTTATAAAATTGCTCGTATTATCCTGCGCATGATTTGTCCTTTTTTGACCAAAGCAATATGAACGCTCTATATGAGAGTTATTTCCCCTTATGCATTTGATATAAGTGATATGCATTTCTATCTTGTAAACCATAAGTGATAGAGACCTAGGATCTTTTGATTTGAGGTCCTGGGTCCAAAAAAATTAAAATTAGGTCAACGTCAAATCTCAAGGTCATATTTTAATTTTTGAATTTGGCTTATTCTCACTTATTCCCCAAAAACGTATAAGATATCAACAAATTATTTTTACTTAATTGTTAGTTGCAACATTTCTTAACACGTTAATTTTGATCGCAAGGGTATGTTGAAAATAAAAGGAGTTTTCTCCCCTTTTGTATTTAAAAATACGCGTATGGTGATATAACTCATTAACCAGATATGATTAAGACCTATGGTCTTTTGATTTGGGGTCCTTGGTTTATGACCTTGAAATTGATCTCAAGGTCATAGCTTAATTTGAAATTCTAGATTTTGACCTTTGCTTTTACCTCATATATATACATGATAAAGCCATGAGACTTTTGAAAATAGGTATCAAACCATTTAAACTTGAAAAAACAACCGGAAGTGACCGTGTGTAAACCGGAAGTAGCTATGTTTTGTCTTTATTAATATAAAAGTATATATAACCAGATATTTTTGAAATCAGTGCCAAGCAAATATTGAAATATTATCGGAAGTAACATTTTTCAAACCGGAAGTAACAAATTATTACCCTTATCAAAAAAAAATATTGTATAGAAACCATATATTTTTGGAATCAGCGTACAATAAGCTATAATTTGACGATTGCAATGACATTTTAAACTTAATTTTACAACTTTCATATTAAAATTCATTGTTTTTAGTGGAAAGACCTTCAATTGTTCTCTGAACAATTGGTTTTTAATTATTTATTATTTTTGTTTAGATTGTTATTAGCCAAATAAAAGCCGTTGAAAAAGTTACATGATAGCGCATTTCAATATAGAAAATTGGTGCATTAAAATTAAGCATTTAGAATTATAAGTACTAGGAAAATAATCGTTCTTTAAGATATGCTAATGTCACCTAAAATCATGCATCATTGAAAATGCCGACAAGACTTGTATCGCAATTTATAAACTTTTGCACATTATACTGGTATATTGTTTTATGGGCTTTAAATGCAAATTGCTATTTGTTGAATCATAAAAGTTTTTCGTTATATTCTTTAGAATTACAATAGAACACACAGAGAAGATATTGAACAAGTACTTGTGTGTCTAACTAAAGATTATATTTTTTGTCTTTTAAAGGATTATAATTTTCATCGATACAATGTATTGAATGTATATAAGATATACTTTTAATGAATACGTTGTTTTATATATTTATATTCCTAGATGATGGCGATAAAAGTCCGTTCGTTTTACTCTTTCCCGAGATTCAGGATGAAGATGCGGTAGAGAAAGCAAAACTATTGAACGATTTCAAAGACGAAATAAACAGGGGCCAACTTAAATTTGTTTTTGAAAGAGCAGCAGAGGGAAGTTTGCTTTTATACGTTGAAGTCATAACGTCATTGTTAGAACACGAATCATCCTTTTTAATCGAGATAATCACATTCATGGATCGAATTTCAGAGCTTATAGACTTAGGCCCCGATGAAAGCATACACGTTATAATCACACAACCTGATGGTAAGAATTAATACCAATTAATGTTTCAACAATAAAAATGAGCTTTTAAAGATGTATAGTTATTTTGTCTCTATGCATCCTTATCTAACAGAAACGGGTTAACACGTAAAAAGTAAAATCACAAAAATACCGAACTCAGAGGAAAATCAATTTGGAAAGTCCACAATCACATGGCAAAATCAAAAAACAAAACGCATCAAAAACGAATGGACAAGAACTGTCATATTCCTGACTTGGTACAGGCATTTTCAAATGTAGAAAATGGTGGATTAAACCTGGTTATATAGCGCTAACCCTCTCACTTTAATAACAGTCTCATCAAATTCCGCTACATTTACATGATGTGTTAAATAAACAGTCACAATTAATAAAATAGTCAAAATATGGGTACATCAGTCATCATCGTATAACAATTTTAAAAGGAACAATTTAACAGGACACAAAAACATCTACCATCTACGAACACATGGATTGATTTGAGTGTCTGACGTCAGAAAAATTATATACGTCATATAAATTTGTCGTTCAATGTGCATACAAACAATTTTAAAATTTACATAGGCAATGTACGCATACAGGGTTAAAAAATCAAAAGTATGTAAGAATAAATTACAGAAATAGACCGAGATTCAAACTGGTACAAATGTTATACATAGAATTTATGAGAATCCAAAAATTGTTAATTCCACTACGCCATTGAATAACGTATTTATTAACGTGTTTATTCCCCCTATGTCTTTTTTGTTACCCTGATTGTTATCTTCCTTATCAATTACGAGAATTGAACATCAGTAAACTATTGTTGTTTTCCATTTGTTTGATGAGGTTTAGCTTTTATTTTGCCATTTGATTAGGGACTTTCCGTTTTGAATTTTCCTCGGAGTTCAGTATTTTGGTGATTTTACTTACTACTGTCGCCATAATTCAACCATTTACTATTGGATATTTTGTTATTTGATTATCTAAGTTTGCAAATTCTATTTAAATCTTTGTAATATTTTTTCAATTTTTTCTTGACGTTATATAATACCACATTTACAATTTATTGAAAAACCGAACACTATCAATGTTATCTTTAGAATAAATTTTTCCAAAACTAAATTATCGTCAGATTGATATTTAAAATCTAGTCAAAAATCTTAACAAATAAGTGGTCTGTTTTCAGATGAACTATGTGATGTAGAAACAGACAGTGATTCTGAAAATGACATGTGCGAAAAAGAACAAAACATGGATCACCACGCATTGGCTGTTTATTTTCGGTTGAAAAGAGAAACAATGACCTCTGAGGAAAGTTTTCATGAAGGAATGAACCAGTTTATTAAAACAATTGTAACGATAGTTAATGGAAAGCATTTAACTGAAAAACACGAAACAGATGCCATTGTTGAACCTGGAATTGATCGTGGTACGTTTAGTTTTAATTTATATATCAGAAACATAGCTGTTATAAATCGCCGTTTTATCATGTTTCCATTTTATATTATATATTGAACGACTTTAAAAACGCAACACCCATTTTCTTGATTATTTTTACCAAATCTTGTTTGATTCTCTTACAAGTACTTTTCATGCTTATCATACTTCTTTCTTTTTACAAAAAATCAAAATCTGATCGACCTGTGGTTATTGAACACGCAGAATTTTTTTAGTCGCACGAATTTCTTTAAACGAAATTTGGGACCAATGAAAGATTGTTTCAGTTATTTTTGAAACAGTTCTGTCTATCCTTTGCCTCACTTAAACCAGTTAAAAAATGTTGCATCTCCGTATTGCCTAGACTGAGAAATAAAAAGCTGAATCAGCCCTTAGGAATGCTGCAAACAAGAACACATAAACGTGCTGCAACCATAATGTATGACATCAGAAAGTCGTCTTACTGTCCTTCCGACAACGATACAAGTAGACATGATTTGTCCTGACAATCAATGAACTGATCAACGTGTAGTGACAATGAAACGTCAACATAATTTGATTACGCAACGTCATTTGCCAGGCATGTTTACGGCCGCAACGTCAACTGCTAATCAAATTGCAGAATGCCTTTGCGTACAGATCCATGCCATAAATGTTTCCCGTAAACTGAATTGCCAAAGAATCGACTAAAGGAAAACATTTAAAGCCCTCAAGTTCCAACCGCATAATTGCCAAAACCAATCAATGGGTTGAACAAAAGCAAAAGCAGAAGGTGTAAAACAGAACCCAAAACTTGTCAGACAGAATTTGTTGACCTTTCTGACAATCATTTTGGCGTTTGTAACAGGCAGCCATCGCTTTTGAAGGTGACACATTCATTCAAAAATAACAAAAACATAATCTAGTGTTGCGTTTCTAAAGTCGTTCAGTAAATATGCGTTTTAATTTCGGAGATTGCTATATTTGTAAATAAGAATTTCTAGAAATCATTATGTATTACATTCTATGGTAAATATAAATTAATTTTCCCAACTTTATAAAACAAATTCAAAGATGTAATTAAAAATTAAGAAAACATGCCAATGTATGTGTTCTTCACATTGCTATATAACCGGGAGGTTCGACTATCCAGAAAACAAGGTTCGTTTATACAAGTGTTCATGACATGTACAGGTAGGTTGTTTTTTTCGAAATTTAAGTCATTGAATAAGAAATAAGATGAACAATTCAATAAAACGCTGTACTAAGCGTCAAAGTTTGGATTAATAATACAAAACTTGGTAATATACATTTTATACATCATTCATTAAGAATTATTTTTAGAAAATTAAATTTGTACTTTTCTCCAACAATTCAATATAGGCAAAATACAATTACGTCATGCACATTTTTAGATACCTTGTTTATAACCAAGCTTTGTTTTAGTAATCTAAACTTTTTATACATAGATAAGACACACCTTTCTTTGTGATATCGTTTGCAATTATGCTGGTCAATCATGCACCAGGTCAGTGTTAAGGCATAATACTTCCTGAATTCACACTTCATGAAATGATATTGCTATCAAATCTTTAATTATAACATTCAAATTTTCTTTTTAAAATTAAAGTTTTGATATACGTACAAGTTTTTTCAGAACTGTAAGAAAATTTAATGATGTTGTGAAATTTCAAGTTATTTGTGTTTAAATGTAATATATGGGTTCTTAAATTTGTTGTTTAGTTGGAAACGAATAGAAGTTTGAATTTGTAATTATTCAACTATTTGATATGTGTCATTTGGAAACATACTACACATTCTTATAGTGACATAGTTACAATTAAATCCTATTAACCGTTTACATGACACCATTAGATTAAGAAAGGTCCATATGCTTATTTGCTAAATAAAGGGAGACGAAAGTGTTTTTTTTTTGCAAATAGATTAACAAAGTACGTATACAAATATTATTTGGAATGGCAAGGACATGCTACGGTTTTTCAGATTAGCAACAATTGTATTTGGTCTATTATTATGACTCATCTATAACGTTAAAGATAAACCTGTGTTTTACATGTCTTAAATCGAATTTTGAATTTCGAGCATTGATTTTGTATAACTTTTGACTTATATAATAATATCACAAATGCGCGAATTTTGTCAGATAATCTGCCGATCAAAAATTAATATTTCAGAACAAATATCTTTTTTCAATCTTAATTTGCCATTGCTTTATATAGATTTTGTTTGCAGCTACTGAGTCAAGACCTTGTGATTATGAGTATTCTGAAGAAAAACAATTACCATTACCCGAATTCCACAGAAGGTACAAGGACAACCTACCACTTCTAGTAATCGTGACAGAGGGATTCTATGGGGAGACACAGTATGACGATTATGCTACAGATCAGGTAAAGCTTATAAAGGGCATTTACCGTATCTTTATTTTTTACCATAATTATAAGTAAGTAAACATTAATACTTGTTTGTCTTTGTATTTCGAATATAATCCAAAAAGTTGTTTTGATTTATTAAGTTTTCATCTATTGTCAAACGTTTTCTGTAGTTAATATAATTATCGGGCTGTAAAAACCTCATTCTATATTTGAATATAAATGAAATAGGTAGTCCAAACTAACTCACACCCTATACCTCTAGCCAATTATAATAAATAAACACATAGCAATACACACAGCAACACTCTGTTGAAAAGAAATCATAATAGATAACATAAAAAGAACAAAACAACTAAGCAAAATGACAGTGATACATAAATTAACATCCGTCAGTTTTTTTTTTGCGATGTATGAGTTTGACTGTCCCTCTATTATCTTGCACCATCTTTAATAAAGGACTGCTAGCAGCTCCAGACCCCAATTCAATTGATAGAAAGATTATGTCTTCATCAAATGAAAATCAAGTACAATCCATCCTGTCAGAAAGAGGTTTAGTTAGTGCTTTCGTGCTTGTAAATATTGTTTCTAATGAATCATACATAATGTTGCGTTTTATTGTCGATCCATATGTATTGGCCTTGGAATTACGTCTCTTCCTTTTTACAAACAATTAGATCTATATAACACTACTGTAAGATTCTGAGAACGTTTGGTTATTTTGTCGTTGGGTACCCAACATCTCATTTATATTAACACCAAATATCATCAACATATTAACTGTTTCAAGACACATTAGATGAAAACGATTAACAGAATCACATAATTAAACAGATTTGTCTTCAAACTTCATCAAAGATGATAGTAAAGACAATGCCTTCTGATATACCACAGGTACCATGGAAGCTTATAACTGGCTTTTAAATATTCGGCTTTGAGCGTTCCTGATAAAAGCAAATAATGGGAAAAAAACACGGTTCGAAGAAGTTGTTTTCTTCTTCTTTTTTTCGTAAATAAAACGGGTTTAATTATTGTAAAGCCTTTTGTATCTCTTTTACTGCAACAATGCACGTGTCGACCAAAAAAATCCAAAACTTTAAAAAACAAAAGAAAAAAAATATAGTCAGAGAATGGAAGGAATCAGAGCTGTGCCTCAGGGGGATATATTCTCTAATTTTGATAATCGAAAATCTTTGTAACAGCAAATTTAAAAAGAACAATATCAAAATGTTCATGGCAGTAGGAAGAGAAATATATCGATTTAAATATTTACGCAATAATGAATACTTGATATTTGAAAATAGAATGTACTAATTTAAAGTAAATTTAATAACAAAAACACAACGGAAACGTCTAACAAAAACAATACACAAACACAAACAAAAATGAATCAAAATAAAAACTACTCACAATGTTATAACAAGGTGAAATCATTTTGCTCATTTGAACAGATCCTATTAATTGATACAATCATTTTTTCTTCTTCAGATAATTCGTCTCCATCGAGCATGCCAACAGCTTAGAGTTCTAGCCAGACTACCAACAGAGGCTGGAAGGGAAATAGACGAGTTCCTAAGTATACCTGTTGATGGAAAATATAAGTTTGCTGTTGTGAAAAGTTCGAAGAAAGGTAAAAGAGGAACAAAAGATACCAAAGGGACAGTCAAACTCATATTAATCGAAAATAAACTGACAACGCCATAGCTAAAAATGAAAAAGACAAACAGACAAACAAAAGTACACATGACACAGCATAGAAAACTTAAGAATAAACAACACGAACCCCACCAAAAACAAGGGTGATCTCAGGTGCTCCGGAAGAGTAAGCAGATCATGCTCCACATGTGGCACCTGTCGTGTTGCTTATGTGATAACAAATCCGGTAAATAGTCTAATTCGGTAGGTCACATTCAAGGAAGGGAAGGGGATTGTAGTTACGACGTAAGGAACATATCCGATATCATTTGTGAAACGGTTATTCAATAACGGTCAAGCAACTTGTAATGGTGTCCGTAAAATTTAAAAAGGGATGGTTTGAACTTAACCATTTGGAACTCTTGGTTTAATAGCTTCCTTGTGAGCAGCAACCCTTTTAAGAAAATCATGACAGGAAATGCAAGCACGGGAATATCGTATCAATTGTGAGATATAAACCCCGTATGCAGGTGCTGCTGGAATGTTGCTACTTAGAAATGAAAAGTTCTCAATTGGAAAGCTGAACTCAAAAAAGGCAATAAAACTAAACAAAAAAAAAAGAAAAAATAGTTATATATCATTACCTCAATTGAGCGATACATAGCTGTCCTTATATAGACGCTCCAGGTTTTTTCGAATAGCGATAGAAAAGAAGAATAATCAGATGTATTCCATCACGACAAACAACCAGACAATAGAGCAGAAAACAGCAGAAGGGCACCAACAGGTCTTCAATGAAGCGAGAAATTCCCGAACCCGGAGGTGTCCTTCAGCTGTTAGACGTTAGACGTTCTGTTAGTGTCTGTAATTAATAAATAAAATCCATATAATTTAATGAAACACGTAAAATAAAGGTCACCAATAAAAACTTCAATCATAGTCTGAAAATAAAATTAAAAAATCAATTATGTTTGCGTAGTAGGAAACCCACAACTTATGGAAGAAATATTAGCAGAAAATAATTTACCAGTCCAAGTTAGATACGCAAGCTACAACATAGAGCTTAGGTCTACTCTGGAAAGTATTAAAGGAGTCAATATACTGATCATGAAGACTTACGTAGAGGATAACATACAAGGAAACTGTTTAGAAGATGGTAAATATTAACTTCTTAAGCATTGCTTAATTTAAAGCTAAGATAAAATTTACAGGTTGAAAACTCGAGACACCGTTCACAAAGATAGTTCTGACTTGCGAATGCAACAACATGAACAAGTAGCAGAAACCATTATTGAATCATGCATTTTTGCAATGTACAAAAACGCATACGAATAGGGAATTTATAGTAACAACAGCCATTCATTCGAAGTTATTATTTGCTCATAACTGTTATGGGCATACATGAGATATGTTATGATAGCAATAATCGTCATATTTGTGCACGACCTGTGTATTTTACATTTGTTATATGGCTTTATATAGCTATTGTGATATGTATATTTTTTTCGTCGACTTAGTACATATCTAAATAGATGGTAGGCAGTATTTTGGTATATATCTCTTTACTAACTGTAATCATATTTTTTGGGAGGCATGTAATATAGATAAAGGAACATGTGGAATGAGTGCCGATGGGACAACTCTCCATCAAAGTTTATGAAAGTTAACCATGACAGGCCAAAGTAAGGCCTTCAACACGAAGCCTAGGCTAACTCCGAACAGTAAGCTATTAAGCTGTCAAAAACAGGTAAAATGAAAAAGTTTCATAAACTTCATGAAGGTTTGACAAAGTTGTTAATGACTTACAAACTTTTACAACACACTGACCCAATATGCTGACGCCGACGCCAAAGCTGACGGAATGTAGTTTCTCCGTTTCTCTTTTTTCACGACTTCGTCGCAGGTTTCGACAAAATCTAATAATCCCTTAGTCACATATGCCATAAAAATTAAAATCGATATCTTAGATCAGTATAGTAAATAACATTGCAATGGTCATCAAACATGTGAAAGTGATGCTAATTCTTTACAAACAAAACCATTATTTTACGTAGGAGATTTCCATTTGCAGTTGTTATATCACCTATATCAATACTTTTTCCAAAAGTGTAAAAAAGGGACGAAAGATACCAAAGGGACAGTCAAATTCATAAATCTAAAATAAACTAACAACGCCATGGCTTAAAAAGAAAAAAAAGACAAACATACAAACAATAGTACACATGACACAACATAGAAAACTAAAGAATAAACAACACGAACCCAATAAATAGAGAATATCATATGGCTTTTTCAATATCGCATCCGTATCAAACCGAGACACCAATATAATCCCAAGAGCTCTGCTATTTACTACTAAGTATATAATAAAATTACTTATATCAGATCTTTTCCCATTACAGGTGTAATATCGCCGATATCAGCACGTCTGATGGCTCTATGTCCAGATATTTCGGTATCTATCATTACTGGATATACACATAAATCTAAGGAACAGTTCAAGGCTAAGCTGAGATCAATGGACATTTTTGTACAAAAGAATATCAAATTTCAGGATAACGAAGGTAGTCCAGGTAAACATACTATGGTTCAACATGGGACAGATATTTATCTACAGTTATGGATTTCGATATTTTAAAACGAATTTTAAATACAAATAAAACAAAGTTCAACATGGATAAAAAAAAATTGCTGGGAATAGAACAATGACGTAATCGCCCAACAATAAAAAAAACCCCAAAAAAACAACAGAAATATGGATGTCAAAATTTGGTTTTCAACAATGGATTGGTGACGCTACAATCTCTAAATCGTCCCGTAACTGAATAAGCGGTTGAATACATTATGCATGACTATGAAAGACCAGTCTTCATTTCTTAGGTCAACACGAACACTAAAAACAATAAAGATATGTATCAAATGACACCGATTCTGACAACAGAGAGGCATATGCATGTGGCGCGGCCTTTTTATTACATTTATATACATTCACATAAAAATAATTAAAAACATAAAAGTTGTTATGTAATTTTATCAACATATTCTTAAATAATTGCTGCTTGACGTTTGAAATGACTGACATTTTCAGATCGAAACAAAAGAAATATTATCATGAAAGTACTAAATGACATTTTTTCAATTCTTCAACTTTTTTAAGACACATATTAGTTCCTTCTCAAAAATAGTAATACGCCATAAATGTTCAAACATTCAAGAATAGGTCAACTCATGATATAACAGTGAATTGTGTATTAAAGATTACATTAAAATATAAGGGAAAAAAACACTGTTTTTTTTCAGAACTTACCAAATTTGAAAGAGGTGCGAAAACTACGGGAACAGGAAATGCTGTACCTCCAGATTTACTTCCACGTGATTACAGTCATGGCGGTGACTACAATGATGTACCACCAAAATTAATTCCTAGACAAAAAAGTAAAACTGTTAGTGATGAACAAGACGACATTTATGAAGCCTTACCGGAACCTGATCCTGAGTGGTTACCAACTCGACCTCAAAATTATTCCGCAGAAAAAATACCCAAATTACCAGCGCGGCCGTATGATTCATTAAGTGCAGTTGTAGAGGATCAGAACTATCGTGTGATGCATGCAGACGAAAGTGTTAATTTAGAATCATCTGACAATTATATGTATATCAGTGAAACATGTGGGTCTGACAGTGATTATTGCTCACCCACAAGCAGCTTGTCAACTGGATCATCCGATTCTTTTGTCACTGAGAAATCTGTCCAGGAGATACTTGTTATTCTTAAAATACTAAACTTGTCAAAGTATTGCCAAGAATTCGCAGACCAACTTGTTGACGGTGATGTTCTGAAGGAGTTGAATGAAGAAATTTTGAGAAAAGATTTCAATTTCATGCATGTTGAAGCTGTCAGACTTATGAAATATGTTAGATATGGTCACATTCCCATATAATGAAAACATTCAAACAGACTTCAAATTCGTGCGCATATTTTATAAGTATTGATGCAGAGTTTATTATTTATTTACAGGATTTAGGATTTACCATAATTAAATTAAATGATTAATGGAGAACATCATTCTCAGTATCAATACACCATGTATTCTGCTTAGCATTCAAACAATTCAATTTGATATGGTTTTTGTTCATTATTAGTACAATAGTTACCAAAGGTACCAGGATTATAATTTACAATCTTTGCAGATTGACATTAATTCAAGATTAATTAAATCTATTCAATATTATTCAAATCTTTTCAATGTTATTTAAAGCTATTCAAGATAATTCAAAGCTAATCAAGAAACAAGCTATTTTTGTTTCAGCATGTTTCTTCCTAAACAATCGTCCAGATGACTGACAGTTGTATGAATTGTAATGTTGCATTGGTGAAATGCGTACCTCAATTATTTGAATTTAGGTATTCTTAAAATCATTATTTGCTTATATGTTTTAATACGAGATTGTTTTATTGTTTTTAAAATTTAATCGTACCTTCATTAACCTTATTGTTTTAATTCCTTTACAAATTAACATCATTCACTTCAAACTGTATTGAGGTGTACCTAAATTCAAAGAAAGTAAACATAGCTACTTAGAAACATATTACATCGATCAATAACTAAACATGCTCAAGATATTAAATCTAAAACTAATAAAAGGAAAAAAAAAAATTGTTTTTTTTTTGTAATTCTAGATGAATCCTTAACAGATACTTCAACAATTTTGATAAAAGGAAATTATGTAAACAGTATAATGTATAGGATAAGATGATTTGAACAAATACAGAAAAAAATATTTTTCTATTGTGTTTTAAAAGGTTTATATCTAGATTAATTAGTGATTTTTATTTCACATTCGAAATGAGCCGTAGAAATTATTAAAACCTATACGCATTAGAAAGGAATATCCCTTTTTAGTGTTGTCGGTAAAATAGGATACTAAATTTTGCTAATCTTTATAAAAAAAAATATTTGTTTGACGATCTTTCATTTTGTCAATCCTGACACCCCTCAGTGTGTTCTACGAAAAGAAAAACCCTAAATTATGCACTATCTATAACATAAACAAGTTGGCAATTTTTAATTTCGATATCTATGAAACAGAATCAAACAAGTCCGGAATATGACAGTTGTTATCCATTCGTTTGGTGTGTATAAGTTTCTGATTTGCACTTTGAAAAGAGACTTTCCTTTTTGATTTTTCTCAGAGTTCAGTATTTTTCTGATTTTAGTTTTTGCCTTTCTATTAGATAAAATATTACTGTAACTGCATGAAGTAAGACACAAATGTATTGTTACCATCCGATATGTTGTATGACAAACACAAGACACATTGTAAGTAATTAATTGAAGCACTTAGTTTATGGAAAAGGGGGAGGGGGTATGTTTTTTTTTCTATTTGTAATGTCATTTCTATCGCGGAAAAGTGGTTATTTTTAACAATTTTGATTGAACCGAATGAAATATTCAGAAAGTTTGTTTTTGAATAGCAATACATTTTATTTAAAAGATAATCAGGATATAATTATATACCCTCCGCACCCGATCCTTTAGTGAGTTACGTTAATGTTATTCAATAGAATATAAGATTATCTTATTAGTTGATCATTTGATAGAGTAAAAGGTATATATAAGTTTTAAAAAGATAAGAACTGA
This sequence comes from Mytilus trossulus, assembly GCF_036588685.1. Classification (NCBI taxonomy): domain Eukaryota; kingdom Metazoa; phylum Mollusca; class Bivalvia; order Mytilida; family Mytilidae; genus Mytilus; species Mytilus trossulus. The sequence continues at coordinate 48,872,698 of NC_086383.1, forward strand.
CACGAAGATGAATATAAATACATGTAGGTCACAGTATGATTTTTTATTCACTGTGTATCGTCCTGAACATGCATGAAATATTTGTCACTAGACGTTAAGCAAGCAACAAAACATCAATCAACCTATTCAGAGTGACTCAAAAGGATTTTTAAATCTTACACACGAAAATGTTAAATCTGGCTTTATTTTATGAAAGTCTATATTAAGATTCATCTCACATATAATGTTTCTTTACTGTAGCGATAAACTAACGAAAATTTCACGTTATTTGTTTCTAAATACAAAATGCGGGTAATGACTGTTTCTTTCACCACTATCATCGACTGAACTTTAAAAAATAGATTTCCAAATCGGCAACAAAAAAACACGACGAATATAATTATGAAGTAAATTAAAGATTGCATTTTATCAAGGAAAATAATGACCTCACACAGGTCATTATTTTATGCCTTGGAGCATATTTAATTGAAACATGGTATCGTCCGGGTTGATTCTGAAGAAGAATGACCTGTCGTTCTGAAAGAAAATAACTCCATATAGGTATATAATTCCCTGCTAAGGGATGTAGATGTTATAATCCGCCTGGCTTAAGTTAAGAATGAGGATAATGTGAAATCTGAAAAAGATAAATATATAAATTATCTTAATCTTATTAATGAAAAGACATAAAGTTAAAATAATTAAGTATAAGACGACCACCACTTCATGAACGCTAGGAAACAGTCCATACAAAGACATATTTACTAAATATATTAACTCCGATTATTCTTCACTATAATATCATAACACGACGTAAAAAGATGATAAAAGTGTGTTCAAAATATAAGGTAACAATACATTATCAAAGTCACCATGCTATTAATGGTAAGTATGAGAGATTCTACCTTGGTGAATAAAGAGAGATAACTCAATAACTATAAAAGATATTTTACCAAGCGATTTAGTTATAATTCAGTTGTGTTTTCTTTCATCAATATATAAGGTTAAAAACATTTTTGTTGTATTTAGAAAGTTTTGTTGGAAAAATGGTAGTAAAAATGTATCTCGTCCACTTCCTAATTTATTATGAGAAAACCGACAAGGCCACGCACATCTTATATAAAATTATGATTTTCCTAAAAAAAAAGGTATTCTTCCACCGTTTGCATTTTCTACATTTAGACAAGTATTGCCTTATCTAATAAAAGCAACACTTGCGTTGACCAACTTATACTGTATTGTTACGTACTCTTCGAACTTGAAATTGGATTTATATTTAAAATAAGTTTCTAATTTGCCTTTATTATGAGGTTGCGAGACTAAAACGTTTCCAAATCTTAAAAAAAATCATTTGTCAATAGTGATTTTTCAATTTGTACCTTAAAATTTTAAATTAGAGCACAGAACACGTCTCCACGTGCGAATAGCATAAACATCCAATGTAAAAATAACTTTCATTACCCTCAATACAAAGTTATTATTTGCGCCAACATTGATATTTCATTTGGATTCCATATAATGACCAGGTATCATTACAATATTTTTAAACAGTTAACTGCGACTTAAGTTAAAAAAAACCATTCTGCACGATTTAATTTGTTCATTGAAATAATCAATTTTGCAAGTTGCATGGAAGATTGTATTGGTATAATCAATTTGATGACATTGTTGATATGTTTGGCACAAAATAAAAGTAAGTAAAAAAAAAGGATGACTATTCTCCCGACGATAAAAGATACAGGAAAAATATCACATGCATATTTGTTAAACTAGTACGTTTAATATGAAACGACACGATTCTATGGCTGTATTTACATTTACGTACAAATACTCTGCCAAAGCGGACTTGTTATTATACATGTTATATTTAATGTACATATAACGTCAATGTGTATGCTGTAATTTTGTACATACACATTGTTAGTTAAATTTTCAGTGATGTTTTCCATAGTTTTAGAATCGTACTAAAGTAATTAATTACTGTGTTCTGATTTACCACAGTCTTGCGCAGATTTCTAGTTTAAGATATATAGTTTGCGCCAAATTCATTTTTGTCGAGCCTGCAACTTTTGTTGCAGAAAGTCGACATAGGGATAGTGATTCAGCGGCGGTGGCGGCGTTAGCTAACTTCTTTAAAGCTTTATATATTAGAAGGTTGAATACATGAATGCTTCATACTTTGTGTATAGATGCAATCATGTTACGAAGTTTCCATCAGTCACATGTCAAATATCCTAGACTTTATTGTCATGGTTCAGACCACTTGAAAATAAAGTTCAAATGTTTTGTAATGTTAAATTCTCTCTTATCATAAGTAATTGGATAACTATGTTTGATATGTGCGTACCTTGCATGGACCTCATGCCCGTCAGACAGTTTTCACTTGACCTCGACCTCATTTCCTGGATCAGTGAACAAGGTTAAGTTTTGGTGGTCAAATCCATATCTGAGATACTATAAGCAATCGGTCTAGTATATTCGGTATATGGAAGGACTGTAAGGTGTACATGTCCAACTGGCAGGTGTCATCTGACCTTGACCTCATTTTCTTGGTTCAGTGTTTATAGTTAAGGTTTTTTGCTTTGGTCTGTTTTCTCATACTTTATGCAATAGGTCTACTATAATTGTTGTACGGAATGATTGTAAGATGTACATGATTAGCGGGCAGATGTTATTTGACCTTGACTTAATTTTCATGGTTCAGTGGTTAAAGTAAATTTTTTTAGATTTGGTGTTTATATATAATACTATATGCCATAAACCAACTATATTTGGAAATATTTTATGACCTTTATTTCTGTTACGCATGTTTTTATTTGACCTTGACCTCATTTCACAGCTTATTGCTTTGTGTTAAGTATTTGTGTTTTGGTCTGATATTCTTAATTTATAACCAATAAATCTATATTTATTGTATTGAAGAATTGTTAGCTGTACATGTCAGTCTGGCATGGTTCATCTGACCTTGACCTCATTTTCATGGTTCATTGATCAATGTTTCGTTTTCTTGGTTTAATGTTGAGTTTATGTGACAGATGTAATAAAGCTTTATATTTGGTCTATCAACATAATATCTATATGATTAGTAAAGAAGGCGAGCCATTTCAGCGTGTGCACTCTTGTTTTCATATCGTTTTTGGTCATGTATCGCTTCAAGAATGTATTCATACATCCTGGCTTCCATACGTTTGGATCTAAGTATATGGTAAATACAGATAATTGCTTCGTACACAACACATACATTAAGTGTTATTTGCATTTGATATTCATTGCAGAACATTTTCATGTTAAAAAAAAAAGAATCATAAGGAAACAAACATTGAGACAAAAACCGTCCAAGGGTAATTATACCAGGAAAAACCTTTGACTATTGATGTTTTAATATCTTCACGTAGGTACCTGCAATGTAGATAACCAAGCTGAGTGGATATGATTTGTCAGTTTAAACTTTTTCAGTATATTTTTGTTAAAACTTCCTAGTTGACTTATCATTCTAATATATCGAATAGAGATACATGTAGTGTTTTCGATAAGTTTAGATTTAAATTATCTGAAATACTTGTGTTGTGAACGTAAACTTTTCAATATGAAAAACATGAGATTTGTTTTATTTTGTATTTTATTTCGGGTCTGTTTCATGATCAACAAATGTACCAGTGGTGAGTACAAAACATAGATATACACAAAATAATGATAATTTCGTATAAAGTTTGGCTATGTTACATAAATTTAACAATGAACTCTCGGTAGATCTTATCAAGAGTATGAAAAGAAGTAGAATAACCCTTTATTTCTAGTTTCATCTATAAATTAAGATTGTCCGGTTTTGTTTTTATCATCAATTGACAACATTTTTTGTACTTTCGATTTCAGTTTTGGATTTATAACACTTTATATGTTCATATTGTATTACTTTTATACTTGAAGCTGCTGATGTACAGTTTATTCGACAAAGGAAAACTTGGTTTGGAGCCCAACAAATGTGTGAATTAAAAGGAGGCAGATTAGCAACAGATAAAGACAATACCTTAACATGTGATAAACTTAAAGGTGCTTTAGATTCTGATAAAGGTTCTACATTTTGGTCTGGAAGGTATACAACAATGACAGATTGGATATCCAGGGAAGGTATGAACCGATTATCAGGTTTTCTGCTTATTGATATTTTACAATATAGATTTAAAAATCGATTTATCGGATTGTATTTTTGTACTTTGCATGATAGACAAAAGTGTTTTTCCTTGTTTCACCAACAAACCCGAGGATAAAAGAGGGGCGAAAGATACCAGAGGGACAGTCAAACTCATAAATCGAAAAAAAAATTACAACGCCTTGCTAAAAATAAAAAAAGACTAACAGACAACAATAGTACACATGACACAACATATACAACTAAAGAATAAGCAACACGAACCCACTAAAAAACTGGGGGTTATCTCAGGTGCTCCGGAAGGGTGAGCAGATCCTGCTCCACATGTGGCAACTGTCGTGTAGCTCATGTTATTACAAATCTGGTAAATAATCTAATTAGGTAGGTCACATTCATGAAAGGGAAGAGGATTGAAGTTTCGATGTAAGGAGTTTATCATCTGTGAAACGGGTATTCCATAACGGTCAACAAACTCGTGATGGCGTCCGTAAAATTTACGTAGGGATGAATTCAAGTTCACCATTTGGAACTCTTTGTGTAATAGCTTCCTTGTGAGCAGCAACCCTCTATCAAGAAAATCGTGATAGGAAATAAAAACACGGGAATATCGTATCAATTGGGAGATATATACTCCGTATGGAGGTGTTGCTGGAATGTTGCTACTTATAAAAGGAAAGTTCACAACTGGAAAGCTGTAAGCTTTTCTTTTGCTGTAAAGTTTTGTTTTCAACCGACCCTCATTGTCAATTTCTAGATATGAGGCCGAATTAACTGTATCTGTTCTATCCTTTATCTCTAGTTCGATTTGATAGATGCGTTCAACATAGTTTAGGTTAGTTAAACTAATCAACGTCGTTCATTATAACCGGTTTAATTTATTTAGGCATAATAATTATACCGACTATCATGTTGCATATTGATATTGTACAATATTAGCTGATAGACACAATATGAAACTTTTTGTCGGGTGAACACAGAAATCGAGTTCAAAACGTTTTCATATCATTTCGAGCAGCTGATATTTTACAATATCAATATGCAGACAACCAGATAATCGATTTATGGGATTATGTTTTAGTATTTTGCATGATAGAATTGATACAAGTGTGTTCTTTGTTGCCTCATTAAACGGAACATGTCATAATAAGTTCGGGTCAAACATATCAACATCGGTTCATACATTATGTTTTCCCTGATATGTCCGAGTCAAAGTTATACAGGCCGGTTTGACGTGTTTAACGTCATAAAGCTGTAATATGCAATTTTATTGAGAGATGAGCGAAGTGATACAGACAGAGGGACGAACGATATTTAATTTTAGGAAGAGCTGAGCAGAGCTATACAAACACATGTAGCAACAGATTGTTTCGAAAATACTTAACAAACATATATTGTCTGCATCAAATAAAATGTATGTAAAACGATCATGATCATAATAATAAATAAAAAATAGTCAAACGTCAAAAGAATCCCCCGACACAAAAAAAAACCCCAAAACACCCACTAACCAACAATAGTTTGTTATGTAAAAGCATACATTTTTGTAGTTTTAGAAAATTATGCTTGATTTGCAAATTCATAGTAAATGGTAAACTTACGACTTATAATAACATGGTTTTTGTAGTATGAAGCACTTGTAAAAAATCACATGGATATATGTTCTTCTTTATAACCAATTTATAAAAAAAATACCAAAATGACATATGAAGATTGACGGAAAAAACGACAAAAAAATTACAACAGTTTATTCTAAATACTCATCTTTGAAAAACTCAGCTAGCCTCACGTTTCAAAATTGTCTGCAAATTCAAGTCTCGAGTAAAGCAATATCGTGTTACATTGATGATAGAATCTACATATCTTGGTATTTTCCTTGTTTTTTAAAATTAAAACGTGTATCCGAAACTAAAGGTTTTTCTTTCTTTCAAAAAATCAATTTGTAACTCTCAGCCCAGAAAATAGCATAGTTTAAAACTTTTACAACTAAACCTAAATCCATGCATTTAAAAATGAAACGAATCAAACAAGACTGTTTCTAATTCGGAACATGGGTTATTGCCATCGCCATATCAACGACTCAGTGTATCATCAGTCCATCACATAATAACAAGCTTAGTCTAGCATTGGACATATTTTTTTGGATTTTTTTTTAAAAAGATACTATCAAAATACCTGTTAGCAAAAAAATTCTTAATAGAAGATGCCCTGCAAACTGACTAGACAGACTTATGTTGAGAAAGCTACATGTTGTGCATTTAGCATTTATTCTCCATCCGTTTGATTTATTTGAATAACTATAGCAATAAATACAGAATTCGTAAAATTTTCTAAAAAAAGATAAAAGATATCAAGAGAGCCATGGTGTATAGGTTAGTGCATTAGACTACTAACACAAAGGTTCCTGGTTCGATTCCCGTTCCGGGATTAAAATATCAGGGACAGAATTTTCGGCTCTCCCTTAACACCACTTGCAAATGAGGAATGTTTTTCCCTCATGCAAAGCTCTGATTCCTTTCACGGATTTGGCTATATTTTTTAAACCTATTTGATTATAGCTCTTCATCTTTTAATAAGCTTTGGATTTCAAAATTTTTACCACGAGCATCACCGAAGAGACATGTATTGTCGAAACGCGCATCTGGTGCAGGACATTTGGTACTGTGAATGTTATTGCGAGAATGGTCTTGAGAAAACGATGATAGTCAGTCGGAGATGGACGATAAATGGCTGATCCGTATAAAGAGACAGCCATACCTCTTGCACGTTAAAGACACCCTGGTAGATTTCGAAACAGAGCATTGTAATGCCGCTACAAGGCAGCACTCGCAACCGCAAAATGGAAAGGGATTAATATAAGTTGCAAAACTTGTTTCCCAATCCATTATAAATGATTGATTGATTGTTGGTTGCTTGACGTCCAGTGGCAAATATTTCATGCATATTCAGGACGAGAACAAGTTAACAATAAATACAATAGGTAGGTTGTTGTAATAAAGGCCATCTAGAAGATGGTCGGGGAAATTTGGACTGCCACTTGAAAATGAGGGTATGTTGGATAGGGACAGAAATTTTTCCTTGCAACAGGCCACCTACTGACCCCTCACAGAGTTGTTGCAAGGGTTCTTAACGTGCAAAGAGCGTGGCACTCTCTTTACACGAGGCATCGGATTTAAAGTCCCCCTTCTGACCGGACGTGACTGCGAACTTAATACATCCCGCACAGCCAAACGGACGCCCCACTTCGGCAAGCGTTTTACTGCCGGTCGGGAAAAGACCAAGTGACCATATTTCTATACCCCAGTCACCCTTGGGGTGGCCATTATAAATAAATATTTGTAAACTAAAAGATATTTACAAACACTATACGTTTAAAAATTCCATTCCATGATAATTATACATACTTCATATCAAAATTGAAGACACTTTGTGTAACCAACAGTCAAAGGTTTCGTTTGGTTAGCTCAACGCTGTAGAGAAAGTTTTAGATTGGCAGCTGCCTTGAAATAAAAAAAGAAATTTCAGATTGTTGTTAATGTATTTACTATTTAGACACCATTTCTCTCTGATTACCCCTGATGTCTGTGTGTTAATGAAATTTTAAAAGAATAAAAATTTGAGCAACGCAACAATCAGTTTTCTATAACCTTTTAGGTTTGTTTTTTTGGCATACAAAATAAAAATTTATTAGGCATCTATATTGAACATTTTGCAGCACAATTTGTCAGTAATATTTATTTTTTTACTATTTTTTCGCTAGGTTGTTACGACATTTCAAATATAACAGAAATGTCCCATTCCGTGTCATTATCAGAATGTTTTGAAGTATGCAGACATCAGCATACAATTCTTCATAGATTTGCATATAGATCTAGAGTAAGTTATACTATGAGATAAAATACATTTATCACTGACAATGTTTGAATTTAGATTCAAGGTGCAACTAAGAAAATCAATAGATAACCGTACAAAATAATTACATCAGACAATTTAAGAAGTTTTTACAATCAAATCAAACAAATGGAACATCTTGTAAGGTCATGCTATTTAGTAGGTTTTGTACATTATAACCACAAACAACACCACTTTTATGAATGTTTTAGTCAATACATTTGGGACATATCATACATGTTTTAATCAGTATTCAAGGGTTAGACGAATCGGATTTGGTAGTTCAGTAGTTCTACTCACAAGCACGTAACTAACGCAATTTTCTCTTTTGCAGTAAAATTAGTACTGTTAAGGTTATAAAAAATACCATTGTATTTATTGTGTGCACCACTTGCTAGGTGGTTGAATTCTATGGAATTTTGTATGCCTTTCATGAAGTTATTACGACCACATATTCTCATTATTCATGTATGTCAGTCGACACGTTCTCAATAATGTAGATAAAGTGAAAAAAATTAAAACAATTCAGACGAGAAAACTAACAACCTAATTAATGTACAAAACAACAATGAATGCAAAACAGATATGATATACACCAATAAACAACTACGACTGGATTCCATGCTCCTCACTTGGGACAGAAACATGCATAATTTGGTGGGACTAAAAATGAATATTAGATGTCGACAAACCCCCTTACTACCTGGGACATTGATGTACAACATACAGCACACTTTACAAAGCAGATGACTTAGGCTTATCTCATTAGATCGATACAATGTAAAAAATAAATAAATGTAAAGACCTTAGTATACTCATACTTACTAAAAGCTAGTTAAAAGCAAAAAAAAAACTAATAAAAAACATGTATGTGAGACTAAAATAGCAAGCATCTAATGAATTTAGTGTGATAACGTACTTAGCAGACAGATAAAAAAAACATGACATTGTGCAAATACACAACTTAGCTATGACCGTGAATATGCATATGTATATTTCCATAATGATTAGTTTGCATTTAATTTATTAACAAAATCAAGAAGTATGCCGATATTAATAATATTTATATGTCTAGTTACTCTGTAGAATCGGTGACATTTTGAAATAAATTTATCCAAAGTATCGATAAGTTTACCTGGATCGTATCCCAATTTACGAGCTAGGTAAACAACATTAGCGTAATAATGCACTATTCTATTTGTAACAAGTTTTCAACCGGTATGTATAACTTAAAGACCGAATAGTTGTTGCTATAAAATAATTGGGTATAAATGTTTTAAGTAATTTAAACATATTAAAGGACGGGAAATTTTTACATAATAATTTCACATTTCTGTAATCTGAAAAACGATATGATACGTTGATTTGTATAATTATTTATGCACTGTATTCTGTAAACCAACTTATTGTCGCGAGCGATTTATTTTAGCGACTTTCGCAAGTAGAATAATTACACACGAATTTAAATCGTCGCGAATATGTAAAAAGACTCGTATTCAACTACATCAAGTAAACTTGAAAATCGAGAAATTGCATTGCAGCGAAATGGACTAGAAAGATCTAAACGCGAAGTAAAATATCCGCGAAAATAAGTTTGTGTACAATATTCGTTTCAACCTGAATAAATAATGGTCATTATATTTGTAAATTATATCACCCGTCTTTCCTTTTACTAAACCTACTACAAGTATTTACACCTAATTGATATATTTGCAGGACCAAAAATGTGTATGCTCACATAGCAATGCATTCATGAAAAAACATGAAGGTTATAATTGCAGTGATTTTCTTAAGTCAAATAGGACTTACTTTGTGTACAGAGGTATGTTTAACACTTGTTTATATTATATAAATTTGATAACATTAACATTACAACACATAACAGTTATACGTTGATTTGGACGGTTCTAGGTATGATAACATTTTCCTTAATCTTTTCGTTTGTAATATTAAACATTTTAGACGAATAATTCATAGTCCGATTGCTTTTTTTTGTTAAACTTTTCAATTTCAAGCATCAATAGCTACTTTTTTGTATTTCTAAAAAAGTTGCAGTCATTTTATTTCTAAACTATACCCTGTCCTGAAAAATTCGACATACCTTTTATCGCATATACGAGCGTGCTGGTTCCTGGAATGTTGATAGGCAATCAGAAGACAGAATATTATTTCAGGTACGGGTAAAGGTTGGCGCTTAATTAAGCTTTAAAACCCACTGCATTTTGCCCCTGTCCTAATTCAGGAACCTGATGTCTAGTGGTTGTCGTTTGTTTATATGGTTTATAAGTGTTTCTCGTTTTGCGCTGATTGTTTTTTAATAAAGATTAGACTGCTTGTTTGACTAATTGAACGGTTTTACACTAATCATTTTGGGGTCCTGCAGCTTGCTGTTCGTTGTGAGCCAAGGCTTCGTGTTGGAGGCCGTATTTTATATTTTTTTTACTTGAGCGTCACTGTGAGTTTTATATAGACGAAACGCGCGTCTGGCGTATTAAATTATAATCCTTGTTCATTTGATAACTTTTTATAATTTTTATACTTTTTCATTACTTAAACGAACCTTACAACAAGGGTTATACAGTATTTCTATGTCTCAAATATAAAAAAGAAGATGTGGTATGATAGCCAATGAGAAAACTATCCACAAAAGACCAAAATGAACATTAACAACTATAGGTCACCGTACGGCCTTCATGCCCATACCGCATAGTCAGCTATAAAAGGCCCCGATTAGACAATGTAAAACAATTCAAACAAGAAAACTAACGGCCTTATTTAAGTGAAAAAATGAACGAAAAACAAATATGTAACACATAAACAAACGACAACCACTGAATTAAAGGCTCCTGAAAGCATTCATTTGATAAAAAAAACTACCCAAATAGTTCATGTATTGACAAATATATAGGTTCGTGTGTGCGATGGAACTTTTTTGTTTGAAATAAGATATGTTATAGTTTCTTGCATGTTGTTTCAAAATAGTGGTTCTATACCTTAATAGAGACTGTTATGTTCTCATTTTATAATGAACACATTATTCAAAAGAGATGATAATGGTTCTTTTCATGCATCTCCTTAGCATGATCTTAGCTAAACTGATTCAACTTACATAATTCTTATTTTTTCAGTTATTCAGATGGATGCATTTAGGTCTACAGGAAACTGTGCATTTGTTGACTGTAGTAATAATCATAGTATAGAAGCATCAAGTTGCAACGACCGGAGGACCCCTTTCTGTGGTATATACCCTAATATTATGTGGTGTTAATGTAATGACTTGGCCAAGCGAAATTCCTTGGAAAACATGTGTATTTTCATGTCGAGCACCTGTTATCGCCTACGATTCAATGTTTGGCTATTTTAAAGTTTGACACCGGTTCTCACCTTTTTAATTCAATTCATTATGTTTTCAGTGTTCTACGTAATCCGTTTTCCAAGTGTAAAACCATTTTTATTGTTGTATAAACGAGATAACTTTTGTAGTAAACTTTCACTTTCACTTCAGTCGCCATTTCCGGCACAATGATTTTAGTGTATTGATTATGCAAATGAGGTGACCTGTGTGTAACCTCAGTGAACTTTATGTACCACTAGCGTAAAACAGTGTATGAATACTACAGCGCCGTAGATTGATTATTCCAGGATTATTGTATTAAAACGATATTGTTTGTGATTGTAAATGATACTAAGATGATTTTTATGTTCCGTAAACATGTTGTTTACGTTTTTATGTACTTAATTCTAGCAATCGGGGTTTCGTTCTTGTCAGGCCCGTTCACAGTTCCCCGTTCGTTTCCCCGTTAAGAACCGTTCGTTACCCCGATAGCTTCATCGGGGTATATAAAGCTTGCACCCGTTCATCAGGGGCTCTTCCTACTTTGTCAGACCTACAGAGATGTTGCCAGATTTTCGGTCAGTTGATACAGTTGATAGCTGAAGTTTATCTTATTTCTATCATGATTTTCATGTAGTTTAAGCAGTTTTACTGCAGTTTAGAACGTTTTGGACTTGTTCTGTTCATTATAAGTCTTTGTATTCTAAGACTTAGATCAGAATCAAAAATGGATTTAATATAATTGTACATGTACATATAAATAGCTGGTCTATTTATTCAGGCTAGATTTGCTAACCTGTTTCTTTGAGTTAATCGGAATAAAGTTACATGCCTTCCCCATTCCCCTTTCCCCTCCCATTTTGTTAAGGACATTTTGTTAAGTATCCTGTTTGCTGAGATTTTCCAGCATTCAGAGAGAATATTTGTTAATTCTGAATATTTGTTAGGTTAGGAATTGTAAGAAGCTAGAATAATTAAATTGCTCTTAAATAATCTCAATCTCAGCGATTGAAGTTGTCCTCCTGTGCTTACTCCAGGAGGCTGAAGTCATAGTATTAAATATAACAAGTTAAGGTTATTTTTAATGTATAATTTATTAGAAGATGGCAAAGATATAATATATATATGTTAATGTTATAGCATATTTGATAGTTGATTGAAGACTGTAGCAAATAATTTAGATAAAAACTGTGTAATATTGTTAACTGAACAATTCATGAATTTACTCATAAAACATCTTTTTGCTCACAATTATCTTACTTTTCCTTGCTGAAAATACATAATACGTCATTGTAGTCCAACTGGTCTCTGGTTGTTGTCCTTAGACTGTCTCATGAGAGAATAGATCTTCTTGTTAGACTGAGACAAGAGACTATTCGATTGTCAGATAGATAATATTCATTTGTGGAATAGTCTGATGGTACTGTCCTGAAAGTTTCCACTTCTTGAGTGTTAGTTTATATGCGATTCCAGTTTATAGAGGCGCAGCCTCTATTTTACAGCGTCATGCTGTTCTATAAACTACACGATAGAAAGTGCGTTTAGATACACAGACTATTACGTATTTGAATATTCTTTACCCCTATCGTTCTCGCTATTTGAGTTTCTTGTTAAATATAAAGTAAAGTTAATGTGTCAGAAGTGTTTTAACCCTGTTGGTGTAGTACATATCCGTGTTTAAACCATTCTCTGTTTTAGACTAGTTATTCTAGTCTATTGAGGTTCCCTGTGTACCTGTAAACACAGGTGGTGGCAGCAAAGTAAAAGACACCCGTTTGGCCAGTTATTACATTAATGCAATGGAAAACGTAATGTTTCACACAAACACAAAACTTACCGCATCGAGAATAAAAAAGAAACATTTTTCTTTAAGGGCAACGAGTTATAATGTTTTCTTTTAATCGTATTCCCATATAACATGTACTAAGAAAAGTGCAATTTTACACGAAATGCAGAATAAGGAAATTTTATGTTCTTATTTCTTTTTATACAACTTGCTAATATTTCAGGTAGTGTCTCCCATGATTATAACTGGGAAATGAGTCAAGAAAAATGCAAAGATACTATTCCAAAAAAAATTACTAACATATGCACTAACATAAACCATGATGACCACGGAGGTATATGGTTACCCATTAAAAAAGAGGCTTTAAGCATTGCTATATCAGACGGTATGTATGAATTTATAAACTGAACCGTCAACAAAATTATGGCATTAATGAATATAGGAATGACCTTACGTCTGCTGTGAATAAGAATTCCATATCTAATCATTATGGCAAGATTGATAATCCTGCAACTACGACATTGAAAACTTGACATTAACGAAAATAGTTTATCATTATATCTTTATAAAAGAACACATTTTATAATTTAAATTGCTTATTTTAACTGTTCATGCAATGCTGAAATAATTCAGAACACTAAGTTTGTCTATCCCTTTTTAAATATTACCTTCGACAAAATGAACACAATGTTTCGCACTTTTTGTTTTAATTACTTTTCAACTTTGAAATTCATTTGAACTTTTAACTGTTAAGTCTTGTACAGACAAGCTATCTATCTGTACTAAACGGTAAGTCTGTTATCTTTGTTTTTTTTGTTAATCAAGTGCATATTTTTCTACATGTACACAGAGTTTGTCTTGTATACTGTATGGCATTTTTTTTCAAAATCTCTTCAAATCTTTAATTGGTTTATATTTCAAAACTAGTGATAAATATTATAAAGATAACGAACACGTCTGGAACATAAATAAGACTAACAACTTCTCAATACTTTATGGGTCTGTGGTTGCTAGTTTGAAATAGTTCTTGGATTACTAAAGGCAACAGTAGTCTATCGCTGTTCGAATGCCAAAATTCGATTGAGAGAAAACACATCCAAACTACAAACTAAAACTGAGAAAAACACACCAACTATAAAAGAAAAACAACGAAAGAACAGATTCACTGAAGTGCAACAAAAACCAACACGACAATGCAACACACGCAGAAACGTACTATAACTGCCATTTTTTTTACTTGGTACAGGATAATTTAAGAAAAAAATTCTGGGTTGAACCTTGTTTTGCGGTTAGCCAATTCATTAAGCTTTTACAAAATATATTGGTATGATTAGAATGTTTATCCTATAACTTCACTATTCTTTTCAAGGTATACAGTATTAAATTTTTAAGCATACAAAATAATACAGAAATGGTTTGTATTACATATAAGAGAAATATGACATTCAAGTATCATCAGTAATCCATCACTTTATGAAAAATGACTTACCTAAATGAAATGATATTTATTTCTATATAAAGATGGAATTTACCATGAACAGAGTGTAACACAATGTACATCTTACCTCTGTAACACAGAAAAAGAAGATAATCGAACAATAGCAAATACGGCTTGCAGAAATAAAACGGATGGATTCTTTTGCTTTTTTCCTATAAAAAGTGAGTATATCCATCAAATTATCATATAGATGATGGGGAGTTATATGATTTTCTCCGACTTTTCACGGAACCTGATTTAAGACTTCCAACTAAGGATTTACGCTGTAACATTTAAAACTATTCATACAAGTGTCGACATAAATCAACATAAATAAATTGATAAAGGCAGAAATCTACTTCCCTTAATGTTTACAAACATGATTAACCTCTCCACTTTCTGAATCTGCCGTTCTCTAGTCTAGAGCCTGTAATTCAATGTAGTCGTTTGTAAAAAAAAAATTGTTCATGGTATTTAATTAGGCCGTTGGGTTTTATAGTTTGTAATGTTTCAAATTATGTGTCAAATAGTAAATCAAATTGTGTAATAAAATGAGCATACTACAATCGAACTATAAGACCTTTCTGTGACATCATACGCGGAAGTCATAAATGTGTGTACTTAATTCAGTGTTGATCCAAAGTTACAAGATAGTTTTGGTTTCCGAAAACATTTTTCTTGTCAGTGAATGGCGACGAACAATACATCGATATTACGAAGTTTCAAACTTGCAGACAAAGCAATTAGGAAACACAACAGCACCATTTTTTTAGGTTCACAGAGAGTAATTGCAAGATTTTGATTCGCAATAAATTGTTTTTATACTGTTCTAAAAGTTCTTATTTAGTTTCAATATTACATATGTCACATTAATTGTGTATAGTTTAATTGTCACAGTAACTCCCGAGTTCGTCATACGAAGTTTAAGTGTTTCGAACTCTTATTTGCAATTAATGAAACGATTATGAAAAATGTAAAAAAATAACGTCTTCCAAGTGATTGTCAATTATAAAATCAAGTCCCAATAATATTGTAACTAGTCTATACCTACGTCATTTGAAAACCTTTAATTTTGAATTTTTGAACATATTAACTTATAAAGACGTCTTTTTTCGATAGGTATTACAACAACACACGTCACTACGGAGCAACAAACAGTAAATATTCTAATAGAGCATATTGGAACTAAAGACGCCACAAAATATTCGAAACAGACTGCAACATCTTATACTGGTAATGGCACATTCACAGAATCATGATAAGTTAAAAGTTATGAATCCTTGCATTGATCATGTTAATCAACATCATTATTTCTCATCTAAAATAGAGTATGAAAATCTGTAAACAAAACGCATTTTGAGTGATTAAGTATTAGTCATTATTTTTAATTACAAACTGTAGCGAATAATTTAAAGAGTTTTAAAAACAAAACTCTGCAGAACTCTCAGTTTTGGTCTTCAGATATATATAGATATAGGAAGATGTGGTGTGAGTGCCAATGAGACAACTCTCCATCCAAATTTACATATTTTGTTTTGATTTAACTTATCGATTATTTACAGGTTTAATTGTTGGTGGAGTAGTAGGCGCTGTATTACTGACTGTCGTCATTGTTTTGGTTATTGTTTTAAAAATAAGGTATACTGTTTGTTCAGTTGAGAGGAATTTCCTACAAAAAATATTATAATATCGCATAATCTTTCGTATGTTATTTACTTTTTTTTTAAATATCGTATGTTATTTACTGTTGAAAGTTTTGTTGTTGATTGCGATTAATCAAAACGGACTAATACAATTATCTTTATTGGAACATAACATAATAAGAGATTTCACTTTATGAAATATTTTTATTTTTATTGGCAGAAAACTGATCGGAGGTTGACATCCTAACATATGTTTCATAGTAGAAACAAATGATAACATTATTTTACAATAAAATTCTAACGATTGAAAAGTGTAAATGATTGGCGATAGGGTAAGGTCATTATCACTGCAATAAATAAAACATATGCGAAACATACCGATATGAATTCAAACTCCGACAACGCTATGAAAAAAAAGACAAAAAGACAGAACAACACACAAAGCACAACATACATGTACAAGCGACTTAGCAACACGAACCCCAACAAAAAACCGGTGGTCAATCTTAACGTGTTGCGCTGGTAACATCAAATTGGTATACACCTTATCGCTATTTAGTCCAATCCGGAAAAAAACCAGTCATTTATACAACTTCCTGTTTGGGTCAAGCCGCCAAAAATAGAGGTCATCAGTAGTGAGCTGGGGGAGGAAAAACTTTAGAAAGCGATCATCAAAAAACTTTGATAGAGTATGATCCACTTTTTCAAAATTAAAATTGAAATAGAAAAACTATTTTGTTGGAAGTATTTACATTAGTTTAAACAGGTCTAATTAAAAAATATCATGCATGGAAAATTTAAACAGGGTCCCAGATAGCTTCAACTGGATGAAAAAAGTTGTGTAATTTTAGAACTTATCCGGAATGGAATAAATAGCGATAAGGTGTATTGCGAAAGTTGATATTCGGTGAAAATAGGACAAGATGGTTTTACGACAATGCAAACAATTATATCAGCACAAAAGAGTATCTGTTCAAAAATACATTCCAAAATCTGTATCCAATATTCACTGAATCTCTAAATACCCAGATATATTATTTGTATGGAATATTTACTGTAAAAGAGCATTAAATTAAGTAGAATATTTTTTTGAATAATTCTCATCTGACTTACTGAGTTTGTGATACTTGCAATATTGTACATGTTGTATAACAATTAACGTGTTACTCAGAGAATGAGTCAAATCACTTATTTTTTTTTATGCAAGTTTTTAAACCGTTATATTATATATCATAAACAATTAAACAAAACTGTCATCTATTAACAATAGCACTACATTAATGTTCATCTTTATGTTTAACTTCTCTTTTCTTTCAGATATAAAAACGCCACAACGAAAAAAGAAAATGATAATTTTTTTGCATTGAGTAATGGAAAATCTCATATTTATGAACACCAGCACAGAAAGACATGTTCTTCAAATGACAAAATTTTCAACAACAAATTGTACGATGAACAACGTTTACCATACTGTAACGATGAACAACGTTTACCATCCTGCAAAATGGTTCCGGATAAAAATATAAGAATTAAAAAAGATAGAGAAGATTACAATCGGCAAAATTATGTTTTCGCGGTTCCAATTGGAATTCAAGGAACACCATCAACTCAAAAACCAGAAGATTGTAAAGATGGCATTGATGTTGAAAGCGAATATGACATGTTGAATAAAATTCCACGGTCATTAAACAGTTCGTTAGAACACAATATATATGACAGCACTATTGCATCCAGGTGTGAATCTGATCCAACGTATAATACAGCAACAAATAACTTGTCGAATCGGAAAGACATTGATGGCGTGTATGACATATTATAATGATGAAGTGCTGAATTTATTCCGGAAAAGTATAGTTGGAAAAAAGCAATGACGGTTCTTTTCTCTCTTTTCTTAAGCTAATACAAATACATTTTATATTTTCAGTCCTTGTATTTCTATTGTTTTGACTATGTTTTGAGCATTTGTATATTGACGCCTTATTGTTTTATTTGTTACTTCAAAATCATAGTTTTGATGGTTTTTTTCTACATTTCTATTAAACTAATTGCGTATAGGTTTACAAAAGTACCCAAGGCCGTTAATTTTTATTACCGATATTACTTTGCGAAATATCACAAAAGCAGGATAAGATTTTGAAAACTTTTAAACCAATAAAAAGATAAGTATACATTTTTAACTGAAATTGTTTCAATATGAAACCAAGTGGAAATTGAATATTTAAGTTTGATAAAAAAAAAAGTAAGGATATGACAAGTTTTACGTGTTTTGCATCGAAGGAGTTATTTTACCAAAAAATATAATGAATAATATCTGACAGCTACTATTGTTTAGTTCGTTTTTTAAGGACAAAAATGCTCGCATTCAAAATGACATGTTTAAAAGCCGTTTAATTTCTGAAATATCAAAAGTCAATCTTGATTTTTTGGGGATTGCGGTTCCATATCCATTTAGCCTGAGTTGGATGAACAAATGAGTTGATTATGTAGTTGGTTCATTTCTAATATATTTGTTTTTAGTTAATTGTTAAGTCTTAAAATTTATAATCACAAAAATACTGACTTCCGAGGATATTCAAAATCGAAAGTCCCTAATCAAATGGCAAAATCAAAAGATCAAACGCTTGAAACGAATGGGTAACAATTGTAATATTCCTGACTTGGTACAGACATTTTCTTATGTAGAAAATGATGTATTAAACCTGGTTGTCAGGCGCTAAACCTCTCACTTGAATGATAGTCACATATAGTTCCATTATATTGACAAAGAAGTGTGAACAAAACAATCAGACACAATAGGTAAAAAATACAAATAGAGGTTATACAGCAACATGTACCCCATTAAAAACCAGGGGTGATATTATGTACTCCTGAAAAGCAAGCAAATCCCGCTCGACATGTGTCCTGTCGTGGTACTCATGTTATTACAAAGCCGAGAAATATTCTTATTCGGCAGGTCCAATTCATGAAAAGGGAACGGGAATGTACAAACAATGACAGAATGCATAAGTACAGAGTACGTCAAATGGATATCACCATAAAAAACAGACAAAAAAGTTAAAGTTATATTAATAAAGATAAATAATAAACTACTATAACACTTTACTAAGATGATAAACAACGTCAGTACTCAGAATCTATACTTCAAGACCATCGTGTATTATTTGTGAAGTTTATACGGAATATTAGTCTTGGTACCCTCTAATGAACTTAACAAAAAGGACGATACGTTCTTTGACCTACTCCTTGTTCATCAACTTTCATCTCAGCCACTGGTGAAAGTCTGAGTAGGAGCTGCAAGATATTATGCCTTTCGTGTGTTATCCCTATTTAATTGTATCACATTTTTCATGCCAGCGCCTTTTCTGAGAAGTTAAGCTAGCTATAAAACCATGTTTAATGAACCATTTTCTACATAAAAATGTGCATATACCAGGCCAGAAATATAACAGTTGTTGTCCATTCGTTTGATGTGAATGAGTTTTTGATTTTGCCCATTGATTTGTGGTTTTCCGATTTTAATTTTCCTCGAAACTCAATAGTTTTGTAATTTCACTTTTATAGCGGACTCTATGTTATGGGCATTTCTCATTATTGATTGCCGAACAGTTACCTATAGTTGCTTACGTCCACTTTATTTAAACTTTTTAGGATATTTATCTTAATAGCAATGTCACCGCACCTCCTTATTTTCATATTTGTGCATTGTGAAAAGCTCTTCGAACGCACCAAACTTACACTCCCTCAAACAAATATAATCTAAGACCGGGTTCTGTTAGTTCATATATAAAAATAAGGAGACGTGATATAATTTCAAATAAGACAACTTACAACCAAAGACTACATAACGTAGATGTAACAACTAAAGGGCATTATACGATCACAAATTGGTAAAAGCTCACGTATTTTCATTTTTAATCACACTATCTTTAAATCCTAATGAACTATCAGTCTATATTACGTATATGACGCCAACTCCCTTTATTTTAAGCCAACCTGGCCCAAAGGGCCAAGTGAGCTTTTCTCATCACTTGGCGTCCGTCGTTTGTAAACTTTTACAAAATCTTCTCCTCTGAAACAACTGGGCCAAATTTAACCAAACTTAACCACAATCAGCAATAGGGTATCTAGTTTAAAAAATGTGTCTTGTGACTCGGCATACCAACCAAGATGGCCGCCACGGCTGAAAATAGAACAAAGGGGTAAAATGCAGTTTTTGGCTCATAACTCAAAAACCAAAGCATTTAGAGCAAATCTGACATGGGGTGAAAGTGTTTATCAGGTCAAGGTCTATCTGGCCTGAAGTGTTCAGATGAATCAGACAACGCGTTGTTAGGTTGCTCCCACTGCATTGGTAATTTTAAGGAAATTTTGCTGTTTTTGATTATTATCTTGAATATTATCAACGGTTCAATGAAGTTCAATAATGGCGATTTTGAATTTTACCGTTCAGGAGTTATGGTTCTTGAAAGATTGAAAAATGAAGTTTCCAGACGTGTCCGTGCATTTACGCATGAACTGTTCTACCAAAGCTTCACAAATTTTAATATGTTGTTACTGATGACAAAATGGAAGTCAAGTTTAATAATGACGATTTTGACTTTTACCGTTCAGGAGTTATGGTTCTTGAAAGATTGAAATATGGTGTTTCCAGTCGTGTACGTGCATTTTCTCATGAACCATTCTACCAAAGCTTTTAAAATTTTTATATGTTGTTACTGATGACAAAATAGAGGTCAAGTTCAATAATGACGATTTTGACTTTTACCATTCTTCAGTAATGGTTCTTGTGATATTGCCAGGACATAAATAAATGTTGTTAATAAATCCGGTTTGCTGTCGTTGTGACAGCCTCTTGTTGGTTATTATCTTGACTATTACTATAGATAGAGATAAACTGTAAACAGCAATAATATACAGCAAAGTAAGACCTAAAAATAAGTCAACATGACCAAATTGGTCAATTGACCCCTAGGGAGTTATTACCCTTTTTAGTAAATTTTGTACAATTTTCATAAAATTTGTATATTTTCCACTGAATCTATTTGGTCAAATTCATTATAGATAAAGATAATTGGAATCAGCAAGAATGTTTAGAAAAGTAAGATATACAAACACATCTTCATCACCAAAACACAATTTTGTCATGAATCCATCTGTGTCCTTTGTTTAATATGCACATAGACCAAGGTGAGCGACACAGGCTCTTTAAAGCCTCTAGTTTACTATTATTTACATCCAATATTTGAACGATATGTCAAAATGCAAACGCTTTTTAATAAAAAAAAACAAGTCTAAACCTAAAAAAGCAATCAGTGTAAATTATGAGAATAATTGAAGAATTAAACTTAAGAAACAATCGTGTTAAATAAAGACATATCAACCATATTCAATGTAACCGATAAATGACACCTGTCGTAACGATAGCAAGAATCAGATCTAAAACCAAAAAGTATATGTTTAGATTTAAAAGTGCTTTCATCAAGGAATGACGGGGTTAAACAAATTTAGTAACTTCAACAACAGCCGTTTATTTCATACAATTACACAACCACGTCCGGTCGAAATAAATTTTGTGAGAGAGTGCGCCACGATCCTTTCACGATAGATAAGCCTTTTATCAACTCTAATTATGTGTTAATCTGTTGCCTAATACAAGGCACTTTTTGTCACTTTTCAGCCACCCGGCTAGATATCTAAGGATTTTCGAAGTTCTCTTCTTCCAGCCCGTTCGACCCACTCAGTAGATTTTTTTTAATTGTCAATTTTGGGTTATCATGAAATTCAAAAAATCATTAGTTAAATGGCCTTTCACATTGAAATTCGTCAAAATCATACGCAGGTTATTCAATAAGGTGTTATGTGGACACAGTTTTCTGATATAATCTGACGACATAACGCGAACGTCTTTTGAAAATTATACACCATTTTTTTCCGCTGGATAGTAAAACGTTCAAATTTACTCCAAACAATATTTAATTATTGTGTCCAAAAAATTGAACATATCTTTGGAATTAAGTTAACATCCTAGTTTGAAAAGATGTTGTCGTATATTTCGAGTGTAGAATGTTCTGGAATTTGTATGGTTTATATATTTATAGCTACTCTGATGTAAATATAATCATAAGTCAATGAACAAGAAACTAAAAATTAAACAATGATAGAATATAGCGTAAGTAGTATTTGCAATCTTAAAATAAGATTAGATAAGATCGTGAAAAAGTTAAAATTAAGAAGAGCTGATGTAGATAATTAGAATAAATATGGATTCAACCATAGGATTTTTCATAATACATAACACATTTATTTTAAAACCTGTTGTTGTCATGACATGAGTATGTTCTTCTTGAATAATATTCGATGGCACGATCTTCAAGATTTTGTTGGAGGGTTCGTATTTTATTTTCAATTTAATGGAACCATGACCTTTCGATCAGCTAAATACAGGACTGGAACTGCATGTAAGGAACTTTTGTTTTGAATTGGGGTTTATTGTGCCTTTGCTGCGTGTGTGTTTTCCACATTGGCTAGAGGTAAGGGGAGGGTTAAGATCTCACAAAATATATCTAACCCTTCTGTATTTTGACAGTTCTACTAAATAATTCCTTGGTTTTATCTCGCTGCGGTTGAGATGTTTTCTGCTCTTTGTTATAGTTTTGTTTGTATCCAATTAACATAATCCTCGTCTATATTCTTCTAAATTCAAACTCGGATTCCTTAAAATAATATTTTGATATAGAAAGGTGTAGTTGTGTATTAACAGCACGATACAGTCATATTCGAAATATTCTTTGAACAAAACATGTTGATAACTAATGCTTTGAGAAGCCATGTTATGTTTATTTGAACATATCCAAATGATTACTCTTGATAACAAATCTTATGACTTCAGATTTAAAAATATTTTTTTTTGAAATCTAATACACGATAATTGGAAGATACTGATACGTTAAAGGGATCACTACAATGAATTTTATCACTGTTGTTTTAAAATTTGGTACTTTATACCTAGATAGTAAAATGCTTTTACGGTATATAAGTTTGGCATACGGAAATCAAGTGCCAGACATAACCGGACCGGCCTTGTCACTACTGAAAAGTGGATCTGTTTAATATCAGGACGCATTTAAAAGTTGTAAGACGTTTGTTAAAAATTTCATAATATGCTAATTTTCACTCTGAAATGATTCCTCGATAAATACAGATAAAAGTAATACCGATATTGCTTACAGTTTAATCGCAATCAATTTTGTAGAACTTCATAGTTACTTTAAATAGTTTGGAGATATATGTAATATGTGCATTGTAAGATTAGTTTCAGTTTTTTATTTGTTTCTTATCTGTCTCCATGTAAAGCACGAAATTAGTGGTGAGTATATTCTTGATAAAGTTACTAATACCTTTTGTACATTAACAGCTGTTAATGAAACCTGTTTTATTTCAATGCATGTTTTAAAAGATAACTTCTTTATTCTTAATTATATGTACAGGATAATGATAATCCCTTTCGTCGTGGAAGTGAGGCCACTAACGATGAATTACTTGCCATTACAGGTTAAGCAAATTTTTAGCAAAAAGTAAATCATTATCGTGTCGTGCGCTGTGAATGGTTAGATTTCCTTTTAGTTGCTCTGAATGTACAAATATGCTTTGCTTGGCCTGTCCATATATTGTCGTGTGCTATATAATCAAATAATTGGAAGCATATACAATTATATTTGTAGGAGGCTGAAATTGTATTACATTATTGATGAACTTTGTGTATATAAGAATTTACAAGATATCAGCTGAAGCCAGAGATAATTTATTTTGGTTTGGTTAAGTCCAAATTCCTTTTCAGTGTGGTTCACTCTCATTGGTACATGTGTCATTAGTCTTGATTTTCGTCTTAAATACCGATTTACCATTTACTTAACAATCTGCAATTTATCATTTTATTATTTCAAGTTATTTTATACTGAACGTATGTATTTCAACAGTATTAAAAATTGTGGTTTTCACTTCTTCATAAAAGGAATATAAATAGCACCTCATGTTGTCCAAACATCGTTACATATTTTCGTTTTGTTGTTTCAGCGTTTTTAGTTCAGTATTATTATAACCAAGAAACATGGTTTGACGCACAAAAGTTTTGTTATTATGTAGGAGGCAGACTTGCGACTTCTGAAGATATATTGAATTGTAATCAATCAACACTTTCTATTGGATCAACATATTGGACTGGAAAATATAAAACAATAACACACTGGATATCAAAGATAAAAGATAGGTAAATATTTGAATGCATGTGCCAGATGCATCTATCGTCAAAAGTTCATTGAATTTTTGTATTACAGAATGTCAAAAGCTGTTGCAGTTTGCTTTTTAATGTACCTGTCTTAAAGTCGAAAAATTGATCAGTCAAAGCAGCACAAATTGAAAGTAAACATATGCTGTATACCTTACATCAAATTTTTTTCATTTACCTGTGTACTTTATTCTATTTGGTGGCAGTTTTTCCAAGGTTATGGTTGACTCTCCGATATAATATTACATCTCACCCCTTATTTTGTTTATTTTGTATTTACATTGTGTCATTTATCAAATGTATACGATCATTGTATGTTCGATTGTGTTAATATACCTTTTACTAGAGTTAAGCCATTTCAAATAATATTTTATACTATTGTTTCAGGTACGGTTGAAGGTTGGTACCCATAAAACCGTTTAAACCCGCTGCATTTTTGCACGTGTCTTAAGTCAGGAATCTGAAGTTAAGAAGTTATCGTTTGTTGATGTGGTTTATAAGTCTTTCTCGTTTCTCTTTTTTATATGGATTAGACCGTTTGTTTCCCGTTAGAATGGTTAAACATTAGTCATTTTTGGAGCCCTTTGTAGCTTGATGTTCGGTGTAAGCTAAGGCTCTGTGTAGAAGACTGTACGTTGACCTGTATTCTTTTACCTTTACAAATTGTGACTTTGATAATGAGTTGTCTCATTGGCACTCATGTCACATCTTCTTATATCTAAAAAAAAGGTATTTGTGGCTCTGAAGAGCTTGTGTCGAACAGCTAGGTTTATGTACAGCTTCAACGTTGGACAATTTACATAAAATTAAACTAATATTTAATTCATGACTAACATATCTTTTTTATCATTTTGTATTGCTAGCACTTTTTTTGTTGTTAAATTCTTACATCTTCTATAGTTTTCGCCCAAAACAACACTTACAACGTATGTAGAATTTACACATGTTCTCCCGATCACAAACAAAAAATATAGTTATTTAGAAAAATAATTGTGAATCGATATGTAACACTCCCAAACGTGTCCTTCTCCCCAAACGTGTCCGATTCTCCCAAACGTGTCTTTTCTCCCTAAACGTGTCCGAAATGTACAATATTCCCCAAACGTGTCCGATTTCATAACTCCCAAACGTGTCCGATAATTGTTATTCGCCAAAACGTGTCCAATATTTAACGCCAAACGTCACACGTCTTTTAGCGTTAATACATGTATCTCCTTAATAAAATCGCTGATAATGTGTACGGCAATTCTATGATGGGGACACAGGTGACAAAGTTTTTATTCATTAGCTTTAGTTAATCAAATACAGATATTTAATAAATATCATAATTTCAAATTTAGTCTGTAATTGTTAATTATCTTTTGACTGAAATTGTCCATTGTTCAGTTGCAAGTATTTCATACTTATTTAGAGCGAACCTACACTGAATAATTATCGAGTTGAATTAATCGGTAACTTTGTAAATTATTTTTTACTTATAAACTTCGTTGATGCTTTTTGTATTTATCCGAATATTGCATGCCGGGCGTTAATCAGCATTTTTTCACCTTTGTCAATAGTTTATGTGTATTTCAATAGCTCATCAAATCATAAAGTGGTTATCCGGTTTTTAATAAATTTTAGGTGTCCACCGTCACTAAAGACACACGATAAAGAGACATAACGTCCAGTGCAAAATATTATATGCATAAGTTTTATACATTCTCTTTTTATGAATATGATAGTTATGTGATCAACGCCGGTTTTAATTGCGAATTTATTTTGTAGTGTATAAATAAACTTTAGACTGGTGATTACGTTTTGTGCAGTTGCAAGCACATTATGCATATTTAGAGCGCACACTAGTTTTGCGAGTTTTAATGTTTTTACAGTTGTACTGTACAAATTAACTTGAAACTGATGATCGCGTATTGTCCAGTTGCAAGTATGTCATGCATATTTAGAGAGAACATACAACTTTTAATGTGTTTGCAGTTCTATTTAGAGAGAACATAGACTACCTGTTTTTATTTTTTTTTACATTTGAACATACATGTTATAATGGTTTTACTGATCTATTGTTAAGATAGACTTTAGACTGTTGGTTCCGTATTGTCCAGTTGCAAGTATTTCATGTATATTTAGAGAAAACATACAAGTTTTAATGTTTTTTTCAGTTCTACTGAATAAATTAACTTTAAACTATTGGTTGCGAATTGTCCAGCTGCCAGTATTTCATGCATAATTAGAGAGAACATACAATTTTTTATGCACAGAGAAAGGGACCCCGTTTAATTCTACCGGTTTAAAAAAAGTAATAACATGCCTTATTTATAATATTTTTAATGAAATGGTAAAATTAGTATATTTCAATGAAATAGCAATAACGTTTTGGAGATTGGACACGTTTTGGGGTTAGTTGAGAAATGGACACGTTTGGGCGTTTATACAAATGACACGCTTTGGCGCTGTTTTCAACTAGACATGTTTGGGGGAATCGGACACGTTTGGGGGTAAGGGCACGTTTCTGAGTGTTACAGATATATAGTAATTTTAAAGTGTAAATTGCGTTATTCTATTGATAAAATCAGTTTAAAATCCAAAATGTATGTGAGATATAAAAAAAGAAGTCTTATTTGTGATATTTGATGCCATTTCATGTACATATTGGGTGACATGCTTGATTTCGTTTTTTTATACTTAAAAGTGGTGGTGTAAATAACTGACGTATTTTCATTTAACGTTTGCAAAGGTTGCTTAGAAATTCTCGGAAAATCAGATGTCTCACATGCACATTCAGAGTCGAAATGTTTTGAAAACTGCAGAAAGCAGGATGCGAAAATCAAGTTTTTAGCACATAAAGTAAGTAATCATTAAAATTATTTCTATAATTACAACTTTTACGTTACTTATCGTTAGTGTTGATTGTCTAATTGTTAATAAGGCCACATTCTCTTTTTTACCCGTTTTTTTTTACCTGTAACACAATGTTTACGTTGGGTTGTCATAGTCTGGTACATATATTGAATAATGAATCAAGATTTGCACCTATATATGGAGATAGCGGATATATAAATGTTCTTGGAATTTCGTAATTGCATTTCACCATCTGTATTCATCATGTTCATATGTAGTGACTATACAATACGATACAAATATATTTATTATAGTGACATTGTTTATAACAAAATATGTACAATATTGAAATATTTCAATAAAATTACAACCGGCCTAAAGGACCTATAAGTCACTATAAACATTGATTATGTTAACCCATATTGACTTTTGAGACTTGCGTCTACAACTTATCAGGACCTGTCAAAATAATTTGAAAAAGTGGACAGCATACATTAACTGTTACCACTCTCACATAGGGGACGAGGGGTGCGTTTTTGTCGCATGATATGACGTTATCAATGATTTTAGTACTTTTTGAATGATTTAAAATTATAGTTTGTTTTTCTGCAGAGAGAACGGAGGAATTTGATTTGATAAAACATTTGAATCGGTTATTGTATCTATGGATAATAAACTCATCATAGAAACCAGGACTAAATTTAGTATACACCAGACGCGCGTTTCATCTTCAAAAGACTCATCAGTTGAAGAGCGTTGAGGACCAAAACCCCTAAAAGTTTTGCCAAATACAGTTAAGGGAATTTATGCCTGACGTAGAAAAGCCTAAGTATTTTAAAAAATGCATAAAAAATTTGTAAACAATAAATTTATACTTATAACAATATTAATGACAATTCATGTCAGCACAAAAAGTGCTGACTTCTGGGCTTGTGATACCCTCGGGGAAATAAATCTCCAACATCAGTGGCATCGACCCAGTGGTTGTAAATAAACTCATCATAGATACCAGAACTGAATTTAGTATACGCCAGACGCGTCAATGACGCTCGAATCCAAAAAAAAATAAAAAGGCCAAATAAAGTACGAAGTTGAAGAGCATTGAGGACCGTGGATCTTATCATGAATATTGCAAACTGTCATTGCTATCCATAGTAAGATTTTTCTGTAAGAAACTAGCAACTGTGGAATTTACTCACGTATCTCCTGTATGATGGGATCTTACCGGGGTTTGTTTTCTCCATTATTACGTGAGTTTTCTCCGTCGCATTGACATCTACTCTACGAGGCCATCATTTCAAGTTATATCAAAAAGATATGATTGCAAATAAGACAACTCTTCACAAAAGATCAAATGCCACAGAAATGTACAATTGTATGTCACTGTATGGCCTGCAACGATGGACAAAGCCCATACTGCATAGTCAGCTATAAAAGGGCCCGTCATGACAAATGTAAAATAATTCAAACAAGAAAACTAACAGCCTCATTTATGAACAAAATAATGAGAACAAAAAACCAATATGCAACATCTGACAAACACTGTATAAAAGGCTCTTGGCTTGGTCCAGACACAAACAAAAGTGGCAGGATTACACATGATAACATGCGACCAATTCTCTCTCTTATCATGTGACCGTAGTGCCACATAACAAGAGCTAAACAAAACAATAAAAACAAAACATATGATCAGTAGCCACAAACATTTACCACTCAAATACTGACACTTAGGACCGGCACATTTACAATGTGGCTAGGTTGGACAAGTCAGCGTGCAGCGAATCCTCCCCTAGTCCGTGAAAGTGGTTTTACATCACAACATAAGTACAAACTATAAAAATCAGTTGAAAAGGCTTCACTTATCAGATGGATACTAATAGAAATACATCTAACAAAAACACATAGTGGACGTGGCAGGGTAATTGTACATTCCAACTAAGTACATATCTGTGAGTACTCGCAGATACTGACAACTTGTTCAGAGCTAATAACAACTAAACAAAAAGAAGAAATGGAAGACTATCAATCAGTCCACATAAAAAATCCAAACGGATTTAGTATAAAGACGTCATAAACAAACCCACAACCTTGTGCAATGTCAAAATACAGGTAAACAGCGATTATAGAACCATAAATGTGCATATGTATATAACTATAATAATTAGTTTGCTATTAATATACAGATAAAAAAATCAATATTAATACTTATAATAGCAATATTCAAAGATCTTTTTATGTATTGAACCAGTAACCATTTAGAGAAATTTTATTTAACGGATCGAAAAGTTTACAATGTTTGAACTTTCCATTTCTAAGTAGCAACATTCCAGCAGCACCTGCATACGGGGTATATATCTCCCAATTGAAACGATATTCCCGTGCTTGAATTTCCTATCAAGATTTGCTTTATAGAGGGTTTTTGCTCACAAGGGAGCTATTAAACCAAGAGTTCCAAATGGTGAAGTTAAAATCATCCCCTCGTAAATTTTACGGAAGCCATCAAGAGTTTATTAACCGTTATGGAAATACCGTTTCAAAAATGAAAAATATCGGATATGTTCCTACCGTCGTAACTACAATCCCCTTCCCTTTCATGAATTTGACCTACCGAATTAGACTATTTACCGGGTTTGTAATAACATGAGCATCACGACGGGTGCCATATGTAGAGCAGGATCTTCTTACCCTCCCGGAGCACCTGAGAACATCCCTAGTTTTTGGTGGGGTTCGTGCTGCTTATTATTTAGTATTGTATGTTGAGTCATGTGTTAAATTGTTTGGCTCTTTATTATCTTTTATTTTTAGCCGTGGCGTTGTCAGTTTGTTTTCGGCTGATGAGTTTGACTTTCCTGTTTCTCTGATATCTTTATTTCTCTTTTGAATAATATTATCTAAGTTAGAGATATACAGGTATTGTTTCTATTAAAAAAATTCACTAGAGAAATAGAGATTTTATATTGAAATTTAATGTACAAAATCTTAAACGAATTTAACTTATTGTAAAGAGGCGCGATGCAATGTATATTTAAACCAACATTATATTTTGAATATCAATGAAAACAAAATATCCTTTAATTTTACTTTACTGTAGCAGTACAATTTCAATTAAAACCATAACAGTTACTGTAGTTAGAATTTTTTTTAATAGGGAAACAAGTTTGTCTGTATATCAGCAAGTATAACAATTCTTGTAAGGATTGTTAGAATTAACAGTTGCAGCAACCCTCTAGATTTAGATAACAAGTATTCGGCATATACAGGTATATTTTAATCATATGAATTTTTTACGCTTCAGGGTGCTCAATTAACTCGTTTGAGAGGTTCTTGCTAATTAATTTTACATTGCTGCCTGAAAGTTTGATATTGATGCTGCTTGATGGTTTGCTGTTGATATAATTTGTTTTAAGTAAAGACCGCAAAAAGACGAGAAAAAAATGTTTAAGTCTGTGTCAAATAAAGAAATACTTGACATGAGCAAAGTTTTATCCTGCCCAGTACTATAGAAAACATTTCGCGTAACATTCCATTGCATATAAGAAAATAACCATCACTGAAACTTAACCAATAAATTTCTCCCCTTATTTAATCTGTGTACAAGGTTAGGTAACCATTTAACCTCAAGTTTACAAAATATTCTATAGAAATCCCAAATAAAAAATCATGGTGCTTTGAAATACCCAATACATATGTTCATGACACAGAAATGTTTTACGGCAATAAAATGTAAGATTAATAACCTACAACTGTCAAATTCAAGAGAATATTTTTTTTCGACCTATTTTCGGATACAACTGGATGTGACTTACCATGATTTGGTGGTATTTATTATTACACCTTAATGAAAAGAAATTGGAATTGAGATCATACTATGTTACGGTTTTTCAAATAACATGAAAACAAAAACAAATCATATCATACATGCTTTACGTCACAAATAAAAGCGTAATAAGACCACTATGTATATCAATAACAATGTATCAATTTGTATGAAATTTCACGGAACATGCAATGAACAGAAGCAAGACTAAAGGAGTTAAAAAAACTTATACATATGATATATAAAACTTGATCATAATACAACAAAAACAAATAGGAACAGAACAATTTAGTTAAAAACATGGACAGCGTACACCTTGTAAGAATATATACCATAGCTTGTGGTGATTCAATAGTCTAAAAAAAACAATAACAAATTCCGTTATAAAAGCAAAATTTGCCTGACAAGATCCAGTGCACAAAAGCCACCGTCTGAAGATTCTCCGTCAGTTGGTCTGTAGTGGAAAGTTGTCCTTTTTGAAATTAATCAAATCTTCTTACCTTCTGCGTCACCGAAGACTGAAGAAATGTAGTTGGTGCTAGCCATTCTCCGTCCCCCTTCCGTCCACCCACACAAAGCTACTCACTTTTCACTTGATCCAAACAGGGCGTTAAACGATGGTCATTTATAAAACACGTTTTCCACATATTCTCTGAGATAATCTTCTTTTCTGTAGATTCGGAGTTCACAAATGAGTAATTTCTGTGTCATTTTGGTCTCTTGTGGACAGTTGTCTCATTGGCAATCATACCACATCTGGTTTTTTTTTATAATTACAACTGGATTAAAGCATTGCAACTCAATTATTAATATATGAAAACCTGTCAGAAAGTTAGAATGCCAAAATGCATCAAAATTGAAAAAGCTATGACATGCTTATTTTGACCATATAATGACAAAATTTGTCATTTTTGCAAAAATTTTATCATCTAAAAGTTTAAATCCTTTTAATAGTATTATGCTATTGGAGAAAATCGACACCATCAAATTAATCAGGGAAGTTGCCAAAGTACAGATTCTATATGTCCTGATTTCACCTCGTAGGTCCGAGTAAACAGTTATTTCGTAGTGAAATTTCTTTAAGACAACAAATAAAAATAAAAAAAATGGATTATTTTTACAGTGTACTGTACTACTTTTGGGACAAATTAAACAAAAAAATATAGAAAATTTCATCAATCAAAATATGGACATTTTTATGTTTAGGAGGTCTTGAAATCTTTTGACAGCTTCCGAAGTGCTAATTATCCTTTGTCAGCTGGATCAAATCACTACTTCACTTTAAAATTCATGACCCAAATTGTTTTACAGTGTCATTTCATCCCCCTACTTACTATCTGAAGCATACAACATGGAGAATAAATTTAGAAGGGGTATTTAAAATGGCAACTTACACACTGTCCACAACGAAAATCAAAGGACAATAACTGTATACTCGGACCAGCAATCTTTACATCTGCCCTGTGGCAATTTTCTGTTTGCCGATAGTTTGAAATTTTATAGTCGCCAATGTTAATTTTACAAGGAAGGTTTTTGTTAAGATGTCTGGACTTCAATGAAATAGATTTTTTAAATATTTGGTCCGCACCTTGAGTGCGTTGAGTTATAGCGAGTAGCTAATGTTGGCCTGGAAATGATCAGGTTTACATGTTCTGTAAATCAATTGCACGCAGCGACGCAGTTGTATTTGTATTCTTTTTATTTTGAGCATAAAGATCGATTTTACTTAAACTATATTAAATGTAAAGCATTAGTGCAACAACAACAACATTTTAAAAACGATACTGTTATTTTCAAAGTATAAGTTTATCGTGAATAGAAATTTTAATATATACACATAATACACTTGACTTTCTATTTCTATGCAGGTATACATGTGTCTTTATATTATTCTTAACTGCATGTTGCTGACAAGATTTTGATATTGAGTTACATGTATAGCTTTTTAATAACTTCTGAAAATATTATCAGTTACTCAGAACAAATCATTAAATGGTCCCGGAAACTGTGCATTTCTTGATTGTCTTGATTGAAAGCAGAGGTGCATACAGATAATTGTGGAGCAAGACGAACACCATTCTGTGGCAAGTATTATTTTTTATGTAAGTTGGTTCCCTCCCTAAAATGTTCAGTTTGCTTTCGGTATATACATATATTATTGATCTACATGATCTAAGGTTGGCCTTGACCTTTAATGTTTCGGGCCCCGGTTTGTTGAATGTCGACATTTGGTACCTGTTGAAAGTGGCATCAAACGTCAGACTGAAGTGGGTTCTTGATGGAAACATATACCAAACTCATTGACTCTTGATTTAATAACAGAGGGAAACATGCTTCCAAACAACAAAGACATTTTGATTGTCGTTTTGTCTCGTTCAATTATGCATATCAAATAACCATGAAATGTATGGGATTAACCTTATAGGGTACATCGTAAGGCTATTGACAGAAATGAGTGGGTGACTCATTTCTAAAATCGCGATTATAGTACAACTCTCTCTCTTTTATTTCCCAGATGACACATTACCACTTTATTTGTACCCCTATCCAATAAACAAAACGTATGGCATTTCCTCGCTGCGGAACCGTAGCTTTCAGGTCCCTTTTTGACAACTAAAAATACATGCATTTTAATATTGCAAAACATAAACAAAAACAATAATGGTTATAGCAATATAATTAGAACCTTCGACTAAGAACTTCTGTTCTGCAGCTCGTCATAAATGGCTGACTGACTTTCTGTGATAAAGTTACTTATGGAAACTAAACTACATTTTGGAGTTAAAATCAAAATATAACTGAAGGTTATTAAAATGGCACATTTTGATGATGAATGTTTTTTTTATATTTGAATATTAAGTTAATGCATCTTTGCTTGTCAAATATCTACCGATGTTCTCCCTTCAAAGAAATAAGTACCTTTTATCATGAATCATTTTTTTTTATAGAAAAATGTTTATATGGTGTTTTTTAGAGGATAACAATTTTATCTATTTTTAACAGAAAGAAAGTGTTAAATAGTCTATTTCTTCAACTGGCGTGTTGTAGGTTTCTTTTTTCGAAAACAAAATGAAGTGTATTCTTATATTGAAGCATCCAAACTAGACAATTATAAAGTACATGTTATTCTTCCAAACAATATTACTATGTATTATCTTTTAAAATTATTTTTGATAACTAATAGCATGTCCAAATATTCTAGTGTATTGGTTTTTAGTAAATATTTGTCCTGAATGTTTTTCCATTTATTTGTATATGTAAGTGTTATATTTAACATTGCCATTATAGCGAGAGTTTGGCTAGCTACAACACCAAGTTTAACTCAACGTTTTTTTCTTGAAAATATCCGGAACCAAGTAAGAAAAATGAGAAGTTAGATCATATTAATTTTTCCTGTCACATACTGTTTTTAAAGTGGGCCAAAATAAAAAAGTAAATTTTACCCATACAGGAAGGTTTGCCAAGATTTTCACTAATGGCCGGGTACCAGTCTATCTTGAATGATCTTTTTCAATGTCTTCATTATTACTAGATCAGGGAATATTGCGTTTTAATTACGGTCCAGATGAACAAAATTATATACGAAAGTTAATGTTACTGGTGTGAATAAATAATTTACCATAGGGATTTTTCAAGGCAAAATTGCCCAATTTAATTGTTAAACAAAAAACAAAACTTTAAAAGATCTGCTTAACATGTATCTTGAAGATGTTACATAATTTTTTTTATCTACATACGAGCAATACCTGTTTTAGAAAATTCCTCCCTTTCAAATTGGTACACGAGTCAAGAAAAATGCAAATATCATACGACCCCAGATGATTTATCGGATATCTGTCAATCATTGCCAAATGGACACTACACTGCTTGGTTACCAATGCGTAGAATAGTATTCTGGACTGACGTAACATGTGTTAAGTTTTGAAAAGTGATCGGTTCTGAAGTATTCGCATCGGCGATAAATGCAAAGCTCAATTTATTATAACAAGGAACTCTACAAGATATTATAGCTAGCTATACCTCTCACTTGTATGACAATCAGTCGCATTAAAATCCAGTATATTGACAACAATGTCTTTACGAAACAAACAGAGTTAATACTTACAAATCACAGTCAGTATTGTTTATAATCCTAATCAATATAACCACACACAAATATGTCAACTGAGTAAAACGGCATAAAACAAAACACATTTAACGAAAATAAAGAAAGACGAATAGAATGTACCATGGCACAATAACACAATGACGGAACGTATAAGTACTGGGATACGTCTAATGGGTATTACCAAAAAATAAAAATAAAATAATACTATAGCACGTTATAATAAACAACGTTATTACGTATTATCTATTGTTCAAGATAATCACGTATTATTTGTGAATTTTAAACGGAAAATTATCAACAAGGTTTTAGTTTCTTCCGATGGTAAAATTTCAGATCCTACTCAAGTCGCCGCTATTTCACCATTGTTTTTTATCTCCCTTTTCTGTGTTTAACAGGATGTAACTCTAAACAGGAGCATATACAATTATGTATCTAAATCATATAAAAAAGAAGAGTGGTGTGGTTGCAAATGAGACAACTATCCACAATAGACCAAAATGACACAGATATTAACAACTATATGTCAACGTAAGCCCATACCGCATAGTCAGCTATAACAGGCCCCGATGAGACAATGTAAAACAATTCAAACAAGAAAACTAACGGCCTTATTTATGTAAAAATGCCTTTATAAGAATGAATTTATTTTCGTATAGATGGAGTTGCTATTGAAGATGATTTTTACAGAATGCGAATCATTCCGCTCTTATGATGTAGGAGTTTCTTCTGTTCGAGCTAATACGTCTTGCAGAGAAAAAAACAAATGGTTTCTTTTGTGCATTTTGTAAGCATATATATTTAAATCTCATATCTGTATATATTTCTCAAATACGTATCTAATCGTGACGACAACAGCTAACCTTCGTCCATTAAAAATATAATGCCTTAAAATCTGAGTCCTTTTTTCAAGTTTGTTTTCAATCGTGAGGATTTCGTAAATCTATGTCCGTTAAAAAAGATACTGCTCAAAATTGTGTCTTTTTCATAAAACTTTTTCAGTTTGTTTCGTAGTGCCAAAATTAATGCCCATCCATCAAATACGGACATATAGGATTTTTGTTTTATAATATAATTCTTACAATTCAATGTTAAGCCGGGATGTGTTCTCCATGTGTGTGCTTAACATTTTCACATGCGTGTTTAATAATTGTATGACTTACTTTTTATTGTAAATCTCTAACATTTTCTAATTAATTGCTTTTCTTGAGCACGTGATAATTGTTCTGTATCATAACTTCCCTTTTTCTCTTTACGTCTTGATAAGAAATATTAGTAAATAAACAACATGAGATAAAATGACACCTATATACAAGCAGCTAAAGATACATGAACGGCCTTCAAAAATGAATTTAACCTATTCTGTATCCTATGTTTTACACACTCAAAACCATTTCATTTTCTGAAAATATTTATACTTTGAAAAGCTTAAACCTATTGAGGATGTTGACCTATATAGCTTTTCTCAATACCAATAACAAATATTAAATATGATATAAATAAAGAAAAATTTGAACTTCTTCGTACCATCAGATCTTTCACGATCCTTTTCACGATCTTCAAAAATACGGTACATGATCTTTCACGATCCAAAAAATCCCTTTTTGTGTAAATAGTTCTTTATTTACCAAGTTTCATATTATGTTTATACAAAATAACTTTAAGAACCATTTGATTAATTCAAATAGAATGCCCTTATTCGTATTAAAGTAGGTTTTCTAGTCGAATTTGTGAAAAAATCATGTTTGTTTACATTTTTTATGTCATTGAAATGTCGAGAAGCAATCTGCCTTTTGTTGTTTTGTAATAACTATGTACTTTTAAAACTGGATATTCTGACATACTGATCATAATGTTGAACCATTTTGACAGACAATTTTATTTTGTCATAAATTTTTCTGGTTAATTAATTTAATTAGAATATGTATTGACCTTTCATATGTCTTCTCGATTAAATGTCTTTCACGATCCGTTACCAGAACTTTCACGATCGTCGCTCAATACTTGACCGCCGTTAGATATTCTTTCACGCTCATTTCTCTCGATAAACCGAATGACACCCGTGAATAAAGAAACACACCAATACGCAGAGTAAAATTTAGTTTAAAAGAAGTCCGAGTCCGAGGTGAAATAAGGTAACAAAATAAACTACATTGTAAGCAAAAATGACAATGCTACTTACACAAATAAAAAAAAATACTAGCAATTACTGACATTGCAGCTCTAGATCTAAATCAAACTAATTGAATGAATATATAAATCAACAAAAAAATCAAGAATTATCCCTTCCGTTAGAGGTTTCGTATCATACCATTATAAAATAACCCATGTCATGGCGGCAACTGGTTTTAGAATTGATGTGTATTTGCCGATGCAAAGACCATATGAGCATAATGAGTGAATCAATATTAATATCAACATAAGCCATTCTTAATGACCTGACTTGAATAAAATGACAAGTGTGTGTTGAGCGCGGTTATTCAATGCCAAACAAGGGTACCACAATACTTTTTGGTACGACATACAATCTTTGCAAATTTCTTCTAAACTACGCATGTTGACATGTTGGTCATTTAACTTACTTCTAGAGAAGAAGAGCCGTGGTGTAGTGGTTAGTGCATCGGACTACTAGCACAAAGGTTCCTGGTTCGATTCCCGTCTGGGATGAACATTTCAGGTACTCAATTTTCGGCTCTCCCTTGACACCATTTGCGAGTATGGTCTTGAGGAAACGATGATAGTCCGTCGGAAGGGGACGATAAATGGCTGACCCGTGTTAAGAGAGAGCCCACCCTTGTAGATTTCGAAAAAGAGTAGGCTAATGGCGCTACAAGGCAGCACTCGCACCTGCACAGTGGAAAGGGATTAATATAAGTTGCAAAACTTGTTTCCCAATCCACTATAAATAAATATGTTTAAACTAACTTACTTCTATTTTAAAAAAAAAAAGAGAAAAGAAAATAAAAAAGATGGTCGAAAATATTATCACGTTTGTTTGTGTCTGGGGACATTTTGATATAGAAATCCAAATTTGTCATCGTTCCAATGAAAAGACAATAAACTTTGAACAAGTTGAAGGTTGGTAGTACACCTCACACCAAACAATACGTTTTCACAACTATTATATTTGATTTATATGTGTACACATTGTTCATTTGAAAAAATGATATAAAGACATTTTCACGATTTTGAAACGGACTTTTGGCGATTTTGGAATAGCATATCTCAACTAATGATGTTGTCAGTTTGTCTACCACTTAAGAGTTTGTGCTGTTGTCCATTTTAAAACCGAAGTCGCCATTTATATACAGTATAATAGAACAAACTATCATTTGTATCTAAGGTATATTGACGACAGTAAAGTTGCAAAGCAAATACGTGGATATCTGAACTCTTTATTTTCATTTAGTGCGGAATTGTTTCTTATGCTTACATTTACTTTTTACAGGTACATTTCATCAATTTTTAACTCGTCTACTTTTCTTGAAAGTACTACTAGTATAATGGTAAAGCAAAAAGACAAAGGGAGCTACACGGAGATGTCTGAATACCACTCAAATTCAAGCATGCCAAATATCGGTAATATAATTAACATTGGAATAAAGCGAATTTCGTTAATAATCACCGAATAATTTCATATAAAAGTACGATATCGTTTAATGTGTTTAGGCTTTTTTTTGCCATTTGATTATGGACCTCCCGTTTTGAATTTTCCAAGAAGTTTAGTTTTTTGGTTATTTACTTTTTACTTTTTTTTGTAATCTTGCATCCGAAATGAAAACAAAGTTCTTGTATTAGCTTTACAAATACAATATAAGGATCAATACTAATTAAAACGTTTTCATAAAGAAAACTATAGTTGTTCAGATAATCATTAATGAAGGAAGGGAATGTAGAATTTCATCTGTATTTTTTTAACTATGTTTTCAATATAAAAAAAAAAATACTGAAGTCGTTTTAGGAAATCATAAACTGAGTAAAATTAAGATTACCTATTGTATATCATTTTTATGATATTTCGGGGCTTTAGTCTCTTTTGATATTTTCCATGATTGAAGTATATCTATTGAGGAGTATTATTGGGATTGTGGTTAATTATTTAACTACAATTAAAATTGAGGAATGCAGACAGGGTCAAAATGTTTTCCTTGCAATAGGAAGAATATAACTTTTAAATTATGGAATATGTGCACAGCTCTCATAACAGCAAACAAACCCTAAATAAAATTGATTCCTTGAAAAAAAATTTAAGCAGAAAACGAAATGCTTCAGGCTGTATATTTTCATACAATCTTTAATCTCAATTTCGAAATATTTTTTGTTTTTTCATTTTCATTCTAAAATCCGTACACCTTTATTGACATACTTACAGCAATTGTTTAAAAACTAATCAAAGATTCAATGAAATCAACTGAAATAAGATACTGAATTTGGAATTATAAGATCATTCGACAATTTTTGACTTGTACTATTTTTATCGGAATCATAAGGATAATAGAAGATTTATACAGAGGACTGTACAAAAGAAATACAGTTAAGGGAAAGTAATTTATTAAATATAAACGGTTTAACGACAACAACCAAATCGTAATGAGCAAGACAGATAAGAAAACTTGATATTATCCAATGACATAAATACATTTGTGTACGACTATACAAAGCATAAAATAAAAGAAACTTTTGTAATGTGAGGTGTTTCAAAATGTATTTAGCGAATCAGTATTTATTTCGAAGTAAACAAGGCGCGAGTTGATTACTCAGGACCGATTCAAATGTAATCTTTATCATTAAGTGTATTCGCTTTTCAACGTCAATAATTTTCCTGGGATAGTCTTGAGGTGTGTGTTTGTTGTATTAACCGTTTTTTTTCTTTTAAAATCGAATCAATAAAAATATTGCAAACGCCGTTATAATTTTAACTACAGTATTGGACATTTTCAAGCATGTCTTTTTGTTCGTTATATGGTAATACAATGCTTGTGTATCTAGCATTAGTTTGTTTAAATATCTCCAGCGACTTGCATTTCAAGGATTTATGTATAGGTATAACAAACAAATAATAAAGATTTGCTTCCGGATTTCACGATAAATTAACTGTTGCGTTTCTTTGTAGTATGATTCAAATAAAAGGCAATACCCACAATGAAAGAGTTCGTATTTTAGGGAAAGAGAGGCAAAAATCACAAAAGAACTGAACTCCGAGGAAAACTCGAAACCGAAAGTCCCTAATTAGATAGGAAAATCAAAAGCTCAATCACATCAAACAAATGGAAAACTTACTTGGTACAGACATTTTCTTAGTTGGAAAATGGTAGATTAATCTGTTTTATAGCTTCTTAAACCTATCACTTGTATGAAAGTCGTATAAATTCCAATATATTGACAACGATGTATGAATTCAATAAACAGACACGAAAGGCAAAAATGTCAAAAAGGGATACAGCAGTCAACCTAGTGTTAATTACTATATATCAAACACCTATTATTACCATAGCATTATAAAAAATTACTGAATGTAATATTACAGAGCCACTCATATGTAACAATGAAAAGATAAAGTTATAGTAGAGGATAAAGGTTTAACGAACTAATCCGAGAATCTGTATACACATCTGTCTTAACCAATAGCGTGATCTCTAAAACAGGCAGAAAGAAGGAACAATATACAGTAGTGGAAATCAATTTCCTTGGCATCTGGAACATAGAAACTAGTATAATTAAAATTTCAGTAGAATAAGGATGTGTGATGATGAGAGAGATTTTCAACATCTAGTGGCAAATACTAAATGGTTGTTCTTATGCATCTTACTTTTTATACTACTTAATATATTCCACTTTCTTGTATTTCCAACATCCAACCAATTTTAAATTAGTTTCGGATCGTTTAACATACATTACGCAAAATTTACGGCTTCAAAAAATGTCAGCCATATATATATATATGTAAATATACCATTTGAATAACACAATAATATCAAATTGTTTTAAGAACAGTTAGCGATATCTGTCGTGAAAATATGCATTATAATCCTTTGGGATACAAAAAGTCGAAAATAAACTGACAACTCTGTTGTAAAAAAACAGTTAACAAAACACAAAAGAAAAAGAAACCAAATCCCTGGTAACACGAATTCCAACAAAGACTTGGATGATTTCAGGTGATCCTAATCGGTACACATATCCTGCTCTACATTGGCAACAGTGAAATATCGTTGGAATAATCTGCATTTAGACAATATTGCTATGTATTTTCTTTAATCTTTTTAGGTGTAATTGTCGGAGCAGTACTAGGCGCATTGGCGTTTATTGGTGTCATTGTTTTACTTATTATCCTAAAATTCAGGTACGTTGTTCCCTTAGAGTTGAAGTTAATATAACAAGCTCCAATATTCTAAAAACAAGTATTGTGTGATAATATTCCTGGAAACAGTTAGAGAAAAAGACTAGATGTATTTTGTTTTATAAATGCCTCTATAAATACACCTATTCAGCATTCGCATATTAGCTTATTGGAACACAATAAACCGGATGTAAAAAATAAAACAAACACAAAAACAAGTGAAATTCTTTACGGAAGTCCCTTATCAAAGGGCAAATTCATAAGGTCAAACGTATCACATAAAAGGAAAACAACTGACTTTTCCAGTCTTGTTACAGACATTTCCTTAGGTAGAAAATATAGATTTAAATCTATCCTTAAATCTAGGTAAATATCTCGCTTTGATAATCTGCAGTATACATTTTTTTATCTGGTGAGATGCTGATAACGCATTAAGGTAGATGTTGATTTTTAGCACTTTCTCATTACTTGGCGTCAATACGTTCAATTTGCGAAGAATCTTCACTGCTGAGACAAGTGTAACTAAATTTGGCCACAATCATCATTTACATAGTTAAGAAATTGTGTCAGTGATTCTGCCTTTTTTAACCAACATGGCCGACATTAATTACGACAAAAGCGATAATTTTTTGTTACCTATTGTTTATTTTCCTTTTGTGGATGGTGATGTTTATTTGACATAATCGCACGGTGTTTGTATTTCACAATGAAGATTTTGTTTTACAGTTTGTTTGTAACTGTAAAAAACTGATTTTAACAGGATAGAACATCCTCATTTTTAGGAGCTTTGTTTACCGTGCCGGGTAATTTAGAAACAATCCTGGTAAACTTGTCGATCATTTAAATAAACTTATTCTAACTGGTTACACTTTCAAAACTGTAATTAGATCTTTATACAAGTAGCTCTGTGTTTTTATTTAATTTTATTTTGATTGGTAAATATCAGAAGATGTGGTATTAGCGCCCATGTGACAACTCTTCGTGCAGACCGCTTGTAAAGAGTTGCCCAATAGGCAATCAACCACATTTTTATTTTTACATTGATGCATGTTTGTTTTTTTAAATTATTTTGCTTTATATCTTAATACCTATAAAAGATAGACACTTTGAATAACACACACTTGCAGCAAGACAAGATTAAAAAAATGAACTCATTGTTACGATACGCGTGAAAATTTTGTAATTTTTGTCATAATGATTTTTGCCCTATTTCTTAATAATAGTTTTCTTTACAGAAATATTCACATACAGTATCATTAATTTCATTGTCAGGAAAACAAAAGCTGCGGCAGATAGGATATATATTCAACCTGACGTAATAGGTAGTCGAACATGTCCAATGTATACGAACATACAGAGAAAGAAGTTATTAAATAATAAAACAATGAATAGAATATACGAGAACGAATCGTCACAATCGGGTGGACCCATCCCTGTAGGAACAACAGATAATATAAATGGACATGAACAGGAGGGGAAGAATCCCATGTATGTAAATACAGTTATTATGACAAACAATATGACATCACCATAGCAAGTGGGGTTTTATTCTGCAGTAGCTTCCGAAGAACATAGACAGCAAATACAAATTGTTGAATATTTCTCCAAAAATTCTAATAGATAACATGTACATAAATAAACTCATCATATATTCCAGAACTAAATTTAGTATATACGCAAGACGCGTGTTTCGTCTACAAAAGACTCATCAGTGACGATCGAATCCAAAAAAGTCAAAAAGGCCAAATAAAGTACGAAGTTGAAAAGCATTGAGGACCAAAATTCTTAAAAGTTTTGCCAAATACATCTAAGGTAATAAATGCCTGAGGTAGAAAAGCCTTAGTATTTCAAAAAATTATATACGTCAGCAGTATACAGACCGATATACAAACAATGTCGAAAAAAAAGACAATGTGTATGATAGATTGAAAAATATCATGAACGTAACTCTTATAGATTGAATATTTATATAATAGTTCTTGGAAAACTGGTCATTATCGTGATATATGGACTGCCCTCAGGACAGTGGTACTGACTAAGATAGTGATAATGACTGAGCCGAAGGGCAGTCAATGTATCACGATAATGACCAGTTTTACAAGAACTGTTATGTTTATTTCATTGAGAAACCATGTTTTGGAAAATTCTCATCAATTCAAACTGCCTACAGCGAACTCGAGTAGTTGTACGATTTCTATGGCAAAGAGTGAAGACCAGTCGTAGTAATACTGCAATTCATCTTAGTGCAATTTTTCAGTATACAAATCTCGTAAACAGAGAAACCACGCCTCAACAGTCATTAACAAAAAAATCATGC
The DNA here is from genome assembly GCF_036588685.1 of Mytilus trossulus. Lineage (NCBI taxonomy): Eukaryota > Metazoa > Mollusca > Bivalvia > Mytilida > Mytilidae > Mytilus > Mytilus trossulus. The sequence continues at coordinate 48,916,653 of NC_086383.1, forward strand.
TTCAACGGTCATTATCAGAAGGAAACCACACCCCACCGGTCATTATCACGTGAAACTTTGTTAACGACCGGTTTTCTGGTCTGTTAATAGCCGATGGAATTTATTATTGAAGAATAATGAATGTCATGTGACCCCTTGTAATCCAATAAGACGTGGTTTCTCTGTTTAGAGAGATGTACCTTTTATAAAACATGTTCCTGTTTTTATTATTATATTTAAGGTATTGAATTGTTTTTTATATGTTTTCGTTTATTATAAAATTAAAGATAACTTGATTAAGTATTTGTATACTGTAAAATTGCTCTAAGATGAGAATCTTATTTTCAACCGATATGAACTCCTGTTACCTATTCTGACATCGGACTCGGACTTCTTTACACTGAGTTATAATGTGCATTCATAAACCCGCAGCCTTTCTGTGTCTGACCTAAGTCAGGAGCCTCTGACCTTTCTCAAGTCTTGTAGTTTATTTTTTTATATATATATATGTGTCGGAGTTTAGTATGACCATGATGACTATGAAAAAGAAGATTTGATATGATTGTCAATGGGACAACTCTCTACAAGAGACCAAATGACACATAAATTAACAACTACAGGTCATCGTCATCTTCAACAATGAATAGAGCCAATACCGGATTGTCACCTGTACAAGGCCCCGAAATGACAATTTAAAACAATTCAAATGAGAAAATTAACGGCCTTATTTATTTAAAAAAAAATGAACGAAAAGCAAATAATTTATGTAAGTCAAACAAATGTAAAACAAATATGTAACACATCAATAAACGACAACCACTGAATTACAGCCTTCTGACTTAGAACAGACACATGAAAATGAATGTACCAAGTCAGGAATATGACAGTTCCTGTCCATTTGTTTTTAATGCGTTTTGTTATTTAATTTTGCCATGTGATTATGGACTTTCCGAATTGATCTTCCTCTAAGTTCCGTATTTTTGTGATTTTACTTAATACATGCAGAATGTGGCGGGATTATACATAATAGCGGCTCCAACTCTCAACCTAACCTGCGACAGTGGTGTAACAGTACAACAAAATAACATGAATGTGGTCGAGGTTTTGTATAACCAATCAACAAAAAACAAACTTAGTACTGATCTGAGCTCGAGTGTACTCGAAGTTACTGACAGCTAGTTTAAAGCCACTAACAACAACAAAAAAATTATGCATGCATCAAGAATTAATTATTAATCAGTACACAACCAACATCCAATAGATATAGTGTAAAGAAGTCATAAACAGTAAAAGAAAACATGACCTTATGCAATGCCAAGATACAGGTATCGACAAATTGTAGATCCATAAATGGTACATGCATTTAACAATAATATGTAGTTTGCTTTGAATTTACTGATAACAAAGTCAATATTTATACAAAAAAAACCAATATTCAATGATCTAATTACAGTATTGGTAACCTTTTAGAATAAGTTTATATAAAGGATTGATACGTTTAATAGGATTGTTTCTTAATTTCTGGGCACGGTAAACACCATTTCCGTAAAAATGAGGATGTGCTATCCCGTAGGAAATACGTTTTCTACTGGTAAAACTAAACTTCAAAACCAAATCTTATATCTATGGCAGAATTTAAAAAATATTTTAAGTATTTTGTGGTATCAAAATCCCAGGCTTAATAATTTACCAGTAAAACATAGATTACGTTTGTGAAAATAAAAAACGTCACAACAGACACGGGCATAACGAGCTAGTAATGACTTATAAACACCGTAAGATGGTGCCAAAGGAACATCACCATTCTTAAAGGGAAAATTAACAATAGGGAATGAAAATCAATTAAATGAAATTTAAACGGGTCATAAACTGTGATTCATAATAGTACAAAAACAAGTCTGCTATGAAAAGGGCGTAATAGTGCCCATTTAAAAATACCTGTCAATAAATTTTGTTGTCGAAACGTACATGACATCTTTTTTCACTGAATTAGTACACATTTGTGTTCAGGAACTAGCTGAAGACCGCCTCCGGGTGCGATATTTTCTCGTTGAGTTGAAGACTTATTGGTAGTCTTGTTTTCTGCTCTTTGATCAAATTGTTGTCTCTTTGACATATTCCAAAAAACAATTTCAATTTTATAAAACTTCAGAGAACTATACATTTGGAAGAAGGAAATTCCAAACAAAATGTACTTTGCATACAGTAACAGTAAGAAATGTTGACAAAGAACAAAATTGAAATTAACCTATTGCTAAGATTGTAAGGTGAAGCTTGTAATACCTTTTCTTTCCTTTCCTTTCTTAATCGACAATAAATGTTTATGTTGTGATATTGCTCTATTATTTTAAACGGTAGATTGGAAATTTTTTGCGCCAGCTTTGATCACACATAACAGCAGATATTCTTTTTAGTTCAAATAAATTATTCAAATAGAGTATTTGCGAATATACAGTCTAATTAAATTGATTTTTTTTACATTGTCTTATCGGGGCCTTTTATAGCTGACTATATGCGGTATGGGCTTTGTTCATTGTTGAAGGCCGTACGGTGACCTATAATTGTTAATGTTTGTGTCATTTTGATTTTTTGTGGATAGTTGTCTCATTGGCAATCATACCACATCTTCTTCTTTTTTATAAGTCTATACATGCATTTTCCACCCAACAAGGTACTTTAAATTACATTGAAACACGAAGAAACATGCTCTTGTTTGGAAATAAGGCATATATAGTATAAGATAAATGCAAATATTTAAAATTTTGATTCGTTTCAATAATAAAAGTAGAGGCTCTAAAGAGCCTGTGTCGCTCACCTTGGTCTATAAGCATAGTAAATAAAGAGCACATATGGATTCATGACAAAATTGTGTTTTGGTGATGGTGAAGTGTTTGTAGATGTAACATTATTGAAAAATCTTGCTGCTTACAATTATCTGTATCTATAATGAAATTGGCCAGGTAGTGAGTGAAATATATTTTGTAAAAATTTACATAAATTTACAAAATTTATGAAAATGGTTAAAAATTTACTATATATTATTTGTAGCTCTATTTAGTCCTGGTATCTATGATGAATCTTTTAACTATGCTGTACATTATTGCTATTTACAATTTATCTCTGTCTATAATTATATTTAAGATAATAACCAAAAACGGCAAAATGTTCTTAAAATTACCAAACCAGGGGCAGCATCCCAACAACCGATTGTCCGATTCATCTGACAATTTCAGCGCAGATAGATCTTGACCTGATGAACCATTTTATTTCTTTAAGATTTGTTCTTAATGCTTTGGTTTCAGAGTTATAAGACAAAATCTACATTTTACCCCTATGTTCAATTTTTAGCAATGGCGGCCATCTTGATTTGTTTGCCGGGTAACCGGTCACCTTTTTCAAACTAGATACCCGAATGATGATTGTGACCAAGCTTGGTTTAATTTGGGACAGTAGTTTCAGAAGAGAAGATTTTTGTAAATGTTAACGACGACGGACGATGACGGCGGACGACGAACGCCAAGTGATGAGAAAAGCTCACTTGGCCCTTTGGGGCAGGTGAGCTAAAACTGTATTTGTATTCATTGCATTTTGTAATAATTTTAAAAAATAGCATAGATATAGATGCTAATTGAAATTTGGATTCGTTTAAGTAATAATAAAATTGCTGTATTCATTGTACGTTGCAATAATTTTAAAAATAATACTATCTTTATCAAAAATTTCAAAAGCTTACATTTTTGAGAAACTATGCAACGTTTATTTGTTCAAATCCAAATCTTCTTTTTGATAATAAATCTTGTGATTTTAAATTTGACAATACAGGTTTTTAAAAACAAATAATCGATATTTAAATAGATACTGATATGTAATAAAAAGGGGTCGTTTCAAAATAACTTTAGTCATGTTATTCGATAATGTTGGTAAAAATATAGGAGAAATGCATTTCAGGTATTAGGTTCAATTCAATTCAATAAATACTTTACAATTCCATAAGCTTCATTTCTTCAAACTTTTTGGAATGCTGTTTTTGTAATGCTCTTCAACACTCGACCTTTCAACTGTTTTGATGAGAGCGTCACTGATGGGTCGTATACAGAAAAAATGCATTTTGGTCACATGAGTACATATGACTGCTACACAATCCACTTAAAGTGTTTGCTTCCGCAAAAATATATTTCACTTTTTATTTTTAAGTATAAACAAAGTCCTCCATGTTCAGTACGTGTCTGTACTTTTGCAAGGAGGGTAACTTTCAAAATAGAGGCAAAAGATACCAAAATAAAACTCATACTCCCAGGTCGATAACAAACCGAAACAGACATAACGAAAACCGAAAACCGACAAGAAGACAAACAGCAATTTAGCAGTTCATATTACTCATGCAAAATAACCCAAAAAACCGAGGATGATCTCAAGTGTTCCGGAAGGGAAGTAGTTCCTGCATTTTTGCCCAAGAGATTTAAAAAAAGCAATTGTGTAATAGAATTATTTATAAGTCTTCAAAATAAGTTTTGAGTACATCATGGTTATTTTTTACCTGTTTTATGGGCTATTTCGTTTGATTGACTGTCCTTAATTTCCGTATGTCCAGAAATGTTTGAAGTATTAAAGTACGAAGATATGGTATGGTTGATAGATAATGAGACAACTTTCCACACTCACTCTAAACGACATAGAGATTAAAAAGTATATGTCATCGTTCTGTCAAATGTTTACAAACACTTTTTTTCGCATGACGACATTTTACACTAAAATGAGACTAAAAACAAATTGTATTTAAATTCTTTATAGATATATGTTAACAGTTTCTGAAAAGGTATCACTTCAGCTGATAGAAATTTTACATTTGGATAATTGTTTTTGGGAAATATGTGACATTTTTACCCACTTGTGCAATATGTTTTAGCAATTACAAGCAGTTTGTTGCCATGGATACACCAAAATGAAATATATTTTATCATTCAAGTACTTGATATCAGATCAAAGGAAATAATGATTACATACATATGCACATATATGACACAAACAATAGGCTTAATTTTTAAGCAAGGTAAAGGGTAAACATTGTGTTTATTGCAATCTAACATAAGTACTAAAGGAGGGGCGAAAGATACCAGAGGGACAGTCAAACACATAAATCGAAAACAAAATGACAACGCCATGGCTAAAAATGAAATAAGACAAACAGACAAACAAAAGTTCACATGACAAGACATATAAAACTAAAGAATAAGCATCACGAACTCCACCCAAAAATGGGGATGGTCTCTGGTGCTCCGAAAGGGTAAGCAGATCCAGTCGTGTTGGTTATGTAACAACAAATCCGGTAAATAGTCTAATTCGGTAGGTCACATTCATTCATAATCCAGTGACAGATTTCATTTTGTGGTGTTTCTCATACTTTTGATTTTGTGATTTGATTAGGGACTTTTTAAAATTTTCCTTGAAATTCAGTATTTTTGTGAATTTACTTTAAACGGCCCACACAGTGATTGTAATGCCAGCTACTGCCGCAACTAGATTGCTCGACCCCTGTTGCTGTCGATGCCTTCTTTATTGGCCACAGACCACAATTAATTACTCTATTAGTTCTTTATAACTTTTTGTCTCATTAAAAAAATTGTACCTAATCTTTTTGTCAAATTTTTTGTGTGTGTAATGTATAGTACTAGTCCAAAGACATATCCAAAATTCAGAAAGATTGCTCTGATGTAACTTACAAATTTAGCCAATACACATCCATACCCCTATGGACAAGTCAAGAGAAGTTCCGAAAACTGTAAATATTACCTTTTTGCACTTGACCTAATCACTCTTTCCATATTTAAATCAGTTAAAATACCTTCAACAAAAAGTTATTTCACCTCTCTTCTTTCATTTCCACCCCAGAAAAACTAACAAATGAATGAAAAAGGCAAAGAAAAAAAATAAAGAAAAAATACACTTTAATTAAAGGGAACTATATTCGTGAACAACGAAAATTAGGGTCATTAATTGTGGTCTTGGACCTATTGTCTCATGCGCTCTCTTCAACCTCCATCACAGCTAATAACCTCTTTTCTGATCTCTAACCACCTACCCCAATATTCCAACTGCTTTATTTCCACGTAGATATTTTAAATGTATAATTTTACTCAGACCTTCTGTGAACTACTGAATCTATCAAAATGAACTAAGAATTTGTCTTTGTGATAAAGATAGTGCTTCAGCTGACGTATTACGTTATAAAGGGCCATTAATCAAGTATGGTAAAAGAGACGCCATCCAAATTCGCACTTGATCTGTGATTTATAGAAAAAGTATTGTGTATACGTTTCATAAAATTTGGTAAAAGTGAAATACAATTAGAGAACGGAAACTAATTGTGAGGACGCACGTACGTACGGAGAGACAATGGTGACACTTTATGCTTGGCCACTTCGCTGCGGCGGGTCATACTAAGAAAAATGAAGACAAGATTGCATACCCATTCAAGAATTATTTCAAAGGTTAAATAAAAAATATAAAATCGTAAATTTGGGGACTAAGGGAATCATGATATAAACATTCATTCCTATTCACTAGTTTGCATATATTATATCTTCTGTTGTTTTTTTTGGTACAAGATAAAATAAATTGTCCTTATAAATCACAAATCTTACAATAACAGCTAAAGAGATAACTAAAACTTTCCAAATGTTTGTTAGAAAATCTCTCAAACTTTATAATTTTTATCTTTTTTTTTTATGTTCTATATCGGGTCCAGCCTTTTGTTTACGAGCAATTGTATTAAGTTACCATTATAATCGCTTTTTAAGTCTCCATAGGTATTATTTGGGTCTCAAGTCAAAAGAAAGAAAATCAAGAACCTTGTATAGTATTGAAAAACACCAAGGAGTCCGAACATTGGGCACTTATTCCATAACCTCACATAAGTACATCATTATGGGCATACGATACAGTTACAGGGGAGGTAGTGACCTTGCTAACGTAAAACGTCATTTTCGCGACGTCAAACTATGACATATCGGGAAAAGATGCATTTTTGTGACTGATTTTTAATATTTAAACTGATTTAATTTGAAAACAAGTGCATGGACCCCTATTTTCTAAAACGACATTTTGTTTTATTTTGCAGGGAGATTATGTGGACCACATTTTATAAGACTGTAAATTGTGCATTTTTTTTAATAGTGATACATATACAGCAAAAAATTACGTTTTCTCTCAATTTATGACAATTTGGTAAATATGAGTTATTTCTAAAAAAAAAATGCATAAATTTTTAGGAAACTTATAAAATATAGAAATTACAAATTATTTAACAAAAAGCAATTTGTGTTTATCTTTTAAAACAAAAAAGTTATGGCCTTCTTTCGAAAGGGAAATTACGGTCACAAATCCGAATTTTGAGCAAATATACAAATTATCGACCTCATTTAACTAAAAAAGTAGCACATGGAGGTATATATAACATATTTGATTCAATCCGGCAAACAATAGCCTATATGGAAATTTTCATCAAACTGTAAATTCGGGATCAAAACTGTATCGTATGCCCTTAAGGTAGTTAGCTTTGATCACATACTGGTATGTTTATTTCTACTCTGAAATGACCCCTCAGCACATACTGAAAAATCTGATATCAATATTGTTGACAGTTTTCTCTATCTATAGAGTTTTAATATCTTGATGTTAACATCAAATATTCGGAAGAAACATATTACACAAATATGTGGATTGTGAGATTAGTTTTAGTTTTAAATTTGTTTTTCACCTGTCTCCTGGTAAAAATTAGCGGTGAGTAAATGCAAACCATTTACAAAAATGTTCTAAAATGTATATGTTTTCAGCAGAATATCATCTTCTCTAGTGATCCGACGGATAGAGTAGTCAATTGTTCAGACGTTCATATAAAATGATTATTTCTGTGACTGCATTTTACGATCTTTTACGAAAGTCAATTAAGTAAATAATTATGTAATCAATTCAATCGTCATGTCTAATATATCATATAATGTGTAAAAACTCTACATTCTCCTGACGAGGACAACGAAAGATCAGTCTAGTCGGCTGAGTGGTGTAAACTATGGAAAGCCACATGGGACCCCCGACTCCGTGCATGTTTCATATAGTACTTTCACGGCCGTGTAAGATTACCGAACCCGTGAATGTTTTTTCCGATTCCGCGAATGTTTTGGACCGACTCCGTGAAAGTTTTGGACCGATTCCGTGAAAGTTCCTGACCGACTCCGCGAATGATATAGCCCGACTTATTTAAAAAACACTCCAAACGCAATGCCAGTTGACATACTCGGCCGTGCAAGATAGATGCCGACTTTGATAACTTTCTTTCAATTACATAGCACATTCGCGGCCGTGTAAGATTGATGCCGACTTTGATAACTTTATTTAATTACATAGCACATTCGCGGCCGTGTAAGATTGATGCCGACTCTGTAGTAATTAATGTGATTAAAACGTTAGTAATTAGTGATGGTCGCGGCCGTGTAATACAATTTATTGCCGACTGTGTCCATATCATTAGCGATCTCCATGGAATCATTAAAACCATTATAATTATATAATGCATAATTATTTTGTATTATTCGCTACTTGTCATTGTATTAATATGTATTTGACAATTTTATTCTTACCTCTTATAGTTTTTTAATATTTGATCTAAAATTTTAAAATAATTTAGAAGGGAATTTTATTGGGGGGTGGGGGGGTCTTTGTTTATGTAAACGGTATAAAACGAGAATATATGCGGATTTTTTTATGTTACTATATTGACAGTACCGCCCCTAATTTTGATAACTTGCTCCACATGAATACAATATATTAGATGTTCTTTTTTTTAGTGCGGATTATCTTTTTTCTTTTGCTGTTTTATAATGCATGCATACAATTAGTAGCAGAATCAGGAGACACGTTTAGCAATTGTTATAGTTTTCACAAAAAGAACTGTCTATCATTTTTTTCTTTTGAGGATACAAATATCATATATAGATATTCATTATTCCTACTAGAAAATATAACTACATAATGTCAAAGGTTTTAAAAGTATGTTCCTGTTGATTTATCCTGTAAATGGTTTTACTCATTAATACTATCTCATAAAAATTAAGAAAAGTCACCAAGAAATAAATTGTTCAGTATCAATAGAATATTTTTTCACATGTAAAGATGTCTGATAATATATCGTTCGAGAAATACGAGTCTGATAGAGTAAAACTTGTCATCGTTGTCGAAGAATATAAATTTCGTCAGGCATTTGTAAGAGAAATAAGATGGAGATACACAGATATTGGAGTTGTTCTAGGCTTTTAGATTATTTACATGAAACTAATACTCAGAAACTAGGAAGACAGATTTTGAGAAAAGCATGCAAACGAAAAAGCAACTGGTATGTTATCTGAGCAACCTTCTACAATAATTAATATTTGAAATATTAACCTCCTTCTTTCAACTATACATAAAACAGAGAAAGAAGGAAACTTCATCCAGTTCAACAAAAAAATCAATCCGAATTTCACAAATTCTTGATGATATTTGGTGTTGCAACAAACAAAGATGAATCAGCATATTTTTTGTATTAAAATGACTTTAAAATAACTCTGCCAGGCGGTAAATTGATGGTCCTATGCATGGATGAAGGAGGAGAGAAGTCAGTTATTTAGTTGATATATATAAGTAAAAATAAATAAATTCATCATGAAAATTGGCGCAATTAGATGTTGTTTTTTTGGCGCAAATGATACCTATAATTTTTAAATTGGAGTGGCGCAAAAGTAGCAAGTGGCGTAAATAAGTTGTGGCGCAAATGAGTTCATTTTAGGCGCAAAAAAGATATCGCCCATTAATAAAACCCATATTATAATTGATATTTAAATTTGGAAGTACATGTATATTATTCCATTTTAATAAAGCTAGAATTAACTATTTTATGTTATTCTTGATTCACAGATTCAGCTACGAGAAAGTGCATAATAAATTTAACAAATCGGTTCTAGTAAATAAGAAAACATTATGTAACATTGCTACATAAGTGTTATAAAATAGGAAATATAACATAAGTATGAGTTATGACAATTTCCGCTAGATTTGTTTATAAAAACTCAATTATTTAAAAAAAAAACATGTTTAAAAAGGTTCCAGAGTAAATGAATTTATGTCTGAAGATGGAACATATACATTCTGTATGTGCCTGTCCCAAGTCGGGAGCCTGTTCTTCAGTGGTTGTCATTTGTTGCTGTGTTACATATTTAATTTTTCGTAAATTATTTTGTACATAAATTAGCCTGCCGTTAGTTTTCTCGTTTGAATTGTTTTACATTTGTCATTTCTGGGCCTTTTATAGATGACTATGCGGTATGGGCTTATACATGTATTTATAAACTTGACTTGCTTAAGCTTGATTCGAGTGTGAGGAGCCGTTATCCAGCTTGCTTTCTTCAAGCGTAAAACTGTCTTAGGAAGGGGGAAAAGACCAGTAATAATTCTTATATGATTTGCATATTAGGAAATATGATTGGTCGAGAGGTCTTCCGATAGTTGATACGACGTTTTTTATTTAAGAAATAATTCATGGAAGCCATAGATTTGTTGGAAATTTACACGCGGCTTGGGCCGTGATATTCGAACTTTATCCTGATCTCACTCCCAAAAAAGGTTCACATTGTGGTTCGCGGTATACATATATCGCTCGTACAGTAAAAAAAGATAGCGAATAAACCCTGACAATGAGCGAAAAGTAGCACCGGACGCTTCACGTGTTGACCAGAATCTTGTTACCCACCAGGAGCACTTGAGAACATCCCCTACTTCATGAGGTTAATTTATATGTCTTTATGCTTTTATGTAGTGTCTTAATATTGTTGTTATTCTTTTTTGTCAATATCGAATTTTGGCATAGCGTTAAAAAAAACTCTTAAGAGCCTGTGTCACTCACCTTGATGAGCATATCAAACAAAGGATATATATATACTCTCCAACCTTTTAGATGAGAATAGACTTCATGACAAAAATCTCTATTTTGTTTTATCTTGTATTACTGATCTTTGAGTCTGTTTAGTTTTTTTGACTTTATTAAAATTAATATTTTTATTTACTTTGTATTTACATTGTATCATAGATCAAATTTATTCATTCAGTGTATGTTCATTGTGTTACTACGTTTTTTGATTGCGTTAAGCCATTCCAATTGATATTTTATAGTGTGTCTTTCTATGTTGTGATGTTACACTATTGTTTCAGATAAGGGAGAAGGTTTGGTACCATTAAAACATTTAATCCCGCTGCAATTTTTTGTACCTGTCCTAAGTCAGGAATCTGATGTTCAGTTGTTGTCGTTTGTTGATGTGGTTCATAAGTGTTTCTCGTTTCTCGTTTTTTTTTTATATAGATTAGACCGTTGGTTTTCTCGTTTGAATGGTTTTACACTAGTAATTTTTTGGGGCCCTTTATAGCTTGCTGTTCGGTGTGATCCAATGCTCCGTGTTGAAGACCGTACCTTGACCTATAATGGTTTACTTTTATAAATTGTGACTTCTATGGAGAGTTGTCTCATTGGCACTCATACCACATCTTCCATAAATCTAATAACAGAAAATTCCATAGACATCTTTATACTCGCCAAATATACTACTTTGTTTAACTTAGTAGTTATTGATAGACAAATTCATACTCTTGAAACTGTCCCATGCATATGACATTATAGGTGTTGTCTTGGAAACATCTAACATGTAATTGGTCATTTGTATTCATGTGATTGCTGAGGGAACATATGATATTTAAGTTTGTTCCCACATCACAATTCATTAAGTTGATATCTACACGTGAATTATATTAACAGGACGAGCCATTCAAGCATTTTGAGGCATTATATTTTTTCCCCATATCACAATTTAAAACATGATATCAATAATATCCGTATGAGGGTGTGGATACGGTTTACAAAATAGAGAATAATATGCAAATAATATAGAAATGAGAATAATTGGCGCCAGATACAAAAGATATGAGAATAGTGGAGTGTTAGAAAATAAAACGAATAATGGGATGGTAAATAATGAAGAATAGAAAAGGATAGAGAGAAAAAAAGTCGAAAAAATTAAAGAAAACAAGTATGAAGACTGTTATGCAAACACTCATGTACACTTCATTTAAATTTATTTTTATCATTTCATCATTTCAAGAACTAATGTAGTTTATAAAATAACCAGAGCCGGCTGCATTCTTGCAATGTTCCATTTTGGCATGTATCGTTACGTACTTGAATGAATTGAATGTTAAAAATCCATTCAGACATTATAACGAAAAGGAATTTACAAAATATTTCAATAAGTCAGTTCACATTTTTCGCGAAGTCTGTCAAGAACTTTCACGGAATCGGTTCATAAGTTTAAGGTAGTCGGAATTAAACATTCGCGGAATCGGTCAACAACTTTCACGGAGTCGTTCCAAAACGTGAAGTCGGTCAACAACTTTCACGGAATCGGCCCATAACTTTCACGGAGTTGGTATAAAACATTCGCGGAATCGGTCAACAACTTTCATGGAGTCGGTCCAAAACTTTCGCGGAGTCGGCAAAAACATTCACGGGATTCGGTAATCTTACACGGCCGTACAAGTACTGTATTATTACACTGTAAAACTAGCACGGAGTCGGGGGTCCCGTATGGCTTTCCATAGTAAACTATAAAATGTCACCCTACCAGGAAAGTTTTAATATTACTAGAACACACCCGTGATATCACGGGTCCGTGACCGAATTAAAGTATTACCCTGTGATTATGACCCGTGTACATATAGCATATTTATCCTGAATACACCGTTTGGTGGTGCGCCCGTTAGATGCGGAACGTACAGATAAGGTAATAGGTAACAGGTGAATATACTATTGGTATCGGTATCGGACTCGACCCGGAATTTCTTAATTATTGGCAATATCAATTACGTGGAAAACAAAAGGGCCTGGAGTGGTGTAATTTTTAATCTACACCTTTATACTATATTAGTTATATATAAAGTTGAATTCTGTGAATCGTCGTTTTTACGTGATGACGGCTGAAAAATTGGACCTCGTAATTTTAGTATTATAGATACTAAGTAGCCAACTGATTGTTGCTCTAGTATTATTAACGGAGAGGCATTAGATAACAAGCCTTCGACTATATCTATTCGCATTTACTGTAAGATTAGCAAACTAGTCATGCTAGTGCAAGACAGTTCTATGTTTCAACAGTATAAATCATGATGTAGTTTAAAAATCATATGGTGTATAAAAATAGCACTGTATTTTGCCGAAGCATCGGTACATATTTTACCTTTAATCTTTCAGCGTATTCTGTTCAGTATTACGATAACCAAGACACATGGTTGGACGCACAGAAACGTTGCTATGACATGGGAGACAGGCTTGCGACTAATGACGATGAATTAAATTGTAATCTATTATCTGGACATTTTGATAGTTCCAAGAGAATAACATACTGGACAGGGAAGTATAAAACAGTTTCACACTGGATATCAAAGATAGGTAAATAATTAATGTACGTGTCACTAACGTATTAAGATAAGACCAAAACAATCGAGTTGACTTGTGAATGCAAATTTTATCTAACTTTAATCAGATTGACTTTTAATCTGACTTTGATTTTTAATTCCACTTAAAATATGCAGTTTTGAATGCAATGCAATTCAAAATTAGCATCAGAAAATAAGTAGATCTGTAAGATAATAACAATAGATTTATAAGAATACATGTCTGACAACTTCAATGACGTGGCTCATTTTTAATATACACTATAAACAAGCGGCAAGAAGGAAAATTAAACTTCGAATTTACATTTTGTGTAGAGGATATGCCTAAACAACTATACTTTTTTCAGAATTTGAAAGACATTATTTTATAATTCTACCTGTGTGATGTTTACATTCTGAACGAGGTTGAGCGTGCGTAAAACCATTCAATCGTTTATTGATAGATTTATCAGACATAAATAATAAATTAATTATTTTCAATGAGATTATGAGATTATAATCATAATTACTTTCATAATGCATAAACAAATAATTATGATTCGTGCTGAAACACGATCTCACAAATACATTAACACCCAGTTTGCTAGAGTGTTCCAACTTTTTTGTAAATGTGCCCAAATAGTGTTTCTTACTGGTCTGAGTTGTCTCTCGATGAACTTATCATGCTTATGGCACTAGAAATCAATAAATAACGACGAAATATAAATAATGAAACTGTTCTGCAACTGAAATTCAACTGGAAGTTTGGAAATGTAATGCCAAACGTTATTACAGTCGCACTTTTCCTGTATAATTGACAAAAAAATAAAATGAGGACTTACTTCTTGTAAAAGTGATTGCATCACAGGGTCCTGGCATCTGCGACAACAACACAACAAGGAGGACTTATAAATACGCTTAAGGCACGAAGGCATAAACCATACGCTTACAACACGGATCGTCGCTTGTGCACTTATTTCATGGGACCAAACAAATGCGTATACAACACAGAGGCCTAGCGCATATGACCATTTTTTGTTGAGTATTTTTATTCATACTGGTTTATTAATTCTTGCTAAAAAGAAATATTTTCCTTCAATTTGTCACAATTTTTGTACATGTAAATCGTTTATTAAAAAGCTACAAAAATGTATTACTCACTCAAGACACCAAGGCAGTACATAACTTATTTAATATATTCGAGTTGCATGTTGTTCAGAAACTTCTGTAAATTCCAATTGTCATTCTGCTTTACAAATTTTAGGATGCCTGTAACATATTTTATATATGTATACCATTGCTAGGTTTTAATTGAATGTATATCATTACAACCTAAGTTATTTTTATTTTATATTTTCGTAGGTTGCTTCAATATTTTGGGGACCCCAAAATTTTCACCGGCACACTCAGTATCAAGATGTTTTGAAGTATGTAGGGAGCAGCATATACAAATTAAGCTGTTAGCACACAAAGTATGTAATTAAAAAAATATACGTTTACATACAAAGGATTGCTCTGTTCATACAAGTTACTTGATTTTAAGTTTTAATTTGCGGTCGTTTGATTTTTTTTTTTATATTAATATTGCCTATCCTTGAGGAAATATATTAAGATAATTCAAGTCTGATTGTGTCCTCTCCAATTCCGTATCATAAAGTTGCTATGCATGACTCCTGCTCTGTCCAGCTGGTGATCGCCATTTTCGCATTTTGATATTGTGGCGATTAAATGTTCTTAATGACGAAAGAAATTGTCGAAAGAAATGTATTACGGTTCAACTTTGTTCTTGTTTACTTTTTCTGATTTCGTTGACTTTTCCCAGATAAGACAATACTGTGAATTCATCTCGAACTCGTGACAATTTTGATAGACAATTAATTATCATCTGATGTGTTGATTGTACTGTTTTGTGAAATGGTCTATATTTTGGTAAAATGGTTTCACTAGTCACATTGAGAAATTCTCAGGAATGATTTTTTTTTTTTTTTTTTTTTTTTTATCTATATTGCAATTTAAAAGTAAAAGTTTGCTATATTTGAAAATTATCTAATTACAATGTATATTAAATCAAGATATGTAAAACTATAGACAACGATGCAGCAAACTTTATTTGATTTATTATAAAGTGAGAACATTTCAAACTAAAAGATATTTGTATGTTAGTTTGTCAAAGAAAAAAAAAACAATTTGCAAAATAATGACCCAGGTTTTGAAATTACCAGTAATAATGCACATATGGGGCATTTAAATTGGTACAGTAAATGCTTTACGACTGGTTACTACACACAGCTTTGTCTGAACATCATTACAAACAATGGAAAAGCTTGAATTGTCATGATAGACAATTTCAAAATTCAACATTACTATGCTAGTAGTATGCATTTACTTTTACTTTTTTTTTTATCTTCTTCACTATCAGTTTAAAAGAAGTTATAATAAAAGGCAATCGGAAACAAATAGTTTCATGTAGTATTTCTTATAATTCAAAACAGAAAAGGGAACGCAACATATTTTAAAGACAATTGTAAAATAAGAATATCAACATTTCTAGAACTAATTTGCCTATTCTTGGAAGTACAAAATACACATGATAAAAATATCTATAATCATTCTTTTATATATGTAGGGCAACAACTGTGTTTGCATATCAGAGAACACACCAAGCCTTCAAAAGATAGATATAATTGATAAATGCAACCAACCTGTGAAGTCATATAACCATAATTATTATTGGGCATATATTGGTAGGTTTATGTTACTCCCGAGTCATGTTATCTATCCAGCATAGTATAAAAAAACAATAATATCACTGAAACGTATTGTTGTGGTTTAAATTTTTCTGTGAATAAAATCTATAGTGAACTCCCTTTGTTACGAATCCATATGTAAATTTCTGTTTCAAAGCTCTTACATACAAGTGTTTATCATTTTATAAAATGTCGCTCGCTTAAAAGATCGGCGAAATATACGAACGTGACTCTTCATTCGGAAATGAACTGACAACGCAATAGCAAAACCATACTTGAAAAAAACCCACAAGACCTACAGCTACATACGGGACACAACATAGAAAAGATAAACAACACGCACCCTACCAGCAACCAGGAGCTGATCTGTAAAACCTGTATTTCAGGTCTGTCACAACCTTGATCGGATATAATTTATGATGAAATTAAAATGTTTCTTTGTCAGCTTGTACTGCTAACAACAACGCTGGCTGAATCATGAACACATCGGATTAACTAATTTTAGCTACTATCTGGATTGGTTTTAAGATTGTATAAATGAAGTTGGGTTTTTATTCCACATAGTATTCTCATATAAAAATAAGATGTGGTATCATTACCAATGAGACACCTTCCCAGAAAAGTCAAAAGGAAGAGACATATATGCAACCGTACGAAACTGCATAAGATGCACATAACGTATGGTTGTCTTTAAAATTCCCCGACATGAAAGATATGAAACAAATCAATTTAGAAAAACTAAAGCCCTAATTTATAACAAAACAATTTACTAAAAACAAATGTGAAAGACATGAAACAACCACAATCACGAAACTACAGGCTTCTGGCTTGTGGGACAGGAACATTAACCATGTGGCAAGGTTTAACAAACTTGTTAGCGTTCAGTCCTTTTCCCACCTGTAACAGTGGTGTAGCATCAAAACTTAACACAAAACTTTAACCTTCAGTTAATTAAAGGCTTAACACCTCAGATGGTATGGTTCTTATAAAAGTCACTAAGTATAGATCTGAGAATACTAGCATTTACTGACATCTAGTTAAAAGCTGATAACAACCAATACAAGACATCATGTACCTTAGACTAAACTATCAATCGGTACACATAAAACATCCATTAAATGTATTGCAAAGACGAAGTTAACATTAATATTTATCAGAAAAACATGACTTTGTGCCGAATGCCAAACTACAGATTAAAGTATCGTGAAAGAACATATGCGTAATATTTAGTATGGTTTTTAATTTACTGATATCAAAATCAATATTTATACCAATAAACCAATATTCAAAGATTTAATTACAGTGTCCAATAGGTAATTTTTAAGGATAAGTTCATTCAAAGAACTGATAAGTTTATTCGGATTGTATCGAAAATTTCCAAGCTAGGTTTACAAAATCATTGTTAAATTTAAAATTTGCTATTCCGCTTAAAATAAGTTTCTCTGGTACAGTCAAACTTGCAGACAAAATGCTGGCAATATAGTGTCTTAAATGTCCCTCAATCATCGGCATATTTTGGTTCCGATGTGCGGTTAAAAAGAATCAATAAACCCGGTATAACAAAAAAATAATATTTGGTTAAAACAAAGCCAGAAGTTAAAGATGTAGACGATGAAGACATCAAAAGCTATATTGATTGTGTCTAAATCAATGAACTTAGAAATGGACAAATTGAACATCATATGTAACAAAAGTATTATAACTGTACGTTTATGTAAAAAATATTCAAATTAACAAATAAAACAAATATTTTTGTTGATATGGTTTTAATTAGATAACATGAATAACTTTTAAAATACTTCTGACATCATTAGTTACCCAGAACACAACACTAAATGGTTCCGGAAACTGTGCATTTGTCGATTGTGGATCTACACCAGCGGTGGTCAGGACGGCTAATTGTTCAACTGAACGGGCATCATTCTGTGGCAAGTATTTTCAGATGACTGTTTCAGATGAATATTTAACCAGTACTTTAATTAAGTGCGTTTATCAATTTCTTCCTTTAATCGTAAGAGATTTCATCAGAAATAGAGAATTCAAAAACAGTGAAGGAAAATATCTTCAAATCGAGAAAAAAACAACATGTTTTTATTGAACTCAAATGCAATAAAAGTGTAATTGTAACAAAATGAGTTCCTGGACCACAAATGAAATGAAGATCAAATACAAGGATAAGATCTGTTGAAAGAACGTATTCTAGAAACGGTATCATATTGCATACCTCGCATTAAATGGTAAAGCCAATAACTCATTTTAAATTTGAATATCGCACAAACAAATGTTATCTACATTCTAGAAATATCATTTGTAGACTTTGATGCACGTATCAACTGGCTCACGAGTGAAGAAAGGTGCAAACATCAGGAACTGAGAAATACAGAGGATATTTGCAGACAAATTAAAATTGAACACCCTGGTGCTTGGTTACCTATGCATAGAGTTCCATTCTGGACGGAAGTAACGCGTGGTAAGTGATGTATGAAAAAAATGTTCCTTGTTTTCCTACGTATTATTATGTATCTTATGCTTCATATTTTCAAAAAGAATGTCAACAAACAACAGTATTTCTAAAGCTGCAAATTATTCTCTATAACATATCTTTCTTTGAAGATGGAGTGGATAAAGAAGAAGCTGAATATATAACAGAATGTCAATCATTTCTCTGTCCAAACAATGCAGCTACTCCAATTCCTGCGAATACTCCTTGTAGCGAAAAGACGAATGGTTTCTTATGTGTCTGTAAGCATATATATATATATATATTCAACACTTTTTAGTGTTTCGTTTTCCATCTATTTATCGGTATTGTTACACAATCTTTCAGACTCATATAATTTTGCCTGTTTATGTAGTATTGTCAATTTTGATGATCCAATACCTATTAAGTTTACTGGTTGGTAGATTCTTATAGACTCTATATATATATATAATTAATAAATATATAATAATAATATAATTATTTTCTGTGACTGTATCTTACATTAATTTGTAGGATCCTTTACTATAGATAATTTAGCTGATCTGTAACAATAACATCTTCATGCCTTCTATATCATGTACTGTAGTACGCTGCTAGATTAAAACTGACGTGGAAAGGTAACACATGGCCAGGGAAAGCTCTATTATTGTAGAGCCCATGTGGTCGTGTGGTCTAGCGGGACGGCTGCAGTGCAGGCGATTTGGTGTCACGATATCACAGTAGCATGGGTTCGAATCCCGGCGAGGGAAGAACCAAAAATTTGCGAAAGCAAATTTACAGATCTAACATTGTTGGGTTGATGTTTAGACGAGTTGTATATATATACCTATTTGTTTTTACAGCATATACAATTATATATATTTATTAGGTCAATGTCAGGAAAATATAAACTTTCTGTTTCTGTATGAGGCTGAGAAACTGGGAAATGCCGAAGTTCTACCGAGATCTTCCCCAGTTTTACGCCGAGTACAAACAAGTTTATATTTTTATGACATTGATCTTATATTGATTTTAAATGCATCTTAAATTAATACATTGAAAGCTTTCTAAATTGAAACACAAATGTCAAACTTATTTTCATTCCTTAATGGACCCAAGATTGTGGAGAAAGTGTTCCATAACGAAATTGATATAATACAAATTATAGCTATATTACTATATTTAGGAAATGAATACAGCTAGTTGCAGTATACATTGCTTCATCCTGCAATTGGGTTTTCTACTATACAGATACAGAACTACAGATCTCGCTATGTTGTATCTGTATATATACAGATATATTTTCAAAGCTCCGCCCACTGCCGGACTGAGTATTGTATGCACCTACGTGACCTCAGGATGTGTATTGCTATCGCATTCCAATGACGTAGCGATTGCGAATTAACGATTACTTTTATACGTTCTGTGTGTTTATTAGTATTTCTTTGGAGCAATAAGAATCACACCAATTTTCTTATAACATACCCACATGAACAGCAGTCTTTTCTATCGATTTAAAAACTTGAATGTGTATGATTGTGTCACAAAAACAACCATGTCAATTTCCGCATGCATGTTTAGGGGACGAAAAATTGATATTCTGGGGGAGGGGGGCAGGAGGATTTAAAAAAAAATAATAATTCAGCATTGATAATGACAAAGATAAATGGTTTGTTCTGTGCTAGTTTGAAAATAAATTACCTGACTTGCAATCTATTGAAAATGAATAACTCAGCAGGTCTAATCGAAAGTATGAGATGGCATCAGATTCCTTAAAAATTCATCTTTGCCCCCCAAAAAAATTGGAAACACTTCCAAATTTGTTTAATAATAAAAGAATAAATATTATTTTAATTTACTTGAAATTTCTGAAAACTTCATTTAACTTGAGGTATATGGTCTCAGAAAATCTTACCTCACTTTTATTTTAACAGGGCCGTAACTTCCTTGAGGCAAATGCCGTATGTAGGAATTTCAAAACCAAACGCTTGTCTCCTAATCATATTGTGTTCACGGCGAGTGCCTTGCAAGAAGAAAGTTCTTTTACCCTCAGACGTAACCCTGATTTTTGGGAATCAATTTTTCTTATGTTTTTGTCTTTTGTTCACTGACTGCTCTTTTGTATTCTGTTAGTACTTGTTGCAGTCCTTTTGCAATCTAGTAATTTTGTTATGAACTTGATCATGAGTTTAGAAATAAAAACAGCAGTCACAGACTTAACTACGTGTATTCAATTTTTGCTGTATCATGCACATTGGTCTTTTGATGTTGCCCCTAGGAACTTACTGACACTAAATTTATAAATATTGATTTGATTAATATCGTCAATTATTAAAACACAACTTGCATTTTCAGAACACCTAGAAAACATGATTTTGCATACTTTGTTCTATAGCTTCTTGGGCCTTCAGTGGCTCCAAAACCCTTCAATTTGTTTTGCCTCGGTCCGCTCGGCGAAATATGCTTACCAAATCTTTTAAAAGTGAGTACTTACAACCAAACTTTAATACTATGTATGTATGCAATACATGTATATGCAGTTGGGAATATCAAAGATTAATTTCTGCACAGAGGATGATGATTAATTCTGATTAAATGGTACATAATGACTTTCCTATACATGTATTATTTATAAAAAAAACCAAATCATTTAAAAATTACATGTTTTCGAATATCATAAATATAGTTGTGAAAATGAATAATCAGTTTTTTTTAATGAAAATGAAAAATATTGTTCATAGTGTAGAAAATGAATATGTATTTCATTTACACAAGGTCTATATATTTGCAGGTTCCACTGATAAATTATGATTTATGGTGTTCCTTTATCAGCAATTCATTTACTGAGAATTTTACTTTCATGCATGCACTTAATCTTAATTATATTAAAGTTTGTTCAACTATTTAAAGAAAAATAAAACCAAAATTGATTTACGTATAAAGTTTGTTTCACTAAATGTTAGTTCAGATCCATTCAAATGTGATACAAATGAATGTTTAAAGGAATATAAACCTTTACTACAAAAGTAAGTTGATATTTTAAACAGCATCATCTAACAATATGACGAGGAATAGAAATAAAACATTAACCGATTCAGCTGCACAGTACCCTGGAATATTAAGTTATGAATCAACGAAGTCTCGTGGTACTGATGCACAAACAATAAACGCTGGCAGAAAAACAGGTTTGCTTTTACCGAGTACAATTCTTAATTGAAAATAATTTTTCAAAAGATACCAAGCCAAAATCGTTTGAGAATAAAATAGTATACGTTGGTGTAATACGTCTGTGTGACAGTAATGCAACAAAAACAAAACGAGAAAAAACTTCAAGATGCACCAAACATTTACGTTTTGCAAGTATAGACATGTTTTCATACCATTGTTTAGGGTATAAACAGCTTCGAGCATAGACATTTTTTACCTAATGTAAGAAGCAACTGCGCGCTCTCATTTAATTCTTTGATTGACAAAAAAACTTAAGTCGACAAAAACTGGAAATTTTTGACTTGATTAACACTTGGTTTCTCATGAAAAGCATATAATTAATACCTTTAAAATAATCAAACTATGCTGCCAGTCAATCAGTGTAAACATTTTGTATCTGAGGTATTTTACACGACAGTTGAGTTATATGTTTAGCTACGCGGAGTGTCGGTTATAAACATGAATATCTCAGCACTAAATATATCGTCATCAATTGCACACATTATGTTAATGCTTAAATTTTATGTGGGAAAATAAAAAGTTGTCGTCAACTATGCTTCAAGGTACAACCAGCACAATAGGAAAGCAGAAAGAAAATAGAAACTTTACAGACATTACAGACCACCATTCAACTTCAAATATAGGTAACATCACTAATATTGGAGTAATGATATTTTCCATAATACGTTTCATATATTTTATCTTGAAGTATGTAGTTGAAAGTTTTTCTTGATAATCTTGTATACGGTCCCTGCCTCATACCATATTTGAAACAGTAACTTTCGTGACACTAAACAGTAAACATTGACAGAATATTCAAGCGTGTATTTCTTTGGTTGTCATATGATCATAAAATAAACATTCGGCGTGGGAAAGTGTCGTGGTTTATTTCAGGAGATGTACTTCATATTTATAAACCTGTGAAATATGTATAATGTATAATGCATTTAGAAAATAAAGCTATATTTTTTTTATTTTTTTTTTAGGTTTAATTGTCGGAGGATTGTTAGGCGCCTTAGCAATTTTTAGCGTCATTATCCTAGCTGTTATCTTAACCCTACGGTACGTTTTTGTACTTGATTTGGCTTTCGAACTTTTCATCTGAGCGTCACTGGTTGGTCTTGTGTGGACGAGACGCACGTCTGACGTTTTACTTTAATAATCGGTAACTATTGTCAGCTATTATTCGTGTGTTTCTCTGTCCTATATTTTCTCCAATTTATTTGTATTGACTGTATTCCTGACATGTTATGTTGTCATTTTAATGTTATTTTTAACATTGCCATTAAAGCGGGTGGTTTGGCATGGCACAAAACCAGGTTCAACCCACCATCTTTTTCTCAAAATGTCCTGTACCAAGTCAGGAGGATGGCCATTGTGATATTATAGTTCGTTTCTGTGTGTGTTATATTTTAATGTTGTGTTTCTGTTGTTTAGTAGTTCTCTTATATTTGATGCATTTCACTCAGTTTTAGTTTGTAACCCTGATTTGTTTTGTTTTTCTGTCAATCGATTTATGAATTTCGAACAGCGGTAGGCGGTATCCTGATGTTGATTTTATTTGCCTAGTTTTGATGTCAATATGACAAGTTTAAACATGGTTTATGAGTTCTTAGATTGCGAGCTATATGTGCTAATAATACAAGTCTGGTTTTAAGGCTTGATAAATTCGTCAATCTAAAAAAGACAAATATGCCACCATCCAAAATCAAAATGGTTGTTTTTTAGCTGGTTGTAACATTTTACACAGGGTTTTAATATGAAGTATATATATTTCATTTATTGTTCGATGGTAAATAGCGCAAATGGTTGATGTTGATTTTTAGAATCTAACTTCTGCTTTTAAACAGACTTGAAAACACGGATCTTAACAATTTCATTTCCATTCCACGTTTATGACTGATTGCTTGTTTTGTCTATGACGATGGATGCCACTAGTGGTCAGCGAACTTCCAACTGTCCAGAAGATCTTGCTTGGTCCCTTTTTTGATGATGTTTCAGTTGTTCACTAAAGCTTTCGCTTTGAAGATTGTCGCTTACCTCTTTTATTTTGGCATGGTAATGTGTATCTTCCTACTTTTATATTAAAAGATGAATAATCATAATTTCACACAAAGGTATGCACAATGTGTCATTTTATATATTGTCAGAAGGAAAAAGGCTTCAACCAAAAACCAAAATGTTCAAAAGAGTGAAATGAGTAATGAAGATCACCAGAGAACCAATCGTTCAAATAACACAAGAGTGAATCAACTTTACGAGGACGAAGGGGCACATGCTGATAGACCGGTTCCTTTGAGAACAAAGGAAGCTGAAATTGCTCATGAACAGGAAGGAAAGAAGCCCAATGATGTTTATGCACATGTTATGAAAAACAATAAGCCGTCAACCTTGCAAGTGGGTCTTCCATCTGTAGTATCTTTAACAGACGTCGTTGAAAGCGAATATGACAGATTGAATATTACACCGAATTTTCTAGCAGATAACATGGAAAACAATGTATACGACAGCAGCATAGCTGAACGATGCGAATCTGACCCTACATATAATACAGCAACAAATATAAGGCATAGCAGAATCAATACGGAAGATGTGTATAATTGATTATAAAATGAGTTTAACTCATATCATTTACATATCATTGTTATATACATTGAATCTTATTTACAATATACGGATATTTATGCTTTTGTAACTAAATAGTGTGTTCAAATATTAAACGTGTTCGTTTATTCTTATAAGAGGTGACTGAAGGTGCATTTATAGCCAGATCTAATTTAGAAAATTATATGCATTGTGTAATTATTCAAAACATGAAAGGTATCATGTTTTGATGCGGATAATTGCAACCAGACCGCACTGTATGTTATAACACCCCTTGATGTTTTATGGAAGACTTTTGCTATGTTTTATCTTAAATGTCACGTGTTGTATTTCGTGATATTTTTTATGTCTATCGTTTTGTCACCGGTTTAGATAAGAGCCATCGTGGTATTTACGGTATGTTGTCACCTGATATGAACTTCCTTAAATGTGGACAGAAGAAACAGATTGGCCCGATTTTGCTCAGATATCTGAGTGGTTGCATTCGTGTTACTCAAACTTTTGTATAATGTATTGTATTACAATCGCTGTTGTTTTTTATTCACGTGTAGTCTTTTTTTATATCGCCCTTGATGTTGTTTTTATTTGTTTCATTGGTTTATAGTTTTAAGATCACTTCTGGAACAACTACTGTTTCAGTAGTATGTCCCTTGAATATCTATCGATGGATAAAATGTTAAAATAAATTAAAAAGTATCATATCCGTATATTTGATGAGAGAGTTTGTTTTTCTGTACGTTAGAAGACGGCAACCAGTGACACAAAAACAAAAGGTGACCAAGAGGTCAACATCCGCTCTTCAACAATACAGTGTTTATTTATGATTTCAGATCTGCAATGAAATTGAATTATGTTTTTGAAGGCAAATGCTGTAAGTTCACTCTCAATCAAAGGAAGAATCAATTAACGAAGTTCAATTTTTGGGACTTGTAGGCAGGCAGGACTGCCATTGTTGTTGGTAATCGTTGCTTAACATCAACATAAGGCAAACATGAAGCAGACATGAGATGGGACTTTATCATAAAGAAGGTCACTAAATTTGGTTTACATCTCTTTCGACGACATCAAACTAGGGACACTTAGTTCTCTGTTTACTTGACAAGATCTAAAAAGTAAAATCACAAAAATACTGAACTCCGAGGAAAATTTAAAACGGAAAGTCCCTAAATAAATACCAAAATCCAAAGTTAAAACACATCAATCGAATGGACAACAACTGTCATATTACTGACTTGGTACACGCATTTTCTTATGTAGAAAACTTTGGATTAAACATGTTTTAATAGCCGACTAAACCTCTCACTTGTACGACAGTCGTATAAAATTCCATTTTATCGGCAACGACGTGTAAATAAAACAAACAGACATACACGGGTAATAGGTAAACATGTCAAAAATAGGGCGCAGCAGTCAACATTGTGCTATTTCTTAATCACTGTAAAAAAAAATATATATCAACAAACATTTACCATGCACAATAACACAATGACGGGATGTATAAGTACAGAGCCACGTTTAATGTAAGAAAGAAACACAAATAATAATCATAAAGACAAAGCATATTAGCAAAAATGAGCTACGGCGACAGTGTTTACAGGACAACTACAGCTTGCTATAGAAATAATGTCAAGGTTTCTTGCCTGCAATAGTTTTGGCAGCATTTATACATTCTAGTACTCGAAATTTGCCGACATCCTTAAAAAATATTAAATGGGTTAAACCATTCTTATCGATTTAAAATTTGGCTTTATTATTCATACAACTGAATTTTGTATCGAATGACATTCTTTACAAGTTTTCATTCTAAAAGAGACTTCATACATTTGTAGCCTACTTTCAATTTTGTCCTCGTTATAGTTGCTTACAAATGATACCCCTGATATAAGTGTTCAGTAGACAAACAGTTGCTGAGCAATTGATTCACAAAATACATCACAAGGTATAGCATGATCATAATACGATATAAAATTTCACGAAGATTTGAATCGAAGTTCATATTAAGCAAACTCAGATAAAACTTCATTCGTTGACAATAATATGCAAGAATAATGATGTAACAGGAAGTCAATAAGCAGTAATGCTTACTTGATACCAAATTTTAAGGACTCCAATTAACTTTATAGTTCTTTATAAAAACGCGACGAATATTTCATAGGACGGTCAGACTAACTGACATACACCAAACAGAATACTGTGCGCGTTGGTGTATACAAATACATTCTATATGAACACTTCACCAATAATCTAAAACCTGTCAACAACCGTATATATAACAGTAAGGTAAGTGTTTTACAAAACCAGCTGATCTGCATAAACAGTAGACCTAATTCTTCTGTCCCTACAATGCATATATTTCTTATTTACATTTGCTTTTTATGATTTTGCTATATAAAAAAAAAAGTAAATAGCAAAACCAATAAAAAGAAAATGTAAATTAGGAAATATATACATTATAAGGACAGAAGTATTCTATCTACATTCCACCATACTTCATACACTATTTAACAACCAGACGATCGAGGAATTGCATTACATGTCTAACGAAATCTATATTGTTATGACCTGGTGAATATCGTGCATGAGGACTTCTTACAATGTCACTGGAATGCAAGTTAAATTCGATACTGTAAATCAGTCCGTCTTTTAATGAGGTCAATGTGTACTGATCTTTTTTTGCCTTTCATTTTCAATTTTTGGCTTTGAGTTTTAGTTTGGTATTAGTGTAAAATATTTCTTTCATTTTGAACATGCATTTTTGATTTGTTTCAAATAGAATTATGTTTATCTGATATTAACATTTGAATCTCACTGAAATCAATTGACTGCTCAAATATCTGCCATCAGAATAATAATTTACTGATATATCAAACATAATTATAAATATAGAAAAAATATGAATATTTTAGTATGGATCATGATAACCAATAATTGGCTTAATTATATACATAGAACCAAACAAATTTTTATAGAAATTGTTTCTATTTCCCTCAGTTTCAAGTTTTCCTTCCCGAGATTTTTCTAATATTTGAATATAATTATTTAAAGAATTTTTAAAAAAGTAACAGCATGTAAACATGTGAATAACTAGGGCATGAACAGTTTCAGGTAAATTACTGCCTCGTGGAAGGTAAAGATGTGATTCTTTGCAAACAAACGTACTTTTAGTATTTCAAATAATTTGTTGAAAAGAGGAAAAAGATATCAACGAAACAGTCAAAATTCCTGAGTCGAAGACCTAAATGTTTAAAAAGCAGCAAAAATTACGAAAGAGAAACAACAGGCTATAAAACAATTACAGTTACAACTAAAGGTTGAGTAGCACGAGCTTAACAAAATCCGGGATGATTTCAATTGGTACGGTAGAGAGAGCACATCCAGCTCTATAGGTCTCGGTATAAATAAAGTATGTTTTACACAATTTTGAAGGATGAATTGTCGAATTATATATTTTCGATGATATTCCAAAAGGGTATAATTTCTCGTATTCAAAGACTCAAATACTTCCTTAACAGGTACTCGGTTGTTTGAAAGCAGTCCCATTGATTTCTAAATAATTCAATGCAATCTTGCATGGTTCGGCTTAGATTAGATATTCAGTCCAAATCTATTCTCAGCGGGGTGTTCAAATGGGTGCTAATTTTGAAAAGTTTTTATGAATGGTCTGTCCATGTGGTGATACTTGTGCTGGTGCACTGCTTGTTCCCGACGTTATTTTTTATTAGCTCGGTCGTGTCTTGGTTTGTAACATAGCTGTTCTTAATTTCCCCAATAATAAATCTAAAAAGTATTAACAAACAAGTACTCCATCAGACAAAGTTGACTTAGCTTGAAATGATAAATTATTTGGGTTACATTCAATCGTATGAAACAGGGTATCTATACATTCTTAACTTTCATATTTAGGGTTTGAACGTTCCTGAAGAAGCTAAATCCAGAGAATCACTTTGAACACATAAAAAATAGTTTGTTTACCATTGGACCACGATTGCTTACGTACAGATGATGTTAACTTATATGCCATGTTATTTCTTTCTAACATAGTTGTCCCACTTGCAATCATTCTGTCTATAACATCACAACTATAAAATTGTAATTATAAATCCATATTACAAATATTCGTTTTAGTTTAATTTTATTTGTTCATAAATCACACCATTAGTCTTCTCATTAATTTGATCATCTTTTTATATTATCCATGAGTTGTCTGCATGTGTGATTTGTGTATAGATGTTCCGGACCATATGAGTATCTGGACCATACGCGTATGGTCATGACCATATGGGTATATACTCATATGGTCCGACCATACGCGTATGGTCGGACCGTACGCGTATGGTCGGGGTAATCAACACGTATACTTTTAAACTCTTCATTAGGTGTGACCCTTCTGATTGTTACGTCACTAAAATGTAATTTTATGTATATTAAAAAAAAAAATTATTTAAAAAAAACAGTTTCGCACAGTTAATATTTCTCACTATTTGTAAGTACAATTATAAAAAGATGCCAAAATTAAATGAACATATTGTACAAGGAATTTAATTCTTTAAAGTAGGTGACATCACCGGCAAGGATCATGATATTTTTTAAAGATCATGATATTTTTTAAGACATTTTAAAAGTAAAATATTAAAAGTGTATGTTTCTTTATTTTTTCTATTCTTTTTTTCTATACTTCTATTTAACCTTAATTATAAGACGGTAAAATAGCATTTAAGAGTTATGAAATAGCCACTGTCTTTATCATGTTTATCTAATTTGATCTGTGAAATTCATTTTACGATATTGAAGATCTAGAGTTTCTCAAAAACACCGTAGACACATCGGAATTGTCCGAGTCGATATCACTGCACGCAGCCAAAACAAGCAATCTCAGAAAAACTACATGTATGGTACCGTGTGAATTTCATTTTAAGTATACAAAAGCATACACGAATACAATTAGCGATGAAAACTAAGATCAACTGACTGTGGCATCAATATTTAATGTTTATGTAGCTTTTGACATGTAAAATTAATACATTGTTTTGTAAACACATTTGTTTTTAAGATAAAGTTTATTGTATTATTTCTATTGTATATTTGAAAAAATACCAATATGGTCCAAATACTCATATGGTCCGGTCCGTTAATAACCAAACGAGTATAATACTCATGTGGTCCGACCATACGCGTACGGTCGGACCATACGCGTATGGTCGGACCATATGAGTATACGCATATGGTCATGACCATACGCGTATGGTCCAAATACTCATATGGTCCGGAACATAGACATTAGTATATATCCATGTTCTTCTCCAATCCTGCAGTAAATCAGTTCGGCTGGTCGGGATGTATTTATGTTACAGTGAATTTGAATAATCAGTGATTATGTAGAATCCCTGATTATGTAGAATCACTGGCTAGTTTAGGGATTATATATAATCACTAAAATGTTCAGGGATTTGTATAATCACAAGAAAAAACGTCAGGGATTATACATAATAACTGAAATGAAGGAATAGTTTTATTTATAAAGAAAATTAATAAATACTCACTGTAACATATATATAAATACCCAGTCACGTCCGATCAGAAAAAAGATTTTCAATTCATTTGTTCGAGGAAGAAAGTGTCTCGCTCTAGGTAAGTTTAATTGGTCTGAAGTAGGCCTGTTGTAAGGAAAATGCATTTTAAAGTAGCAGTCGAAATCCCGGCCTTCCTACTGTTCGACATATTAACAACGTAGCAGAACCTATCTATTTGATTTATTAATTGATTCTCGTTCTCAGAATGCATGACAAACAACTAATGAGAGTGCCATGTTCATTGAAATATCTTGCACTTGAACCTCCGAAATGTCACGCTAGCTATTTAAGTTTTAAAAGTTTACATTTTATCTCATTTTAATTTTCCGATGTATACCCCATTTGATTATTTTGAAATACTACATTTGGGTGAAATGGAAATATGAACACCAGATCGAATATTAATATAAAACAATGTATTACAAAGATTTTTAAAACGTTGAAACATGATGAAAATATTTACAAATAATATATATATAAAATGCTCAATTTATTTTTCACAAACTCGATAAATATTCTTTACCGCGAATCTGAACTTCCGGTCACGGATCCCGTATATAAACGGGTTTATGACACTATTGAAAAAGTATGACCATACAAATGTATAATACCACCTTGAACCGAATAAACTCATTGAGCAGTCAAAGTTGGGAATAAGGAAAATCAGAAGCGCAAGCAGATGGTGAGGCAGCGCACTGCCAACATACGCAAAAGTCACTGCACATAAAGTATATGTTGCATTCCGTGCACTATTTCCATTTGTATTCACTGAATCTTTTCTTCCATTTAAGTGGGTCTGACACGCGATCTGCTCACCCCGAAACTTGTACTGTTTGTGAATATTTATTCCAATATAAATATAAATAACAATCAATGTACCGGAAACTAAGAAATAAAACAATATTAAACAAGCATTGTAAATTGCTTGTAAATTAATATTTGAGTCTTTAAAACTATCATCAGTGAAGCACCGTTTCCCTTCAAATCCCGGAACACCAGTTTCAACTGTACTTAGTCCCCACAGTATCGGAGCAGGCCATGATAAAATGGCGGCAACTACTAAACTCCCAATACAAAGTTTTATTACTGCACTTTCGGATAACTTCTTTTTAAACGGAAATCTGATTTTTCGGAATCTTTCTATTGCTATCGATACCAGTGATAAAGTACTTGCAATCGCCATATAATATAATATTGTCCGAAAAACTTTACAAAATATATTAGATGGATACATAAGCGGGTGAAAGAGATAAACTACCACCAGAGGCGCTACAACTGTACAGTTGATCACATCCAACATTGCTAGAAATAGCACATATATCCTATAGTTTGATTGCTTATATTGGCGGGAATATACATATAACACATGCGTGTTTCCAATCAACCCAACTACCGAAAAGCATAGCAACATGATTATTCCACCGATGTTACGTTTAACATGCAATTCATTGAGAAGTTCCAATGTGACATTTCTGCCCTGTAATTCCGCTGGAATCCATGTATGACACGTACTGTTCTCCATAACATCAGTTACTGACTCCACCATTTACATATCTGAAAAGAAAACAGAAACTTGTTATGAAAATTTGACATGCACTATGAATTCAGTAGTTATGAACTTATCGCCATATGTTTAAAAGATCGCTGTATTCTTCATATCTCTTTATTTCCGTATAATTATCTAAATATATTTCCTTACTTCAGAATTCGTCAATCAGCCTCATAACCATTTTTAAATATGAATATGAAAATCATGTGCAAGTCAATTGAATTCTATACAACTGAATCATCAGGAAAAAATATAAATAACTTCCCTGTATTAACGAACTTTAAAAACAAATGACAAAACATACAATGAACAATTATAGCTTATTATGTAGTTAAATCAAATTTCAAATATTTACACTTGTCCCATACAATCCGACCTCGTTCAATTGTATTTTCTTTTTTAAACCTACGATTTGAACATTTCAGTTAAAGGTACATGTACATGTACCACTGTACACGATATCACTTCGTTTTGTATACATGTACTTGTTGGCTTAGAGTCGGAATGATGCGTCGCAAAGGGAGACAAATCTTCCTGTTGTCTGTTACCTTGTAAAGGTAGAGTGTTTGTAACCCAGCTCAGGTCTAGTACAAAGCAGGATGTATTTATATCTTATCATTAATTAACATGTTATCGCCTTGAATACATATGCCGATTGACGTTCGGAAGTCATTAATAAATCATGACATGATGAAAAATCCTCAAAATGTACCATTTTATAACGTATTACGTACATAACCATACCAATTCTGATTAAATATCTTCTTGGCACATTCAATGCATCAACTGTCAAATAACGCAGTGTAGCAACAATGTAACTTTTTTAATATGAACAACCATTTTTGCCAAAACTGATGTTATTCATTTCTGAATACTGTTCTCTTTGCCTGAATAAAGGGGCGCAAGATAAAATTAACACCACTATGGATACAAATTAGATACAACGAAAAAAGGCACACAAAACCAAAAGATAATACGCGTACAGGAAGAAGTGCAAAAGCTACAAGAGGGACAGTCAAACTCTTAGATCGAAAATAAACTGGCAATGTCATGGGTGTTGGCTAAAAAAACAAACAGACAAATAATAGTAAACAAGACACAACAAAGAAAATTTCAGACTAAGCTACACAAACACTAACCAAAAAAAGCGGCGATTTCAGTTGACTCGGTTAAGGTGAGTCGTATTGAAATATTCCTACACAGTTGCCTTAGATATTCTGAGACAAACTAAAAATAGGGGTGATATCAAGTGACTATTAAGATGAGTTGTATTGAGACTTTGAAACACAGTTGCGTCAGATATTCTGAGACAAACCAAAACAACATTAGCGCATCCTCCTTCGTCAATGCACTTAATTCAACGTGTTAGATAAATTATAACAGGATTGACATGAATCAAGCAATTTGTTACAAACTCTCAGGATAATTATAAAGTTCATTGCGTTAAAGCATGACTACTTTATACTTAAAACATTGATGATAAAAATCAAGGCAAGTGGATACTGTTCTTTCATTTTTTTTTATCTACAAACAGAGGAATTGAGTGTATGATTTTTTACTTTCCTAATTATATTTGATTTTTATTTTTTTGACTAATTCATATTCTTAACATTGATGATAAAAATCTTGGCAAGTGGATATATACTGTTCTATCAAAAATTGTATCTAATTTCTCGCTACATTGAAGACCTGTTGGTGACCTTCTGCTGATGTTTTTTTCTATGGTCGGGTTGTTGTCTCTTTGACACATTCCCCATTTCCATTCTCAATTTTATCTAAGCATGGATGAAAATCGTGACAAGAGCATTGATACTGTTCTATCAAAAAGTACACATGCACAAAGAATTTGATTTTACAGAAGTATTCATTGTATGCTTTCTTACACCTACATACATGTATTAAGATTTTTTAATAGATTCGATTCTCTCTATTTCTATCTTGTTTTATTTGTGAACACCCCGATGTAAATTCTTTGTGTTTCGATAACATTCTTGTACTAATCAAAATCAGTGTACTTGTTGAACGATGCATTAAGGATAGTATTTCTACGACAGGGACATTGAACTAGATAGGGTGTGGGAATACAACTTTTAGTTGGTGTTGATGGTGTTAAATGTACATGTATATATTTCTAGTTAGTATGTCGTCAATTTTATGAATATGATCGATGAAAAATCATAAGACATTTTTTTGTGCTAACGTTCAGTGGCAAATATTTCAGTCATATTCAATAAAAAAAATACAGCAAAAACATGTATTTAGGTTCGGCGAAGTGTGTTCACATGAATGAAGATATTGGAGTTAGAAATGTCACTGAAAATGGTATACTAGGTACAGGGGAGCAGAAACTGCTCATCAGGAACCTTCATTTATTCTTTTCATGGTCCTTTTACGTGTTAGAATTAATACACTTTTTTCAATTTTGGGCATCAGTTTGATAGCTCCATTTAGACTGGACAACATGGAGCTACATGCATATATTTTTGCATTCTGCACGAGAAGGCTACTTAAATACTTGTACTGTTACTGGATATGATAAGTCTATATGACCAAATATGTTATGAAAATCAAAGCTTTATTAAAAATATTTACGTATGATGGATAAACATAAGCAAAAAATCAAAAAAAATCTGCTTTTGTAATTACGCATATTTGACATGCATTAATTACTTCTCTATTTTTGTACATGTATAGGCATTAACATTCTTTACCAGAATTGCTAGTTGATTGTTAGCTTTTTAAAGTATAAGTTTATATTATTCATCTTGTAGATTATATAAGTACGGTTGGCACTGTTAATATGAAAAAAGAAGATGTGGTATGATTGCCAATGAGACAACTGTCCACAAGAGACTAAAATGACAGACATTAACAACTATAGGTCATCGTTGGCCTTCAACAATGAGAAAAGCCCATACTAAAGCTATTTCATTATGTTTTACAATTATCTTATTCTTGAAGGTCACCTTGAAGTTTTTTTTTTATACTAGTCCAGACATTTTGAGAGTTAAATTCGTTCCAGCCGTCACAATGTGACTCCTCCCTTAACAATACCCCTATGGTACCATCAGGCTTAAAGTGACATACTCAAACGAAACGGACAATGTATGTTCTAAACTTGTGGTAAGCTAGCCTTAAGTATCTGTATTATCCCCTTATGGTTGATAAATTCCTGATAATTCTAATCATTTGTCTTTGAGTTAATGTCATTTCGCAGATTGGAAATGAATCTGTCAAGTGATTTACCTAAACCTTAAGAGAGAATATAATTATTTGTATTGCGTAGTTCCAAATTGTTCCATGTTAGAACTGTGTAAAATGTTATAGATTGAACTGTTCTCGGAGAGAACTAACTGTCTAAAGTACAGCTGTCAAATACAGTTCTAGGAGAAAACTATCAGAAACTATTCTAGGGTATATATAGAACTGTCAAAAATAGTTCTAGGATAGTCAGAATCTGTTGTAGGATAGAACTATCTAAATATGCTCTGTAGGGTATATCTTTTAAAAAGTGTTCTAGCATAGAACTGTCACCTTTTGTAAAATAATGTGCTAACGGTGTCAGCCAGGAAATCTATTCTAATATAGAGAAGGTAACTATAACTAACCCTTAATGTCAGTTTTCTTTGATGTATTATTCAATATTTGATTAAAAAAAAAAAAAAAAATTGTCTATACTACACATTGAAAATCAAACACTAAGATGAAACAAAACAATCACCAACAGGTCAATTTTACGTGTTCTTGAAAATTTACATTAGCATAGTGTTATATAAACAATGTACGACATATCCACTTACAATGTACTAGGACTTGAGAATCTAATAAAAGCGCTCCTGCGCAAGACTGTTTTATTCATATCCGAAGACTCGTTTTTTGTAGAACTTAGTATATTGACTTTATTTCAAACGGACAGAATCTTTCTTTCTGTTTCAAATGTGTTGTACAAAAAAAATACCATATAGAATGTGCATATTAAAACAGGACAGCACATTACAAATAACACGACCAAAGAAAAGACTGGTACAGGACAACAAGCAAAGCTCAGTTATGAAATTACTTCAGAAATAATCTTAATAGAATACATGTATATTAAATTAAAGACACCAAATAAAGGAAAAAGAAACAACACATTTTAGTATTGCTTAAAACTATAAATAAGCAAATTTATTTAGTCACATACATGTACAAAGAAAAGTACTAAAATGTTCAAAAGGGTATTTATAAATAACTATTGAATAAAAGTTCACATAATTAAATAATAGAACTTGAGATGTGCCTTTCTTTACAACAATAGGTTAAACATTCAATTAACAGAACGCAAAATATATAACTAGGTCGAATGTCTAACGTTCTTCAATTTCGAAGAAAACGTTACAATTTTCTTCGAAATAATTTAGTTTTTCTTACCTGAAGTATTAAATTTCATTATATCCATTATTAATTATTATAACACTATGCACGGTTCGATAATTCATAAACTGTCAATTTTATTTATCAATAATAATATATCTTTTATAAAATCAACTTAGCATTATAGTAAAGTTTGTTTGTATTGGACGTTCGTCAGTATACTGTCAAAATAGTAAAAAACGTCTCTATGGTACAGTTTGTAATTACTGTCCGATTGTATTGACAATCAAATAAATTATGAATTGGACAATTAGATCCGTGTTTAAAATAAGCCAAGAGTCAGATTTCTTTAACCTAATTCTCTTTGAAGGCTAGAATCGATAGTTAAAATTGTTTATTAATCATATGTATAATATCTATATATGATATATAAACTTTCGTATACTGTGCGAGATGTTGAAGATAAAATATTCAAACGAAAAGTAAATTTGAAACACAACGTGGACGTGTTGCATCTGTTCTTTGATGCCTATAATCGGTAGTTCAAATTGATTCTAAATTAAATCTATATATGATATATAAACTCTCGTATACTGTGCGAGCTGTTGTACATAAAACATTCAAACGAGAAGTAAATTTGAAACACAACGTGAACGAGCTGCATCTGTTGCCATGCACGTGGTTAGCAGATACTTTAATCAGTACTAATTCACGATGAT
This sequence comes from Mytilus trossulus, assembly GCF_036588685.1. NCBI lineage: Eukaryota > Metazoa > Mollusca > Bivalvia > Mytilida > Mytilidae > Mytilus > Mytilus trossulus. Next base: position 48,953,348 of record NC_086383.1, read on the forward strand.
TATTTGTCCACAAAATAATATAAATATGCTCAGCTGTGGATTAATGATCAATCTATTCAATATAACTTCTATAATTCTATCAATTCAAAACCACATTCAGTGTTTGATACAAACAATTATCTAATATAGCATATTCAAAGAATTTATTTCCAAATGTAAATTCGCAAACTGAATTATACTTTTGATGTTAAAATCGTATGTTTGCTTATAATTATTAGCTTTCCTTGCCGTAACTATTAGTCAGTTAACCAGATTCGGCCTAACAGAGTCAGTTTTCTAGCAGACACATACAAATAAAACAGCAATACCAATAGGGACAATATATAATAAGCTCTTTACAAAAAGCAGGAGATACATGTATATAAAAAAGATATGTTCAAATACACAGGACATAATTGATTAATAAACATTTTGCCATTGACGACGAAAAACTTTTACGAACACATAGTTTGTAAACTAATACTCTTCTAAGATAAAGATAAAAACAGATTCAAAAATAAAACAATAAGACCGTACTTTTGACTCATGTTTTCACAGATTGAACAAGATTGCATTGTCAGTTTTTGAACATCAACACAATGTTACACGCGATGTCGTTTAGAGTACATACCCACTCGTTATTTGACATTGACGAAAACACCACCAAACAGGAAAATTAAGTGCATATAAAAAAGAAGATGTGGTACGATTGCCCATGAGACAACTCTCCACAAGAGACCAAAATGACCTGCAGAAAATACATGTAGCTTACAATTTATTCGTAATTACAGACCCAGGGAGTAAATTCTCTCTTCTTTCGATTGATTTTTAATTATTGGAACACCTCATCTTTTCAAAATGGATGGATCAGCACCCGATCCTGACTGAATGAACGACCAATTCTCATTGACGGATCATGTTGGCGTTCCAGGGGTTCGTTTTCTCCTATGTGTGTTCATCATGTGAACGTCTCATGGTGTTCCATGGGCTGGAACCCTCTTGTAAAATAGCTGGACCCGCGCTCGATCCTGATAAAATCTAAAACCAATTATCATTATCAATTAATTCAATTCTACAGAAGCTGAGAAAACTACGAAAGTTATGGATGGAGGTACACGAACCAGGAGCTGATCCAGCCATTTATCAAAGGGAGGTTCCCAACCAAGGAGAAAGGGGTTATTTCAACCATATGGCCCCTTCAAATGCATTGATCTTCCAAAAAAGAAGACTCCCAACTTGGATCCGCCCCCGTGTACAGAAGTACGGATAAGCTCAATAAATACAGTATGACAGAATATAGTGAAAGTAAAACACACACACTGACCTGTAATTCAGAAGGTAGTATATCTAATAAGATGTAAACACTCTACTGGGGTAAACGACAACTGATTATAGGTAGATAATCACAAGTCAAAGTTAACCATGCATTACTAGGTAATATATGTTCTGTATACAGGAAGTAATATATATCTTAATAGCTAAATAAGACATCATGTTTTAATAAAGAGATACGTGACTTACAATCATTCCAAGCTTTCAAAGCTAGCAAAACAAGGTCTGTTTTGTAGAGTAAACAGACGGAGACGATATGTCGACGAGTTTATCATGAAAATGCTCATAAATTTTCAAAAAAAGTACAATTTCACATCAGATGCAAGGAGAAAATCAGAATCAAATTAATTGAAATACCACACAGGTTTTATTTCAAATATAAAGTACTGCTGGTAAAAAGCTCTGGGGTAAAAAGAACAATTGAGAAACACACCATTTAGATTAACTAGGTTTATAGATAGAAATATGCACTCAAAAACATTATTTTTAAGTCGAACACTTAGAGTTGTACCAAATATTTACAGATCCGAAGCTCCATCTTTAAAATAAATTAAAAATTATTTAAAAATTGCCAAATTCATTCATATAAAGATTATTTTTTTAGATAACTTTTTTAAGTTAAGTATTTTTGTTAGTTTATGAATGACCCTGGGTTTTTTTAATTTTTTTAGGGATTTGTCATTATATGTTGTATTGTGCCAACAATACAGTTATCCACCAGACCGAGTGATCGATTGACGGTAGTACAAACAACTATAACGACAGTACAGCTTTCCAAACGGTAAAGTGACCATTAAATTAAATGCTCTTGATTTCAACAAGCTTACAGAGAATGTGGCTGACTTCTGCATGTTCTTGACTGCTCAACCCTCCCCTCAATAGGGACAGCGGTGTACAATTATAGCAAAACAGCAGAACAACCTGTGTAACTCAGGTTAAAAGGCATCAGATCGAGATAGAGAAAACGGAACTCACTAAAAGACATAAAATACCAATCTAAGAGAACTCGCGGTTACTGAAACAAAGCTGATTGTAGTCATTTTAAAATTTTCAACTAAGAAATAACCAAAGACCATATCATCAATAAATAAAATATCATCAGTACAGAGCTCTTTATAAAACATCACAATTGGATAATTTATCAGTAGAATTCAGATTACGTACATAGAAATATAAACCTCCACTACAGACATCAATTAAATGAATGACAAACAAATATTTTAAGCAGAAATAGTACAAGTACATGTATGATGTACAAATAGTACACATACATGTATGATGTACAAATAGTACAAATACATGTATGATCTACAAATAGTACAAATATATGTATGATGTATTTTAAGAAAGGAAAAGAGGAGATAAAAATCGTAATCATTAGCATAAAATAGATGCCTTCTTAACGTATAATTAAGTTATCTGCATGAAAAAATAAAAGATCTACGTAAAGTGGAAAGTAATTTGCATCATGATGTATTGGTTTACTTCTTATTTTCTTTTAATTACATTACATTTCTACAATGCTTGTTATCTTAACAAACATAAAAACAAAAACAGTGTTCACTCACGAGGAATGTATCACAAATAAAACATGTTTGTTTACTAAATGTATCTTTTCTAGAAAGATCAATATAAGCATTTTCTTTATTAAAACACTAGCATGTGCTAAGAAGCTACTTGAATAAAGCCAACATCAAGGCGTTAAAACTTCCAATAGCACTGCATACATGAAAGGAGTTCGTAACCACGTAAATTGTAAAAAAGACTACAAAGTTAACATAACAGATTTATCCTGCAAGTATTTTGCATAGTGTCATAAATGAAGTACGCCATTGTAACTTCTTCTGTTTCCGGTTTGCGATATTATGACTGAATTATCAATTCTTGTGTACTTAAGCCCAGGGGCTAGTATTTCATACATATTCAGAACAGCAATTAATTGAAACTAAATGCAAAAAAAAAACAAGTTTTCCAATGCATAACGTTTTGACAATTATTACAAAATTATGATATGCCAGAAAAGTTTGTCGAACGGGATAAAAGACTGTAAAGAAAGGCAGAAATATAAGGAATTGTGGACAGAGGTCAGAATCTTCTTCCAAGTTTTCTTTAGAGTGTGGGAAAGTGGACCACTCTATCTTTGCGATTAATAATACATCACGTACAGTCGAAATGTGTCGCTCTTTTTTGCAAAGCTCACATGAGAATATTTTTATAATCGGATATCCTTTGAAGTACTTCCGATATATTTTTCTCTCTCATTTGAATAGACATTTCGATGCCCTTACATTGTAGTACAAATCAATTATTAACAAAAACGTGCTTTAAAATTATCTGGATCATATGCACATTTACATGTCACGCATTTATAAACTGCCAGTTCTGTTCTAAAAAAACTTGAAATGATTCAAACGCACAAACAGTATATCTAGTAAACCTGATGGGATAATCTACGTAAGCTGGTTCTCGGCTGACTACTACACTTTGTTCGTAGAGAGCAGCGTAATACAAGCGGATTCCAGTTTAATAATATGTGATGCATAGTTCCATAATACATTAAATAATTACCAAAAGACAACCTTATAATATTTGATAGAACTTGGGAAAAAATGACCCCAACTTATAGTACATGTATTCTATTTAAAGCATTTTAACTAGACTCGCACTTAAAATTGACCAGGTAATTAGTAAGTCCAGTGTACATATAATGCATCATGTGAAACAAGTTCAAAGACAATTTATAGGTATATTTCCGGATTTACTAATTCTAAATTCTAATTGTCGGAATTATTTTTCATGTATTTGACACTTTCTAGGATGAATTGTGCAGTTATGTCAACCTTTAAGACCAAACAAATGTTCATGATTCCTTTTTTTCGATGAAAACAACATTGATTTGTCAAGAAATTTCAAAGGCAAAAAAAATTAACCCATATAATTAGAAAAAGCAAATTTGAATAAATATAGGACAAGGTTTTAGTTACATTGTAACACATATGTCGTTCTGGTCATATTTTTTTTCACAAAAAGAACCCATTCCGTAATAAATTCTTACCTTATAATTAGAAATATTGTTTATAGCATAAATACTTCAAAATCCACAACGTAATTTCTAGGCAAAAAATATCATTCTGTAAAATTTTAACAAAGTTCCAAGAGTAAGTGTGGTTTCAAAATAGATCAATTAGTAGAGTGATGTAAGAAACACTGTCAGAACCAAATTACTGACAATGAGCTTTGAATGTTGGCAATTAATTCTTAACCGCTAAAAATGTTTCACTAACTGTTTCAAATATTGACTTTTAATTAAAAGTTAAGTTTGATGCTGGTTAAAACGTTTTACTGCACGTCATAATCCCACTCCTCCGCCATTACACGAATGCTTATTATTCTGTTACTCCTCGTTTAAAAATGCCATTGAAATTTGATTACCTGATTACAAATGATGATTTAAGGAGTTTATGGTACATGTTACGATAGCTGTTTGCCAAAATGTCAAGTCGGGCAACACTTCAAATGGAACAACCATAAATAAACTGTCGAGAAAAGGCAGAAAATACCAAGGGAACATTCAAAACTCGTCATGACAGAGAACGAATGACGACGGAAAGAAAGTCGACTAATTAAAACACTTGTAGAAAATTGAAAACTGAACAACTTGAACCCCATTAAAAACTGGGTGTGAAGACTTGTTCTCCGTTAAGTGGTTCATTTTTGTGAGATTCCTAATGTCAATCTGTTTGCAATGTGTTATTTTCGGTTTGTTTTTTTTTATCAGCGAGGGTGATCTTTTTGAAAATTAAAATTCTTGTGAGCAAATATTTATAACATTTAACATTATTTGCAAACTATAGCAAAAATAATTAACCCTTTACAAAGATGAATATATCCCTCTACAGATTTAAACTCGTTCAATTTTACCTTATGAATAATTGTTTACAACAATAATAATGGTCTTCAATCAGATAATAGTTTCCGAGATCTGAGCTTTAGAAAAATATAGACTGAAAGTCCTATACTTAAACATAAACAATTATTAAAATCTCGGGTGATTTATTTTTCTCGGAATATTTAATATTTATAAAGGTGTCAGATCATCATTTCACTCCCTCCAATTGAGTACGTATACATTAAAAACCCTACTCTGACACAAAATAGTGCTTGCTATGTTATTGTTTACTAAAAATGTAATAGTTACCAGCATTTGCAGAAATAAAACTTTTCGTGAAAGAAAAATATATACTGGTCTATGAGTTTGCATAAAAATTGAAGTATAATGCATTCCATGCTCTGCTGGTGGACTATTAGTCCCCGAGGGTATCACCAGCCCAGTAGCCAGTACTTCGGTACTGGCATGAAAATATGGATTTTTTGTGTTATTAAAATTTGCTGTTACCAAAATATTAGAAATTATTATAAATTAAGGAATGTATCTCCCTCATGCAAAGCTCTAATTCCTTTCACGAATTTGGCTATACTTTTTGGACCTTTTGGATTATAGCTCTTCATCTTTTATATAAACTTTGGATTTCAAATATTTTGGCTACGAGCATCACTGAAGAGACATGTATTGTCGAAATGCGCATCTGGTGCAACAAAATTGGTACCGTTGATTTTATTCCATATATAGTGATTTCAAGAAAAGCAGATCTTATTTTAAGTATAGAGATATAGGAAGATGTGGTGTGATTGCCAATGAGACAACTCTCCATCCAAATAACATTTTTTAAAAGTAAACCATTATAGGTCAATGTTCGGCCTTCAACACAGACCCTTGGCTCACACCGAAAAACAAGCTATAAGGGCCCAAAAATACTAGTGTAAAACCATTCAAACGGGAAAATCACCGATCTAATAGTTTACATGTACTTGTCTTCTCAAAGACAGTTCGCCTCATACATTAATTCACGTTTCAGTCAGGATTTTTGAACTTCTTCAGTGGTCGTCCCTATTTAACTATCATTAATGTTACTGTTCGAATTAAATGCTGATGTCAAATCCATTCAAAATTCGTTTTAATTTTTTCTCTTTGTATTACCGATTTTACAACTACTATGCGCAACATGACGGATGCCGCATGTTGAGCAGGATTTCATTACTATTACCAAACTCCAGCTCAGTTAAGTTTTCTATTTAGTATTTTGGGACATGTTCGTATCTCCGTCATTTTTTCTTGGGTTTGTTTCGGCATGGTGATTTCAGTTTTTATTCGACTTGTGAGTTTTGCTTTTAACCTTCCAAGTCCTTTTTATCTTGTCGTGTATATTCATATTTCATTAGAGTATGAATTATTTAAGAACGATACACTGTTACTATGCTGAACTTTCTTAGGTGTATCTTGATTTTGATTGTTGCCGGATTGCTTCTCATTGAAACATATCACATACATAATTATGTATCTCTTATTGTATTTTTAATAGTGTTTTCAAACTTGGTGTAACTGATCTCCAAAATTCCTCATTAAAAGTACAATAACTAACAATATCAGCTAATTAATCACAATCGGTATTAAAGTTCCAATTAGCTGGTTTGTTTTCATGCGGTCGATTTCTCGTTTTTATTTTATATCGAAACCCAATCTCCGGTGTTGTTTCATTAAATAGATTTTTCCTTTGTCATATATTATACATTTTTGCAAGCAGAGGCGGATATGAACATTAATGCTAAACCGCAGTTTGATAAAGCTATTATCAGGTATTCAATTTGAAACTTTTACTTTTGAATTAATATTTCAGTATTGACCAAGATTCCAGCTGTTATGTCACGATTAGATACCGCATGAATTACCAAACCAATTACCTTTTCATAATCCTTCACCTCAGAGAAGACGGACAGACAGAATTATAAAAAAATGAAAGGGTATTTTCATATTCAGAGCAAGGAGACTGAGGCTATGTATCATATACATGCTTACATAAATAAAATTTATGGATTCCATGTTTTTTTGGAAAAGGTTCAAAAACCAATTATTTCAGACGAGGTAAACAGAAAAATCTTCATGCATATTTGTCGGTACGCGTATATTCAATTCCAATTCATTTTTTTTTATTTTCTAAGCACATTATGCTTTTTAGTACAGAACAAATACAAATACATTTTTATTACATAACATGGCGTAGTTCAAATCAACATCAAGTATAGGAATGAAATCAACATTTTATATAATTTATCCATAATCAGAGTAATGCGGGGTTCACACATTGCCGATTATTGCTCCCGTTTGAGATCAGACAACAATACGACACGAAAAGTGAAAAATTCGGATTAGTATCCTCAATTATCTGGAATGTCCTATCATTGTCTGAACGCAGTCGTTTTAGTTCGTAACAGATTCCTACGGGTCGGGAAGGTTCCGAATAGTTCGGCAAAGCACCCCGACAGTTAGGTGCGTCCCGTAACATTCGGGGCAACTCAGCCGATTTTGTCTAGTCGGATTACAATCTTGGCTATTTCGTGACAGATTCTGCTGTGTCGGATCGAATTCCGAACAATGTCTTATGTATTCTGGACGGTGTCTTGTAGAACGGGAATGATCTGAAGTAATTTCTCATAGCTGTTTTTCTGCCGTTTGAGTCCAGATAGCATCCAGATCTTGTCGATTGCGAACCGTTTTTTGCCGAAACCGTTCCGAAACAGTCCCGTTATTAATACGAAATTCGTCAATGATACCCACGTCAGAGTCCCGACAATTACAGAATACAATACGACTGAGACCAGACAAAGCCGTTAGCAATGCGATAGAGCGGACCGTGATAGGATTACGTTCCGACAGTACCTGATCATCCCGAATATGCCGACATTTTACGAACGGATAACTTCCGTCAACGTCGGTTCTCTGTCTGGTCACTGTCTGATCTCTGTCGGATTACATTCGGTAGAGTCGGGACGCAGTCGTGACAGACACAGTCGAATTTTATCTGGCGAAAATTACAAATCGGATTAGAAGCTGATTGAGAACGGTATTATCGGGACTAATTCACTTAGAAACGGTTGAATATCGACGCTTCCTGGACACTTTCTGATTGTTGTCGTGATCAGATTATTGTTTTTACCAATTTTAATTTAAGTTTGAATTTCCATCCACGATTCACAGGATCTTGATCAGACTTTTAATAAATTTTAATCGGGAATGGTCCTTCTCAGGGACGGTAGTAAAAATCGTGGATGTGTGACCCCAGCTTAAGAAAAGTAAACACTAACCAAAACTAATAAAACTTTCTGCCAACCCCTTTTTTTCTGAATTACTTATTGATAAAGAAACACTTCTTACCTGAAAACCTGACCATGTCCTCATATTCTTTCTGAATCTAACATTGATATAGATAGAACCGGGCTGAAGTACGTCCATTATTCATAGTTCATTATTCATTATTGAATAATGAATAATGAACTATGAATAATGGACGTACTTCAGCGCGGTATAGATAGACTAAAAACCTGTGATAATCTAAAACAATTAAAAATATTAAAAGCTATATTAAACCCCAAATAAACTCATACTACAACAACCTGTTGATAAATAAGTTAACATCTATTGATGATAAAAGTAAATTAAATTTTTATAAAGCACTTGAGCCAAATCTTTTGATCAAACCTTACCTTTCTAATCCAAACTTTGAATTTAGAAAATTGATTTCAAAAGTTAGAATCAGTGACCATTCATTTTTAATTGAAAAAGGGAGGCATTTTAAAATTCCTCGCGAAGAGAGACTTTGCAAAAAATGCAAAGTACTAGATGATGAGAAACATTTCTTAATAAATTGTTCTCATAATTCAAATATTAGATTAACATATTTTGATTGCATTAACAGAGAAAGTAATTCATTTGCTAATCTCACTGACAATGACAAAGTTATATATATACTTAACCTATCAACACCAACACAAGTAAATAAACTAGGATCCTTTATAAAAAAGTCAATGGAACTGAGGACAGGGGACCCTTTAATATTTACCTGAATTTGTGTATATATATTGAGTTACTTAGTTATTGTCTTTATTTGTTTTTGTTTATTGTTATATTATGTCACAAACTGTAAAGTTTATATGGCAATAAAACTTTGAATTTGAATTTGAATTTGAATTTGAATTAAACCGCACTGACCACTATATTGTATTGCTAGTTTTCATGATGGCCTGTAATACGAGATTAATACTATTAATTATCTTGTTGTCATACTAATTGTTAACATCCTCTTAGTGTTTATCTTGATTGTGTATTGTCCAGTGTCGTTCTCTGAAACGTAAATCGTTTGCACTGATGTCATTCAGTCAAAGCATGGATGTTACTTAGAATAGAGGCGAAAGATACCAGAGGGACATTCAAACTCATAGATCGAAAATAAACTGACAAAGCCATGGCTAAAAATGAAAAAAAGACAGAAAAACACACAAGACACAACATAAAAAACTAATAACTAATCAACACAAACCCCACAAAAAATAGGGGAGATCTCAGGTGCTCCGGAAGGATAAGCAGACCCTTCTCCAAATGTGGCACCGGTCGTGTTGCTCAACATATGCTTTTTTGTTAAATCTTTTGTTTGAGGGAACATTACCAACCAAAACAGTAAAATTGTATATTCAAAGCATTAATGCGAATGGAAATATTTGACTATTCAACTTATTTAATCTTTAGTAATCAAATAAAATATTTTCTTACCATTTGTCACTCCAAGACTTTATACGTAGACGTATGTTTTCTGTCCAGTATGCAGGAATGAAAAAAAGAACTCTTCGGAAACAAAAATGGCTATCATTAGGTGGAGTAGTTGAAAAAGTGTGTCGTTATACAATGGACACTGCATTTGAAATAATACATTTTCTTTTGTGATTTATATCTACTTCCTGTTATAAAGGTTTAATAGTAAACCTAATATCTAATGCATTTAAAAAGCAAAACTTACATATTATCGAGTTCACTTTGTTAAAATTGTGTTTCTAGGTGAATAAGCACGCTATTATATACTTATTTAAAAATTGTAAGTCGATATCTATATACAGTTTAGTATGGCGTTCATTTTCAATAAAATAGTATATATATTTGTTTAGGGGCCAGCTAAAGGACGCATCCGGGTGTGGGAATATCTCGCTGCATTGAAGACCTGTTGGTGACCTTCTGCTGTTGTCTGTTCTATAGTCGGGTTGTTGTCTCTTTGGCACATTCCCCATTTCCATTCTCAATTTTATTCGTTTTAAATTTAGCCTAACAATGTTAGATCTGCAAATAATCTCATCAAATATACCAGGGTCAGTGATTTTAATATTTGAGCCAGACCGTCGTTTTGTCTTCTATAAAATACTCAACAGTGATGAATAAAATAACATTTCTTGGATCATTTATGATAAACAAAAGTAAAAACAGCTTAGAATTGTTGTTAAATATAAAAGTGTGCATAATTTTCTTTAATGATATAGGAAATGTTTGTTCCTTTCTCAGTAGATTTTCGAACCCCTGCATTTGAGACATCGTGGCAACGCTGCCTGTACTGTGGCTAGCGCTCTAGACCACTCGACCAACTAGGATGTAGGTGTGATAGAAACAATAGAACAATTATTACGAAAATATGATGGCCAGGCTACATACTCTAGATTTCGTTTTTATCTAGGGTGGTAACACAGAATATGACGTAAAGTGGCACCTTGCAGATCAGTTTTTTTTTGTTAGTCGTGAAAGATTGAAATTTGACTTACCGTGCCGTTACATCAAATGTATATTGCCAACACGTATACATCTTATTCTTAGTTGTGCACTATTGTAGATAGATTTAATTATTAAAGTAACGCGCACTTTTGTATTTGATGAGCACAGTTTTTAGCTGTTTTTACTTTTGTTTATTATAAAGGATTCTAGAAATGTTATTTTAATTCATATAACTGTTATAAGGCTGAGTCATAGAATCTTAGATGTTATAATGCAGGATTAAGTTTGGAAATTTGTTGTTATAGTAAATATATTTATACAGAAATACCAAACTATGCTCTGCACGTGTAGGTGAAACACCCTCTTCACAAATAACTCAGATTATATAGTGATGCACATTGATGTTGATGAGTGCGTACTAAGTTGAAGAGTGTACTCCTTCAATCTGCACCACTAAGATATAACTCATATAAAATTCTAAGTAAACTTGATCATCTAATTATATAAAATGTCAATTTTGATCAGTAAGAACAAAGGTACGGAAGCGTATTAGCGCCACACATTTTTTTCCCCCCTATGTTTGCGTTATAACGCAAACATAAACCTTTGCGTTAAACGCAAACCTTTGCGTTACAACGCAAACCTTTGCGTCATAACGCAAACATTTGCGTTATAACGCAAACATTGCGTTTAACGCAAAGGTTTATGTTTGCGTTATAACGCAAACATAGGGGAAAAAAAAAAAAAAAAAAAGCATTACGTGTATTACTAGGGTGATGTATTTAGAATGAACTGAAGATGATGCAGTGTTACATCAGAGAGACAGAAACCCAACGACACAAATATTCAAAAGAACATACATACTAAGAAGGGTATATAACTAGCTGCTTTGATAAAGAGGTATATTTCTTCTACGTGAAAGCATAATCTATACAAAGTAATAAAGATATGTATTTTTTAACATGTTAGGCTCTAAATCGCCCGAGTCTAAAAATGTTGAAAAAATCAAAAATAAACAATTAAAATATGCAGTCAACACCACATACTTCAAATACCAACAACAACAAAACCACTAAGGTGTGACATAAGACAATTACTGACATATTTATAAACACCTATGCAATTTCTTCACAGTACAAAAATGTACCTTCTTCCAACTGAATGTATACTGAAACTGTTATGTAATTCATCCAAGTTATAATTCATACATTGATCTTGCCAAGTCATCTCACACATATCTTTATCAGACATATTTGTCAAAATGTTTGTATTGTCACTGCATTTTACTATCAGATTGTGAGATTTTGTTTTACTGTTTCGATTGATGTAATTGATTGATTGGTGTTAAGGGCCACTTTCTGCACTTTTTGTGCTTTTTCGTGGCGATCAGTTTAATTGGTGCAAGAAGCCGGACCTCCTGGAGAGTGGAGAGAACCACCGACTTTCTGTAGGAAAACTGACTTTCAATAATTCGATTAAACCACTCGGCACCCGAGGCCCATGTGATTGTTAATGTTACCCGTATATGTATTCTTCATTGTTATCGAAACTAGTTCTGAACAAAATCTTGTATATTGGCCATCATTTACCTAATTTCAATGAGGAGTGTGCCATTTATCTAGGTGGGAGTCACTTTAAAACGAAGACCAGCAATACAAAGCACTTATTTTAAAGTTTTCGTCAAGTACGTGTAAGGATTGTATTACTGAAGGAAGCTCGAGTGCCCAAGGGTCGATAACAAAACTGACAAGTGTAGTCCATTATGATTGAAGTTGAGTCGGTATTCGAACTCACAACCCCAATGTTGACAGGCTGGTGATACAGTAATTCGACTATTTATACCACCCGGCATCTGCGGCCCCTGTAATTGTTAATATTACTTGTATTTGTCTACCACAATGCGAAGATGTACCGTTATTCAAAGCTAGCAAAACCTAGCAAGGAGTTCTGAACAAAATCATGGATACTCTTTAACTTGCAATGACGATGTAAGCTATATATCTTGCTTGGAGACTTCATATAGTCACTTTGAGACGACGACCAGCAATAAGAAGCATTGATCATTAGATTTAAGGTTTCGTTGAGTACGTGTACGGATTTTATCATTTTGAGTCAATGTTTGATAAATTAATAACACCTCTTTCTAACAAGTTTCGAAGAATATTCGAGTGTTATTCTTTTACCGGGCCCTTAATTTGAATTGACAAAGGATAGGAATTGGGAAGTTAGAATTGTGAAAAAGGTAAATGAAAAAACGAAAACAAAAATCATACCTTCTTTGCTGTCATGTAAGGTAGCCTTGCAAAGAAAGACTTTTGTTTTTCTTGAATGTCAATCTAAATATTTAAGGTTTCGTGCAATACACTTACATGTATATATATCCGCATTTGTATTGTAAGAGAAGTGGTCAATTTGCCGATAAATAAGTGTTTGATTATGTCTGTAAATTAGGTCAGCATATTCAGAGGGAGGATTTTTTTTTTCGTATCACTGAATGTTTTCGGATATTTTGAATTATAAGTGTGAGTATGTTTAGAGCGACAACGCGTGCAGTTTTGCTAAGTTTAAAGATTGATAGTCCATGCAAAATACTAGTAGGTATATGAACGTCAAGATTAATTAATTGGCTGCTTTCTGTTTGACCATCCGTATTTTAATATAAATGTACATGCACATACCTAAAATTGTCCTGAAAATATAGTGTGGGGTATGTCCTTCCACCTTCATTAGAATTCAAAAACATGTTAAGGAAATATTATATGGAAAGTGAATCGAGAAACATCTGATTGTATGCAATACTGACTGTTATAGTTACATGTCAATGCTCTCTAAAAAGGTATCACTCAACGAGATTGAAACTATACTTTGGACCAATTATTTCCGGAAAATGCAATACTGTCGTGCCCCTTTTTGATTTTATAAAAAAGTCAATCTATCTTTTAATCAAATCTTTATTTAATTTAATGGAGAATACTTTAAAAGAGAAATCATTTAGATATGTTTATCTTTCAAATTTCTGATATTTGTTTTTATACATGGTCTCTCGAAACACATTACAATGTTCCCTAGTGGATTATTTTACTTACTTTTGTTCTGGAGGAAATGTTCTCCAGAGAAACATAATTTATTTTCAAATGTTTCTCCAGAGGAACATTACTCTGTGTGTACCCCCAGAGGAACACTACTCTGTTTGTACCCCCAGAGGAACGTTGCTCTGTTTGTACCCTCAGAGGAACATTACTCTGTTTGTACCCCCAGAGGAACATTACTCTGCTTGTACCCCAGAAGAAAATTATCCCGTTTGTACCCCAGAGGAACCTTACTCTGACTGTACCTCAGAGGAACATTACTCTGTTTGTACACAGAGGAACATTACTCTGTTTGTACCCAGAGGAACATTACTCTGTTTGTACCCCAGAGAAACATTACTTTGTTTGTACCCCAGAGGTACGTTACTCTGAATGTGCCCCAGAGGAAAACTACTCTGTTTGTACCACAGAGGAACATTACTCTGTTTGTGCCCCAGAGGAAAATTACTCTGTTTGTACCACAGAGGAACATTACTCTGTTTGTACCACAGAGGAACACTACTCTGTTTGTACCACAGAGGAACGTTACTCTGATTGTACCACAGAAGAACGTTACTTTGTTTGTACCCCAGAGGTGCGTTACTTTGTGTGTGCACCAGAAGAAAACTTCTCTGTTTGTACCACAGAGGAACGTTACTCTGTTTGTGCCCCAGAGCAAAACTACTGAAATTTAATCAATATGAATTAAATTTGTTTATTGAATTGATAAGATTAGATTTGTCTCCCTTTTTATGTTTTGATTGTTGCAAGCGACACTAAAAACGGTTGTATAATACAACTTGTTCTGTCCATAAGCGATACGCATTTATCTCGTGCATTTATAGGCGGGAATGTCAATATAAAACCAGTTGTTTCGGTAATGTCATTTCATTCTTTAACAAACTGTAGACGGGTGCGAGGACAAAAACCCACCACACCCTACCCCAATTAAATATTTGTTTGCTGCAGTTATGATTTATAATTACATATTTTGTATGCAGTCTTTACCAATCGTCATGGCTTTTAAACATGTTGACATTTGATGGATGATGATGTGATCTAACAAAGCTGAACATTACAAGCAATGTGTATGGCGGAATTTATCGTATTGTGGTGCTGGAAGCCCAGTTGTCACCTCTTCAGTACTGGTTGCCCTTTACTGAATCAATGAAAAACATTTATTATATTGTCATTGAATGATTTATTCTTTGGCCTTTTGAAAATCTAATTGTTGTTATGTTTTGTTGAAAAATTAAAGCCATGACAAAATTCGCCAATTCTAAAATAGTGTTGTTTTTATTCATGAGTCAAATAATAGAATCTCGAGACACAGAAACTGTTTGTATGTCATACATGTAGGAATTCATCATTTTGCTATATTTCGGTTTGATAGTTTGATATCATATACAGTAATCTGTTTGTACCACAGAGGAACATTACTCTGTTTGTACCTCAGAGGAACACTACTCTGTTTGTACCACAGAGGAACGTTACTCTGTTTGTAACCCAGAAGAACGTTACTCTGTTTGTACCTCAGAGGAACACTACTCTGTACCACAGAGGAACATTACTCTGTTTGTACCACAGAGGAACACTACTCTGTTTGTACCCCAGAGGAACATTACTCTCTTTGTACCACAGAGGACCATTACTCTGTTTGTACCACAGAGAAACTACTCTGTTTCTACCACAGAGGAACATTACTCTCTTTGTACCCCAGAGGAGCATTACTCTTTTTGTACCCCAGAGGAACATTACTCTGTTTGTACCCCCAGAGGAACATTACTCTGTTTGTACCCCAGAGGAAAATTATCCCTTTTGTACCCCAGAGGAACCTTACTCAGATTGTACCACAGAGGAACATTACTCTGTTTGTACCCAAGGGGAACGTAACTTTGTTTGTATCCCGAGGAACATTACTCTGTTTGTACCCCAGAGGAACATTACTCTGTTTGTGCCCAAGAGGGAAACTACTCTAGCTGTTTATCCCACAGAGGAACATTACACTGTTTGTACCCCAGAAGAACGTTACTCTGTTTGTACCCCAGAGGAACACTACTCTGTTTGTACCACATATGAACATTACTCTGTTTGTACCACAGAGGCACACAACTCTGTTTGTACCCCAGAGGAACGTTACTCTGTTTGTACCACAGAGGAACATAACTCTGTTTGTACCACAGAGGAACACTACTCTGTTTGTACCACAGAGGAACGTTCCTCTGTTTGTACCACAGAGGAACATTATTCTGTTTGTACCACAGAGGAACGTTACTCTGTTTGTTTTGTACCACAGAGGAACACTACTCTGTTTGTACCACAAAGGAACATTACTCTGTTTGTACCACAGATGAACGTTACTCTGTTTGTACCTCAGAGGAACACTACTCTGTTTGTACCACAGAGGAACGTTACTTTGTTTGTACCACAGAGGAACGTCACTCTGTTTGTACCACAGAGGAACACTACTCTGTTTGTACCCCAGAGTAACACGACTCTGTTTGTACCACAGAGGAACGTTACTCTGTTTGTACCACAGATGAACATTACTCTGTTTGTACCATAGAGGAACACTACTCTGTTTGTACCACAGAGGAACATTACTCTGTTTGTACCACAGAGGAACATTACTCTGTTTGTACCACAGAGGAACATTACTCTGTTTGTACCACAGAGGAACACTACTCTGTTTGTACCCCCAGAGGAACGTTACTCTGTTTGTTCCCCGAGGAACATTACTCTGTTTGTACTCTCACAGGAACGTTTCTTTGTTTGAACCCCGAGGAAAATTACTCTGTTTGTACCCCAGAGGACCATTTGTCTGTTTGTACCCCAGAGGAACATTTGTCTGTTTGTACCCCATAGGAACATTTGTCTGTTTGTACCTCAGAGGAACATTTGTCTGTTTGTACCCCAGAGGAACATTACTCTGTTTGTAACCCAGAGGAAACATTACTCTGTTTGTACCGCCAGAGGAGTTGGAGATCAAACGTATTGAACAACCAACAACTTTTTTAAAAGTTTGCCTGAATATTTATACAAAACAGGATAAATTTTTACAACTACTTGACGATTTATATTCGCATAGTTTGCTAGTCGTTGCAGATCTCTGAGTTCAAATATTAACATAATCATGCTTAATTCTGATAATTCGACTAAGACAACCAGAAAATGTCAATATTGCCATCACTTCAAATTCAGTTAAAGGATTTAGAAGTTACTAAAAAATTTAAGAGACAATTATTATGCTTTGCTGATGTAAGAAGTAACATCAAATAAATAAATCTCTGAATTATTAGGTAAAACCATAAAATATAATTATCACATAATCATAAAATATGTCTGTTTTTTTGTAGATAATTATAGATGAAACGTACAGTCTTAGTTCCGATGTAGGTATAATTGAGATAGTTATGTCAGAAATCTACAAACTTTTGAAATATATGTATAATATAAAGCCACACTGACATGTACTACATCAAACAGAAAGTGCTCTCAACGCTTTTTGCTAAAACTGACTTTTAAATGGATTTAAAAATAATTTTATAAGAATAAAAATGACATAATGATTAAACCTTTCAATTGTACACAAGTGACATCTAAATACCAACCAACGTTAAATTTTTACTATTTTATATGATAGTTTTATAGTATTTGCAAAGTGCTTCTTTTATTTTCTGCATTTAAATTCTGTATTATAATACTTTGATCTAGTGCAGGGAGTTTCCAAAGATCGTCTCCTCAAGAACTTCATATGGTGTTGCTTTATATGAATTATTCTTACTGGGTACCGGCTTTTGCTTACTGCTATTTTCTATGATATAATATCAATGATTTTTTTATTTGTAACATTGCGGTTTTATGTTATATGATTTAACAACTTAGTTTAGAACTTATTACTTTTCCAGGACTTATAATTTCGTAAGTGCTTTTTACGTTCATCTTTTGTTACTAATTGAGATTAAAATGAGAAAAGCTTCAGATTTTATACATGTATACAATGTATCAAAACGGGTTTAATATGTAAGGGGGAGGGTTGGGATCCCGCTAACATGTTTAACCCCGCCACATTATTTATGTATGTGCCTGTCCAGGAGCCTGTAATTCAGGGGTTGTCGTTTGTTTATGTGTTACATATTTGTTTTTCGTTCATTTTTTTTCATAAAAAAGGCCGTTAGTTTTCTCGCTTGAATTGTTTTACATTGTCTTATCGGGGCCTTTTATAGCTGACTATATGCGGTATGGGCTTTGCTCATTGTTGAAGGCCGCATGGTGACCTATAATTGTTAATGTTTGTGTCATTTTGGTCTTTTGTGGATAGTTGTCTCATTGGCAATCATACCACATCTTCTTTTTTATATTTAACTCCGGTACATACTCCTCAGGCTCTTATTCAACTTGACTAAATTCAAAAACCACAACAGTAAAAAAAATAAGATACTGAAGTTGCATAAAAAAAAAATAAAAAAAATATTTGAAAACTGGCAATGGGATGGTTAAGTTTCTAACCATACCAATTTCTGTGTAATAAAACGAATATCGTACCTAAAATGGTAACCATGATAATTTGCGACTATCTGGCACATATCTGTCAACCAAAATTGAATTTGAAACATCATAATGAAATATATATTATTTTTTTTTAGATTTATTTCATTGTCAGAAAACAACCATTGCTGATTTTTAATATAAAACTTTATATAGTTTCATAATCATATAGCGTGGTATGATTTTCTAAAGTTGTTTCCCTTTGAACGAGTATTCATCAAACGTTGACAGCTCATTCAACCTGTAATAACTACTTGCAAATAACTACTTGCATATGCGATTATTCTCTTACCTTACAATCACCCACAAGAGATAAGAAACAGTCATGCTAAAGAAAATGTAAGGAGATTTGTAAGATCTTTTCCCCGCAGAATCGTGTTCGCTATAACCGGAGGTTTTAGTGCTTTCTAATCAAAACCTGATCCTAGGCGTCATATTCTTAGCAGGGTTATATCAAACAAAGTAATCATTTAACAACAAAACAAATACACCAGATTCCTGAAGCAAGGTTAGTATGCATTGCTCAACTCAGCAAACGATCATTGTAAGCTTTAAAAACAATCATGGTTAAACTAGAGATTTCTTGTAACACGTAGGCTTTATTAAAAATTTCTGAAGATCATCCAGAAAATCGTTTATTACAATTATCTATATCTCTCTCCGGTATATATTTGATGGGGTTCCTGAATTCTGCATTTTTTAAAGCCCCCCCCCCCCTTATCTTTCTTTATTTGAAATTTTGGCTATTTTTTTTTTCATCTTGACATTTGTACACCCAATTATTCTCAGTTCTTAGTTTTTTTATTGCCTATTTTTCTCTTTTCTTAATTTTTCTTGTTTTATTTTGCACTTTTTGACAATTCAGTTTTCTGTAAACCCCATCAAGAACCTTATATTTATGACAAAACCTAAAGATTTTTGAGGAAATAAGAAATTATTATAGACAAAAACACAGACATTGTAAGATTTGGTGAGTCAGGAGAGATCCAATAAGTATGTGCATGAAAATTCATTTAACACGCGAAATGACTACCCCCCTGGATTGAAAATATGAAAAAAATAATAACTAGGTTGAAATAGACAGCGAGAGACTGAATCTAATATTTATAATTTATTTTTAATATTTTCCTTAATTATAAGGGCGATCGGATGCTTTAAAATTTGAAGTGATAAAATTTCAGATATCATTTGAAATTAGTAAAATCAATGAATGTACCTCATTAATGCATTCGTCAAACTCTGACTTACTTCTGGAGCGGATTTAACTTTACTTTTTTACATTTCGATTGTTTCAGGTCCTCAAAATAGAAATAACACTTTACATTTGGTGCGTTCGAAAGAAAGTCCAAGCTCCATCTGTTAAAGTTGTCCGTAGATGATTTTAGATATTCTTTTTTGGTGCCAAATGTTTGTTGCATTTGCATTTGAAGATATTTTCATAAAACCATTTCTTTCGCAATTAAATCAAAACTATTAATACATTTAACAGTTGTTTCACTTCAGAATTTTTAGATTTAAAACATAACAACATACATTTTTATTTACTTTTCTATTACATAATATTATTTTTCTGGTGATTTGTGTTATAAATAATGAACTAATAATTCAATGTCTAAACTTTTTATTAAACACTTATCCTCCAATTGATTTATCCTAGAATAGCAACAAATTTTAGCAGTTGTTTTTAATTAAAAACTTATGTATTGCACCTTGTACATGTAATAGATGTTGTTGCTAATAAACAAATTACAAAGCAACTTGTTTGTATGTTTAACTTTGCCACAGATGAATTGGGTCTCATTTCTGCGATGCAAAACAAATGAACAAAGTTTTGAGTTAGATACAAATATTGCATACATCATACATGTATACATCTGAAATATTTTTATATAACGAGAAACGGAAGATATTCATACATGTATATCTAGATACTGTTAAATTGGGCAAAGACCGGAATATATCTGATATAAACAACAAAAAGCACTAGCTTTTATAGGGCTTTCATCGGCTTTGAACTAGATTTCAGTAACTACGAATACTCTTAGCTCGACACATGTGTCTTTTTCAGTATGTTATTTTGTAGGTGCTTCGTTCCAATCTGATGAGTCGGGCAATACATAATTAGAAGGTTTAGCGATCACCCGCCTTATTCTATATGTGCCTGTTCTGAGACAGGAGCCTGTAATTCAGTGATTGTCGTTGGTTACAGTCAGTAATAAGTCTTAGGAGACATGTAAAAGTTTAAGCAATTTAAAAAAAATAATTATCGTGCAAACGTGAGGCGAAAGATACCAAGGATATGTTCAAACTCATATTTTACTGCTCTGACGTTTACAAAAGTATTTCTTGCTCTGACGTTTACATAAGTATTTCTTGCTCTGACGTTTACAGAAGTATTTCTTGCTCTTTTCTTGCTCTGACGTTTACAGAAGTATTTCTTGCTCTGACGTTTACAGAAGTATTTTTTGCTCTGACTAGCGGCTCGGGAAATTTAAGTCCCTCGTCTTGTATTTTTTGCAAATACCCCTCCATAACATGATATATATCTGTTCAGTATTTCTAATTCTGAACTTGTAGACAATTTAAAAGAATAAGACTAACTTTGTTTTACAAATATATTGAATACTTATGTTGATACAAACATTTGTTTTAGGAAGGGGCAAATCATACATTGTTAAACCTTTACCTTGATTCAAACACACAATTGCTTAATTTTTGTCATCGGGAACATGTATTACGTTTTCATACAACAGGCAGTTCTCTTAGGAAACAAACTTATTGTTGAAGACCGTACGGTGACCTGTAGTTGTTAATTTCTGTGTCATGTTGGTCTCTTGTGGAGAGTTGTCTCATTGACAATCATACCACATCTTCTTTTTTATAATTAGTTTCCCTTCTTGTCGACTTATTCTTCATGCAAGATAGATTTACAAGATGTTTTTGATATGGATGACAAAAGCTAGTATTAATTATTTATTTAATTCTTAACCTTCTGCTGTATGTTTTAGGTGACGGTCCTCTAAGAAAGTAGTCCAAAGTTCGGATACTATATTAATACGCAGTCACTTAGCTTTGGCAAATAGGATGACCGACTTTGTATCATAGAGGGTCAAAGAACAAGAAGATTGCATGGTAACATACGAACCTAATATAAATTTTCTGAAAGGTTTCTGTAACGTACAGAAACCATGATACATTCTCTTTTCAGAACTTATGGATTATCCCTGACCATAAATCCAATGGAAAGTATCTGACTTTCTCTGTTTCATTAAAGTGATCGCTGTTTTGCTAGAGATAATTTGAGCATCGGCAATACATACATGTACGTTCAAAATATTAGTTCTCTTTAAAATGTTTTCAATAAAACTACCTTAAACAGACTTATCTTGTTGTCACTTTTCTTTAAAGGAGGGAAGAAAGATACTCACTTATAGATTGAAAATAAACTGACAACGCCATGGCTAAAACATAAAAAGACAAACAGACAAATAATAGTTCACAAGACACAAAATAGAAAACTAAAGAATTAGTAACACGAACCTCACAAAAAAAACGGGTGTTATCTTAGATGCTTTGGAGAGGTAAGCAGATCCTGCTCCACATGTGTCACCCGTCGTGTTACTTATGTTTAATATAGCATTAGCTGACTAGTTCGATATATTTGATGAACATGATAAAATTGAAAAATCTTTTTTAGATATAGATATATGTACAAATTTATATATTTTTAATTTACACATGTCACTATAATAAACAATTTACTTACTTACTGTATAGAAATTAATGTATATATTCAGCGTTTCCGTTTGAACATGTAAGTATGTTAATGCACAGTTCATTTGGTATTACAACAAAATCATTATGACTATATCGGCATATCAATAAAATTGAGAATGGAAATAGGGAATATGTCAAAGAGACAACAACCCGACCATAGAGAAAACAACAGCAGAAGGTCACCAACAGGTCTTCAATGTAGCGAGAAATTCCCGCACCCGGAGGCGTCCTTCAGCTGGCCCCTAAACAAATATATACTAGTTCAGTGATAATGACACCATGCTAATTTCCAAATTGTTCACAAGAAACTAAAATTAAAATAATACAACACTAACAAAGGCCAGAGGCTCCTGACTTGGGACAGGCGCAAAAATGCGGCGGGGTTAAACATGTTTATGAGATCTCAACCCTCCCCCTATACCTTTAGCCAATGTAGAAACGTAAACGCATAACAATACGTACATTTAAAATTCAGTTCAAGAGAAGTCCGAGTCTGATGTCAGAAGATGTAACAAAAGAAAATAAACAAAATGACAATAATACATAAATAACAACAGACTACTAGCAGTTAACTGACACCTTTACTCGTTCATAGTGTGGTAATTTACGTTTTTTGATTGAGTTACGCCTTCCAATTGACATTTTATAGTGTGTGTTTCTATGTTGTGATGTTATACTATTGTTATAGAAAAAGGGAAAAGGTTTGGTCTTATTAAAACGTTTAATCCCGCTGCAAATGTTTGCACCTGTCCTAAGTCAGGAATCTGATGCACAGTAGTTGTCGTTTGTTTATGTAATTTATACGCGTTTCTCGTTTCTCGTTTTTTTTTATATAGATTAGACCGTTGGTTTTCCCGTTTGAATGGTTTGACACTAGTAATTTTGAGGCCCTTGACAGCTTGTTGTTCGGTGTGAGCCAAGGCTCCGTGTTGAAGGCCGTACATTGACCTAATGGTTTACTTTTATGAATTGTTATTTGGATGGAGATTTTGTCTCATTGGAACTCGTACCACATCTTCCTAACACTATTATCTTGTTGTAACCTTTGTTTGCTTTTTAAAATCGGATTCGTTTAATGAGCATGGTTACATTGAATATTCCTTTTGAAATACAGGAGGTAATAGAAATATTCGCCATTGTTTTTTGCATTCTTGTGTTTCAATGCACAGTTCATTTGTTATTCCAAAGTAACTATAACGATATCGACATACATGAGTATGCGGTCAGTTTAAAAATGAACATTTTAAAGTTGTAGGTAAAATATTCATACTAATGTATGAACATCAATGCAGCTTGCAGCATCATCATCAAACAATTTACCTCATTACAGGGATTCAACTTACGTTCATTACAATGCTTATGTAAAATAGACAGTGCACAATAAAACGGCAATTAAAAGAGAGATATTGTAAATACTGCAGGAGATATTTATCATTGATACATCTGTTCTTCTTTACTTTCAAATTACAGGTCTCTGAACCTCAGTATGTTCGACAAACGAGCAAAAATTTTTTGTAAAATGTTATTTTTTATCAGCTACCGTGTTACGTTCTATAGAAAGACAAAGTTGATAGCTACCAATAGAACGTTAATTTTAATCAAACCACAGAGGGTACCATTTTTCAATTGATCTTTTTGATCAAATAGCATTTTTCATCCATAGACAAATTATTTCTAAAAGGTGCGTTAAGTTAGTTGTGCTGAATGTTATAATATGTGGTCACGTCCGGTCAAAGTGAAATTTTGCAGTTGAATTTATTCTTCGTGATGCCCCTTTTCTAATACTAAGATATTAACAACTCTGACTGAAATTTACTGTTTACAAATTTTTGAATTTTTTGAAATACTAAGACTTTTCTACCTCAGGCATAGATAACCTTAGCTGTATTTGGCAAAACTATTAGGAATTTTGGTCCTCAAAGCTCTGTAACTTCGTAATTTATATGGCCTTTTTAACTTTTTTGGATTATAGCGTCACTGATGAGTCTTTTGTAGACGAAACGCGCGTCTGGCGTATATACTAAATTTGGTCCTGCATGGTATCTATGATAAGTTTATTTTGAGATATCCCATAAAATCTTAAATGCATAGATCTAGCTTCTTAACCATTTTTTCAAAAGCTTAAGTAATTAAATATAAATGAAACAATAGTTTCTATGTTTAAGGTAACTGAAATAACAATTATATATAATGTCAATGAAGTAAATGAAAAAGCGTATCTTATGAAGTAACTGGAACTTTTGTATATAATGAAGGTTACTGAAACAAGCGATCCTTATGAAATAACTGACACAAGCGAATCTAATGAAAGTTACCGAAATAAGCGTATTCAATGAAATTATCTGAACCAAGTGTACCCAATGAACTTGGAGTGTGTCTTATGAAGTAACTGACAGTTACAAGCGTAGTTAGTTAAGTAACTGACGCAGATGTGTCTTGTGAAGTAATTAGCACAAGTGTATCAAACGAAGTAAATGACAGTCACAAGCGTATCTTATTTTAAGATTAACTGGTACAAGCGTATTTAATGAAGGTTAGTGAAACAAGCGTATTTAATGAAGGTTAGTGAAACAAGCGTATTTAATGAAAATAACTGAACAAATTCAAGTGTAGCTGATGAACATGAAGTGTGTCTTGTGAATAGACAACTTTCGAGTTCGATGCATTTCCGTCAAAAACTCTGGTTTTAGTGAACGTCATTTGTGCGTTTAGGGGCGTCGTCACTTCCGTTCCAATGTTGAGCGAGTGGTTGGAAAACTATAATTTTATATTGTACGGAAATATTCGGCAGATTAAATTCTCAAAATTGACAATCAGTACTGCTGTCATTAGGGAATTGTCGTTAAGTACCTACAGAAAAACAATTATGTATAGTCCTGCACAATGACGATCACTAAGACGCTTGATTAACGTTAATAGTGCAGGGATACAGGCGACCCCCTCTATCTGGTAAATGACGTCATAAAGGCGCGTATAATTGACGAGTTTTTTTCCGGTGACGGATGAACTCGAAAGTGGTCTATTAACTGAAAGTTACAATCGTATCTTGTTAAGTAACTGCCGCAAACGTGTCTCATGAAGTAACTGACACAGGTGTATCAAATGAAGTAACTGACAGTCACAAGCATATCTTATTAAGAAACTGACACAAGCGCAACCAATGAAGGTTACTGAAACGAGTACAACAAGTACAACACAATCCATACCTAATAAGCGTGATAACTTCCGACGATCTGAAATGGGGCGTTCCCGTTACACAAATTGAGAACTCCACACAACACTCTCAACGATGAAACCTCCGACACTGCCCAAATAACTGCATGAAACAAGCATATCTGGGACATATTCGATTACTGTATAAATAATCATCGATCCGGTTTTCTGATATGTCGCATGGGAGATCTAACGAAACCCGCTTTGAGGTCGATCACATATGAGTGAACTGGAAGTTATGAATGTATAATGATATGCTAATGAGTTGACGACCTATTAATAAGCCAATCAAAAAAAAATATGAATTATTTGGACTGACTATTTCTTTGTAAATGACATGAATTACATCCTTTACCTCACGATACACTTTCAAGATCGTCGAAGACTAATTTTCATTGGTCTAAAAAGACACACCTATGAGGTCACTCAAATGTGATCGCAAAGTAGGTTTCGTTAGATTTTCTACGCGACATATCAGAAAACGGGAGCGATGAGAGATCGGTTTTTAATTAGATTGCGGAAGGGTAAGCAGATCCTGCTCCACATGTGGTAGCTAGAGCAAAATGTAGCAATAGATATAGATAATTAAGTGACTTTAACACTACGTATATGGTTGATAAATTTATAAATAACAATAGTAGATGCTTTTAAATATCTCTCATTAGAACTGAACGATATAAATAGTTATTCTTTGTAAGAATAATTTTAGATTGAGACAGACTACGTGATAATGTCATTTGCGCCAAGGCAATATAGAGCGTCAATTACATTTTTTCTCTTACACACTGCATCGTTGGATTACTGATTTAAGAGCCTCCCTCTCATTGCTACAAATGCACTTCAATTGTATCAGGCTCAACAATGTATTTATCCAGATGTAGATAGAGTTTCAGTTTCAGATCCAAACCTTCTATAAATTCTCTTTACAGCAAATCTGAATTTCCGGTCTCTAATACCATAAATAAGCGGATTAACGACACTATTGACAAAATATGACCAGATAAAAGTATAATACAGCTGCGACCCTAACAAACTTAAATTGCAATCAAAGTTCGGAACAAGAAATATCAGCGTAGCAAGGAGATGGTGTGGTAAAGCACTAAGTACATAGGTAATTGTTACTGCACACAATGTTATTGTTGATTTTCGCGCACTATTCCCAGCAGCCTTTGCTACTTCCTCTTCCGATTTAAGTGTATTTCGCCGTTGAGTGTCTCTAAATTTGTTGTTTATACGAATGTTTCTACCTATATGAATATAGATAACGACTAGTGTACCAGATACAATGAAGTAAAATAAAATAAGCGTGGCATTATATAAACCTTGAAAATTTATTTTATAGTTTTTGAAGTTATCAGAAGTAAAACATCTTTGACCAGTTACTCCTGGAATTCCGCTCTGCACGGTACTAAGACCCCACAAGATTGGTGCAGGCCATGTTAATAGTGCTCCAACAACTAAACTTCCTACACATAAAAGTTTCACCTGCCCAGTCCCGAATTGATCTCTAAACGGATGGCATATTTTACGAAATCTGTCAATTGCTATGGCAACTAACGATAACGTTGACGATATGGAAACAAAATATAGAATAGTTCTAAATACTTTACAGAATGCATCTGATGGGAAAGTCAATGGAAAAAATAAGTATACTATTACTAGAGGCGCCACAATCGTGCAATTTATGACATCCAATATGGCGAGAAATAGGACAAATATTCTGTAATTTGATTTCTTATATTGCCTAGAATAAATATATAGCACATGTACGTTGCCAAGGAGTCCAAATACTGAGAAGCACACAAGTATTGCTATTCCACCATAATTACGTCGTACAAGTTGTTCGTTAAGTAAATCCAATGTTACATTAACTCCCGCCAGTTCATCTTTAATCCAAGCATGGCAAGCTTTCGGTGCAGTTGTATTTGATGTTGTGAAGTTAGCCATTGCTCTGAAAAAATAACAAAAAAGATCATTATCATTAATAATTCCAACTTCATAAAATGAAAAGAAGCAAGTTCAATATATACAAAGTATGACACAATCCTTATTCAAAATAAGGAGAAACATACAGACCCAGTATACATTTGAGTTGCACCTGCCACATAATGTCTTTTTCAATGTCTGCGAAATGGGCTCATATTGAATAAAAGAAGATGTCGGCTAAACTTCAGTTAAAATAACAACCCGAATACTGCGCAAGAATGCAACTTAAATTTTATTGTGGAATTGAAATAAACAAAAGCGTTACTGTTAAACTTTCTTTTAAAATTCTTTTAACTCAAAGATGTTTTAAAAAAATGGGTGCATGTTCGAGTACATGTAACGTCATGTTGTAATCAAGAATGCAGAGAACATGATGATCAAACCTCTGGAAATTATATTTATCCTGCCTTAGAATAGCAACAGATCAGCATCATTATTTTGTCTTTTATGTAACTCATTAGATGAAATGTATGTTCACACAAACCATCTTTGACTTTCGGCTCGCCTTTTTTTTTAAACAAGCCTTTGATTTCAAAGCAAATCTTTATATATCAACATACACTTGTAAGATACAGAGAAAGAGAGAGAGAGATAGTTCATAAGCATTCTCTTTGCGAATATAGAACTTTGCATATTCATTCAGACAATTCGAAGATGAAATCGAGGATTTGTGTTGTCGTGATTGTCATCAAATTTTTCACACATTGTGTTCATGAATTGTTCGTTTTTCTTTGTCTTTTCAACTTCTTTTTGCGAAATAATAGTAATTCTGTGGTTTTTCGTATCTACAATATCCTTTGGATATTCTTATTATCTTGTTCGTGTATTATTTGAAGAAGAAGAAAAATTGATCAAAATCAAATGTTGCTGCTCCACATATAATCCCGTGTAAGTTATGAATAAAAAATAAGACTAGTCTTCTTGAATGTCTGAGTATGGTGACGTGTCTTCCTTTGGCCTGTTCATTTGAGAGCTATCGCGTCTGAAAAAAAAACCAACCCGGGATAAGTGTACAGGCATAAGAGTACAAAGCTTCTAGGTGCAAAACGTTACAGTAGATGTTTTCGTCCTGAATTAGCTCGATTGATCATGCTGTGTCCTCTATCAGTCAGAGACCTCTGATCAAGCTATCGATAGTGAGTATAGGAATATTACGCCTGGATTATGAAAAAGAATATGTGGTATTACCAATAAGACAACGCTTCACAAATAACAACGAAATTAGCAGCTATAGATCACCGTCCGGAATTCAACAATGAGCAAAGCCTATACCGCATATAAATAGTCAGCTATATAAGGCCCCGAAATGACAATGTAAAACAATTCAAACGAGAAAACTAACTGCTTTATTAATATTTACAAACATGAAAGAAAAACAAATATTTAACACAGCAACAAACGAAAACCATTGAATTACAGGTGCCTAACTTAGGACAAGCACACACATAAAGAATGTGGTGGAATCATGTAAGTGGGATCCCAACCCTCCCCTAACCCGGAACAGTGTTGTTACAGTACAACATGAGAACAAACTATAAAAATCAGTAAGAGGGTTATATTTGAATATTCATGTACATATAGTATTTTGCCACTGGACGTACACGACCATCAATCGTAAAATCACAACTAATGACAATAAACATACATGTAGTTGTGTGCAGCAGCTAATCTGCGAATCCAAAAGCTTTTTAAGATAGGAAAAATGCATAACATATACTCTCTGTTATTACAACACTAATCGTTAGTATTTATTTTGACGACTTATATCTTTGCGAAGGCTAGACTGACTAGAAAGTTTATTTATTTAGTCTAATTGTTTATGTACAGGTATCAGATCAATCAAATAATGCAATATGCAGTATGAATCTAGGCCAAAAAGTATAAGTTTTTTTGAGAGAATAAGCTATTATTATTATTTTTTTTTTCTCACAAAACATTCAAATAAAAAGATAAACACATCACCTTTTACCACAAAGAAAAAAGACCCAGAATACAATATGTTAAAATATGATTTAATCAGAGGTACATGGTGTGTAAATATTGACAGGACAACATCTGCACGTTATAATTAGTTAATCTACATTGTAAATATATAGTGTTTCTAGTTCGATCTATAATAAACTATTACCGGGTTATATCGTATTCCATGTCTAGCCCTTGTGAATAATCATTTCACCCGGACAAGAAGATCAAATAGCTATGAAATCAATTTATTAATTTTTGACTTATTATGATCTAAATTATACGTATTCATTAAATTGTTTGATTGACAGTCAAATCAATAATGTATATTTGTTTATATACAATGTATACGGTCATTAAAACTACCATGTTTCAACGCTCAAGAAAAGTGCGCTATCATTTTTGTTATTTGAAGATACAATATGTATAATAGCATATTTGTAGACAGCTATCTTTTTGCATTATTATATAGTCAACTTTTTTTATAAGCTGCATATAGATGGACAGTAATATATTTTGACTGTCAGTTTTATTCTTTACAGATTGTCTCGGACTTGAAATACAATTTTATACATTGATAATATATCTTTATTGCAAAATTACACCCATTACGGTCAAGCAATACAAACAAACAATTATACATTTTGAATACCATACAATGCGATGAAATACAATACAATATAATAGAACATAGTTATCTTAAAAGTTCCAATTATGAATTTATGTATAAAACACAGTCATGAGCTTGTCTGATATGGTTCTGACTCCTCAGTTCTTAATACTGCTTTCTGAAGACTCCAATATGACAAACAAGTTCAGGGATGATCAGGGATGGGGTTTAGAATGTGTTTTAAAAAAATACAATGTAATGATATGTTAGTATAACAATACAACAAGAACTAAAATTCGTCATCTAGGAATCCACATTTTTTACATTATCTTTGTTTTCTTGGAATGTACCTTCCGAATTCAATGCTTAAAGAATGATCACTAAGTCTAAATTTTGAGAGATACTGTCTATGTTTACAATTATTACAATACAGAGCTAAATTCGCCCTTTTTATCAGCGATATGTTCTTTAATGTAATGTAAGTTTCTGATACCAGATGGGCGTTCCAAGATATGAGAAGTATCTTTTCTCTTGTTATAAAAAGAGAAACTTGTTTTCATTTAACACAAAAACTGTCGTTATCTCAAATTTTCCAGGTGCAGTATATATAACTCTTACAGAAGATGTTTATTAAGTATAGATTTGGGAATGAAATATAATTCTAAATCGCATCTATCTATCTGTCATCAAATTGATGCCTAAACGGTGCTTTTGAATTGCAATATGAAACCATGTACTATTTTTGATTTGATATGTAAATGCATTTACAATGTAGCTATCCGTCAAATTTGGCTGTTGTATTATTGGCTTGTATAAAACCCGAAATAGAATTATTTGCCAAAGTTTAACGAGAAACGTAATAATTAATTACCCGAAATGTTTGGAGAATTTTTTTGTGTTGCGAATATCTGGTTTAAGTTTAATGAAGTAAAGCATCTGATATTATAAACATCAGTTGCCGTTTCATTAACGTATATCATACCCCACATGTACTAGTATATCATTTTAATTTTATTGACCGTTTACATATCAAAATAAGAAGATTTGGTATGATTACAAAGACAACTCTCCACAAGAGACCAAATGATATAGACATTACATGTAACAAACATAGGTCACCCTACGACCTTTAACAATGAATAAAACCCATACAGCATAGTCAGCTTTAAAAGGCTATAAAATGACAAATGTAAAACAATTCAAATGAGAAAACTACCGCCAGATGTATGTACAAAATGATGAACAAAAACGAAATATGATAAAACAGCAACAAACGACAATCACCGAATTACAGGCTGTATGGGGTTAAACTATTCTAATAGCCACAACCCTCCCCCCCCCATAACCTTCAACAATGGGGTAGCATCACAAAATACGAACAAACAATAAAATCAGTTGAAAAAGGCTTAAGTCATTAGATAGATACAATTTATTATGGAGTTGAAAACTTAGAAGTTCAATAATTGTCATTTAAAAATTAATGAAGTTTTAGTGAAAACACTACAAATTGAAGTTTTAGTGAAAACACCACAAATTAAAGTATTTGGTAAAGCTGAACAATTACGTACAACTAAACACGCAAATGGATCTATTAAATCGAAACATAATGTCATTTTATTCCATTTGCCCAATTGTTGATGCTCTTAGCTTATTCAAAGTTCACGGACTCAATCTGTAGTTTACACATTTGTCAATTAGTCTAGGTAAATACAATCGAATTTTGAGTTTCAAAAATCAACTCTATAGTATTTTACAAACAATACACTCGTTGTGGAAGTTTTGTGCATTTTTTTTTTTTTAGATTTGTACAAATTCAAATTGAATGATATAATTTATTATGTTTGCTATTGAGGATTTTACACATACAGAATTGATTGAAGATACGTACATCTTAATTGTTTTGACCAAGTTTGAATAAAGAGATAAATTGTCTTGTGATCCCATCACGGGGAGGGAGATATCGTAATGCGTCTCTATATGATTCGTTTGTATGAAAAAATAACTCGTTTTGATAGATTCTGTTTTTGTAGAGATCTGCACAGATAAGTATTTTACCTTGACGTACTTATATAAATATTGATACGTGCTATGAGTGCAGGTGTACCCAACTATGTATTCATTTTTTTATAAGTACGTCTGAGTCAGTGACAACCCTACAACAGATGTATCCATCGGATCGCCATCAATGATGGTGATACATGGCTGTGTACATAATGTATATACAACTCGTCTAAACATCAACCCAACAATGTTAGATCTGTAAATTTGCTTTCGCAAATTTTTGGTTCATCCCTCGCCGGGATTCGAACCTATGCTACTGTGATATCGTGACACCAAATCGCCTGCACTGCAGCCGTCCCGCTAGACCACACGACCACCTGGGCTCTCAAAAAAAGAGCTTTCGGTGGGCATGTGTTACCTTTCCACGTCAGTTTTAATCTAGCGGCGTACTACAGTACATGATATATAAGGCATGAAGATGTTCATTTTTTTATATATATAAATAAGGCCGTTAGTTTTCTCGTTTGAATTGTTTTACATTGTCATTTCGGGGCCTTTTATATCTGACTATGTGGGATGGCCTCGCTGATTGTAGAAGGCCGTACGGTGATCTATAGTTGTTAATTTCTGTGTCATTTTGGTCTGTTGTGGACAGTTGTCTCATTGGCAATCATACCACATCTTCTTCTTTTCTTTTTTTTTATATCAAATGAGGAAACCGAAGGGGTAATTTATAACAAGTCATAACAATTAAACAAAAACACACATATAACATAAGTAACCATTCATGTTCTTAATTTATACATATAGTGAAATGACAATCAAATTTGAAAATTAATGATTTGTATTTGCTTTCTCATCTTTGTCAGTTTTGTTTTGATATTTAACAAGATTTATTCATTAAAAGTGACATGTGATAAAACGTTATGTCTGCAAACAAGCACAATGAGGGAAAACAAAAACATTACAAGTATGACCTAATCATTTTTGTGTGTGAAGGAAGAATTACAAATAGTTTTCATGACTGTCATTAGCCTGATCCTTTGAATAGTGCCAGGAATTCCTGATCAGCTCCTGTTTCTGATAAAATAAAAACTGTTACTGGAATCATTACTGTTCCCCTTAATAGACCAGTGTCTTCTCCTTAATTGAGTGCTCTTTGTAAGCGGAATATAAGACAGAATGAATCTGGTGACAACTATATATTGATAAATTCTAGAGTGAATCTCTTGGTTGAAGCAATACTTTATTTGCCATTTCCGTAAATGGATATCATTTCTTAAGTGTTGTTTCCCTTGGCAGGAAACAAATTGTGCTTGACAATGATAATAATGAACTCATCATAGATACCAGGATTTAAATAAAGGACTGCGTCTTACTATTAAGTAAGTATAATAAAATTAACGGTACCAATTTTCTTGCACCAGATGCGCATTTCGACAATACATGTCTCTTCTGCTCGTGGCCAAAATATTTGAAATCCAAAGCTTATATAAAAGATGAAGAGCTATAATCCAAAAGGTCCAAAAAGTATAGCAAAATCCGTATAACGTTCACGAACCTTTGATGTGAATGTCATCAAACAACATTTACTATTTTAAGCAACACGACGGGTGCCACATGTGGAGCAGGATCTGTTTACCCTTCCGGAGCACCTGAGATCACCCCTAGTTTTTGGTTGGGTTCGTGTTGTTTAATCTCTAGTTTTCTATGTTCTGTCATGTGTACTATTGTTTGTCTTTCTATACTTTTTATTTTTAGCCATGGCGGTGTCAGTTTATTTTAGATTTATGAGTTTGACTGTCCCTTTGGTATCTTTCGACCCTCTTTTATCTTAAAAAAAATAACGCTGTGTACCATCACCATTGAGTATAGGTACCACGAAGCAAAAAAGCAACGACGGCAAGACTCTATTCTAGTCTACTTACAGTTAAGAACTATTCGCCATCCAATTCATTCGCTCAATTTACCTGAATTTTTCTATCAAAAAAAAGTTATTCCAAAATACTCGGATGATTTGAGGAAATAGCGAGGAAGCCACTTAAAGATCATCAGCACCCAATAGTAGAAATATTCATTAGGAATCACTATCATTGAAATTCACATGTCAGCAAAACGTAGAGTATCTGACTTTGCCTGGCTTCAAATATCTCCTTTTTCTTCCGCTTCAGGTGTACCTTTATCAGATGATGATGGTACACAGTGTTAAAAATAATTAAAACGTGTGCAATATATTTGTATATATAACGCCGTAAAATCTAAAATACGTTAAAACTATTTTGGCCACTAATTTTTTAACATACCGGGATTTAAATTGAAAAAGAAATCCTTAAATATTGATTCCATCCGTTTCAGTATCCTAGAAAAATGGTTGTTCACTCAGTTAACAAAATGACACAAATCTGGTAAGACAAGATAAGATCAGATACATGTAATATGAATTTTCCACTCAAAAGGTCCATACATATTACATGTAGAATTTGAAACAAAATCTAGTTATCGTCTATACTACCCTTTGTCTTTATTTAGTGTTGATAGTAACGGTGTTGGAAAGCAGAAGTATGTTGCATATAACAACCAGTAAACCCCGTCATTCTTAAGCCAATACTCAGACATTTTTGCTATTTTGTACTCTCATTAGTGAGGTTTTTTTTCTACACAAATGCTTAAAAAGCAGACTACACTTTGACATCATTTATACCATAAATTTTGATTTCTTAGTTTTAATACCTGTACTATTCACGGTTTATGAAAAAAATAACGTGCATTTTGATATTTTCTTTTAGATTTTGATATGACGTAATTCCTGGGTCGAAGGCGAGTTAATTTTCATATAAGACTAACCCAAATTGATATAACATGTGGTATAAGCAAATCTGATAAAATTTATTTCAACTAGATCAAGGCTTAGAAGCAAAAGTCAAAGATTTGAACGTGATTAAAGGTTAAAAACTTCAACATCATGCATGGTTGCAAAGGGAAGCTATTTGCAATCTTACACAAACTTCGTCAATCAAAATCAAAAACGAATTGTATTAACAAAAGTGTATGCCATTAGACTCTGTAAATTTCTAAATCAATTCGCTACATATAAAAAGTTGCTGTGGATTTGTAATTGAATTTTGAGTGATGGATATATGATTGAATCAAGTCCAGCGTAGTAATTCCTATTGTTTTCTTTGTTCAACAATTTATAAAACAAGCGTCAGGTGACAATGCTGTTGCGTAAAATCTGGATATATTCCAGGTTTGTGATTATCAAGAAAGAGATGTATTGTTTTAGATAATTCAGTTTTGACCTTAATCACGTTTGTTAGGTAACAGCTTTGCAGATGCAGTGATTGAATTATAAATTATCGTTAAAACATGTCCAATGCTGTCAGTTTTTTTATAAAGTCAAAATATTTTGAAAATTATTTCATGTACATCTATCAATTAATGTTTAGGTCCAAATTTCAACTGGGAAAATTTAAACATTTATAGCAATGGTTTGCAATAATTTCATTTCTAAAAGTCAAGACAAGAATTCATGTAGTATCTTAATATACAAATCCTTGGTCAAAGAAACGTAGAAGCACAATATCCAAACATAAATTTGTGGTTATAAAAGAACAATAAAATAAAAATAAAATAAATAATTAAACTGTTAAATGCTAACAAAACATACCTTAGATGATAATAACAGATTGATTGATGGTTGTTTAACGTCCAGTAGCAAATATTTCAAAAGGATTATAGTTTGTTCTTAATCTTTTAACTTTTATGAACAGCCTCATGTTATTTCATTATAAGATATGAACACAAAACATGGTTTTGCTGTCATATAAATAGTGCAGACTCATTATTTTGAATACGATTAGTTTGTGCTGTGCACTTATTTTGGTGCGCTGCTGATATCGATGTTTGACTGGTATACTGATTTTGTTTAAGAAGAGAAAAATAATTTTAAAAATGTAATCGAAAAGGCTAGGTATTTATGTTAAACTTCATAACTATGAACTAAAAATATGATATGAAAAATGAATTATTAAATATGATACACTATTCATAGATAAATGAGGAAACGGAGTCAAATAATAAACTTATACGTATAATTAAAATATTATTTTATGTTGTGTCAAGTCAAACTATTTATTAAATGCATATGATCTTGCTGCCGTTTCGGATTTGGTTGACAATAACACATAAATAGATATCAGTAAACAAAAGAATGTCAATATTTTTTTTATATAAAAAGTAAATATAATTGGAGACACATTTGTAAACACACCTTTGATTGTTTTTGAATCCTAGATATTTGTTTCAAGTGAATTATATTATTATGGGATGATTTATTTTGAATAAATATTGTTTAAACTAAGTATGTAATAATTACAAACAATGAAAATGATTTAAAACCTTACCAGCATTGAAACATATGTCCGTAAGATTAGACTAATCAAGTACATTCTAATCAGTGATATTGTAAAACTTTACAAACTTTTATATAGAACATTGCAATCACATGGTATTAAACACATTACTCTTCTGATGATCGAATGCCAATAGTACACACGGGTAACAGTGATAGTAATCGAACATTACCGATAATCAAAAACGTAAGAGATATCGAACATTTATTTTCACAGCAGCGTCATGTTAACACAGTCATTTTTGTACAATCATTTACACCGGTGAACACAGTTTGTGTAATAACTAAACGCTGTGCCGTAAAACGCATTCATAAAAAAAAGTTGCGGAAGATGTGTTTAAAAGATTCCTCATTTCCTTAGAGACTCCAGTTTCTGTTTAAAACATTTAAATAACCAAAATGTTGATTCAAAAATATTTTTTATAAACTTACATTTTATACATTGCCATTCGACAACTCCGGCTTCAAAATGATAAGTATACAGACGAGAAATATCACTATCAAAAAAAGTATTGTATATGTAGGAGCAACACTTTACAGAGCATTTATGGTGTATTGTTTATGCATACCTGACTTTTAAACTTATATTTGTATTGTCCTTATTTTATCACCCATACAAGAATTATTGTATGTTATAAAGGAACAAGTATGTCAAAATGTATTTTGAATGTTCCAAGAATTTGTAATTCATATAATTTAGATCACCAAAAACATTCAAATGTTTAGCTTTCTTTTATGACATTGTCGTTGCCTACCAGTAGTTTATCAAACAATCTCAGAATTCCGCTTAAAAATGTAAGTATACAGGAAACAAGTGTCACTTTCTAAGAGAGTAATACTATATATGTAGGAGAAAAACTTTACACAGCGTAGGCTGTATTGTTTACTTATACCTGACTCTACATACATCTTTTGTGCTTATATGCTAATTTTACTTTCCTTTATTTCATCATTCATATAAGAAAAATTGTATGTGACAGAAAATATGCCAAAAATGGATTATGAATTTTCCAGGTTTTTTGTAATTGATATAAACTTGTAAATCAAGATCACCAAAAACATTCAAATTTATACCTATTACTTGTGACCATGTCGTTGCATATCAGTAGTTTATTAAACAATCTGACAATTCCGCTACAAATATTGTAAGTATACAAATGACACTTCTCAGAAATTTATTATACAAAAAAATGTTAATATGTTTGTCGTTTAAAAATTGTCAGAGCTTAACTTGTATTTTTGTTAAACCCCACATTGATTAGAAAATATGAGATCTAAATCACTAAAACATTCAAATTTATACCTATTACTTATGACCATGTCGTTTTATAAAACAATCCCTGAAATTCCGCTACAAAAATTGCAATTATACTGGAGACAAGTGACACTTCTTATGTTATGTATGTCGTTTAGAAGCTTATTAGAGCTTAAACTGTATTTTTGTTATACCTGATTGAAGAGATCTTTTGTGCTAATGCTAATGTTGTTCGTGTTTCATCAATCATAGGAATAATTGTTTGTCACAAAAAATATGTAAAAAATAAACTGAATTTTCCCAATATTTTGTAACTGAGAAACACTTTTAGTACTAGATCACTAAACTATTCAAATTTATACTTATTACTTATGGCAATGTCGTTGCATTTCAGGAGTGTATCAAACAATCTCAGAATTCCGCTAAAAAATGTAAGTAAATAGGAGACAAATGTCATTTTCTAAGAAAGTAATATTATACAGGTAGGAGAAAAAATCTACAGAGCGTAGGCTTTACTGTTTACTTAACCTGACTTTACTTACATCTTTTGTGCTTATGTTAATTTTACTCTCCTTATTTAATCATTCATATAAGAATAATTGTATTTTACAGAAAGTATTTAAAAAATGTATTTGAATTTTCTAAATATTTTCAAATCGAGAAAACCTTTAGATCTATAGATAACTAAAACATTCAAATTTATACCTATTACTTATGATCGTGTCGTTGCATATCAGTAGTTTATCAAACAATCACAGAATTCCGCTACAAAAATGATACGTATAGAGGACACACTTTCCAAGAAATTTATTACAAGAAATATTATATATGTCTCTAAAAAGCTTATTTTGTATTGATCATTTATACCCGACTTTGAAAAAAGTAAAATCCACAAAAATACCGAACTCCAAGGAAAATTCAAAACGGAAAGTCCTTAATCAAATGGCAAAAATAATAGATCTTTTATGGTTATGCTAATATCCATGTAAGAATGCTTATGGTTATGCTAATATCCATATAAGAATGACAGGAAATATGTCAAAAATAAATTTGGACTTTTCTAAGTATTCTGTAATGAGAAAATTTTAAGTGCTATATAACTAAAACATTGAAATTTATACCTTTTACTTATGACCATGTCGTTGCATACCAGTAGTTTATTAAACAATGCATTTTAAAATATACATATTATATAAGACCGTGTCTATACATATCAGTAGTTTATTAAGATGTGCATTTATCTGCAAATAAGTTACGTTGTATAATATAAAAGTGTCCCAAAGTATGTAATGGGAAGATATGGTTCAAATGCTTAAGGAATTTATTTTGTACCTGTTAGTTTGTATCTCATTTTAAAGATTTGAATACAATACGAACAGGATAAACACAACAAAAGAACGTCATTTTATATTATCTCAAAACAAGCACATGATCAACTGCAAATGATCATATCTTTAAGTTATAAAAAAAATCTATGATGTGTTATTATGATTGTCAATACAACACCAGGAAGATCTAGCTAGTGTCTCATATCAGTGATGATCATTATCTTCCACAATACAATTCAAAACACTATCTTGAATTCAGTTTCAATAGCATTGAAATTGGGAAACATTATTGTAACCAGGTTGTGTATTGTAGATTTGCAATCACAAATATTTCCATGTTGAACAAAAAAGATTCGGTGGCAAAGTTCGTTCTATTTGATACATAGAATTGAAAAAAAATAGAATATAACCTGACCAAGAATCGAATGACAGAAAAAAGCATTCGCGGGAATTGTTTTTATACAAGTGAGAATTGAAAATGTCATTGAAATTGTATTAAAAATGGAATTAATAATGCATTTGTTTGTGAAGATTAAAACCTATTTAATATATAATGCATTGTAAAATAAGGAGTTATTGTGTAATCGGTAAAGAGAAAAATGTACAACACAGCTTTAAATGAAGTGTATCTAAGCGAAATAGAACTAGTGTGACTGCTGGGCTATTCAAAATTTATTACTTTTATAATATGATATATATATATTTAATTTCATATTACACATATTTAAATGATTTTTTACAAAAGTATTTATCCCAATGGATTTTACTAACCATCTAGACTGAGACAATGCTTTTCAGGCAAAGGATTTAGTCCTTTACATGACTTTTAGTTTAACCGTTGTTTTATAACTTATATATGAAAAAAATGAATCTTAGATCTCTCATTTCTTCTCCTCTCAAATTTTGTAATTTTCAGGATGTTGTGTGAGGTTCAGTGTAAAATATAATCATTATTTTGTATGTGAATGCTTAGTATAAAATATGATAACGTAACCCTGTGCTTGTTACTTGACATGATTAATGCAAACATAGGTTTACGGTATATCAACTAGCTCTATACTTTCGGATACATTTTGTATGACTGATGCACACAAAAAAAACAATAAAAAAGGCAAAAACATCGCTTTAAAAAATATTCAATCATGACAAAAGACTTAGTGTGTTTACTGTAACATTGTCTAACAAATCATTCCTGTCAATGAGATTTGCTTTATCTTTCTTACGAGTTGCTTCAGAAAAAAAGTAAAACGACCATTGAGATCCTAGCAATAGTCTGGGTCATTTCTATAATGACAATGTACAAACTTAAGACAATTCGGGTCAATTCCCTCATAACAATTCATAAAAGTATTACAACTCCGGGTCATTGCTTTCATCTGACATTATTGCTTGGGTCATTGATTTCATCAATCTATTTCTAGACAATCTATTTTTAGGTAATCTATTTTTTCAAAAGATATAACCATCTTGTCTCATCATATAATGGAAACGCCAGACACAATATAAACACACATGACGAACATGATATACCAATTGAATAAAACAGATTTTTCTTATTGTTTTTTTTTTACATTTTTGATAACATAGCGTAAAAAGAGGGATTTTACAATACAACTTCTGACTGCCTTGAAAATGTTCAGTCTTGCACCCATCATTGGTGCGTGCCACTTAAGTGCATACCATCGAAATTTATTTACTGTAATACATTAAACGTCTACAGTTTAGTAACATTCGAATTATTACATGCACTTTTACATAATCCTAAACGTTAAGTCATCATATTTAATATTGCTAATTCGTGTTTATTGGAATAAGACGCCTTTTAATGATTATTGTATTAATCAATTGAACAACTGCTGTAACTGTTTGTTATCGAAGCGGCGCCTTTGCGTTTTATGAAAGGTTACCGGTAAATGAAAGAGTTCTTTCCTAACATAATAAAGCGATTATTGTCTCTATTGATGTTAGTTTCTATGTTACTTAAAATAATTTCCTATTGGTGCTAAGGAGATGATTTTAATCGATTACTCAATTATAACAAACAAAATCACACCTACAATGGATCTGTCATTTTCTATTTCTATAATTATCAATTGTACTTTAAAGGTTAAAGATTGACTAAAAACTTTGCCATGGTCAGTCAATAATTCACTAACTTTTGGCTGTTGGACAACAGTTTAAAACATTGTTTTTGTTAACTTACTGAATTGTTCAACCTTTACAAATGTTCATTCACTCTCAATGGTAATGCTTTTTCATTTGACATTTTCGTCAATCAAACTATTTTTGGAACAATAGAACCGGAAGAAGTCATTTTTACAATTATTGTCCGGTGTTCAAATGAATTGTAAAGCGTAATATAATATTTGCATTGGACCATTGTCATTATAATATTTGTGGGCAGTGTTCTTAAAAGTAGTATGTTAAACAAAAGTTCAATTTCAACAAAATTGACATGTGTGAGAATCAATAGTTTGTACAAAGAATTTACTCCTCATTTTTATAATCAGAAGGTATGCCTTTCGTTTCTCAGAAGATTTTCTGCTGTCCATGTATTGAGCATATGTGTTGCATATGACAAAAACACACATCTGACACAGCAATATGTATTCCCTGGTCTTTG
Source organism: Mytilus trossulus (assembly GCF_036588685.1). Classification (NCBI taxonomy): domain Eukaryota; kingdom Metazoa; phylum Mollusca; class Bivalvia; order Mytilida; family Mytilidae; genus Mytilus; species Mytilus trossulus. The sequence continues at coordinate 48,995,084 of NC_086383.1, forward strand.
TTTTTATACCGCTAGATCGATACATTTCCCCTTGCCATCGTTGCTTGCTGTGCTGAAGAGTACCAGCAACGGGTCTTATTTTGTTATGACCCATTTAATAATTTTTTGAAATGAGTAAAAGAAATGATAATAGTTATTTTAAAGGAAGCATAGCAAACAAATGTATAACCTCAACTTATTTCATCTCCAGCAATGATGATTTATAGCTGATTTCATTTTAAAGCTTACATATAATATACTAAACCACAGTAAAATGGAAAACACCACTAACGTGTAGCGGATTTCTTTTTATTTCATAGCAAATTATTCGGTTTTCTTTACATTCTATATACAAATGTCACAACGTGGGAAACCATTTATCTTACATATCAATAAACTTCAGTTCTTTGGGACTGGTAAATTGAATTCATAAGTCACGAAAACCGAGTGCTGAAAATCGACATTTCATTGCAAACAATTAAGCATTTTTCACGGTGCCCTCAGCTAATTATACAGAGCTGCACTTTTATGGATGTTTTGAAAAAAATTCAATTTGATCAGAAATATATCAAATTCTTGAATTTATGATGTTGAACAAAGCAGTTTTTCGTTATATTTGTATTCTGTAGTGGACGAAAATTGTCCTCCTTTACATTACTTTATATTCAAGTCGTGTCAAATAGTAATACAGGAGAAATATGTGTCCATTTGTAATACAAAATGAAGTTGTTTCCCTTAACAATACAGAAAAAAGTTATGTCCCTTAGTAATAAAAGAAAAATTAGGTCCCTTAGTCATACAAATCAAAAAGTTTTATATCTTATTTAAGTTATATAGAAGAAAGTTTTATATAGTAATACGGAAGAAAGTTGTGTCTTTAAGTAATATGGAGGAAATTTGTGTTCCTGAGTAATACATAAGAAAGTTGTGTCTCTTAGTTATACACAAACAAGTTGTGTCCCTTAGTTTTTCCAATAACAGTTGCGTCCTTTAGTAATACAGACAGCAATTGTATCCTTTAGTAATACAGAAGAAAAATGTGTACTTTAGTTATACAAATAAAAGTTGTATCCTTTAGTATTACAGATGAAAGTTGTATCCTTTAGTTATACAGATGAACGTTGTGTCCTTTTGTAATACAGATGAAATTTGTATCATTTAGTAATACAGATGTAAGTTGTATAATTTATTTATACAGATGAAAGTTGTGTCCTTTAGTAGTACAGATGAAAGTTGTATCCTTTAGTAGTACAGAAGAAAGATGTGTCCCTTAGTTATACAGATGAAAGTTGTAGCCTTTAGTAATACAGAAGAAAGATATGACCTTTAGTTATACAGATGAAAGTTGTGTCCATTAGTAGTACAGAAAAAAATATGTGACTCTTAATAATACTGATGAAAGTTGTGTCTTTTAGTAGTACAGAAATCATATTTGCCCCTTCGTTATAAAAAAAAGTCGTAACCCTTAGCAATGCAGATGCAAAATGTGACCCTTAGGACTTAAGGATAAAGTTGTTTCCCTAACTAATACAGGAGAAAGGTGTAGCATTTAGTAATACAGAAGAAAGATGTGTCCCTTATTTATAGAGATGAAAGTTGTGTCTCTTAGTAATGCAGATGAAAATTATGTCCATTAGTAATACAGAAGAAACAGTTTGCAGCCTTATACTGGCACTTCAGTAATGATATAGTGTTATACTGACAAACTGTACTGTTGGTACTAAGGAATGAATTACCAGTAGCGTTTTGTTAAGGAAAACACGTGTTTTGGAAAGCTTATACATTAATAGCTGTAAAGGTTACATACCAACATTGTTTAAGCATAGCTTTCATACCTTAAAACATATGTATCTTTTTTTAAATTCATTCAGGGAGTTTCAGATCGGAAGTTATTGTTAGAGGTATAATTCTATGATGCATTATTTATATTATATGATGCAATAATAAATAATTAGTTTGCATTTAGGTAAAACACTAGAACTAAAAGCCGTTGTATATTCTAAAAAAAGTGTGATGTAAAGATTCACTGCCTTCATAGACATTAGTATTTCTTTTTGTATGTATAATGAATTTATGAGTATTAGCTTTCATCTACTAATTTTATACAGCAATTCAGCAAATACTTACAATAAATGTATCAACCATTCTCTTCAAACTCGACTGCAATTTACGACTACTTTCAAATTGTACATCACCTGCACTTTGCTTTGGTGTAAACGCTGTTATCATACTAATAAATGCATTGTTTTGTATGGGAAGACATCTAGATGATATGTACTTAAACACTTGAAATATCAAAAATTTATAAGATAAGATCAAGGTCCCCTTAACTCCCCATCCGAACTGAATTAATCTGAAGACATCTCAACGCACAGACATTTAGAGCAATACAACCTATCAAAATAATAAGAGGGCTACACATGTCTATAGTGGTAAAATATGCAAAGTCTCATTGGCACTCACACCACATCTTCCTATATCTAAAGACAAGGTATTGTCTTTTTGTCAGAATCATCAATTTATGATTTGAAAAAAGAGAGGGGGAGATACCAGAGGGATTTTCAATACCGAAAATCGAAAATAGACTCGTTAAACTTAAAAGGGATCATTCTAACTTTCGATTTAAAATCTTCCTTGTGAGAAACTGACCACCATCAAGGAAATCATAATAGGAAATAAAAGCCCTGTAATACCGTATTAACTGGGAGATATATACTCCATTTACAGGTGCGGATGCAATGTTGCTTCATAGAAGTCGAAATTTCACAATTGGGAAACTGAAATCATCTGTTTTTAACCGACCCTCATTGTCAAATGCTAGATGTAAGTCAAGATATGAAACAAACTTGACTTTATATGTTAAAACTATAAGGAGACAATTATAACAGTTCTCGCTGTTTTTAATGAATGATTCATAGCCAAGTTTTAAAAAAACGAACTAAGTTTGCATAGCTAATGTCTGGTAATAAAAAAAAATATGCCTGAACACGGAAAATTGTAACTGTATTATTGACGATCAATTTTTCATGCCAATTTATTTAACTTCTTTAGAGGTGATATAAAACTGCCAAAACTAAACTCCGACTTAACCGTAACTAATAATTGACACAACTTCTTGATTATGCATTTTGTTCGTAAACATAACGTTAGATAACCGATGAATTGTGCTCGACACTGGAAATGGGAAATTCACTGTGACAAAAATTTAATCATAGCGTATGTCGTAACTTTTTTCTAACTATCATTTTGCTCTGAACATATTGTATGCATGAAAGATTACTTTTAATGTTTATCCTTTTGTTTAATGTAATCAATCAACAGCTCTTGACGTCTTTTTGGCGATACTTATGTGTAGCTTTTCCGATGTATTTCTAATTCTGTTAAACATAAAAAAAAAAATTTAAAAAAAAAGGTAACAAAGGAAACTTTTGTTTGTATGAGATCTCAAAGTAGAATTGCCTAGCACCAAATAACTGTATACTTTATGATTTAATAACCGTGAAGATGTTTTAGACGGGAATAATTTAATTATAACTTAGATGTGTTATACACACCCAATAAAGATGTCTAAAGTGATTAATGTAACATTCTATGGAATCAAAAGGCTTTTAAATGCATGTTATTAGATTGTGGTAGGCAAGCGTCACGTTAAATTAGTTCAGACTTTAAGTGTGCAATTTTTGTACACGCAATCAAATGATGATGTCAAACATAACGGATTACTTTGCTCAACTAAACAGCGTCAATTCTATATAAATTTGATGTATCTTGGAATCACTTCCCCATGATATCAAATAATTTCTTTTTTATCAACTAATGCATCATATTCATTACATATAAAATGATGTTACAACATCTATGGAGTTCAATCATGGCCATGTATCTGTTATTATATTAAACGTATCAAATCTTTTTTGTATTGTACTTACAAAAGTAGGTTATGACGAAATTGAATTATAAAAAATAATCATTCTAACTACTGTTGGTAGTTTGTTCGTGATTCTCTTAACAGAGATTGAGCGATTCTTTCATCTGATTATATCTAAATTACAACTTTTTTTATGATAATATTACCCACTTATTTCCGTGAAAATCACATGTACTACTACAAAATATGCCGGTACAAATATTTGTACTTAGTTTATAAATTCGTTAATGGTTGATCGTTGATAAACATCAATGAATTAGTTCTATAAAATTTTCAATTTTCAATCAGTTTCATGTCGAGCTAAAATTTTACAAAGTATCAACAAAACACAGCTAGTCTGATATAGCGATTTATCAACGCAACTTGTACAGGTGTTTTCATGTTGGGCTGTTACATTACGTCAACACGTTGCTAAAATGACAAACAATATGCAAATAAAATTGAGAAACAAAACAGGGAATGTGTCAAAGCGACAACAACCCGACCATATGGCAGACAACAGCCGAAGGCTAACAATGGGTTTTCAATGTAGCGAGAAACTCCCGCACCCGGAGGCGTCCTTCAGCTGGCCCCTTAAAAAATATGTATACTAGTACAGTTATAATGGACTTCATACTGAACTCCGAATTATACACAAGAAACTAAAATAAAAAATCATACAAGATTAACAAAGGCCAGAGGCCTGATTGAAAAATTATGTCTTCATCAGATGAATATCAGACACAATCCATCCCGTTAGGGGTTTAGTATCATACTGTCATAAAATATATGAAAAGAAAATAACCCGTGTCTTGCTAACGACTGTTTTTTTTTTTTAAATAAATGTGTTTATTTCCGATGCAAAGACCCTATAAGTGAATCAATATTAAAACCAAAATATGCTATCTTTAATGACCTGACAACAATATCGTAACTATATCCCTTCCTAATAAGTCTGTTTAAAGGTTTGTAAGCTGTTGAGGTGAATACTGACATTTTTGTGTTTTGTAAAGAATATTACCATAAAAGATTGGATGTGAAATATCTGAACGTATAAGATGACTGCATGTTGACCATGATATTCATTACTAATCGGACAAGTTATAAACTAAACATGAATTATAGAATCAGCTAGTCAAGAAATATGAAGTAATTGCTACAAAGATTGTAAATTTACGATAATAATATAAGAGTGATTTTTTCTTCGATTTAATTTGTTTTCGTAGTGATCATGTTAATTTTCAAGATCAGTTTCAATACAAGGTTCACAAGTACTGAATTCGGACAGATAGAGGAGAATATGTACTATTACCGATGTGGTGGCCAATGTATATTTGTTTATTAAGTTGAACATTAAAGAAATTATGTTAGATAATAAATAAATATAAATTTTTTTCCTTGTGACCAATATTTAAAGTATAGTTTGGAAATAAAGTCTTAATTCATTTATAGTCACATGATATAAAAGATGTTGGTTATATACCCTTAAGACACCACAATCAAGTCCCTTTAAGAGCTTTTGAAGCAGTTTTGTACAATAAGAACTATATATAAGTATATTTCATTTAAATAAATCTGTATGTTAGTTACTTATTCAGTTTAACAACTGCCAACGAAAAAATACTCAGTGGATATTTCTGTTACCTTAACATCAGGATGGTTTCTCTGTCAAAAAACTAAAAATTAAGATGCCAAAAATAAATAAACTAAAAAATAAAACTAGGTATGACCAAACAATGCATCTAACAGATAAGATTAACAATCACAAATATTCCAAACCGAAAATTTAACAGAACAATCGCCCCCCCCCCCCCCCCAAAAAAAAAAAACCCCATCAATTCCAACAATAGTTTAATAAACGAAGGGTATCTAATCCTGAAAAGTGTTTTATTTAAATAAACGCAATGCATTATGCAAATTAAGCAAATACACCAACAGTGTTTATTTCCATTTTATCTGCATTTCACATGGATGAACACTGCTTTAAACATCACGTTGTAAAACACTTGTAATTCTGATTAAAAATAATATGTGCCAAACTTAATGTAGAATGGGATGGATGCTTAAGTCTATCATTAATATTCAACTCTAAAGAGTGATTTCCACTGTTCTTTTCAATACGGAAACCAAAGTTTTCCCATGCATTCACGCTTCCTCAAACAATATACTCAATCTGCAGTTAAACATACAAATTTGCAACAAAAACAAATCATCAGATTAATATATTTGTCCTTTCAATCTTTCCTTTTCACACCCCATTAAATAAATAAACGACAGATTTACTGGAAACATTTTCAATGTAGATTAAGATTATTCTGAGTCCAATAAATGAATTTGACGTCTCAATGTTAATTTGTTCCAAAAATAAAATGATGTTAAAATTTAAAGATATAAGACTAATAACTTGATGAACCAGAGGCGTTTTTTGTCTATTTTAGATTCATTAGGGTCTTGAATCAAAACACTTTGAATAGTTTGAACTTAAATTTACCATTTCATGTGATTGTAGTATAACTACTAGTATATGAAATGATAACATACAAATTATATGGTATATTTAGTTGCTATATCAGCCGCGGGATTCAACAGTGATGAGGTTTTAATAGTTTTATATCTTTTGTATTAGAATTTATGTTTCTAGAATTAAAATAATATATAAAAAGATAAAGCTGATGCGAATCAGACATTTGCACTTTTATGATGTCTTTAAGTGACTGTGTTGCACGTTACATAAAATGATAAACTTCACAACATAGTTGAGGAAGATGGGGTAGTATTGCAATAATTAATCAAATGAGAAAACTGATCAAAGATACCAGGTTAGTGCATTTGTACGCCAGATGCACGTGTCTTCAAAAGAACCACCAGTGTCGCCTAAATCAGGTTTGAAGTTGAAGTGCATTCAGGACCACAAAATTCATTAAGATTTTGACAAACACAGCTAAGGTTATCTATTCAATATCGTAGTAAGCCTGTAGAATTTCGAGAAATTCAAAAAGTATCTCGCTGACCTTGCAGTTTCTACGTAAAATACAGGAATACGGACATAATCAAATACTAACCACACCGGTAGCCATGTAGAATAGAACTATTCTATCCGACGTTCCTTCGATGGGACGAAATTATCAAAACGCAGTTCCTCAATGCATTTTTCTTCGCTATAAGTCAACCACAGAAAGAATATCTTGAGGTCGTATATAGGTAGAAGAAATATATCGACCCTTCAACATTTTAGTAAAGAATTAATTTCATTATTTAGTTTATTTTTGGTAAAATCCCGTTGACGTGTATTGGTACTTATATCTCCTGTCATTGTTTTATTGTGCTTTGGTGAATTTTTGCTGTTTTGCTGTCTTTCATTTTTTCTTTTTAACGCTTTCTCTATATGCCTTCCTGTGTTTTGTTGTTGTTGACATACGTGTTTTATAGTGTTTATGATTATAACACAAAGTTGACTTCTGTACCTCTGTTTTTGGCATTTGTTTCCCATTACGTCTGTTTGTTCAACACTCTAATTTTCTTAAAATGTTTTGTACCATTTTTGCTATTTTCTTTGTCATGTTTTTAGCAACTACAATATTAAAATACATTTTTGACATTCACAAAATGTGCTTTATTTTTTATCTCGGGTTTTATTTTTTTTTAATAATTTCATATCAAATTTATTTGCACTTATTATTCGTATAATGGTAATTTATTACGTAGGCCAACAATGTGGTTAGATAAAACGTGTTGCATATAATATATCAAAATGGCGTAAACAAATAACTAAATCAATTTCCGCTTCATATACATCTGATTAATTTGTTTAATTATATCTTATTAACTGTAAATATTTGAACAATCCATGATAATGATATAAAATTTGCAAGTTTCGAATTTTTTCTTTTGTTGAACTGACACGGATTTTTGGAAATTATGTAATAAACAGAAAATATCTGTCGGCGTTTTGCCTCAAACATTGATTTGAAAGCTGCAATTTAGAAAAAAAATATTCGAAAGTAATGTGGACTTCGTTCCCAATGTAATATAAACTTCCTCTCTTTTTGTGCGAGAAACAACACATACGGTATTTTGTTTCAGGGTGGTCCAGCAAAATGTTTTTTAAAAAGAGAGACCAGAGATATCAAAGGGATATTCAAACTCCCAATCTGACAAGACTGGCAACGATATAGTAAATTTTGAACAACAGTACACAAAACACAACATAGAAAACTACAGACATACACTTTTAGAACCGTCTTACTCCAGAATAGCTTTAGAAATAATTATGTTCCGTTAGAACGTAATCTTAATCCTCGTACACACTTTTTAGATTTTAATTTTCCAGATATTCTATGAAGTATAAAGTAAAATAAAAAAATACTGAACTCCGTGGAAAATGTAATACGGAAAGTCCATAATCAGATAAAAAAATCAAAAGATAAAACACAGGAAGCGAATGGACAACAACTTTCCAACTTTTTTCATCTGTTCGCTCAACATGTGTTGCAAGGGACGATTCCTACATATTAGTCACGTTGTGTTAGACTTCATATGACAGATTCAACTAACTACCGTACATCGGGACAAAGAATGTAAAGAGATATTTTTTTTCTTTGAAAACAACTGTGCTGCTTATTTTAATTATTATGGATATACAAGGACATGTATTACTACGTATTACTACGGCTACAATACGGAAATCTACGAATTGATAAAGATTGCCACGAACAATGCCGGAACGTATCCGTCGCTTATCTGGCGTCAAACCCCAAGCAGTAAGTATAATTCAAAAATGTAAATTGTAAGGTATTACATACCTGCTTAACTTCATCACTAGTTATACATCCATTCTGTACAAAAACATCTCCTTTAAACTCTGTATTAAGTAAAAATTGTTTAATATGCAATTTTATCAATTTGAAAATATGAAAATGAGAACTGGCTTCGAGTTTATTATAATAAATATAAATATTCACATAGTAACATCAAAGTCATTGTTAAGACTGATTATTATAGTGGTTTTATTGTGTTTATTTAAGCAAAAAACGATTTTCAAGACATGTATTCAGTTCAGTTTTATACTATCATTAAACATGTGCATAACTAAGTACTGTATATAATTGTTATACGTGTATATGATACTTTCCAGAGCTCAGTCGATTTTGTTTAAAAAAGTAGTTTATTATTTATGTTTACAGAATGAAGTTTTTTTTTAATTTTGCAAAACAAAAAAAAACAAAAAACAAGCATTATAAAAATGAAACATCATTTCATTCATTGTGATATCATACAATTAGGTCAATATAGATAAAACTATAAATATACTAAAAGCGCAATTGATTAAAAATCATACGTATCAAACACTAAAAGAAATGAACGATCAAAAACAGCAGCAATGTAAGTTACATTTATCGACATACGTACTAATAGTTTTTAGTCATTATAAAAAAAGAAGATGTGGTATGATTGTCAATGAGACAACTCTCAACAAGAGACCAAATGAAACAGAAATCAACAATAGGTCACCGTACGGCCTTCATTAATGAGCAAATATTATACCGAATAATCAGCTATAAAAGGCCCCGAAATAAAAATATTTATCAATTCAAATGAGAAAACCAACGGCTTAATTTATTTACAAAAGTAATGATCATTGCCACACTTTGAAACATATCAAACTATTTTAAGTAATGTGAAGTTTACAGATGTGACTGACACAAAAACAATCCGATTGCTGTTGCAGAGGTTAACGATTAAAGGCAATGGTATTAATAGAAAAATGGCGAAATAAGTTTGCGGGGTACAGTTAAAATGTGTGTCAGTGGATCTATAAAGATTTGAGCTAGTGTATATTGACTTTTATTTTACATGTGTACATACTATAATCAATTTTTCTTTAGATACGGAAACCAATAATCTACTACCGCCTTCTTTCTGATGCAGGGGCCTCGGTTGCCTAGTGGTCTAAGTAATTACTGCAATCACTAGCCAGTCAACACTGAGGTTGTGAGCTCGAACACTGCTCGTGCGGTTGCACTCGACCCGAATCTTAATTGACTATGAATGTCAGTTTTCCTATCGAAGGTCGCACTCTGGCTTCCTCCACCAATGAAAACTGGTTTCACGAAATAGCCTAAATGCGGTGCTTAAAATTGGCGTTAAAACACCAGCAATCAATCAATCAATCTTTCTGTTGCATGCAGATGTAAAATAACGGAAATATCTGTACCAGGTCTGGAATATTGCAGTTGTTTTTCATTTTTTTGTTGATGTTAAGCGCTTGATTTTGACAGTTTGACAAAAATTCTTTCTTTTTTTTTTAATTTGCATTAGACTTCGGTATTTGTGTTATATTCTTTCGTTTTGAAGTTGATGTTTATATATATATACACCCACCTCTACCTCGATAACATTTTATCTCCTTCAGATAAACAAATACAAAGACCAAAACTAAGCCATACATTGATTGCGTATCCTGGTTAAAGATACAGACGGAAACTCATCTATAATTTCTAGAGTATCCTGCTTTCTCGTTTATAATAGTATCTGCTATACTTCCATAGTTTTAAATATAAACAAAACGTTTACGTTTTGGCATTTAAACCAAAAATTGCAAGACAAGATATAGAACATAGATACAAATTACCATATAAAAGCAGTAATAAGGTATCATTTGATGACAGAAAAAACAGCAATTAGGATTTTATTCCAAATTCAAAATAAGGAAACATTGCAAAAGACAACATCTGAAAGTACCAAATCTGGAAAAGTTGACATACCGACACTTATCCTGTTTTAACAAAACTAGTTGCTCTTTTTAGAAGAAGAGAAATCATTTAGTACTTAGTGGTTACTTCTATGTTAATCATATGAAATTGTGTTATATTTTTATGAATTGAAAGTCCCTCTGATCTAAGAAGTTTACTTTAACCCTTTCCCTTTCACACAGGTACAGCTTTCCGGTGAAGCCAATTTAAAGATTTTTTTGGGGCATTTAGACTTGTTCCATCGCCATTTGCTGACCTACATATGTGGTTAATGGCTCAAATTAATCCTCAGATAACCAGTAATGCGATTTAAGATGCATCAAACCTCTATCATTATTAGTTAATAAACAAGTCGCCCATTCCTGATGTGTATTTTTCTCTGTAAAAACCATTTATTTTTCTTCGAATTTCGAGGAATATTCTCAAAAAGAAGGGCAAAGGAAGCAGCTCTTTTAAGAGGATTTATGACTTTTCTCAATAACTGTGCAGTGAGTGTTTGAAGAATAGTATTTAACTAATAGTTCTAACTTGCACACTTGAAATGCGCTAAAAATCCAAAGTCATTTCATAAAGTTATTACGAGAAAAGAGACAAAGACCACTAAAATATTCTAATTTAGTTTTTGCAAAGTTGAAATAAATGTAACAAAACATGATTTCGTAAGTGTTGCGGTATGATAAAGTTGAAAACACTTTTGTTTGAATAAAAGAACATGTATATTTCAATGAAAAAATGACATTTTAAAGAGTGGATTCCTCTCAGATTTGCGTAAAAATCATGCATTTCCTATATTAAATGTAACTTAACTTAACTTTACTTTCAATTTCAAAAAGAAAACCTACGATTTTTTTTTTTAAAAGAATGTGTGTGTCAAATTGCCCCCCCCCCCCTTTTACACCCATTGCTCCATCGGGCTCGGTCAAGGTTGTCCCAGAATAAATTTTCCCTTGTAAAAACAAAATTTAGGTTGCTATAGCCTATTGAATTAGGACGAGCAGGGCGAGGGAGAATTTAACTGATTATAAGTAATAGTATTGAGATATGTGTTTTTCGGGCATAACTGTTTGCAAATATTATAACAAATTTCAAGTACTTAATCATTTTATAAACCTACATCTAAAATAGATTGGTAAAAGAGGGGCGAAAGATAAAAGATAAATATTCCAACTCATAGATCGAAAATAAACTGACAACGCCATGACTTATAAAAAAAGACAAACAGTCAAATAATAGTAAACAAGATATAACGTAGAAAAATTAAAACTAAGCAACATGAATCCCATTGAAAAATGTGAAACTTTAACACTCAAACTAATAATTTTCATTTTTGTATGCCGCCTTAATGCTAAAAGAAGTCTACTCAAATGGTGAGCGTTACATTGGTAATGATTATCAAGCTAGAGTACTTTTATAAACTTAACTCAAAGTGACTGATCTTGCTTATTGAACAGTGTACCTAAAGTATTCAGGAGAATAATTCAAACAAACAAAAAGCGTAACTAAGGATTGAGAAAGTGCACAAAACTCAAACATTACAGATAGTGGGAGTTCCGTTCTAACCCCATTAAAAATAACAACAATAATTAAACGCTATTTAGCAATTATATTGAATTACGTAATGTACTTTGTTTTTCCTGAAGATTTATGTGATATCATTACAATTTACTATTTATCGTAATGCATTCTCCCATTTCAACGGTTCCTGGTCAAATTGCTTATTCAGTCGAAAAATTAACTCTAACTTTTGTAACAAGTAACGGCGTGTTTTATACCTCTAAACAAATGGTATTTCTATACAATCAAGTTATTTTAAAGTGAATTATTAAATAAATGTTCATTTCTCATATTAAGATTTTTCAGTGATTTAAGTAATTAGTAATTAACCGATGTTCATATCTCATATCTTGACTAACATCTAGAAATTGACAATGAGGGTCGGTTGAAAACAAAACTTTACAAGAAAAGAGATGATGTCAGTTTCCCAATTGTAACTTTACATTTCGAAGTTGCAACATTCTAGCAGCGCCTACATACGAAGTGTATATCTCCGAATTGATATGATATTCCAAGGCTTGTATTTCCTTTTCGTGTTGCTTATTCTTTAGTTTTTAATGCTGTGTCATGTTTATAATTGTTTGTCTTTTTATCTTTATCGATTTTAGCCCTGACGTTGTCATTTTTTTTTCGATTTATGAGTTTGACTGTCACTCTGGTATATTTCGTCCCTCTTATATTATGATTTACTTTACAGAGTGTTGATGCTAGAAACGAAGCTTTTAAACCAAAGTTTTAAATGTTATGTTGAAATCATCCTTCGTAAATTTATAAAGTCATCACGATTTGGTTGACCATAATTGAATAACCGTTTCACAGATGATTTCGGATATGTTCCTTACATCATAACTACGACCCCGTCCTTATTCATGAATAAGACTACTTTCCGGGTTATTAATACACCGAGAAACACAATAGGTGCCATATGTGGAGCAGGATATGCTTAACCTTCCAGAGCACCTGAGATTATCCCCAGATTTTGATTGGGTTCATGTTGCTTAGTCTTTAGATTTCTATACTGTGTCGTGTGTACTATTGATTGTCTGTTTGTCTTTTTCATTTGAAGACATGGTTTATTTTCCATCTATGAGTTTGACTGTCCCTCTGGTATCTTTCGCCACTCTTTAAAGAAGATTTTAGTCAAATTTAACTCTCAGTGATACAAGACCGTGTGATACGACGGGATAAACATGTCCTTGCTATGCATTTGTCTCCAAGCATGTTTCAAGACTCAGTTATTATGTTACTTTCGAGAATAAGACACCTTTTTATCTATCTTCAAATATTCATCGGAAGCATTTAATACATGCATTATAGAATATTCATTTAGTACGTAAATAGACTCTTGCTATATTAGCGACACATTAGTGCAAACTTTGAACCACAAAATCACTCATTCTCTGCATGGTGATAACAGATTTAAGCTGTGTATGATTATCTGGGAAACACCAACGAGATGTCTGGATAAAAAACTGACTTTGGAGAATTGGTATCAAAATTCAATTGTTCAAAGATAATCGATACCTTTTTAATGTATAATTTGACAACTATATCAAATAATCTACTACTATCTATTGTTTTAAATGCAATAAAACTTTGAATATTTGACAACACTATCTTCTTCCGGGAGATTAATTGACCTGGTAACATATTTTATTGAACTATTCTAAACAATTACGTACTGAACTTAAAATATTGGAAATATGTTAAAAGGTAAGATGAATTTACCACTAACTTGAATTCTTTCGTACATTTTACAGACGGCATCAAGAGTTGTTTGCTTTTTATGGAATATCTGTTTCATAAATGACGACGGTCGTTATCCCTACCCATCCATTTGTTTCATTAGTTAGCCAGTAATATCACAGTCATAAGCATCTCTAAATTTTCATATTAGATAATCAAATTATATTATTAAGTAGAATTTCATATTGATACGGAATTTCCCAGAGAAAAGGATGTATGGTTTTTCAAATATTTTATGCCTTGAATTTATATATGTTTTAAGAGTACAATTATGTACTACCCCCCCCCCCCCTTTGTTTTAAATGTTCGTGAGAATGCAATATGTCTGCTATCCAACAGAATTTACACAAGTAAAATTCTGAAGTTTTTTCTTTAATGACTTATACATTGAGATCATGCCTGAGAACTATCATATTAAACAAAGAAACTATCTTCTTTTTTATATCTATCAATATTAAATATGTCCAATAAAGAGTCGTGCTTTGTTAATGAGATGTATTTACAAATATCACCGCAACCCATAGACAAAGACAATTCAACTTGTAAGACGTCTAAACGCTAAGGCAACTCTGGTCAAAAAAAGAGCGTTATATGGTGATTTAATAACAAGTGAAAGTACTTTTATAAATGGTATAACTTAACTTACAATGACTCATTAAGCTAATTGGTCAGTATACCGCAAAGAATTCAGCAGAAACAATAACTCAAACATAGAAAATAAGCATACTGACGTCAGGAAAAGATTGGAAAATTGCAAAAATCATCCAAATTACAGAATGTGGGAGTTCCGTTCTTCGGCCATAAAAGATAACAACAATAATTAAACGCTACTTAGCAATTATATTGAATTAAGTAATGTACTTTGTGTTTTCTGAAGATTTATGTAATAGCATTACATTTTGCAATGTATCGTGTTATATCCTTCCATTTTAACGGTTCCTGATCTAATCATTTGCTCAGTCGAGCATTTTACTCAAACTTTTGAACCAAATTACGATGTGTTTTATAAATCAAAGCCAATAGTATTTTTAATAATTGAGTTATTATTTGGCGGATTATTGAATAAGATTGAAAATCAAGATTTTTCAATGAATTTAAAAAATCAATAATTAAGCAATGTTCAAATCTCATCAATTGATTTAAGTAAAGGATACAAACAACCTAAATCATTGCATGAACTCTTAGCGGTGCGGCTTAGTGTGATTAGACGGGGTAAACATGTCCCTCCTATGTATGCATCACAAGGCATCTTTCAAAACTCAGTCAATATTTCACTATCGGGAATTAGACCCAATCGGTAAAATGCGCACATGTGAAATTCGATCATGAATTGTTATGAAACATTACATACATCTATCTTATTTTAAAAGTTTCATATATAATTTGCAATCACAATTTCGTCACGAAAATACATCTTAAAGTCGTATGTTTAGTTTAGTTTTTCCAGTCGAAAAAAAACTCAAAATCTAAATAAAAATTTTGATAATATATTTCATGAAAGATAAAAATAAATTGTATACATAAATGTATTAATGATATCTAACTTTAAAACCGAAAAAAAATTATTAAGTGAATCATGGACATACAAAAATGAGTTTGGCCAATTGTTAGTCTCTCAAATAGTTATCAAAGGTACCAGGATAACATAAGACTTATCAGTGGCGCTCAGATCAAAATAGTTATATAGCCAAACAAATTTATAGAGCATTGAGGACCCAAAATTCCAAAAAGTTGTGCGAAATACGTCTAAGGTTATCTATTCCTGGGATGAGAAAAATCCTTAGTTTTTTTAATAATTTTAAATATTGTGACAGACAAAAATATAAAAATGACCATTTAACTGATATTCATGTCAACACCGAAGTGCTGACTACTGGGCTGGTGATACCCTCGGGGGCGAAACATCCATCAGCAGTGGCATCCAAGTCACATTTACAAACAAAATTTTATGATCGTAACTAATTTCAAATGACGTTTAAATATCATTGAATATCCCATAGTTTCTCCACTCAATGGTTTATTTTGCGAAGAACTATACAATAGCTAAGAAGAATTTTACACTTACAGATTAGATATCTATTTTAACGCATATTTATAATGTATTCTGGCTTCATTATTTGGCATATTGGTTCAGAGAAAAAGCTACTATGCACTTTTTATAGCACAAACATATAGAAATTATTGATAAATCATGTCAATATAATAGATATTGAAATCATTGAAACACAGATTTTCTGCAGTGTCAAACAGACTGCAAGCCATACGGTCATCAATATCTATAGAATATAGAATGTAATTCTATCTGTAGGGACTCGTAAATTAATTTGATTCACCATTAATCCAGTAATGACAATTGACTTTTTTTCATTTCTGACAATGATTTATTAGATTTTTGTTATTTACTAATGACATGGAAAAAACTGTCATGAATACAAGCGATAGTAACCACTATTTTGTTGAGTAATGAAGCTTAATCTTTATCTGAAGGTATGCTCGATTTAACAAGTGTTTTTGTTCGTACTTATTTTCCTGAAAAAAAGAATCAATTGACATATGTAAGTGCATTTATCTTTCTCGGGTCGTAAAATACAGTTATAGAAGTATTCTTCTCTGTGAAATAAAATAAATTCAAATCCTTACATTGGCTAAGACTGATTATTCTGAAAGTCAAAGACAACAACTGACTTGTTTAAAGAATTTGGACTAGTCTTGCATAATCTAAGCAATGGAAAAAAGAAATACAAAACAAACCTTATTAGAATATAAGACAAATTAGGCTTGATGCTGTTATCTCGGCATCTTTTTATTTAGTTTCAATATCAGCTATTATATTCTCATGTATATCTTATAAAACTATATGCAGTTCTGGACCTGTCTATGGATCGTCATTTGCGTTGTGTCCGCACGAACCAATAAAAATCACCTGACTAAATTTAACTTTATCGAACCAAAGAGTACGTAATAAATATATAAGTACAGCACCATATTGATAAATATGTACAATACAAATAATTGAAAACAACACGTTTAATTATTTCTTGCGTCCGACGCGCTTTTATGGATTTACCTTCATGAGGAACACTCTAAGCCAAACATTTAAAATCCGAAGATATATAAGTACCGAAACCGTTAATGAGCTGTATGTAAAATAATATCTAAACTTAATAGCCAAATTCATCAAAGCCAACTCTGCCTGAGGGAGTAGCATGCATCTTATAACGTTTTATTATGAATAATTCATTGCAGTATTTGCACATTTTCTGAATTAAAAAAAAACTTATTTATAAATAACCTGTATTTGTTATATATATTAACACTAGAGTTAATTTTGGAAATCCAGAAGGCGAATATGTCTATTTGAATTTTATTTTTTTATTTCTATTTAAACAACATCTGATTATACTATATTATATAAAAGTTAGTCCAGAATTGGTGGCATGTGATATCGTTACACGTGATCTTTCAAACTGTTTTTATTTTGTTTTTCAGTTTGAAAGGAATCTACTAGAACATTGATTAATGGTAATGTGTTAAATCATAAGCAATATTTCGTAACAAGGCATCTCCACTTGCCATTGCCAAACTTCATTCTAAATTTCAAACTGACATTAATTATTTTAATTGATTGTGATCCCAGACAGAAGTAATTGCGCACATATTGGTACCCCTTTTTTAACATTTACCACTTTGCATTTAATACATTATAAAATGGTGTTGAAAAAACCTGACAATTGTTTTCTAAATGCAATGAGTCAAACGGTTAAATTGTAAACTCCTGTTCTGAAATTCTGAAGTCAAATTGTAACTTTCAATTGCAAGGTTTTATATTTTGTACTTAATTTTGACAAAGTAAAACTCATTATATATGTCAAATAAACCTAGTTGCATTACACAAACCATTTTACGATTGTTTCATGTGTCTCTGTGATCCATCATTCACTGAGAGGAGTGAAACATTGATTTGGGTTATTCTGCAACAGAAGCTAATCTATGATATAAGACATGTAAATCTGTTTTCAATTTTATCAATCAAGATCAAAACGGAAGGAATCGCAGGATATCCAAACGGAACTGAACAGATGAGTCGAGATGATATGCATTCATTTCTATGAATGCACATGAAAAGTAATGCAAAATGGGAACGGGAATATACACATACTGGTATTTAGTAAAAGGTCCAAAAGAGGGAAAACAATGTTCTTCTTGAGTTCAAACATTGAGGACACGACTTGTTGATCGAATCATTCAACCGCAATAGTTATAAGTATATTGTTTTGTTTATAACGAATTGTTGACTTTTATTTTATTGTACATTAAAACATGTTTAAAGAGACCACTTAAGGGAGTGCCAAAAAGTGGTCTCTTGAGACAGAAGGTCTTGTTATACTTTTTCACTTTATACGAGATGTACTTTAGAGGGATCTTAAATTATGGTCTTATAGCACATTGTTTTGTGCTTAAAACAGGTGGTATCTTTAGCAGGTTTGACTCTACTAGTATTATTGATTACAATCAGAAGTAACACATTATCAATATGAAAATGATTAGAGTATTAATGCACCTGAACTTATGTCATCATTTTGTCTTCACATAACCTGTTTGTCCTTGTTTGCCCTTTTTTGCGCTTTTATGGAGTTTTTTTAGTTTTTTGATTTTTTAATAATTTAGGATTGCCCACTTGGTGTCTTTTCGTACAGTTTTAAAATCCAGAAGAAAATATATTGAAATATACTTCTGAAATATTTTGTCTCAACCATGGATATAAAACTGCTATACCATTTTTTCGAATAAATGCTGTTTGATTGGAAGGGATATTATGAACTGAACCATTTTCATTGTATGTTAGATTATTGCGGTACAATGTATGATATATCTAAATTTAATTACATTTAGTGTAAATTATCACTGACGAGAAACATATTTATAAAACTTTCTAATATTGAAAAGTCCAATATCTCTCTTTAAGTCATTATTGTTAAACTCTTTTTTTATTCTCAAAGACAAACATAGTTATAATTCCTTACAAATATACTTTGACCTTTGACCAATGATGTTCACTTCTTTTTGGACAATATTCTATAAAGCCATAATTTTACTTTTGATGTTCAAATTTATCAGTTATTTTATACTAATTTGTCAAGTCATTAAAATGTTTTGTTTTTGTATTGATTAACCTGATAAAATTTTGTACCGTGTAGTATTGTACAAGATAACGTTATCAGAAACTAAATCGAAGAGTTCAAAAATAGTTGAACTCTGGGTCAGGCATCAAAGTAAACATCAAATCAAAGAATACATTGATTAAAATGTAATTGAAACCAAAAATCACATAATTATATAAACACAAAGTCGACGAAATAGGAATAAAAATTAATCAAATTATATTTGTAAAAGACAAAAGGAGACCTTTGCCTCGATTGATTTAAAAAGTCATTCGTTTGTTTGTGATATTCAATGGTACAAGGATTGAATTGACCAACAGTGAGAGTGCATCCCGTCAGGTTAGATAAAACCATAGCGTGTCATCATTTAATGGGTGATCTCTATTCATTATCTGAAAACATATAGTCAATAATATAGCCTTGTATTATTTTATATTCGTATAATTTAGACTAGGAAGAGCATAACATTTCTGATTTATTATCTAAAGCATTATTAAGACAATGAATGATTATAAAAAGTATAAAGTAATTATTATGGAAATGTGCTGTCTCTATGTACGATATTATTATTGCAATACATGAAAATATAATTATGGTACGTTTATGGCAAAAATCCAACCTTTTCGGTACTGGCATGTTCATACGGATCCGTTGTGGAATTATAAAAGTTCATGTTATAGAATTTTTTTAAATGATTTATGATAATTTTTATAATCCGAATTTTTTTTACAGTCTGTTTGCTTTCATTTTGTAAATTTTAAATAATGTTTATTATCATTATCGTGTCCAGTTGCATACGACAATGAGTCTAAAGAAAAAAATCCTTTGAATTTGACAGTTGCAGTAAAAAAAAAATCTGAGTCATAAATATATGTTTTTGGGTGTTTCAAAGCACCATTATTTCTTTATTTGGTCTTTGTATAGAAAAAAAGAGGTGAGCATTTCATTTGTTAATTTTCAAATATTGCAATGAACTGTTATATGAAATTTTGCCTATTGTACTGGACAGGATAAAACTTTACTCGTGTCAAGTATTTCGTTAATTGAAACAAAATCTAATTTTGCATAATTTGCCGAAAATTCTAAATTTAACAAAGACTGATAGAGGAAAATCAATGGTAGTATTACATCTTATTCGAATCTAAACATATAAACCATATCCATCTTAGGTCAATTTTTCCTCAATGAGTTGAAACAATAGTTCCGAAGTTACTTCAAATTTAATGTTTGGACAATTTACGACACACTTGAGATAAATAATGTCAGTATCGAAGTAAGTATATATTCAATACAAGTAAAATTCCTGTACTCTGCATTCTTATTGGTAATTTGTTTGGCAACTACCACAATATTTCTTGTAAATTTAATTAATATCGCTACATGGGATATTGTTTGAACTCATTTTGTTTCAACTGTCCAATTCAAAAGTAAGGACAATTAAATGAATGATGCTGATTTTTGTAATGAAAATTATTGCATTATTACAATTTTCAAGATTTCTTTTAAGATAGATCATTATAAAATCTCGATGTTTAACCAATGATTTGATGTCAATGAGTTTTATATCTTAAGTTACATTTAGTTTTTTTTAAACGATGATGATAAAAACGATTGAGGCTTAACGATGTCATTAATATGTAACATCATATGTTTCCCTAGAACATTTAATTCATTAGAAGAGTATTAAGATAAACGATTCGCAAAATTAATAAAAGAAATTACTCTATATCTTTCTAATAAAATTGTAAATTTGAATGATGTTTGTAGGAAGACACTTCTAAAGTAATTTTCTATAACAATCATTTTATATTTTTTCTAAGAATACAGGTTGAAACCGTTGTTACTTTTCCGTTATGATTGTATTTTTTTTTTATCGAGTTGTAATTTTGTTGGTTCGTTTTTTGTTTTTAAATTTTATATTTAATGTTTTTTTGTTAGGGGAGGTTTCAAAAATGTGCTGCACTTTTTCAGTTTCCAAGTATTTCTGTTTCAAAAGGTTTTTAAATGAATTGCTGCTTATGATCATTTACTACAAAAATTAAATGTTAACAAAACAAATATATTTACTGTTATAAAATATTTGATCAATTGAACGAACGATTACCAAACTTTTTACTTGTACACCAATCAAAAATGCATCGGTCGTTTTCTATGTATTATATTTATAAGGGTATATTTGTTTGTCATACTTTGGTTGTCGTTTGTTGTGAATTCGTTGATGTAGATGGTATGTAAAATGAGGGGAGAAAGATACCAGAGGAACAATCAAACTCATAGATCGAAAATAAACTAACAACGCCTTGACAAAACATTAAAAAAAAACCAAAGAGACAAATCATAGTACAAAAGACACAACATAGAAAACGAAAGACTAAATAAGGCTAAAGTAGTATACCGCGTTTCAAAACTCGTAAATCCATGGACAAAAAACAAAATCGGGGTAACAAACTAAAACTGAGGGAAACGCTTAAAACATCAGAGGAAAACAACGACACACCATAAAAATGTAACACACACACAGATACAGACTAAGCATTAGACAAAACCCGATGAAAAAAACAAATATACCATCAAAACCATATACACGAATTTGGGATAGAAAGGTACCGTGTTACGTCTGATAGAAATGTGAATTCACACTCAAACACAAGAGAAAACAAACGACACAATGGAAACACAACGTTAAAATGTAACACACATAAAACGAACTATAATATATCAATGGCCATATTCCTGATTTGGTACAGGACATTTTAAAAGAAAATTGGCGGGTGGAACCTAGTTTTGTGGCATGCCAAACCTCCCACTTTAATGGCAGTGTTAATAATAACATGAAAATGTCAACATTACACGACAAGGTTACAATAAATAAACAGATAAATGGGAGAAAAAATAGGACAGAAAAACAAACGAATATTAGCCGTCAAAAGGTAACAGGTTAAAAAATATTTATATACGCCAGACGTTCGCTACTTCCACACAAATCTATGCTCGGATGTAAAACGTTTGAAAGCCATTACAACTACAAAATTGAAAATCGCCTGGGTGAAAAACATCATAATCATCAAGAATAATATATAGTTTTCCAAACAGTAAATTTTATAAAATGACTATATAATAGATATACAAGAATAAACTGAAGTGGTGACTAGCAAATAGAATAAAAGCGAATACATTACAAAATCACAACTGTAAGCCGTAGTCACTGCAACGCCCGAAGTGACGTCACATTTAAAACGTTTCTAAAACGTATTCCGAAAATTAAGAAAGAATTTGAATGAAATTATTAGATTTGTATGACTTATCTAACTTATATTAATAACAGTGAAAATTTTAATACTAATTGATATTCTAATTAGATAATTAATTGTATCATCTAGCTTTGTGGGTGTTTCTTCTGTTCAAACTGCAAACCAAATATATCGTGTAAATTTCGTTGATCCAAAATTAAATCTAACAAATGAACTTGACGAGTACTTGTCCACAACACAACATACGAATACAACAGATAAAAATACGATTTACAACTACAAATGTTAAGACATTTGCAAAAACCCGATGACAACAACAAACACAACATCAAAACCCAACTAATTAATTTGAGATGGATAAGTACCGTGCCACGTCTTAAAGCAATAAAGACAACAGTAGTATACCGCTAACAAAATTCATAAATCGATAGAGAAACAAACAGATCCGGGTTACAAACTAAAACTGAGGGAAACGTTTCAAATATTAGAGAAGTACGACACAACAGAGACACAACACCGAAAGTTAACACACACAGAAACGAACTTTAATGTATTAATGGCCATTTTCCTAAGCAACACGAACTCCACTAAAACTGGGGTGCTTCGGAAGGATTAACAGCTCTGTGATAAGTCATACCTAATAGTCAAAACAAAAAGGTACCATCTGAGAAAGAGATCAAAGCAGTGTGTTAATTTTTTTACTCTTGTATGCGAATTGTAGGAAAGTGATTGCCTGAATTTATACAACACTTCACTTATTTAAGATTTAAGGAAGTTCGTTCGCTACTCAGTTTAAAAAAAACAAGCTTTCCATAAAATAAGTATATATTGTAGGTTAAGGCATTTAAATGGACAAAATAAGAGTATATTTTTTTTTAAACTAACAGAAATTCTAAAATATAAAAAGCGAAAATGCTTAGGTAAACTTTCCTATTTCTTTATTATATGCTTGTTTACCTTTCTATGGCTACAAACGACGGGCATGTGCAAAGCTATAATATTTTATAAAAAGAATGTTTATTTTTTTTAATAGAGTGCACATGTGTTTAAAAGCATAAAAATATCATTTATTGCACTTCAAGGTCTAGTTTTATTGCTCCCCCATTACGACGCAATTTGATTTTGTCAGTATTTAATCTTTTATTAATTATCTGTCAACACGCTTAACTGATTTATATAATTATTTCTGTTGATTATATTAATACTTTTATTTACAATTATAACAAATCAGTACTTTACTTACTCGTTGCAACAATTAACAATGTATATTGATTTAATTCAAAATGAAGATTGTTAGCAATGTCTTGTAACCCGTTATTCTTATTCTTTGATTAAGTATATCAATTGTATATTGAGCGAAATAACGGCGAAATATACCAAAAAGTCGAAATAAAACTGACAACAGTATTGGCAACACAAACCTTACCAATACCAGAGGCTTCGAAAGGGTGAGCTGATTCTTCTCTGCAAGTGGCCTCCATTGTATTGCTCTTGTAAATACAAACCCGATGATCAGTCTTATATTACTATTTTTTACTAAAGTATTGATTGTTAAGTTATTTGCTTAACAATAAGTTGTCATTATTCATAGGCATACTTTACACAAAAAGAAATGAAAATTATCAATTTGCTAATAATAAAAAAGTGTCTCGCCTACTTTTTATGTTAATCGCACGCTCAACCAAAAAAGGAGGAAATAAATTAATGCAAATATTCATCTTGATACTACAGATGTATCTTTTGATTTTAAGAAGCTTCTGTCCAAGTTTGGTAAAAATCCAGGATAGATTATGAATCTAATAAATGTTCAAAACTTTAACTGCAGACTGAATGTTATGTTATCTGGAAGAACCAAAATTCCCTTCTAGATACCAGCATTTGATCATAAACAAACTTCTGTCCAAGATTGGTACAAATCCAAAATAGTATAAGAAATTTATAAAAAGTTTTAAGATTAACCGCAGAGCGTATCTGTTGTTTCCTGGCAGAAAATCGAAGTCCATTTAAAAATAATTTGAATTTGGATGTTACGCGTCTTCTGATTGGCTGACGTTATTTTGTTATGAGCCCATAGACATAATTTAGTCATGTGACCGTGACGTCATCAACGTTTTTCATGGTTTTCTACGGTTTAAAATAGAATTTAGAATATAAATTATAAGAAATGACTGTAATATTTTTTCTGTCTATTCGAAATAACATAAAAAATGTAGTGCACACTGCTAAATAACCCGCTACGTGCGTTATTTAGTGTGCACCAAGTTTTTTATGTTATTTCTTCATAGACAGAAAAAATATTACAGTCATTCTTTAAGTAAAATACGGAAAAAATGTTTTTTTTTATTAAAATTTCCTTCTAGATACTAGCTTTTGGTCCTAAACAAGCCTCTGTCCAAGTCTGGTACAAATCCAAAAATGTGTAAGAATGTTAGATTGCACCTATGGTTAGGGATTATTGATAGAATCATTGCAAGTATTTTTACGTTAAAAAACAACTGAAGGTTGATCGCTTCTCTGTTTAAAAAAAACAAGCTTTTTAGGCTCATCTGGCTCGAAGGACGAAGTGAGCTTTTCTCATCACTTTGCGTACGGCGTCTGTCGTCGTCCGTCGTCGTCGCCGTCGTTAACTTTTACAAAAATCTTCTTTTCTGAAACTACATGGCCAAATTAAACCAAACTTGGCCACAGTCATCATTGAAGTATCTAGTTAAAAAAATTGGTCCTTTGATCCATACAACCAACCAAGATGGCCGCCATGGCTAAAAATAGAACATAGGGGTAAACTGTAGATTTTGGCTTATATCTATGAAACCAAAGCATTTAGAGCAAATCTGACATGAGGTAAACTTGTTAAACAGATCAAGATCTGTCTGCTCTGAAATTTTCAGATGAATCGGAGAACCCGTTGTTTGGTTGCTGACCCTAAATTGGAAATTTTAAGGAAATTTTGCTGTTTTGGGTTATTATCTTGAATATTATGATAGATAGAGGTAAACTGTTTACAGCAATAATGTTCAACAAAGTAAGATCTACAAATAAGTCAGCATGATTAAAATGGTCAATTGACCCCTTAAGGAGTTATTGCCCTTTATAGTAAATTTTTAACAATATTTCGTAAATTTGTGTAATCTTTTACAAATAACCACAATGGTCAGTTGACATTTCAGGAGATATTGTCCTTAAGGTGGTATGGGTGTCTTTCACCATCTTGGATTGTAAAAAACAGAGAATCTAAGGTCCATATTTTCTATCAAGTTAGCAAAATTTGATGCAGGAATGCAGATATTTAATGTGAATTTTCGTTTAAAAGAACCAATTTATAAGAATATAACTTAGAAATATTAATATTTTTACAAGTGTAGATTATTTTTGGTTGTTTTTGGATATTTTCAAATTGGCATTTTAAGGGGAGGTAACTCTAAAACAGTGCATTTTCTGAAGGAATCTACATGAAATGTTCCTTTTTTGTCTTTTAGCCGGAAAAAACGTACGGTGACCCTCTTTTCTTTTGATATTCTCAAAGCATTGTCTGAAAGCAATCTTTTCCTAATTTATTTTACAATTCTATCATTTTGTTTAGTTTCTATTCACAAAATGGTGTTTTTTCCTGTATAATCCATACAAAATTTGCCATTTTGTCACAACCTTTATCTTGAGAAAATGCGCGGTGACCTATCATTTTTATAATATTTTTGAACATGTATCAATAGATACTACATTTTGACAAAGTATGAACAAATTCTATCATTTTTATTTTAGACTCCCATACCACCTTAATATTCAATTTTACAAATTTTTCTGAAATTTTGGTAATCTTTGACAAAAATCTTCTCTTAAAACATATAACCAAACTTGTTCACAATCTTCATAAGAGTATCTAGTTGAAAAATGTTTCTGATGACCCTGCCTGCGAACCAAGATGGCAGACATGGCTAAAAATAGTACATAGGGTAAAATGCAGTTTAGATTTTTGTTTATATCTCTGAAACTGAAGCGTTTGGAGTAAATCTGACTGGTGGCATAAATGTTTATCAGATTTAGATATATTTGCCCTGAAAATTTCAGACAAATTCGATAACCAGTTGAAGGGTTGCTGCCCCTGAGTTAGTAATTTTGTGGAAATTTTGCAGTTTTTTGCTATTATCTTAAATATTACTATAGTATCTAATGATATCTTATTCTATGCATTATGATTTACCCTCATTTTACATGATTTCCAAAGCATCAGAATACAGGTGAGTGACACATGCTCTTTAGAGCCTCTAGTTAAAGATTGTTTTTAATAGTTTATTTATAAAGGAATTAAAAAATAATAATAATAAGGAACCGTGTGCTTCTTTTCGATATATAATTCATTGAAAATTTGGCGGGAAATGATTCTCTATATGTTTCATACTACTTTCAATTCCCGATTTTATTGTTTCAAAAATTATGAAAAATAAACAGTTTTTTTAAGGGGCATTAATTATTACTAGACTATACGATACATATATAAAATTCATTAGTGTGGCTGATTCGATCAACAAAAAATCATTCTTGTACCGGTTAAAACGATGATCAACATGTATGTTTAATCTACAATATTAAATAAGATAGACCTAGAAAAGTCAATTGCACGATTTCGCGTTCTATTTGTATCTATATTTGTGTTTATATCGCTTATATAACCATTGGAGGTATTTAGAGGTCAACACGATAGCCACTAAAATAATGTGAAGCTTAAACATACGAAACGCAGCTTCATTTTATCGAGTCCACGCCCT
This sequence comes from Mytilus trossulus, assembly GCF_036588685.1. NCBI lineage: Eukaryota > Metazoa > Mollusca > Bivalvia > Mytilida > Mytilidae > Mytilus > Mytilus trossulus. The sequence goes on from NC_086383.1 coordinate 49,022,198, forward strand.
GTAAATGTGTAATCAAAACTTTTCTCTAATTTGGATAAATATTTAAAATTTACATGGTTTAAATTCAAATATGAGCATTTGAGTCAAATCGGTGAACACGAATGACCGCTAGTGACCCTTTTAAAAGATTTTTAAATTTGAAGAGGAGCAAACATCCTGAACATTAAGAAATAACTGAATATCGGAATATATGTCCTAGTTTCGCAACAAAAGTAATTATGCTTTCGACACTTTTTGTTTATTTAGAAATATGCAAAGGCCAATAAAAAAGTTAATGGTGTAAATACAAAAAATGACAAGATAAACACGAAATCGCTGAAATCATGCCTATTGCAAAAATCAACTTCCTGGTGGAAAACATAATACGCAGCTGTGCTGCCAAGAACTGTTCAACTTATATATTTATAGAACTGCAATTGCATGTTTTTTTTCTCACATTTTTGAAGACCATTTAAAATGTTATATGTACATATATCAAGTTTATAGTTAAGTTCTCTGCGATTAAAGTGGAAGTTTGTAATTGAAGAATTCGAACAAAACAAAAATACATATTGCAGTTCACATTGCAAACATTTAGGGTAAATTTTCAAGGATCAACGTCATTGAAACAAATCAAATTACGGTAATAATAATGGAAACATTCTATTTTGGGACGTTTTTTTTGCGTTGTTTTAACATGATCCGATAGTTGAATTTACATGAAATCATCAGTAATATTTTTTTACGATTTATTGTATGTTTAGATAACAAGCAACATATCCCAATTTATGATATGAATGGTTAAGAGTAGTTTTGTATGAAGTCTTACATCCGTAGAACATCAGTTGAGGTAAAATTTAACCATCTAGAATTGCACTAACATACCATTATGTCAATCACGGAGAAACAAACAAGTCTTTTATATTTTACTCTATTACTTAGATTGAAACTAAACAGATCATACTGGAGAGATTACACAAATAACTAACATTTGGACGGAAACTCCAGCGATATAGTTAAACAACATACAAAAGAGTACAGGGGGATGTAGGAAAATGTGTTCGGTATTAAAGTTGAAATAGTATGAACAAAATCAGTTTTACTGCATCAGAAAGGTTTTTTTTAAAGCACAATAACTGTTTTACTGTTTAACTGTTCATCAAATAACTGTATCAATATTATGCATTACTTAAAAGGAACCTTTCAGTAAACAGTGCGGAAAATAAACAAACAATCAGAACAGAACTGACGGGGTTTTCTTCAGGGGAAAATTAATGGCCTTTATTACTATAACGTTGAATGTACAATTGAAACGGACATGTGTTCTACGAACGCCATGGACATATCTAAGTAACGAGAATACGAACTTTTAAGTTTGTTTGACTTGTAAGTAGAGCAGTTTTTTTATTCTGATGAATAATTCAATAAAGACTATTTGAATGAACAATTAAAGATAATATTTGAGCAACCATTTGTTATGAATAAACAATATAAGATACAAGCTTCCTGGTCTTCAATATAATTAACTGTCATTTAAATTAAGTAACTCTTATGTAACTCATTCGAATCAGTCATATACTAATGCATTAGACATCGTAATCATTAACTTATCCGAGACAAAAAATAATTTTTTGACGTCATTCTCGTATATTCATATTTAACATTAATCTTTCTGAATAATCCTTACATCATTTATGTCCTTCGGATTTTCCTACATATCTTCCAACATATTCATGTGTGCATGATTTAGAGCGTACAAATGCAATATTTGTTTGCACAATGAAACATATTAAACTACTAAAATATAACCAAATAGGTCAAAGCTATCTGCAATGCAACTTATTCATTGACCGCCTCAATATAATATGTATTGAAATTTGAATTATGGAATTTTGTCTAATGAGGACTCTCCATACAGAATGTTAAAAAAAAACGACTTTAAAAAGTTCATATGTTTTTGTAAACGTTTGATTCTACACTTACCTTCGGTGATTGTGAATGAAAAATCCAGATGATACCATGTGGACATTAAAACGAATCGAACTTAAACTGACAACTGTATAGCAATAAACGAATCGAAGTTAATCTGACAACTGTATGGCAATAAATGAATCGAAGTTAAACTGACAACTGAATGGCAATAAACGAATCGAAGTTAGACGGACAACTGTATGGCAATAAACGAATCGAAGTTTAACTGACAACTGTGTGGCAATAAACGAATCGAAGTTAAACTGACAACTGTGTGGCAATAAACGAATCGAAGTTTAACTGACAACTGTGTGGCAATAAACGAATCGAAGTTAAACTAACAGCTGTGTGGCAATAAACGAATCGAAGTTAAACTGACAACTGTGTGGCAATAAACGAAGACAAGTAAATCACAAAAAGGAAACATTTAAAAAAAAGGAAAATAACAAAAATGAAAACTCTACACGGGAAGTTCATACAAAATGGCAAAATCAAAATCCGAAACACATCCAACGAATGGTTAAAAACCGTCATATACCTGACTTGGCACAGGCATATCCTTATGTTATAAAAGGGGATTAAATATGGTTTACACCAACCCGCCCACATATTTGTGATGATCAAAGGGATCGGCAAGAAAGCATATCATGCCACTAGGATAACCCGTCATATAGATGATGGTAAGAATAAATTTAGTATTTCTCATTCAGTTATGTCGAAATATCAACATAAAAAAATTAGACGTAAAAATTAGTAGAAAAGTACTTTTCTAATCGTACCATAACAAATAACATATAAACGTAAAAAAACCAACGAAGTACTGATCCAAAATACATGTACTGAAGCTATTTCAGTTTTTATTGTATTGATGTTCGAAAGTTTGGATAAAACAATGCAAATGACTTTTAATCTCTTGCGCACGAGTTTTAAACTGATTTGCGTTGTTTTTCTAAATGATACACACCAGTCTAAGTCTCTCGCAAACGAAGATAATTTATGTTTATGTCTCTAGAAATGTCAAATATGTGATGTTATAGGTGGTCTTCTGGGTATAAAGTATAATTCACTGAGAATTAAACCACTCTGTTTTCTTATTCTAAAATTTTATAGAATTGTGTTTCTGACATTTCTTCATCGTAATACAAAGTTTGTGTTTGTTCAATATTTTCAAAAACATAATCTGTTTTTTTTTATTAAAGAATCCTATAAACTTAATGAGCATTTTAAAATTAGAAAAGCTGTGAATAAAGATGTATGGTAAAATTATTTTTGCATTTCATAAACATCTAATGAGTTAATGTGAGATGAAGGTGCATTTATATCGTGATAAGATTTATAAGGAATGGTGCATTATGTTTTCCTTATGTTTACTCCAGCTTGATAAGCAAAATCAAATCAAACTTTCATCACGTTAGCATTGACGAAGCATTTGTTTTATGTTAAGTGTATCTACTATCGTATCATATGAGTAGCTTTTTGCATCACTGGAGAGTCAAAGAAATCCTATTTCAAATTAATCGTTTTACGTTTTAATATCTTTTTCAACAGGAAGTAAGTGCCTATCCTATAACCACACAAGAGACGACTTATTAATGTACTCACATGAAAGACAAATAAGTATTATTATCTCTTTACTACATTAAATATAAATAAAATGAATCTGGTCTACCCGTAAATATTCCCTGAAGTAATACGCACCTATCAGAATTAACATTGAATATGTTCTTTTGATAAAAAAAAAATAATCAAAAAATCAACAACAAACCAAAACTGCTTAAGTTGCAGCAATATATAAACTAGCACAAACTATTACAGGCACATTTTAACCAATAATCAAAACCACTCTATAGATCGTTTTTGAAGACTAATATATTAAGCAGTAAATATCGTAAAATAATTTAAACAGAATGGAATGCAAACATATAAATCAAAACGAGGTAGAAAAATAGAGGGGGAACCCGTAATTCCACAAATACAGAAAACCCGAAAACAGAAAAACAACAACCAATGAACCACACTAAACAGAAAAACACACAAAAACCGAAATGGTCAACCGTTTCTACTATATCATAAACATTCAACCTGTTATTAGATACTTTGTAATTAAAATTGATTTTACAGTTGCGGTTTAGTTCGTCATCAATATCTTAAACCATACATTAAGGTACTAGTATATGCAACTTAATTGTTAGTAAAAAGTCGCTAAAAAGTGTCATATTCAAAAATGTCATTTCATGGGAACAGATGTGATTATTACAATGACATACAGAACAATATCCATGGTCAAATTTTACACAGACATTTCATAAGAGCCCAGTTACGATGACGTTGGAAACACTTTGAAGGAGTGATTAGAATGTACCGTATTGAACCCAAGTCTAACTTTTGGTTTACAACTCATCGTAAAAAGAAACCTTCTACATGTTCTATCAAGGCGGTATATAATGTATTGATCAATAGGCAATCGACTTTAAATATATGCAATATCTATATCAAGATAGGGAATCAGTTGTAATAATTGTTGTTTTATATGTAACAAATGGATATGCAGTTTGATGGCTAATTAGACAACTGTCCATGAAAAACCAAAGGATTAGAGTGTACACAAATTGTATTTGATGAACAGCTTTCAACTTATGTAATACTATGTTACAATCTTTAAGGACTTATATTAAAATTTGTATCATTATGATGAAATAAACATAATCAATAAACGAATTAGTTACTGTTTTTTTAATCCTTTATTTTTACCTTGGCATTACATCAGATTATTTATTTACTTTTTATACACATCTAAAAATTATTTTTTAAATAACATTTTATGATCGTTCTCTCTGTCACGTAATATCTAAAACATATGCCACAGTAGATAAATCGTGATGCCATCGATCAGGAAGTGAATAGTTTGAAATCTACTCTAATACCTAGTATCTGGTATGTAATTTTTCATTTATCTGCACCGAAAAGCTTCATAAATCATTTGTAATTACTTTGATGGACAATATAATCATTCCCGTTGACTCCCGAGATATCTTCTTGTCTACATAATATATGAAACAAGAGCAAATAAAACAAAGTGTGTATTGTTTTAAAAATTTATCTTTTCGTAAATTGTGAACCAGATGGTGCAGATTGTTTAACATTTCTATTAACAATAAAAAAAATTTCGATAAGACTACCGGCTGGACATTTTGGTGAAATTAAATATGAGAAAATATAAAAGCCCATAGTTTGGAATGATCTGAGAATTTTCTAACCATATCAACTTTTGTTTCCAACAAAAGTCAGAGAAACTCTATTTTTTCCGATTCACCCTTATTTCATAAATGCAATACTTAATGTAAAACATGAAAACAAAACTTATTTATTCTCAAAATATACTCTTATTCAAGTGTAATAAAAATAACAATTTCACCGTTTAAGTTCGAATCATTCAATCGCTTAGGTTTTAGTGTTGTAATTAACTTTGCATTAAACATGTTAAACAAAATGAAAATGTCTCTTCAAAAGTTCATAGATAGTTCATTCAAGACCGTTTATTTTATTGGTTGTTGTGATTTTTATATGTATTTTATTAATGATCAATACAAAGGCTGGTCTTTGTATCCTTTCATTTGGGTTGCTTAGTTTAAACATGTTGGTTTTTAGTGGATTGGTAAACAAGTTATTGTAACTTATATTAATCCCTTTCCAGTTTGCGGGTGTGAGTGCTGCCTTGTAGAGGCATTAGCTTGCTCTTTTTAGAAATATACAAGGGTGATTTTTACATGCAAATGATATGGTTCTCTCTTAACACGGATCAGCCATTTATCGTTTCCTTCCGACGGACTATCGTCGTTACTAAAGACCATACTCGCAAATGGTGTCAAGGGAAAGTTGAAAATTCAGTTCCTGAAATTTTCTCCCCGGAACATGTTTTGCTTGAACAAGGGTGTGAAATTAGATGTTAACAAAAATGAGACCAACCAGTTACTGTTGATTCAATTTTAGGTAGCAATTCGAAGACACATGTTTTTGGTATACGATATAAGGTAATTTAGTAAACAAATGTTTTTGGCATTAAAAAACAGTACAACCGTTCTGAAATTGTTTCTATATATTTCAAATTGTAGTAAGAATAGGTCAAATATTTAATCTAAACAGAATGGGAAAAACGGGAATAAACTTAACAAACACGGAATTCTAATCAAATTATCTTGTTTAACAAATCTTTGAAAAATAGGATAAGTAATTTAATAAATATGCAATATTAATATTATTGTCTTGATTGAGAAATTTGAAAAAAAAAACATAAAACGAATATAGTATTCAATGTTACATTTAAGAATTTAAAAATGATATTAAATTCTTGTATTTTGAATATCAAACATAAATAATTGCTGAAATAACGTTAAACATAGCATTTGCTCTTTGATGAATCGGTTCATTTTAAAACCGATAAATAACTGCCATCTCAATCGTTTTTTTCCACTTTCTGAAGCTATTGTGTGGCCTTTTGTGTACAAGGGTATTTATGTACAATTTTTATACATTTAAAACCTACATAGCGAACTGCGTTTATTTATCCAAATCAAAATTAATTTTCCTCTGTGCCAGGTAAGTGGGCAATATAATTTGAATCTTTGTTCTCTCTTTGATAAAACGATACCTTAAAACGCCATGTATGAATAAAAAAATACGTAAAGTGGCATGAACAAATATTTATTGGATTAATTAATAGCCTTTAAATTTGTTGGTGTAGGTGGCAATAATAATTTTACGTTTATTTACACATGATTGGGTCCATTGCAATTATTTAGAATTGAAACAAAACATGAATTATCGAGGTAAATGATGAAAATTTATTGACCAATAAATAAGTGAAGATATTGTTTCATTTGAATAATATACAAGACATATGATTGATATGATTTTACTGACTAACGCAAATTATTTTTGAAATTGAATACATTGTTTTTTCAAAATATCTATTCACAGAAGGAAATCGTAGAATATGACATTGTTTTCGATTCATTCGATACATTCATTGTATATCAAGTTTTGAAAAATATCACGACTTTTACATTTCATTACATAAAAATCTTTAATTGCTAAATAATTAAATGGATTAAGTTATCGTTTCATCAGAATAATGCACACAACAAATGATTGAGAAACGTTAATTATATACTTAAATAAGTCTACTTCTAGTCAAACCTTCTGCTGTTGTTTTTTTTTCTATGGTCGGGTTGTTGTCTCTTTAATACATTCCCCATTTCCTTTCTCAATTTTAAAATAGGAAATTAGAAGAATATGACATTGGTTTTCGATACATTCATTGTATTTCAAGTATTGAAAAAAAGTAGAACTTACATTAAAATTTTGGATTTTTTTTCTATTATAACTAAATGATTAAATGAATGAAGTAATTGTTTCATCTAAATAATGTACATATTAAATGATTAATATGATTTTACTGACAATCGCAAATTTTTTTTAAAATTAGACATTTTTAAATATCTATTCACATTCGTCTTATATCATTAAATTTAAAAATCTTAACTTTTAAATTTCCTTACTTTTATTTTATTTTATTTCTAATTACAAATTCAGAGGTCCATACTGAAGCAATAAATCATGAAGTTTAAGTGACATGCCACAGAGGTAGAATATAAAAAATGTTAAATTAGAGACAACAACAGGGGTTAACAGAATTCAATTCACACAATTCCACTCAGAAAATACAAAAAAAACCCAAAAGAAACTGCGAGAAAGGGATGAAGGATGGTGCGTCGATAAAGTAAGTGTATCTTGTAAAACATGCATTAACCGCCAAGGGAATCTTCAGGTCAAAATGTCTCAATCAGAAACAGGACATAAATAAATATAATAAACATACTGATCTTTAAGTCAAATTAAAAAAAAATGCAACAATTAAACACTTTCAATCAATGAAATAAATGAGAAACAACTGTCATATTCTTGATTTCGCACTGGGTTTTTAAACTCGGTTTTGTGGCTATTTGAACACCCACGTGTATAACAATTGTCTATAGTTGTCTATTAGACAATGTAGACAGGTTGATCACACCATTTGAATCAAAGGACAAATACGCCTTTTCAAAATCAGACAATCTTGACATTTTCATCGTTGGCATACCAAAATTAGAGAAAAAAACGTCAACTATTTGTTAGATATCAATCGTTTAGTTAACTGTTAATAATAATATTGGTGCAAACACTAATAAAGATACCGGGTTCATAAATTGCTACGCCTGACCTGCGTTTGTCTACAAAATAACTCATCTTAAATGAGTTTAGCGGTCAAATAAGGTTCGAAGAGTTTTTGAGGACCCAAACATAACTGCATAACGAAGTTTCGCAAATTACAGCGTGAGGACTTCATTGCTTGGTGTAGAAAATTCTTATTATTTTGAACAATTCATATTTGGGTAAACAGTTTATTCATAAATATGACCATATAACAAATAGTTCATGTCAACGAATAAGTGCTTACTACTAGACTGGTGATTTTGTGAACACTTTTTGAAATATTAACTAGACCAAGTATTCATATTCTACAACATCGAAGTGTAAAGATTATACAACAAGGGTCCAATATTATAGTGAGTCCAGCATATCAATTGTTAAACTCAGCAATCACAATGAAGTCGCAGTTATCTCTTAATTCAATTTTTTTCAACATTAACGCCATTGAAATAAAATAAAAGTGAAATGGATTTGCTTTTGATGTATTGTCGTGTTTACTCTACGCCAAATCGGAGCACAAGGCTCCAATGCGAGAAAGCGATCCATGCAACGATGCAAATCATTTATCCGAATATTTTAAAACACAGAGTACTACATGTCATTTACGTCTCCTCGGAGAAGTTATTAAGAATTGAACGATGGACAGTCTGCGCGCTGAATGCTTCTTACTACCTGATTGGAAGATATTATGAGACGTGAATAATAAAAGTTCGTTGATGGGTTAGGACAATCCAATTCTAGTAAATGTCTTTCAATCCCGTAGAATTTCGGATTTTTCCTCTCTATTTTAGCACTTAGATTTTGCCTGTTCATTAATCAATCATATTGGTACACAGGTAACTTTCATCTATAAATAGCCGAATCTTCTGGAGTTTTGTAACACACACAACGTTAAACGATTTACTACTTCATAACGTGTGACCTTGTGGGTGTGGTAAAATTTGTTGATTGATATGCAAGGTCATCTAAATGAACTAATCTACTAAGCGAGAACACTTCCAATTTTCATATGCTAAAGACGACAAGCCTTTTTTGAAAAGCTTATACTTGTTTAAACTATGTCTTCAGATCCGTATTCCAAAAAGAAACGCAACTACTTTCGGCATTAAAAGCATTCTTACAAGAGCATGCACCGAGGGAACAAATTTATCGCCACTATATTGCGTCTTTAAAGCATTTGATACTGTGTCACACAATGAACGATATTGAATACACAAACGGAAACACAATAGGATTCAAAGAAACGGAAACATACTATCTTGACTAACAACACCCAAAAAGAACAATGCGAATAATTGAAGGAAAAATATAAGATGAAGCCTCAGTAGGCTATGGGGTAGCTAGTAAAGTTAGACGACTGTTTTTATACAGAATTTACAAACTGACGAAAACAGAAGAATATTGCAAGCAGACCATAACATCATAGAACATTATATTGGTTGTGATGAATTATCTTGACTTCCAAGGGAAACAAAAACATAATTTGGCATGCGAAATAAATCTGAAAACTTCAATCATCTAAGGTCATAAAACAAATGGTGTTGTCGAGACATTGTGGGTGACGTTAAGTGAATACTATTTGGAATGCATTGATAAAAGATATAGTTCATCTCTTCTTTTCCATTGAAATGCACATTGTCAATGTTATCAAAAGAATGACTAATCCAAAAATTCAAATATAAATCAATCAACTTGCTTCCAAACAACACCGAGTGAGTTATCTAATAGTTCGTTTCTATGTAAGTTGCATTGTTGTTTGTTTTTGTTGCACCTAAGTGTTCTGTTGTTCTGTTGTTCTGTTGTTCCGTTGTTTTCTTCTTATAGTTGAAATGTTTCCCCTGGGGTTTAGTTTAAAACCTGGATTTTTTTTTCTCTCCATCGATTTATGACTTTTGAACAGTGGTATGCTTCTGTTGCATTCGTGAACTAATGTATTTTTTGGTCACTCGTTAAATTTCGAACTACTTTTTCTATAAATAACATTGAAGCTATTAAATGCATTATCCTCTCAATCAACAAAAACATCATAAAAAATAGGTATACTTAAGATCCACATAATGCAAGAGGTACATAAAAATTAACCCCAAAAATATCAAACTAACTTGATTTGAACATTCATAAACACAATGTCTGCATGGAGAGCCCTTGAAATGTATTCGAACCAAGCCTGAAAACAGCATGGTAAGATCCTTGAAATGTTGAAATTTTACAACTAATGACCAGAAACGTATCCTATAATTTTCTAAAAAAGACTCCAAAGTGCTATAAAAAGGTGTAAGACAAGAATGCACTAATAAACTAACGTTAAAGTAATACAGATTAATGTAACTCTTCTTAAAATCTGTAGATTCTATTGACTTGTGGCAAATCTCAGTTTGTGATATTATATTAAATTGCACAATGAAACAATTAATAGAATTCCAGTTATCAACACGTTCAAATCTAATTGCTTTACATCACTTAAGTTTATTTCATTATCAGCTGAACCATATGTTCTACCTATTAAATAACAAGAAAAGATAAATATTGTTGAATTGATAAATACATCTTATATAACAGGTTGATAAATAGAAATCAAATGGATATCCTTACTGATTATAATAACTTCTGTTTCAATTGATGTGTACTTTAATTTGTTTCTATATTTCGTTTTGTAGACATTCTTTATATTATATTTTCAAATGTTGATATTGAAGAAAATGAAATACGTTTGATAAATGTTTATAGTCTAATTTCAACTTCAATGTTCTCCCTATATGGTAAGGACAAAAGGCGTTTAACGAAAATCGAAAAGACGATAAGAATTTGCTATACACAATTTTTTTTTGGTATTTATATGCAAATGAAACAAATTTACATTCCACGTTTCCGATTTCACCGATAGGTCTTTTAATTGTTCGATAATAAATATAATATACAAAAATACACTTCTCAAACTTAACCACCCACGTTTCTCCATTATATATTTAGGTAATGAATGAAACTCGCTGCCTCTTTCGAGCAGTTGAAAATTGTGTAAACACTATAAAATTCATTATGACATGCATGATGAAAAGCTACATTTGAATATCAAGGGGTACAATCAAAATCACGTGATGGATATACACACACCGGAAGTAACAGTCGAGCAGACCGCTTGATAGGTAAGTAGTCGTATTTACTTGTTAATATCAATAAAATTTAATAAATAAGGTAGTGCACCGAATGTCGGATACTATCTAGTTTTGAAATACACAATTATCCTTGCTGGAAAGCGTGCAGTTAATGCTAACACTTCGACACAGTTCCAAAATAACTGTGTCGAAGTGTTTGCAATAACTGCACGCTTTCTAGCAAAAACAATTGTGTATTTTAAAACTACAAACTATCCGACATTCGGAGTGCCAACTTATAAATCAAAATTTAATTGATATAAACAAGAAAATGCCACTACTAACCTTCCAAGCGGCGAGTTCGACTGTAACTTCCGGTGTGTGTATATCCATCACGTGATTTTGATTGTACCCCTTGAATATGATATATAAGTATTACAACAAAAGTAGCAATCAATCAAATGTAAGTATGTTTATTCATCTGGAAATAAATCGACTCATCAGTATACGTCATGCCATTGACAACCATTTTAACAAATTTTGATTTAATAAGATATGGCTTACAAAGCCAGACAAAAAACAAATGTTTCCATTGCCGAGATTCACCGTTGCAAAAAATAATATTTACAAGCATTGACTCAATCGGTGCTTGTTGATACTTATTGACAGACACTGCAAATGTTCTGCTATGTTCATTATATGCTTACATAAATACATTGCGCGTAAGTTGATAGTTGTCTAACACTATCAAGTCCTCCAGAGGGTACATATTTTAGGGGATGACCATTTCATTTCAAAGTGGAGGGAGGAAGCCCAATCAACTATGGACATTACTAACCCTCTATTATATCCATTGGGGGTCAGTAGCGAAAGATATTACTTATAATATTAGATCTCAAATGCAATAAATGTAATTAAGATGCTGAAGTTGACTGAAATTTCCCCCAATAGAGCTACCAATAAATGTATTGCTTGACAAACGATGGATGTTAAACGGATTCATCTACAACTTTTGAACAATTTGATTTTGTCTTTAATTTATAGAGATACAACAGGGATGACTTGGAGCCAATAAACCAAAAAATAGTTCGTCAACGTTTTTAGGGAGAAATAGTATGAAGTTTTATTCCATGAAAGTTTTCGAAGCTTTCAGCCAGTGTTTACACAGAGCGCAGCTGAACAATAAACAGAAGATGTGCGTTTCAACACTCAACAGTTGCAGGAATTTTTATAAAAAGAAAGACAAACATTTATGTTGGAATCTGATAACCGTATGCTAACACTATACAGTGTTTTGTATAACGCTTTTGAGAATGATAACATCTTTCTACATACTAGTATCCGAATTATTTTTTTTAGAGAGAGAGAATGTATGTATCACGAAATGTATTTTTTACAGAAGTCAATCTTACTTTTATTTATTGCAGAATTTGAAGCCTTGTTTCATTGCTCTTGTTAGATCAATCATTTATCAAGGCTAACAAAAAACATGATACGAATGAGTATCCCAAATATTTATGCACTAGTGGATAATAAAATTGTGTAAAATGTAGATATTTATATTGTTAGAAATTGTATATGAATGTATCTCAAAAGTATCATTTTCAAATATAAAAAAATTTCGGCAAAGAAACTGCACTCATTTTATTATAATAACTTTCGGCTGTTAACACATCTATCCATTTTCAATGAACGTGACACATTTTTGTTTGAAAAGCTGAAGACCCATTGGATTTCGGCTGTGTTCTACTCTTTGGGCGGGTTATTGTATAATTGATATATTCCAAATTTCCCTTGTCAATTTCATTCAACAATAGGAAAATTTAAAGAACATGACTATTCTTATCTTAGTCATAAGTTTTCTATATTGTGTTTTATGAACTGGTGTATGTATGTTTTTTCTCCATCTTAACCATAGCGTTGTCATTTTATGTTTTACTTATAAGTTTGATTGTTCCCTTTTTATCTGTTGCCTCTCTTATTTCATAACTTCATACATATACTTCTAAATAATTAAAAAAAAAAACATTGTTAGGAGCATTTTTTCTGGCCAGAAATAAAACAAACGTGCAGGTCGAATAGTAGATGTAATTTTCACATCTGTGTTTATGATATGTAAAAAGTTGAAAGGTTATTTTTATATTTGGATACATCAAAAACAGTACTATACATCACTGCTTGTTAGGATGAGAATATTAGTAGAAACATTTAGTAAAATGAATGTAGAATAAGGTTATCGAAATAGTGTAACTATTGACCGGGTGTTACGTCGTATAGGACTAGACGAAGCTGGTTTGTTTATATACTAGTATCCTGCATAGCTGAACAGAATTCCTTTTTTTGTTGCTTTTTTCAGCTGAAAACATTTATCAAAATCCAAATTAGTTACTGCACCATGTTACTGTAATTTTCTTTGTATGATACTTTTTATTCGACATATATTTCTTTTAACAAATCGTCTTCCAAAACTTTTGGGCAGAAGTTGGTTACATATTTTGTCCTTTGAAAAACAGATATGTCTTGAGTCTTGAGTCTTAATTTCCTATTTTTTTTTATTTCTGTGTGTTGATTATATTATCCCCTCACAAGTGATTTGGTATCCGTTCACCTCCTTAATTCGACTATCTAAAATGACGTTAGTAATGGTAAAATGTTGTCAGAAACAACTCAACAGAAAAACCTACTTCGTGATAATTTATGTATGTCATTTTTCATAGATAGAACAAATATTACAGTAATTCCTTAAATATTTTGCATTGTAATTTAACAAAACCGTTTCAGGGATTTCTATTGTAAAAGTAATTCAAAAGCCTATTCAAAAGCAAAGCGGCTTATTGTCAAGCAATTAAATGATGTGTTCCTGTAATTAATTGTTCAAGCATTTCTCCAAGTATTACTTGTAATTTTTATAAATCAGATTAACTCTGAAAACAACTGGCAAAGTATTAAAGTTATCTGATAATTCCATGTTTTAATTCGGATGCAGCGAAATGTAATTGGTGTCAATAAGTGAAAGATGATGATATCCCATTGGTTAAGTTATGTTTAGAGAATTGAAAATGCATGTCTATGTTACGATGTACTAGCTAAAATAACAGACAAATGGCACCCACAGCGTATTCAAACTACTCATCCTGTTATTGCTATTACATGTACCTAATTCAGTTTGAATTATGAGAATTTTTTTTTTTCTTATTTGATAACATTGAAGATACTGCTTCACAGATTTGTTTTCTTTATCTGTAGCTAGCTATGATATGTTTGTCTGTTTAGGTAGTTAAATTAAGCTTTGACAACTCAAGTCACATACTACAAACAACTATGAAATTCGTTGCTATAAGCAAAAGACACCGATACAGTTTATAATTCAATTATATATTAATTTATTGATTATTTTGTTTAAGCGACAAGATTCGTCTTTAAAAAAACATTTCATGTTGTCGCTTCAAAATCAGAAGATGATTTAAGAACTTGAGTTGCTGCTTTATTGAGTATACCATACTTCAGAGTACCATACAACTTCTTTTGTTCAGATATAATGATTAACTTAGCTCATAAAATGGCCTGCCAATTAAAAAGGGACAATAGTAACCCTTATCATTTGTAAAAATACATGTAATAAATTATATGCAGACATAACCCCTTTGAATGTTTAGTGTGTACTAATATTTACAATAGTCTTCAATGCAAACTAATTAGATCAAACGTTATCATCAAAGAACCACATTTACAAAAGCTGTTCACACGTATTCAATAAGATGGCAATAGAAATATAAAGTACAAAATGTATGTCTGCTTTGCAAGATTTATTTTTGCATTTAAAAAAAAACAATGATTTCAACATTAGTTTTTATCAATTTAAGCTTGTTTGAATTTTATGAAGCTCATAAGTCAAAGATCATCTCTTCGTAGTAATATATGTAGTTAAAAACCATATATGCTTTAGGAAAATAAAAAACATATTTTCCTTACTTCCAAGTATCTTCATTATGATATTGAGCTTGAATGTTCACAACTGCTATAGAACCAGGTTTAATTCACCATTTTCTACTTTTGAAAATGCCTGTACCAAGTCATGAATATGACAGTTCTTGTCCATTCGTTTTTTATGCGTTTTGTTATTTGATTTTGCCATGTGATTATGGACTTTTCAAATTGATTTTCCTCTGAGTTCAGTATTTTTGTGATGTTACTTTATGTTACAGGAAATTTATGGCTTCATTTTAAATTTAATTTATTCATTGATTTGTGTCATTCTCTAGTGAGTGTCTTTTTACTGGGTTGCTACAGTGCTTTGATTATTTAAATATGCAATTAAAGGTATTTCAGTACTTTTGATATTTTAAAGTTTGTATTTCAAATCTATCAATATGTCATAACTATGTTATTTGAGACAGTGCTTTTGAAATGCTGATTGTAATATGAACGAAAATTGATTTAAAAAAAAAATAAGCTGATATCATTTAACACATGATAAAAGTTATTGAGCTAAAAAAAAACTGTCAGATAAAAGATAAGTTAACATTGAAATCAATTTTTATATTGAAAAATTCATATTAAATTGCATACAATTCACTGTGATTTCATGTTCTGTAAAATAGCATTAATCTTTATAGGCATGTCTCGTTGAAATTTCATTAAAAAAAAGATGGAGCTTGTATTCATGGATTTTTATCTTTATTTTGATTCTTCGAGCGGCACGGATGAGTCTTTTAAAGACGAAACGCATATCTGGGGTACAAAATTTTAATCCTAAGTCAAGACGAGTTGGTTCATTGTACAAACGCATGAAAATATTAACCTTGGGTTCACATGAGATGTGTGAAGAAGGGTCGAGTTTTAAAACGATTCAAATCCCATTAGAAAGTCTTAACATCTACGTCATTACCTCTCTGGTGTAGAGTTGTCTCATTGGTAACCCCACTAAATATTCTTATATTTACATAAAAAGGAGCTATGTGACACCGTCAAAGTCCACAATTCCTCTAAAGTCCACAACATCGCCACAGTCCACATCAAATGACCGCTAAAGTCCACAACGCCGCTAAAGTCTCATTTGATCAGAGATAATGAAAATTCCATAAAGGTCTTATATTTTTAACTTGTTATGAGAATAACAATCAGTACCAATGGGATGGCATTATTCAATGATACATAATGAGTACAAACTTAAAAGCAAAGACAAATACATAAATTGTTTGCCAAATTTAGATTTTTTCATTCATTATTTGAGTTTTACCCAAACTCAAATAACGAATGAAAAATCAAAATATTTAAAAATTTATGTAATTTGTGATGTTTAGTACAGGTTGTTGCGTCGTCCAAAACTTGTTTTTATAAAAAGGTAATCAATATTATTTGTTATTTTTATCTTCGACTATTTTGACTGATTTGTTTTGAACCTTTATGTTGTCTAAAAGAGGGACGAAAGATACCAAAGGGACAGTCAAACTCGTAAATCTAAAACAAACTGACAACGCCATGGCTAAAAATGAAAAAGACAAACAGAAAAACAATAGTGCACATGCCAAAACATAGAAAACTGAAGAATAAACAACACGAACCCACGTTTGATATATTTTGCTTTAAAGAATTCCGGCATCAAGCTTCCATAATGTCAGAAACACATATGGTACGCATAAAATGATAAAAAAGGTGTCATACATTTATTTAATTTGTTCATTTAACTACCACTGGATTATACTGCCTATGTTGAACTATCTGTCTAGGATTTAATACTGGAACCGTCCACCCAGTTGTCTTTGCGTCGAGACTGGTTATAATGATTTTGAATGGAACATTCTTGCACCAAATTTCTTTTTATTACACGTATTCATGACATTACACTGTTGACCTAAATTGCAACGCTTTCTCGAAAAGTTACCCAGACAGATTTGGCAGTTCTGTTTATACCCGTGTTGTTTTAGTGCACTGACACGCTTTGTACTTCTGATTTTAAATTTATTAACTTACTAAAGTGTACCTTATAAAGGTTTTACCTAGATGCTTTTGTCTACTTAAAACAACAAGAAATCGAATTGAAATTTCATTGTGTTTTTTTAATTTGAAAATTAATTAAATAGAATGCCATAGACCAATACTAGTTCTACATTATCTTAAAAATCTTTTTTTAAGTGTTTAATTCAATCATAATTATTTCCAATAATGTTTTTATACAAATACACTTTACGTGCAAGGTCTAAAAGCAACAGTCTCAAATTACCTTTTACTGAAATTTTGACAGGTGAAGATAATTGTGAAAGTCAACAAGAGACAGTCCTTTCAAGTGGTAATGGATCAAGTCATACAACTAAGCTGATTGTGGCTGATTTGTGGGCAAACAGATAAATCCGATATGTAAGCACTGTGCGCTTTTAAGTCAACGATTATCGTTTGTGCAAACGTTTTTTTTTTAATCGAAAAAAGAACAATACAATTTTTTTCATAACATTAATTTTCAATTTTAAAGCTGCCATTTCATTTCTTGACAGTGTGATGTATATAATCAAGCTTGTGCAGGATGAAATGGGAAGATACAATCAGTTGATTTCCTGCGTTTAAACTTGTGTTGGGTACAAGTAGCATGACCCGGCGATTAAACTTGTGTTGGGTACAAGTAGCATGACCCGGCGATTAAACTTGTGTTGCGTACAAGTAGCATGACCCGGCGATTAAACTTGTGTTGCGTACAAGTATCATGACCCGGCGATTAAACTTGTGTTGCGTACAAGTAGCATGACCCGGCGATTAAACTTGTGTTGGGTACAAGTAGCATGACCCGGCGATTAAACTTGTGTTGGATACAAGTAGCATGACCCGGCGATTAAACTTGTGTTGGGTACAAGTAGCATGATTTGTTTTCTTGGGACAAAACTTCTCCCGACTTAGATAGATAAAAAACATTTCTAAACATAATTTTCAGGAACAAAAATCTTAATTTGAAATTTATGTTACCGCAAAAAAAAAATTATAATGTGAACACAAAATTTGGCAGCTAAATATGTTGAAAATCGTTTCCCGAACTTTCTTAAATTTTTCTTTAATGTGCATTTGCGGTAGCTTTGCCAAGTAATTGCACATTTTAAACGGATAAACGTCAAAACGTCAGCCATTATCTACATACAGTTGCCGTATCATACTGTGTTCTGTCTAATCCTTTCCTTTTTTGCAGCTTTTTTAAAAGATATCTTTCTTGATTTATTATTTTTCGCGTAGGTTTTTTTGTCCATTTAGCTTAAATTCCTATTGCTCTTGCTCTTAAAGTTTAATACGAAAGTTAAAACCTGTTTTGTCTATCGTGGAAATGTTTTTTTTTATGGCCATAACATTTGAAATTCTAAAATAAATTAAAAAAAATGTTTATGCATGTATAAATATTGAACTCTCAATTCAATATTACGCTATAAGTCCAACAGTTTTATGTTGTGGTTAATTTGAAAACAATCATTGAAGTGTTTTCTTTAAACTGATCTGTATACAGTATTAAATATAAATACTTTCTCAATGTAATCATACAGTGACATGATTGGATTCATGTAAAAATAAGATATACTAGGCACGTGGAAGCACTTCTGAAGTGTTTTAATCATAATACAAGAAACACGCTGTTATCATATTTGTAAATTATTGTAAATTCGGGGGTTTGGTTTGGTTCTGCCATCAGCATGATCAGTTTTCAAAACTTTTTACACTAAATTTAATCTCACTGGATATGTAGTAATTGATATTTAAGTCTGGAAACCATGATTTTGTATTTTCAAATGGCTTTGAACTAGCTTCAGTAACTGCCAGTACTTTTATATCGGTACTTTGAGTCTATAGTCTATTTCCTATTTGTTTTTGTGCATTGTGTTGATCACACGAGACAAGAATTTTTGAACTTGTTTTTACAGTTGCTGTTATACCACTGTCTCAGGTTAGTGACGTGGTTGAGCATACCAAGCATGTATAACACTGTCACGTTCTATATGTGACTATCCAAGTCAGGAGCCTGTGATTTAGTGGTTTCGTTTGGTAATCTGTTATTTTGTACTTTCGTTGTATATAATACCATGATTTTCTATTTGAGTTTTTCTTGTATTTTCCATGTCGCGACATTATATAACTATCAATACGCTATGAGATTCACTCATTATTGAAGGCCGCAGGGTTACCTATATTTATTTATGTCTACATTATTTGTTATCTGGAGAATGTTTGTCTCATTGACAATCATACCACACCGTGTTGTATGTTGTGAACTATAGTTCAAGGACTCCTCTAAATGCTTGAATCCATTGGTTCCCTCTGTGTTTAGTTTTGTCGAAACTGTGAAACAAAAATTATGGATGTTGACGAGAGTTGTCATTGTACAATGGCAAACAGCAGTGTTTGTCTTCCGATTTCGATGTCTTCTCGGCGTCCATTTTGTTTCACTTACCAAATTTATCCTCGATTTGAGATTGAGAGGTAGAACTCGTGAATATTAGTTGAGGATGGAATATAAGATTGTGAACTTCCAATGATATATTTTCTCGTAAGGCTGTTATTGTTAACCTTACTACAAATCACCTTTGGTTTTGATGGGAAAATTAGAAACCCTTTTATTTGGCCTTACTTTTTTTAGATTTAAGCGTAACTGATGAGTCTTTTGTAGACGAAACGCGCGTCTGACGCAAATAAAAAATTTCAATCCTGGTAGATATATTTATGATTAGTTTATTTACATTAATATGGTTCCAGAAAATTTGCTTCTGCATTCGAAAGAACTTTGAATATGTAATGATTTCTAGAACAGAGCATATTACGTAATTTTAGTTTTGATTTATGTAATAGTTTAACCTCTCAAATCAATCTTTGTGTCTTATCCAAGCAAATACAAACTTAATTGTAAATAAATTGGCGCATGTCATGTGCTATAAGAGGTTTATTTATCTGTACAATGTAATTAAACGCTCATATTCACTCTGCTATGTATCAAAAAGTCAACTGCAGATGGTAAAACAGACGCATGCTTGTTTCGTCGTACGTTCAAAAAAGAATACTGTGGATTCATTTATTTTCGTGGGTATCAATTTTCGTGAATGGTTGAAAGCCTGTATATTCGTGGATGTTTGATTTCGTGGTTTTGACCTTCTCTGTATACAAAGCATATTCATTCATATCTTTAATTCCTCATAAATGAGATTCAATAAACATACAATTAATGAATATAGGCAAACGTTACAACATAATTACACACAAATTATTAGTATAAGAGCCAAGTATAAGGTAAATACACAAAAGATGATATATAAATAGTCTATAAAAGCAATATTTAAAGTATAACTGCAGTGACACATCATGTATTGACACATCGTGTATTGACACATCGTGTATTGACACATCGTGTATTGACACATCTAATAACACTGTTTAAGGGATCGACTATATTCTGCTACACACTGAATAACATGCGCATGACACAGCTTGAGAAATTGAACCGATTCATCTATACTTGAAAAAATTGTCAGTGGTTTTCGACCGAGTAACATTTGAAACATGATTTCGTCGTCATACATGTTTAATTCACAGTAAAGCTGCACTGGAAAATTGTCACTTAAAATGTCCCACCAGACTTCTCGCTGTGCATTAGTACTTGGACAATTGCAAAAAGCGTGCACGTAAACATCTTTAAAATTCCTTGTACATATATCACATATATTACTTGTTGTATTTGGTATTTCAGTTAGTAATTTAGTGATTAAAAAAGAATTTTTAATCTCATTAAAAGAATTTGAGTGTTTCCAAAATTCTGTAATTGTCACTGACGTATGAATATTCCTGAAACGTGTGAAGCTGTCATCTGAAATAACACGGTTTAACCAATTGTTTAACTGTATACTATCGACTGCGCTATAAACAATAAACTTCCAAATTTGTTTTGATGGAAATGTTCCATCTTCAATATAGTCAAAAAGGTAACTCATAAGTCCATACTGTTTTAAAATGTCAATGAAATCAGGAATAAATCCGTAGTGTTTCCTTTGAGAGTCTATAAAGAAAGTAAACTATCTGGTGAGAAATATTCTCTTAGAAAGAGAGGAAATGTCTAAGGTACACAGTTTTTGTACGAAAATAAGTTTTCTTTTGTCAATATATCCTGTTATTGGATGAATACCAAGAATACTTTCGCACATATCAGATCGAGTCGACGTTTTCAAGTTGAGAATATGTTTCACTATAAAATGTTGAAACCGGTATAAAGTAGCTTTATCATAAGATTTCATGTTATTCCACATCTCACAACCGTATAAAACACTGGGTAGTATCACAGTTTTATATAGTTTGAGTAATACACATGGGTTCGTTGCATTTGTCTTTATGCCATTCAACGCAAAGTATGCGTTTCTGCCTTTTCTGCAGGAACTTTCAGTTCTTTGATTTGATTTAAATCGATAGTTTAGTTCTACGAAAATTGGTATCCAACGAATAATAATGACTCCACACATTAATTCTTTACCTACAATTATAAAATCTAAGATCAACGCTTTTTCGGTTCGAGAATCCAGAAACTGTGGACTTATAGTTGTCCGTAGATTACCAAAATTAGCCTAAAACCCGTTCGATAATTTGTATCTCGTTGAACTTCTGAATTCATACTTAATCTACCCATACCCATGAAAGACACCGAAATTGGTATCCTATGATTTTCTATAAATCTACAATAAGACGTGCCATGCAAAACTTTATAGCGTTTCATAAGAACATAAATCAAATAATTGTATTGCCATATAAATCAAAAACATGATCTGTGACAAACATAACATATATACAAAAATACACAATACAATATTAAAATACAAAATGTAAAAGAACATAGGAGTTAGTGTGATTAGAGCCATCATCTTGCCTGTTCGTTGCTTTACACTCGTATATATTTTTTTTATTTTTATTTTTTAAAAGCTTATGCAAGTTTTATTGTTTAAAAAATGCACCGGATCAAATAATGTACTCGAACATTAGTGGTATTTCACAGTGACGTTATAAATATGTTAAAATTACCATGTATGCTAAAAAGACACATTTCACATCGCTTTTGCAAATCTAATCTAAATATTGGTGAAGGCCTTACCAAAAGAAAAAAAAAAACACTATTTGACCAATATTTGTATCTTTGTATCAATACAATATTATATTATCTTGTAGAAAAATATCTGACTGGGGAATATAAATGATATGTATATTTTAATGCTTTGACAATATGTTACATCTTGTTAAAGGTTTATATATCCAGTGATAATCATTATAAATAATAAAGTATGAGAGATATAACGCATAGTACCTTTTTACAATACACGCCAATACCAACTCAAAGTTATGACATAGTTGAGCTTTTTAAAAACAATTAGAAAATTGAAGAGAAATCAATCTTTTTTAAAAAGTTTCATGTTTATCTTTTTACGCATTAGTGTAACCAATATATATAGTAAAAGGATATAAATAACCATTATTCAAACATAAAAGGCAATAAATAAAACATCATTTTTCCATTTGTAACCTATTTATTTGTACAAATATTTCAAACAGTTTCAGAAATGATAAAAAAAATCAATCATTTTTATATCAATGATCTTTTCATCAACAGTTACGGTTGTCTTTTAGTAATAGATTGGTATCGCTTGCAATCAAAAATTGATAGAGATCTTTAATGGCAGATAAATCAATTTTCCTTTTTTTAATATGTAATTGTATGATTGCGTTTAATAGCTTTTATCAGTAATTAATCTGTTTTATGTAGTTTGCTTAAAACACCATTGTCAATTATCTCCTAGTACAAAAATGATTTTCAACTGTTCTGGAATCAAAACGTAACAAAAATCTCGACAACGTCATGCACATAACGTATATTTATGTTCTAGATATTGTGATCAATTGCTGCAGATTTGCTATAGCACCACCGTATTTATTCATATTAAGAAGATTTTATCCTATATTTCCATTCAGTTTATTTGTTCCTATATTGTAAATTTATATTTCTTGTTTTTAAAATTAACTATCTTAACACAATTATAACATGCGCTATCTGAAACACTTGTTTTCTATGAAAAAATCTTTTATGTTTTTTTGTCTTTACTGATCAACCAGGACAGATAACTTTATATCTGTTCCAGACCATATGAGTGTTTGAACCGTACGCGTACGGTCTAGATTACTTAGTATATGCGTACTTTTAAAAAAAATACTCGACTGAATTATTTTAATGCCTAGTTCACACGTACATTTAATTCAAATTGAAATCAAATCGAATACGAATCGAATTCGTTGATCGCGTTCACACACTCTTCCTTCTGAATTCGAATTGATTCGAATTGGCTAATTCGCATTAGAAATTCGTTTTTGTTGTTACGAATTTAAAGTTAACGTCGTTCGGAGAGTAAAGCAGATTTGACGTGCATTCGATTCGTATTATAAATTACCTTTGGACGTAAAACGTTTCGAATGCGAATTAAGCTAATTCGAATTAGTTAATGCGAATCGAATTCGAATTACCTGCGAACGCATCAGCATATATGCCTCGTTCACACGTACATTTACTTCGAATTCGCCAATCGCGTTTACACACTCTTCTTTTTTAATTCGAATTGGCTAATTCGAATTATCCAATTCGCATTCGAAATACACTATTGTTAATTAAGGAATGACTGTAATATTTTTTTCTGTCTATGAAGAAATAACATAAAAAATCTGGTGCACACTGAATAACGCGCGTAGCGGGTTGTTTGACAGTGTAAAATTGGGTTATGTAACAGTGTAAAATTTCTTATAATTTAATTCTGAATTCCATTTTAAACCGTAGAAAACCATGAAAAAACGTTGATGACGTCACGGTCACATGACTAAATTATGTCTATGGGCTTATAATACAATAACGTCAGCCAATCAGAAGACGCGTTACATCCAAAATTAAATTATTACGAAATAAAAGTTAACGTCGTTTGGACAGTTTATCGAATCTGAAGAGCATTGCAATTCGAATTAGAATTGACGTTAGGACGTTAGCGTTTCGAATAATTATTTAATGCGAATCGAATTCCAATTACGTGTGAACTCAGCAATATTTTAAGTATTTGAAATAAGACAGGTTATTTAAATCTGCTACATGTAAACCCTTGTATTTATGATCAAGCTTGTACTACACCGTACGAGTATACTCATACGGTTCAACCGTATGCGTATTGTCGAACCATACGAGTATACGCATACGACCATACGCGTACGGTCCAAATACTCATATGGTCTGGAACATATCCATACAAGAAATATTAATAAGGTTTTGAATGTTAATTATTTATTCTAATATGACGTGCTTCTTTCGCGTTGTAAAAAAAACCGTGTGAAAATTCTCGATATATCTATACTTAGCGCAGACTCAGAAATATTCAAAATGATGGTTGTTACAATATACCTCCCACGTAAATCCACATGTATTTGAACTTATTTGCAAACGCATTGCCCATTTTATTGTATTAAAAATTGAAATAAAACAAAATACAAAAGAATTTTTATTCTTATTCGGATGCATAATAAAAAGAAATAATTACATTAGATGTAAGTTTCATTATAATACGTTATTCTGATTGGCTAACATGTTTTTCCGTAAACAATTGCATCAGACAATAACATTTATCATGCATGATGACACGAGGTCCCACAAAAAAAGTGCACAGGTGAATTAAATAAAACTGGATAAAAATCGTGTTTTCATGATTTTAGCTAAAAATATGTAATTATAAGTATTGAATACTTCTTTTTGAAACTTTATAGGGTTGTAAAAGCGTTGACCGTGCGTACATTTTTAGAATGAAGCGCTTCCGCGCTTCATACAAAATGTACTTCGGTCAACGCTTTTACCACCCAATAAATTTACAAAAAGAAGCATTCAATTCTTAAATAATAAACTACAACTAGTTGTGTTTATTTCTTAAATATAGTAACACAGCTTTCCGTTGTGCAATGTCAATTTCATCATGGAACGCTTTCTTTATAAGATCAGGGGTTTATTCAGGGATGAAAATTATCTTGATATGTATGTTACGATTTTAAAAGCTATCAATATACTAATTTAAGTTGCAGTATAAAAACAATATAATTTTTTTTGTAACCATCGAAGTTCGTATACTATTGTATTAAAATGGAATTCTGAGGTACATGTAGGTGTTGTTTTATTTTCTATTCTATTGCATTAATCGCATATTAACTGATTTCAGTGAGTCCACGACATGTCAATTTTGGTTTTGGTGGTAGCTTACGAGAAAACATATGAATTAAAAGTCGCAAATATTGGGTGTGAGAATTAAACATATTTTTTTCTAGCGGTAATTTACGAAAAAATAAATGCAAGCTAAAAATTTATGTGATTATTTGAGCTCTATCTTACTAGGAGTAAAAAAGAACAGCTACACACAAGGCATACCAATTCTCGCTTCAGTATTTGAATGAACTTATTTGTCCTATTAGAATCGAAATAATTCATGGAAGCGAGGGATAAAATTAGCGAATATCACGGCCCATGTGTAAATTTACAACAAATCTATGGCTTCCATGAATTATTTCTTAAATAATATAATGTTAAATTTTGCCGATCAACGACCAACTCGGTCTGTTTCACAATGATTAAGTCAAAGGGCAATAAATCAAATAAACAAATTGTAAAACACGCAAAAAAGATTCATTTAAATAGAGAATGCATCGTGTATCATTATGTTTAAGCAGTTTAAATTCACGACACATAAGGAGGTTCGTGCTTCACAGAAATAAAAGAAGCTGTAAAGTAGACGAGTATTCCTAGGATAGAGAATTTCAGCGTTCCACTTTCAAATAGAATAAAATAAATCTTATAATATAAATGTAAAACTGCAGTATTTATAGGACGATAACATAAAATATGGACCTAAGTACAACTAAACTGGGATTACCAGCTTTTGAAATTGTATATATGGGCGTTTTTCAATAAAAACGTATTTTCTTGTCCCAGCCACTTTAAAAAAAAATGTGTTTGATCTTTGAAAGTAATTTTTTGTGCAGTCAGTACATTGAATTAGATTCAACATTTTTAAGCAAAGAAACAGTTTATTTTTAGAGGGATTGATAAGATATAATTGACTCCTGAATGGTCCAAAACAACCAAAATGGCATGTCCCTAGACCGCTTATTCAACATTCACACTCTTAAATATCGTATAAAAATTAACTGAATTTTAATGTGCGTATTGTTATACGTTTACTTTTCTACATTGGTTAGAGGTATTGGGGGAGGGTTGAGATCTCACAAACATGTTTAACCCCGCCGCATTTTTGCGCCTGTCCCAAGTCAGGAGCCTCTGGCCTTTGTTAGTCTTGTATTATTTTAATTTTAGTTTCTTGTGTACAATTTGGAAATTAGTATGACGTTCATTATCACTGAACTAGTATATATTTGTTTAGGGGCCAGCTGAAGGACGCCTCCGGGTGCGGGAATTTCTCGCTACATTGAAAACCTGTTGGTGACCTTCTGCTGATGTTTTTTTTATTTGGTCGGGTTGTTGTCTCTTTGACACATTCCCCATTTCCATTCTCAATTTTACATAAATGTTTTTTTTACTTTACATAAGTTCTTTGATAATTCAAAAGTATGTTCAGAGCCAAGATATATTAATAAACAGCTTTCAATATAGGTATTTCAGAAGGTGTGTCCCTAACAAAATGTCCACTACGAAACGAAGTCATTAAAATTTGCAAATAAACAGTTTTATAAAATCAATGTATTTTTTGTTTGCAAGAGATGTAAACATTAGGGTCTTACAAAAGAAGTGATGCTTTTATAACGGCAATTAAATTGTTGGTAGGAAAAATTGAGCACATCAAATGGACCAGAGTGATACCGTATTTTTTATTATGTCCACTACGAAACAGGTCAAATCTCCTTCAGTATCTGGTTTTAAAATTATGAAAAAAATATCAGTGTACAGCTTGATAAATGCTTTGATGAATACAATCAGTCTTGTTACTATTGCAATATAGGGATTGTGGGGGGAAAATAAAACATGCGAATACGTCCCTTACGAAACGGTCCCCTACGAAACAAGTATGGGAGAAAAACGTTTCGTAGTGGACACTACCACTACCATGCAGTCTTTTTTAAATCTTTTTTCAATTATATTCGTGCAAAACAGGGTAGTTTCATGTAATTTTTATTATGTTTTTATTAACATAAAATATGGTTGATGTCAACTACGAAACTTTTTGTCCACTACGAAACGGTTTTGTCCACTACGAAACGCATCAAAATGTCAACTACGTAACATGAGTTGAACCTTCATGTGTGAAGTACTGTCTAATCTTTATCGATAAAAATGGGTTTCCAATTCAGGAAAAAAAAAGATATTTGTCTAGTATTTAAAGTTAACAAACTAGAATGTCTATCGGAAACATTTAAAATTGCAAAAAGTATGTGTGTTTAGAAGAAGTTTCGTAGGGGACAAAAGTCCCCTACGAAACAGTACACAAATTATGAAAATAATATAATTTTAAAGAATATTTAAGGTTGCACTTTTTGTTTACAAATAGGTCTATTATAGAGGTATTCAAAATAACTCTTGAAATTAAATTTTAGACAAGTTGGTTTTCCATTTATTTTTAGGTCTGAAAAGTACGCTTTTATTGAAAAACGCCCATATATAAAGTTTGTGTTAAATAAAGTTCACTTTTTGTCATATTAGAAAATTGTAACTGCATAAAAAGCCATACTTAGATGTTAAAACTATATATAGTGCGTTATTTGTATTGAAATACAAGTGCATTTGTAGGTTTTTTTAAGCAAAACTTTTGCACTCACGGTGACATCCGTGCGCCGAGGCGGTAACATTCAAAAGCAAATTATTAAACAATTATTTTCATCATATTTAAACTTTTAATGTAGATGTTTGCCAATCAATTAATTTTTAAAGGGTCTAATAATATGTGTTTCACAAAGCAAATAGCGAATGCATTACATCAGAATTGTCTACCGTCTAGTCAGAAGAGATTTAAAAGTTTATAAGTATAATATAAAAAAGAAGATGTGGTATGATTGCCAATGAGACAACTATCCACAAAAGACCAAAATGACACAAACATTAACAACTATAGGTCACCGTATGGCCTTCAACAATGTGCAAAGCTCATACCGCATAGTCAGCTATAAAAGGCCCCGATAGGACAATGTAAAACAATTCAAACGAGAAAACTAACGGCCTTATTTATGTAAAAAAATGAAGTATTCTTCCTTGTGACTTTCGAAAACATTTTGCTTCATTTATGTTAAATCTAATAAACGTTGTAAGCAGATAGAAGACAGAAGCGTTAAAATATTAAATACAATTGCTGTAATCCACTCATAGACGAGATGAATGGAAAATATACACTGCAAACTACATAAAAATGTCAGTCTCAGTGTTAGCTGCCTTGCATTATACAACATATGTTATAAAACGTTTTATTCTATATTCTTTTTACATATTATTGTTTAGATTATGATTCTTATTCCATAGCAATTATTGTAGTGGAATGTATATGTATAAAACGACAACTAGCCATACAAACAGAAATCATTGGCGAAAAACTATACAGAAACCAAAGCTTCATCCGTGATTAGTCAAAATATTTACTCGAATGGCTATATGCGCAAGGCATATCACGCGTATATCATTCAGAAACTCGTCGACACAATTCGATTTTAGCGAAATTTATTCACAATGTTATCATATCAAGTCGACGGTACAATCTAAAAATCCTTACCTTTTATTCTGCAACTTAATCCAACATCACCACACAATTATAAAATGAGGTTGCACCTATTTGTTTACAAATTCAATAAGTCACCATGCAAAGAACTATTGCATCCAGAGATATTTGACAATGTCGAACTCAGTACCACATTAAAACATTCGTTAAAACCTCCTATAATTTCAGTACACAAACATTTCATAAAAGTTGATTTATTTACATTTTTTTCTACAACACAACAACTGTTTGTTTATGGTCATTACCATAATTCTAAAGAGTTTAAAAAGGTCGATGATAATATACATATAAGTACTGATTACATTTGTACCACACGTTATGTAAGATCGGGATTATAGACCCTGTTTTAGGGATTTCTAAACTGAACTGATACTTGTACAATATGTAAAATCATATGTATTGATAGAAGTCTGATACTTGTACATAATGTAAAATCATATGTAATAATAGATGTCAATTACGGGTAAATATAAATATTTGAAGATATAACATCAAACTGCCACTCTTGAGTAAACGACTACGTTGCTTAAATTAATGTTATTAATAAGTTCAAGAGAAAGGTGGAAAGATTTTGTTTTACTTTCGTTTTTTCTCTTTTAATTAAATAAAAATAATAATAAACACGGTGGGTATGGTTGTCCTGCGAGAGAACGTTCTGTGCTGGTGATTTGGTCCTGACGGGTGCTGGTGATCTATGAAAAAATGTAAACAAAGACGAAAATGATGATTTTTGACGTTTTCACTAATAAATATTGGAAGAAAACAGTTGAGATTTTTCAATTTTTTTTCTTATGGGTTCATATGTAAACCATTAAAAAGTTGACCCTCCAAACTATTTCAGTGAGCGTAGCACAAAAATGCTCATTTTCAGAAAATCCCGAACTGAAAAAATAAAACAAAAATGCTCATAGAGCCCGCTTTCTACACCGCAATCCACACGACAAAACTGTGCTGGTGGGTCCTGTCATTGTGCTGGTGGGTCCTCATACGGTGCTGGTGATTTTGGATAAGAAGTTGGTCATATTTGAAACAAATGTTACAAAATCAATAAAATTGGGCAGATAATTGTTGTCAATAGGATCTATGACTCCTAGTTTAGCTCTTGTGCATCCATTTGGCTGTTTAGTATGTGTTTTCAAATGATCGTAACTTGTATTACATAATTACATAAAAGGGCAACATCTTTCGTCCAATATCAGATAACAATTATTATATATAGTATCTAAAATAAGAATAGTTTTATTAAGTTATTAAATGCCACTTAAATTGATGTTTCAACAATGACCAAAGCCCATGCCGCATAAACAGGTATGTTAGCGCTCCGCATACCCCTCCCCACTTCCACCCACCCAACCCTCCTCATTTCCTCCTTTATTGTTACAGTGGTGTACCAACACAACAATTTATCACATAAAATAATAAGACAAAGACACACATTATTGAACATCGAATGCTCGCAGGTACTGAAAGCTATTTCAAAGCCGCATTTTCAACTAATAGATAAACCATGTTCTCACATACAAAAAAAAGTCTCAAAACTTAAGTTCACATTTAAATGTTTGATGAAGCAGAACTTTAAAAGTGTGCAGTGAATCTTGTGCTCACAACAGTTTTTTCATAATTATGTTTACATACGACTTATAAAGGAACCAATAAATATTTTACAGTTTAATTTAATGATCATGAATGGAAGGGAATGGTACGGAAGTTTACATAGGACAAAAAGAAATTGATAGTATTTTTTTGGCGAAAGACTTAAACGCTTCTCCGCATTATATAATAATAACATTAGATGCATGTTTCATTATAATACATTATTCTGATTGGCCAACTGCACATCACGCGTTATTCCGTAAGCAGTTGCATTGCTCAATACAACTTTTCATTCATGATAACAACGTGGCCCAACAATAAAGTGCACAGGTGAATTAAATAAAAAAAATACATAAAATTCGTGTTTTTATGATCATAGCTAAAACATGTAATTATAAGTATTGAATGCTTCTTTTTGCAACTTTATAGGGTTGTACAAGCGTTGACTGTGCGCACATTTTTAGAATGAAGCGCTTCCGCGCTTCATACAAAATGTACTTCGGTCAACGCTTTTACACCCCAATAAATTTTACAAAAAGAAGCATTCAATTCTTAAGTACAGCTCTTCTATAAAAGCATGCAAAAAAAAACTTTTTTTATTGACTTGCTTGCTATGTTTGCTTGGATGTTTTCAAACAATAGGTAGGCGGAGTTTCAATACATACTGGGATTTGATTGGACAAATACAAATTGACAGGAATTGAAGTTAATGTTTATTGTCCAAACAAATTCTAGTATATAGTAAACAGACTACTTACCTGTCGTTTACAAACATCCAAACAATCATAGCAAGCAATGTAATCAATGGTTTGCTTTGCATATATTAATAGAAGAGCTGTAAATTCTAAAAACAAAAATTCTTGTTGTCGTAGATGGTTAAATCCTCAACAAAATCTCAATAACTTTGTTGGAACGAATGAAGGTTTTAAATAAGATTTTCGTGGACTATTTAGCTTCCACCCTGACGAGGCATGTAAGCTGTTCGTATGCTGTTGCACCTGACGCACGGAAACTTTCACATTTCCATCTTCTTTTCTGAAATATTTTACCCAGCTCATACTTGACAGGATTGTTATCCTAGTAAAAGGTATAACCAATGAATTGAACCCAAGTTAAAAATTCCACAATACTATATAATTCATTTTATGTGTCAATTTGTTTGAAAAAAGTTGAAAAGAAGAGAGTTTTTTTAATGTGATGATTATCTGTCGCTTTCTAGATATATGCTCAGCATTTATTTCAGATGACATGGACTCCTCACCCTGGTGATCCTGCTGCCTTTCATAACTTTATCGATATACATATATTAATAGATAAACAAAAGGCTGAAAGTGGTATTTTTGTATTTAATATGATTCGTTGTAACGAGAATATTTGTGGTGAATGGAAACTGTGAGGGTCAAAATGTTCAATTGCTTATAAATGTTGCTGGACCCAGTTTCGTTATCTGATCTGAATTTTCTGAAATGTGCAAGGTAGATAGACATTTTGATTTTGTTTACTCGGTAAGTTTTGCCCTAATTGCTTGAAATTTTGCAATAATAAAGCCGATTTCAATGAGTGTGGAGACAAAGGGAATATTTTTGGTTATCTTGCTTGCTAAATAGAAAAGCAATTGTTAGGTTATGTAAACTACCCTACTTTAAGAGTAGACTAGTCCGACAAACATCTTTCTGTCTGTAGGACCAGGCTACTTCGAAAGGAGGGTAGTATACCTTACCTAACAATGACTTCACGGTTTAGCTAACAAGCAAGCTAACCAAAGATATTACCTTTTCCTACATACTTAATGGAATCGGCTGTAACCATAACCTCGAATTCATTTTAACATGCAGTGTTCATGTTTGTTGATGAACTTTGTTTTTCCTAGATTCACTGAAAAATCATTTGGTAACATTTGGTCAAGTAATTTCAGAAAAGATCTTTTGTAATTGCGGACGCCAAGACAATAAATGAACCTCACACGACCCCTCGACACAGGTGAGCTTATATATGATCTAATAGCGATTCGGGTTGATAACCAGTTGAAATTAGGCCAGTTTTGTGAGTGTGTAGATTTGTATTGTTTCAAACTGTTTAACGTATGACCTTTCAAAGTTAAATGTAGGTGTTTAATCTAAGAATTTCTTTTTTTAAACTTATATCCTTGTTTTATACTCAATTGGACCGGGCTGAAGTACGTCCATTATTCATAGTTCATTATTCATTATTCAATAATGAATAATGAAATAGTTCATTATTCACTATTCAGTATTGAAAAATTAATAATGAATAATGAAATGGTTTATGTTTCATTATTCAAATTGAAGCGGTGAATAGTGAAAAAAATATAAAAAAAATTGACCGTGACACTATAGCTATATTTTGATTCGCAATGACCATAAGAGGGTTTACGAACGACCTAAATGCCACAATATGCATAAAAATGAGGAAATATAAAAAAGAAGATGTGGTATTATTGTCAATGAGACAAACATCCACAAAAGACCAAAATGAGACAGACATCAACAACTATAGCTCATCGTACAGCATACAACAATGAGCAGAGCCCATACGGCATAGTAAGCTATAAAAGGCCCCAATAAGACAATGTAAAACAATTTAAACAAGACAACTAACGCCCTTATATTTTTTTTAAAAATGAACGAAAAACAAATATGTAACACTTAGACAAACGTCAACCACTAAATTACAGACTCCTGAATTGGGACAGACACAAACATAAATAATTCGACGGGGTTAAACACAATGTATATAGTCAACATGTTCCACAACGCATATTAGAGGACTAAAATGTCGAAATACGTGTGAAAATTACGAAATAGCCAATTTTGAATAATGAAAGTGATATTTTGAATAATGGAACGGGCTGCTGCGACCCTTTAGCCCCTAATAATAGATTAACCTTATACCTCATTTGAAAACTAATTTCGAGAGGAACACAATGTATATAGTCAACATGTTCCGCAACGCATATTATAGGAATTAAATGTCGAAATACGCGTGAAAGTTAATAAATAGCCAATTTTGAATAATGAAATGGATATTTTGAATAATGGAATGGACTGCTGCGACCATTTAACCCCTAATTATAGATAAACCTTATACCTCAATCGAAAGCTTATTACAAGAGGAACAAAATTTATATGGTCAACTTGTTCCGCAACGCTTAATAGAGGACTTCAATGTCAAAATACGCGTGAAAATTAAGAAAAAGCCAATTTTGAATAATGGAATGGATATTTTAAATAATGGAACGGACTGCTGCGACCCTTTAACCCCTTATTGTAGATAGACCTTATACCTCTTGCGAGAACTTATAACAAGAGGAACAAAATGTTTATATTCAACATGTTCTGCAACGCATATTGGAGGACTTAAATGTCGAAATACGCGTGAAAATTAAGAAAAAGCCAATTTTTGATTATGAAATGGATATTTTGAATAATGGAATGGACTGCTGTGACCCTTTAACCCCCGATTGTAGATAAACCTTATACCTCTTTTGAGAGCTTATAACAAGAGGAACAAAATATATATATTCAACATGTTCCGCAACGCATATAAGATGACTTAAATGTCGAAATACGCGTGAAAGTTAAGAAATAGACAATTTTGAATAATGAAATGGATATTTTGAATAATGGAATGGACTGCTGCGACCCTTTAGCCCCGAATAATAGATAAACTTTATACTTTATTGAAACCTTATAACGAGAGAAACAAAATATATATAGTCAGCATGTTCCGCAACGCATATTAGAGGACTTAAATGTCGAAATACGCGTGAAAATTAAGAAAAAGCCAATTTTGAATAATGGAATGGATATTTTGAATAATGGAACGGACTGCTGCGACCCTTTAACCCCTTATTGTAGATAAACCTTATACCTCTTGCGAGAGCTTATAACAAGAGGAACAAAATGTTTATATTCAACATGTTCTGCAACGCATATTGGAGGACTTAAATGTCGAAATACGCGTGAAAATTAAGAAAAAGCCAATTTTTGATTATGAAATGGATATTTTGAATAATGGAATGGACTGCTGTGACCCTTTAACCCCCGATTGTAGATAAACCTTATACCTCTTTTGAGAGCTTATAACAAGAGGAACAAAATATATATAGTCAACATGTTCCGCAACGCATATAAGAGGACTTAAATGTCGAAATACGCGTGAAAATTAAGAAATAGCCAATTTTGAATAATGAAATGGATATTTTGAATAATGGAATGGACTGCTGCGACCCTTTAGCCCCTAATAAAAGATAAACTTTATACCTTATTCGAAAGCTTATAGCGAGAGGAACAAAATGCATATAGTCAACATGTTCCGCAACGCATATTAGAGGACTTAAATGTCGAAATACGAGTGAAAATTAAGAAATAGCCAATTTTGAATACTGAAATGGATATTTTGAATAATGGAATGGACTGCTGCGACCTTTTAGCCCCTAATTATAGATCAACCTTACACCTCTTTCGAGAGCTTATAACAAGAGTAACAAAAAGTATATAGTCAACATGTCAAAATTGACTATTTCTTAACTTTCACGCGTAATTCGACATTTAAGTCCTCTAATATGCGTTGCAAAACATGTTGACTATATGCATTTTTTTCCTCTCGCTATAAGCTTTCGAATTATGTATAAAGTTTATCTATAATAAGGGCTAACGGGTCGCAGCAGTCCATTCCATTATTCAAAAAATCCATTTCATTATTCAAAATTGGCTATTTCTTTATTTCCATGCGTATTTCGACATTTGAGTCCTGTAATATGCGTTGCAGAACATGTTGACTATAAACATTTTTTTCCTCTCGTTATAAGCTTTCGAATGAGGTATAAAGTTTATCTATAATTAGGGGCTAAAGGGTCGCAGCAGTCCATTCCATTATTCAAAATATCCATTTCATTATTCATAATTGGCTATTTCTTAACTTCACGCGTATTTCGACATTTAAGTCCTGTAATATGCGTTGCGGAACATGTTGACTATATAATTTGTTTTCTCTGGTTATAAGCTTTCAAATGAGGTATAAGGTTTATCTATAATAAGGGACTAACGGGTCGCAGCAGTCCTTTCCATTATTCAAAATATCCATTTCATTATTCAAAATTGACTTTTTCTTAATTTTCACGCGTATTTCGACATTTAATATAAGTCCTCTAATGTGTGTTGCAAAATATGTTGACTATATACATTTTGTTCCTCTCGCTATAAGCTTTCGAATTAGGTATACAGTTTATCTATATTAAGGGGCTAACGGGTCGCAGCAGTCCATTCCATTATTGAAAATATCCATTTCATTATACAAAATTGGCTATTTTTTTATTTCCACGCGTATTTCGACATTTGAGTCCTGTAATATGCGTTGCAGAACATGGTGACTATATACATTTTTTTCCTCTCGTTATAAGCTTTCGAATGAGGTAGAAAGTTTGTCTATAATTAGGGGCTAAAGGGTCGCAGCAGTCCATTCCATTATTCAAAATATCCATTTCATTATTCAAAATTGACTATTTCTTAATTTTCACGCGTATTTCGACATTTAAGTCCTTTAATATGCGTTGCGGAACATGTTGACTATATAACATTTGCTACGCTCGTTATAAGCTTTCGAATGAGGTATAAAGTTTATCTATAATTAGGGGCTAAAGGGTCGCAGCAGTCCATTCCATTATTCAAAATATCCATTTCATTATTCAAAATTGGCTATTTCTAAACTTTCACGCGTATTTCGACATTTAAGTCCTATAATATGCGTTTCGGAACATGTTGTATATATAAATTTTGTTCCTCTCGTTCTAAGCTTTCGAATTAGGTATAAAGTTTATCTATAATTACGGGCTTAAGGGTCGCGGCAGTCCATTCCATTATTCAAAAAAATCATTTCATTATTCAAAATTGGCTATTTCTTAACTTTCACGCGTATTTCGACATTTAAGTCCTTTAAAATGCGTTGCGGAACATGTTGACTATATAAATTTTGTTACGCTCGTTATAAGCTTTCGAATTAGGTATAAAGTTTATCTATAATTAGGGGCTTAAGGGTCGCAGCAGTACATTCCATTATTCAAAATATCCATTTCATTATTCAAAATTGGCTATTTCT
Organism: Mytilus trossulus; assembly: GCF_036588685.1. Classification (NCBI taxonomy): domain Eukaryota; kingdom Metazoa; phylum Mollusca; class Bivalvia; order Mytilida; family Mytilidae; genus Mytilus; species Mytilus trossulus. The sequence continues at coordinate 49,058,979 of NC_086383.1, forward strand.
TAATTTTCACGCACATTTCGACATTTAAGTCCTGTAATATGCGTTGCAGAATATGTTGACTATATACATTTTGTTCCTCTCGTTATAAGCTTTCGTATGAGGTAAAAAGTTTATCTATAATTAGGGGCTAAGAGTCGCAGCAGTCCATTCCATTATTCAAAATATCCATTTCATTATTCAAAATTGGCTATTTCTTAACTTTCACGCACATTTCGACATTTAAGTCCTGTAATATGCGTTGCAGAATATGTTGACTATATACATTTTGTTCCTCTCGTTATAAGCTTTCGTATGATGTAGAAAGTTTATCTATAATTAGGGGCTAAAGGGTCGCAGCAGTCCATTCCATTATTCAAAATATCCATTTCATTATTCAAAATTGACTATTTCTTAATTTTCACGCGTATTTCGACATTTAAGTCCTCTAATATGCGTTGCGGAACATGTTGACTATATAAATGTTGTTCCTCTCGTTATAAGCTTTCGAATGAGGTAGAAAGTTTATCTATAATGAGGGGCTAAAAGGTCGCGGCAGTCCATTCCATTACTCAAAAAATCCATTTCAGTATTCAAAATTGGCTATTTCTTAATTTTCACGCGTATTTCGACATTTAAGTCCTCTAATATGCGTTGCAAAACATGTTGACTACATACGTTTTTTTTCCTCTCGTTATAAGCTTTCGAATGAGGTATAAGGTTTACCTATAATTAGGGGCTAAAGGGTCGCAGCAGTCCATTTCATTATTCAAAATATTTATTTCATTATTCAAAATTGGCTATTTCGTAATTTTCACGCGTATTTCGACATTTAAGTCCTGTATTATGCGTTGCGAAACATGTTGACTATATAAATTTTGTTCCTCTCGTTATAAGCTTTCGAATTAGGTATAAAGTTTATCTATAATTATGGGTTAAAGGGTCGCAGCAGTACATTTCAATATTCAAAATATCAATTTCATTATTCAAAATTGGCTATTTCTTAACTTTCACGCGTATTTCGACATTTAAGTCCTGTAATATGCATTGCAGAACATGTTGACTATATATTTTTTTTCACTCTCGTTATAAGCTTTCGAATGAGGTAGAAAGTTTGTCTATAATTAGGGGCTAAAGGATCGCAGCAGTCCATTCCATTATTCAAAATTGACTATTTCTTAACTTTCACGCGTATTTCGACATTTAAGTCCTCTAATATGCGTTGCGGAACATGTTGATTAAATAAATGTTGTTCCTCTTTTTAAAGCTTTCGAATTAGGTATAAAGTTTATCTATAATTATGGGTTAAAGGGTCGCAGCAGTACATTCCAATATTCAAAATATCAATTTCATTATTCAAAATTGGGTCTTTCTTAATTTTCACGCGTATTTCGACATTTAAGTCCTCTAATACATGTATGCGTTGCAAAACATGTTGACTATATACATTTTTTTCCTCTCGTTATAAGCTTTCGAATGAGGTAGAAAGTTTGTCTATAATTAGGGGCTAAAGGGTCGCAGCAGTCAATTCCATTATTCAAAATATCCATTTCATTATTCAAAATTGACTATTTCTTAATTTTCACGCGTATTTCGACATTTAAGTCCTCTAATATGCGTTGCAGAACATGTTGACTATATACATTGTGTTCCTCCCGAAATTAGCTTTCAAATAAGGTAGAAGGTTTATCTATTATTAGGGGCTAAAGGGTCGCAGCAGTCCATTCCATTATTCAAAATATCCATTTCATTATTCAAAATTGGCTATTTCTTAACTTTCACGCGTATTTCGACATTTAAGTCCTATACTATGCGTTGCGGAACATGTTGACTATATACATTTTGTTCCTCTTGTTATAAGCTTTAGAATGAGGTATAAAGTTTATCTATGATTAGGGGCTAAACGGTCGCGGCAGTCCATTCCATAATTCAAAAAATCCATTTCATTATTCAAAATTGGCTATTTCTTAATTTTCACGCGTATTTCAACATTTAAGTCCTCTAATATGCGTTGCGGAACATGTTGACTATATACATTGTGTTCCTCCCGTTATAAGATTTCGAATGAGGTATGAAGTTTATCTATAATTAGGAGTAAAAGGGTCGCAGCAGTCCATTTCATTATTCAAAATATCAATTTCATTATTCAAAATTGGCTATTTCTTAACTTTCACGCGTATTTCGACATTTTAGTCCTCTAATATGCGTTGCAGAACATGTTGACTAAATACATTTTGTTCCTCTCGTAATAAGCTTCTGAATGAGGTATAAGGTTTATCTATAATTAGGGGTTAAAGGGTCGCAGCAGTCAATTCCATTATTCAAAATATCCATTTCATTATTCAAAATTGGCTTTTTCTTAATTTTCACGCGTATTTCGACATTTATGTCCTCTAATATGCGTTGCAGAACATGTTTACTATATACATTTTGTTCCTCTTGTAATAAGCTTTCGAATGAGGTATAAGGTTTATCTATAATTAGGGGTAAAAGGGTCGCAGCAGTCCATTCCATTATTCAAAATATCCATTTCATTATTCAAAATTGGTTATTTCGTAATTTTCACGCGTATTTCGATATTTCAGTTCACTAATATGCGTTGCGGAACATGTAGACTATTTACATTTTGTTCCTCTCGTAATTATCTTTCGATTGAGATATAAGGTTAATCTATAAATAGGGGCTAAAGGGTCGCAGCAGTCCATTCCATTATTCAAAATATCCCAAATTGGCTAACATGTTTAACCCCGTCGAATTATTTATGTATGTGTCTGTCCTAATTCAGGATTCTGTTATTTAGTGGTTGTCGTTTGTCTATTTGTTACATATTTGTTTTTCGTTCATTTTTAAAAATAAATAATGCCGTTAGTTGTCTTGTTTAAATTGATTTACATGGTCTTATTGGGGCCTTTTATAGCTGACTATGCAGTATGGGCTTTGCTCATTGTTGTAGGCTTTACGGTGAGCTATAGTTGTTGATGTCTGTGTCATTTTGGTCTTTTGTGGATGTTTGTCTCATTGACAATAATACCACATCTTCTTTTTTATATTTCCTCATTTTTATGCATATGGTGGCATTTATGTCGTCCGTAAACCCTCTTATGGTCATTGCGAATCAAAATATAGCTATAGTGTCACGGTCAAATTTTTTTATAATTTTTTCACTATTCACCGCTTCAATTTGAATAATGAAACATAAACTATTTCATTATTGATTATTCATTTTTCAATATTGAATAGTGAATAATGAACTATTTCATCATTCATTATTGAATAATGAATAATGAACTATGAATAATGGACGTACTTCAGCCCGGTCTCAATTGGCAGTATGACGCTATGAGACATCTTAATTTTTGAAATCGAAGGCACAATTAACAAAGCAATCGTTAGTTTCAAATACTTTAAAATAGATTTTTAAGGATAATGTACCCCTGTGTTGATCCAATGCTAAACATAACAAAAATCTCTGTACAAAGGTTTGTGAATTTTCTGCAAAAATAGTGATTTTCTTTTTTTTATTTTCACCAAATTCTCTTTTTCTACTAAATACAATAATGAACTATAGATAATAATGCTTTGCAAGAAGTTTCCCCTTGATATATGTACAAAACTGTATCTCTATTATTCATTGTCTGTGCTGTTTTGATACTATTGCAGTTTGCACATTTCGTAATTGACAGGCCACAGAAGGGGTCATAAACCATACACGAAAAGATAGAATATTGATCGAAGTACTTAATTTGCATCTCTGAACCCCTACCCCGGCTTGTTTTTAGGAGGGTGTCTAAAAATGGTCGATTACAGACAGCCGAGTACGCATTTTAATTTCCAGGCGTGTTTACGCTGATTGATAAAGTCCTGAAAACGGATAGATGGAAACAAAAATGTTTGATATATCTGGCTTTAGATTCAGTTTTTTAAAATATAAATCAAGGCTACATTTTAATATAATAATACTAAGAATTCACAATATAAAAAAATGCAGAAAAAAAATGGATGAAGTGAAATATCTTAGTAAGGAGTCATTACTACAGAGATGGTGTGTTTGACACACAAAACTTAAAAGCTTAGTGATATTACCAATATTAAAATAAAAGTGTATTTTAGTTGGGTATTTTTCGCATTTGCTCATTTTCAGTTTTTATGAAGGCACATTTGATTTTTATTCATAAAAATATTTAAATATAGAAAATAGGACACATTGTTCACTTCCTCCCCCGTAGTTCCTTGTCAAAAACATTTATTTGATTTGGAATTTTGAAATGAAAAAAGCTAAGAAATCTTAGTTTTGTTAGTGTTCTCTAGGTTATCTCGTCTTCATTCTCTGACATATTCTAGTCTGTCCGTTTATAAAATAGTGATTTTGTTAGTGTTCTATCGAACTTTCGAAAAAAATCCTGATAACCGTTCAGACAAAAAAAATATGTTGAAAAAATCTTACAGATATAGCAAGTGATTCTTAATAGCTATAAGATACATTTTTTTTTAAAATACAACTTATAAATCTTACGGGAAATTATTCCAAGCTTAAAACTTTCACTGTAACCTCGCTCTAACTTATCCACCCCCCCCCCCCCCCCCAAAAAAAAAAACCCCAAACAAACCCGCAATACTATTGTCATTCTTTTAGTCAGCACTCAATTGTTCACAAACAAATGTGTTTTAAGCTGCTAAAGACATATGATTCAAACGCTCAGAAAGTCCTTTGTTCTATATTTTTGCTCTCCATTTTTATGCAAAACCTTTTAGATTTTTATTTTATTGGTTATTGTTGAAGGTCGTACGATAACGTATGGTTGTTAACACATACTTCCTTTGGTTTCTCATGGAAATTTGTCTATTGACAACAAATATACATGCACCACATCATCTATTTTATATAAGTATTGTATAAATTGCAACGTATTTTTGGTGATCTTGCAAAATGACTTATCCCGAAAATCGTAAACTTATTTTCTTATCTTAAAAGGGGGGCAAGAACGGTTCCATTAACAGGCCAAAAAATAAAATTACAATTGATTTAAAAAAAATAATAATAAAAAAATAGGGGTATTTTTTCTCTCATAAAAACAGTTAACAGATTCACAACAATGTCAATTTCAAGAAAGCAGACAACAGTTAATTAGTCAATAACAGCACAGCACCAATGATCTTGAATATCTGCCACTTTTAACTGAAATATAAAGGCACAGAACCAGGACATAGGAGCACAGAACCAGGACCGTTTTTCTTATCACCAGCACATCGTCAGGACAATTCCGTTTAACGAACTTGCACGACTTTTGCAATATATTATTGTTGTAATATACTTTGCATGGTACTTATGACGCATCAGAGAAAAATTAAGCAACAAAACAGTCGTTTTATTACCGTTCTGATACAATGTAAACAAACCCACCAGCACAGAATCAGGACCCACCATCACCTGACAGGACCAAATCACCAGCACATAACGTTCTCTTGCAGGACAACCATACCCACCGTGAATAAACCTTTTGGACAAATGTAGAGTTTATAAGATAAAAATATTCCCTGTGGAACACCTCTCCCCCTTTTGTACTCTCTATGTTCAACCCTCGAATTGAGCTTTCCAATCTAATTAAAAATTAAAACCTTAACTTCTAACCAATCTGTTCATGTACCGGACCGGCAACTTTCTTTATTTAATACGAAAATCTACAGTGCCGTTATACACATGCATGTTGTTTGCTTGGGGTATACGCCCAGAAAAGAAAGAAATAGCCCAACTCCGAGATACTATATTCCTGCATCACGTGATTTTAACACGTGGAGCTTACATTAGAATAAATACTGAATATGGAAAGTGAAACTACAATTCAAAACATAAAGTCCGAAGGCACAAAAGAGAAAAAAGAAGGTTTTTTGGCAAAGGGTGCCGGGATAATTCTCTGTGTGTTCAAAATATAAATGAAATATTTGCCACTGTCCCTTTTCTGTTATATGAATTCTAACCCTGAGTTTTCTATCTGTTACTCTGAAAACATGGATGAATTATATTGACTTTCCATGGTTAAACTTGTAGAATAAGTATTTATGTGAGAGAAAAGAAAAACAGCTTTTGTTGAAAAAGACTCAATAATTGGTAATTAATTCTCAATTATGCACGTAACTCCCACATATATTCGATTATTTGTACCTTAATGACGTGTGCGTATAATATATGGGAACATTATGTCGCCAGATTTTACAGGACTGCTCGAGATGACTTTTTTACGTATTAATATATCAAATGTAATACCAGTACCCAGATATAACCTGCAACCGGTCTATTATTTTGTAAGCTATGATTCTGTATAACTAGGTGGTTCTGATGCGGTTTATCTCGCTTTCAATGGAAGCGTTATACATGCATACATCTACCTTTAATATACAGTGTTGAAATCAAATATACACGGCTGATGTACGGAAACTACATACTGATACCAAATAAGATATGTTGCAGTAACTATGTAAGACAAACGAGATGAAGAATCCAATAAGATGGGAGGTTTTAAAAAATTGTATCCTTATGTCATGATGATTGAATGGCGTTCTGCATAAACACCTGTCTATATATTAGGTCTTTAAGTTGACCTCAGATGTATGCTGATTATTTGTGTTGTGTAGCTGTCTTAAAAAATGTGATCGTTACTAAATATATTTTATTTTTTAAACAAGATATACAAGTAAATGGCAATGTCAATTGATCCTAATATATATATACAATGCAATTGTTTTTAGTTAATATGATTTGTTTTACCAAAACAAGGAAATAATAAAGTTAGTTTAGACAATTGACAATGCTTTGAGGATATACAATATGTATAATATGATAGACTATTTCCGAAAAAACACTTATATCAATTGAAAGCTAATTTCCTCTGAACTTGTTTCACACCTAGGTCATTATCAAAAAGTCTATTTATATCTATTTACACCCACAACATCACAACTCTATTTATATTTTAGTTTGTAGCACTATGACACATTCACATGATGTATGCTTATAAAGTGCATATGTTTACATCATAATTGATGGATTGATTGATTGATTATCTTTATTTCCTCCATATAGGCTGATATGAACATTTTACTAAAGAGGAAGTTTTCGGTTGAATAATTTGACTTTAGTACAACATTTATTATTGAAATTGAATAATTTATAATCTAAATATGAATTAAAATTATCATTAAGTATCATATAGTTAGAATATGAATTTTGGACATAATAAGACCTTATTTTCTCGTTTTGACGAAAACTGGTGTATGTAAGAGACCATGGCATGAATTATTCAACAAATTATGCCTTGGAATTCTGCTCTGAATTAATGAGCTTTGTTCTTTCGTCCGGTTCTTTTGAATTAAAATTGCCTAACTCGACCGAAGTATTTTCGTCACTGTCCCGTATTTGTAGTTTTTGTTTACAATAATCTTCAACTAACTTAAGGATGGCTATGTTTTCTTGAATGTCTTCGTAGTTTTTATCCTTTAATAACAACATTCGCCAGAGTTTCGGTAACAAACATATAAACAGAGCTGTTATAACTTGCGTAAGTGGATTCAGGTCGGTTAACCTGTGTAAAGTGACAATTACATGGGCAGCTAAGTAGAACATGAAAGTTATAAATGCAAGTTTCAAAAGAGAGAAAAAAATCTCAACACGTACTGGTTTATGGCGGGAAACAACGTACGTAAAAAGCTCACGCGAGATCATGTAATAGTCATCCTCTTCTTTTGCTATGCCTACTTCCGGAAATTTGTTTTTGTTCTTAACGACAACGCAACTTTTGATGGTATATTTGAATAATTTGGAATAAGTTAACCGTATTTTGTGAATTGATTCAGTAATATAAATGACAATTGTCATAGCAAATACGAAATAAGCATAAGTGCTGCCTGGGTACGCAATGAAACCGGTAAACGTGAAAATCATAATCCTTGTTAGAAAAAGTAGACTATCCACAAAAACAACTGTCAAAATATATAGATTGAAGACAAGTATCGCAAGTGTTAATGTCGTAATAGAGTATTGTACAACCCTCCCGGAAGTTCCTAGATGAGAAACCGATCTCTTGATTCCAATATAGTACGACATTATAGTGATCTTGAAAAACAAAATAATTGGTAAGCTGTAGTAAATCAGAGATAAAACCAACTCCGTGGCACATATCAAAACGAAATACGGAATGCCAAAACCTATTTTCACCGCATTTGTCGCTTTTCCTTTTGTTATATTGTTCATTACTCCGGTAAATCGTTTCACTTGTATTTGTATCGCAAGACTCCAGAACGACGGGTTAATCAACATATAGATGTGAGCTCTCATTAAATTATACATCTTTGGATATCCCGACTGTCTTTCAAGATGATAAACTGATCCTAGTTTACCTTTCGTTTTTATGTCTAATGTTAAAGGAGACATCGATAGTCCTAAGTTATTCGGAATTCCTCTGTTGATGAATGTTTCAAGATCACGTGGTATGCAGACGAGCATCATGGTTGTAAATAAGTAGATACCGAGTCCTACATATGGCCCACCAATAGTTGGAATGAAATTTGTCTTGCTACGTTTGTAGCCAGCTACCATTGAACGGAAATCTAAAGGAATATCGTGTTTGGCCAATTCAACAGTATAGTGATGATCAAAGAAATAGTGAATTCCTACTTGAACAATAACAACAATAATAGTCATCATCACAATAACTACACGGCGTAGTATTATTCTACAATATCGAAATTTGTTATTTTGTGGAGTAATGCTTTGGCTCACAATTGAGAATAGTGACAATGGGTTACAAATCAGCCATTTGTTGGACCCTTTGTTCATGGTGTCATCAATCTGTATGTGTCCTCCTGTATTGGAACTTGCAACTTTCTTGAACACTTTTACTAAAAATAGAGGAGAAAACGCAAACAATAGTAGTCCTAAAACAAACGGAAACCCCCACCATGCTCCGTCGTAGTGTAAATTTTCCCCATTACAAACAATACTCGTCTCGTTAGCCGTGCAGCATCTGTAACTTGTAGCTTCCACTGGACAGGATATATGTTTACACAAAAAATATATAAATGGGTGTATAAATACTTTAGAGTTGTAACACACGGATCCATAAAGAAAATCTCTTGGAGCACCTTTTATGGTAGTGCTTTTGTTAGCCATTTCTAATACTGCAGTGGCTATTCGCTGAGTAGTTTCTTTTCCTCCAATAATAACAGGACAATTTCCATAGACGTTCACTTTAATATTCATTGAATAGGAATACAGGTCAAGCAATCCAAATGACCATATTCCATATTCTTTCGGCCATTTTAAAAACTCATATGCACCTTCTGGTGCCGGATATGTCCATGTCCAGATATGAGGCTCAATAGCACATTTGGTCTTGAAGACTTCTGTGGGTTCAAAACGTAGATTGAAACGAAACAATTCCCAATGAAAGTCTCTGCTTTTCAAATTAAAAAGAAACTGGGTAACACTGATGGGATCTATCTCCATAGAACAATTATCGAGTACTCCATTTTGAAAAGGATATTCTTTTCCCCAGTCTTCGCAGCGAAATTTCAATTTAGTCATATTTTTAGCATCAGCAATGGTAAGTACACTTAAAACCACTAGGAACATCATTTTTTGTTGCTGCTTGTAATGATTAATTCGATTATCATCTACTTCAGTTTTGACGGCACTGAGGAAACAATTTAGTGACACATATGTTCTAGTTTGTGTTGATAATAATATCCTGACATTTTCATTAACTAATATGGCCGTGCTATTGACGTAATAGTTCCTTTCTGAAACTCAAAGTAAGTACAAGTCACATTTATTTACTATTTAAGGAAATAATAAATAAGTTGTTTACAATTATTGTTTTCGTTTCCGGTGTGTTATATTTCTATCTATATAAAGCTATGTGTTGATTATTCCCTTTTAACAAATTGTCCGTTTGTACTAAGCATTGGTATACAAGCAAAGTTTTATATGATATCAATTTTTTGCGCATACACGAAGAAAACTAAGGATTATTAGGGATTTTAAAAATCATAACATGGGAAATCCTTGGTTTCTCGTTCTTTTAAAAATCAACTTTTCACGGTAGAAAAAGTAAACAAAGAATTTCAGAAAAAATCACGATACATAGACGTAATTTATAAACTGTCAGTTATGTCAAAAAGAATTCAGTCAGATAATAATCCAGGATTCCGAAGAGAAGGAGGACAAACTGGTAAAAATTAAGGAGGAGAACATTTAAAATAATATATGCATTAATCATATATGTAGCTCAATATGACGCACGCTTAAATCCGCCTCTAGTAGTTTGCTACATTATAAAATAGTATTGCCAATTTTTTTAAGTCGCAATAACAAAGTTTATAAATATAAGAAGATGAGGCATAAGTGCCCATGAGACAACTCTCCATCCAAGTCACAATTTATAAAAGTAAACCATTATAGGTCAACATGGAGCCTTGGCTCACACCGAACAGCAAGATATAAATGGCCCCAAAAATAACTAGTGTAAAACCATTCAAACGGGAAAACCACATCAATAAACGACAACTACTGAACATCGGATTCCTGGTATGAGAAATGACTTAACAATAACAGTGCTGAATCTTTAAGTTAGGGTTTTGTCAAGTGCGGTTAAAATTTTGTACCGTAAGTTTAAACACACTTAAGATATAGAAAATGCGACAATGTGCTATATGATTGCCAATGAGACAAAACTGCACCAGAGATCAAATGACATAGAAGTAAACGGCCTACAACAAAAAATAAACAAAACTCTTTTTTTTCTATAATATTCATTTCAACACATGTACCGGTTTTAACAGTGAATTCTTGATGAAATAGTCAGAATATTAATGGCTATATGGTTTCATGAGAGATGAAAGTGGGCACTATTTAGTATATACATATAGTTGAGGAAACATAACATAGATATAAAATTATTCAAATGCAACATATATAACGTCGCAAATTTTCATGGCATCAATTCTCATTTGATGCTTTGAAAATGAACACGCTAGTGCAGACGACGTATGGCAGATTTTAAAATGCATGATTTGACGCTGTTTTCTGTAAATTTCATTCTAATATGACGTCCTTATTACGCTTTGTAAACAAAGCCGTGTTCTAATGAGCACAAAAATATGTTTGACACAAGTCATGCGCACGAACTTACTGTGTATATTAACGTTATTTTCATCGTTATCCTTTAAAATATATACATTAAAGCAGCTAACATACACTTTTATTATATATTTTTGATAAAACAACATATATTTACCCTGATCATAGTTTTTAAACAAATATGAAATGTAATGCACAGACTCCTCGGGGAGGAAACGGGAAAAGCCATTTTTTCAGTATTTTAGTACGCCTCGACCTATAAAAGTACTGTATTTGTCCTATTAGAATCGAAATAATTCCTTCATGTCATGCTCTATGCTCATTTTAACATGGGTAGGCATTACATTTGACCACATTCTACACCTCGCTAACGCTCAGTGTAAAATATCGACAAATATAATGCCTACCTATGTTAAAATGGGCATAGAGAATGACCTGAATGAACTATTTCTGAATTAAAATGGAGATAACAAAAGCGTAGCCAGTAAATATAATTTGCGACCATTAAATCGCTAATTGAAATAAAATCTTAAAATACAATACAGTTATCTCATGAACAGTGATGATGAATATTTGGTTCGTTCTGTGTAGGATGTATAAATTTTAAGCCCATCAGAATTCCTTTTATTTCCAGTGGCCGCAAGTATTTGTTTATATTTTAGATATCATCCCGACCCCTTCTTCATTTCATGTTAATGTCATATGATCACTTTCAATTTCTTGTATCTGAATCATTTTAAACTGCTGGAGTAATTAAATTAAAATTTGGGTCCTCGATGCTCTTCAACTTCATGCTTTCTCACTTTTATTATTCGAGCGACCTTATTTGTCTTTGAAAGACAAAACGCGTCAAGCATATACACGTTTGATCCTGGTATCTATGATGAGTTTACTTCAAATGTCTTCATTCTTCGTTGTAAAGATTCCCCCTACTGATAAGGATATATATTGGTTTGCCGCAGGTTCAATTATTTAGATAGTGAGCCGTTTAAATTTCTTTATGACATCGTTTAAGTTTCGATAATACGCGTAAAATTAAAACTTATTCCAATTATGAATTAAATTAGCCAAAAATAGTCATCACCTCCCCAATCACTTAAATCTATTGATACAGAAACTGTATTTCAGAGATCAACCAAACCCTAATGAACTTAAAATGGTCAGCAGCTTCTGTTCTGCTCCATAAGTTACATACGATATCCGTTTGAGAGTCACCTTATATATATGTATATAAAACACATTATGAATATACATAACATGTAATATGCGTGTTATAAAGTAAGCTTTAATCGACATGTTTTCGTCTATTTCGTAAAAATGTGTTTATTTGAAGAAAAAAAATCCGTAAACTTGAAAACAAACAATACTAGCATTATCATACAGGTTAAAAAATGATTAGTAAAATATTGTTCAACCTTAATATGAAATAAAAAAAAGACTTATCAAAATCAAATTGGGCGAGTTCGCTATCTATTTATATTATATGTTTTTGTGTATGTTTATATCGGATTATTTAATCTCGACAGTCTTCGGAAGGTTTACAAAATAGTTAATTGGAATAGAAGGCGTATACACTTTTAAAATACAAACGAAATACAAATACATACTATCTATTTAATGCATTAATGATTCTTTATTCTAGACTTTTTTAATTTTGGTATATGTTTCAATATGTTATAAGCCGTGTTTGAGTGTAAGCGAAGAACATGAAATTTACAAATAATGCTTCTTTAATTATTTGATTTGACCTCTCATCATTAATTTACATTTTTATTGCGAGATTGCGCAGTTTGAAAAAATTGAGATAAACGAAACAAAAATCTCACTTTGGCGGATTTAATGAATTTTACATCCTGAGGCTAATTAATAAAAATCACGACTACAAGAGATATATAAATTTATTTCAAACATATTGTTGAGGTTTCCTGAATTACATTCACATTTGTCTGAAAACAAAAATTAATTTCCTGTTGAATCATATTGCGTGTTAATTTTTTTCAATTATAAATCATTCATTGATTTCATTATATACACTGGTCAAGGAGTGAGGTATGTAATGTATTATATATCAAAACTATTGTGATTTATATAAAAAGGTTTGTTCATGGAAAAAAAAACGCAATTTGTACAAAACATTACTGAAGCTTATCTGTAAAATGATAACAGCACTGTATATATTCAAATTTGGAAACAAAACAAGTAAGAAAAACGTTTCGAATCAATTTCTTTTCATGTCAACTAGACTTATTATTTTGGTTTGTATTTGATCAATTTGCTATATATATATATATATGTATCGTATCTAAAGGTTGATTGTCTACGAAATATTAAAATGATTTTGTTTTTGTTCAATCACTAATATAAATGAAATAAATAGGACACTTTAGATGTTTAGGAGTCAGTTTACTTCAATTTAGTCACAATAAATTGATACAAAAATATCGCTGATGCATTATTTACTTGCAAGTGAATAATTTGATCTCATTTAATCCTTAATAATGTTACCTTCAATTTAACGCCTTAGCTTGAGATGGCTTACGCATGTATTTGTCTATTTAAAGAAATTGTCGACATTGACAGTGAAACAAGGATTACCCGTTTGGCTGACTGATTCGTTCAAATGATGAACATACTTTTAACCTCTAAATAAAGTATACCTGAAAAAAAGCTAATTGCACGTGTTTGTTTAATATCGGTCAACACAGGTAACATAATGCCCTTTTAAACATCTATTTAAAAGAAATGAAGACATTAGCAATGCTCTTCAACGGTGTCCTTATTTGGCCTTATTAATATTTTAATATGAGCGTCACTGATGAGTCTTATGTAGGCGAAACGCGCGTCTGGCGTACTAAATTGTAATCCTGATACCTTTGATAACTATTAGCTATTTATAACTATTAGCATAACTGGACCCCTTTAAACGTTTGTTTGTGTGGAGAAATTTATATATAGCACTATGTCACATGTTTTTAAAATTAAATGAAGTTGACGAATTTCTATTTTAATACAAGCCTTCACTGTCTTTTTTTCAGATAATTAATATCTTACTTTGACTAAGATATGGCAAACGGAACCTGTCACGCATGGATTCAAAAATATATAATTGGAAAAAATATTACGCTAGATTTTCTAAATGAACTACATGTAAAGAGGAATATTGGCGGGATTACTATGTTGACCATATTTTCTGTAATTGGTGTTATTGGCAATGCGCATGTTTTATACGTATACTTCCGGTACTTCAAATATTCAAACTATAGGATATACGTTTTATTTCTCGGCATACTTGATGTTATCAACTGTGGTTTTGCTGCCCCTTTAGTGGTATTTTACTTATTTTATCCTCTAAACTATCCATCGCATTCATTCTGTAAAATTTTCAGGACGATTATTTATTTTATGGCAATAGCAAGCACGTTGTTGTTAGTGTCCATAGCAATTGAAAGATTCCGAAAAATCCGATATCCGCTAAAGGAAAGGTTATCTGCAACTGCTGTGAAAGGACTCTGTATTGGAAGTTTAGTAGGTGCTGCTGTTTTATCCTGGCCTGCGCCAATAATATGGGGATTGGGAACAGTTGAAACTGGGATTCCAGGCTTTCAAGGAAAACGATGCTTCACCGAAGACAGATTTCAGAACTACAATACAAATTATCAAGGAATTTATAACGCATGTTTGATTTTGTTTTATTTCATTGTCTCGGCTACTTTGATGGTTATGTATATTTATATCGGAATAAAGATACATACACAATATGAGCGCGATAGCTCACGACGTGAAAGCTTACAGAGCGGAACATTTAATTGTAAAGAATCAATCAAATCAAACAAAAACAATACCCGGAAGTCGACAATCACATTGTGCGTAGTCACTTTCACATATGTACTGAGCGCACTGCCCCATCATATGTTATCATTTTTTATTTTTCTTATTCCAGATTTTGACTGTTCATTAAGTTTGATAGGTTCAATGCTATATTATACGTTTGTATGGTCTTACTTTTTCAATAGCGTTGTTAATCCGTTCATTTACGGAATTCGAGACCGGAAGTTTAGGTTGGCAGTGAAAAACATTTATAAACGGACATGATGGTAATTATATTCATTTGGAATGAACGAAGATTAAGCTTGAAAATTAAAAGAAACATAATGAGAAAAGACACACGTTATAATTTTAGTAGCTTCTTTGAGATTGTACAGCTTTAGGAAGATGGTTGCTCTAATATTGTTCGCTAGAAACAATATTTCATAAATGATTATAACAGGAATGAAGCAAAGAAGAATTAAATGTATATACAGGATGGTTCTGAAATGTGATGAATTTACAAATAGCTTTTTCATCAATGAAATACATTTAGATTTGTAAAGCTAACATTGTCAAGTGTTTATACTTATATTTTTTTTGTAATTTTATTTAGAGATTTTATTAACATATTACTAACTGTTTAGAGTGCCAATATGTCCTCTTCGTTTTAAATCTTTATTTTTTCTTTTTTCTTTCTTTTTTATATGGTTGATAACTACATGACTCTCTATTAACTCATTTTTAGTAAACATTTTCAGACAGGAGCATAAAGCTGAAATTGTTTATCTGAACCCTTTTGTGGTTAAGCAATACATTCAAAATTTGAAGAAAAAAAACATTCTACTTGACAGCTATTTTCTAGGTTTTAAACATACTTCTCCTTTTAACAAGCTTAGACGATGTTAGAATATTTACTGAATGATGAATACACTCCATGTAATACAATAACACGAGTTACAAATGGAGATTGGTCTGTACATAGGTACTCTGTTAGAAGACATATTACTGCCTATGATGATCTTCAGGAAATATGGACGATGGGTATCATTTTTAATTTCCTTGTGCATTATTTCACTATGATTGCCATTGCTTATGGAATTCGTTGCGACTGTCATAAAAGTGAGAGGTTTAGCGCTATAAAACCAGATTCAATCCACCATTTTCTACATTTACAAATGCCTGTACCAAGTCGGTTGTTGTCCTTCGTTTGATGTTTTTGATTTGATTAGAGTTTTAAATTTTCCTCGGAGTTCAGTATTTTTGTGATTTTACTTTTTTGCTAACGTTGAATAGCTCTATATTTTTCATGTCGGGGCCTTTTATTTTCGGTTATTTGGTATATGATTTTCTAGTTGTTGAACGCCGTTTGGTTGTCTATAATTGCTTACTTCTTTTGAACTACGATGAATAGTCGTCTTATCGATTATCCTACTACATCTCCATCTTCTTATATTGAATTGTTCCATATTTAAAATGTTTTTACGACCAACTTTTCGTAAAGACGTCAGACAATCATAGAAAACCATGACTTGACTGTGCAACACCCAAAATTTAGGTACGGACATATTTTAGTTCCATGAAAGTGCATATTTGTGTAACATTAATGCTTTGATTTGTTTTGTTTTACATTTTAATGTATTGTATTGTATTATAGTTTCGATATTTGGATAGAAGAAGAATATTATAACATAAATGCAAAGTCGGAATATATATAACTCTGGTCTTGAGATTTTTTTTATATATATCAATGTTAACAAAGTAAGAAAATATTAATCATACTTGTTGTGTGTTGTATAAATATCTGTTGCTCCTAATTGAATGCACAATTTATGAATATTTCCTAAACTAAATTTGATATTTTTATGTCTATATTTAATTTCTAATTCCGGAATAGATAGGCAATTTGTATATCATTTTCATTGTTTTCTAAACTGTTACACTCGTACTGAAGTTTTAACACCTTTAGCAATGTAAAAGAAACAAAGTCACTAAGTATGCTAATTCAAACTTACAAAATACATTGAGCATTAAAATAAAAAGATATAAAATGACACAGAAATTAACAACTAAAAGTCACCGTAGGCCTTGAACTATAAGCGATGCCAATACCGCATAGTCAGCTATAAAAGGCCCCAACACTGCTTAAATGAGATGAAACTGATTATGAGTGCTATGTTCATTAAAACTATTAAAATCCCACTCAGATAAGTAAAAGAGTCTATTTAGATGATTTAAAATTGATAGAGGTTTATATGATTATTGTATATTTTGTGTACAAGTCATGATTTTATACAAATTATAGTCAAACAATTTGTCTAAAAGTGCAATAATTTATAGTATGGATTTTGTTATAAAAAAAAGGTATTGATAGTCTATAGAATGCGGTATTACATTTCACCAGATTCAGTAAGTACCCATAATATATTGTTTAGGGTGATCATACTGAGGAATTGGATATTACCCCCTTCAGTAAGATGGTCTTTGCGATTTCGTGTAATATATTTGGCTTGGGACTGTTGGACAGACAAGCGCACCTTTCCTTGTTGTGTGTTCCTGGCACGTTTGATTGATGGTTCAATTTCACTGAGGAAAATTTCTATATTGATATTAGAATTCTGACTGAGGCCAATTTCTATTTTACTATCAGATTTGTATCTGATGCCAAATTTTCTTTCATTCAGAATTGTAACTGAGGCCAATGTTCTATCAGAATTTTCAATTAGGAAAATTTCTTGTTACTATCAGAATTAACTGGCAGACATTTATCACTTATATTTCCTGTCTGGATATTTGTGTATTTTGTAAATAAGGTTTGTATCAAAGCATCATTATAACAAAATCCATACTAAAAATTATTGTACAAATTATAAGTGAAGTTTAGTGAAATTTTGTACGAAATTGAAATTATACAAGCACTTTTCAAGTCAAAATACGAATTATGATATGTAAAAAATGATAACTGCGCCTTTTACAAGTTGAATTTGATTTCTCGACAAATGTCATGTAAAAATTCGTACAGCTGTTCCAATGCAGTACCAGAATTGTCACTGAGGCAAATTTCAATAATACTGTCAGATTTGTAACAGACAACTGTTTATTATTCTATCAAATTTCTAGTATACTATTAGAATTAACTGGAATGCATGTATGAATTGTATTTTCCTATTTGTATCTGGGTATTTTTGTATTGTGTAAATACGGTTTATTGTGTGGTCATTGAATAAAAATGTGTATCTATGCTTTTTCATAACAAAATCCATGCTGTGATTTATTATAAAAATTATAAGTGAAATAATTTGAAATTTGTCAATTTATACAAGCAATTTTCAAGTCAAAATACAAACTATAATTTGATCAAATGATAACTTGTACACAAATCATATGTAAGTTTCTCCTTATCATATAGAAAGATCTCTATTTTCTTTTCCCTTTTCTCTGCATGTTTTAGGCATTATTTTGTTTTATCTCAACAATACCAAAAAGTAAAATCACAAAAATTCTAAACTCCAAGGAAAATTCTATAACAGAGAGTCCTTTATCTATTGGCAAAATCAAAAAATCAAACACATCTAATGAATGGATAACAACTGTCATGTTCTTGACTTGGTACAGAACTTTTGTTATGTAGACCAAGACCCTTATTTACCGTCAAAAGGAATTAAGGTTGTATAAAATCAAGAGAACTGTAGTTTTCCGATGAACAAATTTCATCAACTAAGCAAGAAAAAGAAATAAAAAGGTGAATTGCATCAACTTTTAACTGGACGAGTCGACAGGGTAATCATCTGCTACTAGGTATCCGACATCCACAATGTGAATCCATATCAATTTAGTATGTCTCAATCGGGAATTGGTCAAACTCAGTTTATTTAAAGGGTACTTTAAGATACCACACTTCGAAAACGTGTCACGAATGACTTGATAAGTAATACTATGTAGATATAATAAGATACAATAAGTACCAATGAGACAACTCTACATCAAAGTCACGATTTGTAAAAGAAAACACTTATAGGTCTAAGTACAGTCGTCAACACGAACCCTTGGCTCACACCAAGCAGCAAGCTGTAAAGGGCCCCCGAAATGACCCATGTGAAATCATTCAAACAGGAAAAAACAACAGTCTTATCTATATAAAAAACGAGAAACACTTATTAACCATACAACAAACGACAACAATTGACATAATTATATGATTACAGGAGGTTATATAGAAAATCAGGAAAAAGATATCAAAAAGTACTATAATAGTCTAAATAATGAAATATATTACCTCGGCTAATAAAAAAAACAAAATGACAAAAAAAGTCCACAAATAACAACAATGCATGACAGAATACTGCATTGAGTAACACGAATCCAGTTATTATCGGCAGTTAACTTGGATGCTCGGAAGTTTTAGTATCTACTAAGTGTGAATGCTCATGCCAAGTCAAAGTAAAATTCTGTGATGAGTCGCATTTCGTATGATTCAGTAGAGAAGAAAGATTGGTTAGATCGTAGCAAATTGAAAGCATAAAGAAAATAAGGGATAAACTAAGGTTGTGACAAAAGTACAATCATGAATGATATGAATTATTCACTGGAAATTTATTTTACATTAGAGTTGTCTTTCTTTGGTAGATAGTATAAAAAAATGTTGAAAACAAAGTTTTTTTTGTTTAAAATTTGGACAGAAGAAAGTAGACTTTCTATCTCATGTAAACGAGAAATAAGCTGTCGACGCTATGGCTGAATAAAGAAGACAAACATATCAACAACAGTACACAAAACACAATTTAGAAAACTAACGAATGAGCAACACGAACGTCACCTGAAACACCTTGGCGATTTCAGGTGCCTCGGAAGGTTAAAATTCCCTACACGTTGCTCCCATCATGTTGTTCATATAAGTATAAATCAGGTGATAAGTGTTATTCAGTACGCTATAAACTAATTTGGAAAACTGTAACCGCTAATTTTTATATAGCGCCTCTACGTTATGACCGCGTCTGGTCTGTATTATTTCTTGTTTTTTTCGACTTGTATACAAACAATGCAAATGAACTTAGATTAGTGATTTAAGAAGTCCTGTAAAGTCGATGCGTATGATTTTGAAAATGACAGATTTGTCACGCGCTGTTTTGAATTGTATTTGAGAAACTTGCTTTTACTGAGTTTTATGTTTAAGGGAGAAATTCCATTATTTGTATTATCAACGTTATGCTACATGGCTTGCATTATACTTGGATCTTGTAAATACAGCAGTGTTTAATCCGCTGCTATTCACTGTCAACACAAGTGTGAAACAACAAACCAAATTTTGCGAAATATTCATAAAAATAAAATTCAAATAAATAGAAATGATCATAGGAAGAACCAAACAAATTAAGACAAAATTTATATTAAGAAAGAACATATCCCAAATTGTATGACGAAACCCAGGAATATGAACATCACATCGTTAATATGTGGTCTTCGTAAACTGTCAAGTATATAAGCCTGCTGTAGATATTGGATTATAAATATGTAAATGCAAGATGAGTTGCAGTCAAGCTAACAAAAACACAATCCCGCTGCAAATACTTGCACCTGTCCTAAGTCAGGAATCTGATGTACAGTAGTTGTCGTTTGTTTATGTAATATATACGTGTTTCTCGTTTCTCGGTTTTTTTTTATATAAATTAGACCGTTAGTTTTCCCGTTTGAATGGTTTTACACTGGTAAAGCTTGTTGTTCGGTGTGAGCCAAGGCTCCATGTTGACCTATAATGGTTTACTTTTATAAATTGTGACTTGGATGGAGAGTTGTCTCATTGGCACTTATGCCTCATCTTCTTATATCTATAAACTTTGTTATTGCGACTTAACAAATTTGGCAATACTATTTTATAATGTAGCAAACTACTAGAGGCGGATTTAAGCGTGCGTCATATTGAGCTATATATATGATTAATGCATATATTATTTTAAATGTTCTCCTCCTTAATTTTTACCAGTTTGTCCTCCTTCTCTTCGGAATCCTGGATTATTATCTGACTGAATTCTTTTGACATAACTGACATTTTATAAATTACGTCTATGTATCGTGATTTTTTCTGAAATTCTTTGTTTACTATTTCTACCGTGAAAAGTTGATTTTTAAAAGAACGAGAAACCAAGGATTTCCCATGTTATGATTTTTAAAATCCCTAATAATCCTTAGCTTTCTTCGTGTAAGCCAAGGTTCCGTGCTGAAGCCGTACATTAACCTTTAATGGTTTACTTTTTTTTTTAAATTGTTATTCGAATGGAGAGTTGTCTCATTGGGACTCACACCAAAATCTTCCTATATCCATTATGAAAAGCTAGCGTGTGTCACCCATTTGTGTAGAAAGCATTCAACGACTCATCGTTGGTTGCTTTTTTACGTAACGTCCGGTGGCATTAAGAACATAAATATTTGATTAAATAAGCAGGTTTTGTAAGAGTTACGGACTGAACCAATGACGTTGAATCTTATTCAAACTGTTACTAGAAGTTCAGTGCATGTTGGATAAGGGTAGAAGTTTTGCCTTCCATTAGATTTCTTAGGTTCTTAATATTCGTCTGAAGGTCGTTGCGGAGAGCTCAGCACCTACCCAACACGAAGCATCAAATTTAACTTCCCCATTCCTAAAAGACATGTCTGTATCTACACATTATGCACAGACAAACAAGCACCAACCCACGCAATGATTTACTGCTAGACGAGAAAACCCAGTAGACGCTGGGGGAGGGGGTTTAAATTGTAATGAAATGAACCGTCAAAAACATCCAGTTACAACTCTTATTTGTCAGACTAAGGATGTCCATTGTTGTAAATCAATGTATCAACAAGGTATTTGCTACATATGTACGTGTTAGATTATTTTGCTATGTTTCATACGTCAATACTGTTGAGCTTTTATCTGTTACATAATATAAATTTTGGTATCAAACTTAATCTGTTATATAATACGTTAAGAGTGATAAAGATATAACCAATCGTCTTCCTGATCTGATTTGAACCAACCACAACTGCAATTATTATCATATCTATTGATATGGTCTAGCCAAAATATATGAAAAATGTGTGACATGTTCAACAAACAATGTAACATTTTATCCATTATCTTAAAACAAAACTAAAATTATCTATTGACCTCAGAAAGTGTAAACCCATTACTTGTTGGACCAATTTTTACTATCGGGTAAGGCATTGTAATGTTGCTTCAAACGAATTAAATTTGTACCAACACAAACTACTTTCACGAAAGGGCATACTTATGCACATGATTAACAAATGCACCTATCCATAACATACACAATATGTTTTGCATCCCCGTCAATGAACGAGGACTCTTTATTGCCTAGATAAAATCTCTAACGATACACATGGTAAGACAAAAATGTTACCTTACACGTTTGGGAATATTATACAAATGACGAAATATGGTTTTTACTGGTTTTACATTAACACATATCAGTATCATGTTACTGTGTTACGTATACGTTAGACGAATATATTATGAGTAATGATAAAAAAGATTTAGCAGTGGTACATTTTTCACTTTATTTTCTTTATTTCTAATATTTATATGAATTGAAAACATGTAATTAACAACATTTTTCATTATCTAATAATAATTAATATCTTTCGCTTACTCTTCTTGTGTGCTAAGCGAAATCGCCAATTTATTATTTTTACTTGTCCGAAAAGCAATAAGTGTTAGATGCCTTTACTTTTGATTACTTTTTACAAATATTGATTATTGTACAAATAAAATCTTCTTTGTATATTAAGACGGACACTCGGGTTTATTTTAAACTTTCAGATTGCGTTTATGTATTTTAACATTAATATCCAATCCTCTGTATATGCAAGATGTCACATAGAGATGACTACACATATGATGTAGAGCAACAATTACCCCTTCCTGAATTCTTCAGAAATTACAGTGACAAACTACCGGTACTGGTGATTGTGACAGATGGATTCTGTGGCGAGACAAAGAATGACGAGTATGCATATGCTGAGGTAATTATCGTTGATCATCTCAACAAGATTGATTTTCTCACTTGAGGCGGGACGACGAAAGCGAGAAAGACAATCGAGTTGAGAAGACCAATGATTATCTGTTTATCGCTATTTTATCTATGACTACGTTGTTAATTTCGTGTCAATTTCGTTAGCAACGCCACGTGCCTGCTTAGTTTCTAGCGATAATTTTCCATCTCAAGCGAGTAGCATGATATGAAAAATTATCACAAAAAAAGATCAAAGGAAAAATGCACAAAATAACGATAATATATAATATGAGACGCAAGTAGAGAAAATCAGAGTAAAAAAAGGTAATGAAAGATAAATCGATATCCTCAAAGTAGAATGAACTGGCTATGCAAAATTCTACTGGATTCAGATGGGGAACTCCTGGATTGTAAGATCTTTCCATGAAATAGTCAATGTAGACTTCCCAAAAAGATATACTTATTACGTATTCCGACAAAGCCATATACATGTCAATTACTGTCAGTTTATATTATTTTTGTACCCTTTAGTACTACAATAAACACTTTATAGGCACGCTTTACTTCTTACTGTCTAGATAATTCGTTTACACAAAACCTGTCAGCAGCTTAGAGTACTAGGCAAGTTGTCGGCTCACGATTCTGCGAAAGAGGAGTTCCTTAGTATACCTGTCGATGGCAGCTGTATGTTTTCGGATGTAAAAAAATCAAAACAAGGTAAGAATGGAATCTAATTGTATGTTTGTAAGTTATAATTGAAAATAGTTGCTGTCCTTTTATCATTTACCTCTAATAAGTGCAAAATGACCATACAAATGTTAAGACATGCTATATCTTTTAAATACTAACCATTGTATGCAGATGAAGCTATTTTTGATAATTGTTTATTTATATATCATTTGGGTGGGTATTTTTTTAGATAAAGATTGAGCTTCAGTGTAAAATCATTTGCTGGTGTAATATTTAAAAAAATTTAACACATCGCTGAGAGAGTGATAGAGCATTTATTATACTGAATGTCATTTTTGTCTTTTACGATGAATTTTATCTAAAAGTATTTTCTATGACGTCATGTACATTACAACATTCCAGGTATTAAAAAAATCAACATATGCGAGGCAAGATGTTTTATTATTCTTATATTAACAATGAAATAATACAATCTGAGCCAAAACGTAGAACTTTATCATTGTCTTTAATAATGTGATTTAAATTCAATTATTTGTCCTTTGAATTATCGATTTTTGATTGGTCTTGGCAAGAGGGTGACAATAAAAAAAAAGGTCACCCGCTCAGCCATGTGATAGAGTAAATATTGTATTCATACTTGATTACAGTTGGGAAACCAAAACTAATGTTAGAGTTACTAGCAAAGAAAGAATTACCATTCCATGTCCGCTATGCTAGCTCCTCTGATGGAGTAATTACACCTACTTTGCTGGAGTGTATTAAAGGAGTTGATATACTGTTAATGAAGACTTATATAGAAGATTTTTTTCTGGGAAACTGTTTGCAACAAGGTTTGTTATTTGAGCAAAGCAAAAGAGTCTAAGAAATAAAGTGATCAATAATATGTCCGTTAAAATGTTATACACTCGCTGACCTTTCAGTATCCCGTTGTTCGAATAGCAATGAATATAAATTAATATAATAAACAGCAAATTGGATTCTGAAATACTTTATATTGCAATTAAGTTGTCGTCATAAAGTCAGTTAAACAATTTACTTTATATTTTAAACTATTAATATGTGTGATAATAAAACACTTTTGGTCCTCGGAAGAAGTTCATATGATGCACGAAACGCGTTTACTGACTGACATATTATATGTATACTGAATATCGCAAACACAGAATATGATAAAGAAACAATATAAAAATTCGAAATTTAAATTTATCACAAAAAGTGAAACCATTAAATATTTTTTTTTTTTTTTTTTTTTTTTTGTAGAAGTGCTTTCGCCTATTCCATCAATTGTAGCTCTGTGTCCAAATATTTCGTTGTCCATCATCACCGGATATGCCAATAAATCACAAGATCAATTTAATGCAAAACTATGGTCTATGGAGGCTTTTGTTCAGCGAAACATCACGTTTTATGAGGGTTCATCAGGTGT
Source organism: Mytilus trossulus (assembly GCF_036588685.1). NCBI lineage: Eukaryota > Metazoa > Mollusca > Bivalvia > Mytilida > Mytilidae > Mytilus > Mytilus trossulus. The sequence continues at coordinate 49,084,015 of NC_086383.1, forward strand.
GTAACTAAATTTCATTTTTCTTGTGAATCACTTAATTTTTGTTTCTGCATAAAAGTGATATATGAGACTAAAGGAGGATTTATTAACTAGAGCCTTCATCTGGATCCAAGCTCTACAGCAAATATCTAATTTATAATACAATTTACAATTGTTTTATATAGTCTCGTACTAAAGTCTTACTGTGTATGCTCTTCTATGTGTTTGTCCCATAAGAACGTAAAAATTGGTCAATGCCAACGACATTGTTATAAGACATTTTGCTCTTTATCAAGGCAAGCATTTTAGTTTTGCCACAATATTTTTAATATGCTACTGAACCTTGTTGCATTAATTACAAGTTTTTGAAAAAAATCAATTTAAAAAAAATGTGATAAATTAATGATGCGTTCAATAAAGATATCCGAATAAGCAATCTATACTGTTTTGCTAGCAAGAAACTCTTTGTTTATTTATTTCATTTAAAAAATACAATATGCTCTTGGGCTTTTAGAAATAACAAGATTCAACAGAAGTTCAACAACTACAGGGACAGGTAACCCCATACCAATAGATCTGTTACCTGTAGACTCTATGCAAAACAGTGACAAAACTGATACACCACCAATGCTTATACCTAGGCAAAAGAGTAAAAGTTTCCAAGATGAAACATATGATATGTATGAACCGCCACCGTATCTAGGTTCAGATAAACGATTTTCAGAATTGGAAAAAAAGCCATCGTCACTACCAACAGAGTCAGGCGAATATATGACGGTACTTGACGAAGATTCAACCTACAGCGTTATAGAAGTAGGAGATACAATAAATGGAAAATCGTCTGAAAAAATGAAATGTATTACTGAACCAATTGTTTCTGACAGTGATTATAATTCTTCAAATAACAGCTGGTCAGGTGGATCGTCAAAATCTTTTGTCACTGAGAAATCCGTTCACGACATACAAGAAATTTTGAAAAAACTAAACTTGTCAAAATATTGTAAGACTTTTAAAAAAAATCTAATTGATGGTGCTGTACTTCAAGAATTAGATGAGCAAAGTTTGAAAACAGACTTTAAGTTTAAGAATGTTGAGGCTGTGAGACTTATGAAATATGTACGAGCTGGTCACATACCAAAATAACACTTTACAATAAAATGGAACACTTTTAAACTCTTAGTGCAATCGACTATATGATTAACCAGCTGTTTAAAAAGAGTTCTCTATAAACTAAGATTCCCTGGTTCGTGTATTTGATTAATTTGCTGTTAATAAAGTATGACATTTGTCTCTTCGTTGTGTCATTTGTATAACCTTAGCCGTATTTGGCACGACTTTTTGGAATTTTGAATCCTCAATGATCTTCAACTTTGTACTTGTTTGGTTTTATAAATATTTTGATATGAGCTTCACTGATGAGTCTTATGTAGACGAAACGCGCGTATGGCGTACTAAATTATAATCCTGGTACCTTTGAAAACTATTGTATTACGTATTGTACATTTGATTAAAAAAGATCACCTAAACGGTAATAATATCATAATATCCAGAATCAGAAATTCAAATTCTGTAGAAAAAACATGAAACACTAGATAGTGTTTGAATGATTAATGGCTCGTATTCAACTATTGAGGATTATAAATTTTATAATTCACAAAGAAGAACCCCTAGAACTTTATCTGTTTACTGTTTTCTTCCTTCTTTTTTTTAAGCCACTGTGATAGTTTTTTACAGACGAAACGAGCGTTTGACGTTAAAAACTTTAATTGTGGTATCTATGATGGGTGCATTCACTGAAAATTCGAATTTGAGACAGAAAACATTTACTTGCAACAAGGTTTTATGTCAAATTCATGTTCTACATTATGCGATCATTGAATTACAAACATTTAATGTATTCAGTTTGTTAACATAACTTGAAGATTTCTTTGGTAAAATCAGGTATAATGGCACCAGAGACATCATATTGTCAATGTGTACTACAAATGGTGTATCTGTAATGAATACTGTAAAGGGCTCCTAGACTTGTATATTTAACGTTCTAGTCCTCAATGCTCTCCAAATTTTTACTTATTTGGCTTTCTTACTATTTTGAATTACATCTAGAAATTGACAATAAGGGTCAGCTGAAAACAAAACACACATCTCTTAATTGATACGGTATTTTCGCACTTGTATTTCATATCATGTATTCCTTGAAAGGGGGTTGCTATCAAACAAGGAAGCTATCAAACCAAGAGTTCCAAATAGTAAAGTTGAAATCATCTTTTGTAAATTTCACGGACGCCATCACGAGTTGGTTGACCCTTTTGGAATAACCTTTCCCCAAATGTGACCAACTGCATTAGACACTTACCGTGTTTGTAATAACATTAGTATCACGACGGGTGCTGCATGTGGAACAGGGTCTGATTACCCTTCCCGAGCACCAGAGATCGTGTTGTTTAGTCTTTAGTATTTTATGTTGCGCATTTTGTACTATTATTTGTCTGTTTGTCTTTTTTGTCTTTGAGTTGCGCCCCTCTTTTGATATGTGTGTCACTGATGAGTCTTATATAAACGAAACGCGGCAAAGATTACCTAAGTCGTATTCGGTACAACTTGGAAGTTTTGGGTCCTCAATGCTCTTCAATTTTATACTTGTTTGGCTTTCTAACTATATTGATCTTAGCGTCTCTGATGAGTCTTATGTAGACGAGACGCGCGTCTGACGAATCAAATTATAAGTCTGATACCTTTGATAACTATAAACACTTTTTCTACTGGCGTACTAAATTATAATCCTGGTACCTTTGATAACTATTTCTAATAATAACAGAAATATAAGGGAAATATTTTTGTCTCCAGCAAATGCATTTTTATTTGCAATTTAGATTGTGTGTCATTGTGGAGAAATAAAAGAAGTACAAATAACTAGTATACATTAACCACAGTATCAGTTAACCATTTTATCGTATATATACGCAGCTTCCTAAACCTGACTCATTCGTCGTTAAAAACCGTTCTAAATCATGAGCACAGCTCAGGGCTGCTCGTTTTTAAGCAGTTTAAAACATTTTTATTTTTAAGAACAGACTCTGGCAGCATTATGAGAGTTTAATCTAAGAACAGTTGTGTAAAGTTATTCACTTTTAATTAATTTTGACAGTTCTAGTTTTAAAATATTTCTTGGAAACTTGTTTGCTCTGCATTTGTCTTTGGTGTCGGTAAGTTTGTTTGATATTTGTTCATACCGGTCTTTTTGTAGCTTTGTATATAGATTTTACTCATTGGTGAAGACTTTTCAATGTCCTTTAATTGTTTACATCCTCTCTCTTTGATTTACGTATGCTACCGGTCAGTTATTAGTTATCATATTTCTATATTGAAGACACATATTGGAAGAAACTATAAACGACTAACAACATCTATAACAACAGTGAATGACAAAAATAAAACTTTTTAACAACGAATTATGCAATCTTCTTTAATTTTCTGGTGTAAATAGATTTTACTCAAATAACTTTTACCTGACACTAAGTACACCGACTAAAAGAAGAGAGACAGTTTACAAGACCATTTATTTAACTTAAACCTGTCATACAATTCAATTACAAAAACAATATTGCAAGTAATTAAACAAACAAAAATCTATTTGATGAAAAAGAAACATGTGCCGCTGCGATCTGTTTTCTTATACACTATGACACATGGCGATTGTGTAAATGTTATCACCATGTTAATGCAAATATGAATTTTCTTAGAATAAAACCATGTATCATTAAATATATATACACAAATAATAAACATATCAGTTTATAACCGAAATTGCAATGAAAATGATAGAAATCAAATATAAATATATATCAAGAATGTGATTTTAAAATAAACATTATTTATCCTTATTTACTGAAGTTCAAATCAGATGTTTCAATTAAAAATTAACGTGTCCACTATTCTTGCTTGGTATATCTCCTATAAGAATATTATCAAGAACGCTTTATGCACAAAAGTATACCTCAGTCTATATATAACAATTGCATTAAAAAGACGCGAATGTGATGTCCTATGTGAGTCTAGGCAACTGTGTATATCAAATATCCGCTTGAAACGCACGAAACGCGCGTCTGGCGTATATACTTAGTTTAGTCCTGGTATCTATGATGAGTTTATTGATATTTCGAATCCAAATTTGTGGGATCAATTGCCAATGAAATGCTTATACAAAATGTTTCCTGAATGCAAAATTAACCATAGAACGATTATAAAAACTCGCTTTACAACTTTATTGTTAGTTATTTAGCCATAAGTCATATATTTTCTAATAACTTGCATAGTATCATTCTTGTCTTTAAAGTCATATTAAACGAGTGAGTGGGGAAAAATAATATTTGTCCAATTCTTGAACCAATGCATGTATACATCATAAACTTAGTCCTCTGTGCACGATTTTATCATTATTTTCGCAAATACATCATATAATCGTTATTTGTTTCTCTCTCAGTTTGTTATGATTTAACAAATATAGCTGCTCATTAAATGTCGTGTTTTGAAGCCGAGTTTTCCCGATTGTCACCTTATAGTAAACAAATCACAAAAAACATGGGTATTGAGCATGTGTTTAACATTTATAATAAGATATTTGTTTATTTCAATGACAGATCCATGCGTATTGTGGTCACCGGATGTTTACGAGGAGGGTTACGCTCGGGTCACTATGCATACGGAAAATATGTAGTGCGAATTGCTTCCTGGAAGCAAGCAATGAAAAATAAGTAATATTTTTTTCTAAATGTGGACAAATTAAAGAATTTTTCTCAGAAAAAAGTATATGTACATTAGTTGTATAATGAAAACTATCCATTTAGTTATAAAAAACATATGCGTATTTTTTTTTAATTTGAGGTTTCTTATGACTTTAATGAGGATTCAATTATTCCAAATATTTTTTTAACATTTTATATAAGTATCAGTTAATTTCATTTATACAAGTATTTTGTGAGATATTTTTATTTTCATTTGGTTTTATTTATTGACAGATACAACAGAGACATCTGTTACACTATATCTCTCTTTTGACATAATGTTAAAATATATTTATCTTGTTGACATTTCGTATCTTCTACTTAGGAAGTTTGTGACAATTTTAAGATAATTTAAGAAATGTGCTGGGTAAATAAATGAAGCAAAATGAAAACAAGTGAAAACTTTTAACATATATTTAGTTATACTATTGTAAGTTATTTTATGGTATCGCAATGTTATGATTTTCCCTAATCTTGTTATTGTCGTTTATACAAGTTTGCATTTAAATTTACCGAACCAATATTCGAATACTACACAAGCAAAATTATAAGTCTGATAATAAACAATAAGTCCATCTCGATAACATATATAACTCCAACGGGGTATATTTGCTTATCTGTTACAATAAATCATGTTTCTGTATTTGCTCAAACAATTTTGTAGATTATAATACTTCAGTAATTTCCTTTTATCAAAGTTTTATAAGTATCCATAAAGGTTTCATCAAGAATAACAAAAATAGCATAAAACTTGATTGTCTTTTTCACTTTTTTGTTTTAAATTAAATACCTTAAATCATGTTAAATGTTTGATCGTCGTATAATAGTTCTAAATAGTAATGTCTACTCCTTTACATCTTAAGGTACACCTAATATATCCTTTTTAATGTTAACTGTGTAAGTGTGTTATAGAATGAAAAAAATGAATGTAAATGAAGAAATGATTAAACGTAAAAAAAAAATGGAATAAAAACATTTAACAAACTAATGTAGTTTAGTATAACTTAATTCAAATAATTGAGTTACTAAATTTGCCAATGCAACAGAACAATTTAAACAGCCTCTATTTGCCATTTATTTAGGATAAAGACATATACTAGTATATATGTTAGTAATGGCCACACACATATTTAAACATATTAATACTGTCAATCATATGAGCGCTGAAGTAGTGCTATTTTTTTCATTTATGCGATATGTGTATACTTCAGTACTACTGAAAGTCTTTTATAGCTCAGTACTACTGAAAGTCTTTTATAGCTTAGTACTACTGAAAGTCTTTTATAGCTTAGTACTACTGAAAGTCTTTTATAGCTTAGTACTACTGAAAGTCTTTTATAGCTCAGTACTACTGAAAGTCTTTTATAGCTCAGTACTACTGAAAGTCTTTTATAGCTTAGTACTACTGAAAGTCTTTTATAGCTTAGTACTACTGAAAGTCTTTTATAGCTCAGTACTACTGAAAGTCTTTTATAGCTCAGTACTACTGAAAGTCTTTTATAGCTTAGTACTACTGAAAGTCTTTTATAGCTTAGTACTACTGAAAGTCTTTTATAGCTCAGTACTACTGAAAGTCTTTTATAGCTTAGTACTACTGAAAGTCTTTTATAGCTCAGTACTACTGAAAGTCTTTTATAGCTTAGTACTACTGAAAGTCTTTTATAGCTTAGTACTACTGAAAGTCTTTTATAGCTCAGTACTACTGAAAGTCTTTTATAGCTTAGTACTACTGAAAGTCTTTTATAGCTCAGTACTACTGAAAGTCTTTTATAGCTCAGTACTACTGAAAGTCTTTTATAGCTTAGTACTACTGAAAGTCTTTTATAGCTTAGTACTACTGAAAGTCTTTTATAGCTCAGTACTACTGAAAGTCTTTTATAGCTCAGTACTACTGAAAGTCTTTTATAGCTTAGTACTACTGAAAGTCTTTTATAGCTCAGTACTACTGAAAGTCTTTTATAGCTCAGTACAACTGAAAGTCTTTTATAGCTTAGTACTACTGAAAGTCTTTTATAGCTTAGTACTACTGAAAGTCTTTTATAGCTTAGTACTACTGAAAGTCTTTTATAGCTCAGTACTACTGAAAGTCTTTTATAGCTTAGTACTACTGAAAGTCTTTTATAGCTTAGTACTACTGAAAGTCTTTTATAGCTCAGTACTACTGAAAGTCTTTTATAGCTTAGTACTACTGAAAGTCTTTTATAGCTCAGTACTACTGAAAGTCTTTTATAGCTTAGTACTACTGAAAGTCTTTTATAGCTTAGTACTACTGAAAGTCTTTTATAGCTCAGTACTACTGAAAGTCTTTTATTATCACATTTAAAAAAAGTGATTGGGCTGTTTTCACTTGTAGCAAATCTTTCGATATAACAAAAATGTATGATGACCTTCGAAAAAATTTAAATCAACATGTTCAGAGGAAGCACGCATGAATAGCTTCAAATAACCTTGAATAGTCTTCAACAACCTTGAATTATTTTCGATTATAATACTCGTATAATGCTTAACAGAACTACATGGTATATTGATAGTTAAAATGACGTTCTCCATTAATAATTTCTTCTAATTATGATAAAGCCTAAATATGAGACAAACTCTTAATCAATACTACGAGATATGGACACGAATTGAAAGTTTCTTTGAATGTTTGCTTTATTTGGGAATGTGACCAGATCTAACATATTTCATAAGTCTGACCGCTTCAACGTGCATGAAATTGAAATCCTTTCTCAATATTTCTTCATTTAATTCCTGCAGAACAGCACCGTCGACTAGTTGGTCTGCGAATTCCTTGCAATACTTTGACAAGTTAAGTGTTTTAAGAATACCAAGTATCTCCTGGACAGATTTCTCAGTGACAAAAGACTTGGACGATCCAGCTGACCAGCTGTTTGTGGATGAGTTATAGTCACTGTCAGATGCACCTGTTTCACTAATGTACATATAATTGTCAGATGAATCTAAATTCACACTTTCGTCTGCATGCATCACACGATAGTTCTGATCCTCTACAACTGCACTTAAGGAATCATACGGCCGTGCTGGTAATGGGGGCCTTTTTTCTGCGGAATATTTTTGGGGTCGAGGAGGTAACCACTGAGGATCAGGTTCGGGTAAGGCTTCATAAATGTCGTCTTGTTCATCACTTACACTTTTACTTTTTTGTCTAGGAATTAGTTTAGGCGGTACATCATTGTAGTCACCGCCATGACTGTAATCACGTGGAAGTAAATCTGGAGGTACAGCATTTCCTGTTCCCGTAGTTTTCGCACCTCTTTCAAATTTGGTAAGTTCTGCAAAAAAGTGCATTTTCTCTTATCTAATTGTAATCATTAACAATCAATTTATTTTTTATATCAACCTTTGATGTATAATTGGATGTTTAAAAACTCAGTGTTTTTTATATTTATTTATTTTTTTAATGTGGAAAAATGTTGGCTGGTCTATATACTCCAGCATAATGTAGTTAAACAACCTGGGATAAACGTGACATAAAAATACGTCAATCTTGTGACGCGTAGTTTTATGGGTTTTTTTATGGTGTCCTGGTGTGATGTCGTAAAATCTTTGGCAGTATCTATGGACTTTTATTTTATTTCTTTATGTATTTCTCTATGTTGAGTGTTGTCATTTTAGAGGAGTTTTTTTTTAACATTTCCCCACACGTGCGAGTTTTGGTTGGCCATAAAACCAGGTTCAGCCACATTTATTTTTCTTAAAATATCCTGTAACAATACAGAAATATGGCAGCTGTCATCTGCATAGATATAGGAAGATGTTGTGTGAGTGCCAATGAGACAACTCTCCATCCAAATTACAATTAAAAAAAAGTAAACCATTATAGGTCAATGTACGGCCTTCAACACGGAGCCTTGGCTCACACCGAACAACAAGCTATGAAGAGCCCCAAAATTACTAATGTAAAACCATTCAAACAGGAAAACCAACGGTCTAATCTATATAAAGAAAACGAGAAATGAGAAACACGTATAAATTACATAAACAATGACAACTACTGTACATCAGATTCCTGACTTAACGTATTACATCTGAAAATGCCTGTACCAAGTCAGGAATATGACAGTTCTTGTCCATTCGCTTTTGGTGCGTTTTGTTATTTGATTTTGCCATGTGATTATGGACTTTCCGAATTGATTTTCCTCTTAGTTTAGTATTATTGTGATTTTACTTTTTAATGGTACCAAAACCTTCTCTCTTTTTCTGAAACAATGGCATAACATCACAACTTAGACCAAACACACGATAAAATATCAATTGGCAGGTAAACTCAATCAAAAAACGTAAATTGATATGTCTTTTTCTATGTAAACAGTCTATTTCTATGTAAGATGGAGTTTTCTTTTGTTGTAGTAGTGTTTCGGTTCTCCCGTTGTTTATTATTATTGTTGGTTTGTTCCCTCCCTTTCAGTGTGTTACCCGGATTTGTTTTTCCATAATCGAAATATGGCTTTTGAACAGCGGTATACTATCGTTGCCTTTATTAAGAAGAAACGGGACGATATATATTTGATATACTATAGAGCCACCTGTCTTTTGTAAAACATTGTATTTTTATATCAATATTTCAGTTGGATTTAGTTATTGTTGGTTCGTACCCTCACTGACCTATTCCTCTCATCCTCTTTTATTCTTTTTCAAAATACCGAATAATTTTGGGTTTTTTTCATTCGAAACTCGTACATGTCATATCATAACTGTACACACACCGTTCCAATATTAAATTGATTTATTAATGTTTACCTGGACTACCTTCGTTATCCTGAAATTTGATATTCTTCTGTACAAAAATATCCATTGATCTCAGCTTAGCCTGGAACTGTTCCTGCGGTTTATTTGTGTATCCAGTAATAATGGATACCGATATATCTGGGCATAGAGCCACCAGTGCTGATATCGGTGATATTACACCTGCAATGGAATATTCACTTTTTAAATGGTAATTTGTTTTTAATAGAATAAGCTTCACTTTGTTACCCCAGGAAAAGATTACCTTCGCTGTTATTGACTAAACGTTTAGTAATGTTGGGCTAAGATCTTCAACTCTGTACTTGAATTTGACGTCGCTGGTAAGTTTTTTTGTAGACGAAACAAACGCCTGGCGTACATAGTTTTAATCCTGGTATTAATAATGAATTTATTGTTAAACATTGAAATGTCTAATAACTATACGCGAAAACATATCAATTGTAATTTTCATTTTTGGCGTCGGAGTCAGCATGTGGGTTTAGTATATTGAAAAAAAATTATAAGCCATCAACAACTGGTTCAAAACTTCATGGAATGTTATGAAATTTGGACATTTGTCTCAGACAACATGAGATTATCAATCAATTTTACACTAATCCAATGTTGTTCATTTATGTCACTGGAACAAATTTTTATAATTTGACTATCATTGATATCTTTATCCGTATTATGCTTCCACCTTTTTGTCCGCCTTAATTCTTAGAAACGACAAACACGAACGCATTAAAAAAAAAAACAACCACCATAAGATAATGGGCATTTAATTCGTTTTTTAAATCGACAAAAGTTGCCATGGAAACAGTAACATTGTGAAACTGAGATTTGCTCAAATTGTAATGAAACTAAATAGAAATGTGACATGTCATGAGTAAAATCATGTGCCGTTAAGGGTTCAAAAGTTTCGAAATAGCTACTGTTACAATAAAACTATACCCGGAATGGTATTTGCTATTGCTTGTAGTTGTATTATTGAATGTAATTGATATCCCTATACCTTATTATTAAATACGTATTCTAACATGACGCCCTTCAAACGCTTTGAGTACACACCCGTGGTAAAATATAAATATATTGCATTGGCTGTTCCGATCGTACCCCCACGTCATATGTTTTTATGAATGAAGTGCACGACGTCATAGAATGATGACGTAATGATTTCAGCATTTTACGGGAAAATACACGCTTCTGGTACCGAAAATCATCACAACAAGGAAACGTAAACAAAGGATGATAAAATGTGGTATAAGCCCATTTTTTTTCCATAGAAGACATATAAGTAAATATAAGTAAATTATCATTAAAATTCATCAAAATCTATCAAAATACGTTCTTGTAAAAAGTTTGAGCACACCACTTACTCTGTTTGTTCCGTTCTTTTACGCCAATCTAAAAGTGCGTTGATTTATGGGAACGGCAAATATTGGCCTCCACCTAGAGCGCTTAGATTCAAAAGAATTGCCGTATTTGTTCTATTAGAATCGAAATAATTCATGGGGGCTATCGCTCAGGGTAAAATATTTGTCATAAAAGGCCAACCCGTGGTAAAATCACGATATATTGAAGCCCCCATGATTATTTCTTAATTTTAATAACACCATATACCCGTTTAAAAGTATCTTTTGGTCGAATGTTCTGAAGGTATCCATGATGATAACCAATTTTATTTGCTAATTAAGAAGCGGAATAAAATAATTTAAGACAGCAGGGAAGATTAATTTTGTAGTTTTATAGCTTTAACTGATGTAAAGAATGAGAACTTTATATTGTAAATTTTACGATGTCTCTGAAATGACCAGTGGGTCAGATTTGTATAGCATTGCTATTTGATTAATTGTCTAAATTGTATAACACTTTTTCACGTGTAGAAAAACATGTGAGTGGTTTCTTATTTCTTATTGGTCAATGATCTTGCGGGGTCAGCACAAGTTTACGTGCCATGTGTGCACTTCCTTTTATCATTAACTTTCGTCTTGATAACTTGTGATTCTAAAACATTGCGTGAAATTTAAATTTCCCACCCGCAAACCTCTCTTTATTTTATCTTTACAGGTAGTTTTGTAAACAGATTTTTTTAGTTGGGCAGATTTGTCTCCCCACCCTTGCTATTATTTGTCATTTATTCAATTGATATGATTTTAGTTGATGTAAATTCGTATTTATTATGTATTATAATTGCATATTGATTATGAACTTTTATGTCAATTTTTTTATTTGCAAATTGTAATATTTTTAATTTTATGATTTTGAATAAATGACCTTTTTTCGTCAAGCTCAAACTCTGGCTGACATGTTTATATGTCAATAAGTTTATGGTATCTGTATTTCTGTCTTAAAATAAAATTGAGAATGGAAATTGGGAATGTATTAAAGAGACAACAACCCGACCATAGAAAAAAACAACAGCAGAAGGTCACAAACAGGTCTTCAATGTAACGAGAAATTCCCGCACCCGGAGTCGTCCTTCAGCTGGCCCCTAAACACATATATACTAGTTCAGTAATGATGAACGCCATACTAATTTCCAAATTGTACACAAGAAGCTAAAATTAAAATTATACAAGACTAACAAAGACCAGAGGCTCCTGACTTGGGACAGGCGCAAAAATGCGGCGGGGTTAAACATGTTTATGAGATCGCAACCCTCCCCCTATACCTCTAGCCAATGTAGAAAAGTAACCGCGAAACAATTGAATATGAGTTTATTTATATTCAAATACAAATATTAAATAAACTGATTTTAATTAAACAAGGAAGAATAATTACTTCCTTCCTTATTGTGCGTTGTTTAGTAAAAATGGTAATCATAAAATACCTCAATATTTTGTTTAAACAATTGAAAACAGGGCTTTATATAACATTACTATCTGTTACGATAAAACGGATTGGTTTTTAAATCTAAAATATGTTGAGTCCAACAGAAATGTCAAAAGTACATTTCTGTTATTTTTAATAGATAAGATATGACATCCGATGAAAATTTTCTTTTCTGTTTTGTCTATAAATAAGTTTTGCATTTACGTTTCCTTTCGTCTCATTCGCCCAATTGGTTCAAAAATAGACATAAAATTAATGTGTACCTAAAACTATTACCAGTTAAATTCTTAATTTGATGTTCGGCGAATGCCATAGAAACAGAGTGACGCTTGTGTTACCATATAGACTTAAGCGAAGAAAGTTAACGTGGTTAATACGTGCAGAAAATCGGATTCTATTTTACATCTGATTATCTGATTATATTATTCATCGGTGGTTTTAGTCTATCGCAAAAATGTGTAAGCCATCAACAACTTTGTCAAAACAAGAGCAGCAAACATCGTGCAGTCAATATCATATTATCAGTCAATTTTCACTCTTAACAGCAGTAGTATAGTCATGTCAGTGCAACAAATTCTTTTAATTTTACTATCATTAATACCATTATTCATATTAATCTTCCACGTTCTCGGATATGACCGGAGAGAACTTAATAAAATTTTTAAATAACCACCATTAGATAATGAGCATATAATTGACCGTAGCCATGGAAACAGTAACATTGTGAAACTGAAATACGATCAAACTGTAATGGCACTTAACAGAAATGTGACATGTCATGAGTAAAATCATGTGCTGTTAAGGGTTCCAAAGTTTCGAAATAGCTGCTGTTACAATAGAATTATACCCGGAATGGTATTTGCTATTGCTTGTAGTTGATATCCGTAAACCTTGTTATTAAATATGTATTTTAATAACACATTTCATCCTTTTAATATAAACGTATATTTTGATCGAATTTTCTGTTTCATTCAAAGTAGATATCAAATGAAACTGACTTTAATTTAACAAGGAAGGATAATTACTTCCTTTCTTAATATGCGTTATTTAATAAAAGTATTAATTCAATATCTCAATATCTTTTTTAAACAATTGATTGATTGATTGATCGTTGGTTGCTTAACGTCCAGTGGCAAATATGACATGCATATTCAGGACTAGAACAAGTTAACCACATGAACCATATATACAATAGGTAGGTTTTGTCATAGTAGAGCCCATTTGGGGTGATGGTCGGGAAAAATTGGACTGCCACCAGAAAAGGAGGGTATATTAGATAAGGACAGAAATTGTGCCTTGCAACAGGCCATCTACGGACACCTCAACGAGTTGTTGCAAGGGTTCTTGACGTTCAAGGAGCATGGTACTCTCTTTACAGGAGGATTCGGAATTAACGTCCCTATTCGAACCGGCCTTGAACTTGATACATCCCGCACAGCCAAACGGATTCCATACTTCGGCAAGCGTTTTACTGCCGGTTAGGAGAAGACTAAGTGACCATATTTCTATTCCCAAGTCACCCTTGGGGTTAAAATAACTGAAAACAATGTTGTTTGTTCATTTATCTAAAATAACTCTATGATGCAATACAACAAATTTTTGTTTAAATATAAGTAATTTGAGTTCAACAAAAATTGTAAACGTACATTTTTGTTATTCTTAACAAATGAAATACGACTATAAGCAATACGAGTTTCTTTTCTGTAAAATAAAAAAAATCTTTGAGTTTTGTTCAGTCTAATTGATATGACCATTCAAAACCATAAATGAATTTAAGGTTAACTTTAAAATATAACCAGTAAATTGCTTAATTCGTTGTTTTGTAAATGCAAAAGAGACATACGCTCTTGTTTCTCTATCCACATAAGGGGAAAACAGTTCATAAGTAATCAAATTCAGACTCTATTTCTTTATTTAATTAAATATTGAATTTATTTTCTGTTCGATCAATTGAATGCATGACTGCCGCTGCTAACAAGTACCTAAATGTATACATTAACTTTAGTAAATTGAGAGGTGAAAATGTATGATTCAATTTGCTACTTGTTGCATTTGCTCGTTGTATGTAAACATGTTATCTTGTTTAAGAAGTTAATATTTACCATCTTCTAAACAGTTCCCTTGTATGTTATCCTCTATGTAAGTCTTCATGATCAGTATATTGACGCCTTTAATACTTTCCAGAGTAGATCTAAGCTCTATGTTGTAGCTCGCATATCTAACTTGGATTGGCAAATTATTTTCTGCTAGTATTTCTTCCATAAGTTGTGGGTTTCCCACTAAGTAAAAATTAAAGATTTATTAAAAACTAGTATTGTTTAAGGGTATTTTATCATTGGTGATTAACTCTTTTGTTTCAGACTACAACACGAGTTTTTAAAATTGACTGACATTGTACGTGTTCTTTCAAACGATATTTGATTTTTTTCTTAATTTCGAATATCAAATTGTTTATGTGCTTTTGATATTTTAAATGTGCTTCCGCTGAAAAGAATATAACGTTGAAAATCTTGTAAAAACATTAAATATTTCTCATGCATATAAACACCGTCTTAAATACGCGTGTCGGGCGATAAAAATTTCATTCCTGGTTTCTTTGATGGGATTATTTAATCAGTATCTCATCTATGGTTACTTTTTTTTGTGTTGACTATTTTGCGGGAAAAAAGAAAAACAAATACCAAACTCATATTCAAAAAGGAGAAGTTCATAAAAACTGATTGAATCAAACAATATCAATTTAAATTGGTGTTGATTTATGATCTCTGATATGTTCTGTTAAATGCATTCGTATCATTCGGAACGCCTTCGAGTGACTACATAATAAGGCGAGTTTTACACCGTTCAATCGGTATGATAACAGATGAACATCTTCATATATTGTGTAGTTTTGTAATGCTGCCATCAAACGACTCCTTCCTTCACATATCCTTCGATTGTGATTGTTCTCTCTTAATTATAACAGCGATTTTAGGTGTTTTGCTTTTTAATGCATTCTGTTGAAGTCTTTTTGCAATCTTTGATAATGTTATACCATTACACATACTATGAAACAAACCTTTCGGACGCAAATTTACCTTTCTTTGAACTTTTTACAACAGAAAACTTATATTTTCCATCAACTGGTATACTTAGGAATTCGTCTCTTAGATTTCCAGCATCCTTTGATAGTCTGGCTAGAGCTCTTAACTGTTGACATGGTCGATGAAGACGAATTATCTATAGAAAAATACATTATTTAGTTGTTTCAATGATTATGATTCCCTTTCAAACGAAAAAAGGGATTCACCTTGATACATCATTGTGCACATTTTAAAAAATCTTTTGTTTCTTTCCTTTGTTTCTTTTTTGTGTGTTTTAGCTTGTTTTTGTTTATTTGCTTGTAATTTGTTTTGGGAATTATTTTCTCTTTTTTTTTGTTGGCCGTCGGGTTTTGTCTTCTTCTAATAGATTAAATCTGTTTTATCACATTCTGTTTCCCCAATTGTAAGTTCTCGTTATAACTCGAATGGTGTTTTTTTATAAATATATTTCTCCACCTACTGGCATGAAAGCGGGCATTGTGCAATTAAATTTTCTGTTATAAAATTTTGATTTCCTTTACAGTTTTGACTATATTTGATTAATAGGCTCGTAATTTTTTCATAAGTTTAGGGTTTTCATAATTAAAGCTTAAACTTTTCAGAATAGAGACATTTATTTTCTACATATAAAATCAGAAGATGTGGTATGATTGCCAATGAGACAACCGTCCACAAGAGACCAAAATGACACAGAAATTAACAACTATAGGTCACCGTACGGCCTTCAACAATGAGCAAAGTCCATACCGCGTAGTCAGCTATAAAAGGCCCCGAAATGAAAAGGTAAAACTATTCAAACGAGAAAACTAACGGCCTTATTTATATACAAAAATGAACGAAAAAAAAATATGTAACACATAAACAAACAACAACCACTGAATTACAGGCTCCAGACTTGGGACAGGCACATACATACATAATGTGGCGGGGTTAAACATGTTAGTGGGATCCCAACCCTCCCCCTAATTCATCTGAACAATCGGTGTAAACACTGTGTAAAGTGCCCATATATATTGTTTATAAATTGTTCACTTTCCTTTCTATCAAAATGAAATAAGTATACTAACAGCCTAAATATCACGTCATATATTGTATGCGTCCGAAGCGATTTGCTAGATTTGCCTTCATAGGGAACTCTAAAAAGCCGAATATTAAAACGCTTAGATATAAGTTTACATGAAATCTTTTGTTAATCGGAGCTCACTGTCATTTATATCTTTATTGAAGTTTGGAGACATATATATGTATATGATGTTGTAATTCGTTTTCTTTCTATTGTGAGTATACATCAATAAGACAACAAGTTATCGATAAATAACTAATAAAACATAGGTGAAATCAAAAGAACGGTTCGTAATCGAAGCAAATAAAATTTACCAAGATATATCAAACACCAAATAGGTCAAGCTTTAACGTATTATACGATTTTTAAATCTAGTGTTATCAAAAACGGAAAGAAAATAAACTTATAACAAGCGTATTTTTCAAAATAGATACTAGTAATGTCGTCTGATGTATTCATTTTCTTAGACAGAGGGGAAATATTTGCATATATACACATATAGCCAAATCAACATTCCAGTGCTACAAGTTTGTTGATATTCGGCAACTGATTTTCGAAAAATCATAAGTAATTAGTTCAAACATAGAAGGAAAGTGACATTTCAAACCGGGAAATCACGAGATACAGCATTCCGATGAAGATAACATATCTGCCAATACACAGTCCAAGGAAGTGTTTCTGTTACTATATTTAATAACTTTAATTGATTTATTGGTAAAACCAGATTTTGATAACTTCCATTTCATGAACATTATGGAAAAAAATATAGAGGGAGGACAGTGAATAACTGCAACTACTAACTATCTTAAAATTACAAGTTTGTTTGATGTACTGTTCTGTACATTAATCTATTGAACGTTATCATGTATCTTCAGTTTGTTTTATTATACATAGGTGAACCAGTCTTGCAATGATGAATCAAAAATAACTTTTTTACTAATATTACTTACATTTTGGGGCCAACACTCAACGTTTTCTGTTGTGTTTTTTTTTTAATTTGTTTTTTAAGATTTTAATGTCTCTTCATTTTCTAAATCTTCATTTCAATTTTATAGCCAAATGAGAACTTTTTATTCCAAGTAATAAATCGACATCGTTTGATGGTGTTGCTTAACATATATTAGGGATATAAGGATATAATATAGGAACAGGCTTTTAAGACAGAAAAAAGCAAACAATTCAGACGTGTACCTTATTTTTAAGAAGTGAATAAGTATCAATCCCTGTATGAAACGACGCAACATTAACACATCAATCTTATACTGATCAGCTTTTAAAAGAAGTTTTCGGTAAAAGGATTGGTGTTAGGTGAAATCAAACGTAAATGATAAAATCCTTTAGATATTATGATTAAACGGTAAAATATATGACTAATAAACAATAATAAAGGAGACAGATTAATATAAACAATTGTTGCTTGTTTCATGATCCTTATTGTGAAAGTGTCTATAATTCATATTTGTATTTTTCATAATAAAATATTGTTTACACTTAAAAATATGTATATCACTGTTTGGAAAGTAGACAAATCTAATTATAGCTGTGTTTGGAAGTTGTATGATATAAATTGTGACATATACATTCCCTTTAACTTGGCCTCTCAAGTAACTGAATATTCGTTAAGAAATCAATATCCATTTTGAATGCAAAAATGAATTCAATTTATAGATAAAATAATTTCACAAGAAAGCACCCGAAATTTCTGTTGAGTAAAATAATGAACAATCAGTTGTGTTGTAATTCTTATTATAAACCTACATCGTGAATATCTATGTTCATTTGGCTGAATGGAATTTAATCTAAAAATGGGAGAAAAAGTTTGAAAACAATGTTTCGACGGAAAACAGGCATCACTTAAATCATACAAATAACAAACACCTGAAGAGTAAGCAATGTGAACCCCAAAGAACAACAGGGAGTTAACCAAGTTCCTGCTGCACTAGTTTCATCTTGCGTGATACATTTATCTTCACTGCCTTGTGCAAATTAAAAAACATAACCATGCATGGCCCTTGGTGAACAAAAAGGTTCATTTAAAATCGCAAGTTTCCATCGATCGCGCGAGAAATGCAGTTTAGGCAACGTTAACTATAAAACATATACTAGGATTATATATTGCTTAAGCCAAGCTAGAATCCGACTACAAAGAATTAAAAATACAAAAATGGGTAAATTAGATTAATTGTATATATCGCATCAAGTATTTCAACTTTAAAGACTGATCTGTACCGCTAAAATCAGAGCAATTAATACCGAAGTAAAAGGGTTAGAAACAGAAATGAATTATGCTCAATAAAGGCAACATTGGTGTACGGCTTCTCAAACAAGTAATAAATCGATCGAGAAAAAATACAATATATGATAATTTGATAAAAAAAAATCCGACTTTTTCTGTTATATTATATGCAAAATGCAATGAAAAACAAATGTTGATGTTTACTTACTAATACTTATGGTCAAACATTAAGATACGGTATATGTCGTTTATGTTATTTAAGCCTTACCTGATCGTTAGCGTAATCGTCATACTTTGTCTCACCATAGAATCCCTCTGTAACGATTATCAAAAGTGGTAAGTTGTCTTTATACCTTCTGTGGAAATCGGGTAGTGTTAATTGTTTTTCCTCAGAATACTCGTAGTCACTAGGTCTTGACATGGTAGCTGCAAGAAAATGAATACTCACTTTTGAGCAATCTGAAATCAGGATTGGAAATAGAAATTTATCTGACACATTTTTTTTCTAAAAAGTTTCTATCAAAGTTCGGGAATCCTTTGATAAGGAGATTCTGTAATAATCAGAGTCGTCGTTAACAGTCATTTAGGGGACAACCATTTGATATTCTGGGGGAGGGGGGCAGGAGGATTTTGAAAATAAATAACTCAGTCTTGATAATCCCAAAAATAAATGGTTTGTTCTGTGGCAGTTTGAAAATAAATTACCTGACTTGCAATGTGTTGAAAAAAATTAACTCAGCCTTGATAATCCCAAAAATAAATGGTCTGTTCTGTGGCAGTTTGAAAATAAATTACCTGACTTGCAATGTGTTGAAAATAAATAACTCAGCAGGTCTATAGCTTATTGGGCCTTCAGCGGTTCCAAAACCCTTAAAAGAATTTTGGCCTCGCCCTGCTCGGCAATAAATGTTGGACAATACTTTTGATAGAGGCTAGGTAAAAACAAACTAAATTTACTTAATAATACTATACTTGGGAATATAAATGATTCAGTTTGTTAAGAAAATTATAAAATACTTAATCTAATTATACCAATTGTCTTTTATAATATACTTATTACTATGTATTTGTGTTTCGTTTGTCCTTTCTCACTACGTATTATCTTAAAATGTTTGTATATATTGTCCTCTTGTACACAAGTATGTGTCTGAGGTTATGAATGAAATCTTGAACCTTAAAATTTCTGAAGGGGATAATGATCTACTAGTTCTGATTAAATGGTACACAATGACTTGACTATACATGTATTAATGGTTTTCCTTTTTTAAATGGTTATTTGGATGGAGAGTTGTCTCATTTGACACTCACACCACATCTTCCTATATCTAATTACAAAAATAAATAACCGATCAAAAACAAATCCTCCTGCCCCCCCTCCCCCCCCCCCCCAGAATATAAAATGGTCGTCCCCTTAAGATTTGAACAGTCTTGATTTTATGTTAGTACGTAGCTGTGTTCAGTTCTCAATATAGAGAGCAGTTATTAAACGATGTTTAGATGTGAGAGTCTTTTTCGTACTAGTTAACTAGTATTCAGTTATGATAGACTACAGTTACCAAACACATGTCAACTCACATGTAGTTTATTTTGTAACAGAATATCTTACATGCATTAATTATAATTTTCAAAATACGAAAAGACTTGTGCAGTTTTTGATACAAAACTGTCGGGTGCATTTTCTAGAATGAAAAAAATATATAAATACTGCAATTATTCTTTGACTTTAAATTTAGATTATTAAAAACACGATGATAACGTTGAAATTAGTCACCACCTAGTTATATTATAGACGACAGCCATATCATACTAATACGATACTCGAAAAACAAAAAGGTGATTTTAAAAATGTTAAATACAGATGTATCTACAACGTTATCTATGATTTAATAGTAAACACAATACAATTGTTGCCAATCAATGTAAGATCGGAAACCCCCACCTTATCTTGTTAAATGCTCCTGTTGTTCTGTTGTTCTGGTATACCGTCAAACTTTATAAATACTTATTTTTTTATCGTTTGTCATTTAGTAAATACCCTAAATGTGACAAGGGTATATGCATATGTTAACCTTAGTCTTAAATATACCAGCAGTAAACTCTTACAGCATGTGTGTGATTACTACCTGTGGGTTCAATCTAATGCTCATTTTCCGTTGTCGAATCAACTATAGTATTGATGGTTTATCTTTTTTTTTAATCTAGTTTGCATATTATCAATGCAATGGGTTGTTAATCAACAATCGATCAATCAATCGATAATATAAACAATGCATCAAACAACAGTTCAAACTCAAATAGGACATTCAAGAAAATAATGCCTACAAACTAAACTATTTAAAAGTTAACCATCGACTGTTCCTTGCTTTGGATATAGTATTATGCTACAAATATTATCCATGGAGTAAAAAGTAGGACATGTCTAACTGTAAACTTTCTAACGAAATACAATTGTCAATAAATCATCTAAGTACATATTCTAATGGTAATTTATACCTTTTTGCAAATAATTGTTTTCAATTCATGTTCTTTCAAAAGAGGGGAAATCTTAAAAATTGTATATGAAAAATACATCAAAACGCCCAAAAAGTATTTTATATTGTTCTGATTATAATGTCATTATTGATATCATTCTTAAAAGACCTTCGACGAAACATAAGTGTAACTTCTTATTCACCTCATGCATGAGAGGTTCAGAGTAAAATTGACCATTAACTGTTCGTTAAAAATTTGAAGCAAATTGTATTTGCATATGCTTTAAATCCATCTTAGCATCATTATATGAATCGTTGTATGTTATCAATTACTAGTATAATATATAGATGAAAACGGAGAATGTGTCAAAGAAACATCAGTATAAAAAAGAAGATGTGGTATGATTGCCAATGAGACAACTATCTACAAAAGACCAAAATGACACAAACATTAACATCTATAGGTCACCATATGGCCTTCAACAATGAGCAAAGCCCATACCGCAAAGTCAGCTATAAAAAGCCCCGATAAGATCAAGCCGAACAAAGAGAAGAAAATATCACAAGGCAACCGATGGGTCTTCAACACGGCGAGAAAAATACGCAACCAGAGGCGGGTTTCAGCCAGCCCCTTAACAATAATGTGTACTATTTCAGCGAAAATGGCCGTCATAATATACTCCAAATCATATCAATAAACCAATTTTAAAACAAAAAATATACAGGAATAAGAAAGTTAAGAGGTTCATGGCATGGGACAGGCGCAGAAAAGCGACAGGATTAAAAATATTTTGTGAGATCTCAACCCTCCCATAAACCTGTAGCCAGTGTTGAATAAGCTAACACACATCAATACGCACAGAGGTCGGTATTTTTATTTTCATCCTTTTACTTTGGATTGTCGGTTGGTATCTTCTTAACTGCTATGTTGGTAGGAATATAATATTCCATTTTGAAGGACTTGCACTAATATATACATTGGATACCGGTACAAAAGAGATAAACATTAAGTCGACGAACTCGTGAAGTTTAATCATTTGATTTTTTTAACAGTGAATCAAATATTGACTGATTTTAATAAGATCAGTTCACACCAAAAAATGTAAAGTAATTAACAATCGTCATCTTACCTTAGTTTGAATATGCCCCGTCAAAACAATACATGTAGATGTTTACTAATGATGTATCTGTCATCTTGTTAATTATAGTACAATTAGCACACAGGTTAGTAAAATAAAAGTAATATATTCCAAATGTAATGTGTACACATATGAATAATTTAAATGCACTGCGCACCAAGAACAAATCAACCAGGAAGTTTTGATATTGAATGCTTTTCA
This sequence comes from Mytilus trossulus, assembly GCF_036588685.1. Lineage (NCBI taxonomy): Eukaryota > Metazoa > Mollusca > Bivalvia > Mytilida > Mytilidae > Mytilus > Mytilus trossulus. Next base: position 49,106,549 of record NC_086383.1, read on the forward strand.
TTTACTGATCGTTTAAACGTTATCGGGAAACTAAAATAGTTGATAATATTTATTGAGGCTTACATTATAAATAAATTCAACACGTAAATCTTATATGTCTTTTGTCACATCACACATCCGTTACGTTATATATTACTTTCCAACAAGGTTTGTCGAAATTACCTATATCGATTTGATATGTATTTAATCACGTTCCATGGATAGAAGGATTTTCCCCCGTCTAGAGAAAACCAGTGTATGGATTTGACAGTCTTAAAAAAACACTGCTCAAATTTGAAACATGAACGATATTGAAGATCATAAAAAAACCTTATTACATGTATACATTGTATATCAGTAATTGGGAAAACAAAGGATGAATCTAATATACAACTTTTGATATTTTGATATTTTGTTTACATTCTGTGATATTTTCATTCCACCTAGCTTTTGGAACAAAACGATTTAAATGTATAGTCAACCTTGTCTTACATTTTATTTCTGAAAAATAAAATTATATCAAAGAAAAGAAAAATCGCTCTGAACTATTCTAACAAAAAAATAGGTTAATTCAATTGTAGATGAAATGAAAAATCTATAACAAACACGCAAGTGCAGAATTGTCGGTTGTAAAGCACTTTATTTCATAAATATTTCGAAATTCAAGATTAAAGGAGTTTGATTATATTATATATTATGAACTAAAGCCTAACCCAAAGTACTAAATTAAATTTTAAGATTCTGATGTGACTCAAAGCAAAATATATATCGAACTTCTTATTGGGTTTATATACGTACACAAATCCTGACAAAATCAAGCTATCTAGTATAGCAACCACCATTTCGTATAGGCAACAACTGTCATACCCTAGAGTTTATCCAGCCCAGTAGTAGGCACTTCTGTGTTGACGTGAATTATCATTGATATAGTCATAATTATAAATTAACTGTTAACAAAACGTTGAATTTTTGAAACACAAAGTATTTTTTTTTCCTCAGAAATAGATAATCTTAGCTGTATTTGGCAAAACTTTAAGGAACTTTTGGTCTTCAATGATCTTTAAATTCGTACTTTAATAGGTCTTTTTAATTATTTGTTTAATTCGAGTGTCATTGGTGAGTCTTTTGTAGACAAAACGCGCGTCTGGCGCAAATTCAATATTCTAATCCTTAGTTTAAACATATTTATTTATAGTGGATTGGGATACAAGTTTTGCAACTTATATTAATTCCTTTCCACTTTGCAGGTGCGAGTGCTGTCTTGTAGCGGCATTAGCCTACTCTTTTCCAAAATCTACAAGGGTGTCTTTAACGTGCAAGAGATACAACTCTCTCTTAACACGGATCAGCCATTTATCGTCCCCTTCCGACGGACTATCATCGTTTCCTCAAGACCATACTCGCAAATGGTGTCAAGGAAGAGCCGAAAATTGAGTTCCTGAAATTTCATCCCGAACGGGAATAGAACCAGGGTCCTTTGTGTGAGTAGTCCGATGCACTAACCACTACACCACAGCTCTCTTTTGCTAATCCTGGTATCTATGAAGCGTTTATATATTGCTGACTTTATACAAGCATTTTCTGAAGAAATGTTTCGGTTAAACCAGGTTCTACAACTAACTAAACTGCCCACTTGTATTGTCAATTGTTTAAACTAGAGTTCTGTTATGCTAACATAATCGGGTGAACAACTCAAACAGTCATAATTGATAAACGCCATAACAAAAAAAAATCGACCCAGCAGCCGAAACTGAGTAACTTCACATCACAGACTTATAAACGTTCTAGTAATTGTTTTTTTAAAAAAAACTTTCAAACATTAAAATAAATCTGACAAAGTCAGCAATAAACACAATTTTTGTAGTTGATTTTACATAGTACATACATTATGGTAAAATATAATTGGGATCCAGTAGCAAAAACTGTTTAAACATACCTGTATGTTAAAAATCCGCTAAAGTGATCTTATAAGACAGGTGGAATTCTATTACAGGTTCAATTTATTTGTAATACACTACAGAGGGACCTGAAATTGATGTTCTTTAAACACTAGAGCTCTTGGACCAACCTGCACCAGGAACCCTCAAAGAAGAATGTGAAAGAATTCAAAATAAGGCACTTTTATCTGTTTGTAATTTTATATATTTCGAAAAAGGATATGTTTACTATTAAATCATTGGTTTCAGAAAGCAGTATATTGTAGGTGTTTTTACTTTATGTTAAAACCAATAGCTTCGTGAAATTGGGAACTTACCCCGAGGTTGTCACCAACCCAGTAGCCAGTACTTCGACACTTGCATGAAAATACGGTTTTCTTTTGTGTTATTTAAATTTGCTGTTACAAAATGGTAGAAATTGTAAATTAAAGAATGTATCTCCCTCATGCTCTGATTCCTTTCACGGATTTGGCTATACCTTTTTTTGACCTTTTGGATTATGGCTCTTTATCTTTTAAATAAGCTTTGGCTTTCAAATATATTGGCCAAAAGCATCACTGAAGAGTCATCTATTGTCGAAATGCGCATTTGGTGCAGAAAAATTGCTACTGTTAATGTTATTACTACCACTGGGTCGATGCCTCTGCTGGTGGACTGTTAGTCCCCGAGGGTATCACTAGCCCAGCAGCCAATACTTCGGTACTGGCATGCAAATAAGGATTTTTTTGTGTTATTTAAATTTGCTGTTACAAAATGTTATAAATTAAGGAATGTATCTCCCTCATGCAAAACTCTGAATCCTTTAACGAATGAAGCAATACTTTTTGGACCTTTTTGATTATAGTTCTTCATCTTTTATATAAGCTTTGGATTTCAAATAGCAAAGAGCATCACTGAAGAGACATTTATTGTCGAAATGCGCATCTGGTGCAGGAAAATAATGTAATTAATGGAGACATGATTTTTTGTATTAAAAAGCCGTCAATAATCTTGGTTTTTAAAACTGTACATATATTTTGTAAATGTATTTTAACAACTAAAAATGCATCAAATTCGGCAGAATTTGATTTGAAAATAAAATCCCAAATGACTTTTATTTGGCAGGATATTTGAATAATTACACGAATCCGTATTGTATAAGAAATTGATACTACTAACCATTTTGTGAAAGATATCACAAACTGAGATAAGATACATTTGTGTATGTAAGATTCACATTCATGGGGTTCCAGATCTATGTCGGATTTCAAATCTGTGATAAAGTTGACGTCATGCCATCCGAAATCTTTGGCAGAATATTAAGATTCCAAATGTATGTCAAATTTCCAGTTATGGTAGATGTTCTAGTTTTCAAATATATGGCAGATTTCCTGCAAGGGGAGGACAATTCAGTACATATTTGATCATTGACTTCAGTCATGGTGCTTTCTAACGTAATCTTACTTTCTCAAACAGTACCGGTATTAGATGTAAAAATCTGTCGAAAGGCAACATCAGAAACACAGAAAAAGACAGAAAGACAGGAACTTCACTTTTCTCCTTACACTCAAATCTTCTAATATATTCATCAATGCTGTAAGGTTTTAGAACTTGAATCGAAAAATATAGACTACCAAATATTTTCAGACCAGTATATCATTTATGAATATTCATTCAAAAATTTTACATGTTGTTACTCCGTTTTGATTTATCTAAATTTTATGGCGTTTGTTACGTCATATTTGCAATAAACATGTATTTGAAATCTACAATAGACCCACCATTGATTTGAGTTCTGCATATAGGTAAAGACATATCAGAAAGGAACCACATGTTGACTTTAAGTATGAGAAAAAACTTATTTATTACACCTAAATCCAGGAAATATTTGAACTTTACTTCGATATCAAAACAATATGAACGACTTTTAACTAAATACTATGCAACAGTATTTCAACTTTCCATTTCTCAGCAGTCATATTCCCCAATGGTATGGTGTTTTCTTTCTCGATTAAAATTTAACGCTGGTGCTTGTTCGCGCGGTGGTTTTCGCGCATTCAAAAAAAAACCCTGCCCAAACAATTTTATAAGGTACGCGTAGAAAGATTAAATAACAATACAACATAAGCTTTAAAGTCATCATCATAAGTTGGTTGACCGGGAGACTGTGTCTGTGTCTCAACTCACAAGCATGTTTTAGCGATTTTTAGATACCAGTATTATAAATATAAAATATGTTATGTTATTGAATGTTACATTTTGAGTGAACCATGCAGAACAGCTGACGATTGTCCTGCTTCCCTGTGTCGTTCATTCTGAGGTTCATGGGATTTCATCAGTTTTTGTTTGTTACCTTTATTTAAAATTAAGAATAGAAATGGGGAATGTGTCAAAGAGACATATTTGGCTGTCTTGAATCGATTTTCAAACTTTACAAGATTTAGTCATCAGTAAGCAGCTGTTGTCCTAATAAAAAACCACCATTACGAATTTATATCATACCTACGTAGTTTTATCTCAAATCCCGACCGATTTTATGTTCTTATATCTTTAGTTTAGGTACCAGAGTAGTCATCTGTCGTTCTTTTCAACATTGTGAAGTTTAAAATGATTGTAGATTCGCATGGTAGATGATAAAAATAAAGTAGGGGTTTACCATTCCTATCTAGCCACCTTTGTTTGCTCTATTTCGATTTCTTGTGAGACAGGTAGTCTCAGAACATCTTGTATGACATCAACAAGGAATTATATAATCATCGAAATGAATTCCAACATTAGTCCTACGGGTTAGACTGATTATTTTTTATTTTCAACATCAATTTATTTTTCAGATAATCTAATTGATTAAGTTTTACCTTCGACCTGCAACATAGATGACCCTCCTAAAGGGACATAACGATATGTGCCGTCACTGAAACAAGGTTCCGTCCTATTAATCGAGTCATGACAATAAAAACGATGGCAAAGGTGGATAAAATAGGAGGACAAATCACTGATAATGTATAACTCTACATCAAATATATTCACTTTGTAAACGGTAATTTAAAATTAAGCAATTATGTGCACGACTGTTGCAAAATCGTGGTATGAAAATTTATCTCCACCTACTGCTTATGTATACATATATCTTACAATATCAAAATTATTTAATTTTCCGATTACATTCTTTATATATTCATGCCTTCTTATTTGCAAACCCTTTCGGCTGTGGTTTTTAAACCAGTATGTGCAATTTGAATAGGTTAATGTAAACACTGTAACTAGATCTTATAACATTGTTTTATACGTATAAATATTGTTTTTTCTATTTCTAATTAAATCTAAATGTAATGTTATTGTTATACCCATATGCACATCCAATGCTCTACAATCTGTCGATGCCTGTATCTTGGCATATTTCATGTTTTTCTTTGACTGTCAATGCCGTCTTTACTCTCAATTCATTGGTTGTTGAATGTGTAAAGATTGTTATATCTTAGATACTTAGTTGTTTTATTATTTGTTATTGGCTTTGAGTTAGCTACCGGTAATTTCGATTACCCTTGACCTGTACTTAGTGTCTTCTTGTTGTGATGATGTATAAATACCCTGTCATGTCTGGTCTGGTCTGTGTTTTTGTTAAAAAAAAATAAGCTGTATATAGATCTGATTATTTAAGCCCTTTCCAACTGATTTGTTTAGTTTGTTATTACATACCGAATGTGGAGGGATTAAACTAGTTTTTTGGCGGCAAAATATTAAAAACTAGTACACATCTAACATAAAATGAATTGAGAGTAAAGACGGCATTATCAGTCAGAGAAAATGTAAAATACTAGAGGATGAAAAAATTTTTTTTACTCTATTGTGATTATAATAAAACTCTAAGAAATGCTTTTCTTTCACCACATATGTACTGAAAATAATAACTCTAATAATTTTACTGAAGAAGAAAAAAATAATTATTTTCTAAATTCATCAACGCCTTTACAGACAAATAAGTTATGATCCTTCTTGAAAAGTTCATTAGAACTGAGGGCAGGGGACTCTTAACAGCTTGTTTGTTGTTATAATTTTGGATGAATTTTGATGCTGTTTTTATTGTGTATGTTTGTTGTATATATGTTTATTGTGTTAGAATATGTTTGTCACAAACTGTAAAGTTTTGACGACAATGAAATATTTGAACCACATTATGTTCGTCCTTTGGGGGGGGGGGGGGGGGAGTGTGTGTTTGCTCAGTTGTCTATATTCATTATTGTTGTCATTATTATACCGGTATTCTGTAAATATGGGATTTTGACATTTGGCTTGTCATGTTGTCAATAAAATAATGTATGTATAGTACAAACTGCATGTTCTTTGATATAATAATTGCAATTCATTGAAACACAAATTTGAAGAAATATCATCGACACAATCGATATCAGCATTTTCATACAGCAAAATAAACACGATATAAGTACACAAAATTATAGTGTTTGAATCGCATTTATTTCAAACAAAATCCACAACAGAAATCTATATAAAAAAGCTATCGGTAACTCATTACACTTCTTTGCAACTTATTAAATTGATGGCTTTGTAATAAAGGATTTTTACATTGGTTGCTTGTGAACCTTCAATGTTCGAAGATTCTTCAAGGAATTCAAATACGCTTGCACTCAGATCAATAAAAGCCTGTTGTTTTCCTGTGAGGTCATTTACATGGTGTAAACAGAGAAAATGTAGGTAGTGGGCGAAGGCGACAGTTGGAAAAACGATACTAGTACTCAGGCAATCGTCGAGCCAAGGTTTTAACTCCGTAGGTAAAAGAAACGAGTCTTTTTGAAACATAGGGGACCAAACTGTGCACTGCTTGCATGCCGTGAGAAATCCATTCTTTTTGCTGCAATTCATATGATTCTGAAATATACTTTCCGAAAGTATATCATAGAACGATGGTACACTAATCTTTTCAACAGTGCACTTCAATAAACATTTTTTTATTACAAAAACACAATTGGTATACTGTTTGATGACGTAAAAATGCGATGCCAACAATAACCAGCCGGAAACAGGGTCATGATTTGTTACCTGTATTAAATAATGCATTCGTAGCCGATGTTGTCTATAAACTGATTTGTTTCCATTCAAATTGTTTTGACGAAAATCTGTATCAAGGGCTGCCCTTTGGTTCAGTATTGACAGAAGTATGATATATGCCTGGCTACCGGGTAAATATAAACAACCATATACGGCATTGGTTATACATTTCTTAACTTCTTCTGGGTTTAATACTTGATGATGTAGGGTAGAAATATAACACAGGTACTGTAAAGGTGATGCAGATAAACACGTTCTATGATAATAAATTGAAGACAAAGGGCAGAGCAGGTTGTGTGAAAACTCGCTAAATGTTTCGGTATAAAACAAATATTGCCAGCCAAAGTCATGAATACGTGTGAGGGTTGACAGAAGAATTGTTTGTTCCCGATCAGGAAATCTTCTTTCAAACATGTTATTGTCGGGAATAAAGTAATGCGCACAAGTTTTATATTCCACACAATATATTAACCGTCGTAAGCATATCATAAAGCACTGTATGAAGTTTTCTTTCTTCCATTTTGATTGTTCGACTTCCTCAGATAGCCATAGTATAATCGTTTTGATAAAATAGGAACATAAACGTTCCATATGACCCAATTCCTTTACGTCTTTTAATAGGATTTTAAGTAATCCATAACAAAGTATTTGATAATGGGAAAGGGAACAAATAAGTTGCTTTTCTGCAACAGCAAAAGATATACGCCATTCTATATTTTTGGTCGGAGATCCTTTACATCCAATAGGTGCAAACTGAACACCGTCATTTACTAAAGATTCAACCAAATTGATAGGTGGCCATAATGTGCGTGATCTGTTTATCCATGGCTGAGCACATGAGATCCATTCATCGCACTTTAAACATGAAGCAAATTCAAAATTTCCATGTGGATCAGAATGACATGGACCATGAACAATGAAATTGGGGACCAATCCATGTTTCCGAAACTTTTCACTCGAGAATAATGTTTCTTCTCCCAAACTTTCTAAATAGTCACTACATTCTTTTTCTCTTGATTTGTCAATTAATATCATTTTTGTATAGCCAGGTTTTGTGTCATCTGTCTGCAATGCCAGTGGTATTAACTCCCTTTTAGTATTTATATCAGCATTATGTTCATAAATATGATATAAAGTACCGGTATTTATTATCAAACTCATGTCATAATCACTACTCTTGAGACCTAACCCTTCCGCGGTGCTGCCACCAATACGTGTGAGAAATTTTTTATCCAAGTTAACTACATGGTCAATTGCATTACAAATTTGTCTCTTTGTCTTCACAACTTTCTTTTTACCAATGACTCTACAGCAATACTGATAAAACCAAATTGAAAGTTCCTCGTCTGCTTGAGACCTTTTACGTGAAACCATGCTAAAAAGAAAAAAGAGATCTTTGTTAAAATTTTCATGACCACATGGTGCATTTTAAAATGCTGTATGTGACTTTCTTTTGTACGGACCATTACAAAAAATAGATGCAATCAGATTTCATTTCAAAATCATAACTATAAAACATCTTCTAGAAAGTGTAACTATATATCACGTTTATTGAAACAAATTGCCTTTTACGGAATAAGAGAAAGAGATAATTAACTACTTCAATGTAAATTAGATATCGTCGTCTCATTCCTATAGGTAATAACTGTGCATCCCTATTGTCCGAATTGGTTTTGTTTTCTTGTTTGTATTAAGCTGAATTTATACAGAACCTTTTCAACGACAAACCGAAAATACGGGGTTTTCTTATTTCACTTTTATGTAATATCTTGATTGTGTTAATAATAATAAACATAAAGGAGTGTTGGAAAGAATGGTTAGTGGGCCTTAACCCAAATTCGAAGTTACTACAAATGCACCACACACAGATGTTTTTCATCTTACATCGAGACTTTCGATATTGGGTATAAACTCGAATCTCCCTGCATGTTCAAGACTGCTCTTAGCACTGGCTTTATCTGAACTTTTATTACCACGGAACATTTGTTTATTTGAGAACAACACTGCGGGATGATTTTAAAAATTGAACAATTATATCAGTCAAAAATAAATCTAAATAATAAAATTGAAAACCACCAAAAGTCTAATATTGAAATACAAAAGCTATACACCAACTTTTAAACAATCACGGTCAATATCAACTATGTTCTAGCTTTGCATTATATAGATAACGTGGCAGTAATTACTTATGTAAATGTAACCGGGAGACTGGCTATACTGATTTGAAGTTGATAACGAGCTGCAACCCACGACCGGTTGCAGATGTTGGCGATGCCAACATTAGACGATAACTAGGATCTAGTCACTTGACTGAGAATACTCGCTTTAACTCCACTTGTAGAATTAGACACAAGTCCAATGCAGTAGTTAACAATTTAATGATTCAGGATGGAATACATGTAGTTTTACAAAATGTTACAAATAGATGTACTTTTACACATTGACGAATCGATACAACTTGAGCGGATGTTGCCAGTACGAATGCCCGACTCTCACTGAAGTTACAAACTTCAGAAAACATATTTAAATCAAGAATTAACATGGTGACAATTTCATAATAGAAAGCAGATAACTGAATGACAATGAAATAATACGATAAGAATTAACAAAAGATTATAATAAAAATCTGTCGTTTGAGCTTTAGGCTAAATAGCGCCGTAATTGAAATGACTAAAGGATTACTTATTCTTTACGTAAGAAAACTTAAGAACTATGTAAAGCTGTGACTTTATCTATTATTTACAAAAAGAATTATCTTGAAACAAATTTCTGACTTTGTGAAAATATACTTGACACTTAATTATTACTTATAATACAAAAAGCTTTACAAAGAAAAATCGTTACATCATAATGAAATTACTTTGACGGACAAACATTGCAAATAAAATTATTACGATAAAATAATGAATTATAGTTTAACAATATAATGACAGTTTATGACCGAACAGTTTGTCAGTGAAAATTCAAAAGTATCAGATTTATAATGAATACACTTTTTAAATAGTTCCAAATGAAGATGCATAATTTACACAAATTATCCCTATCAAAAATAACCCAAATGAATTTGTTTTGACAGGAAAAGTTAGATCTTCAGGCATGAATAAACAAAAGAAATCCGACAAAACACGATATGATATTAAAAAAATAAATTGCAACATGCATATGTACAAAGAGAAGTAACTGGATGCATGCATAATGCCACAGTGCTGTAAAAAGTGTCAATGTTCCCCCGATTCATTTTTTTCACTTAGTGATTTAGAGCTTAATAATTTGCAAATACACTTGAAGTTCTTTATTATTGCAGACTCGAATTAGACCTCTTGGTTATTCAATTAATTGTTCGATTAATTACTATCACCACTTGTGTACATAATTTAAACTGTGTTTGTTTGTTTTTTTGTTTTCAAGCGTATCATTTTCATAAAATATAAATTTATAATCAACTTACTTTACCACATGAATGTCACTCCTTGTTTATAACAAGTGAATATGACTGTAATTTTAACGAAACAAAGTATTGGACTTAATATGATACGAAATGAATATTGTCATATCAATCGAATGTACTAGTCGTATGTAGTGAAACGCAACGTTGAACAACAATCATATACCTTATGAAAGTGGCATTAACTGTAACTGTAAAATCAATGGTTACCGATTTGACAAAAATTATCATATTTTAATTTTTACCATGTAAAACATTTATCCAAATTATAAAAAGTTTTAAATAAACAATATACCTGGAATGAGCTCGATAATATGTAGCTTCGTTTCCAGTGTTTTTTTTTAGTCTAGACGCCATCTAACTACCTGTCGAGTTGGCCCTCCAATTATCATATAAGCGATGTAAACATTAATAGATATAAATAGATATCACACTCGTGCATTTGGGGTTTTCTATGTCTGTTTGATTCATATTATACATGTAGATGAAAAATATATGTTAATCATCGTTTTTACCTGTTTATATAAGAATGATACTGTGTGGGTCGAATCAATTTTATCAAATGATTTACCTTTGTTTCACTTTCAGTGTTGACATTCTTTCCCTTTGAATAAGTGAACACGCACAATGCATGCGGTATTCATTTAGGTTAACTTGAAGTTCACATAATGTTTTTTTTTTTTTATTTTTTATTTTTTTTTTGCTTTATTCATGTTGTTCAGTCTGTAGTTTTTTATGCTGTGTTTTATATATTGTCGTTTATCTTTCGATCGTTTTTTTTCGTTATGAACCTGGTGTTGTCGGTTTGTTTTCTACTTATCAAAAATAAACACTACGCAAAAAACATAGTCATGATACATTTTTGTAATTATTTATTCCGATACAAACACATGTGTATTGTAAGGACCAAGTTCAACACTCTGGAAAAAAGTGTATGTATGGAACAGTGGCGGATCCAGAGGGGGCGTTGAGGGCGTACCCCCCCCCCCCCTTTTGCTCGGGCTTTTTTTTCATTTTTGAAAAATGATTAATCAGACTAGACTTCGAGAACTTTGCCATTTATCGTGTACTGTAGTATTTAATCTTTATGCGACAACTCTTTACTTTATATAAAGAAATTTTGGGCTGGAATTTACTGATTGTCAAAGTCATGTGATTCGCTATGGTGGAGTTGACCAGTGCGTCGTGAAAAAACGTCGCTGAGTCATTTTAAAATTTAAATTGCAGTAACAAATTGCTTAGGCTGAGGTTAACATTCATGCCACCTACAAAGCGACACAGGATTGAGCAGGAACGTATTAACTTCTATTTCACTCCTCTACTTAACATCAATCCTCTACTTAACATGCTGGAAACATCAAATTTAGGATGTAGGGTTGGAAATATACTCTGCAATACTATTACTAGCGCATGTGCAGATGATGTCGCACTCATGAGCAAAAAGACAACCGATATGCAAGTACAAATCAATATGGCAAACACTTTTGCTGGCATGGAAGGATATAAACTACAGCCCCAAAAAAGCGTCGCTATTAACATCAAACCTAAGCCATCAAAGAAAGAAACGCTACTGAAAGAATATACATTAAATGAAGCTTGTATGCCGAGAGTTGACTCAGCTATGCATTTAGGAATAATCCGAACGAACTCTTTAAAGAAAAATATCATAGCAAATATTGAGGAGAATATAAAAATCAAGAAGAAGTGCTTATGCTCTACTGGCTTGGCAGAGGCTTCCATGGTGAAAATGGACTAGATATGGAAACTATAATTCACCTGTTTAAAATCTATATCTTGCCGGTGTTATTATATGGAATGGATGAACTGTTAAATAAAGCTAAAAAAGGTATCAATGCCTACTGGATTGAACGAACATCGTATCTAGCTAAGCTCTATAACGGCTTAAAAAAAATGTAAATAGTGTATAATGTTGTTGTGTTACGATAGTTAATTCATTCTTCATGTATATATTATTTTTATTTTCTTTGGTGGTGGAACTGTTCGACATACGGAAGTATGGTTACCCTATAAAGGGTGTAAAGATCCAGAGAAGAAGAAGAAGTTTCATGCAATTTTATACAAATTATTCGAATACATTTTTTGTGTAGTGCGATATGATAAACTCACTTTCTTTTCGCTATTATTTTTGCCTCTTGTGACTAATTTTTCTTTTTTTCGTTAATTAGTGAGACCGTTCTATCAAAAATTAAAAACAGGTCCGATTTGTACTTGGTTCGAGATGTCCTAATTCCAGAGAAACGTAAACAAACAATAGTTTCTCAATATTGTTTCACGGTCGAATGCACTTGGTGGCGCGAAAACAAAATGGAAGCTCCGTTTTGATAACTTTTCAGCTAAACACAAATTAAAAATGGTAATATAATTGGAAATGATCCATTATATATAATTGACATTGCGAAAGATATAAAGTACCATTACTTTTTTCTTAATTGCAACACACTTATCTAGGAAGAATAAACAAATAATGCAATTTGAAGACAGTTGAAGCAACGATAATAAAAAAGGGGGCACCATTCGATTCCGCAACTTTGGCGAATAGTTGACTCTGTAGTAAATGTACCACATCTCCTTATTTTCTATAAGATCAATTGCAATGTCTGTTTTCTCGAACATTAGCAATTCATTTAAAAATCCGTAAAAACTGTGTTCTATCTATAATTTATAGATCAATAGTTTCACCATTCCTCAATCCTCAATCTTATACAAGTTATGGTACAATTCGTCTCATTGGTGCATAATATGAGGCAGGCACTACCTGTGAAAGGGGACGAAATCTGTATGACTTGTAAGCTCATCATCAGTATACTAAAAGAAATAAGAAGAATAGTGAGACTATATCAAGAATAAAAAAAACAGTGCACACAGAAACGCTGTAACCTTTAAAATCTGGTTGCGCACTGAATCCCCAATGGAGATGTTTATAACTTTCTAACGATGCATGTATGTGCACATGTTATGCACATGCATGTATACAAAATTGTATGCATATAATTGTACATCTATGTAATAAAGGCTCTGTAGTTAATGTACAAATGTATGTTCTTTTCAGGATATTAGAAATTTCTTTGGAGCTCCAAAAATAACAAAGAACAGCAAAGAAGTAAAAAAAGATGAAACTTCTTCCAAAGTGGTTAAAAATGATAAAGGGAGTGATTCCAAGTCACGTAGCAAGTTAGAAAAACAAAATTCTAAGGATAGAGAGAAAAAAGTCACACCAAACAAACAGGAAAGCAAAAGCAAGAAAACCCCACAGACATCCAAAAATGAAAGTAAGAAAACTGAATCTAGTAAAAAGACGATTATTCAAATAGATTCAGATGAAGATGAAAATGGGAATTTTTCAACGAAGACAAAATCAAGAAGCAAACGTCAGTCCAGAGATTTGTTTATTGACAGTGATGATGATAAAACTCCTAAGAAAGCGTCTAAAAGGAAGAAAAAGCAAGTAGGTAGAAATGTGAAATATTATTTTACGATAAAAAAAAGAAGAGCAATGTCAGAAGAAAATTATGAAATGTCACAACCAGACTTGCAAACCTTGCAAATTTACAATTTAAAAAAAAGAAAATGGCTTGAAAAGACAAAATGATTCTATTCTGCCTTTGCCTGCTGTACAAAATAAATATATATGTATCACATATAAAGAGTAATCATAATCCTAAAATCAACACACAAAAAAATTGTGTGATTTATATATGTTTGTCTGAACGATTCATTATAGTTTTTGATGCTGAAAGTTTCCATTGCCATGCACTTTATTTCAGATAAGCAGTGATGATGAAGAATCAGAAGAAGTTATCAAACCATCAAGTAAAAAGACAAAGTCAAAGAGGAAGTCACACAGGGTCTTAGATTCAGGTGTGTATGAACAGAGTATACAATGATCAAACTAATCATTTGTACATGTGTAAACATTTTTAAAATAAGCAGAAAACTACCAATTCACCATCCAAAATGTTTTAGGCATTTTGTTGTAATCTACTGGGCGTAAATATTTGACTGATATTTGATTTGTTGAGACTATTCCATATTATGACAATGAGCAAAAGATCTTATTCCTTTCTAAATCATACCTACCTCACATAAAGAAAGTCAAGAACAAAATGAAGAAACCCAGTCATCTAAAAAAAATAATTCATTTTGTCTTACGTTATGTTCATATCTCCCAAACGAAAGTGAAATACATGTAATATTACATGTACATACATACATGTTAAAGAACAAACAGAAGAAATAACTTGATGTAACAACTGCTGCTTTTATGTTAAACCTGGATATGTGTCAATTATGAATAAAAAGATCAAAAAATATTTAAATTTATCTGACAGCTGGGTTTCAAATATTATATGATTTGTTGACAGATGATGAAGAAGATCCAATTCCACAATCAGACAAAAAATCAAGAAAGAAAGGAGGTAAAAAGGCTGGTCCTATTTACCTTGATGAATCAGGTTGGTACATTCTGACAGAATTATATTTACTTTGACACTGATATGAAAATTGGTTGTACATTGATGATAAATGAAATCTATTTTACTACTTCACAAGTGTAACTCACTTTTCTTGAAACTGCAAAGCATGTAATGTCAATCTTTAACTCCTCCTACAGTGAACTATGTGTTCCAATGCTCAACTTAATGTATTTTGAAATAGCTATTTGCATCTGCAGGGGCATTATTTGTGTCTCCCAGCTGACACAATAATATCTGAAAGAAAGTCTTGCATTGACTTTGTTATGAAATAGTAACTTCACTGTGGAATGATTGGGCATCACTTTATAACTCAAAACTCTACTTTCTGCTATATAGATGATTTTCTCTCTCTAAATAATTCAAAATTTGGTGACTATGTGGAACGCAACTATCCCATCGACCTAGAGATAAAGGATACTACTGATACAGTTAAGTTGGCCTCATATCTTTACTTACATCCAGAAATTGACAATGATGGTCGGTTGAAAACAAAACTTTACGACAAAAGAGATGATTTCAGCTTTCCTATTGTGAACTTTCGATTTCTAAGTAGCAACATTCCAGCAGCACCTGCATAAGGGGTATATATCTCCTAATTGATAGGATATTCCTGTGCTTGCTTTTTCTATTATGATTTTCTTGATAGAGGGTTGCTGCTCACAAGGAAGCTATCAAACCTTGAGTTCCAAATGGTGATGTTGAAATCATCTCTACCTTAATTTTACAGATGCCATCATGAGTTGGTTGACTGTTATGGAATAACCCTTACTCAAATGATATTCGATATGTTCCTTATGTCGTAACTACAATCCCCTTCCCTTTCATGAATGTGACATATGGAATTAGACTGTTTACCAGATTTGGTATTACGTAAGCAACACGACCAGTGCCACATCTGGAGCAGGATCTGCTTACCCTTCCAGAGCACCTGAGATCACCCCTAGTTTTTAGTGGGGTTTGTGTTGCTTATTCTTTAGTTTGCTATGTTGTGGGGTGTGCACTTTTGTTTGTCTATTTGTCTTTTTCATTATTAGACAGGGTGTTTTCATTTTATTTTCGATTGTAGTATCTTTCGTCCCTCTTTCATAGATATAGGATGATGTTGTAGAGTGCCCATGAGACAACTCTCCATTCCAAGTCACAATTTGTAAAAGTAATCCATTATAGGTTAAAGTTTGCTTTTCAACACAGAACCTTGGCTCACACCAAACATTAAGCTATAAAGGGCCCCAAAAATGACTAGCTATATATAGTGTAAAAGCATTCAAACAGGAAAACCAACAGTCTAATCTAAATAATAAAAAATAAACACTTATGAACCACATCAACAAAGACAACCACAGAACTTAAGGTTCCTGACTTAGAACATCAGGGATGATTCTGGGTGTTTTCAAATGGGTCCTTTGAACATCAAATTGGGAATTTTTATCCCATTTGGGAATTTTTTATGCATACAATCTAAAACGAAATGATATAATTTTCCTGACCAGTAAAAACGGAAAATGTATATTAAGTTTCACCTGAACACTGCTTGAAGAAGTTATCGGATTCAGACCAGGGAAGTTGTAATACATGAATACCATTGCACATGATGCACTATCATCATAACTTTGGCAAACAAGGCATATATACCAGCTAACATAAACCTTTGGCACTTAAGCAGTTTAGCTATTTATTCGAATTTCAAATGATCTCATAATATATGAGATATCTTATATAACATATTAGATTTTTATAAGATATCTCATTTAACAGTTTAATATATGAGATATCTTATATAATTCATTTTTATAAAGCTATCTTATATAGTTTGTGAGATATCTTATATTATATGAGATATCTTATATATTTAATAAGATATCTTCTAAAGTTTAAAAACTTTATAAGATATCTTATATACTTTATACTTAGATATCTTATATACTTATAAGATATCTTATGTACTTATAAGATATTTTATATACCTCATAAGATATCTTCCAAAGTGTATAAGATATCTCATTAAGTATATGAAATATCTTATATTTTTTATACAAGATATCTTATAATATTATAAATTCGTATATTTTAACAAATTTGATTCGTTTAGGGATAGTCACATGTTAAACTATATTTTCGAAGGTAGTGAGAAAACGGTGTATAGCAAAAAGCAAATTGACCAGCAAAAAGCATATTGCATGGTTATTTTTTGAATATCTAAAAACCGATATATTTTGTGACGTCATGTAATGAATTTCAGGATATTGTTTAACTTTTTGAAACAAATGATATCTGTGATCGATTATTTGACGAAAAAAAATCTTCGAATACATAAGATGTCAAAAAAAAAGTAAATGAAATAACAACTAATATGTTGTTATTGTCAAGGAGACAATGTAATATCTATAAAGTTCCAACAAACCTAAATGACGATTTTGATATGTAAACATGGTCGGAAATTAATAATATAACAAATATAGCCTTTGTATGAGGTCAATTCAGGATATATCGACCCAAAGAAGTATATCGACCTCGGACTTCGTCCTCAGTCAATATACTTCTTTTAGGTCAATATATCCTTGAATCGACCTCATACAAAGGCTATATTTGTATATAGTTAAATATTGGATATCATCTTTAGAAAATTATACAAGATATCTTATAATTTCTACACGATGTCTCTAATAATATATCTTATATGATATATATAGATTCTACCACTGCATCCAGTGTAATACGATATTAATCCACTCTTGACAGTTAAATTTTCAAATTTAAAACCCAAGGCTTGCCCGTGCATTTTAAATATTTAGAATTTAACTGTCGAGAGTGGACTAATATCGTATTACACGAGATTTGGTGGTGGAATCTGTTTCTCTAATGATTTTCTAACATTATGCACACTTATTCCTTCTTTTCAAATGATCTGCAAAAAGATGTGTTCTTTCTATGTGACGTCATCAGGCATGGTCGCCTTTTTTCATGCCGTCACAAGGGGAAATTCAGAGGAAAGCAAGAACATTCGACGTCATAATCGGATTTTAACCAATGAAGTACTGAGATGAAATAAAATCACACGTTGATTAATTTTTTTTTCTACAATGGGTGTAGATAGGGATAAATTGACGAAGAATTAGAGAAATAAGATATCTTAAATAATTTTTTTTATAAGATATCTTATATAATAAAGAAGATATCTAATATCGATTAGAAGATATCTTATATATATAATATATAAGATATCTGATATATAGTTTATAAGATATATCATATTGTTTATAAGATATCTTAAATACAATTTATAAGATATCTGATAAAGAAAACTATATGAGATATCTTATAAACTATAAAATATATCTCATAAAGTTTAGAACATATGCATGTAAGATATCTAATTTCATGAATGGTCCATCGTCAACATTATTTTCAAGAAATCTTTAGTCTTTTGAGGAAATAGAGCAAAATATAAAATAATTTCTTGTATAAAACAGTTTTGCAAATTCAAATACTCCAATAAAAATTTTTTTATTCAATTGAATCCGACTGCTAAAATTGTTTACCTCACGTTGACATAATTAAATCTGTGTTAATAAAATGCGATCGTAGTCAGCATTCTTATCCGGATTTTCTACGTTTTGACGACAAACTATGAAAAATTATAGTTGCGGTAATAGGTGACTGAAACTTTTCCGGATATACCGATTTTTATTTTATTTTCCTGAATTGGGAATTTATATTCACTAACATTTTTTGGGGCCGCTGGCAGATTTAAGGGCCGCACAGCGGCCCTAAACTATATAGTGGAATCATCCCTGAACATGTGCAAACAAACTATCTAGTTTACAATATCACTATTGTATCGCACATTGATATACATGAATGGTATATGCAAATCTAATTATTTCATATATTTTCCAGATGAAGAAAGAAGAAAGAAGTCTACATTAAATGCCTACTTTAAAACACCTAGTCCACAAAAGTCTAAGCCAAAAGAAGAGGTGAAGAAACAAGACAGTAATGTTAGAGGAACACCTGTCAATGTTTCAGATTTCTTTGGTGGAGGATCAGTGAAAAGAACAGAAAGACCAACTGTTGTCAGTAAAAGAAAATTGGTAGGAAAATAATTATTTTGGTGTCAAGATTGCACCAAATACACCAAAACCCCAGAAGTTGAATTAGATATAGGAAGATGAGGTATGAGTGTCAATAAGACACTCTCCATCCAAATAACAATTTTAAGTTACAGTATGCGTATTTGAATTTCAAAACTTGTCAAGAAAACTTTTTTTTTATCAAAAATTACACAAGTAAAATACGGCATATGAATCTTTAAAAAAATATATTCAACTATAACTGTACAATCATAAAAAAAGGAAGATAGCTTCAATTTATATTTATAATTTGCTTAGCTTTTAAGTTTTTAAAACTGCAAAATAACAGCAAAATTTACCTTTCAGTACTAATAAGCACTCTGATTG
The DNA here is from genome assembly GCF_036588685.1 of Mytilus trossulus. NCBI lineage: Eukaryota > Metazoa > Mollusca > Bivalvia > Mytilida > Mytilidae > Mytilus > Mytilus trossulus. Next base: position 49,125,903 of record NC_086383.1, read on the forward strand.
TTTAAGTTCAATGATATAAAGGACTTCCTATGTTGTTTGCTTTTTATTCAACATTTCAAGTCTTAATTGAACTTGTTTTTTATTCGAGATCTTATTTATAATCCTTAAGACATCAGGCATAGATGATTGTGAACAGCATAAATGATGGCTGACATTTTAAATGATTTTATATTGTATGTACAGGAGGAAGATGAAGAAGAGAAAGACAAGTTTGATGATATGGAAATGCATGACGATGACGACTTCTTGAAAACTTTAGAAGATTTAGATGAAGCAAGACCACCCAAAAAGGTACATTGTCTGTTTAAGATGATTGATAATTCTGTTGTAAGAAAGTGTGTCTGGGTATTCAGATATACAAGTTCCAACAAATCGTATTCATGTCCCCAACTGCTTTTCATTTGGATTATGGATGGCAACATTTTGGTTTCAGGACGAAATAGTTTGAACAGTTGGAAATATCTTTACCAACTATGTCTTGATAATGCCCCATGTTGAGGAAAATCTATTTATTTTAGGGTCAAGATCACAACAGCTATTGTTAGATTGATTTCTGATTCCTGGATTGAAGATTAGTCAAATTTACAAAAAACTCTGTTTTACCTATAGATGTTAACATCCATAATCCAAATGGATTAATTCAGAAACCCTAAGGAAACACAAAATCAGCCTGATATATATTATAAAGTATGTATACATTGCTGTATAAAAAAACAAAAAAGAAAACAAGAAAACAAGAAAGAAATTGGGAAAATGAATGTGCTGTTCTATTTTTAGAAGACTGTTAATTTCATTGTGATGTTGTTTTTTTCTACAGGCAAGAGTTGATTCACCAGAAAAAGAAAAATCAACATCAAAACCATCAGGTTAGATTAATTAATTTATTGATTTTTGTAAAATTATAATTTAGTAAATAATTTCAGATATTGTATATTTCACATATTGTGAAATCATGCAGTCAAGTTTGGTAAACACGTCAATATCTTTTTGTGGTGAATTAAAAAAAACACCAAGATGAATGAATGTAGAAGACTAAAAAGAAAGTTAAGGGCTTTAATTCAGAAAAAAACACAATTATATCTATTATTAAACTATTTCAGAATTATTTTTTTATATTATTTCAGAAGAAAAAAACATAGAATTTATAATTTTTACCATTTCAGAATAAGTTATACTAATTTAGAATAAAAACACATAATGTATACTCGTTCAGAAAAATTATAATAATTTACACATGAAACTTAGTTTAAGATAACAAAATTTTTCTGTTGTTTTATGATAAAATTAAAGTCAGTATTTGAATGACAATTTCACACACTTATATATACAGTTTCCAGCACAATAGCCAGCAAACTTGCAGCTAAAGCTAAGTTCCTTGTGGAGGAAACACCTGAGAAATCCAAGTCAAATGATGTATCTGGTCCAGAGACAGAAAAGAAGGTAATATTTTAATCAAATTATTAACTCTTCAACCAATTAATTGTTTTCATATGGAAAGCTCAAACCCTAAAATTTGAAAGCCAATGATGATTAAATACTTCAAAACATTAGGAGCAATACGATCAATAGTGACCTAAAAAGAATAGTCAAACTCATCTAAGGTCAACGTTGTCTGAGAGTTTAAATTACTCATTGTGTTATAAGTTTAAGTTGTGCTATATAAATTGAAACTAGTGATTATCAGTCATTTACTATATTTAGGTACAGATTTACATATTCTTAATCTCTGTCTTATATTATAGTCATCAAAGAAGGAATCTCCTGTAAAGAGGTTTTCCCCTGCTAAACCAGAGAAGGTATCACCAAAGAAACCATCACCTAGTGCTAGTGAAAAAGCCAGTACACCCAAACCAGATAAGGCAGCACATCCTAAAATCAGTCCTAGTAAAACAGTAAGTAAATGTAAAGACTACCAAAGTAGAACTGGAATGAATTTCTTGCATTGTGTGTAGTTATTGCATAATCAGTTTGCTTATTTAAGCTATGGATTTTTTTTTACATTAATAGCAGTTTTCAATAAAGACACATAACTATTAAATCAGGATTTTGATAAAAGGTTGCAATCATGTTACTAAAATTTCCAAATTGAAACGTGATCATTAATTTAAAAAAAAACAGTAAATAAATGGTAATCAATTCCAAACATTAATTTCTAGCTCAACTGTATGCAGTTCTGAAATCAAAAGTCAAGTTAATTTTTATACGACCGCAAAATATGAAAAAAATTTCGTCGTATATTGCTATCACGTTGGCGTCGTCGTCGTCTGAATACTTTTAGTTTTCGCACTCTAACTTTAGTAAAAGTGAATAGAAATCTATGAAATTTTAGCACAAGGTTAATGACAACAAAAGGAAGGTTGGTATTGATTTTGGGAGTTTTGGTCTCAACATTTTAGGAATTAGGGGCCAAAAAGGGCCCAAATAAGCATTTTCTTGGTTTTCGCACTATAACTTTAGTTTAAGTTAATAGAAATCTATCAAATTGTGACACAAGGTTTATGACCACAAAAGAAAGGTTGGGATTGATTTTGGGCATTTTGTTTTCAACAGTTTAGGAATTAGGGGCCAAAAAAGGGCCCAAATAAGCATTATTCTTGGTTTTCGTACAATTACTTTAGTTTAAGTAAATAGAAATCAATGAAATTTAAACACAATGTTTATGACCACAAAAGGAAGGTTGGTATTGATTTTGGGAGTTTAGGTCCCACCAGTTTAGGGATTAGGGGCCAAAAAGGGACCCAAATAAGCATTTTTCTTGGTTTTCGCACCATAACGTTAGTATAAGTAAATAGAAATCTATGAAATTTAAACACAAGGTTTATGACCATAAAAGGAAAGTTGGTATTGATTTTTGGAGTTTTATGGTGAGTTGAATAACACCTGTATCACTCAGATTACAATTCTACCTTCACATCTAAGTTTGTATTTAGCCTATTAAATACTTATTTAGCCTTGAGAATTGAAAGGTCAGTTGCCCATTCATACAATAGAAGTTGATGAATTTGGCTTCATGCCATTTACCTTGTCCAAAATTAAGGTCACTTGATTGTTATTGTGATATTGTTAAAGTACAAAAGAACCCTATATTCTGACCAATACTTAAAACGTTGTGCATCTTGATTTAATTCTTAAAAATCTGTTAATGTTGAGTTTTAGGGATTATTTAAGGTTATATTAAATTGCATATTTCTTTACATGTTAGTTTTTTTTCAGATATTACAAAACAAACTATTTGCTTGACTGTTATAGAAATAGACTATGCTTGCAGGTTATCTATTACACTGTCTTGTCTTTAGTTTACACCAAATCTGACAAATTATTATTTAGTTGCAAAATATTTTAAATGAGACCTGAAATTTTAAATGTGCATTGAACAATGTTGAAAGTTAAAATCATCATATAAACTAGAATGAAGAAACATCTTGGTCCCAAAAAAACATCATCAACCAGGATATAAAATTCCAAATATTAATTTATCATTGTTTATTATAATAATATCAGTTGAAATCTCAAGCCACTGTTTTTTATGTTTACAATTTAGGTCATGTCCCAACAGAAAATCAATAAATATGACATTACAATGTACTCTTAGCACAAACACATAAGGTCACTGTGAAATATACAACTAGGGCAGGAAACTATCAGTTATATCAAACCAGTTTGACCAGATGTTTAGTTTAAAACCAGTTTTACTAGATGTGTCCTATATATTGACAATGTAAATGACATGAGGACCTGCATGGGTTTTTTAATATCTGTATTCTTTAAATTTTTATGGCATTTTCCTTTTAACCTTTTTAATAGCCTTACAAATAACTCTCATTCTGTAAAATGTTCATGACAATGATTTTACTATATAGTCTTTTTGTTACAAGACTATTTATCAATTATGTACATTGATCATTATATTATCAGTATTGCATTACAGTTACTAAAGTTACCTTTTCAAGTTATTTTGCACATTTATTATTTATACTTTTGCACCGAAGTATTCTCTATATTTTATTTTATTGTTCATTTTCTCTTTTCTCTATTTTTTTGTTGCTATTACATGTATTCTCTATTCTGTAAACCCCATTTTGACCCTGATAGGTAAACTTCTATTGTATGAATGGGATAAACTGACCTTTCAATTCTCAAGGCTAAATAAGTATTTCATAGGCTAAATACAAACTTACCTGTCAAGGTAGAAATGTAATCTGAGTGATATCGGTGTTTTTCAAGTGACCATAATTAATCAACAGTTTAGGAATAAGGGACCCAAATTAAACTTTCATCAAAAATTGAATAATTGTGGTTCTTTGATATGCCGAATCTAACTGTGTATGTAGATTTTTAATTTTTGGTCCCGTTTTCAAATTGGTCTACATTAAGGTCCAAAGGGTCCAAAATTAAACTTAGTTTGATTTTAACAAAAATTTAATCGGTAGGGTTCTTTGATATGCTGAATCTAAAAATGTACTTATATTCTTGATTATTGGCCCAGTTTTCAAGTTGGTCCAAATCGGGGTCCAAAATTTAACTTTGTTTGATTTCATCAAAAATTGAATAATTGGGGTTCTTTGATATGTCAAATATAACTGTGTATGTAGATTTTTCATTTTTGGTCCTGTTTTCAAATTGGTCTACATTAAAGTCCAAAGGGTCTGTAATTAAACTTAGTTTGATTTTAACAAAAATTGAAATCTTGGGGTTTTTTGATATGCTGAATCCAAACATATACTTAGATTTTTGAGTATGGGCCCAGTTTTCAAGTTGGTCCAAATCAGGATCTAAAATTATTATATTAAGTATTGTGCAATAGCAAGTCTTTTCAATTGCGCAATGGCAAGAAATATCTAATTGCACAATATTGTGAAATAGCAATTTTTTTTTTTAAATAGAGTTATCTTTCTTTGTCCAGAATAGTAAGCAAGAAATATCTAATTGCACAATATTGTGCAATTGCAAGATTTTTTTTTAATTGAAGTTATCTTTCTTTGTCCAGAATCAACTTAAATCTTTGTTATATACAATATACAATGTATATTCACTTTTTACTACCAATTGATAAATTAAAATAATCTACCATCCAGTGATAACAAGCAGTTTTTTTACATCTTAATATTTTATGATGTATTTAAATGAGTAGTTATTTGTTGCAAACTCCATTAGAAATTTTAATTGAGATTAGTTTTGGAATAAGGGAAAGGGGGATGTGATTAAAAAAATTGGGTTCATTCTCATTTGAAATTTCATAAATAAAAAGAAAATTTCTTCAAACATTTTTTTGAGAGGATTAATATTCAACAGCATAGTGAATTGCTTTAAGAGAAAACAAAAATTTTAAGTTCATTAGAACACATTCATTCTGTATCAGAAACCTATGCTGTGTCAACTATTAAATCACAATCCAAATTTAGAGCTGTATCCAGCTTGAATGTTGTGTCCATACTTGCCCCAACCGTTAAGGGTTCAACCTCTGCGGTCGTATAAAGCTACGCCCTGCGGAGCATCTGGTTAACAATAGATTGAAGGAGATTTGGGATATATGTCAAAGAGAGGAAACCAACAACACAATAAAAAATCAAAAGACATCTAGAGATCAAAAGTCTTCAACAGTAAATATGGTAAAACAGAGAAAATAAGATGATTAAAATGAAAGAGGAGAAAGTATTTTATTCCAGTGCTGAAAAACTGAATAACTCAATAAATGTTTATGAATTATAAATTGATATTACAGTCACCAGAAACTCCTGGTACAATGGAAAGAAAAGGATCTATGTACAAATCTTATCTAACCAGGGAAGGACCACAGGCTCTGGGGTCTAAAGAAATACCAGAGGTAACTATTGTATAAACTACAAAAAGAGGACTCCATGCCATTGTAACTGAAAACATTTCAGGGCTGTAGTCCATATGGTTAGCCAAAGCATTTATAGGGTTAAAATAATATCTATTTCTAGTTTGAGAATAAAATTGGTTAAACACAAGACAAAAAGAGTCAGAAGGCACTTATACTTAACAAAAAATGTATATTTGTAGAGAAGTAACATAAATTATTCCAAAGTACAAAAATGTGGAAATTATCAGACAGTTGCAATTTGGAATTGAAAATGGGTCAAACTAAAGTTATCTCCAATAACTGTATTATTCAGCTGAAAAATAATTTGATTGTAAACAAAATGTTCCGTAGCTTAATAATTGTATTATACTCGTTTTGGATATGTAAACAAAAAACATTATCAATTGTTGGACTATTATGAAAGATACATTCTACATATATGTCGGAATTAAAAAATACATTATGCACATGTTGTGAAAGCGAAAACATGCATTTAATACATTTCATAAGTTAGATACTCATATGACAACTGATAAAAAATGTTTCATAGCCCAATCAATACAAATGAATTACACAGACATTTGACAAATCAGTTGTTATTGAAGAAATTACATATCAGTTTGTGCATATATTGTATTCTCAGTCAAACAGGATTTCTCACTCGATTTTACTTGGATGTTTTAGGGTGGAGAAAATTGTCTTGAAGGGTTGACGTTTGTAATCACAGGAATTTTAGAGTCATTGGAGCGTGACGATGCCAAACAGCTAGTGGAGAAATATGGCGGTAAAGTGACGACCTCTGTCAGTAAGAAGACATCCTATATGGTTGTTGGCAGAGATGCAGGGGAAAGTAAACTGACAAAGGTATTATACATGTACCATGTAGTATGACCGTCACAAGAAAATTATTAAGGTGATACCCAACACTCACTAAAATTAATTTGGCTCATTTAATTTTCATAAAATTTTGTCACAGTAAAAACTTTCACCCTTTAATAAAAATGTAAATATTTCAAAAATTTTGAACCAACCGTTTTGTCAGAAAAATTACACTGGTTATATAGCAGTTTGACAAACCCCAATTTTGATCCTTGAGAAGCTTAATATTCCTTTTACAACACAACGTAACTAAAACGTTTAACTGACTTTACAGAGTTATCTCCCTGTAGTGTTATATACCACCTTAATCTGACCTTCTAAAAACCTTTTCCTTGGAACTTTTGTATGACTATGCTAAAATACCAAATTTATTCATTTAAAGATGTTTCTAAAAAAACAAAAATCTTTGAAATGCTTCATGTGAGAAAAAAATCCAAAATTAGACCCAAGTCACTGTTGAAAGGGAGATAACCTAAGTTAGATTTGATGAAATACAAGCTTTGTACCACACTTTTTGTTGATGCACTTTAGATATAATTCTTTCTCTTCCTCTCTTTTTCTCACATGTAATATTTCCTAAATAAATGTTATATTTTATGATTGGTGTTACTTCCATGTTTTTAATCATTTATTATATTGACTCTTCATTGGTTTATTAAAAAAAATATTTTATTTTAAAGGTATTAGGATCACACTACAACCTTCAACAATGAGCAAAACCCATATCTATTGCAAGCTACAATAGGATCATAATGACACATGTAAAACAATTCAAACAAAAAATTACTAATACAAAAATACTATTAAACAAAAGGAATTTATACTTGTCTTATTTAATATATCAATATTTTACAGGCCAGAAGTTGTGGAACTAAACAGATAAGTGAAGATGAACTTTTAGATCTAATAAGAACAAGACCTGGTAAGAAATCAAAGTATGAACTCCAGGCAGAGGAATCATTTAGAAAGGTCAGTGAAATTAGTAGTTTGATTCACTTTCATATGTGCTATATATATGAAAATGGAAACGTGTCCAGATGTGCCTAAGGCTAATTTCATCTGCTCCCTTGGACATCTAATTTCTAAATCAATTTATTTTGAAAGGCTATATTTATACCCCCGCTTTAAAAAAGGGGGGGTATACTGTTTTACCTCTGTCAGTCTGTCAGTCCGTCCGTCCTATGAATATTTTTCGTCGCATTTTTCTCAGGAACTACAATACAAGGATTTCAGAAATCTGGTTTCAGGGTTAATCTAAGTCAGCTATACCGTGTGATGCGTTTTCAGATTGATCACTTGACATCTTTCTGTTTACTGAACACTTGTATGATTTTACACATGATAGCCAAGTTGAAAATTTTCGTCACATTTTTCTCAGGAACTACAATACAAGGATTTCTGAAATTTGGATTTCACGAACACTTTCAATTTTTTTACACTATTTATATTATCCACTTGCGGCGGGGGTATCATCAGTGAGCAGTAGCTCGCAGTTTCACTTGTTATATTTTTTATGAAAATAACTTTTTTTTTAAAGATAACATTTTGTTTCCATATTTATAACAAAGTACTGTGAAAGTACTTTTATTCGTGGGGTACCAATTATGTGTTTTTCGTGGATGACTTTATCATGTTTATAGCCTAATTAACGCATTTGATGGTCTTTAATCTGTTGATCACTTTATCTTAGGTTAATTAGTGTTGGCACTACGATTTATACGGGCCAATGTTTACTTATCTTTTTAGAAAACTTAAATCCACGAATTTAAAACCTACGAACATATAAATATAGCTGAAACCATGAAAATTGATACCCACGAATTAAAGTTCTTTCACAGTAATAGAAAATGGAAGAATATGGGGTATTCAGCAGTGACACAATATCAGTACATGCATAGCAAAAATAGCACAAAAAGCAAAGGAACAATGATTTTAATGCTGTTCTTCATCTCTAAATCAATGAGTCCTTCAACACAGAGCATAACAATTTCACCTCTCTGCAAGTTTAAGGTGGCCTCCAGCATGTAGAGAGGACTTCTTTGCAAAAATAATTTGAATAGACTTTGTAAAATGTAACCCCTTCAAACCTGGCCTGGTAATAAAAGGACATACTGGAAAGTAATACATAAGGCAAAATAGTTCCTACACATGGGTGTAGATTTAAAACTATGTAGAATATATTTTAGTAAATAAGATATCAGATGAAAAGTGAAGTACTGGTGATTTTTGTTAAATACATATTGACTGATAATTTTGAATTATACAAAATTGTATGAATGAAATCTAGAAAGGTGCTGTATATATATTAATTTACATCATATATTTTATGTATAACAGGAACAAGCAGAAAGCCTGAAGAAAAAGGATAGTATTAAAACTAAAACCTCAGAACATTTATCTAAATTTGAAAGGACCCCTTCACCGAAAAAACACACAAGTATTAAAATGGAAAGTAGTCATAGTGAAAGTACAAAAACTGTTGCAAAAAGTGAAAGTAAAGTGACTGTTGCACAAAGTGAAAGTAAGGTTAAAGGAAGTGACAAACCAGAAGAATCATTATTATGGGTAGACAAATATAAACCATCAGCAATGAAACAAATTATTGGACAGACAGGAGACAAAAGTAATGCTAAGAAATTGTTGAATTGGTTGAATAACTGGCATAAAAACCGAGCAGCAGGTGTGAAACCTTCAGGTAACTGGTAATGACACAATAACATGTTTTATTAATTACTTGATTGACTTTTTAGGGGGGGGGTTTAAGTTTCAAGCTTGAGAAAAAAGTAAAATCCTTTACCAAAGGACAAAAGTCAAAATATAATTTTAAAAAAACACAACAAAAATCCCTTAATCTTTACTTGCGCTTTAGTTTGAAATATTTTATTATCACATTAACTTGAGTGGAAATATAAACCAATATATATGGAAGTGTTCCTGAATAAGTAGGAAATTTATGCAAATACAGGAAGTTAAATGGAAAAACAAACTTAAACGATTCTAATGTATTTAGTTTTTTGTTATGCCCCTACGATAGTAGAGGGGCATTATGTTTTCTGGTCTGTGCGTCCGTTCGTCCTGCTTCAGGTTAAAGTTTTTGGTCAAGGTAGTTTTTGATGAAGTTGAAGTCCAATCAACTTGAAACTTATTACACATGTTCCCCATGATATGATCTTTCTAATTTTAATGCCAAATTATAGTTTTGACCCTAATTTCATGGTCCACTGAACATAGAAAATAATAGTGCAAAAGTTCAGGTTAAAGTTTTTGGTCAAGGTAGTTTTTGATGAAGTTGAAGTCCAATCAACTTGAAACTTATTACACATGTTCTCCATGATATGATCTTTCTAATTTTAATGCCAAATTATAGTTTTGACCCCAATTTCATAGTCCACTGAACATAGAAAATAATAGTGCAAAAGTTCAGGTTAAAGTTTTTGGTCAAGGTAGTTTTTGATGAAGTTAAAGTCACATCAACTTGAAACTTAGTACACATGTTCCCTATGATATGATCTTTCTACTTTTAATTCCACATCAAAGTTTTGACCCCAATTCCACGGTCCACTGAACATGGAAAGTTATAGTGCGAGTGGGGCATCTGTGTACTATGGACACATTCTTGTTTAGACTATTATTCCTCTTCATTTAAACTTGTATTAGAATTGTTTGAAGGTGGAATCGGTTTCAAAGTTGAAGAGAATTTAAAATCAAAGATTCTCAAAAGTTAAAGCTATTTATGCCTGCATGTAGAACAAATTGTGTGCAATGAAAACAGATCACAGAGTAAGAAAAAAAAGTCATTGAAACTTTTAACCAGGACATACATGAAGTCAAAAGTTGACAAAAAATGAGTCATATCAGTAATAAGTTTTATGTATTTTTTATGACAAAATATGTATGTTGTAAACGATGATGATGATGTATTTTAGGTAAATTCTTTGGTAAAGATGAGACGGGAGCTGGATTGAGAGCAGCACTGTTGTCAGGACCCCCTGGTATTGGTAAAACTACAACAGCCACGTTAGTTTGTAAGGTAAGGTTATGTAACTATATAGATATAGGAAGATGTGGTGTGAGTGCCAATGAGACAACTCTCCATCCAAATATCAATTTAAAAAGTAAACCATTATAGGTTAAATGCTATATGTCTATACCTGAAAAAAAATATTATATTAAGTTCTCAAATTGTAAAAAGGAATGAAAAGAAATAATTGAGATAGAGATAGAGTGTTATTTAAATATACCCAGAGATATCCAACACTTAAAAGTAGAAGAGAAACCAGACAATGTCAAACAAAAACAAAAAAAGACAAAACAAAAGGTGGCTGCCAATCAGATCTAGAGTCTGTGCAATATCTTAAAAACATTTTAATGAAATATTTTCAAATTTAAACATGTTAAATGTGCAATTCCTGTGATGAAATAAAAGTCAATTTTAATTTTTATGTTATTCAAAAGCAATCACGGTTGTTGTCTTATAGACCTTATAGTAGTAAAAAGTGATACTTCGAAATGATTTTGGCCTTTTAATTTCTGGACCCTATAAAAAAAATTATATATTTTACTTTAACCTTTTCAGTGATGTTTGGGGGTCCAGATTTGCAAATATCATTTTTTTTTCATTTGAAACATTTATTTTCATTTAGGAAGCTGGTTTTTCCTTTGTTGAACTAAATGCTTCAGATACTAGATCCAAAAAGAATTTACAGTCTGTTGTAGCAGAGTCATTAAGCAATACTACAATGGTAGATTTTACAGGTATAGATAACATCTAGTGTTTATTGTTTAATATTCAGTATTTGAAAACTGTGCTAGAAATTTTGCAGTAAGTTGGCCTGGCTCCCTTAGGCCAAGAAAAAAATTTGAGTTTCCGGTAACCCGACCAACCCAGTCTTTTAGCCCCGACCCTAATTTTTTTATTGGATCTTCAAAAAAAAAAGGTAATTACTGACCCTGTTTTTTTGACACAGGCTTCTGTTAATCCACAATTATAATTTATCTAGCTAGCTTCTACTGGCACAGAAAACCAGTAAAACATTTGATAAATGTCAAAAGGTATTCCAAATTGGTTAAAATCCAAGAAATTTGCACAGCAAAAACATTGCAAATGGCCCACTCCTGGTATTTGAAACTAATTACAGACTTGGACTTACAAAACCCATGATAATTTTCTGGATTTTGTGTACAATATAAAAAAAAAAAGAATTGCGACCTACCGACCCTATTTTTCAAAATGATGTTACCGGAAACACAAATTTTTTTTTTTTAGGCCTGTAATGATCCATTGACTTTTAACCTTATAAATCAAGTTATATGTATTGTATTCAGGATTTCCATAATTTTATATTGCCGAGTGAATAGAAAATGAAACTTTGTCTGAAATTTAAATATTATACTATTAAAATCACACTCAACACATGTCTCATATCTTTTTGTCAAGAATTTATTACAAGCGTTTAATAAAATTCATTTACTAATAGTTTTGCAGTTTATTAAACTCTGATGTTTTTGATTTACTTTTATCAGGAGTTCAAGGTTCAAAGACACATGGTCACAAACATTGTTTAGTAATGGATGAAGTTGATGGTATGGCAGGCAATGAAGATAGAGGAGGAATACAGGTATTAAAGTAATGTTAAGTGCTTCAAACTGAGTGGTTTGTACAAGATTAAGAAGATGTAGTATGATTGCCAACAAGACATCTATCCACCATTGAATGAGGATGAAAACTACTACATGTACTAACTGAAATGTCTTCAACAATGAGCAGAACCCTTAGTGTTTTTAAAATAAGCTGTACAAGACCAGGGCATGACAAAATGTAAAACTATTCAAAAGTGACCATCAACTACCTGATTAATACACATTATCACTAATCTCGGCTGACTCGGCCGCTTGATCTTATGAAAAAATCTTTTTTGCCAAAAAGTATGTTACTGATCCACATCAATTGTCTAGTCATTGATAATAAAAATGGAAAATATAGAATTTCTCCTTAGTTTTTAGATTCTTGTATTTTATAAAAGTTAACGATATAATTATCTTTTACAGGAAATGGTAGCATTGATAAAGAACACCAAGATTCCCATTATATGTATGTGTAATGATAGAAACCATCAGAAGATGAGAACATTGTCTAATCATTGCTTTGATCTACGTTTCCAAAGACCCAGAGTAGAACAAATTAAGGTAATATTTACATTATAATTCATTACAAACCAAAACACTTAACTTTAATGGCTCTTTTGATTTGGTTTTAAAGAGAATCATAAATGGCTTATCTTGTTTAAAGATCTGACCTGGTCCTCTTTTCATTGTTCAGTGATTAACCTCATTTTCATGGTTCACAGGTCAGGGTATTTAGGATTAAGTTTGATTCTAAGATATACAGGTATAGGAAGATGTGTTATGAGTGCCAATGAGACAACTCTCCATCCAAATAATTTATAAAAGTAAATCATTATAGGTCAAAGTACAGCCTTCAACACAAAGCATTGGCTCACCCTGAACACCAAGCTATAAAAGGCCCCAAAATTACTTGTGTAAAACCATTCAAACGGGAAACCAACGGTTAAATCGATGTAAAAAACGAGAAACAAGAAACATGTATAAATTACATTAACAAACAACAACGTTTTAATGGTACCAAACCTTCCCCCTTTTTTTTAAAACAATAGCATAACATCACAACATAGAAAAACGCACAATAAAATATCAATTGGAAGGCTTAACTCTATCAAAAAATGTAAATTAACACACTATGAACAAATAGATTTGATACAGTATGTAATTATTCAACTAAATTTGATGCATAAAATGTTGGTGAGCTTCCCATTCCAGTATGTCAGTGTTCGCCTGATTTTCAAGGATTATTTATAATGTTAAGATTATGTGACACCTTTAGTTCCCCCTTTCAAATTCTTTCATGATCATTTTAGCGAGATATTTCAGCTTGTGTGAAGGCTTAATGTTTCTATTTTTACTTCAAGGCATCGCTGATATCACATATATAGACTTTAAAGTTATACGATTAATTTCAAATGAGATTAGACTTATTAATATTATTTTATTTTATAGGCAGCCATGATGTCTCTAGCCTTTAAAGAAGGTCTCAAGGTTCCCCCTCCAGCATTGAATGAGATTATACTGGCATCAAATCAAGACATCAGACAGGTTTGTATTGTATTAAAGGGCAAAAAGAAAAATGTACTAAAAGGTCAGGAGGCACATTTTGCAGAACCTGTTCAAGCAAAAAATGATAACTGATTGATCCTAGATCATGTGATACTGCAAACAAAACATATCCTAATACTGTAAATTCAGAAATTATTGCGTACATTTATTATTGCAATTTTGTCATTTTACACTTAAATGTGAATTTAATTATTACGATTAGGAGAAAAATCCTGTTTAATTCATATGAAATATTTCAAAATGCGAGTTTAAATTATTGCATTTTTCGCAAAAATAAAAACCTTGCAATAATTTCTGAATATTTTTATTTAAATGTCTCTTGATCTCCCCTGTGTAGTCAAATATCAAAAATAGAGTTAGAGAGATTTTCATAAGGGAATTGAAAGATCAAAAATACTTTATCAAATACTTATGTTTGTTTACAGGTGATCCATAACTTATCCATGTGGTCAGCCTCTAACAAGACGATGACCTATGAGCAGACAAAGAAAGATGCTGAAATGGCTAAGAAGGATATGCATTTGGTAAATATGTTCTTTATATTTAGAAAATTTAGAAATATCATAACTGCCTTGAGTACTCGGTAGATATTTTAGATGCCTTGGACAGTAGTAGGAATGTTATAACATAGCAGAAAAAAATATGATAACTGCAACATTTGTTTTCAATGGTATTATTAAAAAATTAGAAGATGTGGTATGATTGCCAATGAGACAATTTTCCATCAGAGATTATAGATGGTAGAAGTTTGCTACTATTGGTCACACATTTGACACAGAAATAAATTTTGAAAAGATGATATGTTTTGTGAGAAATTTGATTTTCTTTTAAGCAAATGAGCTCAGAAATATAGTTTGCCTTTAAAAAAATTATTTGGTAAAAAATTTCCAGAATAAATCAAATAGCAACATTTTGATATTTTTTCTGTAAATGCAAAGGTTTTCAAGTTCTAAGGTTCCTTTAGTTATCTGGATTTGGTTACTTACTTAGCTTTAGTGGGTACAACTTCTCCCCCAGCATATCTGAATTCTGTCAGATGTAAAAGACACCCAACAATGGTTGTGTAGAAAAAGAGTGTGATTTTCTTGGGGGTTATTGATAGTTTGGGGGAGGCAGACACTCTTTTTCTTGGACATTTTTAAGAATTATTAAGTAAAATGACTGAAAATTTTTATTTTATAGGTGATAATGGTCTTAAAAATTTCACGTGTTTAATTGTTGGACACCATTTTCATATCTGAATTCATTGTGGTGCATGGTAATGTGTCAAGTAATTGTAAAATATCAATTTTCTAATAATAGTTTTTTGTTCCTGTTTTTTATAGGGTCCGTTTGAGGTTTGTAGGAAGGTGTTCGCTGGAGGTGCTGAAACAGCTGGGATGACATTAAATGACAAATCAGACTTATTCTTCCATGATTACAGCTTTGGTCCACTTTTTGTCCAAGAAAATTATATTCATGTTGTGCCATATGCTGCAAAGTAAGTTTTATACCACAGCCTTCTTTGAGGGGGCATAAAGTGCTACCCTTGTTTTTCCGTCAGTACATCCAAAAATTACTTTCTGTTCTCTAATAACATGATATGCAATTGAGGATGTCATCTGTGTCCCATAATCACATTCTCCATTCTTTGGCAAAATAATTTTGTAAAATTGAAAGTTATATCAAAATTGTGATTTTAGGGAATATTAGAAATTTGCGACTAAAAGGCTATTTTGGTCCAGCAGAGGAAATGCCTAATTTTCTTCCAAGAAAATTGTCTTTATTGATGCCGTCCAAACCATCAATATTTGGACACTGTTTTCTAGCAAATTTACAATACAAGTTTTCTTGAAATAAAGGTGTATGTTGCAATCCAAATTTCTCTTGCAGTAAATTTATAACATTTTTAGACAAAACAAAAAATGTATAACTTTTCCTTATTTGAAATACCAGTTGTTAAAGGATTGTGTTTCCAAATGATATTTTGGCATTCAAAGTTTGGCAGGATGTGAATTTACTATTGACAATGAAAACTGTCACTTAAAGAACTTAATCTTCATTTTTCAGAGGAAATGTAGGTAAACATTTATCCCAGTTATCTAGAGCAGCAGATAGTTTATGTGATGGAGATATAGTAGATAAATGTGTCCGAACTGGACAACAATGGGGATTATTACCAACTCAGGTTTGTAGAAAAATTATGAATATCCATGCAGATGTTCTCGGATGTTTTGATTCGTTGATTGTTGTTTGTTTAATGTCCAGTAGCAAATAGTTCAAACATATTTTCGGCTAGAACAAAATAACCATTAGTCTAATAGGTAGGTTCTGAACTGTGGTTGTTCTGGGATGGAGGACTACTACTATCAAAGGAGGATATAGGATAGGGTAATCAATTGGAACATGTCCCACAGATTTTCTGGAGGATCACAGTTTGATTAATGGATATTATTTGATAACATGGATTTTCTAAAGTAGAAGAATCATTTACATGATATCAAAAAATGAAGTGGATGTTAGCAACTATAGGTTATTAAAATAACAAAAATTATTTTAATTTTATTGCACCAGATGCTCATTTTTGTTGAGCCTGCAACTTTTGTTGCGAAAAGCTCGACATAGAGATAGTGATCTGGCGACGTCGTTAGCTAACTTCTTAAAAGCTTTATATATTTGAAGGTAGAAGACCTGGATGCTTCATACTTTGTATATAGATCCCCCATGTTACGAACTTTCCGTCAGTAACATGTCTAATGTCCTTGACCTCATTTTCATGGTTCAGTGACTACTTGAAAAAAAAGTTAAGATTTTTTGTAATGTTAAATTCTCTCTTATTATAAGAACTATATTTGGTATGTGCATACCTTGCAAGGTTCTCATGCCTGTCAGACAGTTTTCACTTGACCTCGACTTCAATTCATGGATCAGTGAACAAGGTTAAGTTTTGGTGGCCAAGTCCATATCTCAGATACTATAAGCAATAGGTCTAGTATATTCGGTGTATGGAAGGACTGAAAGGTGTACATGTCCAACTGGCAGGTGTCATCTGACCTTGACCTCATTTTCATGGTTCATTGATCAATGTTTTGTTTTCTTGGTTAATGTTGAGTTTATGTGACAGTTGTAATAAAGCTTTATATTTGGTCTATCAACATGATATCTATGATTGGTAAAGAAGGCTAGACATTTCAGGGTGTGCACTCTTGTGATTATTAATGTCTCTTCAGTGATGCTTAATGCCAAAATATTTGAAAACTGAAACACATAATACAAACTTTGAACAACAAATCAAACTAAAACGAACCTTAAGGTGGTTCCTAACACTACAGGGAGATAACTCTGTAAAGTCAGCTAAACGTTTTAATTACATAGTGTTGTAAAAGGAATATCAGGCTTCTCAATGATCAAAATCGGTGTTTGTCAAACTGCTATATAACCAGTGTAATTTTTCTGACAAAACGGTTGGTTCAAAATTTTTGAAATGTTTATATTTTTTTCAAAGGGTCAAAGTAAATACTTTGACAAAATTTTATGAAAATTTAACGAGCCAAATTAATTTTAGTGAAAGTGTTGGGTACCACCTTAAGTATAGCAAAATCAAACAAAGATTCAGAGCTTTGCACGAAGGACATATATTTCTTAATTTTAAATAAGTTAAAAATAGAAATTTGAATCTGAAAATCACACAATTTTGATTTGATGTTATTACTCCACTCCAAAGCTGTTTCATGTTTCAGTTGTATTTATGAACTTTTGTCCATTCTTACAGGCTATATATGCCAGTGTGATACCAGGCGAGCACATGAGAGGTGGAATGTCACAGATGATACAGTTTCCTCAGTGGCTGGGTAAAAATTCCAGTACAGGAAAACATGATAGAATCTTACAGGAACTACAAACTCACATGAGATTGAAGTAAGTTACAATTGAAAAGTTTACACTATGGGTATGAGGGATAAAATTATGCAAGAGTAAATGCAAGTTTATTGTTCTCACAAAGAATAGTCAGATCTCCAGTTTGAACCGGTATATCTACTACAGATGCTTTTAAATGGATACCTTCCTCTAGCAAAGTAAGGATGATATATTTGTTTTGAATTGACCCAAAGTGTGTATGTTAGTTTGCTTAACCTGTTAGTCAGCTCTTTGTATCAATGTATTCCTGTCAGCTTCAATACACTTTATGTGGTTTGTGAATTTGTGAGCTCTTTTTCAGTGGTTGTGCTGTGAAAGTGTTGTTGACAGTATACTTCAGCATACATTTTGCTGTGATCAAAACAGTTTTGAAAAAAGCAAAAACGATTTCTCATACATTGTTGTCATATAGTATATTATAGAATAGTATAATTGAGATTTCCCCTTTGGACTTAAATTTTGTGTATTTTATTAGGAATTATTTTTTCAGAAAATTGAAATGACCAATGAATTTCCTATTTAAAACCCTAATATATGAAAAAAATATACTTCTGATTTTGTCAATAGTATTTCATAAACAAAATATTTTTAAAGTGTACTTTTCTTTTACAGCGTGTCATGTGACAAAAGAGGATTAAACATGGATTATCTCCCTTTCATGAGGACAAGCCTGACCAATCCACTGATTGAAAATGATGCAGAAGGAGTCCCTGATGTCATAAAACTAATGGATGATTATGACATCATCAAAGAAGATTTTGATAATATCATGGAGGTGTCTAAATGGCCGAATAGTAAAGACCCAATGTCTAAACTGGCTCCTAAGGTTTGTAAAAAGATGTGGCACACTTTGTTTTATGTACATATGCAGTATTGATAGTAATGAGACAATCAACTCACCTATCTAAGCTTACTCAGTAATGATTAAAGAGATTACTTAGGTAGGGTGTTAAGCAATTGACTGGGTGGCAAGCTTTAAGTTTCCCCTGCATCTTAAAATAAATACATGAAATATTTGCCACTGAGCATCAAGCAATCAACAATTGTCATACTAGTATACTGAATAAATTCATCTCAGTACCAAATATTGACCCCTAGAATGGTTAATTGAAGTATGAATAAAATTTGTATATTTTTGTAATACGCAAACAAATTGAAGTGAATTACAATTTAATTTTTACTTGGATTTTAAATAGTTCAGTTTCATAAAATTCCAAAGGGTATTATCAAATATTCAATGTTTGTCAATTTGCTGATTGTAGATATTAGAAAAGATTTAGATTAATATACTTTCTTTATTATTTGCAGACAAAAGCAGCATTTACCAGAACATACAATAAAGAAGTCCATATGACTCCATATGCTACTGGTGTTGTGATGAAGAAGAAGAGAGGTGGTGGTGGTGCCCCAGCAACGGAGGATGATATGTATGGCGAGGAAGACCGGGCACCATCATCCAGTGATGAGGAAGGAGAGAAAATTGACCTTGACACAATGATAAAAGTGAGATTATATCTGAGTTGATAATTTGATTATTAAAAAGATTTTCAAATGTTTTGAAATTTCAGTTTAAAAAAGTTGCATTATGTGATGATAAATATCACATTCTTGAAATCATATTTTATTGAGAGAGAAAAAATTGTTATAAAGAGCTTACATGTACAAAAATAATACAGAAGACAAAAAACAAAGGTCTGCCAGAATATGACAGAACTGATATGAAAATTTGGATAGAGAATAAAACATTAACTTTAAACCATTTAGAAAATATTCAGTTAATGAGTCTTACTGGGTTTGAGAGAAAATAATGGGAGACGATAATGTAGAAAAAGAGTGGTATGTGTTTTAACTAGTAAATGAATAACAAATGAAAGTAAACCAACAACAATTATTAAAACACTGTAAAGACCAAAATGCATCACAATTTATAGGGTTATGTTTCTTCAGAAATTAAAAGAATGCAAATTGTTACATTAAGGAGCTCAAACATTCTTCTCTTCTTCAATGGTATATGAACTATGTTTAGGTGCTTTTTCTTATATCAAGGCCTTTTGAGTGTGAAGCTGTCAGCACTGCATTAGTCTTTATGTCATCCCCGTCACAAATTGTCTGTATATGTTGTAAATTCAAGTTCACTCATAAGTACTAATATAAAAAAGAAGATGTGGTATGATTGCCAATGAGACAACTATCCACAAAAGACCAAAATGACACAAACATTAACAATTATAGGTCACCGTAATGGTTTTTTTTTTTAAGATGAAGTAAATGTTGATAGATTTTTCAGTATGAATAATATATATTTTATATTGTAGATCAAGAAGAAAGAAAATAAGGATGCAGCTAAAAAGAAAACTGCTGAAAAGAAAACAAAGGCTGCAAGTGCAAAGACTGCAAATTCAAAGGGCAAAGGTCGTGGAAAAGGGAAAAGCTAGCATTTGATTTTATTTTAGAACTTTCACTATGAATTTGAACAGTTGCACAGATATTAGTATAAACCTTATTTTGAAATGCATGTTTATGAATGAATCTGTGTGAAAGAATTATTTGTATTTTGGAATATACTAGAATGTTTGATAAATTGACAAAAAGGGTATTGCATGTGTCTAGAAATGACTTTACATTATGACTATTCTATTAACATGATTAAGTAGACTTTGAGGGTAAGAAAGGACTTTCAACTACCAATGCACCATCTTTGATTAGTTCAACAGACATTAACCCTGAGTGAATGTCTGAATAGGGGTTCACTGAATAGATAAAAAGTGCAGAATAAATAAAAATCAGCCAAATTTGGAAGAAAAGAGAATAATGGAGTTCTAAAGTATAAACAATAGAGAATAATGGGCCAAAACATTAAAGAATACTGAATTAAAGGACCTACAATCCAGAAGCCCTAGGATTTCTTACAACCAATGTCTGCCATTCCTGCCCTGCTCAATCATTTTACTGTAATAGCCCTAATCAAAACCTCATTGTTTGTGGCAATACATCAAATATCAAGGCTGTTGTAGCTGATAATCACCTGGGAGCCTGCTTCACAATAGTTGTGTATCTGAGAATTACGATTGTGTCCTATTCCTTATTGCGACATATATCAGTCTTAAATTCTCATGGATGGCAACGCATGCTTAGCAGATTTTTATCCTGTCTTCTCTTGTCTTTCTTAATATATTCAGAACAGATTTACAAATTTGTTACATTAGTAAACTACTTTTGTCTCTCATTTTCAAAAACTGTTCTAGGTGACAAAACAAAATTAAAAAAAAAATGAAATAAAATGAGGGACTTATGTTTGAATGGTAGCAGATTTTTTTATATAGTTTTATGTTATAAATGTTAAAATGGTTATTTCAAAATATGGGTAAGTGGATGGCTTGATTTGTGGCATTAACTTTTTAAAAAACCAATTGTTCCACATATCTAAATTATGTATAGACTAGTTTTTAAAATGAAGTGAATTTCTGTAGGTTTGTATGAGAACATGGCTTTGGCTATAAAGCCCAAAAATATCTTATTAGAAAGTGCTTTTGGATCCAATATGAAATGAATTAATTTAGGATGTAACACATCTTCTGATTGGCTGATGTTATTTTGTTATCAGCCCATAGACATAATTTAGTCATGTGATGTGACGTCATCGAAATAACATAAAAAAATGTGGTGCCCACTGTTAAATAACCCGCTACATGCGTTATTCAGTGTGCACCAAATTTTTTATGTTATTTCTTCATAGGCAGAAAAAAATATTACAGTCATTCCTTAATTAGTAAATCTCTTGGTTGATGATGCCTAAAACTTGTTGTTAACATCCTAAAGTAAAGATGAATAAGAAAATCATGAAACCGGCTTGTTTATGAATATGTAATAAATTGAAGTCAAGGAATGAGTAATTATGGATGAACAAAAAATGATTTTTGAGATGTGAAAAAATTTTGGTTTATTATTTACCATGAAATCATGTTAGTGCTTGAATATTTAAAAAAATGTTTGTTGAATGTGTGAGTGCTTAATAAATGTGAATAGAAGTTTCATGAAAGACCGTCTATTACATTATATAATAAATGTTTTCTTTAAGTATTCATTTGTTTTTGGTAGCTTTGCTTGTCCACAAACAAAGTTTATATTGCAGCATTAAGAATAGTAGGAGGAAATCCAAGGGAATATAATACAACTTATTTAAAATTTATAAAAAAAAAAAATTTCATTGTCAAAGTTCACACATCCATGATCAAAACTGGATAGGTAATGAAAATTGGAGCAATTGAACTGGCAGATAACAATTATTTGGATATTGAGAAATACTCAGTCCAAATAGATAGATGTGATAGGAAGATGTGGTGTGAGTGCCAATGAGACAACTCTCCATCCAAATAACAAATTAAAAAAAGTAAACCATTATAGGTCAATGTACGGCCTTCAACACGGAGCCTTGGCTCACATCGAACACCAAGCTATTAAGAGACCCAAAATTACTGGTGTAAAACCATTCAAACGGGAAAACCAATGTCTAATCTATATAAAAAAAAACGAGAAACATGTATAAATAACATAAACAAACGACAACTACTGTACATCAGATTCCTGACTAAGGAGAGGTACAAACATTTGCAGCGGGATTAAATGTTTTAATGGATCCAAACCTTCTCCCTTATTCTTTAACAATAGCATAACATCACAACATAGAAAAACACACGATAAAATATCAATTGGCAGGCTTAACTCATTCAAAAAACGTAAATTGATCCACTATGAACGAATAAATTTGATCTGCGATATCTGAATGCAAATGCACAGTTAATAAAATATTAGGGACAAACATTCAAGGCCAAAAGACAAACAAACAAAGTACATATTTGTTTAAGTTGCAGTAGTTTTCTATCATGTCTATAGGGGTTTGGAATAAATGTGTGTGAGGCAACAAACCATTAAGACTTTAAGAGATACCCAGAAGTGACAAGCAGTCCTCTACAATTAACTATAGCCCTGGCAATTGCAAAAGCCCTATGTTGCACCTTGTGTACAAAAATCAAGAATTTAGGATTAACACCATTGAGACAGCAACCCAAAATCAACAAAGTAAGAGACATCTGATTATATTTTAATCATACATGTATTAACAGAATCTAAATGGTGAAAAGAAAAATCCTTCACAGCTTCTGACAAACTAACCTTTTCAAATCACCTGAAATTAGCCTCACCTTACCCATGGTTCCATTCCCCTATTTTAGAAATGAATAATTTTATGCATGATTATGAAGTACAGACATTTCTTTCTTATTGCAACCATAGTGCTGTTCTTTGATTTGGGTTTGTCAAGTCTGATCTGGTTAGTGTTGAATAATCCAGACTTGGTGTAGATTTTTTACAGAGGGTTGAAGATTACATTCGTATGTCGTTTGGTCACTGTCCCTTTGATATATCACCACATACATCTCTTTTCAATCATATGTATCAGTTTGAAAGGTCCGTCTAAAAGATGATTAATGACAAATGGGCTAAATATGAGGGCAACATTTGAAAAAAATGGAATCAGTTTGTCTTATGCAAATGGGTTCCGATCGTTCTTCCCAATTAAAATATATATAACTCTCAGATGTTTTTTCTTATAGAATAAATTTTCGTTCGTCATATGGAGGGGACACATGCTGGAATATAAACCATGCAAATGGAATAAGTCAGAGATTTAATAGGCCTTCCAAATTTGATTATCAATCACTTCTAGTTCTCAATCATGTATGTGTTAGAGGCAATAAGTGAAATTAGACATTAAGCTTAAATCCTAGGCAATAAGCTAACGCCTAGGCATTAAGTTATTGCCTGAAATTTTCAGGCATTAAGCTTATTACCTGAAATCTGATGATGATTATTCATCCTATTGCCGAACATGATTTAAGGCAATAAGTGAAATCTGTAATTTATGTATATTTACTGACTTTTTTCTTGAATTAGTTTCTTAATTATATTCCAAATATTAATATATAATTATCTGACAAGTCTAGCCCTTTAGTAATTTTCTTATTCAAAACAGAATTAACTCATACTTTTTTGTGGAAGTACAGAAATTAAGAAAAAATTTAATTGATTTTCAATCAAACCAAGATGGAAACTAACTTTTTTATGATTTTCAAGACCATATTACAAAATTTTGTAACAATAAAACTCTTACCTCAGAGGTGGCTTTTAATCTAATTGATATTTTTACAATTTTTGGTACACCCATATACTGCAAACAGACAATGGTCGGGAATTCATTTCCGAGTCAAATGAATGTGGCAAGAACTTGTTATTGGTCATTGGAAACCGAGACATCCCCAATAATAGGGTAGTATTGAGCGATCAAATGGACATGCATGGCTGAGGGACAATGAATCGAAAAAGTGGTCAATTGGTATCAAGTTCGTTAAGATTCAAAGGATATTCAGCTTTAAACAAAGACATTGGACAAAGCCTTGTTTGGTAAATGTGCAACAATTGGATTTACATCAGAAACCCAAATTCCGAAAAAAAATATTGGTGACCTCAGAAAAGGAGGAGGACTTACTTCAGCTCCAGACCGAGTCTTTAAATAACCGAACTATAAATTCAAATACTACAGAAAACATTGACAATGCCCTTTATATACCAGAATCCACAGGCGCTTGGGTCTATGATACAGATTTTTTTTTTTTTAATTTTTTTTTTTATTAAAATATTCAATTTTCTTTATTTATAATACATATCTATCACTTCTGTGCATGTCTCACCTAGTTTCGAGTGATTTAAACGACCCAGAGAAAGAAAAAAAAAAATCTGTATCATAGACCCAAGCGCCTGTGCCAGAATCAAATTGAAAACCAAATGTGGAACCTTCTTCTTCAATCACTGATGAAACGCAAAATGTTAATGTATAACAGATTTTTAGATTGGGTGTTAATTCGAACGATCATTATGAACAAAAACGTTATTATCCAAAAATTGTAACTAAATTTTAAAAACAGATTTATTCTTGTCTGGCTTGATAGATATTTATAGTTACACCAAATTAAATGTTTTCTTATTATTTATTCAAACTATTTTTCAGGATGTCTTAAAGTGCTATGTATGTGAAAAAGATACATAGGGAGCTCATATGTGAAGTAAATGTGACAAGCACATTCATGTTATATGAAAACTACTGTTAGTGAAGAAGGATACGGTTCAAAGGTGTGTTGTCCAAATTGTACAATTGACACCAACAGAATTCGCCATCGTTCTGGAGCCATGGGCAGTGAACTAAAACACTATGATAGCTAGGATTATCTGTGATTTTATTTCCAGTAGATGATATTTTAAACTTCAGTTCTCGTAATGCTATTATGTAACAAATGTATAATTTTTTATTTTTAAATTGAATAAAATTAATGTCTTTTATTTACTCGCATTTATATTTTAGGCATTAAGCTTAATGCCAGGACACATTTTTCAGGATTTAAGCTTAAATCCTAGGAATTAAGACTAATGCCTAACATCATTTAGGCATTATACTAAATGCCTAGGCGTTAGCTTATTGCCTATGATTTAAGCTTAATGCCTATTTTTTTTTAATGCCGCTAACATATGCATCGCTGGAAAAATGCACTTAAGTGAAAGAAGGTCTGTAATAAACAGGTATATTTCTTGTCTTTGTTAGTCTTGTATGATTTTAATTATTAGTTTCTTGTGTATAATTCGGAGTTTAGTATGACGTCCATTATCACTGTACTATTATGCATATATTTTTAGGGGCCAGCTGAAGGACACCTACGGGTGCAGGAATTCTCGCTACATTGAAGACCCATTTGTTGCCTTCGGCTGTTGTCTGCTCTATGGTCGGGTGGTTGTCGCTTTGACATATTCACCATTTCCTTTCTCAATTTTAAGACAGACTTCTTAATTAGTCGCAAATTAGAAATAGATGCTTTAAAAAAAAGTTGCACTTTGAAAAGCTTTATGAAAAATTCAAACTCGATCATGAGGTTTTGAAATGGTAAATTTTTAGTATTCAGTGAGTACCAATCACAAGCGATATTAAAGTTGTTGGTAAAATATAGATTCCATCACTGCAACAAGTTATAGTCAGATTTTTCACTAGTGAGGAGAAATATTGTTCTCACACCGATCAAGAAATGTAAAAATAGCACAAACAATTCGTACACCAGAAATCAGTATTTTGTGATATTCAAATAGAACATTTGACAATTGATAGAAAGACATGTCGCAAAGATATTACCCTAAACACTAAACTGGTTCCGGGATATCATTTTACGGGCATCGCGTGACAGATCTGCATGCAAGTGATATCAACAACAAAAATTTGGCATCGAATAAACAATCTCTTAAGGCGTTGGTTTTAATTATATGTATACTTTTTTTGTACCCAGTCTTGTCAGTTACATACTAGAAGTCAGCAAAGGTAAGTTATCAGTTCTTCCTTCATTCATTTATTCATATATTTTTTATGAACCATATATGTATATATACAAATGATTCATGTTAAATATTATATGTTACAATGTTTTGGCGGACTTCAATTAAAAGGCAAATGCCTGATTTACAGGTAACATGTAGCTGGAACGTGGCACTTTTAATTGTCGTTTTTTTCAATTTAAACTGTTGATTTCAATTTAATAAATCATTAATTCCCAAGTCCCTATACGCATAATTCCCGTATTTACCCACATTTCAAGCTGACGTTTACCGGAAACTCCACAATTGGGATGCTGAATTAGATTAACAAGAAGGCAGCTGTAACATACACTCCGTTATTAAATATGTCATGATTAAGCCACACTGATTTTTTTGTACCCAACTTATCAATAAAACCACACATATACAGAGTAAATATGAATTACATTTGCAGAATACTTATTTCCATGAAACTGTAATTTCTCGATTTTCAGACCACGTGACTTGACATCTTAATGAAAGTATCATCTCACTTACTGGTAATGATTTTGATATACAGTAAACATAACTTGGTGACAGTTGATTCCCAATTGATAAAAGTAATTTTATTCGTTTTCAGTTATTCCTTTCTAACCCTTTGAAAATATATAAGTCTGTAAATGCTTTTGTTCATCTTTGGAAATTCCAACTTTTGTATATTAATTGTTACTTAAATCAAAGGTTATTTTTCATAACTTGTAAATCTCCTCTTTCTTTTGCTTGAGAACTGCATTGTAATATCAGTGTGCGGTTCTGTATCATCTGTAACGTCCAATGCAATTGCGACTAGCAATACATACTTTTGTCTACAACAATAGATCTTAATAAAAGAGACTAACTCATTTGAATTAAACCAATTTTGAATACTGGTGTCATCGTGAAAGAATAACTTACGCTCCCTGGTCAATCATTGCAACCAGATCGTGACAGATCTGGTATCGGATCGCAAATGCAACTAAGTGTAAAACATTATTACATCCGGTCCATAATGTACCATGTAAATAATTTTTAAGATAGTTTTGCTTGCAGGAGATTTAATTTGAACAGTTTAAAAAAAAATATGCTCATGACTTTGCAACTCGTGCGAATGACTTAATTTCGTTCGCACACCATTTAAAAGCTGGTGCGTATGACTAAATTTGGCACTACTTTCAAAATGTTTTGCACCAGTTTTTGAAAGCCATGTGCACTTGATGATTGTGAAAGTCGAGCACACCATTTTGAAATTGATGCACAGAAGTTCGCGCGCAGGAGTTTCAAGTAGTTCGAATGAGATTTATAGTTTTGAACATAACTTAAGTTTTCTACACTGGTGCGCACCATATTTAATCTTTTGGAAACGAATTTTCATATTTACATGGCTCTTAAGGGATCCGTAAAATGCTTTAATTTACTGATAGTTTGTGTTGGTGTAAATGTTCGGGCATACGATACAGTTACAAGGGAGGTAATGACGTTGCTAACGTAAAATGTTATTTTCGCGACGTTAAACTATGGTAAACTATGACTTATCGGGACTGATTTTTATCATTCAAACTTATTTTACTTGAAAACGATATGTCACGTTTGAATTTAAATTGCACTTAAAATGTGATACGTTGATTTATATTTTTTGTACTTTCCACAAGACCTTTTCTGTTTTTATCCTTTTTAGCTCACCTGGCCTAAAAGGCCAAGTGATCTTTTCTCATCACTTGGCGTCCGTCGTCCGTCGTCCGGCATTAACTTTTACAAAAATCTTCTTCTCTGAAACTACTGAACCAATTCAAACTAAACTTCATCTGATTGATTCCTAGGGTATCTAGAATAAAGTTTGTGTTTTAATTCCCATTTCATCAAACAACATGGCCGCCATGGCTAAAAATAGAACATAGGGGTAAAATGCAGTTTTTGGCTTATAACTCAAAATCCAAAGCATTTAGAGCAAATCTGACAATGGGGGTAAAATTGTTTATCAGGTCAAGATCTATCTGCCTTGAAATTTTCAGATGAATCAGGCAACCCATTGTTGGGTTGCTTCCCCTAAATTGGTAATTTTAAGGAAATTTTACGGTTTTTGGTTATTATCTTGAATATTATTATAGATGGAGATAAACTGTAAACAGCAATAATGTTCAGCAAAGTAAGATTTACAAATAAATCAACATGACCAAAATGGTCAGTTGACCCCTTTAGAAGTTATTGCCCTTTATAGTTAATTTTTAACAATTTGTCGTAGATCTCCATGATCTTTTACAAAAATCTTCTCCTCTGAAACTACTGGGCCAAATTAATCCAAACTTGGCCACAATCATCATTTATGTATCTAGTTTAACAATTGTGTTTTTTTACCCGGCCAACCAACCAAGATGGCCGCCACGGCTAAAAATAGAACATGGAGGTCAAATGCAGTTTTTGGCTTATAACTCAAAGAACAAAGCATTTAGAGCAAATCTGACAAGGGTAAAATTGTTTATCTGGTCAAGATCCATCTGCCCTGAAATTTTTAGATGAATCGGACAACTCGTTGTTAGGTTGCTGCCCCTAAATAGGTAATTTTAAGGAAATTTTGCTGTTT
Source organism: Mytilus trossulus (assembly GCF_036588685.1). Lineage (NCBI taxonomy): Eukaryota > Metazoa > Mollusca > Bivalvia > Mytilida > Mytilidae > Mytilus > Mytilus trossulus. The sequence goes on from NC_086383.1 coordinate 49,154,696, forward strand.
TGGATTAATATCTTGAATTTTATTATAGATAGAGATAAACTGTAAACAGCAATAATGTACAGCAATTTAAGACTAAAAAATAAGTCAGAATGAAGTTATTGTCCTTTATAATCAATTTTTAACAATTTTCATAAAATTTGTAAATTTTTACTGACATTTTCCACTGAAACTACACGGACAAGTTCATTATAGATAGAGATAATTGTAAGCAGCAAGAATGTTCAGTAAAGTAAGATGTACAAACACATCACAATCACCTAAACACAATTTTGTCATGAACTGTCTGCTTAATTCACATATACCAAGGCGAGCGACACAGGCTCTTTAGAGCCTCTAGTTTTAAATTTGAATCCCATTCCATGTAAGGTTATCCATAGCTTGTACTTAGATAAAACAAGATCATGGTCTTTCTCCAAAGTTTGTTTATGTCACACATTCATTTTTTCGAAATAGCTTGTGAACAGTAATCTTTTTCAAGTCTTTGTCAAACCGGTCATGCCTGTCCTTTTTTGGTGCAATTCCTGAATTTAGATTTTCTCCTGGCCTATTAATTAATTTGTTAATAAAACTTTCACTAGTCTTTAAACATAGGGCAGTTCTTTTTTTCCAAATTTTATTCCAAGTATGAAATTGAGCTACTCGCTTTGACTCTGCATTAAAATAATTATACACCTTAAGAATTAAATCCTTTTATTCTGTTGAAATTTTTGGTGGTATTGTTATTCCGATGTCTTCAACCTATGCCAACATTTGATAAAAATATTTTGTTACTTAGATGGAGAGTTGTCTCATACCACATCTTCTTTTATCTATTAACTTCTTGATTTTAAAGAATGTGATTACAGTATATAGAAGGGGATAACAGTTATCTACATGTTATGGTTGACAATTCATAAGTAAACATAAAATTTTGTACAACTAGCTAATGCAAGAGGTTAATGGTACATTAGAAATAACATGACTCGGATGGAGAAGTGTCTCATTGGCACTCATACCATATCTTATATTTATTCACCTGTAATTTACCTGTAAATAAATCGGCGCAAATGAAAGAAAAAATCGGCGCAAATGAAATGCAGATCGGCGCAAATGCAAAACGTCGAAAAATATATTTAACCTATGCCTTCAAACAAAATACAATAGGTGTTGTTATAGCAATTTTTAATTAATAATAGGTTAAATACAGTCAGTATATTTAAGCATTAAATATTACTCTTTTAAAACTCAGAAACAAACATAAAATATTTGCAAAGTTGTGTTGTAGTAAAATTAGAATTATATTTTATTTTCTAAAAAGACAAAAATTGTCAAATACTAGAAAAAGTGTGCTGAAATAAATCTAAAATTAATAATGATGAAAAAAAGTCTAAAATTTAACATTTTAGTATATTAATTGTACTTGTGAAAAAGAGTTAAAAAGCCATTTCATTTGTGCAGATTTGTATGATTAATTTTGATCATTATATTGTTGTATTTAATATGAAACATACTTAGACCGTTGGTTAACCCGTTTGAATGTTTTAACACTAGTAATTTTGGGGCCCTTTATAGCTCAATGTTCGAGGTGAGCCAAGACTCAGTGTTGAAGGCGGTACTTTGACCTATAATGGTTTACTTTTATAAATTGTTTCTTGGATGGAGAGATGTGTCATTGGCATTTATACATGTACCACGTTTTCCAATATATCTATTCAACAAGCAACAAAATATATCATACTTCAACAGATTTTTTTTTCTTAAATCAAATGAATTTTGCAATATAAAATTTAAAATGGATATCAAATAAAATGATTTAGGTCCATTTATAGACTGGGACTTTTCAGTGGGACAGTGTACCCTGTAATTACTTTGTTTTAGTTTCGAAAATTGAAGTACATATCTATGTTTTTGTTTTTATTCATTATATTGAGTTATAAAATTTATGGTTACATTTTGCGTCTCTTATTTGGAACTCCATCATCCGAATTGATAATTGGGTAATAAAAAAGATAATTTGTAAAATTGATATTAAAAATGAGTGTTATTTATATAAATAAACTTATGACTATCCTTAGACCACAAGAAACCTTTTGTGTAGTCCTTACTTTGTGACCAACTTTTAAAGATGTCCAAATTTAGGAACATTTTGTAAAATCACCGAAGGACTAGAATATATACCATAAAACCATCCTAAGACATGTCTTACTCATGAGATAGTTTTGTGAAACTTGCCTCCAGAGACTCAAGGATAACAACATGACACCAGTTGATTGTACAGATGCAGCATCATATCTTATAGTAGGACTTCTGAGACTTTTATTTAATTCACTGATAGTTATCTAATATGACTAGATTATTATTTCTTTAATAAGAATTATAAAATCCTTGTTCACCCATTTTTTCATTATGTTAATTTTTAACTTATTCCTATATGAAATAGAGATCATAAACACACACAATAACAATAACCAACATTTTCTCTAGTTCTTGTAAAAGAAATTGTATATTGAGTATACTTCAAAGCTAGGTTTAAACTGATTGTAAATTGATTAGCCCCTAATTAATTTATGTTTTTATAACACTTAATCTGTAAACAATTATTCAACCTATGCCAACAGTTTTTCATACAATCTTATACCTAAATTTAAAAATGTTGGCATATGTTGAATGAACCGTTATTCCTTTCTTTGAATTTAATTAGGGGACAATGGTCACCGAGAAAAATTTTCACCACACATATAGCCCTGTACTAAGTACTCCTTTCCGTAAAGATAGAGACAAATCTGGATTAGGGAAATAGGGACTGCAATGCTATATGGTTGCAATGATAATGTCAACGGAGAAGGACATTTGTAAAGTCCTGTCTGCAGTGATGTTAATGTAATGAGTTTATTTAATACGACCGTAGTCATACCGAAAACAGCATCCTCAGCCTAATATAATACAAAAAAAGTCTTCAAAAATCTCGATCCCCCTCTGGGAGCTTTGATGACCTTCTTTTACAACGTCATCATCCACTAGGGTTACATTACATGATTAGAAATATTCTTATTTTACTGCATCAATACATTTTCTTCAATATACAGACTTCTCAGTATAATTTGTGGTGTAGCTCTGTTCCGTCTTTTCAAACCAGTAATTAGATCGGAACCTCTACATGAGGAAAAAAGGAAATTTTTTCCTATTCACTTAACCAATAGAGGAATTGAAGCAATCAAAATCTGCAACGTACTACATCACAAGTAGGCAACACCTAAAATTCCTATTTATTTCAAAATCAGTCTGTTCCTATTGTATCATAGAGTTACATCAAACAAATTGCACCCAAAGTATTTAAGTATAAACAAGCATTGCAGGAACTTGACTAAGAACAATATAAAAACCTTCTAACATTTAACCCTGTTTACCACCATTGACCATGTGATTTATAATATTTTGAAAATACTTTGAACGACACAATTATTTTATATTTCTTCCTGTGTGACGATTTCATTTTATGACGTCAAACACGCGAATCAATGAATGTGGTTGTTAAATTTAATACATGTTATTCGTGCTTCTTTCTTAAATATTTATTTGTTTTGAGATAGTGACACAGTGATGACTGCTGAAACCATATTTTGATACTTTTACCTATAATGTCTGTTTTGTTCACGCATCGTTGTAGATATAATGGAATGTGTTCCGAATGTCATACAAGTGAGAGGTTAAGCACTAAAAAAACAGGTTCAATCCATCATTTTCTACATTTGAAAATGTCTGTACCAAGTCAGGAATATGACAGTTGTTGTCCATTCGTTTGATGTGTTTTGTAACTTGATGTTGTCATTTGATTGGGGACTTTCCGTTTTGAATTTTCATAGGAGTTCAGTATTTTTGTGACTTTACTTTTTGATTATAACAAAACATTGAAAAGATTTTTTCCAGCCATAAAGTTTTTTTTCTTTCTTTAATTGTTTGCTTCCAAGAGGTTCATTTTGCACATTAATAAATGACTAAATGTCTATTTATTTTAGTCTGTTAATAAAACTGTTCAGAGCCTATTTGTCTAGTATATATATATATGAAAATTAACATGCTAAAATCATGGAAAGCTTGTGTATAGTATTAAAGTTTACATATAAAAATTGATATAAAACCAATAATTATAACTATGAAGAGATGATCGTTTTCATTGGTGGTTTTTGTCGAGCCTTCGACTTTAGTCGAAAAAACGAGACTAAGCGATCACACATTCCGTCGTCGTCGGCGTCGTCGGCGGCGTCTACAAATATTCACTCTGTGGTTAAAGTTTTTAAATTTTAATAACTTTCTTAAACTATACTAGATTTCTACCAAACTTGGACAGAAGCTTGTTTATGATCTTTAGATAGTATTCAGAAGTAAATTTTGTAAAAATAAAATTACATGTTTTCCATATTTAACTTGTAAATGGACTTAGTTTTTCTGCGGGGAAACATTACATTCACTCTGTGGTTCTGACAAGGGGGTAAAATTGTTTATCTGGTCTAGATCTATCTGCCCTGAAATTTTAAGATGAATCGGACAACCCGTTGTTGGGTTGCTGCCCCTGAATTGGTAATTTTAAGGAAATTTTGCTGTTTTTGGATATTATCTTGAATATTATTATGGATATGGATAAACTGTAAACAGCAAAAATGTTCAGCAAAGTAAGATTCACAAATAAGTCAATATGACCAAAATGGTCAGTTAACCCCTTTAGGAGTTATTGCCCTTTATAGTCAATTTTTAACCATTTTTCGTAAATTTAGTAAACTTTTACAAAAATCTTCTCCTCTGATACTATCGGGTCAAATTTTACCAAACATAGCAAGAATCATTATTAGACTATCTAGTTTAAAAGTTGTGTTTTGTGACCGGGCAAACCAACCAAGATGGCTGCTACGGCTAAAAATAGAACATAGGGGTAAAATGAAGTTTTTGGCTTAAAACTCAAAAACAAAGCATTTAGAGTAAATCTAACAGGAGTAAAATTGTTTATCTGGTCAAGATCTATCTGCCCTGAAATTTGTAGATGAATCGGACAACTCGTTGCTAGGTTGTTGCCCCTTAATTGGTAATTTAAGGAAATTTTGCTGTTTTGGGTTATTATCTTAAATATTATTATAGATAGAGATAAACTGTAAACAGCAATAATGTACAGCAATTTAAGACTCAAAAATAAGTCAAAATTACCAAAATGGTCAGTTGACCCCCTAAGAAGTTATTGTCCTTTATAATCAATTTTTAACAATTTTCATAAAATTTGTAAATTTTTACTAACATTTTTCACTGAAACTACACGGACAAGTTCATTATAGATAGAGATAATTGTAAGCAGCAAGAATGTTCAGTAAAGTAAGATGTTCAAACACATCACAATCTCCTTAACACAATTTTGTCATGAACTGTCGGCTTCCTTTGTTTAATTCACATATACCAAGGTGAGCGACACAGGCTCTTTAGAGCCTCTAGTTTGTTGAGCCAGCGATTTACAGCAAAAGTAGGCGAGACACTGGGTTCCGCGGAACCCGTACAAATTTTTAATCTTTAAATATACATGGTACAAATAAAGTTAAAATTAAAAGCACATTTAGTTGTGTTTGTTTTGATTAGAAGGGTGTTTCTCTATTTATACTGCATTCGTTCTATTTGAGAAGTAAAAATACGTTGACTGTATATTTCTATGTTATATACAGTCACTGACCCCAAAACCATTTTCCTCATGAATATTTAAAAGCAGTTACCGAAACTATATTTCTTTTACTATTTAAAAAAAAATATATTTCGCTTGCTAAATTTTTTTGTATGAAACCTATAAATTATTAAGTTGTATGCTTATTGTTGATATCTTAGACCATACTCAAACGAATTCGTTCAACGTCTCATCGCGGGTTTGATGTACATTTCATTGCGTTGTATAAATTCTTCGCTTGATACCGGTAAGAGGCATTTTTGAAGGGGAATTTTTTCCAATATTTAAATCAAATAAATTTACATACAAAGTAAACAATCATTTATTTTCCCCCCTAGATTGCAGTATAAAGATAATAATATACGGTTTAGGCCCGAAACTGGAAAAAAGCTTGGCAAAGCCTCGCATTTCCCCGTTTCTAAGCCACATCTTTATATAAATAATAGATAATAGTAATATATTTTATTATTGTGTCACATATTGATTAACATACATATTATACAACAATATTAAAACATACATAGAACAATCAATACCCAGCCATATCATTTGGCTGATGAGACACAGTGAACAAAAAATATATACATGTTTTTATAAATCCATCGATACTTTGAAATACTATATTTTTAAAACAAATAACTATGATTTAAGAGTATTTTCAACATGATGATTACAACTTAAAAGTAAAAATTGTTTAAAATGTTTCGTAAAAAAATATCGTAGATATGTCAAGTCATGCACTATTATTGTCTATTTATACTTACTCTATCAGATTATTAGCACTTCAAAAAATAAAATTAACATATAGACCTTATGGGAAACTTTTTTAAATATTGACCAAAAATTATGAAATCAATAGTCAGAGTTTGTAAATATCATATATTAACGTACATCGATGAAAAAACTAATAATTTAAAATTATGAACTTTTAAGAATTTTTTTCTGTAAATATATAGAAGTCAAATGGACAATAATGATGACGTCATCTATCTATTTTTTGTATTTTATTGTTTCTTTTTTTATAAAACGTGACAGGAAAAGTTATACGGTTCACTAATAACCCCCTGCGAACCATAGAGGGTGAGTAAAATATACATATTATAGGGGTCAGTAGCGAAGCATATAACTTATAGTATCGACCTCATACAAAGGTTATCATTGTGTTATATAACAAATTGAAAACATATTCGATACATTGTGGTTATACTTGTGGTTTATAGAATAGTAATAACGTGTTAGAGTATTTTAATGCAAATACAATTATTTTCAATGCTATTAAAGAGAAAATTATTTCAAATCCATTTCACAGGTTTGAAATTTGAATAAAAACCAAAGATGATTTTCGTACGGATCATTTTGTTGATGGTTATATGCCAATATGTCACTTCAATTCCTTGTCTTTCTAACGAAGCAAAGAAGGATTTCGATGACTCCAGAATTGCCCTTACAAACATGGAAAAAAATCTTAAAAACACCGTTAAGAAACTAGAAAAAAGTTTCAACAGTATAACAGCTTTAATACAGAACCAGCTTGGAGTAGTCAAAAAAGATCTAACGACTGTGGGAGAACAGATCAGGAAAGTTGATAGCGAATTCCAGGCTCTAGGGAAAGACTTACAGAGTAAGAAGTATAGCCTGTTTTATCATTTTTTTTCCACTATTTGCAATTTTGTTTTGAATGTCTAGTTTAATTGCTAAATTTAACACTTAACATCGCAAGAAGTAACATTTAATAGACAATTTTGTTTTCTGGCACACTCGCACAATTAACCTATTTGCAAAATCTTTCAACTTCATCCTATTGTTTTCGATTTATATTTTGTAAACTACATTGAAGTACTGAGAAATGATTGAAACTATCAGCATTTGAACATGACTGACATTTGCAGTACTGAAAAACTGACTGAACTTGATTTGCAGTAATTAGGCAGTGTCAATGAAATTATCATAGATATGTCCTAAAATATTTTTCAACGTAATACTAATAATTAAGTTATTAAAGACTATAAACATAATGAATGCATTTCATACACCAAAACAACTGAATAGTCAAAACACTTTGTTAAATAGACGAAATATATATTCGTCATGCTATTTAATCTATATCAACTAAAGTTTTATTCAGTAGGATTTCGTAGCAGGTATTGAAGTCAGTTTTTTTTTTCTAAAACCGAAATTCAAACGTTTTCTATATTTCAATTATTTTTGTACAATTTGGTTAGGTGCTCGCAATGCTGCTAATGATGACAGGTTTTTGAAGCTTCCAAACGGGCAGCATGAGTTATCTTAAACGAGCGTAATTAATAATATGACATAGTCAAACATACTGTTTTGAGAGCTACGATGGAAGCAGTTTCATATGATTTTGTATAAAGAAAAGCAATTTAATTCTTATAGCACTTTACCTAATGAACACGGAATATATCAATGTATTTTTATATGTGCATCATGTAAGTTTTAGAATACCCCGACAAAGTTAAGAAAACAGTGTTCATTTATTAAGTGTATCGATAAAAAATTATTCCCTCCCTGAAAATGTAAATGCATAGGCATCTGACTTATCTTTTTCTACCGAGTTTAATCTTTTATCATATATGTTACTTAAGATGTATGTCATCTTAATTTGTACTTCATTTTAGAATATCGTACTGCATTTTTGTACCTCAACTATACATATGTATTTATAGTGTATGTTTATCTGTTAACTTGTATTTAGTTTTTTAGAGAATAAGGTATCTATCTCTCTATCTGTCTATCTATCTATCCAGTCTTTTATGACAATATTCTTCACCAACATGTCGGCATTCACCTTAAAACTAAACCAAATTATTAAACAGATTTATTCAGAAGGGATATAGTTACTATACCATTGTCAGGTCATTAAAGATTGCATATTATATAAACATGATCAATATTGAATCAGTCATAGGGTCTTTGCATTTTAAATAAACACATTTATTCGAAAACCAGATTTTGACATGGTATAGGTTATGTTTTTCTCATATATTTTATCATGCTAAGATACTTAATAGCTAACAGGGAGGGGTTGTGCCTGATTTTCACCTTTCAATCAGTTAAGTTGAGGTCTGGAGCTGGCATGTAAGTAACTGATAGTCATTATCGCCTGTCTAAAGCCAGGAGCCTCTCTTAGTTGTAAGTCTTGAATGATTGTTAATTTTAGTTCATTTATATGTTTTGGAGTTTAGTGTGGCCTCCATTACCACTTAAAAAGGACATATTTTTGTTTATGGGTCAGCTGAAGCACGCCTTTCTGGTTTAGGATATGGTTGTTTTTTAAACTTTGGTTGGGTTGTTGTCTCTTTGACACATTCCTCATTTGTATTTTCAACTTTATCATGAAATTGACCTCACTTTTGTCTGATATCTGTATGTGTTTGTCCAAGTTTCACAGCTCGTATGGTTTCTATGTTTAAGTTTAGTTACCAATTTGGCCGTTTCAGAATCTAATGCATTCTGGGTAATATTTTCAATAGCGTACACACAACATTATGATTGGTTAAAAACGTTCCAAACAATCGAAATTCAACGTTAACGTAACGTTATTTTCATTTTGGTGTACGAACAATGAGATAACCCTTAGTCCTTCAGTTTCAGAATCAAAGAATTGTTTTACAGATACTGGGGTCATAATTTACTGAGACAAGCAAATTAAGTTCGAGTTTTGTCAATTTACACGTTAGGTGAACCCGAATTTCATGTAATATACATGTATTGCTCCCCGCTCATTACACTTCATATAAAATTGCTCTAGTTGATGGATTGCTTTTCAATTATAAACGTTTTTCTTTTGTTCATATATTTTATCTTATTCATGTTTCATAAATGTGTATAAATATAGTATGTTTAACTTTACTATTATTGTTACTTAGTTTACCCATTTTTTGTAGAAAATAAATGGCACAAGTATAATGGACACTGTTACTATTACAGTTCTGACACACAAAACTGGTTCGATGCTGAGGTATGAGAACTACTTGTGAACTCTTGTTTCTCTCTTGCAAATATTTGTCTTATTTCACAGAAGTTGGTTATTATGCTAAAGCCACTGTCTAAAGCTAAGATAAATGATTTTGAAAGATTAAGTAACTGTGGTCAAGTATTGTGACCGGACCTTGTATCTCGTATCTAATCTTGAAAAATACGCTGTATTATCAAAAGGAGGATTACACCAACAAGAAGAAAAAATGCATGTTTTAGTCAAAATGAATCTTGTTACTTAAATACTGTACACTGAAATGACGAAAACATGTAAACATGCCCCCGGGTGCGGGAATTTCTCGCTGCATTGCAGACCCGTTGGCGACATTCTGCTGTTGTCTGTTAATAAACAATGATATAGAAATGTTCATAATTTACATGTTTATATTTTTTTTTTAGAGAAAATGCAGGGAGATTAATGGTTATATTGCTCAGATTGGTGACAAACAAGAGAATGACAAAATATATGCAGGCAGACCAAGAAGTATATAAAAATCATATATAGTTTAAGGGGTTTATACTTATTTCTGAATTTACATTTAATTCTTCTTTTAAACTAAAATGAATAAAAGCAAAATATTGTTATTTTCATCCAAATTGTTGCAAAAATTCATACTCCAAATGATAGAGAACTGTCTTCGTTTTCATTTTCATCATAGATCAAAAATTTAAAAACCATTAGGTTATTACATGTAGATCAAATAACATCATCCAAAGTCGGTAATTGAAATTTATTTTTCTGAATTTATTTAACTGTATGAGTATTCTTCTTAGATAAATGGGCTTTCTAAATTTCAATAGATTAGTGTTTTTTCACATGTATCAGCAAGTATATCGTCAATGAGTAAATCACTCATCTCAATGAGGTTTCAGGGATCATTTCCTTTTTTAAAATTATATTATAGCAAAGTGCTCTCGTCCAGTGAAATTGTAGCATTCGGTGTTTCATAATTGTGAAGAATGAATGAAATCATAAGTTTAACCTTTTGTTTAGGCCTTTTTACAGCCCAAACCAAATAGTTTATATTAATGAGTTACAAATGCTCTAAAGCACACTTATCAGCTTTTATTACATTAATTGATGAAATCTGACTAAAAGTTTGATTTTGAAACAAACAATTAAATTAAATTAAGATGAAGTTTTAACGTTATTTGAGAATATAAATAACTTTAAATTTATACTAAAACAAACCATTTTTTTTAAACAACAAAAAAGATTGAAAAATATATTAATCTTTTTAGCTAAATATACTATTTTAAAATCTCAGATCATTTCAAAAAGGAATTTAGCTAAACTTTGAATATTATTCAAAAGCATTGGATTCTAATAGGATTCATTTTTTTTTATAAAAGGGGTAGGTGCACTGACTACAAAATGAGGGTGGCCCGCTCCGTTTATGCTTCAGTAAATCTCTAAATTATCAACAAAAAGTTTCCAATAAGAGAGGGGCGGTGTCTTGCTTCATTCATCTAATGCAAAGGATTGTTCTAACAACCACTTTAAAATAAATTTTGGCTGTAATTCAAATTTTGAATTTAATAATTTAAACTGCACATAAACCAAAAAAATAATTCAATAATTCCTCGCATAATTTTTTTATGATTTACAATCATACTCACAATCAAGAAACTTTTCTCACAAGTTCATTGTACTTTTGTGACATCTAATGTCTAAATCACAATCTTTAATATTTTCCAAAATTAAAAGAAAGTCCTTACATCACTAAAACTTATTCATAACTGAAATAGCTTTTAAAGGAAGTCATGCATTAATTGCAAACATTGCACTGGCAATGGAACTATTTTTTAAATACAACCAATCAAGAGATCATTTTACCATTGAGCACTTTACAATATTCTAAATTGTAAGATAATGATAATCCCTTTCTTCATTATAAGTAGTCGATATCGCTCGTACTTAATCAAGAAGAAAGGGATCATCATTCTCTTACATATACTAAGAGAGATGCTTTTAGTGTGAGTATTCCCCCTGAAGCAAGATATTTGTTTTTACATTGCTCCGAAATTAAACATTTGATCCCAATTTCGCCAAATGATACAGGTAAATAGTTTTAATGTTTAACACCTTTTTTTTTCCTTTTTTTTAACTGCATTGATTGTTTTATGTTAAGCGCTTAGAGTAATTTTTAATAAGATAATGCGCTATATAAATATTGTAAATAATAAATAATAATAATAATTAACAAACCTTTTAATAACAACTTTAAAACACAGTTAATTGGCTTATAAAGCATCCCTCCGAAATCAGCAATCGTAAATATATTGAAACGTTATACTCTGATATCGTGTGTTAAAGGGCCACTAGCTGTCGAATTCATGTTCACCGATTTGACTCACATTCTAATATTTGTTTTGTAACAATGTAAAACATTTATCCAAATTATATAAAGTATAAAATATCCAATTAACAGAGCATGGGCTCGATAAACTGTAGCTTCGTTTCATATGTATTTTAGTCTAGAAGACCTATGATGGTCATATAAGCGATGTTAATATACATATAGATATCAATAGAATGCGAACTCGTCACGCGATGGGATTTTCTATGGTATGTTTAAAGTGGCACTAGCTACGAGATGTATAAAAAAAGATTATTTTTTTTTGTTCAATCATTAATGAAAGTGAAATTGTAAAATAATATTTTGCTTTTATCAGCTAAAATGGTTCAATTTTGTCAAATTAAACTAATAAACATTGATAATAAATTATTCACCTGCAAGTGAATAATTCGACCTCATTAAGTCTGTATTCATGTGAACTCCAATTTAACCCCGTACAAAGATATAGAATAACGCATGCAATGTCCGTGTACGGTTCTTTAAAGAAAAATAATGTCACCATTATATATATATATTGAAAGTGAAACAAAGGTAAATAATTTGATTAACTGATTCAATCCACAAAACATAATTCTTATATAGGTAAAAAAGACAACAAATCTATAATACTAGATGGCGTCTTAGCTAAAATTCACACGAAACGGAGCTACATCTTATTGAGACCATGTCCTGTAAATTGATTATTTTTATACTTTTGGAAGTTTGGAAAAATGTTTAACATTGTTGTAAATAAAATATGAGAATTTGAGTCAAATCGGTGAACATGAATTTGGCAGCAAGTGCCCCTTTAATTTCATATTATAGATTAAAAATATATGTAAATCATCGTTTTTACCTGCATAAACATTATGTTTTGTGTATCGAATCAGTCAATTAAATGAATTACCTTTGTTTCACCTTGAATGTTGACATTCTTTTTCTTTAAATAACTTAAAATGCACAATCCATGCTTTATCAATCTCTGGAAAAGGGGTTAAATTGAAGTTTTCATGACTACGGATCCAACAAGGTAGAATTATTCACTTGCATGTGAATAATTTTTCGTCAATGTTTCTTAGCTTATTTTGACAAATTGAACCATACTTGGTGCAAAAAAGCGAATTAATATTTCACAATTTTACTTTCATTAATGATTGAAAAAACAAAAAAAATCATATTTGAGATTTTTTATTCATCTAGTATCTAGTATCTAGTGTCATTAAAAAAATACAATAATACAAGATCCGTGCATGATTGAAGTTCGTCAGAATAACCGTCTTTCCCCTTTTTTGTTTTCCATATTTTTAAATGAAATAGAAGACCTCTTCAGAGCTGAATGCATTGCGTCTAGAATTTTTATAATGCAAGACATGCATTTTTAGAAATTATTGTTTTGTTGTATGCAGATGACACTGTAACTTTTGCTTATAATTATCTTGAAAAGCAAAATGCTCTCTAAGATTTTGAAAGTTATTGTACAAGAGGTGGTATATTTAGCACCTCTTGTAAGTGCTAAAGATACCAAAGGGACAACCAAAGGCGTAGATCGAAAATGAACTGACAACGACATGGCTTAAAAAGAAAAAAAAGACAAAGAAACAAATACAAGTACACAACACACAAGACTAAGCAACACGAACCCCACCAAAAAGCTGTGTGTGATTTCAGGTGATCCAGAAGGGTACGCAGATCCTGCTCCACATGTGGCACCCGCCGTGTTGTTCATGTTATTACAAAAAAATTACTTTTTGCTGTATATATACAAAGACAAGAAAACATTTTAAAAACATAAATTAATCAATTAATAGTTTGTTGACTAGTTATTCAATTTATTTATACATTTTTTCAGGAGGCTATTTCCGGATAGGACTTACGGATTTGAATGAGGGTGAATTTCGATGGACTATTGATCAAACCAAAGCTACTTATCTACCATGGAATCATAGTTATGGTAAACGAGGCAATAAAAACAACTGTGTTGCTTACGCTTCCAATAGCAATGGAGAATGGATGGACTATTTTTGCAACACTAAATATAATTATATATGCGAGAGTAATTTCTGTAAGTACAACATTTTTTATCTGTTATTGATTGTAGTCGGTGTTTTATTTGAATATATTTTTTACATTTTTGTGTCTCTTATCTATACTCTTGAGTAAAATATATATAAAAAAAGGTCTGCACTCTGAGGCTAATACTTGGTGAAAGAAAAGAAAATGCCATAATGAAATATTTTGATGTCTGAGCACGGGTTACAACATATAACATTGTACATATTAATGTTAGGAGTGTTGTTAAAAAGCTGAACTCTGCACAAATATAACCAATTTATTCACCATTAACGATTTCCAATCACTTTTGGTAATACATTCAAGATGATACCAGCGTGAAGCCAATGGTTTCAAAAGTTAAAAGAATTGAGTGATAATCTAACGAAAGAAGATTCTTTTCAATTTTAGCTCGCCTGGGCCAAAGGACCAAGTGCGCTTTTCTTATCACTTGGCGTCCGTCGTCTGTCGTCCATCTTAAATTTTGACAAATATCTTCTCCTCTGAAAATACTGGGCCAAATTTAACCAGACTTGGCCACAATTATCATTGGTATCTTGTTTAAAACCAGTGTTCGATGACCCGGCCAACCAAAGAAGATGGCCGCCATGGCTAAATAAAGGCAACAATAGTATACCGCTGTTCAAAACTCATAAATTCATGGACAAAAAACAAAATCGGGGTAACAAACTAAAACCGAGGGAAACGCATTCAATATAAGAGGAGAACAACGACACAACACACACAGAAACGGAAAAATACAACATATTGGTAAAATGTAGATATCTCTGAAACCAAAGCAATTAGAGCAAATCTGACATTGGTTATTATCTTGAATATTATCATAGAAATAGATAAACTATAAACAGTGAAAGTGTTTAGCAAAATAAGATCTACAAATAAGACAAAATGACCAAAGTAGCCAATTGACCCCTTATGGAGTTATTGTCCTATGTAGTAAATTTGTTCGTAATTTTTTTTTAATCTTACAAAAATCTTCTTTTTTGAAACTACTGATACAAACTTAATAATCCTTTAACTTGAAACTGTGAATTGTCGAAGTATAGATATGTTCCCTATGGCCCTGATATTACGTGGAACCTAAATGTCTTCCAGGACCGTCAGGTTAAAAGCTTTAAAAAAAAGGAACACCATATCGTCCTCCATATAAAAGAGATTGGCAACAACATGAACAATGTCGTCATGTATCCAAAGATGCTCTTTCTTTGTTTTTTAAAAATTGGTGTAAACGGGGAAAATTTGATTAAAAATCACTTGATTCTTATTTAAATAAATGTATGAATGTTACAATGCAATTTTAAGTCCATTGCATTCAAGTCTGAGCACTCCACAGAGAGTCATATAATTATAGTAAACAAACATACTATAGTTGTTAATGTCTGTGTCATTTTGGTCTTTTGTGGATAGTTGTCTCATTGGCAATCATACCACATCTTCTTTTTTATATACCATAACTAAATAACAGCCACTTATTCACCACCACATTGCTTTCTATGTTAAATTCTACAATTTCAAGCATTAATGGATACTTTATCTTAAGTTCAAATAAAGTGGCAGTTATTTCATGTCAAAACTGTACATTATCCTGACTTGTGCTGAAATAAAAAAATCAACATATCTTTAATTGCATATTAGACCGTACAAGTTCCCGGAAGTTTCATAGTATAAAAACAGGAACTTCTGATCTGAACAACAGTTCAAATGAGCCATTCTATCAAAATTTCATGTACTTCTTTATAATTCAAATAAATCTTACCACAAGGGTTCTACAGTTTGCAAGTCTCCAGTTTTCATTTGAAACCACAACTAGCCAAATAGACCCGCTATTGACAAAGATACAGTTATGCGTAGGAACTATTTTGTTTAAAATATTGTTACGGCCGAAATCACCTTTAAATTGTAGCCAACAAAAGACACAAATCAATTACAAAACTGAATAAGTTTGCAAGAAGTATTACAAAAATATTACTGTCCCCGTAAATGTCAAAGTATGAGTCCAATCTTTTAACTTTATCTGTATCCGGAAATCCTATCGGAATCCAATCTGAATATTACGTTCACTACTAAGGTCACGATCCAGTATGATGTTGTTTGTAGAATTAAAGTGTCAATTCAAATGCTGTGAATACTAGTGTATATCGATTTCTAAGTCTGAGTCTTTGGTCGTGGTCATACCAAACGCCATGTAGAGTAAACATTTTACAATTAGTTTAGTGTAGTGTACACTGGTTTCACATTACATTTGTTCACATCTATACACCTTGTTTAGCTACCTGTACATAAGATTTGTTCCCACTTGTAAACTTTATGTCATTTAAATGTTCATTACGTAGAACTGAATTCAAAATGTTTCTAGTGGTAAGGGAACAACCATTTGACTTCAAAAGAGGGGTGGGGGATGGGAATGGAAATATCCCGATCCCCAAATTGATATAAAAAAAAAATAGTCATACAGATGATAAAAAAAAATATTCTGAATCAAGAGTTTCCCCATACATTACAGTGTTAAATATTGAAAAAAAGTATTTGATCACCAGCATCGAAAAAAAGGAATAAAAACGTACGCGCGTAAAAAAATCTGACTCAGATAAAAAAAAAATAACCCTCCTCCTTTTTTTAAGTTAAGTGGTTTATTACTTTATGAAAGCCATTTTTATAATTTGTAGTAGCTTGAATATACTAGAGATGTCTTGATAACGCATTAGAAAACGTTAGCTGCAACAGCGTGCTTACAGTCGAAAAAAAGGATTGCGATATTAGGGATCACTACATTTTTATCTTTTCTGTTCGTTTCAAATTTATTTCTTCTCCAAGGAGTATTTGGTAAAGGAATAGGGTAACGTTTTTTTATTTATTTTACGTGTTATTTAACGGATCTGAGATTCTAGACAAACATAATTTTATCATTTACCTCACACTTTTTTTAGTCATGCATTTATGCGTTAATCGTTTTTTGAGTAAAGACCAGTGGCGAATATTTCTGTGTACGTCAAGTCGATTCGGGAACACCTTTTCAAATGAATTAGGCAGCAACTATTTACTTCATTTTTTGTGGAGGGGGAGGGGGCGTGAGCTATTGATTTTTTTAAGGAAAAATTTTGATGACAAGTCGAAATCAATTTTAGCATTATATATACTAGTAGTGCATGGCAGCTGAGGGTGAAACAAACAATTTTTTTTTTAGGGCCAAAAACTGGAAACATTTTTTGTTTCCAAAACAAAATCCATAGCTCACCACCCCCACCCCCTTGCCTTTATGTTTTATACTCAACTATAATAACCCCCCGAAAATCAATTGGTTGCTGTCTAATGGGTTTGGCAATGATGCTGCTTTGAGTCTTGATTAGGGGTTAATAAAGTACGTTAATTTTTTTTAACAAAAAAAATCTGTAAAATTTAGACAACTAATAATTATCAAAAAATCAATTTTACTCAAAAATAGTTTCCTCCTTAAATATATACACGATAAAACTAATGTCCTAAATGCCTAGTTTTGTGTACACTTAACCTACACAAGGCCTACATTGTCTATCGACTGTGTGTAGGTAAAAAATGATTTAAACTACACGTAAACATTGAGTTTTATCAATGGGAATGCAATTGTGTTTAGTTTACGTGTGAGTTACACTAACACAACACCGAATTTAGGTCAATGTGAACACGGCCTTTAACTCTAGTGTCTGTATATACATAGTTGTCACGAACATTTCTTGAACACGCTAGAAATTGAACGTCCTACAAAGTTACAACGATAGTTTCTAGTAAAATGTAGAAGTTTGAATTACGCATCTTTTATTAGGGTTATTATGGAATCCTTATGTAAGACAAATGGAAAGTTCCAATCGTTCTGTGATTGTTCCAGTGACTTATAAACTGCACAGTTATAAGATTAGTTTAATGATTACAATATCATAATATGTACTACTTTCTTTCCGACCGGACCTGAATAAGTAGTGCCCTAAGGCTTCTTATGAACATTTGAAGGTCCCTATACTAAGTATTGGTTACCTAAACTATGCACAAAATAATCCAGTACAATATCGGATCATCTTGGCCTCCAGTAAGTTTTCTACAACTAATCTTTCAGTGATTTTAACAAGTTCCTTAACTAATATCAAAGAGTTTATCGTAAACTATTGTAATAAAATATATGAAAAAAGTGGAATTACCTATTTGTTGAGTGTAAAAATTCTTTTGATGTTTTAGATAAAGTACGTGCTTTTGACGGTCCTTTTGATTCTGTTGACAGTTTTAAATTTTCTACACTTTTCACTACACTTCCACACAATCTTATCAAACAACAGTTTTCCATTGTAATTAAATGGTCGTTTGGGTAATCTAAATGCAATTATATTTGATGCAACTTATTTAAAGTCTTCTTCTCTGATGAGAAAGGTAAAAATACTAGATATACTTACTATAGGTGTAATGAGTTGATCGAAGCTGTTTATTTTCTCCTTGATAATATTTCTGTTCGTTTCGGCAATAAAGTTTATCGACAGGTTGTAGGTATTCCGATGGGCACTAATTGCGCCCATTTAATAGCAGACTTTTTTTTGTATTGTTATGAATCACAGCTGATGACCAAACTACACATCTGAATTGCATTTTAAAATTGATAAGTTAAACAACACTTACCGTGATGATATTTTTTTCGTTAAATAATCAAGAATTTTCTAAATATACATCCAAACTCTACCCATGGAAGTGTCTTTAAACAATTCACATTTAAACGGTAATAATTGTCCTTTTCGAGATTAAGATATATCGATTTTACACAGGAAACTCCACATTAAATCTACGACAAAAGGGACGATTTTTTCGTTCCCTATTGTTTATTTTTCCTTTTTAGATGTTGATGTTCCTTTGGCACCATCTTACGGTGTTTAAATTTCACTTCGTTGGATATGCCCGTATCTCTTGTGAGGGTTTTGATTTTAACGGACGTTGTTTCTATGTATAACTGGTAAATTATTAAGCCAGGGATTTCGTTACCACAAATTGCTTAAAACCTTTACTTTAAAATTCTTCCATATATGTAAAGATTTGGTTTTGAATGTTGGTTGTACTTGTAGAACATTATTTCAAACAGGATAACACATCCTTATTATTTTCGGAAATGTTGTTTACCGTGACCAGAAATTGAGAAACGTTTATGGCACACTAATCGATTCATTAAATAAACTGAGTCTGAAAGGTTACCAATTCAACACTTAAATTAGATCTTTATTGGTATTGGTATAGATTTTTATGATCAGTAAATTAAAAACAAACTTAGTATCATTGTTATATGCTTATTTCCATTCATGGATCTTCAATCTGTCGATACCTGTATCTTAGCATTGCACAAGTTGATGTTCTTCTCTGACTGTTTATGACTTTTAATCATTTTGATGTTGAATGTGTACTGATTGCTAATTTTGTCTAAGATGCATGATTCTTTTATTTGTTGTTAGTGGCTTTGAACTAGCCGTCAGTAACTGCGAGTACTCTCAGATCTGTACTTAGTGTCTTTTTGTTGTTTGTTGTTTGGTTGTACAAATACACGACCACGTCCACTTGTATTTGAAGTATTTGTATTTTTATCCATCTGAAGAATAAAGCCTTTTTCAACTAATTTTACACCACTGGCCAAGGTTAGAAAAGGGTTGGGATCCCACTAACATGTTTCACCCCACCACATTCTGAATGTACTTCAGTGGTTATCGTTTGTTGATGTGTTGCATATTGGTTTTTTGTTCATTTTTTGTAAATAAATTTAGACGTTTCTTTTCTCGTTTTAAATAATTTACATTGGGATTTCGGGGCCTTATATAGCTGACTATGCGGTATGGACTTTGCTCATTGTTGAAGGACGTACGGTTACCTATAGTTGTTAATTTCTGTGTCATTTGGTCTCTTGTGAAGAGTTGTCTCATTGGCAATTATACCACAATTATTTATATATATATTAACCAAACTTGGTCACAATCATCATTAGAGTATCTAGTTTTAAAAAATGCTTCTAAATGACTCCGCCTGCCAATCAACAGGGAAGACAAGGCTTAATATAGAACAAAGGGGTAAACTGCAGTCTTTTGCTTATATCTCGGAGACTTAAGCATTTAGAAAAAAATTGAAACTGGTTAAAAATGTTCATCCGGTCTCAAGATATATATGTCCTGATATTTTCAGACGAACCAGACAATCCGTTGTTGGGATGCTGCCCCTGAATTGGTAATTTTAAGGAAATGTTGCAGTTTTTAGTTATCTTCAATATTATTATAGATACAGATAAACTGTAAACAGAAATATTGTTCAGCAAAGTGAGATCTACAAAAAAATCAAATGACACAAATGATTAATTGACCCAATAAGGAGTTAGTGTCCCTTAAAGTCTTTTTTTTAAATTAATTTTCTTTTAAAATGCAGTTTTTGGCTTGTTTCTCTGAAACGAAAGTATGATGATTGCATTACTTCATGCATCAATTGCAGACATAAAAATTTCAGGTGAGCGACACAGGCTCATTGGAGCTTTTAATTCATCGATCAACCAACTATTAAAGGATTATTTTTATTTAATTCATTAATATATCACATAGTTTTGTTTTTGTAAACATGATTTATGAGTGTCAATTTCTTATGCAGTATATTTAACATGTTACATAACAGTACAATTGTTTTTAATTTCGTAATGGTTCACTGTTAGTTTAATCATGTATTGTGGTTTTATTTTTAGGTTTCTGAGTATACTGAGATGACGTAGCAGTGACAGAATAAAATATTTAATAAATGATTGAAGTCCTTACTTTTCTGTTTCGTTTTTGATATAAAAATAAATAGATGTGTTCATGAGACTATCCACCAGAATTCGAATGACGTGAATTACAGATTACTGTGCGACATAAACTCCATACCGTATGTTTGGCTATAAAAGACCTAGACATGACACAATATAAAAAGCGTCAAACAAACAAAAAACCCAAACTAATGGCCTAATTTTTTTACAACAACATTTTACAAAAACAAATATCACAGACATTACTAGTAACCAATGACATCTGCTAAATTCTAGTATCCTGACTTTGGACAGGCAAATATAGAATATAGCGCTGAATCCTGCCCTTTAACACGTGGCAGTGGTATAACAAAACAAAATAAGAACAGAATGTAAAAATTAACTGCAAAAAGCTTACCTCCATAGATTGTAACGTATTCAAACACAAAAACAGGGACTTAACAATTAACATAAAACAATAGAAACACATGACCGCGCCGATATAAGAGTACGGCGGGGTAAGACATGTTCCGAGCGATGAACCCTCCCCCTAACACGGGACAGTGGTGTAACAGCACAACAAAAAGGAAGAAGGAACATCAGTTGTTAATACTAGCTTAACTCAATAGATCGATACGAAACACAGACACAGAAATACACACAAAATAATTTACATAAAAAAATACACACAAAAACTGCATCTGCTAGTATTAAGAGTACCTGGAGTTATTGATAGATAGTTCAATGTCAATTACAACTAGCCAATACAACCGATAAATAAATGATATTATTTAATAGCAGAGTATCAATCAATACACATTCAACAGATTTAGTGAAAGACGTCATAACAAGTTTGGGACTACCTTCTCTCTCTCACTCGTGTCTGTGTGTGTGTTCTGATACTGAATTAAAATGTACACTTGTCGGACACTGTTTATGTGTAGCTACAGGAAAAGACAAAAACAAATATGTATACAAACAACTATACTTTGGATTTTGTTAAATAACCTCCTGTCAACGTTCGTCATATTTGTTTGCTGTAGATTGATTTTGAGTACCGTAACGAACTTACAGGATAAAGATGAATGAAAAACTAGTTTACATTAGAATACGAGACACAAGTCCTTTTCCTGTGAAAACTGTTTTCTTAAATTCTTTTTTATGAAATCAAATAGGAAATTCATTCAAGATTACATTAACATAAATGAATGTACATATTGAAAAGTTAAGATACATGTTTTGCGAAGTAACAGTATTGGTCACACTATGCATTTCTAATACAGTAGGACAACCGGATGTGCCTTCTAGGCCAAGATGTGATTCTGCAGCGCTCAGTAAACCTACGCCGAAAATTGGACTTTTTGGCGTCGGCCAACTAAACAATGGCGCGCTTTTCTAAAAAAATATTCATTTGTTTACGGCAAAGTACCGGCGGTAAATACTGTTGATTGTAAGCACACTTACAAGTGAATATGAGTTTCTATCATTTTAATGTTTGAACCCAAAAATAAAAGGAAATCTTATTTTTTCACATCTGAAAATGGAAATTCGGATTTCGATTTTATCCACTTATATAAAATGGCGATATTAAAAAGGGGAACAAAGAATGCATATCCTTCAATTTTCCTTAAATTTTGACATCTTATCTCGATAGCTTTTCACATCAAAATTCGTAACGAAAAGGGGTGTCCAAAGTAGGACAAAAAATTGTATACATTTTAACGTAGGAGTCTCAATTTTTTCAGCTTAATCCTTATATATTTAACCCCGATACATTGGCGGATCCAAGGGGGGTGGGGTCCGGGAGTTGGACCCCTTTTTAGCTCATCTTGCCCGAAGGGCCAAGTGAGCTTTCCCATCACTTTGCGTCCGTCGTCCGTCGTCCGTCGTCGTTAACTTTTACAAAAATCTTCTCCTCTGAAACTACTGGGCCAAATTAAACCAAACTTGGAAACAATCATCATTAGGGTATCTAGTTTAAAAAATGTGTTCGATGACCCAGCCAACCAACCAAAATGGCTGCCATGACTAAAAATAGAACATAGGGGTAAAATGCAGTTTTTGGCTTATAACTCAAAAACCAAAGCATTTAGAGCAAATCTGACAGGGGTAAAATTGTTTATCAGGTCAAGATCTATGTGCCCTGAAATTTTCAGATGAATCAGACAACCCGTTGTTGGAATGCTGCCCCTGAATAGGTAATTTTAAGGAAATTTTCCTTTTTTTTGGTTAATATATTGAATATTATTATAGATAGAGATAAACTGTAAACAGCAATAATGTTCAGCAAAGTAAAATCTACAAATAAGTCAACATGACCGAAATGGTCATTTGACCCCTTTAGGAGTAATTGCCCATTATAGTCAATTTTTAACCATTTTTCGTAAATCTTAGTAATCTTTTACAAAAATCTTCTCCTCTGAAACTACTGGGCCAAATTAAACCAAACTTGGCCACAATTATCATTGGGATATCTAAGTAAAAACATGTGTGGTGTGTCCCGGCCAACCAACAAAGATGGCCACCACAGCTAAAAATAGAACATAAGGGTAAAATGCAGTTTTTGGCTTATAACTCAAAAACCAAAGCATTTAGAGCAAATCTGACGAAGTAAAATTGTTTATCAGGTCAAGATCTATCTGTCCAGACATTTTTCAGATGAATCGGACAACCTGTGGTTGAATTGCTGCCCCTGAATTGGTAATTTTAAGGATTTTTTTTCTGTTTTCGGTTATTATCTTGAATATTATTATAGATAGAGATAAACTATAAACAGCAATAATGTTCAGCAAAGTAAGATCTACAAATAAGTCAACATGACCGAAATGGTAATTTGACCCCTTTAAGAGTTATTGCCCTTTATAGTCAATTTTTAAACATTTTTCGTAAATCTTAGTAATCTTTTACAAAAATCTTTTTCTCTGAAACTACTGGGCCAAATTGAACCAAACTTGACCACAATCATCATTGGGATATTTTGTTTAAAAAATGTGTGGCGTGACCCGGCTAACTAACCAAGATGGCTGCCACGGCTTAAAATAGAACATAAAGGTAAAATTCAGTTTTTGGCTTATAACTCAAAAACCAAAGCATTTAAAGCAAATCTGACATGAAGTAAAATTGTTTATCAGGTCAAGATTTATCTGCCCTGAAATTTTCAGATGAATCGGACAACCCGTTGTTGAGTTGCTGCCCCTAAATTGGTAATTTTAAGGAAATTCTGCTGTTTTTTTATGATCTTGAATATTATTATAGATAGAGATAAACTGTAAAAAGCAATAAATGTCGGTAAAGTAAGATCTACAAATAAGTCAAAATGACCGAAATGGTCAGTTGCCCCCTTTAGGAGTTATTGATCTTTATAGTCAATTTTTTACCATTTTTCGTAAATCTTAGTAATCTTTTACAAAAATCTTCTCCTCTGAAACTACTGGGCCAAGTTCACTATAGATAAAGATAATTGTAAGCATGAAGAATGTTCAGTAAAGTGTGATGTACAAACACATCACCATCACTAAAACACAATTTTGTGATGAATCCATCTGCGTCCTTTGTTTAATATTTACATAGACCAAGGTGAGCGACACAGGCTCTTTAGATCATCTAGTTTTTTGGACGATCAATGCATTTGTATGGGAGCATAAAGTTGGACTCTCTTCATTACTCTGGGTTGGGAATCCCCTTTTTTAAAATGCCTGTATCCGCCCCTACTATAGAAATATCAATATGTGTCAATAAATTGTAAAATTATGTATTTGTTTTCGAAATGGAATAAGGCGCCATTGTCGCCTATTTCTCAATTACGTCTATTGGTCTGCTATAATTATTTGATGATTATAAAAAAATCTCCGCCTCGATTTTTTCCAGACTTTCATTTTATAACCTTTGGTACATGATGCAAATGTTATGAAAAAATTAGGCACTTCTATCGAGTAGAAATGGGGAACGATCATCTTTATTTTGTATATCCCCACTGTGCGGGTCCTCCTTTAACCTTGTCTGAAAAAACGAAATGAATGTGACTTATTGTTAGAATGCATTAAATATATCTAGTATGAACACATTATAAAATAACAATTGATAAACAAATATTTCAATTATTTGCTACTGCGAACATTTGTATACAGAATTCATAACCATTTTATAATCAATGCGGATGTTTTTGCGAATCACAGTTGTCAAACTAAACGTAATATAATATATATAAGGAACTTATTATTTTTATCTGCGACTTCTCTTGAAAAAGGAATAGTTCTAGTAAGACCCCTTTTTGGCCTTAAATAAAGCAAATTTACAAAATTGTTATAATGTATACTTTTAGTTATTTATTGGACAGTAGAATGCTTTTGCCAAATACATATGGGCATATATCGGTTACTAGCACCATAAAGTCAGGCTAAATTACTGAAACTATGTCATGGTCCTCCAAGGTTGAAATTCGGTTTTAGGTCGTTGGGATTTCTCACAAATTATTACCCGTTCGTTTATTATCTTTTTTAATTTCATATTTGAATTCTGTTTATAAAAAAAAAACCAAGAAAATTAAAAATGAAAGAGCCATTATCCGTTTGAGATTCTAGCTTTTGAAGTTAACATCTTAATGCGCAAATTACTAAAAAGATACATACGGAAAATAATGAAATTTAGAAGGTATGTTTACGTTATGAAGATCCAAATAATTTCATAAGAGTTGAGATTCCTAAATGAACGACGAATCGATAATAAGTCTTTTGCAATTATGATAATTTACCAGCCCATTTTGTGATAGGTTAATGTTTAGCGGTAATGAAGATTGTTGACTGTTAATAGCCAGCAACATTATTGGTAGTTACGTTATACAGTGACATCGCCTGAACTTCTACGCTATAAACAACTCTATCAATAACGCATTTGAAAAAAACTAATACAATATTAGGACAATGAAACAACATTCGTGTTACATGTATATCTAATATAAATTAATATTAGTAACAGAATATAACTGTCGCTATCCAGTAGTCAGTTAATTTAAATCATTAGCTTACTGCGGGTCCCAGGGGTGATTGAGGATGAAAAATATGGCGGCTTATGTCTTTTTCTATTTGCAGTAAAACTCCGTTTGTAAAACGTCCGTTTGTTTGTGGGTGATTTACAATTACGCATGCAGTAATGTTCAATCAGAACTAGTATTTTGAATCCAAGGTATCGTAAAGATGGAAAGTCACGCTTTCTACACCTTATAAATATTTAAAAAATAGTACTGATCGATGTGTTTTATATAGTCCATAGTCACATATTCAAGATGAATACATATATGTGTAGTAATACTTTGATTATGGCCAACATTCCCAGTACATTTTCTTAGGGATCATTTCTATTGTTATGCTATAAGACTGTGTAAAATGTAATGATCTACATTTACGTAATGTTCAGTTATAGGGATTCAGCAAGTGTAATGTAGAGTATGTTGAATTAGGTAGGTTTTTATAAGAGCTCATAAAAAATAGGATAACATTGGGATTTTGATTTGTTTAATCAAGATCCAAAAAGGTCTTTAAAATGCTATAGACATGTAATAGTTTAAATTTAATTGACCTTTCACTACACTAAATATCGGAAGACATGCTCCATTACCTTAAAATGCATAGGGAAAAATGGCAGTAATCCAGTGCCTGTTGATTTTTAGTTGTATTTTCTAACTTAATATTTTTAATATTTTTAAAAGATATGATTTCAAAATGTGACTTTTGAGGAAAATGTTCAGATGAAAGTTTCATTCACTACTTCTGCTTGTTCTGACTGATACACAAAAAAGCAATTGAAATAACCAATATTCTCTACACCTTTAAAATTTGAATTTAAAGATAATAACAAAACAAAATGACATCCATGTGCAATTTTAGTTTCAACCTTGGTTCTAAATAGATTTTACTTTAAAAACAGAACGAATTTCAGATGGAAAAGTAGACATGTGCTTTTTTTCTGAACTTGTTAAAGTGAACGCTGCGGGTAAATTGCATAGCAATCAGGTCGTTTTCGTACTCAATTTTAAGTTTTTGTATAGTGTTTCTTCGACGTGTAAGTATTGCAATAGTTTTCGAGTACCCCTTGAGATATTCTTACTTTTTATAAAAATTTAAAACATGTGCTGAAAATTTAAATTGTATTACTGTAAACCAAATTATTTTTGCGGGCGATTTATTTTGGCGACTTTTGCGTGTAGAAAAATGTCGCAAATATGTTACCTTTTGGTATTCATTGATAGAAATACGGAAAGGGAATTATAAAATTCTAAAATCACCCTTTTGATGAAAACATCCGACTATGCGAATGATTTAAACTAACTGACTGCTGGACAGTGACAGCAATATTCTGCTACTTATCATGCTTATAATAATTTATGTAAGATATAACATGAATGGTGTATTATTGTCCTTTTAGTGAACATCTCAACAGCGTAACTTATAGTGCAAAAGTTATGGCGACGTACCTGTACGTCAATGATGTTGCCGACTATTTTAAACAGTGGACACAGGATGTGGCTTGTAAATTTTAATAAAACGTTTTTGACTTTTTTACACTTATCGATTCGTCGTTCATTTAGGAATGATATATCAATCTTTATAAATTGTTTGGAACTTATATAAATTTGATAACGTGAATAAACCTAAATTTTTATTATCCCTATATATCCTTTTTTTTAATTTGCGTATCATGTTGTTAAAACCAAAAGCTAGTATTTCAAAAAGATGATATTAAATAGAATCTAAATGAGTATTTTATTACAGGCTCTTTGTCTAAGGGAGTTATGCACTGGCGAACGGGAAACGATTTGTGTGCAATCCAAATGAACCAAAAACTAATTTTAACCTTGAACCAACATTATATAGTTTCGTTCCCGCAGTATAAATAAACACGATACTATATTTGATTACAAGCTTTTCAAGAGAAGTGTCACTAAATTTACAAAGAAATTTCTTTATAATCTTCACGGATATTATTTTACGTTTATGTGACAACTGTGATTTACAAAAACATCCGCATTAATTATAAAACGGCACCAATTTCTGAGTATAAATGTTCGCAGTGGCAAACAATTGACACATTTTTTTCAGTTACAGAAAAGACCCCGAGAGTATCACCAGCCAAGTAGCCAGTACTTCGGTACTGGCATGAAAATACGGATTTATTTTGTTATTAAAATTTGCTGTTACAAAATATTAGAAATTATTAAAAATTAAGGAATGTATCTCCCTCATGCAAAGCTCTGATTCCTTTCACGGATTTGGCTATACTTTTTGGACGTTTTAGATTATAGCTCTTCATCTTTTATTTAAGCTTTGGATTGCAAATATTTTGGGCACGAGCATCACTGAAGAGACATGTATTGTCGAAATGCGCATCTGGTGCAAGAAAATTGGTACCGTTAATTTTATTAAGGTAATTAACAGTTACAATAAATTTATTTACGACAAAGCAATTCAATCATTCATTTACAAATGTATGTCTTTTATTCTTCGTTAGGATATGTATACGAGCTATATCTAAGGCTTTCTAACAATAAGTGACCAGCATTCCGTATGAATCTTTTTGTAGAAACTTGTGTTGTGCGAACGGTAATCATATCATTTGCCTTTTTCTGAAACTGGATCAATTCCGTGCTGACATATTTTCAGTCTCCGATGGCAAGAACCACTAATGCTTCGATATATCATTCTTAATTATCAGCTTTTGTAATTCATTGCTATGTTCACCAGCAATGGCGTAAACTACACATAAACCAATATAGTTGGTTCTCATCAGTCGATTTTCGGCAATCCAGCATTAATTATTTTTATTGTTGTTATACACGTCAGATAGATATTTGATTTTTTTCTATAAATGCTAAATACAAGTTTACAGAGAAAGTAAAATGACATTAAAATACAACTGCAATAATTGAGGGTAAAAAGATGCAGTTAGTACAACTTTAGGATGGCATACATTTATAAAAAATGGTTAAACTAAATATGAATAAATCTGTCTGGTTCTTAACGTTAAAATGGAGGGACTAACTTTTTTGTTGAATGGATAAAGTTTCCGTTAGCAACAAATAAAACGTATAAATTTGTCAAAGGGATGAAAACTAACTTAAAATTAAAAACATTTTGATAATTTCTTAAAATGCAATCACGAAAATGTACGAAACAAGTATAGATTTCAGATACCCCAAATAGATAATCTTAATTGAAGTAAAATAACCACAAATTGGTATAAACATCTAACTTTACAATGCATATTTCAGTTTGTTCCAGATATTTCATTTCGATCTTAAAAACCTAACGATGATTGTCGCATTGACTATGTTAGTTGCGCTGATATCAAAAGATGTAACTTCTCTGTCTTGCCTTTCAAACGAGGTAAAGGAAGATTTCGATGACTCCAGATTTGCCCTCACAGAAATGGAAGATCATCTTGGAACGACTGTCAAAAATGTAGAAGATGGCTTCAAAAATATAACAGCCTAATTACAGGACCAGCTTGGATTAGTGACGCTCTTAGTAATGTAGGAGAAAATATTAAGAAGGTTGACAGCGTTTTCCAGCTTCTCAGAAAAGATTTGCAAGGTACGTACACCTATAAATGTTCATGTCTTATTTGCCACAGTTTGTTCAAAATATCTAGTTGATTATCAGCCTTGGACATTAGTTGATTATGATTTGTGTGGGCGATTCTAAAGCATAGAAATTTAACTCTTTGAAATTGAAGCTTGTATTTACAGATGGTGACGAGCAAACAAGAATACTATTGTAAGGGAGCATTATCACTGATGATGGTATTTGCGAAGATGAATACCTCGAAATAATTGACATTTGTTGTGTAAATTCATTTTTATTCTTAGCTGCTGTGAACTAGGTGGCGATAACATGATGATCTGGTTGTAGGTCGTTAGTATCTAGTTAAAATATGTAAAAATAAAGACAAAGCTTTTGATAAATGTTTTTAAAGATGTTAATGTTTATCCTTTAAAGATAAAGAAAATCGAAAGACGCAATCACCTTTTCCATTACAAAAATGAAGATTGTAGCTACCGTGCAGATCACTTGTTCATATCGAAACTCGAGGATGTATTTTGGCTGCCAATATGACAACTTTTCACAAGAGACCAAATGGTTTGTTGATACTAAATGGTTCATGTATTAGTTTCGGGCATACCCCGGAAGGGTACTTTGCAAGTGTCAATGTTTTATTTAAGATAACAATGCTATGTTTGTTATTGTATATTATTTTTTGTTGTAGAAAACACGTGGCACAAATACAATGGACACTGTTACTACTACAGTTCTGACAAACAAAACTGGTTTAATGCTGAGGTTTGATAATAATTAATTTGAATACTTTGTAAATATGTTAGTTTTTTTTTTGTGAAATGATTTGTGTTATCTTCCACAAGTTGAGAATTTTTATGTTTATTTTTAATTGGTGGTAATTCTTCATTTTAAGCGTGCATACCTTTTTAAAAATAATAATCACATCTGGAGAAATACACAAAGTTACATAAATGTCCAATGTTAAACATATTGCGACAGTACGGTACGTTGATAGGAATATGATACATGTATAATCCTTCAACTTGTGGTAAGTTTAAGACAAAATAATAAAACATTAAATGAAAAACAAGTGAAATCAACATCGGATTTAAAATGTAAAATAACAAAAAATACCAAATTCCGAGAAAGTTCTAAACGGAGAGTCCCTAAGCAAATGGCAACATCAAAATCTAAAGCATATCCAACGAATGGATAACAACTAGCATATTCCTGATTTGTTATAGGCATTTTCTCATGTAGAAAAAGGTGGATTTAACCTGTTTTTAAAGTTGGATATACCTCGTACTTGTTTGATTGTTGTATGAAATTCAATTTTATAGACAACGATGTGTGAACAAATAAACCCACATATTAAGTGAAAATGTCAAAAATATGGGAACAGCAGTCAACATTTTGTTGTAGTCTTAATCACTGTAAACCAAACAAATAGATCAACAAAGGTATATAGACAAGGCACATTAGCAAAAATGAAAGACAACAATACAAACATTTACCATAACACAATAAAACAATGATGGGATAAGTATAAAACTACGTCAAACGGATATCAAGAGCATCGTGTTAATTTGCGAAGTTAAAACAGATTATTTATCAACAAGGTTTTGGTATTTCAATGAACTGTTTAAGAAAAAGAACGAGACGTTCTTTGGCATTCCTCTGGTTTATCCTTTTTGTCTGCCCAGACACCAGTGACGTTTAACAAAGTCGGAATAGCAGCTACAAGCTTTTGAATACCGAATGAATAAGTTTATATCACACGCAATTTTGTATTAAAAAATTATATCCCATGCTCCTCTGTATAAAAAAAGATGTGCTAAAAACGTCCTGTGTTATATATCAAATTTAATATTAAAGACGATACAAACCGGGTTTGTAAAACCATGAGCAACACGACGGGTGCCACATTTGAAGCAGGATCTGCTTACCCTTCCGGAGCCCTGAGACCACCCTTGTATATAGGTGCTCGGTTGATAAGGCTGAGCAAAACCATACAATATCATACAATATCATATACCAAATATCTTATCAATCTTTCGCAAAACAAAAGCGACATCTCCGAAACAAAAGTAAAAGTAGGGAAAAAGAGGAAAAAAATCAAATAAATAAACATTTTTTACCAAGAACTGCTTTCAAACTTAAGGTGGATAAGGCGTTTTAGAGAGAATTAGATAAGAGTACGACACGCTCTCAATGAGATAATTTCACAGAATGCCAATTTTTTAAATAATTAATTAATGTGTTTGTTTAATTTGTTAAAACTTTGGTTTAATATTTAACACTTATCAAATATTTATACTTTTGTTGAAGTGCACGAGAAATCAGTATTAAGGTTTGGTCCAACAGTTTTTGGTTGATTATATAATTGATCAAAATTCGTAGAAAGAGGTATCACCAAGATGACCAAGAATCACTTTCAAAACACTACATTATGGGTTTCAACATATCATTTTAGGCATCGCATGATAAATCTGTGACAAAAAAAACGTGGTTAGCATCGAATAACAAAGGCTTTGATTATAAATATATGTAAACATGTTTGTGCATAGTGCTGTTTCGTTAGGAATTTAGTCACATACTAGAAAGACAGAAAAGGTATGTAACAAGTTATTTATTCAGTCATGCGTTCAAATTTATATTTAATGTATCTATATGCAGCTGATTTATTATATGTTAAAAAGTATCTCTGGAGACCCAAAAGAGTGAAATGTATGTCAATGACAAGTTATAAAATACTGGTGTGTGTGTAAAAGGGACGGTGATTCCGGATCTTCTGGACTTTTTTTTGTTTTTTGTTTTTTTGTTTTTTGTTTTTATCTTTTTCTCATCTTAACTGCCATTCGAATGTTTTCATCGATGAGTGATTCTACTGGCAATCAGCATATATACATCTCAGTCTTTCCAAACAAATGCTAACTTTCGTGACGAAAATAATAGTATGAAATGTGCTGCCTTAGTTTATTCTCCTCTCTATTTTCTCTGTATCCTACACCCAGTTCTTTTCCTCCTTTATTAGGTCAATACATATATTCAATTCAGATGCATATACTTTCGTGAGAAACTTTTTGAATTGTACGGGAAAAACTGGCTGTAGTTGGTTACAGTAATTCCTTTCTGACCGTTTTGCATACACATTCAGCACAAACTACGTACAATTTTCTTGAATTTTCCTTACATTCACACAGTGTGGGAACGGAACTGTACGGTTTTCTAATATTTTGGTCATTCGGGAGACTGTCAAGCGGTGCTCCGACATTCGAAAAATAACAAGTTGCTTGATGGAAACTTTGACGAACTCTTATGTTCCTATATAACGTTTCTGCTTCAAGTGTTGATAGCTAAAACATTCTTTATGTAAATATGAACCAATAAAATAATAAGAAAGATATATGCATCAAAACGTTTTCCTTAGAATGGTGGAGATCCGTGTCAAAATTGTAACACAACAGCGATCAAAAATGTCAAATAAACATCGAAAAATCATTGTTTGCTACCTGGATTTTCACATGTACCTTTTCTGATATATAGTCTTACCTGTCTAAAAGTTTCAAAGCCATTGTCCCAGTAGAAATCCAAATATATGCATTTTCTCCATGTCGGATATTTTCATTGACTGTACAATCGCTCGCAAGTTGACTGTAATATCACTCGGAGCCTTCCTGTAAATCACTTGGAGCTTTCCTGAAGAATTGCTTGGCCAAATTTATTTAATACATTGCATATGAATTGCATTGGTTGTTTATTACTGTCCTATTTGTTCATCTATGGTATTTGAAGTGAAAATAAGCACAAAACCAGTCATTTCGACAATTAAGATTCTATCAAGGAACCCTTTTAAGCTGACTATATCAGAGACAAAAACAAAATGTGTACACTACACATAAAATGATAATATGTGATATGATTGCCAAGGAGACAACTTTCCACAAGAGACCAAAATGACACAGAAATTACCAACTATAGGTCACCGTACGGTCGTCAACAATAAATAAAGCCCATACCGCATAGTCATATTTAAAATGTCCCGAAATAACAATGGAAAACGACTTCGGAAAACTAACGGCTTATTTATGTACAAAAAATGAACAAAAAACAGATATGTAACACATAAACAAACAACCACTGAATAAGTATACAAGACAAAAAGAAAAGGACAGTACAAAATATATTAAGAATCTAATCTTAAATAAAAATGAAAATAATCCTCGTACAAAATAAATATTTATATATACCGAAAAGATTCTCTGGAAAGTTAATTGGCATATTTTGAATTCTACTTAATATATTATTCACCAGCAATTTTAGAAACATAATAAATACATATTTGAACAATACAACAAAGAATTTTTCAGCACAGGATCGGGATATTGTAACTTGATATGTACCATAATTTGTTTGAAAAAGTGTGAGGGAATCGACACATAAACCACAGTTCCATATCGACCCTCTGATTAATTTACCAGAAGATTGAAAATGGTCATGTGGTGTATGTTAGATACCTCACACTTTTAGCAAGAAACTACATTGTAACACATTTTCTTTCCTGTGATATCAGTTGAGAACTTATACACATGTCATTTACCAAATAAAAAAGTGATTGGCTATATGTGTAGATACACCATAGGATGAACTAAATTTCAAAGCAAAGCTTTATCGTGAAATTTAGCCTCTCTTGTGGTGTATCTACACATACCCAACACATTTTAATTTGGTATAACAAGGAATTCGAATGGGGAATTGTGGTAGCTAACCACTGACCCAAGAAAAGACACGTATATGTCAATAAACATGATATTAAAATAGAAGATGTGGTATAATTACAAATGAGATGTCTGTTTATTACAAGCTATACATGTAGCTACTGGTAAAAAAAAGCTCCAGTAAAATTAAATTTTATCAAGGATGGGAGAGGACTTGTTATCTGAAAGACAGAGAAAACACAAAATTTTTCACCATTTTTTTTATATCAATGTCACGATTCAGGAACTTTTTAATATTCCCAACTATAGCATCCGACAAACGAACGAAACAGTTGTTTTTATTTAGGGAAAACAACATTTTATCAAACCACATTTATATTTTCAACATAAAAATAAGGAGATGTGATATGATTGTCAAAGTTAAAAAATAAATGGATTTAAGCAATTATTGTCGGCTATAAAAGGTCCCGAATAGAAAAATAAGAATCAATACCTTTCGAATTAAACTGACGGCCTAATTCATAATATAACAATTTACGAAAAACATATATGACAGACACGAACCAACGACAACCACTGAACTACGAGCTCTTGACTTAAAACAGGTACATAAAGAATTTGGCAAGGGTAAAAAAGTTTGTGTGCGCTCATTTCTCCCCAAAACTATCACAGCACAAGACCAAACTATAAAAATCAGATGAATAATCGGATCATCATAATATCATTGACGATATCAGACCAGGTGCGGATCCCACCTTTCTACAAAGGGGGATCCAAACCACGAAACACCATAAAAAAAAGAAAAAAAAAGGCTTCAACCACCAAAAACTCCCTCTCCCCGCATACCAGATCCGCTAATGCAGGCTGCAGCCATTCACATAAAACGTTCAAAAATCATTAACACTTTTGAGTGTGTAATTTAGGTTAAAACAAAAATCGTACAATACCAAAAATCATAACAGAAAAAGGAGAGAAAAATCATACCAGACATATATTGTATTGGATTGCAGTAGTTTTAATAAATATTTAGATGACAAAAGTATCATGGAAAACATAAACCGATCATGAATGTGTCAGAAGAAGTTTAGCATTATCTACTTAAGAGTTATAATTAGTCATATGCCACTAGAAACTATTACAGCAAAATGCATTGACTAGCTTGCTTGCTAGCTGGACCGTGAAGTCATAAGAAGGTTTAAAAGTAGGTTACCCTCCTTTCGGAGTAGTCTAGTTGGCCAAACGATGAAAAGAAAAGTTCCGAGTGATTGTACAGGAAGGCACCGAGTGATATTACAGTCAACTTGCGAGCGATTGTACAGTCAATGAAAATATCCGACATGGAGAAAATGAATATATTTGGATTTCTACTTGGACAATGGCTTTGAAACTCTCAGACAGGTAAGACTATATATCAGAAAAGGTACATGTGAAAATCCAGGTAGCAAACATTGATTTTTCGATGTTTATTCGACATTTTTGATCGCTGTTGTGTGACCATTTTGATTGTTTTAGACGGAGCTCCACCATTCTAAGGAAAACGTTTCGATGCATATATCTTTCTTATTATTGTATTTGTTCATATTTACATAAAGAATGTTTTAGCTATCAAAACTTGAAGCAGAAACGTTATATAGGAACATAAGAGTTCGTCAAAGTTTCCATCAAGCAACTTGTTATTTTTCGAATGTCGGAGCACCGCTTGACAGTCTCCCGAATGACAAAATTATTGGAAAACCGTACAGTTCCGTTCCCACACTGTGAAACAACGTGTTGACAATTTGTTGTTTGTCAACTTTGTTCTTGTTTTTTTTATCATCATCTGGTTTTTCTTTAAAGTTAACTGCACTTGAAAACACTTTACAATAGCCTTGCAGTGTAACGATATATAAGAAAGTAATTAAACCTTTTAAACGTTCTTTAAAACCAAATACAGCAGACGTTTACAATTTCATTTTATGCTACTTTTAATTTACAGTCAATAATATCTTATGATTGAAACATTTTACAGTATCGAATTCATGATTTATAAAAATAAGGTTAAATACATAAGGATAAAGCAGTTGAAAAAACTCCGAAAGATTTTATTAAAAAGGACCTTCTTTCCACTCAAAATTGACAAAACAAAACCCAAACAAAAACAACAAAATGAAAGAAAACACACCTTTTTATTGATAAATCATCGTCGCTCAATGCCGAATGTTTCAGAACATTAAAAGAAATAATAGACAAATGTGTCAACAGTTCAATTTTGCCGGCGGGAGTTAAAACATTCATTTCTTTTAAACTTTTAAATCTATTTACTGACATTATATTTTAGTCATATGAATTGTGGTTTCACTCAATAAAACATGGATGAATATATTATAGGAACCCAATTATGGCGTTTTAATAACATTTTGTTTATATTAGTCCATCTTCAGCAGTTAAACATTTAGTTTTACTGATAATTATTCACCTGAAGCCTGATTCAAATCCAACTTCACAGGTTTAAAAGTTTAAAAACAAGATATGGTTTTCATTCCAATCATTTTGTTGATGGTTATGTGCCAGTATGTCACGTCTTGGCCCTGTCTTTTTAACGAATCAAAGAAAGATTTCGATGACCTAAGAATTGCTCTTAAAGACATAGAAACCCATCTTGGAAACACTGTCAAGAAACTAGAAAATGGTTTCAAGAAAATAACAGCTTCAATACAGGACCAGCTTGGGGTTGTCAAAGACGCTTTATCAAATGTCGGGGAAAAGGTCAAGAAAGTTGATATTGACTTCCAGGTTCTAGGGAAAGATTTTCAGAGTAAGTATAATCTTTTTATATTTTTTTTCCAATATTTGTAATGTTGCTTTATTACGATCTTTTAAATAATTTAAAATTAATTGTTTGTTGCTCTAGAAAGACTAATTTGTAGTACCTTTTTTTCCTGTTGCTTTTGGTGACCACCTTGCGTTGTTGTTTTTGTTTTAATATGAAGACTTTTTAAAATAGATACTGACTTTATTTATTTACTAGTAAAATTATTTTCATATTGATAATAGTTACATATTGTATTCATTTATGTAGATACATATAGCAAAAATAATAAAATGGGTTCAAGTCAAGATAGAGTTTAAATGGAGGGAATGCATAATTTTGTTATGACTTATTACGTATACTGTCATAAGACAATGAACACATTGGTATAGTGTGTCGCGAAACCCTGTATCTGGCTTGCAATTATTGCTGTCAGTGTTTTAGTGTAATATAGACTGTAAAATTGAGTCCACTCAAAAGTGAAACACAAATATAAAAAACAACTCTTTTTCATAATATTATGTCTTTATTTGGAACTTCGAAGTCGAATATTTAAAAGCCAAGGATGTATTTAAGAAAGGAATGCTTCTTTTGTAAATCCATTGGGATGCAAAGGTGTTGACCGATGCTTATTTTGAATGAGCGCGGAAGCGCTGCATTAGCAAAAGTACGCACGATCAACGATTTTACAACCCTATTCAATACTTCATACTTATAATCACATTGTTTCGCTATGATCATGAAAAAACGATTATCATTATGTTTTTCGTTTTTTTTACCTGTGCACTTGATTTTGACAACGTGTCATTATGTATGTGAAAATTCAATTTGAAATGAAAAATGACGCGAGATTGCTGTTAGCCAATCAA
Source organism: Mytilus trossulus (assembly GCF_036588685.1). Lineage (NCBI taxonomy): Eukaryota > Metazoa > Mollusca > Bivalvia > Mytilida > Mytilidae > Mytilus > Mytilus trossulus. The sequence goes on from NC_086383.1 coordinate 49,192,459, forward strand.
AATAACGTATAGTAATGACACGTACATCTAATGTAATAATAATAACTAAAACAGTTAAAGAGATATATAACCAGAAATAACAAAAAAATAATTGTCAAATCATCTAAGGTCAACTTTGCCTGAGAGAATTGAAAGCTTCATATTTTTGTAGAGACTAAATGGCATAAATACAACTGTCACTGTTATTATTACAGTTCTGAAGCCAAAACCTGGTTAAATGCAGAGGTAATAACTCATAATAACGTGTTCCATTGTTGGAAAAATTGTTGTATTAGTAAATATTTTGTTTTTAAGAAGTCGAACTATTTGCCAAAATCTCAGCTCTAAGCTAGGTTACCTTGAATGAATCAGCCACAATCTTGGATTGGATCAGCAAAGGTAACATATTTGAAATTCAAACTCTAAGAAAAACATTTTGCATTGCAAAAACGCAGATTTTTTTTCAAATAAAAGAAGTCTGTCAAAATAATTTAGTCTCTAAATAAAACATCGCACTGTAATTCATACAAACAAATTCTAAAGATAAAGGTGTCAATGATCGCAACCAAGATATCAGGATTAAAACTTTTGTTTGCCTGACGCCCATGTCGTCTTCATAAGACTGATACATGACGGTACATATATTACTTCGGTACTGGCATGAAAATACGGATTTTTTGTGTTATTAAAATTTGCTGTTACAAAATATTAGAAATTATTTTAAATTAAGCAATGTATCTCCCTCATGCAAAGCTCTGATTCCTTTCACTGATTTTGGCTATTCTTTTTTGACCTTTTGGATTATAGCTCTTCATCTTTTATATAAGCTTTGGATTTCAAATATTTTGGCCACGAGCATCACTGAAGAGACATGTATTGTCGAAATGCGCATCTGGTGCAAGAAAATTGGTACCGTTAATTTTATTACTACCACTGGGTCGATGCCTCTGCTGGTGGACTATTAGTCCCCGAGGGTATCACCAGCCCAGTAGCCAGTACTTCGGTACTGGCATGAAAATACGGATTTTTTGTGTGATTAAAATTTGCTGTTACAAAATATTAGAAATTATTTTAAATTAAGCAATGTATCTCCCTCATGCAAAGCTCTGATTCCTTTCACTGATTTTGGCTATTCTTTTTGGACCTTTTGGATTATAGCTCTTCATCTTTTATATAAGCTTTGGATTTCAAATATTTTGGCCACGAGCATCACTGAAGAGACATGTATTGTCGAAATGCGCATCTGGTGCAAGAAAATTGGTACCATTAATTTTATTACTACCACTGGGTCGATGCCTCTGCTGGTGGACTATTAGTCCCCGAGGGTATCACCAGCCCAGAAGCCAGTACTTCGGTACTGGCATGAAAATACGGATTTTTTGTGTGATTAAAATTTGCTGTTACAAAATATTAGAAATTATTTTAAATTAAGCAATGTATCTCCCTCATGCAAAGCTCTGATTCCTTTCACTGATTTTGGCTATTCTTTTTTGACCTTTTGGATTATAGCTCTTCATCTTTTATATAAGCTTTGGATTTCAAATATTTTGGCCACGAGCATCACTGAAGAGACATGTATTGTCGAAATGCGCATCTGGTGCAAGAAAATTGGTACCGTTAATTTTATTACTACCACTGGGTCGATGCCTCTGCTGGTGGACTATTAGTCCCCGAGGGTATCACCAGCCCAGTAGCCAGTACTTCGGTACTGGCATGAAAATACGGATTTTTTGTGTGATTAAAATTTGCTGTTACAAAATATTAGAAATGATTTTAAATTAAGCAATGTATCTCCCTCATGCAAAGCTCTGATTCCTTTCACTGATTTTGGCTATTCTTTTTGGACCTTTTGGATTATAGCTCTTCATCTTTTATATAAGCTTTGGATTTCAAATATTTTGGCCACGAGCATCACTGAAGAGACATGTATTGTCGAAATGCGCATCTGGTGCAAGAAAATTGGTACCATTAATTTTATTACTACCACTGGGTCGATGCCTCTGCTGGTGGACTATTAGTCCCCGAGGGTATCACCAGCCCAGAAGCCAGTACTTCGGTACTGGCATGAAAATACGGATTTTTTGTGTGATTAAAATTTGCTGTTACAAAATATTAGAAATTATTTTAAATTAAGCAATGTATCTCCCTCATGCAAAGCTCTGATTCCTTTCACTGATTTTGGCTATTCTTTTTGGACCTTTTGATTTATAGCTCTTCATCTTTTATATAAGCTTTGGATTTCAAATATTTTGGCCACGAGCATCACTGAAGAGACATGTATTGTCGAAATGTGCATCTGGTGCAAGAAAATTGGTACCGTTAATTTTATTACTACCACTGGGTCGATGCCTCTGCTGGTGGACTATTAGTCCCCGAGGGTATCACCAGCCCAGTAGCCAGTACTTCGGTACTGGCATGAAAATACGGATTTTTTGTGTTATTAAAATTTGCTGTTACAAAATATTAGAAATTATTTTAAATTAAGCAATGTATCTCCCTCATGCAAAGCTCTGATTCCTTTCACTGATTTTGGCTATTCTTTTTGGACCTTTTGGATTATAGCTCTTCATTTTTTATATAAGCTTTGGATTTCAAATATTTTGGCCACGAGCATCACTGAAGAGACATGTATTGTCGAAATGCGCATCTGGTGCAAGAAAATTGGTACCGTTAATTTTATTACTACCACTGGGTCGATGCCTCTGCTGGTGGACTATTAGTCCCCGAGGGTATCACCAGCCCAGTAGCCAGTACTTCGGTACTGGCATGAAAATACGGATTTTTTGTGTGATTAAAATTTGCTGTTACAAAATATTAGAAATTATTTTAAATTAAGCAATGTATCTCCCTCATGCAAAGCTCTGATTCCTTTCACTGATTTTGGCTATTCTTTTTGGACCTTTTGGATTATAGCTCTTCATCTTTTATATAAGCTTTGGATTTCAAATATTTTGGCCACGAGCATCACTGAAGAGACATGTATTGTCGAAATGCGCATCTGGTGCAAGAAAATTGGTACCATTAATTTTATTACTACCACTGGGTCGATGCCTCTGCTGGTGGACTATTAGTCCCCGAGGGTATCACCAGCCCAGAAGCCAGTACTTCGGTACTGGCATGAAAATACGGATTTTTTGTGTGATTAAAATTTGCTGTTACAAAATATTAGAAATTATTTTAAATTAAGCAATGTATCTCCCTCATGCAAAGCTCTGATTCCTTTCAGTGATTTTGGCTATTCTTTTTGGACCTTTTGATTTATAGCTCTTCATCTTTTATATAAGCTTTGGATTTCAAATATTTTGGCCACGAGCATCACTGAAGAGACATGTATTGTCGAAATGTGCATCTGGTGCAAGAAAATTGGTACCGTTAATTTTATTACTACCACTGGGTCGATGCCTCTGCTGGTGGACTATTAGTCCCCGAGGGTATCACCAGCCCAGTAGCCAGTACTTCGGTACTGGCATGAAAATACGGATTTTTTGTGTTATTAAAATTTGCTGTTACAAAATATTAGAAATTATTTTAAATTAAGCAATGTATCTCCCTCATGCAAAGCTCTGATTCCTTTCACTGATTTTGGCTATTCTTTTTGGACCTTTTGGATTATAGCTCTTCATTTTTTATATAAGCTTTGGATTTCAAATATTTTGGCCACGAGCATCACTGAAGAGACATGTATTGTCGAAATGCGCATCTGGTGCAAGAAATTTGGTACCGTTAATTTTATTACAGCTGATATAATCTATTCTTTTGGTAGAACATTCATAGTACTCCAAAAACGTGTTGATTACTGTGCTTGGGACTTTTTTTGGAAGATACATCGAACCAGTGGTTGTAAATACATTCGACTTAGTATTAGGATTAACATTTTTGTTACGTCTATGATAGACTCATCCGTGACGCTGGAATCAAAATAGTCTATTCATCTGTTTATACTGTTTATCCTTTACATGCATTTTTCATATTGAAATTGAAATAAAATTGTATTTTTATTCCAAATTGAAGCAGAACTACAAAAAAAGTAAAATCATTAAAATACTGAACTCCGAGGAAAATTCAAAGCGGGAAGTCCCTAATGACCAATAATTATCTTCTTGAAAATCATTTTTAATCGAAGTGTAGAGACTATTAACCAATAGATCAAATTGTGTTAGAATCAGGATAAAGGAGAAGGGGCTTTAAGGGGCAAAATTGGCCCAACTTCAGAATCTATTGATATTTCTTTCAATTGATATCTATGATATGGAGCTTATAATACATCAAGAATTTTATAATTATCTCTTACCGTTTTTTTGTTATGACGTCACAAAAATGGTATGCCGACTAAGCTAAAATATCAGCTTTTTTATGTATATGTTATCCTTTTTTATGTATTGTGTACGTTTTACAATAGATTACACAGTAAATAATCAACGTGAATGCATTATTACTAATGAAGCATTGTGTTAATACAATGAAGAATAAAATTGATATAAAATTTAACCATTTAATATCAGTTATATATTTGCTATAGTTACAACAAAATTAACATTCGTTCTATGTATGACTAAATTAGAGGGAATCTACAGTTATGTGTTAAAGTATGTGTTTTCTTTTACCTTGAATTTCCAAAAATGAGTTTATGTGTACTTTTATGTAAGTTCACAATTTCATAAACTATGCATTTCAAGAATTACTCAAATTTATTAAAACTGAAATATTGTTAGCAAATTTATCTTTAGAAACTTTTCACATGTTCTTCATATTAAACTAAAAATACAGTATACAACCCCACAATCGACAAAACTGTTACTACACTAAATTCCGGTATTATGTTATCAATATCAATATTATTATGCCAGTTTGTTGTGACAATTCAGTGTTAGAATTCACCAGTTGAACTATTGTTGGTAATTCCGGCTGGTTAGCATCATGTACATAGACCTTCCATTGCTTTGCTTGATTTCCTTTGCAACTTTGATGCCGGTAAAAACTTAGAAACCATATAACTGACGAAATATAACTATAATTACCAACAATTCGAGCGCCGGCCTTGCAAGTACAGTACCATGTTTTTATGCAGTAGTCATCGTATCTAATCCATAGGTTATGCGTTTTGCTGTTTGTATGTCTGCTTGCCATTTTAACCCTAATAAGTTGATGTCCCTGTTGCATGACTTCATAGTAATCGTCATTTCTAGATGTTCCTCCGTATAACTCTTTGCTAGTTTAACCTGGTATACACCGAATGTTATGTCCCTGATGTCCTCCTCCGACAGCTTCGGAAAATCTTCAACTGAATCGTTGCCATCTATTTTTTGCCACCTACCACTTCTGGAATGTAAGATTTCATTTGCAACCCGTTCCATGAGCTCATTTTTCTTCTTTGACATGTGAAGCATTTTTGCACCTAAGAGAAGGTCATCAGTTTCATTACCAGCATTAAGTGGTGGTCTATACTAATTACATATGGCACTGACAAAACGTGTATATTCACCAGCATACGATATAAGGGAATTTGGTAATACCTTGTCAAGCAATCGCCACTGCTTGATTCTACCATTAACGGACTCAACAACCCAGCGGACCTTTGTTACTAGACGTGTTGTGTTTACGTCTTCAACCGAAGGTTGCTTCTCGTTACGTTTAAGAAAGCTTGGCATTTAAGTTTGAATACCAAATTCTTCTAAGAGGTCGATACTGTCTCGAACATCATCTTTATCGAACCATTCCTTGATTTTCTCCAAGTTATTTTTGAAAATTGAGTTTAACATTTTGGCATCATTGTTTTTGCTGTTACAAAGGTAGGGTCCAATCACACTTACAATGTATCCTGTAGTTGTGACAAACACCATTGGCTTAATCAGGTTGCGAAATTTGTGCATGCTATATGTACTCCGTTGAAATTAAATTTTTCCACTTTTCTGTATGTAAATATATGTACCATCAGTTACGAGTATGGCAGTTGTGTTTGTGAGATCACCAAATAATGTTTGTGCCAGTTGACGAGTATGGTTATGTATAACACTTTCTCGGGATACATGATCAAATCCTAAATATTTTGGTGTAAAGTGCTGTTTAGCTGCATCTCTTGCGGATGAAATAGCTTTCCTGATAGAATCTTTGCTTATATTAAACAAAGTTGCTAATATCTTATTAGACATCCCCGAACGAAGTTTCGTCAAATAAAGGCAACAGTAGTATACCGCTGTTCAAAACTCATATATCCATGGACAAAAAACAAAATCGGGGTAACAAACTTAAACCGATGTAAACGCATTAAACATAAGAGGATAACAACGACACAACACTGAAATGTAACACACACAGAAACGGACCAAGCATCAGACAAAATCCCACGAGAACAACAAACATAACATCAAAACCAAACACATGAATTTGGGATAGACAAGTACCGTGACACGTCTTATCGCAATGTGAATCTACACTCAAAAATAAGAGAATACATACGACGCAACGCCAAAATGTAACACACACAGAAACGAACAACAATACAACAATGGCCATCTTCCTGACTTGGTACAGGACATTTTTAAAGGAAAAAATGGTGGGTTGAACCTGGTTTTGTGGCATGCCAAACCTCGCACTTTAATGGCAATGTTAAATATAACATTGAAATGACAACATAATATTACAGGACTGCAATACAAATAAATAGGAGAACATATTAGACAAAGAAACACATGATTAATAGATAGCAAAAAGCATAAGGTTTAAAATTCAGTACGCCAAAAACGCGCCTCGTCCACACAAGACTCACCAGTGATGCCCAGATATAAAAGATCGAAAGTGAAAAAAAAGTACAAAGTTGTACAGCACTGAAGATCAAAAGTTGAAAAAAATTGTGTCAAATACGGCTATGTTTTTATGCTTGGGATAAGAACATCCTTATTATTTAGAACAATTAATGATATTGCAAACAGTAAATTTTATCAAATGAATATAAAAGAGATATACATAATGAAACTAAAGTATTAACTGATTACAGAAAACTAAACCCGAATACATAATGCTAAGACCAACACAGAATAGACACAATCGACTCAGTACAGGCCTCAACGCAATAAATCATAGAAATGACGTCACATACGATGGCGAAAAGGCACAAAAAATACGTTACATTTGAATTAATGAAAATATACCAATACATGTTCTCATGCTTCGTACTCGGGTATCTCTTATAGCTGAGTTTGGAATGCGAGAACATATGTCTTCAAAATCAGTTATTGTTAAGCCAGTCAAATTTCGAAAGTCTGTGTCATTTATAGAAGATGATTTATCAAAATCAATTCTTGCGTTTTTATTTTTTAATGCATGTTCTCTTATAGTATCCATCAATTCAAGTATTTCGCTGCGATTGAAGTCAGAAACAGTATACACACTAGTTATGTCTTCGTTAGCTTCTTTTGTAAAACCTTCAGTACATAAATGACGAGGACAGCACCGTGATCCGGCAGGAATAATTATATTCTTTTCCAAAAATGTATTACATTTATCGTGCTTCTTGTGGAACAACCACAAGTTTTGGACCACGCTTTTTGCAAAGACAACATTGTGCATGACCTTTAGTTGTTGAAGATATCGGAAGAGATATTGATAAAGGAGAACTTAATTTTGCTCCTTTAGGTGCGGATGGTGGCCTAAAATTAGGATCATTTGTATTTGTATCAGTTGTAAGAACAGTGGCTGTATTTACCTTTGCTTGTCCTTCTCTGTAATATTTCCGTCAACAAGTATCACAGATAACATCATCATCATTAGGTAAAACAAGGAAATTCTTACTGAGAAAATTGCGCAGATTTTTATTTGTTTCTCAACACAAAGGTCTTCTGTTTCCGAGTTTGATTCTTTTTTTCACACAATATACATTTAGAATCTGTTCGTCCCTTTCTTATTTTATCCATTCTGAAAAAAACATAAGAGGATACAATTAATATTTGGTACATTTAATTGCAAAATCTATTCATCTCCTAAAAAATTTCATTGCAATCTTTTTTTGGCAAGTATTTATGTGTTAACTGTATTTCAAAATCTAACGTTAGCATGCACTTTAAAAACGGTGTTTAGATCCTAAACACAATTCTTAGCACAATGTGTTTAGGGTTGTGTTTAGAATCGTGTTTAGCTTTAAAAAAATGTGTTTAATTTCTATACACTTTCATTTTTAAACGTGTTTAAATTCACGGAAAACTTAAATATTATGTGCTTACTGAAAAATGTGTTTAGAAATTAAACACAATGCTAAACACGTTTAGGTCTAAACATGTATCACAAGTGTTTAAATTCTAAGCACGATTTTTACAGTGTGATAATTGAAGTTGATTGAAGGGAATAGAAATAACCATGTTTATAAAATATAGGCGAAATGATTTTTACAATGTGGTGTGCAAAATAGCCCTATATCAAATGTGGAGGCGAATGAATAAGCCAGCAGACCATGCAACTACAGAGAATACCAGAACATTTTCGACACCAGACAAGCCCGGTATTATAATGAATGTTCAACTAAAATTGTTTTTTTAAGTTACAGTCATTTTGTTTTATGTTTGTTATTCACATAACACATTATTTTGATCAAACATAACAATTTATTTTTAAGATGAAACTCTGTCTTCCACTCTTCTTAATAGCGTAGATTATAGAAGTCAGTGCATCAAAATTTCCATAAGATTTTCCATAGTAAAAATAACATTCTAAGTTGCCAAATTCATTTCTGTGTTTAGTTATATGAATAAAATGAATGTATTAATGTTTAACATCCAGTGGCAATTATTTCAAACATTTTCAGACTATAACATAATGTAATCCATATTTTGTAATTTTACATCTGGATGCTGCACATAAATAAATAATTTTAAATCTGGTTTCACAATTTTTGATTGAACTATGAATCTTCTGCACTCAGTATTAAATAATCGACTGCATAAAATTATACAGCTTCTCCACTCCTGCTTTCTAGAACGGGAGTGGATCGTAACCCTTAGCTAGCGAAGATGGAAATTATATAGATACTCACTCATTTTTGTAATGAAATTGTCATGTAATAAATTAGGTCCACTGTCTCCAGTGATCTGCAGTATCCATTTATGTCTAAAACATTTAAAAAAAAAAAAACCGTCTTAATGTATATTGGTGCATGGCATATTGATTTTTTTTTTTTTTTTTTTTTTTTTTATATCTATCATGAAAGTCAACAGACGGAACTTTCCTGTTAAGCACATATACTATTCCTTCGTGGGTAAAACACATGCAAAACTTTCAATAATGGTAGTATATGTAGCTTAAGAACTAACAATTATAATATGACGTGCTTCTTTCGCTTTGTAAACAACACTGTGTGAAAATTCTCGATATATCTATACTTAGCGCAGACTCAGAGATATACATAATAATGGATATACCTCCCACGTAAATCCACATGTATTTGAACCTACATTGCAAACGCTTTGCCAAATTTATTGTATTACTAATTTTAATTAAACAAAAAACATTACAGAACTTTTATTCTTATTCAGATGCATAATAAAAAGAATTAATGTTTGCAACTAGTTTTGTTTATTTCCTAAATATAGTAACACTGTATATTTTGTGCAATGACAATTTCATCATGGAACACTTTCTCTACAATGAGGGGTTCATTAAGGGATGCATATAAGCTTGATATTTATGTTACGATTTAAAAAAATATCAATATACTAATCTAAGTTGCAGTATAAAATCATTATTTAGTCAATATCACAAAAATAAAAACTTTTTTGTAACCAACGAAGTTCGTATAATATTGTATTCAAATGGAATTCTGAGGTTTTCTATCTTTTGCCTTTGATTCAGCGAGTCAACATGGCAACTCCTTCTTTACGAAATGTCAATTTTGGATTTGACGGTAGCTTACGAGAAAACATGTAAATTAAAAATCGGAAATATTGGGTTTGAGAATTAAACATATTTTTTCTAGCGGTTATTAACGAAATAATTAATGCAAGTTAAAGATGTATGAGAATATTTGAGCTTTATCTAACAAGAAGTAAAAAAGAACAGCTCCACACACGGCATACCAACCCTCGCTTCAGTATTTAAATTAACTTATTTGTCCTATTAGAATCGAATTAATTCATGGAAGCCATAGATTTGTTGTAAATTTACACATGGCCTGGGCCGTGATATTCGTTAATTTTATCCCTCGCTAACGCTCAGGATAAAATTCGAATATCACGGCCCAGGCCATGTGTAAATTTCCAACAAATCTATGGCTTCCATGAATTATTTCTTAATTAACAAAGTTGGGGTATATACATGTATTTATCTTTTTTGTTGTTGTTGTTTTAAAGGTGTCTTTAATTATTCATAAATGATCATATAATTTAAAACAACAAATGTAAAAAATTACGAAATAATGAATTTTTTTTTTGGATCTGATGAATTTCGAACGTAAAATATTTTCACGACAGTGTGTAGGCGATGTGAACCACATGTACACAGCAACAGTATGAGTTAAATAAGTCATATTTATCATTTTCATTCATAAATCGTAGGAACAATTTTGTTTTGTTTTTTATTTCTTTACTTTTCATTTATGATTCAACTTTATATGAAATGGCCATTTCATTGTTGTTGATTATGTCAAGATAATTATTTTTGTTTTACCAAACAGACGTCAGTGCAAAATGGAAACTAAATTTTTCGTCTGCTGTGCCGTGTTATACGAGTTTTGTAAATTGTGTTCCGTCTTATTTATTTTTGTATTACTTTGAAGCAAAGAAAAGAAAAATAATCATATAGAATTAAAATTTTGTTTCCATTTCGCTTTTTCGTAAGAGATAATAATATGAAAAGACGGAAGAACTTTTTACGTGACAAGTTCATGTTGTACCTTTCACGGAGTACGAATTCCATCACTTTCAAAAATATGATCACATCTTTTAAATTATATTTAGTTCTTTCAATTCTGTCTGTTAATACCAAAAATTTAATGAATGATACGCTGATTTCTATTCCACTATAAAAAGCTTCTTAAGGTGGTACCCAACACTTTCACTAAAATTAATTTGGCTCGTTTAATTTTCATAAAATTTTGTCAAAGTATTTACTTTCACCCTTTAACAAAAATATAAAAATTTCAAAAATTTTGAACCAACGGTTTTGTCAGAAAAAATACACTGATTATATAGCAGTTTGACAAACACCAATTTTGATCACAGAGAAGCTTAATATTCCCTCAACAATGCGACGTAATTAAAACGTTTAGCATATTTTACAGAGTTATCTCCCTGTAGTGTTAGGTACCACCTTAACAACAGCACCAGTAAAATTCCGTGCGTCAGTTCCGTAATCACTTACAATAAATATAGACGGTAAGGGCTAGGCTTAACTTGAGAGGCTTTGTTTTACTTTAATATCAAGAAAAACGCTTTGTAATTTACTTTCTATAGCCAAACTTTATTGTTATCAACCATTGACATAAAAAAAAATGTGAATAAAATACATATATATTCCTTTTTTTCCGATACCGGGAAAACGGAAGATAATTCGAGAACTTTGAGCAAGTTTAAATTAAAATTCAGTATGATCGCAGCTTTGCCCCACGAAAATATTTCAACTAAGATGCATTTAGTTGATAATATTGCTCTGACAAAATATTTCGTTGGGGCAAGAATGCGCTGGTACTTTTTTCATAAAAAAATTTAACATAAGGGTACCAAATTACACCTATTTAGAAAACAAAATAGCAACAGAAATCTTACAAGATTTCCTAGAGACCAAACAATTTGTATTTTTATGATTTGATACTACGCACGTCTTTCAACATAGGTTATCATAATTAGAAGTACACAAAACGTTCACAGATGGACTGTTTACTGAAAAAACAAAATGTACGAAAACGTCACCATGCGACGTCATCAAAACGTCATCTTTTTAAATTTAGCAAATACAATATATTATAAGTATCCATTTCGTAAAATATGAAGAGTAAGTATGGACTAATATCCAATTGTTCAAAATATTTGAAGAAATTAAACAAAAACTCGGTTATTAGACTTTTGACGATGTGAATTTAGGCATGGATGCAATTTTGGGTACTCCTCAAAACAGAATCATGGATAGTTTAGAGGTTGATTCATACCAATTTTTTTATGACTCCATATGGATTAAAATTCAATTAGGAGTACCTATACCGGTCGGTCGGTGCTTTGCTTTTGCGCCAATTGACATTTCATTTGCGCCAAAAAAAGTCTTTCATATGCTCCACAAATATCCGAAATATTTATAAACAATTAAATTTATAGTTCCTTTTTATGTTATTGGTGTTGTTATGTACACTTTTTAGGCGTTTATATAATTTATTTTTATTGTGTACATGTTTCGTTACTTGTAACGATCCAGCGCCCTCGTGGGAAAAATCGTTGACTATTATTCATGCTGTAACGGAAATTGGTCATAGTTTATTTATTTTGATGTGTACACCAGTTGTCTTATCCTATCAATTGTGTTTCTATATGTATATAAGTTTCTCCATAGTTGGAGCACCATGTATTACTTAAAACACCCCTAATTTTGGTTTAGTCTTGATTTTCACCCCTTCACGTATAATGGACCGTTCCATATGGTAGTATATAATCCAGCTCAAGACAGAGAAACTTTGTCAGTTATATGTGGACCGTTGAAGTGTAAACATCAGGATTAAATATTCCAACTGGTAAGTAGAGTGAAATAAGTGATTCCAAAGGATATATAAATAGTGTTTGGATTTATATGTGGATGTTGCAATAGTGATTGTGAAACAATGTATAAAGTGAATCTGATATATATATAAGTGATTTGTATTAATGAGAATACAAGGTGTATACTTGCTGGTGTTGCAAGTTGTACTATGTGGAAGTGTGAATACTTCATAGATTTGTATTAGTGAGAATACAATGTGTTTACTTGCTGGTGTTGCAAGTTGTTATATTGTGGAAGTGTATTCGTGAAAGTGCACTGTGTTAAACCTTACCAGTTGGATAATATTCATTGTGTGGGAACTCAAAAGTATAGTTAGTGCGTGAGTTCAGCTGTGTTTATATATATATATTCCTTGTGAATTGAAACGTTGTGCAAGTGTAATTGTAACATTGTGTTATTGTGGTTAGTTGCAGACTAACAGGGTGATACTACATATTGGTGGACGTTGTAAATAGAAGTTGTATATATGTGATTTTGTGTTCATACGTTTTGTGTAATACTTACTTGATGCATGTTGCAAAGTAATCTGTTGGTGACATGGTGTAATAAAGGGCTGTATGCATGTTGCATATAATCCATAAGTGACATTGTGAATAAATCGGTCTGATACATGTTGCATAGTGACATTGTATATATATATTCTGTTATGATACAGTGTGCTTATGCATTGTGCATAAGGTACTTCACCTTGCATTTAGATTTTGTGCATTGTGCTTTGTATATAGTTTTTGTGGTGAATCAATTTAAGGATGTGTTAATTGTTTTGAATAGGACAACTGGTTGTGGTGCAAATTGAAGTTGAACACTTGAAATCCTGATTTATTCAGATACGGATCCATTGATCGCCCGGTTACACGTTACAATGCCTTATATATCATGTACTGTAGTACGCCACTTGATTAAAACTGACGAGGAAAGGTAACATACGGCCACTGAAAGCTTTATTTTTGTAGAGCCCAGGTGGTCGGGGTGTCTAGCAGGACGGCTGCAGTGCAGGCGATTAGGTGTCACGATATCACAATAAGATGGGGTCGACACCCGGCAAGGGAAGAACAAAAAATTTGCGAAAGCAAATTTACAGATCTAACATTGTTAGGTTGATGTTTAGACGAGTTGTATAAACATTATGTACTCAGACATGTTTCACCATCGTTGATGGCGATCCGATGGATCAATCTGTTGTAGAATTGTCACTGACTCTGGCGTACTTATAAATATAATTATTTTGTGTGACTATATCTTACATTAATATGTAGGATCCTTTACTATAGATAATTGAGCTGATCTGTAACAATAACATCTCCATGTCTTATATATTATGTACTGTAGTACACCGCTAGATTAAAACTGACGAGGAAAGGTAACACACGGCCACTGAAAGCTTTATTTTTGTAGAGCCCAGGTGGTCGTGTGTTGTAGCGGGACGGCTGCAGTGCAGGCGATTAAGTGTCACGATATCACAGTAGCATGGGTTCAAAACCCGGCGAGGGAAGAACAAAAAATTTGCAAAAGCAAATTTATAGATCTAACATTGTTAGGTTGATGTTTAGACGAGTTGTATATGTATATGTCGTGTACATTTTATTATTTTGTACAGGTTATTACTTGTACAAAATCTTTGTACGAGTAATGACTTGTATGCTGCCATCATACAGGTTATTACTTGTACAAATATAATTGTACCGGTAATTACTTGTACAATTTTTGATGTGAAAAAGATAATAACTGGTACAACACAATATATTTGGGTTATTTTTGTGTTTTCTTTTGCTTGCAATGTTTAATTCAAAAACTCCTTTCTTTTGGTTTGTAAGTCTTGGAATTTTTATTTTTTTGTTTTTTGTTTGCATTCTTATCCTTTTATTAACTTTACACATACAATTTTCGTGTCATCCATCTCCAGCTTAGGGGTAATTGAAGTTTACATGAATACGGATTCAATGAGGTCGGAATATTGACTTGCAGATGAATAATTCATAATCAATATTTTTTAGCTTATTTTGACAAAATAAAGGGATATTGGCTGCTAAAAGCTAATTATTATTTCACTATTTGCATTTCATTAATGATTAAGCAAAACAAATAAAATATTAAGATTTTTATATATCTCGTGCCCCTTTAATACGAAACAATTTGTTGAGAACATCACATAGGCCAAGGTAGAATAATCATTTGTACAAGTTATTATCTTTTTCTCAGTACAAATTGTACTAGTAATTACTTGTACAATTGTTTTTGTACATGTAATAACCTGTATGATGGCTTCATACAAGTAATTACTTGTATAAAATGTTTGTCCAAGTAATTATCTGTACAAAATAATAACATGTACACGACATATAGATTATAACATGTCATTTTTCATATCAGACCCTTTATCGGCTCTCATTCATGATATCAGCCCTCGAGCCACATCGGCCCAAGGTTATGATATCAGCCCAAGAGCCACAGGCTGATATCATGAACGAGGGCCGATAAAGGGTCTGATATGAAAAACGACATGTTATTATCTTTTATCTTATACTTCAGCAGAAGAAATACAGACAAGAACTAATAAAATTTAATTTTGTTTGCCTTTGCACTTTCAGATAATATTTACAAACATAAAAAAAAAAAAAAATCGTAACTTTACTGTTTTTGATGATGTACATGTAACAAGCATTTTGTTTATCTTGTCACTACAATTATCTTGTTCTTCAATAACATTGTCACTTCATCTCTGTTTTTTAAAACATCTTTAACTTAATTCATTTTTGCTCCGCAACCATTTGTGAAAAGTCTTATCACTTGCCGTTTTCCGCGTTCTGTTGTCGTTTTCAACAAATTTCCGGAAAGGCACGAAGTTGCATGACTTTTGGGACAAATTATATCAAAATTATAGAAAACTTCATCGGCCCTTACTCAAAATATGGACAATTTTATGTTTAGGGCGTCTTTAAATCTTTTGACAGCTTCCGAAGTGGTAATTTTCAACCTTTTTCAGCTGGACCAAATCACTACTTTCATTTAAAATTCAGGACCCAATTTTATATTTCAATTACCTGTTAGAGCTGATTTCCTAATGCTAGTAGAGTAAAACTTCGTTTGGCTTGTTTGCTTTGTATAAGTGATTTTTTCAAGCTTTGCAATTAAGATAGACATCTTCAAACATTAGATATAAGCATAGCTAAGCCTGTATATATATGGTCCGAGACTACAATTATTTCGTAGTGCATTTATTTTAGAACATAAATGAAAATAAAAAAATAAAAACACCTGCGCTTTCTCATAGAAACTTTTACAGTGTGTTGTACTTCTTTTGGGACAAATTATATCAAAATTATAGAAAACTTCATCGGCCCTAACTCAAAATATGGACAATTTTATGTTTAGGGCGTCTTGAAATCTTTTGACAGTTTCCGAAGTGCTAATTTTCAACATTTTTCAGCTGGACCAAATCCCAATTACAATTGTACAATATACAATCAAGTAAGCAGGTTTACCAAAGGCTTGCTATACATGCATAAGGAAATAAGCCCTAACAATACATTGAAATAGCCAAAAAACAGGTAAACTGGAAAAAGTATCCCCCCTGCATTTATGTATATAAATTGAAGGCAAAATGCACTCAGTGAGAGAAGAAAACTTTTAATGTTACGACTTAGAGAGTCAGAATCCTATTAAATTGAGCGATAATCCTATTGTGATGTTTAATGGTTGTTAAGGTAACAAACAAGAATTATCTTGTTTTATATATGCATATTTCATTTAGAAGGAAACGTTTTGTAGATTTAGACGTTTGGCGGGAGAGTCAGTGGTTGTGTCCATTGGCATGGGGGTGTTTGATAGGTTCTCTTGTGTTCGGTATCGGGAACATTTAGAGAACACCCCTATTCATTAAATAGTGAATTCGCCCTAGAGTATATACGTTGGTGAGGTAAAGAATACGGGTTTTTCATTCATTCATTCAATCCATATTTCAGTCACGTCTCAGTCATTACAGCTGAACGGACGTGCTGGGCCAGCTCTCCTTTACCCGCTATCTTCGATGAGGGTTTACAGTTAGATATCAACGACTTACTACTTAAAATGACAGAAACCAATCCATGCCGTACAGATAGACGTAGTAGTTGGTGTACCCGCGTTAACATGCCTCCAAAACCATTGTATATTATGGGGAGTGTCATGCCGATTAACGTCCGAGGGCTGTATCCTAGGCTGTTGGGTGATACGACCTACATTTCACTGCCTCACGGCTTTGGTCCTGATAATGCTTCCTGTCATCTTTTGAGCTACGTCCGAGATCATCTACCAGTACTCCATCATCGAGGTTAGCGGGCTGCCAAACTGACCAAACTGGCCCTGAAAGCAGCCGTTGTGAAGAAGTAAAATCCAAAATAGTCAACAAACCAAAACCAACTCACCAAAACCAAGATGGCGGCCTCCATTCGGTGTCCTTTGCTACCCGTTCCTGACCCACGGCACTAAATATTGAAATGCTCACCAATCGTCTTCGGGCACCGAGCCGACCGTGCGAGGGCTGAAAAGCCAGTCAAGGTCGTTAAACACTTCCATATATACGGGTTTTGTCGATGTTTTTACAGAAAAAGACTGACTTGAGAAAATTCTCGAAATTGATAATCATAAACATAAAATTGAAATAAAGTTTAGCTATGTCGATTTTACAGATATATGGAGTAATATTAGGAATATCAAAAGCAATTACCAGCAAGATTTTATTTATAGAGTTGTGCATAATGCTCTTCTTACTAAAGATAATCAAAAAAGACGAAATTATAGTAACGTTTTTCCGATATGCTTTTTCTGTAACTCGGAAAATGAAACACTAAATCATTTACTGCTACATTGTAAAAAATTAAGACTATTCCGGAAATATATAAATGACTTCATTAGAATAGAAATAAATGATGAAACTTTTGTTTTAAATGAATCACACTGTTTGTTATTTAACATACCACAGGAACTATTCCCATCTATGTATGCATTTGTTTATACAATTTATCAAATTAGTTATGTAAACAATTCAGGTGGTTTAATTCATACTCTTAACACCACATTTCATAGAAATAAAGATATATATTTAGATAAAAACAATATTACTTATTAAAATATGATACATATTGTTATAATTTGTGTGTATATGTTATATATTTTTTTTACCCAATAAAATACCTTTAAAGTTCGGAGTACAATGATGACAAAATTTTGGCCACATATAGCTCTTCCACAAAAATGAGAATGAAGGTTGAGGCCTGCATCCCGATATTTTTTATTATGAATAAATTGTTTTTAAATTATTGGTTAAATATAGCTTTATTAACTCACTAGGCATCTGTTAATAAATAAAGCACTAGCCCAGCTCCTTTCTATGTATATATGTTCATCACTCTTTAACAGCTATTAATTATTAATATTATATACTAATCATATTACTGTATTAGAAAAAAGTTAAGTCATATTGTGATCATCGTTTAAAATTGTCTTCCAAACCCTTAAGTCTGATTGCTCATAAAAAAAGGAAGAAAAAAGACTGACTTGCAATAGTAAGTACGCTACATAGCTGTAAGTTTGATAGGAGGACAACTTGTACTGGGTACAATATGGTCTAACATTGGAAGTTGGTAGAGCAGACTGTCTCACTCGGAGGACAGACTGCAATAGTCCACATAAGTTGTTAGTGACAGACTGTCCCACTCGGAGGACAAGTTGTTCCAGCCAACACTGTCCGGTAGTTACAGACTGTTCTACTAAGAGGACAAGTTGTACAAGTCCGCACTGTCTGGTAGTTACATACTGTACCCGCCCGCACTGTGGTATAGGACAGATTGTTCTATTAGGAGAACAGGCTGTGTTATAATTATATTTGTGTAAATATAATTGATTTTATTGTTCATTGTTACTTTGTATCGGCAAGGAGCTATTGTATGTATTTTACTTCATTGTGAATAATAAAGATAGTTATAGTTTTTTGTATTGACGTATTGTTTGTGGACAACTTGAATACAAGTATTACTGGAACGTTCGTTTAAGATATGAACGCCTGGTTACACGTTACAATATATCTCCGTACAGGGACTCCGAGGCTTTCTATCTTGATATATATAGTTTTATGCTAGTATATATACAGTGGAGATCACTTCTAACCTCTCGTTAGAACTGTCAGGAGAACTGTCATAGAACTGTTCTAACCTGTCCTAGAACAGTTCTACCCTAGAACTGTTTTAAGTAGAACTGTCAGAATCAGTTCTAGGTGGAACTGTCAGGATCAGTTCTAGGGTAGAACTGTCTAAATAAGTTCTAGGTAGAACTGTCCAAATCAGTTCTAACCGTAGAACTGTCAGAGAGAAAATAACGGCACTAATTTTTTAGATATGGTAAAAATACAACTTACCCCTATTTGTCTGCCATTACTGGATATCGTACAGGTTCCCGTAAAAATATTTGACATCATAAAACAAAATATCTGACGCCACAATGTAAAAGTGATTGTTGTATGCTTCAAAAGTTCAAGAGGCCGGGTCAGCCAGGATATGCAATATAGGTGTATTGTTTTCCAAAGTTGGTTTAGCCAGACTTAGAAATATTATTGGTTTACAATGAGGCCATATATATTTACATGATAAGTGTAAATAAGTTCAGTTTTGGTTGATATGGTCAAATCATTTTGTTAAAACGACTCAGTCTGATACATGTATATCGAAACTACTGAAACTTGTTTACAATTCAATATTTTGAATAAAAAGAGGACTTGCAGAAAATTGCTGGTACTCTAAATTGATGTGATTTTTTTTAGCCAATGTGTTACAATATTGCTGTCATTTGAATTATACAATCCATCGTGATATGTAACTACATTTATCAGTGATTTACTATTCGGCTATATATATATATGTTCATCCTATATTGTCTCTTAAAATTCAAGAGTCAATCTTAAATTGAGAGTAAATTATATGGCCTTCCAAATACCGTTTCGATCACTAACATCACTGAAGAGACATATATTGTCGAAATCTAGATCTGGTGTACTAAAGAAATATTGACACCGAATGTTTGTGGCAAAACATCGTAGCCACAAGTTAACAAAATATTTTTTCTGTGACGTATTAAATTTATATTCAGATCCATTTTGTTACATCTTGTGATCAATTTTATGTGACAATCGTCAATGGCAGTCAGCAGGGTTAAAGAACATCAGTTGTTCGACCTGTTAGTCAAATGCGTTTTGTTGAAATATACTTTTTCACTTTTTGGGATTTTGGAAAATGTTGTTTGTGCTGTTTTTAGACCCTTCTACAACGAAATTTGTTTGACATGCACACGTATAAAAATTGCGGTTTTTATCCAACGCAATCATAGGTTTGAACGTAGTTTTCAATTTAGACTCGTATATATATATATATATATATATATTAAGATTTACATTATAAAGTGTAAATATGGTCAGTTTTGGTTGATGCTGTCACATATGGCCAGTTTTGGTTGATGCGGTCGAATATGGTCGGTTTTCATGGTTTTTGTTAATGCGGACAAATAATTTTGTTATATCCATGAGTCAGTCTGAGATATCAAAACTACTGAAATTAGTTTACGATTCAAAATTTTGACAGTACAGGTGGTGCCGTTCAAAAAAATGTATGGAGGGTCATACGGACCATCAAAGAATGGTTGTCGCCATCACGCCTACAGGCGGGATTGGGGGTTAAAGGGTTAAAGAATTTCATCAATTTTTTTAAATGTGACTTCTGTTAGTTTTGAGGGTCATTTTGGGTTATAAAACTGACCAAAACACTCTTTGGAGGTTGAAAATTGGGAAAAAAATATTTTCAGTTTAACTCATTCGACCCCAAGAGATTTTTGGAAAATCAGGCATTTTCGAAAATGTGCAAACATATGCAAATTATATGCAAATGAGCAGACTCTTGATGCTGTAACTGATGCTCATCTATTAAACTATATATTGAGATTTGGGGGCGGATGGCATGGGTGGGGGTGGGGTGGGAGGTGGATGATTTTCTCGTGAGTTTGCACCCACCCCCACTGAAAAATGGTCATTTTCCGTCTATTTTCCGATTTTTAAACGACCTTGAGAGGTGAACATTGACCAGACTGTGTTTCTTTGCCATTTAAGTCTTACCCTTCAGTTACTGCAGTCCATTCATGCTAACTTGGAGTATATGGGACTTACGTGTCTTGCTGGCGAACTATTATTGTCAAGTCAGGTCTGCCTAAATGTGTGTTTTTACGGATTTTTGACAATTTTACAGACTAGTTCCCTATTGACCATATTATGCCTCTTTGTGTTCCAATACAACCTATGCATGCATTTACAATAATAGTTTATACCTACAGTGACTACCAGTTACGCAATGGCAATCAAAAGATGCCCACCCCACCTGATTTTGGGTACTTTTCAAGTTTTTCCGATTTTAACTTTTAAACGGCTTTAAAAGTGCCATATTTTCATAGACAGACCTCTGACAAGAGTGTATGGACCATGAACTGCTTTGTTGAAGTCTCTGCTATCATAACAGTACAGATGGTGCCGTTCAAAAAAATGTATGGAGGGTCATACGGACCATCAAAGAATGGTTGTCGCCATCACGCCTACAGGCGGGATTAGGGGTTAAAGGGTTAATGCGAGAAAAAAAAGTGTGGTCATTGATTTCCAATATTGCAGTTATCTATATACTACAGTCCCTCTCGAACTAAGATTATAACTGAATTGCTGTGCAGCTATACAGATTTACATAATAAAAAGCAAATATGGTAAGTTTTGGTTGATGCAGTCAAAAGATTTTATTACACGACTCAGTCTGAAGTATACACACTACTAATATTTGTTTATGATTCAATATTTGAATAAAACAAGGACATGCTCATTGGAGGATCAAGGGGAGGGGGTCCAGGGGTTGGAACCCCACTTTTTTTTTATATAACATCAATGCATATGAATGGGAGCATATAGTTGGACCCCCAGCCTGATTTAGCTGCCCCTCCATGCTGGTACTATAAATTGATGTGAACAATTACATTTTTTTCCCAAAATTGCTGTTACTTGTATATTATAGTCCCTCTAGACCTAAAATTAAAACTGAAGTACTGTGCAGCTATATAGATTTGCAGAAAGAAAAAGCAAATAAAGGCAGTTTATATTGATGCGGTCAAAAAAGTTTTGTTAAACAGGTCGTCCGAGGTATGAAAACTACTCGTAAACAGATATTATATTGGTTATTGAGGTCCGATAATTTTGTTATGTGATAATTAGCCATCCTGACTCCCCATATAACAAGTGTAAAACAATTCAAATAATAATGCCCCCCCCCCCTAATACTAACGGCCTAATTTATGTACAAAAATCGAGAGAAAAACAAAAATTTATGTAACACATCAACAAAAGAAAATCACTGAATTACATGCTCCTGACTTGGAACAGGCACATGCATGCAGAATATGGCGGGGTTAACAGGTTAAACATGTTCTCTAAGGCAGGAGCCATTTGATTTTCGGGGGGGGGGGGGGGGGGCTATGTTTTTTCTTTTCTGTACAAACTTTTTTTCTTCTTCGGTGAAGAACAATTTATTTTTTTAGCGACAAACCAAAAACAATTTTTTTCTTTCAATTTTAGCATTACATATAGTGGCAGCTGAGGATGAAACAAACAATTTTTTTTCACCAAAAACTGGAAACAAACTTTTTTTTCCATAAAAAAACATAGCCCCACATCAACAAAAGAAAATCACTGAATTACATGCTCCTGACTTTGAACAGGCACATACATGCAGAATATGGCGGGGTTCACAGGTTAAACATGTTCTTTAAGGTAGGAGCCATTTGATTTTAGGTGGAGGGGGGGGGGGGGGGGCTATGTTTTTTTTTTCTGTACAAACTTTTTTTCTTCTTCGGTGAAGAACAATTTATTTTTTTAGCGACAAACCAAAAACAATTTTTTTCTTTCAATTTTAGCATTACATATAGTGGCAGCTGAGGATGAAACAAACAATTTTTTTTCACCAAAAACTGGAAACAAACTTTTTTTTTCCATAAAAAAATATAGCCCCCCCCCCTCCCCCCCCATCGAAAGTGTCAAATGGTTGCTGCCTAGGTCTTGCCGATTATAAATCTGAAATAAAACCGGCAAAATAGAAAAACTCTATATAATTTAAATTTAAATCGCTTTTTTACCCAACCCTTTATATTAAGGCAAAGTGTTCTTAAAACTTATAAATCAATTTTATCCGCAGAATTTATAAATCAATTTTAGCCGTAGAATTTATAAATCAATTCTGGCCGTAGAATTTATAAAAATCAATTTTAGCCGTAAAATTTTTAAATCAATTTTAGACTTAGAATTTATAAATCAATCATGGACGTAGAATTCATAAAAATCAATTCTAGCCATAGAATTAGAAATCAATTCTAACCGTAGAACTGTTCTAGAAGTAGAACTGACCAAATATTTGGTCAGTTCTAGCTAGAACTGTCTGAAACTGTTCTATGGTAGAACTGTCAGGATCAGTTCTAGGTAGAACTGACCAAATCAGATCTAGCTAGAACAGTTCTAACCTAGAACTGACTAAAAGGTGTCAGGCTGACAGTTCTATGTACTGTTCTAGAACAGTTCTCCTGACAGTTTTAATGAGAGGTTAGAAGTGATCTCCACTGTAGTTGTGTAACAACTATCGAAGACCGAGTGACCCTTTAATAGGCAGACATGGGGTAATTGAAATATGTAATTGTAATTGACTGTAATTAATTACAATTTATCATGTAATTGAATGTAATGTGTAATTGATCATTTTTTCAATTACATGTAATTGAATGTAATTAATTACATAGCCAAAATTGCCTGTAATTGACAATTACTTTTCAATTACAAGTCAATTACATTTGAAATTTTGGATCAAAAGATTAAATCTTGTGTTTTCTCAAAAAATCATTAAAAGCAATAATCTTAACAAATGTTGTAAGCTGACAAAGAAAAGCCTTCACAGTATACTTTCTGTATTAACACAACCATGGTAGATTCTTCATTTTGTATTGAATGATAAAAAAAATGTAGACACATGCCATAATTTTAAAAGAAACCACTAGGAAGTCACTGTCTTGACCTTAATTAGTAGATTTAGATAGATATTTTAAGACAATGATTTAACATAATTAACTTTATTCAAGGACTTAAATAACCAATAAATATAACCTCTGGCTATTTGTTTTATTACAAACTATATAATGACTGATTTTATAACAGTTATGTTAAACAGATATAAGGCTAATTAGCTATATATATAGAGAGGTACATGTTTAAATTCTTGAAGGGATAATGCATATGACAAAATCTCACTTGCAAAATTTGTTCACTATATATATGAATGTTGAAAGAAAACATTTTATCAGATTTAAAAATGAGCTCCAAGAGTGTACTGGAACATTTTACTGTTCCTGATGACTTCCAAATGGAAATACTTTCAAAGGAAAATGTATGCATTGTGGCACCCTCATTAGTGGAAGTTATAAAGTTACATCCAACTTTGTTACACATATGAAGGTAATACTATATAAGAATTTTAAAAATTAATAAATTCATAATGCTTCTTTTTCATTTCTAACCAGATTTCATTTATCTTATATCCTCTAATAGCTTACATTTAAATTTGGAAAATATTTTGTTTATTAAATTAATTAGTTGTGATTAAAACTAAAGTTTATTTTTGTTTTAATAATAGGGGTGATTGTCAGATTTAACAGAGAGAGAGCTAGAAATTACGTAATCACGACCAACACGTCGTGAGATGAAGTTGCTTTTGAGCCATATACTAGATGTGATTGCATTTAGTATGTACATCCTGACAACTTGTAACAGTAAAACCCGAGCCATAATTAAACAAAAGCAAATCAGCACGTTTTGTCGATATCAATCACCAATTTTGGCCTTCATTTTAAGACGGAATTAAATTACATATAAATTTTATGAAGATAATGAAAAGAATTCACTGGAAGTTTGGTCGTTTTACAGATGTAGATCCGCCATTAACATGTGTTTAATCAAAAAGACAATATCATGGTAGATTAACAAATATTGCAACTTTTTCAAATACGTCTATTTTTTCTATTAATATCTTCAATATTTTGTTCGATCTTTTTCAAATGTTTGTAAAATTATAAAATTTTAGTTAGGCAGCAACCATTTGATTTTCTGTTTTTGATTCTGTGAAAAAAAAATTGTTTGTTTCACCCTCAACTGCCACTATATGTAATGCTAAAATTGAAAGAAAAAAATGTTTTCAACTTGTCGCGAAAAAAAATTTGTCCAGAAAAAACCCATAGCCCCCCCCCCCCCCCCCCCCCCCCCCCCCAGAAAATCAAATGGTTGCTGCTTTAAGCATAAATGTACATGTACAACACCATCATTAAAAATTCTATATCTATTTTTTAATAGTACACGATAAGATCATTATTTAGGCTTGTTGCAGTAGTTTTTGATAAATAATATAATTCTGAAGAATAGAGATGTGACAGCATGCCACAGTTGCAAAGAAATTTCCCGAAAACATTTCACCGTGTCAGGATATTATTTCACGTATCGCGTGACAAATCTGTGATATCAAATACAAATTTGGCAACGACTATACAAATATTTCGATTTTTGTTACATGTATATGTAGACGTTGATACACAGTCTTGTGTCGTTTTCATTTGCAGTATCATACTAGAAAGACAGTAAAGGTATGTACTGTAACTTATTTAATCATTCATTCATATTTTATATACTGTACTTATATTCATGTATGTTACAAAGTTACTATTGACGAGAAAGAAAAGTTTGATGTTCATTTATATGACAAACCATAAAAATAGGAAAACCTGTAATATTGTATATATGAATGATATTTTGCTATTTCCTAATTTGTGAAATTATTTTAAATTAAGGTATTATATATCACTTCCATGCGCTGGTTCCTTTCCCAAGCTATCTATTCTTTTAGTTCTTTTGGCTTTATCAGCTCTGTATTTTTTCACAACTCTCCCCTTGAGCATTACAGAAAAGACAATGCAGGAATTTTTTGTATTACCCTCTAAAACCGACGCATCTCTTCCTATATAAATCCTAACCTGCAGCCTTCTATCAGAAATGTAGCAGCTCGTATGGTTTCTAGGTTTTCATTTTTACAGATACTGGTGTCAGTAACTTATAACTTGCATACCCCCCCCCCCCTTTGAGCATTATTGAAAGGACAATCATATGCATCGCTGAAATACGCATCTCGTGCAGTAAAAAAGATACCGTTAGTGTTAGTAACGGGCACTTGAGTAACACATTATATCTGATAACCACCATATTTTTTTTAAATAGAAATGTAAGGAGATGTAGTATGCATGCCAATGAGCCAACTCTCCACCAAAGTCACTATGTGTAAAATGTAAACAAATATAGGCCCAAGTACAGCCTTCAACGCTGAGCCTTACATGTAACCCACACCAAACATGCAGCAAGCTATAAAAGGGTTAAATCAAGATATGCGGGTCATCATTGAATAGAATACAAAACAAGATAGTTCTTTCTATACCTTAAGTTTCATTTGTTTCAACATGTTCAAGCAACGCAATACCATAAATAAATAATTTCAATAAAGCTTTGCCTTAAATGCAATATTTGAAGATTATATTAATTGTAAGAGATATTAAAGTCATATTAAACTAGTTTCTTGCAATTTTGATGTAATCGAAATTGTTGTACAAATGCATGCATATATATACTAAACTAATTTCTGCATGCACATGTTTCTAGATCTATTTTGAATTATATTATGTATCATCAACAAAAAAAGTATGTCATTTAGTGATTGTTGATCGCATACAATAATAACCTCACGAGTTCGTTGCCGAAGTTTACCGGATCGGGACATTGGTAAACAATCAACACAGAGCACGCGGAGCTCGTGACAAATAACGTAATTGATAGAGCCATGACATATTTTTTTTATTATCTCGTAATCAGCTTAATATTGTACGAATAACAGGTACTGAAATATTCTTTTGCTTTATTTTTGAAATAAAGTCTAGCTCCTGTTACCCGCTTCCGTATTGACCAAGCGGTAATACGGACATTTTTGTCTTAGACACTGTTCATTTTTGGGTCGGTCCTCTCCGTGCTTTGTTTTTCAACTACGTCGATTTAATTTAATTTAAAATCAGAGGCAATATAGTTAAACAACTAATGTTCAAGTACCAGGTATACATTGCAACAAATACAAGGACATCATTCGTAAATATAGCTCAACATGCAGACTTCTTATACGTTCAGGTATTTCACATCCAACTTTTATGATAATATTTCTTTATAAAGCCCAAAAATGTCAGTATTCACCTCAGAAGATAACAAAACCTTTAAATAGACTTATTAAGAAGGGATATAATACGATATTGTTGTCAGGTCATTAAAGATTGCATATATTTTGGCATTACATGTAATACTGATTCACTTATAGGGTCTTTGCATCGGAACTAAACACATTAATTTTAAAACCAGTTGTTGGAATGACACGGGTTATGTTCTTCTCATAATATGTTATGATGATATGATGCTTAACTATATGCTAGGCTAGGCTCACTTGTCGTCCTGTTTCTGATGCTCGTACAGATAAGTTTTATATTTTCCGTTTATATACAAATACTTGTATATATATGTCCCATTGCGTTCCCGTTTGTTGATTTCACCTTTCCCCGTAAAATTTGTTGAATGATTTGTTGTAAATTTTACGTGTGTTTTTCAAGAATAAGTTAAAACTATTCATTTGTCAGTGCACGTTTGTTAACATTCTTTCATTACGGATTTATCCTTTTGTAATTCAGCTGTGCGAGAGCGGAACATTTAACGAGAGGTCTCGTAGGAGTTAAGGTCACTGCGAGAGAAAGAAAGAAAGACCATTCACAATTTGTCTATCTTTTTTTTTTAATTAGATAAAACAAAATAACCCTTCGAATATAGAGTTCATAAGATAAGAATTTTCCCTATAGAACCCCTCAATTGTTCCCTTCATTTTCACCACTTGAATGAGACTTTCCAATCTAAATAGAATTTAGAATTAAACAAGAATATGTCCAAAGTAAACGGATGCCCCACTCGCACTATCATTTTCCATGTTCAATAGACCATGAAATTGGATAAAAAATATAATTAGGCATTAAAATTAGAAAGATACTATCATAGGGAACATTTGAACTAAGTTTCAAGTTGAAAGGACTTCAACTTCATCACAAACTACCTTGACCAAAAACTTCAACCTGAAACATGCACTTTCATTTTCTATGTTCACTGGACCGTGAAATTGGGGTCAAAAGTTTAATTTGGCTTTAAAATTAGAAAGATCATATCATAAGGAACATGTGTACTAAGTTTCAAGTTGATTGGACTTCAACTTCATCAACAACTACCTTGACCAAAAATTTTAACCTGAAGCGAGACAGACGGACGAACAGACGGACAAACGAACGGACAGTCAGACCGAAGAATAACAGACAGACAGACGAACGGACGCACAGACCAGAAAACATAATGCCCCTCTACTATCGTAGGTGGGGCATAAAATAACTAATTTTCTAACCGATCTTTTCATGTACTGGACTGGCAACTCTCTTTATTTAAAACGAAAATCTGTCTGTCGTTATAATATGCAGGTTTTCTGCTTGGAATCTCCGCCTGAAAAGAAAGAAATTTTCCAAAGTTCAAGATGATATATTCCGGTATCAAGTGATTATTACCACGCGGGGCTTATCGAATATAGAAAGTGAAACTACAATTCAACATAAATTCCGAAAGTACATAGAAACAAGTATGTGTCCCGAGTACACGGATGCCCCATTCGCACTATCATTTTCTTTGTTCAGTGGACCGTGAAATTGGAAAGATCATAATCTTAAGGAATATATATACTAAGTTTCAGGTTGATTGGACTTAAAACTTCATCAAAAACTACCTCGACCAAAAACTTTTACTAGCTGAAACTGGACAGACGAACGAACGAACAGAAGGACGAACGGACGTACGGACCCACAGACCAGAAAAAAACATAATGCCCCTCTACTATCGTAGGTGGGGCATGGATTTGTTCACAAAGGGAGCCGGGAGTACTTACTCTGTAGAAGATGTGCAACTTCATGTTGTCTTTTCTATTTCTACTCTATTTTCTATTCAAACCCAAATATTTGATTTCATTCAACAAACTAATGTATGACCTCCTTCATGTACGCGTCGCTTAGAAAGCGGCCATGTACCAAATGATTAATATCAATCTTCGAGGAATTTTCTATATGAGATGTTTGCATACTTTCAGCAGATTTACGTTCTTGGCATGACACGGAAAATATAGGCAACTTAGTGTACAAGAAACAATAATTCAATAGCAGTACATTTATGAAGATTTTTCTAATATATATGTAAATGATTTTCTATTACTAGTTATATTGTGAAACTAAGCCATTCAAGAATATAAACCATATGCAACTATTTTTTTTAATTTGAAGTTTGATATAACTCTAAGTACACATTTTTCAAACTAATTTCACAGGTTTGAAATTTTGAAAACCAGCGATGATTTTCGTTCCAATCATTTTGTTGATGGTTATATGCAAGGATGTAACATCCATTCCTTGTCTTTCTAACGAATCGAAGAAGGATTTTGATGACTCTAGAATTGCCCTTAAAGACATGGAAAATAACCTTGGAAACACTGTCAAGAAACTAGAAAATAGTTTCAAGAAAATAACAGCTTCAATACAGGACCAGCTTGGGGTAGTTAAAGATGTTCTATCAAATGTCGGGGAAAAGGTCAAGAAAGTTGATAGCGACTTCCAGGTTCTAGGAAAAGATTTTAAGAGTAAGAAGTATAGCATGTTTAAACAGCTTCTACAAGTTTGTTTGCTACCTATAGCGTAAATGGAACGTAACAATTTGGTGTTCTAGAAAGTCAACCTTTTGAATTTTATCTTGTTGGACCATGCATTGTGCAAATGCCGAAAGAAGCATATTGTATACAATAATTATATAATCATGTAATCTTTATAATTTCCTGCGCAGATGATTCACATTACATTCTCTATTCTAGCAATTTTCAAAATAATACTGTAAGTTCCTTTTTATCATCGCGAGAATCAGAATGTTTAGGAATGTTCCGTTTTTTTGAAAGCTACTTGGTTAATACTAATGATTGACTGAATTGATTCACATATCAGGAAACAGTTGAAAACAGTGTTTTAAATAAAATTTTAAACAAATCTATGTTTTTAGCACATTTTATTTCAAATTCTTTGTTTGACCAAAAAAATTAGCCATCTCAAATACCTATATATACATACATGATATATTTACCATGTTTCACAATTTGATAGCTAATTATGTGACTTTGAATAATTATTTTTGTAGAGACTAAATGGCACAAATATAATGGACACTGTTACTATTACGGTCTTGACACACAAAACTGGTTCACTGCTGAGGTAATTACAGTACAAATAACCACTTTTAAGCCACGGCTTTAAGCTGAATATTATTCCTTAAGATAAAGGACATAGAATGGTCTTGTGTCAATTTCACAAATGTACTTCTCTGGGAAAGACGAAAAGGGGGGGGGGGCACTTCATTTATACAAGCTGTTATGACATGTCGCTGGAATAGGTCACCTTTTCCGATGATGCTTGAAAATATTCATTAAGTAATATAAAACATAAAAAAAACCCGGAACAATATTTTAGTAATTTTTTTTTCGAAAAAAAAAAATAACTGAAATAACGAAAACATATCTGATTATAAAAAAGAAGATGTGGTATGATTGCCAATGCGACAACTATCCACAAAAGACCAAAATGACACAGACATTTACAAATATAGGTCACCGTACGGCCTTCAACAATGAGCAAAGCCCATACCGCGTAGTCAGCTATAATAGGCCCCGATAAGACAATGTAAAACAATTCAAACGAGAAAACTAACGGCCTTATTTATGTAAAAAAATGAGCGAAAAACAAATATGTAACACATAAACAAACGACAACCACTGAACTACAGGCTCCTTACTTGGAACAGGCACATAAATAAATAATGTGGCGGGGTTAAACATGTTAGCGGGATCCCAACCCTCCCCCTAACCTGGGACAGTGGTATAACAGTACAACATTAGAACAACTATAAAAATCAGTTGAAAAAGGCTTAACTCATCAGAAGGACAACAATACTTTGTAAGCAAACGCAAAAGACAAATATAACATTTAACTATGAATATTATTGTTTTGATTCTGATATTATAGGCATCTGTTAACAATATGCATTGATAGCTTACATGTTTTATCTGAATATTTTTTTTTTCTAGAGAAAATGCAGGGATATTGGTGGATACATTGTTAAGATTGGTGACGAAAAGGAGAATACACAAATGTTTGCAAACAAACCAAGTACAAGTATGAACATAGTTAAGTTTTGGGTTGCCAGTGTTTTCCGAATTTTCTTTTAATTCCCCAAATCAATAAAATAAAATAAATGTATGAAAATATATTAAACGAATTCAAGATAAAACATAATAAAACAAAATAGACCAACATAAATGATATGAATAAAATAAATAAATGAAATGAAATAAATACAGGGGTTAAACATTTTTGTTACAGCTAACTAGCCCAGGACTTTTTGGCAGGAGGATTATACTAGCCCTGTTTCAAGAACTGCTAGCCCATCAAAACCAACCTGCTAGCCCAAGTATCACTTACAAATCACTCAGGGTGTGCTGCTTAAGACGCTGGGAATGTGTGTCATGTTTTGAAGGCATTTGTACACTATAATTTAAGAAAATAAAATAAATAGTCTTAGGCTTTTCATCCTCAACAACGACCTTGCCCATGGGAATCTTTCATTCCATGTCGCTATGAACGTTCTTTTTCGCTTGTCCCGATCGTACTTTCTAATTTTTTTTTAGATGTATCTGTATCAGCCTCATAAGAATCCCCTTCATTTGCCGATTTTCGTGTTGAACTTGAAGTTGATGAAGTTTCTGCGCTTGCCGTAGTAAAATATGTTGATATATTTTGTTGCATTGACATAGTTTCGTGCTCCCTGCTTTAACAGTTGTCCGACAAGAGTCTAGACGGATCAATACCTATCAATACATTATACCCCCCCGGTACCGTTAATTGAAAAACTCGACAGAACCAATCAAAAATATCCCCGTTATAACATATAACGAGAAATCGATATTGAAAGTACAATAACTGCGATCAATACATGATACCGGGCCACCCGGAGTTATTTGTTCTATTTTTAAAACATGTTACTGTGCATGAGGTGAGAACCTGTACAAACCAGTTCAAATTCTTGGAATCCCGGATGACGTAATTGAATCTGATTGGCTAAGACAGAAAAGTGATGAAGGGATTTTCCACTTTCTATTTTAGACACGCCAAGATTTTTTTGTTACTAGTCCGTCGGGCATACTGGATTATAAGTTTTGGTTGCCCGAGACGTAAATGTCTAGTCCCGGGCGTCGGGCTAGTGGATTTTTTAACCCCTGAAATAAAATGAATAAAACGAATAAAATGAATAAAATAAACAAAATAAACAAAATAAATAAAATGAATAAAATAAACAAAATAAACAAACAAAATAAAATAAATAAATGAAATAATATAAAATTAATGAATAGAATAAATAAAATAAAATAAATAAATAGATAAATAAAACATTTCAGGAAACCATTACTGGATAGGACTCACAGATTTGAATGAAGGAGAATATCGTTGGACTTTTGATCAAACCAAAGCTACTTATCTACCTTGGCTTAGTGGTTATGGTAAAACGAACAATGGTTACAACTGTGGTGCCATTCTTAATAGTCATAATGGACAATGGTTTGACCAACCGTGCAACAATAAAATGTATTATATATGCGAGAGTAATTTCTGTGAGTACAACATTATTTTTTTTTTATTATAATAATAGTTGGTGTTGTTTTAACCTAGTATACATTTAATAGTTATGTCTTTAGAGATTAACCATGAATGAAACATATGGCACATGTCTATTTACTCGGTAAAAGTACTGTTTGAATGTACACAAAACACTATGAATTACAAGAAATTACTTTTTAGCGACTGCCATTGTGTAATCAGACCTCATATTCACTATGGTAACCTCTGATCACAGACTATTTAATTGTATATGTATATTTACTAAGTTTATTGAATAAATGCACATTTATACCCCAATGGGGTTGAAGGCATATATAAATGAACACAATACATCATACATAGAGAATAATACATGGCAAAATCCGTATCATATGTCGTATCATCCTGAGACATCAATATCAGCCCGAGGGCCTTTTAGGCCCGAGGGATAATATTGGTCGAGGGTGATACGGCATGTGATACGGATTTTGCCATGTATAATACGCTTTATCATATATTTCTACAGAAGAGTATTATAGTATATGAACTGTTTTCTGATCCATAGCACTGGGTTACCTTCAGTTCTGCTTTTGTCTTGTTTCAAAGCTTTAAAATAACTGCTACTTAAGACAACAATGGAACTGATATTAAAACCCGCCATTCTGAAATTGCGTTAATTTCGCGGATTTTTTTTTTGGCGCCAATTTGGAAGTTTATCCCTTTTTCAGTTTCCCACTAGCCATTAGGGTCTGAAATATATTTATTTCGATTTGTTAAGCATGGATTATATTATCAACAGGAAAAAAATTCTCAAACATGTCAAATTGGCCGTCTTTTAACGATTCCGTAATGCCGTTGATCGTCGTTTAAAATTATTTTCTTTTTTTTATAGATATAATAACAAAGACTATATGTACTATACAAAATATTAATAACACGTATTTCAAAATTAAAAAAAAAAAGCATCAAGTATAACGTTCTATCACCCCTTGGGAAACCCCGTTTTAACTAAATTCCAAAATAAAGACATTTTTTGACATTGTAGTTTTTCGTGCTTACACATTGATGTCACCTTGCATCTAAACACAGTCAATGTACACATATTTAGTAGGTTTGTTTGAAAAAGTAATGGCGAGATCAGCTGTGAATATTTGACTGGATTAATATATTCTCTTTAGACTTAGCCAGTGAAATGTATGACTTAACTAAAACAAGGTAAGGAAATCGTATACTGTCTTTGCACAACACTAACTGCTTTAGATGACCGACATAAATGATAAAACACATTTTGTGATTTTAAGGAATCCTGCAAAAGTAAATGAAAAAGTATTGTCCTAAATTTGAACTTAGGCAGCCAACAAACCATTTGATTTTCTGGTGGGGGTAGGGGGTGGTGGCTATTGAATATTGATTGTTTTGAAGAAAAAATGTTTATAACCAATTTTTGGATAAAAAATAATTTGTTTTTTACCCTGAGAAAAAAAAATTTGTTTTACCCTCAGCTGCCATTTGATGAAATGCTAAAATTGAAAAGAGAAGAATTGTTTTCAACTTGTCAGGGGAAAAAAATCCATAGTTCCCCCTCCCTGAAAACAAATGTTTGCTGGAATTGCTGCCCAAACAATCTCTTTCAGAGTATCATTTTAATCAATCTTATTCAAAGCTTTATCATACTGACATGAAGTGTGACTTAATTTTGACTTGTGATCTAAAACATAATTGTCCACTTAGCCCCCAGAAACTGCTCTGAAATACTTTCATATAAATATAAAAATGCATAGTTTTTTTAATGTTATAAATTATTATTTTTTTCAAATAGAAAAATAAAAATATTACTGAGTCTATTTTAATCTTATTCATTTTCAAGTTCATGATTAGCACCATTTATTCATTAAAACTATAACTTGCATGAAATCAATGAGATAACCGATTTATTGATATATTTAGTTTTTTCATACAAAGATTGCAAATAATTTTCCTTTTATTTAAAACAATGAAGATTTTACATTCAGAATACTTTCATTATGATCTCTTTTAAGTTTAAATGAAAAAGGTAGGACCTACTTGCAAGTGTCAGAAATGAAAAGGAACTCCTGTTTTTTTTTTTTTATCATTTTCATACTGTCTTGATCCATTATTCATGAATATTTAGACTACTCCTTGTATAAATTGAGTAGACATTTATTTCTGTGTTAAAATAATTTGGTTGCAGCAGTAAAAATACCTACCAAAACATGAATATTAAATTAACTCTTGGAATATTAAATTAATATTAAATTATTAACCCTATTATGGCATATAGGGACACATCTAGGGCCTATTTCACTGGGACTGAGTTCTGAAAAGTGATAAAATGTGTTTCTCTAATTTTGGCACATGTTTATAGTATCAAAATGTATATAAGAGATTAATTTTTAATAATATCCACTTGTAAATAACAGCATATGGTGTTTGATATAACAATAGTTTTGCATGATAGTGTCAAACAAAGGGACGTAACTCGTGAATTACCCCCTCTTCGTCAGAAATATCGACACTTCTAACTGGCACATTTGCGTATCTGTGCATATCAACTGGCACAAATTTGACATATCATAGTCAAAGTTATGTTACATAACATAATTTAAATTCAGCATAGCTTCCCGAGAAGTTAAGAAAGAAAATTACGATTTAAATTTTTTTTGACCACATTTTCTGGTCAACACCTACACTTTGAAGACATATTATGAAAGAAAAAAATGAGTTAAATCCATAATTGAGTTTATGAAAATATTCCTTATATACTCAAGAATGTTCACTTAAAAGCAAATTAGTTTTAATTCATTGTAACAGCTACAAATTAAAAGAAACGGGCTTCCCTTTTTTGGGTAAAAAAATGCCCATATATGGTAATCACATGACGTCCATTGTTGCTTTAAGAAATGGGGTTAAACCGGGGTCAGCTTTCCGACTGTGTTGTTTTGAAAATATTTTGTTTATTATTGTATATATTTAAGTGTTTGGATTTTTTATAGTTGCATTGAGTGTGCCAAAAAATATGTTGTAAAAACTTGATGTTCGTGACGTCACATACAATATGAAAACTTGATGTACGTGACGTTACATACCAAACAATGACGTCATTCCAAAAAAATTGCTATTTTTAGAAAAAACATTCTTAAGCAAAAAAAAAAACACCTAAAAAACTGACTTTAGTTAAAAAAAAAAAAAAGTATGCGATACGGGTTTTACCATGCGATACGGGGTATGCGATACGGGTTTAGCCATGCGATACGGGATATGCGATACAGGGTAGGTTATACAGACTGGAAAAAAGAACCTTTATTAGATATACAAAATAGCTTTATTTTGTACTAAATATATGATAAATATAAGTATCTATCATGCAGTTGTTGAGTCCACTCTCCTCAGTGACCATGACTTTTTACATGAAGATTTAAGAAAATCGTCTAGTCATATCATTTCATTCATTGATATATCACATAGTTTTGTGCTTGCAAACATGATTATTGAGTGTTAATATTTGTAGTTTTACATATTAAAAACAAGAAAGTTGTTCTATAATTTCGTATCGGTTTTCTGTTAACTTATATATTTTTTGTATTTTCAGGTTTCTAAAATGAGATGACGTATCAGCGACAGAATAAAAAAATCAATAAATAATTGACATGATTGATGTTCTTACTTTTCTGTATGTGGCATACATTTTTCGTAATTTTTCTTTCTTTTATTAAATAATAGGGAGATGTACAAATGAGAGTATCCACTATGAGAGTAGAATGAAGATAATTGTAGATCACTGTACGACCTTTAACAATGAACAAAACCCATACGATAAAGTAGGCTATAAAAAGCACAGATATAAAAGTGAAACAATTCAAACCAAAAAACTGTCGAATTTATTGCAAACCAATTTACGAAAACGAAAACAAACAAATAAGACGGACATGCACTATATACTGTGGATTCACTTTTGAGTGTAAGGAGAAAAGTGAAGTTCCTGTCTTTCTGTCTTTTTCTGTGTTTCTGATGTTGCCTTTAGACCGCTTTTTACAGCAATTACCTGTACAATAATTAGCTAATAACCTTTCTCGAGATAAGGAAACACAAACAAAAATCTACATTACCTGTACTGTTTGAGAAAGAAATATTACGTTAGAAAGCCACATTACTAAAGTCATTGATCAGATACGTACTGAATTGTCCTCCCCTTGCAGGAAATCTGCCATACATTTGAAAACTAGAAAATCTGCCATAACTGGAAATTTGACATACATTTGGATTCTTAATATTCTGCCAAAGAGTTCGGATGGCATGACGTCAACTTTACCACAGATTTGAAATCAGACATACATCTGAAACCCCCATGAATGTGAATCTTCACATACACAAATGTATCTTATCTTAATTTGTGATATCTTTCACAAAATGGTTTATAGTATCAATTTCTTATACAATAAGGATTCGTGTAATTATTCAAATATCCTGCCAAATAAAAATCATTTGGGTTTTTATTTTCAAATCAATTTCTGCCGAATTTGACGCTTTTTTCAAAAAATATAAGTACAATTTTTAAAACCAAGATTATTGACAGCTTTTTAATACAGAAATTCATGTCTCCATTAATAACATTAATGGTACCAATTTTCCTGCACCAGATACGCATTTTGACAATAAATGTCTCTTCAGGATGCTCCTTGCCAAAAT
Organism: Mytilus trossulus; assembly: GCF_036588685.1. Classification (NCBI taxonomy): domain Eukaryota; kingdom Metazoa; phylum Mollusca; class Bivalvia; order Mytilida; family Mytilidae; genus Mytilus; species Mytilus trossulus. The sequence continues at coordinate 49,229,800 of NC_086383.1, forward strand.
ATTTGAAATCCAAAGCTTATATAAAAGACGAAGAACTATAACCGAAAAGGTCCAAAAAGTATTGCCAAATCCGTGAAAGGAATTATTGCTTTGCATGAAGGAGATACATTCCTTAATTTATAATAATTTCTAACATTTTGTAACAGCAAATTTAAATAACACAACAAAAAACGTATTTTCATGCCAGTACCGAAGTACTTGCTACTGGGCTGGTGACACCCTCGGGGTTAGTTCTGAATTTCACGAAGGTATTGGTTTAAACATAACGTTAAACAACCTACTATGAATAATTGCTTTCTGAAACCAATGATCTAACGGTAGACATTATCTTTTTCGAAATATAAAATTAAAAACAGATAAAAATGCCTTATTTTGAGTTCTTTAACATTGTTCTCTTGGGGGTTCCTGTTGCAGGTATGTCCGGAAGCTTTAGTGTTTTTAAAGAACATCAATTTCAAGTCCCTCTGTAGTGTATTTCATATAAATTGAACCTGTAATAAAATACTACCTGTCTTATTAGATCACTTTAGCGTTTTTTTAGCATACATGTATGTTTAAACAGCTTTTGGTACTGGATCCCAATTATGTTTTACCGTAAAGACTCGGTCATACCTTACCGGATAGCACGAACGGACGCCTAATGGATATTTTTTTTTCAATCCGTTCATGTTCGTTAGACGTCCGTTCTTATCCGTTAGACGCCCGTCCATATCAGTTGCATGTCTGTTAAGCGTACGTTTTATCCGTCGACGTCCGTTCTGTCCGGTGGAAAACTTTAAGCATGTTCAAAACTTTGAACGGACGTCCAACTGATAAAATGTCCGTTGAACGTCCGTTAGGCGTCCGTTTTGTACGGTACTCGTCCGTTTCTTTTCCGTTTTGTATACGTTACGTGTCCGTTATACATCCGTTGGTGGTCTGGATGATAAATTCACCAACGGACTTCTACCGGACGTTTAACGGATAAAACGGATGTTGAACGGATGGGAAACTGACTCATATCGGACGTTTAACGGATAAAACGGCTGATGAACGGATCTGAAACGGATAAATGCCAATTGAAATTTTGCGTCAGAAATACCAATTATTGGTATGTCAGATTTCTTAAGGTTCATGAAGTCTTATTATACCTAATCGATCTTAGAGTATAGGCACGTCTTCACAATCAAACAGCTCTTATTCAGACCAGACACTGCCCTTTGACGGAATTTGAAGACTAAACCAAAACCAGTTACACAGAAACACGTTGAATATTTATGCGAATTACATGTATTATTATTGTCGCCTTTGATTATTCCGTATATCTTGTTCATCCGTTTTATCCGGTACGCTTCCGTGAGGTGTCCGTTTTATGCGGTACTCGTCCGTTTGATGTATGTTCGACATCCGTTCTGTCCGGAACGTTTCCGTTTCTCGTACGTTGCATATCCGTTTAGTGTCCGTTATGCATCCGTTACACGTCCGTTTTATTCGGTGAGTACATCAACGGACTCCCAACGGATACCAATTTTGTCAACGGACAACTTTTATTTTCATCCGTAAGGCGTCCGTTCGTGCTATCCGGTAAGGTGTGGCCGAGGCTTAATGTATGTACTATGTAAAATCAAGTAAAAAAATTGAGTTTATTGCTGTCTTTGTCAGATTCTTTTTTATGTTTGCATTTTTTTTTTTTTTGAACAATTACTAGAACGTTTGTAAGTCTGTGATTTCAAGTTACTCAGTTTCGGCTGCCGGGTCGATTTTTTTTTGTTAGGACGTTTACCAATTATGACTGTTTGAGTTGTTCACCCGATTATGTTTGCATAACATAACTCTAGTTTAAAAAATTGACAACACAAGTGGGCAGTTTAGCTAGTTGTAGAACCTGGTTTAACCAAAACATTTCTTCAGAAAATGCTTGTATAAAGTCAGAAATATATAAACGATTCAAAGATACCAGGATTAAAATTTTGAATTTGCGTCAGACGCGCGTCTCGTCTAGAAAAGACTCACCAATGATGTTCGAATTAAACAAATACTTAAAAAGACCAAATAAAGTACTAATTTAACGATCATTGAAGATCAAAAATTCCTTAAAGTTTTGCCAAATACAGCTAAGATAATCTATTCCTGAGGAAGAAAAGACTTTGTAGTTCAACAATTCAACGTTTTGTTAACAGTTAATTTATAAGTATTATTTCCTATTCGTTATGGTGTTTGCTGTACTAGATAGTTTGATTTTGTCAGGATTTGTGTACTTATATAAACTCAATAAGAAGTGCGATATATATTTTGTTATGAGTCACATTGTAACCTTAAAATTTAATTTGGTACTGTGGGTAAGACTTAAGTTCATAATATATAAAGTTATCAAACTCCTTTAATCTTGAATTTCGAAATATTTATGATATAAAGTGCTTTACAACCGATGATTCTGCACTTACGTGTTCGTTATAGATAAACTCATCATAGATACCAGGACTAAATTTTTAATATACGCCAGACGCGCGCTTCGTCTACAAAAGACTCATCAGAGACGCCAGAATCCAATAAAGTTAAAAAGGCCAAATAAAGTACGAAGTTGAAGAGCATTGACAACCAAAATTCCTAAAAGTTTTGCCAAATACAGATAAGGTTATCTATGCCTGTATTTTGATCATGTTGACTTATTTGTAGATCTTACTTTGTAGAAAATTATTGCTGTTTACAGTTTATCTCTATCTATTATAGTATTCAATATAATAACCAAAAACGGCAAAATTTCCATAACCAATACAAGTTGTCCGATTGAACTGAAAATTTCAGGGCAGATAGAGCTTGACCTGATAAACAATTTGACCCAGTCAGACTTGCTCTAAATGCTTTGGTTTTTGAGTTATAAGCCAAAAACTGCATTTACCCCTATGTTCTATTTTCAGCCGTGGCGGCCTTCTTAGTTGGATGGCCGGGTCACAGGACACATTTTTAAACTAGATACCCCAAAGATGATTGTGGCCAAGTTTGGATTAATTTGGCCCAGTAGTTTTAGAACAGAAGATTTTTGTAAAAAGATTTCTAAGATTTACGAAAAATGGTTAAACATTTACTATAAAGGGCAATAACTCCTAAAGGGGTAAACCAACCATTTCGGTCATGTTGACTTATTTGTAAATCTTACTATGCTGAACATTATTGCTTTTTACAGTTTATCTCTATCTATAATAATATTCAAGATAATAACCAAAAACAGTAAAATTTCCTTAAAATTACCAATTCAGGGGCAGCAACCCAATAACCGGTTGTCCGATTCATCTGAAAATTGTAGGGCAGATGATAGATACTGACCTGATAAACAAATTTACCCCATGTCAGATTTGCTCTAAATGCCTTGGCTTTTGAGTTAAAAGCCAAAAACTGCATTTTACCCCTATGTTCTATTTTTAGCCATGGCGGCCATCTTATATGGTTGGCCGGGTCACCGGACACATTTTTTTAAACTAGATACCCCAATGATGATTATGGCCAAGTTTGGTTTAATTTGGCCCAGTAGTTTCAGAGGAGAAGATTTTTGTAAAAGTTAACAGAAGACGCCGGACGACGACGACGACGACGACGACGACGGACGACGGACGAAAAGTGATGAGAAAAGCTCATTTGGCCCTTCGGGCCAGGTGAGCTAAAAAAGAAATATAGTTCAAGATGGACATTTGTGATAAGTTGAAAAGGACAAACTGACTGATCAATAATTTAAAGGCATGTATCGATAAAAGACAACCTCAAGCTCTTTTTTCTGAAAATGTGCCTTGACCTTAATATGACTTGAGCACCCATGATAGTTATCAGGAAACAAGGAGGGAAATGTTCTGTGAAAAAAAGTTTGAGCGTTCCGCTTTTTTTTTTAATGAAATATGTTACTTCGGAACAGATACGTCTTCCACTCTTAAAGAAACTTTAAAGTACTTGAGTAATATCATAAAGCTGTGATGTTTGATGCAGGATGTATATTTCACATTCAGTATAACAATGAGTTCCGGAACAAATTTTACAGTGCTGGAACATATTTCCTAGTTACATATATTCCGGGTATAGGTAGCAATACACAGTTAGAAGTTTAGTTTCGCATTATGGCCCCTGTGAATTTTTTAAATATGAAAGTTTTTGTACAATAAAATTGATTTTTAGATAATTGAAGAATAGTATAGCCTTCTTAGTGTGTTTATATGAACATTTAGATTGATTTTAACATGTTTTATAGGCCATTTCTATGATTGACAGTCGCTATTTTCATATCCGTACCGTTCATAGGTCCATAAATTATTGTAGTGTTTATCAACAAAGATTTTGCGCTCGATCTTTTCAATTCAATATTATGGAAAAACGAGCTGGAAGACATGATTTTTTTTGGACCACTTGATAGATATAAACCTATGGATTCAGGAAAGGTATCACTGTAATTGATTGAAATTTTCCTTCAGACCAAATTTTGGAGACTTTTGTGACATGTTCACCCCCCTTTTTTGCTATATTTTGTATCTAAGAAATGCAGATTGTTGCCATGGTTACACCAAAAAGGGATTATATTTCACCCTTATAACCATTAGAAATCAAATATATGGAAGTTTTCTTTCTAAAAGTATATACATGCATAACACACATATACAGCCTTCTTTGTTAGACAGGAGGGGAAAGAGGGTGTTTAAAAATTATGAGTGTCAATTTTAACTTTTTTTCCTAACTGTGTATTGCTACCATACATGATTCGGCGGAACATATGTCGCGCCGGAATAAACTTTGTTACATTGCAATGCATCCCCCCAAAAATGCCATCTTTTGTACTTAACTGCCTTAGTAAATAACTAAATCAACAACAAGACACAAACAAAAATTGCCAAACACTCAATTAACACAATCAATAAAACACAATGTACCGATCTACGAGTTCGTAAAGCTAATAAAAGAAAGTACAAACAACTAAAATATCATGCTCTCCCACGTGTATCTATCAGTACAATTCCTACTGATTCAGGTGATAGACATAATAAACATATGGCCCTAAGAAATACAAAACTATAAGCTATTATTATTTACGAACCAGGAATCTTGCAATGCTGCGATTGTTGTTTTACACATGCGGGAATAACATCTCAACCCAGCTTTACTATTTAAACCGGGAAATAAATACATCGCAGAACGAAGGACTTCGATACACAGCTTGCAAGTCAGCGACCCATTTTACACATCCATTAACTCTATAAAAAAAGATGTATGTATTCCTTGTCATTGTAATCCCGAACATCTGAAACTTCAAAACAAAACCATTCTAACACGCATCTATTTACACTAACAGTCAAATCCACATCTGGCCTGTAAAAAAAAGAGTGCACAGCAATATTGACCATCAGGAATCAATAAATGTTCGATTAATGCAATAACATCGAAAAATAAAATGAATCAATACCTACCTCAAAAACTAATTCATTAAACTGATTAATGAGAGATAGTATTTGAACCAAAGCGTACCAGTAACATAATGAACCCCAGCTTGAGAGTTTTCATTCGTATGACGTCATGTTTGCCCTAATGTGAGAGGTGGACAGAGGGAATAGAACGTGAACATACACTTCGTCCGTTGAACGTCCGTTCAAAGTTTTGAACATACTCAAAATTTCCCGCCAGACAAAACGGACATCGACGGATAAAACGGAACCTGAACGGACACGAAACTGAAATGAACGGACGTATCACTGATAAAAACGGACGTTAAACGGACATGAACGGATTGAAAAAAAGTTATCCGTTTGGCGTCCGTTTGCGCTATCCTTTAAGGTGTGACCGAGGCTTTATAGATTTATATATTCTCCAAGCTTTAAATATCAATTTTCTCTACACATATATTGTAGACACAATCAGATCATTATTTCAAATTTGACAGATTTTAGATTTAAGATTGAGACTTATGTATGATTTACTTTTTGTTTTTTGTGATGCAATATAGAACAGGAATAACAGTTCTGTAATATTTTATTTAAATATTTAAATTTTCCGGTAACAGCGTCTTACGAGGTGTAAATTAAGGGAACAGATTCAAAAGGACCAACCCCATTTCAATATTTGAAGATATTTTTTATGCAAATCACAAACTTTTAAGGAATTATGAATACATGTTTGGATATATTTCAGATTATAGAAAGTAGTTCAATGTGCATACCGAACGCATATTACTACATTAGGTTATCATTTAGTAAACTCAAATCTATCTTCGTTTACGGACTCTTTAGACAACATCACCGTAAAAATTAGATTGTAATCCCGTTTCCAATAATAATTCTACATGTACAGTAATATTTTCAAATCAAATATATTTATCTATGACAGAATAAGTTAAAGGTTTCAATAGTTTTAAGTAACGAAGTTCACGATTTAATTCTTGTAAACCAGATTACAAGTATTACTCCCATTGAAATTTAACTTTACTAAATGCAAGGGCATAACATATGAGCTTGGAAATACAAACAACGTTCTCCGGAGTCAACGGAACACATCAAAAAGGGAAAATATAAAAAATTGTCTCTTTTGTCGTAAATTTTTGTTTATATTATTCTCTGCAAAAAGAAGTCTTTTTCCTACGGAGAAGTTTGTTGCACACACCTTATATGAGCCGTATTTGGCACAACATTTAGGGATTTTGGGTCCTCAATGTGTTTAAACTTTACACTTGTTTGGCTTCCTAACTTTTTTGATATGATCGTCACTGATGAATCATATGTAGACGAAACGTGTGACTGGCGTATCAAAATATAAGCCTGGTACCTTTGATAACTATTGAAACATGAATACATCTATTAATATTTATATATTGATATCAATACATTTTCCCTGTGGTCTTAAAACAAATTTCCATGTGCTGTGAAACAGCAGAAAAAATGTCGTGAAGAAATCATAATGTATCTTCAACATTGGGCTGATCATGACTCGGAAAGAAACCCGTGCGGTATTGGTACAACGTAGTTTTATCAATTCGCTTTTGCATACATGATCGAACAACTATGGTCCATTTAGATAAATTGGCCAAATAAGGTTCACCTGACGCGCAGTAAACCCATTGTATGGTATAGTCTTTAATTGCATCCATCAATAACATGAATTTCTTTTTCTACTTTACTGCTGATGAATTCAATATTTCGGGCTAGAAATCCTCTCTACTGGTCATTGTTTAAGGTGACAAGGTACCTGATCATAACATGAACATACAATATTAATATGTAGATGATGTACAAGAACAATTGGGGCTTTGTATTTTACATCATTCAAAGGTATATAATCACATCTTGTTGGTAAAATCTTAGATATAATCATAGTGAGTTTGGTGCAGGCATATGAAGACAATAACAATCCAAACCAAGGACTTAACAAAGACTCAAAAATCCAAAGGACATTTACATCAACAGTTATATAGACAATAACTGTTTAGTATCTTTAAATATCAGCTGTATTTGTACGAGGCTAGGAAACAAGGTGTATGCGAGCTTTTAGCGAGCTACTACACCTGTTTCGAGCCGAGTACAAATACAGCTGATATTTAAAGAAACGAAACAGTTATTGTCTTTATCCTGCAATTAATTATGTATATTGTGTGTTTTGAACGACACAAAAACTAACATATTTAGCATTTATTTTCGATTTGTAATCCCTTGAGGCCCGCTTAGTAATATCAAAACACACATTACGCTGAAGACTGGGTTCGCAGAAAAAGAATCTCGAATGGTCAACCATAATACATCGCTCAAGGTGAATAATTATCTATTTTAACATAACAACTAATTTCAACAGTAAAAACAAATAACAAAACATTGTCAAATTTGAAACAGAAGTGTACGTCGAGTTGTCCTACGCTTCAGACTTGACATTCACTAAACATGCATGCTGAAATTGACATGGTTGATTTTGTAACACAATCTTTTGAAATCGACAATTGTCATCGTCATTGGAATGCAACTGGAATTACATCCTGAGGTCACACAGGTTCAAACAAAACTCAGTCCGGCAGAGGGCGGAGCTTTAAAGCGATATCTGTATAGTATACAGATACAGCATAGCGATATCTGTATGGCTGTATCTGTATAGTAGGACACCCAATTGCAGGATAAAAGTAATAAATAAGAGACAACAAGAACTCCACTAAAAACTGGGAGTGTAAGCATTAGTTTCCTGTACCGTATACGGCACCCGTCGTGTTATTTCTTTGTTTAGTTCGGTAATGATGGAAGGTTATTATGACTGAGGAGAATATCAGATATGATATGATACACTTTTGTCATAATGGCCAATTAGTTCATGATGGCGACCGTAAAATTCTTGAGTAATGACCTTAACTTGATTGAACAATTTGAACTGTTAGGTTTAGTTTTCTCTATTGAGTACGACGGTATTATATTGTGTTCAGAATTTGGTATAAAATATTGTTATTAATTATATATGGCTATCCTTGTTATGAAAAATGGGCTTCAATTTCAAAAGTTCAAATTTACTGAAGTTTGTGGTTTAAAAATGATGCATATCCGATTGTTTACGAATCTTGTGATATCTTATAATAAGATAGGAGTCAATCACCAATCCGATATTTCGTGATGCCTAATCATTTGATACAACTTATCAACGTCTTTTTCACGACGGGAGTACCTAAGATCACACTTCGTTTTTGTTGTGGGTTCTTGTTGGCTGAGTATTTTTTTTAAAATTAAAAAAAATGTGATTTGTAGACTGTTACGGGACAAGTCGGATTTTCTCTGTGTACAGTATTGAAAACCCATTGTTGACCATTTCCATTTCCATTCTTAACGTTATTGTTGCTTGTCTTTTTATTTTTCTTGTCATGGCATTACCAGTTTGTTTTCGACTTATGCATTTGAATACCACATATGTATCTTTTGCTTCTCTTTTAAGTTGTAGAATTAATTTAATTCATAGTTTTAGTCAGAAGATTTACAAACTCTTAGTTCTGCAACCAAATGTGTTTTAATTGTATTGATGACTCCTTTTATTTCATATCTTTGTAAATTCCTAATGTTATTAGAATATCAATTTTGACACATCTCATACATTCAAAGTGTGATAAGTATATGGTTAAAAACTTGGAAGATTAATAATATCAGTAGTTTCTTCCTTGTAGTATATGAAAAGAAGGGTTGAGATCATTTCAAGAGATGCTTCAGCATATTTAAAAATATCTGTTATCAAACCTTCCGTAGTATAATACTTTTAAGTATCACGTAACATATATGGGATTTGGAAAAACATCCGCATCGATTATTCAAAGTTGAGATTTAAGTTATATGAACGAAGTCCATTTTCAAATACGTTACCAGAGAGACAGTATAGGTGAGTTACCAGGTGAAACACAAAAGTAACCGATCAAAAAGATCATTCGTTCGTCATTCATATTTTATTTTGTTCATAAATCAAACTTTTACACGGTTTTACTCGGGCCTTTTATTTTTCTTTATCATGAGCATAATTGAATACAAAAATAAGGAGATGGGGTATGAATGCAATGAGACAACTATTCACCAAACGTCAAAAGAAGTGGATGTAAGCAATTGAAGTCAATCGTACGTCCTCCAACAATGAGAAAAACTTGTACCGTAAGGTCGGCTATGAAATGGCCCGACAAGACAACTATGCAACAAATAAATTAGGAAAAGCAACGGCATAATTTATCAAAAAGGAACCAATTTACGAATAACAAATATAACAGACAATACCCAACGTCAACCAATGAACTACATGCTCAAGTCTTTAGACAGAGACATAAAGGATGTGGCGGGGTTAAACTTGATCGTGAACAACCAACCTTCCCTTATCCTAGGATAGTGGTGTAACAGTACAACGTAAGAACAAACTATCAAAATCAGTTAAAAAGGCTTTAGTGATCATGTTTTAGACGTCATAAACAGTCATTGAAAAATATGACTATGTGCAATGCCAACATATAGGTGGTATAGGTATCGACAGAGTGTAGTAAGATGAAAGATCATATAAGTAATATTAAGTAAAATTTTAGTTGCGTGATTACAAAATCGATATTATACCAATAAAAAGGTTCTAAGATCTAATTACAGTATTGAAAAGGTAACCTTTTAAAATAAGCCTAATTAAAGTTTACACGTATTATATCTTAATTTTCGGGCTTGGTTTACAACATAATTGCAAAAAATAAGAATGTGCTATTACGTTTGAAATAAGTTTATTACAGGTACAGTCAAACTTGCAAATCAAATCTGTCGATAATTAAAGATTATCTTTGATCAGCTCAACGAGATTGCTTTTCTCGTATGAGCCGGTAAGGGGAAAGCGAGAAAAGCAATCGAGTTGAGATGACCAATGATGATCTGTTTATCGCTATTTTACCTATGACGACGTTGTCAATTTCATGTCAATTTCATTAGCAACGCCATGTGCCTCCTTAGTTTTGTAGTGAAAATCACTCGACTACACTGAGAAAGAAAACTATCAGTTTTCGAAAATGTTTGTTTGTGATGATTGTGTGTCAAAACTATCAGAAGTATCAAACGGATCAACAAAAAGCACGAATGTTAACCCTTTGGATATGTTTTATTACACACAAATTACGATGAGTTCTTTAATAGTAGTTAAGGAACTTATTAATCATGCTAAAAGTACCGAAAGATTAGTAGAAGAACACTTACTGGAGGCACATATGAAACGATATGTTAGGGTCTTTTTTGTGTAGTTGAGATAATAAATACATAGTGAGGACCTTCAAATGTTCAAAGGAGGCCTTTATCTTTGGTAGTGACATGGTTAATTTCATTCTTAAGTACTTTCTTGTAGTATTTACGTCATACCATCACCACATTGGTGGCTGCTATATCGACAGGTTTGAATACAAAACGCAATGATAGTACTTTATTTTTTTTTAATTCTACACGTAGAAAATGGGCGTATGTGTAGGATATTTAGGTAAGTTTGATATCAAATTAAAGCTAAATGACAGGTGATCATTGAAAAATAATTTTTGAAAAAAAAACCCATGAAATTGATCTGTTTTGAACTGTTTGTCAGATATGAGGTACCTATTTTGATACATCAGAAGTTCCATGAAATTAGTTCGTAGTACATTTCTAGTGACCAGGTAGTAACAATCACCTTCTAAGGTCTGACAAGCAATGAACACTTTTGATGACCATTTTTGTTATTAATACAATTGATCGAAAGCTCTAATCGACATCGACTAATTCAATGTTTCGAAATGTAGAATGTACAGTTTCTAATTTAGCTTGCTCTTTAATAAAGCATATTCTGTCAGTTATTACTAGTTCCATGGAGATGACATAAACTTTGTTCTTCGAGATTATTGAAGATTTCAGTTTTCTCTTTCTGATGCTTCTCTCAAAATCTTCAGTAAAAACGTTTGAATAAACACATAACAAACACAGTAAAATATTATTTTATAAATTTGTTTCGTTTGAATTAATGAGATAAACTTACATCTGATATAATATTGATTTGGTTTCAGGAATTTGATTTTATTCCGAAAACTTAAAATGATTGTCGCATTGCTTATTTTATTGATGCTAATATCCAACGATGTAACTTCCCTGTCCTGTGTTTCTAATGAAGTCAAGAAAGACTTCGATGACTCTAGAACTTCCCTTAAAGAAATGGAAGATCATCTAAGGAACACTACCAAGAAGTTAGAAGAAAGTTTCATGAAAATAACAGCTTCATTACAGGACCAGCTTGGTGTAGTCAAAGACGCTCTTAGGGATGTTGGAGAAAAGATCAAGAACGTTGACGACGATTTCCAGCTTCTAGGAAAAGATTTGGAGAGTATATACAAATAAAAATGTTCCTTCAATAACTGCAATAGTTTGATTAAAATATCTAAGTTGATTACAGCCTTGGACATGATTTCATTTTGATTTGGGTAGGGGGATTTTTAACTTCAGAAATTTACTTCTGATTGAATTTGAAGCAAAACGTATACTTTTGTTTGGAAGCAATGTAAATGATATTCACGAATGTTATTATCTTGAAATAATTACCATTTGTTGTGACAAGTACTATTGAGATATTTGTCAAAACAAAAATTTTCCTTATTTTTGCACTTGTTTCACATGTGTTTATTAATTAATTTCTTTTTTTTAAATTTTCATTCGTGGCTTATGTGAAATAGATGTGTAATTACTGGATCTTGAAGCCTTATGGTACTAGGTCGTGATCATTTATTTAGAGTAGTAGACACTTCTTATCTTTTAGAAAAGCACAAAAACAATATACACACTGGTCTTTTTGATTAAATACACCGATAACAATCATAAATGAATACATTCTACAAAATTAGTTTTTTAAGCAATGAGTAAAAAGGTAAGATATATGGTAAATACGAATCATTGGTTACAACATTTTGGCAATTCTTAGGGTGTATTTCTAAGACCCTCTAAAAATGAAGGTTGTAGCTATCGTTCAAAACAATTGTTCATATAGAAATAAAAAGAGGTTGATTGAATGCCACTGATACATCTCTTCACAGGACACCAATTATACATAATTACAGATGGAGAGAATGAGTAGAAATAATCTAAGATATAGAATTGTAAAACTTCCAGGTTTTTTTTCAAATGATAATAAACTATGATTAGTCGTATTGGTTTGTGGCTGAAAACTCTACGGATATTTCGGTTTTTTGCCTGATGAAAAACAAAAATTATTTAGTCGTAACATAACGAAGGTCACCTTTCCTTAGGACTCGAGAAAAGTGTGACTTACCTGTTATGACATTTGTGGGGATTATTGATCCTTAATTTTTATGCATTTGACTGTTAGTCTCGTGCTCACCTTATAAGAGTTATCCAATGAACATGCATCGGTTTATAAAAAAAAATTGTATTGTACAAATTTTGTTGTTGTAGAAAACACGTGGCACAAATACATTGGACACTGTTACTACTACAGCTCTGAAACACAAAACTGGTTTAATGCTGAGGTTTGATAATTCTAAAAAAATCGTTGTTTATGTATTACAAATACCAAGGTGAAATGATTTGTGCCGATTATTTTGATGTTACATAATTGCTGGGTATTCTTTATTTAAATCCCGCATACCTTTTTTAAAAAATAATAATGACATCTTAAGAAATACACAACGTTACATACATCTCAAAGGTCAAACATATTATGACAGGTACGTCATGGCTGCTTCCTTTTCGTTAATATCTTTAAGAAAAGATTAAAAGTAGAGGTTGAATTTTAATTGTAAATACGTAGTATCCTTTTGAATGGTGATAGTGAAATGAAACAAATTAATGACACACAATTTATTGTTTGGATGTTGTTAACCAGTGTTATGTTTGAAAGTTTGTAATTTTATAGTGATGTCCACTCCTTAAGATGGAAAAAGTAAAAAATAATGAAACTGAATACGGCGATATGCTTTGTATGTCTGTGTTTTATTTCATATTCGTTGTTCATTAAAAACTTTGACATTGGTGACGTTATCCAATCAAAATGAACGTTATAAACGATGTTGCATTATAATACATATTATCGGAATTCTTAATTATAATGTAAAATATTTTTCTAGAGAAAATGTCGGGAACTAGGTGGCTACATTATCAAAATTGGTAACAGCAAAGAAAATGAACATATATATGCAAGCAGACCAAAAAGTAATTACATAGTTCCATCTAGAGTTTTTCTTTTAATCACTATTTTGATCTAGCTAAATCGAACATGATACAGTAAGACGGAGAATAATTTATCAAAGTAAAGCAAAATTATGAAAAATGAAAAATAATCGTCAGAGAAAGACATTTATGTCTACTGTGAAAGTACTTTAATTCGTGGGTATCAATTTTCGTGGATTGAGCAATATTTACATGTTCGTGTGTTTTTAAATTCGTGGATTTTAGTTTTCTAAAAGAAAAAAATTATAGTTAAAGTCTTTAGAAACGAAAGTTACAAATAATCTGACTTGAAGGAAATTGCAAAGTAAACATTGACCCATGTACATGATGTAAATCGTAGTGATCACACTAATTAACCCCATGATAAAGTGATCAACAGATTAAAGACCATCAAAGGTGTTAATTAGGCCATAAACATGTCACCTTATGAAAATAGTAACATAAAAAAATGCTATAAACGTATCTTGAATTGTCAAATAATTTTTATCAAAATCAAGCCCAGCATGAAATTATTATGTTCCACATGTACGAGAAATATAAGGATATAAAATGAACACTTTATCGTACTAGCATATCAATACCGGAAATCTGACTTTAATCGATCAAAAATATTTTTTATGAGAATTAAAGGATCAAAAGTTGTACAGTTTAGGTTATTAAAGATTAAATGGGTATAATCTTGCATGCGGTTGTAGTTCTGTGACTGCTATTAAAGTATTCTCAGATTTGGCGTTATTCAATATATTCTCTAGATCATATCATCAGTGGTCAAACCTACCGATGGGGATCTTTCGATGTCTTGATTTAGACAATGGTTGTTTTATTTCGTTGGACACTTAAATTTGTGGATAAAGTCATCCACGAAAACCACGAAAATTGGTACCCCACGAATTAAAGTACTTTCACAGTAATCAATCAGGTTAAACATTAAGGAGTCAGCACGAAAGAAGATAATCTGAATGATGAATCTTAAATAACTAAGTTGTGTGCACATATAAATGCTCCTTTGAATTGAATGCAATGAAAAGTTATTTCATATTTATTGGTTTGCCTTCGATTTCACGTAAATACATTATTAATCAGTGAAAAGTATTTCAATATTTTCCGTTCAAACAAATAACTACTGACTTATGAATGCTTGTTAAAAATGACTTTTGATTTGGATTCTTATACAACAACGATGTATCACTTTTCTAGCACTTAGATTTAATCAGTTGTAAGAACCCCAGTTTTATCTAAAAAAATGACGTAAGGTTTCGAATCTCCAGTACGGAACCAGTCAGAAAAAACATCATGAAATAAAATAGTTCCTTCGCGTAGTGGTAACTTTCAATATATGTAAAATATATTGATATTTTTTAGTAAGAAATTCGTGAATTTAACAGAAAAAGCAAAACAGTGGTTTAATGCAATAAGATAATACAAATGAGTGTAAATAGATAAATGAATGCATTTAAAAACTTTCAGACGTTCAATACTGGATAGGATTGACAGATTTGATTGAAGGAGAATTCCGATGGAATTTTGATCAAAGTAAAGCTTCTTTTCTAGCATGGGTTAGTGGACATGGCAAACTAGGCACTACTCACAACTGTGTTGCTATGCATAATAATGGAAAAGCAGAATGGTTTGATATTTCATGCAACAGAAAATATAGCTATATATGCGAGAGTAATTTCTGTGAGTTTATAGTTATACAGCTCAATTTATATATCTGCTTAAGAACGTAATAGAAGCTCAGTTGTATGTGACTTCATGAACTATTTTGGTATTGTCCGTCTGTTTTTTTGTATTTTCAATTTCCAGTATTTAACAATTTATTGAAAATATTTGTAAGTTAATTTGCCTGTTATGAACATGCTTTCTTTTACAATTTAAAGTACACAGTTTCATCATATTTCCATAATCTACAAATAAATAACTATTCACTTGAGTTCGTTGAAAACCAAAGCGTACAAACAAACCAATTTAAAACTTTTTATATCATTGTAATTTAGCGATGAAAGTTACAAAATGTATGAATCTATTCATATGTTTTTGAATGGCAAATAACATTTTGAAAATACGACATTGAACAGATATATTATGTAATGGAGGGGTTTTTGCGTAACATGATATATCTTTTTAATAACACCGAATTGATTTTGATTGAAACTCTCTGCACTGATGAAAGGATATATTTTCTGACTAGTAAGCTACAATTCATAAACATGTGTACGCATAATGTTGTATAACCACTTTAACGGTTCCGGTACTTTATACATCCTCGGATTTCAAATGTTTGGCTTTGAGCGTTCTTAGTATCATAATACAGCGGGAAGTATTCATGTTTTTATCCGCGTTAGATTGTCTATATCTAACGTCTTATTCGAATATTTTTTTTCGGAAAGAAGCTCGCGAGTGGAAACGAGGAATATCCAAAATGGCAAATACCACGGCATGGAGGGGATTTTGAACAGATATATCATGTTATTGAGGGGTATTTGCGAAAAAAATACCAGTCAAGTGAATGGAAATTTCCAGAGTCGCTAGGCTTAGGAAATTCGGTCCCAAGACTGGTATTTTTTGGAAATATCCCTCCATATTGATGTATCTTTTTAATTATACCGAATAGATTTGTAAAGAAACTCTCTGTACAGTAAAGATATTTTTTTGACTTGAAAGCTGTAATTCATCCACATGTTTATGCATAATTTTGAGGATAAGAGGATATTATCATAGAGTCGCGGGAATTATACATGTTCTAATACGCGTTAGTTCGCTTTTTTATGTACAGTCATATCCGAAAATGTTGATGGAACATGCCCGAGAGGGTAAAAAAGGAATATCCAAAATGGCAAATACCAAGAAAAAAACCATGCAAATTATTTTTAAATTAGAGAAAAAAACGTGAGATTATGCCAAAAAAAAAATCACTGGCTACCAACCAATCAAAATAAGGCATTCTTATATCAGGTTTAATTACTCAATGAATACAACATTTTCAATTTTAAAAGTCCTTGAACATGTTAAAGTCATAAGAAACCTCAAATTAAAAAAAAATAATGGATATGTTTTTTTTATAACTCAATCGATAGTTTTCAAAACACGAACTTTAATTACCTGCCATATTTCCACAACAACACTGACCGATTGAGAAAAAAAATTGACGATTATACGAAATTTACACGAAAAAAAGAGATAAATTCGTGCACATAAGACTAAGTGTATGTCGTTTGTATGCATTGGTTCAAGAAATGGAAGAACATTATTTTTCACCGGTCACTCGTTTCTTATGACTTTAAACATGTAAAAAAAAATGAAGTTGTCCATTCAAGTGTTTAAAATTATTTCTGATATCTTTTTCATTTGTAGGTTTCTAATTTAGATATAACCACAACTGAACAAAAATTCTAAAAATACCAGAAGAAATTGCCTGCATTGATTGTACATTTTACTTCTCAACTTTTTGTCTATAATTATAAATCTCCATACACAGAATCAACAGTGACATGTAACACAATATTTACAAGGTTCTACACTTGAGAAATAAATTCTGATTACACAGCATCTTTGTATAACCGTTATTTATGAATTCAACATTGTCCCTTCTTGATAATTTCTGTACAAAAAAAAATCAAAGGATAATGTTTAAACAACATGTTTAATTCGTTCAAACTATTTTTCAAACATGATTACTAAGAATCCCTATTACAAACACAACATTACGGTTTCAACATATCATTTTACGCATCGCATGATAAATCTGTGACAAAAAAAGGTAAGCATCGAATAACAAAGGATTTGATTATAAATATATGTAAACATGTTTGTGCCTAGTCCGGTGTCGTTAGCAATTTAGTCACATACTAGTAAAACAGAAAAGATATGTAACAAATTAGTTATTCAGTCATGCACTCAAATTCAAATTTAATGTATCTATATATATCTTTTATATCATATGTTAGAAAGTATCTCTGGAGATACAAAAAAATAAAGTGTATGTCAATGACATGAAAAATGATAAAATACTGTTGTGTGTGTGACAGTAAACGGAACGGATGGTTTGTTTTTGTTTCTTTGTTGTTTTTTGTTGTTGTTTTTTGTTGTTGGTTTTTTTTATATCTTTTTCTCATCGTAACTGTCATTCGAATGTTTCCATCGATGAGCGATTCTACTGGCAACCAGCATATCAGTATACACCTCAGTCATTCGAAACAAATGCCAACTTTCGTGATCAAATTAATAGTAAAAAATTTACTGCGTTAGTTTCTTTTCCTCTCTATTTTTCTCTGTATCCTTTACTTGGTTCCTCTCCTCCTTTGTTAATTCGATATATATCGCTATATTTCAGATGCGTGCATTTTCATGAGAAACGTTTTGAATTGTACAGGGAAAATTTGCTGCATTTGGTTTCAGTAATTCCTTTCTGACTGTTTTGTATACGCATTCAGCGCAAATTACACACAATTTCATTGAATTTTCCTTACATTCAACGTGTGTTGACAATTTGTGGTTTGTCAAATTGTTCTTGTTTTTGTAGAGTGATATTTGAAACATTTGGGGTTTTTAACAAACGACTCTGGTTTTTCTTCATATTTAACATTTATTTTCCCTAGTAAATAAATGAAATTTAGTTGCGATTTATGTTGTTTTAAATAAGTCACAAAAATATATTGCAATGTGGATTAGTTTTAACTATTTTCGATGTTCTGCGCTAAAACCACTTTACTATAGCCTTGCTGTGTAACGATATATAAAAACGTATTGGAACCTTTTAAACGTTCGTTTGAAGCAAATACAGCAGACGTTAACAATTTCATTTTATGCTACTTTTAATTTAAAGTAAATTATATCTTATGATTGAAATATGTTACAGTATCAAAGTCCTGATTAAAAAAAGGGTTAAAACAAAATTAAAATAAAGCAATAAAAAACTAAAAGAGACCTTCTTTCCACCAAAATTGCAAAAAGAATAACTAACACAAAATAAAAGAAAACGCACGCTTTCATTGATTAATGATCGTCGCTTTGAGCCGAATATTTAAAAGCCTGGATGTGTATTAAAATGAAAACATTAAAAGAGTTAAATGACTAAGAGGGGCCTAAAAATAGCCAAATTCATCAACGATTTAATTTTGCCGGCGGGAGTTGGCACAAATTAATTCTTTTTAATATTTAAATCTATTCACTGACATTACATTTTAGTCATATGAATTGTGTTTTCACTCAATAAAACATGGTTGCACTAAAAAAAAACAACACCGATAGATCTGACAAATATACATTAGGCACCCAATTATGGCGTTTTGAATAACATTTTATTTATACTAGTCCATCTTCGGCAGTGAAACATAAATTTTTACTGATAATTATTTACCTGAAACGTGATTCAAATCCAACTTCACAGGTTTGAAAATTCAAAAACAAGACATGATATTTGTTCGAATCATTTTGTTGATTGTTATGTGGAAGCATGTCACGTCTTGGTCCTGTCTTTCTAACGAATCAAAGAAAGATTTCGATGACTCTAGAATTGCTCTTAAAGACATGGAAACCCATCTTTGGAACACAGTCAAGAAATTAGAAAATGGATTCAAGAAAATAACAGCTTCAATACAGGACCAGCTTGGGGTAGTTAAAGATGCTCTATTAAATGTCGGAGAAAAGGTCAAGAAAGTTGATAGTGACTTCCAGGTTCTAGGGAAAGATTCAGAGTAAGTATAATCTTTTTATATTTTTCTTCTAATATTTGTAATGTTGTTTTATCACTATCTTTTGAATAATTTGAAATTAATTGTTCATTGCTCTAGAAAGACTAATTTGTAGTACCTTTTTTTTCCTTTTGCTTTTGATGACCACCTTGCGTTTTTGTTTTTGTTTTTATATGAAGACATTTTAAAATAGATACTGACTTTATTTATTTACCAGAATAAGTATTTTCATATTGATAATAGTTACATATTGTATTTATTTATGTAGATACATATAGCAAAAATAATAAAATGGGTTCCTTTCAAGATAGAGTTTGAATGGAGGAAAAGAATAACTTTGTTATGGCTTATTACGTATACGATTATAAAACAATGAACACATTGGTAAAGTGTTTCGCGGAACCCTGTATCTCGCTTGCAATTGTTGCTGTCAGTGTTAAAGTGTAATATTGACCGTAAAAAGTAAAATACAAACATGAAAAACAACACTTTTTCTTAAGATAATATCTTTATCAGGAACTACGAAGTCAAATATTTAAAAGCCAATGATATATTTAAGAAAGGAATGCTTCTTTTGTAAATACATTGGGATGGAAAGGTGTTAACCGATGTTCATTTTGTATGAAACGCGGAAGCACCTCATTAGAAAAAAAGATGTACGCACGGTCAACGATTTTACAACCCTATTCAATACTTATAGTCACATTGTTTCGCTATGATCATGACAAAACGATTACCATCATGTTTTTTTTTTTTACCTGTGCACTTATTTTTGACAACGTGTCATCATGTGTAAATTCAATTTGAAACGAAGAATGACGCGATATTATAATAACGTATAATAATGAAACGTATGTCATTTTCTTTTTTTTCTTTTGTTACATCTTTTGACATCGGACTCGGACTTCTCTTGAACTGATTTTTAATGTGTGTATTGTTATTCTTTTACTTTTCTACATTGGCTAGAGGTATAGGGGGAGGGTTGAGATCTCATAAACATGTTTAACCCCGCCGCAATTTTGCGCCTTTCCCAAGTCAGGAGCCTCTGGCCTTTGTTAGTCTTGTATGATTTTAAATTTTAGTTTCTTGTGTATAATTCGGAGTTTAGTATGACGTCCATTATCACTGTACTATTATGCATATTTTTAGGGGCCAGCTGAAGGACACCTACGGGTGCGGGAATTCTCGCTACATTGAAGACCCATTGGTTGCCTTCGGCTGTTGTCTGCTCTATGGTCGGGTGGTTGTCGCTTTGACATATTCACCATTTCCTTTCTCAATTTTGTCTAATGTAATTAGAACTAAACACAGTTGTACAGATATATAACCAGTAATGAAAACAAAAATGACACATTCATCTTATGTCAACTTTGCCTGAGAGAATTGAGACCTTTATATTTTTTTGTAGAGACTAAATGGCATAAATACAACGGTCACTGTTACTATTACAGTTCTGATGCCAAAACCTGGTTCAATGCGGAGGTAATAACTCATAATAACGTGTTCCATCGTTGGAAGTATTGATGTATTAGTAAATATTTTGTTTTTAAGCTTTAAGCTGGTTTATCTTGAATGAATCAGCCACAATCTTGGATCAGCAAAGGCAACATATTTAAATTTCAAAATTTGCAAAAAAGCAGATTATTTTCAGATAAAAGAAGTCTGTCAAAGTAATTTAAGTCTCTTAAAAAACATCGCATTTTAATTCAGCAAATAAATTCTAAAGATAAAAGTGTCAATAATCTCATCAAAGATATCAGGATTAGATCTTTTGTTCGCCTGACATCCATTTCATCTACATAAGACTGATACGTGACGGCAAATATATAAAAGCTAAGTTAATATATTCTTTTGGTAGAACATCCATAGTACTTCAGAAACGTGTTGATTACTGTGCTTTGGACTTTTTTGGCGAGGAAACCTCCACCAGATGATGCATCGAACCAGTGGTTGTAGATACACTCAACATATAAATTAGGATTAGCATGTTTTGTTACGCGGTTTTCGTTTATAATACCCTCATTCGTGAGGCTCGAATCAAAATAGTTTATTCATCTGTTTATACTGTTTAGATTTCACCTTCTGTTTGAAAATTTAATTGTAGAGAAAATGTAGAAATATTGGTGGTTACATTATCAAGCTTGATGACAGAGAACTGCATGAAAAGATCTTTGCAAGCAGACCTTTGAATATTATGCAGTTTCTGTGATTTAAAAAAAATTTAATTTGCTTTTTCTTATTGAGATTGAAAAGACATTATTGTTATATCTATTCCAAATTGTAGTAGGATTACAGCACTATGAATGACATATAATCATTTTCTTAAAGATCATTTTTAAACGGAGTGAAGAGACTATTAACCATTATATCTAATTATGTTAGAATCAGGATTGATTTATCTGAATATAATAAAATGCTAAAGTCGCTTTTAATCAGATATGCGGGCTTTCCAACTATTCCATTAATAAATATTGTTCACATAAATCCGGATATCAGAAACAGACCCCTGGATTTTTTAGAAAATTTCTTGCAACTTATTACAAAATGATAAACAATGTTTATAGAAGCCTTCAGAAAATCATTTTCTACACACCAAGATGAAGTATCTCCATATTTTGTTGTGTGCATCTTTAAAAACGATAATTGTATGAATTTTAAGATATCACATTCGTTACAATTGTGCGTCAATGTGGGTGATGTCCTGTGCTGTATGTCTTTGTAGTTGTTCTGCGGTGTGTATGTTGCGTTGGCTATTATATTATTTGTTTCTGCGTTTTTCTGTGATGAGATTTCTTGTGTGTGGTTGTGCTGTCCTTCTAACAAAATTGATTATCATTCCCATATAATTTTTCTTGCACTTCAGTGGTCCTGCTGTCAATTTGTTTATTTCTAAAAGTTTGTGTTTCCCTCGATTTTAGTTTGCAACCCCGGATTTGTTGTATCTCAATCGATTCATGAATTTTGAACTAACTTATAGTACTGTTGCCTTACTGAGACTTCAAAAGTTATATAGGAATCAAATTCACGACACGAACAGTATCTTTTGGTTCGATGGTGTTTTGATAGACAAGTAACTTAGATAAATAAGGAAACCCCTTTTTTACTACAAACAATGTAGATTTAGAAACCTATTCTTCAATTTCCATTGAAGATAGAACATAGATTTAAAATTTATCCATATTCCAATTCTAATAAAATTAACGGTACCAATTTTCTTGCACCAGATGCGCATTTCGACAACACATGTCTCTTCAGTAATGCTCGTGGCCAACATATTTCTAATCCAAAGCTTATATAAAAGATGAAGAGCTATAATCCAAAAGGTCCAAAAAGTATAGCCAAATCCGTGAAAGAAATCAGAGCTTTGCATGAGGGAGATACATTCCTTAATTTATAATAATTACTAATATTTTGTAACAGCAAATTTTAATAACACAAAAAAATCCGTATTTTCATGCCAGTACCGAAGTACTGGCTACTTGGCTGGTAATACCCTCGGGGACTTATAGTCCACCAGCAGAGGCATCGACCCAGTGGTAGTAACAAAATTAATGGTACCAATTTTCTTGCACCAGATGCGCATTTCGACAACACATGTCTCTTCAGTAATGCTCGTGGCCAACATATTTCTAATCCAAAGCTTATATAAAAGATGAAGAGCTATAATCCAAAAGGTCCAAACAGTATAGCCAAATCCGTGAAAGGAATCGGAGCTTTGCATGAGGGAGATACATTCCTTTATTTATAATAATTACTAATATTTTGTAACAGCAAATTTTAATAACACAAAAATTCCGTATTTTCATGCCAGTACCGAAGTACTGGCTACTGGGCTGGTAATACCCTCGGGTACCAATAGTCCACCAGCAGAGGCATCGACCCAGTGGTAGTAATAAAATTAACGGTACCAATTTTCTTGCACCAGATGCACATTTCGACAACACATGTCTCTTCAGTGATGCTGGTGGCCAAAATATTTGAAATCCGAAGCTTATATAAAAGATGAAGAGCTATAATCCAAAAGGTCCAAAAAGTGTAGCCATATCCGTGAAAGGAATCCGAGCTTTGCATGAGGGAGATACATTCCTTAATTTTTAATAATTACTAATATTTTGTAACATCAAATTTTAATAACATAAAAAAATCCGTATTTTCATGCCAGTACCGAAGTACTGGCTACTGGGCTGGTGGTACCCTCGGGGACTATTAGTCCACCAGCAGAGGCATCGACCCAGTGGTAGTAACAAAATTAACGGTACCAAATTTCTTGCACCAGATGCGCATTTCAACAACACATGTCTCTTCAGTGGTGCTCGTGGCCAAAATATTTGAAATCCAAAGCTTATATAAAAGATGAAGAGCTATAATCCAAAAGGTCCAAAAAGTATAGCCAAATCCATGAAAGGAATCAGAGCTTTGCATGAGGGAGATACATTCCTTAATTTATAATAATTACTAATATTTTGTAACAGCAAATTTTAATAACACAAAAAATCCGTATTTTCATGCCAGTACCGAAGTACCGGCTAAACTGTAAGATTTGCTAGTAGTTATTCATAGATTGAGCTCATCCCATACAAACTATTCAATCATAGAGCTACTAAGATTATTATAACAACTACTACAAGAGAAATAGCGGAGAAACAGCATTATATGTTTTTTTTTCAAATTAGAACCATTACAGTGCAAAGGGGATGCGGAGATACAACAGTGTTGTACTGATCAATAGTAGAAGGGTGAAGAAATCTCGTATTATAGTTGTTTAGGGAAATATACCATTGCTCTTGGATCTCAATTATATGTTTATCTCCTTATCTTTTTTTTAAAGTGGACATATGTGTTCCACTCTGTTTTTTGTAAGATGTAATTTTTTATCCATTTGATGAGTTAAGCCATGTTCAACTGATTTTTTTTATAGTTTGTTCTCATGTTGTACACCACTGTCCCAGGTTAGGTGAAGGGTTTGGATACCGCTAAAATGTTTAACCCAGCCACGTTCTGTATGTAAGTGTCTGTTCCAAGTCAGAAGCTCTTAATTCAGTGGTGGTTGTCGTTTTTTGATGTCAAACATATTTGTTTTTCGTTAATGTTTTGGTACATTAATTTGGCCGTTCGTTTCCTTGTTTTCCATTTGTCATGTCAGGACATTTTATAGCTGATTATACTATATGGTCTTTGCTAATTTTTTAAGGTCGTACAATGACATAAAGTTGTTAATTACTGTGTCATTTTGGTCTCTTGTTGAAGGTTGTCTTATTGGCAATCATACAACATCTTCCTATAATATTATATTACAATTAGATTCACACGACGATTAATTAGAATCTAAAATGATGCTCATTCCGTCTTAAATCCAAGTAGCACACGTTTGTAGTCTTCAAATCCATAGCACAGGTTTGAGAGTTTTGAATGACTTTAATTCATGAAAGCAAATCAAACAAACCCAATTTATAACATGCTAATTTCATCATGTGCATGTTACAAATATAAATATTTCAAACCAGAATTAAGAACACTTTTCATAATTTATTGATAACAATGAACATTTCATAATACTCCAATTATCACAGCTTATCATTCCAATTTATACAATAAATAATACGTAAAATATATTTTTTTATTACATTTCGAAGTGTTGTTTGTCACTATTGTATGTAAAATATTTGAGAACATTTCATGTATTCCTTTTTAGGGGATTACAGTGTATATCTTATTGTATGAAAAATATCCTATTAATATGTGTTTCATAGAAGCTCAAAATACAACCATGAAAATGGTTGACACAAAAGTTTTGATAATTTTAAAGAGTTATACAGCTAAACAGCGGACTATCTCATCTAAAAAAAATCCAAAATATATATCTGTCTAGTCAACTGAATATTACCCTGCAACCAAAACGATTGTTTTCTGACTTTTCAAAGTTTACCCAATATTCAATAAAAGAAAAAGTTATGGCAAAAAATGTTTTCTCCTCAAAATTTAAACGATCAATAAATTTAATAACTACAGTACTAACATAGATACTTTTATAGTAATTTGTATCTCATCATGCATCTTTTGAAAAGTTTTGACAATACGTGATGTAATCAATCTATAATCATGAATTGCTTTTATTGTGGAGCTTTTAAAACTATTATGCTGACGCGTTTTTTTCAAAAGACGTCTAAATATATCTATTATGCTTTTAGTTAAGAAAAAAACTCTTACTTTAAAAAAAAGTAAATTGTCTCTATCATGTCTATATAAACAACATCAAGGCATTGAAGTATAACATATTTTCAAATTAAATCTGTTTATATAAATGAGAATAAAGCAATTAAAATCGTTACTCAAGTTCGTTAACAACACTTCCTAACGATTTATTAATGGACGGATGGAATTGTACAATTAATACTATTTCATACAAATTAGAACACTTATATCATGTATATCACTTTAACTAGCCTTCTGCGCTGATCCTGTTGGCTGTTGCTGAGGTTTCTGTGACTCATCAAGTGACTTTACACACTCAGACACTGCTTTTCGTGAACCAGGAGTATTTTGAAGATATGCAAAGTATGCTTTGCGCATGTGCGGTCGATTCATCGGATGAATTTCCTCTATTTTATCTAGATCCATTCTGTAAAAATCATCCTTTGTACGCTTATAATCTTTGTCGATCTTCTGTGGAGCATTCAAACTAAATCTCTGATTCATTTCCTCCCTAAAACGAATAAAAAATATATAGTAAAAGACAAAGGTTTAGTAACATAAGAATGGCTTCACACTGAAAGGAATTGATAGTCCATTAAATGATATACAATTAATAACGTTAACGGTACCAGTTTTACTACTTGGTGCTTTTTGGCGCCGAATTGTTATACCACATAGTGACATCTTTCCTTGGAACTGTTAACGATTAATAACCATATTTTCTTAGCGAACTGTTAACCCCGTATTTATTAAAAAAAGGCAATTACCTTATGTGTGTTCGCAAAATTGCTTTTTAAAACTATAAATCATGGAATTATGTATGTCATTTGTGAACTATTAACCATTTATCAGCTAATTCTACAACAATTACGAAATGTTCCAAAATAATTCCAAATTTCAACAACCAAGTATTAACAAACCAAAGCCAACTTTAACCATACCTAGCTGTATGCGCGAGCTGCCAACCAAATATTACGGTGGTATCATTACAAACTGTTAACAATGAAATGTAAACTGTAAAATATCGTATTTCCAATATTTACTATTAAAACTGTTTATTTATCATAATCATAGTCATCACAAACTTCCCTCGTCCTCATTCTTATTGTTAGTTTAACATCAATGTTCAATATTATAACATTGAATGGTGTGAAAATGACACATTCCGTTTATCAATCATGTTTATTAAAATGGATAAGTCAATACCTAAATTTAGGAATATCTTGATAGGGAAATCTCATTGTAGCGTTTTCCTTTCCGGCATGGAACGGTACAACTGGAAATTTTGGCAGTCGAGTGCTTCCCTTCTTGTCTTTCTTGTCTTTCTCTTTGGCATCTTTTTCTTTCTTTTGTCTGCATATGAAAAATAAAGTTAAAAATCAAACTTTTTTATTTTCTTGATTTTTTTTCTATAAGAAGAAAATCTGCAAATTCATAATCAGATGTTTATTTTATAAAATTTTGTTTCAATAAGCTCGAAATCATAAGTCCCCTCATCGGGGTGTCCAAGTTATCACATAGTCACAATAATCATCATTTGTTTTAAACTAGATAATAAAATAATCAAAAATACTCTCCTAGATTATTGGATAATCAAAATATCATAAAGTATTCAGTCTGGTAATCAAATGATCACAATAAAAATAGTCAAGTATTCACATAATCAAAATACCCAATGAGGAGGCTCAATCATATAAGCATGAAATTCTGTTTAAACTCACTCTTTTGTTCTCTCTGGACTATGTGTTGTTCCTCGTGTTGACGTTCGCTGAGCACTACCAATTTTTGGCAGAATTGTGTTATCCATCTCTAGATCTACCCATGGATCACAAAGTCCTACAGCGGTACTTCGACTAACATAGCTATGGCGGAACTCTTCAGGCTGAAAATAAAATCTTAAATTATTTTGTCACATACAACATCTAATTGTTAATACTCAACAAATATATTACAAATATGTATTTTTTTGTATGAGGCTGACAACTTTTTCTTGCAATTACAAAACAGTTAATATAGATCTGTTTTAGTTCTGTAAATCAGAAATTATTGCAGTGTTTTAATTATTGCGAAAAATGCGGCAAAGTCATAATCGCAATAATTTACACTCGCATTTTAATTGTTTTTATCCGAATTAAACAGGAATTTTCTCAATTTTGCAAAAACTTAAATCATATTTTAGTCTAAAATTATAAAATCGCAATAATATATGCATGCAAGGATTTTTGAATTTACAGTATAAATGAGACAACCATTCACAAGAGGAAAACGAAGAAGATTGTGGAAACAAATTACGATTACTGTTCGGTCCAAGGACAAAGTCGTATAGTAGTGTAAGCTACAAAAGGGCATGACATAAAATATGTGAAAGAATTAAAAAATTAATACCAACAATCGGATTTATGAATAAAACAATTAAAACGGGTAATTAAAAGCCCTAGACTTTGGACAGGCACATTTAACATGTGAAAGAATAATATGAACTGTAATAAATTGATCATCTTATACATTGTGGTAAACGAATATAAATATACATTGTAAACTAGCAAATACAAACAATATATGCGATTAACTTTAGCTGTCGTGGTTACCTCATTCATCAGACAACTCTTCTTATTTACAGCATTCAAGTTTTCTTATGTTGTGGATTCATTAATGTTTGTCGATATCAATTTCAAAATATTGATAAAAACTTATATATATATTCGTGGATATTTGCTTTAGTTGATTTGTCAAAGTCTATAAGACAATGTGTACTTTGTTGAACATATAAATCCGAGGTTCACCAATCAAAGAAAATTAGTATCCCAAGAATAATAAAGAATCCACAGTAAATAGTTATCAAATTTACCAGGATTATAATTTAGTACACCAGACGCGCGTTTCGTCTACATAAGACTCATCAGTGACGCTCATATCAAAATATTTATAAAGCAAAACTAGTACAAAGTTGAAGAGTAACTAATTAACTCGGGTGAACCTGCAAGACAAACAAACAAACTCAATGTCTGGATCTTTTATCGTCTTTGTCATATTCTCTTTCCAGTAATGTCCATGATCTCATGGTAATATGAAGGAAAAAGTTAAAAAGACATTTAGTTCTATTAGGTGCATCAATTACATGTGCCTTAAGAATAATAAACGTGCAAAAAGGAATTAAAAGATGAGTTAAATTCACAGGTCAATTTTATTACTTGAAAAGGATTTTGTAGTGATCATGGTGATAATGTACTAAAATTGTAAGGTTAGAGCATGAACAAAGTGTTTCAATTCATAAAAAAAGAAATAGTTTAAAATGGGATTATGTTTTCAAATATTTGATCAGAACTTTGCTCTAAAACATTTAAAACTGTATTGAAATGGTACATATCTGGCAAAAGTTAAACGAACATATGTCTAATCAGAAACCGCTTCTCACTAGCAAAACTCTATCCTTTGTAAGCGAAATAGATATTAGTATTAAAAAGATATAGTTCCACCTCCTCTCTAGCGAAGCTTGACCTGTATTGACAGAATATCGTTTAACTCTGGCCATATCTGTTAAAATAACACTGGAAATTGTACAAATTCAACAATTTAGAAATAGACTGCACGCAACTGCGTAAGCCCTAGCTGAAACCCAACACATTTTCACACGTGCATGTAGTTTTGTTTTCTTACAGTGCTAATTGTCCTTGATCTCATCACTGGTGCTTGTTGCCTTTCATCCGCATTCTAAAATGTAACATACTTTTTTATATTCTAGTTCACTCCCTCACTAGAGATATAACAATAATATGTTCGTTTTGAGAACATGTTGACACGTTTAAACTTACTGCCATTACTATGTTCTTGAAACATAGCTCGAAATTTTATCATGCGACGATTTGTAAATTTTTTACAATGTATGACAAATATTTTTTCCAGGACATTCACTAACATTTTGTTGAAAAGGGCAAACAAAATCACAATGATATTATAATAAACGTATATCAATATATAAGAAAAAGTTTTAGATTCTAAAAAAGGAATCATGTGATATTTCAATGTTTGTACACTAATTATAGGATGTTGTCAAACGACAACAAAACTTCAACAATCGATTTTTAAATTTGGTATCAATTAATTACTTCCTCATTTATCATTTATTAAAATGGTTTGAAATAAACTCTAAAAACTAAATCCTTGATATAAACGACTAAAATATCAAATTATATGAGTGACAACACAATTATTTTTTGTCTGAAATTATATTTTTTTTAGTTGAATTGTTAACTGTACTTTGAACAAATACGCAGTACAGATCATACAGATACCAGGCTAATAACAGTATTTTGCACATGTAATTATGTAAACTATGTGTATAGAGTAAGAAAACATAACCACATGTATAATATATATATCAATATTCAATAAACCAAAATGTGTTTCTAAATAACGACCACTACAAAAAAGCATCTGACGAAAACCAAATAAAATACACAACTGTGCAATAAAACTGCTTAGAGAAAAAAATGCTACAATGTATAATATGTTTCTTAACTCATTAATTAGGCAGGGTGTATACTTCAATGAAAGTACGCGAAAGTATGATTAAAATCAAGACTAAAATTTCGGAAAAAAGTTTTCCCTTTTCAGTTATTTAGGACAGCGTTTTGTTTTCAATTAAATATGGAGTTTGTTAACATAATTAATATATGAAGGTCGATTTTTTTAACCCAAAATGAAATTATCTTGATTAATTGATATAAGTTCAAATTTAACTTCATTAATGTTGTCAAACTCACTAGAATGTTTGAGTTTTGTGCAATTTGAATTATAACTATTTTTTCTAGTATATGGTTGCAAGATTCTTGAAATTTCTCTAGCAGACAATGCGCTTTACGTCATAGATTTTAACTTAACTAAATATGTTACTTTATAGATAAATTGAGTCGAAAACAATGCGCTGTACTTTGGACTTTTACTGCGTAACCAATAAAAGATTAATCATCGCCTTCCTTTGTTTTATTATTTGCTGTAGCTTGTAGATGGATCATCAATATTATTGCTTAAGCTCGTTTAAGTAACCTCAATTTTTTCCCTATGTATTTAAAATTACTTTTGTCTTAATTTGAATTGCCTGTTTATAAATATTTCCATTTTAAGAAAAATAAAACTGTCACTTAGTGCAAATAATGCAAAAACACCATAGCAGTGTGCAGCACCTAAGTGTGTACATAAACAATACAATAGTATATAGATGCTTCTTACTACTTTGTTTCGTTTTTTTGTCCTCGGAGATCTGGGTGTTTCAACAGGTTCAGGTGTTTTTGATTCTTGATCATCAACCGACTATTTAATGAGTAATTCAAGGTAAGTGATAAATATAAAAGTTGATATTAAAAAGTTTTTAAAAAGTTCAAACGTTCTTAAAAGTCTTTAGTGTCTTTTTGTGTTTGTACTGTGACCAACAAGAGGTCATACAAGCATTTTGTTACAAATATACGTTTAATCTTAGGTGATCTGAAACACATTATAAAGATAACTGTTAGAATTATTTCTTCTGGAATGTAAGAAATTATCTTAACACTAGTTTAAATACAAAGACAATCACATTAGTCACAAGCACTGAATATCCATATTTTGAAGACATGTTCTCTTTTTCTTACTTGCACATTTTAAACATTTTCATATGTTATCTCAAACAAAATGTTATTTAATTTATTTATATTATTAAAGCCAATTTATTACAGAAAGCATGGTATCGTCAATGAATGGCGATGATTATAATATGCATAGCATATTAAAGCTGAATAAACGTGTATATATGTAATGTATTTGGACTGAGAGTAAGATGACAGTAAATGAATGATATATACAATTTGATCACTTATTCTTAGCATTACTGTTTCCATGTTTTTGTATGATATACTTAGAAAATAGTATCTAAACTCAATTCAAACAAAACGTATATAGTATTCATCTTAGCAGATTAAAGGTTGTGTCTGGTTGATAAAAAAACTGCTATATCTAAGCCCATTTTTAGAATGGCAAACTTTCGATATAAAATTTCGTTTTTACACTTTTAACAATCATTTACTTATTTGTCTGTCACACATCTTTCATTTGTTTAAAAACTCATATTAAGATGTTTCGATGTATCAAACTTTATCAAATAAAATAAATTCATTTTATCGTCAATTTCGTTTCCATTTCCATTTGAATTTGAATATATGTAGCACTTAAAATAAATCTCAAGACTTTTACATAAAATTTAAACCCTAAATATTTTTTCTATATAACTAACTTACCAAATCTATTAAGAATGCCGCTGTAGAAGTATTGTAGTATGGTTCTAAGCTTGTCCATACAAATGGAAAGTGAGCACGTCTACAAAAACCAATCTTTATCAGAGAAATCATAATAATTATAAAATTATAATCATGATAAAAATAAACTTCTTTTTGAATTTACCTTGGAGTTCGGTATTTTTGTAACACTTTATTTACCTTTTGTAAGTCAATGTAAAAACACATATAGATGTATAATCAATGGGAATCGCGTCAGATTAAAGAAAAAAGGACCACGCGGAAAAAACGAATAACAGCTCCTGCCCAGATGTTTATTGCCTCATGTATTTAAAAGTCAGGAAAACGTGAAGTCAAAATTTAAAATGACATTCGGTATAAAATTACCATAAAGATAAATTAAAATACGAGCCCTACATGCCATACACGTATATATCTGGAAAATACAATACCTGAAAATGGTATTCTATTTGTAATATTGAAAAGAATTCTTCCGAAATAAAGCGATTGCTACAGCTAAAAACAAATCTAATCTTTCCTACGGGCTATACATTAAACTTTGAAACATAATTAGCACGCCTGTGTACTTAAAGTCCCTTTCTAGCTTTAGTTCGGAGTGATGTAGTTGCCCATAACAGTGTTTGGAGTAAATAATATGCCTTTTTTATTTAACAAATCACCTATTTAATTTGTTTTAACATACAACCCATTAAATTGGATTTTTTTTACCATAAACTTTAATTCAAGTATTACAAATGATACTATCTGACCAATACTTACTGTCTAGGTTTTCGTATATGAGATTTATCTTTTTTGAGAACCTCTTGGAGTCTTCTTAGTTCTTCTGTTTTATATTCTTTTTTCTGTTTTCCCGATTGAGAGGCTGAAAAGTCAACAATACTTATTAGCCTGCCATATATATCTCATAAAATAATAGTATATATTATGTAGCTGATAATTCTAAGTTTGGAAATAAGTATAATAATTTGATAAAATTAAAGGAAACTGCAACGTATTATTTATCATAAGTTAGGAACAAGTCAGAACATATTGGAAAACGTACAGCACTTCATTTTACTTCTTCGTGTGTGCTTGTTTTAACATCAACCGATGCAATATCTCTCCTCTTATATCAAAAGATGTAAATTACTACGAAAAAAAATTACCAAATACTTGGTCATTAAAACAGAAAATATAACGATTATTGTATATCCTTGAAATGAAAACGAGTATAAAAGTATGCACTTTATTCAACTTGAGTGACATGCATTGATGCTAATACAAGAATCGTCAAAACCAAAGAGTGTTTTCTTATCTAATCTGAACATGAATATTATTTTCTAAAGACATGTCGTTCATTAGGATATAAAATATATACTAATACGGAAATTAATACTAAAATAACGACCAAATAAAGAGGTAATTATTTATTGAATTACATAATGAGGAATCCGTGTATGTTTTTGGTTTATCAACGAAGGAAACCACTGTAACATTCGTGTCACTTGTCAATTTTATTAACAAACCAAAAAAAATCTAAAACGTTTTTCATCCATTTCATATGCATGGTTAGTGGATTACATCCTAATATAGCTAACAATATAGAAACATTGTATTCGACTAAAACTGATGAAAGTCTACTTTAGATATACTTTATTGAAAACACTTTTCTTTTCAATATTCCTCTGCATGACTTGTGATCAGCAGAAGATTAGATATGGATTAAAAACTTGCAAAGAATTAGATGCTTGTAGACAATAACGATCAATAATCCTCATTGCGATCATATAATTCATTGACTTCTCGTCAAAAGATTAGTTCAAACATTAGAATAAAACAAGGTCAATATGAGCACAAACACACTATCAAATCAAACTGAATCTATCTTTCAAAAGACTCAGATTTATTTTACCTTCTGGCGAGATGAATAGCAACTTATCAAAGCAGGAAATCAGAATGAAATAATGTCAAAACTTCTGAATTCAGGTATTGTTTATACATGTGTTTACTTTTACTTTTAGGAGATTACTAAAATGTCTGTTTTCTTTACTTATTATACTTTTATAAAGTTAACACCAATGTATTCAACCTAATATTTAATGAATGCGTTCATTGTAAATGCTCTTAAATGCATCTTGTGCGTGATGGAGATATCTTTTTTTGTGTTTTCAGAGTTTCCAAACTCACAAACAATGATATCAGTTTATAGTTTCAAAATTTAAAGATACTAGTCGCATTCATATACTGAAACATCTCAAAGGGTTGCAATCCATCATTGTTTACCGAACACAATTTTGCAAGGAAAGCGCCATGTAATACATACCGTACCTGTAAGACAGTACCGATAGCAGATTATACATTGATAGTCGAAGTATAATTATTTCGGTTTTCAGTTAATACATAAAGGAATTTGA
Organism: Mytilus trossulus; assembly: GCF_036588685.1. Lineage (NCBI taxonomy): Eukaryota > Metazoa > Mollusca > Bivalvia > Mytilida > Mytilidae > Mytilus > Mytilus trossulus. The sequence goes on from NC_086383.1 coordinate 49,264,029, forward strand.
TATATTGCAAGCTTAACATGGGATAATCAGCAGATTACATGGAATTTTTGTGTCTACTTTTAGTATAACTTTGTGAACACAAAAAACCTGTGTCACAACAACACTATACGTGAAGATATATAAAAGTAGTTTGCATTTTATGGCATATAATGACAAAATTTTATCAACAACAAGCAAGCGATGATCAAGAAGGAATGAAGTTACGTAATTAATTACACAGCAATGAAAGAAGATTACACACAGTGAATAAACATATTCGGCATACAGTTAATCTTAAAACACAATTGCGTCAAACACCTGCATGTATCTCAAGAATATATTATCTGAAAAAGTTGGATCTGGTCCTTTCCAAAGCATGAACTTAAAAATGTTATTCACTCCTATCAAGAAAAGAAAGAATTAAGAGACGTGATCAGTGAAGTTAAAGTACATTTCATTTTCAAACGTTTATATTAAAAAAAAATGAAAAACGAAGCAAACAATAGTGTAGGAACTGAAAGCATTTTCCCAAATAACTTGATGTAAAAACAAAACTATCTAAACTAAACAAATCCCTGTTTCCAATTTTCTATTAACTATCACGAATCATACACCAAAATACGATACTCCTTGAACCATGAATTTATCTTTTCAATAAGTATCATACATTTTACTAAAATTTTATTTAAAATCAAAAGTGAAACGAGAGATTTTATGATAATCGTGTTGGATTAACAAAATGATTAACGAGTGAACATAAGTGTATAATATAAACGTGTGATAAAAACTTTTTGAATAAAGAGATAATGTGTTTTCTACGATTTTATTGAGATCAAAAATTTTCAACTGCAAAGAGATAAGGTATGGAGATGTTATCTGATTCAAACAATTATCCAACAAAGTACAAATGGTTTGGATTTAAGAACTAATATGTCAGCGTTTACCCCTAGATTGGTCATCAATAGACAAAAACAATACCGAATAATCAGTAGACAAACAGGAAAATGTATTCAAATCACCGCCTGGTTAACGACAAAAAATTAACAAAAAACAAGTAAGACAGACGGAACACAGTGTACCTATCTAAGATAGTTCACATTTGCTGAACAAAACCCAAAGTCAAAGTTCTGCTAGAATAAAATATTAGTCAATGGAATGGACTCAGTAACAATTTAAATGTATGATCATATGTCAGGGTGCATCATACGTGTGGTAATCACATTTTGAATAACCAAAATTAAAAAGGCCGTAACAGACCATAATAGTTGCTGCTTTACAGAAATACTCTCAGGCATTGTTAAATTAAATTTGACGACAAAGTCATATTTTTTTCCTTCTTCAGTTAATCAATAATGGCAATTTTGAATGTATATGCAACTTGATTTATTAATTTCTAGAGTATGCTACTTAACAAAAATGGAGGATACCACAGGAACATTTTAACCTCAGAAATTGCGGTAAACGATAATGCCATGGCAACTAACAGAAGACGACAACAATACACTAAATGCTACATAAATAACAAATGCCTGGGCAACCGTGACGAATTGGATGAGATCTCTGGTGCAAGGGCAAATGGCTAAAACTAAGTAAACGATGTGTCTGAAAAAGTTGACGTGACATTATGACTGCTTTAGACAACTTGTAATTTTACTTTTCTTGTTTATAAGAATATTTGTCAAACCATGCGTTACTGTTTGTTGTGGACTGTATCGCTAATATAAAGGTTAAACTTAAAGAGGTGTAAAAGAAAAGAAAATAAACCAGGTGTAATTAAAATGCCGAATATGTTTAAACACAATTGATGCAGGTTTCTATTTTTGTTAACAAATAAATAAAATTTCTTAAAAATAATAAATTAACATCAAAACATGCATACTACACTAAAACTCTTCGACAACGTATAATTACGACATTTTCAAAACTAAGACTACATGTATTTATGATACATTGAAATTAAGTATGAAATAGATGAACTAAATATGTACAAGAAAGCGTGGTGTTGGGTTAGGCTAAATTTTATTTCATTATATTTAAGTAGTGCATTGTATTCTTAATAATTTGAGAAACTTGCATGTTATACTCAATCCAGTTTATCGTCACTGATCACCTTTTCAGAAAAGTTATTAAAAGTTTTCAGAAGAGTCGTATCTATCTTAGTTTTGGTATATGAAAGTGTTGTTAGTAGCTTTTGTTTGCTTATTGTCGTGCAATTGTATGTAATTATTATGATTTACTATTGCTGGGAGTTCAATCAAAATACATTGGGTTTAAAGACTACAATACAGAAAACTATCAAACAGTTAGAGATTAAAGCAACATCACGTACTGCGCATGTTATAACGCATGCACCCCTACCTTCTGCGCTTTCCTCTGGTTTCTTCTGTTGATTATCTTTTTTCCTTCCTGTTTTTTTTTAAATGAGATATTAAACTTTGCTTTTTATTGAAAAGAAATATATCCTAGGATAGTCTTTTATAAAATTGTGATTCGAATGTAAATTTTTCCTATATTCGAGACAAAGGTGACACTAGACACATAGCAACATAATTCAAAGTTTCTCTTAATTTTCTGTATAAGTTAGTAAATATATATTGTGATGTTGTTAGTGAAGTGTATAAATGTAATGTGCCTCATGCCTGTATTCATAAAACTACTTGATTTTAAGATCGACACAAACGCCCACTGTAGATATCGTTAAGCGTCTGATATATGCAGTGGTTTTTCAGCGGTTTGAATCATGACAAGCATAGTCTCTAAACAGATAATGCTTTAAATTGAGTAGTTTTATAAATGTCTTACCAGACCAGATTGTGTGAGAAGATTGCAGAAATTAAAAGCAAATAAAAGCAATTGAAAACTAAGAAAAAAAGGTTTCATGAATAACCCTTAAATATAAAAACTTTAAAGATCTTTAAACAATTATCTTGAGTGTGATTTTTTTCCATAATAAACTACATATACCAGATCAAAATTTCAATTATTTTTGTTCCACTATCATCCCACAAAGTATATATGGATATATAAAGTTAAAAAAGCAAAAGCTTAAGATATCTGGAAGATTATATGCAATCTTTTGAAAATATATATATATAAATAAGTTAATATTCTAAAAGCTGATATAAGGTATGATAACGGAGTGAACAACATTTTATATATATAGTTAAGATTATTCCAACTTTATAAGCCGACTACTGTACGTCTGCAATTTAAAATTGTTCATGCAAGCTACATGCTCTTTAAGAAGAAGATATTCCATGGTAGTTCATGCTAAATCGGTAATTTGAGGAAGCTACGAGTTAACATGCAGGTGTCAAGGCGCAAGTACTAATGGCGTATTCACCTCTGCTGAAACATCGGCGCCCATCTGTCGACTTTTGTCTGTAAATAGGACTTTGCGCTTTAACTGGAGCGCTGTGGATTGGTCTTCGAAACTTTCTGTCATCCTGTTTCTGTTTATATGTCTGTTGTCTAGGACTCGGTGTTCCTCTATATTTATTTTCCTGTGGTTTTGGACTTTTTGACTGTTTTCCTTTATTACTGACTGTTGAATTTTCTCGATCTTTAGCTGAAGTTATACGAACTTCTGGTGCGATAACCACATGTTTTTGGTTCTCACTCCTTGCAGAAGGTTGTTGATCTGTTTCACTTCTAGCAGATGCGTTTTGATCGCCATCGTTATCTTTATTGTGTTCTTCCTTTTCCTTATCGTATGACATGTTATCGTTTTCTTTATTAGAGTCCTCGTTTTGGCTAGTTGTCATCAAATCATGGCTTTTAACGTCGTTTTTATCATTTTCATCATGAATTATGTCTTTTGTTTCGTTTTCACTATCATTTTCATCGTCAGTTTTGTGAGATAAATTTTTAATTTCATCATCGTCATCAGAATCGTAATGATTATCTTTATTATGAACAACTTCTTGCTTATCTTCCTGAAAGACTTCAGGCTGCACCTTATCGTGTTCTTTTGAACCGGACTTTACTTCTGACGATTCTGATGACGTGACGACTGTCGTGTTTTCTTTTACTGGTGATGCTGCCAATTGTTGAACTGATGACGTTTGACTTTTTGTATCATTCACATCTTCAGATTTTGAAGACTTGTGTGTTTCTTCATTCACGTCAAAAACTTCGGGATTTGTTTTTTCATCAGAATTCATCTTGTTACTTTCATCATTAATTACGGTACTCTCATTTGTTTTTGAATGTTCGTTTTCATTTGTAGAGAGTTTTGCATCGCCGGCAAAATCGTCTAATGATTTTGAACCAGTGTCTCCAGTAGTACTATTTTCATTTTTAGATTTTGACAATGTCATATTTTCCGTTTTCTGTTCATCGGCATCATTTTCTTCAAGTTTTTCGACGTCGTTATTTTTTTCTCCACTAGTTTCGTCTTGTTGACGTCGATTGTCTTTATCCATGACAGTTTGATCATTGTCTGAACCTTTTTTGTCTTGTTCGACGTCGATTTCTTTATCTGATCTTTCTGCATTATTAGCGACGGTTTCACTCTCAACCTTATCATTTTTTTCAGTATCATCAGAATATGAAGGAGATTTTGTACTATCTTCATTGTCATTTCTTTCGTCTTTCGTGTCAGTGGCTTGTTTTATTTCATTTTCGTTCTCGGTCTTAGAGTTCCCTCCAGCTGAATTCATATTTATTTATAAATAGATACGTACATTTTTTTCTTTATTTACCTGATTTCGGGAAACCCAGGGTTATGCTTTAGTTTTACAATGTACTATGTAAAACTTGTTTGCTGTGAAAAACACATCGCTTTTATTCATGGTCAACTACTAGTTGCTTTTTTATTCTGTGGTTAACTCACATTTTCATTTTTAAATGGAACATAAGCTGACTCTTGGTGGTTTTTTTTGGTTTTGGTTGGAAAAAGTTTAACTTAAAAGTCAACAAAGAAACGAAGACGACGTTTTATAAATTTTCACTAATAAATGTTCATTAAATATTGTATTTCATAAAAATTCGAAGGCATAATCATATAAATTTGGAAATATATCCATCCAAACACACAATGACGTAGCTTTGTAATACGACATCACTAAAGAGGTCTTAAGCATTTGATTTCAACGTACTTATAGACATTTGATTTCAATATATACTTACGCAAAAATTCAGTAAGTTTGTGATTAATGTTCAGTGAATTGAAAGGATAATATTCCTGATGCGTTCTCAAATTTGATCGAATGCTTAATTGTATCTATGTAATAAGGTGTTACGATTTCGTTTCAGCATACAACTTCACATTAACATAAATAACTTCATTGCAATATGGAAAATAGCAAAAAAAACCTAGATACCGCTTTTTGCGTTTACTAATAAAATCAGCCAAAATAGCAGCATGCTTCTATCGCTCTAAATAGCACACACCTGTACATTTTATCTATAATAGTTTATATATCTACATAACTGTTATATGGTTCTGTGATTGGTCATTTGCCTATTGATATATATTGTGCAGAATTGTTATGTGTTTAGAATGTGAGTTTATTCAATCAGTCTCGTGTACAATTTTATATTTCACAATTGATTAATTCCTCTGGTATTCATAAACATTATGTAAAGGTGATAAATATTAGTTTATGGACAAAACTCTTTAGAAAAATCAAGGAACATAACTCTAAAAAAAGTGTTCTATTTTCAGCTATGTGGTCATATTGTTTTAGAGAAATTATCACTGAATAAATGTTCTAAGCGAGATACAAAAAGGATGATAGGGGCCAAATTAGTTCCAATTTTACCTAGTTGTTGCAGTGGGGAGTTTTTTCTGTAAAAGTTCACAGGTGACAGACGCTAAATGATGACAAAAAAGCTTAAAATTGCCCTTTGAGTCCGACAGGTAATCTAAGAAGCATAGTGTATCCGTTATGTCATATGCATGATAACATATTTCTAAATACATATTTATATGAAAAAAATGATATTTTACTGATGTAATTTCAATGTTTATGAAAATCTATTAGAATAATTGCTTTCTCATTTTAAAGATAACACCGTCTGTCGTGATCAGAGTGCGTGATTATACTCTTAAATAATGTCTTCCCTTACAAATTTGGGTTTACATTTCGAAAAATAAATAATTTACATGAAACAAATATGTCATTTTGGACGTTTTCTTTTGTTTGGCCTGTATAGATCTAGTCTCGATTGACTGGACTCCAATTCAGAATCGATAAGAAGGTTTAAAAGAAAGTTTAAATCAAATAAAATGTACATTACATGTTTAATTTAAAAGTGCGACCTTTCAATTTAGAAAACTTCTTTCATTTTAAATTTTACATGGTTTGTTCAAAAGAGTTTATACGTATTATGAAACAGGAAATAACGTCAAGACATTAAAATTACGGCGTAAAAAACTTCATTCCTTAAAAAAACCCATTTTAATTGAAAGTTTTCGACAACAAGCTATACGAAAAGAATCTATTAGTGTAAGTGGCCTTTTTCATTTTCTTTTCAACGTCTTTTTCGCCTATTTTTAGCAGAATGTTTCCGAATGGACCAGAGTTACTCACCTGTGTCGCTGTCGTCCTCATGTCCCCGCCCTTTTGATTCACCGGCATCGGTTTTTACTTCCCCACCAGTTTCTTCGCTACTCGGAACTTTTACGTCGGTCTGAAAAACGAAGAAGCATTTTTATAAATTATACCAATAACATTTGCTTTCAAATTGTTTTGCTGCATACATGTAAAAGTGTTTATTCAGGTTAAATAACCAATCGAGTTGGGCTTTTAAAACAAAAAAAGCAGGATAGTCGATTTATCTTAAAAATATAGCTTAATATTTTGATAAAACAACAGCAGTATCCTCTCTGACTTTAATCTCAAGTATAACCTCTATTATATATTGAATTTCAATTTAAAAATAAACTAAATCAAAAACAAAAAAGGGACAAAGTTCCATATACTGAAACCATGTCAATTCCGAAACAGTAAACATGTGTTTCATAATAGATTTCACATGAATTATACGTTGTAATACAAAGAAAATATATAGGAAATATTGCGACAATAAATTGACGAAGTTTCAAGATAAACAATACAAGCCCATAGCCCAAAGCAGTTGGCAACCATTTATATCCAGTGCATATTTGATTGAAATCTAAGACTAGAAATCATCAATCGGCATTAATACACAATGTGCATGTATCAAACGTGAACCTTTGTATGAGACGCTGTTCATGTCAAAATAGCGATGGTTTCATCTACTTGGTTTTTCCATATAGATACTTGTTTAAAGCATCTAGATACTTTCAACACACATCTAAATACTTTCAATAAACATACAGTTTCCTCTTTTGAATGGTTTTACACTAGTAATTTTGGGGCCCTTTATAGCTTGTTGTTCGGTTTGAGCCAAGGCTCCGTGTTGAAGGCCGTACTTTAACCTATAATGGTTTAATTTTTAAATTGTTATTTGGATGGAGAGTTGTCTCATTGGCACTCACACCACATCTTCCTATATCTAGATACTTTCAACAAACATACAGATACTTTCAACAAACATACAGATACTGTCTGGCACTCTGCTTAACCTCTCGTGTTAACCATTCTTCACATGGGTTAACTTTATTTTTAAACATATATATGGCGTAACTAAAATGTATGTAAACAATTTTCTATACTTGATGTTTCATTTATTCAAAGTCATTGAATTGTGATTGATACATTTACTTTAAACATTAAACGACATTTTCTTTTGTGAAAAGCACAAAATTATCATATAGTAAAAGTAATACAAATGTGTTAAACAATTTAAAGGGATTTACAACAAAGGTTTACAATACATAGCATATATAATAAATAGATACTTGAATACTCAGTAACGATGAAGCCACGCAAATCGTTTGAAACAGTTCTGAACATATGGTTCAGTAAAAGTTAACATATATGTTTTGTTTCCTGAACGCTGAGGGGAAAACTATCATTTGTGTTTGAAAACAAACAATAGAAACACATGGCCAAAAGAATAAAAAGTCGTTCAAATCCATTAGTCTTTTAGAATGAAAGACTTTGATGGTTTGAAGTTCTTCTGAAGTCTTCAATGCTTTTATATGTGTTTTCTTATTTAATCTATGGACGTATTTGACTGAAATATAAGCCGTTTGCATTCAATGATCTGGATTTTAGTTATTAAATGACAAATTCCAATAATCATAGAATAACTTATCCAGTAATTTAGATGTAGAAAAATATTTCACAGCATCAAATGCTACAGTGTTTGTTTTTCAACAAAATGATACTAGTATTCAACTCAGCATACACTTGGTTGAGTTAAAAACAGCAACATGTTAATTTCTTACATACTCAGGGTGACAAGTCAAATAAAAATATATCCAAGAAAACCATGTCAGTGTGGTTCTTTTCGCATTTTTTGTTTACATGTTTACATGGTAAACGGAAAGGGCTAACTTTGTGACGAACGTCAATGATTGAACAAGGCTTGATTCAGTATCAGATAGAAAGTCTTATCGTGATAAAGAGTCCTCAGTCAAAAGGATTTTAAATAGTATGTTTTCCGAAGAGGATAGATACTCTTTCAGTCTTATCATGAGAAAAAGCCTTCAATTCGAAAAGGAACTTTCAATGGTAAATTCTTACGCAGCATATTTAGGATCATAACTATACAAGCTATAGGTCAATAGTATGCACCACGTATAAAATGTTACACTATCGGTATCTTATACATTTTATTTGTTCATGTCAAATCTGTATCAAGACCCCTCGACATGCTATCAAGTCCTTTAATTTATCTTGTATAGAAAGATACTAAATACGAAGTTTTTATAGATTACACATGTACATCGCCATAGGATATTATAACAGAGTCATTTAAATTCATTCAAAGATTTTTGCTCGTTTACAGAAGGTTTTGTCACTTTGTTATATATATGTCATTTATATGATTTTGTTGATAAAGTTTTATGAAATAATAGTATGATGTATGTTTGGGTATAAATACCATGCTGCTTGGCAAGGGCCATTAATTGACACAATAAATAATAGTATTCTTATTCTATTGATATTTACTAGTACATGTATGTACATATAGTTTCACGTTTCTTTATGATGCTACACGAAATTCGCCTTTTTTTATGAAAACTTATTGGACACTTTCAATTTCCTAATTCTGCTAAACGAACGAATATAACTTTTTTAACAACTTCACTGATTGCTTGTTGATCGTCTTACGTCACATAACGTTACCATTTGACAATTACATTCCACTATAATATACTACATGTATGTAACATTCTGTTAATGATTTGACGGCCTACTTAAAATGACATACAGAATGATGATAAATTGGTTACCGTGTTTCTTTAAATGATTATTAGAATATTACCCCGTTTCTGGTTTACTGTCTATAGATACCAAAAAATGCATGCTAAAATAATGAGTTTAATGTTTTAATTACAAAAATATATGGATTGTAGGAAAATGAAATTCCTATTTCTGACATTGTAGCTCCCCACACATGATACAGTACTCGAGTGTGACATTATCTTATGCTGTCGTTTTTAAAATTAAATTGGTCTGTTTTCGTGTCTTTCATGACAACAAGCGATAATAGAGATGTCCTCCTTTAAAAATAATCAAACTTAAAATTAAATATTGGACCTATCGTATGAAAAATTGACAGGATAATTAATGTTTTCGTGTTAGTATTTTTATTCTCTGCATCGTCTAAAAACTATAGGGATTGGGGCTTTTTTTTGGGACAAATATAAGGATGCACAGTCGCTGAAACACGGAAGGTCTCCGCAGTTACATTGTAAGTTGGAATAGCGCAAATGTTTTCAAGTTCAACTTTAGATTAGAATAAGAGGGATTTCAAACGGGTACACGTACATGTAGCTCTGAAGTGTATAGTGTTACCTATAAAAATGAGAAGGCATGGTTTGTAATTTAAACATATAGTGGATTGGGAAACAAGATATTGCAAGGTTTTTGGTACACTAACTTTTGTTATAATTATTATGAATGAAAGATGTGCACGGTGTGAATCTAATTGCATGGCAGTACTAGTCTATGCCAAGTTTTCTACGGCCTTTCGCGAGTTCATTGATAATTCTTCAGAAAGTAACTCCATATCCATCAGAAATGTTATTAAATTCTGCTAAACTTTTGAACGAATGTATGAACTTGTGTTTTGCATTTTACACCAGGTGAATGTTTTCTTTTGTAAATGCTCAAATTGTATTTAACAATACTTTCAGTGTTTTCCGCAATATATTTAACAATTAATAGAGCGTTTTAACTGCTGTAAAACGTACCATTATAGAATAAGCTGAAAAGTGATATTTAATATACCAGAGTTCATATCTGCTATAAATATATACTGTATAAAATGGGTTCAAGCCCTCTAAATAACAAAGTAGTACTTATTTTACCAAGCGGATTTCGACAGATCTCCATTGTTCAAAGCAAGAAACATTATACAAAATTTATATCTTTAACCTCATCTCCCTCGGTGAAATCATTAAAATGTTTAAAGAAAGAATGTTTATATTAAAAGATTTACCTATCGTAGATTTAAAGAAAATTTAAATAAGAATTGTTTGGTTTTCACTTTAAAATGTCAAACTTAATTGTTTTGACAACATTGACATAGGAAGAATAAGTATGTTCTAAACGTATGTGCACTGTAGTTGTTTTGTTGCTTAGGAAACTGTCATTGTGGGGTATTGTGATTGCATAGCAGTATCATGTCGCCATTCTTAAATTAATTAAATATTGCTCTAAATATAACTATAACAATTTGCAAAATTTATGAGAAAGGAACAAAAATGACCCACACGAATTAATCTGAACTATAAAAGTTTACTTTTATGAGTTGTGACTTGGAGGGAGAACTGTCTCATTTGCACTCATACCACATCTCCTTATATCTATAGACAAATGCTGTTGACTGTCAAGTAGGACTTAATAAGGAACAAACGTCGCAGTCGAATTTTTTAGTTGATTAACTTCGTAAAAACAACTTTCCCCCTTTCTAAAATTGCCAAAAATGTATCAGATAAATCTTTCATGCGCCAATTTCGTGCATTTTAGTTTTTCGTCCTGGAATGTATGAAATATTTGCCACTGAACGTTTAGCCAGCAACAATCAATCAATATGGCAGTAACTGATGTCATTGTGGCTGCAGAGAAATGGAAGATCCGAGGAATAATTTACTTTAGCATGTTATCACATTTAACAATTATATAATGTTTTCGTAAATTCCTTGCTTGATAAGGACATTAATTACTTTACAGTTTTACATTTTCTGGCATAAAAGATAATTACTTGCATTGTGAAAATGAAAAAAAAACCACACAACATATATGCATGCAATTAAAATAGAAAGGAAACAAGATTGAATTTATGCTTAATTATGCCCTTTCATAGCAACAACCGTGGCAAATAGAATCTTTTACAATTCTAATTGATTTTCCTATGAAAATACTAACTTGAACAAGAAATAAAATCGACCGACTTCATTGATAAACCACTAAAGAAGAAAATTGATTGCTTTGATATACAGAACCCTCATGTGTTTCTGGGCGATAAAACGGGAAATGAAAAGGCTCATCGATTTCAGTGCTGCTTTAAACATCACAATACCATCTAGTGAAACTGATATGATGTATATTACACGATATCGACAACAATCAATGACAATTTCCTGGACCTAATGAGTTTGTAAATGTGTAAGAAAAATATTTTGAAAATTGATTCCGGTTTGAAATGATTGAAGAAGGGTATTATAGCATTTAAACACGCAACTTAATTAATGAAGGTCAATCATAGCTATATTAAAGTTTGTTTAAGCGACGAGGGTCAATCACAACTTTGTTGTAGTTTATTTAAACAATTGGGGCCAATCACAACTATATTGTAGTTTGTTTAAGCGATGAGGGTCAATGGAAGCTGCGGTTAAGTTTGTTTAAGTGATGAGGGTTAATCAAAGCTATTTATTGATTGTTTAAGCAATGAGGGTAAATCACAGCTATACTGTAGTGTGTGTGAGCAACGACGGATTCACAGCTACTTTTTAGTTTGTTAGACCAATGTTTAGTGTATAGATATAGGAAGATGTGGTGTGAGTGCCAATGAGACAACTCTCCATCCAAATAACAATTTAAAAATTAAACCATTATAGGTTAAAGTACGGCCTTCAACACAGAGCCTTGGCTCACACCGAACAACAAGCTATAAAGGGCCCCAAAATTACTAGTGTAAAACCATACAAACGGGAAACCCAACTTTTTTGAGCGACGAGGGTCAATCACAACTTTGTTGTAGTTTATTTAAACAATTGGGGTCAATCACAACTATATTGTAGTTTGTTTAAGCGATGAAGGTCAATGGAAGCTACGGTTAAGTTTGTTTAAGCAATGAGAATCAATCACAGCTATATTATACTTTGTTTAAGCGACAAGGGTCAATCATAGCTACTTCGTAGTTGTTTTTTAAAGCGACAATGGTCAATCATAGCTACTTGGTAGCTTGTTTAAGCGACGAGAGTCATTCAAAGCTATATTGTAGTTTGTTTAAGCGACAAGGGTCAATCACAGCTATATTGTAGTTTGTTAAAGGGATTAGGGTCAACCAGAGCTATATTGTAGTTTGTTGAAGCGATGAGGGTCAATCACATCTATATTGTAGTTTGTTTAAGCGATGAGGGTCAAACACACCTATATTGTGGTTTGTTTAAGTGACGAAGGTCAGTCCAGTCACAACTTTATTGTAGTTTGTTTATGCGCCGAGGGTCAGTCAAGGCTATATTGTAGTTTGTTCAAGCGATGGGGTCTAATGGAAGCTAGATTGTAGTTTGTCTAAGCGATGAGGGTCAGTCAAGGCTATATTGTAGTTTGTTCAAGCGATGGGGGTCTAATGGAAGCTATATTGTAGTTTGTTTAAGCGACGAGGGTCAATAACAGCTATAATGTACTTTGTTTAAGCGATGATGGTCAATAGTAGCTACTTTTTGGCTTATGTAAGCAACGAGGGTCAACCACAGCTATATTATAGTTTGTTTAAGCGACGAAGGTCAGTCACAGCTATATTGTAGTTTGTTAAGGCGATGAGGGTCAATAACACCTACTTTGTAGTTTGTTAAAGCGATTAGAGACAATCATGGCTACCTTTTAGTTTGCTGTAGCGATGATGGACAATCATAGCTACTTCGGTTGTTCGTTGTAGCGATAAGGATAAATCATAACTACATTGAAGTTTGTTGTAGTGGATTTTTTCCAAATTTATTATGGTTTCCGTCAACCAATTATTTGATTTTTTCAACAGTCAAATGGCAAATACTCATCTGATATAAAAGTTGTGTTTGCTGTATTAATTTTATATATTAAAAGAAAACAGAGCATGGGAACACGTTTCCCCTTAATGCATCTAGTTAAGTATGATGTCCATTATCACTGTACTAGTATACATATTTTTAGGGGCCAGCTGAAGGACACCTATGGGTGCGGGAATTCTTGCTACATTGAAGAACCATTGATGGCATTCGGCTGTTGTCTGCTCTATGGTCGGGTTGTTGTCGTATTGACACATTCACCATTTCCTTTCTCAATTCTATCTCGATGCGTTGAATTCCGTTTCCGCTTGATTTGCCAAAATTCAGTTTAATGTTTACCCTCTTTCATTTTTAACTGCATGCTTTTGTGGCATAGTTGTTACCTTCGTAGGTACATGTATGTCTTAAAAACGATTTCTATAAAATTAAATAATATATGTAAATAGCTATCAAGGTTTAAACTTTGGTTTCCTTTGAGTATTATGCGTAGTAGAACCTTAGAATGGTAAAAAGGTATTACTACATAATTAATTAGAAAACAGATCTATATTTCTATTCAAATACATAATTTGAAATGTTAAACTTGAAATTATGTAATCAAATCGAAATCACTCAATTAAATAACAAATCAAATATAATAGTCATGCAATATTAAAAATTAGTTACGCCAAAGTTTCAACAATTGTAGTCAAAACAGAAAACGAATCAGATATACATGTATGTAAACAAATGCCTACATATATATGTTTCTTTCGTATATCCAGTGGCGGATACTTGATTAAAAAAAGGCATGCTCGGACAACAGGAAAACTAATCCTTAACAGTGGAGGATAAGTTTGTCGCAGTTAGGACAAAAATGAACTTAAAACATACACTGTTGGCCAAAAGGGGGCGGTCATACACCCCTACCCGGTCATATTTCAAAAGTACATTCCATATCAAATGTGTGTCTTGCTTTGATAGTAGCATCACTGAAATGAAACATAATTTATGTACAGAAAAGGTTTTAAAAAAAGAGTCCTTATTGAGAAGCGGCTCTATTAAAGAATTTGGCGTTTTTTTAATCAGTTAATGAACAATGGGATTACATATATAATTGGTATTGAATTTAGTTACTGTATTTTAATTGTCCTATTCCTGTCTGAAACTGGATAAGTTTTCATAAATATGTTATTATATATAACTTAACCTTTAATTGATTATTATGTTGACATTCTAAATGAAACTTTGTCATTTCATAAGGCATGGACAGATAGACCACATACCACATTCCTGATCATATTCAAGACATGTACATGTTTACCTCCTTTCATTTTCATTGATCTATTTGCTGATCTGTGCTCATTTCTTCTTTTCTATTTTATTTAGCTTACATTCTGTTTTTTCTAATACAATCTTTGAGCTCGTGTTCATTATTTATTGCCAAAAATTAAAATTTAGATGCACATGCATTTATTTGAACCACGGATTATAGCTAACACAACATCTTTATAAAATAGATCCAAATGAGGCTGCGATTCAACTAACTACATCTTATATTGATTACTTAATAATAAACAACCAAGTACGAATAACTACAAATATTTCATTCTCATAGAAACGATGTGTCAGAGAAAATAGTTTATAACATAGTTAAAAACTAAGATATTCGTTTTTGTACTCAACTGAAATTAAAATTGAAAACTTTAAAATTTGATATTTAAATTCTTTCAATCTTTAATAACAGTTAGTTTACATGTTTAATATTTCACTAATTGATGAGATCTGATGATATTCGAGAATGAACATGATTTGTTCAAATTATACCTGATTAAATCATTCAGGTATGTTTAAAGACCATGTTAACATATACATGTAAGTAGGAAATTTAAGTCTACATTTTCAAATAAAAAAACCATTCACTTTTTCTATTGACATATGTCTAAAAATATAAACGATATACATGTACTACTGTACTTAGGACCCATGCTATCTTTCAATTGAGCATGTCATATTCAGCTCTTTACATTATTTTTTAAGGGGTAAGCAAAAGCCCGCTTCCGGTTGTGGAATTTTTGCCGCTCCGTTGATAACCCATTGGTGGTTGTGGGATGTGTTCTCTTTCCTGTTGTTGTCTCTTTGACGGATTCCCCGTTTCTATTCTCACTGTCTTTTTTATGATGTATCTCAAATAATTTTAAAAATATGAAAAAAAATAATCATGTTTCAGCCAGACACAAATGGTTGGTCGGTATATACACAAATTTTTATTTCGGTTCGTATCTGTTTTCTCTAAGTATATTCATGTATGCATATATTCTTATTCGTCTTTACGTCTCTATGTTTTGAGCAAAATTTGTTTTTAAAGTTATGTGCATTCGATAAAGATAGAAAAAATTAGGCGAAAATTTTCAATAATATATTTGTTACCATAGCGAGTCAAATCAGCAGTAATATACAGCACGTGCAAAATAGCAAAGCATTGCAAAGCATAGAAGCAACTAGTCAAATGACAAAGCGTTGCAAAGCATAGAAAGCAACTAGGCAAATGAAAAAGTCTTGCAAAGCAAAGAAAGGAAGTAGTCAAAAGTATATGCTGCAAACAAAATTGCATAGCACCATACATAAATACAGGTCTGTATTGGTCGCGCATGATTAATGTGTTGCCAAAAATTACCAAGCATTGAAAGGTGTATTAGTGCATTATCCAAATTCAAAGAAGTGTCTGTGATCCTTGTGTATAACTGCACACTGCATTCCAAGTCTACCTTTTTGGACGTTGCTGTTGCTTTCGCATTCTTATCATTTTTGGTTTTTCCCTGTTTGTTTTTCATCGCTTTCTTATCTTTTTTTCCCTTCTGTTTCCTTTCTTTTTTCTTTTCGTCGTCTGAACTGGACGAACTGGATGAACTCGAACTGCTTGACCTTGATCGCTTTCTTTCTCTTTTCTTCTTTAAATCCTTTTTGTCTTTTTCCTGTTTTCTATCGTTTTCCTTTTGTTTGTTTTTCATCGCTTTCTTATCTTTTTTTCCACTCTTTTTTTCCTTTTTGTTTTCGTCGTCTGAACTGGACGAGCTAGATGAACTCGAACTGCTTGAACTTGACCTTGATCGTTTTCGTTCCTTTTTCTTCTTCAACTCCTTTTTGGTTTTTCCCTGTTTTCTATCAGTTTCCTTTTGTTTCTTGTCCTTCGCTGTTTTATTATTTTTCTTCTTATTTCTTTCTTCTTTCAGAAGCTTTTTGCGTTCGTCATCTGAACTAGAGGAACTCGAACTGCTAGATCTTGAGTGTTTTCTTCCGTTTTTCTTCTTTAACTTCTTTTCCCTTCTTTCATCTTTCGTAAGTTTTTTGTTTTCATCATTACTTGACAAGCTTGAACTGCGTGACCTTGACCTTGCTCTTCGACCACCCTTTTCCTTTTTCTATAAGAGCAGTTAAGTATGCAAGGCAATGAGGCATTTAAAAGCATTATATATCATGAGGCTATGGCAGTTTGTTAAATTTAGTATAAAAGAGTATGCCTAGTATTTATAACACATAGCGAAGAAAAAAAAACTATAAAAAAAAACGCAGAGGCCTTTTGATTGATTGGTGTTTTTATTTGTGGAGGAATCTGGAATGCCCGGAGAGAACTACCAACTTTCGGTAGGAAAACTAAGAATTCTAGTCATAAGAGATTGGAGTCAAACACACCTAACATGTGCGGTTTTCCAACTCACAAATTAAAAAATCAGGGGTCGGATTTAAGTTTTTTTGTGTACTGGTCAGCCGGACCAGTGGACTGATAATCTACTGCTCCGGCTCCAAATCTACTGGTCCTGCACAAATGAAATTCATTTGACAAACACTAATATAAAGAGAGATGTTTACGTTTAATTTCATGATTTTCCCTTCCTTGGTTTCCTCTCCTTTCGCAGGTGAATTGTTTTGTAAAAAAACCAACTTGCGATTCAATCAGGGATTTTTTCGACAAATTTCTACTGGTCCGCCGGACCCCTAGGTGACAAAATATACTGGTCCGACTCAAATTCTACTGGTACCGGACCACCGGACCAGCGCTAATTTCGACCCCTACTCACAATCTCAAATGTGACATACTAGTGATACAGTAGTTTGATTACTTGGCCACTGAGAATTTAAAACACATAACAAAGAAACACATATCATAGTAAGCATACAAGTACGTTTAACAGACGACAAACTATTTTTAATCTACAAAGTTTCAGTTTTTACGTAGTATGAAGGCAACGTTCGTAGAGGACATTTGATTTTATCCAAAATTAAAACTGTACATTCAAATTAGGGAGGAACATTTTACATTTGACACACTTATAGCTAGTAAAGTAAGTTTATCGTTATTCGATGGTATAGTTGGCTGAGAACAAACTACACAACAATAAACCTAACAGAACACAGGAAAATGACAAGGTCCCCCTTTCCCCGAGGACACACAATACGACTATGTATAAATCGGCACAGTACAGTAGAACATTAGATAGCCGCAGTGTTTCAGTTAAAAAGCTATATATCGGTAGTAGTACATTTTACCAACTAATTGTACACACTTTTTTGTCAAGAATGCACTTTTCATTAATTTTGATAAACCACTCAATCCAATATTAAGACAAAAGTGTTCAATCTATATAAATCTTCGATGCATGGATATGATTCTGTAGTGTTCGCATGCTTTACATTATAACTACATTAAAATGTGTGTAAATAACTGTCTATAATTAAGTATGTTCTGAATTTATGACCTTTTTATAAATTCAAACTTGAGGGTTGTTCGAATAAATTGTACAGTAAACAAAGCGTCAATGCATTATAAATAGGTGCCTATTTGATCTGAAATGAACTTTGAAAAGATCGGTAAATATTTGGAACAAAACTTGATTGATCAAGTAAATTTACTTATGATCTCAATTATCAAGCCTTTTAATGTAAAAAAAAATATGGATTAAAGGTTCATGTCATACTACATGTAAGTCATTGAAAGAATAGATTAACTTATATGCTCCGGGAGAGTAAGACGTTCTTGCTCCATTAATATTCCCCGTCGTGTTGTTTTCCTTGGAACAATGCATTGAATTATCGTTTTGAGAAAGAGTGAAGAAAATACGCGAAGATGTGTCTGCTTTATGATTTCAGTAGATATACACAATGTACTTCAGTCAACAAAAAAGAAGCATTCGATTTTAAGATGAATATATATATTGAAAATTAAATTAAGGTGAGAAAATATCGTCATTAGGTGAATTTTTTATACATGTATGAACAAAATATTATTTAATTTGATTAAATATATACGTGTATTGTTATTTGGTAGCATTAAACTTATTTAAACTCAGTAATCTTTAAATCTCAAGATTATCAGATTTAAGATAAAAATTAAAATGCATTTAAATCAGCATGTTCTTCTTGGTCATGCATTCATTATGTGTATTATGTACATGTGTATAAATTTAAAAAAAAAAATCATACCGTTTAAATTTGATGGTAAAATTTTATACATGTGTATCAAATCAAAGTAACGGAACAAAAGATGCTGTCGATTGGAAGTTAAGGGGGCTCGCGGGTCTAAATGATTTTTTTTATTTAATATAAGATTTGTCTATATTTTTCAATAAATGAACTTTATCTTATCCTTAATAGAAAATTGAAATAAAAAAATGGGGTCACCGCTCATTTGCGCTCACAATCTGTCGTTGAAAGAAGCATACATTTTTGTTAATTTTCTTTTTTTTTGTTGAACTAATAGGAGAAATAGCGGTAATATCGAAATAAAAAAAGAACTAAATTACAGAAATCGGTCGAATTTAACAATTATTTAGTTTATGTACAGCTTATTCAAAAACAACAATAAAAAATATAGGTCACCGATGAGTTAAAAAAAATATTTCAATTTTAATGCCAAAAAAAAGGCATTTTTGAACCAAAGGGAGATAATTTAGAGCGTTTTCAATGATATCGACATTTTAAAAGTCACCTGGGGTCAACACGAATTGATTTTTTGGAATAATTTTTGTACCATATTATAAAGTAACAACTATTGAAGTTATTTAATAAAATTTGTAATGTAAAATAAAAGTTTTTTTTTCTGAAAATTTTATACCCGCGAGCCTCCTTAAATGTTCTTCACCTTTACCGGCCCCGTCAGTTCAGATGAATGCTTGTGACTGTATGAATGTGTTGAAATCAGAGTACAAAGTATATTAAGCTTGATTCGTTATGATAATAATGTTTTAGGTATTAGCATGAAGTACAATGTATGTAGGCCAATAAAAATGGACAGACAGTCTTTGAATTCTTTTATCTCTAATTCATTTCCCGAACTCTCACTTCACCCCTTTTTCTTTTTCTAACTATAGAAGATACCGTACATTTCTACTTCTTTCAATCTATGTTTTGTTTCTCTCCGTATGCGCTTAAAATGTTTGAAAAGAGAACTTTTAAAAATGATGTTAATTTATTCAAGGTCTCAATTCAGCAAAGATTTTAAAACAAAGTATTACATAAACAGTTTGAAGCAGCTGAAGGACGCCTCCGGCTGCGGGAATTTCTCGCTACATTGAAGACCTGTTGGTGACCTTCTGCTGTTG
The DNA here is from genome assembly GCF_036588685.1 of Mytilus trossulus. Taxonomy (NCBI): domain Eukaryota; kingdom Metazoa; phylum Mollusca; class Bivalvia; order Mytilida; family Mytilidae; genus Mytilus; species Mytilus trossulus. The sequence goes on from NC_086383.1 coordinate 49,283,901, forward strand.
TTTTTAATTTGGTCGGGTTGTTGTCTCTTTGACACATTCACCATTTCCATTCTCAATTTTAGTTATAATGTATTATTGTAAAATTTACTGTAATTGTAAATATTGGGCATATTGGTAATCATAATAACCAAATTTTAGTCTTTATTTAGAAAAAAAGTCATCATGAAAAGTCTGGCTTGAACAAAGGGGTCATTTCAATTTATATACTAGGTGGACATTACATTATTCAATGTGTTAACTTTCATGTAGTCTACTGACAAATCACAGGTTCGCCATAAAAAAAACCACGTTTGGTAAAAGATATAATAACCCATCATATAACTAAAATTAACCAAGTTAGTTCAAAATTTGTTCTGTCTCTCCCGCGACAAACGTGCAAATACGGAAGCGTACAAATTGGGAAAAAGGGGGAGGGGGTATGTTAACAATGTTAGTTCCACTTTCTCTCTCTATCCCTTTCTTTCTGTGTTTCATACGATCGGAACAAGTATGAATTTGAGATGGATCATCAGGCATCTTGATATTGTCACGTTACAACAAAACTATTGCAAATGTCCATATACGACGGCTTTAACAAGCTGGTTATATTATAGTTATAAACATGACAATCTAGCTGACAAGTTAATGAGTTCGCGAATAATAGGCATATTCACGAATTCTCTCTCTATATATATTTTTTTATACACAAGTCACATTACCTGAAGATCTGCGGAAGCAGTGAAAGTACTAGTAAAAAAGTGATGCATTGAAACCGTTATTATCTTTTAATAATTTTCTTATATATATATGTCTATTGCATTCGTATCTCTACAAATCAATATATAGTTAATTCTTATGATGGGTTAGGCTTCAGATGCACATGTATAACACTTAAAAATTTAACATAACATTTCTTTTTGAATTATACAGGTATTATGAATAAAGATACTTCATGTGTAGCAAGTCACAGTTAGTATAAAATACTTTATAATATCTTCATTTAAAAGTGAAGATTTATCTGAGAAGTTATAATATAATTTTACACCATAAGTGTTAAAAAGTGAAAACTTTTCCTACCTCAGACATTATTCCAACATTTAATCACTCGTTAGCCGTTTTTATATTTCACAGTTGCTCAATTTACAATTAAAATCATAACACACCGTCCACTGCTCAAAGCGTCATGTTGTCTTGGCGACACTGCCGGTGCGACTATGTATAAATACTCCGGAACAATTAAGGCATTTAAACATATTGATTTTGAAGGCCTGTTAAAGAACGTCTTTATGAAATTATTAAAAAAGATTGTATCATATTTATATTTTAAATGAATTAAATGCCTTTACTAGATTAGCATTTGCACTTACCTGCATTTGATCAATTTCGCGGATTATAAAAAGGTGAACTGCCGAGTCTCATCTATTCAAATATGATATGGAGAATCAAATCTGTTGTATAGAGAAAAGAATTTACCTTGATTTTTATTACATAATTTAAATGAGAAAAGAGAATCTAATGATTGTACCGTAATCTTTCTTTGTTGGAAATTCTAAAATGTAATCGATGATATATACATACAGATTAACGATCAATTCTACCGGCAAAGTTTTGCAGATTTGTCAACTCATTGTATTTTGTTTTAAAGATTTCTCACTGACGGATTTATGTCTTTTCTTTATTAAAAAAAAGCAAATAATTATGTTAACAAATAAAATTAAACCAGAGAAAAAAAACACGTACATTTATGAGAAAAAGAATGATAAGAAAAAATCGACTAAAGATGCAAGAACATGTAAAGCTGTATATAAAGGAAAATTGCAGGGCAAGAGAAAACTGACCTTATCGGAGAGGTGACATTTGAATTGAGGTACAAAATACACATATGTATAAACTCAGATGGAAAATGAAAGGTTGATCTAGCGAGAAAACTCAAGACAGCCGGGTAACCGCTTGGATTCAAACTGTCTTTCTACAGACTGTTGCCGTGTTAGCTAGCACAAAAATTACAAATCTGGTCTGGTAAAAAGCAGGGTTAATATAAAAAGAAGATGTGAAATGAGACAACTCTTCATAAGAGACCAAATGACACAGACATAAACAACTATACTATAGAGTTCGCCGTACGGACTTCATAATTAGCAAAGTCCATACCGCATAGTAATTATGAAAGGCCATTAAATGACAAATGTAAAACAATTCAAACGAGAAAATAAATGACCTAATATGTACAAAATAATGAACGAAGAATTTCATTTGACTAGTCCTCAATATGCATGAAATATTTGCCACTGTAATGTTGACTAACTTCACTGTATCAGAAAATACGAAGACAATTTGCAATATGAATACACATTAGTGTGTTTACTGCAGGAAGTTCACGTTACTGTAGTTCGCACTTAGCACCCCTCTTCCTGTCAGATGTTCATACAACTATTACTTAAAGTATTTTAATTTGTCATATCACCGCTCTTTGGTATATATGTTTACAAATAATTCGAAAAACGCCTCATGGAAACCCCTAAGATTTCATTAACCAAAGGTACATACAGCTGAAATATTTTAAGGTAAGTAATCACACGTTTTATTTCTATATAAAACTTGCACGATTTTGTTAAAGTGTTAAAAACAACCCATTTCTTTTTATAATTATTGTTCATTTCTAATTTTGAGTTGTCGTTCGTTTGTTGTTTCCATGTACACATATACTGGTAGGCTAGTTTATACGATCTTATACTTGGAGTCAGGACAAACAATATAAACACAGAATACTGAAATGCGCGGTATTTACATGTAGTAGAATCGTATTATAACCATTATTACTAGAATGTTTATATAACGTTTTATTTAGCTGCATATTGAATCAAACGTATAATATTTACATGAATAAAAGTCTATAAATAGTTTATAGATTTATCCGTCCGGTGAATGGTAAAGCAATATTTTCAAGTTCTCCGAATTACCGACAGTCTGTGTAATAAAAAAAAAATCAGCTCTCCCATGACACAATTTGCGAGTATGGTCTTGAGAAATAATAACAAGCCAACAGTTGTATACATCTGTTCGAAATTCATAAATTTATAGAGAAAAAACAAATCCGAGTTACAAACTAAAACTGAGGGAAGCGCATCAAATATAAGAGAACTATGACACAACAAATACAACAGTTAAAATGTAACACACTCAGAAACGAACTATAACAATGACCATTTCCCTCAATTGGTACAGGGCATTTTAAGATCAAAATGAGGGTTAAACCTGGTTTTGTGGCATGTCAAACCTCCCACTTTAATGGCAATGTTAATTATATCATTTAAATGACAATATTACATGACAGGACTGCAAAACAATGGGAGAAAATAAAGGACACAGAAACAAACGATATCATAATAACAAATAACAGGTACTTGGTTAAAAATTTGATACGCCAGACGCGCGCCACGTCCACACAAGACCAACTAACGACGCCAAGATGAAAAATGTTTGAAAGTCAAAACACGTAGAAAGTTGAAAAGTTCTGAGGACCAATAGTTTCAAAAAGTTGTGACCAAACCTTGATGATAGTCCGTCGGAAAGGGACGATAAATGGCTGACCTGTGTTAAGAGAGAGAGCAATTATCTTGCATGTAAAAGACCCCGTTGTAGATTTCGAGAAAGAGTAGGCTAATGCCGCTACAAGGCAGTATTCGCACCCGGAAAGTGGAAAGGGATTAATATAAGTTGTAATAGCTAGTTTCCCAATCCAATAAACATACAAAATTACCATAAAACATTTGCATAATTGATAGAAATACTTTTTTTTCAATTTAGAATTTTATGATTTACTTAAACACTTTCTGAAATAAAACAAAATGCTTTAAAAATGTGAACCGCAAACTTAAAATATTGTCAATAATGGTATATCATTTTGCAGCAATTTATATTATAGATGTTATTTAGTGGCTGTTGAGATAAACGTAGGATGCTCTCAGAGTATGATAATAGAACATAGACAATGGTAAGTGAAGAAATTCATATCTCCTAACAAAAATGTTAAACAGCTTAGTCAGATACTTCTCCACGATGAAAGGTTGTTCTTCAGAGTCATAGATAAAAAATTCCATATTAAAACCTCAAATTTCTTTTACATAATTAGAGATTTGTTGGTGTGGTTATCAATTTCATTACACTTTTCCACAGAAAAAAATGAATATGTCTCTCTCTTATCGTGTTTATTGACAGAAAATTGTATGAGAAAATAATTGTTGTTTGCTTAACTTCTGGTGCCAATTGATTACATGCAAATTAAAAATCAGGAAATTAACAGATCAACTAAACATCCAGTGGCATGTTTGTTTGGTCAGCTCTAATCATGCTAATTATGTGGAAGGGGTAAACTTAAGGCTTCCAGTGGATGAGGATAATGGATGGCTGTTGAACATCCAGTGTCAAATTAAATGCATATTCAGGACAAAAACTAAAGTCTTGTTAATAAACCATTGCATGCTAAGCAGACGTTCTGAACCGGATGTTTAACATGCTAGTTCATAAAATAACATATTGTATGAAATCATGTCACCCTACTCGTACACATTATTTTGACCCCTAGCCGACAAGTTTTTGCTACATGTACAACTCATTAATACCGCATGATAAGCGTTGAAACAATACATATAAAAAAGAAGTTCTGGTATGATTGCCAATGAGACAACTCTCCACAAGAGACCAAAATATCACAGAAATTAACAACTATAGGTCACCGTACGGACTTCAAAAATGAGCAAAACCCATACCTATTTGCTCCTGTCTAGGATCTGGTGCTGACATTCGAAGCGTTCACGCTGAAACAAAATAACCTATGTCGTTTTTATATATTGAACGGTAATTAATGTCAGTTTCCAATATTTGATAAGTAACTACTGAATAAGTATTTAAAAATATAGTTAAATGGTCAAGATTCTTATTAATGAGATAACAGATGTCAAGGGATATAAAAGTTTAATTGAGGATGAACAATGCCATGGTCAAAAGTTAAACGATGCATCAACTATTTTATATTTGCAATAAATTCATGAACTAGGGGCTCTAAAGACCCTGCGTCTCTCACCTTGGTCTATGTGAATATTAAACGAAGGACACAGATGGATTCATGAAAAAAATGTCTTTTGGTGGTAGTGATGTGTTTGTACATCTTACTTTACTGAAAATTATTGCTGCTTACAATTATCTTTATCTATAATGAACTTGGCCCAGTAGTTTCAGAGCAGAAGATTTTTGTGAAAGATTACTAAGTTTTACGAAAAATGGTTATTAAACATTTACTATAAAGGGCAATAACTCCTAAAGTGGTCAACTTACCATTTCGGTCATTTTGACTTATTTGTAACTCTTACTTTGCTGATCATTATTGATGTTTACAGTTTATCTCTATCTTAATATTCAAGATAATAACCAAAAACCGCAAAATTTCTTTAAAATTATCAATTCAGACGCAGCAACCCAACAACGTATTGTCCGATTCATCTGAAATTTTTAGGGCAGATAGATCTTGACCTGATAAACAGTTTTACGCAGTCAGATTTGCTCTAAATGATTTGGTTTTTGAGTTATTAGCCAAAAACTGCATTTTACACATATGTTCTATTTTTAGCCGTTGCGGCTATATTGGTTGGTTTGCCGGGTCACGCCACACATTTTTTTAAACTAGATACCCCAATGATGATTGTGGCCAAGTTTGGTTTTTAGCCCAGTAGTTCAGAGAAGAAGAATTTGTAAAAGTTAACAACGACGGACGACGGCCGACGGACGCCGGACGCCAAATGATGAGAAAAGCTCACTTGACCCTTCTGGCCTGGTGATCATGAACTAAACACAGAATGACATCTATCTCAGACGTTCAACACTAATTAATGTCAACAACGCAAGAACGTTGTTATGCAATGTTTTGAATTAAATTATAAAAAACAAAATCACAAAAGTACTGAACTCCGAGGAAAATTCAAAACGGAAAGTCACTATAATCAAATGGCAAATTCCAATAGTAAAATATATCAAACGAATGGACAACAATTGTCACATTCCTGACTTGGTACAGGCATTTTCAAATGTAGTAAATGGTGGTTTAAATGCTACATTTCCCACTTGTATGACAGTCGCATCAATTTTCGTTATTTTTACAATGATGCGTGAAAAAACAGACATAATCGGTAAAATTGTGTTACAATTTCAAAACAAACAAATATTTACAAAAAAAAAACCCGGATTCATAATAGATCATGAAATATTTCTATTTCAGTCTTATATCGAAGCAAAGTCAGGGCATTGGATTGGTTATTACATGCAGTATAGCGATAGACACGCGTTTTCCATTAATCTCCAGTTCGAGGCTGATTCAGTTGACGGAAGTGGAGATGACGAAATCGGAACATTCTCGATCAAAGGAAAGTTTGATCCAATAACTGGAAAAATAGATTTTGTAAAACGCTATCATGGTGCTCATGGTGTAAACTATTCCGGTTTCGTGTCAGGGGATGGGTTTAGTATGAAAGGAAAGTATGATGTAAGCGGCTTTGGGGATGATTTCCACATGTCAGTTAATACTTGGTGGTAACTTCGTGGAATAAAACACATCCTTGGAAATGTAAATTTGAGTATGGACTTATCAGACCTAAATTCTTCGTTCGTTCCTCTCGGTTTATACAGGAAATGCGAATTCTGAAATAAAATACATGTCAAACATAATTATGATATCAACACTTGTAACATTTCTAAAAATTCTATTTTTGAAATAGTCTGCAGCCTTTGTAGTTTTATGTATTACTCAGTATGTACAAAAACAGTACAGGTGCTCAGAATTTGTGTTTTTCAATGTCGTAACATACACCCAGTGTACTTCTACAATGCATACAAATGCTGTGTGAATGTCAACAATTATAGCTGTTAATCTAATCAAATATCAGAATTATTTCTTTGTTACCAGACAGGACTAATAGTTATCAAAGGTACCAGGATTATAGTTTAATACGCCAGACACGCGTTTCGTCTGCATAAGACTCATCAGTGACGCTCAGATCAAAACAGTTAAAAAGCCAAACAAATACAAAGTTCAAGAGCATTGAGGATCTAAAATTCCAAAAGTTATGCCAAACACGGCTAAGGTAATCTACTCCTGTGCGTAAGAAAATTTTACCCCGTTTTGAAAAAGGGGGGGGGGGGGGGTATACTGTTTTACTTCTGTCTGTACATCCATTCATCCGTCAGTCCCGTCCGTCAGTCCCATGAATATTTTCGTCGCATTTTTCTCAAGAACTACTAGACAAGGATTTCTGAAATTGGGTTTCATATTATATATAAGTCAGTTATACCGTGTGATGGGTTTTCAGATTCATCACTCGACAACTGTCTGTTTACCGAACACTCGTATCATTTTACACTATTTATATTATCCACTTGCGGCGGGGGTATCATCAGTGAGCAGTAGCTCGCAGTTTCACTTGTTTATTTTAATTTGTACACATGTTGTATATTTCTTAACCTATAACTTTGCTATCTACCTCAAAGAAGAAAAAGGACCACTAACAGAACCTTGGATTTGTTAAGACAAAATTAGCACACTTAGAAACGTGACATTATATTCAAATAAATGCAAGGAATGCAATCATTTTAAATTCGGACAACGCTGTCTTCAATACTAATCATCGTAAATGTATCGTTTGTATTACTTGTTCTTGAAACACTTATCCTGATCTTCATCTATTTCTATTTCGGAAATTGTACTGCTACTGTTCGAATAAAGTCTGTCTCGGCTTATGTCCCTGGAATTGATTTCCGCAGTAGTCTGCTTATCGTTTGATTGATCATAATCGCCGTTCACATTTCGCATACTTTTTGCAAAGTCTGCACCTTTGACGGGATTCTCTTCTGTACTCTCCGATATTCCACTTTCGTTAACACATTCCTGATCATCTAGCGGAGTTGTTTCTTCATCTGTTGGTCCAAATTTGACAAGTTCTGTATTCGAATCTCCGCTATGAATGATTGTTTCAGATTTGTCGAAATTTGTCATCTGTTCAATTGTTTTGTCTTCAAAAACTGCACAATCCTTTGCAAAGAAATTATTGAACATGCTTCCCCTGCTTCTGCTGAGTCGCACATTGTCTGGTGGCGCTAGCATCATACTATTATAAGTGAAACTTGTATCTGAAGTAATCCCATTGAATGCATTTATTCGCTGTAAGTTAAATATTGGCTTATATGTATTTGTAGTAGTTTCTAATTCCTCAATTGAGGAAACCAATGCATTTAATTCAGTTTGGCTTTTGTTCATGTTTGATTTTTGGTCATCCAGTGCAGCTAATATGTCCTCTCGAGGTTCCGCATCGCTATCCTGCGTTTTCCCAAGATGGTCTTCTTCCTTGTTCGTACTGGTATTTGTGAATCCAAGTTTTTGTAGAGTTTCTTCTACACTACTGGTATATGGTTTGACATCGATAGATTCGACTTTCTGTTGCGCAATTTTCCTTCTCTTAAATTGTATATTTTCTAATGGTGTAACTTTGTTTGAGTTTCTAGCTAGTGAGCTAACAGTAGTTTGTTTTCCAAAACCCAGGGTATTAAACGAGTTTTTCAATGTCATTATTCCTGTTGATTTCTTTTTATTCAAGAAAAGTTTGCAAATAACAAAAATGGTCGCCACAATGAACGCCAATGCAAGCAGACTGCCTATCACAATTGCTATTGTCTCAAAGTCAGAGAAAAATAGATCTGTATCTCCCCCAACACGTCCAGTTTGCTTGATACCACGTGATACCGACATCCGCTTTGCCATCTGGGTAATGTTCTGTACAGAAAAATAGGTCGGTCCGATTAACTAAAAGTATGAATAGTAATCATATTAAGAATGTATAAAAATTTACCCAAAGTTCCTATTTTATAAGTGTACATGCATTGATTGGTTTTGAAATGTATGACAATTCTTAATCTTTCCAATTAAAAAAAAAGTGTAACAACACACAGCAAAAAACCGACAGTTCTAAAATAATCAATTCCTTTATTGTCATATGATTTATTACAAAATTTGATAATACGCCCGTTTGAATGGTATATTTTAGGGCTCTTTATAGCTTGATGTTCGGTGTGAGCCAAGGCTCCGTGTTGAAGGCCGTACCTTGACATATAATGGTTAACTTTCATAAATTGTTACTTGGATGGAGAGTTGTCTCATTGACATTCATACCACATCTTCCTCAATCTATCTAATTATGGTGAGAATTTAATTTAAAGCACAGACATTCTAGTAATAAAAAACTTTCCAGAAGCTGCGATGAAACGATCTACTTAAGATTGACATTTGAAACCAAATCCATAATATTGTAAGAAATTCCGTTTGTATTATCTTACATAAATAAATGATTTCTATTTGGGTTTGATTGTAGCGCTAAGGATGGGGTCTAGGATGGAAAATGTTGTCCTGCATTTTGTTTAGATGTAATCTCTATCATGCCTTTTTGTTTTCCAATCGTTTTGGTCCTGTTTTTTTTATTAATTTATCCTGACTTTTATTTTACATAAATTCTCATCCTGTTTTTTTTTTATTTCATCCTAGGCCCTCCCCTCCTCCCCCCCTATAAATCTGCCCCTAGCTCCATAAACTATGGGTTTTTATATGATATTTGTAAAACTTGAATTTTTTTTTATAAAATATTGTTCACAACAATTTACGAACACACAGTATCAAACTCATGCATCAGCATATAATACTGTTCATACGTCGATGTGAACAAGATATTTGATGATTATTTATTGATTAATTTAACGATAAAATCCTTAACTGAAGAAATTTAATCTTGTATTGAAATAAGTATACTATAAATCATGTATTGTCATAACACGTCATGAGGAAATTCAATACTACAAATGCTTATCATTTTAAAAACTGTTTTATAAATTTCCTGTTTACAAAACTTTGAATTTTTCGAAAAACCAAGGATTTCTTATCCCAGGAATAGATTACCGTAGCCGTATTTGGCACAGCTTTTTGGAATTTTGTGTCCTCAATGCTCGTCAACTTTGTACTTGTTTGTTTGTTTAACTGTTTTAATATAAGCGTCACTGATGAGTCTTATGTAGAAGAAACGCGCGTCTGGCGTATTAAATTACAATCCTGGTACTTTTGATAACTATTTTCCCTTATTGTGTTATAAATTGCATTAAGTAACTAAAGCATAACACGTTTATTTTGAATAACTGCTATCAGATATACTCGATAAAAATCATTGGAAATCGAATATACAATATGTTATACAAGACATTTTGGAACAAACAAACAGTGAAAAAGGTCCTAGAGCAGAATAATAAAAGTCATAAGACAATTCTGCTCAGAAAAGTAGCAACTTCTGATATTTGCGGTTATGATATGCTACATTTAAAAAGAAGACTTGGTATGATTGTCAATGAGACAACTCACCACAAGAGACCAAAATGACACAGAATTTAACAACTATAGGTTACCGTACGGCCTTCAATAATGAGCAAAGCCCATACCGCACCATATGTAAAACAATTCAAACGAGAAAAATAATGGCTTAATTTATGCATTGCGGTTTATTTTCAGACTCTGTCTGACAAACCTTAATGGCGGATATTTTGCAAAATAAAAACCGCATAAAAATATCTTTTAAAATTAAATGAAAATTTCCCAAATCAATGCTTTATATCTTACCTTCCAATTCTACGCCCGAATGCGTCAAAAGATTAATGTAAAAGTATAAGCATGTCAACAAATCTGATAAAATGAAATTGTAGCTGCATTTTATAATGTAGTATTATTATGGCACATTCTATTAATGTAAAGATATATGAAGCTAGAAACTGAAAAAAAATCCAATAAAATAAAATATTTATAATATTGAAACTCAAGAATAGTCATTTGTATTGTTCGGAGGTTTAAAAATAATACTATAATAAAGATCATATAGAATAGAAATATTTTCTATACTATTAACCGAGGAGACCTCATTTTGTGTATCGCTTCTCTTCCTTTGATAATACTGCAAAAATATAGATAGTCAGTTGCAACTACACTTTATTTTTATCACAAAAAAAAAACTAAAGAAACAAAATACCGATCTCAAAGTCTTCGCATTTACCACAAGCTTGTTTAATGTTAACTAAAAACTAATAATAATGAATACCAATAAATCACTTTTCCCAGTCTTAAACATGTTCTCAAATGTTCTTTCACGATGTGGTATAAAGTTTTAAAACCATCTATCTTTCTCTGTACCATACTGAACTTAAATATTTGTTTAAGCCTCAATTTTCATTTCATTTTTTTTGTCAGTTGGTCTCTTGTGGAGTATTGTCTCATTGACTATCATGCCGCATCTTCTTATTTTTAGAGCTTATCATGTTAAACTATAATTATTGGACTGTATGCTGTTATTGGATACCACTAGAAAATATAAAATCAAAATGAAATGAAAAAGAAAAAGGTGCCTTTTGATATCCACAAGCATCGAAAAGGAAAAGAATTATACGGTTTGAATAGTGATTTCGTATGTTTGATGCAGGGCAGCTATTAGTTCACATTATTTATATGATATTAAATATTTTTACTTTTTATTATACATGTACGTAGGTGATTTTCTTACTGAACGTAAACACATAAATCGTTCATTTAATTGTCCTAAAAATACATGAATATTTGCCACTGGACTTTAATCAACAAACCATCAATTATTCAATTGTTCATTCAAAACATTTTTAAATGATAAAAAAAATAAAAAATTCACGAAACCAGCAGACGTAGCGAAGTAAATATTCAAAACTGAGAATCAGATTAATCAGAGTTGCGCTCCTTTGTTGAAAGTTAATTTGCTAACGTTGATAACATAGAGTTCATCATCGAAGCTAAATACAGCCAAATCTTCACAAGAGACTACCTGTAGTCAAAATCTGAGATTTTAAGACCTTAACTCGCCTTTTCAGAATCTAAAGGACTATGGTTACCAATCACAACATTTTGGTGAACGCTTTTACCTAGAATGCATTAGATTCTTAAACGGCGCATTGAACATGTATTTAAAGACCACTTTTTTTGTATCTCCCTGGAGTGCTCTCTTTCATGCCCGCGTCACACTGTCCCGATTTTTATATACGATGGACACCCGAATGCGAAAATTGTAAGTTCGTACGAAGTTGGTCCCGATCTCGTTAAAATACCAAAAAAGTCACCGAAGCAAGTACGATGAATAACGAAGTCTATACGATGGTGCCGAAATTATATACGATAGCAAAAGATGGACATACGAAGGTTAACCGAAGACGGGTATTTAAGCTTCATATCTCAGTCGAAGCCTACACGATGGATCACGAAGGCTACACGATGAATTACGAAGGCTACACAATGGATCACGATGATAGCGCGATGGCCATACGATGTCTAAGCTTACGATGCATTTAAATTATATGTCGAAGGCATCACGCGTTTTAAAGACAATATTAAAGCTATTTCCAGTTACTGAATGTTTTGGTTGATTTCTAAAAATATAGTTTATCATGTATCAAATATGCATATTCAATTTACCATTTTCTGCATGTGTCATTTACAAATATAGTGTCCATATTTGTCCCTAATATGTTACATACGAGGGGTTCCACGCTCGGCATTGCTTTGTTTGAACTGTAAAATGTGTGCACTAGTCTGAATAATCACCCATAATTATGCCCATGTTTACTGATCTATCTTAAAGATGAGGTAATGGGTTCATTGGTCCCTTTTATTAAAAAAAGAGCTCTTTCCAGGAGATTATCATAATAACATAGACATAGGGAAGGATGTGGGGAAAGCAATAAATGCGTCAAAATATAAAATATAGAAAACAAAATGGTTGTGGAGTAAACATTCGTGTGACAACAACTCAGACGATACATAAAAAATTAGAATAATGAAGAAAAAAGTGGTTTCCCTATATACGTGTACCTGCAGTGTTGGTGTACGAGGCGCGTTTATGATTTTCATTATGTTACTTGATATGAAAAATTGACAAAAAATAATATTTTACTTGTAAAAGTAAATCCTGAGCCTGTAATAGCTGCTCTTCTTGTTCAAATTGAATTAATAGAAACAACGCTGTCGCCGTTCTTGTTCTCATAGAATCAATGTTTTGTGAACGTCTTTATTAACTGTCGTTTTAGACTGACCAGTGCATATCGCGCATGGCACTTTAAATGTATTTTAGCGCGAAAATTAACTTGCATTTAGCTGGATTTATTGCCGTCGTAGTTCCATCTTGTCGCCTTCCTACTTTTATTCGATGGCAACACGACGGGATTACGAGGTCTTCACGAATTCGTGTTTCCATCGTAGGACCTTCGGGTAGCTTCATGATTCTTTCGTGTAGACATCGTAATGTCAAAACTGCCCGATGGAAACACCAATGCAATACAATGTTCAAAGATGCATTCCCGGTGACATTACGATGGCCAGGATGGTGATACGAACTCAATACGAACCCTCAACATCGGACGCACCTTCGGGGATTTTTTAACATGTTAAAAAATATAGAACCCTTCCCGAAGTTTTACCCGAAGGCCAGAAAAAATGGCCGATAGTTCTACGATGGTTAAAGATGGCACTACGAATAGCCCGATCTGGGAACGATCAGTCCCGATTTTGAAAATTTCCATAATCGTGTTGCCATCGGCGGAAAAATCGGGACAGTGTGACGCGGGCATCAACAACTTCCGCTGTAATTGGAAGTCTAAATCAATTACAAGTTAAGAAGCTTGGAGAAAAACGTTTAATAAACAGAAAATTGATATACAACAAAATAGTAGCAAAACAAAAAGAAAACAATTAGTAAATAAACCATTGTCAATGTCGCTAAGAAGTTGATAGTGAGAAAAGCAAACTTAACAAACTTAACATCGACACTTAAGTGTTAATAAAACAAGTTTTAAAATGTCTATAAAAGTGTTTGATCTATAATTTTTGTCTAACGGGTAAATAATTTGAATGCGTCTTTTAATACAAATACATGTACCCTTCAAGCTGTTATCATTGATCAAACATATTTTTCTCTCATTATTTTCAATTTCCTATCCTCAAAAGATTACAAAATCAGACTTTATGACACTTCAATTTGGGCGTATGACATTTGCGCCGATTTTGAAAATTTTCATTCTTTCATTTGCGCCGATTTCATTTTGTCATTTGCGCCGATTTTATATTTTTCCTAATTGGATTTACAGGTAAGTTACAGGTAAGTTCATACTTTTACATTAGCCGAGCACAGAGTATAAACTATGATAAAGACAAATCAAGTAACATTGCAATTGGTAAATGGCCATCCCAATGTTTCCGGTTACCATTCCTGTGAATTTACTAGATATTAACAGGAAAAGCCTTGAATTGCAAAAATAAAATGAGAAAAATTACACAAACGTACAACAGACTAAATAAGAAAATATTGTTTAAATGATTTTTTTTAAACCCAAGTAAAATACATATTTCCAAGATAAATATGACAAGCTATTGAAATTATTTTATAACAAAGGGCTCGTATGCATACATGTAGCACAAATACACTAATGATATTAAAGCTGTCACGAAGAAATAACATACAAATGTATTGCTTCAGTTACAACGTTAATATACATAATTATGTCGGGCGTATGACATTTGCGCCGATTTTGAAAATTTTCATTCTTTCATTTGCGCCGATTTCATTTTGTCATTTGCGCCGATTTTATATTTTTCCTTATTGGATTTACAGGTAAGTTCATACTTTTACATTGGCCGAGCACAGAGTATAAAGACAAATCAAGTAACATTGCAATTGGTAAATGGCCATCCCAATGTTTCCGGTTACCATTCCTGTGAATTTACTAGATATTAACAGGAAAATCCTCAAGTTGCAAAAATAAAATGAGAAAAATTACACAAACGTACAACAGACTAAATAAGAAAATATTGTTTAAATGATTTTTTTTAAACCCAAGTAAAATACATATTTCCAAGATAAATATGACAAGCTATTGAAATTATTTTATAACAAAGGGCTCGTATGCATACATGTAGCACAAATACACTAATGATATTAAAACTGTCACGAAGAAACAACATACAAATGTATTGCTTCAGTTACAATGTTAATATACATAATTATGTCGCAGTTCGTATCTCTAATATATGAAAGAAAAATCTTCATTATTATTTTATTTTTCAATGGTATGTTTGTTTTATAAACACATCAAAACAATATAAATCTTATATTTATTATTATTGTTTCCCAAGAAATTGAATATTGTCTTCTATTTGCATATTTTGGCAGCAATGCTTTAAAAGTGTTGAGAACCGATGTCGAAATCAATGTTTCGGAATATTTACATTGCATATAGAATGTAGAAATGCATAAAATAAGATTCATTTAAACAACAAACAGTAACATTGACATTTTTACAACATCAAAAAATATTACATAAAATTTAGATTGGAAATGGGGAATATGTCAATGAGACAGCAACCCGACCAAAGAGCTGAAAACAGCCGAAGGCAACCAATCGGTCTCGCATAGTTCGACGTGTAAATAAGATCTGTCACTATATAGTGTGTGCCTAATCTTCTTCCTAAAACATAAGACACAAATACAATTAACTTAAAAAGAAGTAAAGAAAGATAACTCTAAATATATAAAAGGAAAATGTAACGTGACTGATCGAGTTGTGGAAGTAATTGATGATAAAACTGTATCAATGTTCTGTTTTATTTGGATATTTGTAGTACGAAACCCTCTGTCAAATACATTACCTATTTGTTCGGAATTTGCCAATCGATAACCACTGTCAAATTGATTACCATAACAGCAAGTTTAGATTTTCTGCGATTTACATCTTCCCTTTTACATAATTACACTCATGTCTGTTTAAGAATCTGTGTGCATTTTTTAAAGATACTTAACTTGCGTATTATTCCATATTATATCGGAATTAGCTGTCATATTCATGTTCATCAATTTGACTCAAATTCTCATGACTGAACATTTATAGCATACTAAATCGTATATCCAAATTAGAGGTATAGGCTTAATAATATGTATCATCGTTTCGTAGGAATTATAGCCTTCTAATTAACTATCGAGTTGACTTCCGAAGACTATAGATGGTCATATTAGTGATATAAACATGGATATATACACATGGAAAAATGTATTGCAACACCTAATTGAAATTGAAACTAAAAAAATACTCTTTATCTTTTTGTGATATAATTTGTTGAAATGGACCTAGTTAAAAATTATTTAAATATCACCTGAGTTTATTAAATAAATATCGACTCGATAAGTTCTTATATGCACATGTAGATACTGTACCCGTAAGCAACAAAACAGATATTTTTATCCTCATTGTTTTCAACACTTTAAATAACCAAATTTACAAAGTTATGTGATTACTTTTGAAATGTCTGACATTGGAAATTTCGATTACAGTAAAAGTTGCAAAATTTATTTTTTTGTACAAAAAAACGCTTCATTTTGTTATTAAAATTGTGGTTAGATAAAATATTTTTATTTTCATACATTTTTTATTCGTTTACATTCTTATGTTATCATAAACTATGTTTCAATATTATGTTGCACATATTTTATCATATTTCATCCAAAATAAGAGGCTAATTTTTCAATTTATAAAAAATCAAAGTGTTGCAATACTTTTTTCCATGTGTATAGATGTAAATAGATCGTGAAATGAACGTGCAATTGGATTTCGCTCATAACATAATATTAACGTCAGCCAATCAGAAGACGCATTACATCCAAAATTAAATTATTATAGTTTAAAAATGTGTGCTATTATTTTCATAGTTTTTACCTGTATAAGAATGTTTTTTTTTGTGAATCGTTTGTTCTTAGTCTAACTAAGATGCAAACATTTTCCGTGTAGTTAACTTTCGCATGTTTTGATGTATATATCTTTTTAATTCAACGGTATACATTTGCAACTTTCGTAATAAAAGATTGAAATCGAAAAAAAAATAAACCATAAACCTACGATAATATTGTCACATCGGTCGCCATTATGAGTGGCGGAACATTGGCAGCTGTAAGAATAACCACTCATCGTACAAGTCCCACCATTCATGCAGTAACCATTGGCACACGGATCGGCTACAATATGTATTATGATATATATACAAAAAAGGTCATGTATAATAAGAAGATGTAAATTGATTGCTAATGAGACAAGTTGAACTCCTCGCCATAGACCAAAGGACATAGTAGATAGAAATAATGCTAGGTAATAGTAGGTAACATTCAACAATGAGAAAAAAACCATCCCGCATAGAATGCCAAAACATGTCAAATGCACAATTCAAACAATAAAGTTCTTGATTATATCACAAGTTAACGTGGAGATGCAATAGTCTAATTGTTAAACGCTACATGTATGTAATAAAGTCTTATATATAGACAACAGTTTTAAATGTTCACAATTATAATTGACCCTATTAAAATTCAAAAACGTAATCCGTGCATTTTTTTCAAATTATTTTTATTTCGTTGTTAATTTTTCATTTGACACTCAGAAACTCATACAGAATGAACGATAATAATGCATACAGGTTTTCTCATAATAATATACGTTTAACATAGGTTTAGAGTTGTTTGGAGCAATGAAGCTGACCAAATGATTATTTGAAAATAAATAAAGTCACTATCTTACTTTCACATCTTGATCCGGTAAAAAAGGATGGGCATGCGCAATTGAAATTGTATCCTGCTACGGTACAAGTTCCAGCGCCACATGGATTGTTGTAACATGGATTTCCTATAAAATTAAATAGATTAAAAATAATGGTGAATCATACACAAATTTATATAACAATTTTATTTCCCTGAGATATGGAATACTACTACACATTTCAGTAACCTAGTTGAATTTTAAATCATCTACTATTTTTTATTAATGTGCTATTTTCATAGAGATATTGATCAAGTTTGCATTTTGCCATCATCGCTAGCGAGAATGGGAGTGGATCGTAACCCATCGCTAGCGAGAACGGGAGTGGATCGTAACCCATCGCTAGCGAAGATGGCGTTTTCAATGAACGTTGCTTTTTGTTGTATTTTGTGAATGTGTCATGTACTTGTATTTAATCGAAGAGTTTTTAATTTGCTTGCAATCAAACAAGTATTGTTTAAACACATCTCTTTTTTTTATTTTTTTATTGTTTTGCACAGACTGATAACAGTCTAAGTAAAGAGCCTGTAATATAATGGTTGTTGTTTGTTGTTGTTTGATGTGTTACATATTTGTTTTTTCTTTCATTTTTTATACATTAATAAGGCCGTTAGTTTTCTCTTTTAAATTGTTTTCCATTTGTCCTTTCTGTGCCTTTTATAGCTGTCTATGTGGTATGAGCTTTGCTCATTGTTGCAGGCCGTTCGGTTACCTATAGTTGTTAATTTAATACAATATAGTATTTGGTCTCTTGTTGTGAGTTGTCTCATTGGCAATCGTATTCATTTTATTTTTTATACTTAATTGACAACCGGCGATATGACTGAACTCGACTTACATATGATGAGTGTGTATTGGTGTTAGAATGCAATTGCAAATATTACATTTATCACAAGACAATATCATCTTAATGTGATATAAACGCCTAGTCACACACACCTTTTTGTTAAGAAATAAGGTGCTAGTCCGCCGGGGTCAGTCATCAGGAATATTTTTGTCGTAGTCAGTGTTTTTTCGCGATCAGTCACCAGGAATATTTTTTGTCGTAGTCAGTATTTTTTTCGCGATCAAATGGTAACAATATAAGGTATGTAGAACAAAATGGAGGCAGAACTGCTGCTTAGCAGCAATACATTGTTTCATCAAATTTGGGACAATAGATATAAAAAGATGTCGTATGAGTGCCAATGAGTCAATTCTTCATTCAAGTCACAAATTATAAAGGAAAACCATTTTAATAAAAGTATATTTATAAATAAAATAAATGTAAAACACCATACAACCCACCTCTGTATGAAGTTAAATGGTCGTTACCTTATGTGTTGTTCAGTCTGTATGTTAAGATTTGTTTTTAAAAAAGGAGAGTTGTAAATCAAAACATATCAAGAAAGGTTTTAAAATTTGAGCTTTGAATCAAAATTTACGAAAAAAAGAATAAATGAAAATAAAAGCTGAAATTTTTCGTTCACACATAAAAAATAAAAATAAAAATAAATAAAAGCATTTGAATATGTATTACTTTGACACTTATTCCCTGTGTAGTATCCTGGACATGTACACTTGAAGGTGTTTCCGTTTATTGCACAGCTTCCAACACCACATGGATGGACTGTACAAGGCGTGACTAAAAATAAAAAATAACAAATATGATGCACACTAAACAGATCTTGGTTCAAATCATACATCACGCGACAAGTATATGGCGAGTAAACTAGATTCAATCAGTTTAATTGAAGTCTGGAGCTGGCATGTCAGTTAACTGCTAGTAGTCTGTTGTTATTTATGTATAATTGTCATTTGTTTATTTTCTTTGGTTACATCTTCTGACATCAGACTCGGACTTCTCTTGAATTGAATCTTAAATGTACGTATTGTTATGCGTTTACTTTTCTACATTGGTTAGAGGTATAGGGGGAGGGTTGAGATCTCACAAACATGTTTAACCTCGCCGCATTTTTGCGCCTGTCCCAAGTCAGAAGCCTCTGGTCTTTGTTAGTCTTGTATTATTTTAATGTTAATTTCTTGTGTACAATTTGGAAATTAGTATGGCGTTCATCATCACTGAACTAGTATATATTTGTTTAGGGGCCAGCTGAAGGACACCTCCGGGTGCGGGAATTTCTCGCTACATTGAAGACCTGTTGGTGACCTTCTGCTGTTGTTTTTCTATGGCCGAGATGTTGTCTCTTTGATACATTCCCCATTTCCATTCTCAATTTTAGAAAACATGTTTTGAATTTAAACTAACTCAGATATACATTTCAGACTAAAATACCTACTAATTTATTTTTTATAGTATCTTGAATTGAAACTGTTATAAACTATTACCATGTCTGAAATTTTGTATAACTTAAATAGAAAAAACAAAGGATATGGGGTATCTGTCTGTGACACAAAATCAGACAAAATCAGTTCATGCACAAGAAACAAAAAAATCACAAAAGAAAAGAAACAGCTCTTTTATTGCTGCTCTTCATCTCAAAGTCACAGAGAGGCAACCATTTATTCATACATTTGAATTTTCTAATATTTTGATTAAAAAAAAAATCCGGTGTAAAAAAAAAACCTTTTAAAACTTACTTTCACAGCTGTCCCCGGAAAATCCATCTTTACAGACACACCTTGTCCCTTCAACAGTGTTTCGACATGAACCACCATGTTGACAAGGGTTGTTGGACGCACATGCATCATCTACGTACACAAAATATAATGATCAAAGTAACTAATATCTCTCTAACCAGAATATTAATCTAAAGTGATATATGCAGATACAGTTAACGGTCGGGAGTCTGTTTTTAAGTGGTTGTCGTTTGTTAATGTGGTTGTTAATATGTTTTCTCGTTTCTCGTTTCTAATATAGAGTAGACCGCTGGTTTTCCTGTTTCAATATTTTACACTAGTCATTTTGATTCATTTTATAGCTTGCTGATCTGAGTGAGCCAATGCTTTGTGATGAACGCCGTACGTTGATCAATAATTGTTTATTTTTTCACGGTGCAAATTGGATTCACAGTATATACTAAATTCACACGTATATACTAAATTTAGTCCTGGTATCTATGATGAGTTTATTTACAACCACTGGGTCGATGCCACTAGTGGTGGAGATTTATTTCCCCGAGGGTATCACAAGCCCAGTAGCCAGTCCTTGTTGTGCTGACATGAATTGTCATTGATATGGTTATATTTATTAGTTTACTGTTTACTATTTTATGATTTTTTTGAAATACTAAGGCTTTTCTACCTCAGGCATTGATTACCTTAGCTGTATTTGACAAAACTTTTAGGAATGTTGGTCCTCAATGCTCTTCAACTTCGTAATTTATTTGGCCTTTTTAACTTTTTTTGATTCGAGTGTCACTGATGAGTCTTTTGTAGACGACACGCGCGTCTGGCGTATATACTAAATTTAGTCCTGATATCTATGATGAGTTTATTTACAACCACTGGGTCGATGCCACTGCTAGTAGAGATTTATTACCCCGAAGGAATCACAAGCCCAGTAGTCAGTCCTTGTTGTGCTGACATGAATTGTCATCGATATATTTATATTTATAAAGTTACTGTTTTCAAATTTTGAATTTTTTGAAATACTAAGGCTTTTCTACCTCAGTAATTGATTACCTTCGCTGTATTTGGCAAAGATTTAGGAATTTTGGTCCTCAATGCTCTTCAACTTCGTAATTTATTTGGTCTTTTTAACATTTTTGGATTCGAGCGTCACTGATGAGTCTTTTGTAGACAAAACGCGCGTCAGGCGTTTATACTAAACTTAGTCCTGGTATCTATGATGAGTTTATTTGTCTCATTAGCACTTAAATCACATCCTACATTATATGTATTTGATAACTGTTACTTTGGAGTAATACAAATTGATTTCGTACGATTTATTGGTTAAGGACTTCGAGATTGATTTCAGTCTGTAATACAGATCTGTTCCTAGTGTCTTTTTGTTGTTGAGATGTACAAGTACCCGGCTACGTTCAATTGTATTTTTGTCCATCTGATGGGTTAAGCCTTTTTCAATTAATTTTATAGTTTGTTCTTATGTGTACTGTAATACCACTGTCCCAGGTTAGAGGAGGGTTGGGATCTCGCTAACATGTTTAATCCCGCCACATTATGTATGTGTGTGCCTGTCCCAAGTCAGGAGTCTGTAATTCAGTGGTTCTCGTTTGTTTATGTGTTGCATATTAGTTTTTCGTTCATTTTCTTTTTATATAAATAAGGTCGTTAGTTTTCTCGTTAGAAATGTTTAACATTATTTTCGGGGGCTTTTATAGATGACTATATATGTGGTATGACGTTGCTCATTGTTGAAGGCCGTACGGTGACCTATAGTTTTTAATTTCGGTGTCATTTTGGTCTCTTGTGGACACCATATTTTTTTTTCATATGTATATACATGTTTTTGTACTTGCATCCAAATTACAAAAAAAAAACACAAACAAAAAGATCCTGCTCCCCTATGGCATGCTCGTGTTATTACCAACACAGTAAATAGTATAATTTGGTAGATCATATTTGTGAAAAGGTAAAGGCAAGCCGATTGATGTTACGACACAAGGAACATATCCGATATAATCTGTGAAACGGTTATTCCATAACGGTCAACCAACTCGCGATCGCGTCTGTAAAATTTACGATGGGATGATTTCGACTTCACCATTTGAAACTCTTGGTTAAATTGCTTCATTGTAAGCAGCAATCCTCTATCAAGGAAAGCATTATGGGAAATACAAGCCCGGGAATGTCGTATTCATTGGGATATATATGCTACGTATGGAGGCGCTGCTGGAATGTTGATACATAGAAATGGAAATTTCACAATTGGGTAGCTGAAATCATCTCTTTTGTCGTAAAGTTTTGTTTCCAATCGGCTCTGATTGTCAATTTCTGGATGTCAATCAATATTTGTGTCCGACTTAACTGTATCTGTAGTATCCTTTATCTCTAGCTCGATGGGATAGAGAACATCATCTTTATAGAGAAAAGTAAAGTTCAAAGATTTTGCTAACTTCTTATCTTTCGTCCTAATTTCATGTACAGTATAAACTCAGTCTCATAATACTAAAGAAACAAGTCGGCAAGAAGAGGGACACAATTGGTTCCCATTGTATTACGACTGTCTGTTACAAAACACGTCCTCTAAACGTAACAAATATGTTGTCAATTAAGAATTCAAGCATCTTGACAATGTCAGTTTCAGAGATTTTTTTGTTTGAATCAAGTAGGATGTATCCCTCCCTAAGACAAGAATCTTGTATCTATATTAATCATTCTTTTTTAGAAAACAAAGCAATACCGACTCTTTCGATTCGTCTTTTAGTTTTGAATGGAGAATTCTAGTGTTAAGTGTAGAAATTTTTAGTATCCCCTTCTGATTCACGCCATTCATTTATAAAGCAGTGTATGGATATTTTAAATACCTCCCTCGTAAACACATTTTTTCGTAAAAGCAAACACCACCAGGGAACGCACAGGTACCATTTTAATAGGTCACTTATTGAGAATAATTAATTCACTTGTATTCGCACTTAACACTACAGGTAGATAACTCTGTAAAATCAGCAGAACGTTTTAATGACGTTGTGTCCTGAAGGGAATATTAAGCTTCTCAATGATCAAAATAAGTGTTTGTCAAACTGCTATATAACCAGTGTATTTTTTCTGATTTAACGGTTTGTTCAATTTTATTTATTTTTTTATATTTTTATCAAAGGGTCAAAGTAAATACTTTGTCAAAATTTTAAGAAAATTAAACGAGCCAAATCCTTAATTAATTTGGTTGATCATAATTGCGAAGCACATCAATATCATATTTGATTTCCATATACAATACAGAAATACAGCAGTTACTTTTGCACTTGGTATCATTGACATTGAAAAACATAATTACAAGAACCGAACGTTTCTTTTTATAATTTATGGGTTAGTAAAAGTGACGATCGTGCGCATATTTTTAGGTCGAGCTGCATACAAAATGTGCTTCAGTCACCCCGCTTTAACGACCCCAATAACATTACAAATACAAATAAAAACAGTTGTTTTTTATTTGTGTTATAGTGTTGCAAATCCATTTACATATTGCCTCATCTCTTTATTCTGTGACTAGATATCTATTTCCAATGAAACGTCAATAAAACATTATTCAGAATAAGAGTTGAAGCGTATATAAAACAATATGATTTTCAATAAACATTAGCCATTTAGCCTACACAATTATTCCAATATAATTTCTATCTGAAATATTTATAATATCATTTGTCTTTCTTCTATATAAATGTTTGTTTGAAATTGTTATAATGATTTATTACTTATAACGTATATATATAGCTACATATCTATACAGTTGGGTGCAAACTAAGCATTACATAAAGCAAACGTACATTAACGCCGCATGCACATATTTTGTTAGCTTACTTCAATTTTCACATTCACTAGTAAACGCGGGATTACTATATATAATTACGTAAACAAACGCGATAAAAATGCAAATTTTTAATGTCTTCCCTAGTAAACTCGCGTTTAATCTGTACCCGTTTAGCTAGGAGTAAACGGGTGATTACTTAAGTTTTCACGAGTTTATCCATTCTTGCCATTAAAAGTAAGCGGGCGTTTACTCTAGTTTATTTTTACGTCAACTTGACGCGCGTTTATTTTTCGCGTTAACTAATTGTGTAAATTATGAAATAAACTTCGTACATATTTTTATATATATCTTTTTATTTTGTTTAAATGACTTTAATTTTAATATTTCACGTATACATGGTAAATGTGTTTGTAACCGTAACAATTCAAAAACATTTTATTTCGAAATTTCAACTTTTATTAATTGTTAAAAATTCAGTTCCAATGACTTTAAATTGCGGATTTTCTATATGTTCTTTTCAAAAGTATACAGGTTCAAATTTCGACTCACAAAAATATTAGAAAAAATTATTTCAAAATTAAATCATGCAAAACTATGTGTAAATGTAAAATTATGATGTAAACATTTTCATAAGTACAATGTATTTAGTGAACAGTGTTTACGGCAGATTCAACTAGGTTTCATGCTTCAAGAAATAAAACAAATGACTTTTCGTACACAACCTTTGGTTCCATGCTGTAGCCTTCTATCGCAGCTTTTCATCTAAAAGTTAATTATTTCTCAATCTGCGTTAACGCGATCGAGTTTACTTCAAAAAGTAAACGTGTGCGCGTTTACTTTTGTAGAAATAGAAGACATTACATGGAGTGCACTGTCACTGCGCACACGAGTCTGTTTAATATTTATTACAAAATGCATTGATGTTTTGTAATTCCTACAGTTTTCCCCTATCGACCTCCAAATCATTTGTTGAATTCTTTTGATAATTTTAAAAAGAGTGTTGATCGAAATTCATTTTCGCGCTTAAAATATTGATTCGATATACTTAAATCAGACGCACGGTCAACGCTTTTACAATCATGTAAAATTTCAAACAGACGTAATCAATTGCATCATAATCATGCTGTAATTATAAAATTCCGAGTAACATGTACATCATGCGTTTCAGTTGCTTTATATTAATAAAAATAATATCTTTATGTAAAACATACAAAAACCAATTTTGGTTGTGACAAATACATTGACAAACAAACATAATGAAACATAATGAAAACTCAACAATATTATAAGAAATATTATAAAAACAGTTACTGTTCTCCTTTCCTCAGTTCTAATGACTCTTTAATAAAAGAAACAACTGCTTTTACATCATTTGGTGTTGATGGATTAAGTATTATCACGAGTTTATCATTAATATTAAGTTTATTAAAATTTACATATTTTTGTATATAATATTTTAAAAAGATTTCTCTTTTATTTTTATCTATTTTACAGTTGAAGAAAAAATGAAATTCATCGTCTAAGATATTACATATTTTACATTTTCTTTCATTTCGTGGTATTTTGGTATATCGTCCAGTTTCTAAGAAGAGACAATGATCGCTTATTAATCGTTGTCACGTTATCACGGAAAGCTCATGCAGTCATGAATACTGAATGTGATTGAAAAATGATTTTTTTAAAGACAATACAAAGTACGGATGCTCGAAAACATTCATATTACTATGTAATTATTATTGTTTAAAAACATATAAACTGTACGCACATGGGGTAAACTAATTTCATTTTTTTCCTTATTTCAATTGTCTATTTGCTAATTACAAATTTTGTTTCTGTTGTAATATTCTATTTGCTAATTACCGATTTGATTCTGTTATTACACATATTTAATTAAAAACGCGTCCTTTTGTCACTTGTAGGCTGGTTTCTTACCACACAAATTTTTTTTCTGCCCACGGTAGACATGATGAGGTAAACATGATCTATCGGCGTTTTGAGATATAGGAGGATGTAATATGAGTGCCAATAAGACAACTTTCTATCCAAGTCACAATTTATAAAAGTAAACCCTTATTATAGGTCTTTAACTAAAAGCATTGTCTCACACGGAACAGCAAGCTATACAAGGCCCCTAAACATGGCTAGTGTTACATCATTTAAACGAGAAAACCAACGGCCTTATCTAATAATAAACGAGAAACGAGAAACAGTTGTGTTTGACCACATCAACAAACGACAACTACTGAACACAAGGTTCCTGACAGTTACAAACAAATGCAGTGAGTTTAAACGTTTTCATAGGTACCAACCTTTTTTTATTGAGAGTTGAGAAATAACATATTGCACGGAATTTGGTGTAGAATATGTTTACCTAATGATTTTAATACGATATGCAGACACATTTATTTGTAAAAGACGTGTCAATTATTATATCTTACGATGTATGGTCACCATATTTCGTGATTTCAAAATAAAACAAAAATTCAGAGGAAAGCAAAACAATTTGTCGTCATACAATGTAACTAAGTTTTAACCAATGATGAACTGAGATCAAACGAATTAAACCACGATGGCTTAATAGAAATAATCAACAGGCCAGAGACATGATAAATCGGCTGAAAACAAGACAAACATTTACTTTTCTTTGAGATATCTATCAATAGATATTAGAGAAATAATGCTTACCAACGGGTACACATACATGGTTCCCGTACAATGCTATAATACACCTTTGTCTGTTAATACAAGGATTAGGCCAACACTGGTTTGGATTCTAAAAAAGAGAAAAGTAGAAAAGCTGAATATTGCAGTATCTTTATTATATCACTTAGATACAATATGTACAACAAAAAATAATGATATCACTGTAAAATAAAATTCAAACCCCGATTGTGATTAATATAAAGTAAATATGTTGACAATAAACTGTTTACAGTCATTTTAAGAATAAGATTAAGTTTAACATATAATAGTATTTTTCTCACTTTATCATACAATATCCCGTGTTTTGTATATATGTACTGACAGTAAACTATGTATTTGGAGAATAAGAACGATTTAGATTAATAATATGGTAAATATCAACAAGAAAGTAACACATCACAAATAAACATACTAAAACATTATACAACATAACTTATGTAATCATACATGGAGAACTTGTCATTTGATTACTAGAAACCCCTAATAAAAGAACAGCAATATATTTTCCCGCAATATGTCTTAATATTATACAGAGAAGTTGAGTATAATTTTAGCGTTAACGTAGCTAGCATTTCCGGCAAATCATATGTGTAGAACTTGATAGTCAAAGCTGATAATACAGATTTTTGTACACTAAAAAATTATTTTTGTCTGAAACGGTTATTTTGATCTTAAAAGGATCTAAAAGTCAATAGAATATTCAGTCATGGTCAGTTAATTTTCAAACTTATCCGCTGCGGTTAATTCAGTACTGATCAAACAGTTCGCTTACAGTCAATTCTGTACTATTCAGTTGCATTTTAGAAAGTTCATTTTGATATTGAGGTGAACAGCTGGCTACATGTACTGATGTAGATATAAGCTACAAAACAGGCTGAGTATATACTGAACAACAACACATACACAGAATACAGGAAATATTGAACAGTAAAACTGCGACAACTGCCAACATCCCACTGATCCGAAAGGAATATGCGTATAAACGAAGACAAATAACAACAATACACATGCATAGTCGTCAGGCATGTTAATTACTGTAAAAATACTTTTATTCGTGGGGTACCCATTTTCGTGGTTGTCGTGGATGACTTTATCCACGAATTTAAGTGTCCAACGAAATAAAACAACCATTGTCCAAATCAAGACACAATGACATGGAAAGATCCCCATCGCCGGGAAGGTTTGATATGATCTAGAGAATATATTGAATAATGCCAAATCTGAGAATACTTTAAAAGCAGTCACTGAACTACAACCAAATGCAGGAAAACTAAATTCCACGAATTTTAAAACCCACGAACATGAAAATTTTGCTCAAACCACGAAAATTGATACCCACGAATTAAAGTACTTTCACAGTATCTGTCGGTATTACAATTTTCTAAAATGCGTACGTCACCCTTTACATTTTGGTTACTTTGAACAGTTAAAAAAATATGACATGATTGATTTATGGATGATGGTCTGGATGATGTTTACAGAAAAGCGGAGAATGGAGAAATATTGGATGAAAACTAAAGACAAGCGAATAAGTGGTTGTAAACATATAACGAGTAGAGAATAATGATAAAAAAAATTAAGATTTGAGAAAACTGATTTTAAGAATTTAAAAGAAAGACATCAATGATCCGCATATATAAGAACAGAAAAGAACACTGGATGTTAGATGTGTATTGATTGATGATTTAGTCTTAGATGCATGATTTTTTTGGTTAGTTGTTAGTGTGGCTTTGAACTAGCTGTCAGTAACTTCGAGTTCTCTCAGATCTGTACTTAGTGTCTTTTTTGTTGGTGGGATGTACAAGTACCCCGTCCACTTGAATGTGTAGTATTTGTATATATATATATATATATACATCTGATGAGTTCAGCCTTTTTCAACTGAATTTAGTAGTTCGTTCGTATGTTGTACAGTTACACCACTGTCACAGATAAGGGGAACGGTTGTGATACCACTAACATTTTTAACCCAGAATCATTCTTTATGTATGTGCCTGTCCAAAATCAAAAAAACCTTATTTGGTGTACGAAGTTGTCGTTATGTTATGTGTTACATATTTGTTTTTTTAATCATTTTTTGTACATCAATGAGGCCGTTAGTTTTTCTCGTTTGAATTGTTTTACATTGTCAATTCGAGGCATTTTATAGCTCACTATGTGGTATAGGACTTGCTAGTTATTAAAGGCCGTATGGTGACCTATAGTTGTTAATTTCTGTGTCATATTAGTCTCTTGTGGAGAGTTGTCTCATAGACAATCATACCACATCTTCTTTTTTACTGATATAATTTATTTTAATGAAATTTGTTCTAACAGTTTTAAAGGGTTTCATTGATTGGTTAATTGGTGACAGCTTCACGCCACATCAGCGCCAAATGCGATATCGCGTCAAGCAAAAAATAAATTAGTTCCATTGACGTATAATTTGATGATTGGACCACGTTGCATCAGCTCAACAATGCCACATACCAGTGAAAAACAAATGGGTTTCATAAATGTGAAATATAGGGTAAAATATAAGGAATAGTGATTAATGCAGAACAAAAACATAACGAAATAAAATGTAACAATAGAATATATGACGAATGATGAAAAATTATCTGAAGAATGAAAGAATAGAGACAACTGATCTTAAAAATTAAATAATTGAGAAATGAAGGACTCTGCACGAATTAGAAAACATACAATAACAGACAAAGATAACTTATTTTAATTCATACTGCACTCGTTCTATTTGAGCAGTCAAAATGAGTTGACTGTATATATCTATGTCATGTACATCTGACCCGATATCAATTTTGCTCCTCTATTTTCAAATAGAAGTTGCCGAAATTATATAGACAATAATAGTGCATTGACTTGACATATCAACAATATAAGGATAAGGCTTAGAAACGGGGAAATGCGAGGCTGTGCCGAGCTACATGTATTTCCTCGTTTCAGGTCGAATCCTTATATCGTTGATATGTCAAGTCAATGCACTATTATTGTCTTTATATTGAAATCTTTAAAAAAAAAAATCAATGGTTGCGATATGGTTATTTATTTGATTTAAATATTTTAAAAAAGACATACAGTTCACCAACGAGTGTGAGTTTCAACAGGTAAATGTACATTTTATTGTGTTGTATATTTCTCCGCGAGCATGATATGTCTTTTTAAAAGTGATTTCCCCCAATATTTAAATCAAATAAATAACCATAACGCAAATTTTTTTTAAAGATTGCAATATAAAGACAATAATATTGCATTGACTTGACATATCAACGATATAAGGATTCGGCCCGAAACGGGGAAAAATCTCAGCACAGCCTCGCATTTCTCCGTTTCTAAGCCTCATCATTATATCGTTGATATGTCAGTTCAATGCACTTTTATTGTCTATATAATATTTTTTCTTGATAGTTTAAAAGGGCTTCATAATTGCTTAACACCGGATCAGCAAAAAAATACAATATCGCAATGAGCGAAAACAAGGGTATACAAAATATATTTCTATTTTATAGCGACTTACCATAGTCCAGTTTGTAATGCTTGAATAATGACGACCGTGTATGTTACTCTTCGTGTCGGATTCTTCGGTAATCAACAATTCACAATTCTTATTGTCATTATAATTTATGGCATTGCATCCGTGCTGCAGTAGACAATCTCGTATGCACATTTTTGGTCCTGAGTTGTGTTCCTCTCTTATAACATAAGAGTTCATGTACCTTTTCGTTGTAAAACTGCTACCAGTTATATTTTGCACGATACATTGTTTATTGCAAAAAACTTCAGTAAGAATGAAAAGGAATACTGTTGCGGATGTGCAGAATTTTTGAAATAGCATGTTGTTACATTCAATGTTTCTGTCTTCTCTACGGAGAGATTAAAATACGCGTTATCCAAATCTGAATACGCATCTAAAACAATGGAATGATATTAAAAGTCTGAAATAAAAGTGTTGATTTAAACAATAGAAGTGCTATAACATTTGATTTATTTCAGCCAATAATCTATTCAGTTTCAAGGTAAAGACTAATGCCAATTTCTAATTAAATGGATTTTAGATGAAAGCCTCCAGGAATTTTCCATACAATTTTTGCTATTTGTATAAATTATATATAAATATAGATATTTTCTATTGATATAATAAATTGTGATTTGTTAGATTAAGTAAAACTTTTTTTAATTAAATTTAGATGCACTCGTTGAAGGCATATCTCTATTAATTAAACTTACATGATATTTTGTGTGACTAATGCAGCTTTTTGTTTTTCATTGTATTTTTTAAAATTATAACCTGTCTTTTCTGTTATTTTGAGTACTGCCAATGCCAGATGAATTGCAAGGTTCTGTTTGTTAACTAGGTACATATAAGGAAGATGATATGACAAGACCTCATTCCCTCACTGGTTATTGAAATTAGTATAGAATTTCCTGGTATAAAATTGTTTTGGTCAATCAAAAAGCTTTATGTGTTGTTATCTTTATTGAACATTAATAAGTTTAAATTAGATATTTCGTGGATCCGGTCTCGTTACGAAATGAGTTTACACTTACAACAGTCGCGAGGCATTTCAAAATTATTTTAATTTTTCAGTAAATATACCATATCGTAAAAGTGTAGGAAAATATAAAATGTATTTGACGAACTTTAGAAACAGAGAGAACTACCAGATTGGCCGAACTTTTCTCTTGATTCGTAAGTAGTAAAATGTACTAATATATGGTATATTTTAGTACACTATTCAAATATTGTTCTTATCTTGCAATTTACCTTCAGACTTATACGTACGTGTTTTTCCATCTAAGTGGTTGAATTCGTTTTTGAACTAAATCGCCGTATTTGTTAATTAGGACAGGGATAATTCATAGAGCTTGGCAGTGTAGTAATTTTACCTTAAATTCCAAATATTTGACCTCGTTGGTTCTTTATGCGCTTTTGCTCGAGGTAAAATAGTTATCAAACATTGTCAAAGGTACCAGGATTATAAAATTTAGTACGCCAGACGCGCATTTCGTCTTCATAAGACTCATCATCAAAATATTTAGCATAAACGGCCAACTCGTGGTAAAATTAGTTGACATTAAAACCTCAATGAATTATTTCATAAAGTGTTTTCAACTTTTGATCACAATAAAAGAATGTATAATTATGTACTTGTGAAGCTGATAATTTGCATAACATTTTTACATACTTGTCAATATATCATTTTTGTTGAGTTTTAACAAACATTTGTTTGAATTTCAGTAAAGAACAAAAGACATTTGAATAAAAGAAACATAAACAAAAATACTGTTTGATAGCATTGATCGTTAAAACTTTGCATTAAAAGCAGAACTTTAATCATCCCTTTCAGATTTGAATTATAAAACTTTGTTTCCACTTAAATGTTACTTTATGGTAGTTTCCGTTGTATTTTAATGGTGTAAGGTAACATTATTTACAATGTAATCTAAATTTATTCTATGTTTAAAAGTATTTAATATACAACTTTACAATGAAACCGTTATTATCAATTCATCAATTTTGTTCTTAACAATCGCGAGCGCTTACGTTGATCGAAATCAATTAAAGTGTACTAAAGATTAAATGTTAATGTCATTTTTATTGTCTATTTTGATATCCCCGCGGTTACGATTTGCCGGGAACATGGAAATACCAGGCGCGTCTGTCCCTCTGTCCGTCGGTCAAATTTTCACAATACATATAATATAGGTTCATATCAGCAATATCTCGAACAATTTCTAAAAAATATGGTCGATCGAATTTTTGTTTAAACATTGTGTCCCTAAAAATACTAAATATATTGAAAATAGCCTAGTTTACATTGATATTAACAAAGCCGATTAAAATAGACCAAAATGAACAATGTGAAAACGAGCAGGCTTATTTGAGTAATTTGATGATACAATTGGTATCATTTCCAAAACAGTTAGGGACAAATAATGGTAAATTAAAATATAACAGAAATGTGAAAACACTTTAATAACATGAATAAGGAGATTTGAACATCAAGTAGTGAGTACATTTTTGGTAGGTTTTTAACATTGTCATATAAGCGGGAGATTTGGCTATCCATATAACATGGTTTAATCCACCATTTTCCTTAAAATGTACAATACCGAGTCATGAATATTTGCAGTTGTTTTGAATTAGTTCGTTTATATGTATGTTGGCGTTTATTGGTTTGGAACTTCAGTTTTCATGTTGTTTCTTTTATTTCCTATTATAAAATACGTTTAAATTTGTTATCCAGATTTGCTTCCTCTAAATCCATTTACGAATTTTGAACAGAGGTATTGTACTGTTTCCTTTATTAAGCATTCGTTTGCAATCACCATTAAAACGATAATCGACTGTTGCTAGTATCCATCAAATTGAATCTTTATAGCAGCTAGCGATTCAATGTAGTGTAACTCGTGCTGTTATGCGTGGAAACCTTTTTACTCAGATCCAATCCAAAACTAACCCTGCTCATGATTCACTATTATACATATTGTTATTTAATTGCATTTCAAAAAATTACAAACTTGATTAAATTTAATAAGGCTTAGTATTTATGTTTTTTATTTATAAAATAAATTATTAAAAATGAAATCATCTTTTAAATGTTTACAATATTATATCTTTCAGATTTGCATATATCAAGTTCAGCCCCGGCGTGCAAGACTCCATGGTTAGTCAAAGTTAAACATCCACTAGTATCAGTAAAGGTTCTTTTTTATTAAGTTAACACGTAAGCCCATAAAAAGTCTGTCTTGAGCTAAGGAATTAAATAAAAAAAAATCACATAAATACGGATTCAATGAGGTCGAATTATTAATTTTATAATGTATCATCGTTGTTTCTTGGCTTATTTTGAAAAAAATTTGACCTAACTGACTGCTCAGATCGAAATATTATTTATATATTATTCTAATATTTCACTTTCATGAATGATTTCACAAACAAATCATAAAAACACTTTTAGGTTTGTGTTGCGTCGCTTTGTCCGACATTTTAAATGTTAGCAATGTTTACCAATACATTGGATTTACATATATATGTAATAAACGCTGATTCTCCTAAGTCATATTGCCATAAACAATTGTTTATTTTATTTTCTCGATCCTATTTTATTTGCAAAATATGTAATAAAAAAGGGGCGAAAGATACCAGAGGAACAGTCAAGCTCATTAATCGAATAACGGACGACGTCATGGCTAAAAATAAAAGAAATAAAAGCGCTATTTTTAACAAGCTTCAAGCTTGGAGTGACCAAACTGGGCATCATAATCACGCTTTAGAGTTAAATGAATACTAACATAATTTGGTATACAAGCCTGGAGTTAATATTGTTGATATAGACTCTCTATATAATATAGCAGTGATGGCCTAGAAGAAACTTGAATTTGATAGTAATTATTGTATATGTATGTTAATAGTATTTAAAAACGCGAAAATAATTAATTTACAGAAAAAATAATAACGGACTTTGGAAGCAAGGGAGAGGGCTTACACTATTTCCAAGTACTAATGAATCTTTATACCTTTCCTGAAATTCTCCAGACATGAATCTTTTACAAAAATTCTCCCTACATCAGTTAATATACTTTCAACCAAGCTCTAAATGCCCGCGATTTCGCGGGTGTGTTCTAGTAAATAATGATTCGAAAAGAGAGACGAACAAATCAAGATAAAATAAGAACCAACAAATAACACAAAGTGCAACTTATCACAAATTTATTAAGACTAGAAAACACAACGATATAACATAATAAATGATAACCTCTTTAATCAATATTTTCCAGCTGACAACTACGGTCCTCAAGTACATGTATATGATTAACAAAAATA
This sequence comes from Mytilus trossulus, assembly GCF_036588685.1. NCBI lineage: Eukaryota > Metazoa > Mollusca > Bivalvia > Mytilida > Mytilidae > Mytilus > Mytilus trossulus. The sequence goes on from NC_086383.1 coordinate 49,318,499, forward strand.
TCAATAACTTTTGATGTTTAACGATTGAAAAAAAAATATTCTCAGGGTAAAATTTCGTGTCTTGAACTCAACAATAGTTGAACTCGCAAGAATTGGAAACATATCAGAATTATTATATTTGATGAATAATTAAAATATTTTTTTTAATAAACAACTGTAGTGTGCTGTCTGCTTCCGTTTATATTCTTCATCAATTGTGTAGTTATTTGTCCTTGAACACAACAGCATGACAATACTTATTTGAAAAATTCTAAATTGCGATTTAATACACATTTACAATTTTAAATCCATTTTGTATGTCTCCTATTTGACCAATATTAAATGAACTCACACGAATTAGACAATTATCAGAAATATTATATTTGATGAATAATTAAAAAAAAAAGGTTTATTAAAGATTACGTTATCTGTTCTCGCAGATACTCTTTCAGTATTGGTGTAATTGTTTGTCCTTGAACACAATATCGAGGTGACATCTTATTTGTATCAATTGAATTTTGATACAATTAACATTTACCAATATTAAAGCCATGTTTGTAGGTCTCCTATTTGACATATATATCTTGAACTATAATAAATAAAACAAACATCAGAAATATTATATATGATTATTGATTTAAATAAAGTATAACTAGATTTTTTTTTAAACAATTGCATTGTGCTGTCTGTTCTCATGGATATATGTTCATTAATTGGGTAATATAGATCGAAAACACGAAATTTAAAATCAAATAAATTTTAAACAACTTTGTAGGTCACTTAACATGACACAAATAGGAACTCATAGACAAATATCATGATACTAAAGATAAATATTTAATTAAATAACAAATTACTCCAGACCTATAATTAACAAGAATGTTGGCAAAACTTATTTTAAATAATAATAGATTACGAACTAACTGTTAAGATATTCGTCATCCTTTCATTGGGTTTTTTATTGACCAAAAATACCCATAACAGTCAGATTCTTCTTGTTTTTGTTGGGATTCGTGTTGTTCAATCTTCTGTTTTCTATTTTGTGTTTTGGGTACTATTGTTTGTCCTTTTATCTTTATTTTTATGGCATGGCGTTGTCAGTTTTTTTAATAGGTAGGGGGCATATTGTTTAAATAAATTAGATAAATAATCTTTTTTCAAGACGATAATCCCATTAGGGACCGTTCAATATTTATCAGATGGATGGGCCAGTGCAAAATTGGGCGGGGCACACACTTATTTTGTGGAAATATTTGGATTGGCGAGAACTTTTTTAAAAATATTTAGTGGATGGGCCAGAACACATTTTATAGAAAATATTTTGCTTTCGATTTTATCGGTGTGTAGGAGTTTCTTTTTTTGCGGCCACTCAAAACACGTCTCAACAAAAACTGTACAGCTATCTCATTTATATATTGATCTTACTGAATGCCAGGGTTTTAATAATTTGGGTTTTTTCTTTAAAAAAAAGCTACAACTTTGAATTTAGATTAAATTCAGATGGTCACCTTAAATATTTTTTGTAACCTTTTTCAAATCAACTTAGATTACCATATAACTGTACAGCTATATATATATATCTCTCATTTATATATTGACCTGACAGAATGCTAGGTTGTTTGATAGTTTGGTGTTTAGCTGACAAATTTAGGGAATTAATTAATAGGAGAAAAGGCTGCATCAAAGTCAAATACATGTCTGCCTATATTTGCTTAAAAAGACAATAATTTCTTTTTTGAAAAGTAGAATAGATAAAGGGACATTGATATTTGAACTATAACATGCTCTGTTATTTGGACAATAATTAGTAATTCAGCAAATGATAATATGTTTATTAGTCCAAGAGTCATTGTCCCTTCATTTAAATTATTTCCTTTATTTTAAATCAATATTGTATTTGAGACTGCACATATAAAATCAAATCTGTTCATGTATATTCACATTGGTGAATCTAGAAATGTTCATAAGTGGGGGCCCACTGACTGCCTTAGTTCTGATACATACATTAATATATACATACATATGGAATTAACTAGCACATTTTAAATTTTGTAATACTAGTAACACCTTTGATTTCAAGACAAGGATAAAAAAACTTTGAAATCGAAAAAGAACCTTAATCATTTTTAATTGTCATATAGTTTTAGAGGGGCAAGGACTTTTTTTATAGATTATTTTAGATGGGCAGGAACTTTTTTTCAGAATGTAAAAGGATGGGCATTAACTTTTTTAATGAAACAATATCAAGAATGCACCGGCCCATCCATCTGGTAAATATTGAACGGTCTCTAAGTCAGAACCAATCTTCTTAGAGAGTCTTTAACATTGATAACATATTCATAAGATACAATACTATAATGATATATATGACCCATAGTTTACTGTAGAAAGAACATTAATCAGCAGTTTTTAAAAAAAAATGTTAAGTCAAATATCTTGATGATACAGCTATATATTGTTTTTTATCAGGAGTTCGTGAAGTTGGAAAACCAGTATAACAACGGTAGATATTCGTCGTCTTCGTAGATGTTAATTCAAAAAACAAGAACGACAGATATGAGATTTTCTAAAATTTCATATTTAAATGATATTAAAGGATTTCTATTTTTGCAGTTTGTTCCAAGACCTTTTATGCAAATTTCCGAATAATAGCTATTACATATAAATACAAAGTACGTTTAAGGATCCGATTAAATCGTCGCATAATATGGTATGATTTCCGATGAGACAACTCTCAACAAGAGACAAAAAAGACGCAGAAATTTACAATTAAGGTCACCGTACGGCCATCAACAATGAGCAAAGCCCATACTGCATAGTCAGCTATAAGGCCCCGACATAACAATGTAGAACAATTCAAACAAGATAACGAACGGCCTTATATAAAGTACGTTTACATATCCGATTAAATCGTCTCATAATATGCGTAGTTATTGAAAATATTTAGTAAACACTTCAAACTCAAAATAAAGGTAACATATATTACAAAATCATTCGCAAATGAACAAATGGACAAACATATTCTGTAACGTATATTTCAGTATGTGATTATTTATTAAGTTTAATAAACAAATGGATGAATGCAAATCAAAGGAACTGTTGACCCGTTAATAAAATGAAACATACACTATTTATATTCTTGTTTCTTCTCATGGGTATTTATTCAGATACAGAAATCAAGCAATGACATCATGCATGTACCAATATTATCGCCAATGCTATTCAATACAAAGTATATACAATATAAGTACAAATGGAGTAATATAAAAAGAAGGGGCTGATTCGGATAAAAATCAACCTTTTGTAAATGAATACTAATACATCTGTTAACTTGTTTCGGGATGAACAAAACCTCTATGAAAAAATATTAGCTATTCATTTACAGATAAGGGTGCTTGGTACCATTAAAATGATTTAACCCGATGCAATTATTTGCACCTGTCCTATGTCAGAAATCTAATGTTCAGTAGTTGTCGTTTTTTATGTGGTTCATAAGTGTTTCTTTCCCCGTTTGAATGGTTTTATACTTTTAATTTTTGGGGCCATTGATAGCTTGCTGTTTGGTGTGAACCAATGCTCCGTGTAGAAGACCATACTTTGACCTATAAGGGTTTACTTTTATAAATTATGACTTGAATGATGAGTTGTCTCATTGGCATTCATACCACATTTTCTAATATCTATGTAGTTGCATACGCAAAAATATTGAACAAATCAATAGCGATTTCGACCTTTTCATAAAAAGATTACCGATTATGATAGAGATAGTCGTTTTCATGGGATAAATATAATCACGAGAAAAGTGAGATTTTCAATGAGATATCTTTTTTTCAGTTTGTTTGCCTTTTTTACTGTTAGGTAACGGATCAGAAGGAACATACAATTTAATATGCTAATAACTGGGACATGGAAATTTTTCGCGAGCGATTTAATTTCGTGACTTTCGCGAGCATAAAAATAACGCAAATATAAATCGTCGCGAATATGTAAAACTTGGATCTTTCTGGATTAAACTTCATCCAATTAATCAGAAAATCGTGAAATCAAATAGCCTCGAAATGGTCTAGAAAGGGTAAAACGCAAAATAAAGTATCGGCGAAAATAAGTTGGTTTACAGTAATTGTGCCAAGTGAGGACGAAATAGTCATTCGGCCACCCTTATATCACTTTTGAAGTCAAAAACACTATCTTCCGTTGGTCTTGACCTAATGAGGTGCAATAATGCCCGTCTTTTCACAAACATTAAAGAATTTAAAAGAATTGATCATTTTAGCGAACACAGTTCAATCATACTATCTAAAAATTGAACTGTCATTTATCTACTTTTATATTTTGAAAGCAAAACAATTTTGGTTAATAGTTGCGTACAAAAGATGACAACCCAATGTGAGCATGGATGTATCCTATTTATATGGACTTGATAAAGATTATATAACCGTGTGAAAATTATTTCGAAGTACGCGACGCGATTTTACATTTATCCTCGATAAGTAGACTTAAGATTTTTCAGAATTTGTGTAGTGAATATCACAATTTGTTTTAGAGTTAACCAACAAAAAAGAACTATTAAAAACGATATACAAATAAAACAGTTTATAAAAGGACAGAAAGATTTCTACTTTCCTTTTAAACATGTAGCGTTTGACTTGTTTCAATATATTTAGAATCATTAAACTGAAATGTTATTAAGAAAAATAGATTAAGAATATACAGCAATAGAATATATAGCAAGCTTAAGAAATCCACACAACAAATTGATGTTCGAATATTGGGCTTACAAATTATGCTATTACATATTTTGAACTATAATAAATATATATCTGACTCATTAGAAGCTCTGATTGCTTCTTCTCTTTTCTGATATTTGTTTTTTACTTTTTGTTTGTTCTAGTTTTATCAGGTCTTATATTTTTGAAACTTGTTTTAAATTTTCAAATATTTTGGCTTCGAACATCATTGAATAGAATTTTTTTGTCGAAATGAACAGTAAATATTGGCACCGATAACTTAATTCTAGTTATTTATTAGTTATGTGGTGTACCTAGTTATTCATCTTAAAATTGTATGACATAGCTTTGAATAATTTCAAAAGATTGACCATGCATACGCGTCAAACATATCAAATTTGGTATTTAGGATTAGTATGAACATAGAAAAAAATCTAATATGTAAACAGGTTTCTAAAGATAAATTTAATGACAAAGACAAAATGTGGATTCAGCATTTGTTTTTTGTTATTAACTGCGACTTATTAATTTGTCCAATCAAATTCAAGCCTTACCTGACTTTGATACCTTTATAAGTAATATTTGCGTTGATAACAAAAACAGTCTGGCCTAGACAATTACGGACAACACATGTAAGTATTAAATTAAGATATACTTTTCTAAATATTTATTTCATTGTCAATTAAGAAGTCAGTATTTATTTGTTAGAAGTTTGACTTAATGAAATAAACTGCAAACACAATCAATTTAGAAAACAATCCTTTCAAAACATGACACACACACATTTTAAGATTATTTAAAGTTTTAAACTGGTATTCACGGGATAAAATGACATTGAACATTGTTTACCTCAAAAGAATGTCTATGTATTATTCCTTATTCAAATAATATCAGATTCTTGTTTTAGTGCCATAATCACATAAACAAGCATGCAAGCAATACTATTATTTGGACTGTTTGTGGGAACAGTTTTTTGTAAGTATCTTAATTAACAAAGCCTCTTAAAGTATTTCTGGTAACACAATAATGTATTTAGATAAATAAATTGCACTATATCATGACTAGAGATTTTATGATTTGAAGCGTAACAGTACCATTCATGGTGTAAAAACATCCGTTGTTCGACCTGCTAAAATAAACTTTCTTATTTTGGTTTGTTCATTTGAAAATTGATGTTTGTGCTGTATTTAGACCCCTATTTGCATGCACAAAACGTTTTATGATTGGTTTTTTTCTTATATAAATATACATGTAAATACATGCATATGGTTTATTATCAAGATTAACTCAGAGCTAAAATTCAGATGTTATTACCTACATGACCTATACCATATGGCAATTGAGCTTGTAAAACTATGCATCAAGTAGTATTGCATAAAATAATTCAACTTTCAGAACTTATCACACCGCACATTGTTTTGTTTATATAATGTTTATGACCTTTTTCAGGCTGTACTGATGATCAGTATACGTGCTGGGATGGAACTTGTAAACCAGGGAGTTACCAATGTGATTCCTGGGTTGATTGCAGTTATGGAGAAGACGACCTGGGATGTCCAGGTAAAACATTATACTAGTACTCTTTTTTATTTTAAGTATTAAGGAAGTACAAATAAAATGAAACATGCCAAAATGTAAAATATGATGATATGGTCAAAAATATAATAATAGAAATAACGTATCACCGAACTTTTTGTAAGCTGCGGTATGGATTATAAAAAAACACATTATAATGTGAATCGGAGGTAAACTTTATGATAGAATAGTGAAATAAAATAGTAGGAGATACCTCTTGGATTATTGTATCAGAATATCAAAAGAAAATTGCAATCTGCATTAGTCCGTAGATTTCCATATTGTGGTCATACGAAGTAGTACTTGTGTATGATTGACAATAAATGAACATGCGCTAATGTTTACCACGGATCAAAACAATCGTAGTATATCCTTACTAAACCGTATTAAGGCGTACTGGCCAAAACTTATTAAAAAAAAAAAAAAAACTACGATTTACTGCCATTAAGAAATGATTATTCAAAAGCTAGAGTAGAAAAGATTAACGGCTTTTAGAAAATGAGACGATTCGTTCTATATCGTATCATATCGTACGAACTAACTTTGTTTAACCCTTACTAAACCGCTGTTTATCAGCAGAAAGTACGCTCTGACACTCGTCCTTTGGTATTAAACGGTGTCTAACCGTAAAAACCCATATCACTCATGTCACAAAATGACTGACTTTCTTCATTTCCCGTGGTAGTTACGTCAAAATCCGTAGTCATATCGTTTTGCTTTTGTATCAGATCCGTTTCGGACTACGAAAACTGCATTTCTGGGATCATCTGTGATATTTGATACGAAGTGAAACAGGCGTTGTGATCCGTTAATGTGTAACCTATAAGATCCAATCAGATTTGATGTCAGATTTCTTACATCAACCTTTGTAACAAGTTCCACTTAAAGTAATGGGTATTAAGAAAAATATATTACCTCGTACGGTACAGACAAACATCCTTTGCAGTGTCAATAACCCTAACAAACAGCAAAAATGGTGGAGTCAAAATGCGATAAACCCAAGGAGCTTACGAATTAAACTCTCAACCAATATAACATGTTCTAAAGCGCTTATCTGGTTTTACCTTCATCAGATTTATATGACCTAAAAAGACTTAAACACAAATGGCATTATTCATCTAAACATAACATTGACGTAGGAAGTTGGAAGTTTAGTTTCTGGAGGTTGTATTTCTGAAAGGAAATACCGAATATTCTTAAAGGGTAAATATATCATGAGAAACTAATGTAAACATTTTCAAAATGATTAACAAAACTAAGGATGTTTCAAAATCCATTTATATGTTGTATCAAGTCCAGAATAAAACGCAACAAAGGAATGGTCAGCTTTTTGGAAAATAAGTTTTCCAAATTGAGGTCTAGGTATTTAGATCAATGAAAGTGTTCTTGTGAACAAATTGAGAGTTCACAGTAAAACAAAATGTCATTTCAGTTATTACATGTAAAATTTGTAACGGAATGTATTAAACTATTAAGAAATTCTCAAGCCAGGAACATACTGTTTAAAACATTCGTTAAAATGACAATTGTTACCTGAACTTATAGTACTTTTCATGAATCTGTGAAAAAAAAACCATCAAATTGTCAAATTAAAAAACTAAATATTTTGAAAAATCTACAGGTTGTGACAGTGATCGTTTCCTATGTGCTAATGATCTCTACTGTATTATATGGTGGGGAGTATGCGATGGTGTAGATGACTGTGGTGATGGTTCGGACGAACGTGGGTGCTCCAATATTATTTGGAGTAGCCGTAAGTATTCATATTAGCTGTAGATCGGAGACTAAAGAAGCATATAAAGCTATCTGGCTAATGTTATCACTGCTGTCTTTATTTCCTAGATATAATTAAAAATATTTTTTGTTAATCTGAAAAACAATTCAACACAAATATTTATTCATTAATAGATGGAAAATAAATTTGATTAATGTATAATATTTTGATGCTAACCAATGCTATTTTTTTTTCTTTTTCACTGGAATCAACACATGAATGACAAGGATATTATTCAAAATCACAATTAATTAAGAGCAACATGAATAAAATGTCAAACAGAATAGAAATTTGCTGATGAGTTAGTTAATTATTGAAGCGATTTGCAACCTCGCCACCAAAAATATAATCGAAAACGCACCATGTCGATACTATGACCTAAATGACTGGTGAAAAGAACAAGACACTTGTTTTACAAAATAGACCTTTATACATGATCAGTAAACTGATGAAGTATTCCACAAACACGCCATTCCTCAATCTTGATACCATCATTCAAACACATTGTTATTTTGTTTTTACGTTGACTTAATTTTGTATTGTTTTTAAAACCTAGATTTTTCCAGCAAGCGCGGCTTAACCAGTTCTAGTGCTGGAAAAGTAGTATCCAGGGGTATGAACAAAAGAGGCAAAGTAGCAGCTGCAGGAACAAACATGCAAAAAAAGGAAAATGAAGCACAGAAAGTAGCTAATAAGATGGAAAAACTCAGGCTGCTTAGCAGAGGAAAAGATGGCAAATAAACATGAAAAAGAACGGACGAATTTGCTAAGAGATTGGACTTGTCAACGGACTATGATATTTGCGTTTTTTGAAAAAATCGTTTTTAATACTCTTTAGTGCTGTATTAACCTTGTCATAACGTTGTTTGATCAATTCATGTTGTATTTATGTTAAAGTTTAGGCTAATCCATTTTTGATAATATCTACCAAAGACTGCAGACAATAATTATTGATAATATATTATCGTATTTTACACTCTTCAATGAAATATGAAATATAAAATGTAAGATACACCCTTTCCAATTTGTATCTATGATTTGGAAACAAACATTTTATTGAATGGAAATCATACATACGTATTTTGATTAAATTGGAATTAACAAAGTCATTATTCATTCTAACTTCTGTCTTTCCTTAATAAAATCTTTCTTGCAAATGAATTGTATTTTTTAGATATTATTAATTAAAACGTCGTTAACTAGAACTGAAAACTCAGCAACTTATGTAATATTTATACAATATAAAAAATAATCATACGTGCTATGACTGCCAATGAGATTGGTCTCCTCCAAAGACCAAATAATCAAATGACTTTAGAAGTTAGCATAGGTCACTTTACAACCTTCAATAACGATTTCATCCAATATCACATAGCAACATATCAAGAACCCAAAAGTAACAAGGGTAAAACAATGCAAACGAAAAAAAACAATGGCCAGATTTAGGCATAAAACAAAACAAAAACGAAACACAAAATATATACCATACAAACAACGACTCAATTACGTGCTGCGACTTGGGACAGAAACATACAAAAGTTGTTGAGGTTCACATGGTTACGAGCGCCAAACACTCCTTTTACATGTGACAGTGGTGTTACAGCAAGTACACACATAACTCTCAATCGTTTAGAGTAAAGATTAAAAAAAAATCGTAAAGGTTCCGCGGAACCTAGTGTCTCGCCTACTTTAGCTGTTAATCGCAGACTCAAGAAAAATGAGGAAAAAAATCAATAAAAATATTCCTCTCGATACTATCTTTTGATTGTAAGAAATTTCTGTTCAAGTTTGGTGAAAATCCAGGATAGTTTATTATGAAAATTATAAATGTTTAAAAAACATTAACTGCAGACTGTATGTAATGTTAACTTGAAGAAAATCTAAGTCCATTATTAAGTTAAATACGAAAACAATGGATTTTTTTTACAAAATTTACTTCTGGATACTATCTTATGATCATAACAAGCTTCTGTCCAAGTTTGGTACACAGTGAATGTAATGTTTTCTGGAAGAAGTCCATTTAAAAGTAGGATACAAAATCTACTTCTTTATACTATCGTCTGATCATAAACAAGCTTCTGCCGTAGTTTCGTAAAAGTCCAGGACAGAAACTAATTAGAATTTCAAAAACTTTAACCACAGAGTGAATATTTGTGGACGCCACCGCCGACGACAACGACGCCGACAAAATGTTTGATCGCTATGTCTCGCTTTTTCGACTAGTTTCGAAGGGTCGACAAGAAGGGTTCAATAGTTTAGTCTTAGATGCATGATTTGTTTATTAGTTGTTAGTGGCTTTGAACAAGCTCACAGATAACTGCAAGTACTCTCAGATCTGTTCCCTTTTGTTGTCGGGATGTACAAGTACCCGGCCACATTCACTTGTATTTTTTTCCATCTGATGAGTTAAGCCTTTTTGAACTGATTTTTATAGTTCGTTCTTATGTTGTACTGTTATACCATTGTCCCAGGTTAGGGGGAGGGTTGGAATCCCAATAACATGTTTAACCCCGCCACATTATTTAAGTCTGTGTCTGTCCCAAGTCAGGAGCCTGTAATGGAGTGGTTGTCGTTTGTTTATGTGTTACAAATGTGTTTTTCGTTAATTTTTTATATAACTAAGGCCATTAGTTTTCTCGTTTGAATTGTTTTACATTGTCATATCGGGGCCTTTTATAGCTGACTATGCGGCATGGGCTTTGCTCATTGTTGAAGGCCGTACGGTGACCTATAAATGTTATTATCTAAGTCATTTTGGTCTCTTGTGGACAGTTCTCTCATTGGCTATCATACCACATCTTCTTTTTTATATTAAGTTTCTTCTGTATCTACAACCATTAATATGCATATGTGTATAGCAATAATACTTCTGATAATTTCATTTACAAATTGAATATTGTTACCGATAAAATATACAAAGATATAATTACAGTGTTAAATTTGTAGCCCAGTAGTTAACATTTCGGTTTATAAAATATCAATAATGTGGTCTTTTTTTTTTTTAAATTTCCTGTTTAACAAAACTTTGAATTTTTTCGAAAAAAGTAAGGATTTTCTTATCCCAGGCATATATTACATGTACCTTAGCCGTATGCTCTTCAATGCTCTTTAACTTCGTACTTGTTTGGCTTTATAAATATTTTGATAGGTGCGTCACTGATGAGTCTTGTGTAGACAAAACGTGCGTCTGGCGTATTAAATTATAATCCTGGTACCTTTGATATCTATTTACACCACTGGGTGGATGCCACTGCTGGAGGACGTTTCGTCCTCGAGGGTATCACCAGCCCAGTCAGTACTTAACATTTCGGTGTTGAAATGAATATCAATAATGTGGTCATTTTTATAAATTTCCTGTTTTACAAAACTTTGAATTATTCGAAAAACTAAGGATTTTCTTATCCCAGGCATAGATTACCTTAGCCGTATTTGGCACAACTTTTTGGAATTTTGAATCCTCAATGCTCTTCAACTTCGTACTTGTTTGGCTTTATTAATATTTTGAAAGGAGCATCACTGATGATTGTTGTGTAGACGAAACGCGTGTCTGGTGTATTACATTATAATCCTGGTACCTTTGATAACTATTTACACGATTTGGGTGATGCCACTGCTGGTGGACATTTCGTCCCTGAGGGTATCACTAGCCCAGGAGTTAACATTTCGGTGTTGACATGAATATCTATAATGTGGTCATTTTAAAACATTTTCCTGTTTTTTAAAACTGAATTTTTCGAAAAACTAAGGATTTTCTTATCCCAAGCATAGATCATGTGAAGATTACCTTAGCCGTATTTGGCACAACTTTTTGGAATTTTGGATCCTCAATGCTCTTCAACTTTGTACTTGTTTGGCTTTATAAATATTTTGATAGGAGCGTCACTCATGAGTCTTTTGTAGACGAAACGCGCGTCTGGCGTATTAAATTATATTCCCTGGTACCTTTGATAACTATTTACACCACTGGTGTTGGACGTTTCGTCCCCGAGTGTATCACCAGCCGAGTAGTTAACATTTCGGTATTTACATGAATATCAATAATGTGGTAATTTTTATAAATTTCTTGTTTTACAAAACTTTGAATTTTTCGAAAAACTAAGGATTTACTTATCCCAGGCATAGATTACCTCAGCCATATTTGGCACAACTTTTTGGAATTTTTGATCCTCAATGCTCTTCAACTTCGTACTTGTTTGGCTTTATAAATATTTTGATAGGAGCGTCACTGTTGAGTCTTGTTTAGACGAAACGCGCGTTTGGCGTATTAAATTATAAACCTGGTACCTTTGATAACTATTGTAACATTTAACAAGAATCTGTTTATTTTAGGCATCTAAATGTTTACTCTGATCTTATCAAAATTGCCGGGCTCGATTAACAACAATCTTTGACCTTGACCTTATCTTCTAGGGAACTCAAATAAATAGACAATAGGTTTATACGGCTTACGGTTAATGAGTCATAAAAACATATCGACAAAAGGAATATAACTCTTGAAACATTTCACCAGATTGCTTTGATTCAAATCAGCCAAAATCTGAGGGTTTAACCAATAATTAGGAAACATAATTTTGTCGTTATCTTTTGGGGTAACACAGGAGACACACTTTTAAGAAAAACAGAAAAAATCGTCGGCTAAACGAGATAAGTTTTAAAGTACAGAAATTTTCGGTATAAAATTCAATATATGTAAGCGACATCTTGCATAACAGCATAACATCGGAAGAAAAGGGTTTGTCCGAAGGAGAAATTGTCAGAAGGTGATTTTCAATATACTCGTAAATTACACACTAAGCATAAACAAAAGTTTCCATAACTGTCGCCATCTTTTAAAAACATTTTTTTTTAAATATTAAAATTAATTGTAAAGAAAAATATTTTAAATGTTCTCCTGTTTTCTTTTTGGTCTTTTTTTTTGCAAGGTCGTTATCAGTTTATTTTCAACTTCTAATCTTGAGTCTTTACTACCTCTAAGTATAGCTCAAAATATGGAAATGTGAAAACACGTTGAAAACTTGTATGTAAATGGGTTTTTTTTTTTTATTTGAACGCTTTAATACTCGAATCAAATAATAGATTTAACAATTTTCTGATTCTATCCCTTTGATTTATCAATAAAACAAATATAGGAGACATAAGAAACATGGTTCAAGGTCATATGTGTATGATGGTTTGAGTTGTATAGTCAATATAAAAGAATTGGTCAAAACAAACAGATTGACGAAAATGACATCACAATAACAGAAGAAGGAATACATAAATACCCGCATCGCTTCAAAATTACTTGTACAAAATATTTTAACAAAGTACGTTATTAGATCCGATTGAATGTGTGTAGATATCAAAAATATTTAGAAAACTTTGTAAATTTACAAAAGGGTAACATAAATCGCATTATAGTTTGCACACATAAACAAATGGACGTACTTGTTTTGATATGTATAATTGCAGTATATGAATATTTTATCAATTTAAACAAAGAAATGAATGAACTAAAACTTAAAGAACAATTGACCTTTTAAAAGATGTTTTAAACTTTCGAACACTGATGTACTGTCTTAAATATAACATACACTATTTACTAGTACAGTGTTTACTCTTCTCGCGGATATTCATTCGGCTATAGAAATCAAGCACGGACATCATACCGACATTATCGTGAAAACAATTTAATAAAGCAGATATGATATTTAGTTCAAAGTGAGTAATTCAAAACAAATACATGACGAAAACAACAAACAAATTCAACTTTGTTCTTTTACATTTCTCGATGATTTAGATGGCAATAGTCCTGTTAAAAATATGCATATAATATCCGGGAGAGTCATGATTAGTTTATCAAACAAAGGTGTAAGTAACCTAAATGACTTTTTTTCGGATGTTTGTTTTATGTTGTTTTTAAAGTAAAACACGTTATATAGATGCACAAAAAGTAGCAAAATGAAAGGAAAATAAACTTAAATTAAGGCAACAGTAGTATATCACTGTTCGAAATTCAGAAATCGATTAAGAGAAATATAATCCGGGCAACAAACTCAAACCGAGAGAAACACTTCAATTATAAGAGGAAATCAAATAAACAAGAGAAACACTAAAGTGAACAAAAACCAACTACAATGCGACACACACAGAAATGAACTTTAGATAACTACTGCCATTTTCCGGACTTGGTACAGGCTATTTTAAGAAAAAATGATGGATTGACCCTGGTTTTGTGGCTAGCCAAACCTCGTTCTTTTATTGCAATGTTAAATATAACACTTAAATGATACCTTTACATGACAGGAATACAGTACAAATAAATGCATGAACATTTAGGACAGAGAAATGACAACTACCAATACAAAAATACATTTCGACATGCTAACCACAGAATAAACACAAAAACGTAAAACAACATAGGACAGCACACAAAAAATAGCACAACAGAACTACGAACTGTCTTTCACACTTCTCGATCAACACCATAAAAGTGATGTTACAGGTAAGTTTCTTTGTTCTTATACATTTTCCGATTTTGATGGCAATAGTCCTCTCGAAAGGATACATATAAGATTGGGGACAGTAAGGACTAGTTTATAAAACAGAGGTGTTTATAACCTGTTTGTTTTATATTGATATTTTTAGCGATAAGTCAGAAGGAAAAATGATTAAATATACTTGCAAGTGGGAATAGAAAATGAATCACTGTGCCAAAGATAGAACAAACATACGAATGTGTCATAAAGAACTAGCAATTTTGAATTTTACACACTGTTTTGTTTGCTCTTACAATATTGAATACTTCCAGGATTTTCACAAATATTTTTGAAAAAAAAATGATTATTTAAGCGAGCATAGTTTAACCCTTCTTTCAACCTAGTTAGCTGACAAATATTTACTTATATGCATTTCGGTTTACGGTCGATTGTAAAGGATTATAGACTTTACAGGCTTTGTCATTGTTGCGAACAAAAAGCATATGGTAGATTCAACGCCTCCACAATTTGACTGTTTACCAATAAAGGTTTCTGAACCAAATGAAAAAAGGAAAATTCTATACCAAACAACATGTTCAAAAACACACACACCAACGAAACCAAAAATACTTCATACTGAATAACTCGTTAACAAACACACGCAAACACACACACACACACACCAACAAACAGAATAAATTGATAAAGGAATTTGTATCAGTGGATGACTACTCTTTTGTAAGGATTTAATATTGGTCTTGTTCTGATTAATGTATCATAGATAAACTGAAATGTAGTTTATAAAAGCAGATTAAGGGTATACACGAATGACACAGCAAGGTTAAAACATTATTGTAATTTAGGTATACGAATTTTGTCCAATTGAAATTTGTTGTTACACCATTGATTTTTTAATTCATTTGACTTAAGTAATAAATATCTGCCTCATGCGATTCTCTGATTGCTCGGTTTTGGCGTTGCTGTTTGTTCTTCTTATCAGATCTCTTTTGAAGGAGTTTTGAATTTTCAAATGATTTGGCGGCGGGCATCACAAAGTATATATGTTTATTGTCAACTGCGCAGTAAATATTGGCACCCGTAATGCTATTCTAGTCATGTTTAGAGCACGTTAACTTCCTACTCAGAAATGTAGACTTCAATTGCATGTCTAACACTGATAAATTTCTTTGAGCATTTATAATTCCCATGCTTTAAACATATCGAATTAAGTATTTGATATAAGTCTGAACATAATAATTATCAAATGTGTAAACAGGTTTCTAAAAATAAATGTAAAAACAAAGAAAATATTTGAATTCAGCATTTGTTTTGTTGAAAACTTAATTATAAAACTGCGACTTTTTAATTCGTCCAATCAAATTCAAGCCTTACCTGACTTTGATATCTTTATAAGAAACATTTGCGTTGATGAAGCAACAGTGTGCCCTGTATTGAACAATATACATCACATGTAAGTATTGAAGTAGGATATTTCGTTGAACATTATGTTTTAGTTAATTCATAATAACTATTTGTTTGTTTAAATCTTGTATGACATCGTTTGTTTTATTTTCAGTTGAATAAAGTTGAGTAATATATATGTAGTCGTGTAAGTGCGTAAGTGCTGAATGATGTTCGAATAGTCTTATTAGTATTTTGAATAGTATCTATCAGATTAAAACGTATTCAATAATGTTAATGATGTTTTTCCCATAGAAAAGATAACTTAACATGATTATTTCATTTCTTTCTCGAAATGATAATTCTGAAGATAATTTTGATTATTTTCGCAGCATATTCATATTTAAATCGCGTTTATGTTGTCTGTAAGTCAATGTATTTTATCATCTTTTGTTTTTATAAATAAGTTTTGAAGGTGGTATTATGAAAAAAAAAGTTAACCCAGAATTTCCTATCTCGCAATGGTTTGGACAAAACCGTCAAAACTCATGTGTTCGTCAACCTTGAGTTCAATTCACCACGTACATTTACAAACAACATGTACCATACCAGAAATTCAACAATCGAAATGTATGCCAATAATGCATGTCTGAATGCTTTTTATACTGGATTCATCATAAAAACGATTACATTTCTTTATGTTTATATTTAAGGTTTGTTTTGCTTTTATTCCCGATTTCAGTTATATCAGTTTTAATTTTAGAATCCTGCATCTTATTAGCAACCATGAAAGTAATACTTATATTTGGAATGTTTGTGGGAACAGCTTTATGTAAGTATCTTAATTTGCAAAGCTTCTTTGGATATTTGAGGTAACACAGTTGTCTCCATCTTGTCTAATTTACTCGTAATTATTTATATAGAAATGGTTTCTGTTTTTCGTCAACTTATTGTACTGCTCCTTGGCATCGTCTTGCCGTTTTTTAGTAATGCAAAAATAATTATAAAAAATTCGAATCGCATTTGTCTAATTTTACATTCATACTGTTGCATATATCATTGCATAAATGATTGAATTTGTTGTGTTGTTATTCTCCTAAAAATCTGTTATTCAGTTAAAAACAAAACCCTACAATTTTATGAAATTGTTTGAATATGTTAATGATCTGTTTTAGGCTGTTCTAGTGATCAGTATACGTGTGAGGACGGAGAATGTATTCCAGGGAGTTGGCAGTGTGATTCCTATGTTGATTGTAGTAAGGGAGAGGATGACATGGGCTGCACAGGTAATAATGATCTATATGGTCTATTAAAGTTGGTACGGGAGTACAAGCGAAAATTGATTGAATTTGTTCCTACTTTGCAAAAATGTAGTATATATTGTGATATATTCAAATATATAAAAGAAACAAATAGCTCAACGACAACTTTTACACACTACAGGTTGTTTTGTGAGGATAATGCAGGAAAAACATCATAACTGATTGATAGAAATGTGTGAAATATACGAGAAGACAGCTTGTGAAAATGTCTTCCTGTATTAACTTTTGCCGACTTAATTGAAAATCTAGACCTACTACTAACATTTGACAATCCGAGAGCCAAAAAAAACAAATACTACTTTAAGTGAAAATCATTCCGGGCTGTTGTTTCATAAGCTTAACGATCTGATGTTAGGTTTCTTTACATCATCAGTTGTATAAATAAAGGCAACAGTATACACGGCCCTTAAAATGAAATATGTGTATCGCGAAACATGTCACTCAGAATCTTGTTACATACATGACGTTACCACCTCATGTCAGGAATAGAGCACAGTACATATCAACATCATTTGCAAATATCAAAAGCCTCAAAATGTAGCAAACAATGTTAACTACAACATTAAAGTATAAAAATTATAAGAAATAAACTCTTTTCAAATTTAGTGCGTTCGAAGTTCTTATCGGGGTCTTTTACCAGAAACTCTCAAATCGAAACAATCAATTACCGATACTGATCACATCTAGCATTAATTCGTGTATCATTTAAAAACGTGTTAAGTTGTATTAAATTGAAAATTGTTTATTTTGAAATGTCTACAGGTTGTGACAGTGATCGTTTCCACTGCTCTGATTTTCCTCTCTGTGTTAAATGGTGGGGAGTATGTGACGGTATAGATGACTGTGGTGATAACTCAGACGAACGTGGCTGCGCTAACCTTTGCTGGTATGATTGTAAGTAAACTTATTTCCACGAAGTCAGCATAAAATAACCATTTACGATTCGGGACCTACATATTTAGTAAAATCACAAAAATACTGAGTTCCGAAGAAAATTCAAAATGGAAAGTCCTAATTTCTTTGCTATAATTTTTGTTTTAAATGAAAACAATAACAAATGAACTTCATGAAAGATATAACCTTAATGATTTGTCAGTAAACTGTTGCGGTATTCCGAAATTATTGCCGTCTCCTGATTTTGTTGACTTAGTATTGTATTTATTTACATAGTGCCATACAGCAAACGCGGTTTAACCAGTTCTAGTGCTGAGAAAGTAGTATCCAGGGGTATCAATAAAAGAGGCAAAGTAGAAGCTGCAGGAACAAACATGCACAAAAAGGAAAATGAGGCACAGAAAATAGCTAATAAAATGGAAAAGCTCAGACTGCTTAGCAGAGGAAAAGATGGCAAATAAACATGGAAAAAAAACGGACGACTTTGCTAAAAAATTGGACTTGTCAACGGACTATGGTATTTGCGTTATTTTGAAAAAATCATTTTTGATATTCTTTAGGGCTGTACTAATCTTGTCATAGCGTTGTTTGATCATTTCATGTTGTATTAATGTTAAAGTTTAATCTAACCCTTCTTTGGTAATATCTACCAAAACCTGCAGACAATATTTATTGATAATATATTTTCGTATTTTACACTCTTCAATGAAATATGAAATATAAAATGTAAGATATACCCTTTCCAATTTGTATCTTTGATTTAGAAACAAACATTTTATTGAATGTAGATTTATCTATATATTGTTTAGAGCGTTACATACGTATTTTGATGTTATTGCTATTAACAAAATCATTATTCATTCTAACTTCTGTCTTTTCTAAATAAAATCTTTCTTGCAAATGCATTGTATTTTTTTAGATACTATTAATTAAGACGTCGTTAAATAGAACTGAAAACTCAGCAGCTTATGTAATATGTTTACAGTATAAAAATAATCATACATGCAATGACTGCCAATGAGATTGGTCTCCTCCATAGACCTCTTAACCAAATGACTTTAGAATTAGCATAGCTCACTGTACAACCTTCAACAATGATTTCATTCAATATCACATAGCAACATATCAGGGACCCAAAAGTAACAAGGGTAAAACAATGCAACGAAAAAAACAATGGCCAGATTTAGGAATAAAACAAAAAGACGAAACACAAAATATATATCAGACAGAAAAATACAGAAGTTGTTGAGGTTCACATGGTTACGAGCGCCAAACATTCCCCTTATATGTGACAGTGGTGTTACAGCAAGTACACACATAACTCTCAATCGATTAGAGTAAAGATTAACAAAATCGTAAGGGTTCCGCGGAACCTAGTGTCTCGCCTATTTCATCTGTTAATCGCAGACTCAACAAAAATGAGGGAAAAAAATCATAAAAATATGCCTCTCGATACTATCTTTTGATTGTAAGAAGCTTCTATCCAAGTTTGATAAAAATCCAGGATAGTTTATGAAAATTATAAATGTTATAAAAACATTAACTGCAGACTGTATGTAATGTTAAATTGAAGAAAATGTAAGTCCATTTATAAGTAAAATACGGAAAAAATGGATTTTGTTTTACAAAATTTACTTTTGGATACTATCTCATGATCAGAAACCAGCTTTTGTCCAAGTTTGGTACAGAGTGAATGTAAAGTTTTCTGGCAAAAAACAACGTCCATTTATAAGTAAAATACGAAAAAATGGAATTCTATTTTTACAAAATTTACTAATAGATACTATTTTATCATCATAAACAAGTGTCGTAAAAATCCAGGATAGTTTAAGAAAGTTAATAAAGTTTCACTGACGCCGTCAGAATGTTTGATCGCTATGTCTCGCTTTTCGACTAATGTCGAAGGCTCGACACAAAGGTTTAATAGTTATCAAAAGTACCAGGATTATAATTTTATACGCCAGACGCGCGTTTCGTCTACATAAGACTCATCAGTGACGCTCAGATCAAAATAGTTAAAAAAGCCAAATAAATACAAAGTTGAAGAGCATTGAGGACCCAAAATTCCAAAAAGTTGTGCCAAATACGGCTAAGGTTATCTACTCCTGGGGTAAGAAAATCCTTAGTTTTTCGAAAAATTCTAAATTTTATAAACAGAAAATTTATAAAAATGACCATATAATTGATATTCATGTCAACACCGAAGTGCTGACTACTGGGCTGGTGATGCCCTCGGGGACGAAACGTCCACCAGCAGTGGCATCGACCCAGTGGTGTTAATAGTTATCAAAAGTACCAGGATTATAATTTTATACGCCAGACGCGCGTTTTGTCTACATAAGACTCATCAGTGACGCTCAGATCAAATAGTTAAAAAAGCCAAATAAATACAAAGTTGAAGAGCATTGAGGACCCAAAATTCCAAAAAGTTGTGCCAAATACGGCTAAGGTTATCTTATCCTGGGGTAAGAAAATCCTTAGTTTTTCGAAAAATTCTAAATTTTATAAACAGAAAATTTATAAAAATGACCATATAATTGATATTCATGTCAACACCGAAGTGCTGACTACTGGGCTGGTGATGCCCTCGGGGACGAAACGTCCACCAGCAGTGGCATCGACCCAGTGGTGTTAATAGTTATCAAAAGTACCAGGCCACCGTTTCACAAAGCCTTCGTAAGTTTACGTGTCATCGTAAGCCCATCGTAAATAAATCGTAGGATTTACAGCCGTTTCACAAAGCCATCGTAAGTTAAGATGATCGTAAATAATGCGTTAATCCTATGCGTAACTTACTACAGCTATACCCAGTCGTAACTCCATCGTAGCTTTTCTCCGAAAATGAATTAATCCATTTAACCTGGCTGCAGCGTTCTTTATTCTTGGTCAAGATGCCTCAAATGTTAGAAGATGAAGAAGAATCGTCAATATTATAAAACTACACTTAATTAAAGTCTATTTTCGTTTGATTATTTGTATATGCAAGCAACTTTCATAATGCAATTTCCAAATCCTAGGTATTTATAATCACTTTTACTCATCTTATTTCCTACCGGCGTCCGTCTTGACAATTTGATAAATAGGCTTTCTGTCACGTCCGCGTTCTGAAATCTATTTATAATTATATCACTACAGACACAGTGGTAATCGATAAAACGTTTATAGAAGGATGTTTTATTCCCATTTTAAAGCTATGTGTACAATATAAATCTGAAATCTGTTTCACAGTCAAACCAGATAATAATTATTCTTTGTAATTTCGGCCAAAAAAGAAATGTATTTTTTAAAATAAGAATATCGCAATAAATATCTGACTGTAATTAGTTTCGTGGTTAGATGGAACTTATTGCAGCTATTAAGATACATATATGAGGCCCCTCATGGGGGGGGGGGTCCTAGTAATCACATAATCACCATTTGTTTGCCAATATAATCACATAATCATTAAATATTTGCTTATCTTTAGTAATCAAATAATCATAAACTAAAAATACAGTTATAGGTAATCAAATAATCATGAAATATTTGGCTTAATAATCAAATAATCATTAAAAAAACGGCCAAGTAATCACATAATCAAAAAACCCATGAGGGCCCTCATATATTATATATGCCTTTCGAGTGACTATTTTTAGATCGAATTTAATGTAGATCATATATACCAAAACTAATAGAGGGTAAGCTGCAGATCAATAAGATTTTGTGTAGATGCGACATGTCTTCAAAAATTAATACAGTAGAAAAATAATTTGGAAGGGGGAGGGGAAGTTAAAGATTGAAAAGTAAAGCATTTTTTTTCTGTTTCCTTTATTATTTAATAGATCGAAACAAGTGCCTGTGCACATCTCTCCTCGGTCCGTCTTCTTTTAAGCATATATGTTATTTAGGGAAAGAAAGACAATTATTCTATACACAATAGCCGTTTTAGCTATACAAAACAGTTGGACATGTAGGTTATACGTTAATAAAACAGCAATCAAATGACAAAGACGAACTAAGGACATCCAGAAGGCAACATAGTATAGTATAGTTTTCAACAATATAGATAGATGTCTATGTTACAGACCATATGAGTATTTGTACCGTACGCGTACTTTTTCAAAATACGCGGCATACGTCGGACTGTTCGCGTACGGTCTGTCAGATTTTAAGGTCAAGTTTTAATACAAATAAATATGTGACAGATCAACACGACATAAATCTCGAATTGATATAAAAAGTTCAATTGTAATTGGAATAAAAACTTATTGTTTTGACTATTTTAATAGGTCGCGTTAATTTAATATGGTAAGGGTCTGTATTTAGCATGAAATTCAATTTTGCTCACTGAATTGAAGCCGACAAAATGTGGATGAAAGGTTTTTAGAATATTTAGGATTTTTATCTAGAAAAAAGTCAAAACAGCTAGTGAGACAACAGGTCAATTTCTAGTTTTAATATAAAAATAAAATTTGATAGAAACGTTAACGATATAAAAAAAATAACAATAAATAGCAACTCTCCAAATAATGTAACAATCTAGGTAAAAAAGGAAGTAGTCTAAATGAAAAAAAAGTTAATAATTTAAAATTACCAATTTTTAAATACATAAACGCGTATTTCCCGCTTTACATAACACTACAAGAAACTTTCCTAGGAGCCGTGGATTGCGAAATATCGTCTGCATATTTCTAAAATATTTACGTAAATTGATGGCGTCGTGTGTTAAAACATTTATCGGCCAATCAAATCGGTATATATTATTTAATATTCACGGTTGGGAACCCCTCTAATCCGAACTCCTGCGTCGTAAAAATTACATGCTTTGCATATTCTTTAGCTTTTTTGTACTTAGTAGGCAACCCTTTTTGTTGGTTGGTTGTATCATAATATTCTAATTCACCGACTTTTAAAAGAGACCACCAAAACTCTACTTGTGGATACTCTTATGGTATTGAGCATCCTATCCCATGAATAAGCGCTTGAATACTAGTACCAGATATTTATTTGAAATAACCCAAGATATCTGAGTTTGTGAATGAGGTTTACAGCATAGACGATAATGCCCCCCCCCCCAAAAAAAAAGAGAAAAAAGAGTGAGAATATAAAGTAAAGTTGACAAAATAACTATACTCTGCGTTTTCTGCATATATATACCAAATTAAATATTGATATACATATATCATTTGGAATGAAATGTTGGACTAGTCCTTATCAGAACTGGTTCACTGATTTTAGCCATGCAAATTATGTTCATTAATAAGCATCAGTATTTTCGTCCACTATTCGAGACTTACATGTAGTTAATCTTAAATCCTTCTCCTACATTGTGTCAATAATAATTACAACAATGAAATTCCGTGAAAGAGTTCCGACAAAAATAACCATTGACAACAAAAAGCTCTGTACAGCTGAAAAAAACAACATACAACAACTAGTCATACAATCAAAGAGCTATAATTCTCGATTTTTGGAACGAAGCATGCAAACAAAGAACAGAAACAGTTGAAGAGCTATCAGACCAAATAGAACCTAATAAATAGCCAAATCGTGCAGACGAAGATCAACTTTGTCTAATGGAGTTGAAACCTTATTAAAAAGAATGTTTGGTATGATTGCCAATGAGACAACTTCCCACAAAATGACTCAAACATTAACAACTATAGATCACCGTACGACTTTCAACAATGATCCATACCGCATAGTCGGCTATAAAAGGCCCCGATAAGACTGTAAAACAATTCAAACGAGAAAACTAACGGCCTTATTTATGTAAAAAAAAAATTAACGAAAAACAAATATGTAACACATAAACAAACGACAACCGCTGATTTACAGCCTCCTGACTAGGGACATGCACATTAAATAATGTGGTGGGGTTAAACATGTTACCGGGATCCCAACCCTCCCCCTAACCTGGCCCGGACAGTGGTACAACAGAACAACATAAGAACGAACTATAAAAATCAGTTGAAAAAGGCTTAACTCATCAGATGGACAAAAATACATGTGGACAAGGCCGGGTACTTATACATCCCGACACTAAAAGTCACAATGAATAGATCTGAGAGTACTTAGATTCTTAATAATTTGAAACTTTATATTCTTTCGCCGGAATGATTCCTACGTCCTAAGTTTCATATTTGAGAGATCCATTATTCATTCCAATTTAAAAAACAAAAAACAACAAAAAATATATTTTATATATAGATCTGGAAGACGAATGCTTTTTTAGGGGTTGGGGAAAACCTATTTTTCTTTCACTACAAATAAAAGTTAAAAAAATTAAAATTAAAATCCTCCAAAACGATTTTTTTGATAAGCATTTTTTTTTCTATATTGGGCTATCAATAATAAATATAATCTGTTCTGATGATAAAAATTTTACTTTGTCAGATTCCAGATAACTCTTAATGTCGGATAACTAATAATGCTGTACATGTTATAAAACTTTATGCTCAGCGCTAGCTTCTCGTTACTTTTTCCTCATATATTACAAACTAGATAAGATCAGATATATTTAATTTCATCTAATCTACTGCTTAAATTGTTACAAGTAAGCTAAGTTAAAATATTTATATTTTTCTGTGTTTTGTTTCAATCAAACATTTAACAAAATTGATAAATGGTTTAATTTGTGTAGTGCAAATTCTAAAGGGACACATAATTTAAAGTATAAGCATATTTTTAATGTTGAAAAGGTAGAGAATGGCTAAAAGAATTACAGACCAAAGAAATGCGCCCCTCCCCTTTTTCGTTGCCCCTTATCTAAAACCCTCACTGTGTCGGACAGTTTCGTTGAATATATTTGACTGTTTTTGTCTCCAAAAGGAATATTGGTACAAAGTGTTTGTAATATATGTATTTTAAATTACTGACAAGGTGAACACAAAGAAAAATATTGCTTGACTCACGGCAAAGTTTGCTATGTATTCTAAACAAATTAAAATCGTAAAAAAATCATTTGTGTTTAATCCATTCAATAATGAAAAAGAACCTCACTAAAAATATGGCCAAATAAACAATTAAACTTCAGACATTTCTGCATCTTATGGTATTGATTTTATAAAAATCACTCATAGACTTACTTGGTAATTTTTATTTTGAAAAATACCGATTTTAGTTCAATGATCGGACATTTTATGAGTGGGAATTCACTTTTGTCCTATGACTGTAAGCGTCATTTATCTTGAATTAATATTGAAAACGGACTAAAATTCTTTAGTTGGTATACAAATATCGCCATAATTCGCCATCCATAATAAGTATTTAAGAAAATGTTTATTTGGCACGCCATACTCGATAAAAGTGCGGACGTGAAAGAAAGCACTCTTCTCGGTTTACGATACACTTACGATGATAAACACGACGTAACTTGCGATCAACTTAGTAGTTCTCTACGATGCCTTTGTGAAACACACGTAACGGGAACGTAGAACCACACGTAAACCGATCGTAAACTGATACGATCATCGTAAGTTAAGAAGGCTTTGTGAAACGGTGGCCAGGATTATAATTTTATACGCCAGACGCGCGTTTCGTCTACATAAGACTCATCAGTGACGCTCAGATCAAAATAGCTAAAAAAGCCAAATAAATACAAAGTTGAAGAGCATTGAGGACCCAAAATTCCAAAAAGTTGTGCCAAATACGGCTAAGTTTATCTACTCCTGGGGTAAGAAAATCCTTAGTTTTTCGAAAAATTCTAAATTTTATAAACAGAAAATTTATCAAAATGACCATATAATTGATATTCATGTCAACACCGAAGTGCTGACTACTTGGCTGGTGATGCCCTCGGGGAC
Organism: Mytilus trossulus; assembly: GCF_036588685.1. Taxonomy (NCBI): domain Eukaryota; kingdom Metazoa; phylum Mollusca; class Bivalvia; order Mytilida; family Mytilidae; genus Mytilus; species Mytilus trossulus. The sequence continues at coordinate 49,344,413 of NC_086383.1, forward strand.
GAAACGTCCACCAGCAGTGGCATCGACCCAGTGGTGTTAATAGTTATCAAAAGTACCAGGATTATAATTTTATACGCCAGACGCGCGTTTCGTCTACATAAGACTCATCAGTGACGCTCAGATCAAAATAGTTAAAAAAGCCAAATAAATACAAAGTTCAAGAGCATTGAGGACCCAAAATTCCAAAAAGTTGTGCCAAATACGGCTAAGGTTATCTACTCCTGGGGTAAGAAAATCCTTAGTTTTTCGAAAAATTCTAAATTTTATAAACAGAAAATTTATAAAAATTACCATATAATTGATATTCATGTCAACACCGAAGTGCTGACTACTGGGCTGGTGATGCCCTCGGGGACGAAACGTCCACCAGCAGTGGCATCGACCCAGTGGTGTTAATAGTTATCAAAAGTACCAGGATTATAATTTTATACGCCAGACGCGCGTTTCGTCTACATAAGACTCATCAGTGACGCTCAGATCAAAATAGTTAAAAAAGCCAAATAAATACAAAGTTGAAGAGCATTGAGGACCCAAAATTCCAAAAAGTTGTGCCAAATACGGCTAAGGTTATCTATTCCTGGGGTAAGAAAATCCTTAGTTTTTCGAAAAATTCTAAATTTTATAAACAGAAAATTTATAAAAATTACCATATAATTGATATTCATGTCAACACCGAAGTGCTGACTACTGGGCTGGTGATGCTTTTTAAGTTTCTTCTGTATCTACAACCATTAATATTCATGTGTGTATAGCAATAATATTTCTGATTATTTCATTTACAAATTCAAAATTGTTACCGATAAAACAATATACAAAGATATAATTACAGTGTTAAGTTGTATCATTTTACAACTATCTGTTTATTTTAGGCATCTAAATGTTTACTCTGATCTTATCAAAATTGCCGGGCTCGATTATCAACAACATTTGACCTTGACCTTATTTTCTAGGGAACTCAAATAAATAGACAATAGGTTTATACGGCTTACGGTTAATGAGTCACAATAACATATCGGCAAAAGGAATACAACTCTTGAAACATTCCACCGGATTGCTTTGATTCATATAAAAAAAAAAACTGAGGGTGTAACCAATAATTAGGAAAAATAATTTTGTCGTTATCTTTTGGGGTAACAGAGGAGACATACTTATAAGAAAAAACAGAGTTTGAGGAGATCAATCTTACAAAACAAGTCGTTGGCTAAACGAGATAAGTTTTAAAGTTCAGAAACTCTCGGTATAAAATTCAATATATTCAAGTGACATCTTGCATAACATCGCAAGAAAAGGGTTAGTCCGAAGGAGAAATTGTCAGAAGGTGTTGTTCAGTATACTTGTAAATTACACACTTAACATAAACAAAATTTTTATAACTGTCGTCATCTTTTAAAATGTTAAAATTAATTGTAAAGAAAAATATTTTAAATGTACTCCTTTTTTCTTTTTTTGGTCTTTTTTTTTTGCAAGGTCGTTATTAGTTTATTTTCAACTTCTAATCTTGAGTTATAGTTATTTATATCTCTAAGTATAGCTCAAAATATGGAAATGTGAAAACACGTTGAAAACTTGTACGTAAATGTTTTTTTTTATTTGAACGCTTTAATACTCGAATCAAATAATAGATTTAACAATTTTCTGTTTCTATCCCTTTGATTTATCAATAAAACAATTATAGGAGACATAAGAAACATGGTTCAAGGTCATATGTGTATGATGGTGTGAATTGTATAGTCTTTCAATATAAAAGAATTGGTCAAAACAAAAAGATTGACGAAAATGACACCACAATAACAGAAGAAAAAATACATAAATACCCGCATCGCTTCAAAATTATTTGTACAAAATCTTTTAACAAAGTACGTTATTAGATCCGATTGAATGTGTGTAGATATCAAAAATATTTAGAAATTTTGTAAATTTACACAAAGGGTAACATATATCGCAATATAGTTCGCACACATAAACAAATCGACATACTAGTGTTGATATGTATAATTGCAGTATATGAATTTTATCAATTTAAACATACAAATCAATGAACTAAAATTTTAAGAACAATTACCCTTTAAAAGATGATTCAAAATTTTGAACACTTGATAAATTGGTATTAATGATGATGTATTGTCTTAAAATATAACATACACTAGTTACTAGTATAGTGTTCACTCTTCTCGCGGATATTTATTCAGCTATAGAAATCAAGCACGGACATCATACCGACATTATCGTCAATAGAATTTAATAAAGCAGACATGATATTTAGTTCAAAGTGAGTAATTAAAAACAAATACATGACAAAAACAAGAAACACATTCAACTTAAGTTTGTTCTTTTACATTTCTCGATGATTTAGATGGCAATAGTCCTGTTGAAAGGATACATATAAGATTGGGGAAAGTAGGAACTAGTTTATAAAACAGAGGTGTTTATAACCTGTTTTTTTTTATTTTCATATTTTTAGCGATTAGTCAGAAGGCAATATGATAAAATATACTAGCAAGTGGGAAATAAAAATGAATCACTATGCCAAAGACAGAACAAACATAATAATGTGTCATAAAGTACTAGCAATTTTGAATGCTAAACACTGTTTTGTTTGCTCTTACAATACTGAATAATTCCTGGATTTTCATAAATATTTTCGAAACAAATGATTATTTAAGCGAGCATAGTTTAACCCTTCTTTCAACATAGTTATCTGACAAATATTTACTTGTATGCATTTATGTTTACGGTCAATTGTCAAGTATTATAGACTCTGCATGCGTTGTCATGGTTGCGAACGAAAAGCATATGGTAGATTCAACTCCTCCACAATTTGACTGTTTACCAATAAAGGTTTCTGAACCACATGAAAAAAAGAATATTCTATACCAAACAACATGTTCAAAAACACACACACAAACGAAACGAAGAATACTCCATACTGAATAACATGTTTTAAACACACACACACACACACACACACACACACACACACACACAACAGCAACAACAACAACAACAACAACATCAACAACAAACAGAATAAATTGAAAAAGGAAGTTGTATCAATGGATGACTACTCTTTTTGTCAGGATTTAAAATTGGTCTTGTTCTGATTTATTTATCTTAGATAAACTGAAACGTAGTTTATAAAAGCAAATTAAGGGTATACACCAATGACACAGCAAGGTTAAAACATCATTGTAATTTAGGTATACGAATGTTGTCCTATTGAAATTTGTTATGACACGACTATTTTTTATAATTAATTTGACTTAAGTAATAAATATCTGTCTCATGCGAAGCTCTGATTGCTTCGTTTGTTCTTCTTATCAGATTTCTTTTAATTGAGTACTGAATTTTCAAATGATTTGGCCGCGGGCGTCACTGAGTAGATAATTATTGTCAGATGCGCAGTAAGTATTGGCACTCGTAATGATATTCTAATCATGTTAAACACACGTTACTTCGAATTCCTACTCAGTAATGTATACTTCAATTGCATGTCTTAGCTCTCATAAATTTCTTTGAAGATTTATAATTCCCAAGCTTAAAACATATCGAATTAAGTATTTGATATAAAAGTCTGAAGATAGCAAATATTTAATATGTAAACAGGTATCTGTAAATAAATGTAAAAAATGTGCATTCAGCATTTGTTTTGTTAAAACATTAATTGAAAAATTGCGACTTATTAATTTGTCCAATCAAATTCAAGCCTTACCTGACTTTGATATCTTTATAAGAAACATTTGCGTTTATGAAGCAACAGTCTGGCCTGGATAAAACCATATACAACACATGTAAGTATTGAAGTAGGATATTTTGTTAAATTTTTATTTATAGTTAATTTATAATAAATGTTTCTTTGTTTGAACCTAGTCTATCTGACATCGTTTGTTTTATTTTAAGTTTTATAAAGTTCAGAAATATATATGTACTCGTGTAATTTCGTATTCAGTGGTGACTGATGGTTTAATAGTCTAATTAGTATTTTAAATAGTGTCTATCAGATTAAAATGAATTCAAAAATGTTAATGATGTTTTTTCCATAAAAAAAATGAACTAAACATGATTATTTCATTTCTTTCTCGAATGGATCAATCTGAAGATAATTTTGTTAATATGCGCAATATATTTATATTTGAATCGCGTTAAGTTGACAAGTTAAAACCTTTGAAATACCATTAACAAAACAGACAAGTTGTTGTAGTTTTAATCTTGGATAAAATAATATCACGAATTCAAAGTAAATGCATTTAATCACATTTTGTTTTTATAAATAAGTTTTCAAAGTTGTATTATAAAAAAAACAAGTTACACCCAGGATTTCTTATCTCGCAATGGTTTGAACAACACCGTTCAAACTTATGTGTTTGTCATCTAAGTATAATTCACCACATACATTTGCAAACAATTGGGCATGAACAAAATCAGATATTCCACAATCACAAATTTTGCCAATAATGACTGAATGACGATAAACTTTTCTGTGTTAGTATTGAAGGTTTGTTAATCTTTTATTCCTTATTTCAACCATATTAGTTTTGATTTTAGAAACCTGCATCATAATAGCCACCATGAAAGTAATACTATTGTTTGGACTGTTTGTGGGAACAGCTTTTTGTAAGTATCTTAATTAACAAAGTATCTTTAATTATTTGTGGTGACAAAGTGGTCTATATCACAGCACTGTTTTATGACAGGATGAAATCTTAATGAGACAGGCCCAAGTTACGTTAAGTGCAAACGGTTTAAATTGAAAGATTTTGCAATATATAATATTTAAAGCAAGAAACTCATAAAAGTTTCGTCAATCTTTGAATGTTTATCAGATATATGTATCAGTAAAATTCGACATTTAATCATTCATGGTTTCGTTAAACAGCTTTCTTGATTTGAATTGAAAATAAAATGTGTGTCCCTTTCGGATTTAAACTGCTGACAGTTTCGGAGACTTATCATTTTTGTGTAAGGTTTTTGTCGCTAGATCTTTATGTTATCAATAAACTGTATAGGTCCTGTGTTCTATACAATGTTAACCATTTGGTAATTTTTCATTTAACAAATAGTTTCTGTTTTTCGTTAACTTATGTTTTGTACTGCCAATTGAAAACTTCTGTCCGTTTTTAGAAACTCAAAAATGTTTGACAATGATTCGAGTCTAATTAAAAAATTGCGTTTTGTCTGTTGTATTAGATATCAAATAAAAATGAAGGAGAATTTTTGTCTATGCTTTTAATATGTGTGTCGAACTACGCATTAATACTGTATCATATAACACTGCATGAATGATTGAATAAACAGTGTTTACTATTCTCCTCATGATACATCTTTAGTTTGTAGCATATATATCATTAGGTCTGTTATGTATTTAAACCCATTTAAAAATAAAACCGTAAAATATGTACAATCATGTTAAGTTGTTTGATAAAGTTAATAATCTGTTTCAGGCTGTTCATATGATCAGTATACGTGTGACGACGGAACATGTATTTCGGATACTTATCAGTGTGATTCCTGGGTTGATTGCAGTAAAGGAGAGGATGACATGGGCTGTACAGGTAATAACACTCTATAGCTGCTGGTGGAGATTTATTTCCCCGAGGGTATCACCAGCCCAGTAGTCAGCACTTCTGTGTTGACTTGAGTTATCATTGATATGTTCATAACCATCCAATTAACTGTTTACAAAAGTTTGAATTTTTGAAAAAATAAGGTTTTTCTACCTCAGGATTAGATTACCTTAGCTGTATTTTGGCACTACTTTTAGGAATTTTTGGTCCTCAGTGCTCTTCAACTTCGTACTTTATTTAGACTTTTCAACATTTTTTTATTCGAGCGTCACTGATGAGTCTTTTGTAGACAAAATGCGCGTCTGGCGTAAATATAAAATTTTAATCCTGGTATCTATGATAAGTTTATTCGCATGGGAATACACACGATACATGATTGGATTTGTCCATACGTTGTCAAAATGCAGTATCTAGGGTTGAATATTCAAAAATATAAAAGAAAAATAGCTCAACGCGAACTTTTTTTTCACACTACAGGTTGTTTGAGGGGGAAATACAGGAAAAACATCATAACTGATCGATAGAATTGTGTGAAAAATGCAAGAAGACAGCTTTTAGAAAATGTGTTTTAAATATCAAAAACAACATAAAAATAAAACTTATCGTGATTCCCTACTGCTACATAAAATAGAATAATTTTATATAGATTCCTTTATAGATTTAACTATTTCAGAGTTACCTGCCCTTTATACACTTATTTGATGAAAACAAATCTAGCAAAATGTTTCGGAAAAAAAGTTAGTATAAAATAAAATCGTAAAATGTTTTCATTTGAATATAAATGAATGTTTAAGGTTGTGACAGTGATCGTTTCTCCTGCGGAAATGGTGTCTTATGTGTTAAATGGTGGGGAGTATGTGACGGTATAGATGATATGGTATACTGTTTACAGTATGTATCAAACAAGTAAAGGATTTTCTTTCTGCAACATATTGTTTCAAACAGCATTCATCTAAATAGAAGCTGACGACGAACAACACATAAGTTTATACAACTTTTACTGATACTATTCACATCTGGTATTAGATGTATCAATGAAAAAACGTATTAAATTGTATCAAATCGAAACTGAATATTTTAAAATGCCTACAGGTTGTGACGGTGACCGTTTCAAATGCTCTAATGATCTTTTCTGTGTTAAATGGTGGGGAGTATGCGACGGTACAGATGACTGTGGTGATAACTCAGACGAACGTGGCTGCGCTAACCTTTGCTGGTATGATTGTAAGTAAACTTATTTCCCTGAGGGAAAATATTTTCTCCGTTATTTGTTCTTGCAAGAGCCATCTACGATGCGGGAACTTCAAATCAAGATTGGATTCGTCATACTGGATAACTATTCGTCATACTGAATAACTGATCGTATCTATTTTAACTCTGAGACAAAAAAAATATATTTATTTAATTTGTATTCTACTGAAGAAGAAAAAACCTGCTTAACTAGAGATGAGTTCACTTCCTGTTGTTGTTATATTCTAGATATAGTAAAAAAAAAAGTAATATTTTTAAAATTTGCAAGTTAATGTCACATGATCATCGTGATCATTTGGTCATTTATTGATATAATATAAATTCATCTTTTTTATGCTTATCATTGTAGCCATTTTTAATTCCAAATAAAAAGAAATATCGAATGAATATCAGACATATTTTAACCATAACAATTTGTCAGTAAGCGAATGTAGCATTGGGCAATACTCTCCCTCTCCTGACTTTGTTATCATCATCAAATAACATTACTATTGTCTGACGTTGACCTTATATTGTATTTGTTTTACACACAGTGCCATACAGTAAACGCGGTTTAACCAGTTCTAGTGCTGAAAAAGTAGTATCAAGGGGTATCAATAAAAGAGGGAAAGTAGCAGCTGCAGGAACAAACGTGCACAAAAAGGAAAACGAGGCACAGAAAATAGCTAATAAAATGGAAAAGCTCAGGCTTCTTAGCAGAGGAAAAGATGGCAAATAAACATGATAAAGAACGGAAAACTTTGCTTACAAATTGGACTTGTCAACGGACTTTGATAATTATAATATTTTGAAAAAATCATTTTTAATACTCTTTAATGCTGTATTAACCTTATCATACTGTTGTTTAACCACTACATGTTGTATTAGTGTTTAAGTTTAAGCTAAAATTTCTTTAATAATATCTTTCAAAAGCTGCAGAAAAAAAATTATTGATAATATATGCTCGTATTTTCCACGCTTATTGTAAGATACTTTCAAGTTGTATCTTTGATTTAGAAACAATCATTTTATTGAATGAATATTCATATATACTGTTTAGAGCGTTAAATAAGTATTTTGAATGTTATTGGAATTTAAAAAATCATTATTCATTGTAACTTCTGTCTTTTCTGAATAAAATCTTTCTTGCAAATAATTTTTTTTTTTTTTTTAAATATGATTGATCAAAACCTCATTAAATCGAACTTAACACTAAGCGAATAATGTTAAATGCATATATGTAAAAATAGAAATACATGATATGATTGCAAATGATACAGAGACCAAATGTTGTTGAAGTAAGAAACGATAGGTCACAGAACCAATATCGCATACCAAGCTATAAATTGATCAAAAATCACAAAGATAAAATAATTTGAACGAAAAAACGAAGGCATGATTCATTTACAAAACAATAAAAGAAACAAATGATAAAGGCAACAACCCCTGCTTTACAGGCTTATGACGTGGGACGGGAACAAACAAAAGATGGAAGAATAACATGGTTCTCATGCCCTTCCTTAATCGTGTGTATAACAGCACAGCATATGACCAAACTACAAAAAGATCGGTTGAAAATAGAGTGACGAATCTGATCAATGGAAAGCAAAACTTTTTTTAGCCAACAATAAAAACTTAATACACAAAGTGCAGACCTTAAGATACTATCAGTAACTGAAAGATTATTCAAGGCCAATATCAAATAATACAACAACATGTATCTAGATTGACATATTTATCATTAAACATCGAAAATCCTATGTTTTTATTGGAAAACAATAATTATCAAATGGTGAAAAACATAATCTCGTTCATTGTGAAAATATAGGTATCAACCTAATGAGGTGACCGCTGTAAGAGTAGGCCTTGAGACTTCACCTTCAAAAAAGAAAACGTTAACGATAGAGGACAAAACTCACCCTTTTTTCATAAATACTTTCTGGCCTTTTTACGTCTGTTGCATAATCTGTTTGATGTGAAATCATTGATTCTTACGCATCAAAAAAAAAATTACATGTTCTTTTGGCTGTCGATTTACAGTTATGTCATTGGCGTTTGATCTTCTGACAGACACTAAACTAAACAATAAAATCGTTATCATAGGTTCCAGGTTTAACATTTGATACGCCAGAGGCGTGTTTCGTCTACATAAGACGCATCATTGACACTCAGATCAAAATAGTAAGAAAGCCAAATAAAGTTAAGAGCATTGTTAACTCAAAATTCCAAAAGGTTGTACCAAGTACAACTAATGTCATCAATGCCTGAGATAAAACAATCTTTAGTATTTCGAATAATTCATACTTTTGCAAACAGTTGATTTATAAACAAATGACCATATAATTGATATTCAAGTCAATCCCGAAGTGCTGACTACTAGGAAAAAACATTATAAGAACAATGCGTCAGTGTAACCACTTGGGTTTGAAGAATGTAAACAGTCATGAATCAAAACCGATCTTAAAGTTGTCCTTTACTGTCGCTTGGTATTTTGTGTTATTACCCTGATTTCGTATAAAAATATATAGAGCCTTTTTGTGGTAGTTTGTGGATTTTTTTTTAGGTTTTCGGTATAGACCAGGAAAATCACTATTGAACTTGGATTTTTTTTCAAATCTTAACAAAGATACTAAGCTTTTAATTATGTACGCTAGACGCTCGATTTGTCTTTTAAAAACTTATCATATTAACAATTAAAAGGTAACATCAAGTGCAAAGTTGAAGAGCATTAAAGACCCGAGATTCTGAATGAATGTGTAAAATACAGCTTAATTTTTCTTTTCCTCGGTAGAAAAGTCTTTTGTGTTTCAAACAGTTAAAAGTTTTGTAAACAATTAATTTAAAATGTATTTAGGACTACAAAGAAGGTATTACATTCGAGCAAGAAACTTCCACCAGCTGTGGCATCGAACAAATGGTTCTAATAAGATATAGGAAGATGTGGTATGAGTGCTAATGAGACAACTCTCCATCAAAATAACAATTTATAAAACTAACCCATTATAGGTCAAGGAATGGTTTGAACACGGAGCTTTGACTCACACCGACCAGTAAGCGATAAAGGGTTCATAAAATACTAGTGTTAAACCATTCAGACCGGAAAACCAACGGTCTTGTCTATATAAAAACGAGAAATGAAAAAACACTTATGAACCATTTCAAGAAATGACAACTACTGAACATCAGATTCCTGACTTAGGATAGGTGAAAACAGTTGCAGCTTTTAATTTCGGGGTCTTGTATAGCTGACTATGCAGTATGGGCTTCAATCATTTTGTAAAGACAGTGAAAGTTCAAACTTGTTCATAAAAGATATCTACATTAAGCTGTATGGGTTTTTTTTTAAATTTGTTAAACTAAGAAATTTATTAAAAGCACATTGATTACCTACACGTTTTTGAAAGACTTAGATATAGTTGTTCCTGACCATATGCATATTTGGACCATACGAGTATGGTCACGACCGTTTGCATATATATACTCATATGGACCGACCATTCGCACACGATCCAAGTATTCAGAACGATAAACGTTGAACGTTGAACTTGTTTTCCAATCCACTATAAATGAATACGTTTAAATTAAATTCAATAAGAAGATATGATATTAGTGCCAATAAGACAATCCTCCATCAAAGTCAAATCAAATGTTTAAAAAAAAATTATAAATCCAAGTGCGGCCTTCAACGCAGAGCATTGGTTAACACCAAACAGCAGGCTATAGAGGGTAACAAAATGACAAGCGTAACTCAATTCAAACAGGAAAACCAACACAAAACACGAAAAAAAGACAAACTCCAATGAACCACACCAACAAACGACAACCACTGAGCAACAGGCCCCTATACAATTTATCTTTCGATCCTTTAATAGTCTACCGAATTAGACTATTTACCGGATTTGTAATCACATAAGCAACACGACGGGTGCCGCATGTGGAGCAGGATCTGCTTACCCTTCCGGAGCACCTGAGATCACTCCTAGTTTTTGGTGGGGTTCGTGTTGTTTATTTTTTAGTTTTCTATGTTGTGTCATGTGTACTATTGTTTTTCTGTTTGTCTTTTTCATTTTTAGCCATGGCGTTGTCAGTTTGTTTAAGATTTACGAGTTTGACTGTCCCTTTGGTGTCTTTCGTCCCTCTTTAACAGTCCTTTAAGACATATAACTAAGCTATTCTGCAATCAATTCCATCTTTATGCCTTTATCTTTATCTTGATGTTCTGTGTTACAACCCTACATTTTACTGACAAAAAAGGTAACGCTTGGACACCAAAAGCTGTTCTATAAGTTCTGTCTAGGTGGCCGAGTGGTCTAGAACGCTGGACACAATGATTGATCTGTATTATCAGTTCTGTCTAGGTGGCCGAGTGGTCTAGAACACTGGACACAATGATTGATCTGTATTATCAGTTCTGTGTAGGTGGCCGAGTGGTCTAGAACGCTGGACACAATAATTGCGGTGTTGAATCGATATAACAATAGCATGAATGCTGTTTGAGGGAAAACAAAAAATGGTACTGATGTATAGAGTAATTATGGTGCAGATGTATACATTTAAATGTTTGTGTACTGTACGCCGTAACATATCAATGATGACATTTCTATTCATTGAAGTTAATATATGGTGCGCAATTTTCGACAAATAAATAGATAAACAAAATATAATGCATATTATGTTCATCATTTGCATTATCGACCAATTTGTCACTGATAAAGCAACAGTGTCCATAAAACTCAGGTCTTTATTCGTTACACATATTTCCCATGGATATTCATTTCTTTACAACTAGAAAGACATTTTTAAAAGCTCATTTACAATAATATAATCAAAGTACACCTGGCTATCTTTAAATGGTTTGAATCGCACATAAAAGTTATACAGCACGAATGTGTATTCTATACAGTAATGGAAAACAATTTTTAAATCGCATATAAAAAAATAGACAAACATTACTATTGGGACAATTAAACATCTTATGTCGAAAATAAGCAGACAAAATAATACATATCTATATAACCATCTGCCACTTTTTTCTAACAGATAATTAAGAGACGGTATATTGCCTCGTCTCTTCCTTTTTTTGACAAAACTATTGTCTGTCTTTGCGACTTGTGGTCGTAGAATGGCACCTTTTGTTTAAAAGATTGCCCATACAATATAAATTTAATAGATACAATACTTGAAAAGTTACTCATGTATATAAATTCGTTCTTCAATAGCAAAACGAATGCAAAATAAAGTTTGCAAACAAGTTTCGATTGCGTAAGTAAAACAAATAGAATTTCACATTGTGTGTTTATTTCTTTTTTTGCACACTTTTAAACATAAAATTCTTATTCCAGCAAATGAAGAATTCAGAACACTAGAAGAACTTTTTATGTTTTATCCTGGGCCTAAATATCTTTTTATAGGAAAATAATAAAGAAATTGATTGCTCTTTGTCTAGTTTTCTCGTTGCAACATTTTATATTTGTTCAATTTGCTAATAGTAAATGGTTCATTACGCATAACCCTACACTATTATCTGCCCTTGGAGTAATATTTCGAAGTTTAAAGGTTTTGTTGACTTAAATCAATAGTATGCGTAGTCATACAGAAATATTGTGTACATTTCATAAATCTAGGGTAACAAAATTTGAACATACATTGCTCTACTTAATGAAGTAAAACAAAATCATATTTTTATCATCTTCTTTATGTAGCAACTTTTCCAGATAGTCCTCTCTGACATATATCTTATTTCGACGTAACTGGTATTCCGTTTATTTCCGTTTTAGATTTGCAAATATTCCTTTTTGTGAAACAAGTAAAAAGCCTCTCCGCCACCGGTTACAAGCTCTGACAATTGCACACAATTAATTCGGAGCTTATTTATAATTTTAGCCCTCATATGAATGATGCTTTATACAGCATAAGTCTTTGTAACAAAGAAATCTGTTTAATTACTGGTGATTCATTTATTTCGTGGGTACCAATTTTCGTGGATTAAGAAAAACTTGCATATTCGTGGATATTTAATTTCGTGGTTTTGCTGAAGTCTGCATATAAACCTATGAAAAAATTATCTTTCGTTGAATATTCAATTTCGTGGTTTGACTGTGCCCACGAAATCCACGAAAATTGGTATCCAACGAATAATAATGAATCCACAGTAGTACGATTTAATACTTAACAGGATTAGTTTACTCTTCGGGAGCAACCGAAATCATCCTTAGGTTTAGTGATGTTAAGTTAGTGATGTTAAGTTAGTGATGTTAAGTTAGTGATGTTAAGTTAGTGATGTTAAGTTAGTGATGTTAAGTTAGTGATGTTAAGTTAGTGATGCTCAGTCTTTGGTCTTCTATGCTGATGTTTTCTGTACTGTTGATTTCCTTTCGTCATTTTTTATTTTTAAGAATAACTCTGTCAGTTTGTTTTCAAATGATGAATATCCCTTTGGTATTTTTCATATATTTGTTGTATAATGCTGTCTTTTGAAGTGGTTGTAAACACAGTCTCTTTAAAAAAAATTATCATGGAACCTAAGACAGGGATTAATAATCAGTTGTAATTGATCATTTTATTCAATGATCTTGTTTCCTTTTTGACGTCTTCATTTGTTAAGTTTGATAATTTATAATTTTGTCAGCACTTGACAGACTAATTTATTCTATTCTTATTAAAAACAAATGTCTTTCTCTCATTTTTTGTTCTTTGAAATTGAAAAAGACAGATTTCGAATAGTGTATTACTTTTAAGCTTTCTAAATACAGGTTATTAGATATATACAAAAAAAGTTGGTAAATTATTGGTAGTGCATGTATCGAAAACCATCACTGTCGTTTGATAAATATGTCATCATCACATTCATAATAGGACGTCATTCCAGCTAGAGATTCTAAGCTAGTAAAATCATTTGCAGCCACATAATACACTTGACTAGGGTCAAACAAGACGCTTACAAAATTATCATACGAGCAATCCTGACCAGCCACAATACCGACAACCTCGATACGTGATTGTTGTAGCAGAGTTACTTCTCTTTTTATACCATCAAAATTCTGCCATTTTCCATCGGAAACGATAACTATAATCTTCCTCTTTGAACTTCTACCTCCATTTGAAGATAAAAAACCTTTCTGGTTGAGTTGATTCAATGCATAGCTTAAATTGGAAGTCAAACTCCTTTTTCTGTCTACTTGAAGAGCTGTGGCCACCATTTTATCCGTATTGTTCGACCAAGACAAAGGAAACACCTGGGATATGTTATTTGTGTATGAATACAAACCGATATGTGCATCATCATTATAACGGACTACTTTTTCTATAACACGTCTTATTGCTTCTTGTCTTGTTCTGTATCCGACAGAGGTTTGGTTGATATTTTTGTCTTGTAGAATTATGATATCTGTATCGGTGTGTCGAGTACAATCTAAATGATAATGCTGTACTTTACTATAAACTATCAAGGAATAATAAAACAAAATGAAATGAAACCAGAATGTGTATAAAGAACACCGATGTCCCACTCGCACTATCATTTTTCATATTCAATGGACTATGAAATTGGGTAAAAAATCTAATTTGGCATTACAATTTGAAAGATCATACCTTAGGGAACATGTGCACTATGTTTCAAGTTGATTGGAGACATCAACTTCATAAAAAACTACCTTGACCAAAATCGTTAACTGAAACTCCCACTTTCAATTCCTATGTTCAGTGGTCCGTGAAATCGGGGCCAAAAGTCTAACTTGGCTTTAAAATTAGAAAGATCATATCATTAGCAACAAGTGTACCAAGTTTCAAGTTGATTGGACTTCAGTTTCATCATAAACTACATTGACCAAAAACTTAAACCTTGCGGGCGGACGCACAGACGGACGAACAGACGGACACACAGACCAGAAAACATTATGCCCCTCTACTATCGTAGGTGGAGCATAATTTGAAGATAGAAGAACTATAAATATGTGTGAACGTTCTTATTTTATATATATACAAACTAGCTTTTTGGATATATTTCAAAACTAAAGACATAAAGTATATCATGCTGATGTTGATCAATAAGAAAATCATTGTACAAATAACAGGTACACAAATTAATTTTTGATTCATTTGTACTTGTATAAATGAATTCTCATATAACTTTCTTTGTATGGTCCTCTTTGCGTTTCGCGTTTTAACGCCAAAAAAAAACTACAATAAAACCTATTTTTAAAGACGACTTCAAGGAAAACAAAACGTGGTTTCTTGAGAAAAAAAGTACCTCTACTACAGGTTCAACCTATATGAAATTATAGAACAGATGGATTTAAAATTGGTGGTCTTATAATACAGGTTTTTGCTTGATACAGGTAGTCTCTTAACCAGGTTTGACGTTATTTCATTTTGTAACTAAACCGTTATCAAGTCTAAATAATAGGATAAAAGCAATATTTGTACATTGTCGGAATCAAATATGATTTTTTTTTTACTTGCTTCAAAACAGGATACCCGTTGGTCGACCCTCTCAGCTCGTACAAAGATGTTTCTATTTGTTAAGAAACCTATTTGTATTGTCTATTTATACTAGTATGTATGAATATTATATACAATTATGGAATAGACATGGTAGAGGAACAAGATTTTTTTGCATACAAATGAGCTGAATATTGCAGATTTAATTTACTCTAATTAGATATAAGATGTGGTATGAGTGCCAATGATCCATGTCCCCATCCAAGTCACAATTTAGCAAAGCAAACCATTATAGGTTAAAGTACGGTCTTCAACACGGAGACATGACTAACCAAGTCAGGAATATGACAGAGAGATTGACAGTTGTTGTTCATCCGTTGGATGTGTTTTATCATTTGATTTTCAATTTGATGAGATACTTTCCATTTTGAATTTTCCTCGGAGTTCAGCATTTATGTGATTTTACTTTTTACACCACACAGCAAGCTATAAAGGGTCCCAAAAGTTACAAGTGTAAAACCATTCAAAAGTCTCATCTATTAAAAAAAAACATGAAACAAAAAACACACCAACAAACGACAACTTCTGAATGTAAAAAAAATTAATAATATTTGCCTATCCTTCATTTTTATTTAATTATACAAACTTTATATTCATCAGGCAAACATGATGTGACTAGTATCGAATCTGTAAGTTAAGTTAAAGAAAAAACTAACAGTGTTACTACAATACAAACTTATTTAAAGTCATTTATAAAACTACTGCTAGACAAACTCAAAATTTTTAAGGCATTCATCAACCTACTGCATTGAATGTTACGACATAATTACTGAGAATTTCGTGCTTTTGTTAAACATGACATAAAATCGAAGGTCACATGATCCGTATGGATTCAACTTTACTAAAACATACCTGTGCAATCTCTGTGTGATGTCTCTCTAAGGAGTTTGTTGTATATATCATCAAAATGTAGCAAATTAAACGTATACTCTGGTTTATTTGAAATATCTATCATCTCCGAATGATCGATAGCTCTTCCAACTGCAACTGTCATGATTGATCTGATTGGTCGTCTATACGCCGGAAGTCGATTTAAAGTGTTAACATACTCTTCAGCACTATATCGGTCTGATGACAGCCCATCGTAAAGTAGTATGATGTGTTGTGATGCTTTGCCTAGCCTAGATCCACTTGTCGTGCTCTGCGCTATCTGCAAATAATAGGTATATTGTTATAAGCATTGATCTGATTTTCTTATTAGCACTTAAGTCCTTTTAACAATGTTTAAAGCTTTTCCTGAACTTCTGCTGCGGCAAAAGTCTAAGTGATTGTTATGTTGCTACTAATGGGTCAATAAATTTGTCTTTAGACTTTTTTTTCTCCGAGGGTATCACTACCCTAGTAGGCTGTACTTCCATGTTAGCATGAAAATATGGCCGCTGTTTAATTAAAAATTGTTGTAATATTTTGAAACTCAGAAAGAGTACAGGACAGCTTAAAATGGGCTACGCAATACTAGATAGTATATACATTATCTTAAAAATATACAAATACCTCAACAGCTTTTGACAAAGCCAGTTTAGTGTACGTTGGCGAATGATTTCCATGAATTTGTTTAAGTGCCTCTTTAATGTCCGTCTTCGATGAAAAGTCGTTAAAATCGAATAAAAGGTGAGCCTGGAATCCATATGTGATGACAGAAAACTGATACTCGTTTTTGCCCATCGGAAGTTTATTTACAAATTTAGATATAAATTCTACTGTACGATTTATATCATTTTCCTGGCTACTTGAGGTGTCCACAATAAATGTTATATCTGCATGCCCTGGTCTACAGTCTGCAAAAGTATCAAATCATGATCTTGTTAATTGTTGCATTAACACAAAGTTTGACTTGATAAGTGATACATTTATGAACGTTTTTTCCATCAACTATGCTTTACGTACAAAGTGACTTTATTCACTTGAATTTCGTCTTGTTCTATGCATTTCTATCTTTGATGGCGAAGGTTAAGTCACAGAAAGTATCACCAATGCATATCAAACTCATAGCAAGTCATAATTAATCCACGTTTTAATTTTTATAGTCCCCTTGTGAACTTCTTTCCCAATTTTACACATCTTCTAAGAGTTTATGTGATAGAATTTCGTTGATATACATGTGCATTTAATCATAAGCATAGGCATGTTTTTGGGGGTTTTGTATTTTGCCTATTTGAGGTATTAGTATCATTTTTAAAATGTATATTGTAGCACTCCGTTCATAGATTTTGGAGTAAACTGTTTAGGGTCTTCTTGTTAATTGAAAGTGCCATCTCGAAATGATGTGTGGTCTATTTATTTTATCTTATATATATGTAAAATGTTATGACTACACCTAAAAGAAATTTTCCTTGAATGTGTCTGCTTACCCTTTTCACATGTTGTTCCGTTAAACCGTTTGGAACAGTCACAAGAAAAGTCAGCCCATCTATCGTTACAATTTCCTCCGTTTTGACATGGTGCAGCCAAACATTCATTTTTATCTGAGTGCAGAAAAAGAAGTAATTTATAAAGTTTATACAGATGGATTAAACAGAAGCAATATAAAAATACGGATAAGTCCTGAATGGTTGTAACATATACACTATCATATATTCTTAAACCGTTAGTTTTAGTAGTGTATGGATCATGAATAGCCTGGGGAAACCACCGATCTTTGGCAGAAAAAATTGGCAGTCTTTTTTAAATCTGAGAGTTTTTGCAGCTGCATTCAATTGCTGCTTATTTGATATTTTTACGCATAATTTACAAATATTGCGATTTTGTTTGCAAGCTGATCTTAAACCTAAACGTTTTATATATTTTTCAATGTAAGGAAACATATTGATGATCAGGTTTATTCAAGGTTACCATTTTGGACAAAAACTGCAAGAAAACATTAATGATTAGAAATTAAAAAAATATAACAATATTATTCTCCGTTAACAAAAATTCATTATAAGTATATCAAAATTCTACATAGATGGGAGAGCCTTCATGCATGTATGTATCTTACTTGAAAGTAAAAGCCTATAGTGCGGAGGTAGTGTGATAGACGGTAAAATTAATATTGCTGCTTCTCCGATAAGCACTCGGAATCTAGAAGTAAGACCCAGTCGGCTCAGAGTCAGAATAATCTGCTAAGGTCATTAACAAACTTTTATCACCGACTATCACTTTGTGAAAAAAAAATTAAAAACCGTCTCCCCATGTCGGTTACTACCAAGCAGGTTTCGTATGCATTTCGCAATAACATGTTCTTGTCCTGAATATGCACATTATTTGTCATTGAATGTTAAACAGCCATGCATCCAACAATCAATTCATCGAATGTTAAAAAATGCATTTTTCTCAAATCTTGTCATTTTTGCAGCTGTATTCAGGATTTTGTCTCTTAAATAATTGATCTAAACTAACCTGTTCTGCAGTCTGTTGCTTCATCCCATCCGGGAGTACAATTACACATGTGACTTCCAATCAAGTCATGACATGTTCCACCGTTGTAACATGGAAGGGATAGGCACTGGTCATCTACAATGCTTCTTATTTAGTTTCTTTATAATAAAACAATAACATGATGATATCGTAAATAGTTAACTAGTTTCTAATATGATACGACTTTGTCTGCCTATTTAAAGTAATTTATCCTATATAGCAAATCATAAATACAAAGGTCACTGTTCGCATTTTTCTGTAAAGTTCTTTGAATATTATATAATGTAGAAAGAACAATTGTTTTTATTAAATGGCACTTTTTGTTCCAAGTTGCATTTGTTTTTATGATTTTTAAATATATTCATTTTTAAATTTTCAGCAGTCCAAATACCAAAAAATAACCGATATCGCCAACGGTGGTAGCAAAAACGATAAACAGAGGACAATTTTCATAAAAAGTGCAAGTTTTTCAATTGTCTGGTGTCTCTAGAAGTTGTGAACAAATCAGAAAAAAAATTACCAGCTATAGATACAATATTTTTATATTATCGTGTTATATTTGTCTTCATTCGTTTTCATCCATGGCAATGTAAGTCTATTTTTTAGTTTCTACTCCTATCCCCACCCTCTCCCTCATACAAAAATATATATTATAATATCAAAATAAATGAAGAATGATGAATGAGAGAAAATCAAAAATCTAAAAACAAAAACAAATTAAAGCATAGACATACTCCATACCTGAGCAACCTGTATTCCAATAATTAGGACATCGCCGTGGTGAGGTCAGATAGCAAGTTTGTGTTGGTATGCAGAACGTACTCGTACAGTGGCTTTCTCTTAAATATTCGCTTGGATACTGAAGCAGTAAACAAAATTTGCATAATGTTTAATTGTTTTTAGAGAAATGAATAACATAAGGCTTAAAATGACGATGAGGTTGTTTTACACTATCTATGGTTTCATGGGTTTTCTATTTGAATTATAATGGGATGGTACATGCAAATTAGAACTGATCTGCGCTCGTTTGTTGTGTTTCGAATTCAACTTAGCATTCAAACTTAAGATCAGTTGCTACATTGAAAGAACCGTAACTCCCGAATAATTGCTTCTATTGTTTTGTTTTCAAATCGAATGACATTGGTTAGAATATACACAAAAATAACATGAATAAATATCATTTGCTAGATTAAAGATTTTTTTCTCGCTAATCCATTTCCTGTTTTAATTTCAAGAGAGAAATTAAATCTCTACATACTTCGATTGAATGTTTGCTACTACAACAATCATCATTTATTAACAAGTTAGTGGGCAGATTACATGGGAAAGTCTATATATACGGAAGATATATATATGAAGATGTGGTATAGTACCAATGATACAACTCTCCATCCTAGTCATTATATGTTAAAAGTAAACAATAACAAGTAAAATTACGGTTACCAACACGGAGCCTTGGCTCACACCGAAAAGCAAGCGATATAAGCCACCGAAAAGGCAAGAGTAAAACAATTACCAATTCAAATTGGAAAACCAACGGTCAAATCTATGTAAAAAGAGGTGCGAGAAATTACAAATACAGAACAACAGATTCATGACAGACACCAACCTTCACCTAAACCTTAAAAAAATGTACGTTAATTACAGTACAAACAGACACACTATAATATATCAATTGAAATGGCTTAACTCAATCAAAAAGACATGCATTGTGTATTATCAAAAGTATATATGAAATATATATTTTTGTTTTTTTACTTGGCCATGGATAAGTAGTTGATTAAAATCGGAACGATAACACGACAGTACTTAAAATACATGAAATGTCTTTCAGATTCTACATATAATGTATGTCGTTCACCCTGCGAATGCTGTTGATCATAAGTTACACAGTATTCTAGTGACCTGTAATTCAGTGGTTGTCGTGTGTTTTACATAAATAAGGCCGTTAGTTTTCTCGTTTGAATTGTTTTACATTGTCTTATCGGGGCCTTTTATAGCTGACTATACGGTGTGGGCTTTTCTCATTGTTGAAGGCCGTACGGTGAACTATAGCTGTTAATGTTTGTGTCATTTTGGTCTTTTGTGGATAGTTTTCTCATTGGCAATCATACCACATCTTCTTTTTTGTAGTCCGATAAATATGGTTTCAGTGCATTTCGTATGGAGTGAGAGCAAAGCTTGAATTCCCATATGGATTTGTCTGACCCATATATATCATATAAGTTCACTAGTACACTGTATAGCGAATGTATCTCTCCGACTATCTTAATATGTGGTATTTGCACTAGTGGCCTAAAAAAAGTGTTGTTGTCTTCAATATTTTTGTATTGGTTTATACAAAAACAAATGTCAACAATAACAACTTTTTGGTTTAAAATATTTGTTATGAATTTATTTTAATCGTTCATCATCAACTTCATCACCTGTTGAAACCTATCAGATTTCTACTCAATGCCCAATTGTTATTACCAAGAAACGTAAGACCACTACTTACCGCATATTGAAATAAACCCAGCAAAATTACCCAGTATGAAATATTCATGGTCTCTACCCGTTTGTTTTTACCAATCATATTGATTGAAATGTATAAGAGGGAAGATATATATAATATAACAAGGCTTTGTAAATTTATTCAAAAATAGTCCAGGAAAATTAATATGTTACTATATAATTCATACCATGCAGATTGGTATATTTTCAACACAAAACTCGTTATTGTTGTTTCCACATCTAAAATCACTTCTTTTATGCCGATTTATCAGGAATGATTTGGCGATGCTGGCAGGTAAATTCCATGAAACTTTGGACGAGGCAACATCTTCCCTCACTGTTTTTTCATAATATAAAAATTTCATTTTAATAGCCAACATTTCTATTTGAAAAACAATTTATTATTAAAGTCGGGTATATTTAATGAAAAAAATAACTTTTCGTTGCTTTTTTTTTTTAAGAAAACTAATAATTGTAAATAAATTATTAATGACCTGAAATAAGATATGTTTCAAAAATGCGAAGATAACTTTCATATGAAAAATGAATATTAAAAGCGCGTTCGCTTTTCCTCTGAATATTATTTCATTTTCGTACTTTTTTGTATTGTTGTGTTTGTATATTTTTGTGTTATCAACACATACATAAACATGTACATGTAAATATACTTCAAATACGATATATTTGATAAAAAAAAAATCGGAAAGTAAACTCCAGTTGTTCATATTCTTGTTAACTTATTCGACCACAAAATTTAATTCACCTAAAGAAAAATTAGGAGAGGTGGTAATGAAAAGTATGATTGACTATGAGACAATTATATATTAAATGGTTTGTATATATATCTTGTTTAAGTTGGCACATTGATTAGTAAAGCATATAAAACAGTCGTTTCACTTATTAAGACAATGTTGTTATGAATTTGTTTAAGGTGTGGTTTGAGGTTGTGTTGCTGTTTATGTTTGTGAATACGGAATGTTCTTTATCAATTCCAATAAACGTTAAAATTGCAATAAAAAATATGTTTGAATACGACTTATTTTGAGTTATTACCTAAAAGCAGTATCACGTATGTCAAAAGTTCACATAATATCATTTTTGATGTATCTGAAAAAAAGAGTAACTGAAAATTAATGTACTGTGAAAGAACAGACGGAGAAAATATCTAAAGCAAGTTTCAAAGTAGACATTTATGATTTGTAGTTCACAAATCTCAATGAAACATTAAAAAATTGTGAAAGATATTTGAATTTCCTATAATTGTTAATGTTTGTGTCATTTTGGTCTTTTGTGGATAGTTGTCTCATTGGCAATCATACCACATCTTCTTTTTTATTGTTTCTTCAGAATGTTTCAAATTAAAAACAGGATCTAACATTCTATTGTTTTTACTGTGGGATAGTTGACAGAGCTCCATTACGTGGATGAATTACGGTATGTTACATGTTTTTCATGTATCTTTCCTAAGCCATGTACATGTATTCGATCAGTTACCGTTTAAATTTTGTATTTTAGTTCGGACCGTATGGTTTCTTGTTTTAAATGTTGATCATTAAATTTTCCTCATCGTGATGCCTTTCATAGAGTTTGGTACATTGCTGAAGACCTAAATTGCTAATATTTTTGTACTTTGTTCTTGAATATAATGCTGAACATTGCCTTATCACAAAGCCAGTTGGCTGTACATGTAACACAATATGTCTTTAAAGTCTCAGTGAGTGGATATTCTCTTAAGGGACACACACTTAACCTGTAAACTAATCTCTTTTTCAAACGAGGCGCCAAAATAAAAAAATGTAGAAAATATAAATAAGGAAATAAAATATTTAAGAAAATTAAGAAAAACTATCTAATTATATTTAACATACATTACCGTATAAACACTCTGGCAGCTAAAATCATTCAAGATAACAAATGGCGATTGATTAATATAAAAGGACTTTATTTGGTTGCTTATCTAAAGCTTTGAATTACTTGTATATTTCGTTTTATTTACCTTTGTAGCTGAACATAACGATTTCTTTAATAATACATGTTTACACTAAGATAGCAAATAAATTTGTCAATCATGTGTTCCCTCTTATTGGATTTTTTTGTTTTCATATACAGATATAAAAAATAATTTATTTATGTATGTAAAATTAACTTTATCATATCTGTAACTAGAATGTACAGTACTTTGTTTGTGCAAAGTATGTAATCATGATCACTGCGATAAAAACAGATATTCTAACAGTTGATATAAAAAAAATTAACTTGATATCAATATAGGACAGGCAGATTGTTATTGACCCGTCGTAACGGAATTGATGTTACTCAGGTACTTCCGTACCTTTTACGGTGTCTAACTTTAGCCTGTCTCAACCAAATGTTATATTACTTATATACATTGCTTATTACCACAAAAAACAGATCAAGTTTTAATTTTTGTCGCATTACTATTACTGTTCTTCGATAATGTCCTTTTATAATGCTGTGTGCAAGTAGGGTCAGCATTTGTGTTCCATGGACACAGTCCTCTTTATTTTTTTCTGAAATCTTTAGATTTTATTAGAACATTGCATTTATGTAAAATTTAAATTTTAAAATAAAAACTAATAATTGTTCTAAAGTTGTTCCCGAAGGTATGTCTATTTTACTCCACTACAAAGGAATGAAATTATGTTATATTATATCACCTTAGGCCAACATTTGGTTTTATATTTATTGCGTCGGCTCACTGCATGATATTGGGTGGTTGTCAATTAGAAATGGGGTGGGTTTTGTTATCTCGCCGTTGAACGCCAAACTGTGACTTTGAAAACCATCAACACAAACGCTTTCCATATGATCTGTATAGGCAAAGGTACAGTTCGGCCGGCAAATTGGTTTTCCTTTGCCAAAATGAGTCATAAATTGAAGATAAAGTCTGTTATTAGAGAAGTAACTATACATTATCTGGTTTTGTCGTGCATCCATATCAGCTTTACTTGAAATATTAATAAAAGTATGTTGAAGGAGGAGACGGATGGTTGATGGGGGTTGTCGTACTGCCCATACTTATCATACCTTTTTTTCGTATTTTAGATAATGCTACAATTTACTATCTCCTATCACTGCTTTTTGTTGTTTGTAAATTTTGCATTGCTTAGGATGTGTACTCTCGAAACTGAGATTTTCAAATCTTTGCAACTTCTTACTTTAGTTTGTCATAAACTGTTTTGTTTTTCGTGCATCACTTATGAATCTTCTGTTAACGAAATGCGCGAATGATATACAAAATTATAGTGTGATTAAGATAGTTTTGATGATTTGTTTATAATTGAAATCTTCCAGTTGCTATTTCATTCATTTTTCAATTTTATTTAAGGAATGACTGTAATATGTTTTCTGTCTATGAAGGAATAACATAGAAAATTTGGTGCACACTGAATAACGTGCATAGCGGGTTGTTTAACAGTGTGCACCACATTTTTTATGTTATTTCAATAGACAGAAAAAATATTACAGTCATTTTTTTATAATTAAATTCTAAATTCCATTTTAAACCGTAGAAAACCATGAAAAAACGTTGATGACGTCACGGTCACATGACTAAATTATGTCTATGGGCTCATAACAAAATAACGTCAGCCAATCAGAAGACGCGTTACATCCAAAATTAAACTATTCTCCATTAGGTTCTTTCTTTTAGTTTTGTTATTAAGCTGAATAGATTTTTACATCCTTTGAATTTGCTTCTTTTGTGTGTTTTATGGGTAATGGAGCTGTTCAATGTTGAATTTAACTTCAGCATTCTCAATTTTAATTTGTTGACCAAACATAAAGTGAACGGTCATAGTAGAATCGTGTTTGTCAACAGTAACTTATTTGTAATGATTCATCTTATTCTTTTGAAACCAAATCTTCAGTTGATTCATTATAAATAAAATGTGGTATGAATGCCAATGAGACAATTCTCTATCCAAGTCTCAATTATTATACAGTTGACAATTATAAGATACGGTCCTCAGCATGTAGCCCTGGCGTACAGGAAGCTTAAAGAGAGTCCGTCATGACTACTGCCAAACAGTTCAAACAGTAAAACCAGAAACCAACATGAACCACTCCACCAAACCACAACCACTGAAAACAGGCTCAACCCCATTTCTTGTTTGATCTTTGATTTTAAATATAAATCTAGTGGCACATTATTTTTACGATGACATCTATAAAAACACGAAGGATATACAGAAATGGAAATTATGTCTTTAAATGAGTTGATATCATCATAATTTATTCCATTGGTGAATCTTTAGATATAATTGGGAAACCGTTATATTGAAGCGACCTCTAAGTTTCCTTTTTTCTAATTTCATTGGTAGGTGATTTCGGAGAAAAACACACAGATAGTGAAGGACTATTATCTATGTTATTCCATGTATCCATATCGTTTAAGGGACAATGAATTTCATTGGATGTTAAAGCTGTTAGTATATTGTCACATGTAGAGTAGGATATGGTTACTTTTACGAGACAACTGAGATCATCTCCAGTTTCGGTAGGTATCGTGTAGCTCAGTCTCTAGTTTTCTATGTCGTCTTTTGTATACTGTTATTTGTATTGTGATTGTTTTTCGTTGGTTTTTTTTTTGTGGTCATGGGAATGCAGTTTGATTTAGACTAGTGAATTTGATGTCTGTCTGTTTGAAACTTAAGATGTGGTGCAAGCTTTTGAATAACCCATAACGAAGATTTTTCAGTGTGCATCCCATTTTTTATGTTATTTTTTCATAAACATGGAATATTACAGTTATTCCCTAAATAAAGTAAGATGGGGCGGTCATTTGGTATTTATTTGAATTTTCCCTCATTTGTCTGCTTCACTTGGTTGGCAATGTTGTCGGTAGATTGCAAATACCTAATTATTGTTCAGATTTAAAATGATGCGTTTCGGGTGTTATTTTTCTTTAAAAAAATTACATGTATGGTATAACACGAAAACCGAGAGTTCGACTCTATCTGACATTAACGACTTAATATTGTTTTTATTGTTTGTTTGTACGAATAAGTAACTTTTTAATACACACCAAATTTTAATATTCTAGCGTCACAAAAGTTTATCCTCTAAAAAAGATGAAGAAGACCAACATCAATCTACAAAATACTACAATACAAATCATGAATCACTAATTTGAATGGTAATTTATTATTCCAATTCTGCGCCCATCGTGTTGCTCGTTGCAAAAAAAAATCATGGATGGAGAGTTGTCTCATTGGCACTCACACCACATCTTCTTATATCTATATAGTAAATCGATAAAGGTAATCAGGAAATTTCAATAGTTTACATTTGAATCGGCAAAATAGTTATGGTTTGTTACTGTAGATACAAAAAGTATGAACAATTTAGCTATTTGACATGTGAAGACAACATTTAACCAGTAACTGGCGACATAAATAAAAAAACCGAGAGAAAATAAGTGTCTAGAATCAGATTTACATACAAGTAAAACATGATATGTTATACGCAATACAATGGTACTGCAAAATAAAATATTTTGTCAAAGAAGCATCAACATTATCAAGTCTGCGCATCAAATTTTCTACAAATAATATTTCAAAAGCACTGGAAAATTTTGAAAGATAATGCATTTTGTATTTACTCTCCGTTTTCAAAGGAGGGAGTAATGAACTTAGTGTGACGTCCAGTTTCACTAAACTAGTACACTTGTTTGTTTAGGGACATGGTGACGCACGCCTTCTAGTGCGGGATTTTCTTGCAAGAAACATTGGGGGCTTAGGCTGTTTCTGATATTTGGTCTGGTTGTTGTCTCTAAGACACATTCCCCATTTCCATTCCCAATTTTTTAGATATAGGAAGATGTGGTGTTAGTGCCAATGAGACACCTCTCTATCCAAATAACAATTTATATGAAAGTAAACCATAACAGGGCAATAAAGCTATAAAGGGCCCCAAAATTACAAGTGTAAAATCAATCAAACGGGAAAACCAACGGTCTACTCTATATTAAAAAAAACGAGAAACGAGAAACACGTATAAATTATATAAACCAAAGACAACTACTGTACATCAGATTTAATGTTTGTTTCAGGAAATGGACAACGCAAAAATATCTAAGCATTTCGCAAATAACACTTATTCACATGACATAGACATAAATTGGAAATTATCACTGACGTTTGATAAAAATGTCGTTATCACATTTATAATAGGACGTCATTCCAGCAAAAGATTCTAAGCTAGTAAAATCATTTTCAGCAACATAATACACTTGACTAGGATCAAACAAGACGCTTACAAAATTATCATACGAGCAATCATGACCAGCCACAACACCGACGACCTCGATATGTGATTGTTGTAGCAGAGTTACTTCTCTTTTCACATTAGCCAGAACCCGCCAATTTCCATCAGAGACGATAACAATAATTTTCCTATTTGAACTTCTTCCCCCATGTGAAGATACAAATCCTTTCTGGCGGAGTTGGTTCAGGGCATAGCTCAAATTGGAAGTCAAACTCCTTTTTCTGTCTACTTGAAGAGCTGTGGCCACCATTTTATCCGTATTGTTTGACCAAAACAAAGGAAACACCTGGGATATGTTATTTGTGTATGAATACAAACCGATATGTGCATCAGCATTATAACGAACTACTTTTTCTATTACACGTCTTATTGCTTCTTGTCTTGATCTGTATCCCTCAGACGTTTGGTTCATTTTTATATCTTGCAAGATAATTATATCTGTGTCTGTGTGTCGCATACAATCTGAAAACAATACTGGACTTAATTTTTGAAAAAAATCTCTTTTCACGTCTATATCTTTTAGAAGTAAAACAATCTTCTATATTTCTATCGTAAGATAATCGAGAAAACACTGAAAAGAACTATTCGCAACAAATGTCTTGAAACATGTTAAATTGCTTAAAATTAATTCAAACTATATGCATATAATTTTCATGTAATAGCTTTTATAAATGTTAAAATGTTAAATCGACTAAGACGCCTATTATAAAGCATACAATTATACACTTAAACAATCGATTTCTTTCCAGAAAAAGGTACTGTTGCTGTTATCTAGCTGTAAAAAAAACAATGCATTAAAGAAAGATGGAACGAAGGTAGCAACAATTCATGCATGATATACTAATTATCTGGCAAAGTAAAACTTTGGTGGGTCTACGTTGTCTTTGACGATATCAAAGCACCTGTTGATTTTTTTGAAGTTTCAGATTGCAATTAGTTTATGTGCGTCAGTTTAACCAAACATGAGAAGATAACTACATGCAAAACAGTGCTGATTAAAATTCGACAATATCAGTTAAAAACCTCTGCCTGGAGAAAACCTTATTTGCAAAACATAATTCAACTGCAATGTACAGACATGTGACATGTTCACACTAAATTTAAAGCTGTTTTAAATCTAAAGTCTTCATGGGATTAGATTAAATTTTAATTTTTTTTAAATACCTGTGCAATCTTTGTGTGCTGTGTCTTTAAGTAATTTGTTGTATATGTCATCAAAATGCAGCAAATCAAATGTAAGCTCTGGTTTATTTGATAGCATGACCATTTCTGAATGATCGACAGATCTTCCAACTGCAACTGTCATAATAGATTTGATTGGTTGTTGATATACCGGATGTTGATTCAAAGATATAGCATAATTTTCAGCGTCATGTCGATCTGATGACAATCCATCGTAAAGTAGAATAATGTAATGTGATGCGTTGGTAAGCCTAGATCCACTAGTCGTGCTCTTTGCTAGCTAAACATAATAAAATTCATATATATTTATTATCATTGATGTTTGACAGAACATACAGATATATTCTGAGACAGTTGATTGCAAGATTTTACAAATTATAACAACTTTTGATTATGTTTTTTGAATATTGTTTATAGTACCTTATAAATCGTTGATACCCACAAATGGTGTATAAATAGCGAAAAGGTTCAAAAGGTCACCATAAATAACAAGGCTTTGGTTAAGTACACTACATGTAAATGCACTGTTTGACTACATACGAATCACTAGTGTCACTTTTCGAAACGGTTGTGTGATTTCATGAATATGGCTGATAAAGAAATAATACGCGATAGGAAATCTGAAGACCATTTAAGAAATTGCAATACGACGTAGGTTCAAAATGTAAATAGTTTTCTGTGGCCTCCGTACTGATGTGAAGTATTTTTGAAACATGTACAATTCGTTATTTTGTATTTTTTTCCTACTAGGCCGATCTAACCAAATGATCGCCTTAAAGGTTATAAAACAACTTGTTTTTTTAGTTCCATTTAAATTTTCCTTTATCAATGTCGACTTTCACTATCTACAGTGTTCTCATCTGGTTAATTGTTTATTTCGCTTTCCCTCTTGGTCCAATGTTTGCTCATTGACGTTCAACATTTAAAGAATAAATAAGATGACACATAAACACTTTAATTGATTCAGATACCTCAACGGCTTTTGACAAGGCAACTTTGGTGTACGTTGGCGAATGAATTCCATGGATTTGTTTCAATGCATGAAGAATATCTAGTTTCGATGAGAAGTCGTTGAAGTCGAATAAAACCTGTGCTGTAAACCCGTATGTGATAACAGAAAATTGATAGTCATTCGGTCCCATCGGAAGTTTGTTCACAAATTTAGAAATGAATTCTACTGTACGATTAATGTCGGTTTCCTGGCTACTTGAACTGTCGACAACAAATGTTATATCTGCATGTCCTGGTCTACAGTCTGTAAAGGAGTTTATTCTAATGTATCTATTCATATCTGGGGTATGAAAATTTCATTCATAAAAAAGGAGGAAGACGAAAGAGTTTTTCTTGGGAGAGGTTGTTATTATCACCTGTTGCTTAGTCGGCATTTGTTTTGTTTTGTACACATTTATCATCAAGATATCATGCAATGACGCTTGGGTCTTGATATCTCATTGGGGTTTACCAGTCTTTTTCAGATATGAGATATTGTAAGATTACAGCACGATGTGCATTGCAAACTATAAATGTATAACACTGCGTTATGATTGCGTTTATCAATGTAATTGCGTATTGACCTCCTTTCCCCTGCACTGACAACTTTACCTCACTTAAAAACAAAGACAAACTAATTATTAACATTGTGTACTTTTCCATATGATTGTGAAATCCTTTAATTAATATATATATTCAAAGCTCTACCATATTTAAATGTGCAAATTGCTTTCTAGTACTTGAATATACAGACATTCCAGCGATGTCAACGATACCCTTATTGACAAAGATGCAATAGACCCAATTACTTCTGACAAAGTAAAGTCGTAGATTGCTCTTATAAATTTGACAATATATTTGCAATAATTTATTATCTGTGCTAGAGTCTTTTTATTTATGTATATAGAATTGCAATTCCTCAATTTTTCAGTTATATTTCAGCTTACCCTTTTCGCAAGTTGTACCATTAAACCGCTTTGTACAGTGACAAGAAAAATCAGCCCATTTATCTGTACAAGATCCTCCGTTTTGACAAGGTACTGTTAAACATTCATTCTTATCTGTGAATACAATGGTATTAATTTTCAAAGCAATGAAAGAAAACACCCTATACTCATATCATCCGTTACGCCTGAGAAACAGAACTGATCTGAACGGTATTCTATCTGCATGCCTGTGTTATAACACTACTTACTACTTAAAACTGACGATGAAAAACATTATTCGACAAGCGAAAGATATATTGTATAGCCTAGTTGGTCATGGAAACTAGATGGTTGGACCAAGGAGGTTATATTAGAAGGAGAGAGGACGAAAGACGATAATTACACATAAAATGTTACCGACTTTTCTGTAAGTGGGTGTTAATTAGTTGAGATCGACTTTGCCACAGAGGGAGATTTTGTCCTAATTACATACCCGAGTAAGAACGGAAACACCCGAGGTGTCATAAACTGACCGGATATACAATTATTGAAATGTTAATCAGTTTTTTGTGATATTTTTTATTAAGTAATTAAAAAGTAAAATGTTATGTTAAAAGTAAACTTATTACCAATAGAAATAAAACGAATATCCGTCTCATTGCCATCAATGTTAATATCAACAGTCATAACAGAAAGTCACTTTTACGTTGTTTCCGATAAATTTCTCTATGTTTCAATTGCAAATATTCCTTCCGGTCGTTACCGGTCACCGTAACTAAAGTACTTTGCATATTCGTATATTTTCTATGATTATTACCTGCCAATTCTCATAAGCAGGAATTGACCGGTGAAGCGAAAATCTTTGTTTAAAGCAAAGTAGTGTTGAATAAAAATCGCTCACTAACTTTCCTTTAAACCCTCATAACTTTGTCATTTCTTTATCTTTTTTCACCGTAGACAGACGGTTGATTTTGAAATTGCCCGTCAAATCTTTTTCCAAATCATAAACACCTATGCACTGCACTGTAACTGAAATATACCTGAACTTTAATGACCCAGTCACTGATAACAATCACGTGACACATGCGATTTATCTAATAGTCCGAACTACTCGCGGTAACAGCCCGGTACATCAGAGGGCCATGTCAAGTGGGTGATAAACATGTCGGTTTCTTTATAATTTTATCATTTTTCTCTGATCGAACTGCTATCCGGGGGATGCTAATTTTGTATCAAGCAGAGTGTTCACTCTCCTTCTAATATAACCTCCTTGGTTGGACAAAGTATGGTTTAAAATGGCTCTAAAATGTCATTTCTTGCATCCATAAAAGACAACCAATACCAAGAGTTAAAAACTTAACCATAAAATAATTTGTAATTGTCTTTTGCAGCACTTTTCAATATACTGTCTGTTAATTGATCAATTTTAACTCACCAGTACTGCAGCTTGTTGCTTCATCCCATCCGGGAATACAATTGCATCTGTAATTTCCGGTTAAGTCATGGCACGATCCTCCATTACTACATGGAAAGGATAAGCACTGGTCATCTTCAAAGTAAGATTTAACATGTTTAATGTCAACAGCTACCTATCAAAATTACTGTTGAATCATTTATAAAGAGCAATTGCCGTAGACTTTTCTCTTGGACCTTTACATATATGTCATATTTTCAATTCATTAATATTAAACAGCAATGTTAATATAACTATATTTTTTTTAGTGTAAAACGCCACTTTTAAAACTATGATGCTATTTTGTGCCGGTCAGTTTTCATTTTGGAGATACTTAAAAAGATTAAATGAGTAAGTTGGAACCTACTTAATTTTGTCATTAATAAGTTTTTAGCTTGTGTATTTTCACTTTACATGTGTTATCTATTCAATTCTACACACAACTATTTACTTGTTTTTGCAACATACCTGTGCATCCTATTTGCCAATGACCAGGGCATGGAGTAGCGAGATAGCAAGTTTGTGTTGGTAAACATGACGAACTTGTACATCGGATTTCTCTTGAGTTTTCGTTGTGTTGCTAAAACAATTAAAATATATATATATTTTAATGTATTGTGGAACAATATCATATTTAATAGTGTATCAACTTTGTTTTACTCTGCCGTTACACCGGGCCAAGTGGGACAACTAAACATATAAGAAGGTGCTACACATTCTCAGAATGCAAATTCAGATATTCAAGGAATGTTAACAATCTGATTAAAATGGACTGTTCATCAAACAGTCACACGAACATTGTCCCTACAATGATCTAGTCACGTGACCGGATATACCCATGTGAACACAATAATGTTGATGCACTTATTAAATCATTTCTTTTATAAAATTATTCAATTGTTGTCTTGTTTATCATTTCTTTTTTTTCCTTTAGATTACAAATCAATAATGGAAATTATTGATCTTTCATTTCTCCATTTGTTTTACTCTCCTTTTGATATTTCTGTAGCAATTTTCAGTCTACAAGGATGTGTATATCTGCATTATTGATTACGCAGCTTTCATCTATAAAGATAAATTAAACAGTTGTTGTCCATTCATTTTTGATGTGTTTTGTCATTTGATGTTGTCAAGATTAGGGACTTTCCGATTTGATTTTTCTCTGAGTTCAGCATTTTTGTGATTTTAATTTTTTTTTGTCCGTCATACATATTCATTTACATTTTGCTGAAATTTTGGTTCAAAAGCATTTAATTTGAAAATATATGTATAAATAATTCTATCTGGAAAATTCGTTGACTTTGCCTCTTATTTCTTTGTGTTTATAAGCAGTGTGAACCGTTCCTATTCTATGCGATAGTAAGCAGCGAACATTGTACAAGTACAAGATGCATGTCACCGATTGTCAATTCAAACAGAACTCTTCCTAACTCTTTACATCAATTAGAAACAAACAAATAGAAGAAGTATAATACCGCCTGCACATATATTACCGTTCGCTTTGGCTCGATTCATCAAAACAAACTTAGATTATTGATAAAAGTTCCATTACAACCATATACACTAATCTTTCAAATGTGTGAATCTGTCGTAAGCATTAGAAAAAAAAAACATAAATTTGTGCAAAAGTCAATAACTGGGGAAAACATACATAAAAAACGGTATGTATGAATATTAAAGAAAGTACATGACGTTTAGCAGACGACAATTGACTTAAGATGTCATTTTAATAAATTCAAGTATGTGGTTGACCTTGACATTTGCGATTTGAGTATAAATAAAATCGTTTGTCAGAAGGGAACACGCATTTTTCTTTCTTTTTGGTTGATACATATCTCATTTGAAATACTGTGGATTCATTATTATTCGTTGGATACCAATTTTCGTGGGTACGGGTAAACCACGATATCAAATGTACCACGAATATCATATTTTCCCTAGGCTTTGTTTGCAGAGATTTGGCAAAACCACGAAATCAAATCTCCACGAATATGCAAGTTGTCAGTAGCCCACGAAAATTGATACAAACGAAAATAAATGAATCCACAGTAATACCACTTATCTACATATATAAATATATATATATTTTAAGATATACCATGCATATGTGTTTGTTGTGTTCACAATACCCTTCAACATCGTCACATCTAGGATCACTTCTTTTGTGTCGACTTGTCAGGAATGATTTAGCAACACTAGCAGGTAAATTCCATGAAACTTTGGACGAAATAACCTCTTTTGTTGCTGAAAATGAGGATAGTTTAAATGCAAATTTATCCCCTTCCCTTTCATAAATGTGACCTACCGAATTAGATTATTTATCGGATTTGTTATCTCATAAGCAACACGACGGGTGCCACATGTGCAGCAAGATCTACCTACCCCTCCGAAGCACCTGATACACGTGATATCACCCCTTCTTTTGGTGGGGTTCGTGTTGTTTATTCTATAGTTTTCTACGTTGTTTCAGGTGTACTATTGATTGTCTGTTTGTCCTTTTCACTTTTAGCCATGACCTTGTCAGTTTATTTCCAATTGATGAGTTTGACTGTCAATCTGGTGTCTTTCATCCCTCTTTTATTGAACTTCAAGACATATTTGGGTAATGAACAGATAACCTATATTTGACGAAAAGGGCACTGCACGAAACGTATCATTAAACAATGTATTAACCTCTTTGTTTTTGTTTGCTATATTAATTCCAAGGAGTAATTACTTGTCACGAAAACATATATCTAGAATTAAAAATACGATATCTCATAATCCTTTTCAGAAGTTAATTCCTGTTTCTCATATTCTAATTTTTCATTCGTGTAAATATATATAAAAAAAACATGAGGTATATTTCTCATGCAACAACAAGGCTAAAGAAGGTATTGTTTAGCAATAATCTGTTCTCTTTTTTTTGTGCTATTTCACATTTCCTGACCGTTGTGAGAAAAACATTTCTTCTCACTAGTCAAAAATCTGTTCTCGGCAAATGATTGCTTGAAACTTAATTTTGACGTTAAATGTTCTTGTTTTCTTCTGAATTTTCTTAATCATGTTATTATGACGCCATGAAAAAGAGAGACAATGTCTGATGACGTCTAATCAAAAGTAAACAATTTTCTTTCAAAAGGAAGGATAAAAATCATTAGAGAAACAGTTTCCACCACTGTAACTCGTGTATTACAATATTTATCCACTCTCAACGGTTAGATTTTTATTATTTAAAAAGCTCGGCAAGCCTCGCGCTTCAAATATTTAAAATTTAACTATCTCGAGTGGAGAAATATCTGAATACACTTGTTTCAGTTGTGAAATCTATATTTATACGAAGAGTTGATTTGTACCGATTGATTTGGTAACAAAAAAATGAGGAAGTTTATCTAAGAATTCAAACAAAACGATTAGGTTTAAGTACAATAAATGATAGTCATATTTGTGAATAAGTTATTTTTGTGTTACTTACCTAAACATAGCATTATGCATATCAAAATTCTATTGCAGATCATCTTCTTAATAATTCGACCCATCTAAAACACATTTTCAAATATGGATTGTTTCATATGAAATAAATCAACAGTAAAGCGTTCATGACAATAATGCATTTTACTTTTATATAATTATCAGCATTATGGTTTATCATATAATTATAGTATCAAACCTTACAAAATATTGCAAAATCCAGTACATTATCTAATGCACTTTTAAAAACCTTAACAGAAACATTTGAATATCTAAACATACCTTACCAAAAATACTAAAAGTTTCAATCATTCAGATTAAATTAATAGACCAAACAAATATACCCTACTCTTATCAGTGACATATTCGATTTCGTTTTTGTCTACCGATATAAAAATTTAAAGCATTTATTCGTGATGAAAAATGTTGACCTTATCTAAACATTTGACACAAGGAAGTGCCGAACCGAAATTTGGCGGGAAATGTAATGAATAATTATTTTTCAAAATTCAGTAAAAGAGCAAGCCTCGCGCTTCAAATATTTAAAATTTAACTATCTCGAGTGGAGAAATATCTGAATACACTTGTTTCAGTTGTGAAATCTATATTTATACGAAGAGTTGATTTGTACCGATTGATTTGGTAACAAAGAAATGAGGAAGTTTATCTAAGAGTTCAAACAAAACGATTAGGTTTAAGTACAATAAATGATAGTCATATTTGTGAATAAGTTATTTTTGTGTTACTTACCTAAACATAGCATTATGCATATCAAAATTCTATTGCAGATCATCTTCTTAATAATTCGACCCATCTAAAACACATTTTCAAATATGGATTGTTTCATATGAAATAAATCAACAGTAAAGCGTTCATGACAATAATGCATTTTACTTTTATATAATTATCAGCATTATGGTTTATCATATAATTATAGTATCAAACCTTACAAAATATTGCAAAATCCAGTACATTATCTAATACACTTTTAAAAACCTTAACAGAAACATTTGAATATCTAAACATACCTTACCAAAAATACTAAAAGTTTCAATCATTCAGATTAAATAAATAGACCAAACAAATATACCCTACTCTTATCAGTGACATATTCGATTTCGTTTTTGTCTACCGATATAAAAATTTAAAGCATTTATTCGTGATGAAAAATGTTGACCTTATCTAAACATTTGACACAAGGAAGTGCCGAACCGAAATTTGGCGGGAAATGTAATGAATAATTATTTTTCAAAATTCAGTAAAAGAACAATCAAACAAAAAGCGTCTGGGCTAAACATTTGATTGTCGAATTACACAACTTTTTAAAAGAGTATTCTTAACTTTAGGTTTTAATTTTTACTGTTATCACGATCATAGTCTACACGATCATGTATACATTAACTGCTATTTAATAGCTCTATTTACCAACCGGAAACAAATTATGAATCTCCGAAAGAATTAGATAATAAGGCTGTGATTGGTACTTCAACGCGAACAACCTTGAAATGACAAAAAGGTCAGGTTTTTCCTTTACGATATCATCTGTTTGATATAGGAGAAACCTTGTATTGAGGGGTTGTCTCATTAACAAAGCTTTGTATCTTTTATCAGATTATTGATGTTTACAAATTAATTTCAAATTTATTGACATTAACTTGAATAATTTAGAGGCCTTTAAAAAGACCATCAGAGATCGGGGGAATATAACGAGTGACATTATTCGGATTTGATCAACATCAAAAACAAATGATTTAATTATCTATTGAATAAACGCTACCTAATTCAATCTGTGATAACGACAGAGAAATTATTGGATGTTTAGTTTATATTTGATAAGTTTTACCGCCAGATATACAATACTTCGATATGCACTGTGTGACTTAAGGTGGTAGACCTTGGTTCAGGGAGATAACTCTTTACATCAGTAATGCGTTTGTAAAAGTCAAGTTTTATCAAAGTATCTTAAGCATTTACCTGAAACAGATTGGAAAAATCTATGTAACCTAGAAGCTTAGAATATATCTAGGAAAATGGTTGAGACAAACGTACTGATGATTTTAAGAGTTATTTCCCTTAACCTAGGTCTACCTCCTTAATAACATCAATCAGAATTTTCCTCAATGGATTTAACATGTTAATTCTATAAAATAGATTTAAATTGGTTCAATTTTATTTATTGTATTATTATAGATATCAGTATCATCAGAACCTTTACAATCAAAAGTATGTCAAGGACTAATCGGTATGTGTTACCATAGTTCGTATGTTAGATTAATTATAATAAGAGTAATTGAAATGTAATGTTTTGAGCCTGAGTTTCACCGAAGAAACATTTGTTATCGAAATGCGCAGCTCGTGCAGTCAAATTGATATCGTTAACTTCAATGTTATGAATACTTTAACCAATAATGGATTTTAGCGTTTAGTAAAACTTTTATCATAAATAACAAAATCGAATAAATGTCGCGAATTTAGATTTTTATAATATAACAAACTCTGATTTTAACTTTTCAAACAGTGGTATCTTTAATTGGACTATTAATATTGTGTTTTGTTAGCCTGAGGAAAGGGGGAGGGGTGCCGGTTATATATAAGAATAAATTGTTTGCATTAGATAGTTGGTGTTTTTTACATAAGACAAATACGATCCGCTTGCCTTCGTGCTTTTAATCAATGACTTGATTGCTCTGTTTCAAGTCAAAGGGCAACTGTTCACGAAATTAAGGACAATTATGCAAGTAATTGAATGATAAGATTGGGTTCTGGTCAATGGGCCTATCTATTTGAATATAATTATATAATCGTTGAGTATGAATCAGAAAATCACTATAAGCATGTATATTTTAGCGAGCTCTTCACGACCTGTTACGTCGGTAGTGACAGTCAGATCAATCCCAACAGACATAGAAAAATATTATATCATCTATACATATTGTTATGCTTTTACTTTTCTACACTGGTTACAGGTATAGGGGGAGGGTTGAGATCTCACAAACATGTTTAACCCCGCCGCATTTTTGCGCCTGTCCCAAGTCAGGAGCCTCTGGCCTTTGTTAGTCTTGTATTATTTAAATTTTAGTTTCTTGTGTACAATTTGGAAATTAGTATGGCGTTCATTTTCACTGAACTAGTATATATTTGTTTAGGGGCCAGCTGAAGGACGCCTCCGGGTGCGGGAATTTCTCGCTACATTTAAGACCTGTTGGTGACCTTCTGCTGTTGTGTTTTTTTATTTTGGTCGGGTCGTTGTCTCTTTGACACATTCCCCATTTCCATTCTCAATTTTATATAGTAAATAAAACGTAAACGCCCTAAAAATGAAGTTGAAAGTACATGTATAAAAAAATGCATGTACACGAAAATTTCAATGAAACAACAATTCAGCAATGAAAAACTTAACCAGTGGCAGAGGAGGTGTACTTCAGCTGGCTCCTAAACAAATATTTATTGAAGCATCATTGAGATAAATTGTTGCATATTGATTTCTGCACGCCTTTCTTTTTATAAAAAAAAATGCCATAGATGGTCGACAAATAATGCATGTTCGATTTGTTTATAAAATTAAAATCAAACAGTATACATGACGATATTTCTGGTTGGTAAGTATTTCGGTTTTTTTATGGCTGCCATTTGTTTGTTGATTGATGTATTTCTGACGATTTTGGTGTGACTACTTTCTCGATGGAATTGGTTGTATGTTGTGTCTCTTGTATAACTATTTCACTGTAATTACTTGTTATCCTGTTGGAATAATATGTGATGAGTTGTTTCTAATACTGATTATCTGATGTGCTTGAGTCATTGAGCCTGGCTCTTGTGTATGATTCTCTGGGTCATCGCTAGCGCCGTATTGGCGGTTACGTACCATTTAAGTACCATTTAAGCTCTAGAGGCTATGGGACACCGTTATTTGACGGTTTCAATAATTGCTTTTAAAACGTCAATAAAGCAGACCATTTTAAGGTCCAAAAACCTCTCTTTTGACATTTTCTGATACTTTCCTGTACAAGACCGACACTGCTGATGGTGGAACCTTCGTTTTCTTTTATTTAAATTCATTGGAAAAATACAGTGACTAACCTTTTTCATTTACAATAATTGCGGCATGTTATGCATAAAAGAGAGATACCATGTCTTAATGTATCATAATTGTTACTTCAGATGATAAAAAAAAAGCTTGAATTTGTTGGAAATAATACGACGAATCGTACTTAAATCCGATAATGTGTTGAATCATTTTATCCACTAACATATAATGTTTTCGACATGAATACTTGTATAACTATTGATTTAAATAAATGTAAATATAAGTCTTTAACATTTGGATCATGTTTGAAAAACTAATTCGTTTTGAAATTTTCATAAATACTCTTAATGCATGTTATGAACGTACAAAGTGATTTTATTGATATTTTGCGTAGGTTTCGTAATTTGGGAGGCAGTTTTTGATTTATAGATGGTTATAAAATTCGCAGAAAATCCAAAAGAATTTCAAGTTAATATTTTCAAGATAATTTTAAAAACAGGTAACTCTAAGTAAATTATAAAGAAAAATCAAACTAAAGCCTCTTTAATAGCTTAATTGCAAGGAAAACAAATGACCGGATTTCAAAACAAACAAAAAGAATGTTTTGATAGGAAATGTGAAATCACAAAAATACTAATCTTAGAGGAAAATCAATTCGGAAAGTCCATAATCACATGGCAAAATCAAATAACAGAACGCATCAAAAACGAATGGACAAGAACTGTCATATTCCTGACTTGGTACAGGCATTTTCGTATGTAGAAAATGGTGGGTTAAACCTGGTTCAATAGCGCCAACCCTTGTTATTGAATGCAAAAGTTTACATAACTTAGTTTTGAGGATATTCTTTTCTACCTTTTCATACGGGTGTAACTTTTATCAATAAACATTATTTACTGTCTTATTTTTTTCTCCGCTCTATTATATTAGTCTTATTATATTGGTATACCAACATTCGGAGTAATATTTTTGTAATGACCCAAAAAAATATCATGATACATTTGGTGGCATCTCACCGATCGAAGTTGTGTAGAATTTCAAAATCAGATGTGTATGATTGCCAATGAGACAACTGTCCACGAGCGACCAAAATGACACAGACATTAA
The DNA here is from genome assembly GCF_036588685.1 of Mytilus trossulus. NCBI lineage: Eukaryota > Metazoa > Mollusca > Bivalvia > Mytilida > Mytilidae > Mytilus > Mytilus trossulus. The sequence continues at coordinate 49,385,015 of NC_086383.1, forward strand.
CAACTGTACGTCACCGTACGGCCTTCAACAATGAGTAAAGCCCATACCTCATAGTCAGCTATAAAGAGCCCCGATGTAACAATGTAAACAATTCAAACGAGAAAACACTTCACTGGCTTTTTTTGTGAGATATTTATGTACTTTTTATAAGTAAACTTTTGCATCTAAAAACAATTCCAAATAAAATACGAACACTGTACAATGGTTCTTTTATTTTATTTTAAACAAGTTAGAGACAGAACATTTTCAAGCAGTTAATTTGTAAAAGTGGCTATCAGTTGATTTTTCTGCTTTTACTTTGAGTTGGCTGTATCAGCAATCCTTTGAAAATATGTATTTTTAAATACGTTTGGATGCATCTAATAACAACTCCTAATAAAATATGAACATTGTACATTCTCCAATGATATTTTGTTTATTTCAGAATGTTTAAGACAGAATTGTTTTTTATTAGGGCAGTTAATTTGTAAAAGTGGCTATCAGTTGATTTTTCTGGTTTTACTTTGAGTTGGCTGTATTAGAAATTCTTTGAAAATATGTATTTTTAAAATACGTTTGAATGCATCTCATAACAACTCCTAATAAAATATGAACACTGTAATTCTCCAATGATTTTTTGTTTATTGCAAACAAGTTAAAGACAAATTTCACGGTGGGTATGGTTGTCCTGCGAGAGAACGTACTGTGCTGGTGATTCGGTCCTGACGGGTGCTGGTGATCAATGAAAAAATGTAAACAAAGACGAAAATGATGATTTTTGACGTTTTCACTCTTAAAAAATGGAAGAAAACAGTTGAGATTTTTCAATTTCGTTTCTTATGGGTTCATATATAAACCATTCAAAAAATAACCTGTTTCAGTAAGCTTAACACAAAAATGCTCATTTTCAGAAAATCTCGAACTGAAAAAATAAAACAAAAATGCTCATAGAGTCCGCTTTCTATACCGCAATCCACACGACAAAACAATTTTGTGAAAAAACATTCTAATTTATTAAAGTTTAGCATTTTCTCAATTTATTCGTGTCCTGATACTGTGCTGGTGGGTCCTGTCATTGTGCTGGTGGGTCCTGATACGGTGCTGGTGATTTTGGATAAGAAGTTGGTCATATTTGAAACAAATGTTACAAAATCAATAAAATTAGCCAGATAATTGTTGCCAACAGGATGTATGACTCCTATTTTAGCTCTTGTGCATCCATTTGGCTGTTTAATCGGTGTTTTCAAATGATCTGAACTTGTATTACATAATAACATAAAAGGGCAACATCTTTCGTCCAATATCAGATAACAATATATAGTATCTAAAATAAGTTAAAAATTCCACAATACTATATAATTCATTTTATGTGTCAATTTGTTCGAAAAAAGTCGAAAAGAAGAGACTTTTTTTAATGTCATGATTATATGTCGCATTTATTTCAGATGACATGGACTACTCACCCTGATGACCCTGCTTCCTTTCATAACTTTATCCGTATACATATATTAATAGATAAACAAAAGGCTGCATGCAACACGTATTTTTGTATTTAAAATGATTCGTTGTAATGAGAATATTTGTAGTGAATGGAAACTGTGAGGGTCACAATCTTAAATTGCTTATAAATGTTGCTGGAACCAGTTTCGTTATCTGATCTGAATTTTCTGAAATGTGGAAGGTAGATAGACATTTTGATATTTTTACTCGGTAATGAACCATTGTGTTGATCCCATGCTAAACATAACAAAAATCTCTGTACAAAGGTCTGTGAATTTTCTACAAAAATAGTGATTTTATTTTCACTAAATTCTCTTTTTCTACTAAATACAATAATGAACTATAATAATGCTTTGCAAGAAGTTTCCCCTTGATATATGTACAAAATTATATCTCTATTATTCATTGTCTGTGCTGTTTTGATACAATTGCAGTTTGCACATTCCGGAATTGACAGGCCACAGGAGGGGTCATAAAACGTACACGAAAAGATAAAATATTGATATAATTATTTAATTTGCATCTTTGAACCCCCAACCCGGCTTGTTTTTTTAGGAGCCTGGAGTGTCTAAAAATGGTCGATTACAGACAGCCGAGTACGCATTTTACTTTCCAGGCGTGTTATTGTTGATTGTTAAAGTCCTGAAAACGGATAGATGGAAACAAAAATGTTTGATATAAATGGCTTTAGATTCATTTTTTTAAAATATAAATTAAGGCTACATTTTAATATAATAATTATATGAATTCACAATATAAAAAAATGCAGAAAAAAAATGAATGAAGTGAAATATCTTAGTAAGGAGTCATTACTACAGAGATGGTGTGTTTGACACACAAAACTCAAAAGCTTAGTGATATTACCAATATTAAAATAAAAGTGTATTTTTTTTTGGAAAAAAAAAAGTTTGTTTCCAGGTTTTGGTGAAAAAAATAATTTTGGACCCTGAGAAAAAAAAATTGTTTGTTTCACCCTCAGCTGCCACTATATGTAATGCTAAAATTGAAAGAAAAAAATGTTTTCGGTTTGTCGCTAAAAAAATAGATTGTTCTTTGCCGAAGGCGAAAAAAAAAGTTTGCACAGAAAAAAAAAACCATACCCCCCCCCCCAGAAAATCAAATGGTTGCTGCCTTACTACTAGCTATAAGATACATTTTTCTTTTACAATTTTCTTTCACTGTAACCTCGCTCTAACTTATCCCCATCCCTCCCCCCACCCAAAATAAACACCACACCAAACAAACAAACCCGCAATACTAAAAAGTATTGTCATTCTTATAGTCAGCACTCAATTGTTCACAAACAAATGTGTTTTAAGCTGCTAAAGACATGATTCAAACGCTCAGAAACACCTTTGTTCTATATTTTTGCTCTCCATTTTTAATCAAAACCTTTTACATTTTTATTTTATGGGTTATTGTTGAAGGTCGTATGATGACGTATGGTTGTTAACACATACTTCCTTTGGTTTCTTATGGAAATTTGTCCATTGACAACAAACATACCACATCATCTACTTTATATAAGTATTGTATAAATTACAACGTATTTTGGTGATCTTGCAAAATGATCGTTATCCCGAAAATTGTAAACATATTTTCTTATCTCAAAAGGGGGCAAGAAGGGTTCCATTAACATGCCAATAAATAAGATTACAGTTAGTTTAAAAACAAAATTAAAAAATAGGGGTATTTTTTTCTCTCATAATAACAATAAACAGATTCACAACAATGTCAATTCAACAGCTAATATGTCAATAACAGTACAGCATCAATGATCTTGAATATATGCCACTTTTAACTAAAATATAAAAGCACAGAACCAGGACATAGGAGCACAGAACCAGGACCGTTTTTCTTATCACCAGCACAGCGTCAGGACAAATCCGTTTAACGAACTTGCACGACTTTTGCAATATAATATTGTTGTAATATACTTTGCATGGTATTTATAACACATCAGAAAAAAATTAAGCAACAAAACAGTTGTTTTATTGCCGTTCTGATACAATGTAAACAAACCCACCAGCACAGAATCAGGACCCACCAGCACCCGTCAGGACCAAATCACCAGCACAGTACGTTCTCTCGCAGGACAACCATACCCACCGTGAATTTGTTTTGGTTATGGCAGTTAATTTGTAAAAGTGGCTATCAGTTCATTTTTCCGGTTTTTCTTTGAGTTGGCTGTAATAGCAATCCTTTGAAAATATGTAATGTAAAATACGTTTGAATTTTTAATAATTTCATAAAACTGCGAACAATGAAATTCCGGGTTTTTTTTTTTTTAATTTAAAAATTGAACCTAGGTAAAATACCTGTTTATCAAATTAATCAATTAATAAATATCGTTCATGATCATTTAAGAAAATTTCAAAACAAGTACGATTTTCCACACATAATTCAGATGATGTACTCATGGCCAATGCGTGATACTAAGATCAGATTTGTATTTATCATGTACTGAACTTAAAATATATCCCAGTGAATACAATCATTATGTGATTCAAGGAGGATACATCATGTTTATTTTCCATTAAGCTTTTCGAATAGAATCAAGTACAAAGTATGATATATAAGGCGATGTTTTATCTCCTTAATGCATAAAATTATTGAATTATTGACAAATCGAAAGAGATGCGTCACTCTTTTTTTAAGCATGTTTTATATCTTCAAATAAAAAAGTTTTATACATAATAACAAAGTAACAGTTCGACTAAAAAGCATTGTTTAACTTTGTATATATATCAAAATCTGACGGAAACTAATTAAAGCAAATGTTTATCAAAATGATGACGTCAAATATCAATTGCCAATTGTCACCAATTGTTCTCCGTGTTTTCCCACTATTCATGTCAATATGATAAATTGTGTAGTTTTGTCTGATGCCCTATCGTACAACTGTCCGTTCGGTACATTCTTACGTAACTGTCCAAATTATAAGTCAAGAGTATGTAATTAGTTACGACCAGTTGTTGTCATTCCTTTCTGTTTATTATATTCTCGTTTAAAACGTTTAACATTTTGTCGTATCGGGACCTTTTACTCCTTACTGTCCTGATGGGTTTTGTGCATTGTTGAAGATATGAGTAGCAAGAACGTTTAATCATTATAGGTGAAATCGTCAGTCTACCCCTAACTTGAGTTATTGCTCTTCCATGACTACACTTCACCAAAGCCAAGGGTTTTTGTCTATATTCATTTTCCATTAACTGAGAGAAATTTTGAATAGCAATTTTTATAGGCATTTTTTTTTTTTACAAATAAAACAGGATACATCAGTTGATTAAAAATATACCTTATTGTTGTTGAAGATGTATGTTTACACGTTTCCATACTTCCTATATTTTTTTGGTATAAGAAATTACAGCAAACAAAGATTGTATAAACTATACTAGACACAGAGTAAGAAGTAAAACGAAAAGAGAAATATCAAGAACATGAGATTTACAAATACTCCACACGAGAAAAAATGACACAGAAATTAACAATTAGAGGTTACCGTACGGCCTTCAACAATGAGCAAAGCTCATACCGCATAGTCAGCTATAAAAGTCCTCGAAATGACATTGTAAAACTATGTAAACGAGAAAACTAAAACGGACTTATTTAAGTAGTCTTATGTAGACGAGACGCGCGTCTGGCGTACTTAATTATAATCCTGGTACATTTGATAACTATAAAGTACAAAAAATGAACGAAAAAACAAATGTGTAACAAAGAAACAAACGACAACCACTTAATTACTCAATACTCTTCAACTTCGTACTTTATTTGGCCTTTTTAAATTTTTTGGAATCGAGCGTCACTGATGAGACTTTTGTAGACGAAACGCGCGTCTGGCGTATATACAATAAATTTAGTCCTGGTATCTATGAAGAGTTTATTTACAGGCTTCTTAATTTTCTACGGGAATCTGATTTTGTATGAAAATTCATTGTTTTGTTCATTAACTATGAAATTAGTTATGGTTACCAAAGACAATGTGTGGTTCGGATAGGCCATATTTCAATGTTTGTTCTTCCAAAAACTATTGTTTGATTTCAAACACATACGAATTTTATTGAGAATTCTTAAGAACTATACACAAGACAACATGGATAAGCACTCTCACACATGTATTTCAAAATAATGCAACCTTGCTCCCCTTGTCTAATTTATTAATCATTACACCTCTAAGTGAAAATTTATGACACCATGGGCAGTCTGACAAAAGAATGGATGCATTAAAATTAGCATTCAAAATTGGATATCATTATATGTGTATATCTATAATAAAAGTAAATTTCTGATTAAAAACAGCATCTAAATGGATGAAAAATTATCAAAAACATGTAGATACATGAGAAGGGTGTTGCATTACACCTAATGAATAACTTACACTTATCTCAAATGACCACCTACCGTATTATTAATTACGCGTGTAACTTAATGCCACATGCTATATTATTTTAATATCAAGATTATATAGGGTATACATTTATATGTCTAAATGGAAAACAAGTATTGAAACATGGAACGTCCTTCAATTCGTGTCTTTGTGAGATGCGTTCTATTCATTTGTGTATTTTTGTCGACCGGAATTGTGTCTTTTTCAGCCACCAAAACAAGTTCTAATATTGAAAATGAACCACAAAAAGAACCGCAATCTGTATCCAGTAACATTAACATGGATGCTGACTTTTCGGAATCCAGAACTTCAAATGTGATTGAGCTTGCGTCAGTGGAAAATCAAACAGGATCACAAGAATTAGATGCTCTTTTTATGAATGATCCTTGTGCTAATTTTTCAACTTGCTCATTTATTGCTCAGACAAAAACAAAATTCTGTAAATGTGATGAAGACTGTATAGACTTTAATGATTGCTGTAACGGGGTAATATTTCCAAATGCCACACATGTTGTTAATGACGCTTATTTGAGATACGAATGTCTACAAAATAATAGACACTTGCTGTTTGATGGTGTTTACGTAAGTACGAAATGTCCGAAGACCGCCAACTCAGCAGATAGTTCTTTGTGTGACGTCAGCAGTTTGCTAGAAGTTGGACCATGGGTTGCAGACGAACAAGGAAGACTCTACAAAAACCGACACTGCGCCATTTGCAATGGCGTATCAGTATTGACATTCCTAGATGTCAAGATTACAAACGTCGAAAGTGAAATTCTTAGAGTAAAATTTGAAAATTTAACAGCACATGAGAAATTGTTTGAATTGTACTATGGTAAATATACTAACGTAAAATATGTAATACCACCGGAAGTGCAACAAAGATACTGTTTACCTACTAAAATTAGTGCGAAGGCATCCTCTCAATGCCAACAATATGGGACCAGTCCAGTAGAAGCCGATATGGTAACCTACAAAAATATGTATTGTGTTCCTACTGATTACACCTATTCGTTTTGTTTAGGACCAGGAATTGATTTTACTCGCGATTATGGTTATGGTTATGGTTTGGATTTGATGCTTCCACTCACAGTCTTGTTTTCATTTAAGGAATCAAAGGATGCTTGCCAAACTCAGGTAAACTGATATATTTAATAGTGTATTTTTGGGGATATCTATTTTGCGCCTATCTTTTACCGTCTTTATATTCACCAATAGTAAATTCATCGAAAGTTGATATTTATCTATGTTGCCATCTAGATCTTAATTCTTGTACTTTCCTGTACATCTCGAATTGTTCGGACATTTAGATTATGAAAATGTTTGCACAGTTTCAAATTATCGTATGTATACTTTGGTACAACACGTGAGTCATAATAGGATTAATACATTTCAATTTTGTCGATTAGTCAAGACAAACGTAGCATATATAAGACAAAATACATTTTTTTTAATTTTATTGTTATGTTTCTTCATGCTATAAGATTTACTAGGTGCAATAGTATGTTTACCCTGAAATTTTCATTTATGTGAGTGAATAATATAAAAATTGCATTTTCTGGATGATAATATCACTCCTAACAATACTGCTATACATATTCTTAAATCATTCATTATTGGGGTTTTTACAGGGAATATGTGGTGGTGATTGTTTCAAATTATGACTGTAAATTAAAAATTGTTCACATTGGTAATGTTTTAATTACCATAAAATACATTGTTAAACATGTTATAATGATTGGTTTAAATCTAAGATGATTTTTTTGGTATTTGTTTTCCATTAGCTTGAAAGGTAAAAGAATAAGTAACACCACATGATAAATTTATGATTATATATTTTTGTATGGATTTATTGCCGACTGAAAGCAGTCTTGGTAACTATTTTCCATTACCAGAAGTCAACCATTGCAAAATAGTAGTTAGTTTACATCTTATAAGTGAAAAAACCCTATTGTTTTTATATAGCTTTCTTTAGTTTACATTGTCATTTTCTTATTCTAAGCATTTACACAAATATTTCATTATAGATCAAAGGGTTATGTCAATCTGAAGAAACCTACACCAATGCAAGAGTAGAAATCCAATTTTCTATCATAGCAAATGACACCGTAGAACCAGACGCTTTTAGACAGATTGCTATCGGTATGGTATTATCGACCGTAGTTCCAAACATAACATACCTGGATTACATATATGTACCTAAGATTAGCCAAAATGTATCGACACTTCCCCTGGTCAAGGTCATTTTGTTTATAAAGTCGGAGTTGACTCTAGAAGAGTACCGAACTTTCCCGCAGACACTGCAAAATTTGAAATGGAAAATGATCATGATTTCGGAAAAATCAGGCAAGGTAAACATATAGTCAATAATATAAGAAGACACACAAATAAAAGTGGGGTTTGGGAATAATAATATCTAGAAAGGACACAAAAAAACATGGGGGAAAATACCTAAAACAAAAACAACGCATATAATGAAAAACTAAAAACTGCGGTATAATTGCATATGAAACAACTCTCCATTAGAAATAAATATAACGTACAAATTTACACGTTTACAACTTCAGAAACGTTTGTTATTTTAAGTATTTAGAACTACCATGTGTTTCCATTTATAAGACACGATGTGAAAACATCTTCATACCAAATCCAAAACGTTAAGTATTCTTTTATGTTTAACTTTGTATCAAGGTCTGGATGGGGTGTGGGATGTTTAATTTTCTCTATTTACAAGGTTTTTTTATATGAATAACGCTCATTCTTGTAAAATCCTCATGTGAATGATTTTACTTTAAAAACAATCTGGGCATTATTTTCTATTTTGTTTGCCAAATCCAGACCCTTTTGTGTTGACTCTTGTTTTCTTTTGTTGGTATTTTTGTTTTTCATTGTTTGTTTCCTATTGCATTCACTATATAGCTAGCCTTAATTGCAAAATACATGTATTCCAAAGGAAATGTATAATACAAAAATAGATTATGTTGCTATTTCATTCGTTCTTAAAGGAACACTTCATGTTAATGATATAAAATGACAACATTTGAAATTATAAAAAGTCATATCTATGGTACTTCATTATTTTTTTACTTCTAATTGTTTCGTTTTTGTTGATTTTTATTTGAAAGTCTTTAAAATATGATAGTTTAACATATTAGTTATTCAGTTTCTTAGTACACCAAAACAAGCACATATTAAGTAATGCTGTATTTTAGCTTTTAACCGACTTACCTTCAATGCAAAAGACTTCGACTTTTGTAGGACATTTGAAAAGTACCATATACCCTTACTTTTGTTCTTTTCTCAGTCTAAAATCGGAAAAGATGATCACTCCAAAATACCAAATGCCCCAATAATAATTAATCTTAAACCGTCATATACAGTACTTCATTGTAACATTCTAGATTCAGTTAGTAGAAACTAGTTGTCCTTTAATGTAACAATGATCGTACTTTTAGTTTTCCATTAATATCCTATTATAGTACTGGTGTCTGGTGACTAAAAATTAATTGTTAACTTTGAAGTTGATGTCCTAAGTCAGGTATTGTAATAATAATCTTTGGTTGTTGTCATAAATGATTTTTGTTAATAGTTTGTAGCTTAAATAAGGTAAACCGAAAATCGTTCATTGTAAACTAATTGGTATAGTTCCAATCACACCGCATCTACTTCTTTTAATAAGTACTTTTAAATTAATATGAATACCTACCAGAAAAATAAACATCTAGTATATGTACGTTTAGATTTCCGTGTGTATGTTAAAGATAAAAACAAGTTTCCTAAAACATTGATATTTTTAAAACTCACGTTTTTTCTACTTATTTTGTCTGTTTTAATTCTTTTTGTAGGTTATTGAAATGATCACCGATGTGAATGTGCAACAGAGTAGTGTCTTCAATCATTTATATGAAATCTACGACACAGACGTTAGCTCAATCATACAAGAGTACAGTTTACAGTCCCACATATTCTTGGAAAACTTTCCTTGTACAAATATAAGTATCGATAGCTTTCTTAATGATAGTAGACATCCACATATTCTGAGTATAAATACCGTTTCATGTGAAGATGAACAGAATGAAATGCAACAAAATCACGCACCAAATCTCGTAAACGAGAATGATGAGTATATTACTTATATTACCTATACCGGAACATGTTTGTCTGTCATAAGCCTAATCTGTTCTGTCGTTGTGTGCAGGCGTTCTGGTCTGTCGACTTCTATTCCAGGTTCAAACTTAGAAAATCTTTCAGTTGCCCTTATTCTAGCTAATCTGTTATTCCTGACTGGCATAGGAGCTAAAAAGTATCAAAATGTTTGCACAGTGATAGGCATTGTCTTACATTATCTGTGGTTGCTCGTTTTCTCCTTTATGTCTATATCAGTAATTTACTTGGTCTATGACGTCAGGAGAATAAGCATTAGCACAACAACAAACAAAAGGTGCTGTGTTTGTGCTAAGCACTTTCTAACTATGGCCGGTTTGTTGTTACCATTCGTTTTCGTTGTTCCTGCAATGGTTTTAGAATTTATTTTCCCGACCACACAATTTTCGCCTAACTATGGCGGAGCGATCTGTTTTCCAACAGCTTACCCTGCCAATTTACTCTTTGTCTCTGGCCCTTTAATGATTTCTGTCGGTTTAAACATAATCTGTATTACAATTTTAACTATATATTTCAATATTAAAGAAGGAGAGGCAAGTAAGATAAGAGAAGGAAATTACAGTCAACAAATTGGTATTTTTTTACGTTTGAGTGTAATTTCGGGACTATTTTGGATAACGGGCACCTTGAGTTCAGTTCTTCAAAGTGAGGTTTTAGATTACATCTTTGTTGTGACTTGTAGTCTACAAGGGTTTCTCATTGCTGTAGCTAATCTTACTACAAAACGTGTATTCAGAAACAAAAACAAGTCATCATTCAGGACATCAACTCGAACATTAAGTCGATCTAGTAGAATTCTAACTAGAAAACCCACAGGTTATCCCCGCAAAACACTTGAAAAAAGGAGGCTAAGTCAAAATTCCTCCAACACTCTTGTTGTTGCCAGTTTGTCCTAGTTCGTTCAATATATAATGTAGTTGTTTGATATGATACTAAAAACACGTTGTTCAAGTTATTGTTAAAAGCGAACGAATTCTTTAAAACGTTTTGGCTGTTCTGGTAACATCCTTTTGGTTATCATGCTTTCAAACTTATTTTGTCACACGCATATCTGATGATTGTTTATCCAGAAGCGTATGTTGTACACATGAATGTTAAATAATAAATGGTTCTTTTTTGTTTTTTTGTTTGTTTTGTTTTGCAACCCAATGCAAAGTCCTGTGGTAACTTAAAAATCGTATTACTCCTCCAAATTCCTTTGATACTCACCCCAAACCTAGAGCATCTGCTACAGTGTTTGTCTTTGATTGTTGTTTGTTATAATTGTTTACCAACATATTAAATGAAGGTTACTGAGGCCTATAGTTTTTTTTTTTTTTTATTTGATCCATATTTTGTTATTGAATAGGTATGTACAAATTTATAGCTTGTCCTCCCTTTGTCTACTTTAATCTTTAAATTACACATTGTTCTTTATATTTGTAGCATGCATTGCTATCGGCATACAAAAGTACAGACAAAATACTAAAACGACTTTTTTTCTTTCCCTTTTTTATACATAAGTAAGGCCGTTAGTTTTCTTTTTTGAATTGTTTTACATTTGTAATTCCTAGTGCATTTAAAGCTGACTATGTGGTATGGGCTTTCCTAATTGTTGAATGCCTATAGTGACATATAAGTGTTAATGTATGTGTCATTTGGTCTCTTGCGAAGAATTGTCTCCTTTGCAACCACATCTTATTTCTTTATCCGGATGTGAAGCGAAATTCGGAATAGTTTGTACTTGAAATCAAACCTGAAAATCCATTATGTTGTTCATGATTAAAGATGTAAAATAAAACTTCTAGCTTATTCATTCCTTGCTTGAAAATAATAAGTGTCAAAGAGACTACACTTAAACAATATTATCATAACAAAAATGCATACATGTACAGAGTTTGAACCCGGATTTGTTTTGTGTCTCAATCGGTTTATGACTTTCCAACAGCGGTATACCACTGTTGCCTTTATTTGACAATTGATAAATGTCAAAAAGTGTAATATCAAAAATACCACAATTCCAGGAAAATTATAAACGAAAAGTTCCTACACAAACGACAAAGTCCAAAGCTCAAACACATCAAACAAATTGATAACAACTGTCATATTCCAGTCTTGGTACATGCATTCTCTTATATAGAGAATTTTGGATAATATCTACTTTTATAGCTAGCTTAACCTCTCACTTGTATCTGCAATGCCGTGTGTCAAACTATAAACCTTTACAGGTTGTTAATACAAATTCAAGATTATCACGTGTGCATATCCTTGTTTTAGTTAATCCCGGGGTTGGAGGCAAATTCTATTATTTAATTTATTTTCTTTCCATTGGTTGTGAATATCTGTACAAAATTGACAGACAACAGGTCAGATATCACAATAATTTTATTAATTCTTCAATGAGAAGGGAGGTTAACAACACGATTTTATTGATGTAGACATCTTATTCTATTTGATTGATATCAAAATTAAAATCATTTATTGATCAAAACAAACGCAAAACAAAACGGGAGTTATAACATTTTCAAAACAGGAATTAGAACGTTTTGAAATTGGTTGCCTCCGCGCATGAAATCTATAAAGGCTTTATAAGTACAGAGGTGAAAATGTTCAATAGAGACCATATCATTTATGCCATCGACACTAAATGCTCTCAAGTTTATGACACACAAGAATGTAGTTGAAGAAAGCCGTTGTCAAGGTAGCCGACATGATACAAACACAGACACACGTGGAGGGTTTTATTGTAACCCATAATTATATGGACCCCATCTTATTTAGGCACATATAAGAATTGGCAATAAAAAAACTTATCTACGAAGGCTCGTCGTTACAGAAAGAAATTAAATCACAAAGAACCTTCTGTCGATAGATATAAATCTGTATTAATAAAGTTTATATACTATAGGTGCACATTCGAATTATCATCTACACCAATAATTCGTGATATTTAAAAACAAAATATGTACCTTCGAATATGTCTGACAGAATAGCAGCAGAAGTTGTAACGTATATCGTACATTGTATTTAGTTTTACAGTGTAATATATAAGTTGTCTATTTCCGCGCATGTGTTATACACTAACTGCAAAACCAAAGTAGGAAAATATGATACGAGTTACGGTGTTAATCTAAGTAATATATACCACAGTTAACCCATAAGCAGAATTAATTGTAGTCATTAATTAGTTTTTGAAGACAAATAGAAAGATAATGACATGTAATACATGATATGTAAAAACAAAATATGTACCTTCGAATATGTCTGACAGAATAGCAGCAGAAGTTGTAACGTATATCGTACATTGTATTTAGTTTTACAGTGTAATATATAAGTTGTCTATTTCCGCGCATGTGTTATACACTAACTGCAAAACCAAAGTAGGAAAATATGATACGAGTTACGGTGTTAATCTAAGTAATATATACCACAGTTAACCCATAAGCAGAATTAATTGTAGTCATTAATTAGTTTTTGAAGACAAGTAGAAAGATAATGACATGTAATACATGATATGTAAAAACAAAATATGTACCTTCGAATACATGTAAGAGCATAGCACCAGAAGTTGTAACATATATCGTCATGACATTTTACAGTGTAATATAAGTTGTCAAATTCCGATCATGTGACATACACTAATTGCAAAACCAAAGTAGGAAAAAGTAATACGATATACGATGTTGATATAAAGTAATATAAGAACACAGTTAACCATAAGCAGAGTTAATTGTATTCATTACTTTGTTTTTGAAGACAAATAGAAAGATAATGACATGTGAAATTACAAAGAAATGACTGCACTAAGGAGAACCAATCAATAGATTATGCAAGGATAATCGACCGGGGTGTGGATTTGTACTCCCGTTTGAAAAGATTATGTTGAAAGACAATTTTTGCAAAGGCCGTCTTCATATACCGATATTTTTAATTAATGTCGAATTTATTTTTTTAAACCGGTTTCATACCCTATTCATACCTGACGTATTAGTGTATTAATACACACCGCACAGCCACAAGAATCCTCCTCTCTCCAAAATAAAGTACGAAGTTGAAGAGTATTGAACACAAAAAGTTCCAAAAAGTTTTGCCAAAAAACATCTAAGGTAATGTATTTCTGATGTAGAAACGCCTTAGTTTTTGGAAAAATTCAAAGTTAAGTTAACAGTTAATATATAGTTATGAACATATCAATGATAACTCAAGTCAACACACAAGTGCTGACTACTGGGCTGTTGATACCCTCGGGAAAATAAATCTTCACCAGCAGTGGCATCGACCCAGTGTTTGCAAATACACTCATCATAGATAGATCCCGAAATTAAATTTTATATTAACGCCAGACGCACGTTTCGTCTACAAAATACTCATCAGTGAAGAGGGACAGTCAAACTCATTAGAGTTGATGTAAGTACATGCCAGTTATAAACCATTTTGACAATCAGCTAAAATCCTAATCCACATCTGTTGAATAACAAAACAAATCATAACTACTTCTTAAAATTTCCAAAGCTTTTGAAATATTTAAGTCATAAAAATATTCCAAACAGGTAAATATTCAAAAGCCCTTATTGATAAATTTCACGCTTGATTCATGACACCCTTATATGCAAAAGAGGTAAGTATTAATACAATGCGATTTGGGGAGTCTCTTTGGTACTCATACCACATCTTCTTATTCATTCTAATTTTTATCTCACTTGCAAGGTCAAAATCTAATAGTTCTAGCTGTTAAAACCTTCTGACGATCGATCAGAATGTTAATGATAATGCTTAATGTATATGATATAAGCTAATTGATTTTTTTGTGTTTTTTGTAAGAACATTGATCGTTTACTTTTAACAGAATTTTGGTTTTGATAAGGGATGATCTTTTTGTACATCTATTTTGTCACGGTTCCAGTTTTCAGAATCGTGTGGTATTTACAACTTGATTACATAGACATATAGTTCATTTATCATAAAACCATAAAATACAAATGTTACACAGAAGTTAAAAACATGCATACAAAATATAACTATGATTTAATCGAAAAAACGCCAAAAAAGGTTTTTGATACAATGCTATGTTCAGTCAGAGATATATTTATATGTCTCTGGTTTAGTACCGTGTTCTTTTAAAGATTGAAGATTTTGTAGAATATGTCTCATTATGTAAAATTAATTCCACGAAACTGGTCGTACCTCATTTAGAGAGTTAGTTATTGTGCCATGCTCTCCTATAAAAAGTTAAATCACAAATATACTGAACTCCGAGGAAAATACAAAACGGAAAGTCCCTAATTAAATGGCAAAATCAATAACTCAAATACATCAAACGAATAGAAAACAACTGTTATATTCCTGACTTTGAAGAGGCTTATTTCAGTAGAAAATTGTGGATCAAACCTGTTTTATAGCTAGCTAAACTTCTCACTTGCAAAAACATGCATTCAATTATATTGACAAGAATGTGAGAACAAAGTAAAATGATATAATAAGTAAAAATGTCCAAAAAAGGGATACAACAGTCAACATTGTGTTATAATCCTAATCTTCATAAACAGATATAACATTTAGTAACTTAACTACCTGAAATTAATTCAAGTGCGCTATTCAGTGCACTTTTATCTGTCAATTTTGAACAAGTTTTATTATCGAGAAATCGATTTCGATGTATTATTTCGCAATAGCAATTATTTCTTATCGTTTTGTGGTTTTTGTCTTTACACAATTATATAACCGGATCCACAAGAAAACATCACATTGCTGCGTACTGACAAACAGGAAGTGCACGCGGCCATTTTTGGTTTTGTTGCTTTGTAGCACAATGACAATAACGACCATCGTTTTTTTTATGTTTGCTATTGTACAATTATATGACAGAATCCTGGATCGAAGAGCTATTGTAAACTACCAATATCACTTTTATTCAGTAGCAAGTCAGGTATTCCGATTAAGTAATACAAAAAACACGTTTTCACCAATGTTCTGAACTAAAGAGGTTTATTCAGAGCAAATATTGTTAAGAATATTGAATAACAAAATGTTTTAAAATAAGACAAATATTTCCACAAAAAGCATGATAAGACTATAGAAATATGTAACAAGTGATTATTAAAATGCCCAATCTGAGCCCTCTGATAGACTGAGTGAGCATAAAATCATCGCCGATGACAAACAAGTCATAGGTATTTTTTTTAGTATTACTAACAAAAGATTTACGGCCGCCGACACTGTTATGAATTTCATTTTATTTAAATCGTTCAAAACGTCTCAAGAATGGTTGGTCGAGAGAATGACTTTGTCTAACCTAAATCTTGAATGATTCTTTTGTCAATTGTTTATTTTATTGTACACATCACATGAACTTATCTCTGTTAAATCAAAATTGAGTAATGTTGGATGCATTATCGTTTTTTTTTTTTATTTCTAAATTTAACTTGTCTTACTGATAGGCGTAGTTTCGTTGCTGGTAAACAAACATCAATGTACATGCTCTGGCTCTTTCATACTGTTCTTTATAAAAAAAGAAACGAACAAAAAACAAACACGCACTACTGTACTTAAGGGTCATCGATGTTACCAATGACTATTCTACCAGCTAACAGCGACAACGTTAACGGGCTGTCCGACAATTCATCGTGGGCATCACTGTTACCGAGCCATTATCAAATAATAGTTACAAAACCATGCAATATGAAATTAAGGAGATGCGGTATGATTGCAAATGAGACAACTATCCACCAAAGTTGAAATAAAACTTGTTTTCTAATCTCACCGTCTTCGGACTGTAAATTATAAAGACACTGTCGACCTATTTTGTCTGCACTATTGCCACGATTACCTGAGGGCACCGATTACCTCAGGGCATACAGCAGCGGACCTAACTGCCATCTGCGTTTTGTACACTCTACATTTTACGAACCCGACACACATTGTCCAGGATATATCAATGGATGTGTATTACAATTAATAATAAATATATCAGTTTAATATTTAATTATGAATTGCCAAATACAACATTTAGATATAACCTTGGTTACTAACGCGTAACATAACGGACTGCTGAAAATCACGTGCTAGAAATACAATCTGCCACATGATATCAGTAACGGAAATACCATTTTTGATTCACACATTTTGGAAAATTAACTTGATACATTATCTGTCGATCCCATTCAGGATAATTATATACAATGATATGATATATCTTACTCAGGTTCACAATGTATGGTCTTTATCAGCTTACGCCTCAACACGTTATTTAAACTGGTCAATACCAAATTATATGAAGCTATATCGACATTATACAGTGTATTTTGTTTCTAAACATTATTTGTTAATTAACTCGTCAACCAATAAATCAGATTTTATCAATATCCAATATTTAGTTGTGAAATTGATCTAAATGACAATTTCACAATATGTCAAAGATATACGCATTTAAAGGATTCACTGATTAATCATTCAACAACAAGTTTTGTGATCGTCTATCTTTGCGTCTCTCGAGCTCCGTCGTCTGTCCTTCACAACTCGTTTGACTTTCCGCTCTCTAACTCGTTGGAGTTCAATGATTGAGTGTGGGGTGAACATTTACCACTGTCACTTACAGAATAATAATAACTCTATACAGAATGTCATGTGTAATATGTCTCTGATTCTACCTGGCCGCTCTTTTGCATATGTAGAAAAAAGGTTTTGCTTTCTACTTTTTATACATTAGAGTTTAAGAAGAAACTATGGCATGATTATTCACAATTACGATAAAGAGCGTCGCATCATAAGAAATCACTTTGGGCTTTGTTCATTGTTGAAGGCCGTACGGGGACCTATAGTTGTTAATCTCTGTGTCATTTTGGTTTCTTGTGAAGATTTTTTTCAGTGAAAATCATCCCACATCTTTTTTATAAATATATATTCAAATTGCATTGAAAATTACGGTATCATACTAGTTCAGCAGAGCAATGATTAAAAAACTACAGTAGCTCAATTATATGAATTAGCATTTCATCCACCATATACACAATACGGTGTTTCGTGCCAATTGAAGTAAATGTATTTTGTTGAGCTTGTTAAAAAGGTATCTGGGTTTTTTTTGCCATGTGGAGGTTTGGAGAGGCCCTGATCTGTTGTATAAGCTTTGTTCATAGTTAAAGGCTTTTACGATTACCTATATATAGTCGTTATGTCTGTGTCATTTGGGCTCTTGTGTAGAGTTGTCTCATTGGCAACTGTAACACATCTTTTTTATTATATTGCCACACGTTCGGAATGAGAACGAGTTGTGTAATTACTTCTTATGTAATCTTTAGCTTGACCAAGATTTTTTTTTTTTTTTTGCTTTCTTTTAACGACCCATTTTGGAGACTCCAGTTTAAATTTATAGTCCTTCTTAAACTGCAAGAACTGCCCGGCACTGAACATTATGTATAATACTTGTTCGAATTCGAACTTGATTGCCTAGGAATTCAAGTTTTCCTCCCGAAGCCGTGGCGGAACCCGAACATTTTGCAAAGTGATGAGGAGGGTTGCTGACTGACCTAAAGGGGGCCGCACCAGTCACGCTAAAGTGATTCGATATATAATCAACTAATTTTTCAAACGAAAGTGGGGAAAATTTCCTTAACCAGTAAGATTTGTTGCAAAGATATAGTCAAGAGTACTGAAAGTAGTGTTAGACATCAACAAACAATTTTAAAATAACTAAGGTTGTAAATCCGGCAAGTAAATTTCATTTTTTTACATAAATAAGGCCGTTAGTTTTCTCGTTTGAATTGTTTTACATTGTCTTATCGGGGCCTTTTATAGCTGACTATGCGATATGGGCTTTGCTCATTGTTGAAGGCCGTATGGTGACCTATAGTTGTTAATGTTTGTGTCATTTTGGTCTTTTGTGGATAGTTGTCTAATTGGCAATCATACCACATCTTCTTTTTTATATTGTCCTGTAGTTAGAAGGTATTGTTTGCAACGGGATTAATAAGTTTCAATGCAATTTTTTTTCAGATAGATCTTTACTATTATTACAGTACATTCTCTATGATTGGTTTGAATAAAAAAAAAAAAACATACGATATAATCGTTTATTGAATTTTATTTTTTATCGATATATTTCAATTGGAATTTATAATTTGTTATTTTTCCGATCAGAAATGTGTTTAATACGTAAATTTCAAAATAATGCCCTTCATTTGAACATTACTTTACAAAACAAATGAGATTCAATTATAGTAATGTATTATACATTAACTGACCGTATTGTTTGTTTAAACTAGTTATTTGACAAATTGATACTCAGGGTTAGTGACATAGATATGAATAAAATGAGATAACGTCTTTCGTCTCAACTCGGCTGATTCCGTACCCTCATTTAGCGGATTGTACCGAGGATTGCCGAATGGGGATGTAGTATGATTGCCAATGAGACAACTATCTACGATGCTGAGTTCAAATGACGAAGATTTTTTTGCCGTAAGTCGTTGATTCTTCTCTGGTGATATGGCTTTCGACATTAAAATATTGCGTTTGCTGCCATTGCTGCTTTAAAAAAGGGATGAAAGACACCAGAGGGATGGTCAAACTCATACATCAAAATAAACTGACAACGCCATGGCTAAAAAAGAAAATGACAAACAGACAAATAATAGTATACAAGACACAACAAAAGACTTTTGCAACACGAACCCCACCGAAAACTGGGGTGATCTCGGGTGCTCCGGAAAGGTAATCTTCCTGCTACATATGTGGTCCCCGTCGTGTATCTCGTGTTATCAAAACCTGGTAAAAAGACTAATTCGGTAGGTCACCTTCGTGAAAAGGGAATGCGATTGTAGTTACGACATAAGGAAAATATCCGATATCATCTTGATAGCGGTTATTTAAATACCGTCAACCAACAAGTGATGGCGTCCGTAAATTTACGAAGGGATGATCTCAAATTCACCATTTTGAACTCTTGGTTTATTAGCTTCCTTGTGAGCAGCAACCACCTTGGATAACTATTTCTTACTTTTTGATATGGTTGCCAAAGCTTAACGGATCGTGACACTTCTTTTCTCGTAATTACATGATAGTTTTCTCGTAATTTCGAGATGAAACAAATATTATCTCGTAATTACGCGATAAATATATTTTTTGTGTGACCCTTATAGGCTTTCGTATATACATCATGGTGGTTGGAATCAAATACTCTATTTTTTTCGAGATAATATAACTGCATTAAGTTAGCTGATTTCTTGCTACCTATTTTAGATATCAATAAAGGGTTTTGTTCATGTTTGGATACTTTGGGTCTGTTTTAAATTGTAGTTTAATTAGTCTAATAGAAAGCATTAAAATAATAAGTTACAAATTACATTTTGCTTTCTAATTCAATGATTACATTTTCATTCCCAGGTGACTTTAAACATCATCAAATATGTTTCAACCTAATTTTAAGCATTTTAAAATAAATGACAACAAAATGAGTTTCACATCAGCACTAACTCAATCCTATGGTATACATTATACGTTTCCGGTTTCTGGTCAAATACAAACAGACTGTGCTGCATGATGTCATTTTAATTGTATTACTAATACGTTGTTGTGTCTTTTAAAAGTTTTATGAGTGCTATCTGTCATTAAATTATTGCTTACATTATTGTTAATCATTATTTCAAAGCTCTTTTCTATTTGTTTAAACTGTTACTTAAAAGTAAACATACGTAAACCCCCGTCAGAACAACCCATTATTTGTCTGTTTAATTATTTCTGCAATTTGATTTCTTGATTTCCCTTGATTCAGAATATTCTGTAATGACAGTAATACAAAAGATTTTAATGGGTGTTTTTCGAGTCAACATTAAATTTTCAAAAGGTTAAAAACACAGTACAAATCGACAATCTAGTCACAAAACGTGTAACGACGTCAGCATTTAACTTTTAAATATTAAAAACAATAAAGAATCCTTCAGTTTTATTTTGGATTTTAGTCATTCATCACTTCTAATAATGCACAACCAAAAGGATATGCTGCCAATCGTCTTCTTTTGCATAATATCAATAATACTCAAAATCTGCAACTGTTACTGCAACAACGATGAAAATGTTACCGGTGGTGCCTTCACTGGTGGTATCTATATGGATTCGTATGTCATAAGGGCACACTCTGGTACCGGGCCGAAAATGTGTATTAGGGATTGTTTATTACAATCAGATTGCAATGCCGTAAATTTCAAAAAAGCCGACTGGACGTGTGAATTGTTATCCATTTCAGGAGGGGATCAGTCGACGGTACAAGCAGGTTTTTATTATTCATCGATTACAAAATGGACTATGGTAAGACTATTTTTTATGAACTATATGGGTAGAAAAGACACGCACATGTTGTAAAAATGATACATTTCATAATTATATGTATCTCTTTGAAACCTTTTGTATTTTTAAGTTTGATCAAATCTCTGAATATTTTTTTTTTGTATGTTATTTCGTGAATATTTATGATTTATTCCATCTTGATGCGACCTTTACAAGTTTTTTTTTATAGCTGAATTAGATTTTGAATAATACGGCATATTCACCACGCTCAAAACGTCGCGCGCTTTTACGTGTATAATTATGGTAAAATCGTTTGATGCATAGCTGTTTTTGGTAAATAATTGTCATTACATACATAATGTCCTGTCTCGGAATATTTTTTCTGTAAAAATTTAGTTAAATTGACGTTGGCCTAAGAGAATCTCAATCAAATCACATATTTACCTCACCAAACGATAGTAATTGGAAAAGTACTACAGTACTTAAAACATATACATTATGATGACGGCCAACAAACTATTAGTTTTAAGAATATAAAGTAAAAGATTTAAAAAAATATATAAACAAAAGGAAAAGAAACGACTGACACAACTCTGCATCAGAGTTTACATGTTAATGACGTTTTACAAAAAGGGTTAAAGTTATTTTATGTCATGACATGGCTATGTTTAATCTCCACTTAAAAATGATCATTTATGATTTTCAAAAAGTAGTTGTTACATGTATCAACCATAACCGATTATCAAAAAATACTTTTTTTCAATCATTTGCGATAATTAAAAAGTTATCGACTGTTTTAGTTAATAAGTGTTTCCCTTGAACTTAGTAATTCATTTCTTCTTGAGTATTTGATCTAAATACATTTCTTCAGTCTGTAGCTTTTTCTTATTTTTCGCTGTATATTGCTAATGATAATGTTTGTCAAACATTTGTTGAACACTGTAAAAATCTCCATGAATTAGATTTATTTAAGAATTGAATTCTCTTTTTTGTAAATTTATTGGGGTGTAAAAGCATTGACCGAAGTACAGTGGAGATCACTTCTAACCTCTCATTAAATCTGTCAGGAGAACTGTTCCAGAACAGTACGTAGAACTGTCAGCCTGACAACTTTTAGTCAGTTCTAGGTTAGAACTGTTCTAGCTAGAACTGATTTGGTCAGTTCTACCTAGAACTGATCCTGACAGTTCTACCCTAGAACAGTTTTAGACAGTTCTAGCTAGAACTGACCAAATATTTAGAACAGTTCTACCTAGAACTGATCCTGACAGTTCTAGCTAGAACTGACCAAATATTTAGAACAGTTCTACGGTTAGAATTGATTTCTAATTTTACGGCTAGAATTGATTTTTAAAAATTCTACGGTCAGAATTGATTTATAAATTCTACGGCTAAAATTAAATTATAAATTCTACGGGTAAAATTGATTTAAAATCCTACGGCTAGAGTTGATTTATAAGTTTTAAGAACTCTTTGCCTTAATTATATAAAGGCTTGGGTAAAAAAACGATTTAAATTATGTAGAGTTTTGCTATTTTGCGAGTCGGTTTTATTTCAGATTTATAATCGGCAAGAGAACATGTTGAACCTGTTAACCCCGTCATATTCTGCATGTATGTGCCTGTTCCAAGTCAGGAGCATGTAAGGCCTCAACCATTTGATTTCATTGGGGGTCTATGGATTATTTTGGAAAAAAAAGTTTGTTTCCTGTTTTCGGAGATTTTTTTTTTTCAACCCTGAGAACACAAATTGTTTGTTTCACCCTCAGATTCTACTATATGTAATGCTACAATTGAAAGAAAAAAATTGTTGTCAACTTGTCGCCCAAAATATGTTTCTCCGAAGGCGAAGAAAAAAGTTTGTCCAGAAAAAAACATCCATAGCCCCCGCCCCTAGAAAATCTAATGGTTGCTGCCTCATTCAGTGATTTGTTGATGTGTAGGCCGTTAGTTATATCATCTGAATCGCTTTACATTGTCTTATCGTGCCTTTTATCGCTGACTATGCGGTATGGGCTTTGCTCATTGTTGAAGGCAGTACGGTGACCTAAAGTTGTTAATGTCTGTGTCATTTTGGTCTTTTGTGGATAGTGGTTTCATTGACAATCATACCACATTCTCTTTTTTATTTACATAAATAATTTGTTTTTCTTTCACTTTTTGTACATAAATTAGGCCGTTAGTATTGGGGGAGGGAAGGGGGGAGGCATTATTATTTGAATTGTTTTACATTTGTTATTCCGGGAATCAGGATGGTTCGTTATCATATAACAAAATTATCGGACCTCATTAACCAATATAATATCTGTTTACGAGTAGTTTTCATACCTCGGACGACCTTTTTAACAAAAATCTTTTGACCGCATCAATCTAAACTGCCATTATTTGCCCCTGGACCCCTCCACTTGATCCTCCAATGAACATGTTCTTGTTTTATTCAAAATTTTGAATCATCACAAATATCAGTAGTTTTTATACTTCAGACTGAGTCGTGTAAAAAAATCTTTTGACTGCATTAACCAAAACTTACCATATTTGCTTTTTATTATGTAAATCTATATAGCTGCACAGCAATTCAGTTATAATTTTAGTTCGAGAGGGACTGTAGTATATAAATAACTGCAATATTGGAAATCAATGACCACAAATTTTTTTTCGCATTAATTGAGGGTGCCAGCATTTACTATTTTTATTCAAAATATAGCATCAGAATCAAATATCAGTAGTTTTCATACCTCTGACTAACTCATGTAACAATTTTTTTTGTCTGTATCAATCAAAACTGACCATATTTGAAAGCATCAACCAAAACTGACCATATTTGACCACATCAACTAAAACTGACCATATTTGCTCTTTTTTATTCAACTCTTATAGTCACATAGTAAATCTGTAATATTTTTATGTAAGGATGGAGTGTATAATCATTATAATACAGATGATCTATATTATTGGGTTATTGCATGAATATTGGGGAATATTGTTCCGAGAAGAATTTTATATTGCGCATGCTTATATTTTTTATACATGTATCAGGATGGATTGTTCAATATAAAGGAAAGCAACATTGGAAAACAAAATTATGCTCGCATCAGTTTATAGTGCCAGCATGTCCTCTTCTTAATCAAAATTTTGAATCCTAAACTAATTTCAGTATTTTTAATATCTCAGACTGACTCATGGATATAACAAAATTATTCGTCCACATCAACCAAAACCATGAAAACTGACCATATTTGACCGCATCAACCAAAACTGACCATATGTGACAGCATCAACCAAAACTGACCATATATACACTTTATAATGTAAATCTTAATATCAGTAATATATATATATGTTACAGTAAATAGGTGAAATTAGGAATTACATGTAATTACTGAACGTTTCAGTAAATACCTGTAATTACTAGCCAATTTAGTAATTACATGTATTTACTAGTTGTTTCAGTGATTACTGGTAATCACTGATTTTTTTGGTCATTTTTACAGCTATTTACTAACTTGATGTTTTGTTTTAAAATTAAAAACATAATTGAAGATACCAAATAAGAAAGTGAAGGAATAGGGACTTTAAGGGAGCTTATTTAAGGATGTAGGAATATAAGGCACATCAAAAGTGCATACTCTTTAGTGTTTGTAAATTAAAACTGGAAAATGGTTGTTTTATAGGTCTTGTAACTCTGTAAATATATGCATGCAAGACAATGATAGCTATCTCAAATTGATTTTCATAATTTGGTTAAACTAAAATCTCTATCATGCACTGTGGTTTAGAACTTTAAAATAACTTTCTCCAAATATCCTGGATTTTTACCAAACATGAATAGAAGCAAAATTTTTATGATCATAAGTTAATATCAAAAAGTAAAGTTTGTAAAAAGAATCCTTTTTTTTTCGTATTACTTATAAATGGAGTTTTTTTCCCGGTTAACATTTCATACACTATGCAGTTAAAGTTTTTAAAACATAAGGTTTTATAAACCATCCTGGATTTTTACCCAATTTTGACAGAAGCTTCTTACAGTTCTAGTCAAAAGATAGTATCTAGAGGAAATTTTAATATTATTTCCTCATTTTTGTTGAGCCTGCAATTAACAGCAAAAGTAGGCTATTTGTTCTGTAAAACCCTTACAACTTTAATAGCTTAATACATCGATAACCCATCTCCAGCTAGAGGTTGAATTGAAGGTCACATGAATACGTATTCAAAGATCTCCAAATATTCACTCGCAAGTGCACAACTCATCAACCTTGTTTCTCAGCTATTTTAACAAAATATAACCAGATTGGCTGCTAATAGTGAATTGTAATTTCACTATATCATTTTTATTAATGATTTAACAACAAAAAGAATATTTTTATTTTTTTTATATCTCGAAGCTTATGCACATAACAGTTCACTCCAGTTCTTAACCTACATAACGTTATCTTATCTGTATCAGGTAGTAAGTCTAAATATTCTTAAAATTCAAAGTTTTCTTTAAAAAATTAAAACATAATTCTTTAGGAGAATTTTCCATTTCTTATTTCCATGTCTGCTGAAATTGGTCAACATTATCTGTATAATGCTCAACTTGAACCATTTTGGATTAAAACTAAAGTTACTCGGATTTAACCAAATATTTGAAAGTCCATATTTATTCAAGATATTTTTTTTATAGAAATCAACCATTTAAGAATTACTGTACTGTACTAACTGATCTTTTAGTTAGTATAACCATAACTTTTGATCACCTGACCATAATACAACATTGTTTTAGCAGTCAGTAAATAGGTGTAAAAAATCATTTTAATATTAGTAATTACTGGTAATAACTGGGACGTTTCAGGAATTACTTGTATTAACTAAGTGCATCGGGGATTACCTGTAATTCCTGAATTTTAGTAATTACATGTAATTCCTAATTTCACCTATTTACTGTAACATAAATATAGCCGCATAGTAAACCACTTATACATATAGTTACATATCACGATGGATTGTATAATTCAAATGACAGCAATATTGTAACACATTGGCTAAACAAAATTTTTCACTTCAATTTAGAGTACCAGCAATTTTCTGCAAGTCCTCTTTTTATTTAAAATATTGAATTGTAAACAAATTTCAGTAGTTTCGATATACATGTATCAGACAGTCGTTTTTACAAAATTATTTGGCCACATCAACCAAAACTGAACTTATTTACACTTATCTAGTCCAAATAATTATGAGTTTATGACGTCTTGAAAGGCTATTATATTTTTTTTCTTTGGCGGCTTAGGCGTCAAAGAAAAAAATATAATAGCCTTTCAAGACGTCATAATTATTTGGACTAACACTTATCATGCAAATATATATATGGCCTCATTGTAAACCAATAATATTTCTATGTCAGGACGGATTGTATGATAAAAATGACACCAACTTTGGAACACAATACACCTATATTGTTAATCCTGGCTGACCCGGCCTCTTGAACTTTTGAAGCATACATGTACAACAATCACTTAAATTTCATTGTGGCGTCAGATATTTTGCTTTATGATGTCAAATTTTTACGGAAACCTGTGTGATATCCAGTAATGGCAAACAAATAGCGATAAGGTGTATTTATACCATATCTAAAATTTAGAACGCCGTTATTTCCTCTCTGTATCCATAATAATGAACCGTCACTAAGGCAGCAACCATTTGATTTTCTATGGGGGCTATGGTTTTTTTTTTCTAAGCAAACTTTTTTTTTCGCCTGTGGCGAAAAACAATCTATTTATTGGCAACAAGATGAAAAAAAAAAATTCTTTCAATTTTAGCATTACATATAGTGGCAGCTAAGGGTGAAACAAACAATTTTTTTTCTCAGGGTCAAAAACAAATAATTTTTTTCTCCAAAAACTGGAAACAAACTTTTTTTCCATAAAAAAACATAGCCCTTAGTTTTTTTACGTTATAATACAACACTTTTTTTCATATCTCATTATTCATCCACTGTACAATTTTCGTATGAACATTTGTCAAAACAGAATCTTAAATGAATGTAAATCCAAGGCAAACAAGATAAATTACGATTAAAATTCCATGAATTAAATGCAGAGTTATATTTATATAGAGACTGTTAAAAACGGGGAACGAAGGAACGTAAACAATGATGTTTCCTATGCAATCTTATAAAAATATTTCTCCGATGAGTTGGATAACCTCCTATTCACTTCGATATTTGTACATGTAACGTTTGATCAGTAAAAAATATAGAAAATCTCCTATTATATAGCAAAGTATTTGGAAGTAATTTATTTCTTCTAAATTCTAAAGTGCCCTTACTTCAGTGACGTCATTTAGAACTGTTCTACAGTCCTGACTGATTAAGTCAGTTCTGCTGACAGTTCTACGGTTATAACTGATTGGACAGTTCTACCTAGAACTGATTTAGACAGTTCTACCCTAGAACTGATCCTGACAGTTCTACCTAGAACTGATTTAGTCAGTTCTACCTAGAACTGATTCTGACAGTTCTACTTAGAACAGTTCTAGGGTAGAACTGTTCTAGGTAGAACTGTTCTAGGACAGGTTAGAACAGTTCTATGACAGTTCTCCTGACAGTTCTAATGAGAGGTTAGAAGTGATCTCCACTGTACATTTTGTATGAAGCGCGGAAGCGCTTCATACTAAAAATGTGCGCACGGTCAACGCTTTTACAACCTTTAAAGTTACAAAAAAAAGCATTCAATACTTATAATTACATTTTTACCTATAGGATCATGAAAACACGCCTTTTATCAAGTTTTTATTTCATTTACCTGTGCACTTCATTGTGGGACCTCGTGTCATAATGAATGAAAAGTTGCATTGTGTAATACAATTGATTAAGGAATAGCACGAGATTGCTAGTTAGCCAATCAGAATAACGTATTATAATGAAACATACATCTAATGTAATTATTAAACGATTAAATTTCATGTTTCAGAAACCTAATCAATGCTGGCCGAATCCATGTTCTAATAGAGAGGAATGTGTTATTGCCAAATATGGTTATCATGTCTGTATCCCTGTAGGTAAGTTGCTTTTTACACTTGCTCCAATGGTTAAATTGAACTGGGGTTTTTTAATCGAATGTTGTCCTACTTGTAACCATGTCGCATGTTTCGATCGATCGTCTGCTTGTCAATAACTGGACATATAAAAAAAAACTTGTCAAATTTGATGACGACAACTTATTTTACAAGTACTATAACTTTTTTTGTTTTTATCTAAATCAATGGAACAATGATGTTAAACAAATGAACATAGCAAGCATCGTTATTCTATTTATTCGTGAAATTCTCAATCCACCTTTTTCCATACAGTAAATATATTAATGAATCTACCAAACAGTAAATTTTGCAAAATAAATCGTCAACAAATATACCAGGCTTATAATTTACAACACCAAACTCTCGTTTCCGTTACAAGAGACAAATTAACGGCCGAATCAAACAGATTTTTTTAATAACGATGTTTAAAGCATTAAAAACCAAAAGTTCCAAAACGTTGTGCTTAACCTGTCGAAAGGACAGTTGCTTTAGACTTTTTGTCAGATATTCGAAATCCTTCATTTTGTTCTATGAAGTGCCATTAAACATTCAGCCCGCTAACCCTTCTTTTTTCATAATTTTTAACATATAGTTTTAAAATCCATATTTGAGGAAAATCTTATAAAATCTATGTTAGTTTTTCATATTCTTGCCATTGTGAAAAGTACGGAAATCTAGAGAGTATCATTTCCTGTCAAATATGCAATGGCTTAAAATCTTGTAAAAGAGGGGCGAATTTAAATACCAGAGGGACAGTCAAACTCATAGATTGAAAATAATCTGACAACGCTATGGCTAAAAAAATTCACGACAAACAGAAAAATAATAGTACACAAGATACAGCTTTAAAAACTAAAGACTAAGCAACACGAACCCACAAAAAACTTAGGGTGATCTTGGGTGCTCCGGAAGGGAACTAAGTAGATCTTGCTCCACATGTGGCAAAGTGGTGTTACTCATGAACACGAACCCACACAAAACTTGGGGTGACCTCATGTGATCCGGAAGGGTACTAAGTCGTGTTGCTCGTGTAATTACAAACCCAGTAAATAGTCTTATTCGGAAGGTGATATTCGTTAAAAGGGAAGGGGATTGTAGTTACGACATAAGGAACACATTCGATATCACCAGTGAAACTGTTATTCCATAACGGTCAACCAACTCGTGATGGCGTTCGTAAAATTTACGAAGGGGTGATCTTAACTTCACCATTTTTGAAATCTTGATTTAATAGCTCCGGCACATTTTTAATGGTATTTTAGTTCTGTTATTTATAAACTGTCAATTTATAATAAGCTAGTTATTTTTGAATCAAAGTATCTAACATTCTTACACTTTATTCATATAATACCTTTGTTCCCCGATAGATGACCGATGTCAACCTCATCCATGTTTATATGGCGGTACTTGTCGTAATGCTGTCGGTGATGGATTCCGATGTATATGTCCTAGCGGATACTCTGGGGATTATTGTGAAGGTAATAGAATACTGACAGCCTCATATCTGTTTGTTCATAATCTTCCTTGAATATATCTCACACCAGGACCACCGTCGAAAAATCTAGCATCCTTTATTTAAATTCACAGTATCACAGAAAAAAAAAGTTCTTCTCTTTGACACATACGGAATATTTGTTTTAGTTTCAAACTATTTTATCTACTCAAAGTAAAATGGTTTTGGACACAAGAACGCCATACTTATGAAGTCCGCTCCGAATAACAATAATTTACAATACAATATTAATATTTGTTGTTGTTTAATTTACAGTTACTATTTTTTTTTAAGTAAATGAGAGCATATAGAATCAAATTTCTTTTTGTGTGTTATAAAGCAACTCCGAACAACTTTATATCACAAATCAATTCCTCTACAAATTAATTATTCTCAATTGCGCTCTCAAAAAGACACTTTTTGTTGATTTAACTAACTTTATGTATTCTTATGACCCGTTGAAGACCCATTGGTTGCCTTCGGTTGGTATCTGCTCTTTGTTCGGGTTGTTATCTCTTTGACATATTCCCCATTTCAATTCTCAATTTTATTATGCATCTTATTTACACGTAAGAGCTTTTTTGTAGTTACACCCTGCACCAGTGCGCCATGTTTCAACGATGCTACATGTGTACTAGCTGGATCTTCGTACACGTGCACCTGTCATTCGGGATACTATGGTCTGAGATGTGGTGGTAAGTGTGATTACTCGAACATTAATGGTTAGCGATGGTGGCTATTAACTTATATATCTTAAAACGATTGTTATACACAGTATAACAAATAACAGTAACAGTAAAACACAAAATACAAGACAACCAGAAATCGAATAGTTTTGCATTCATATTCGTTGTTCTGTAAATCACAGAATGTAAGCCGGTAATTGTTTTCATATGTTTGTTAAGTTAGCAGGTTTTTAGTTTCAAATTCGTAGATTCGATATCACATAATTAAGCTGGTTTTTAGTTTCGTAATTTCGATAATGTATTATCAAGCTGGTATTTAGTGTAGTAGATTTGCTTATCGCAGACTATAGTAAGCTGGTATGTAGTTTCATATATTTGCTTATCGAAGACTATAAGCTGGTATTTAGTTTCGTAGTTTCGATATTACATTATCAAGCTGGTTTTTAGTTTTAATAGATTAGCTTATTACAGACTATAAGCTGGTATTTAGTTTCGTAGATTTGCTTATCGAAGACTATAAACTGGTTTATAGTTTCGTATATTTGCTTATCGAAGACTATACGCTGGTATTTAGTTTCGTATATTTGCTTATCGAAGACTATTAGCTGGTATTTTGTTTCGTTGTTTAGATATTACATTATCAAGCTGGTTTTTAGTTTTTAAAGATTTGCTTATTACAGACTATAAGCCGGTATTTACTTTCGTAGATTTGCTTATCGAAGACTATAAGCTGGTATTTAGTTTCGTTGTTTCGATATATAATTATCAAGCTGGTATTTAGTTTCATAGATTTGCTTATCGAAGACTATAATTTGGTATTTAGTTTCGTAGATTTGCTTATCGAAGACTATAATCTGGTATTCAGTTTCGCAGATTTTCTTATCGAAGACTGTAATCTGGTATTTAGTTTCGTTGTTTCGATATATCATTCTCAAGCTGCATTTTAGTTAATTACATTTGATTAAGCTGGTATTCATTTTCTTTGGATTTGTTTTTCAAAGACTGTACGCTGGTATTTAGTTTTGTTGTTTCGATATATTTTAGTATCAAGCTGGTTTTTAGTTTAGGAGATTTGCTTATTACAGACTGAAATCTGGCATTGGTTTTCGTTGGATTACTTATCATAGACTGTATTCTGGTATTTAGTTACATAGATTTGCTTATCACCGACTCTAAGCTGGTATTTAGCTGTTTAGTTTCGTATATTTGGTTACCACGAAGTGTAAGCTGGTATTTAGTTTCGTTGATTTGCATATTGTATAATGTAAACGAATACCTTTAGGTAGATATATTCATCCCAGATTACAAATGTTAAAGCGCAGTTGTAATATCATATTTATCATACCTTCTATATAATTCAAGGAATATTATTGGTACGAGCTTTTTTCAAGTTCTTACATTGACTTATTTATACAATTGTAATTCCAGGGACACCTTGTACATCTGTGCCGTGTTTAAACGGTGGTACTTGTACAATAGACGGAGCAACATATAATTGTACGTGTCCTGCAGGAATTAATGGAACTAATTGTGAAGGTAATTCATCATGTCAGAAAGATAGTCTACTGATCCAAGCATTCTATTTCCATGTCTGAACAGTTCCCAAACAAAAAATACGGATTGAACTAGATATAAATAAATTTAACACGTTTTGTTATATGCCATTTGTTCGTCTAAATATCTGCTTTCAGGAGCTAATTTTTGGTAACTTTTTCTACTTGAGTAATAGCAAGGTCATTCTATCGTTAGATGCATAAAAATACCGCGATTGCCGCCAGTCAATTAAAAAACGAAAATTACAAAAATTAATGTAAAATAAACCACTGCCTTTGTGTAAATATATGTTGGTAAGATATTCTCAATGTTGCATTAAACACAGCGAGAACGTTAAGGAATTATCAATATATATGTACACAGCCATGTATCACCATCATTGCTGGTGACCGGATGGATAAATCTGTTGTAGAGATGTCACTGACTCAGACGTACTTATAAATATAATTATTTTCTGTGACTGTATCTTGCATTAATTTGTAGGATCCTTTACTATAGATAATTGAGCTGATCTGTAACAATAACATCTCCATGCCTTATATATCATGTACAGTATTACGTCGCTAGATTAAAACTGACAAGGAAAGGTAACACCCGGCTACCGAAAGCTTTATTATTGTGAAGCCAAGGTGGACGTGTGGTCTAGCGCACCGGATACAGTGCAGGCGATTTGGTGTCACGATATCTCAGTAGCATGGGTTCGAATCCCGGCGAGAGAAGAACAAAAAACTTGCGAAAGCAAATTTACAGACCTAACATTGTTGGGTTGATGTTTAGACGATATATATATATATCATTTATCCATATTGCATTTTCCACTTTATTCACAGTAAAAGTCATGGTAATATGATTTATTTTTGTTTGTCCTCAACTTCAACCCACTTAAAATAAATTTATAAACTTATATTATGCTAGTGCACTATCATATACCCTGCAATAGCTTGTCATAGAACAATTAAAACATGGGAGGAGATAAAGCATCTATACTATTAAACGAGAAGACCTCATTTTGGGTGTCGCTTCTCTTCTTTCCACAATAAATTAATCAACACGCCTCTGTGTCTTATAGGTACAGTGTATAGTGCCATTTGTCATCCATTCATATGATTATTCAGATTGAGTTATTTTTGGAGAAAAACGAGAAAAAAGGCATCCGGATATTGTCCCGTCATTGGACAAAATTTTAAGTATAAACGAGAAGACCTCATTTTGGGTGTCGCTTCTCTTCTTTCCACAATAAATTAATCAACACGCCTCTGTGTCCTATAGGTACAGTGCATAGTGCCATTTGTCATCCATTCATATGATTATTCAGATTGAGTTATTTTTGGAGAAAAACGAGAAAAAAGGCATCCGGATATTGTCCCGTCATTGGACAAAATTTTAAGTCAGATTATACTTCCGGTCTGCGTTTTTCTGTATACTTTGAACATACATATACAAAGAATATAGTGTATTTTCAGAATTCTATCTGCTATCATTTTCAAGTTTACTATCCACGGCAGTCACAGAGTTTATTAAATAGAGAGGGTCTGTATACTATATCAATGACCACTATGGATCGATTAGTATTAAACGAGAAGACCTCATTTTGGGTGTCGCTTCTCTTC